>NC_053200.1:0-2500000 GCF_905163445.1 Pararge aegeria | reverse complement strand
CAATCCGCCCACTTCAGACTTTTTGTAGGTTCGATATACTAACCGATAATTTCGATTGATATTTCCGACTTGTTGTTGTTTGACGTGTGCGTTTCAATATTCGATATGTTAAATATGAAATCGGTCACCGAAAATTGTCCGATGTGGGCGGCGACCCTTATAAGATTTGCTGGTATTGTTCAGGCGGATTTCCTTTTTATCAGTTCCCCACGGTTTCACTCGCGTTAATTAAATGTCGTAACGTAATGTTATATTGGCCACGCCTACTAATAGACCTACCTATAGAAACTAGGCAACCAAACAACATGCTGTGCAAGGTTTATCTACATAAGATTGTCTTGATGTTTTTGACGTGAAACTTTTTTAGAATCGTTATGATTTAAAACTCAAGGCACTGAAAATACGTAATGAATTCACGACGAAGATACAAACATAAATGTATAGGAATATGTCGGCGAGAGAATGAGATAGAATACATGACACATATTGTTGCAAGTACCATGCAAACGGAAATAATACATTTAATAAAATATTTCATAATTAAAACATTAAAAAATTTAAAAAAATAATATTCCTAACATTTATTCTAATACTTCTGTATAAATCTCAATTTCTTGTAGACTACCATTCAGAAATTTCACTTTTCTACTGTGTGTGAATTGCACCGGATTTTTTTAGGGATAAATAATTCTGTCTGGCCTTTAGACAGCGCACGCGGATAAAACAGATCGCGAAATTATTATCTCCTGACACCTGACACCATTATTTCTAGCTGATTTTTTTTAATTACTAACATGAAACTTCTGTTACTCCTGTTACTTCGGAATAAAATAGCTTTCTAAAGGTAAAAAAAAAATATTTAAAATAGTTTCAAAGTTTATCGCAAGCAAACAAATCTTTCCTCTTTTGAATATAGAAGTAAGTATAGGTTTCTAGAAAAGGTAATAGTTTTATTTTTAATGCTTTATCGTGTTATTTTTTCATGGAAAATAGCCTTTGTGTTGAGCAGTTAATAACGGTATAGTGATAGATAGTTTAGTTTAGTACAAAAACGACCCTGAGCTATTTTCGTATGCCGCTGTAGGTAGTAAAAACTAATAGATTTTTGACCTGGCAATTTACCGGTAGTCAACCAGTCCGTAAAACTACTTAAGGTATTATTGTTAGCATTTCTTTTGTCATGGATTTTTTTTTAATAATTGTAACAGTAATTTTATAAAGAGGGTAAATAATTAAACTTAACTATAAATTCATATTTACCAGATAATTTATTAAATTGATTAGGTTTTTTATAAAACAGTAAAAAATATTATTTAATTAATAAATAGTTTTCATGAAACGGATAAAATTATATTTGAAACTACCAATTTTCATCTCATTGAGTTGGTGGGTATTTCGATATAAATACGACTGCATTGTCGAAACACTTCAGTCCTACATGGACTCGAACGATGCAGTGATACCTCCTGGTGTCTTTGTCTTTATCATAGTACTTAATAATTGACGGGCAAAGCAGACGGCTAACCTGATGATATGATATGTCTCCATTACCTGAGGCGTATGTGCCTGCAATTACACCGGCAACCACGCCTTTGTGACCAGAACAAAACAATGCTCTGATAACAGGGCATTGCTCACTAAACAAACACCTTTTCATTTTAGGTATAACCGACGGTCCTCTGTGCAGAGCATGAATGGAGGCAGATGAAACACCGATTCACGTATTACTCCAATGAAGAGGAGTAAAATAACAACGCGCAGCATACCTTGGCTCCCCAGCATCACTCCCTGAAGCACTTGGCGACCTGGGCGGCCTGCTAAGCTTCTGGAGTGAGCTCGGCTGGCTGGAGTGACCCAGCGGGGACCACAATTCAGTAGAATGTTCAACATCGTCCGGGAGGTATAACGGGTTCCCCGGGCGTCTAACAGAGCCAACAAGAGGGACATGCCGTGGTGGTTTTTAGTTCGGGTATATCCTCTTTAGAGGGGGGAGTTCTACATAACCTCCGTCCGGCCCAAGGGTCGGAGGTAGCAATAAAGCTTTACCACCACGATAAAAAAAAAAAGATTGTTCAACATAGGGGTAAGGCAATATATTACGTTACGGGCGTCAGGATAAATCCTGAGCAACCGAGGCATTTAAGTGAAACTCCCGAGCGGAGCGAGGGCGCTGCATCTAGAATCTTAAGTGTAGCAAGGGTTTTAGGTTCACCCAAAACGAAGGCACCCCGAGTTGAATACTCTACACACCTCGCAAGGCAGCAAAATGAAGTTTTGTGGGGATATTTTGAACTAACTCAACTCTATGGTTCGCGCTACACAGGCTGGTGAGTGACAGGGACGCCATCATACGTTAGAGCGAGATAGCAATACAAGTTTGGGATGATTTTATTCAGATACGCCGTGCACGCAGCACGATATTCCTTATTCAGAGGTACTAGGGACTCAAGTAAAACATTGCTTACCCGCTAAGCCTGATTAAGGAAGTACTGACGTACTTGACCTTTCAGTACTAGGCTATGTAATGAGACATTGTCGAGCGAGTGGTGTGAAAAGCAATTTGTTACATCGCGCGGAAACAGTTACGATTGCCATTCCGGGACAAAAAATATTTATTGGATGCAAGTTATCTCTGCAACAAATATCAATAAAGGAACAGACAAACGAATACACTATGCCACATATTTATTATAAGTATAGATTGAAAATAAAATAAAATACTTTCTACGTTTACCCTTAATAGCAACCTTTCGGAAAGAGCCCTAGAACTTCCGCCTATTTATTTCTGTAAGAGATTATAACGTTATCTTTGTTTATTGGTATTCCTACTCATTGTTCGAGAATTCCAAGTAAATTATTACAAGAATTATAAGAATAATGATAAGATTCGCTATCATAATACCAGTTTTGTTATCGCAGTGATATGAAACGAGGAAAGTTTGTTTTAGCTGTTTTCACGCTAATTCTAATTCAGTTCAAATTACAAAATCTTCATTGCATGCTTCCATGATAACAGCTGATGGTGATGACAACATTTTGAAGACCTATCTGGCGCGACCTATAAGTGAGGGGTACCAGCCCATCATAGCGAGACAAACGGCAAATAAAAAAAAAAAAAAATAGCATATTTTTCAAATTTTAACAGTTTTATAAAGATTGTAAGATTGGAACCTTCTATAAGATATAGTAGTACTACAACTGTATCAGAAGAGATGTTATATGCGAAAAAATGTAAGTTGCGTTTCAGTGAACCTAAACGGTACACTAAAATTTAGGTAATTTACATAATAAAAACAATACAATTAACATGGTTGAGGTATGCGTTTGTGTGTATGTGTGTGTGTGTGTGTGTGTAACCAAAATTATTCCAACGTAATGCCACGTTTATGAATAAAGCCCTACTGGTCTTAGCATTGTTACATACATTTTTAGTCTTTCGAGCTGGACTCTTTTATAATCGGGCGTCACCGCGGATGCTTTTAGCTTTTACTCTAGATCTGGTGCTTCTTTAGCTGAGAGTTTATCTAGCCATACAACCGCCAGCCGCGCGGTACCAGCTTATTGGTGATCATTTTGCTGGCAGTGGCGTGCACTTCATACAAGCACAAAAGCACTGCCTACCCTAAATTTTTTGAATGTCTAACAAAGAAGATTTTTTCCCGTCATGCCATCTTCCTTCATTATGGTCAAAAAACCTGTGCACGCCACTATTTTCCGGCATATATTTTTCTAATAATTTTTTCTACTATCTAAGTTTTGACGGCCGATTAGCGCAGTGGTTAGCGACCCTGCTTTCTGGGCATAAGGCTGTGGGTTCAACTGCAAAATGTTTGTGTGATGAACGTGAATAGTTCCAGTGCCGGGTGGTTATCTGTATATTATTCATAATAATATTCATCACTCATCGTTGTCCTCTAACACAAGCTACGCTTATTTTGGGGGTAGATAGCGATGTGTGTGTAGTAGTGTGTAGTTCATTTATTATTATGAGTGTGTCCATTATTTATTTAGTTTATAAACTGTATGGCTAAAGTGTTTTCTTGCAATTTTGTATTTCAGCTTGAGCAGCATTTTAACTGTTATTTTTTTTTATGACTGTTTATAAAAACAATTTCCAGCAATGCAATGCAATACTAGCGTTCGTCGCCAGTTTAGTATGAACTTCATACTTTTTTATATTTACTATTGACGGACAAAGCAGATAGCCTACCTAATGATAATTGGAAAACTATTGCCTATGAACAGAGTAACACTCTTTAGGGAAAGCCAGGAACACGTCCTGTACTTCGTTAAGCGAAGGTGTTAAACATAAAAAAGGTGTGCCACAACACAAAACAAACACGCCCTGCAGATCGGCACAGCAATGCAACAATGCTGCTTTGCGGCAGAAAAAGTACTTTCCTTGACGAGCTATCATGAAAAGCTCTACTACCAATAAAATACTTAGGTAGCCATGCTTTTGTAATAGTTATAACAAGTCCTCTACTTTCTTAGTCATTGACAGCAATAGAGTATGACCAGCGACCTTGACACCTATTGATTCCTACTATCGTACCTCACTGTTGACAGCAGTCGTCATCCCAGTAAATGTTTCTGCTGCCAAAACAAATGGAACTATATGTGGCTCAGTTTAGTTAGCGTCATCATATATTCGGATGTCCGGTTAACAGTCATTTTGGCAGCTATTCTAATGTCGACCTTCGCGGCATTTGTGTGACAACAATGTTTTTTCAACATTAAATTGCACGACTCAGGATGCGAAACATCAGAGAGTGCTTTACGATCGATAAAAATTTTTTTCGCCTCATTTCGGCGGCTATTTTTATTATTATAGCCTTGTTCGTTCACGGAATCAAGATATTTTGCATACTATTGTCGAGATAATTTAATGGAGATTAATTCCATACTTTTAAAAAATTGATTTACTGCAATAGAATTGGAAAAAAACACCAAAATAGGTCAAAAAAAATTCCTGTCCGTCATGTGTGCAACCCGAAAACACACTGTGAACTTGTGAAAAAATCCATTATTTGAGTTAAATTTTTTTTTTTTTAATTCTAATCGACGATTGTAGGTCACTGAATGCGAATGATTAATTAATTCAATGTAGTTTAATTGCAATTAATAAAAAACGAAAACTGCAAGACTGTATATCTATATTTATCCATGTAAAATTAACATGGATGGTGATATATCTATATATAGATATTATGTACATTTTATTCCACCAGGGGCGCCCGAGCATCACTTTCCTAGTACAACTGTTTTAAATATTTTTTTTCTTTTTTTTTTTTTTTTTAAATGAGCATTAAGAGTCGTGCACTTTTGACTTTTCCAAATTTTTATCATTGCGAAGCTACTGTCTTGACTAAGCTTACTAGACGGCTAACAAAATACACTTATAAGGTTTGCAGTTGAAACTATGACCATTTTCTATAATAGATGTGCGTGTCCGTGTGCAGTGTTTTGTCACGCTCTGACATATTTTGATAGGTGCTCTTAAGAGTGCAAAACACTGCGTAACTTACATTATTTAGTAAACATTGATTCAAAGTTGGTAAGGAAGACCCAGAGTTTTATTAAGTTAAAAGGCGTCACATCTTCATTTGTATACAAATTTAGCTGAAAGTTTAACTTGAAAGACTTCGATCATAAATAATCTTGAAAGTTGATGCTATAAAAGATCTATTTAAGAAAATTATCATACTGTCAACCCAATGTATTATGATTACAATAAGTACCATAAATATAGAGGTAGTGGGGTAAACTACAAGGGGTAAAATTTTGTAGTGGGAGAATGGAAATTCATGATGACAAGGGCGGTGCACTATTAATTCTCCGGTGTATAATGAGGCTTAGTAATTAATTTAAAAAACTGTTTAAGGAAAACCCCAAAAAAGTTAAACAAGCGAGCGAAACTATCACTGGGCTAATAAGGTAGTCTCAAACCGAAAATAATGGTTCTTGTTTTGGATGCCTGGAATCAGAAATATACCTCGCATCCTAAAAATATGCTTGAAATGTGGAAAAGCACAAAAAGCTCGAAAAGAGCAACAAGTTTAAACTTTCTTTATTTAATTTGTTCTTAAACAGACCCTTTGGTGCTTCGGAAAAGTGCCCCAGAAATTCTTACTTTCATTTAGTTTTCAGTAAGTAGTTTGGTGACAGTAACGAATAAGGAAACAATTAGGGTATGCATCATCTACCAAACAGTCTACTTAGTCTGCAAGAGCGAAGGAGTTTTAATGAAGGAGCTATGTCACCGCCTTCGGGAATATTTCGGACAGCTAGTTAACTTGATTGCTCTTAATTGAGACCTCCCAACTAGGTGTACAGAGGATATCAGCTTTAGCGAGAGATTGAAATGCTTACTAAAGCACAGACTAAGGATAGTCGTATAGAGGTCCGACGAAATAGTCTTATCGTGGGCGAGGAAGGGACCCTAACCTTCAACAGGCCACATACACTATGTAAACGCTGTTTATAAGATGTCGGCATTTACCACGAGATCAAAATTTTAAAGGTGTCAAAATACGGCATCTCTTCTCTGTTCTGACTACGAGAGGCCCATGTTCAGCCCTGAAAATCGGATGTTTGAGACGACGACAAGGTCATTAATTTGTCCCTTGATGCCTCCAGTCTTGAAATCAATTTGGAATGGCACGAAGGGGTACAGTTTATGTTCCCCAATGACAGTTCGACCGTTAAACAGAAAGCTTACTTGATACAATTGGCACAATCTTGTCAGAGTTCATTTGATGCCCTGCCTCTTGTTTTGAAAATACGATTGGGAATGGTTGGAAGGGGTGCAGTTTCGATTCCCCGAAGACAATTAACACTGCTTACTCTAATGGGCAGGTGATAGCAAAAAAATTACAATTGAAGGACGGGTCAAAATATGTTTCTAAGCGTAAATCTTTAATAATATCTCGAAAGTAGAAGGCTATTGTGAGTCCCAATGTAAACAGAGCATTACTTAACATGAACTCGATAGTACAGTTTTGATTCATTCATTACGTGTTATTACGTAATAACGTACCATAATATATTTTACGTAACGTTACGTCTCTTATCATGCAGATGATTAGGTATACATGTGTCAATGTTGCTTTGTTTATCTGCGTTCATCTATTTATGTTATTTATTTATCTCACGAGTATTACGTAATTATGGTTATGCCATGAAAAATGGGTCAATCAAAATCAGAGATGACCGAAGATCCAGATCAAAATAACATAATTTACAAAAGCACTATCTCTTCCATCAAAATTAAAGCTTTGAGGCCAACGCATCTGATGCGACTTTTTCTTCATTTATAGGTAAACAAGTTCTTGCACGTGTTTCTTCCTTGACCTTTTCACGATTTTATTGGTCTTCATTATCTTCAACAAATTTGCTGATGGAACTTTTTTAGCATGCGTTTTTCGTCCGTTCGCTAGATTTTAAATTAACAAAAGAGTTACTTAGAAAATAAGTTTCTGGTACTGATATTTCTGTTTTCTCTTTTCTCCCTTGTTATTTTGGATCAACTAAGAGATTTCATTTTACTGGTCAGTATAATTTGGCTTTTTAATAGATTTTGATGGATTTTTTAAGCTGTGTATGGTGTTGAAAATGTCTGTGTCAGTTTTGGATCCTCTTTCCAGGATGTCACGCGGCAAATACGGTAGGTTTTGTTAGAAATATTAATACCTTTAGTAGTAACGTTGCGGTCGAGGTTCTTCGTTCGTTCGCGTTTTGTTTTCGCAATTATGTGTGAAGAAATAAAAGAAAATATTGAATGGTATAATAATCTTCATAATTTTTCTCTTTATTCTGTTTTATCATACAATACGTATTCAGTATAAAACAATATTCTTTGTTAAATTGATAAAAATATATTATTTTAGTATAACTGTGTTTTATCTTTATAAACTTACAAATTATTGTTAACATTCTGAAGAATCATTTTTGTATAAAAATAATACAAAAAGGGTCACTTGCTGTTCACATCCTCTACATAATATACTATATCTGTACATAACATATTTTTAAACTCATTCATTCTTAATGCAAAGCCAATAATCACGATCCCAACGGCAAGTTCCCCCAATATAGTCTATAACAATTCAACTTGTTAATTGGTATATTATTACTTATAACCTATAGAAGACAATGGTACAGAACAATTTTACTGTAGCGCATTTAATGGTAACAAAAACAATAAAAACAGGTAAAGGCTTCACTTACAAAGCGTAGGCACTCGAGATTGCTACTTGATACTAAATAATTAATACATTCTCACTAATAAATACATCGCACATTCAACCGTTTTCACACATGCACTCTCTAGAGACTCGCTTCCATTCGTCCATCACACTTTTTAATCGGACGGCCTCATTTTTAAAAGACCTTTAAAGAGCACCGGGTCAGTTCTGAGACATTTTACAAAACAGCATCGTTGGATATACGTCTCGCAACATTCTACAAGGCACACTGTCTCACACACTATCAGTCTTTCACACTAGCTACGTGAGTCGTCGAGCGTAACGAATCCCTCAGGCATCGAGGCGCCATCATCGTAATGAAAAAAAGTTAACCTTGTGTAACAAAACGTGATTCGGAACGTCCGACTGCCGAACACATGGCCGCCATTCCGCGAGGGCGGTGCAGGCGGAATTTTAATTAACAGAACATCCGCTCGTGACTTGTGTGATGCGCGGTTGCCAGCTCAACGCGTAATTGCATCCCTTTCGCACTGATTACTTAAGGGCCCTGACGAGCCATCTTCTCTCTCGCTTGTCCAAATTTTGTATGTTTCTCGTCCCAAAGTACAAATTGGTAAGTTTTGGTCCTTCGGGGTCACCGTGCAAGTAAATGAACAATGCGAATCCCAAACACTGAGAATCGAGTTTATGGCAACATCGCTGGAACGGGAAATTCGCCGTAAAACTGGCAACGTCGCCTCAACCTCGCTCAGTCTGCACTCGAATGACGTTGCACGATTATCCTTTCTAGTTTCTACACTATTCTAAATGAGACAACGCAATACTGATACAAGGAAAATCATAACTGCGACTTACGGCTCGCGACTCGCTCCGTGGCCGCCGAGCGACTCGACTCACATCACAATCACCGGTCCACCTTAACACTAAGCTAACTATATATTACACGGTAAAATTAAGATCACAAATCGCTTTGTATGCTGCGTCCAGCGGGCGCGACTAGCATGGAATGTGGGGGGCGGCGGCGCGGCGCTCAGAAGTGCGCGTCGATGTGGCAGCCGCTGTTGGCGTGCTCGATGACCTGCTGCTTGAGCCGCGACACGTGGTCCTTGAGCTTCACCACCATCTGCGCCAGCTCCACGTTCTCGCCCTTCAGCAGCTTGACCTTGTCCTCCAGCTTGGAGATGCGCTCGAGCTTGCGGCGCCGGCACTTGGACGCGGCCACGCGGTTGCGCTGGCGCTTGCGCTCCAGCTTGATGCGCTCCTGCGAGTCCATGTCGATGGGCGACAGCGGCGGCGAGCTGGCGGCGCTGGGCACGGTCTGCGGCTCGTCCTTCACCACGGGCGTGGGGTAGCGCTCCAGCGGCCGGTCCAGGTCGGCGTACACGCGGCGCGCGGGCGGCGCGGGCTCGCCGTGGTGCAGCTTGTCCAGCGCCTCCACGAAGGGGCGCGCGTACAGCTCCTGCTCCTCCGTGGGCGCGGCGGCGGGGAACAGCGCGGCGCCGCCGGGCGTGGGCGTGGCCGACGTGATCATGCCGTTCTGCATGATGAGCTTCTCCAGCTCGGGCGAGCCCAGCTTGAGCAGCTGCAGGTCGGGCGACGACAGCACGGGCGCGGCGCGCGCGCGCTTGCCGCGCCCGAAGTCCAGGTCCAGGGTGAGCGACCGCTTCAGACTCTCCACGGGGCCGCTCAGGGGGTACTGCTCGTCGTAGAAAGTGGTCTCCATCCCGTGGCCGAATTGCCGAACCATGTGTTAGCACCGAACTCCTCGGTAGCACTCGACTCACTTCACGAATAAAACTTTCTCATGCGACGACGCACATCCACCACCGTCGACGTTCCACTTGTTTCTAAACATTGTTAAGAAACAACCACTGCTTTTATTCCATGACTCAGATAAGCTATTTTTAGAAATTGCGTGATAATTTCGAACGCTCATTGGTCTAATGTGACGCGATATGTCGTGGTACTGTATCCCCATTGGCTAAAGCGATAGTGGCGTAGCGCGAGGCCACCGCGGGCTGTTTACGACTTCGCGCGATTACCGAGAATCGAGTGCCTTATGTCCATTGTATTTCCGATAACGTTCACAAAAATAATAATAGATAATACTACTATGGATAACCTTATCGGATTATATCATTGTTAACCATACTCTTTATAGTTTTAATGCATAGGTTACTACTGCTTACTACCTTTACCATGTTATCATTGGGCAGGTTATGGTTGGATCCATAATTGCCTTACCCGTACTAAAGTTACCTTAACTAGTACCTAATTAGTTTTGTATAATAACAATAATCAGGAAAGATTAAGACCTTCGTTATTATAATACTATGTACCTACCTAGTTGGTTGCCTAAATACAAACGACCACAAAGAAAAAAAAGGAAAATATCCGAAAATTCATCACCTTCAACTGACATACATTTACGTCACATTGTTGTACAATTATTTATGATAGGTAGTAAATACGGGAGTATTTTTATGTTAAAAAATCTTTGTCTCGCAACATTACAATGGAAACGCATTTGGGGCGAGGGGCGGGGTAACCGCGCCTCGGTACAAGAAAATAAATGTCCGAGGTACGCGGGCAGAGGAGGGTTACGGCCTTTCTGCGAGAATGAGAGAGACGGAATTATATAGCCTACCTACTCTCCCTACCGATAAAGTCCGGCAATTTAGTAAGGAAAATAATGGGAAAAATATTACTTTTCATTGAATATATTTTAAACTATAGGTATTTAACATAATATTTTAATAAATAACCAAAAACAAGCCAAATTTGTTTATTCGAAACGTGTAGTGGAAGTTTGAAATACTTACCTAATACCTACATAGGTACTGGTTTAAAAGTTGAATTCACTGTAACATCGCAACTAGGTTTAAGGTACAAATTATAAAAAAAAAAACGACTCGGTAGGTACCTACAACAGTAAAAACAAAAACATTCCGCTGATGTGCGAGTACACGTTTGGCTTAGATTTGTAATAAATACGCATAGATTAATTATAGTACAGATAAGGAAAAAGGATTACCTAAGACTATTTTTAATTTTTAAATTAGTAAAATCTACGAATTTAATCAAAACTAATATTGGTAATAGAGCGCCACCTATCGTGTCAGTGTTAATAAAGGCTGAATCTATCGGTTGATAGATGGCGTTTATACAAAAAAAAAAGAAAATACATGTTTGTTAAAAAATGGACCTATTATGAATAAGTTTGAAATAAAAATGTACGATATTATGCTATCATTTTAAAATTCGCTGGGTATCCACTACCCTATAAAATACAAAGACTACGGGTACAGTACTGCTATTGACATGTAGATGGCGCAGTCTACAAAAAAAATTCAAAAATGTTTTATTCATATCTACATGAATAAATCACACTTATGTAGCGTACATCATATCATATACATAGCGAATGATCTTGGCTGGCCTGATGTTGGCTCTTTAGGACATACAAGTTTCATTGGATTCGTAAAAAAACTATCTCGACGCAGCAACTCGTGACTTACTTCTGTCCGCCCTGTCAACACAGTCCTTGCGTACTACCTCAGGCATCGAGTAGATCTTATGTTCTTAGCTGTATTTTTCTCGTATGGGAGATTATTTTTTCCGGATTGTTTGTAGCTGAACGAACCCTATTGATTTTAACAGCGTAAAGCGGGCTTTTTGGCGTGCCTTGGGATGGGGTGCACCTCGGCTCAGGCGACGATAGGAGTTAAAGGGTTACGGATGATGATTAGTCCGGACGCCTCCGAGCCCATGTCCAGAGGCGTTCACTTCATATATGCACAAAAGCACTGCCTACCCAACATTGTTCCTATACCTCGTTTATGAGTCGGATTTTTCTATTTTACGCCATCTTTCGCCGTGTCGTTAGAACAAGATCAGAAGACACTGCGCAGAGGTTGTTTCTGTGTCGGATAGGGAGCATTGTCAGTAGTAATCTGACAGTCAAGGTCGTGAAGGATATGTTTAGGCCTTCTCTTGTTGAGAGTGGCGCTAAGGTTGGGTAAATAAAAAAGGGTTGGGATGACGGATACACTTATCAACGTATGAGAGAGAAGGCCTATGCCTCTCAGTGGGCCATTGATAAGACAAATTTGTAGTCTATTTTATCAAACTTGCCTTTTAATGTAAACAAACCTTTCGTAACAAATTGTTTGAAATATATTTAAAACTGAGAATGGGCATCAGCTGCTATTAACATCTACTGGGATCACCTACCCGTCTACCCACAGGGCTAGCACGGTCGGGAGATAAAAATTATATCCCCCGATTATATACCCTGACAAGGGATATAATTAACGTGTCCACCTGCTAAATCACTGGAACATGGAATAGGAGAAGTTCACCCCCGTTTATTAATACACATATATTATTTACACTTGTGCGCCAGTGCTCTGAGAGTTGATAAAGTGGTGGGAGAAGATACATTTATATCCTTTCACCAGGGATATAATTGTCTCCTGCCCATGCTAGCCGTGCAGCTTGGTGATTATGGACAAAGCCGTTGGAAGAGGCCTTTTGTGTCCGTCAGGCTGTTGATCATCATCATCATATCACCCCATACCCACCCACTGCAGGGCCCAGTGCGGTATACGGGGTGGTCGGTCAATTGACGTCACAAAAAAAAATTAGGTCCGGTATGTTGTGGAGTATCCGAATCACACGCATGTATGTTCCGCGATTTTTTATAGTTTTGGAATTATGATTTTTTTTCTTCGATTTTTCGAGGAATTTCGATATGATCATCTTAACAAATTTCTAAACAAAAGCAAACGAATTTTTTAGAGTTTTTTTTTTTTTTTTTGCAACTGGATCTCATGTACTTTTATGCATAAAATTATCAGCTTCGTAGCTTTGATGAAAGTTATGAAAATGTTGGTCTAAAGTTAAAAATTTACCTAATATTTAGGTAATTTTTTTTATTTTTATGACGTCAACTTACCGGCCCCCCTGTATAGCGTTCACTATAAATACTTCGAAAAAACATTGTTAAAAGTCGGTCAGGTAGTAAAATAACAGCATACTCTGTAGTTAGCATTCAAAAATATTTATTTAGCCTTAATTTAATTCGCCATAAGTTATTTGACAGTGACAGATATGACTCGTATGTCATCGTAAGGCTTGTCCGTCTTGGGGTTGGTTTTCACGCTACCGATGTTCTGCACCACCTCCATACCGCGCACCACTCGCCCGAACACCGTGTGCTTATTGTCGAGCCAGGGCTGTAAAACATAATATGTGCACTCAGTCATCATTACAAGGTCTTAGGGGCTCCAAAGACACAGTCGCATGTGTTCGAATACTTCGAACAGTACAGTTCTTTACACTGTTAAAAGTAGTCGGTTAGGTGGTAAAATAAAAGCATACTTTACAATAATAATATATAAATAATAATAATATTAATAAGTTACTCAGTTAACTAGTCCAGTTATAAAATAGTGTATGTAAATAAGAAAAGATTTTAAACGAAAATCTTTCGTGGTTAATCAACATTTCTTAAATATATAGTTCAACAGGTACATACCACGATTATATTTTAGATTTGTCGATATCTCGACCCAGTTACATTTCCCATTTTTTTGTTGCCCGTGGCATCTGGCAAAAAAAGGGGGAAACAAGAATACGAAAGGGGGTAGTCAGATTCTGTCAGTGACATCCAACTTGACATCTCGTACTTCCGCAGTCTCGCCGTGACCACGATCCATGCATCTGGGTCGAAATATCGACAAATCCAAAAATATTATCGTGGTATGTAAGAATCCGTTGAACTATATTTAAGAAATGTTAACTAGAAATACTTCGAAAAATAAACTGTTAAAATTATAAGGGTACGTATTAAAATAACAGCATACTCCTATATAACTTGACGGCCGAGGGGCGCAGTGGGCAGCGACCCTGCTTTCTGAGTCCAAGGTCGTGGGTTCGATTCCCACAACTGGAAAATGTTTGTGTGATGAACATGAATGTTTTTCAGTGTCTGGGTGTTTATCTGTATATTATAAGTATTTATGTATTAAATTCATAAAAAAATATTCATCAGCTATATCAGTACCCATAACACAAGCTACGCTTACTTTGGGACTAGATGGCGATGTGTGTATTGTCGTAGTATATTTATTTATTTATTTATTTATTTTTTATTACTCTGTAATTAGCATTCAAAAATAATTTTTTAGCCTTTATTTCATTCACCATAAGTTATGAGTCGTGTGACAGACCAAAGCGAGATTTGAGTTTAGTTCTAAGTTAACACCATCCTATCATGATAATGGAAACCAGTAGTAACATTTCATAGGGGCCTGCGATAGCCGTACATTTATAAAGTTCATTTTAATTTTCGAAGATATTATTTGGGTACTCACAGTGGGGGCCAGCGTGACAAAGAACTGGCTGCCGTTGGTGTTGGGGCCAGCGTTGGCCATGCTCACTGTGTAGGGCCGGTCGTGTTTCAGGTGCGGCCGGAACTCATCCGCAAACTCTCCGCCCCAGATACTCTCCCCGCCGGTGCCAGTGCCTGAATGCACAGTTATAAGTGTTAGCAAATCTGCCTCTTTATTGTTTATCGTGTCTTGCTATTAGGTAAACAAAATAGGTAATAACTAAAAGTAGATC
Source organism: Pararge aegeria (assembly GCF_905163445.1). Taxonomy (NCBI): domain Eukaryota; kingdom Metazoa; phylum Arthropoda; class Insecta; order Lepidoptera; family Nymphalidae; genus Pararge; species Pararge aegeria. The sequence continues at coordinate 2,485,166 of NC_053200.1, read as the reverse complement.
TAAATATAAGTAATAACAAGTATTGTTCTAAGCTACAACCCAAAGATTTTAATTAATATTAAGGAGAGCCGTAGCTTAATTTTAATTGAGAAAGCGCTCAGACCGCGATGACCAGAGAGTCGCAGGTTCTTTCTAAATAGCGATCTCTTCCAGGCAACCAAAGGCATACAGGAAAACGCTATACGAAATTAGTGAGTAGTACAACAAACATTAGTGAAATATTAGGATTTAAAACTAAATTAATATAAAATAAACATAAAACATAGTACATGTTAAACATAACATATTAAAGATATGTACAAAAATAAAAAATATTTTCCATACATATATACAAACATATAAACATACAAATACGCTACTATAAATACATAATTAAAAAATAAACAAAATAAAAGAACCCTCAAAAATATGTAGAATACGAAATAAACTAAATAGAATACAGTGATCAATAATACATAAATATATACAATATTGTCAAACCCCAAATAAAACAGAAGGTTCAGACAAAAAATGATCTTTAACATGGTGTTAATCCCCTTTCGAGAGGCCGGAGTTGATTATACGGTTCTTCAATTTCCTGATTTTTTTTTATTTTTTTTTAATAAATATTAAATAAATATACTACGACAATACACACACAGCCATCTAGCCCCAAAGTAAGCGTAGCTTGTGTTACGGGTACTAAGACGACTGATGAATATTTTTATGAATAATAATATACATAAATACTTAGAATATACATATAAACACCCAGACACTGACAAACATTCATGCTCATCACACAAACATTTTCCAGTTGTGGGAATCGAACCCACGGCCTTGGGCTCAGAAAGCAGGGTTGCTGCAAACTGCGCCAATGGGCTGTCTAAAGTGTCTGACTTTGAAGCTCTTGAAGACGTCCCCGGGTGGGAATGAAGTCGAAATTCTTCTCCTCTGTCTCCACGTCTTTGTTACGTTTGTGTTCGTTGATGTGTGAATCGCTTTTCAGTCTGCTGGTGCACCGGTCAATGAGAGTATAACTTGAAGTCAAAGTCAAAGTCAAAAATATCTTTATTCAAGTAGTCCCATAGGTGGCACTTTTGATGCGTATATGAGAATTACACGTAACACGGTAGTGAGATGATGGCGATAACCACATATTCGTAAACTTTAAACTAAAGCTACGAGGGTTCCAAACGCGTCCTGGTGTAAGAAGAAGCCCACAACAAAGTTAGCCGGGTGTTTTTTTTTGTTATCACCATCTCACAATGTCATTTTAAATTATTAGAAGAGCAACCTGGTTAGAGCAATAATTTCCACCCAAGCTTCTTTATCGATTACGTAGTCCTTTATACTACAATAGGATTAGAGCTCACCCGTGGGGTCGCCAGTCTGCACCATGAACCCCTTGATGACGCGGTGGAAGATGTGCCCGTTGAAGTAGCCGTTGCGCGCGTGGCCGCAGAAGTTCTCGACGGTGCGCGGCGCGTCCTTGCCGAAGAGGCGCACGTGCACGTCCCCCAGCGACGTGTGCAGCACCGCCTGCTCGTACAGGCGCTGGACGCCTGCGGACACACCCCTCAGTCAGTAGGTCACAGGAAAAGTTAGGGGCGAACCCCTCATCAGTAGGACACGGGCAGACCGAGGGGCGAACCCCTCAGTCAGTAGGACACAGGCAAAGATAGGGGGCGAACACCTCAGTCAGTAGAACACAGGCAGACCCAGGGGCGAACCCCTCAGTCAGTAGGACACAGGCAAAGATAGGGGGCGAACACCTCAGTCAGTAGAACACAGGCAGACCCAGGGGCGAACCCCTCAGTCCCCTCATAGTGAATCCACTATGCAGTTTAACGGGATATGAATGCCTGGAGTAGGGAGATGAAGTAGAATATGCTATGACGAGGTGAGGGAGACATTATGTTGATAATGGGATCTAATGGTGACCTAGATCCTATTTTTATGCCCTTTAAGGAAATGTGGTCTTGTGGACTCGTTGCTTCTGACGCTCTAAAAGTCTTGAGTTATTATGGGACACCAAGGTTGGGGTCTTAGCCTCTGGATGATCATGTGCCAATATTATTTAAGAAATTATGATACCTTACGGAGTGATCTTTAATAGGACCCAGTTGGAATTAGTTACAGTACGGAAACCCCTGCAAAAGACCTATGTACAATAATGGTCGTCCTGCGGTTGAGACGATCATACATCGGTGATTGTACGTAGGAATTTCACGATCTTCTTTTAGACAACATCCCTGATACTGTGGTGAGCGTTGCTGGGAGGTCCTAGGTTCGATCCCCAGCGTGGGAAATTAAATAATTTATAATTTCAGAGTTTTCTCAGGTGTGGTCATATTTGAGTTCATACAACGAGAAAGGACATAAGATACCTTTCCTCTTTTTTTCCTTAATTCTAAGGTTGCCTGGCAGAGATCGCTATTAAGCGATAAGGCCGCCTTTTCTAGTCTACTTCTTTCTTCATGTTTCTTGTATATTCTTGATGTGGTGTACATTTTCAACAGCCATAATTTCTTTATTTTTCTTTTGGCACTCGACATTTTAATGTTGGTTTGACTGGGATAGTTATTATATTTCTCTATGGTTATAAGTTGTTCGAACAAAACTAAACTCTATCATCAGTTTATAATCGTCCGGACCGGCCGGCTCGGCGATGACATGTATACAAAATATAGGCGAGCCCATCCATGGGCTCACCTCGTCCACTAGGAAAATACCTATCAATGTGAAATATTAAATTGCAAACACTCTCTCACCTTGTCCTTCGGTAGCAGATATGATATCCTCCTTCGAGGGTTTCTCGTTGAAGATGTCCCGGTCAGCGTCCGGACTCTTCACGTCGTCCGGACTTCGCCGGGAGAACATATAGAAGCGATTCTTCTTATACGCAGTGCAGAAAAGCGTCGGGTCAGTTTTTATGTTAAGCAGTGTCGGGTTGTCGGATCCTTCCATTTCGAGTGTCGTCGCCAGTTTAGACTGATTGGTTCTACCCTGTAGATCAAACGTATATTTTCAAATGTTTTTTTGGTTAAGAAGAAAAGACCTAAAAACCTTTTCAATTAAATTAAAATCAATTCAATTGTATGCATTGATACACTCTATTTTTTTAATGATGCACTGTCTTACATGTTGGCGGGTTAACCTGTTGGGGAGTATGACAGTTATATCAAACCCCCCCCCCCCCCCTGGTATCCCCCTGGTATCTACGGTAGCTGTGGAACGGTACGTTTACTGTTCCGTACGGTTTATCTTCAATATGGATGTGTGTGTGTGTGTATGTGTGTGTGAAAGACACTTATCCTATTCTAGCCGTGCATTAGAACCAGCTAATAGCGAAAACGTACCTGGAACAGCGGATATCAGGAAAATTGCATAAAACGGCTCAAATTCTCCTCCTACACGAGTTATATATCAGTTCTAGGGTAGGCAGTGCTTTTGAGCATGTATGAAGTGCACGCTACTGTCTACACGTATTTATAATTTTTTATAATTAGTTTTTATTAATCGCTATCTGCGGCAGCTATGGGAGAAAGATACACTTAAATCCGAACTCATACCTGGAACAGCGCCAGGTGCAACGGGCGCAAGTTCTCGGGCTTGCCGAGCATGGCGACGCAGCGGTTGGTGGCGAGGTTGATGAGCTTCACGCCCAGCATGGTGGAGTACGCTACGAAGTGGCCGCTGCTGTCGAACACTATGTTCGCGAGCTGAGCCGCTTCCGATTTGTCAAGGTCACGCTCCGTTGCCATTCTAAATGGACAGTTTTTTGAATCAGGCCAAAGGTAGTATTTTTCGCAGGCAACCCTATACCATCGTGTTCATAATTAAATAATATAACAATTATGTAATCTATATGACATTGTAATGGACTTGTAATTGAATAAATAAATAAATCATCTTTATTTTCATTGAATTTTAATTCAATAATCAGTCCAGTGCAAAATGTTAGTATCGATTTACCTGATTATACCTGGCTACCTGAGAGTTGTGACCGGAAAAGAATAGGCAACCTAACGTTTGCATATTCTATGGGCTTCATACTGTCACATATGTCACATTTGTCTAATAATCAAACCGGTGTTGTGGAATCAGATCAAATCAAATGTTAAAAAAAAAAAATTTTTTTAATTATTAATTAAGCATATCCTGGACTGAAATTTGTTAGACAACCCATATGCAATATTGATATATTAAATTAAATATAAAATACGTTTCATCAAATGACCATCTCGGTGAAGGACGTTTTATATCGGTATCTTAGACTTCAATGTCCCATCTCGGAAGTCCGTACTCGGAAAATAAACACCTTTAATATGTACATCTTTACCTATATATAAAAGGCAAAGATCACTGACTAACTGATCTATCAACGCACAGCTCTAGCCACTTGACGGATCGGGCTGAAATTTTGCACACAGATAGTTATTACAACGTAGGCATCCGCAAAGGATTTTTAAAAATTCCAACCCTAAGAGTAACCCTCTTAATGGGGGATGAAAGGTTGTATAAAATTCTTCATTTATCAATTTATTTTACAAGTTACACTCATGAAACTTTGATTTTAGCTTTTCGATTTATCAACAAATTTTAAAAATTCCAAATCCAAAGGCTTCAAATTAAAGGGATTAAAATTTATTTTACGGTGTCTGATTTTTTAAGTAATTTACGTTCATCTATTTCTATTAGTAAGACATTTTTATAAACCTTAGAAGTTAAATTTTATCACATCAAAAATTTGAGCGAAACCGGGGGCATAAACTAGTAAATAAATATATTATTCGCAAATATCTTTACTTATTAATTGTATTTAAAATTGTCATATTCGTCAATTTCCCTTTTCTGGCCGAGCAATCTATTTTTGCAATCTATTAACTGGGCCCCACGACACAGGTTACCTATTGTGGGGTCCAGAGGTTATCAAAATAAACACAAACAACCGGAACAGAAGAAAACACGAAAGTTCTGTAATATATATATATATATATATTAATTAATATTTAATGTATTTCTATAATTTTAATTAATGGAATTTGTAGGAATGGTGTGGATGAACTTCCACCTTGGAGTTTTTGCACGTACCCCGAATGTAAGAACGTTTCAATTTGTTTTTGATTTGGTTCAGGTTTTTATTTTTAATTTCTTCTAGTAAAGGTCTAGGTAATTTTTCTAAAACACTAGGCAGGAGGTACTCCCACACCCTCTTTCCATAAATATTATTAAATGTGGGTGTTCTAAACATAGGTAGGTAGTTTAAATGACGTAAGTTCATAGGTCTAGCATTCTTGTCTAATTTGCGAATGTAATTATGATACAGGGTTATTATTGCTAAATCCACTCTGTCATAAACAGACATTACATTACTATATTTAAAAAGCCTTTCGTAATTATTTTTATGTCTATATTTAATTTTCAATGGAACTATTGTTTTCAGTAATCTAAGTTGCAATTTATAAATGTTTTGCAGATGGGTTTTATAAGTTCTGCCATAACTAGAGATGCCATAGTTTATAATCGAGTCTTATTTATTCAGTTTTTATTTAGCATAGGTACAAGCAGTGCCGGATTAACAGCGTAGCGAGGGTAGCAATTGCTACGAGCCCCGCGCGAAAGAGGGAACCGCATATTTAATATCACTCATCTATGACAGACTGACTGACTGACTGACTGACACGCACACGCACACACACACGCACACGCACACGCACTCGCACACGCACACGCACAAGCACACGCACTCGCACACGCACACACATCGTCTATAGTAATGTACTACACTATTCATTACCCACAAATTTGTAACTTGTAGATAGCAAGTACGTATTGAGTATTGAATTGTTTTTTTACCACTTTATACTTAAGAACCCATAGCAGATCAAGGGCTCTTTTAAAGAATTTGCTACGGACCCCGCGCTTGCTAAATCAGGCACTCTGTATAAGTAAGGTATAATTCAAGTTTTATTTCGGTGTTTCGAAATGGTAAAATAGAAAGCGTATGCCTCTTTGGCCATCTTCCGAACGTTTGAAGGAAATTCGTGCAAAACAAAAGGAAAAAAAAATATAACTGTAATAAATACTGTCTCCCAAATTATTCGGTTTTTATTTAGCATAGGTATAAGTAAGGTATACTTCAAGTTTTGTTTTCGGTGTTCCGTTACCGAAGTAGTGAAATAGAAAGCGTATGCGTCTTTGGGCATCTTCCGAACGTTTGAAGGAAATACATGCAAAGCAAATGGAAAATCTCTGTAATAAATACCGTCTCCCAAACTCCATATTAGGCAGCTGTTGTGTCTGATGCTGTAGCTCTTGAAACCTTTGCAGACTCTCGTCTATAACTTTGTGCAGTTTTCCCGTTAAGAAGTGGAACACTCGGACCTGTCAGAATTATTTATTATATACAAGTAAACAATTTAATAGTAAATAATAAATAAATATACTGCGACATGACACACAACGCCATCTAGCCCCAAAGTAAGCGTAGCTTGTGTTATGGGTACTAAGTTGACTGATGAATATTTTTATGATTTTTCTTTAAGTTTGCCTTTGACTGCAATCTCATCTGATGGTGAAGTGACAGCAAGTGTTATGGGTACTAAGATGACTGATGAATATTTTTATGTATAATACTTATAACATACATATAAACACCAAGACACTGAAAAACATGCATGTTTATAACACAAACGTTATCCAGTTGCGGGAATCGAACCCACGGCCTAGACATAGAAAGCAGGTCGTTGCCCACTCCGACAATCGGCCGACGAATTTTCAAAAGTTATTGTCCATTTTATAAGAATCCATGAACTGCGGAGCTACGCATATAATCCCAAAATATTATCGTGGTATATACCCGTTAAATTATATTTAAGAATAGATTCCTAAACATACATTTACCTTTCACCAATAGATTTTCACTAGGCAACTCATATAACCAACTTTTCTATGATTTTTGCCACAAGGTTTTTTTGTGTTTGTATTATTATATTTTTGTGTCAGTTTACGAGTATCCGAAACATTACAGCGGAATTGGTATTATAACTTTAAATGGCGCCTAACATCGTTAGTCATCATCTAAGAGTCGGTGAAACGTTTTTCTTCTATGCATCATCACCATCACATCATCACCGGCCCACTACAGAGCACGGGTCTCCTCCCATAATGAGAAGGGATTAAGGCCGTAGTCCACCACGCTGGCCCAGTGCGGATTGGTGGACTCCACACACCTTTGAGAACATTAAGTAGAACTCTCAGGCATGTTTTCCTTCGCCGTTGAAGCAAGTGATCTTTCAATTACTTAAAATGCACATAACTTATAAAAGTTGCGTGCTGGTATTTTAACTCTGCCTGTAGTGAAGTCGAGCTCCTAACTAATGCGTTATCACCGCTTCTCTAGATTTAGTAAAAGCGGGCTTAAAGCCCATAATCACCACGCTGGGCAGACGTGTTTGAGATCCCAATAAATGGTAGTAGTAGCATAAAGAAAGCTGCTGCCCGTTCTCCATTATATTCCCTTAATCGCCTCGTACGACATCCGAAAGAAAAGGTTGGTGACCACTGCATTCTGACCTGCCGTCCCCACCTGCAATCGTGTCCTATTTAAATATATTTTAAATAAGATCAAGTACCTTTCTATCCAAACTTATGGCAGCCATTTTCTTTCCATCTGGCGAAAAATCCAAAGCAGTGGGGTAAGTTTTATTCTTCACGAAATCGAACAGATCCGTGCTCAATTTGGATTTGAATTTGACGTTTTTCGGAAACTCGTGCTCATATTTAGGTCCGGTCCAGTACTCGACTATACCAGCTTTGTCCACAGACACTGCCGCTTCGAAAACTGGGTTGTATTTGATGGTGACGACCTCGTTTTGATGCAACTCGAAGGTGTGTAATGGGGTTCCCGAGATTTGCGTGCCGTCGAATATGTGGATTTTGTTTGTGCCCTTTTCTGATCTAAAAGGTAATATATACATTACTTTTATACTGACAGCATACAAAACAGTCCATCATCTACAAGTCAGTCTAGTCAAAAGTCCTGACTCACTGATATAATATCATATCATGTCCACGACAAGTTTCGTGGACATGATATGATATAACATGTCCACGAAGTAATACGTAAGCGCTATGGAAGGGTGGGCCTTTGTTTTGCTTATTTCTGATAACATGAGGCTTTTTTTTTTATATTAATAGCGGGCAAACGAGCAAGTGGGTCACCTGATGGTAAGTGATCACCGCCGCCCATAAACATCTGCAGCACCAGAGGAGCCACCGATGCGTTGCCGGCTGGGGGAGGTCGAAATGATGATTACGACAGCAGTTGTTTTATTTTTTTTTCATAATACTATAGCAATGATTATGTAAGCATGGGGAGAGGGGGTAAAAGCTTTGCTTACTTTTGCTGACAAGGGGAACGGAGTGTAAATTGTAAAAAATCTGCCTACGTAATATTTGAATGGCCCTCTACTACAAATATAATGTCGGTTAATGCTGGAAATACTTGACTCTTTACAGGATATAACAGCAGATTGCAAGATCGGAATGAAGATGACTAATCAAGATCTCAGCTCTAAAATATAATAATAATAATAATCTTTATTGAAAGGTATAAACCCAGTTATAAGAATATAAAAAGATAAATTAAATAACAAAATAATAATAATAAGTTATATATTATTACAATATAAAGATATTGCAAATATATAAAATAAAAAATAAATAAATATATATATAAAATATAAAATCAATATATAAATGAGAAAGAAAATCTTACACTGCTATCGCTGATATAGGGTCGCCAGCGGAATGCACCCACTCTGTACAGTATGGTTCAAACTCTATTGATATCATGTTGATCATGTCTGGAAAGAGAAAGCATTTACACTACTTATTTCATCTCATTTTCATCATCATTATATCAACCCTTTACCGGCTTACTAAAAAGCACGGGTTTCCTCCCACAATGAAAAGGGGTTAAGGCTGTAGTCCACCACGCTGGCCCAGTGCTGATCAGTGGACTTCACACACCTTTGAGAACATTACGCAGAACTCTAAGGTATGCAGATTTCCTCAACATGTTTAACCTTCACAGTTGAAGCGAGTGATATTTTAATTGCTTTAAACGAACATAACTTGGAAAAGTTAGAGGTGATTGCTGGGATTCGAACTCGCTCTCCGAACGTGAAGTCGAAGTCCTACCCACTGGGCTATCGCCGCTTCACATATAAAATAGTAAGGTTTTTGGTTATGGCCTTGACCATAATCTAATGGAAAAAACAGGTGGTAAATTTGGCCCAAGATGGAATATGCTTGCAGAAATAAGTTAGTAATATTCTATTTGTATATTTATCATTACTAACCGGACCATTACAGGTCACAGGTTTCCTCTCAAAATTAGAAGGGTTTGGGCTGTGGTCCACCATGCTGGCCAAGTGCAGATTGGTGGACTTCAAACGCCCTTGAGAAGATCATGCTCTCATTCATGCATAGTTTCACCGCTATATAATATTGGATAGAAGCAGGCGTTACTTTGCGGAAATCCATGATATATTAAAGCGCATTTAGCTGTACTCTTTTAGCGGAGTTTAGCAAAATAAGCTTAATTTTCATAATATACTGTTAAATAATTAATATTTAATTGTTTCAAATGTTCAAAAGCTAGAGATGTGTGCAGATTGAACTCTGCTCCCCAGAAAAATAAGACAAAGACTTATATTATACAGAAGGGTATAACTGCTAAATTTTATATAAGAAGGAAGAATGAGATCAAATGGTTTTGAATAGTTAAATAAGTCAATACCAAAATTAACAACATCGAAAACTTTGACAGTTTTCTCAGTGGAAGCTGTGCAAAGCAGGGTGCCGGTGCTGTTTGTAGCAACATGGCTGATAGGTGCCAGGTGACAGCGGAAATGCTTCACAAACTCTATCCCTTCTTCCTAGAACAAGGAAAGAAAGAAGTTAAAAAACAACAAATTCTCTTAAAACAAACATTTTAACAACAGGTATACAACAATTTTTATTAGTGTTTTTATTTACACTTGGAAGAATTATCAATTTTATAAATTTTAAAAGATATAAAAAATTATAAAAGATATAAAAAAAAAAAAACAATGTGTCATCTCTTGTTTCAAACGTGTCTCATTGTAATATGGACCTTTGAAAAAGTAGATTGAAACTGCAACGTTTCCTACTAGATGACGCTACAGTCGCTATAAGACTGATGTGAAAGGCATATACTAATTTCGGCATCGACAGTAGGAAAGCCGTAGCTTAATTGGTGAAAGCGCTCAGGCCGCGATTGCCCGAGAGTCGCAGGTTCAAATAAATCCTTTCGGTTCCGGTTTTATATGCATTTTAAATTTATAAAAAAGGTATACAACAATTTTGGATATATTCAGAAGTTACTTTTCCTCCCCAGCATCACTCCCTGAAGCACTTGGCTAGCTGTGCTAGCATTTATAATTATTTTATTGGTAATCATTCACTGTAAAGTGTGGAAACAGTTCCAGAGTATGCTCCATTCTTGGTGCAAAACGTGTGGGGAGAGTACATTAGGAAAGATCCATTTGGTCGGCAATAAAGATTGAAGAAATTATAAATTACAGTGTACAGATTCTCCTGCATTTGGCGGAGTATAGCAAGTTAAGCTTAGTATTCATTGTGTTGGTGAAATAAAAGTATTATTTTGCATACACTTTTCAACTCTATACAGACATAACATAATTTTTTTATAATAAGTGACACTGACATGAGCGTCGGCTTAGGAGAAAAAATGACATTCTATTTTAATTCTCTAGGTAGAACTGACTTTGCTATAACTTGCTTTACAAAGCAAAATGCATCCGCAGAGAATATCAGAGAATTCAGAGATGACTGCAAAGGATTATGTTATCTTATTGATTGGACAAAACGATAGCAACTGTAATTTTATTATTAACAATGTGTACTCTGCCCTTCGAATTTTAAATACTACTAATGTGTTCTTACTGAATGTGTTTAAAAATAATTTCTTAAACGAATATAAGCTAAATCACTCACTTAGAACTATTGTAAATAGCTTCAAAAATGTAAAATATATTAATCTCAATTCAGCCAACTTTAGCCATAAATTTTGTAAATCTATATATTATGAAGTAAGTTGTAAGGAATATGAACGAATGTATCTAAAATCTATCATTAACGCAACGAAACACTCCCATGCTAAAAATCATATTGCTACACAGCCCAGAAAAGGAACCATACCTTTTTACTTCTTGCCAGTAGATACAAAAAATAATATAAAACGTAGTTCTGTTAAACCTACAAATTTACGCAAAGGAACTATTCCTTACTACTTTTCCAGAAAGCCTGACAATTATAAAAAAGCTAAAATAAGTAACAATGGCTCTAGAATGAATTTTCCAAAAAGTTCGGAATCCTCCACCAAAACATAGCTGGTGCATTAAATAAAACAGACAGTATAAATTTTAGTCTCTCTGAGCTCCAAGATCAATCGATTAATATTGACATTATTTGCATGTCAGAAACATTTTTACTACCTGGACATGAAACCAATCTCTGTATAGAGGATTTTAATGTTGCATCAGTTTTTTCCAGAAAAGAAACTAAACGAGGAGGAGTTTGTATTTTGACTCGCAATGGTATTGAATCGGAAGAAATAATAAGTCTTCACAGCGGCGCGCAAGAGAAAGATTTTGAATGCTGTGGTATATTTATTAAACGACTAAACCTTATAATTATATGTCTATATAGAACACCACAATCTAGTATAAAAATATTTCTAAATAAACTTGATTTAATATTATATGATTTGACAAATAAATTTAATGAATGCAAATTAGTAATATGCGGTGACATGAACATTAATACTCTAATCAATAATTCTGTTTCAAAATCCTATAATGACATATTGTTTAACTATAATATTGTAAATAAAATTCGTAAATCTACTAGATCTACATCAAGGAGCGAATCTTGTATAGATCATATTCTGACTAATATTAATGAATCAACAGGGCTATTACACAACTTATGCTTATCTGACCATAATACTGCGCAATCATTGCATTTTAATTATAAGAGTAATAAAATAACAAACAAGTTTAAAACATACACTTACAAAAGAGATTACTCAAAGGAAAACATCAATATCTTTGTCAATTGTATTAAAAATCTGTCTTTTGCAGATGTTTTAGTAGAACAAGATGCAAATAAAGCATTTAACCTGCTCCATGATATATTAGTATTGTTTCACAGGCTTTGCTTCTCCCTCATAAAAGTATTAATTAAAAAAAAGATAAATGTTACAAAATGGATAACCAGAGGTCTTAAAGTAAGTTTTAAAAACAAACGTTTGTTGTATTTTAAGTCTTGTAAGAACAATAATAAGAAGCAAAATTATAGAAAATATTCCGTAGTTCTGCGTCGATGCGTATATTACCGACAACGTGAGTGTAATAAAAAATACTTAGACAAAGCAAGAAATGTATGTAGTGCAACCTGGAATATCATTAAAAAAAAATAGGACATAACAATCAACAACAGACTATGAAATACTTAACAGACAATGGAAAAAAAATAACTAATCCCAAAGAAATATGTAACTTACTAAATAAACATTACATAATGACATCCAACAAACTAAATAAAAACTTTAAAAATACAACAAAAATTACGAACAATAACTCAAATAATATTTATTGCAGCCCTACTGATTGCTTCGAAGTAAGGAAAATAATTATGAATTTAAAAAATACCAACTCAACTGGATATGACGAATTAAACACGCATTTACTAAAATGTTCGTCTATATTCTTGTCTAACCCATTGACTCATGTTATCAATTTATCAATAGAACAAGGTATCTTTCCCGACAGACTGAAGCTGTCAATTATAAAGCCGCTATATAAAAAAGGGAAAAAAGAGGAAGCCAACAACTATAGACCAATTGCTTTAATTTCCGTTCTATCGAAAATTTATGAAAAAGTTATTTGTAATAGAATTAATAATTTTGTTGAACGTTTTAATATCATCAATAACGCTCAGCACGGATTTAGAAAAAATAAATCTACCACAACTGCGATGTTTGAGCTAGTTAAAATCTGTAACAATTCTCTTTCTTGACATGTCCAAAGCGTTTGATTTAGTCAATCATGAAAAATTATTAAATAAATTAGAGCATTACGGAATACGCGGACAGCTGCATCAATGGCTTAAATCTTATTTAGACAATAGAATGCAAAAAACAATAATTCAAAAGCAAATTGGTGAAAACATTAATCTGTATGAGTCTGATTATGAAAATAATAGGTATGGCGTTCCCCAGGGCAGCATTTTGGGCCCACTATTATTTCTGTTATATATAAACGATCTCCCAGTAAACTTATCGCACCCATCAATACTTTTCGCTGACGATACCACTATAATTATTCCATGTGATGACAAGCAGACACATGAATCGGAAGTAAACAAATCATTAACTGAAACTATTTATTGGTTAGAAAGCAATAATTTAAGTGTAAATATAAAAAAAACAACGTGTATGCAATTTAAAACTAAAAGAGGACATAGTACAAAATTAAATATCATCTATAATAACGAACAAATTGACATCGTAAATAGTACAAAATTTTTAGGTATCCAATTTGACGAACATTGTGATTGGAAAAACCAAATCGAGGACATTTGTACTAAAGTTAATAAATTTGTATATCCCTTGCGTCGTCTTAGGCGTACAGTATCGCTTGATGCAGCACTAGTGGCTTATCACGGTTATGTCATGTCTGTTTTGCGCTATGGTATTGTTATATGGGGGAACTCAGTGCATATAAACAAATTGTTTATGGCACAAAAAAAAGTGTATAAGAAGCATATTTCTTATAGACCCAACGGATTCCTGTAGACCAATATTTCAAAAACACAATCTCCTTACTCTGCCGTGTCTTTATATCTACGAAATATCAGTCTTCGTTCATCGCCACCTGGAGTATTTTAAAACTTTCTCGAACGTAAGCCATTTTAAAAGGAGAAATAAAATTCGGCTGTGCAACAATAAATATAAATTAAAACAAACCGCAAAATCCCCCTTTGCAATGTGCGTTAAAATATACAATAAATTAGATGCAGGTCTAAAAAATCAACCTACGCGTTTTTTTAAGAAAAATCTGGCGCATTGGCTGTGTACAAAATGTTTCTATGCAATATCCGAGTATCTGAATTAAAAATGATATTATTTTGACATTATTATGATAACATTAATATTACCTGTATAATTTAATAAATAACTTTTCAATGCTTGCTCAACAAGATTATGCAGACATGTGTAATGATTGTTCTTGTTGTGCATTTTACATTTCGCATGCTTAATAGTAGAATATGGAGGAATGTTATATTATAATAAGACCCTATGTAAGCTCATATTCAGCGAATAAATTTCCTTTCATTTCATTTCAACATGGCCAGGAGACATTTCCTCCAGGGGGGAAAAGACAAAGTGTGTGTCTTCTCCCACAAATTTATCTACTCTCCAAGCATAGGCACACAGGTGTGAATAATATACAAATAATAATTGTTATATTTTTTCCCCCCTGTTGCAATGCTTTGGCATGTGGGCAAAGAAAATTTTAACTCTCAGTGGATATATTTTTTGTTACTGCTTGTACTGCTTATGCTTACTGTGCTATTGTTGCAAAACGTGTGTATTTCTTTTTTTTTAATGCAATCAAATTGTGTTTTAAAATACAAGAATATATTTTTTTCATAGTTTCTGAACTATAGTTTGTTATTAAGTACACATTTATAAATAATATGGAAAATTAGATAACCTGCTTTTTCCAAAATTTCAAGTGTCCATCCTGGCTGGCAGTTATAACAAAGTCTGTCTTTGTAACTACAACATGTGTCACAACATCTCGGTGCATGTAGCTTCTCTCATATGTTTCAGATAGTGGCAAGTTTTCTAGATATAGAGATTCAAACTCCAACACTGAAATTGAAAAATTATAATTGTTTTTTTTATTCAACTACAAGTTAGCACTTTCCTGTCTATGATGTTACTATTCTTTACACAATTTAATTATAAAACATTTATAAAATTAATATTCTATGAAGTAGCCTTGGAGCCAGTTTTGATTTATTTATAGAATAAACCCTATAAAATATTAACACTACTCCACACTAACTCATTAGTGTTCTTATTGTATCTAGAGAAAATTGAGAGAAATAATTGTTGTGTGGCTTATTGCAATATTTAAGTATAGATAAAAAATATAGTCGTTAATACTAAATGTCCCCGCACACAGATAAGCAAACAACCTCCTCTTTTATCAAAATCTGTTAAAAAGGAAACATCAACATGAAAGATATTAACACTGAAAACAATTTGAAATATGTGATGCTACCTTTGCGTTTTTTAGGTTTCGTTGCCGTTGTTGATGCCTCCGATGGCAAGGGCCCAATCCAGCCCTCTCCATCCTCTGCTTCTTCAGGATTCTCTGGACTAGTAGGCCTTTTTTCCCCTGACATTTTAGCTCAGCAAATTTATCTAAAACACACTGTTGTTCGACATGAAATTTAAATTCACTTATAATCTGCTTTGTGAATTACGATTGAGTTATCTTACACCTTGTACACAATAATTGTATAAGTTTTATTTGTATTTACTTTTTGATTTCACGAGCATTTCGCTGCCAAGCACCTGTCAAATGCCAAGTGCTAGGTAGGGATGGCGATCTGAGATCGATTAATCGAAGAATCGATTTTTCATGCAGAAAATATCGATTTTTTTTAAATCGATATGAAGTACTGTGTCGATTCACTGAATCGATATATCACCCTTGAAAATCGACATTCGATTTTTTCTGTTTTGGTACCAATACCATACAATTATTTGCATTTAGTTGAATGTGCCTGAATTATAAGAGTGCTGCCGGTTAAAGAGTTAACTACTCATAAACTCGCGAGATGGCTGTATGTTTAGTATCCTTTAATCGCCTCTCTTTAATAAAAAAGTTACGTTTGTAGTCTTTGACTTTATGTATCTATAATCTGTGACGATTGATATTGCATTATTCATTTGTTGTTGTCGTTTAATGAATACTGTTATTAGCGTAATACAAGTATTTTCATGATTGATTTTCATCAGATTTTCATGTAGTGTTTGTTGCGAAATAATAACTAATTGAGAGTAGGTAAGTAAATAAGTAAACCGCTTGGATCCCAAAAGGCTTGACAGACTGTTGTTTTTAAAAAGTTTAGATATTGAGCATTGGGAACTATAGTTCCCAGTTATAATACCCAATGCTTAATATTTAAACTTTTAACTCTTACCTTATTTTTTACTTTTTTGCAATCAATAAAAACATTCAGTATATAAATACTTATTTTTTTTTTTTTAATTGATCTTATAGTTTGATACGGTAATAAAAATAATTGTTATTTTTGAATTCCCTGATTTTATTGATAAGATATTGTTAATTGCAATATTAATCTTGTTTTTAGTAAAATTGATACAAATTTACATTGTAAACGCAAACTTGAAAAAAAGATCGATTTTTTAAGAATCGATTTTGTAGGCCTCGATTTTTTCGTGAATCGATTCATTAGACTACGATTCGAATCGATTTAAAAATCGATCTTTTTCGTAAAGAATCGCCATCCCTAGTGCTAGGTACTTGTTTGCTAAGGCCCAAGTGTGAATGCTAATAAATGATCAATGAGGATACCAACAAACATTATATCTGTTGTCAGAACCCTGTGGTGGTACGCTTGTAGAAAATATATCGATTGAACCTGGAACCTCACCTTGTAAACTTGTGCGCTAACCAGAGTGCCATAGTTATTCATAGTAATGAATTTGCTTACTAATATATCAATATTAGTTTTAACTATTGATATAGATAAATTAAATCGATACTTTTGAATACTCCCTACCCTTTCCTCCCTTCCCTTTCGTTGTATATGTTTTAAATCCCCTTTGTGTATCTATTCTATACACGTGACATTAGCAAAATTGGTTTTCACACACAGATTTCGCACATATCCTAAAAGCCATAAGCAAAAAAACAAGAAACACCACCAGCCCAATTCACTAACTTTTCCAACAAGCCTCCGACTCGTCATAATACAAATCGCATAATTTGATAGTGACAGTTATCAACTCATTACATAGTTTGTAATGAGTTGATAACTGTCACTAGGATGTGTTAGGATTGTCTGAAGTCCGGCGAGAGGGGGAGGACTCGATAATCTTGGAATCCGGCAACTTGTTTTACTACCGGGAGGGTGACCAACAGTCACAGGGTGGTGTCGGGTTTATCGTCCACAAGTCTCTCGTCAACAATGTTGTAAAAGTCGAAAGTGTGTCGAGCAGGGTAGCATACCTTATACTCAGAATTACCAAACGGTATTCGTTGAAGGTCATACAGGTATACGCGCCGACTTCGGCACACCCAGACGAGGATGTAGAGGTTTTGTATGAGGACATTTCAAAAGCCATACATGCCTCGAACACCTACTACAATATTGTGATGGGGGATTTCAACGCGAAGCTTGGCGAGCGAACTGGTTCAGAGTTGAGGGTGGGGCAATTTGGGTATGGGCAACGGAACCACAGGGGTCAAATGTTGGCTGACTTCATGGAGAAGGAGGGCCTTTATATGATGAACTCCTTCTTCAAGAAGCGGCCACACAGGAAATGGACCTGGATAAGCCCCGATGGTTCCACGAGAAACGAGATCGACTTCATCATGTCTACCAAACGGCATGTATTCAATGATGTCTCTGTGATCAACAGGGTTAAAACCGGAAGTGATCACCGTATGGTAAGAGGCACATTGAGTATAAACGTTCAACTTGAAAGAGTCAGACTGGTGAAGTCTACACTCCGGCCTACTCGTGCCCATATTCAAAACCCCGAGAGCTTTCAACTAGAACTACAGAACCGGTTCGGTTGCCTAGCAGATTGCGACACTGTGGACGATTTGAACAACAGGCTGGTGGAAACTGTCCAAACAGTCGGGTCCAAATTCTACAAGGCCCACCGTAGAAACAAGGCCAATAGGTTCTCAACCAATACACTCAAGCTTATGACGGAGAGGCAAGAGATGAGACTACAGTCTATAGCAGACGCGTCCGCTTACCGGCGGATTAATAGGCAGATCTCTAAATCACAGACTCGTGATATGCGGCACTTCAATACAGAGCGTATTAAAAATGCCATCGAGCAAAACAGAGGCTCTAAAGTGTTCGCTAGAGATCTGTCTATCGGTCAGAGCCAGTTGATGCGACTGAAGACCAATAATGGTAGTCTTGTCTCTTCCAAACCTGAGATCTTGGGTGAGGTTGAGAACTTTTATGGACAGTTGTACACCACAGTACAGACGCCTGTTGAAGATTTGGCTAAGGATCCTAGAGCCAAATTAACTCGACACTATACCGAAGATATCCCAGACGTCAGCCTATACGAGATTAGTGTGGCTCTCAAGCAGCTTAAAAATGGCAAGGCGCCGGGTGATGACGGAATAACGGCAGAACTCCTGAAGGCAGGTGGAAAACCGATACTGAAAGTCCTTCAGCGATTGTTTGATTCCGTTATTCACCAAGGCACAACGCCAGAGGCATGGCACAGGAGTGTGGTGGTTCTGTTCTTCAAAAAAGGTGATAATACCTTGTTGAAGAATTACAGACCCATCTCGCTGTTGAGTCATATCTACAAGCTGTTTTCGAGAGTCATTACGAATCGTCTCGCTCGTAGGTTTGATGACTTCCAGCCTCCCGAACAAGCCGGTTTCCGTAAGGGCTTTAGTACCATAGACCACATTCATACGCTGCGGCAGGTTATACAGAAGACTGAAGAGTATAACCGGCCACTTTGCTTAGCGTTTGTGGACTATGAAAAAGCCTTTGATTCGGTGGAAACTTGGGCTGTGTTTAGGTCACTGCAGAGATGCCGAATTGACTACCGGTATATCCAAGTGTTGCAGTGTTTGTACAAAAACGCCACTATGTCAGTTCGTATACAGGATCAGACTACGAGACCAATCCAATTGCAGCGAGGCGTGCGACAGGGAGATGTTATCTCCCCGAAACTATTTACCGCTGCGTTGGAGGACGTCTTTAAGCTTCTGGAATGGAACGGACTTGGCATCAACATTAACGGCGAGTACATCACTCAACTTCGGTTTGCCGACGATGTAGTCATAATGGCAGAGACTCTGGGAGACCTAAATACGATGCTCGATGGCCTCAGCAGAGCTTCTCAACAGGTTGGCCTACGAATGAACATGAGCAAGACGAAGATTATGTCTAATGCTCATGTTCCGCTTCAACCAGTAATCGTTGAGAACACTGCACTCGAAATTGTTGACGAATACGTATACCTAGGACACACGATCCAGTTAGGTAGGTCCAATTTCGAGAAGGAGGTGAACCGCCGAATCCAACTCGGATGGGCAGCGTTCGGGAAACTCCGTGCCATCTTTTCGTCAGAAATCCCTCAGTGCCTGAAGACGAAAGTCTTCGAACAGTGCGTGTTGCCAGTGATGACCTATGGCTCTGAAACATGGTCGTTAACTATGGGCCTCATAAGAAGGCTTAGAGTCACTCAGCGGGCGATGGAGAGAGCTATGCTCGGAGTATCTCTACGCGATCGAATCAGAAATGTGGAGATTCGTAGAAGAACCAAAGTTACCGACATAGCTCAACGAGTCGCGAAGCTTAAGTGGCAATGGGCCGGGCACATAGTTCGGAGAAAGGATGGACGTTGGGGTCCCAAGGTGCTGGAATGGCAGCCCCGTACTGGTAAGCGCAGCGTTGGTCGACCCCCAACGAGGTGGACAGACGACATTAAGCGCGTCGCAGGTAGCCGTTGGATCCAAGCGGCTCAGAATCGTGGAACTTGGAACTCCCTACAAAAGACCTATGTCCAGCAGTGGACGTCTATCGGTTGATGTGATGACATAGTTTGTATGGGTATTTAACAAACTGCTTAGCAACTGTTGGAAAAGTTGGGTAAAGTAGTGTGTACCCTCTTTGGTAATACGTGGTATGTTTGTGGATTGTTTTGTGGCCACTAGCCTTCTTTATGTGAGTCAAACAAGTGAAAAATTTAGTTAATCACCGCTCAGAAGATGGCGATGTATTTATTTTCATAATCATATTGATCATGATTCACTTTACCAAAAAAGCTATTATAAAGTACAATACGAATATACTACATATTCCTTAAACTGTGTTCTTTACTATTTTAATTCTTATGTACATATAAGTTTCTGTCTTCTTGGTTAAAAAGTGCATGACATTGTTTCATATCCAGTAAAAAGTTGCCAGTGGTAACTATTTAATTTTCTGAAAATATAAAAGAAATTAAATTTGTATCAGTATTATTAATTATTATAGGTGTGACCCTTACGATACTTGTACTTGCCATGTTGCAATTACAGATTGGACTACAAGATTGGCAGCCCATCTAAATCAATAAAGAAATAACTTATTGTAAATGTTTGCCTTTATGCCGTATTGGATTTTATTTCAACCGACGCATTGTTCAAGTCGGTTGAAAACAAGTCCAATATGAGCATCTGAGGTTCTAAATTCGATTTTATTTTGTATATTTGTTACGCTATTACTCCGCTAATTATAATTAGGAACCGATTTTGATATATTCATTCATGATGACATACCTACATCAGAGATGGTCATTATAATTTAGTGAACATCTTTCAGAAGGATTTTAAAAAAATTGAGAGAACTATTTAAGTATTATAGGCACACTTATAGCGATTTGAGTATTTTTTAAGCATTTTCTTTCGAAAAGCACCATTTGGTCAACTGAAACTGATGATGAAGACGACTGATGACCACCGGAACTATACAATAATAACTATTACACGGGTTGCGCTTCCTATATGGCATATCGTATGTAAGCAATTTATGCTCTTCACAACAAAGAAGAATAAAGAAGATGAAGAGGAGAGACCTCCTCAACCAACAACGCCCCGGCTTCGTGAAAACCAATAATTTGTGCAAGTTGATGACTAGTTGACATTTTGTTATTATAAACTGACATTTACTAATTGCAAACCTAACGTGTTAAAAAGCGTAAAAAAAATGTTTTGCCAAAAAAACTGACCTTTTAAATCAACTCAAAAGCAAACGTAGAAGTAATATGTAGAAATTTACTAGATGCTTTCCTTGCTACTATATATAATACTACTATATTATATAACAGGGAACCGCATACAGAGAACAGTCTTTTTTTGAGTCCCTTAAGTCCATTTTGGAAGTTACATTTTACTTGGCACCTACTAAAAAATGCAGAAAATATAAATCTTACTCTTTAGTTGTTTTAGGACGTCAGTTTTTTGTTCATTTTTTTTACAATCATCGAAGGTACTTTTGCTTTTAGCAAACATACATCACAAAGCAGTTAAAAATTGTTAGACCTATTTAGTTCACACATCAGTAATCCCTGATATATAAATCCCTCAAAAAAAATATTGCTATGATGGGATTCCCAGCAGATGTGAAACCTCAAATTTTGAATGTAAGAAATATCGAGTACTTAACAATAAGACATAAAAGATTCTTATTATTAAAAGTACTCTTTCTTTATATTTACTTATTTGTTAATTTTATAAAATACCTAATATAATTAACAAATAAGTAAATATGCAGCGGATCAGAGGGGGTATGGCGGCTAACGGGCCGATTATAGTGTCAAGGCGCGTGAATCGATGACACGCATCTGCAATAATATAAAAATAAATCGAATAACTGTCGAAATGTTTAGTAAAAGAATGTAAATAAAAATATACTTTTTAAGGCGGGTGATTTTCATTTAAAAATCGCGCTACTTTTAATAACCGTCCGACTGCCATAAAACTTGACCTATTTGTCTTTTTGTAATTTGCGATTACAGCGAACAAAATTGATAAGTGATTTTAAATATCAGTATTAACTATAAGTACAAATGGACGACGCAACTAGAACGCTACCTACGGAGAAAAAATCATTGAGTCGAGTTTGTAGCTCTAGATTAACAGTGGAGGCAAGTAAGAGGAGGCGAAACCGAAGTTTATCAGTGTCGTCAACTTCATTAAATTCGTCAGACTCAGAAACAAGAGCAAATTGGCGCCGTAAAAGTATTAAAACATCACACTCTGGTACGTTACATTATAATTTAGTGCTAAACTAACCTAACATTTTTTTTTAATCTCTGAAGTACTAAGTATTATCAGATAAGAAACGAAATTCTGCACTACGATTTACGCAGTAACCAATCTCAAATAAACATATTATTAATATATTTTTTTCCGATATTACTCAAGGAAATGTGTTCGTGTTTTTTATTCGTAACATAATGTGTATAAAGCATAGTTTAAAATCATTTTATAACAATCACCTAGTGGGCTAGTTATCTCAGTCAATTTTCACTACTGGCAACCGGTTTCACTATAACGCATTCATAACTTTTTTATTTTCGTGTCTATGCTCAAAAATGTCTTTTACGCATTCGTAGTGATGGTGGCTGGCTTCCTTGCAAACATAGCGTCATAAATTTCGTTTAATTTGTAAAAAATCTTAATTATTCGATCGCATAACGATCGTATTTATAGTGAAATAAGTGAATAAGAAGTTTTCATAGCAAATAGGTAAGTGTTAAGTGGAAATTTGTGCTCCAAACCGCGCGCTGCCGGTACCCTACACGTGGTTAGGCTAAATTACCGTGTACAAACTTGCATTCGGTATGTGTTTTTACACGTCTGCGATGAATTACAGTGTGTAGGCGTACACCTTTCGTATTTTTGTATGAAACACTGTTTTATTTCGAGTCAAAAGTCCGTGTTTAGGTTGTTTGATGAACGTGGTTGTTCCGACATCGAGCTACATCGACACGCATAGCTGTTTAGAAATTTAAGGTAATTTGTCACTGTAAACAGCGATCCTAGTGTTTTTGATCATCATTCGGAGGGTTTGAATGAATCAGATATATCGTACAGGACTTAGTTTGTATTACCGTCTGTAGGTAGTGTTTGGTATGCCATGTAATCAACTTTTCTTTTTTTTTTCCACATGACGCATCTAAATGTCATAACTGCTGCTGGGAAAGAACTAATAATTACAGCACTGTGTACAGTTGGAAGATAATGATCCATGAAACTTAATATTGAATTTTATTCAGTTAACCCCCATAAGACCTTTATAACCTTGTCAAAGTAAATAGTGTTCTTATAGTAGTGTAGCAACGATTGAAGCAATTAACATGATAAATGAAGTATTCAGTATTATTAGCATAAATCAAGTGCATTTTACAATGATAAGTTGTAATAATATTAATTTTGAAATAACCTCACAAATTTATGTATTTTGTAGTCCTAACCTAACACATTTTAGTCATTTCACTAAACCTTAAAAAATTTTTTTTAATGTATCTCAGTAGGTATTGTTTCAATGTTACACGTTTTTTTTGGCATCTGTGCAAAATTTATCTCTTCCTCCCAGTGTAGCCCTAATTGTAGCAATTTATATATGACAGGTGGATCAGACAGCTTTGGGGGTTTTAGGGTCACATAGTGTATCCAGACTACTCTGTTGGCAAAATAAATGTCTATGGATTTTTATCTTGAATATACAACATGGTTTGGGCTTTATAGTGCCTCTCTTCCTTCCTATGCTTTTTAGAGCTTGGCAAGCTTATGATCATCATCATATCAATCCATTACAAGCCCACTACCGGGCACTGGTCTCCTCCAACAATAAGAAGGGTATAGGCCGTATTCCGACGTTCCGGCCCAGTGCAGAACGGTGGACTCATGGAGCTTATGATGTTAGTATACTGAATACCTAACGATAATTACTATCTAAATGCTTATATTTGTAGCCTAAGCCCACCAACCGTGGTTTGAATAACACGGTGGGTCTAAGCTCTGCATAGTCCCAGTGAAAGGCTAGTGTCTAATAGGGGATCATTAATTAGAAGGGTTATGAAATTGCATCTTTATTTTTTAATATCTTTATTAGCTTATCATTCATGGTAAACACTAATTTTCGGCCAATTATTCTTCTATTACTAGTTAGGCTGTATCTGCAATCTTACATGTTGATAAGTGATGATGTCTAAGATGGTAACAGGCAGGAGGTGTGGCAGTTATATTTAACCCATACTGTAATCAACACCATGCTGAATTGCTGAATCTCTTGCGGGGCATATCTGGTGGTTGGTGGTGGTTTTTTTTTGCTTTGAAGAGCTACATAGATTTTTAATAGTTGTTCTGTCATTGTATTGAATAGTATGACATACCTGACTATTCTTGGAAAACAGTTTAAATTAGTCATCTATTGTCCATATATATTTTTGCTATTGTGGTTCTTGCCTTTGACATTCATTTTTAACAGTGACCTGAACAATGACTTTCAGAACATCTGCAGCTAACATTTTATTACCAATAACAAATATTTACATTTATAATAAACAGTTAATTTCAAAGGTGCCTCACACAACACTATTATGAACCATGTGAATAATAAGTTCTTTTGTTTTAGACTGTTGCATATAAATGTATAGATGAATTGCACCTGTGTTCATAAACATTAATATATATATTTGTGAATGTAAAATAAACTGAGTATGAAAATAAAAGTAAAAAAAATATTCCTACCTTATTACTTTCACACTTCACCTATTTCTGAACTTTCAAAATGTACCACTAACACAGATAACTAAGCTATGGCACTTCATTTTAGAAAGTTGATAAAGAAAATTGTAGCAGCCAACTAGATGTAAGAAAATCATTTCAACTTTCACTGTAAACCTAGTTATTGTTTTTCTAAATTTTTTTCTATGTTTTATTAGCCATTTATTTTTATTATTACTATTATAATATACATATATTTGCAATAGTGTATTTTCTCAGGCATTTGGATAAGGGTGAGATTTAGAACAAATTTTATGTTCAGTCATTTTTAACTATAGATGAAAAATAGCTTTTAGCTAAGCTTTTCTGATTTTGATCTCTGGAATGCACCTGGATCATTTTGGAGCTGCTTTAATATTGAAGGAAAAATTTGTGAGGAAACTTGTATGCCTGAGAATTTTCCATAATGTTCTCAAAGGTTCATGAATTTTCCAATTTTGTATAAATGGGCAACTGGTAGTAGAGTCTCTACAATGTGTGTTTGTTTGTCTCTTGATGTTTCAAAAGTCCTTATATTAGGCATACTTAAAATAAACAATAAATACTACTCATTATAAATTTGATTTACACAAAATTCCCCATTTTGACTCAAATATATAGATAGAGCTCCCTCTTTCTAAGCTCATGTACATTATTGCCTGAATCTGATTTGCAAATGAGTTAAATAGAGTTAAACTATCAATACTATCTGACTTACTAAGTTTTTTACTGCCATCATATATTGTCACTAGCTGCTAGCTATTTGGCTGCTTAGTAAACCAAACACACACTTGCATTTATAATATTTATAGTCGTAAAAATGTAATAGGCCCGTTTTGACATTTGTCATCGCGACGTAACTAGTTATGGAACCATAAGACTCGGGACTCGATACTCACGATAAATCAATTCAAGTTTGTATCAGTACTTGATTGATATTATTATGTATTGTAAAGTGTTCGTTCGTTCAAAGCATTCCTTTAACTTCACAACCAATACGCGTGACTGGCTGTTGATTATACGTCCACTTTTCAACATGTTGAAACAGAGTTAGTACTATATAACAACAAACACAAAAATCGAGTCAAATCACTATGTTTAAAATAATGTCCAAAATAGAAGAGCCATAGTTAACGTAATAGTAAACAATATATATCAAACTTAAACGAGCGCACAGTCAACTTTACAAGATGAGGAACGAAAAACTGCGCAGTGCGCGCGGGGACGCTTCAGTCATGTGCCGCTTGGTCAGACACATCAACTCTCATTATTTAGAACCCATTTTGAGAACCAAGCTGATTCTTTGCAGTAAAGATAACTACACAATATTTAATTTCGATATTCAGTAAAATGGTTACAGCTCTAGTATAAAAAAAAAAAGACTGAGAACGTAACTGTTTTCGGAACGTTTCGCAAGAATTATAAATTGCATGCTACTATAAAGTAAGCGCAAAAAGAATACTCGCGATATATTCTTTCATATTATTTAACGTCCCAAAAAAAATTACGTATTTTTTAAAACACTGTATGTAATTGATTTTTATTTTATTGTTTCTTTCAGTTTCGTTCCAAGTTACATTCTATGGTCTTGCACAAATGTCAAAACGGGCCTATTACATTTTTACGACTATAGTAAGGATGTCAACGGCAAAAAAACACAGTAGGTAACCAACAGCATATCAAAAATCAGGCAAACTAAAAAAAAAACAGAAATCCCCAGACTTTGCTATATCCAAGAAACTATTTGTTATGAAACAGTTAATCTTTATAATTTATCTTATCACCAAGCATTTAAAATTCTCAGTAAATACCCACCTAATTTCACCTTGTAATTCATTAAAATTGCCTCGCTAGTCTTATATGTAACCAATCTAATCTATATAAATAAACAAAATTGAGGTGTCTGTATGTGGTTCCCAAACAACTAACCTTAGTACAGCTCACTATAGCACTAGAGTGAGAACAAAACCCAAAATTTTTATTAATTTTTCTTTTGTTTGTAATCAAATCTAAAGCTAATTTGGAATGACTGAATCGATTTTGATGGAACTTTCACAGCCAGCTGTCAAAATTCTAATGTTAGGGTTTGAAAGATAGTTAGTTTTTTTTTTTAAAGAAGTGACATTTACATTTAGAACATAATATAGTCCTTTTATGGTATTGAAATACATTTTAAACTTATACACCCTTTGTCTGCTGGGAGGCTCCGGCCATGGCCAGCTACCACAAAGCGTTGTGGTAAGATGTCGCGTGGAAACCGATTAGTGGTGTATAGTATTAATTTAATATAACTACCTACCATTCAGTGGCGTGCATAAAGCTTTTGATCAGGGTATGCATAAAGCAGGAAAAAGGCATAAAATTTAAAAATTCTACTTTACGAGTCATATCAAAAAAATTAGTAGGCAATGCTTTCGCGCATGTATGAAATGCACGCCACTGTTATATCATGATACCACTAATTGGTTAGCCCGCTACCATCCTAGGCTTCATCACCACTGACCATCATGTGAGTTAGTAGTCAAGGGCCAACTTGTAGTGGATTGAAAAAAAACTTTTTGCGGGTAAAAAGATAAGCTTTAAAATTCAAATCAATTCTAATACTTGTAATTAATTAAAAATGGATAGCCTCCTAAGTAGTGTTACATGTATAATATAGATGATAACTTATCAGTTTGCCCATACCTATACCTAATTATTAAATGTATTTTTTTTATTTTTTTAACAATTTATTTATTGATTCTTTATCGCGATCATTATCGATCGGAATCGATGCCGCATGTCTATATTTATTGAAAGGCTACCTACTTATACTCTTAAGCCTAGTTCGCACTATGTTAGTATTTTAGTCTAGTAGCAAGAAATTTATTAGATAAAAATACTCGCTACTGTCCAGAAATCGTAGTGCGAACTAGACACTACGTACCTATTTAAATAAAGAGTTTATATAAGAATTACGCATATATAACTTCTTCATCGATTTTGGTGAAATTTGGCACATATTTTGTCCTAGCTGCGTTGACTTCAGAATTGGGTCTAAGGCTTCGCTCGTTACCAATTTTTAATCTTACCACGGGAACTATTTGAGAGATCGGTATAGAAAGTATCTGTCATTTTCCATAGCATAGGCAACATGCATTACAAATTTCAAAGCTGTCTGCCCGCGGCTTAGCTCGAAAACAATTCAATTTTCCCTCTGGAATCGGGATAAAAGGTAGTAGCCTATGTTCTTTTCCATGTCAAAGGCTAAATGCATCCCAAATTGCATCCAAATCCGTTCAGCCGATGTTGTGTGATTGAGTAACAAGCATCCACACTTTCACATTTATAATATTAGTAGGATTCTTACGCCTGGAAAAGCATCTGGTTTCCGCGGCATTGAATTCAATAGTGTTTGTAGTCTATGCACGAACTATCTGTTAAAGCGACATTAACGCATACGCGAGTCTAAAGCTGACTTATCGGTTGCACTGATATAATAAGACTAGGTATATTTAATACGTTACACCTATTCGCAATATTATGACATACAGCTTCAAGCAGCTTTTTTAGTTTAATTCCAAAAACCTTAGGCTGCACCTCCACGAGCGAGAGGAGAATTGAACTTTATTTACTTTGTTTAATACTCAAATTCTTTCACAACTCAATAGCCAGCTGTTTTAGCGGGAAGTTTCTAAAATAAAAATCGATATTACGAGCAATATAAACAAATTAAATGGTTTATATTTTTCTAAGATTAATATTTACGTTTGTTAAATTCCGACACTGTTTAATTATATGTATACTTTGAAATATATGTACCTTGTACGTACCCCGTTCGCCATGATCTTGTCGCATACGCCTCTTATCAGCCAGGGTCAAGCGCCCACGTCACGAATGAGAGTGCGAATTGCTAATAATTAGTCGAAGTTGCGCCTTGTCATACTGATGGGCGTGGTCGCGAGAGAGAAAGGGACGCAGCTAGAGGACAATGACCGTGCGGACCGTATTCGGTGTATCCGTGACCTTAGATCGGTTAGGAATGACGTTCGCTATGTTACCGCTGAAGGTCTTTCGCCATAAAATCAATTAGATTTAATAATATTTTTTTGCATTAACGAGTTTTTTATGTCGACCAACCACGTTCATGGTCGATACGTGATGATTCAACGGTGTTGTCAGATAAGATATTGAATTTTAACGTTGAAGATGGGGTAAAAAAAACAACGGGCTAAGTTTGTAGTGGACTTCTTCTTAGACCAGGGCGTGTTTGAAACCCTCGTAGCTTTAGTTATAAGTTTACGAATATGATTATCGCCATCATCTCACTTCTATGTCATATTTCACACGTAATGTACGCATCAAAAGTGCCATCTATGTACCTATTTGAAAATTTTGTCTTTGACTTTAACAGTGGCTACCTGTTGCATAGTTAGTGCAAAAAGGTGTGTTCCAGCCTCCACATTTATTTACGTTGTCTACAAATCCGCACTCTGCCAATGTAGTGGACAACTGCCTAAAATCGTCTCATTCTAAAGAGAGACCGTGCTCTGTAGTGGGCCGTTTATTTTGTCGCATGGTATTTTGTAAATATAAGCGGTTTAAATTATGGTATACTAGCTATTGCCCGCGACTTCGTCTGCGTTTGATTTCGTTTTCCGTAAGTATTCAGTATCGCGAAGCCTTAAATCAGGGGTTTGCTGCTGTCCACTGAGGAGTTCTGTCCTTCCTCTATCTCCAACCAAAGTAACCAAAAACAGTTGGTGCAAAATTAAACACATATTATACCTACCTCTTTAGTACAAAAATAATTATTTAAATCGGTTATATTTTGTCGGAGTTTAGGTGTAAAATCGTCAAACACTCATCGCTCTCCCAAAGTAACCAAGTCGGGATAAAAAGTATCCTGTATTACTTCTAATACTTCCAAGAAAATGTTAAGTAGTTTTAGCGTGAAAGCGTAACAAATAAACTTACATTGACATTTATAATATTAGTAGGGAGAGTAGCCAATGAGAGCAAATCGGTACATGTAACATTTACACTTAGGCGAGAAACATGTCCACCAGTAAAGCTAAACTGCAAAGTTATCCCTCAAGATAATAACGCAAAATACTTGGGCATGCACCTAGACAGAAAACTTACATGGCAAAAACATATTTGGACAAAGCGGAAACAACTAGATGGAAAATTGCGGTCACTGAACTGGTTATTGGGACGCCAATCACAACTAAATCCCAACAGCAAGATGCTAGTGTATAAAACTACCATAAAACCTATCTGGACTTACGGAATACAGTTGTGGGGAACTGCCAGCAATAGCAATATAGATATCCTGGAAAGATTCCAGACCAAAGCTCTGAGAACAATGTTTGGCATCCCTCATTGTATAAGTAATAGATACATATACTTCGACTTCGGCCTAAAAACAGTTCGGCAGGAAATAACCCAACACAGCCTGAAGTATCAAGAGAAGCTGACCGTCCATGTAAACAAACTGGCACACGCTCTAAGTGGAGAAGATGCTCTTCAGTATACCCGGCTAAAAAGAAGTGACATACCGAGCCTACATAAAAGATTTACCACTTGACAACAAGAGAGTCGTGTGAAAAGAATTTTCACACAAGTGTGGCTCTTGAGGAAAACATAAACTGAGAAATCAAACAAAGAAGTGGCTTATTGTTGGAAAACAGATTGCCATGAAGCAGAAATCATCAAAAAAAAAAAAAAAGTAGGGATTAATGTGCCGTTAATGGGATGATGATGACCCGATTTGAATAGTATTGAATTCGTGAACTGCTGTTATTATTCCAGTTCGAACTTCCAGGGCTAACTTGCGCGTCACTCGATGTTAGCCACTTTTATTACGACGCTTTCATCTTGACTTCATCGTTCACCAACCGTCTTGCTTATGTACTTTTTAACAAGCTGAAAAAAAGGGCAATAATCCGCATGAGAGCACTAAATTTCTCTTTTCTATGGAGGACTGTTTCCCGTAGTAGGTCTGTGCTTTTAGTTGTTGTAGAGCATAACCGGTAAAGTAAGAGATGTGTTACTTCTACTTCCAAGCAGCCTTGATGTCTGATGGGCGTGGTTTCTGGTGTAATTACAGAAACATAAGGCCATACCTTCGCCTCAGGTTGGCTAAAGATTTTTTATTTGCGTAACTAACGAAGTACCTTTTATTACGTTACCAAAAGAAATTCAGCGACGGATGAAAAGTAGCTATTCTATTTGGTCTTTCGAATTCAAGGGCCATCGTATCGTCAAATAAAATAAAATACGTGACGCTAACGATTATTAGCGTAACGTGTACAAAATGTATTAATGTATTATGAGCACAAAGTCAGGAATCCCGGACGTGCGTCAGAAGTGAGAAGTAGAATGTACATTTTCTTTTTTTAATTTATTGTTTAATTAATGTAAGACGACTTTACACCGTTCAGTATCCAATAAGATCTAAGTGTTCGCATTTTAACACTGTGGTGTCTTAGAAGATGCAGCCCAATGAGACCGGAGCCTGTGCTACGGCTAGCATTATTCAATTACATTGTTGGTTTTTGTTTAACAGAAATGAGTTCAAGCGTGTGCTACAAGTGCAACAGGACCGGCCATTTCGCGCGCGAATGTACGCAGGGGGGCGTGGGTGCACGCGACTCTGGGTTCAACCGCCAGCGCGAAAAGTGCTTCAAGTGCAACCGCACCGGACACTTCGCAAGAGACTGCAAGGAGGAAGCCGACCGTTGCTACAGGTAAGCGCAAGGAGATGGGTTTAAGCGTGCTACAAGTGCAACAAGGTTAAAGACACTTGCGATAACGGCAGCGCGGCTAGCAATATCTAAATAAGGTTTAAGGTTTAAGGTTTAAGATCTTTATTTCTCAGAAGAATTACATAAAAATTCGCTTATTGAGAAAACATTAATTAACTTACAAGTTCTATTACATAGTGTGAGCGTACATTATAGAGGGTATTAACAATTATTACTAATAACAAAAACAAAAATGATCTTAAAAGTGGGTGGTTACAAAACTACTAAACAGAAACACAACTCTAAAACAAAGATCATCGAATACTAGAAAGGACTTACAGTGACACATTACTTATTAAGTAAAATTTTAGTTTTTTCTTGAAAATAAACATAGATTTAGCTTCTTTTATATCAGATGGTAGCTTATTGTAAATCTGCGCTCCTTCAAATATAATATTTTTGTGGCCATAGTTAGTGCGAGGTTTATTATGCAATAAGAGGTGGCTCGCGCGTCGGAGAGAACGTTTTTGTACTTGAATTTTTTTCGTAAAAGTTATTTTCGAATGTATGTCTTTATTAAGTATTTTACGAATTAATATAGAGGTGTTATAGATATACGTTTGTCTTATGTTGAGTAATTTTGTTTCTTTATATATTTTGTTGGTTGGCGTTAGAAAATCATAGTGAAATAATATTTTAATTAATTTATTTTGTGCTATTTGAATTCTATTTAAATTTGTTTTTGCCGCTGTCCCCCATAACTCAATTAAATAATCGATATGTGGTTTAACAAGGGAGTTATATATAGTGTACCTTACATTTTTTGGAAGACAGTGAACGATGCCACGCAGGCATCCCATCAAAGATGACAGTTTATTGCGAAGCTTGTCTAGGTGATGTCTCCATGTCAGATGCTTGTCAAGGATTAAGCCGAGATATTTTTGGCTGTCAGATTTAACTAAAGTGTCATTAGAGATAGTGAGAGGGTCATAATTATGAATTGTCTTATTTTTTGGAGCAAATATAACATAATTTGTTTTTGAAGTATTTATGGTAAGAAGGTTGCATTGAAACCATACGTTAAGATTATTTAAATCATTTTGTGCATCTTTCATAATGGAATTTATAGATCCACCAAAGTAAACAAGAACAGTGTCATCAGCATATAAGGATATATCACCTTTTAGACCTATTTCGTGTATGTTATTTATATAAATAAGGAAGAGCAAGGGACCTAAAATCGAGCCTTGTGGCACGCCACAAGTTATTGAAGCAGGACCACTACAATTTTTACCTATTTTTACTATTTGAGACCGATTTGCGAGATATGATTTTAATATTTCGTAAGCTTTACCATTAATACCAATACTATTTAATTTGTTAAGAAGCAAGTTGTGACTGACAGTGTCGAAAGCTTTTTTAAGATCTATGAATATTCCCACAACTATTTGTTTTTTATCAATTTGCAGTTTCATATTGGTCACAAGATCTATAGCTGCTGATATAGTACTCGATTTAGATCTAAAGCCATATTGTTTTTCATATAGAAAATTAATTGAATTTAAATATTGTATAAGCCTGCTATATATTGCCTTTTCAAAAATTTTTGATAATACTGGCAATACTGAAATAGGTCGGTAATTACCAGGATCAGACTTACTACCGGATTTAAAAATTGGAGAAACTTTAGCAACCTTAAGAGTATCGGGAAAAAGGCCCTGATCAAAGCAATGATTTATGCATATCGTTAGTTTTTCAGCTAAAACATTCTTTATGCACTTGATTGCCTTAGAACTGACACCATCAATGCCCAAAGCTGTATTAGTATTAAGATCGTCAATTAACTTAGAAACCTCAGTTAAAGTTACTGGAGACATCTGAGATAGGCCTGCATCAGAGCATCGTTGATTTGGTAGCGTATAAGTTTCATTCTGATGATATTTTATAGGTATACTATTTGCTAAGGTTGACCCGACAGTCGAAAAATAATTATTGAAGGATTCACATATTCGTTGGGGGTTAGTAATTGTATCATTAACTATATTTAACTTTGTTGGAGAACAGATTTCTTTAATTTTATTATTAGAGAGGCTGTTTAATAAATTCCACATTTTCATAGGTTTTTTTGTACATTCTTTGAATGCTTTTATGTAATATTCTCTCTTTACTTTTTGGATCTTCTCAGTCACAGCATTTCTTTGTTTCAAAAAGTCATGCTTTATTTGGTCGTCTTTTGGTGACATTTTATGTTGATGCCATAAAGCATTTCTTTTATCAATATCAATGAGTATATTTTTATTAATCCAATCATTTCTCGGTGGGTTTAATATTTTGGTTTTCTTTATTTTACTCGTCTTAATACTGTTAGTTAATATAGTTTCTAAATCTGAGAAGTTTGTGATGTTGCCTTCCATTTCTTTTTCCACTCTTTTAAATAACATTTTGTAGTCCAGTGCTTCGTATTCGATTTTCTTTTTAGTTACAGGTTTGTATTTCTCCACTTCCAAATACAATTGCTTGTGATCCGAGATACTTGATTCTATGACAGCCATATGAAAAACATGACTTTTTAAGTTAGTAGACGCATGATCCAATAAAGTTTTAGTTGTAGACGTTTCTCGCGTGCAATACTTAGCTTCAACCTTATTTAGTAGACTAAACCCGTTTTCTTTTAGCATTTCTTTATAATCCATTGTCATTCTGTCAGAGCGTAAAAGATCAAGATTGTAATCTCCAAAGACAATAACTCGTTTTCTTTTTTGAAGTTGACTCGAATATGTTTCAAGAAAGCTTTTGATGTTGGTGCGATCAGGATTATATATAACACCAATATCCAGACAGTAGTCACTTACATGTATCCAGAGATAATGCATGCCGGCTATACACAGTTCTTCAGTTATATTATGTTTTAGGTTATCGTGAGCAAAGATAGAAACTCCGCCACCTTTTGTGTTTTCTCTATAATTATAATAGTGGGTATATCCGGGTAATAGAAGTCTCTTAGCTTCGTCTTTAGATTTAATCCATGTTTCAGTTATTACAATAAACTGTATTTGTGTATGGAAAGAGTGTAATATGCATTTTAATTCATCAAATTTACCTGGTTTAAGAATACTGCGAGCATTAAAGTAAAAGAAGCATAACCTTTTATTTGTAATAGAGATATTTGCATAATTAGTGGTAATTTCATAGGATATTTTATTATTGTTTTGTAAAGTTTTGTCAGATTCTTGTTGAGTTATGTTTATTGCTTGTAGTTTTTTGGCTGAAATTTTACAATTTTGGGTACTCCCTTTATGTATTTTATACCAATACTATTTTCACCATTTTTTTGACGTTGCTCCAATTCTTCTTTAAGTTTCTTGAAATTTGCCTGCTGATTGAGAGTCTGATCAGAGAAAACTTTGATGTTATCTACTAGCATATTATTTTTATTTCGCAGTATTGTTTTTACTAAATTAGGTCCATTAAAGACCGCTTTGATAGGTCGATTTTTATTAGCGTTATATTTTCCTAAACGAATAACTTTAATAGGCTCTGGACTATCTTTAGCTATTGATCTTATTACTCTTAAGACTTCATGTTTGTCTGAAGACTGTCTTTCCTGAGAGTTATCGCAATTAGGTTCACTAATTCCTGTAAGTATAATATTCTGCTCCCTGATCTTCCGCTCTTGTATTTCATGAATTATGTCTTCATATGTAAAGTTTATTAAAGGAGTTGTTGCGGTAGATTTAATTTGCTGGACATCAGTCTCTAATGCTAAAATTTTCTCTTGAGACTCTTTTGCCGAGTTTGTGAGTTCTAACAATTGTGACTTCATTGTGTTTTGTGCTAATACTAGACTTTCTGTTGTTTCTTTTATTGACGCAATATCTTGGGAAATTTTTGACATACTTTCCTTTTGGACAGAAGTAAATTGAGTAAGGAAATTCATCATGACATCCATCTTGTTTTGTATTTCTGACAACTCTTGTCGAAGGTCGTGGTCATCCTGTGGAATTTTCCTCTTATTTCGGAAAGTAATTCTTGGTTCTTCGGGCATAGCTTGAAAAAGTTTTGGACTCGATAAATTGGGTTGCGAGCCACTTCGCCGCTCATTGGAGTCACTTCCAGTAGGTGAGCGTAGTTGGTTCGACATAATATTAAAGATCCGTGGTAATTGTAAACTCGTTCACTTGCTGCGTACGCCGAAGCAAGACCAAAAATAAATTTGTCTCTCTTACCCGAGGTGGGGAGGGACGCAGGGTACACCGATAGTTTGTAGCTGCAGAGTAGCCAGTAGTCTTAAAGGTCAATTCACTTACAATGAGATAACTGCTTTAGAATAATTAACGTAAGATTTAATTTTGAGCACTATAACAATTAAATATTTTAATTTGATTTGTAAACACGTCCGTTCTGTATGCACGCTCACGCTTCTGTCGCTCTAAATCCCCCAACAACATGCTCATCTGCCAAGGCACGGCAGCAGGGAATAGGAGACGTGTACTCGAATTTATTATTAGTAATTTACTATTTGTCCATATTAATTTTTAAATGTGTTTAACATTTCAATGAATGAAAAAATATTTTCCTTCATATTTTAGAAATTATTGGCAGGAGACAAAAATTTTATCCCCCGATTATGTCTACTGACCAGTGTTGAAATTTACTTTGTCCACATGCCAAAGACGGAAAAATAAATTATTATTTCGATACAATGCTTGGATAGTTGATAAAGCTGTGGGAATGATAACATTTTCCTTTCCAAAACATTTCCCCGGGGAGATAAAGGTCCGCCCATGCAGCCAACATGGGCAGAAATTTATCTCCCCGTGCAGGGACAATTAGTGTTGCCAACTATTTTAAAGAGAAATAGGGTGAATCTGATTCCGGAGAGCCTCGATAAAAATCACAGTACTTTGCAGTTTTTTGTGCATATTGCGCAACAATAAATTCTATGATTGCAAACAATTACATTTTAAGGTGGTTGCGTTTTAGGTTGAGTTGGGGAGACCAACATTTTAACATTAATAACTATAAATTTTGGGTTATGACTGGTATTAGTATAGTAAACATTGTCTAATCAAGAATATTTTACCGTAGTCTATTAGTATAATAGAATATAAAATACGCCTGCATGAAGTGGAGTAGAATACCTTATTTTTGTGTCGGGTAACCCTAGGTATAACTAGTTATACCTAGGGTCATAAGATCGAATCGGTGAGGGAAAAGTTTAAGGACAACGGCCACTTAGGAGTGACCGAAACAGGGTACCGTGGCTACAGGTAAACACACACATAGAGACGAGTTAAAGCGTGCCACAAGTGCAACAAGGGAGGACCAAAGCGTAAATGCGGGAACAACAAGGCTTATCTTGGGCACGAAAAGTGTTTTAGTATGATCGATAAGATAATATTCTTGTTCGTATTAATTTAAATGGTGTATTTACATTTAGAGAAATAATGGTTATTTCTCTGTATTTCTACTAATTCTTCGAAAAGTTCTTTCTTTTTACTTCCATGATGTTTGTTTTGTGCTGGTTTTTTTTTTCAATATTTGTTTCATATAATTATTATAAAAACGATGAAACATTCTAAAAATGTACTATATAGCAAATCTCGAAAGTAACATATTCGGTAAGGTCATTTTACTGAAATCAGTATATTTTAACAATGATAATTGAATTCAAATATTAAGGATATTCGCCGGTTCAAACTTAATCGACCGGTCTTGACCGTGACCCCCAAACAATCACGTGATCTCGCGGCACGTGTTTTAGAATTGGCCGTGTGATGTGACGTAAGTTGAGAAATATCCGTGAATCTAGAGAATTCTTGGTACAAAAAACATTTATAAAGAACTAGCTGTTGCCCGCGACTTCGTCCGCATTTATTATTTTTAGTTTTTTGACAAAAAGGCTTAGGAACTTTTTGTCTCGGGATAAAAGTATCTTCCTGTAGGGCTAACGCAACGATTTAAATATGGTCATCAATCACCGTCCTATTAAATAAGATGACATAATAGGTAGAGATAATATCTAATGGCGCGCATGTCAGCCGTGTAAGATGGAAGCTACCTATGTATCTTTTTATACAAAGAACATTCTGACCACGTTGTCCTAGCCAGTCACTTTGAAAAATGTCCTTTATCCTATGTTATGCAGGTTTATTCATACGAAAGAACACGTTTGGTGTTAGAGTATTAAGGTGCCCCTTTGTGGTTTGCAGATGTAACGGCACGGGGCACATAGCGCGCGAGTGCGCGCAGAGCCCCGACGAGCCCTCGTGTTACAACTGCAACAAGACGGGGCACATCGCGCGGAACTGCCCCGAGGGCGGGCGCGAGTCGTCGTCGGGCCAGACGTGCTATAACTGCAACAAGGCCGGCCACATCTCGCGCAACTGCCCCGACGGCACCAAGACGTGCTACGTGTGCGGCAAGCCCGGCCACATCTCGCGCGACTGCGACGAGTCGGAGCGGAACTAACACACGCACCGCCCACACCGTATAACAATAAACTATGTATATTATGATGCCACGCACGGACTGTAAGCAAAGGACGCGATACGCGACACTAGATCGGACGACCGCAGACGTACGACATGAAATTAAAGCAACGGAATTATAAGACAGAGTAGACGCAGGACGGCGTTGTCGCGAGACTGAGCAGCATGGATCGTTGACTTGTACATAGACTCCGCCGGCGCGGGCTCTCGCCGTAGGTTAATGTTTGTTCTTGCACGTGAACGAGTTGTGTTTTTAAATCATTTAATAATCGTGAATGAACTATTGATGAGGTAGCGTTACAGTTTTTAGCAATACAGAGTATATATTTAATATATTTTGTACAGATTTATTTGTCAAAAGATAAATTGGATGCTGGCGTATGATGCGTTTTCACTGAGGAGAGGAGGAGACCCCACCGGACTCTCTTGTTCGTCTAGTAGTAGCCTTACTTGTTTGTGGTGTGACGGAACTCGGAGCTGTTCACCTGTGACCATTTCATTTTGTTTTCTATCAATTCCTTTGTTTATGAGGTCCTGCTGACTTGTGGAGAATTCAGTGGTTAATTAATTATTAGAATTTCATCAATCAGTATATTTTTTATTTTGTTATCCCTTAATATGCCTGTATAATTGAATGTACAATATCAGCTTGCAGTGGGAGATAATAAACATCTTGCCTTATTTTTCTATCTAATTTTCCATTAGCCCTTTTTCGTGACTAGCGCTTAGATAACCCTGTAATATCGCCTGTTATAATATGAATCTCCCAAAAATAATGAAACAGATTTATCATGATAACTCGACAGAACAAGAGGGCATAACCTATCCTTTATCACACCTTCCACACGAATCTGCATGTTGTAAAAGACGAGGAAGGAGGTTTATTAAAAAAAAAACTTAATTTGTTTCATATGTCATCATAAGTTTTTAATTGTTCAGTTGGTAATATTACCAGTTGATCAAGCAAGGAGTAAAAGTAAAGCCAATTTGGATAGTTTTTTTTTTTTTTTTTTTTATATTTATAGACGAGCGCTTGACTGCAATCACACCTGATGGTAAGCGATGATGCAGCCTAAGGTGGAGCGCGCTTGCCTAGAAGATGCCTATTCACTCTTGATTTGAAGGTACTAATGTTGTAAGAACTGGGGAAAATGGAAGCTGGAAGAGCATTCCAGATCCTAGCGGTGCGAATTAGAAGCGAAGATGCGAAGCGCTTCGTACGCGTCCGCGGTATATCGACCACGTAGGGATGCAGATCCTTCGCGGTTCGATGGTAAAAAGGCGAGGGGGGAACTAGATCAAATAGTTCTTGAGCACACTCTCCGAAATATATCCTATAGAATACCGAAAGGCAGGCAACCTTGCGACGATGTTCCAAACTCTTAAGTTTTTTATTGGCTAGGTCACCGATGAGCCTTCTAGCACGGCGATCAACCGAATCCAGGGCATCAAGCTGATACTTGGCAGAGCCATCCCATAAATGGGAACAGTACTCCATGCACGATCGAACTTGAGCTTGGTACAAGGTAAGAAGCTGTTCAGGCGTGAAGTACCGCTTGACCTTATTGAGGATGCCAAGTTTCTTGCCAGCTGTTTTTGCCCTGGATTCGATGTATTGTCCAAAATTGAGGTTGGATGAAATATTAGCACCTAGAAGCTCTAAACTGTCGGTAATAGGCAAAGATATACCTCGGAAAGTCGGAGTCAGGGGAAATGGACTCCGTTTGGTAGTAAATAAACACGCTTGCGTTTTGGTAGCATTAAATTTGACCAAATTGGCGTCTCCCCAATCAGACACCTCATTTAAGGTCAGATTAATGCGTTCCACCAAAGCCTCTCTGTGTCCTAAAATTTCAGCGCCACTAGCACGGGGACCGGGCATATATGTCTCCGTTACAGTGCTATCAACTGCGTACCCAAAGATACCGGGTTTCAACAGATCATTAATGTGAAGCAGAAAAAGTGTAGCGGAGAGAACAGACCCCTGAGGGACACCGGCATTGATTGCCATTTGATCTGACGAGGAGCCATCTAAGACAACTCGAAAAGATCGTCCACTCAGGAAATCAGATATCCAGTTGATGAGACTAGTGGGTATCCCGTAGCTAGGTAACCTATTTAAAATGCCTTCATGCCAGACCCGGTCAAAAGCCTTTGACACGTCAAGAGAAACGGCTAGCGCTTCAACATGTTAGTCAATGGCCTCGCCCCAGATGTGAGTGGATAGTAATGAATGTATATTCGCCCCAAAAAGAACATTTTCGAAGTAATAACCCTTGTAATGACTTCTATGAAGCTGAACTAGTAGAAATTTTGCTTGGCTACCCTACTTGCACAGATTCTGCCCTGCTAATGAAAAAGGCTACTGAAGCGTAGTCCTAATCAAACTGCCTTCGCGAAATTCGTACGTTTCGGTGCGCAGAATTCAATACCTATACGGTATGCGCGAAGCTACACTCGCATCTATCTTCCCACATATATTTGTCGATTTGTGTTTCACGAAAGGGAAAGACAATACGAGATACGTAGGTGGAGTTCTTATGCAGATTTTAGCAAAATATCCAAGTCTCCTTTTTCATTGGCAAAATAGGATTATCATCGTAGCGAATTGCTCTTAAACTTCAGCTTGAAGCAACTATCTCTTACAATTGCTCTGCCCGATATTCTGCAACTTCGGAGATAGTATGAGTGCCTAGTTATAAAACTACGTACCGCTAAAGTGCAGTTTTGGTGCGGTTTGCATAACTGCCTGAAACTGCGAACTGACTGCTAGCTGCCTTAAATGATTCTAGGGCGTTAAGATATACAGTTAGCGTGCCGGCCAAGCGCATAAGACAACTGCAATTCTAACCCAAACGTGTGTATCTACTAATTAGTAGTGGCCTGTCAACATAAAATTTGTGATAGTATGTATTTTATGAAGACAAAGAAACTGTTAAGGATATGTAAGGCGCACCATTGGTTCCCGGTAAGTATGTAAATAGTAATATCAAAAAAATAA
Source organism: Pararge aegeria (assembly GCF_905163445.1). Classification (NCBI taxonomy): domain Eukaryota; kingdom Metazoa; phylum Arthropoda; class Insecta; order Lepidoptera; family Nymphalidae; genus Pararge; species Pararge aegeria. Next base: position 2,444,281 of record NC_053200.1, on the reverse strand, counting down.
GCTTGATGAGATTCAGCATCATCTGTCGAACTTCATCAAATCCTATAACAGTTTGACTAAACTGCTGACTCTTCAAACGGGAGGGTTTGCCCATAGTAACCACGCTGGGCTGACTGATTGGTGATCACAGTAGATGCTAGTAGTAGCAGCACAACGCGTCTGACCGTTCTCCATTATATTCCCCTAGTCCCCTCTAAAAGAGGAGAGTATGGTGACGACTGTATTCTGATGTGCGGTCACCACAGAACACTGCTATCGAACTCATTGGTGCTTCTGGTTGGAGTATTAAGTTTAGAGCTGTGTTTAAATAACTGGCCCATGTTTCCACACGTTTTACTAGAATCTAGGGAGTAAGTACAAAGGGGCTGTTCCAGGTGCCACTGCCAAGATATCCCCTCTGGTGAAGGAGAGGGTAGTCTTTCTATCTACTTTTAGAAGAAGAAGAAGAAGAAACACTATTGCATGTATAACATACAGGAAAAGAAACAGTAAGGAGTATACAGTACACAATGTAGACATGCAAAGGCGGCCTTATTGCTGCAAGCAATCTCTTACAGGCAACCTTTGTAGATAGGACTTACAGCAAGAGAACGGGATAGTGCCAAGAGTGTTGATAGATATACATAAATACCAAAATGTAAAGATACAAATACATATATAATTTAAATAAATATACGTAATATATAAAATATACATGATATATAAATAGAAAATATACATAATATATATAAATATATAACAAACATAATATATTTTAGATTGGTACTAGACCAACTACAGGAAAAAATTCATGCATAATTTCATCGCCATTCAGACCGATACATGGACCGGACTGCCTGCCTGAAAAATGATTTATTATGTTCTCAGTGGATAAATACGATAACATGTCGCGGCTTCCTTAAATAAGTCGCCGCCACTGTGGAGGCACATGCGGAAACGCAACGTTGGTAAGTGGTACCCGTGCCAATGAGAATACAATAACTGCGTTTAAGCCGTTGCTTGATATTCTTTAATGCTTAGATATTATGTTCTTATCGTAAACCATTTTATTAAAAAAAGAAGTTTTATCAATTGGTATGCGTTTATTAATTAAATAAATAACTTGATAAAAATTTAAGAAATTCACAAGCCTCGATCGAATCTAATCTAATTTTGGGCAAAATAATAACATCTTCATGACGACTTTTATATGGTGCTTGGTCAATCTTACGCGCATCGTATGGGGTAAACTGCAGTGGAACTAAATTGCTTCCATTTTTATTTCAGACGTTAAATTCCTTTGGATTGGATTAAAATTAAAAACGCTTGGTCCAGCATGATTCTTATACTTGACTTGCGTGCCGAAGCTGCTCCGTGTACAATCACCAATATAAAGGTCATCCGTGATCCAATAATTTATATATTCTTAGGTTGCCAATCAAAGAACTGTCCCATAATGTGAATTTAAGAAATGAAATGAAAGAACTTTTTACATTGATACTATGCGGAACTGATAGATAGGTACTAAATGAATTTGTTGTGACTAAGGAAATAGTAGTAGAAGACAAGTATTTTCAAAGATATAGAATGTCAAAGGTAGGACTTATCAGATTGTATATTTTTTCTGTTACATAGGTACGCTATAATTTGGAAAAGTACGTTTTAAAATATATTTCATAGGCATTACTACTACAGTCAGCCTAAGGGTGCGTAGAAGTGTGTTTGGCATATTTTCTTGAAAACTTTTAGGTCTTAGCGTAAATATATGCCGTATTAAATACGAGCTGTAGAACTAGCGGCTGAACAAAGATAAAACCAAAATGGAACGTTGGCCAAACTAACCGATTATCGTAAAAATACAGGCTTTGGGTGTTCTGTGGATCATGGAAGGGCCGTTGTAGTTTAGTCTTTCGAAAGGTGCAGTTGCCTTTAAATGGAGCTCTCGGTGTTTCATATAACGAAGCTTTCAGCACAAACTGGTCAAGAAAATCATCTTGACGTGCTTCTTTCGTGCTCCTGTTGCATCACGTATGCGGTACGTCGCGACGAAGATGTCTACCAGCGCCAGGTGCTTTGTCTTTTTTATGGAGCATTTTCCTGCGTTTGTAAACATGTTTTACTACTACTACAATGCCTCTTTGCTGTAAATTAACATGGAGGATTGTTAATTATTTAATGATTAAGTTATATATTTTAAAGTATTTAATCAATAAAATATATACATATTTAAAAAAAGTGTATGACGCCTGGCAGATGTCAAACATCGAAATTGTTTTGTATAAGTTATACAGATTACAACAGGAATCAGACATCTTCAGAATGGATCATGGCATCATTAATATCAATCCTCTAACAGTCCACTGCTGCACTAAAGGCATCTCAACGGGAGGATTTACCCATTATCATCATGCTGGGCAGACGGGTTGGTGATCGTAGGAGGTGGTAGTAGTAGGTCAGTGGACGCTGCTGCCCGTTCTCCGTTATATTCCATTAGTCATCTCCTACTACGTCCGCGGGAAGAGGTGGAGTGGTGACAACTGTATTCTGATCTGCCGTCACCACACGACAGCATAATGATATGGCATGATGAAAAGATAAAGCATTAAACATTTAATTCCATGAAATAATGACTGTTTATTACATAAATGTCCGTTTTTATTAAATACTAAAATTCAAATTTTAAAAATTATTTGCAATCTCGTCAACTCAGCTACGTATAGTAAATAACATCATATTCCATCATATAGCGATTAGCGTTGCGTTGCTAAGGCCGGGCCTGTAAAACCACGCCAACAATCAGGTATACCATCGCCTTTAGATCATGTTTCACATCGAAATGTTTATAAAGCAAAAATTTCAATTATTTTCTGGCAACATTTGCTCAAACCCAAACTGTCACTAGCCGGGCGTGGTGCGGCTGCGCGGTGCGTCAAACAAGTTTTGGCTTTGGTTGGTTGAATACTTTTCCGTTCATATGAATAATATGACGGTGTAACGAACTTGTTAGGTGCATATTTAACCAATATTTATGTTAATACACCACTAAATTTGCAGAAATTCATATAAATTTAAAGTGCAGTGATTGTTTTGATAAAATAGTGATTTTTTTATAAGAAAACGGTACAAAGGCGAGCGTATCCATGGGCGTTAACTTCAGGTTAGCTATTCGTTTGTTATTATTCAATTAAAAATCGGGTTAATCCTTTCTCGAGGTATAAAGTAACCCTATACCTCCTGTAACACAAAGATATACAATACGAAGAAGTACTTTTTAAATTTCCTTTGGTTTGTATAATATTGAATAAAATGTTACGCTTCCCTATCGTACCAAACTTAGTTATTTTTGTTTTTTTTTTTTGAGTTTCATAACTATACCAATTTTTTAAATTTATACCATAGATCCTACCTATATATCTATATATCCAAGTTTTGAGACTGCTTTTCAATGTAACTTTGTTGGTAGAAAATTAAAAACATGGGGTTAGTTTTTTTCTGTAATCATGATCACAGTTAGCCAATGAATATCCCACTGCTGGTAACAAAGCCACTTACATTGACTCACACAGCAAAAAGGTCAGTTTACAGTAACACCAGGCTGTTCCTATGCAGTTTGACTGGCTATAAACACAATTTGTTGTTGTAAGCAGAACTCATAGCTTAACATGTTCTCAAAGACTAGGATGAACAACACTGATTACTATTCTAACTTTGAAGGCTGAAGAATTTGGGTAGAAGTGCACCCTGCATTTGGTGAACCCTGTGAGGTTGTGGGTTTTATTCCCACAACTCAAAAATGTTGTGACAAAAATGAAAGTTTTTCAGTGCCTGGGTGTTAGTGCCTATATAAGTAATGATGTATATTATTCATAAACTATTAATCTGTTATCTAGTACCCATTATACAAGCTATGCTTATTTTGTGACTAGATGGGTGATGTGTGTATTGTTGCAACATAATATATTTATTTCTAACTCTGGGCTGGTACTGATAATTGTTAATACAACAATCCAATAACTAGCAATATTATGCTAGGGAATCACCCTAGGACCTTGTGAACTATAAAGTCACAATGTCCCATGAGGCATTTAGAAATTCTTAGTATCATTAATAAAATCTGGAATAACTGATTATTCATTACTTTATTCATTGTCATCATCATAGTTTACCACTCTGGCCAAGTACGGATTGCTGAAGAACTCTCAGGCATGAAATTTCCTTGTGATGTTTTTCTACACCACTAAATTAATTAAATGTTGCTTTAAGTCTGTAGACTCTGTCACCATGATCATAAGGCTGAAGATCTTATCCCATCCTCGGGCTATATCTGCTTGTTCCATTAATTAATATTAGAAAAAGATTAACAAACCCTATTTTTCCACTAAACAAAGTTACAGTACGATTCAAATTAAAACTTAAATGCATCTGTGTGAATTAAGCAGATGTGTGCAGTAACCTTCCCTGCTACAACGGACACCCAAAACGTGTGTGGCCGAACATCAAGGGCGCATTTACGTTTGAATCGTACTGTACATTGAACAGTAAAAACAGTTATGTGATTACATAGTGAATTTGTTAAATCTGCCATTGAAATTGTACATTTAAAAATTTGTTGCAGGCCCCTAAGACAATAAGACTGAACTATGAATCTCATAGTAAAGCATTTATTATCAATATCAATATTACAAATATGTCTTGCACAAGATTATGCCACTCCAACATACAATCCTGATTATCAAGTGAACCCCACAAATGACTATCTCAACCCAAATGATCCAAGGTTGAACACCAACGATCCAAGATATGACAACCCATATGATCCAAACAGACGATTGGCAAACCGGAATCAGTATGACAAAAACCAATATGATTCTAGTAGGAATACATTTAAGGACCAAAGGTATAATCAGTATGACAATAGGAATGAACAGGGATATGTGAACCAGTTTGGGTCAGAGAATCCTGAGAATACTCCGAGGCCATCCACATCATGGGGAAGCGGAAGAACTTATAACACTGCTTATAAAACTGCTGAGTTAGAACATGATAGTGTTATAATTAATGAAGCGTAAGTTACTGCATTATATTTTGAATTTTATACTTTAAGGATTGTTTCCTTAAATAAGAATTAAAAATTAAGTTTTCTCCATATTCAAATTACGTTTGAAAAAAGAGTAAGCAAACTTCATTATTTTCAAGTGCAACAAAAATGTTCCCAGGCTTGGTTAGCAAGATATCTGCATAATATTTTCAGTAGAAAAAGATCGGTCCGTCATCTGGTTTTGCGATTTCTCCCCCAGGAAGGAACTGTGTGTGTGTGTGTGTGTTTTTGGGATAAAAACGACTCTCTGTTTATATACTCCAGGAGACAAGACCTCTGTGCCAAACTTTGTCGATTTTTAGTACTACAACAAAGTCCATATGTCTCCAAGCTTGTCCATTAAAAAATGTGGCATAACATGTGAATTGATATGCATTCAAATGACAATGTATAATAGCTTATGAAGCTATCCCCAGTTTATACTTCATTATTATTCAAAGGTGTTATTGTTTTTTTAATTTTTCAGAACATATTTCATAGTAGCCTCTCGCATGGTGAGACCAGGACAGATTTACAAGATATCGGCAAACATATTACGAGCTCGCCTCCAAATGACCATAAGAGCTTCGATATCCTGCAATGGGGTAGAAATAGCTGATGTCATTGAAAAGGTTAAAGAAGGAGTGCCAGAGGTTTTGAATATGAGAGTAAGTAATTTTTATCTGATAACACCTACAAATAACATGCGTTTTACTCTGAAATTACAACATGTTTGGATACTTTAAATAAACTCAATTGAGAGCAAATCAATCTTCAACCAAGTGATCAAACTGTGAGTGAAGTGGCCAAACAGTGATCATTTCGTTCAGTAGTATTGGAGCGTGTTATGATAGTGCTCATCTGCGAAAGTACTACCTCAATGCTTATTCCTACAAATTGCTTATTCCAAAGCAGCATTGCTGTTGCCAAGCAGGTGTGTTCTGGTCTTCAGTGGTTGCCAGTGTAATTTCAGGCACATGAGGGTTAACATCAATGCTTCAGATTGATAGACACAGTGAGGCACATTACGGGTAATGTCCCTCACATACCACAAGTGTTACTCGTATACTTTATAACCTATATGGTTTTCTACCTACCAACAGGGGGCCCATCTGCTTGGTTTCAACTATTCATCACATCAACCTATAACCGCCCCACTACAGAGCACGGGTCTCCTCTCACAATGAGACCTCTTCTCATTGTGAGACTGTAGTCCACCACGCTGGCCTAGTGCAGATTGGTGGACACCACACACCTTTGAGAACATTATGTAGAACTCTCAAGCATGCAGGTTTTCTTACAATGTTTTCCTTCCCCGTTGCAGCAAGTGATATTGTAATTACTTAAAACGCACATAACTTAAAAATTTTACGAGGTGCGTTCTGAGATTAAAACGAAATCTCGAGGTTTAGTAAATATATGCATATGTATGCTTATTTGAATTCATTACAGGCAGGCTAAAGTTAACTATTTTTCAGGTACCGGCAACATCAGTGCCTGGGGATTATAAGTTACGTGTTGAGGGTTTATTCTTGGATGACCCCTTCGGCGGACGTGCATTCGTCAATGAGACCCAGCTGACTTTCTCCAAGCGTTTCATGACAATCTTTATACAGATGGACAAACCTGTCTACATGCAGAGTCAGACTGGTACGTTGATTTTACATTACAGCTAAACAGAATATATTGGCGTCATTTTGCGGAGATAGCTTGCTTCCTGCATACATATATAATCTGACGGCCCACTGGCGTAGGAGGCAGCGACCCTGCTTTCTGAGGCAAAGGCCGTGGGTTCTATTCCCACAACTGGAAAATGTTTGTGTGATGAACATGATTGTTTTTCTGTGTTTCATTTCATAAAAATATTCATCAGCTATCATAGTATCCATATCACAAGCTACGTTGTCATAATATGTATATGTACCGATTGCATGTTTCACCGAATAACCGTGTTCCGATTTTTACTTGGTTTCATATCTTAGAGACGCGAAAACAGGTTTATATAGGCATGGCAATAGCGACTGCGAGCTAGCGGTCACTCGGCTTTCGCTTCAAGTGCACTTTATGCAAGTTTAGTACGTCACGTATACTTTATGCAAGTTTAGTACGTCTCGTATAAAGGTCGCAACTGTCTTTTATGCTAGTTTATTACATCTCTTATGTAGGAAGTAAGTTTCATTTATGGCAGTTTAGTAAGTCTCTTGTACAGGAAACTGGTGTAATTTTTGCAAGATTAATTCATCTCGTATACAGGTCGCAAGTGTCATTCATCCAAGTTTAGTTCGCCTCGTATACAGGTCACACGTGTTTTTTATGCAAGTTTGGTAAGTCTCTTATACAGGTCGCAGGTGTCGTTTATGTAAGTTTAGTACGTATTATATAAAGTTCGCAAGAGCCTTTTATGAAACTTCAGTACGTATCGAAATAATTAGGTTAGTGTCGTTTATGCAAATTTATTACGTCTCATATACAGCTCGCAAGTATCTTTTATACAAGATTTTTCTCGTTGGTCTTGTTTTAACACTTAGTAATGTCTGAGCGAAGTCAAAGTTCGCTCTATTGATCTCAGACTTAGAGCGCAGTTAAAGATGATATAACCGTCTAGTGGGCTAGTTTAACTGATGTCCCATTTCCGTTAGGCGAGACCCAAATAGTTTGAGTGGATGATTGAATGGCCACGGTTAAGTGCCAGGTTATTTTCGACGCGCTCGAAAGTTACGACTGTATCGGTTGGTTATTTATAAGTTTACTCTATACGATTATGTATGAAGGGTTAAGGTAAAATAACACAGGTAAACGGAGATTTGACAGGATTATAATTGTCAAGCACACAGTACAGCTCATGGTTAAACTACAGAGAGAGCCCAATATGCATGATGAGATTGACAAAGAATCGCTAAAATATTGTATTTATCTAATGATTCGCAAATGTATTTTTATTTCTATTCTGAGAGAGATTAGTATTTATTTTCAAAATATATAACTGCAAAACTAGCAATCCATGACGATCGAATCTAGATATGACAGGTGAAACGCTGAATTCTAAAGTATGACGTCACTTCTATATAAAAATAAATTTGTACCGTTTTAGCTTCCAGAATCTCTTCGTATATCAAGTATTTTTTGATTTAAAACTAGCATTTGCTAAGTTTTTTTATCTTTACCAAAAACAATAATCTTTTTCTATGGAACAAGGACTTACTAAAGCTCTAATTTTCCTATGACATTACGAGTGCGGCCAAAACACCCGGCAAGCGTTTCCGCGGATTAAAAAAAAAAAAATAAATTTAAACCAACAGAACCTTTAATTTCTTCATAAAGGATATATTTTTTATATAGTAGGCTAGAGTACCCAGCCCGCTTCGCCGGGCTAGATTTTGCTTCATTTTATTTAAACAATAAACTTACATCATTAAATTTTTAATTTAAGCCTCATAATATATTAATTCATTTATTTCTCTCCGTATTCATTCTCTTCTATTCTTTTCTCGAGCGGGTGAAGATCATTATCTACACCTATGTACACCCAACAATAGAATATCATCATAGTAAATAAAAGCTGTATTTGACAGTTTGACAGTTCAAAAATAGGAGTACTCCGATCGTCACCAAACTTTACAGGATTACTCGCCAGGTCAATCCGGAGATTCCCTTAAAGTTTCATTGAAATCGGTCCAGCAGTTTCGGAGCCTATACGGAACATACCCACACACTTTCTCTTTTATATATATGGATACTTCCGAACATCATAGAGCATTTTTTCAAAATCAGTCATCATATCTATTAGTCTTTTCTCTTCGAAAGCCTCGTAACAAGTAAAGCGTTATCCAGTGCTTTACTTTCTATTGAAAAAATCTATATATATATATATACTGTATGTATATACTGAAAGTTATCCGAAGTAGCAATTACCATACAAAAGATTTTGTCGGTCGTCCCCAATTATCTCTTTTCCTATATCACCACTTTAATCAGGCCAACAAAAAGAAAATAATAATAAATAAATAAAATATACACTACGACAGTACACACATCGCCATCTAGCCCCAAAGTAAGCGTAGCTTTTGTTATGGGTACTAAGATGACTGATGAATATTTTTATGAATAACACACATAAATTCGTAGAATATACATTTAAACACCCAGACACTGAAAAACATTCATGCTCATCCCACAAACATTTTCCAGTAGTGGGAATCGAATTCATGGCCTTGGGCTCAGAAAGCAGGGTCGCTGCAAATTTCGCCAATCGGCCGTCAAAATAGCTAAATGTATGGGTAAATCTGATACATGCTATTTTGAGTTCTTGCAACGGCAATTTATTTACACATAATACAAATGACCCTTATCATGTGAACCAATTTCATCAACCTTTGTTATAAAAATATAGAAGAATTTTATTAAAGTGTATATTTTTGTTTGCAGTGAAATTCCGAGTTATTCCAATAAACACTGAACTAAAAGCCTTCGGTAGAGCGATCGACGTCTTCATACTCGATCCGAACAGACGCATTATGAAGCGGTGGCTTTCGAGGCAGGTAAGAAGAATTATCACAACACATTACTTATGTACATATAGGCTTGCAGAAAAACTATGCAGGATCTAGAAATCCATCTAGAGTTTAAGAAGTTTTGAAAACTACAGTAAAAGCATACTTCATTAAATATTAAAATAATTTTATTTTCTGTCCATAAAGTTGTGAATACTTTTTTTTTAAAAGGTCCATCCTGCTTTTTTGTGTAATGTTACGCAAGAAAAAAAAAAAGAAACACGTGTGTTAAAAGAAATAAAATTAAAGCTCAATGTCGTTATCAATGTATGTTTATATTTTATTTTAAAACATATTTTGTACTAAAAAGTAAATAAAATTTTACATAATAAGACAATTTAAGTAGTAAGAAAAAATGGACTACTGGTTGTCTTATTTTTTTTGTGCGTCTTTGCCTGTTATGTGAACTGAGAGAGTGTCATTGCTTTTTTTCAATGATACGTATATAAAAAAGTATATATAAACAACCCATATTTTGTTTATTTTCGATTTTTGTTTGTTTTAAAAATAACTTTATTAATTTTATGATCGTATTATAGTAGTTTGTATCCTATTGACTAGCCAAGGTTAAACAAATAAATTGTATCCGGGTGACTTGAAATTACTTATTTTTTTATCCTAGGATAGGTTAAACAAATAAATAATTTATTACTAACAGTTAACGGCACCTTTTTAAAACTTTAATATAAACTAAACATTTTTACCAACTTATTGAGCCACATAACAGATGATAATAACTTTTTTTTTACCTAGAACTTAGTACAGGCATACTTAAATATTGAATGTCTTTATTTTGTCATAATATGGATCCTATATATTTAACATTTAAACGAGGGTAGAACTCGGAACTATGCAACAGTTACGTACAAAGCATTCACTCAGTCGTCGAGGATGTTTAGTAAATATAAACATAATATATATGTATCTGTTTACCTACTTGGACAATGCACATCTGAATGAAGCTGTAAAATACGACCCCTTGTATTGTGTCGCGGTAATGAACATCTAATTATGTTACATCGATCGATGTTTCGTCTGGTGGAGACGATATTGTAACTGAGTCCCAGTGTCTTATATCCTTAGACCATTTTATGTGTACACATATGCACACATATATACACATATTGATAATGTAGGTATTTAACTGCAGGATGTTATACAAGTTAAAGCCTTCAACATAAATCCGTTTATAGGATTATCTTTATAACGTAAACCGTTAAAATAAATTTTAGAGAGTGATCAAAATAAAAGTGTTTGTTTTATATAGTTTGTTTGTTTGTGTTTTGCTAGTCTTTGTTATGTTAAAAATTGCTTTCCCCTTCTCTTTATACTTATTAATTCCTGTGCGTTCCTTCAAAGTTCCTTTTAGCTAGAATTGAAGTTTTTTTAATTTTTAAAAGTTTAGTTTACAATGGTAACCTGTTAAGATGTATGGTAGATATATTGAACACATAATCTCTAAGCAGGAATCGTACCGAAGCGTTAAATCGCTTGGTGGCACAGCTTTGTCCGAAACACACACATAAAAAAACACGACCACCTCACACACACACAGATATGTCACACTTATAAACACATCGTAATTTCTGCGTCCGGGGTTATAAACGCAAATATGCTATTTATGACAGTATAAAGTATTTATACATATTTACCCTCAAGTTTTTTTAATAAAATTTCCGATTTTTTTGTACGTGCTGTTGTTTGTAGTTTTAATACTATCTATTAAAAAAAATAACTTAATAAGTTGTAAATGTTCTCATTGAGTGAAATTTTAATTCATAATGAGAAAATAAACGTCTTTAACTACAAATAAATTGGAATTGAGCACTACTTGATGTCGCAGAGCAACTTCGGCACGGTGAGCCTGCGGTACCCGCTGTCGGACCAGCCGCTGTTCGGCGAGTGGCTGGTCCGCGTCGAGGCATTGGGGCAGGTCGAGGAGGCGCAATTCCTCGTGGAGGAGTACTACCAGACCAGGTTTGAGGTACGTATCAGCATCATCATATCAACACATTACCTGCTCACTAAAGGGGAACGGCTCTCCTCCCACAGTGAAAAGGGGTTAAAGTTATATATATGGTTCACTACGCTGGCCCAGTGCGGATTTGTGGACTCCACACACCCTTGAAAACAATATCGCGGACTATCAGGCATGCGGGTTTCCTCACCGTTGAAGCAAGTGATTTTAGAAAGGTAAGAAGTGCGTGCTGGGATTCGAACTCGGCCCCCAAACAGTTAAGTCAAATATGTGTTATATATTGATATAAGTATTTATGTTATATATTTATATATGTTGTATATGATTTTTAAAGTTTTTGTAGTTTAAAATAATTATGGGTAATTTCATGGATGTTTATATCTTATTTGTATTTATATGTTATATATTTATATTTATATATATATATTATAGTAATATATTTTATTTATATCTTTGTATAATTTTTATTATACCTACCTCTTTTCTATGTTTTTTCCTTTTACGCCTTTGGTTGCCTGGAAGAAATCGCTATGTAGCGATAAGGCCACCAAATTGTACTCTCTTCTTCGGTGTACAATAAAAGTGTGTTCATTCATTCAAAGTCACCCAATCTAAAAAGCGTGTTTTTTTTTTTAAATAATTTTCTACATTTGATTTGGCAAGGACTAAAAAATGTTGTATAAAATAATTATTTCTTGCATTTTAGTTTTATAACGAAGTCGATTCTTTTTGTCGAAACATTTTTAAAGGGTCATTTCAAAGTCGTTTATCATATCATTATTGCCCTCATCTCAGGTCATGTGGGATCGGTATAACATTTCATCTGTTGTATTCTAAACCACGGCACCATAATCAATTGAGCATGGAATAGTTTTTGCTTAACCTAAAGCTATTGTCCGATTGAGAAAGATTATAAAAGAGAGAGAGACAGAGGAATAGCAGGTACCTACTAAATTTTTGCAGACGTTATACAGACACGTGTTTCTATGGACACAAACGCACAGTTGCGCAAGTTGAATAAGCTTTTTGAAGATTGGTCCAAGAGTCCTTGCTCCCTAGTCCTAGGTATATTTTAATGAAGCAGCCCCTTGCTTTGTCATTCGGTTTCAGCTGTTCGTTATTCGTTATTTGGAGGTCTTTCAGTGTTACTTATTTATCGGGATTATTTGATTTGGGTATTCCTTTACCATAGCATAGTAAATATTCCGTGTAATATTAACTTCTCGAGTTTATTATTCATTATCTTTGTGTCTCTCAATCACGCGTGGTTTAATCTTTGTTATGGGGTCAATAACTGCTAGATGTTACCTTTTTTCCTTTTATTTTCTTAAAAACTAGTCTGAAATTCATTTTTGCATTGAAATGCCTAAATTTGTCCATAAAGCTTTGTTCGATTTTCATCGATTATGTCAATACAGGGTCGGTTACATTGTGATTTTCGTAAACGGGTGTACACTTTTTTGGATGGTTAACGTGTTAGTTGCTACAAGTGCAATCCGTATTATTACCTAGTGATCTGTTTCTGTGGCGAGAGCAATATGACTGGGGTCGCAGGCCGCGGGGGCAGGGGAGACGCAAGGGGCGCTGGCCGTCCGGCAGTCAGCTGTGCGAGTGTCATGTCGTCGCATCTCGTCGCGCCGTGGGAAGTGGCCTAAATTACTGCCCCTTCATTGATTCTTCGCTAAATTTTGTTTCTTTGCCCCGAATTGGCAAAAAAAAGTATTGAAATTACTTAGAATTTTGATAGATAACACAGGTGTTGCTGCTGTATTGAAAAGTTAGTAGGTATGTTTTCCACAATGAAAGACCTGGAATTTGAAACTATTTGCAAATATTTTTTCCTGTAGTACCCATAGTCAAGTGTGTCTTTTGTGTTGCATCAACTTTTATCTTATCATTTTACCTTCACAATATTACAGATTTACAATGAATCCCATGATCACATTATTATAAAGTTTCCTGTACACCTTGATTGAAATTCAGTGTAATTCTGAATATTTAAGTTAATCTGTACTTGTTCAATTAAATGCATCTTAGAAGTCCAAGCCAAATATATATAAAACAAAATTTATTATTGGTTAGGGGTAGAGCTAAATAATGTAACCACTAAATTTATTATTTCAAAATGTTGAACACTGGGTAATAAAATTCAAAATTCATTTATTTCAAGTAGGCCTCCTTTATATAAGCACTTTTGAAATGTCAAGTATGTATGTTTGTAGTGACTCTACCACTTAAAAGCCTCAAGTACCTGTTATTGCACCTACAACCTTTCAGAGGCAAACAAAACAATAGTTTTAGAACATTGTCATAAAAATGGCAATACACTGTGACAATTACAAAAATTGTTATATAAATGACACCTATATGAACGTGTCTATTATACAAATGAAGATCTATCTATATTATGTAAATAAATTAGCTATACTCCGCTAAAAGCAGGAGAATCTGTATGGTGTGATTTATAATTTCTTCAATCCTTATACTTCACACAAAACCGATCGAATGTAGGGCACATTGCCGAAGATCTGTTCTATGCACGTTTCGCTGCGAAACCGGAGCAATCTCAGGAGATGTTGACTTCACGATGAGTAATTGTTAAGGCATTGTGTCTTAACAATTATTCATATATCCCGGACTATCCCGGAGTATAGCAAATTAGGAGTTATTTTCATAATATATTCCGTAAAGTAACGTCTCCTTCTATCTGTCCTTAGATCTGTCTATCTATCATTTTTACGGCGCAACGGTGAGCGCTGTGAATTTAATTAGGAGGTTCCGGGTTCGATTTTCTGAATTCATTATTTCTGAATTTTCTCTGGTATGGTCTGGTGCGAGACCACCATGCAGCAAAGACGCGCCGCTAAGTTATTTAGCGTTGTGGTGCGATGTCGCGTAGAAACCGATTAGGGGTATGACTATCATAGTCTATTATTTGTATACCACATACACTAACATAAAATAAAAACAGAAACATGAAAAAAGAAGTAGAATACAAGAGGCGACCTTATCGCTTAATAGCGATCTCTGCCAGGTAAACTTAGAAATTAGGAAAAAACAAGAGGAGAATAGACTGCTGGTGGTACAAATGTTTAAAATACATACAATAAATAATAATAAAATCTTTTATTTGGGAAAAAAAACAACACACAGCAATTAACATATAAAGTACGAGTTACACAAAGAACTTGTCACTGGAGATTTTCTTCATTTTATATCATCTGCATACCCTGTACATACCCTCTATGGACGCCACTGATAAACAGTTTACACAAATACATCATAGTCCGTAACTTCATAGAGCAACCATTCCACAGGTGAACGTCACGATGCCAGCGTTCTTCTTCAACACGGACCCGTACATCCACGGGCGGATCATGGCCAACTACACGTCGGGCGCGCCCGTGCACGGCAACCTGACGCTGCGGGCGACTCTGCGGCCCATACCGCAGTACCGGCCGCGGCACTACCAGCAGGGACAGTTCAACAATCGGGGGCCCTATGGATCTGTAGTCACCGACCAGTACACTCGAGGTATGGACTCTATGGGCAAGGTCCAAAGGCCATTAGAAATAAAGAAAGAAAGAAAGAAAGAAAATACATTTATTCATGCTAAGTGTTACAAACAGTACATCTTATAATAATATAGTAACAACATAGTAACAATGTCTGTGTGTAAACTCAGCATTTGCCATGCAGTTTAGGTACATGCATGCCGCTGCTTTTCAGCTGAGAACCGAGTTACAATACGGCAAAAAATTCAATAAATAAAGTGAAGCACAGGTTATTCCCATTAAATTAATAAAAGTGATAAAAGCAGCAAAATCATGATTATATTAAAAAAAAAAAAAATCAGAAATACTGTAAATTATATAATAAGTGTTAACGATTTTTATATAAAAGATAACAGATGAACTAAAACTCACACGCCCTTGCATTAGAAAAAGGGGTCGACCAAAGGTCAATGTATTCGAAACTAAATTAGCTTCTTATATATTAAGTAATAACAATAAATTTAAAGACGAATACGTTGAATGAGTAGATAATAGTAAAATTGAATTTAGTTTAGTCTAATGGCGAAGTGTATTAATTTATTATAGAAAATTAAGTTTCCTATGTAAGTGACTTAGGTCTTTTTATGGGAATAAATGTCTTAAACCTAAACCTAGATGAAATTGACAGTGCGGCTGGCGAGAACTGGCTTGAAAGAGCTCTAGACAGAGCTGAGTGGTAGAAAATGGAGAAGGCCTTTACCCACAAGGACGCCCTTGATTTCAATACTCAATTTACCAAAAAAAATTATTTAACATAACAAATTTGCAAAAGCTTACATTCTTTTCTATTTTTTTTTCTATTTATTACGTTTTTTATTGGTTTTTTTTTCTGTACTTCAATTAAGGCATAATAAAAAGTTTTTATTATTTTTATTTATTTCTATTTTGGACGCTATTCGTACGCGACGTATTGCAATAGAGAATAGTGGCATTGTTTGTTTGTTTGAATTCTTTATTACACAGTAACAAGTAATATAATGTACATAGGCGAAACTTTATGCCCTAAAGCTTTTTCTATGACCCTGTCCCATTTACCAAGGGTTAGGACTACCTTTGGTAAAGCGGACAGGGTCATAAATCGTAATTAATGATTGTGCGTAGATGGAGAAGACATAAGTAGAAAAATTACAGCCATTTAAAAGTATGTAAAAAAACAAAAGGAAAAATTACCAAATGAAATGAAAATAAAAAAGAGTGGGGTGACAACCACAACAAAATAACAAGGGGTCACTAAATGCTCTGGCAACCGACAAAGTAAAAAAAACCAACCAAGTTTTATTATAGTACTATATTTATTTGTTGTTAAAGCGGCAACATAAACACACCATCGGTAAAACTGTTTTACCGAGCATGAGTTACATCCTGGAGTCAGACGGACAGACAAACTGACAGACAGCGGAATTTTAGTGATAGGGTCTCGTTAGGACCTTTGGGCGCAGCGCCCTAATAACATTGTTTTACAGTGCGTCCAAACTACAATCCATATCTGTACAACGAGTCGGGTCACCTGCCTTACGATTACACGGGCCAAGTTGACGAGTACGGCCGACCCACCAACTACAGGCCCGGACAACCCAACCAGATAGACCAGCCGGACTGGTGGTACGATCCGCAGAAGGTCTACACCAGGATGTTTAACTTCGTAAGTCATACCCAGATTTTTTATTGCAGACTAGATGACCCGAAGAATTTCTTTGAATATCGTACCATCTGAAATTGTTTTAATTGTAACTATTCATAAGCGATTCTAATCAGAAATGATATAGCGAGTCGTAAGGCTTATTTCTGCCGCTAAGCAGCATTGTTGCAATGTTGTGTTCCGGTCTGAAGGGCGTGGTTGCCGGTGTCATTACAAACACATGAGGCTTAAAACCTACACCTCAAATTTATGGACACAGAGCGGCATGTTGAAGGACGTGCTACTTGCATGCCCTGTGAAGTGTTGCCCTGTTTATAGGCGATTATTTTCCACTTACCATCAGGTGGGCCTTCTGCTTGGTTCGTCAATTATTACTATAAAAAATAAAAAAAACTAAAGTGGCAATGGGCGGGGCATATTGCTCGGAGAACCGATGGACGGTGGCAGTTAATGTGTTAAAACACATAACTACATTATATATTTACACTTCTATTACTAATTACTAAAAAAGTTAGAGGTGCGTGCCGGGAAAAGAGCATCTGAAATTGAAGCTACCACAAGGCTACCACAGGTTATACGACGTGTAACAGAATAACGAAATAATACTGAATTATCATATATCATGAGGAATCGTCCTGTAAAAATATTAAATCAAAAGAAGCATATTTATTTTTCCATACAAACAAATTCCAAACATTTTAAGTGTTTACTTTTGACAACCCTATTGAAGGTAAAAGACCGACACACGCATATTACCAACGCTACGCGACGCATACCTAATAGTCACTTGATTTTAATTTTGCATGTGATGTCAGGACTGTATCTTATTACTTTCAGTAAAAACTATGGCAGTTGTTTACTCAAACACTATGAGTTTTTGGTTTCACAGATAAGTATCAAAAACAGGACATAATGTACCCCTAAAGCGTGTAACACGCTGTATATAACCTTTACTATTTTCTATAAACACAGGACGAGAAATACCCATTCTGGATGCCGAAGCCGGACCCGATAGAGTTTGCGAACCAACAGAACCAACAGAATCAACAGAATCAACAGAACCAGCAGAACTTAAACAACCCCAACTATAACACGTACAGCACTTCCAATTACAACTACTATAACAACCCATATTACACACAGTTGCCGTATCTGAGATTTGTAAGTATTGTCTACAAGCCAAAATTCATTAAAAACTAGCGGGCAGTCGTTGTCCTAAAGGTAAGGTCCCGGTAAAGCAGCGCTGCCTACCCGTTCGAATAGTGTTCTTAAATCAAACAGGAACCTATTGTAATTTACACAAAAAATTTCATCAAGATTGGTCCAGCTGTACAGGTGTTAGGTGACAAACGCACAGTACAGAAGAATTTTATGTATTACTGTACCTTTTAGTATTTCCTCACCGTTTAAACTTCCCTAGACCTCCATGAATGTTACTAGACCTTAAATTAGCCAATTAGATCCAGGTTCGAAAGCAGTGCTCGTGTTTTAGTGAGACTAATGAACAGCAATTAATTTATATATATGAATAAATATCCGCGTGATTCGTTAGTTTTTCTGGGAGTACGTGTCCTATATCCTACTCAGTATGTTAGCTATTTTATGCAAAGTTGGGCCAAAATTACTCCTGTAAAGCTGTGCTATGGCATTAACAATAAAGGCTAATTTTACGTCAATGTAATCCAAAATTATCAGATGTCAGATCAAATTTATTAGTGCTGTCCTTATTCTACTCTTCCTTTTAGATAAGGATAGCAATACTAAACTCAACTGTCATCTAAAGATTTAGGATTAGATTGGTTGTTAGACTGTACGTCACATACCACCAGGCGGCACTGCAGTCAAGGGCTAGCTTTTAATTAAATAAAAAAAATATCGAATGGAAATAAAGGACTCAAGGATTTTACGTGTTAACTTTTACTTTTATTCACAGTTTAATGGCACATATGACTTCAAATATCCCATGACGGAGCTGTCTCAATTAGTTCCCGCCCTCGACGGAGTGGAGGTGATAATCACGGCATCAGTCGGGGATCCATTCTTTGACGAAGTGATCGAGGGGTACAGTATAGCCAGGATCTTCAACTCCTCACTGGCTGTTACGTTCCTGGGTGGGGAGCTTCAGGTGTTCAAGCCGGCCATGCCGTTTGATGTTTATGTAAGCTGTTTTACTTTTTTTTTTTAGTTAAATCATTCTTTATTGGGCATTTTTTTATATATTTGTTTTTTACCGATGTTCAATCTAGGTCGTAAGATATTAACTTCAATAATAAATATACTACGACACACACATCGCCATCTAGCCCTAAAGTAAGCGTTAAAGCAGAGGTTTCTGAGTCCAGACCGTGGGTTCGATTCCCAAAACTGGAAAATATTTGTGTGATGAACATGATTGTTATTCAGTATCAGTGTCATGTGTGTTTATCTGTATATTATAAGTATTTATGCGCATTATATTAATAAATATTTACCAGGTAACAAAAACTACGCTTACTTTGGGGCTAGATGGCGATGTGTTCACCATCCTAGTATATTTATTTACATATAATTTATTCTTATATCATAACAGTAATGGCATTAATATCACCTGTGGCCGTCAGATGGCGGTATCGTACCACGACGGGTCCCGCTTGCCCGCGTGGCAGGCGGTGGGCGTGGCGCTGACTGTGACGGGGCAGCTGGAAGGCCGCGGGGGAGCCTTGGAACCACAGCGGCCCACCCTCGTGCCGGGACACGACGCCGTGTGGCACCTCAGGCTCGACCTCTTTAAGCTGCTGAGTGAGTATCTTTGGGTGACTGGATGCACGCTTTAGGGGGCGTTAGGTTGCGTTTAATTAAAACGCACAAAGACTTTCCAATCAGAATTATAATTATTTTAAACAAATAGAGTACATATGACACAGCTAATTTCGTATAGCATTTTCTTGTATGCCTTTGGTTGCCTGGAAGAGATCGCTATTTAGCGATAAGGCCGCCAAATTGTACGATCTACCTTATAGTGCTGTTGTATTTGTATCTCTGTAAAGTTTCTCTGTTGTGTACAATAAAAGTGTACACAGCCTCGTCACAGCTAAATTAAGGACAACACGCAATAATAATTTAGGAGACGGTGCGAACTTAAACTTAAAAGGTCTATTGGTAGGTAGTATTTATTTAAGGTCGAGTCGCGCGGAAGGTTTGGACTGCACCCCAGCGCCCGGAGCGTAGGCGATGATTGCTTTGGGAATGTCGCACGCCGGCAAACTGAATAATTATATATTTACGTTATGTGGATGAGTTAATGTGAATGTGCACGTAGTACGTGATGAACGTAATACGAATACTTATTATATCTATGATATATATTATTAAAGTGTATTGTGGTGTATGAATGAATAAATGATATATTTGTGTTGCCTACCCACGCTATGTAGACCGTTGCAGTATCTGCAGCTGCATACGGCAGAGCTAGACCAAGACCAATTCACCTTTTTATGGTTACAATAATACGGATGGCCCGATAGATGGTCCACCTGTTGGTAAGTGGAAAACCATCAACTATAACAGAGCCATCCTGTATCCATCAACATTAAAGCCTTATGTTTCTTCAATTACTTTGGCACCCTTTAGAACGGAACACAGCAATGCTTTGGGTAGACGTATAATTATAGTGACAAGGTAAAGAGCCTGAAATCGAATTCCAGCACGCACCTTATCATCAGTTTTGACATACAATTACTTTAGTGTAGGTTTGAACTCACAAAATACTTCTATTTACTCATTTTTCAGTTCGTTTGAGTTAGATTTGCCCTCATGTGGAGAGTGCCTATTTTTTATATGCAAAAATCGCAATTGAAAATAAACACTCACGAAATCGCAAACAGAGAAACGTAGTTTATTTGCTTTTCTTTTAACGGAAAAACTAAAAAAGAATTTCGTTTCAGAACTGGAGAATGATCCGAACCATCGTGAAGTGCTGAATAGTATAACCGGATTGCGTCTCTCGGCGACGCTCGGGGACGCGATGGGAGGCCGGGCCGCTGCTGACGTGCATCTAGTAGCGCACGAGAGTCCCAACCATCACCATCTTCGTGTTTCAACGTCAACCACCGATGCGAGGGTAAACCAACACACAAACATATCACCTTCCTATACCTCATATAATATTCACATAATCTATAATCCATATAAGAGATTCAATGAATATCGAAACAGTTGGCTCGCGTATTCTACCGGCCGCATTTTTCAACGATTAATTGCGCGCCGTTACTGCCAATGAGAATACAAACAAGTGTACTCACTATATATTTATTAAAGATTACATAACCATCGTGATTAACGTGAATTACATGAACACAAAATGAATAGTTCATTCTTGAAAACATTTAGCATGTCATTGTTTGAAATAAGTTACCTATTTGAGAATAATATATATTTTGGTCGCAGGTGGGTGAATACGTCGTTTTCCACGTACAGAGTAACTTTTACATGGAATCGTTCAACTATGTCGTTATGTCAAAGGGCATTATTCTAACCAGCGGTCAAGAGATCAATCAGGTATGTTTTGACCTAACATACATTTAATTTTGACTTATTTGTATAATCTCTTTTCCAGATGCGTAAAAAAATCTACTAATAAAACTATAAAGCTGCAGAGTTTATTTGGGTATTACAAAAACTACTGGTTCTAATTGGTAAAATCTTTGTGTTTTATAGCCCATTTATGGAGTAGGGCTATTGATTATATAACATGAGCTAATAATAGGAGCGGATCCGCAATGAAACTGTTGCAAAATCGGGAGAAAATATTCCTTTAGAGAGTAAACAGTTTAGAGCTCTAAAAATTCTTAAAAAAAAAGTCGGCGACAGCTTGTTATGTCTTTCTTTTAAGGTTAACTACGCGGAAGAGGTCGATAGACGTCGTCGAAGACCCGAAACATTATAACTCGTGATGTGTCAATGGGCTACGTGTCGCGATCCATACCAAGGACGATCGAACTTAATACTTCATTGCGTCGGATGTGTTAACTCATTTTACAGTCATGTCGCACAGCCGCATTAATTAGGTTGTTGGTTTAGCATCGCGTGGTTGCGCTGTATTAGTAATCTGTGGCGTTGTAAACTTCAAACTTCATGCTGCCGTCATATCCATTGCTCGCCTGCTGGGTATGTTGCCTACTGCCTCCTGAGGGCTCTGCGTAATGGCATGTGCTGTGTTTGTTTGTTGCTGCATAAACTCAAGATTATTTTTATTTCATCTCGTATATAGGAAGGCGTGCGCACATTTTCGGTTGTGGTGTCTTCGGAGATGGCTCCAGTGGCCACGCTGCTTGTGTGGGCGCATCGCCGGCGTGCACACGTTCTCGCCGACTCACTCACCTTTCCTGTCAACGGCATTAGCACCAACAACGTAAGTAGCTCTCTCTCTTCCAACTAAACCGTTTATCCCCCATAATTTACCTTTATAACCAGGTTGTCCCCCTAATTACCCGGTTCTCCTCCTCTACCCCAATCCCCCTTTTTCTCCTCCTCTAGCCTCTATCTCCCATCTACCTACCGCTTAGTAACCATTTTTCTCTCCCTCTCCCCTCTTACCCTGGAAACCTGTTAAGAAAATTACTCAATAAGGCATCCGGTTGAATATTAACACAAGTATTTTTTTTCAGTTCACTGTGCACGTAAACAATCGCAAGCACCGCACGGGTGAGCGCGTGGAGGTGGCCATATACGGCGAGCCCGGCGCGTACGTCGGCCTCTCCGCCATCGACCACGCCTTCTACACCATGCAGGCGGGAAACGAGCTCACGTACGCAAAGGTACAGTATATTGATGTATAGATGTTCAGTAAGTACTGATATCTCATTATCAAAGATAAAGATGAGGTCAGCGAAACCAGGACAATAAATGCCATTATTGCTGACATAGAATTTTAAATCTTAAATATAAGAATGCAAAAGTTCCTAACATTTAGCCTTGAATCTTACTAACATAGCAATAAAACTTTTAATTTTATCACTAAGATAAAATCAATTGCCTTTTGATACAACAATAACACAATCAAACACGTTAGTAAGGTCTAACAGAAAACCAGAAAACCATTCTGCGATATTTTCTAGTAAAAATGCTTGAAGAGTTAACAGCGTTAGATATAAGGAGTCAAATCAATTCTTAAGTTTTGAGCCCTCGCACCATGTCGACTTGACACCAACTCCTCTTACATTATGTAAGCGTATGACGACGTGCGTGTCCGGTGCTGATGCGAACTCGTCCTATACAGGATGAAAATTTAGCTTGTTGTGTCACATTCCATAAAACACATACTTCATAGCTTTTATTGAGTCGTAATACCTTAAAATGGTTTAATGAGGTTATATGCTCAGTAGGTAATATGAAAATGAATGAAGTAATTCTTTTATCAGGTGATATCAAAAATGTCGCACTTCGACGAGGCGACGAACGGCACGTTTTCGTACACGTGGCGCTCGCACTTTGGCGACGCAGACGAGCTGGTATACTTCCCCTCACCGAGCTTCGGTATCGACGCTAATCGCACGTTCGAGTGAGTCCGTAATACTTTTACTATCTGACATTGAAATGAATGAAATGAAATACACTTTATTGTACACCAAATTAAAAAAAAAGCATCAATTTAAATAAAGGAGAAAAGGTACAATAGGCGGCCTTATCGCTTAAAAGCGATCTACCAAATCAAATTGAGTACATGAACTTAAGAAGAAGGGTTATATACTTTAACATACATTATCTGTCTTGTCCTTGGGACTTCTTCTGTTCTTAAATTATCTGCTCCTTTAAATCGTAGTTTTTAACATTGTCTGTAAAAAGATCGTTGCGTTATTAACAAAGCACCCAGCCTGCGTTTTCCGGAAATATGTGCATGCAACACCCGCTGGTTCTGATATTTTTATATGCATTGAAATTGTTCTTTATTATTAATTATTGATATTTTCTCGAAGTGTGGATAAAAACACTTAAGAGTTTCCGAATCGGTCAGTTTACTGGTTCATAGTCCGCTATTCAAATCCAGCTCGTAGCACCATAATTATGTGGGTGATTTTTATATTGTATCAAAAGAGCAGGGTTTTTTAACTTTACTTGAAAATCTATGCTATGAACTGAAGCTTGTGTGTGGAGCCGCATTGCCCCGTCGCGCTACACTCCTTTCATTCCCAACAAATGCACAGCTCAGCTGCTTAACCAAACTTAACGAAATTTGGCACAGGGATTGCATGCAGCTTGAGATCTTACAGGAATTTCTATTCCAGAAAGACGTTGGATTGCTATGATAATTTTACTACGATAATTAAAACGAAAATTCGGTCATTAGTTTTACAAAAGTGCCTCCTTGCAACTTATTATTTTATACACTACTGATATAAATAGGTGGAGTATAAATTTATTTGTTACTATAAACGATACATGCGGGAATGTCTAGTAATCCCCATCTGCATTCAGATACGCGGGTCTGGTGGTGCTATCGGACGTGGCGGTGTACAGGCGCTACTCGATGTGCAACGAGTCGCTGGGCATGGCCGAATGCTTGGACGGCACCTGCTACCCCATCGACAAGCGGTGCGACGGCTCACTGGACTGTGCAGACCGCACCGATGAATCTAACTGTAAGTTCTTACCATCTGAGAGATTGTTTATTGTAAAGTAAGCATCTGAGGATGCTCCGGTTTTGGAAACGTGTGTAGAGAGTACATTTTGGAAGATTTGTGAGGTGCACAAAGATTGAAGAAATTATTGCACCGAACAGATTTGCCTGGTAGCAAATTAAGCTTATTGTTTATTGACGTTTTATGTAAACTTCGAACATATCAAGACACATCTTAAATATTTAATTCGGTAATTTTTGTAAAATAATATACTATTTCACTTGAATGTATATTACCAATTATAAGCGGAGTT
This sequence comes from Pararge aegeria, assembly GCF_905163445.1. Lineage (NCBI taxonomy): Eukaryota > Metazoa > Arthropoda > Insecta > Lepidoptera > Nymphalidae > Pararge > Pararge aegeria. Next base: position 2,419,596 of record NC_053200.1, on the reverse strand, counting down.
GATCTCAGAAACTTGGTGCGTGTCTTCTTCGACTTTTGTGACGTATCTATAATACCGTAGATAACATTTCGCCGCATTCAGTGAGGCATTACTTCACTGTAAGTTGACTCCTTTCATTGGCCAACGATTTTGATGATACGGTGAACGTGATTGTTGTTCAGGCAAGCGCGACGACTCGTTCGAGCTGGCTCACTTCCGCAAGTTCCGCTTCAACCGCATCCAGCGGCAGTACGAGAACGTGTGGATGTGGCGCGACGTCAACATCGGGCCGCACGGCCGCTACGTGTTCACGCTGGACGTGCCCGCCGCGCCTGCGCACTGGACCATCTCCGCAGTGGCCATGTCGCCCGGCGCCGGCCTTGGCATGCTTTCGCGCCCGCTTAATGTGAGTATCACAAGTCAACATATGACCTTGACTATTTTGAATGATTGATTTTTCTAAGGGTTTCCGTACGAACCCCAAGGGTGCCAGAAATCCGGTACTATCAAGCCTATGTTTCTCCGTCCGTATTTCTGTCAGCTCCTTAAGCGCAATAGGAATTAGCACTGGAAAATGTATTTAATGTTAAAATGTTTTCCATGGAATAACAATTACATACAATTACACTATAAATTAGTTACTTAATAATTACAATTAGTAAGCGTATCTTATATTATGGATACTAAGATGACTGATGAATATTGTAATGAATTACATACATAAATAATTATAATATACATATAAACACCTATACACTGAAAGATATCCATGTTCATCACTCAAACATTTTCCAGGGTGGGTACACACACATACTTCAATTTTCTAAAGTGCTAATAATGTAGACCTACTATAAAGTTTCGTACGTACGTTAACCAATATAAAGTTACTGTCATAGTATAAACGTGTGATGGGAAAAAGTTCCACACTTTTCAAAATTTATCTCACGGCACAATACGCCTGGCAGATGTGAAACATTGAAATTGTTTTGTATAAACTATATGCATAAACTACGAAAGGAATCAGATATAGCGTACTGAAAAGATAAAGCATTACAAATTTGTTCCATAAAATAATGACTGATTATTACATTTTTATTAAAAACAAAATAAAATTAAATAATTAATTTGAAATCGCGACAACTCAACTAAGTATAGTACATATATTCCATCGTATAGCGTGGCGACGCGTCGCCACGGCCTGTATCGCTGCGCCAACAATCACGTTCACCCTTGCCTATACATGTTTCACGTAAAAAAACTAACCGGTTGGTTTGCCAACAGTATGTGGGCATCTTACCGTTCTTCATCAAAGTGGAAGGCCCGGACCGTTGCAAGCAGGGCGAGCAGTTGGGATTGAGGGTGGCGGTGTTCAACTACCAGCCGCAAGCTATTGAGGCCGTCGTAGTGCTCGCTTCCTCGCCCGATTACAAGTTCATACACGTGGAGGAGAATGGAATTGTGAGTATAAAGCAAACGAATTTTTCACCGTAGAAAACTAAACTTATGACGCGTTTGCTCACAAACACTGACAAAAACATTTAAAGTAATTTATTTAAGTGTTGCTATAGCAATTTAATCGACGTAGCCTATTATAATTTCAGTAATGGCACTATTGTGAGATCATTGGGTTTTACTATAATCTGCAGTGGAATGCACAAATTTGTATTTTTTTCTTTTTATACAAGCCCAAAATACTTGTGTTGCTTTATAATATTATATAACTTTACTCATTCTTGAACATCATAAAAGGTTCAATTGACTTGATTTGGGAAAAAGTAGTTATTTTTATCAATGAAAAAGTATTTATGCTTTATTTAGAAAGAAAATTGAGAATGAGAAATCGGAGGTGCTAAACCTCCAATTTCACGTGTTCTTATGTATATATGTGTATATCTATCGTCTAGAACCTCTGTACCCAAGAAATTCTATTTAATATATTAATAAAAAACAGTCACACGAGAGCAGAGTATCAGTTTAAAGTGCATGGTGTAAAACTACAAACTGAATGGAATTGGAGACAGAAGGTCTGGCACATTTTGGATGCTCAGCGAATCTTGATGGTCAGCATGCATATGTCATATGTCAGGTATGACTTGTTCAGTGATTCAGTAAAATATTATTATCAATAAAAAAAACGTGTGAGCCGTCACGGGACGCCTGGCAGATGTGAAACATCGAATTTTTTTCCCGTAAGTTATTGCAGATATGGCATAATGAAATAAAGCATTACAAATTTGTTATACAAATAAATAAAAAATACAACCAAATGGATAGCCACTCCTTTTTGTAAGTCGGTTAATAATGACTGTTTATTACAAAATTAACATTCATCAACATCATTTTTATTGTTACATACGAAATACAAAAATTCAATCATACCGTGGCAATGCGTTGCCACGGCCTGTGTCGCCACGCCAAAAATCAAATTTACCCTCCGCCTATAGATGTTTCACATCAAAAACCTAAATTGTAACTTGGAATCACTTTCATCGTATATTTCCTGTGCTAGGTGCGTTCGTACAACCCGCGCACGTCGTTCGGCGAGCACCAGTTCTTCGTGTACATACTGGCGGGGGACGCGGCGGTCGTGCACATCCCCGTGGTGCCAGCGCGCCTCGGCCGCATCCGCGTGGACATCATCGCCTCCACGCTCCAAGGCCAGCATCGGGCGTCCAAGCACATCGATGTCGAGGTACTGATTTTATTTAAAAAAAAACTGACTTTTGAAAATAGTGTTCATAATATCCCAGACCCATTACCGCCCCACTACGGGACACGAGTCTCCTACTGCTATACGAAGGGGGGAACGCCGTAATCCACCACGCTGGCCCAGTGCGGATTGTTAGACTCCACATACCTTTGAGAACGTTATGTAGAACTCTTTGGCATGAATTTTGCCTCACGATGTTTTCCTTTTGCAAGTGATATTTTTAATTACATAAAACGCACATAGCTTAGAGAAGTTAGAGATGCGTGCTGGGATTCGAAATCGGCTCCCCGAAAGTTAAATCGAGCTGCTACTCACTGCGTTATCCCCGCTTCGAAATTAGCGTTATACCAACTAACGGTGACGAAACGACAAATTCTGCGTGTGATTGAATATTTAACTGTTTCTCTTTCCCAGGCCGACGGCATACCGCAATACAGGCATCAGTCAGTCCTTCTAGATCTTTCGAATCGCGCGTATGTGTTCCAATACATGCACGTGAATGTGACCGAGACACCCATCATACCGTACGAGGTCGGTCGGTACTACGTGTTCGGATCGAATAAAGCGAGGGTATCCATAGTGGGTGATGTGGTCGGACCACTCTTCCCGACCATGCCTGTCAACGCTACAAGCCTTCTAGATTTGCCTATGGTGAGTTATTGCATACTGTTACGATCTACCATTTTTTTAAATAACATTTTTTTAGGAAAATGTCCTAGTAAGTCGTCACATCTAATAGCTATGTTTATACACGCATGTGGTGGAGAGTGGCTAGTTTTTTTTATTGGTTGTTGTTGTTTTTATATTATGTCAAGATCTGTTTTGTGTGTTTAAATAAAAAAAACAAAAAAAACCATTAAAATAGATATAAGATAGTAGGCCTATTTGAGTTACCTACGTAGGTAACTCAACTAGTTTTGAGAACCCCAAATTTAAAAATGGAACGCACCTTTTTTTATGCTCTAAAAAAGCTTATAGCTTTTTTGGTTCTTACCAAGGTCCATCGTTTTTAAAAGAAAGTATTTTTTTCTAAAAACGATGGGCCTTGAAGATGAAAGCGAAGCCTCCCAAAAACCGCACAGATTAAAACAAGTAGTGGTTACTTGTTAAGTTAAACTTTGTTATTTAGAGCTTATACTTACAAAAATTAACCAAGTAACACTGTCACCAGGACTCGGCGGAACAAAACATGTTCAGTTTCGCGGCGAACATGTACCTCACACTGTACATGCGTCTCATCAACCAGCGCAACCGCACCTTGGAGCAAGAGTCGTTCTACCACATGAACATCCTCTACCAGCGACAACTGTCATACATGAGACCAGACGGATCCTTCAGCTTGTTCCGCAGCGACTGGTAACATATAGCACAGTTATCTTACAGCGTGCATTATGAATGCGTCTCATCAACTAGTCCTACCGCGCCTTCGAGTTGGCGTCGTTCTACCACATGAACTTCCTCTACCAGCGACAGCTGTCTTACATGAGACCAAACGGATCCTTCAGCTTGTTCCGCAGCGACTGGTAACATATAGCACAGTTATCTTACAGTGTGCATTATGCATGCGTCTCATCAAGTAGTTCTACCGCGCTTTCGAGCTGGCGTCGTTCTACCACATAAACGTCTTCTACCAGCGATAACCGTCTTACATGAGACCAGACGGATCCTTCAGCCTGTTCCGCAGCGACTGGTAACATATAGCACAGTTATCTTACACACTGTAAATTATGCATGCGTCTCATCAACTTGTGCTACCGCGCCTTGAAGATGGCGTCGTTTTGAAAATGGCCACATGAAAATCGCTCTACCCTATGAATATCATCAATCACATGAACACCTTCTACCAGAAAAACCAGTCATACATATGACCCGAAGGATCCGACAGTTTCTTCCGCAGGGATTTGTAAGCTATGTACCTTAACTGTACGTGTGTATCATCAACCATCACAACCATATCATCTTCTATGTTAATCATTTCTGAGTATAGCATCAGTATGACTCCCTAAGTCATACTGATGCTATACTCAGATACTTCATTCAAAATCGTGTAAATCAGATATAGATATATATTATACATTTGAAAGTAACGTGTTTAATATTTTGTTGTACAGGAATCAGTCAGCATCTAGCGTGTGGCTGACCTCGTACTGCGCTAAAATATTCCAGGACGCTTCCTTCAACGAGTGGGAGAATTACATCTACATTGACCCCGACGTAAGTTCGTTATGGTTTATGGTTACACTTTAAGGCGTGCAAACAGACTGACTTGACGTTTATTATTTATTAAACTATTTATTTGTATACCACAACATTAACGTTTCAAAAGTGCTTATAAACTAGGCCTACTTGAAATAAATGAATTTTGAAACTTCAACGGTGAAGGAAAACATCGTTGATTCTCAAAAGGCGTGTAAAGTCTATCGGCACTTGGCCAGCGTGGTGCACAACAGCCTTAATTCTTTCAAGTGTTACAGTCATTTTGTAAAGTGGGTAAATAATAATATGTGCCAGATAGTTTATTTAATTGATTGCATTTAAACAAGTGTGCTAATAATTCTTATTTAATTAATAAATAACTTTTAAGAAATAATCAAAATTATATTTGATAAACAGCCAATGTTCATGAAATTTTGTCTGTGGGTATTTTATCTATACAATTCTAATTTATTTAATATTACATTGTGTTACAATCAATAGTAATTGGGCGTGGTCTGTTCTAAGGGTTCAGTAATAAATAAATAAATATTCAATCTCGAGACTCAGACGATGCAAAGACACATGGAGTAGTAATCTTATGCCTATTATCTATATTCAATATATCCGTAAACTACAGATTGATTACTTAGCAACTTGTTATTGACAAGGAATATCCATAATCTTTTAACCAATGTCAACTTTGCTAAGCAACTTATCAACAGATTACAGATAGATTGAATATATATACAATACTGACGTCAGTCGTTATCTCAAGGTCGATAATGATGATCCATTACACCCTCATCCCTTAGGTGATATCAATGTCCGTGTCGTGGGTGCTGGAGCATCAGATGCCGGAGGGCTCGTTCTACGAGGTGACGTGGTCGCCGGACCGGAACGCGAACGACTCAATCGCGGTGCCCATGGACTCGCAGCTGTATCGAGACGCGAAGTTCCAGCTGAAGGGACAAAAGGTATCATCGTCATAATTTCCTGACCTTTTTTTTACAGTTTTTTTTTTACCTTCATAGGAAGTGTTCCTTGCAGTTTACGTAGCCCTGAGAATTGCTATAGGTTTGGATTCCTACTTATAATCTGCTTGATTCGTCTATTATTAATAGAAAAAAGTGCCACACATTTAAAACGTTATCGTTACCTTTTGTCGTCCTAAGCCTGGAGTTTGGTATCCTCTCTCGTAGAAGAGAGGGGCATTCCGCATAGACTCACCATTTTATTTCATTTCATATAGTATGCGATAATTAAGGTACATAAGACCCAGTTAAACAATTGATGTTCCAATGCGAGCTGAAAGCTTAAAAGGTGAACTGAATTCATTATTAAAAGTTGTATTTCATGGCAGGTCAATAACACGATAATTCTGGAACGGAACATCACCCTGACGGCGCAAGTGGTCATAACGCTGGAATCCGTCAAGAACTTGAAGGACATCGGTATACGGGAGGTGAGTTTTATTACTACTAAATATTTTGAAGATATCATTTATCCTTTTTCGATGAGGACTACTTTGATATTTAAATATGCAATGAACATTAAGCGTAACTTATTATATTAGCTAATCATTATTTGGAAACAAGCATTTTAACGATAGAATTATATCACAAAATCTATTAACGATAGTTTTGATTTTAAAACCCCGTAAAGTAATCTATAATTAAATCCCTGTAAATAAGAAAGTTACTCTCCAATATCTGTAAAAACAAAACTTAAGGTTCAGATGTTTTTCTGAAAATTCAAATAATAACTTATTAACGGTGATTTCGAAATCGATTCGAAATCGCGGGACAATTTTAAGCACAAATATTGCATTTCCTTGTTCGACGGTGACATAATACGACAATGAAATTAAATATAAATTAACATGTATATTTATACATGTTAATTTATATTTAATTTATACATGTGAAATTAAATATGGGGTTACACTATTGCAAAATTATATACATATATAATTTACACTATTGCAAAATTATATATGTATATAATTTTGCAATAGTGTAACCCCTTCTTATTGTGGCACGAGTCCCCTACTCGTGCTCTGTAGTGGGCCGGTAATGGTTAAACAGTAGTTTTAGGATAGTTACAAAAGATCCTCAATAGATCTTAGCCGCACTAATATATAACCAGTAAATTTATTAGAATAGTATATTTAAAAAAAACCTGCGTCTCAGCGGCTTTGAACTATGCGTCCTGCGCCCGACCAATCAGAACGCTCGCTCGAATGCGCGCTACCTGTGATTGGTCGCACGCTCGACGCAATCTTAAACGCCGCTGTTCCTCGGTTAATTAAAACGTGTGCTGCGCAGGGGCTGAGCGCACGCGTGGCCACGGCACAGCAGCGCGGCGTGTCGTGGCTGGAGCGGCACCTGCAGCTGTTGCACGACTTCGGCGAGCCGCTGGCGCTGGCGCTGGTCGCCTACGCGCTGAGTGCCGCTAAAGCGCCCAGCGCCGAGCACGCCTTCCGCCTGCTCAAGCGGCACCAGCGCTCCGAAGGTACGCTCGGATGAATCCTTTTATAGAGAAACTTGTAGTTGACGATGGATTATTACATCGTCAACTACAAGTCTCAGACTTTTTCGACTGTGTGTTGCATGTCGTGTGACGGTCGGCCGCGGAGTAGGGTTACAGTGACGGTGGCTCGTCAGAGCAGCCGAGGCCAATATGGCGGCGCCTTTAGCTCGCATCAGCTGAACGTGTAGTGTATATAAAATGGCACTGGCACAAATGACTGTCCCTCACTTTTGCCAGTGCCATTTATAAACTGTGAAACTCACGATGAAGATGGAATTGATAATAGAATGATTGCAAATAATTGAAAAACGGATCAAAATGACTTAACGATTATAAAATATTGTTTTCAGTCTTTTAATATGTGTATCTATATATGTGTATACGACATACATAATACTTAACATCTAAATAATTGTTAAGTATTATGTATGTCGTACTTTAAAACACAGGGTTCAATAAAAACATTGAGAGTTCTCCATAATGTTTTCAAAGGTGTTTGGAGACCATTCCGGTCCACCACACCATAACGTAGTACAACAGTGTCTTCCTTATTCCGTTGAATGTCTACTATATGGTATATACTGAAATAAAATAATTTCGGTTTTTTCGTAATACAACAGTAACCAACTTAATTGAATGTCTACTATTCATTGTAATGAAATTATTTCATTTTTTCATTGTACAACAGTGCCCCAGTTAATCTGTCACATATTTACTATTCATTGCAATTAAATAATAACCAAAAAAAGATTGAAGAAATTCAACTAATAGTTTGGTGTGTAAGAAGCATACTGTATAGAGTGTGAGCAGCGTGATGCGTTATCAATTCAATCTATAACGTTTCATTAAGCTCAAGTAATTATTCGATTAGGTATTTAATTAGATCAGCTGCTTCCGGCAAATTAGATTAGATTATTTTTTACACTGATTTTGTAAACTAAATTATTTTGAATATTGCTTAGAATTACTGTAGATCGGATAGATAAAAGGGTTGGTCGTTTTTCGACTATAATAAAAAGGAGATATCTTTATCCAGCAGTGGAGCGTTATAGGAAACATCCTATAACGCTAATCATAATGAACAGATTATGAAATGAGTTAAATATTGAGCTTTTTCGACCAGGTGGTCTGGTATATTGGGGGAAGGAACCGGTACCACAGCCTCCATACAAGATGGAAAACCAGAAGCCTTTCCTGCTACCTCGCCTGCCCTACAAGTACGACTCCAACAACATCGCGGCGACCGCTTACGCACTGCTAGCGTGCATGGACCATCAGGTATACTTTAAATAAAATTCTTGTATTTATATACAATACAGAGATTTTTCAACTAAGGGGGAGATATTATATAGTGCACAATTGTGTGCGCAATCACAGGTGCACTTTCTATTCCCACTCTCATAGTCTCATAGTCTGATGGGGCAGATCTGACTTGACATTAACAAATTACAAGCTTCAGGCCGGTATTAAGAATCTATTGATAAGAAAACCTAAGATTCACAAAGGCGGGAATCGAATTCAGGATCTCTTGATTTGCAGTCGAACATGCTCAATACTAGACCAACGAAGTTTTCTTGTATATGACCATTTCAAAAACTCTTTAAATAATATATTTATGAATTTTCCTTTCTTTTAATATAGTTTTTGATGCTAACGACAATCGCTATAAAATATTATATAAAATTCTTAGTTTCTTTACCAATATAAAGGCATATTCAAATTTAACAGGACAAAGTTTAAAAGATAACTGTTTTTCAGGACAACAATGAAGCGATCGTTATGTGGCTTAACTCCCAGCGGCTCAAAGATGGCGGATGGGCGTCTACGCAGGTGTGTAGATTATAAAACTTTACTTTAACTTGAATGCGTGAAATCAGACTGTTCGGATTTTAACGAAGTTACCGACTTGAATCAACGATTAAATGCAATTAACTGTAGGGACATCATTTTATAATGCAAGACAACTACCATAATTCGAAATACGAGCCAGGCAGCTATTTACCCAAACGCGCTAATATACTCGTCTGACCAATATAATAATTATGCTAAATATAAAACTGTCAAAGTTGGTACATACTATCATGTGCCCATGATCGTTATCAGCACACTATAGGTCTACACTCGGAATGGGAAGGGCTTATAGGCCGTGGTCAACCATGCTCGCCAGGTGCAGATTGGTACACCTTACACGCCTTTGAGAAAATTATGGAGAATTCTCAGGCATGCAGATTTCCTCACGCCGTTTTCCTATACTGTTGAAATTAGCGATGTTAACCTGCCTAAAAGTAACAAACTCGATCGAGAGGGTGGGGGGTAACATTCCAATACCTAGACTATCGCTGCTTGGCGTTTTACCCATGCCATCTTTAAATTAATAACGTTTTGTGTGCAGGACACGTACATAGCGCTGCGTGCGCTCATCGAATACACGAACCGGAAACGACTGCGTGACGTCAGCGGCCTCGCCGTCAGCGTAGACGCGGTCGCGCTGGCGGGGGAGACGCGCCAGCTGCGCGTGCGCAACGACAACCTCGCCGTCATGCAGAGCATCGACGTGAGTGTGACGCCACCATCCACCAAAATCATGTCCCACTAATGGACTACCTGATTGAATACCTATTCAGACAGACAGACTTGACGTTTCAAAAGTGCTTATAGAGTAAGCCTTGTCCTAAGAGTACTTGGAATAAATTAATTTTGAATTGCTTATAAAAACACGTAATTTGGCATCAATCTTTTTACACTGTTTTTTTATTCTTTTAAGGAGACGTTGAAAGATGACCTCTTCTTTCATATTATAGCTCAGTTTTATTATTTGTTTTATTTTTTTATTTGTTTACAAACTTAATTTATCTTCACAGGCTTAATTTAATGTGATAAACAATTGAGGCTTATCTATGAAACCGAAACGCTAATAGTTAGAGTACATCACTGGCATAGGTTTTACTGCAAGAAATCAGATACAGCCCTAACATCGGGTGCAAAATGAAAATTAAATCAATCTACTGTCTTTATTAGGTACTCATCACGTAGCGTAGGTACTATGGGCGTGTCGGTCTTTTATCTGCAATAGGGTTATCGTTTCGTTTGTATGGAAAAATAAATGCTTCTTTTGATTTAATATTTTTACAGGGGCATTCTATATGGAATATACTTATGCAATCTTTAACAGTATTTCTTAATTCGGTTACACGCTGCATATTCACAGACTTAATTTAATTCGAAAATGTATATAATGAGATCACAATATCAATAAATCTCTTACCGTAACTTGGTTCTTCTTTGCATGTAGGGTTCATTCACTTTAACAAGGAAGAGCTGGTCACAAAATTTGCGAGACATATGCTATCTGTTTTTGAAGTTATACTTCTTTTGCCGCGTTAGTGAAAAATGATAAGAGTAAATTTTTATGATGCGCGCGCACACCGTTACGAAAAACCGACGCCCTGAAGTTAGCTATAGTCAAAATTTAAGGTTTTCAAAAAAAGTTTTGACAGTGTACCTACACTTTCAATTGTCAAAGTCTAAGGGCTCATTCCAACATCTCAAATTTGAATGAGAGTTAAACTTGGTTGTACGAAAACTAGATAATGCGTTATAATAAAACTTTCAATGTATTAAATACTAAATCTATTGTTAGTGTGGTTTGTTCAACAAAAGTTAGAATAAGGCGAAAGATAAAATTTTATCTTGTTACTCCAAAGAAGTATAACTTTTAACGCGTGTACACACACGTTTTTCTGTGTATTATAAGTATTTCTATATATAATTAATTAAAACGCTTACTTCGGGGCTAGATCGCGATGTGTGTATTGTCGTAGTATATTTATTTATCTGGAAATAAAATGTCAACCTTTACGTATATGTGTTTAAGTTGGCTTATTTTGCTTAAAAGGTTTAACAATGCTGTCCCCCGCAGATCCCCGAGGCGTGGGGCACGGTGAAGGTGACGGCGCGAGGCGCGGGTTACGCCATCCTGCAGATGTCGGTGCAGTACAACGTGGACATAGCGCGCTTCCAGACGGCGCCGCCGGCCACGTGCTTTTCGTTGCTGGCCAGCGCGTACTACCACGGCAGGAACCAGTCGCACATCCGCTACCAGACGTGCGCCAGGTACGTGCGTGCACGCTTCCAGACCGCGGCGCCAAGCATTGTTTTTTTTTTTTTTTTTTTTTTTAAATTCACAAGTCGTCACTTGTTGTTAACTTGATGACTGTCGACAACTGGACACATGACGATTGAGCAATGACAATTCGACTAGCATAAAGTAACAATAATAAAATGAAAGATGGCACTCTGGGCATATATTGATCTCAGGCATATATTACATTACATATGTACTGCAACGAATTTCAGGATGCTGTTGTTACTAACCCGTAGTCTACGTACCATGGATCTTTTTCGCATTTTCGATTTGTGTTTTTTTAACTAACTAAAAGCATAAGACACCACTTGTAGTTGGCTTGATGACGGTCGACAACTGGACACATGGCGATTGAACAATGATAATTCCACAAGCATAAAATTATAATAATAATATAGTTGTTAAAGCTCACTATAGATAGAAGCAGGCGTTACTACAAAAACAAAAACAATTATTCATTGTAAAATCAACATCTCCTGAGGATGCTCCGGGTTCGGAGCGAAACGTGCGTAGAGGGTATATTGCCGAAGATCTGTTTGGTGTGGAGTATAAGGATTGAAGAAATTATAAATTACACCACACAGATTCTCCTGCTTTTCGCAGAGTATAGCAAATTAAGCTTAATTTTGATAATTTAGATAATTTATTTATTAGCTTTTCAAGAGAAACAAACAGTACACATAAAAGTAATGCCAAATTTTTATATCACATAAACCAATGAAGTTTCCACAACATACACACATACAACATAGTTATACATAAAAGATAACATTAACCACAATTGCTTAGGAATAAGTACTACATATATTTATCTTGTACACGGGCTCGTTGAAAGTACATTTTAATTATTTTACTAATAATAAATCTTTATTTCGGACAGCATGTTAATCACAAAATTATAAATATCTCTTTTAAACGTCAGAATTTGTTGATTTTCATGGTTTGTTTAATATTTAATAACTCGGGAATCCCATGCCACGATTGCGATATACGATTGAATAGGCTGTATGGTCAATGATCTTTGCCTGTCCTAATAGGTACTGAGTAAAAGTAATGAGGTGTTTTCCATCCACAGTTTAGAAGCATAACTACAATTTTCCGAACATGAGATATGAAAATAAATAGAATTAAATGTGAATGTTTTCAGCTGGACAATGACAGATGAGGCGCCGCGGTCAGGGCTCGCAGTCCTGGAGGTGGGAATCCCGACGGGTTACATGATCCAGCAGCAGCGGTTGGATTCCTACGTGCTGTCCCGCTCCGTGCGTACTCTGCAACGCGCCAAGTACCAGCCCGACAAGCTTCTGTTCTACTTTGATTATGTGAGTTATAGATAAAAAAAGCTTGCCATTTATTACAATAAACATGATGAATAAGATATTTTCAAAAAATAACCTATTTTTCTGTTGCTTCTTAAATAGTTTTCAATGACAATGTGAGATACTGATAACATAAAAAAAACAAACTGCTAAGTTGACGTGGGCTTCTTTTTACCTTTGGAACCCTCGTAGCTTTAGTTTTAAGTTGACGAATTTAGTTATCGCCATCAACTAACTTCTATGTCATATTTTACATGTAATTTTCGCAAAAGTTCCATCTATGTGACTATTTGAATAAAGAAATATTTGACTTTGACTTTGACATATACTTGGCTTGGTCAGCAATTTCTATTTATCTAGAAGAAGGTTGAGAGAAAGATATTATTATAATGTTCGTCCCCAGCTGGACCAAGAGCACACGTGCGTGAACTTCACAATCGAGCGCTGGTACCCCGTGGCCAACATGTCGCGCTACCTGCCCATACGAGTGTACGACTATTACGCGCCAGGTGAGTGATTTTTTGCTTGTGTTATGGCCCATACTTTGAATTAAGAACATACAGAATCCTCATTCAGAGATGCTGAGTTTCTTGCCGGCTCTTCTTGGTGGAATCTGCCTTCCGAACCGGTGGTAGAGTAACTACAAACAGACTGACTTGACGTTTCAAAATTATTGTATGCAGTGCATCGTGCCCAAAAATAAGCCCCGAAAACGCCCCGCGTACCTCTCACTTTACACCCTCATTCGGCTATTTTGCATGCAGTGCATTGTGCCCAGAAACAGTCAAAACGCCCCCCCGCACGTATCACATTACACCCGCGGAATGTTCTAGCTCAGAATTTATTTCCCTTTTTTCCATTTTATGGTGAATGCTTAGAACATTGCAGGTAAAATGATTAATGTCAACTGCTAAATTGTATGGAGTTGTTTTCGACGCTTCAATATAAGTTGTGTACACGGTTTCTGTACGTTCTTAATTCTGTGGGCCCACATGCCTGGCAGAACATCCGTCATAATAGATGAATAATTCCAACCCATCCACTACAGGCCACGGATCTTATCTCAGAATGAGAAGGGTTTAGGCCGTAGTCTATCTCGCTGGCCAAGTGCGGATTGGTAGACTTCACACGCCTTTGAGAGCTAGAGTTTAAGGGTGTCATACGTCGTGAGGCAATAAAATCAAGTTTTGAAGGGATTTTTTTACCGGAATGCTCTATTTACCACAATAATTCTTGAGCAACATACAAATGAAATTAAATGATAAGAAAATTTATTTGTTCACATATTAAATAGCATAAAACGGAGAACTTCTGTTAAGTTTAAAACCTGTGCCATTAGATCTCGCTCTTTCCTACATAACACATTTTTATTTCAGTTTTTATTACATAATACATTTATTTAATTATATTTGACATGCAAACAAAACACGCAGACTGTGTGCGAGTATGTTATGTGTACGTGCGTGTATGGATTGATATTAAAAGGATGACAGAAAAAATACTTAAAATAATAAATATCTTACTTTTCATATTATTTTGTATATGGGTTTTCTGCTATGTTGTGATATGTTTTACCAGACTTTAAATAAAGGGTAACCTACATTGGTGGTTGTCCAGCCTAGCAGAGCCACATGTATACATAAGGACACAAGTCACAACAACAAGGAGGAAGAGCCACAGTGTCAATAAGGGGTTGTTAACATAGAATATACAAACACTTATAGGCTATTAAATTGATTGAACAATGACATTTTCCAGAGCGCTTCAATGAGACGATATTCGACGCCCTGCCGACCTACCTACTTAACATCTGCGAGGTTTGCGGCTCATCGCAGTGCCCCTACTGCTCCATATACAACGCGGCTGCGGCTCTACAGATACCTCTACTGTTACTACTGGCTACCTTCGTCGTACTATTGCGGAACATACGACCGCAATACGACACGTAACGGCGTCGACTTTGTTATATAACCTTTTTATAGCGTCATATCATAACAGGGCCCCAAGTCTGCTATATCAAATTTGCGTCACTAGCCAATCTATGACAAAAGTACCGCAATACGACATGTAGAGGCGTCAACTTTGTTATATAACCTTTGCATTGCGACATATCATAACAGGGCCCCAATTCGGCTGGTATAACAGGTGCGTCGCTAACCAATCTATGACATAAAGTAACGCAATACGACACGTAGCGGCGTCTTATTTGTTATACGACCTTTGTATAGCGTCGTATCATAACAGGGCCCAAGTCTACTATTACAATTTTGCGTCACTGGACAATCTATGACAAAAAGTACCGCAATGACACGTAGCGGCATCGACTTTGTCATCTTACCTTTGTATAGTTTCATGTCATAGCAGTCCCCAAGTCTACAATTACAATTGCTCGTAAAATTCAATGACAAAAAGTACTTGTGAAAAATCAAATTAAAAAGCGTTTGTGACCCTGACACAAAATAAAATATCCTTTGGCCTGTCGTGTACCTTACCGTTGTTCTATTCAAGTTTTGTTAACCTTTCGCTCTAGTGCCTTAAGCTTTTTCTCATTCATACTTTAATTAATAATTTTACCAAAAAAGCGTGCACTCAAGATAATTCTTTCAGACCTCTTGTATAATGTAAACAACAAGTTTGTTAATATCAATAAAAACAAATAGTTCATAATTTTTTTTATGTATGTCTTGTTTTTATTATTTTTGAAAATATACTGTGTACTAAAAAGTGACGCAAATATTGTTTACAACTAGGCAGATGAGAATAAATAGGCTTAAGAAGATCCAGTAATTTTGAAGAAACAAACTTACTCTCTTATACCTAGGAAGTATACGGTAAAAAGACAGGAGTATGAATTTTTTGCTGGAATCTCAATGCTAAACTATTTTGAACCACATATTTGTAGCTTTTCACGTTAATTTGGCAATAACCATCGTCTTATATGTAGTTATATTAATGCATTTAATATTGCAGGTTTACAAATAGTAGTGTCATAAATGAATACTAAAATTATAAGTGTTCTTGAAGTGAGAAATTAAGCTTTGACATAAAATAAATTTTTAAATTTCACGCATTCACATTTTGAAGTGGGTTAGATAATAGAATACTACGAACCACAATGCCTCATGAAAGAATCTACTACACCCAATTCATATATCTAAAATACACTTCTTGATCGTAATCGTATGCTACTCAGTGCGTCGTGTGAGATTTTCTATTATCTCATCTTGAATTAAATGAATTTAAATTTACTTGAGCCGCTCTTTCAATTCCATACAAATCGCAGTTAATTTTCTCGCGATTGAATAGGGATAAAATCTCACAATATCTCTCTGTTCCAGAAGGAAATTTGTAAATTAGTTTAGTACTACCTTTAGACCTGACTATTAAATTCACTTGTGTTAATCCGATTTAGCACCATTCTATCAAAGCTAAACAATATAAGTTTTTTTTTAAATTAGTTTTGTGTTAAACTTTTTCCTCAATACCATATAGTTTTCCATACTGAAAACTTGATTAGCATAAGTTTACTATTTTAAGACCAAATAATACTTCGCTTTTTTTATTATGCTGATATCTTTTTTTCTGCTTTATACCTGAAACATAAAATATCCCACTCTTAGCCACGCTAACGCTTAGCGTGGCTAAGAGTGTGATGTTTGTTTCTTCAAAATTACTGGATCTTCTTAAGCCTATTTATTCTCATCTGCCTAGTTGTAAACAATATTTACGTCACTTTTTAGTACAAAGTATATTTTCAAAAATAATAAAAACAAGACATACATAAAAAAAATTATGAACTATTTGTTTTTATTGATATTAACAAACTTGTTGTTTACATTATACAAGAGGTCTGAAAGAATTATCTTGAGTGCACGCTTTTTTGAGTCAAAATTAGAGAATTATATTTAATATATTTTGTATGACCGATACTCGACTCAAGCCCTCTCTCTACGGAATTTAACCGAGATTGTGAGCTATTAATATAACCTTTTAACAAAAACTCAAGGAGTGTGGCAAGTTTAAAGTTCCTCCACATTTCATACTTCGTCATGGCGTGCAAAGCGAGATATTATTCCCATATCCATTCCAGTGTAGTTACTAGTATTAAATTGAGTGTAAATTTAGGTGTACTGTACAAATAGTGTATTTCAATTGTGAGATGTTAATCCTTAAAGTAGCTTTGCATATTTTGCGATTCAGATTTTTTAGGACATGCGTTGCATATTCGGTCAGTGGGGTTTGCTTGTTTGACACTAGAAATATGAATTCTACAACTCTCTAGGCAATAGCATCTCACAGCTTTTTGTGTATGAACTGTACATTTCCGAAAGCTGATTTAAAATTGCATTAAACATTTTTTTATTATGTTTATAATTTCTATACAGCATCTCGAATCTTTTTATAAATCTCAATACTAAATTTCCAGTTGTGAAAGTGCCTTCCTTTACGATAAGACAACGGATGCCTATATCAGTGGCATGCAATATATGTAAACATATAAAAGCACTGCCTACTTTTTACCTATTGCAGTATGTAGTGTACTGTATAGTGTAGTTCAAATATGTATTTTCATTACATTACAATTTAGCTTTAATACATGATATATTGAAGATCAATTTTACTTTGATGTTGCAGTATTTTGTCCTTATTATAGTTTATATCTGTTTTTTAGTTTTGAGAATTGATAGGACAAATAGAATTGTGCTGTAATTTTAATTGTATTTTGTACTGAAACTTGTCTTAACTTTTACTTTCTGGTGCTGTAAAATTTTCTTTTTGTTTAATTTTATACCCAAACTGATTTTTAAATTAATACGATAAACGGAGCTGCATTAGATGCATCCTTGCCTTCAAAATGTTAAATTGCTTATCATTTTCTATGTATGTAAATAGTTTAGGAAAATAATTTTCATGTAGTATTAAGGATAGTAATGTCTGTTTATTTGTGTACTTTTATAAAGTTATTTTAATAATTTATCCAATAATGCAATAAATAAAAAAAGAAAATAATTGTCAATAAAATTGCCTTATTAGTCGGAGACAAAGAAATCAGAAAACAATAATATAAAATGATTAAGGAAATAAAATTAGTAAAATTATTATTGAAAATCGATATATTTACACATATTTTTAAACATATCGGCAAAGTTATATAATAAGTACAAATTCGGCAATGACCGTCCAAAATCATAAAAAATGTATTATTATACTAATATAATATAAATGAATGCTGTAAGAATGAATCTCATATACATTATAAGAGTTTACTTAATTAGTTTCCGTCCAAAATTACCAATGACTGAGGTTAATTTTTACTTTTATAAGTAATATATTTTGTGTGTTTTATTCTTTTTTATGTATAAGTTTATTTTGTAATTTGTTTATAATGGTAGTTTCAATGTAATTACAAAAGGTCCATACTTTATGAAAAATTTGGATTTAAATCACATATTGGTTTTATCGTTAGCCAGAAAATGTGACTCATTTGACTTCAATTCGTGTTTTATGTTAACTTAAAGAAAATTTCAAAATCAATTTACAACACATAAATAGTAGTTTTAAGCTTTTTAATTTTCAACACAAAATATAAATATAGTATTGATATTTTCCCATGATAAGAATTTAAGTGTATGTTTCACATTCTGAGAGTATTAAAGTGCAATAAACGTTTAAATTAAGTTTCCAGTTAGTTTATGCGATGGACCTTTTTAAGCAGATCGAAACTAAAACGTTTTATACTTTAGATATCATTATAGTCAATTAGTCTTGAACTGATATCGCAATGGCAGCCAGGAGATATATGTCGATAAAGCACTCCGGCCGCGAAATCTAGATATGCGGATTGGAATCCCACAAGTTCTGCAATTTTGATATGTATTTCAAAACGTATGTATAAGTTGTTACACAACAAATGTGGTTAGTGTGGAAGAGCAGAAAACTTCCAATATTGAATCTTCATAGACATTATTTTCCAAATTAAAAATAAATAAAAGTAAAAACAATGTTTTATTTTTTCACTGAAATGTGAATGTGTTAATTTCAAACCTCTAACTACGGAACCTCGTTATTAGATATCTCTTCTACTTGTCTGACGCAGTGGTTGCAATGTTTTAAGCTACCGATTGACAAGAAGTTTTAAGGTGATGCTCCAAATTTTAAAACTTTGTATCTATGATGACTATGGCTATTTAGATTTAGCTGTGGCTAATACTTGCAATGTTTTTGTGTTGCTCAGTGGTTTCGAATTCGCCGAAGTATTGAACGACAGTCTTTATGCAAGTCCTATTAGAGTGTAATTGGACTTTATTTAAAGAAAAAAATCATTTTCTTAATAATAAAAATAACAGATTGAATTACCTACAACATTAAAAATCACCCTCTTTTTGAACTTGCTCCAAGGTAATAAGTGTGAAACGAAAAAATCCAATGAAATTGGCAAATTAGTTTTCACGAAAATGGTAACAATTAAAAACACGATTGTAGCACTTCAGGGTTAAGTGTTAATAATAAATATACTCAAAGTTTACATATTAGGTAAGAAGTGTTTATTTTCGAAGTATAAATTATGCTATTTCTATATACAAAAGGGAAAATAAACTTGATAAATTAACTAGAGTAACAAAATGCAACTACTGTCTCTTCTTGACTTGTTTTGGTTTGGCATTCACTTTAGCAGATCCTTTGCTGAAAAGGGATGTAAACATTTCAGACATCTCTGGAAACTCTGACATCTTGGCCATGTTGCTGATTTGCTTGAAGTCTTCCTTTGTGTCTGGATCATTCATCATCTTTGGCAAGATCATGATGAGGAGGAGTGGCAATACCATCATTATAACCATAGGGTTAAACAGGAAATCTGTTAGTCTCCATTGCTCGCGAACTTGGAAGTACCTATAACAGGTTAAAATTACGTTTTATTTAACGAAATTACTCTCTTTTTGCAATTAGCATTTTCTTTTATGACAGATTTTTAACACACTGTAGTTGACAATTTAGATTTTCTGTCTGATGAATGTTTTTCCGTGACTGGGTGTTCATATATTCATAAAAATATTCAACAGTCATCTTAGTACCCATAACACGAGCTACCCTTACTTTAAGGCTAGATGGTGATGTGTCATGTCATAGTATATTTATTATTATTATTATAATCTCCCATGCACAAAAAAATATTGATGCTGCCAATTAACCACTGTCCTAATGTGCACCAGGCACCATACTAGAACTACATCCCAGATGTAAGGACTGGTTGGCAGTTAAAAACAGTTATTATGTTACTGTGGACTTTAAGAGGTCAACACTACTTTTTCTAAAGAGGCAGTTAAAAACACATGGACTTGTCCCAGTAATGCTGTTATAAATCCTGTGTTATCCACCACTATGCACCTAACTTCCATCTCAACAATTACCTTTTTTTATTGCCACCACTATCTATGGTTACCTTTAAGAGTAAGTACTATTTCTTGGCTGGTAGTTGTTTACTTCATAGGTTGAACAAACCATTTCTCATCCTGACATTTGGAGCAAGAATTTTTTAACTATAAGTTTCAATTTAAATGAAACTATTAATCCATAAAGCATTAACACATATTGCAATATAATATGTTTATTAAATCCAATCCCATCTATTTAAAACACTATAATACTTAAATAAACTTGTTAACCTTAACTTGTTAATAACCATATCTAGTAGGGTGGTGTTGAGGTTTTCACTGGCTCACCATATTATAAGCAGTCACATATGTTAATCACTTCTATGTATTGTACACAGTACAGGTAAGTTTACATTTCAATGTTTAGTCAAAATGTAAGAAAAACATCATCATTTATTTATATTGTTTATACAAAATGGCTTATATTGGCTTGATGTGAGTCAAAAAATATTTAAAAATTTTTTTGTTTAGGCAAGTAAGTTAAAAATTTACTTCAGGACTGTATCGCTTTAGTAGTAGTAGAAGTACTTTAGAGGGTATCATAAGCACATACCTACTATCTCAGCAAGTAATGTACTAGATAGTATCATACACTGTATGTTTGGAAGGAGGCTTCAGTTTGAGGCTTAACCCCCTATGCCTCAGGATGATCGACACAGGGTGGCACTGTATGACATGTTCTTTAAAAAAACCAAACATTATTTATTAGTACTTACCTAATTTTAGACATAACCTTCATTCTCAAAGGATAAGGAACCTGAATAATCTGCGAGGTCTGTATATAATTCACTTTACGGGCTCTGTATTTCCCTTTAGAGTTAATTTCGACTCTGATTGGCTCGTAAAAGTAGTCTGGGTGCACGATTTCGACCACATAGGAACCCGTGAGAACATTGTGTATGACAAAGGAGCCATCGTCCTTTATGAAACCTATGTACTCGCCGCCGTTTACGTGGACTCTGGTATCGACTTGCCAATTCGTTGGGTCTTGGTCTTCAGCAGGGAAAACTCGTCCCTCGATAAAGTATCTGCCATTTCCATTTTCTTCTTCAGCGGAGCTCAATGCACAAAATACATTGCTGATGAAACCCAAGGCGACAATCAGAATGTCTAAGCGAAACATTGCTATACCAAGATTTGAAATATAGCTAATAAGGTTATACTATTCTTTTATATAAGGTTAACAAGAATTCAACTGCTACATAAAACTAATTAATGACGACTAAAATAATTGAATGAATATTCACTAATTGGATCGAGAACCGTATAGGTATAAGTCAATTGTAAATGTTAAGTAGTTAGACATTGACATTTGACAGTTTTATACAGATTCAAATATTTAGCGATGTACTTACCAATTCTACAGATATTGTTATAGTAGCCGATCTTTACGAAGTCAGAGTAATAACTTTCTAGCGTATTTCTTTTTTTAATTATTCCTCTTGACGGGAAGTGTAAACGTGTAAAAACTGGCTGTGCTATTGGCTTCACCATGTTTAATCAACCTTATATAAAGCGAAATACCACTCACTGACTATGGCAAGAATAAAATTTTTAGTTTTAAAATTTTCCCTACCGCCAGTATGCAAGGCGCAAGCTATAACTGTGTTATTCCATAAAGACTGGTGCAGTAGTTGACGCAAAAATAAGTAACAAACAAAAGAGTACACTAAAAAACTTTCTTATTATATGGTTATGAAATGCATTTTCACTGTTAAGGTAAAAATAGTATTTGAGATATGTTTATTTTAAATGTTTCCAGCTAGTTCATCATAAAAACGTTATAAATTACTTTCAGTAATAATTAATACAATTATTATTACCGATTTACAACCTAAGAAACACGAACTATGAGAAAACTCGGAACTCTTACTAATCTCAATAGAGGTCTAAAGTTATCAACTGTACGTATATATTCTGAGATATTTAAAGGTTTTGGATCGCTTAAAAATTTTAATGGTGGAGTGGAAACCCTATCCTATTTGTGTGCCCAATTCCTGATTTTGCATTGCATAGTTCAACAGTATTTATAACTATTTAACTTCTTATCTTGACAGATTCAAGAAATCTTAGCTCCACAGATTGTCTACCATCTCTCTATTTATTTCACTTGAGCATTAGAAAAGACCTTATACGTTACACGTTACAAATACTATATAGTAGATTTATTTGCGGACAAAGTATTATGAGCATCTGGATTGCACGCGGTATCTACTTGTTCAGTTAGATTTTTTTTTTAATTTACAATAATTCAAAACAAATTTTAGATATCTACCAAAATACAGAAACAACAACAAATATAATAAATATTTGATCATTACATAATTTTTTTTTTTTTTAATTTGGGAATTATACACGATGCCGTTTCAAATTATTCACTGTAACATAACATATATGTACTCTTCCCATTCATCATGCTCGAGATGTTATCGTTTTATAAAGCGTTTAGTACAGTTCGGTTGTTCAAGCAGCGAACTTCGTCCGCGTTATTCTTTTCTAATGTAATATTTATATTTCTACAATCTACAATGTTGCGTTATTTTGTAGTTTTCTATGTATTATTTGGCTCATTATTCGTCGAAGGCATGTGGTTGGCCCAACCTGGCCCAAAATATCCACCGACAAAAGGTGAAGTCTGGCCAAAACCTCAAATTGAAGTTAAGGAGAAAACATTTTATATTTTTAACCCTTCTCAATTTAAAGTTAAGGTGAGTGTTAGTGTGGTGGCGATATTATCGATTGGACAATGTTTTTTCATGTTCTTGTTTGTAGATGTTTCATAAAGGATGAGTATTCATAAATTACCTTTGAACTGTGTTTTATTGTACATAAAGGCTACTTCTTTTATCTGCACTAACGAAGAGCACGCTGAAAAGTTATACTGAGCGCGCTAAACACTGGAACCAGATGGATATGGAAAATCTTGTTTGCATATATTTTGTGAGGAAAGTTATAGTTGAAGAGGAAGGAGTTGAGCAACGGGCGGGTGATGCGATGCGGAGGGTCATAGAATAGCGGATGAAAGTGAATATGGGAACAAAATACCAAAACGGAAGTTTTAGTATATTATGCAACAAGTACGGTTACATTGCATTTTAAAGACGAGCCGGTCGCGGTATTAGGCATGTAAGCGAGCGCGATAAGAAAGCCGAGAGTGTGAGACGCTTATGGTACATAACTTATATGTACCAGAAGCGTTTTATATGGCGATTCTCAGAACAAATGCCAGAAAAAAAACAGTTTTTCCACTGTATGAAAGTTTCGTAGGCAGCAGCTCTCTAGATTTTGTGCTAGCAAGTTACTCGTGATACTTGCCTCGATTATTATTCCTGGCTGAGTAAAATCTACTATTGCTTTTGTGTTTTAAATTGTATTTAGATCACCACCGTTGGAAACATTAGTTGGTTATATTTGTATCGCAGTATAACCGAAATAAATAGTTTTATCATAAAGGGTATTTATTAAGCAGTGAAATACTTTTACTTTTTTTTGTTGCTGATGTTACTGCCACATATTTCGCAAACATACTGTCCCTATTTGCTTTACAAACAAAAACAAATGCAGACGAAGTCGCGGGCTAGTTTCATATAAAATGAATAGGTAAGACATATTTTCACTCTTTTGTTTTATATTTCATCCAGAAGGAACAAAGATTTATTACAAACGCAAAATTTTTCGCCTGATAACGAGCCACTACCTCTATAAACCCCTATAATGTTTTGCATAGTTGAATGAGTAAAAGTGCCGAGTAGGTGTATCCTCATGCGTATATTATAATTATACTTCGCTAATTATGTGCATGTACATACATTTTACAATATTAGTCACACTGCATTAAATAATGGAAAACACAAATTAATTTATGACTATTTCTCAGGTATATTAACAATCTTTTAACCCAATATTACCGACAAAATATAACACTTTTTTCAGACATCTTTTAGCATCGGCAATACTTGGGTACATTTCTATACTCTGTCCTTCAGTTAGAGCTCAACGTATAAGTTACAAATACTACTTCTATCCACACATAATATTCTACTAGCCCCGAAATTGCGAAAGCAATTTGGAATATAAAAAATGGGTTACTGGGGAGCTGACATTGTAACAAAAAAAGCTACAATGCGGGAAGCGCTATATTAATACCATATTGACTTTATTACATTTTACAGATTCTGGATCAGACCTGCGCAATATTAACGGACGCAATTGCTCGATACTCCTATATAATTGAGAATAAACTTGGGGCAAAAACTCGTGACATAGAGCCATTAACACTTCTCAGTCTCTCTACAAACAATGATACTTATTTCAAGGGGCATCTAAACGAACTGCAAATTACCCTCACGTCACCGTGTGAAGAGTATCCTTATTTGGATATGGATGAAAGCTGTAAGCATCAGAAATAGAGGCTAAGTATTTGACAATGCATGAAATTAACATCATGATCTTTCTCAGTCGATTACTGTACGGCACAGGCAGGAGATCAAATTTATAACCCCGATTATTTCCCCTGAAAATTAACGTGCCCACCTCTAAAGCACGGTAATCGGGAATAGGAGAAGTTTGTCCCCGTTTATTTGGATATTATTTCCACCTTTGTGTCAATGCTCGGAGAGTTGCTAACTTGTGTGAGAAGATAACATTTCGTCCTTCCCCGAGGATAAAAATGAATTCTCATACTAACCATGCAGGACTCTGAGCTGGACCAATCAGATAAGAGTAGTCTGGAATAATAGGAGCCAATAGGAGGAATTCTGTCTTATACAATACTCCAAAATAAACTAAATAGACTAGCCTAAAAATTGTCTTTTACCTTTCGAAAGGGTGGCATAATTTTTAGAAGGATGGTAAAATTAACGTGCCCACCTCTAAAGCACAGTAACAGAGAATAGGAGAAGTTTATCCCCGTTTATTACACGTATATTATTTGGATATTATTTCCTTTGTATTGGCACAAAGGAAATAATATCTGAGAGTTGCTAACTTGTGGGAAAAGATAACATTTTGACCTTCCCCAATGAGAAAAATGAATTTAAATGCTAGCCATACAAGACCCTGAGCTGGACCAATCTGACAAGAGTAGTCTGCAACAATAGGAGCCAATTCTGTCTTATACAATACTCCATAATAAACTAAATCGACTAGGCTAAAAATTGTCTTTTACCTGTCGAAAGGGTGGCATAATTTTTAGACCTGTCAATTTAGTAAAGAGTTTTGTTTACATCGGAATTGGCTCCATTTATTTCGTCTTTACACGTGTATTTTCTAATTATGGAATTTAAAAAGTGGCTTAGTACCAAGATATTCACCTCTAAACACCAACGATATAATGTTTTTTCTATTCACATCTTAATTGAAGAGCAATGCAAATCTTTGCATAACTTTATCGATATTTACACATGTCAAGTATGTTCTTATAAATAATAATTTAAACTCTTCTTGACCTTAAATAATTTATTTGTATAACTCAATTAGATACAGAATCTTTATCTTAGTTAGCAAACAAATAAATGGTAATAAAAGAGAGTAACACATAGTTAAAGGCTCAGCGTATTTACGTGATCTTGTTACAATTTGTCTATACTTGATAATATAAAGAGTAAAGGTTTATAAGACTGTAGGTTTTCTCTGGATCTAATGAACCGATTTTGAAAATTCTTATACCAATAGAAAACTAAATTTTTTGTCAGTACGCTATATATTACCCGAAGGATGGAAAGACTTTTTCCAAATTTTAAGTCAGATTTGCAAATCTTAAGTCTGATTGGGTTTTAACTACGCGGGTGTTCATTTTACGTATATAGTGTATTTTTACATTATTGGCTTATTTATATAATTTGCATTAAACTTATATAATTTGTAAATAAGTTACGCTTTATTTATTAAAAGTAACATAAAAGTAACGTAACATATACTATATATATAAAATATAAAAATTTGGTATGTTGGTCTTCAAACGTATGCTATATTATAATGCAAACTATATTAATTACACTTTGCTTAGATAATCTTACCGTATCATCGAGCGCAAAGCTGATCAGTTCATCAATATGGGGTGCCGTAAGAGGTCTCGAGACGTTCGCACAACTTTTTTATCTATCCGATGATCGCAACGTAAGTTTCTTAAATCATATGATAATTAACGAATAATAAAAGCAAAGCAAACTTAACTCCTGCGAAAATAGCATTTAGTAAAGCACAAGCAAATTTGTAGGGAAAAATAGCAATCTTTGATATAATAAAAAAAATATTCTTTTTCTTCTTTTGATTTATGGCTTTTCATAGTGCAAAAACAGCTTAATGTAATAAAAATTATTGCACTGAGTTCCCGCTCTTTTAGATGAATTGACAATCTGTCACGATTCACAACTGTCAAATTCAACGTCTTTTTTAAATTTTTAGTGATGTATCAATAAATTATCATCGGTTTACCGATTTCATTATATCGATTATTTCTACAGGAAATTCAAGTAAATGAAACCGTGATATTTGATTTTCCACGATATAAACATCGAGGACTGTTATTAGACACATCCCGTCACTTTATTACCCTACCAAACATCTTAAAAACACTGGATGCAATGGCAATGAATAAGATGAATGTATTCCATTGGCACATAGTGGATGATCAGAGTTTTCCTTATCAAAGTGAACGATTTCCAGAATTAAGGTGAATTTTTTTTCAATTAGAATTTTTTAATATATTTAAGAACTTATTTTTAAAATACATGATTTTTTGATCACAGCGAAAGAGGTGCTTACGACCCGTCAATGATCTATACAAAGGCAGATATTGAAAGAGTGATTGAACATGCTAGAAATCGCGGTATCAGAGTTATACCGGAATTTGATGTTCCTGGTAATTATTTTTGCTTTCTTTAAAAAAGCTACTACACGCATGTTTTTAATTTAATCCAGTCATTATTTTATGTTTTAGGACACACTGGTTCTTGGGGTAATGCATACGGTGGAATGCTGACTGAGTGTTACGAAAATGGGCAAGTTATAGGATTTGGTCCTATGGATCCGACGAGAAATACGACTTACAAACTTCTCCGAGATTTGTTTAAAGAAGTGCAAAATTTGTTCCCGGATACGTACTTCCATGTTGGTGGCGATGAGGTTGAGTTAGAATGCTGGTAAATATTTAAGATAATTTAGATGATTGACAACGCAATAATGTTATAATTTATCATTTTATGGATGAACCTACATACTGCAATGCTATTTTTCTTTACAGGCGATCGAATCCTAAACTTATAGAATACATGAAAGTTAATAACCTAACTGCATCGGACTTGCACGCTCTTTTTATGAGAAATGTTATTCCACTATTAGCTAAAACAACAATGCCCATTGTATGGCAGGTGATTATTTAACATTTTATACAATTCTTAAATCTTGGAATTTGAGAAAGTCGTTTCCTTCGAATATTTGGTACTAATCAAAAAGTAAATTTGTCAAGTTGTGTTTATCACGTGTACAATTTATTATACTATGGTATTAATGTATATTTCTTAATGTTTTTTTTATTATTTCAGGAAGTATACGATGAGGGAGTTTCCCTTTCGAGAGTTACGCTTGTACAAGTATGGAAATATAACTGGATTACTGAAATGATAAATGTAAGCCTTCTTATTACAACATGTGCACGTTTTATCATAACTGTTAAATTTAAATAATTTTACGAATACAAAGAAGTGTACGAATATAATCTTCATTATATTCAGTGTTCACTGGTCTTTTTTCTTAAATCACAGGTATTGAGAACCGGACATCGAGTTTTATTCTCTTCTTCGTGGTACTTAGATGCTTTGGGCTCCGAGTGGAAAGACTATTACGCAGCTGATCCTCGTCAAATGGTGTTTGATGTGACGGGTAACGAAACACTTCTAGCAGACATCGTTGGAGGAGAAGCTTGTATGTGGGGTGAGATGGCTGACGACAGAAATGTTATTAACAGGTGAATAAACAAAGGTGAATTAATAGGAGAATATCGTTAAACAAATCTTTACGGCATTCTTCTAACAATTTTCCGTTTTATCTTTCTTTAGAGTATGGCCACGGGCGAGTGCTGTCGCTGAAAGACTCTGGAGCTACCAAGATAGCATGAGACGTTACAAGTTATCGCGCGCCCCTTCCGAAGCATACCACCGTATTGAAGAACATGCATGCCGTATGATACGCCGCGGTATTGATGCGCAACCACCTTCGGGACCTGGATTTTGTGTTGTCTAAGTTATTTATCGCACTATCGTTTGTACGAAATTTAGATCGTAAAATAGTTTTTAATAAAGTTCTTTAAAATTTTTTTTAGTTTACCTAAATGGTTGTTATTTTTTACCACATTTGTACCTTTGACTAGATTCCTAAAGAAAAATCAATTCAAAAAGTCTTAAATAAAATTAACTAATAGTAAAATTATTTGGAGTTACTTTCGATATTTAAACTACGA
This sequence comes from Pararge aegeria, assembly GCF_905163445.1. Taxonomy (NCBI): domain Eukaryota; kingdom Metazoa; phylum Arthropoda; class Insecta; order Lepidoptera; family Nymphalidae; genus Pararge; species Pararge aegeria. Next base: position 2,390,828 of record NC_053200.1, on the reverse strand, counting down.
TTAACTAGCGATCCATTGGAATAAAACCGGTTATTTCAGACCACACCCCACCATGCAACACTAGTGTTTGTTGTCTGTGAAAATTTTGTAAACATTAAACAATTTTTTTACGATTGTTTGAATACATGTGCACCTCGTGCAAATAAAGGCTTAATTTCAAATTTTCAACAGCTATTTAAACATGAATTAGGTAGATTAAGCTATAGAAAATGTCTGGTTACTTGGAAGTGAAGTATCCGTTTAAATCGAACATCGGATTGAACCCTTTCAAGGTGAGTTTCGTTTGTGGTGTAATGTTTGTAACGTATCATTGATTATTTGTTAATGTATTTAAATAACTGCAGTCGTGGAAGAGACAATGGTGTATTCTGAGACCCGGGCCTAGCGCGGGCGGCGGGTCTTTGGCTGTTTACTGCAGCGAGGCAGGTGCTTCGGCGGGGATTGTTGAACTTCGATCGGGATGTGTTGTCAAACGTGCAAAGTCGCGAACTAGGCCTCATGCCTTCGCGGTGTTTTCCATCGAAGAACCCTGCAAACCGAAAATCCTGCTCGCGGCCCAAACGCTCCAAGAAGCCCAGCAGTGGATGGATAAGATTCGAGAATTATTAAGTGGACAGAAGCTTTTAGGTGAGATCTAAATTCTATCTACAATTTTTTTTTTTTTTAAACGAGCATCTTGTGAATGTTTTAATAATTAGAACCCTGCCGTACAAAGTCAATTATTTAGAGTTAGTTATGCAGTCTTTTAAAATTTAAAAAATTACTCTAAATCGAATTCATATAAGCCTATTTAATATTTATATATTCAATTATACTAAGGTAAATATTCCCCATGATTTTTTTAACAAATACATAAAAAACGATTTGGATAACTTTTGACATTCCCACATTTTTTAATTAAGCATTCAATAGAGTGTATTGTTTTTTTTTATCTTGAAAGTAAAATCACTGAACGCTGTAAAAAATGTTCAAATTGTAAATTATTACTAAACAATGCCATATGTATTTTTAAATGAAATTTACACTCATAGCCTTTGTATAAAACTTACTGACCCTATTGTTTAAAGTGCTATGTTTAATGTGTTAAGGCAGAATCAGGTCAGTAACTTTATATTATTACCAAACAATAATCTTCTGTCCCATAAACACTAAAAGAAACAGGTCTGAGTTCAGTGCCTACAGTCAAAGTCAAAGTCAAATATTTCTTTATTCAAATAGGTACATTGATGCCACTTTTTATGCATACATTACATGCAAAATATGTACATACCTGAAATGAAAGATGTCACTGCTGCATCAAATTCATGCATAGAAAGCAGCTTGCTTAGCCATCTATACCCAAATTTTGTAATTGCAAAGCATATGCATAAATCAATGCAAAAAAACAAACATTCTTGATTTATGCTTTAACATAGTTAAAAGTTTGCACACGCATATTTGTGAGTAATTTGTAACTGTCTATTTAGGAACGAAAAAAATATGTCTGATTGTGGACAACCCTCACTCATTTAACTAACACAATGTCAACAAATATGGCAACCTCATGATTATACCCTAGGTACCCCAGATGGAACCGCAAAACAGCATGGAGGTGTAATAATGCTTTTTTATATGTGAAAATTTCTACCAGCTAACTCCTACCAAGCCACAATAAAAAAAAGCAATCAATATGTTATAAGTTTTCTATTCAATTTCATAAGCTCCTGTTAGAAATCAATTGAAAATCATAATTAAATAAACAACATCTTTCCTTATGACAGTTATGGCCATGGCCTGAAATTTGCAATGAGACTTGATGTCACAACATTCAATGCAAATAACTCGACTACTTGTTATTGTAATACCCAGCCTTATAAACATAAATACTGCTATTATTATGTGCCCAAGCTTTCTGTGTTGCAACTGACTAAAATGTTAATAATATCACTGTCATTAGAAATTCTTAATGATGTGATGTCAAAGTTTAAAAATGTTTGCACTACAAAAGACATTCTTTTGAAACACAAAATGAAAGTTATGAAATTTTAAATAACAAAATAAACTAAATATTAAAATACTTTTATTCTTGAAGGATTGATTAAATTGAAGCTTTCAAATTCAAAACAGTTTTGGTCTTGGTTAAATAGTATGAAAGTATTATGTACTAAAAACTGCATAGAATATGAATGTACCTATTTACATCCTGTCATATAAATAAAATAAATAATATTGGTTGTTGGATCAAGGGTTGTATACAGAAGGCAGTAATTCTTTAAACGGCACGTATTGTGCGGAGGTTCCTCACTTTGACTGCCAGTTGCTTGGGTACTCAAAAGCCTCGCAAGCGGAAGAGGGGTTTTTTTTTTATTAATTTTTAATAGTGATTTTTGTTTGACTTATGTTGTTATAATTCACATTGTTGAAATTAATTTTTCCAAAAAAAATGATAGAATAATAAATAAATAATAAAAAAATAAAATAAAAGAGACACTCATATTAATATCAAAACATACAAATGCTTCAGAATTCAAACTAATGTCACCCATTACACTCTCAATCATATGACTTTGAGTCAATGGTAAGAAAACTTGTAACAGAAATTTCTTAATATTTAATGTTAATGGTGCTATTTGCATTATAATTAAAGTATAACTTAAGCAGGTTCTACACCTTCTGATCCCACCCACATTTTAATTAGTATAAACATAAACATTAACCATTTTTGGAAAAGTTCTACAGGGAGTAGTGACAGTCATTTGCTTGGTTCTGAAAGTAGTGCTGTCTTTTTCTGAATTTTTGCTGAATGCAAAGTGATGATTTATAGACTTTTCAATTTAGTTAAGTTTAGAGATTAAGCACAAAGGAATTGGTACCATTGTGTCACTAACTGGTCAACCTATTGGCAAAGACTCCTTTCCGTTACTAGTTATCTCTTTGTACAGCAGCAGCTGGGATGTATTATATCGCCATAATAACTAAGGCTGATACCACCCTAGGCGATTTTACGTAATAATTGGCATTGGAATGTGTAAAGCTTGCATAATACTTTTTAAAAGTAAGTTTGTGCTTCTAACTTACCCAAAGCGCCATCATTTTTGATCATTATGTGTTCCATTTTAAGTAACAAATTCACAGATTCATATAGGTACCAATTCTCTTGTAAAAAAAACTGATTGCAGGGTTAGACTGTCACCAGTGCCATTATTTTGTTACTTATGGGATATGAATATTTTGTTTAATAGTTCTCTTATCCTTTGTTTACAAATGAATTGGTACCATTCGCTATTTGTGTTAGAGCAATTTTGTTTATCTAATTTTAAGCCATAACCTGCAGTTATGGCTTAGCATTAGCATTTCTAATGTCTGAGATAATGTGACCTACTGGAGCTATCTTAATGTATGGAGACATATCTTCATACATTAAGATGGCTTCTGTTTTTTGGTACACCTTTACTAAACTTTATCAAGATCCCAAATTGGGTATCCCAAATTTATATAGACAGACAGAAGTTATTACAGTAAAGTAATTTTAAAGACCCTGCTGAACAAAAGGTTATAAAACATATTTGTAAACGCACAAAGTATAAAATATATTATGCCCAAAACTTCTTTAAACTCTCAAATCAAATATCAAGCAAAATTGCTCACATCATGCTATCTCATACCATTTTTCAGGCACCGAAACATTGCTTAAAGATTCGTATTCAGTGACGATTATACCTACGGAGCTGTCACAAAAATGTGGCATATCCGGAGACAGCAACCTCACCCTGTCATCCACCGGACTGACAGTGTCGCCCCTGCTGGCCAGCGCTGTCCTGATTCGATGGCGGAACGTCACTGATGTCCTCCAGGAGAGGGAGAATGGGGACAAAAATAAAACTTGTATACTCAGTGTTGATAGGTTGGTTGTATTCCGCTTTCTATATTGGTGCACTGGGCGGTTTGAGCTTAGGAGTTATTTAAATGAAGTGAAGATAAGTTCTGAGATATTGGTGCCAATTCAGTCAAATTCCCTAACTATGTTTTTGGCCTGACTCATTACTTCTTTCTAGGACATTGTGATCCGTAGATGCTTCCACTAGATCAAAAAGATATATATTAGGGTCATAAGTCACAGTATATATTAATTTGACCAAAATATAATCATTTATAACCTATGCAGAGCCTACTGGAGCTGTAAATATTTAAAATTAAACCTTTAAGAAGCAACATCTCATAACTTACTTCACTGCATTTAACTGGTTTTGCAGTGAACTCTGCTTTTGTTTTAGTGCACTTGTAGTTTTGGGGATTACCCTAGGGCCACTGGGCCAGTGTGTTGCCAATGCATTTTAGGCCGCTATGACTAGTACGCCCTGAAGTACCTACAAACGTTGGCTGAAATACATTGACCCAACGTGTATTGTGGGTGTCACATAAAAAGAGCGCTGGCTGTCGACCTTTGTATCGAATTATTTTTTTCAATAAAAATAAGATTAATGTTCAGTATTAAGTAAAGGTTTTATATTTTCGACGCAAGTGTTCATATCACTAACAAAAAATCTGTTAACTAATATAATCACACGAATTTCTATGTAATTGCTTAAATTGTTTACTGACCATTCCTACTATTCACTACTTTTTCTTACCTAACCCGTTTTTATATAATAAAAATAATATGACAGCGTCATTACAAATTTTAGTATGGTGGAGTTGGTGGGGTGGGCTAACTGCCAGTGCTCTTTTTGACACCAACTTTATTGAGGCTTTAATATCTGATGATTGCTTATATTATGTATTTAGTCATAGTAGTATTCTTCACTGAAAATAGTTAAACTTAATAAACAGCAAACAGAAACGACGATTTTGTATAATCGACGACACTGATAATATTAAATACAGCATCGCAATCGCGTATTAGAATGTAATACTGTTTATTTGCCTATACCTTAGAACCTACCGCATCATTCATTTTGTGTGCTATGTTAACATTACATTTATTGCATGCTTTAATTATAATCTGTAGTTTTAGAAGGAAAATTACTAATATATATATATATTTTATTTTTAATAAGCTTTTCACACCCCACAGCTTTATCAACTCTCAGTGCACTGGCGCACCAGTGGAAATAATATCCAAATAATATATCTTATATCTTTAAACGAGCAATTCTTGTATATATATCTTAATATATATAAATCTCCTGTCACGATGTTTGTCCGCGATGGACTCCTAAACTACTTAACCGATTTTAAATAAAATTCCAATTATATATTAATTGGAATCTCGGAATCGGCTGCAACGATTTTCATGAAATTTAGTATACAGGGGGTTTCGGGGGCGAAAAATCGATCTAGCTAGGATTCATTTTTAGAAAATGTCATTTTATTTGTGTTTTCCGGTAATCGGTTATTGGTACAACAAAGTTGCACGGGTCAGCTAGTGTGTAATAATATACGAAGGTCAACTTCTCCTATTCCAAGTTCGCGTACTTTAGCAGGTGGACACGTTAATTATATATTCTCTCATGGGATATAATCGTGGGATATAATATTTATCTCCGACCTGTGCTAGCCCTGCAGGAGGTTCACTGAATGGTTTAGAAAAAATATATATTAATAAAAATTAATAATGATATTTTTTGTGCCTCAAAACCTCAGACGGCCTCATGTGAGGCCATCTACGTCTGAGGTTAATCGATACAGGGTTGCGGGATCTGTTCCTTGCATGCTCTGTTGATAGGCGATTGTTTTCCATTTACTTCAAATAAATCATATTTCAGTTTTAAAACTAAGTATATTTAAGTAGTAAAACTTTCATAAAAATTCAATTGTAAATTGCATTTACAAGATGTGTATGTTTATGAAAGCGTAAATGACATTGATTCAGTATGTTACTGGTAAATTATTGTTTTCATATTATGTTGACTTAAACCTTTTTGTTAGGCGCCGATTAGGTACACCTTTTTTTTTTATTCCAGTACAAGCTAGCCTTTGACTGCAATCAGGTGGTAAGTGATGATGCAGTCTAAGATGGTAGCGGGCTAACCTGTTAGGGGGTATGGTAGTCATACCCGTGATCGGTTTCTGCGCGACATCGAACCGGAACACTAAAGCTCTTAGCGGCACGTCATTGTCGGCAGGCCGCCAACTAACCACGACCAAAGCCTCCCAACAGCCCTGTAAGTTTTACTTACGTAACTCAGTTACGGAAGTTCCTTACGATTTTGACGGCCGAGTGGCGCAGTGGGCAGCGAACCACGCTGCAAGCGAAGCTTTCTGAGTCCAAGGTCGTGGGTTCGATTCCCACAACTGGAAAATGTTTGTGTGATGAACATGAATGTTTTTCAGTGTCTGAGTGTTTATCTGTATATTATAAGTATTTATGTGTATTATATTCATAAAAAAATATTCTTCAACTATCTCAGTACTCATAACACAAGCTACGCTTGCTTTGGGGCTAGATGGCGATGTGTGTATTGTCGTAGTATATTTATTTATTTATTATTTATCAATTTACTAATGTAAACAACTTTGTAAGCTAGTTCACATATATATTACGTATACTTACAGTTTACGTACGAGTGTCTAGTGGACTAATGTTGGGATTTTAGGTATTATTAGGTCATGACTGCAAACGTTTTATAGTTAAAGAGGTCAGACGTCAGTAGGTGGTATAACCGCAGCGCCAGAAAAAAGCATTCGAGCTGAAGAAAAATAGTAAAACATCCTTATACTATCGCAGTATGACGTAGAACGTATAATGTTATGACGTCAAGTTCTTTGAATTGCATTCAAAGTCAAAGTCAAAGTCAAATATATCTTTATTCAAATAGGCACATAGATGGCACTTTTGATGCGTTATTATATACAAAATGTGTACATAGCATTCACAAGATAATTAGGCTACGACATATTATTTTGTTTCGCCATATATGTCATTCAATTTGTGTGGTTGCTCATGCAATTGTTATGTAGTGACAAATATTTAACCTCTAAAATATTTTAGTATGTTTTGTCCTTTGATCTGAATTAATTAAATAAAAAATATAGAATAGAATAGAATAGAAAAACTTTATTGCAACACAACAAAAAAAGGAAAATACAAGGAAAACAGTAATAGTACTTAGTGCTAGGGTGCAAAGGCGGCCTTATCACTAAAAGTGATCTTTTAAAGGCAACCTGAGCGTACGAAGCCGATAAAAGAGTGGAAAATGGATGGTGCATAAAGTAAGTTACAAAAAAAACAAAAAAATTTGAAACATCAAATTTAAATTTACTTTTAATATGATGATGGCAGTAGGATCCACCGTTATATTTATAATAAAATTGACATTATTATTATATCGTATAGCCTAGTGAAATAATAAAAACGGATATTGAGTTTTCTTTGAGCATTGTAAAGTCAACATCTCTGAGGATGCTACGGTTTTCAACCGAAACGTGCGTAGACGGTACATTGCCGAAGATCTGTTATTTGTTTGAAGACATCATAAATTACACCATATAGATTCTCCCGCTTCTCGCGAGTTATAGCAAATTAAGCTTAATTTTTATAACCTACCGACAAAGCCGGTTTGGCGGAAGACTGGCGCAGTGGGCAGCGACCCTGCTTTCTAAGTCCAATGCCGTGGGTTCGATTCCCACTGCTGGAAAATGTTTGTGTGATGAACATGAATAGTTTCAGTGGCTGTATGTTTATCTATATATATATTTCGGCCGAGTTCGAATCCCAGCACACACCTCTAACATTTCTAAGTTATGTGCGTTTTAAGGAATTAAAATATCACTTACTTCGACGGTGAAGGAAAACATCGTGAGGAAACGTGTGAAGTCCACACGTCTCCGGCCTTAATCCCTCCTTCGTGAGGGTGGAGATTCGTGCCCTGTAGTAGGCCAGTAATGTGTTAATATGATAATGATGATTGGTTATATTTAAATAATGATTAATATATATATATTTCTTTTATTGTTTATTATTTTTAACTTTAATTTCATTTTATTTAACTTCGAACAAAACTTGTTATTATTTATATTTAGATTCACCTTTAGTTATTACCTGTTTTAGTTTACCTATAATAACAATAAATAAATTTGTGTAAGTTCTGTTTAAGCCTGTTTATATCAATCTATATACATATTATAGTTTCAATATTTATAACGAAAATATATGTTTTTATATAAGTTAAATATGTATTTAGGCTATACATTATGGTGTATGTAAATTAATGTAAATTTATTATAAGTTATATAATTAGGTTATTTAATAAATAGGTTTTCTTTTCTTATCTGTACACCACCCACCTATTCAACTCTTTGTTCATCGTACTTTAATGGAAAATGCCTGGAAAAGATCACTAACAGTGATAAGGCTGACTTTAAACTCAGAAAATTTATAAACTAGTTAGTTTATTTGTTACTTTATGAGTTTTCGATACCTATATATATTATAATAAAAAGAAATAAATCGGCAGCCCTAAAATAAGCGTAGCTTGTGTTATGGGTACTAAGATTACATAAATAATTATGATTTACAAATAAACAGACAGACATTGAAAAACATTGATTGTGTTTTGAACATGAATATGTTCAAAACACAATCATTTTTTCAGCTGTGGGAATCGAAGCCACAGCCTTGGACTGAGAAAGTAGGGTCACTTTCCACTGCGCTTATCGACCTTCAAATGGATCTATGTTTTATAATAAATAAAACTAGTGGTCGCGCAGTGGTCGATATTCGACCACAATAAATTTAAATTATAAGTTTGAAAATTTTAATAAAGTTTTATTTTCAAAGAGTATACTACTATAATCAAAGATTCCAAGGCATTGACACCTAACTTTCTACATTTTGGCACCGACTTAAAAATCTTGTAGAAAATACATATTTCTTGCTTTTACGTTGCATAAATAAGTCTGTTCTTTTTTGTAAAAATTTTTTTACTCTATATCTATATATTGTATGTAAGTATGTATGTATATTATTTCAAACATTATAAATAGTCCAAAAAACCATTAAAAAGAGTATATATTATGCATGTATGCCAAATATATGGTACTGTGTGTAAATATTGTTTATTTTTATGTTTTAATAATAAATTTATACATAATTGTAAAAAATATTAGAATTCGGCACTGCTTCTTTATAAACATATAGCTGTGGGAAATACTCTTCGGTTCAAAGTTTATGCTTCACGTAATATATAGATAAACGACATAAGTTTAAAGAATGTATAAAAGCAGATTTAATACATCGAGGTTACTATAGGTACTTTGATGAATTTCTTAATGACAAAGTTGCCTGGAAGCAAGCCGCTCCGCTTTCATCTCTCACAAGACGATAATTGTTAAATTGTAAAATTATATTGGAAAAGAACAACTGCCGAGTTTCTTGCCGGCTTCTCTTCGGTGGAATCTGCCTTCCGAACCGGTGGTAGAGTCACTACAAACAGACGTACTTGACGTTTCAAAAGTGCTTATAATTCGACTATTTGAAATAAATGAATTTTGACACGTTTGCAGCGGCTTCCACGGCGGCGGTGAGATGAGGCTGGCCACGGCACTGAACAGTGATCTCGCGGCGGCCATCAAACTCGCCTTGAAGGAGAGCGTTCGCGGCGTACAGCGTAGTCGCAGCCATCCCGAACTGAACACCAGCTGCGATGTCACAGGTACACAGTTACCCTACCGACAAATATTGGGTAGAAGCAGATGTTAATTTGCTGAAATAAATGAAATCGGAGCATTGTAAAGTCAAAATCTCCTGATGATGCTCCGGTTTCGGAGCGAAACGTGCGTAGAGGGTACATTGCCGAAGATCTGTTCGGTGTGGAGTATAAGGATTGAAGAAATTATAAATTACACCATACATATTCTCCTACTGTTCGCGGAGTATAGCAAATTAAGCTTAATTTTCATAACCTACCGACAAAGCTGGTTTGACGGGCGATTGGCGCAGTGGGCAGCGACCTTGCTGAGGCTGAAGGCTGTGGATTCGATTCCCACAAATGGAAAAATTTTGTGTGTTAAACACGAATGTTTTTCAGTGTCTTAAAATATATATCAGTCATCTTAGCACCCATAACAAAAACAACGCTTACTTTGGAGCTAGATGGCGATGTGTGTATTGTCGTAGTATATTTATTTATTATATGTTTATAAAGACGTACCGCTAAGCGATTAAGCGATCCGGTATGAAGTCGCGCAGAAACTGATTAGTTGTCAAGGGTTAACGTGTAGTGTAACAAAAAAAGGGTACACTCCATTATGTTTCATTCGCAGACTCTTAACATCCCACTACTGTGGACAGGTCTCGTCTCTCATAGAAGAGACTGTTTTAGAGCCTAGACCCACCAAGCTACTTTAACGCGGGTTGGTGGGCTTTAACGACTATTACCACAATTGAGTGATAATAGCCGGGAATGACGGCTTTATGTGCTCAGCAAGGCACAGAGGAGACGGCTTTAGAGCCTAGACTCACCACGCTACTCTAATGCGGTTATTTTTTTTATAAATAATTGTACTACGACAATACACATAGCTATCTAGCCCCGAGGTAAGCGTAGTTTGTGTTATGGGTACTAAGATGAATGATGAATATTTTTATGAATAAATACTTATAATATACAGATAAACACCCAGACACTGGAAAACACTTATGTTCATCGCACAAACATTTTCCAGTTGTGGGAATCGAACCCACGGCCTTGAACTCAGAAAGCAGGGTCGCTGCCCACTGCGCTATTCGGCCGTCAAAAATGCTGCTTAGCGGCAGAAATAAGCAAACCCCCGGGCTGTACTATTAGTAACTTTTGTTCGCAGGCGAGTTGAGACGCAGCAGCTGGTACAGTGGACCCTCAGAAGTGTCATTGGATGACACAGATCTCATTATGTCAAAGGTACAGGTGTCATTTTATCTTTATAAGACTTGCATACTAAATGTTCAGATATGCGTGCTTTTTTTAATTTATTCAATTGAATATCATTTACTTCAACTGTGAAGGAAACATCGTGAGGAAACCTGCATATCTGAGAGTTCTGCATATTGTTCTCAAAGGCGTTTGAAGTCCAACAATCCTTTTTTTTTTTGTTTTATTCCACTACAAATTTACACTTGACTGCAACCCAAACTAGTGGTAAGTGATGATGAGTCGAAGATGGTAGCAAGCTAACCTGTTAGGGAGTATGGTAGTCATAAATCGGTTTCTACGCGACATCGCACCGGAATAGTAAATCGCTTAGCGGCACGTCTCTAGTGGTGACTATTTTATCCTCTTTCGTAGCCGAGTTTCATAACCTGGAAATATAGACTCAACTCAAAATTATTCATAACTACATTTAAAGATATTCACATGGAAATGTCCGTTTGGCAGGAGTCCCAGCGCATGCCGAGCGGACAACTGTCACGTTGTAGCGGCGGCCTGCTGCGAGCCTCGCTGACGTCACTGGATGACAGGTATGCCACTAACAGCCATGATAGCCTAGTGGTTAGAGCCTCGGCCTCTCTTTCAGGCGCACCGAGTTCGGCGAGCACCTAAAACTTTTCTGAGTTTTGTGCGTTTTAAAAATAATCGCTGAAGATAAACATCGTGTGGAAATCTGCATTATGCTTAGTTACAATGTACCTGTATTTTATTAACTCTTACTGAAACTACTGCTCTGCTCAATGCTTTAAATTTTTGTTTTAATAAATTTAGTAGCTGACCCATGCAACTTCTTTGCACCAAATCGGTTATTACCGGAGAACACAAATAAAATGACATTTTCTAAACATGAATCCTAGCTAGATCGATTTATCGCCCCCGAAGCCCCCTGTATACTAAATTTCATGAATATCGTTGGAGCCGATTCCGAGATTCCAATTATATATATACAAGAATTGCTCGTTTAAAGATATAAGATATTATTGCATGTTATTTAATAAACTCGATGACGCGGTCCCATGAGTTTTGTTCACCCAAAAAAGTACTCAACGCGCTTAAGAAGTTACACTTCGAAATATAAAATTGCCGAGTACGCTAAAAATTTAATGAAGGAGAATTTTATAAATTAAAGTACATACGCATTGGTTAAGTTAAGCTCATAAGAGTTGGTCAAATGAAGCGCATGATTAAAAAAATACAGATTAATGCCGCTAGTGCAATTTTAATTGGCAGTCAACTTAACGAGAAAGGAAGGATTGGATTCCAAAATAGACTGGATAATCTTTGAAATTTTTGCATTTCTTTTGTTTTATATCCATTGGATCGTGTTTTATGCTTGAAAATACGAATATATCCAGTATGTCCCAAAAACATACAATTTGCTTCAAATTTAAATGTATTAGGGCTGTAATTTGTAAAAAGGAAAGTTCATTGACATTGTTCAAAAACAATTAATGATATAAGTTTTAGCTATGTTTAGCAAACAACATATACTGATTTATAAGAAACTTGGCGTTTTTCAACGAAACATTTAAATAAGTTAGTCTAGAAGCTGAAGTGGCAATAGGTGGAGCTAGACCGCGATACCCCCCGACCCCGTACCGGTAAACACAGCGTTGGTCGGTCACCAACAAGATGGACAGACGACATCAAACGAGTAGCTGGAAACAAGCTGGCCCGGACCGACAAAATTAAAAAAAAGTTTAAAATTCATTTATTTCAAGTAGGCCTACTTTATAAGCCCTTTTGAAACGTCAAGTATGTATGTTGGTAGTGACTCTACCACCGGTATAGTTCGGAAAGCAGATTCTACCGAGAATCGGAACTCCCTACCATAACCTATGTCCAGCTGTCAATCGATATATTGATAATGTCATTATAATGATAATGTCAATCGATTGAAGTGATGTTGATGATGATGAATAAGCAGATATAAAACTTTTTAAAATTATCTCCAACTTATGTCACACTGTCTTTAGTAGTGATGATGTAATCCGCAGCATGTGCGACCGTCGCTCGCTCGTTTCCGTCTCGTCGGGCGTGTACGAGGAGATCTCGGAGGAGCCTCGGCCGCGCGCGCTCGAGGAGCCCACGTACGAGTCCGTGGCAGACTGCATCTACGCCACCATGCGCCGCTCGGGCAAGCGACACCCGCCGCCGCCACTGCCACCCCGCCACCCCTACCAGTGAGTGACGACCCTACTCCGGGAGAACCCCGAAACATATTAATAAAGAAAAGTCCAAAAAAAATCATTCCCAAAATTTTATCTTTGCCCAATTTTACGTTAAAACTACACTAACAACCAAAAAAACTAAAAAAACATTGAAAGTTTTAGAATAAGGCATTATCTCGTTAAATAAAGTTCATTTAAATATCACAAAAAAAAAATCTGTACATAATAAAAAAAATAATAATACAAACACGATATACCGCACCTTACTTGTCTATGATTCTAGCCACAGACTGATTGGAGTATTATTTAACGTCAATGGCACAATGGAGCTCCACTTGAAAGTTGATTAAAAATATAAATTCGTATTTTTATAAAAACCTTAATTAAATCCATGCGAGAAATAAAATAAGAAAACATGATAATACAAACACAAAATATCACACCTTACTTGTCTATGATTAAGACTGATTTTAGTATTATTTAACGTCAACAGCACAATGAAGCTCGGCGAGTCGTGGAGCTGTCGTATGGGTGGCGGCGCAGGCGACGCGGGTGTCACCCGCCACTCCTCCCTCGGCTCGCTGCATCACAAGCCCGCGCGGCCCGCCAAGCCGTTTAGTGTGTTCAGGTAAACGTCAAAACATATTATCTGTGGTAATGCCATGCCATTGTGAACCGCAATCTTATTAATGTGTGACGGCCGATTGGCGCGGTGGGCAGCGACCCTGCTTTCCAAGTCCAACGCCGTGGGTTCGAATCCCACAACTGGAAACTGTTTGTGTGATGAACATGAATGTTTTTCAGAGTCTGGGTGTTTATCTGAATTTTATAAGTATCTATGTAAATTATTCATAAAAATATTCATCAGCCATCTTAGCACCCATAACAGAAGCTACGCTTACTTTGGGGCTAGATGGCGATGTGTGTATTGACGTAGTATATTTATTTATTAATTTGTTATTTTAAAATTTACGGTTCCATTTGTACATTATTGTACATTGCTACAAAGCGGAGGTATTTTTAATGTAAATTCATACTTAACTAGTGGCACTTATATACAAAAAATATATACAGTTAGTATATATTTTTTTTTAAATATATACAATTAGTATATATTTTTTTTCATTTTCATTCTGCAATTTCAAACTGCAATCTCACCTGCTGCTAAGTGATGATGCAATCTAAGATGGTAACAGGCTAACCTGTAAGGGGTATAGCAGTTATATTAAACTCTACTCGGTTTCTACGCGACATCGTACATCGTACAATGGTATCTTTATATTGTTACAACTAGTTGCGTATGATATTACATAGGGTAAAGATTCTTGGTCTATGAATTGGCAATAGTCTATAACAGTTCACTGGATGGACTAAAAGTAATTATAAGTTTATAACTATGAAAAAGAAAAGTATAATTTTCACTTCATCAAATCAACCAATTACCACTACAGCACGGGTCTCTTCCCACAATGAGAAAGTGTTAAGGCCGTAGTCCACCACGCTGGCCTAGTGCGCATTGGTGGACCCCTTTGAAAATATTTTGTTGAACTCACAGGCATGCAGGTTTCCTCACGATGTTTTCCTTCACCGTCGAAGCAAGTGATATTTTTAATTACTTAAAACGCACATAACTTAGAGGTGCGTGCTGGGATTCGAACTCGGCCCCACAAAAGTGAAGTTGAGCTCCTACCCAGCGCGCTATCATCGCTTTCATCGCTTTCATCGCTTAATTTTCTCTTACTCGCAGAAAAAGACTGAAAAGCGACTCACGCATCGCAACATCACCGAACACCAACAAGAACAAAGACGTGGAGACAAAGAAGAAGAAGTTCGACTTCACCCCCACCCGGGACATCTTCAAGAGCTTCAAAGTCAGCAGGAAAATGAAGAATCTCAAAATCAACTCCGGCCTCTCGAAAGGCGAGACGAAAAGCTGCGAATTCCTCGACGAGACACAACACGTGACGAGCAATCGCTGCTCGAAATCTGTTGAATGTTTGGAAGGGAACGGGTAAATGCATGCCTTTCTTTAAACGTTACTTACTCCCTTTATAAAACTTGGCATAACGTCGGAGACAGTGACGAACTCCCTAGCGCAACGGTGAGCGCTGTGAATTTAAGTAGGAGGAGACCCGCAGGGGCAATTTGGGAATTTATTATTTCTGAATTTTCTCTGGTCTGTTCTGGTGGGGGAGGCTTTCACCGTGGCTAGTTACCCCCCTACCGACAAAGACGTGCAGCTAAACGATTTAGAGCTCCGCTGCGGTCCTTTAATTATCAATAACTGGTATAGATACATCAACTCAGTTGTGCGCGCGGCCCTATGTGTGGGTAAACCTTGTACATATACAGTGACTTTGTGTGCGTGACAAGAGGTACAGTCGGGTACAAATACAAATACAGTTATTTACGGGTTATATACGGGTTTTTTTTTAAAAAAACAGTTATTTGGTAATTTAATGTTTATTTATTGAACATTATTCTGAATCGCTACTTGAAAAATCAAATGATGAATTTTCGGATTCGCTGCTCTCATCAAGGTTAATTATGAATTCTGACTCCATGTCAAAATGTCTATAGTATTCTTCTTCTTTCTTTTGTACATGTCGACAAGTATTACCCCACATCCCTTCATCAATTTGACTTAAACATTCATTTATGAGTTTCATTATTTCCGTCACATTTTGGTCGACATTACGCGAAGCAATATAATTTTTTAAAATTCCCCACACATTTTCTATGGGGTTTAGTTCAGGATGATATGGTGGCAATCGAAGAACTTTTATGCCATATCGCTGAAGTATGTCATCAATCTTGTAACAGATATAGTTTTCTTTATTTTTTTTAATCAAATCATACAGTTCAATTTTTTTCATATCTTGATTAAAAGCTATATTTTTTTCTGTCAGCCATCTCTGCATTTCTATTTTTTTGGAATTCGAATTTGGGGCTCTGTCATTTTGAACGTTATGGTATGAGGCATTATCAAGCACAACCACAGAGTTAGGTGGAAGATTCGGTACTAGACGTTCTTTTAGCCACTTTTCATAGTTTTCCGCGTTCATGTTAGAATGGTAATCACCAGAAACACTATTTGCTTTGTATGTCAATAGTGCGTTAGGTACGAAACCTTGTTCTGAACCAGCATGCACAATGATAATTCTTTGTCCTTTCGACAGGTTTCTCTTTAAAGGTGGTCCATCTTTATTACCCCATCCTTTGTTTTGAACATGATTAGTTAAGATATAGCTCTCATCTGTATATACGATACACCGATTTTCTTGACGGTATCTGAGTAAATTTTTTAGGTAGGAAAATCGTAGTTTTTGGATGTCATGCCGCTCTATAATAACACGTCTGTTATCCACAGTTTTTCGCCATTTGTATCCCAACTTTAACAAAGCTGTACGCAGAGTCGAAATACTTCCATCATAGTTAAGTTTATCTTGAAATATTCCTTTCAACTTTAGCAAGGTAGGTAACTCACGATGTTCTAAATGGTAATTTTGAATAGTGGAACGTATAACATCAACGTTAAAGTTGTCTAATTCTAACTTCTTTAAACGTTTTTTACGGTCTTTATGCGGAGATTTAAACTTAGAGTCAGATTCTTTTCCTTCAGCCAATATATTAGTAACTGTTCTCTCTGATACCCCCACTGCCATTGCTGTTCTTTTCCGTACGCTATTTAAATGTTCACTTAGTTTCGATATTAAAATTGGACTTGCACTGCAAACTGGATCACTTACTAGTTCCAATATATCTCTCGCATCTATTTTCAGAAATTCGTATACCTTAGCAATGGTTTCTCGAGTCTAAAACAATAATACGTAAACGTCAACAAGGATATATTTTTTCGTATATAGAATCATAATAAATACCTATTCATTACATCTAAATTTAAAAATAAAAAATATTTACCTGACTCCTTAAACATTTTTTCCGTGAAGAACTAGACATTTTCGTAAACGACTGTACCCGTAAGAAAAAGCGATAGGAACACGTCTTGCTCGAACGACGACTGCCGCGTCACTGCCACACGAATGAAAGTTGTATATTTACAAGCGCACGCACACATAGGGCCGCGCGCACAACTGAGTTGAAGTATCTATAACAGTAGTTAAAGCCCACCTACCCATATTGAAGCAGCGTAGTGGGTTTATGATGTAAAACCCGCTCTCTTATAAGAGATTGTCTCCAGTAATACGATAAAAAGCCAAACTTTTTTGTAAAACCAAAAAAATAGAGCAAACAGAAAGTAACCTATGTGCATTTATAAGTACCGAACTAGAACTGCCATCGATTCCAAAGTCAAAGGAAAACGGAAGGACAAAATTATAAAAAAAAAAAAAATGCGTATAAAAATTTTGTAACCGGCCAATCGCAGCCTGAATATTTCCTCCCATTGTAGGTAAAACGACTTAAAAAATTCTAAAAGTCCATGTTTGTTCCCGCAGGTACGACGAATTCGACGGTAACATATCCTTAGAAGTCACAGAAGACCAGAAAGTGGATTTCGTACCGCAAGAGCTGTTCCAACTAATTCTGTGCCCGGACCTCAGCAAAGTGCGCTTAAAAGATAACCAGTGCTTGCAGGAACCTTGCGAGTGCGAGAACGACTACCTGCCCATGTCGCCCATAGTACCGCCGCCCATGGAACACCACTACATGGTGATGTCTCCGAGAACCCATCTGGCCTGAACTTCTAGTCTTGGCAGCGTCAGGCCGTTTCCTTATTTATCGGTGCAGAGTTATGCGGCTATGGAAACAGAATAGGTTCTATCTACACATAACTTTATAATATTAATCATGGAATTCCACATTGAAACGCTGCTTCTGTAAAATTAAATGACTTATCGTCTTAAAATGGCGACTTATCTAAAGTACAGAAAATATTTAAAATGTATTCAGCGATCGAAAAAATTAATCGAATTTAGTACCTATTCGCTATAGTGTGTGGTAGATATCACCGCCGCGCCGCGTCTCTTGCACTCGCTGTAGGGTGCTTCTTAATACACCTAGTTTGTATTTATTTTTATTATTTATTGAATTTTTTTTCCAAACTCGCACTGGACTCGTAAACTGGGAATAAATAATTTAGCCGTTATACAAAAAATTGGTTACCAGAAAGAAATCGACGACTGACATACATACAGGGTTTTTTAGAAAGTAACCTAAAAATATAAATTGACAACCCTAAGTACTTGACATGACTTATCGCATTTACACTTGTGTGTGTGTGTATATGAACGTGTGTAATGTGATGATATTATGGTTGTCATTGCGTAAAGATATTGCCCTAAAAGTAAGTCAGGGATAAGCTGTTATGGTACACAAGTCATTACTATGAATTTCTAATTTACCTTTTGTAACCGTTTATTGTAATAATAACAATCTGTAATGATGGAAATAATGTACTACGTCATTGAAATCACGCGATCTTTGCCAGACACACAAAAATGTCCATCTTAAACTTCGAACGATCTTTTTATGGGCATACCAACGAAGCGTCGATAAATCAGGAGACGGTCTCGAACTGCACCCGGTTTGTGATATTTTGATGGTTAGATTAGATCGAGTAGGTTAATGCTAGCGGAAATTGACTTGGCTGTCGTCAGAAAGGTGGTCTCTTTTATAAATAAACTTCCTTTGCCGGAAGTGATTGGCTCAACTAACAACATTTAGTTCAGTTGTTAAGTCCTTATCACGTTAGATTTTTTTTCGCTGCTAAATGCTTACTGCTTCGTAATAAGGTGGAGCCTGCGATCCTGAAGACGAGGACCCCGATGTACGACTTCTGACGTGATCCATCCGATCTGTGGTCACGGGGGCGTTAGGACTTAAACCCCAGTCCAAAAACCCACTCACAATTTTGAATCTAAGCTCGGCTTAATATCCTGCACAGCTAGCATTTTTATCCCTTGGGAATGTACAAAATTGTATCTCCTGCTACAGTTTTATCAACTCTCAGCCTATTTCGAACGTGTGGAAATAATTTCCAAATAATAAGCTTCTTTTAATAGGCATGATGACAGTAACAAAGAATCGCCAAAATATTGCGTTTATCTAATGATATGTGATTAATGTATTATGCAAAACGTATTTATATTTATATCACTAAGCGAGATTGGTATTTATTTCCAGTAAATAAACCTGCAAAATTTAGCGATCTGCAATGACAGGTGAAAAACTGAATTCAAAAATGTGACGTCACGTCTATATAAACATAATCTGGTACCGCTTTAGCTTCGAAAATCTCTCAAGTATGTTATCAATACCAAAATCAATAATCTTTAGCTATGGAATAAGGACTTATTAAAGCTCTAATTTGCCTATGACGTCACGAGTACCCGCCATCACATGATATAAAATATAATTCATATTTTATATCAACAAATCCTTTAATTTCTGCAAAAAATAAAATATATTTTGGTACCAGTATTTCAAAATTGGTAACCATGATTCCGTGCTTTGGAAGGACATGTTAATTTTATCTATATAGGATATTATTTTAATCTCCCGTCTATGCTAGCCGTGCAGCTGTATTACATTATTCGGCCGCGTTTGATGATTATGAGTTTTATTTATAACAACCAAGCTAACTCCAGCGCCATTCTTACGTATTTAACGAAGTAAGGACTCAACAAACGAAACCAGTCAATTATTAGGACTCTTTTACAGTCGAATGGCCAACATCTATTTGAGAATGTGGTTTCGTAAGACAACCAAAGTTTAGGCAAATTTTATGATAGATTTAATATTGCGATGGAACACGACCACGTGTTGGACGTGTTGTAAAGACTGATGGAGAAGACTTGAACGTTTGTAAAATTGTACAAGGTCATTTGTGTTCAGAAATTGTGACTCTGCCAGATTAGTCAGCTCTGACCATAGAACTACGAATAACAAAACACCAGAAATGTTGTGTACGCGTCACCTTGCGACAACGAACGAGACTCAGAGTACTCTAATTTTAACAAAACATTTGTAACTTTTAACGACTTTAAACTACGTTGCCTCTTGATCTCTAAAACAACTAGTGTACTCTTTTGAGAAAAACAGAAATGTATGATATACTATGTGTAAATGAAGCTTAATTTTTTATACTACGCGAACAGCAGGAGAATTAATTTATAATGTAGATGGTATAAAGTCAACAGTTCCCGAAGATGCTCCGGTGTCGGAGTGAAACCTGCGTAGAGAGTACATTGTGGAGGATCTGTTTGGTGTGGAGCATAAAGATTGTAAATGACACCATACAGATTTTCCTGCATTTCGCGGAGTGTAGCAAATTAAGCTTCATTTTCATAGTATATCATGGAATTCCGCAAAGTAACGCCTGTTCTATTCAATATAAAAATGTATGACAAACAGCGCGTGCGTGTTCGCATACTGGCATAGCCGCTGGGAGCCGTTGTTCAGTGTCTTCTATACTTTCTGTGGTAAAGGACATTTCTAGTGTATTGTTATTAGGATTACAATGGCCAATAAGCTGACAAAAGCTGACCAACTAGTTAAGCAATACTTAATCTGACCAATGTGCTGATTAAACACTGGCACATGTTCGAATCGCCAACCAATGTCATGCGTGTTAAGTTAAAATATCGTTATTTTTTATATCTAGAAATACGAAACAAGTTATATTGGACACTGGTTACCAGAAACACGTTGACGTAAAACGAGTGTTCTTATCTTATTGTCCCGTTCTGTTGATTATCGGTTATCGATTATTACAAAAACCGATATCGTGTATCGAGCGGCGTATCGAAATCGCGTATCATAACTGCGTATCATCGTCCGTCCAAATATGCAATGATGATAAGCGTTGGCTACGGTGCTCGGACAGATGATACATACCCAGCCTTTTGGTTAAAGCTGGTGTACCCTCAGATGGCTGCCGTAATAACTTTTTACTTACGTGAATCCGCACTAATTTAATGGCATACAGACTGTAAGTGGCGTGCACTTCATACATGCACTAAAGCACTGCATACCCAAATTATTTGATATAAGTCGAATTGGAGGGAAATATCTCCCAATTCATGCCGTGTACCTGCTTTATGCATACCCTGGTCAAAAACCCTGTGCACGCTACTGTATACTTTCAATACTGTTTTTATAAGCTCGAGATGGTACGGCATCTATCTTGTCACGTTTAATTCAGCTCGTCGTTTTCGTCGGAGTGGATTAAGAACTAGATTAAATTTAATAAGACTCAACACGCGTGGCGTTGCATAATGAGCGGTGGCTTTGGTAATGCCATCTTCAACGCTTATGTTCTTGTCAAGAAAGTTGAAACATGTTTTCGCACGCACGTATCAATATACGTATTGTATTTTATAAATCCATTCTTTAATAGCGCGGGTTTTACAGTGAAATCAGTTTTATATTCATAAAACTGTAATCTCTTCAGAAGTGGTATGTTCCCGCCCACTTTCAACTTTCTTGACGCATACTCTGTAACTAGAGACAGTATTATTATAATTTATATTATGTAAAATAATGTAATCGAGGGTAGCTTCAATAAATTTGAATAAAATGCAGCTTTATTGTTCACTGTATACGGCTTAATTTGCGCTGACGTGTTGTGATATTTAAATTATTGTCGTTATATGGAGCTAGGCTTTTGTTGATGTTGGTGGGGACGGCGTTTTACGGCATGCGACTAAGGTACGCGTCTGAGAGATATCTCGCCTTTAGTTGGGCGGAACGCATTATTTAATAATAATTTTAATAAATCAATTGTCTATTTTACTGAATAGCCCTGTGTCTCAGGACTACAAGAAACTAAGCTGTTTTAGTTATGCGATCCCTCAGTACGCTTATCTTTGTAACTTGTCTGTATATAACAATGCAGTCTTCAGTGTCTCAAATGTAGAATTTCGTAGAAATGTTATAAAAATTTAGAATGCACTCTAGTTGATTAAGTTTTACGCAAATCTATATTTTAAACTAAAGTGACAGAAACATTCCGCGTGGCTTCGGACAGCGCGTAAAACCTCTGGTCTTTGAAAATAATTGATGAAGCCCGCCAACCACCATTCTAGCCGCGTGGTGGCCCTAAAACCCTCTCTTCTATGGCAGAGGGTAAGACAGTAGAATTTTAATAAGACAGAAGGATATTCACATTTCGAAAAATGTTTAAAATAAAATACAAGGTTTCCTAATCGCGTTGCATGGTTCCCGATCGGGATAGGTATAAAACAGTAAAATGAAAAAATCAACATCCTACACCATTTATATGAAAAATTCCGTGCAGGCAGTGCTTTTGCGCATGTACGAAGTGCACAACATTGCTAAACACCCAATTCACCTAATGGTGCGACTGACAATGCGTGTTTGTTTGCAGTGCCTGTCAAGATTTCTGACAATTTAGTTCAGTTTAAAGATTTGCGCACAACCGAACTAGTACCGTTATTTTGGCAATTTTTAAAGTGTTCATATTGATGGATATGTTAGATTTATTCGCATTGGTAGAAAGTAAAATACAGTGGACGGGGGTCCACTGTATTTTACTTTCTACCAATGGTAGTCCGGCCCCTGTCTAATCCGGCGCCCCCTGTAATCCGACATGGTCTATTATTTATTATTGAATACGTATTCGCTAAGCATGATTGAACAAGTTACAACTTGTACGCACCATCACTATTGTGGTCGGATTACAAGGTACTCTTTTGTAAAAAAATCCGGACTATAGGGGGTCTTAGGCAGTACACTATAATCCGACGAATTCGATAGTTCGACACTGCCCTGCAAAATGTTTGTCGGACTACCGGGGGTCCACTATATAAGCTTTTCAATTCTGAATCTGAGTAATTGTTTTATGCATACTGTTGAAATTTTTATGAGATATTTGCATATCGGAGTGTGCTCAGAACAGTCCCATTTGTGGTGGATATCCAATCAAATCGAGACATTTTTATGTTTCAGAGTGCCACGTATGAGATTCTCTACCTATTTTCCCTTATTCGCTCGTGCGATAGTTAACTACTATTTATATGGCATCGATGGAGCGCCATCTATTGTCAAAACTAGGAAACGGTACTGTCATAAGATGACGCATTTAGGCAGAAAAACTCATACTCGGCACTCTGGCGCGAAAGCTCGGCCCGTTTCGTATCATTTTCCCTTTGCGGTCACCGTTTCAATAGTGTTTCCATATCCAACTGCGAAGACCATGCGTTACTAATTACCCCATTTTTTTTTTAGTTTCTTTGATGATCGGTCAAAACCGGTTCTACTCTATACCGCGTATCATATCAGAGCGGGGAATCGAGACCGTCCATATATTTGATCAACATACGGTGATACAATGGTCAGAGCGGGAAAATGATACGTAGAACGCTCGTTTTATCTGTTTTCTGCCACTTATCTACTCCAACTTAGATCTCATCATTTCTTTTCCTTCTGTCATCGACTACAATACCAAGCGCAAACTTATTAATAAAGAAAATGCTTCATATAACACATCTCGTCAAAGATGTATTTTATGTATTTACTTGGTGGTTTTTAACGTAATATTTCGCTTCATATCACTTTAACGTTATATTGAATCATTTATCTATTTAGGTTAATTGTATTAGGACAATTACTTAGAATACTGTTTATATTTAAACTATTTGCTTTGTAAAAAAACATGAGAAAATCACCTAATGTTTGCAATTGCAGCAAACTGGTTTGAATTAATATTTTATTATAAACCAGCAAAGTAGCTTGAAATTAGTTTCTTTACTCATTGGCTAGCATAAGATGCAGCAACGATTGTTGAAATGGTACAATTTTGACGTTTAAAAAGAACAACTGCTGAGTTTCCTTTGGGTTCTTCTCGTCAAACCCCGGCCTCCGATCCCGTAGGAGAGTTTTTACAAACAGATAAGACTTGACCTTTTTTTAATGTATGTTAATAATGAAACAGATTATCTTGCCTAATATTAAATGAATACGACGCTCTTACAACTAAAACTAATCAGTTTTAGTTGTAAAAGCGTTATATTAAACTTCAGAGTAAAATAGGCCTAATGATGTTTGTTTTGAAGTCGTATATTCCGTACTTCCGATTTTAATATTTAAAGTTTCCGCTAGGGGCGCTGACTGTAGTTGTATGCACGAAGCTTGAGCTTGAAGACAAATCAGGCTAATTCTATTATAAATGAAGGTTTTAATGGTCATTTCTATTTGACTGTCCCCACCTTCAGCGAAGGCCAAACCAAGGTGTCTAACTTGCGTCTATAGTGGCGGGCGAATTGGCGTCTACAAAAACACCGCCATGGATCGAGCGGGCGCAGGGTGGTCGTCTTGCATTGACCATTGCTTTACTTATACAGTATTCTGGTGTAGGTGTATGTGTGATATTTTATCATAATGTGATGTTTATTGCTAAGATAGGAAAATATAACCGTTGAATAATAATGTACTAAGTGCTAGAGACGACGTCGTAAGGCTGTACTGTTACGCTATACTTTGCGGCCCATTGGACTGCAAGTGACACGAGTATCATCGAGTCACAGTTACTATGATATTTTTGTCCTCAACGTTAGTGTCTCCGTGCGATTTTGTTAAGCGAGGACTACACCGTCAAACTTGCATCATTAGCGGCGTTCAATTCTACGCCCGGTATACTTCCTATCACAAGATGCGGGCGATAGAGCAAGATATGTAATTGGTCGCACGCAAGACGCAAACTTGAACTCCGGGGCTTCCTTGGCTTTACTATGACTGCTCTTATACGAAATACATTATCGTTCAATGGCAAAAAAATCCGGCCTATAATATAGACTTATAAAAGTTTTTAATTAATTTATTTTCGGTTCAATAACGATTGCTCATTAATATATTGTATTTAATTAACTAACCGTGCAGTAAAATTCGTCTTTGTAAAATGCTTAATGGAAAATTATTGTTTATTTTTTTATAGCAATAATAACAACGGATTTTTTGGGCTCTTTTAGAGTTTGTTGAATATCAGGGTAAAAGAGTTTGCATCCAATTATTATTACAATGTGGTTGTTTAATGTGAAAAGCTTTAATTTTTTTCTTTTAAAACTCATAGCTGCTTCAATCTATCTGGGTCGAAAGTAATTATTTTTAAATTATAATCGATATAGCTTGGGTCTGATTAATTACTATCTAATATATGTTCTTTACAGATTAGTTATTTATGCATACGAATGAGGTAAATAACAATCATTTATGTATATACAGCTTGTAGCTATGAATAAAATATACTGATTAAAATCGCTTCTTGATTCAAATGTGTTTAACCAAAAACATTGGTGCTAATCCGTTGCATACAAATATCTAAATTTCATAAAGCCCGATCAACTAATGCATTGTAATCGCAATCATTGCTAGTCCTAACAGGCTAACGGCTTAGTGTGAGATTTTCTACTCACATCTACCCATTCGATCGCCTAAAAGTTTGTAAACGAAAAACGCCATCTACTGACAACATTGTTTCCTTAAAGTTTTTATTAAAAAACTAGATGGCGCTCTATTTATGTTCTAGTCAAATATTAGATAACTTTCACGCAATCGTATAGGTAGATAGGCCCATCATTTCAACACCAACTGATCCGATCGCCGTATTATTCTTATCGTATCTTTCGTTGTGACCGTCTCATATTACATCTCATATTGTGACAGCTCTCTGATGACGACAAAAACCGACTCTACATGGACCTGGCCGTATCGCGTTTCGTGCTTGCGTGCCATTCGCATACGCGTATAATTCTCATAAGCGTACCCGCACATATACACGTCGGCAATACGAATCGGAAAATAAGACGTCTTGTCTAGAGTTTATATATCTATAAAGGTTTGAAAAATTACAAAGGACGTCATTTACGTCACAGCCCTTTCCAGTACATAAAATAATAATTCGGCCTAGTAAACGACCCTTTTCCCAATACTCTGTGGATAAGAGCAAAGTTTTTAGAACTGTCAGTTAAGTTTAGTCTAAACATTGGTATATTATTAGCACCAATGTCAAAAAGGGGTTTTGATAGGGAGTGAAAATACTACCACTCTTACCGCAGGAGCTGTTGTTAAAATTATGGCAGTACTTTCAGATTAGTTTTCTGTCCAGTTGTCTCATGTCATACCAAAATGAGATTTTTAAGTCCCTGGCCCGTATTATCAAACCATTACCGAGCTAAGTTCTCGAATATATATAACTTGAGAACCTGTTCATAGCTCGATATTGGTTTATTAATATAGTATTTATAACACGAACTTAGTTTTGTTTATGTGTGGTAGAATAATTTTTTTTTGTTATATACAATTATTTTTTTCCACCACCAAATATTGTGTTGTATGTTGATTCAGTTAGTGTATTTATTGAATTAGACAAACGATAAGTAATTATTGTATTATTTAAATAAAGTTTGTACGTGTCAATCTATCTTTTACTCACTGAAATCCCTCCCAGATTCAGGTACATATATTTTGGATAATTGAATTACATCTGGAATCATCGAAAATGCTATCCATATAACATATAGTGTAGCTGTAATTATTTCTTTAACAAATAATATACTACGTAGTTAATAGAGATCACGTCGCATAGGAAATTATATCACTGAACTGCAAGTTAGTTATTTAAATTCCAAATTTATCTATGCATCTACGACAAAAGCAACTAAAAAATTCCATGGCTTCAATTCAATCGGCTTCATTCCGTATCTGTTTGTAGTACCGTGTATATTTCTTTAATGAAACCAATAAAACCATTGCAACAATATTTTATTTATAAAATCTTACAATGCTAAGCTTCGTGATAGTTACAACTTTATACAAATACTACTTTTTTTGCTCTGTCATAGTTTACGTTATAGTTGAAAAGCGTTTTTTTTCAAGTTAATAACGATTCATGTGCAGTGATTAAGAATTGTGGCTAATTTTTTGCATAAAAAAAGGTGATGTTAAAGCACTAAGTTTATAAGTTGTGATAATTACACATTTATAAATGCACTTAACTTGTTTCGTTCGTTTTTTCCTATATCCATCTTACAATTAAATAGTCTCCAGCATCAACGCAAAATAGCGATTATTTCTCTCTACTTTTTGCACTTATTTTCCCATAGAGGTTCAATACAATAGTGGAGTGTGTTGTGTGTTACATTAATAATTACAACAGATTCTTAATTATTTATTATAAATTTTATTGATTACTATTAACAATATTAATTCATAGCCTCCCATTTCATATGGCATTTAATCTTTGCTCTATTTATAGATTATAATTGGTCATAGACAATTTGTAGAGCAAAGGTAGTTTATTTTGTTCAAGCAAAACAAGAAAAAAAAATATTGACTTTTAGAAAAAAAAAAAAAAATTATTTAATTTAGTAAGTAGTCCATGAATATTTTAAAAGGAGCAATAAAATTGTAAAACACTCAAAATTCGAATTTAGATTAGATTCTATTTTTAGAAAAAGAGTTTTAATGTCAGGTCAATCCGGCTTCTAAGTAATTGAACTCCGTCTCAACCTTTCGACCGACTTGTCTCTAGTGTAGGGTGTATGAATTAGGACTTAAGCACAATAGTAAGATAGAAAGAGAGGTAAGATATTGTATATCTCATTTCTAATTTATACCTACTCTAAATATTGATAAAACACATTTAGGTTTTTCCTTTTTTTTTCAAAAACAACTACGGCTGGCTGCGTGTACACCTGGCGGTAAATTATGGCTCGCAATATATTATGGAACTAAGAGATCGGGAAGGTCCCGAGCGATTTTTTAACCATTCGCATTCTAATAGTCTCACAATTAAACAATTCTTGCAGAATTCATCATAAGAAAATTACGCGATATTCCATTATATTCGATAATACAACATTACACATTATGCTATATAATACAATAAATTCACTCGACAATAGAATAATACTATACCCTAAACACGGTGTTTCCTATATAATATATTCCTATATAAAAAAATAAAAACATGTTCAGTACCTATAGGAGAGCTGCTAAATTCGCTTATTTAAGTATTCTCTTGTAAAGCATTTGCAATTTTAAAAACATAATTTTACATCAATTAGAAATCATTTAGATACAATAAAAATAAAATGTTTAAAATTAAAGCATATTACATTGAAAAAATGGTAGCCTCTCTATTATAATAAATGCATTAACTTCTTTATATTTTGGTCATTAAGTTTTGAATATCATAATTCTTATTATTTGTAGATACGCATGTTACTAATATACCTCCTTTAACGTAATTTACCTCCCAACTTAGCGTAAAGTTTGGTGCTGCTTTTGGGTGGGTCATGTCTAGAGATGGGATACTACGAAATCATAAAAGCGACATTAAATGAGTTATTAGTTAGGCATTCCTGAAACTTACGGGAGCTAAATATTTAATTTTTAAGACCTGTTAAAAAAAGCTACTTTCATAATGGTAAAGCCAAATGTTTACTTACAAATATGCATCTGATTATCCCATCTTAAGAAGAGGCGCATTATTACATAAAATTCAATTTTTACCTAGTCAACAATAGTGCGATTGAAATTCAACCTTGCCACCATGACAAAGTGTTCATAACTCGTTAATTTTGCCAGATTACAGACATATTGATAATGCTGGCACTGGCTCGAGCGATATGCTATAATTAAGTTTTTTTTAATGTCCTGTATAAATTAAATGTAGGGGCATCGCTCATGTGCACTAAATATGTGTGAGGAGACACGCACGACATTGTGAGTAAAAATGATTAAATTAGCACCAACGCACGACGTCAAGCGCGACTAGGTACGACTTCTTTCCTATGGTGTGGTGTGAACCTGGTCTACTCAGGGCGATATACCTATTCTAGGACTAAATAGCTATTAGAAGTGAGCCTAGTCTATGCCCCCAGGATTGTGTGGTAAACCCAAGTGACATAAGAAATACGGTAACCCAGAGCAGCCGCAAACTTTACGCTTTGTGAGAGCGTGCCCTTATTGACTTTGAATAAATTCATAAGAATACTTGTTTGGTTTCATAATAAATATATCACATTTTACAGTACATACAAATAATAATTTAATGTTTTGTACTTTTGTTTAAAACGAAAAGATAATGTTTTTCAAATTATTTTGATGCATAAAGCCTCTTATTTACTAGTACAAATAAACCCTATATTTATTATTTAAAGATAAATATTTATCTCCATCATTTAATAGAAGTTAGGGGAAAAAAAAAGTATTTTTCTTATCTCGCGCTTTTTACAGCGCTTTTAAATAAGCGGAAATATCACAAGAAAATACTCGAATCAAATAATTAAAAAAGAGTTCCGACCGAACTTCCAAAATAACACTGCATTAGACATTAATATTTCACAAATTACTAATTATCAAGAAATGTATAATTCGAATTCATAACAAATATGTTTATATATAAATGAGCGTAGCTTGTGTTAAGGGTACCTACTAGATAACTGATGATTCATTTACGGGTAATATCCTACATAATCATATACATAAATACTTACATATAATAAACAGATAAACACCCAGACACTGAAAGACTTTCATGTTCATCAGACAAACATTCTTCAGTTGTGGGAATCGAATCGACAGCCTTTGACTCGGAAAGCAGGGTCATTGCCCACTGAGCCAATTGGGTCGTCAATTATATAAATACATATTATAAATTACGATATGAGATGCCTCTAAACGCGTTCTAAATCGAAGGGTGCATTAAAATTCATAACTTGTCATAATACAAGAACACTAAACTTTATCCGCAAGAATCAGGCTAAATTTTTATGTCGGAAAATACTACGAGTTGGCAAAGAAATGAAATATAGCTGTGCTCCTTGTATATTGTACATTCGTAAGTATAGAGATGTATGCGACGTGTTCGTATAGAGATTCCCAACCATTTATACCAATTAAAACTCTGTAATTCGAGCCTATCGAGATTCATAATTTGGGCAAGCAAAGGCGCAAGCAAAGGCAAAACCCATCCCAACCTAATTGAACATTGATTAAAAATATTCTAGCTCCGCTTCGTGACTTAAAAAAAAAATCTTCTGTAGTCTATGGCATTGACACACAAAATGAGTTTTGACAAAATGTGATGTTTTTTTTCTTTAGTATAAAAGTAGCTGCACTGAGATCCTTCTTAAAAATATTCCCGTTTATCATATCCAGGTTTGCTGTAAAAAATTTAAAACTTTGTTCAATGTCGATAGCTAATAATACAAAACACGTTAGAAAAAACAGCAATTCTACTACGAATGCAGAAGTAATTATAAATTTGCAATCCCGATTGCGAACGAATTTACAGAGCGTTTTGAACGCGTGATAAATTCGTCGTGTGCAATGGGCTCAAAATTAATCTTCGAGTCGCTGCTACAGTGTTATTGGAAATTTCTATGCGAATAGACTCTAAATTATTTCCCATTCGCTTTCCGTCAGTTCGTCAGGCGAGGAAATGAGATTAGAAACGTCCTTTAGACCATTTTTCATATCCAATTTTATTTCAATGTTCTCTAAATTCCAATTATTGGGTAGTTTGACCACTTTAGGAACTAAATCAACTGTTTCGATGTTCTTTAGTACTGGTTTGTCATTATCAACTTTTTTTTCAATCTGTTTTGTTATTTTTTTAATCAATTTTTGCTTTATTGGTGTATCCCTGACCGATTTATCCAGCGGTACTTCTCTAACCGATTTTTCCATTTGCGTATTCGTTACAACATTTTCCGTTCCTTGTTTGTACGTTTTATCTGGTATATCTTTTATCGGTTCTTTTTCTACGGGGCTTTTGATGCTCAGAGATTCTAGGTTAAGCATTTTCGCTAATATCTTTTCTTTTTCTTCAATCTGCTTTTCTAGAAGGTCGTCGTTTTGTGGCATGTTTCTGTGAAACAAACAAATATTGCGTTTTTTACAAACTAGTTTAACAAAATTTCTATATTTTTCAGCACTTCATACAAATATAGTTAAGGATAAGTCAATCGATATATTTAAAGAAAAACTGGCTATCTTCAAAAAATTTAATTTAAAACCAAACCCCATCAGGTTAGCAAGATACTATCATAGACTGCATAGTCATTTACCATGTGAGATTGCAGTAAAGAGCTAGAAAAAAAAAATTGGTCACCATAGAGATACTCACCCACATACACTTATGTTCATAACACACGGGCTCGTATAGCTAAAGCTGTCTGGCTTACGGACCGGCGTCAACATCCTGGGGGTATTTCCCCCTGAACCGTTCTCCTTCCTCCTACTTCTGCGGCTGTGAATCAATTCCTCATCACACTTCTTCTCCATAATGCTATTGTACATCTTCAGTTTCTTCTGCAGCTCCTCGGACTTCACGCGCCGAATCTCCTCAACCTCACTCGACACGTCCTTGAACTCGTTTATAATAGATTCCAGAACGTTATCTGATATATCGAGCGGTAGGTGTTTTATCGGGGGTAGTTCGAAACATTCCTCGCCGTTGGGTATAGTTCCCGTATCTAAAGTCTCGTTTCTTGTGAAAATCGATATGGGTTGTTCTAGAACGCTTGTTATGTATGGCACGGTTTGATCTATGTGTGTGAGGTCGCGCACTGTATTGACAGCTTGTTGTAAAGACGTTGTTAAGGATTTCGTCATCAGGTTCGCTTGCTGATCTGGTGGTAAAAAAAAATAATTGTTTAAGGTAAGAAAATACATATATATAAATTTTTTTTTTAATTCTACGACCGTAATTCTTTTTGCTACAGTTTTCAAAACTTTCCTGACCGATGCTAACTGCTCTGTTATCTTAATCTGTTTGAAGATGAGCATACAAAGATAAAACGGTGATGACTTAGAGGTTAAGACTTCGGCTACACTTAAAAGGCCGAGTTCGAATCCCGGCACGCACCTTTAACTCTCGAAGTTATTTGCATTTTAAGCAATAAAATACTTACTTTAACAGTGAAGGAAAATATCATGAGGAAACCTGCATGTCTTGGGAGTCCCACACAATTTTCTCAAAGGCGTTAGGTCTACCAATCATGTTTCAAGTGGAAGTCGCGTGGAAGCGCTAATTAAATATACGATTATGCAATATGTATACTCTTAAATACAGTATCATCTTCTTCATAATTTCAACCAATCGAACTCCAATACTGGACATAGGTCTTTTGCAGAGATTTCCAAAATTCAGGGTCCGCTTGTTTCCAGCTCGTGCTATCAGACGATACAGTATAGGATACATAATTTTAACTCATTTCTACTACAATAATTTTCATACAGCAAAGTAATATTGGTAGTTAAAAAGTAACTACGAGTTAGAACGATATTTAACAGAGCCATTGCTCGCAAAAAAAAATAATAACTGTCAAAATTTTACCAACATTCAGTGCATAGTACTTAAAATAACATTATCGCGGAAGAAATTCTCGGTAAAATTTTGACAGCGAAGCGATAAAATAAAAATGCAAAATATATTGTAAAAAATATATATTTAAAAAAAATAAAGTACAATGGCCATGTTAACATCGATTATATTTAAAAAAATGTAACTACATTGATTTAAGTACGAAATAAAATTAAACTAAATTATATATATTTTAACTAAATGGTTAAGTAGGTACCGAAAAAGGTAAAGCTATAATTACTTTTTAGTTTGGTACACATTACGCTCATCCGAAGTGGGTATCTTAAGTGTATGCAAGGGCCCGCCAAGCCAATTAATAGCGGCGTGGTGACTATAAGCTCTATGATAGGGAGGCTTGCGTGCAGCAATAAGGCAATTTGATGGTTAGAAGCGAAAGATGTTTTGCGGAAACGTCTTCTCCATACATCAAGCGTATTATATATAAACTCAATTTTTTCTTACATGTCTTATCATATAAACAATCTTTCGAGTACTTCTTGGAGTAAAGATCGTTTTGAGAATTTCAAAAAAATAATAAAAAAATAAAGTCTTCAGTATGTCTTCTTAATTCATTTGTTTTTATTTATTACGTCATATTTGTTTATCTTCTATTTTTAAAACATATTTACATAAAAAAGTCCTAATGACAAGATTGTTTACCTACATAAGACAAGTCAGGAAAAATTTAGTGTACGTCGAAAGTTTATGGTATAATACGTATCCACGCCACGTCTCTGCCTCGGATATAAGATAAGGATTTTTGTGATTTCAATCACTGCCTTCTATCAACCCATTGCTGAGAACTTTAGCTCCTTTACTTAGCATGAAACGGTCTGACAGATATCCCAACTTATTCTTCCTACTCACAATTAAAAGACTAGAAGAATTAAACAACGTAATCACAACTACACATTTAGTAAATATGCATTTTTATATAATCCGTTAGTGTTAAGGAAATAATAAGTCATTAAATTCTTTAGATATTTGTGAACTAAAGAATTATTGGCACCATTGGCCTAGGATTACATCTGTTATAACGTTTAACTTTTCAAATATTTCCCTAGAATACTTTTTTTGTGTAAAAAACATCTCGTTATACAAAAAAATAGAGTGTCAATTCTGTTTTACAAAAATCTGCAGTCTAAACTAAATTGACAAGTGTAAAAATAGTGCTGTCCTTTTGGCAATGTTCCCTGTAGAAAAGGATATAGTCATGTGTGTGTGTGTAAACATACGCATGGGCGTTTAAGTTTATTACATAGCAATAAACACGTTTATTTTATATAATTACGTAAAAACTTTGTTCTAGAAGCAAGTTACTAAAAATTGCCTACAATTGCTCCACATGACTGCCATATCACTATTTTAATACATGTTTAGTTTAGTTCAGAGAATGGTGAACAACAGAATAAGCAACAAGTCTCTATCTTAAAAAAACTTATATCTAAAGCATAATGCAACTACATTGGTCCTAATTTGGTATTCGTTAAGACATAAGGCACATAGGAAAGTCTTGTTAGGTACATTTCTCTTATAAACTATTAAATGAAAATCTCCGCTATAATCTATGTCAAAATTGTTTGGTAACATCCAAAGTATTGGATGTCAATAATAGGGAGAAATCTGACGAACAGTGAAAACAAAAAAAACCTACGATGAAAAGATGTTTTAAGCATTTTCTTAGAGATGATTATATAGAGATAAATTAGTTAAAAAGTGTTGGAAATAAACCTTCCACCTTACTATATTTTTTTTAATAATAATTGACGATATATATTATTAATAATCAACAATTATAATACAATTGTATACGTTGTTTTGTTATACTTTTCTTTTTTATGTACTTTTTGTGGTGTGCAATAAAAGTATATTCATTCATTCATTCATTCAACAATTCAATTTGTAACTGCGAATGAATACGAATGAATTTGTGAAATGTCGAAGAAAGTTCGAAGAGTTTTTCCTCAGAGTTTTCTCTAATAAATTGGAATGACTAAATAATATAGGTATATTTATAATATAATTCACAACCTAATAACATTTTATAGGCCACAACTTTGTTATTCATTATTCTTAGTAATAGCTAATAAAAAACGGTCACAACAATTAAATAGGCATTTTTAGTGTATTCACTATTAATATGAAAGTATTATTAAATACTTTTGCCGCGATTAAGTTATCCAAATCGCACGTAATCTGTAATGGTCGATTGTAGCAGTAATATTAATTATAAATGCTGATTAATGATTAAATAGGTCACAACAACTAAGTCTTAACTCAACTTATACTTTAATCACGATATTTAAAATATTATCAAAACAAGTCTTCACTAAGAAAGCCTTTTTATATGGTCAAAAATAACGGAGAAGGTACTTTATTTTATTTATTGTTAGATACTTTTGCCGCGCTATTTTATAGTTTAAATTCAATAGCCTGGAAGATTGATTTTATGTATCAGTTTTAGTTATTAGACGTTATACAGTTATTAGACATTAATCAGCGATATTCGGACAAAAGACAAGGACACGCCGTATAAGTCATAAACTAAATAAAGCCTAGTTTTACTCCGCAAAAAGCCAATCCCACTTCTGAATATACTTCGCAATGTCAATATACAAAAAAACTCTCAAACCAATCATATACAGGATGGAAACGACAAGTTTGCGCGCATGTGTAATTTTTCTCAACATTACAGATATAAAATAGATATATAAATAATACTGTTGTAGAAGTAACATTACCTGTTGAATGAATTACAAAAAATATTGTAAAAAGAAGAATTTTTAGTAAATAAAAGCAAAGTTCTTGTAGTTCAATGTACGATTATTACCAGAGCAAAACAAACAAAAACCTTATAAACCAGACCTTAAGGCGTTTGCCTCTAGTGCCGCAAATCTTATTATGCGTTGGGTGTTACTTAACATCAAGTGACTCGCACGCTCGTTTGTCCGCTATTTTTTTAAAGCTTTCATGCAAAGAAACAATACGTTTCCATAGGCGACATTCTTCAGGTTCTTATTCGAACTGATACCATAAATCTTGTTACTGTTATCAAAACAACATCTTCTGACAAACAAAATAACACGAATAGAACAAATAAAACGCTATTTTGCCGAAATAATTACACTTACCGTTTCCCCCTGTATACAAATAATTTTACGACAGAGGCTAGTACATTTAAATCTACTGATTTTTCACAACTTCTTCACAATCATTATGACTTATACTAGGGAACTACTTAAAGTGGTTAAATAAATCTAAGTTTTTACTACACAAAAGACGAATATACTGTGTTAATATTACGATACATGCTAAGAATACAAAATACTCAAATCTATTAATTAAAGTGAATACATACTAATTATTGTCTAGAGTCAACAATTATAACAGGTAAATACTAAATTGATGACTCTCGACTGATTAGAATACACTAGACTATTAGAAAAACTAGGTTAATACATAATAAACTATGGACTTTTATTCAGGGGGCATCCATTAACAAAGTGAGGTGTTTTCTTGAGGTTTTGCTCAACCCCCTCTCCGATTTTTCGACTCTCACTCTCACTCTGGTGAGATTTCGCAATATTTTGCTCGATCACGACCTCGTTCTAATTTTTCAAGACGTTTAATCTAAATAATTTTATCTGTATGAGATGTGTTTATTAAAAAAAAAATATTTCTTAAAACTTTGAATCATTTAAATTCCATTGATTTATTTTTAGTAACCCACTTTTCTCACAGCCTTACAGTGTTTCTTGCGGAAAAAACTTGATTTTGGACCCGGCTAGACTCTTTCCCCTCCTGAACGCCTCACGAAAGTAATGGACGCCTTATGATACTACTAAGTAAATATTATTTAAGTACATAATTAAGATGATAGCAGACTACCGTCAGAATCGCACGAGTTGGTAAGCAGTCAATCGCATTTGACATTTACTCAAACTAAAGTAGACTGTGTCAAAGCACCACAGAAGGCAGGCGCTTTAGCCCCGATTAAGGGTTGATTTTACCGTTAAATTTATAAATCAAGATTAATAAATCAATGTTTTGCTTTACGCTCAAATGTTCAAAGAATAGTCCTGAGACCAGTTTAACGACTAAACTGAGTTTAACTTAGTTGATCGTTAAAAAGCTAAAGTTTTAACGGTTAAGACCGGCCTTAATCGGTAAAACTTAACAAGTTGAAGCAAGCTAAATTCAGTTTTGCCGTTTGACTAGATTCAGGGCTGCACTTGAAGGTAAAGAAAAAGGTAGTTATATTATAATGCTTGGTATCCGAAGCGAAAAGTCAATTCAGCACTTGTTCTTAATAAAATGGTATATATTTTTCGCATCAACAGATTGATTACAAATCAACCCTATTTTTTTTTTATTAATTAAATTTATTAATATTCAAGTTTTAAAAGTAAAACTCTCACTAAATTTAATAGCGTATCTTTCATGAGACCCTCTAGCCATAGACTTTGTTTACGGAAACCAAAAAAAAAATGTGGGCGACCTTGAAGATGCTTTGACTTTTTCTCGTAGCATTAACGTTAGGTACAAAATGCATTCCGTCTGTATGGTTTCTGCGATTCTTCCGCTAGTGTGTGATTAACTCACTAATATTGAGTCTGATAGAGAAACTGGGATATGATAATGATAACATAACGTAAATATCCTCGATATTTTTGTGACTTTTTGAGGAGATTCATCATCATTCATTGGGTGAAACTTACGGGTTACGAGGGGTTTAAATAGTTAGTAGAAGTTTCCTAGGAATATGGTTCGGGTGTTCGGGGTTTTTGACGTCATGTATAAGTATTTAGAGAATGAGAGTTTTGAGAAATTGTTTGACTGGGATTGTGGGCCTTACAAATAAACGTGGTATAACGTGGAAATAATTCAACTGATAGCACGTTTCAAATGCCAGAGCGAGATTCAAAAATATAACTGTTCCAACGCTATTCCATATTTATTTATGAGGTGCTTAAATCAATGATTTATCACTTTCTGCCATCAGTAATTTCATCATTCGAGAGAAGAAGACAAAGCATTGTGTACAAACGCTGTAGGTGCGTTTATTAGCAACGAGTTACTGTGCCGCGAGTGAGTTAAAATGAAATTCTAACCAGGTTGCTTCTTTTTCTAATGACAATGAGAGATGGTGATAACAAAAAGAACACCTGGCTTAGTTTGTTGTGGGCTTCTTCTTAGAGCAGGGCGTGTTTATAACCCTCGTATCTTTAGTTTTAAGTTTACGGTTGTAGTTATCGTCATCACCACTCACTGCTATGTACACATTCTGTATATAATCAACGCATCAAAAGTGCCATCTATGTGCCTATTTGAATAAAGAAATATTTGACTTTGAATTTGAAAGAAATCGAATGGAATGTTGTCGGAAAAGTGTTTTATGTTACCTGGTAACATCAAAAGAAGGTGGAATGTTGCAGTTATTATGAGTGAATAGACTGACCTCAAATATTGCCACTGGACAGGCTGTTGCCACTTTATTTTTATCTTCAATAGATTGACGCCATTTTGGCGCTGTAAGTAGAGAAACTGTAATGCGTGTGTCTTCAGAACTAAAGTTTTAACGAGCGTATGTCAAATGAGCATTTTAAGATTTAACTTCATTTGTATAAAAGGACAGCCAGTAAAGTGGTTATAATAGAGATCATTACGGCTAGCATAGGCAAGAAAAAAAATTTTATTCACTGACAAGGGATACAATTTTCTTCTCTATAAGCCAAAGGACCGCAAGATAGAGAAATTTACCCCCATTCAATATTACTCGTATTATATTTAGAAGGAGAAGATAAGATAATATTTTGCCATTTCCCCGTGGAGAAATACCTCCTGCCCATGCTAGCCGTGCAGGGCCATGTGGTGTGGTGGGTATAGAATGTGGTGTGGTGGGTATACAATGTGGTATGGTGGGTATAAAGTGCGGTCATGTTTTAGCTCGTGCGAACAGACCTGCGGCGAGCGCGGCTGGCTCGGGAGCATGCGCGAGGCGGACGAGCGATCGAGCGCCCTCTAGTATGAACATCTCCTCCTTGTTCACCGACACTGATAGGATCCTGGCGAAAAACGAATTCATTTATCACATCATCAACTGATTACCGGTACGGGCCTCCTCTTAGAATGACAAGGCTCGGGTCGGGTGTATAAAATACATAATTAATTAAATAAATTTATTATTTTATTTAATTATTTATGTATATTTTTATAATAGAATTGCGATTTCCCGTCTCTTATTGCCTTATTCCATTAGATAAGGTAACTCCTGGAAGAAATCAATTTTAGTGATAAGGCCGCCTTTTGCATCATTTATGTTAAAGTGTTCCTGTGTGTGCTTCCTTTATTATGCAATAAAGTTATTTAAATAAAATAAATAAAGGCTCTCCGACTCAAGAACCCCTAACTTTAAACATTATAGACAGGTTTTGAATTCTTAAGAAAATTACTTGACTATCTGGTACTGTTAACACGACGATTTACGGACTGAGAACGGCAATTTCAATTTAAAAAAAATAATAATAATTTCTTCAAAAAATTACTTTGAAATCATACCGTCTAGTTCATATATCGAACGTAGAAAGTGACAGCAGTGTTGAATGAATTCGGTTACACGTTGTATATGTATCTCCATTTTCCTTACCTTCTTAGATCATCGACAACTGCCACCGCGGTGAGCGACCTCGGGTCCAGGATGTACAGAATGTGCTCGTTGTGCGACACTAGGAAATTCTCCCGGAACACGTACAGCGGCCCGAAGTTGTACTCCCGCTCGGCGTGAGAATGCTTCTTCTGAGAGGGGTTCAGCAGCTCCGCTACTGTCAGCGGGTTTGATATTGCTTCCTGTCAAAGTTTTCAAGAATATAGGTTATTTAATCATCATGCTCAAAAGGGATTAACTGTTTCGTTGGTCTATTGGTTAGCTTGTTGACTCATTCGTCGCGTACGGGTAGTTCGATTCGGACGTTTATAATGTAATGTAATGTTATCTAAGCCGCTGGCCCAAATTATAAGATATGGCGGGTCAAGTAATAATTAATGAATTCTTGACGTTTGTTCAAAACAAAATAGATGTGTTAGACGAATTGAGTATAGTGCAAATTTGTGCCACCAACTTTTTGGATGCGGAAATTGAAGCTGGAAAGAGTACTCTGTACAGTGCGTGTGGTGACAAAGTACGTATTGTACAAAGAAAAGGAGATGACAAGAAGAAACGCAACATAAAAGATGTCATCAAATTACTGAAAGAAGTGGACCCTGATGCACAACCGACTTTCGTTGCCAAAGACCTGAACCGGTTGCCACCGGTCTCTTTTGACTATGTCGATGTAACTCGACTTTTAAAAGACATGACGACCATGAAGACAGAACTCTCCGAGTTTCAGATGAGAATGAGCACGGAAATAGTTGATTTGCGCAACTCGTTTGAGCAACAAACGTTTAAGTGCAAGGAGGTTGGTCCGCTGCATATATCGCCCGATAAAACAAAATCGCTACCGCTTACGCCCGAACCATACGCAAAGAAGACATGCCCGACAAAACCGGTTGAGACGATGTACACGCCGACGTACAGAGACATTGTGCATAAGGCACCGCGCTCTCGACGTGCTAAAACCACCCGTATTCATAGTAGTCAGACGGATGGGGATCGTGTACTAGTTGATAGCAGGCTAAAGTTAAAATCGAATGAGGTAGTTAAGGGACAATTACCTGTATGCGATGACGATTTTACTTTAGTTATGAATAAGAAACACAAACATAAAATTAATAACTTGCGAGGGACATTAGAAAGTTTTGGGAAGATAAGGGTGGTAGAATCACAATGTTCAATTTATGTCTCACGAGTTATGAAGTCTGTTACTGAAGCTGATATTAACGACCATATTACGGACAGGGGCGAACAATGTAGTAAGGTCGAATTGCTTAAGCAGTTCCAAGAAACATCGTTCAACTCATTTAAAGTAACCATACCTACCAGTAAATTAGAGACATTCCTGAATCCCAACTTTTGGCCCGCTGGACTGGTTTACCGTCGTTATCGAGAACGCAGATTTCCCACCGTCTTTAAATAATCATTTAATGGACAGAGCTAACAACCTATCAATAATTAAAATGGTCACGTTCAACTGTAGAAGTATAAAAAGATCCATAGAACAAGTAAGATCCTTGTGTCAATTTGCTGATATTGTGGCGCTACAAGAAACGTGGCTTTTACCTCACGATCTTGGTTTCATCAATGAAATTAATGACGAGTTCGGATGCTTTGCCAAATCTTCTGTCGACACCTCCTCGGGCGTTCTAAAGGGGCGGCCATACGGTGGCTTAGCGCTGATGTGGAGGAAATCAGTATTTCCCAGTGTTACTTTAGTAGACTGCACTAGTGATAGATTGGCCGCAATTCAAGTTAACTTGGATTGTCGTCAATTTTTGATTTTGAGCGTTTATCTGCCTACAGACTCTGAAGAGAATCTGATTGTTTTCACGGATTGTCTTGCCAATATATCTGCGCTAATAGATGACAGTAACGCTGAAACCGTATATGTTTTGGGGGATTTCAACGCTCACCCTGGGGCCAGATTTGGGGAGGAACTTAAACAATTTTGCTTAGATCACTCCTTGATATGTGTGGATAGAGAACTTCTTTCGGCCGATACACACACGTACGTAAGTGATGCACACGGAACCAGGAGATGGCTTGATCATTGTGTCGTTACTTGTGCTGCACGTAATACTGTTAAATCTGTTCATGTGGAATATGGTGTGTACTGGTCTGATCATTTCCCAATGGTTATTACTTGTGAGATGGACACGGTGATTCGTAAAGTTATTTTAACCAACGCGGACTCCCTACAGGGAATAAAGTGGGGTCATAGACGGGATGACCAAATTAAATTATATACAAAATACTGCTGTGATAAATTAAGTTCCTTATATTTGACTAGTCATTGTGATAATTGTCGATCTTATAATTGTAACCAACATTTTTATTTAATTGATGATTTTTATAATAATATTGTATCTACACTACAGTCTGGCGCTAAAAACAGCGCGGACATTCCGAATGGTGCACTGAAAAAGCCTAAGAAAATCTTTGGGTGGAACTATCACGTAAGAGAGTGTCATCAAATGGCAAAATTGTATTATGGATGGTGGAGCTGTAATGGTAAGCCTAGTACCGGTGAACTTTATAACAACATGATTGAAAGCCGTAAGGTATTTAAAAACAAACTGAAGTGGTGTCAAAATAATGAGGAAAAAATTAAATTAGACGCGTTAGCAATGCACAGGACAGATAAAAATTTCATTAAATTTTGGCGTACTACAAAGTCTTTAAATCATAGATCCAGCGTACCTGAAACGGTAGATGGAGTGAATGACAAATATAAGATAGCAGACTTATTTTCACACCACTTCAAGGTCAATCCCTTTCCGGCTCGTACTGCATTAAACCCTACTAAGGTAACTGTAGATATAACAGACACTGTAAGTTTTACTGCTGGCGATGTGGCTAGTGTGGTTCATCAGATGAGTAAGGGAAAGTCTCCTGGGTTCGATGGTTTAAGTCTTGAACACATTATGTATGCTGGCGAATCAATATTCAGAGTTTTGGCCACCCTGTATAATACTTGTATAAACTTTGGCTATTTACCAAAACAGCTTATGAAAACCGTGGTAGTTCCAATCCCCAAAAACAAAACAGGTGACCTTTCCAGCCTAAAAAACTACAGACCGATTTCGCTAGGTACTGTGTTAGGAAAAATACTGGAAAGGTTAATACATCCGAGCTTAAAGAATAACATCAAGCTGAATGATGCACAGTTTGGTTTCCGTCCCGGTCTTTCAACAGACTCGGCGATTTTCAGCTTAAAAGCAACCGTGAGCCATTATGTGAACAGAGACACATCAGTTTACGCGTGCTTTCTCGACTTAAGTCGTGCTTTCGATCTCGTAAATTATAATTTACTTTGGGAGAAATTACACGACTCTAAAGTCCCTCTAAAAACGATTAATCTGTTGAAGTACTGGTATGGTAACCAAGCAAGCTATGTAAGATGGGGCGACGCGACTTCTAGTGAATATAAGCTAGAATGCGGTGTTCGTCAAGGAGGATTGACCTCTCCTGACCTTTTTAGCCTATACGTGAACGACCTGATTGAGAGACTGAGAAGCACCAAGATCGGTTGTCATATAGGGTCCACTTGTATGAACAACTTTAGCTACGCGGATGATATGGTTCTTCTCAGCCCCTCTATTAGAGGACTTCGTAAACTAGTAGCAATCTGCGAGAGTTATGCTGCAGAACACGGTCTTAAATATAACGTTAAGAAGACAGTTACGATGGTGTTCCGATCTGGCAGAGGTCCGGGGACTATTCCGGGGGTTTTCCTTGATGGAGATTTGCTCGAGAGAGTTGAGCGGTTCAGATACCTTGGACATATTGTGACTGAAGGCCTTGTCGATGATGAAGATGTAGAGAGGGAACGACGTGCTCTGGCTGTTAGATGTAATATGCTCGCACGTCGCTTTGCGAAATGCAGTGACCAAGTTAAGGTGACATTGTTTAGAGCATACTGTTTATGTTTCTATACATGTCAACTTTGGGTAAAGTCCACCAGACGCGCTGTCAACAATATCAGGGTGCAATACAATAATGCTTATCGTATCTTGATGAAGTTGCCAAGGTACTGCAGCGCGTCGGACATGTTCGCTAGGTCCAGAGTACCGGATTTCTTTGCGATCATAAGATCGAGAATAGCAACATTTTGGAGTCGTTTGCGAGCCTCCGATAATGAAATCCTAAGCACGTTGGCAGAGGGTCTGGACTGCTCGATTTTCAAGCACTGGCTTTCGGTGCACCGTGAGGCAAATAGAAAATAAACTGTAGTGATTTTTGTAAAGGTTAGGTATAAGAAAACCCATAAAATATGACAAACTATGTAATTAATGATTATTATTATGACGGACGTGAGTTTGCAATATTTTTATATTGCAATACTGTTACTTATTATTATTATTTTGTTATTTAATTTATCTTTTTATATTCTTATAACTGGGTTTATACCTTTCAATAAAGATTATTATTATTATTATTATTATTACTCCCAGCTCCCTCGTGTATGTGTTTACGTGCGTGCTTGCGTGCGTGCGTGCGTTCATGCGTGCGTGCGTGCGTGCGTGTGTCAAAAAGGAATTGTTATAAGAACGTAACCATTTTAAGGTTTGTCTCATTAATCCCTACTTAATATTATAAATGTCAATGTAGGTTTGTTTGTTACGCTTTCACGCAAAAACTACTTCACCGATACTCATGAAACTCTGTAAACATATTTATGGAAGTGTTAGAAGTAATATAGGATACTTTTTATCCCCACATTAAGCTCGGTTCTTTTGGGAGAGGGGATGAAAGTGTTTGACGATTTTACACCGTAACTCCGACAAATTATAAACCGATTTAAATAATTGTACTATAGAGGTTATGATATGTGTTTAATTTTGCCCAAACTTTGTGAAGATCTGATGAATGTGGTTGGAGATAGACGACAGAACTCCTCAGCGGACAGCATTAGTCACATCACACTTCAGGCGACGCTGTCATCTTTGCATTAAATAGTCACCGTGATTTTGCAAGACATTCCTAAATGGGATCGATACCTTGAAATTCTCAATTCTCTTCCAAAAAAATTATAAGCCTACGAAGTTTGACTTCCAAAAGGATAATAGTATATAAATTTTTCTGATCTCAAAGCTTAGTATCATGGTAGATGGGTCACCTTGAACAGTAAGGTCTGGTGTACGTGGCCGGCGACGTCCGCGCGCCAGAGCCGAAGGCCAGGCCGCGCGCAGTACGCGGCCGCCGCGCCACCGCGCGCGTACGAGTACTGGAACACGGCGCCCAGTGCGCACAAACTGCGGGCAACAAATACTTTAAGTTAGGATAAGAGGGATAAGCGATTTTCCCATACTAATATTGTTCCGTGTGTTGATTACAAATTACAAATTATATTGGTGTGTATGTAATAAATGTGTGTAATGGTGCCATTTTAAAATCTACTGTACCTGATTTAGGTAAAAACCTGTATTACAGGCGACA
Source organism: Pararge aegeria (assembly GCF_905163445.1). NCBI lineage: Eukaryota > Metazoa > Arthropoda > Insecta > Lepidoptera > Nymphalidae > Pararge > Pararge aegeria. Next base: position 2,346,326 of record NC_053200.1, on the reverse strand, counting down.
GTGCTCTCCTTAAATTGTTGTTTCGATGATTGAGTGTATGATTGTGCGTGTGTGAGTTTGCGTCGCGTAGGTAATTGTGCTCGCGTATATGTTTGCTTATACAAGATAATTATTATATTAAATTATATATACATTTATAAATTTGTTTTGCAGGTGTATATGTGTGTTTCTATGTGCGTGTGTGTATGTGTATATATGTGAGTTAGAGTTTTACATATTAATTAATTACAGGTCAGAATACAGTTGTCACCACACCTCAATGTCAATCATCATCATCAACCCATTGCTGGTCCAATACAGGACACGGGTTTCCTCTCAGAATGAGAAGGGTTTAGGCCGTGGTCTACCACGCTTTGTCGAGAACATTATGGCATCAGGCATGCAGGTTTACTCACGATGTTGTCCTTCGAAGTTTAAAGCAAGTGATATTTAAATTGCTTAATTCAAAACGCACATAACTCCGAAAAGGCAGTGGTGCGTTTAGGAGCTCGAGTAAGGGGTAATAAAGAGGTCACTTCCCTTGTTATAACTCTATTTAATCTGCGTGTTCGCCTTGCGTACAGCGCAGTGTACCGATTGCAACTCTCGTGTAAAAATATAAAATTTTCCTATTATAACAAACGGAGACGGCGGGGCGACACGCTGTATCAGCAACAGGAGTCGTGTTGCGCTATGCATGTGTCCCTACAGTGCGTGCCGGGGCTCGAACTCGGTATCCACGAAAGGAAAGCCGAAGCGTTAGCGTTCCACTACGCTATCACCGCTTCGAGGCGAATAAGGGAATATAACGGAGAGCGGGCAGCAGCGTCCTCCGTGCTACTACTACCATCTACTGCGATCACCAATCCCTCTGCCCAGCGTTATGGGCAAACGCTCGCATTGGAATAGACGTTTAGTCCTGCAGTAAACTGCCATAGGCTATTGATAATCTTTTATTTTATTTTATTAAGAACACTTTATTTCACAAACTTAGAAACAATACAAGAAACACACAAGAATAAAAAAAATAAATAAACAAAATAAAATTAAAACACTTAAGAAAAAAAAAAAGTTAAGTACACATGTGTGCAAAGGCGGTCTTATTGCAAAAGCAATCTCTTACAGACAACCCTCGGTTAAAGTAAATAGAACACATAAAAGAGGGACAGTTCAAACAATGAAACATACACAGGCGAGAAAAAAAATCTCTTAGTGGAAAAAAATCCCAAAAAAAATCTCCATCACTGTATAAATTGAGCAGTTTTAAAATATCAGAATCCCTTCAAAGCCCTTACCAAGATTTAGAACTAAACCAGCTCTTAGGAGGAAATAGAACCCACCTCTTCCGCTCCTTTTTGCCCAACTGCGTTACATGCCAGCGGCTATCCCGCCGCTCGCAGACAATGCTGCGGTACACGCTAGACACCAGCAGCGTGTTCTGGTAGTAGCTCATCTGCACGATCTCGTGCTCCTCATTTACTATTTCCATGGACTTGCATAGGTGCTGCAAAGAGTATTTAATTCATTTGCATAGGTGATGCAAAGGGAGTTTAATTTATTTGTGTATGTGCTGCAAAGGGAGATTCATTTTATTTGCATAGGTGTAGCGGTCTCCACATTACCGAACTCCTGCATCGCGCTAGCGAAGTGTTTACAAAAAATTTCTTTATATACACAAAAATTTACTTCAAAAGATGAATGTTCTGACCTCGGTCCCCGAGCACGATCACCCGCTCGGAGGACGATCTTCCTATTTTTACGGTCGAGCGTATCACTATAGCTCCCTTAGAATAGGTTACACAAAAGGAGTTTAATTTATTTGCAACTCACTGTAAAGACTATAGAGTTTTATGGATTCGCAGAATTGCACATCAACGTTTTTTATATAATATTAACATAATTGATAGACCTAATGATAAGTGGAAAAACGTGGCCTATAAACAGAGCAACTCTTAGCAGGGCATACAAGGAACATGTCCTGCAATGTGCCAACCTGTGTCCATCAACATGAGGCGTTGGTGCTAAGCCTGTACACCAGCAACCACGCATTAGCAGCCCGGCCGAAACAGCATTGCAAGAATGACGAAACAGCATTGCAAGAATGACGAAACAGCATTGCAAGAATTGACGGCAGCAATAAGCACATTGGTGGTAATTCCCCGGACGAACTCTGTCACTAGAGCTCTGCTACTACTAATTTCGCAATCCCAATAGTCGAACATAACCACCCCTACTACCTTTTCTCCTTAAAACGATTCTCAGCGGGAGAGTTACGGTTATGTGGGATTTCTACCCAATAAAAAACCCCCTCGGTAGCCAGCCTCAGTACATATTGAGCGGCTCCGGGATCGCCTAGGAACGAACCGGTGCCTCCCTCGCACAACACTTGTAGCTCGTCCCGGGAAGAAAATTGATTCCCGACTTCATGTAGGTATTTCGCTTTGAGGTAAGTCAACACAGCTTGCTTTGCTTTAGTATTTAGCAAGCGGCTGTCTTCCCAGGGTCGTAGTAGGGGTGATGACGTGACTGCTAGTCCCCGTCGCACCGTTCTCGACCATGACGTCCCCCTACTACCTTCCATAAATATTGTTTGTTTTGTAATATTATACATTGTATAACGTAGATATTGATATGTACATATAAACGCAGATGGATCAAATGTGGGGCAAGTAAACATTAGGTATGAGACCTTGACAGCAAGAGGTCAATGTAATGTAATGTCAACAAAACTGCAACTTTATTGATGCGTAACATATCAATATCATATGTTTATGACTAGCAGTTCTTCCGTACAATTACTGCTATGTATAAATTTACACATAAAATCTGTCATTCGCAGCCTATTAACGTCAGACTTCTGGGCACAGGCCTCGTCTCTCATAGGAGAGACGGTTTTAGAGCATAGATCCACCACGCTGCTCTTTTGCGAGTTTGCGGGCTATAACGACTATAGTCACCAGTTATTGATAACAACCGGGACCGAAGGCTTAACGTGCTCTCTGACGCACAGCAGATGAAACCGCCAATTTCCTAACAACGAACTGGTACTGGAAACTCTTTAACAGAAAAAACACAATACCTTAGAATTTTTAGTCCAACCTAGATTTGAACCAAGGACCTTGTGATCCGTAGCTATGTACATGCTGACCACTGCAACGAGGCAGTGAATGAAAAATTTAAGAGTGGTTTATTTTTGTTATTTTTTTTATTTCACTACTAGTTAGCCCTTTTGCATCAACAAGTATGATGCAGTTTAAGATGGTAGCGGGCTAACTTGTTAGGGATATGTCAGTTATATTAAATTCATACACCTAATCGCTTTCTAAGCCGCATCGTACCCAGTGGCGTGCACAGAGGTATGCACAGGGTATGCAGATGATATAAAATGAAGAAAATCTCCAGTATTAGTTATAAATACTTGAGGGTAGGCATTTTATAAAACTTGCAATGCCTATTCTTATGTTTTTCATAGCTCGTACTGGAGATTTTCTTCATTTTATATCATCTGCATACCCTGTGCATACCCTCTATGCACGCCACTGATCGTACCGGAATCTAATCATCGCACCTACATCGCTAAACGGTATATCTTAGTCGGCAGGCTCCCAACAGACCAGACCAGATAAATTTCAGAAATTATGATCCCGGGACCTGCCACTGAGACTACCACAGTGGTCACAACTGCGCTATGGAAGTCATCAGCAAAAACGGAGATTTTATTCCAAATGATTGCAAATTAAATGTCTCATACGCTGAGGAGTTACCAAAACTGAGTGAGTTTTGATAAAACTCCCTCTAAGCAAGTGTCAATTGCATGAAAGAAACTTTATTAATTTTAACATTCCTAACATAGAAAAACCTATTTGTCCATTAAAACTAAAAAAAAAACGGAATTATCCTCGATCTGCCTTTGAGAGTCGATTTATTTGTTAGGAAGGTCTAATATTAATATTTCTAGTGCTTAAATAAAACATTCGAATTCGATATTGGATAGAAGCAGGCGTTATTTGCGGAAATCCATGATATATTATCAGATGCATCTTAACAATTATTCATTGTAAAGTCAACATCTCCTGAGGATGCTCCGGTTTCGGAGCGAAACGTGCGTAGAGGGTATTTTGACGAGGATCTGTTTGGTGTGGAGTATAAGGATTAAAGAAATTATAAATTACACCACACAGATTCTCCTGCTTTTCGCGGAGTATAGCAAATTAAGCTCAATTTTAATAATGCGAATTCGAGGCAAACGTTAGCACGATCAAGCACACAACGCCATATTGTAAGAAATATTATTAACAGAATGTAAATTATTTTTAAAACAAACGATAAGACTTGTAATTACTATTATTCAATTATTTATAACTGATACGCAATGGTAAACAGCAAGCGGAAAAAATACGACATAATATATGATAACGCTCGGAGGCTGTTAAACTGTGGGTACTGATAAGTGATAACACAGACAAATAAAAGTCTACTAAGACTTGATTTGTATGTAACTCCAGTTCATTCGATCTTTTAAACTACACTATTTTTACTTATTTGTGTTTTATTTTTATTGCTTTTTAGTGAAAAGTATATTTTAAAAATAAAATACCAAGAAGTGAAAAAAAATTAATAAAAATAAAAAAAATAGAAAAAAGTTGTCTTTTTTTTCTTTTTTAGAACATAGTTGACACTAAACTAACACACAAAAATAGATTACACAGTAGATAAACTGAAATAAATATAGTTTTATGTGTTACACACTCTGCTTGAAAAGGTTTTGTTAGATTTAATCCAAATATATCTCTATAATGATATGATTGCTTGGAAGCATGCAGCACCGCTTTCATCTCTCACAAGATTAGAAAGGGCAAATTGTTAAAGGTTGAAAAGAGCAACTGCTGTGTTTCTTGCAGACTTCTTCTCGGCAAAGTCTGCATACTGAACTGGTGTTAGAGTCACTACAAACAGACATACATGAATTTTTGGGACACGATAACGCTAAGTCTACGTTTAAGTCTATTTGAAATTAGTAGACATTTGTTTTCTTTTTCTAATTTTATTAAGGATAAACTGGATTCATCATTAACGTTTTGTTCTACGACAATTATTTACTTTTACTGGTGATACGCTTATTTATTTAATTTATTTAATAATTGTTTAGGTTAATCTAAGTGTTGAAGAATGTCGGACAATTTCGATTGCTAATTCGGACACGAGGGGTCACTCAATCCAGTCAACGCTCACACAAAGAAACGCTCACTCTCCGGATCCTTTTCCTGATTCCTTTCTAAGATATTAATCAGCTAAAGCAATATTTTATTCTTTTTCATCATCATCATCATCGTCAAAACGACTATAACTATATTACACGTGAGGCCCGTGCCTAACAATATAACTAAATAGAATTTACCATACGTACCATATAAAAGTCGATTTCTGTCATAATAATGACGCCATTCTTGTCACCGGAGAAAAGTCGCATGCCATTCTTGGACCACTCTATCGCTGTTATCTTACTCTTGTGCAAGTCTCCAATTGTGTATCTAGAAATTAAGTATTTTTTAGCAATTTTTTCTCTCAAAAACTCAAAAGCCATCGAGCCAAAACTGACGCCATGAGATGGGCCGTTAGACTGTTGAGATTTTAAACACGGAAGTGTTTTTTCTTTAAAGTAAGTTTTAAATAAGAGAACAAGTCACTATGATTTATGATTTAAAAAGCTACATTTAAACTTTGGAAGCTTATATCTAGAGTTTTTATCAAGATTATGTTTGGTTTGTAAGAATATTAACTATCAGTTTTTGAAAGAACTATTCGGGAATGGGAATTTTAAATGAAATCAAAATGGCGGACGATAGGTAAGCCAGGCTGCATACGAAAAACTTCATTGGCCTTTTACTTAAACCCCCACAAAAATGTTTTATGGCAACGTATACATATTTGTAAAAGGTATTTATTGACACTATCGCCCCTATTATACTTAAATGTATGTCTTAATTTTCGCAAACAGTCGACTTAGGGGGCGTCCATAAATTACGTGAGGTGTTTTTTTTAATTTTCTGTCCCTCCCTTACCCCCTGGTGATATGTCGTGAGATTTTATTCAACCCCCTCTCCCATCCCCCAATCTCACGTGAGATTTTTCCAAATGTGGGTTTCTTACGTAAACGCGTTGTATTGTTATTGTATAAAGAAAAAAACATATGGATCAGTAGATGTGTAACGTCGAAGTATGAATGAAATTATTTTCTCATGAACGAATTAGTGAATGATCTTAATCGTATTAGGATTGCATTTAAAATTAACTCTTAAGCATGTACAATCTAGATTAAATGGACCAAAACAATATAATTTTTTATTTCCGGCTCCGCTTTCATCTCTCACAAGATAGAAAAATGAATGTTAAAATGTAAAATGTAAATTGTTGATGTTCAAAAAGAGCAACTGCTGAGTTTCTTGCCGGCTTCTTCTCGGTAGAATCTGCCTTCCGAACCGGTGGTAGAGTCACTACAAAGTGCTTATATTAGGCGTACTTGAAATAAATGAATTTTGAATTTGTAAGTACAAAAAAACATTGACCTACAAGTTATGAAACTCAGACTACTTAATTATCAAGAATAAATCTATTGGATTTAATCACTGTATAATTTAATAAATAACTTCCTACGCGCGTTCAATAGATTACGCATACGGCACAAGCGGGCGCATTTGAAATAAACTTAGAATCATGTTTTAATCAACGAGTGTATTTATGTAACAATATTGTCTCCTTGCGATGGAACCTTTTATAGGTTTATTCGAATGAGTAAAGAATAACTTTTCACTTTGATTTTTATCAGCGGTTGCTCGTTTACTTCGACTTTGCAATTCAAATTTCGAATTTATTGTTTCCAGTTTACGGCGGGTAAAATAGCCTGGAAGCCAGTGTTGTGCACTTCATACATGCACAAATGCACTTCCTATCCAATTTTTTTTTATAACTCGCTTAGGAAGACATTTTATTTCGTTTACGCCTGGTAAAACATTTCTTGCATAGTGTTTGTTCTCCCGTACGAAAATTCAAAATAGCTACCTATTTATGTCCTACAGGCTGAAATGAGTTCAAACTCATCGTCTGATGGTTACGACACGGGAACGCTTTCGCATACAACCACAACACCGCCATCCTCCTCTGGGGCATCAGAGGTTCCTACGTACTTCTGCGCTCCAGTTGCGATTCGTGAGGCAAACACGGGGTTCACCTTTTAATTTGAAGGCTGAGCGACAGATACCATGTGTGCACACAATTGCTCCTAACGCGTATTAATTAATAGTAATTGTTGTACTTTACATTTCAGCAATCGTGTGTATATACCAGCGGTCATACCCGTTCCCAAAATTTTCCCATAAAAAACTGAATTCCGCTATTTTAAACGATATATCCCGATATACCGCATCGACTCTCTCGACGGTTCTATTACTAGTCATCTCGGCTCCTCAAGGTCGTTGTATAATGTTAAAAACCCTGCTTTAAGCTAATAAGTTGGCCCTATCATATGCAGTAAATATTTTTCAAACACGACTGATAGTTTCAGGGATTATTACATTTGAACAAAAAATACTTTAGCTTTATTTTTTGTGTAGGTATATACTTGTTGGTGCTTAACGGGCGACGGCCTTGGCGACGTAATATCAGCGTCTACCACATGACAACAGCTGTATTGCACATACGAGATATAATAAAAAGAACCGCTTATCTAACGCACGCAATATGAGAAAAAATAAATTAAATATACAATGACAATAAAAACTTATGCAGTTAATAAATATTTATTTTTATCTATGGTAGGGTTATTGTCCTCCTTAATTGTTTGTAAACTCCCTCACAGGGAACTACCCTAATATATTTCCCTGTGAGCTGCGATACATCTGTCCGTCCATACTAATATTACTATGTGAATGTGTGAGTTTGTTTATTACCTATTTACAGTCAACCACTGCACCAAACTTATTAATTTTTATTTCACGACAACTGCTATCTCACCTGGTGGTAAGTGATGATGCAGTCTAACATAGTAGCCAGCTAACCTGTTACCTAGCTAGGGCTAGCTAGCTATGCATTCAACTTTAAATTTCAGTGTTTTTTCTCCCAATCTACGACAATATACTTTAATAGAAGAATAAAACATATTTAGCCTTTTAGAACCAAATCGTAAACATTGGCGATTGGAAAATAGTTACTATGAACATTTTTTTTTTATACTACAACAATACACACATCTCCATCTAGCCCCAAAGTAAGCGTAGCTTGTGTTATGGGTACTAAGCTGCCTGATGATACTTAGAAAATACATATAAACAACCAGACACTGAAAAACATTCATGCTCATCACTTTAAGCAATTTTTATATCACTTTCTTTACCAGTGAATGGTGTGTGAAGTCTACAAATCTGCACTTTAACAGCATCGTGGGCTATGGCCTTAACCCTTCTCATTCTGAGAGAAGCCTATTGTGAGACAGTAATGGTTTGATAATGACAATCTATCTATAATGATAACATAACTGAAGAGATTGTTATTTTGTTTGAATATGCTAATATCGGTATCTATCAATTGGGTTAGAAAAATATATTGCGCATTTGGTAGCCCAATTTTTGCAGAAGATAACAGTGCAGGTTGGCGAGTCTACGCAGGTATTGGTTAAAAATTATAGAGGAATATATAAGCCTGAAAAGATAGTTTGTATGTTAAACTTACCTTTCCACTTTAGGTTCAACCTTTGGTTTGAATGTGTCTGGTACATTCTCTGGATGCTCCTTGGGGACCTGGAACACGGTGACTTGTCCTGCAGCATTCCCTGCACCCACCATGTAATCCACTGTGCTTACTATTTTCACAAACGTTATTGGGGAGGTTGACGCCTGAAACAAGAGCCACTTTGAGTCACCAGGCTAAGTAACTTCCAGTCTCCTAGATACAAGAAATATACATGAAATTTAATAGCTCATCCTTAAAAAGATCTTGCAACGTCTAATGTCATTTGGTAATTATGAAATAAAAGAAAAAAATTACATGTCTTCTAATCTGGCTATTCTTCTTAAAAGAGCTTGATTGGCTGAAATAGCAATTCCAGCTTGCTTGCTAGCAATTTTCCTCATACAAGAAGATAAAGTTATGATAATCTTTGCTTGTGCAGAAAATATCTTTACAAAATTGCAAATGGAACAAGCAAATATATTCTCTGAACTTAGAGTAATATTTATAACTGTTCAGGTTTTTTCAATATCGCCCTATTAATTTTTTAAATATATACCTATCTAGGAATGTACTACTGTGTAATTTTTTTGAAAGTGAAAGTTTTAAAGTGTTACAAGGTGAACGAAAGCCGTTCTAGCATATGGGTAAGTGCTTACTTCGCATCGCAGCCGTTGTATGTTCCCTTTTTTCCTATCGTACCAGTACACAAGCCCTACGTTCGTTCCAAGGGCTATATACTCGCTCACAGCGTCCACGCATGTCAAGCACAGTTCATTAGAAAACAAACCAGTCTGAATCCGGGGAGGAATCAAGTTCAATATATGAGAACAGGGTGTCCATTCGCGGACGAAACCCTCCTCAGCACCACTGGTTACTTCCATGCTTGTGTATTTCGTGAAATCTACGTGTGGTGATGATGAGAAAAATGCGAATTCAGCCTCAATATCATGACTTGGTAGTGAAGTTTTAATAAAATATTAACCAAAAACACGGTCTTCAAAACGACATCGACTTGTTTTTGACGGCAGAAGCAGATGTTTTTTTTTTATTGAACAGTGACAGTTGACACAATATGTTGTCTGAGAATGTCACTTTGAGCTTAGATAACTATATTGTGACTACGATTTGATGAACAGTGTTACTTCATAGGTACATTTCTCGGTAACTCAAATAGTAAGTACGTAATTAAAATACCCTTCGCTAATCCGCACTTGGCCAGGGTGGTAGACTACGGCCTAAACCCTTGTAATTCTGAGCAGAGACCTTTAGTGGGCCTGTTGTCCTTATCTTTAGTCATTTGACAGTTATAGATATCGAATATACTCAGTTTCAATATTTAATCCAAACAAAAGGACGGTAAACTACTTCCTCAAATCTCAATATTTCAGCTCATTCAAGCATTCAAATATTCGCATTTCGGTTTTCTAATATTATATTGTCTTTATAAACTTTACTTTTCTACTCACAGAGCTTATAAATACTGATCTATAACTATTTTCTAAATATTGATTTAAAACTGTCACTCTGTCTCTGCCTCGTACGATTGAGGACCATGCTGTGTTTTGTATCTGTAGTTCTATTCGCCAACTTTCACAAACAAATTGAACCTTATGTCATCATGTCATCAGCATCAAGTCATTTTATGTCGTGTCTGTCACTTGTCAAAAGTAATCCGTCGGGGCGTTTGCGTCGGGGGGAATTTAGTCCATTATTTATTGAATGAAAGTTTAAAATAGTGAAATTATAAAAAATGGCTGAATCTGTAACAGAACTCCCTATTACTGTAGAGGAAAGTGTTATAGAAGGCCTACAAAATGGAACATGCAAGACCCCGTTGAGCATTGAGGGAGTCGCAATAGCGTACTTAAGTTTAGTGATAATGGCTATTTTACCCATATTTTTTGGGTCTTTCCGCTCTGTAAAATACTTAAAAGAGCAAAAGGTGAGTCTAACTTTGATTATTTCATTTATCAATCTCACTTTATCATTGTTAAGCGTGGTTTCAACGTCCAATAAGAACAGCGCACGCACTGTCTTCGTGGCACATTTTGAGCGTTTATCCAGCCTTCCCATGTGTCACTGTAGAGTCCCAACACTGGCGATTACTTGATCTATCCCTAGGAAATAATTTATTTAAGGAGTTATCCTAGGTTGAGAATTGGTTTAGCCAACAGACCTTTCTAAAATGCTCAGACACCATTATGCTCATTTTCCATTTCGTTATATCTGTGATGAAGGGAAGTATTGATTAAATATCACTAGCCCACTGTCACATGGGGAAATTTTTTTTAGCTTAGACCCTCAATACTGATCCATTGCAGGCAAGTTGGCTCAGGTGATGACAGAAAGTCCCACTGGTGTTCAAAGGGCTGTTCTATAAACAGAGTTTTATCATCAGCATACATTTCTGGACATGGCCTGGCCTTTCCAGGCTTTGACCTGTTGCCGGTTGGACAACCAATACAGCCCAAAGTTTTTTTATTAGCCCCTGATCACTCTTGTGACTTTCTCTTTTTGATCTTAATGACTACTAATGTGTCTTTAGTTTAGGAAATATCACACTTACACTAACACTATAATTATTATATTTACTCTATAATTAATGAGGTAATAGATTTGTTGTGCACAGGTTTTTTACTCAATTATTCAAAAATAATAAATAAATTTAGCACATTTATTTTATTTCACAGCAAAAATATTAAGTTTTCCTAAGGAAAATCAAAACATTTATCAAGCTTCCTTATTTTTTTTTTAATGTTAGCTAATGTTGAAATTACAAACTAAAGATAATAAGTTGTAAATCCATAACCTGAATACCAAATCAAGAGCTTAAAAACAAATAAAGACTTATTTAAAAGAGTATAAAAAAATTATAAAAATCAGGATATCTATCAAGTCTGGACATATGAAAAGAATGAGGAACTATTTCCTCCATTCCTGAACATAATAAGATCCTAACTAAATCAAAATGGAACTGAGAACTAAGTGGCACACCTTTAAATTGAATAAGAATTTTTGGAATGCTGCCCATTGACCAGACCTATATATGATAGGTCTGGTCAATGGGCAGCGACCCTGCTTTCTGAGTCCATGGCAGTGAGTTTGATTCCCACAAGTGGAACATGTTTGTGTGATGAGCTCAAATGTTTTTCATTGCTGGGTGTTTATCTGTATATTATAAGTATTTATGTATATTATACATAAAAATATTCATCAGTCATCTTAGTACCCATAACACAAGCTACGTATACTTTGGGGCTAGATGGTGATGTGTGTATGGTTTTAGTATATTTATTTATATATACTGTATGTATTATTTTCCCTATTGTAACTATCTCAAAAGTTTCCAGTAAAGAATATATTATAATTATCAATTAATAATAATTGGCAGAAGTTAGTTGAATGAATTTATTGTTTCAGGAATCAGGTGAAATACATGAGACAATGACGAATAAAGATGCGCTGATGTTCCCCCTGTTTGCATCTTGTGCTCTCTTCGCCTTCTACATATTCTTCCAATTCTTCTCCAAGGAGTACATCAACCTTCTTCTCACTGGATACTTCTTCTTCCTTGGCGTGTTGGCTTTGAGTCATCTGCTTAGGTAATTATGAAAGGAATTTTATATGATATCTGTTTAATTAACCAGGTAAGCCTGGCCTCCTTCTTCAGAGGGACTTAGATATTGGACACTGCTGCTATGAGGCTTAAGCAGTAACTATGAAATGATAGTGATGATAATTCAAACTGACAGCTAAATTGTCTCTTCACAGCATGGGCTCAACAGTACCAATTAAGTAATGCAGGTTATTTCTGTGAGTTCTTTAATAGAAAAATCACTTGTTTCGCAGTTTGTGACCTAAACCATGCATCAAAACAAAAGGTTGGCTTTAGTTATAGTTATATGAGGGAGACACATCTTCATTCAGGTTTCGGTGATAACTAGCCACGGCCGAAGGCTCCCAGAAACAAGACCAGACCGCAGAGAATGCTAAAATTAAAAATTCCCTATCCCTAAATTGATCAAACAATGGACCTCATCTTATAAGACCACTGCTCGCATCACTGAGCCAGAGAAATTGAACAATATATGGATTTAAAACGAAATTTTAATAAATTAGTTCATTTTATTCTTGACCTTAAATTAGCTTATATCTATTAAGTTTATGGCTAATTTAAGATAATACTCTATAATTTATGGCTAATTTAAGATAATACTCTATAATTAATATAGAGTATTATCTTAAATTAGCCATAGCCATAAAACTGTTATTTGTGCTACATTGTGGAGTTCCAGTCCTTGTGTAATCAATATAGTTATATCTCTGCTGCCTTCGTTCTTCGTCCGCATTTACGGTTTCATACAAATAAAGTGGGAAACGTTTCTTTCGCTGGGATAACAATTATGTTTCAGAGGTACATTATATACCGTCTCTAAGACTTTGTGAAACCAAAACGCTACTAGTTTTTGAGTAAATCACTGCCATAGCTTTTATTGAAAGAAATCAGATACAGCCCTATTATCACGCGCAAAAGAAAAGTCAAGTGACCGCACTTTATTAGGTACGCGTCGCGTAGCGTAGGTCCTATGCGCGTGTCGGTCTTTTATCTTCAATAGGGTTGTCATAAGTAAACACTTAGAATGTTTTGAATTAGTTTGTATGGAATAATAAATATGCTTCTTTTGATTTAATGTATTTATAGGGAATGATGTGTGAAATATTATGCACCCCCCAATAGTACAAGTTGAGCGTTGTACTTCCGTTACAAGTTGTATACACGTTATAAAGTAATAACAAATATATGCGCTTATCAACCACGGTTGGAACCTTTTAGAAAAACATTATTATGATTTTAGTGTAGCGTAACGAATAATAATATGCACAGAACAAGTTGTTGTATAATTTTGTACCGCATTTAATTAGACGTGTTCAAAGTCTAACTTTTTTTATTAAAATTAAAATTGTAGTTCACGCGGATAATGGACGTGGATGTTTACGTTATTGTTGACTACTCTTTCTATCTCTCTCTCTAGTCTCTCCTGTGATTGCTGGAGATCGTAGTCATCGCATCGGTTTCTATCCGAGGTCAGCCTAGCAATAGCGTAAAATTTGCACATTGGGTATCTCATTGGTCTACTCAGCCTCTGAGCGGCCTCTTGGTCTCTTGCCTTCAGTGTTTCCCGTGATATTAAGTTTTTCTAAACTCTCATCCCCACGTAGCAGGATATGTCTAAAATAAAGGAGCTGGAGTAGCATATGTAGCAAAAAACTTGCAACTATTTTACTAAAAATTACTCACCACAATGCTAAATTTTAGGTATTTATTTTGAGTGTTTAAAGAGACTAGTTGTAGTTGGGTTTTTTTAATTTTAGTCACAGAGTTAAAAACATTGAGAAAACGCGTACTCGACCGATATGTATTGAAGCAATGAAAAACCACTCCACTTTAGTAGTGTTTCTCGAACAGGCGGTTAGTCACTTCATTCCATTCAGCAGTTGACAGTAATCATGTTACCTCTAATGTTCTAGAAGTTCACCATCAAATGGGGAAAATGGGAAAAGTTTATGAGCTAGCATATTCACGGGTGTGAAGTGAGACGTGTGCGGGGCGTTTTCACTGTTTTTGAGCACAATACACTGCATCCAATAATGGCTGAATGAGGGTTCTGTATGTTCTTAATTCTATGATGTTAATCATTTGACGCGGGTAGAGTTTGTATATTAATGACATTTTATAGTTTCCTAAAAAACTGTGCCCATTTTGGGCCATTATTTGCATATCAGCTATGCAAGTTTTAAGATATTATTTAATAATATATCTATCATTTATTCTTTTTCATTTTTTTTTTTAATTCTTGTGCTTTTGTTTTAAAACAAATAAAAAACTAAAAATTTATAATATAATAAAAAGTATTATTTTATTATTAAAAGCCACGTAGGGGCACTAAAGTAACTTGTTTTCGCCTTCGGCTTTTAGTTTATTTTAGTCATGACATGCACACTGATTAAAAAATAATCATATATTTTTTAGTAAATCTTTATCTTGTGTTGATTGACCTACAAATGCTCAGAGGCCAACGTCTTCACGTCGTGCGTAATGTAAATCCCAATTTTACTGTTTACCCACACTTATCAGTGTTAGACCCGGTCAGGGCTTCCCTGCTGTGATTCATAATATCGGACGTGTTAGCAGCCTTTTGTTTGTTATCCAAACACCCATAATATGTGTCCTCTATAGAAGATTCAACGAAACAACAAAAATCATTACGCATTCTTATAAATATCTTTTGCAGCGTTTAAAATATCCGGCAGTATGCTGTCAAAACGTGAATAGCTAATTTTTATGCAAACAATATAACGAAAATTGCAGGGTTTCGAATAACCTAGCCTGTTACCATTTAAGGCTGCATCATTACTTACTATTTCACGACCTGCCTGGTGCAGCGGTGAGCACTGTGGTTTAAAGTTGGAGGTCTTGGGTTTGATCCCGGATGGAGCAATTTGGGAATTTATTATTTCCGAATTTTCTCTTGTCTTGCCTGGTCGGCCGTGGCTAGTTACCACCCTACCGACGAAGACGTACCGCTAAGTTAGCGTTCCGGTACGATGTTGCGTAGAAACCGATTAGGGGCGTGGGTATAACTGCCATACTCCCTATCGGGCTAGCCTGCTACCATCTTAGACTGCATCAACACTAAATTTCAATTTATTCAGCACAATACATAATTTTACATTTACAATACAATATTTGAAATTAATTTAATTATATAATGTAACGTATTTACACCCAGGTGATATTGCTGTCAAGAGCTGACTTGTACTTGAATAAAAAAAGCATCAGGTGTTATTTGTAGCCAAGGAAAATTTTATAGGGGGAATAAAATCGTGTGAGCTATGTCGGTAACTCTTGCTGTTTTCCGAAGCATTGTTTGCCCTATCGTCCACTGAGTGCTTCTGAGCTGTTGTAATATATTTTTATATTATTGGTAGGACTTCGACTTCACTTCCGGGGGGCCTTGTTCGAATCTCAGCATGCGCCTCTAACATTTCTAAGTTATGTGCGTTTCAAGAAATAAAAATATCACTTTCTTCAAAGGTGAAGGAAAACATCGTGAGAAAACCTGCATGCCTGAGCGTTTTCCACACTGTTCTCAAGGGTGTGCGGAGTCCACCAATCTGTACTGGCCCAGCGTGGTGGACTAAAGCCTTAACCCCTTCTCATTGTGGGAGGAGACCCATGCCCTATAGTGGAACGGTAATGAGGTGATATGATGATGAATATACATTTTAACTTACTCATATCTTGCAGCCCCATCATAGCTCTGATCGTGCCTGCGTCGGTGCCAAACCTCCCGTACCACATACTGTTCACGCGCGGCGAGAGGGACGCACGCACCGACATCGTCAACTACAAGTTCACGTCTTATGACGTCATCTGCCTCGTCATATCGCTCATATTCGGCGCCTGGTATCTCCTCAAGAAGGTGAGTCTCTTAGCCTCTGTACCGAACGTGTCCTCTGTATTTCATGTCGATTAGTGGCTTGCATAGAGGGTATGCAAAATAATAAAAAACGTGGCGTGCATAGAGGGTATGCAGATCATATAAAATGAAGAAAATCTCCATTACTAGTTAAAAATACTTAGGGGTAGGCTTTTTATAACTTTTACAATGCCTATCCTTTAGTTTTTGACAACTCTTACTAGAGATTTTCTTTATTTTATATCATCTGCATACCCTGTGCATACCCTCTATGCACGCCACGTTTTTATTATTTTTAGGTTCATTAGTACTTTCTGTCATTGATCGACCACTGATACGTTATGTAGGTACCTTACGTTATAACAAGCTATCTTTAAGTCCCCAGTAATAGAGCTTTATCTAACAAAAGCAGCAATACAACATTGTTTACTAACTTGTAACGTCACAAGTAGGTAAACAGATATTCAATCTCTGTTTTGTGATATCTCTCTACATGGATAATACCAGCACATGCGATATTTTTATTACATTCAAATACTTTATTGCAGTAGCAGTCTTCATTTTTTTTTAACGGACGTCCTTTTACTTTTAAATGTATGTTTGTCAAACTCTGTAATTAATAGACAGTTTTGCAAAACTGTTTTTGTTTTAAAATTGGCTTTTTCCAAATTGTTCTAATTAAAATCTCATATAGATCTGATGCAGATCGAAGACAGGCGACTTAACTCTTCTAAAAATACAAAAATAAAAATACCTGTACACTGAAAATGGTTACGCAAGTATATTCAGTATATTGGGATACGCCTACATTTTCTATCAAAGTTAGGAGTAGTTACATATTTTTTCGCCATTTGAAGCTAGATATACTATCGAAATAGTTTTATTTTAAAATATCTTGTTTGTTTTCCCGTTGTGCAGCACTGGATAGCGAACAACCTGTTCGGCATAGCGTTCGCGATCAACGGCGTGGAACTCCTCCACCTCAACAATGTGGTGACCGGCTGCATTTTGCTCTGCGGCCTGTTTCTCTACGACATCTTCTGGGTGTTCGGCACCAACGTCATGGTCACCGTGGCCAGGTCCTTCGAAGTGCCCATTAAATGTAAGTTGGCAGTTGTTACTGTCTATAAATCAATCAATCAATCAATCAAAATTACTTTATTGCACACAAGAAAAAAAAAACAACAAAGGTACAATTAAATTTGTGTAACAAAGGCGGCCTTATCACTTATAGTGATTTCGTCCAGGCAACCATTATGAGGAATTGGCTCACATATGAATCCTTATAATATATAAATTAGAATAAATATATATAATATAAAAATATATTTTTATACATATATATAAAGTGTAAACAAAAACCGAAATAATACTTTACAGGCTTTAGAGGTACATTATTTACTGTCTCTGAGACTTATCTGAGAAACCGAAACGCTAATAGTTTTTGAGTAAGGCACTGCCAAAGCTTCCCACCAAACCGATCCCACCGTATAAGTTTTTATTAATTAATACATTCTCTTTTTACGTTATTCTTTGATCGAAGAAGCAAGTAGTGGCAACCTATAAGGTTTTTTAAATTAATGCAAATAAGCTATTGTCCACTTTTAACAAATCTCGTGGGAGCCGATTGTTTTTGGCACAAAAAGTAGCCTAAAATTTTATACTCTCCTAACATTTTACGTTATGTTATGTTTTCCTTATCCTAAGGTTGCCTGGAAGAGATAGCTACGAAGCGATAATACCTCATTTTGTATACTTCTTCTATGTGTTTTTGTTATTCTTCTTCTGTAGTTTTATTTGTGTGCAAATAAGGAGTATAAATAATTAAATAAATAATTTTATCCTTCCAACTAACTCAGTGCCAAAAAACAAGTTGAAGGACAAACAAACACTATCGTATTAATGAAATTAGTAAGGATTAGTTAATTATGAATAAAAAAATGTAACATATGCTATAGCCAAATGAAGAAGAAAAAATGTATAGGGCTAATAATGATATTCAACATTTGTCCACAGTGGTGTTCCCCCAGGACCTCCTCGTCAACGGCTTGAACGCCAGCAACTTCGCAATGCTGGGTCTCGGAGACATAGTCGTCCCTGGACTGTTCATCGCTCTCTTGTTGCGTTTCGACAAGAGTTTGAAGCGCGGCTCGGAGTTCTACTTCCGCGCCACATTCACCGCGTACATCTTGGGGCTTCTGGCTACTATACTGGTGATGCACGTGTTCAAGCACGCTCAACCTGCGTTGCTGTACCTGGTGCCCGCTTGTTTGGCCACTCCCCTGACGCTCGCCTTGCTGAAGGGAGACATCAACGCGCTTTTCAAGTGAGTGATAAACAAATTCTTAACTTACTTTGAACTCCTAGTGTTTATGCTTTTTTGAGCTCCAGCATAATATCCAGGCCTCAGACGCAGTCGTTCCTGGACAAAATAATATATCCTGAGTCTTTTGGCCAATACTGGTGATTAAATTTTCAAGTGAGTGGTATACCTGGTCATAACTTTTGGTGGTGTTTATTTCTTCTGATCTCATACCTGCTTCCCGTTTTATTGGTCACGCCACACACGCAATCTTAGTTGAAAAGTAACATCAACGCCCTCTTAAAGTGAGTGATAAACAAACTCTTAACATCTTCTGGACTCCTAGTACTTTTGCTCAGAACGCTGAAGGATGACATCAATGCGCTTTGGCACTTCCAAAGCGCAGTGATGTACACATTCTTTACTGCTTCTGGACTCCTGGTACTTATGCTCAGAAAATTATATTTCACTAAGCTTAAGCATCTTGTCCGGGCCTCAGTTGCAGACGTTCATAGATAAGGAGAAGTTCATAATTAAGGATATGCGTGTAAAAGGAGTGGATAATGAGATGACGGCTGATAGAAAATATGAGAAATATTGTGCAGACTCGTCATAGTGTGGGATGAGGACAAGAAGAGTTGTGTGCGCAAACACAGGTGCACTCCAGAGTCTAAGCCTGTGGATTCGATTCCCAAAACTGGAAAATGATTGTGTTATGTATGACCATGAAAGTTTTTCAGTGTCGGTTTATTAAAAGTTTTATGTATATTATTTATATATACTAATCAGTGATCTTAGTACCCAAGACACAAGCTGCGCTTAAGGGCTAGGTGACGATGTGTGTATTGTCGTAATATATTTATTATTTACTAGCTGTACCCTGTCACGCTTCGCTGTGGTACATTGTGATTGAATGGTTTAGAAAATAGATAAAAACAGTCCTTGATGCGTATTATATATCATGCTAAAATTTCAGCTTGATCGGTGCAGAACTTTTTGAGTATTTGAAGCGTACACAAACCAACATAACATTTTTATATAAATGGATTATATATAGACAGTCAATAAATAAAATGTTCCTTATCCGCAGCTATGAAGACCAACCGGCGCTGCCCGAATCTCCGACGGACGCGGTCAAGGCGAAGAAGTCTGAGTAAAACTTACAATCCACTCATTGCACGCACAAATAAACGACAAGTTGTGAATTAGGCACATTAAGCTCAGCGCACACTACAACGGGCCGCTCCGCACCGAATCACATTCCTGATACATATTATGATATATGATTCGCTGTTGCCCGCGTTCTTTGGAACACAGCATCGCCACAATGCTGCTTAGCGGCAGAAATAAGCATGGCGATAGTAATTCCCCGGGCGAGCTCTTTTACAAAAAGCTCTACTAATAGTAGTACTGGGATAAAACATTGCCTATTTTACTATACGTCTTTTTAATTAATGCAAAAAATCAAGTTAGGGCGCAAAGGGAGGACATACAAACAAACAAAACTTCCGCATTTATAATATCAGTTAGGATGTGATCGATTTTATTTGATTGGTATACAATCAATGAATTTGTTTTTCATAATTATGTTAATGAATTGCTCGTTGACGTCTTGTCCTTCAAAGGTACACTGCTGAATATATTTAGAATAAAGTCTTTGCTGGACATTACTCTTTTTGACAATGTATAATGTAGACATCTTATCCTTGTCCGCATCTTCTCTGGGTTTTACTCTTCTTTTGATAGTATTAAAATAAATAATAAAATATATTAATTACATCTTGGTTAAGAAATTTTTAATAAAAAGGCTGGCAATAAGCGTTCTGTCCGCTGTAATCTTAAACAAGATGATGACATTTGGTTATTGTAATATAGATACTGGATTAAAGATTAACTGTGAAGTTTCTTCTTCTTTTACGGTGGTAGTCACTGCAAACATTCAAACTTGACATTTCAGAAGTGCTGAAAAAGTGGGCCTATCTGAAATAATTTTATTATGAGTCTCCTAGGAATTTCTAAACTCCATTATCATTGACCCTTTTTTGTTATCTGTCCATCTAATGGAGGATATACAAATGCTGCGACTTGCAGGACCATTCAAACACTACAGGTTCTCTGAGTTACGAAAATTCCTTTCAATGTCAACCACAAATTTCCCTAAAAATCGATTAATTATAGGTGTTTGTTTTGCGGTGCGCCCCGTTTAAGTGTGCGCAAGCCTTTACAAAAATATTTTTCTATCTGCCTTCAATGGTGAGGGACCATTACAATGAGAACATACTTCCAACACTAGATTACTTTATTTAGGCCGAGAGCTAATGGACGATTCATTCAAAGTGTTGATAAGTCGACATAGAAATTTCAACGAAATTATAAAGTACAAGATTTGCTCGCTCGCAATTGAGGTGTCGTTTTCTTGTATAGAAATAAATGAACATCGGAGTATAGTGGATCTTATTTACTAAACAGTAAAGCTCAAATTTGCTTACAATTCTTAAATAGGGCTTTGACATAACGTTTGTGTAATAAAAATCAGGAGTACACAATTTGCAACTCTACAATGAGTGACATTAGGTTCATATGACTTTAAGAATACAGTTTAATTTTCGAAAACAATTCCTCGATTGCAAGCGGAACGGAAGCTTGTACGGAACAATTTAATCTCCTCAGCTTTGTTTTGCAGAACCATAGCAGTACTAAAAGATTAGAAATATACCGGTGTACTTTGAACGAATCTGCTTTCGTGCCTTCGGATGTAATGATAAGTAAAATGACACTTCCTTTTAGAATCTTCCATTGTTTTATTAATTCGGACTTGCATAAATAAATGGTTATTGTAATAAAATGTGCATGATTAATGTCTAAAATTGTGTACGTTTAGAATTGTGGCTTGTGTATATGAATGTATATTTTGGGCTCGTGCCGTATATAGAAGCGGAAGCAGATTTAACCTGGGCTAAGTTCCCGGTTTGCTAAAATCATCAAAGGAAATAAGGTTGTAAATCTTTTGGCAGACTAAAATTACTGAACTGATGAATGAGTGAGGTACTTAAGTATTTGTTTATATACTACAGTACAATATTACAATTAAATTATATAATATATAAATAATATTATAATTGTTTTTTTCGTTTAAATGTGAGCACTAGATTACATTAAGTATATTAAGTTTTCGATTTTTTTTTAATTCTATTTTTTTAATATTTGATGTTACCAATTAGTAAACAATATTGCCAGAAGTAAATGTCGATGTAAAATCTCTAGATGAATCATAATATGTATAAATGTTTGTGTAATAAGTACATTCCGAAAAATAAATAAATAGGAAATATGAATTAAATATTAAATTGAAATACATAGTTTCATTTCTCGATTGGGGCCCGAAAGTTGTATATTATATAAAGTTGTATAGATAAATTCTCTCTTCTCGTCTTACCAGGTGAACAGAAGGTGAGATTGCAGTCAAAGGTCTAGCTCTAGTTGTATAAAAATAATGAGAGTGGAATTTCGAGGTCACATTTCCGTACATACAGATCTATTTAAAAGTGTTAATTCGGTTGTCCATTTATATTAATAATTGGCGAAACAAGTTGTAAATATAAATAAAAGCAACAACGATTCGCCGGAAATGGAAACGTCCTACATCAATCCACCTAAAAATTCACCAAAAATATCTAACCTATCAATAAATAAAACAGAATTATTTAAAAACAACAGTATATTTGACAAACCTAGACTTGCTGCGGGTCACAACTTGTGTAATTTAGAAAGTTAATAGGTTATATTTTAACAGTCTCATGGTTACTGAAAAGACATTAAACAAATAAATTATATTATAATATACAATTATATTATAGTTTATAACTTAGTATTAGTCTTGGCAAAAGTGTTATTCCCGAGGTATACTTTTATTCATGAATCCTAAACCGGTACACTCAATTAAGTTTTGTTCCGCATCAGCCTTGATACTAAACTTTACCTGAAAAAGAAAGCAGAGTTGAGTATGAATGGAGCCAGTATCATTGCAATCAGCCTGTTAACATCCCACTGCTTATCACAGAACCCTTTCATAGGAGAGAGGTCTTAGAGCATAAACCTACCACGCTGTTCCAATGCGAGTTGGTGGGCTTTGTAGATTTTATCACATGTTAGTGACGATAACCGGGACGTCAATTTTCCAACTGAGGACTTGGAAAAAACTCAACATCTCACAATTCCTGGCCCGATCCAGGAATCGAACACGGGACCTCGATATCCGTAGTGATCTCGCCAACTACTAGACAAACTAGGCTCATCATCATCCGCCAACTTTATATCGGATGAAGGTTCAAATTAAAGTCTAGCCCGCCAGGTATGGCAGTTATATTAAAGTCAAGCCTAATCGGTTTTCACTTGATATCGTACCGGAACGCTTCATAGCTCAGCGGCACGTCTTTGTCGGTACGGTGGTAGCTAGCCGCGGCCAAAGCCTCCAACCAGACCAAATAAAATTTAGACATTTAGATTGCCTCTGTTGCACCTCCTATTTAACATTACGCTACCCTTATTAAAAAAGGATATTGGCGGGGTGATAAGGACAGAAATAAAACACGAGATTTAAGCTGTCAAACGTCATAATAAAAGTGACGTTTGACAGCTAAGATCATGAGATTTACAAAACGCCTTTCGTGATACGTTATTACACTGCTGATAGCACGGGCGGGCGATGTGACGCGGTAGGCCGTAGTATGGCGGATGGAGAAAAAACGTACCTTGGCAATGATTTCAGCGATGTATATAGCAGTTTCTGTGTGCAGAGTGACGTCACCCGTGCGGACTACCGACCTGCCCTCCGCCAGTACCATGTACAGTATTACCTGGTCCTGAAACATGTTACATTTTTGAAGTTTACTCCTTAAGAATCGATTTTCATATATAAGGCGCCCGGTATGAGAAAAATGTGAGTAGTAAAATCTACTGATGAATGACCTCGTTACGTTTTCGCTTTGCGACATTGCATGCCCGGCAACTGTGATGCGCAAACATGCAACGTCGCTTTCGTTTAATTAACTTATTTTTCCTATTTAAGTTACCAAGGAAACCGAATATTATCTAGGTAAAGAAACAAACACATAAATACATAGGGATAGTGTGAGATAGAAAACATTATACATTTGACGGCCGAGTGGCGCAGTGGGCAGCGACCCTGCTTTCTGAGTCCAAGGTCGTGGGTTCGATTCCCACAACTGGAAAATGTTTGTGTGATGAACATGAATGTTTTTCAGTGTCTGGGTGTTTATCTGTATATTATAAGTATTTATGTGTATTATATTCTTAAAAAAAAATATTTATTAGCTAACTTAGTACCCATAACACAAGCTACGCTTACTTTGGGGCTAGATGGCGATGTGTGTATTTTCGTAAAAAAAAAAAGTACATTTTTTTTCCTATTTAAGTTTCAAGGAAACCGAATATTATTTAAGTAAAGAAACAAACACATAAATATATGGGACAGAGTGAGATAGAAAACATTGTACATTTTTTTTCCTATTCTTGTTATTTTACAACTACAATTTAACTCGACTGCAATCTCACCTGATATTAAGTGTTTATGCAGTTTAAGATAGCTAGCTAACTATTTAGGTAAATTATATTTTTAATACTACAGGCCTCCGCTCAGGACGAGCAGGGTTTATAGTGTAGTCCACCACGAGAAATTTATGGATAACTCTCAGGCATGCCAGATTCCTTATGATGTTTTCCTCAACCATTGAAATAAGTGATATTTAATTGCTTAAAACACACGTAACTCCGAAATATTAGAAGTTCTGGGATCGAACTTGTTCCCCAAGTAAGGGAAACCACCATCTCAACTACTAGGCTAACATAGCTAGAACATTATGAAACTCATGCATTCCGGTTTCCTAACGACTCTTTCCTCCATCATTCAATTAAGTGATATTTAATTGCTTAAAACGCACATAACTCCGAAATGTTAGAGGTGCCGATGGTCGAACTCGGATCGAGTTCCGATACGGACTCTACCTAATAGGTTATCACCCCATCAGTATACCCTGATATACTGTGATGATAATAAGGTTTATAATATTGCGTTTAGTACCTGCGTATGGGGATCAACGCACGCGCCGCTGTCCAACGTTCGCCTCAAATTCTCCCCCGCCTTGCGTCCAACGTCCGACGCTTCAATACCGCGTTTGCCCAACGCGTCACTACCGAGGACGCATCCCGACGACAAATTGCATGACAATCTGAAGAAAAAAGGCATAGTAGACCACAGATAGCATACAGAAATTACACATCTATTATCTTTCTGAGATCTGTCCTTTGTTATACCTATACAGCGCGCGTTCAAGCCAAATTGCACCTTAACACTGCGCGTTGGCGTACGTTATAGTTTTACAACGTGTAAATGAAAACCAGAATATTACGTCACAGGCTTTGTAGGCACAGTATATACTGTCTCTGAGACTTATCTGTGAAACCGAAACTAACAGTTTTTGAGTAAATCACTGCCATAGTTTTTACTGAAAAAATCAGATACAGCAAAATATCACATGCAAAATCAAAATCAAATGACTCTTGTCACTCAATTAATCTATTATAGAGGTACGCGTCGCGTAGCGTAGGTATTATGCGCGTGTCGGTTTCTTATCGTCAATAGGATTGCCATAAGTAAACACTTCTGACGGCCGACTGGCCAAGGTCTTTGGTTCGACGCCCACAACTGGAGAATGCTCGTGTGATGAGCATGAATGTTTTTCATTGTCTGGGTGTTAATCTGTATATTATTAGTATTTATGTTTATATTATTCATAAAAATATTCATCAGCTATCTCAGTACCCATAACACAAGTACCCATAGTACATTGCGATGTGTGTATTGTCGTAGTATATTTATTTATTTATTTATTTTTACTCAAAATGTTTTGAATTCGTTTTTATGGAAGAATAAATATGCTTCTTTTCATTTAATATTTTAATAGGGTTGATTCTTTACGTATTAAATAATCTTTTGAACCCTTCAACAGTATTTCGTTATTCGGGTACAAGTTATATATTATTGCCCTTTCTTATTTGGTCGCGTATTTTAAGAGATAATACAAAATTACAGTACTGCGGGACTTCGGGACGTACGGCAGGGTGATTAAATTTTACAATCACTGCTGTCAAACTTCACTTTTGTTTATTTATTGTATGGAAAAGTGACGTTTGACAGCAGTGATTGCAAGATATACGGTTGTCGCAAGTCTGTCGCGACGTACGTAGTCACGCTGCGGGTGGCGTCTATAAGTATGGTATCCGCGTGGCCCACATTACATAACGGTATGACCAGTTAACGCGGGTGAAACAGTGGGGAGCAGCTAGTATTCTGTAATATTAGTCTGGATAATTCATCATCCTTAGCTTATTAACTTCCTACTGCCGGGCGCAGGCCTGCTATATCATAGGAATCTCTCCTATGTTATATAGTTTTAGAGCATAGACCCACCACGCTGCCCCAATGCGGATTGGTGGGCTCTAATGTCACAAATTAGTTATAATACCGTACCGACTTAACGTGCTCTCCGAATAGGGGTTGACACCGCCTATTTCCTAACTCTGGACTGGTACTGAAAATTATTTTAAAAGAAAAATGGGATTCGAACCCAGAACCTCGTTATCCATAGTTAAACATGCTATCCACTAGACCAACGAGGTATTTACGAGTGTGGTCTATATTATTTATTTCAAAACTAACATGATACCATTGCAGTTGTCGGGAGCCATCTGCCAGTATTCCTTGTAGCTGTGTATTTTAATATTCTTCTCAGAACTCAGTTCTCGTTTCGCCCCTTCCGCCATCAAGTGTGAGAGCTAGAACAATAATACACAAATAATAACCATAAATTAGAAATTTAAACAAAACACAGACACAAAATAAAAAGTACGCCATTTTTTTCGTGGCGGCCATCTTGGATTCGAACTTTGTCATAGTAAGTCATAACAACAAATTTTATTATGACTCCAGTAGAAACTCCCAGGATAAAAAGTATCGAATTTTATAGTAAACATTTAGATTATTAGAGGTAAAATAATTACTTTCAAGTGCTAAATGGTATGAAGTGACTGTTTGTTTGAGAAACACTACCAAAGTGGAGCGGTTTTCGATGCTTCAATATTAGTTGTGTACACGGTTACTGTATGTTCTCAATTCTGTGTTTTTTTAATAATAGTTATCAAAATGGAGCTACTACATTTGTTATAGGCTGTATAAAGAGAGACTCTGAAATATGCACAAAATGCAATTATACTCAAAATAACTTCAAAAATTTTGACGGCCGATTGGCGCAGTTTGCAGCGACCCTACTTTCCGAGCCCAAGGCCGTGGGTTCGATTCCCACTACTGGAAAATGTCTGTGTTATGAGCATGCATGTTTTTCAGTGTCAGGGTTTTTATATGTATATTCTAAGTATTTATGTATGTTATTCATAAAAATATTCATCAGTCCTCTTAGTACCCATAACACAAGCTACGTTTACTTTGGGGCTAGATGGCGATGTGTGTATTGTCGTAGTATATTTATTTATTATATTTTTTATAAAGATGAATCCCTTACCTTAATAGGCAAGCTCCCAGCGACAAAGCTCGTGCCGGTTATTTCCTTAACGTCGCCTCTGTCAGTGAGGTCAATCCTTTTTAAACATTGTACTGGTTTCACTTCCACACGCACTTGCCCCCCGCCTTTTGGAAAGTAACTGCAATTTCATAGAAAGTTTCATTAGCAACTTCATGGAAAACCCACATTACCATCATAAAATTTAAAATTCAAAACTTAATTATCCCATTAGGCTTACCCTATGAGCATTTTTGAAACGTGAGTTATGTCTGTTTGTTACTCTACATCTACTCTACCTCTATAGTGATTATTATGATGACATAAGCATCATATCAACCAATGGACCTCCACTGCTGGACACAGGTCTTTTGTAGGTAGTACCAAATACCATGGTCTTGTGTCGCTTGGATCCAGCGGCTTTCTGCGACTCGCCATCTCATCGCGGGTCTAACAATGCCGCGTTTCCCGGTTTCCCGAGGTCGCCATTCCAGCACCTTGTGACCCCAACGTCCATTAGTTCTCCAAACAACTGTGTGTCCCGCATACTGCCACTAGCTTCGCGAATCCTTGAGGTATTTAGGTAACTCTGGTTCTTCGACAGATTCCTCATCACGTAGATATACTCCAAGTATAGGTCTCTCCATCGCCCGCTGAGTGGCTCCGAGCCTTCTTACGATGTATACTCACCCCCTCCTTAATATTTCCATGCTGAAGTCCGCACCAAACTTTTCGAGGGTGACCCTGAACACTCGGTCCATGTAGTCGATCTGAGGTGCCATATCAGCGTTGGTGCCGCCCTTCAGATCCAGGGTCACAGGGGCGTCCGCGAACAGCGCGCATGGTAGTGCCACTTGCAGTAACAGACTTATTGAGCTGAAAAACTACAATTATATAAACTCATGACTGGCCCAATACAGGGCACGGTTCTCCTCCCACAATGGAGGTGTGGTGAAGGTGTTAAAGCCGTAGGACACCGCGATGGCCCAGTGTGCGGTAGACTCCACACACCCTTAACAACATTGTGGCTAATTCTCAGGCATGCAGGTTTCCTCAAGATGTTTTCCTCCAGCGTTGCAAGTGATAATTTAATTGCTTAAAACGCACATAACTTAGAAAAGTTAGAGGTTTGTGTTGGGATTAGAACTTCACCCCCTGAAAGTGAAGTCGAATTCCTACCGACTGGGCTATCATCGCTTCCCACTGATTTCATCACAGTAATCTACTTGTGCAAATATATAAAAAACGTTATATATTAATATAAACGTTATATATATATTAGAACACTCTTGGCACTATCCCATTATCTTGCTGTTAGTTCTGTCTACAAAGGTTGCCTGTAAGAGATTGCTTGCAGCAATAAGGCCGTCTTTGCATGTCTACATTGTTTTACTGTAAACTTGTCACTGTTTTTTTTCTTATGTTTGCGTGCAATAAAGTGTTTCTTCTTTTTCTTAATTATTCAGTTATGACGACCTCCTTTGCGCAGTGTAGTATTATAAAGAAGCCCGAAGGCAGTGCATTTATAACTTCGTAATTTTCTCTGGTCTGGTCTAGTGGAAGGCTTTGATCGTGGCTTTACCGCCGACCAAGACTTGCCACTTTTTTGACAGCGCTGTAGCGTTCCGATACGATGTTGCGTAGTAACTGATTACGGGAATGGGTTTATTTATAACTGCGATATCCCTCACAGGTTAGCCCGTTACCATCTTAGACTGCATCATCACTTACCACCAGACTAGGTGAGAGTGTAGTTAGGGGCTAACTTAAAGTGGGCTAAAAAAAAAAGAGATGTAGTTTTTTGCATTAAACAGATATAACCTCTGAGTATGTACTTTGATATTTTATTAAACCATTAAGAAAACTGTACTCTGTTGGGAAACATCAAGCCTTATTAACTTAATTGAATTGAATTTAATAATGGCGCCCTGCTAAAAGTAGTTAAGTTTCAAATATATTAATTTAGATGTTTTTAAAATCGCCTATGCTAATACGAACCCCGCTGTCTTAGTATCAGCTACATAGTGTCCTCCTCTGATTCTGCCCGGAATAAACTCGATTTCTGTGGAGCCTATACTGGCACCTTTTAACTTCGCTTGGCACATGTCCGCTACAAGTTCAATTCCTGCAAAATAATTGCCAAGTTATGAAAATTATGCTTAATTTGCTATACCTACTCAGAATAAAACAGGAAAATCTGTATGGTGTAATTTATAATTTCCTCAATCCTTATACTCCACACCATACAGATCTTCGGCAATGTACCCTCTACGCAGGTTTCGCTCCGAAACCGAAGCATGATGATGTTAACTTTACAATGAATAATTGTTAATTTTTCATAATAGTTGATTTCCAAGTTATCTGTACAACAACGTATAGACGCTTTTGAGATGAGGTGCTGGAGGAGAATGCTGCGAATCCCGTCGACGGCACACCGGACCAACGCATCGATATTGAGACATCTTAAAATTACAAGAAGGCCATCCACCACTTGTCTTCAGAGGATTCTCGTGTACTTCGGACATTAGAAGTAAGAATAAAACTTACAGTGCAATATACTAGGTTACATAAAATTCATAATTCGTTTAAAGGAAATTGGATACAATTATACAATAAACTACCAATTGACATCTTGGAGATGTCTCTTTAAAAGTTGAAAGTTTGTAAACGTAAGCTTATAGAAAAGTCCTATTATAATATAAAGGACTACGTAATCGATAAAAAAGCTTGGGTGTGAATTATTGATCTAACCAGGTTGCTCTTCTAATAATTTTAAATGATATTGTGAGATGGTAATAACAAAAAAAAAACCACCCGGCTAAGTTTGTTGTAGGCTTCTTCTGAGACCAGGACGCGTTTGGAACCCTCGTAGCATTAGTCTTAAGTGGTTATCGCCATCATCTCACTACCGTGTAATTCTTATGTACGCATCAAAAGTGCCACCTGTGGGCCTACTTGAATAAAGATATTTTTGAATTTGACTTTGACATTGCCAGAAGAGATGGACACAATCTTAAAATATGGTGGTCAATGGCAAAGACCTCGAGGACGTAGTCCGATTCGTTGGTCGGATCAAATTCGCACTGCTCTCGACACCAAAGTGCATATCGCTTTACGGGCTGCTAAAAGCCGAGTCAAATGGCACAAAATCCTCCGAAAGGTTGGAAGTGGAAGGGGTCACAACCAGAGAAGTTATCTGTGGCACTTTTGCTTTTTAAACTATTTATTGACAGGCCAATCAGATGGCCCAAAAATCACCGTCTAAATATAGAGCAACACTTTACATGCATGCAACATCAACCTGAGGTGTAGGTGTTAAGCCTCAGTGGCGTGCACTTCATACATGCACAAAAGCACTGCATACCCTAAAACTTTTGTATGACTCATAAATGCGAAGGATTTTTTTTCATTTTATTTTATATTTTTACTAGCCGTTTCCAGCCCGCTTCGCTGGGCGAATTGAAAAATGAAATAAATTACATTTTATGTTTCATTTTTATTTATTTTTTTCATATTTTTATTATTCTCCTTTTTTTTTATTTTTGTATGAACATAAATAGGCCCCGCGGATAGAACTGTAAGCATCGATATTGTTTAGACTTACTCAAATTCCAAATTCCATCGATTTAGCCTGTATCTTTCATCCAGGTGATTTTTCTCACTAAAATTTATTGTAACTTTCAATGTGCAATCATTATAACATTTCCGTGCCTTTCTTCCAAAAATTAATAATAATTGACATGAAGAAAAAAATTTGAAATGAGCATTGAAAGTTTAAGTTAAAGTCATTGCAAGTCTCATATGTGAAGTTGAAATCTGTCTAGGTTCAAGTGCGACGAATTTTCTGTTAACTAAAATTTTCTCCGTGACATCAATTTTTTATAGAAAATTAATTGTGCATGTTTTTTATGAATTCTATTGGAATAAGTAACTAAATTTCTTTTCACATCTCATGTGCTTGGAAAATGCATTCATTTTAATCTGTTACATTTCCGCGATCCCACAATAAAAGAATTCGTCGGTTATGTAGTCTGCAAAAGTAAAATGAATGTAAAATTCTTAGTCCGTTGATTGGATAGCTACATGTAAAGTTAAGTTTTTGAAACCTCTCAATGACTTTTTCTCCGCTGCCAAAAAGACGATTGTTGTAAGGAAATACACGAATATCCCTACATACACGAAGATCCCCACCAAATTTGGAGTCTGTAGAAGTAACAGGTTAGAAATAAAAATTTTAGATTTTAACACCCACCCCCGCAATTCCTGTCGGAAGTAGACTTTATTGAAATCCATTTTGAGATGTTCTTTATGTGAATAATAAAAGATTCCTACCATATTTAGAATTTTTAGAAGCTATATTTCGAAATTGAATTTTTTTATTGTTAACACCCACCCCCGCGAACCTTATTGGAGGTGATTCATTGTAAAATCCGCTCGAAGATCATTTTTATATTACATATAGAACACTCTCACTAAATTTGGAGTCTATAGGAGCTATCGCTTGGAAATTGAAAATTTTCATTGTTAACGCCCCCGCAATCTTCTTTGGGGTGGGATATCGTAAAATTTGTTCATAAATCATTTTTACATCACTTATAGAAAATTCCTACAAAATTTGGAGCTTGTAGGAGCTTTAGCTGGAAAATTTAAAATATTAATTGTTAATACCCACCCCCGCAACCCCCTGTGGGGTGAGCTATCGTAAAATTCGTTCATAGCCTATTTCTACACCTCTTACAGAAGATTCCTACCAAATTTGAAGTCTATAGGAGCTATAGTTTAAAAACGGGAATTGTTCATTGTTAACGCCCCCGCAATCCCCTTTGGGGAATGAATTTCTTAAAATCTATTCATAGCTGACCTCTACATAGCAAAAGTAATATTCCTACCAAGTTTCACGTTTCTAAGTCTTATGGTTCCCGAGATTTCGTGGTGAGTGACTATATAGATGGGAATTCTTCGATTATCATCGAAATTTTTAACTTTTTATCGGGCTTTTTTAAAATTTTCTTACATACAAAATTTTCTCCTGACAATTCTGAAAATAAAAAAAATCCCAATTGGTCCAGCCGTTCTCCACTACCGTGAGTAGATTCTTAGCTGAATGTAAAAAACCATAATCCGTCTAATACACTCTGTTGAAATCCATGAAAACAAAAGAATCAAGAGAAAATGCTTATCTTTTGTTTTTATTAGCGGGATAAATGTTCATAAAAGTAAAACAGCAATAAAAAAATGAAGGAATGTTGGAATTCAAAAAATAGATAGCCATAAACCATCTAGGAAAAATTTCGCATCGAATGGTGGTAGTTTCATATCGATACGATCAGTGGTTTAGGCGTGATTGAGCCTCAAACGAAGACCATTTTCATTATATATATATAGATATACCTTCCTTCTTTACCCTGCATACCCTGGTCAAAAACCCTGTGCACGCCACTGCCTGTAATTAAACCAGGAATCGCAGCATTGACACTGAACACAGATAACACAGAAACAGTAGAATTAGCCATGGTGATAGTACTTCACCAGAAAAGCTCTGTCACATAAAGTTCTACAACTACTAGAAGGAAAGGACCGATCTGTCAATACAAAACTAAAACCACTGGATGCATTGCACTGTAATATGAAAGAAAGAGTAAACATACATATACTACGACAGTACACACATCGCCATCCAGCCCCAAAGTAAGCGTAGCTTGTGTTATGGGTACTATGTTATGTTATGGGTATATGGCCTGATTAATATTTTTATGAATTATATACATTAATACTTAGAAAATACATATAAACACCCAGACACTGAAAAACCCACGGCTCCCATGGCTCAAACTGCGCCAATCGGCCGTCAAAGTAAGCATAGGTTGTTGTGATATATGGGTACTGACTGATGAATATTTTTACGAGTAAAATATATAAATATATATTATTAATTTAATATATAAATAATATATCTTAATATTTAAATATATCTTATATTATTCGTAGAAATATTCATCAGTCATATGTATGTCATATGTATTTTTTATCTTCGCCATTGGTTGCCTGGAAGAAATCGCTATGAAGCGATAAGGCCGCCAAATTGTATACGTTGTTTAGTTATACTTATCTTTTTTTTTGTCCTTTTTGTGGTGTGCAATAAAAGTATATTTAGTTTTCAGTTTCAGTATATTCAGTGTAAGACACTGAAAAACATTTATGTTTATCACACCAACATAGTCCAGTTGTGGGAATCGAACCCACGGCCTTTGACTCAGAAAGCAAGGTCGCTGCCTACTGCACCAGTCGGCCGTCAGCAAAGGAAGAACGAAAAAGATTTTTATAAGGCCAATACATATACTTGTTTTTATGTTATGATCAAACGCAATCAACCCATCTGGAGTTATGGATAAAAACAAAAATTCGCGAAGGAGACCCTACAAGAATATTACTGCAACTAAACCGGGCTAAACTATAAATAAATAAATAAATATAACAGGTATATTAAGCAAACACCTTTCAATTTTAGATATAACTGACAGTCCTCTGTGTAGAGCATGCATGGAAACAGACATAACACCGATACATGTAATGCTCCAATGCATTGGAGTGTCAGAACAACGTGTAGCACACCTTGGCTCCTCAGCAACACTCCATGAAGCACTCTGCGACCTGGGCGACCAGCTAAGCTTCTGGAGTGAGCTCGGCTGGCTGGAGTGATCCAGCGATGAGCCGCACATACAATAGACGGTTCAGGCTAACTACTAGTATAGTACTAGTACGCAGACAGGTCCAGGAAGAGAAGAAGAAAGTTACTGACTAAATAATGGTCAACTTAATAGCATCAGCTGCAGCCAGCTGTGCAGTGATCGTATGATGATGGGTCAACAGTCGTAATAACTTAACAATCTAAAAAAACTTAATAACTATACAAATTTACTATTCATCCTACTACATTCATCATCATCATATCAACCTATTACCGGCCCACAACAGGGTCAACTTCCACAGTGAAGGGTTTACCTACTACATTAATATAAATTAAAACCATTTAAAAGTATCATCTTACAAACAAAAGAAAAACTGTGTATTGCAAATGGTTTAGACAAGTTTAACCAAATTAATAATAGTGAGAGACAATATGAGGCAGAGGTTAACAATTTTTGTACACAATAGTAATAAATGCTGGAACAACAATATTTTTGATTACCAAAAGTTAAAATTTGGTATACAGGTAGCCATTATAATGTAGGGATCTGCTAACAAAGGGTTTTTGAAAATAATTATTTGAAAATCAAGCTGTTAATCAAAGTAGCAGTTACAAAAGCTAGGCATGTATAAAATGCAGTATGCTGCAACGTAATACAGACAACTGTCCTAAACTTGTCCAGAATGTGGTGAAGTGGAGACTAGCTTTCACTTGACAACTGAGTGCTCCATGTACACGCTGGTAAGATGGGAACTACAAGGTGAGGATAAAATAACATTTATTTTAATTCCACTAAAAGTTAGCCCTTGACTGCAATCTCACCTGCAATGAAGATCGTAATAGACGAACCTGTTATGGCTGTATGGCAGTTATATTAATCCCATACCCCTAATTGGTTTCCAGGTGACATTGTACCCGAACATTAAATCTCTTAGCTGCACATCTTTGTCAATAGGGTGGTAACAAGCCACGGCAGAAGCCTCCCACCAGGCAATAAGTGAAGAAAACATAACAAATCTCTCCATAGGAGATATTGTTGGTTCACAAAAGATAGGTAGGACTGATAGGTTTCAGGGGAGTGTACTGTTGGGTCAACACTAAAATCGGTGTCTCAAATATGTGGAATAGGGTTAAATGGTCCTTACATAGGACAGATCCCCTATCTAGCAATGGCAGTTGCACCTACAATAAATACAAAACAATGCTTCATCCTTAGCCTATTAATGCCAAGCAGCAGGGCACAGAAGTGAGGGATTTAGCAAGCAGACCACCAAACCAACACTATAAGAGATGTTGGATCATCATTACATATCCTAACTAATGTTATAAATTAGAAAGTGTGTTTGTTTGTTTGTCTATGCTTCACCCCCTGAAATAGCAACCAATCAACTTGATTTGTAGTATACAATTATTTCAGGGAAACGATTGGTTCCCACAGGAATTTAGAAAAAACGTAATAAATGCGGACAAAGTACGCCGTCAACAGCTAGTTGGTTTATAATTTCCAGCACTGGTGGCCCAATATATCCTTCAATATAGGTATCCTTCCTATATCCTAAATATATCCTTTATTCTATTAACAGGAGTGCAAAACGCAAATTCCGTAGCCACAGAAAATCTAAACCAAGGCTTTGTGATCCATGGTATAGTCCATCCCTATAAAGTGCAAATAATAGTTACCCTTTAAATGCTGTGGAGCTAAGCCCGGCTTGCTGCGGCCAGCGCGGATGTTCGTCACCCGCACAGGAACGCCTAGGATAGCACTAAGCGAGATCGATATCCGGAGAATTTGACCACCCTGCGATTAAATTAAATGTTTGAATATTTTATTTAGCTTTCTTTAACTTTAAAAATTATTAGGTTTTCTGCACTTACCCCTTCTAACACATTCCCATTGATTTCCAATATATCCGACATATTTAATTTATTTTAGTAAAGTTTCGTCTTATGTAATACTAAGGTAACCAGTGAGTAGTTTAACTATATAGTATTTAATAAAATTGACCAGAATTTCTAAATTCACCGGTTGCCCGTCAGCCGTCAATAAATTTATTATTTGGATTTGACAAGATATGACAGTAAATTTATTATTTGGATTTGACAAGATATGACAATTTAGTGAATTTACTCCACAGACTACATACTGTAACGACAGATATATAATATTATGGTAAATTATTTGAATAATTACTTTTCACAATTTGAACATTAATTGTAATGCAGTATCATATGTAATAACTCAACAGTAAGCGATCTTATGGGATGTACAACCTCGGAAAGGCTTCGTGGTAATTAAGGATAAATACTTAAATATAAACCATTTTTAGTTGCCGAACAATGTAGTGTTTACATTCTCATTGGTACCAAATCTGTTGTACATAAATGCCTCAATTAAACTAAATGGTCAGGTATCTTTTTTAGAAGGCGCATAGAGATTTGTGTGGCGCTATTATGGTAGATAAAAACCGTCTTTGAGATAATCTTCACACCACAAAACCATTCATTTGACATTAAAAAGCAACAATAATCTGTTAAACTTGTCTTTGTTTATATCATTTTGCTTGCAAATCATTTATCTGTGTTTGCGTGTTTATTATTATTTTCAAATTGGATATTTTACCATAATTTGCTTTGGGTCTTAAAATCATCGAAAACTGCAACCTCCGGGCACACTTGAGTTTATAAGGATGCAGAGGAAACCAGGATTTCCTGTTGCTAATTGCAACATAAAAATGGTAATCTCCGGCTGATCTTCACAACTTCTAGAGTTACACACTTTACTAAATAACAAATACTAGAGCTGATTTTTCTACTTATCACAACCGCCTTAGCGTTTTCAAGTTAATGAAATATAAATCCTAGAAGCCCGAAAAGTGCCAGCTTGGAATAGCATGATTTAGTCCTATGATATAATCAAACTACCCTCACATTTAATTCAAATTTAATAATCTGGTTTTGTTCTTTCGCATCTCTTTCAACCTGCCTCTTATAGAGTCTAAATTAAATGTTGGATACATATTAATTTGCAGCCTTTATCCACCATTGTCTAAAGCATGCCTCCATCTTCCTCATCATTGATTTCCTGATGATGGATTGAGTAAATTTGACCATGTTGGTAACCAACTTACAATAAAACCAGGAATAAAATTGAATAATGTTTTTGTTGACAGATATTAAATCCATTCACACATTAAATAAATCAGATATTTCTAATGTTACTTGTAATGTTGACATAAAAGTTATGTTAACTCTACATTTTTCATTATATTTATGCAAAATTGAACAGAGTTGATATTCTATAACTATGATGGATGTTTGTTTTAAAAATGGGACTCATTTCAGCATATGGTTATCACCGTCATCTCACTACCGTATACACATTTGTCATGTAATGTACATATCATAAGTGCCATCTATTGCCATCTTCTTGAATAAAGATAATTTTGACTTTGACATGTTTTTGGTATTTATCTTGAATATGTTATTTGGCATACCTTCTGTTTATGGTACATCATATCCTTATACAGACTCACTCAGTGCTTCATTAGTTGATTTTCCAGCAATTCCAGAAATTAATTGACTGTGTAGGCAGTTGTAGGCTTATATATCCCCTACAAAGAACATTGCCTATATATATATTTTTTTAAATCAGCCCTGCCGTCTCAGCACCATTTAACATCATTTGTATATTTAAAAGTGATACTAATCCTAACTTCAATGCAACTAAAGTTGCAGAAACTACAAGATACATTTTGGAGAGTGGGATCAGGAGCTATTAGATTTGGTCAAACCATCTCCTTTCTACCATCGGAACTGCGAGGTACCGAAAGTATCTGCACTGTTACGTTGTTGAAATTCCATCAACACGTACGAAGCGTTTTGCTTCTTCCTTTCTGATACGCACCGCAAAGGCCTGGAATGCCCTCCCATCTTCCGTCTTCCCCGATACCTATAATCTGGGTACCTTCAAATCAAGAGTGAATTGGCATCTTCTAGGCAAGCGCGCTTCATCTTAGGCTGCATCATTATTTACCATCAGGTGTTATTGCAGTCAAGCACTTGTCTAAATATTAAAAAAAAAAAAAAAAACTGCCCATTGGTGCAGTGGGCCGCAACCTTGCTTTCTGAATCTCAGAAGCTGGTGATTGGTGAGAGAACAGGTGTTTAAAAATTTGTATTTATTTGTTTAGCCTGACAGCTTGCCTGTGTCAGAGGGCATGCTGGAAGAAGAAGAGCCATTGCAGCGTCGCCAGCAACTCATCAACTTCGGCCACTCGCAGTGGGGCTTCAACAACTGGAGCTGGGCGGTCACCAAGCAGGACTTGGGTGAGGCAATTAAGTCTATTAATAAACCCGATCAACATCTTCATGGAGAGCTTGCCAACGAAACTATTCCATTGTTACAGATTTTGCAGAAATAACGAACGGCAAGTACTGTGCAGGGGTAGTTTCCTTCGTGTCGGTCACTGTGAAGAGCCTCAACATCCATCGCGAGAACATCGGCTATGCAACCTCGATGGCGCCGTACAAGGGTGCTGCCATACACAACGCTAGAAAGGTAAATACATCATCATCAACAAACCATTACCCGCCAACGCACGGTTGAGGGGGAAAAAAGGGGGACAAGGAGAGGGGCGGGGGGGGGAGTTTCCTAATAATAAGAAGTTTGATCTGTGTCATCTGTGTTTCCGTCTGGAAATCTGCGTGGCTGACAGTTCTCTATAACGTTCTCAAGGGCGGGTGGAGTCTACCAAGTCTTGGCCAGCGCGGTAGAATACAGCCTAGAGAAATTTATAAATTTAAAATGCATATAAAAAAATTCGGAACAGACAGGATTTGAACCTGCGACTCTCGGGCTATCGCGGCCTGAGCGCTTTCACCAATTAAGCTACGGCTCTCCTACCGTCGATGCCGAAATTACTATTTGCCTTTCGCATCAGTCAGTTTTTTTTTATATGCATGGGCTTAATGGGTTTAATTATTACTTTAAAAAAAAGTGTGAGCCGTCACAGGACGCCTTGCAGATGTGAAACATTGAAACTTTTATACAAGTTATGAGTATATGCATAAGAGAACAGATTACGACAAAAATCAGATATATCGTACTGAAAAGATAAAGCATTACAAATTTAATCCATTAAATAATTACAGTTTTTTTCTTTTTTATAACAAACAAATCAAAATTTAAGAATTAATTATTTTGTAAAATTAAATTTTTGCGATTACCATATCGTGGATTTCGACATGCCACCAAGGTCATAAGTCAAACCTTAGAGCGAATCTCATACTTGCATTTGGAGTATCAATATTGATAGATTTCTCTTAACGCCACGTTTTTATTTCAGTGCGCGGTAACAAACGCCCTTCGGGAAACGTTACTGAGCTTCGGCGGTAACGTTACCACGGAACTAATGGAACTCCTCGACGCGCACCGGCACGACGTTCCCAACAAGAACCAAAATCAAAACCACAATCAAAATCAGAACCAGAACCAGAATCAAAACCAAAACTCTATTCAAAATCAGAAACACGTACCCCCTGACGCGCTGCATGAAAACAACCAGAATATCGCAAACATGAATAAGCATGTGGAGAAGAACGCGTTGAATGTGAAGAAAGAGGAGGTGCCGGGCGGGGCCAAAGTGCAAATCGCCCCCCTGAAGAATGTCTCTACCCCACCTGTGGCCAAGGCGCATCCAATGCCTGCCAACGTGCCGGCCAACTTGCCAGCCAACCGTCCAGTGCCAACAGCCAACGTCAACGCCAAAGCACAACGTCACTCCGCGCCCCCGCCCGCACCTCAACCCGCTCCGCTCATACGCCCGAACTCTAACGTAAGTTTCGTCCTCCAACCCGTTATGGGGGGAGTGCCGCCCATGTTTTCCAACCCCCCTCGCTTAGCGCCCCCTCCGCCCCCGATGTACCCAAACTACTACGAGTACTCGGTCCCGTGGCACTTCGCCTATGAACCGTACGACCGTCACCATGGCAACGTGAACCTAAACTTCAACATGCCGCCTAAAAATTTGGTCGTCAACGGCCGCGCTGGGTCCGTGGACTGCAAGGGTCGCGAGGAACACTACAGCGGGCAGGGCTGCTGGATCAAACCTTCCATCTTCTACGACGGCTTTTGGACGGAGCAGAAGGTTAAGAAGTGGGTCGCTGAACAGGTGGAAAAACAGTTTCCCGGTGACCCGGGTAACAGACAGCTTCCGTCCGACCCCGCGATACCTTCTAATCCCCAATGATTTATAATAAATCGTTGCAAACCCTCAACCTTTTAACGTAGGGTTACATTGCACAATACAGTGGTAATTTTGACAGATGACCGTGGCGTATTTCCACAAATCATTAAAGTATAAGAAACTTTGTAACTAGTAGTTAGGTAGATTTTTGTCTACCTATATGACTAGCATGGGCAGGCTACATTTTTCTCCAGGGAAAGGATATAATGTTTATCTTCTCTCACAGTTTTATCCACTCTCCGAGCATGGGCGTACGAGTGGAAAATGATATCGTGTTAAATTAAACAGGGCAAAGGTTCTTTTTGTCTATGCCGTGCTTTGACAGTTGTACAAATAAATTTTATCACTTGTGAGTGGATATAATCGGGGGATAATTTTTTTGGCCATCATTGTGGATATTAATGCTATAATCGTTTTATAAGAGTTGGCCGCTGCCCAGATGTGTGACTGGTTTAATCTGTACTAGAGTACATGACAACCTTATAATACGGTAAGGAATAGAGGCTAGGAATTATTTGTTAAAGAACCGATTACGCTGGTCCACAACCTACAAATATAAGCGTCGGCCCTACCTATTCATGAGCATGACTCGACGGTGAATGTTTAATGTATCATAGCTAGACTTCATAATCATCGGTAAGAATGAAATTACATTTATTTGTTTTGCAACATTAAATAAAATAAACATCTGAAATTGTAAAATGTAAAAAAATTTAACTCAAACAATCAAACTTATCAATTGCCGCAGAAACAAAAGATCAATGCAGAAATATTGTCGTTAGACGTCTCACACTGTAAAACTTAATATATATGAACTGTTATGTAGAACCAAAGTGGTCTTGTACTGAAATAGTAACAAAATTGAAGGAGAACAAAATGGTCCTATACACAATTACGCATGCAATTTGGTTGTTTATTTAGTATATGTTTTTATTTTATATTAGCAGAAGTGTACTAACTCGTTGTCTAACAATGTTGACA
This sequence comes from Pararge aegeria, assembly GCF_905163445.1. NCBI lineage: Eukaryota > Metazoa > Arthropoda > Insecta > Lepidoptera > Nymphalidae > Pararge > Pararge aegeria. Next base: position 2,305,332 of record NC_053200.1, on the reverse strand, counting down.
AACAAAAATGTTTATCTATTTTTGTTACACAGTATGGAAGTATCAAAGTCGATAAGTTTAATTTAACTGCAAAGCCTCAACGTAAATAAGTTATGCGGTGAACTGGTTGCAGTGTGAGCCCGCTGGGCACAGAAGGTTCGGATTGTCGGTCCTCTCAAGTATTCCTTACTCTGAGATGGCAACGTTTTGAACTTTTTATAATGAATGTATGTTCACACGTATGCACATATAAGTATAAAATAGTTTGACACCTGAACTCTTAGTACAAAGTTTGTACGTTCGTAATAGATTAACCAAATACTTTAGGCCGAGCGTGACAGAATACTGTACAAAGGTTATTTGAAGAGACCCCATCGAGAGAGTAAAATTGAATTTATTGTATCATCGCTAATGAGAAAATTCATATATATCATTCCACTGCTGGACTAAATCGCAGTTGATGGTAGTAGTATTACCGAGGACTCTGCTGCCCATTCTCCGTTATGTTCCCTGAAAGCTGCGGGGGTGAAGAGGGGATATCGTGAGCGGTGAGGGGATGTAAATCGATCTTTAAATGAAGGTAGTTAGTTAACTTTATTTTTACTCTGGCGTTATTGTTTCATTCTTTGAAACAGAATATTCTACCAGGGGTACAGAATCTATAGCTGGTACTTATGTTAGAAAGTAAACTGTAAAATTGGTACGCTCTCATTCGTACGGTCTTTATCGATTTATCGATTAAAGCAATTATTATTTTCCTCTTCATGAGACATACTGACGTCGATTTATTTAAAAAACTGTCACCCGAGGGGTTCTGGCATCAGGTATTTTCAAACAGGGTTTTTTTGTTGGTTATATAAATAATCAAATACTGCATTTAGTTTAATGGCGGTAAGAGATAAAATTAGAGAAGCGTAGGCTAGTGGTTAGGCCTTCGACTTCTCTTTGGAAAGAGTTCCAACCCCGGCACTCACTCCTAACTTTTTCAATTGAAGGTAAACAAAGTGAGAAAACCTGCATGCCTTAGAGTTCTCCATAATGTTCTCAAAAGTGTGAAGAATCCCCACTTGCACACCGTTGTGGACTACGGCCTTAAACCTTTTCACTTTGGGAAACTATATATGGTTTGATATGATGAAGAGATATAAATTTTATCTCTGCCGACATCCAAAGGGATTAGGTTAGATTTGTCTCAACACCGGTCACGTCGGCTGTTTGTAAATTATAAGTTTGTCTTGCCATTATCGAATAAGAATCTCAGTAATACTAGTATAGATAAGTTTAAGAAAATGTTTATTGCATTTTATTAAGAGTTTCACAATATATATAGGTCAATATAAAAACAAGTAACTAGTAGGGTTAGAGTTATTGCGAATGTAAATTGGACTGCGTTATGTAATATCGAATTAAGCGACGTCGATATGAGTCGGTGTTCGCGGCATTTGTAAGCGTACATTAAACGCAGTAACAAAATTTCAAATATTTTTTATCGTTATATTATATTAATTTAAAACACAACATGAAATGTACCTAGTAAATGTACCAAGTAAATCCATAAATCCACATTTATAATTTTCGTCGTAATATATTTACCTAACTTTTTTTTTCGTTGTTTAATTCGGTATGACAACGGAGTCCAATAAAGTAGGTTAAGATATTTGGAGTTCCACGTCGTCTTTGGCGCCGCCATAAGCGCGAGGTCCCGAGTCCGATTACCTATATAATACAACTGTCATACCTGTTACAGGTTAGCCCGCTACCATCTCAAACCTATCATCGCTCACCATCCGGCGAGATTGAAGTCAAGGGCTAACTTGTAGTAGAATAAAAAAAAATGTTTCCAATTAAGTGTCAAAACATTTCTTATTTTTTTATCCCTGATGAGAACAGTTACCAGAGGTAGTGCTGTCATTTCCTAGTGTTCCCTATTGGAAAAACTTTAAAGCTGTCAATTTAGTTCAATCTAAGATTTTGAACATTGCAGTGCATTTTGTAAAATACTATCTCACATAGTTATATATTACGAACCGGTCGCTATTCGGGCCGGTATTTCGCACCTCGAGCCTTTATTTTTGTGATGTTTTGTCACGGCACGGTGGAATTGCGTATTCATAGATTTAAAAGTGTCTGTAAAGGGTGTGTACAGATGGAATGCGTTTGTAACGCAAACCAACTGCAAAGTGCAGTTCATTAGCAGTTGATAACTAGAACTGCAGGTTAACAGTGGTCTTAGCGTCTAAAAGTTTCATGTTAATATACGATACGCTATCATTTTTGTTGTCTTTTGACATCCGAATATGGTTCCGAATCTAGGAGACTCCTCGCTTTCAAGTGAAAGAAGTTTTTTTAACTTGTCATCAATAAGCTTGCCAAGAGGCGCTCTCTAAGCTTCTTTAAGCTTTAAGGCTCAAAGCAAAGTTCTTGCAATTCGCCATAGGTTATAATGTAAACAACAGTATAAAATGTGAGCAGACTGTGTAGGACAACATTTTTTCTCCCTTTTCATTTTCAACTAAACTTTTCTTTATATTATAGTGTAAAGCGTGTTTTTAAAATTAAGAACACGCGGGTTCTAAAAAAATACATAAAAAAAGTCACATAAAGAGATTTTCTTTAGGAAAATAATTTTTTACATAATTTTGAAATATACTTTACAATTATTAAAAGTTACCCCGAGATTGTACAAGCCATAGGATAGGATAAGCAGAAAAAACACTATAGCTGCTTAGTTGCTCGATAATTTCAAACTGCAATTTTGCAGTTGGCTTGCTGACAGTCCGTCTGTATGCACACTAAAAGCTGAATCACACTGAAGGGAACTGGTTTATACTGGGAGGCTGTAGATTTTCTAACCTTTCTCCATGTGAACTTTTTGCCGAACAGAGTCCTACAGTGTGGTTTAACCTAAAGACTTTTTTGTGTGTTTTTATGTATGCACTCAAGCAATGCGTAGACGTACATGTTTTATTACAATAAACTTTTTGAAAATTTGTAATGTTTCATTGTTAAGTTTGATTTTATAATTTTGTTGATTTTTTAAACCCAAGCGTGTTGACTTAGCAACGTCAGTGATTGTGTGATGCGTTTTGTTAGGCCTATAGTAAAGCTGGTTTCAAGTCATTGATTTAATGTGTTATTATCGTGTTCAAGTGTTCTGCATCTGTTTGAAACTCAGATAAGGAACCTATTTAACTTGATTGTATAATCGTCGCTTGTCAACTCATACAAACCCTATAAAACGCTTACAGGGCTAGCTTAGGCGGGAGACAAGAATTATATCCCCTGGAGGGATATAATCAACGTGTCCGCCTGCTAAAGCAAGGGAACAGGGAATAGGAGAAGTTTACCCCCGTTTATTAATTACACATACATTCTTTGGATATTTTTTCCACTTGTGCGCCAGTGCTCTGAGAGTTGATAAAGCTGTGGGAGAAGATACATTTTTTTTTTTTTAATAAATATACTACGACAATACACACATCGCCATCTAGCCCCAAAGTAGGCGTAGCTTGTGTTATGGGTACTAAGATGCTTAATGAATATTTTCATGAATTATATACATAAATACTTAGAAAATACATATAAACACCCAGACACAGAAAAACATTCATGCTCATCACACAAACATTTTCCAGTAGTGGGAATCGAACCCACGGCCTTGGGCTCAGAAAGCAGGGTCGCTGCAAACTGCGCCAATCGGCCGTCAAATTTTTATCATTTTCTCGGAGAGATAATTATCTCCTGCCCATGATTATATCATCGAGGGAAATATAATTTTTGTCTCCGGTCTATGCTAGTTGTGCAGATGTGAATCAAGTGTTAACTTGTAGTGAAATAAAAATATGAACACTACTACTTCTTAACAAGCCACCCTTTGATTCCGCCACTAGTGTTACAAAGGCTTGGTGTGACAGGAGGTGAAGCTGGAGGACCTTGGCGAGGAAGAGGCGCGTGCGGAGCGCAAGAGGCGGCAGAGACAAGCCCAAGAGGAGTTCCGCTTGAAGCAGTTGATGAAGCAGAAAGACATGGGTTAGCATTCCAACATTGCCAGTGAGCAACATATTGAGGTTCACTTCCTCATTTGACTCTAGTGTGATTTTTTTAAGCAAACGAAGCGTTAAAAGGTTAACACGTACTATCCTAATTCAGCGAGTCTGACAGTCTGTTAGTAATGCGAATATTTAACTAATTCTTTAAAAAAAAAATATCTGAATACATATTTTTGCTTATGAGTATGCCATGTGTTTATTTCCTTTGATAAACCATATTTCCTCCATATTTTATTAACAGAATAGTTCATATTAGGTACAGGTCTGCTTATTATTTAGGCTGGAAGTTTTCTGAAAGTGTTTATGTTCTCTTTGTTCTGTTAAGTTTTTTTTTAAAGTGTGAGGTGACTGGTAATGGGCATGTTTTTAAAAAAGCGTATCGAATAAAGACAGAAATAACTAACTAGTTTCAAATTAGTAGTGTAGTTTTTTTAGCTTCTTTATGAGTATACCTATATCATTAAAAAAATGCCTCTGTCCCACTTTAAAAGTAGGTATGACCACAAATCTCTATTTTCAGCGGAATACATTTAGTTTTAATTTAAAATCGGTAGATCAAATTCATAACTAACCGTCCTGTCAACCTTCCACTATGATGCCAGGTCCTGTGAACAGTAAGTAAAAAGGCGTTTTTTTAGCAGTTTCTCAAGCAAGTTAAGCTGACAGTCCCCATTGCTATCACTTAAATGTGATAATGATTGATAAAGTCGACAAACTAACATACAATACAAATTATCTGCATAGTTAAACTCTAAACCCCTTTCTCCTTTATGAAACACTGAGGATGACACCCGTTTCATTTCCCCTGCAGATGAAAATCAAGAGGTGAATAAAAACAGTAGTCTAGACACATTGTTGATGGCAATACCGACTCAAGACATCGTTATAGAGGAAACTGGCAACACAGCTCAGGCGGGAAACTCCGCCGGAAAAAGGAAGTCGCCCTCGAGCGACAGTGGCGCCTCCAAGCGGCGCAGTGCTATCAACAAACTGGATATCGTTGAGAAATAATTTGAATTATCCGTAAATTTGTATTCTTACAACAATTATGGAGTCTTTTGCAAGTATCGTAACGCTCAATACTTCAATGTAAAATGCACTTCAGATTGCCGCAGTCGCAAATGTATACTACTCCTGTTTATTTTAAAATTATTTTCGTCAAGCGTACTGGTTTAAGGGCACTTTAGCACGCACCCACTCACCACTTTAGCCTTTATTTTTGGTTTAGAGAAAGAAACAAGTAGGAGAAAAACGATACAGTTCAGTTGTATGATGGAATTATTTATACTTGTTTATATAATCGTATTAGGAATAAATGATAAATTTTAGATAATTTTGTTTATTTTACTGCATTAATGCATCTATGATCTTTGAAAATACCCGTTTTCACTAACCACCTTTCGCGAATCGACCAGACTTGTCTATGGCTCTTGCCACAAGGTGTGGTATTTCATATTTTTCAATTTTCGTGCGGCATTTAAGCCGAATTTATATTTTTTTTCATCTGTCAAGTGTCAGTTTAACAGTTCCCTAAAAATTATGTACGCATTTTTTTCTCTACTAATCGTGAAAACGGGCATTATTTTCTAAGAATCTGGTTTCCCTCCTAAAAAATTACGCAGATTTTGCTCACCATCGTAACCATCATCAACCTATTATTGGTCCACTGCAGGGCAATGGGTCTCTTCTTGGACGTGAAAAGCCTAGGCCGCAGTCAACCACGCAGCAAAGTGCGAATTGATAGACAGTAGACTTCGCACAGCTTTGAGAATTTCATGGGGAGCTCTCAGGCATGCAGGTTTGTCTCACGATGTTTTTCCTTCACCGAAAGTTTTTCAAAGTTTCAAGGTGTGATACGTTTATGACGTTAGCATGGATATTTAGGTTTAGGTTTTACTAACGGGATTGGTTTAAAAATGAAACACCGATTGCGAAATCATATTTAATTGAATTCACTAAAAAGTTACGAACTTACACATAATTATATACAGGGCACGCTTACAAACTCCTAAACCTCAGGACGTTGTACTCAGAGATGTGAGATAAAATAAAAACATCGCCTTATGTTATGAATTTTTGTAGGTTTTTTAAAACTAATTTCGATGTCGGTATTCGACATCTAGCTATCGGAAAATGAGTTAAATAAAAATAACATCTATATAGCTGAAACCAGTTTTATACTAGTTGCGATAAAATAATCGAATAACAATATGGTCTGAAGCGATTCGATTTTACACAAATCCTAATCCGAATTGACAGGTCTAAAAGGAGTACCATGCTTTAACTATTTATACCTGTTATGATAGAGCGCTACTTTCAGAGCTATCAACATAATGATTTGTATACAATCGAATATAGAACCAATGTCGACTTCAGTTGGGTTTAAATTAACAAAACGTTACTTACGCACTTACGAGCCATTTTATAAACACCAGCTTCATCCGGTACCTTGAGTTTGATTGTAGATTCGCATTCTCATTTTTAAATAACAAAATAACATAACGACAAAGTAAAAGAGAACTTATCTTTATTATTATAAAGCTCAAATTAGTTCATATTAAATTCAGTATTCCCACCGGAACGGACTCGATAGTCGACAACGTCTCTACGATTGCTAATGCGAAAACCTCATACTGGGAGGATGATATTTCAAGATATTTTGCTCGCCCGCAATCGAGGAATCGTTTTCGAATATTGAACTATGTAACTTTAACGTAAAATGGACCTAATAGAACTCGTTTTAGCGTCTCAAATCCTGCACTTTGTATTATTGTTCTTAAAACGTCAAAAGCCTGAGCTAAAAAATTGTAGGCAAATTTGAGTTTTAAAGCAATTCAAATAAGAACCATTTTACATTTTTCTATTTCGAGCGAGCAAATCTTTTACTAAGGCGACAGATAATTTATCAAAGACTAAGGGTAGGATCTATAGAGATTACTATGCTCAGGTTTGACTTAGTGTGCAAAAGAGACAGACTTATGACAGGCAATACTATGTCTCGTTTTAATTGATATGTCTTAGCCAAATCAAAGTGCACTCTATAGTTCTCAGCCTAAGAGCCCAACAAGGAAAACAACGAAAGAAACGATTATTATGAAGCACACGACTAACGACTAGTTTTGCTTAAACTTTTTTTTGGTTATAAACTCTTGTGCAAACCTGCGATTTTGATTGGTCGCACACATTGCACGCAATGATTAAGGTTGCTTGGTTTGTTATTTAAAATGCAAAAAAATATTTTTACTTTTAAAAATACTATGGGGTGTGAAACTTTTTCATATAAAAATATAGAAATGTAAATCTAATAACTTAAATTTTCGTTAACTTTAACGTGTTGGTCTGATTATCGTGTACCTCTTCTAGTTTTAATGTAGGGATCTTAGGCTATTTATTTACAGTAATAATAAAGTCCAAATAAAAACACTTTCAATTACATCTTACGGCTTAGACTGTCTACATAAACATCGAAGTCGCAAGATGCAATATCTTAGATCCATAGATCGCAAAGGACTGGCAACAAAACTTGACAAAAAAAAACATACAATTGATTCACCAGATAAGAAAAATGCCCTAATAACTCTTTTAATCGATATACAGTATAAAAGTAAGGACAACAGTTAAGATATTACATAAAAAATAGTACAAAACAAAACGTTTGTTTCCATTGATTAGATTAAAATCTAAAGCAGTTACGTGCTTTTCCTATCCTTACAATATTAGAAGGATAATACTAGACGGAAAATCACTGTGTGACTAAGTTATGTATTCCTATATGTAATGTTTAATTCTACTATACATATACACTAGTATAATTATATAATCATACATAATGATATTAAATGTTCGTGGTTTAAATGACGCTAAAAAAAATATAATCCACGAAATTTCTAGAAGCTAAAGTCGAACCATCGTGTAAAACCTGCGTTCGCGATAGCGTGCAAATTAACAACCAATCACAGAACGCCCCGGTTTGAGAAAGTTACGTGATTGGTTATGGATATTTTGGCTATCATTGTTTTAAAAATAGCTTCCACGATAAAACAGATAAAACATCGATCGAAAGCTGGTATTAATAATAATAATAATAATAATTGTATATTTATGTACTTTGCTAGCGTAGATTATATCTTGCAGACTTTGCGCGTAAGATTTCGTCTTATATAATACGTATTTGTCTTGACGACAGCCATTAATACAGACAGGTTTGGTGTACCCGCTAAAAAAAAAGACAGCAAGTAAGCCGTACTAAAATATTCAACCCTCTTTGATTGCCAACAGACGCGATGGTTCGACCTGGCTTTAAAAATGACAAGGGTACATATTAATTTGGCTTGTGACCACGATCAAGGGGTATCTAAATATGACTGGGTCGAAATATAGACAAATTCAATTAACTAACGTAGTGTGTACCCATAGTTATGATTTTTAAAGAAATTGTATCATACATGTTTTATACATAGTAGGGTAGGTAGTGAAATTCCGAACAGAGATTTTGTCATAGGATTTTATTATATTAGCCTTATAGAATACAATATATGAAAATTTATTGCGATATTTAAAGCTATTTGTTATAATTTAGTTGTTTAAATATATAGTATCCAGAAAACTCTTGATAACAAATTCGAAGAAGACTTTATACCTATACCTAGACTACGCGGTCCAGATAGATACGAGTACATCAAATTTCGAGAAAGAGTTTTCGTTGAATTCAACTCGGATATGCGGCGTTCAGGAAACTCCCTTACTGATTAGTGGATAACCAGGTTTTCGACATAACAGATGACTTGCGGCTCCAAAATATAGCAAACGATAAAATAAGAAAGCTCAAAGTCATTCGGATGCAGAAAGGTATTGAAACCTAGATAGAGAGAGTTTAATTCACAAATGAGAATAGATGAACCAGAGTTACCGACATAGATGAGTGGGTTGCAATGCTTTTATTTGGGATGTTATTGTTATTTGAGTTATTTCTGTGAACGTCTGTGCCTTGCTCAAAGATGTAATGAAGCAAACTCAAGTTTTCCGACGTGTGGGGGCAAAGGAGAAGCGTATTTTTTGTACTAGACACAAAAAAAAACAGTTTTATTTATCGATAGCCTATATGAATTTTGAAAATTGTTGATGTTATATAAATGATAAAAGCCTCTTTAGAAATGCTCATCAAAGGAACTATAAACTAAAAAAGCGGTAGAGCAGTCATTCTTATATTTAAAAAAAATCGTTGTCAGTAAATACTATTTAAATATGTTATTTAAAAAAAAAGATATCAACCATTTCAAATGGTTTCACAATAGTGAAAACACTATATCGCCGCTAAAGGAAAGCAATGCCGTGCAAGTAAAATTATCAAAGATTCAGGATGTGTCCCAAAAACACTCTCTTACTATATCACGCAAAAATCAAATAGATAATAATTCCAGCGATATTGCTTAGCATTTTTTTTTTCATCATAAGACAGGTTTATCGTACGACTTTGGTAAAAAAAAATTAAAAGAGCTGTTTATTGTATCTTATACAACGTGTAACAGAATTACGAAATAACGTTGATGGATGCATAAGTATATTTCATAAGAAATCACCGTATTAAAACATTAAATCAAGAGAAGCATTTTTGAATTGACACTTCTTTTGGCGTGTTAGGGAAACATTATGGGAGTAAATTTTTACGATGCGCGCGCACACCGTCACTAAAAACCGACAACCTGAAGTTAGCTATAGTCAACATTTTAGTTTTCAAAGAAAGGTTTGATCGTGGATACTTTCAATTGTCAAAGTCTGCGGGCTCATTCCGGTGATTTAACTTTCAATGTATTAAATACCCTTTTGCTATTGTTAGTATAGTTTTTTCGACAAACGTAGAAAAAGGCGGAAGATAAAATTTTGAAAAGATTTTTATCTTGTTACGCCAAAGAAATATAACTTCTAACGCGTATACATAAGTACACACACTTTTTTTTTTCTCTCCATAGAAACATTTTATTTATGACAACCCTATTGAAGAGAAAAGGCCGACACGCGCATAGTACCTACGCTACGCGACGCGTACCTAGTTAAGTGACAGGAGTCCCATGATTTCAATTTTGCATGTGATGTTAGGGCTGTCGGGTTTCTTTCAGTAAAAACTATTTATTTATATTTATTTGTGAACAATAGCATAACTTAAACGCTAATGAATGAAACGATGATCACTGTAAAAGTATGAAACTGCGTAACAGTGATCACGCCCAGCTCCAAAACTTTAAAATTACCACTGTTCACTATGGCAGTGGTTTACTCGAAAACTTTTAAGGTTTTCGATTTCACAGTAAGTCTTAGAGACAAAACTTGAATGTACCTCTAAAGCCTGCGAGTAATATTTTGGTTTTCATTTACACGTAACTACCAAACAGTTTTCTTAGAAATTAATTTTACAATGAACAATTTACTTGCGCGGTATAAGCTTAGCGACGATAACGATATTTAATAAGTGTAACCGACCAATACAATTGATTCCAAAAGAAGCTTTATTAATAATACAAATGTGCCTTCTTTTCTAAAAAAATTTGATTTGTCGGATACGCTAATTCGGCGGTAACGGCTCGATATGTTCAGAACTATCCTATCATATTATGCATCAGAATCATTTTGGTATATGACGACAGTTTTTGCATGTTTTAAGCGTCAATGAGTTTGTGCAGCAGTGGAAACCCATCTTCTAGGAAAACCACGAAGCAGTGCATGGGATGATTTGATAAAAAAAACTGTTGATATTAAGGTTGTGTTCACACCAAACGTACTGCCAGCATCCGTATCGTAAGTCATTAAAGGTAAACAAAACATACATGTCCCTACATTTCAGTTTTGCTAACAATATTTTCAGTTTTGCTTTTAGTAAATTACACACAAAGGTATTCCAAAATTAAAATTAAAATTTTATAAAAACACATAACTAATTCAATAGAGGATATGCATTCGATGAAATGAAAAAAAAAATGATCTACGGTAATATGGTATCATTGACTTAATTAATCGACGACCTCTCTAGCGCAACGGCAAGCGCTGTGAATTTTAATAGGAAGTCCCGGGTGTGATTCCTGGCAAGGTCATTTTGGGGATTTATAATTTCTGAATTTCCTTTGGTCTGGTCTGGTGGGAGGCTTTGGCCGTGGCTAGTTACCACCCTACCGACAAAGACGTGCCGCTAAACGATTTAGTGTTCCGGTGCGATGTCGCGTCGAAACCGATTGAGGTATGACTACCATACTCCCTAACAGGTTAGCCCGCATCATCACTTACTACCAGGTGAGATTGCAGTCAAGGGCTCACTTGTAAAAACACAAACAGTCTCAACATTCAGTTAAAAAAATAACCTCTATAATAAGGCCAAGCAGCGGTCAATTAAATAATCGACCGAAAATCCTGTATAAATATATACTATAAGCTATACACAATATATTATTGATATAGTATTATAATAGTTAAACTATTTTTGAATTTACATCCATACAAGGGCCGTTTGTATTGTTACCAATGGTTTAAAAAAACTATGGAGTAGATAAATGTGATAAAAAATCATAATACTGTTCGATTTCGATAGCGGCATTAGCCTTATACGGCTAGTACTGCTGTTATTTAGTAATATTTGGATGATGTCATCAGTGCATTGGAACTCTATGGCTTAGCGCGTAACGCTTAAACACGCTAGGCAACAAGTAGTTCTTTAACTGCGCACAAAATGTATTTTGTGACATTGATTTTAGTTAAGAATTTGTAACCATTAGATTTAAAAGACAGAACAGATGTGTGCCAATAATCAGTAGATTAAAATTAACAATATCAGTAAATGATTATAAACTGTAGTAATTCAAAGATTTCAGTGAAATTTATTTCATAACTTTCAGTATATCACCATAAAGTGCCTATTTTGGTATGAATGTCGAAAAATTGTTTTGACGCCAACTTTCCAGAGATAACTACGTTTATTAATAAGTCTGTATAGGTTGGCTAAGCAAACTGTAATCTAATAATTATAATTCAAACAACAGTTGCTGAAATATTTTATCATCTATAGATGCTTCGATTTATGAGAATACAAACGGCCCTTGACAACCACTATATCCTACAATACACATGATACACAGGTTAAAAAATACTGTATCTTGTACCCTAAGTAAAACTGTACTCAAGGTACAAAATATTAATTTATTTAATTTTAATGTTGATGGTGGAAGCCATTTTAATTTTAGTCCTAATACAATCTACATCGGTATGTACTTAAGCAGCTAATCACATGTTTCATACCAACATCCAAAAGTGTATAATATATAGATAACTAAAGTAGTTTGTTTTTGTATAACATGTAGGGCAGTATTGTTTTATTGCTTAAATCTGTAAAATAGTTTAAGGAAAACTTTGATAACAAAAAATTTCGCGATGAACGGATGTTACTCAATGGCAATATCTTAAAAAGGTTCGCCGGCAATACTTTTCTTAGATAAGTATGAAAGTTTTCCTGAAATATTAAACAAACCTCGATACATATTAATCGGTAGCAAGTAGGTATTATGTTACTATAATATTATGTATTTATTCTATAGGTAGATTCTAAGTGCGTATTAAAGTTAATAAGAACATAGAAATGGGAGCGCGGTAGTCGATGCAATGAAAAAAAATCTATATTCTTTGAATTAAAATAAACTAAAGTACTATATTATTTTAGTGTATATTAAAAATAATTATTTTATTATAACATAAAACAAATCCGTCCAATTTTTTTTTATACACAAGTATTTGAGTGAATATTCATAATGGCTACTCCATAAATTCCGAATGCCCCATATTTTTTATGCCTACGTTTACTTACAATATAACCATAGTGTGTGTAACAATATAAATATAATGGACACCGAAAACTATGCTTATATTATAAACAGTGGATTTTCATTCGCATAATGAAAGCCACCAAATAGCTACATCGATTAATAAGTAAAAATAAATCAAAATATTAATTTGGTGCATTAAGAAACACTTAAAAGCAAGTGCGCGGAACGCGGCACGGCAGCGGTATCTATCACTTTTACCTGACATTGGCTAATCTGTGTAAAGCCAGACGAAAAAGAAAATCTTTAACAGGTCCCTAGTGTAACTGATTCAGGCGTGAATCGCGTGGTAGTTGACCACGATTTGTATGAAATCCAAAAAACGCCATCTAGTTTCTATACTGGGAAACAGTATATAAGATGGTGTTCTAGAAAATGTTACACTAGGTGCTCTGGTCTTTCACAGTAGCCAAATAGTACATCTATAGAATATTATCATTGCGACATTAAATGCGGCGGAATAGTTCAAACACGATATTATTCCGTAACTTAGGTGTCTATTTTACAAACTACAGAGTAGCTATTATGAAAATTTCACTAAAAACAAAACTTAAAGAAACGTATACGTAACCATATTAATAGTCCCATCCATAGCTCAAAAAAATATTAATCATAATTATTATATGACTACAGTATACAACGGTACGCTATGGAGTATTCGATAAAGGTAGTCGCATAGTATGTTGGTTAGAAACACAATCGCGGTGCGTCCAAGTACAAGTGTGTGCGTACTTTAACGGAAATAACGGGAGACAGCATACCGAAGGATTCCTTGTCACGAAGTGATGTCACGTTCGTGTATCAACTCTGTGGACAGAAAAATTACATCTGGTTGATTTGCAATTAGTATTATAAATGCGACAGGCATGCGGTGAAGCGGTGAAACGGTGAAACGGTGAAACGGTGAAACGGTGAAACGGTGAAAGCCAAGTGGGTAAGAGCTTGACTTCACTTTCGGGGAGCCGAGTTCGAATCTCAGCACGCACCTCTAACTTATGTGCGATTTAAGTAATAAAATATCACTTGCTGGTGAAGTAGAACATCGTGAGGAAACCTGCGTGCCTGATAGTTCTCCAGAATGTTCTCGAAGGCATGTGAGGCCCACCATTAAGCACTGGGCCTGGGTGGTTCACAAAAAAAATATTTATTTTTCCGATTATTTAATATACTTATAAAATATTATAATAATTGCAGCGTAATAAAATGCAAGTGAAAAGCGAGTGTCAAATATTTATAAAAAATAACATCATAGAAATATATTTACTATTTATATAAATAGGATGATTTCAAAAGTGTCAAAATTGTGCAACATTTAACCGTGCCATTTAGTCGGCCGGTAGTCGGTAGACTCTAAAACTAGTGTTATAATGTATATTTTACTTTGAAAGTATATTGTTTCGTTTATGCGAGTGTTTGTGAGCGTATACATTTAATACTATCATAGTATAAGATCTATAATCTCGCAATCTAAGAGTCGTTCACAAATCCAAACACTATGAAGTCAGAGTAAAATGGAACTTACAACATTGGTTTAAAGCTCGGATTTGTCGACAATTGCATATAATTGAAGGCTCTAAATGAATGCAAGTTATATTTCCATATCTGGCTAGCATGGGCAGGAGTAAATTATATCCCCGGGGAAAGGATATAAAATTTATCTTCTTCCACAGCTTTATCAACTCTCAGAGCACTGGAGCACAAGTGGAAATAATATCCAAATAATATATGTGTATTAATAAACGGGGGTAAACTTCTGCTATTACATGTTCCAGTGATTTAGCTCTAGGGCACTTTAATTATATCCCTTGTCAGGGGATATAATCGGGGGATATAATTTTTGTCCCCCGCCCGTGCTAGCCCAGCTTGCTTTATATCGATACTCGAAAACGTCTCTCCGATCGCGAGCGTGTTGAACTTATACGCAGGGTACAGTTGTTTCGCTCGCACTCACCTTGAGCGCCGCGCGAACTAGACGGGCACCTCCTCTTGCTCTTTCTCACGCTGGCGCACGGCCACCGCGGTCTCAACCAGCAGGTACAAACACTTGAACTTGTCCCGTTCGCCCTCGCCGTGCGCGCCCACCACCTGTAACAACATACAGCATAGTTAAGTTTCAAATAAAACAAATATATATATGACAATACATACATAGCCCACCTAGCCCCAAAGCAAGCGTGGCTTGTGTTACTTCACAGGCTTTAGGTACATTATGTACTGTGTCTGAGGCTTATCTGTGAAATCGAAAACCTAATAGTTTTTGAGTAACCACTGATATAGTTTTTACTGAAGAAATCAGATACAGCCCTTGTGTCACTTTATTAGGTACGCGTCGCGTCGCGTAGCATAGGTACTATGCGCGTGTCGGTGCTTTTATCTTCAATGGGGTTAAAACAAAGATTTTAAACTAAGATTTTCGTGGTTAATTCGTGGTTAATATTTCAAGTATAGTTCAACGGGTACATACCACGATAATATTGATTTGTCGATATTTCGACCCAGTTGCATCAACCAAAATATTATCGTGGTATTTACCTGTTGAACTATACTAAGAAATGGGGTTAAAATTAGTAAGCACTTTGAATGTTATGTTGTTTGTATGGAAAAATAAATATGCTTCTTTTGATTTAATATTTTTACAGGGTGATTCCTTATTAAATATACCTGAACATTATTTCGAAATTCGGTTACACCGATAAAATAAAATTTCGGTTGAATATTGAGTATACCATAGACTCAACTAGTTTGTATACTCATTGAGAGTACCGTCGCGCAAGCAAAGTCGAGCTGGCTTATCACTAGGTGGGATCGCTCTTAAGGGTCTAACTTGGAAATAAAAATGCACGCGATTTTTTGATTTTACGTAGCACGTACCTGTAGTTTGCGGCGCAGCGGGTGCGGCAGCTGTGGCAGGTGCGCCAATTGCGGGTGCCAGCCACCCGCGCCACCCGAACCCTCCGCTTCGCCTTCCACCTCGCCCTCCGCCGTGCGCACTGTGACCACCGCCGCGGACCTGTAATACGCACACACTTCCGTTTAATAACGGTCTTTTGTTTGCTTTTGTGTTTATGGTCATGAAACGGTAATTTAATGGGAAAGTACTAAGAGGCTTGTGATAGTCATGTTGATGGCGGAGGATGGGAGGCGGGCTCACCCCCTAGCGGCCGGGTGCACATCGCGGTCTTCGTAGCGGATGACGGACTGCCACACGGAGGGGTCGTACTTGACCTCCTCCTCGCTGACAGCGCTGGACGAGTAGCCCTCCTCCGCGTCGCCGATGTCGTCTCCGTCGCTGCGGTACACCAGCAGCCCGTCGCTGTAGTCGTGCTCGCCGCCCGCCTCACCCTCGCCCTGCGGACAACGTTACAGTATCTGTAAGAAGCACCCTATGTCGAGTGTAAGCGGCGCGGTTACTCGTTTCTTGCAACAGAAAAAATATTCGATTACCAGCATGATTAGCATGGCACACTTTTCTCTCCGGGGAAATGATAAAATTTTATCTTCTTTATCAACTCTACGAACATTGGCGCACAAATGGAAATAATATCTGGTAATAATAAACGGAGGTAAACTTTCCTATTCCAAATTGCTTTAATTGTGTGCTTTGGTAAGTTGGACTTGTTAATTTTGTCCTTTGTCGTGGATATAATAGGGGGACATATTTTTTCTTGTTTTCACTCGCACTTGGATTATGTGTGTCTGAAGGAAATTTCACAGTTCTCGATCTTTCGTTATGCTATAAGAGCCCAGCACTAAGTTTGTTGTGGGCTTCTTCTTAGACAAGGACGCGTTTGGAACCCTCGTTAGCTTTAGTTTAAAGTTTACGAATGTGTTTATCGCCATCATCTCACTACGTGTACTTCTCATGTAATGTACGCATCAAAAGTGCAACCTATGGGCCTACTCGAATAAAGATATTTATGACTTTGACTTTGACGTGTAGAAGCTCACCTCGCCTTCTCCCTCGCCGTCCCACTCGGTGACGACGACGCCGCTGCCGGAAGCCCCGCCCCCTGAGCCAAGCTGCTTACGGCCGCGCCGGGAGATCGTGTAGTGCAGAGGGTCGTGACCCTCGCGCCGGATCATCTCGGGCAGGATTCGACGCCGCGCGTTGATGAACCAGTTGCATACCTGCCACATAGCCGAATACATTTTAATTTATTTCTTCTAATAATTTCAAATTATATAAGCGGTGATAGGCCAGCGGATAGGTCCCAGCACGCACCTCTAGTACCAGTTATGTACGTTTTGAGTAATTAAAAATATCACTTGCTTCGACGGTAAAGGAAAACATCGCGAGGAAACCTGGATGCCTGAGAGTTTTCGATAATCTTCTCAAATGCGTGCGAAGTCCACCAATCCAATCTGGTGCTAGCGTGATGGACTACGGCCTCAACCCCTACTCATTGTGGTAGGAGACCCGTGCCCTGTAGTAGGCCGGTGATTGATGATAAGGCTTCATCAATCCCATATTAATTGGGGTCGGCTCTCCTAACAATATATCGCCAAATTAATCTGTTTTGGGTCGTCGAAATGACAATTCGAGCGGTTTTGATGTAGTTTAAAATTACTGACAGCCAGGTTCATTTGGGTCGTCCACGGCGATTCTGAAAGTTGTTCAAACCCGAAACATTGTAAGCAAATTTGTATTTTAACGCTATATGAATACGATAAATTTTAATCTGATGTTCAAGTATTTCAATACTCCAAAACGACTCCTGGATTACGAGCGAGCTTGTACGAAGGGTAGTGTTGGGGACTTCTCAGGTGTCACCTCATCCACTGGCCAAGGACGGAATAAAAGAATTATATGAATGTTTACCTGGAGCACAGTCAAGTTTGCCTCCTGGCTGAGTGTTAGCTTCTCCGCGTCGCTCGGGTACGCGTTGTAGCGGTGCTCGTACAGCCACCGCTTGAGGATCTTCACCGAGTGCTTTGGCAGATTGCCGCGCCGCTTGCGCACTATCATACCCTGTACAATAACATCGGTTATAACTTCGACCGATTGACGTCCACTGCTGACATCTTTCGTAGCGCGTTTAATGTCGTCTGTCCACCTCGTTAGAGGTCGACCAGCGCTGCGTTAACAGGTGCGGGGGGCGCCATTTTGACGGCTGGTTGGCGCAGTTTGCAGCGACCTTGCTTTCTGAGTCCAATGATCTTCCAGTAAAGCAGTATTTTTTTTTAAATAAATATACAAACAACAATAGCCACAAAGTAAGCGCGGCTTCTGTTATGGATACTGAGATGTCTGATGAATATTTTTATGAATAATGTAGGTACATAAATACTTAGGATATTTTTTTTTTATTAGGGACCGTGAAAGTAATAGGCTTCCATTCCTCAAAATACTGAAGCCTATAAAAAAAAACAACTCTAAGTGAAGTATTTCGCTCGTTATCGTGACCACAAGATACGGGATCCGCACATACAGACACACGGACGTCCAAGAAAGAACGTTTTTTAATTAGTTTAAATAATAAAAAGATATTTAAAAACATCATGAGTGTTTTTTCTCAACATTTGTCTATTTATATTCACTTATAAGAGCAATAAAGAATAAAAAAGTGACATTAAGTTGGAGAATCACTCGGTGTACGTAAACTGACAGTAATACATATCAACGCTTCGCTTATGAGGCGTGCAAAATAGGGCTACACAGAAATTGAAAAAGAAATTGAAGTTAGTACGCAAATAAAAAAAATTTATCACTTATAATGCAAACTACTACTTAATAAGACTTATTATTTTAATTTTTTTATATTTCAGATTGATGATATACATATAAACACACAAACATTTTCCAGTAGTGGGAATCGAACCCATTTAAAAGCCCAGATTGTCAAAGCGTACACAAAAACTATTTCATGGATTTAACTGAAATTAATATGGAGTTTTCGGCGTTATTTGATTTCGACTGTCCACAGTGACTAGCTAATTATAGTGTCAACTGAGATTCAGAACAGCTGGCTGCTTGCTTGCTTGCTGAGTTTGCAGTCCAAAATACCATGTACCTTGGATAAAGGGTTGATAATGATGAGTCAATCAATAGTTACGTTCTTAGTTAATAAAGAATATTGTGTCAAAACTAATATATATATGTATTAGTTATAAAAAAAAATAGTTACCATCGGTGGTAATGTGTGCGCGTGCGACATCCCCGATTTCCGGGACCTGTCGAGCTCGCCGTCCGTACCGGATTCATTGTCATCTGTTGACGACGTCGACGGGAACCTGTCCCGAGCTGTAAACAAAGACTACAAATGTTATAAAAATTCCTACCCATTTCACAACTGTGTCGCTGTTCTAAAGTCTTTTTTGTTGGTGTTCTAAATTTTAACTTGACTTATTATATAAACAATCTTTTGATTACTTTTAAGTGAAAAAAATATTTTTAAAATAAAATTGGTAGTAATGGTAAAAATGGTACTATGTACGGTGTTATTTATAATTTCTTCAATCCCAATACTCCACACCAAACAGATCTTCGGCAAATACAGCTTCTCCTGCTTTTCGCGGATTATAGCAAATTAAGCTTAATGTTCATAATATATCATGGATTTTCGCAAAGTAACGCCTGCTTCTATCCAATAGTGAAAAATAAGTTTAAAAGATATATTGTCGCGTTCAGCTGAATTCCCTGTCATCGATTGTCACATCGATTCTATTATTTGTAGCATGAAATCTTAAAGAATGTTTCTTCACGTGGAGGCTTCTCGTACTTTCTTTAAAGTTTTTTTTTTTTGTTTTTTTTTTTTTAATATTTGACGTGTCCTTTGAACATGGCGGTAAAAAAGGGGACTCATGGGTAATTTAAGAGAGTTACATTTTCTCAAGTAATTAGCTTTTTCAGAAAAATCAACGACAGCAACGCGACCCAACTGTACTGTTCTTTTTCGAGAAAAAAAAAGAATGTTCCAGCTGCTCATTATCAAGGAAGAAAATAGGGGACTATATTTCTATGGAGAATCCCGACAATGCTATCCTCATAATGTAATTATTGGAGTTAAATTGAAACAAGTCCCAGGTCATCAGACCGCGAGGAACTTGCGTCGATAAGCGTCGAACGTAAACACGTGCGGCCTCTTTATTTTGTCGACTCACAATTTTAATATCCGCTCTTTCTTCATTTTTCGATTTGGCGAATTATCATTGCCTATTTTAGAGTATCTAAACGCTAATATAGAACCTACTTTGAAAAGGGTACGTGTTTTTATGGTCTGTGGACAACCATCGCTAATAAAAGGAGCAACACTGTGAAGTGGTGCTCTGTTCAAAGTCAAAGTCAAAAATATCTTTATTCAAGTAGGCCCATAGGTGGCACTTTTGATGCGTACATAAGAATTACACGGTAGTGAGATGATGGCGATAACCACATTCGTAAACTTAAAACTAAAGCTACGAGGGTTCCAAACGCGTCCTGGTCTAATAAGAAGCCCACAACAAACTTAGCCGGGTGTTTTTATTTTTTTGTTATCACCATCTCACAATGTCATTTTAAATTATTAGAAGAGCATCCTGGTTAGAGCAACAATTTACACCCAAGCTTTTTTATCGATTACGTAGTCCTTTATACTATAATAGGACTTTTCTATAAATTTTGTTTATACAAGGGCATGCACGCCCTACGATGTGCAGCTGCACTGTGGCTATCAAGCTAAGGCTCCGTGCTAAATTGCGACAAAGTCTTAATTTAATTATCTTTAATAAAGTAGACCTGGCCCATAAATAGATTCCCCATACATTATGATGCGTACATTACATGAGAAATGTGTAAATGGTAGTGAGATGATGGTAGTAACCATATTCGTAAATTTGAAACTATAGCTACGAGGCGTGAGGGTTCCAGCCGCGCCCTGGTCTTGGTGTTCGTTACTGTTATCACCATCTCACATTGTCATTTAAAATTATTAGATAAACATACTACAACTACTACACACCCAAGCTTTTTTTATCGATAGTACATAG
This sequence comes from Pararge aegeria, assembly GCF_905163445.1. NCBI lineage: Eukaryota > Metazoa > Arthropoda > Insecta > Lepidoptera > Nymphalidae > Pararge > Pararge aegeria. The sequence goes on along the minus strand of NC_053200.1, from coordinate 2,284,481 downwards.
TCCTTTATAAACCCACATCCGTTCAGCGGTTCTCGCGTGGCTGAGTAACAAACAGCCATTCATCGAAACCTAACCTGAGCTTAACGTACTCTCCGAGTCATTGGGTTGAACACAGCCATTTTTCTAACCCTCGGCTGGTAAGGAGAATTGCTCAACTTCAAAAACCAAATACCTACCCATTATTTTGGCGAGGCCCGGGAATCTAATCCAAGACCTCGAAATTCGCAGTCGTATATGCTAACTATAAACCAACAGGTAGTTGTTAAATCAATATAAAAGTATACAGATTGCTAAGTGTGTGATTGTCTACCTACGTACATAGATGGCGGTCCTTCAAACCAAATACATTATAGTTAACTTCACGTGATCGAATAAGACGTAGTGCATTGGTAGACCATCACACTGTGGGCACTCTGTAGGGCCTAACGAGGATGCCCTTGGTCAGCACACATTGCGTAACGAGCGGCCATTCAACTCGATCGATAGCATGCCGCGTCCCCCGCCCCCTCCGCATTGTTTACGTTGCGATTTTGTTTGTTGTGTACAAGGGCTCCTTCATGTTATGAATCGGGCATCTACCGGAGTCGGAGTTCGATTCACGAGAATTCAAATCGAAGCGGCTAAAATAGTTTACGCTAAATAAGATTTGGTTTTAGATGTTTCATATTTTTTAATTTTCTAAAATATATACCTATCTATATTTGGTTTCCGTTTGTTTACTAGGCACCGTGAAGGCTATAGTTGTTAGGAAACCTACATAACCTGACTATATCCTATATGTATGTCTATGTAGGCTACATAGACTACAATAGGCATAATATAAATGCGAAAATTTGTATGCAACTCTTCAAATCAAACTTTGTATGTTACTCTTTCACGCAAAAACTTGTGAACCAATTTGATTGAAATTTGCGATGAAGATAGATTATACCCCGGATTAACAGATGGGCTACTTTTCATCTCTGAACAATGTACGGTTCCCGCTGGATTTAGAAAAACAAAAAAAAAACGAAGCCACGGGTATGGAACAGAATTGTAATAAAATATACTGTATGAACTGTGAAGGTGCTCAATGATACAATGAATTACCTATCTGCTTACCTATAGCACAAAAGCACTGCATACCCTTAATTTTGGATTGTATAACTCATGAATGCGAAAGATTTTTCCATTTTATGCCATATTGCTTCTATATGCATACCCTGTTCAAAAACCCTAAGCATGCCACTGCCGAGTGGGCTTTTGTCAGCTATTTCTATTTCCCCTGAATATTATTTCAATATTATTTCATTACTAGGTAACCAAGTAGTAGACGTTGAATACTAAGGGATAATAATAATTAATCACCATTTACTCATATCAGTACCCTACTTTTGGATTCTGATAAGAAGTTTGTTATCAGCTATATTACTTAATTACATTTATGTCAAAATTACATTATGGTACTTATTATGCACTAGGTGTTTTTTATAAATCTTGTAGGAACCACTTGTTTGTCTGTCCTGTCAACATACTCTATGCAAAAAATAAACACACTTTTGCATGTATAATATTAGTAAGGATTTAACATACTTAACACAAAATATTAGCTACAGTAGTGATAGCCCAGTTGTTGAAACTCAACTACACTTTTGAGGGTTTGAAAGCAGAGTGGCAGAGTTTGAATCCTATATCTAATTATTAACTAAACTCAATAATTTTTTTTTGTATTAATTTAATAATTTGTCTACATAACCATCATTGACAGCCCATACTGTGAATTTGAAAATGAAAGTAATTCTGTGAAATACTGTACCAATATATTTTTACAAGGGGCTGAAACAAAATTTGAAGAAAATTTATATCATCCGTTTTGTCTGTGTTTAATATAAGTTAATAGTGTTTACAGAATTATTTAAACCTTGTTGTTATAAGCAGATCTTAGGACATTTATGGTACATATTTAACAATATTTACAGAACAATAGTTCTTTTTTATTGCATCTTTAAATTGCTAGGTACAAACTTTATCTCATAAGTGTTGTTCAGAGCATAGATGTTGTGAGTTTATATACTAAAAACCCAACTCCTATGATAGAGAGTGGCCTGTGCTTAGCAGTGGGACACAAAAACTTTTTTTTTTATTTAGTGCACAATAAAAATATTCTAAATCTATGTTGCTTTGATGAAACTTATAACTGAATTATTATGTATGTCTGATCTGTGTGTAACAGATAAAAAAAAATGTTTGTATGATCTAATAAAATACCTTGGAATACCAATAGACCTTATTTATTATGGTAAAAATATGAAGAATTATAAAATTAAACGAACAATTTAATAAGTTTTTCAAGTAAATAGTAGAAGTTATCAATTGACTTATCGACAAGTATGGATTTCATGATGTTCAGTTAGTAGTTAAGTTGTGAAAATCTTTAGCAAACTAAAGATGTTAATAGTCTAACTAGTTAGAGTTTTATCAGTTATGTTGAATCCCCCAGATCAGTTTCTATGCACAATCATTCCAGAATAGTAAATCGCTTTGCATGTAAACAACTTTATTGGTTTCAGTTAGGATTTAAGGATTTTAATTTATTCATACGAATGTCTGAATTTATCTTAATTACTAGCAGATGTCACACGAGAAAGAAAAAAATTAATGTATTAATTTAGTAACAGATTTATGTACAAAAGAATTGGCATTATTATAGTCGTAAAAATGTAATAGGCCCGTTTTGACATTTGTCATCGCGACGTAACTAGTTATGGAACCATAAGACTCTGTACTCGATACTCACGATAAATTAATTCAAGTTTGTATCAGTACTTGATTGATATTATTATGTATTGTAAAGTGTTCATTCGTTCAAAGTATTCCTTTAACTTCACAACCAATACGCGTGACTGGCTGTTGATTATACGTCCACTTTTCAACATGTTGAAACAGAGTTAGTACTATATAACAACAAACACAAAAATCGAGTCAAATCACTATGTTTAAATTAATGTCCAAAATAGAAGAGCCATAGTTAACGTAATGGTAAACAATATATATCAAACTTAAACGAGCGCACAGTCAACTTTGCAAGATGAGGAACGAAAAACTGCGCAAAGCGCGCGGGGACGCTTCAGTCATGTGCCGCTTGGTCAGATACATCAACTCAGACTCATTATTTAGAACCCATTTTGAGAACCAAGCTCATTCTTTGCAGTAAAGATAACTACACAATATTTAATTTCGATATTCAGTAAAAAAATGGTTACAGCTCTAGTATAAAAAAAAAAAAGACTGAGAACGTAACTGTTTTCGGAACATTTCGCAACAATTATAAATTGCGTGCTACTATGAAGTAAGCGCAAAAAGAATACTCGCGATATATTCTTTCATATTATTTAACGTCCCAAAAAAATTTACGTATTTTTTAAAACACTGTATGTAATTGATTTTTATTTTTTTGTTTCTTTTAGTTTCGTTCCAAGTTACATTCTATGGTCTTGCACAAATGTCAAAACGGGCCTATTACATTTTTCCGACTATAATTAGGTTCCTGACAAGTCATTGCAAATGGAGAAAGTGTACTTTTTGCTTTAATTAAATTGTATGTTTGGGTGCATGAATATATTATGTATATATAAACAAGTGAAATGCAGCGCCACCGAGTAAGTCTCGTGATTTTTAGAAAATAATCACGCTCATCCGTACCAGCCGCCATCTTGTTCTACTTGAATGCTGTCATTTTACTGTCAATACGACGTAAAAAGTCAAATTCCAACAAAAATAAACATTGAAAGCGCAAAGCACTATCAAAATGTGGTGAGCGTGCACCAGTAAAACGAGAAACAGGACGCTGAAGTGACATTTAGTAATTTCAACATCTAACTGGGGCAAATGATATGACATAGCGTTATGCGTACAAGATATCTAAAAATAACCTAGGCACATACATAAATTGATTTTGTAATTAAAAATATATCGTACCTTGTAACAGGACGCAACGGGGCATAGCTTTAGGCGAGTTAGCCATTGTTTTATGGTCACAACAGAAAATTTAAGACGCCGAGACAAAATGAAAGCGCCTAGAGCGATGCATTGGCGCCATTTTACTTTTGTGCGATCGAGTTCTTAGGTGACGTAACAGACCTAGTTTCTGTCCCTAATGTTTGAGAAACAGTTTTAGGCATTAATATTCCCGGTTTTTACTTCTAATTTCGGCGGAATTAATTGTTTTTGTATCAATGTCACCTTGACGTATGTCAAGTCAATCTGACAAGCATGGCGGAAACGTGGCGTCGTTTTGGGCCGGCTTGCTTACCTCCAGGTGACATGGATCCTCTGTTTGATACATGAGCTTCCCTGATGATCTCCCGAGTGATTTCCCTTACGTCGCGTCGTTGTTGGTACGCCATTTCGGTCCGGTCACGTTGTTCCTGCGCTATACCGGCCGTAGGTGGTAACATCGTCACTCAATCCATGTGAAAAACAGTAATTCACCGAATCACTGATGATGATATTTTCACTCAAACCACAGTTTCCATCAAAACTGTCAGTAATGTAAACATTAGATCACAAAAAACAATATTACAAAAGCGGACTGTGGCATAGCAAACCAAACTAAACGCGACTGACGGCCGAGCCGTTTGTTTGGGGGGAAGGCGGGAAGATACGCTACAGCGCCGTCGCGCAGTTATCTCTTTCTAACATACCGCAAATAGATATGTTTTCTCCTGCTCTTCCGCGCAACGCTCCGATAACAGAATGGACGCGCTGTCAAAACAAAGCGTGGGCTTGGCATTGGCAATTGGATATTATTTAAATGTCAAACATGAAACAAACAAACGTTTACAAAAATGCCTAAGTACAATTAATAGAATGTCATCTAGTTTTTTTTTATAAAGATCAAATAGGGCATGAAAGTAAAACGATGGACGTGCGTTGTTGTATCCAAAAAGGTTCGTGCGTGATTGTCTGATTCAATTTTCTCCCAAAGTAGGTTATATACATATTGCCTACCTACTTACTGAACCGATTTTGATAAGGCTTTGTGCATAACTCTGCTCGAGGTGAGTTTTTTGCAGAGGTTGCCCGGGATCGACTTTCAATTTGAATTTTATTTAAACTCCTAGAAGAGGACATTTAGGTTCGATAGATAATCACTATATACCTAAAAAAATGCGATCGGATAACTAAATATGACGTAACGAACTAAAGTTATGATAGTGCATAATTAATACATATATGAACATTTAATTTATATACTTACATAAAAATATATCAAAATTTAAAAAGAAAGTGGGCAGTCCACTTTCCTTTTTACACAATATTAATATAAGAAGTAAAAATGAAGTGCATAAAATTAGTACCTAATTCATTTTAGTGTAATTTTATATCTTTTTATAACAAATTACCAGACGAAATCCTTGAGATGTCTCTCAATACGTTCATAGTTTATATAAAACGTAAGCTTATAGAAAAATCCTATTATAATATTAAGGATTATGTATGTATGATAAAAAGCTTGGGAATGAATTGCTCTAACTTTATAGCTTGTTGTTTATTCTTGGTGATAACGAAAAAAACCAGACCAGAATTTAACTTTTTACCTTTTTACCTTAACTTGACAAAACTATGTCCAGTGTGTAACAGCTTTCGAGGACTAAGTTTTTTTTAGCATTTCACGGATGGACCGACCAGCTTTCAGGCTTTTTAGTAGGTAAATACCCAAAACACATTATGGATACTAAGTTGTACTAAGATTCAAAGTAATTGAGTTTGGGGCTAGATGGCGATGTGTTTATTGTCATAGGCTATTTATTTATTTACGCTTACGCTTGTGTTATGGGTACTATGATGCCTGATAAACATTTTTATTAATAATAAACATAAATACTTATAATGCTGGGTGTGCAAGTGCTGAAAATTAATATATTTCAATATGTGTATTTGTATATTAAAAGTATTTATGTATATTATTCATAAATATATTCATCCGTCATCTTAGGTGATCTTTGTACCCATAACAAAAGCTACGCGTACTTTGGGACTAGATGGCGATGTGTGCGTTGTTGCGTGCGTTGTGTATCTATTTATTTATTAAGGCTGCTTGAGGGCAGAAATAAGCCTTGAACATAATATAAGCATTTTATGGAGTATATAATCATAGGTTATATGGTTCAGTGTTTTCGAAGTATTATAATTCTATCATTAATATTGAGAGCTTAGCGTCTCTTCAGTAGGTAGCGACTTCCAAATAACATCAAATTCAAGTAGTTTCACTACCAACAAGTTTAGCTTTTGACCAAATCGTTTAACAAGATCCATATCAAGTTTGACCGCCTTTATGGTAATAGGTGGTTAATCTTGAGTTAATTTTTAAGTAATGTAGATTAGGTAGGTATTCTAGGTATTCTATGGCCTATGAAAATACCTTTTACAATATAAATTGGTAAGTAGTATAAAACACTAATGTGAAACTAACAAGGTTTTCTTTCTTTTCTCCCCTATTACGTGACAGTTTAATAAAGAAACTGGTCAATCCAATATTTATGTATATAAAGAGTTTTCTAATTATTACGAAGTTGAACCATACCTTTACCCTTGTAGCAGGTAACCTATAAAGTTACCTGCTACAAGGGTAAAGACAAAGAGAAGCTAAATGAATAGGATTATAAAAGAAAATACGTAGTAATAGGCATGAAAATCTTTTTTATTCGATGGACGGATAAATATAATGCGAGCTTTAAATTACAATTGGTCTAATACAAGTACATTATGCTAAAACAGTTTATAAATAATATTAATTACGATCTAATAAGTTTTGGTCTTCTTGATAGATTCGATCAGCCACTTGTAGACAACCTCGGGGGCTTTCTTAGAGAATTGGAAGTCCATGTGGCTGAAGTGTTTCTCCGAAACTTTGAAGGTTCCTCTTACGTCAGGTAACTCCTTCTGCAGCCTCTCTACGTCCTTGGGATGCACAAGCCAGTCCTCTTCGCTGTAGTAAAGGCTCACCGGGACTTTCACTTCAGTCATGTTGTACTTAGGCGGATGGCGGAGACCGTAGATCTTCTTGTTAATGTCAATGCCGTAGTCGTACTTCCTGAACTCGTGCGACGACACAGCCTGCCCGAACTGTTTGATCTGTCTCGTTGACGCTCCGCCGGGCAAGTGGCTTACGATCACGGGGATCAGTTCTGTGTCTATTCCAGCGGTATCAACGCCGGTCATTACGAAGTTTACGTTCGAGCACACGTGCTTGCATCCGATTTCCTTTTCACACATGTCTCCTCCGACAGTTTGAATGAGCTCCTTGCTAAGTTTGAACTCTCCGTGTCCTAGTTCCTGTGCAATACGCTCGTAGAAGCGGCTGGCCGGTGATATCATCCTTATCAGAGGACTGCGTACGTTAGTCATGTAGACCATCGGTGCCAGAGCGTGCATCGATACGATCTTGTCTCTGACCTCAGGATGGGTTGCGACCCAAGCGAAGAATACTGTGGAGCCCTGAGAGTAACCGACGTAGTGCAGCTTCTTTTGTTCCGTAGTCTTGAGGGTGTAGTCTATCATGGCGGGCAAGTCGTGGAGGGCGATTTCGTCGATGCTGAAGTGCCAGAAGTCGGGGTGAGATTCGTGCTTGCTGACGTGACGGCGGGAGTATGTGGTTCCTCGAACGTTGCCGAGCCATACGTCGTATCCGGCTTCCGACAGTAAATAGGCGAGGGATTTCTCTGGACCATTTAGTAGCCATTCATCAGCGCTGCCCAGGAATCCGTGCATGAGGAACACAACTGGACGCGGTTTCTCTTCAAGGGATACTTGTCTCGGCAGAATGCGGAACAGGGTGAGGAAGTAACCGTCGTCGGTTTTCACGACGTGCTCTTCTACTCCGTATCCGTGTTTCTTGATCAGTTGCGTAGCGTTTAAGTGGACATCTTCATTGGCGGTTAAGGTGGTCGTTTCGAAAGTTTCGTGAATCTTCTTCTTGTCCTCCTCGCTCAGGTGTTGCATATTGTTGTAGGCGTTGTTGAAAATTCGTTCGATGTCTTTCTTGTCCTTGACGAGTGATTTCGCTCCAGTCGCTATTTCGACGCCGTGCCAGGATATAACGTCACCGAAAGGTATCGGCTCTCCCGGTGTTATCATTGCGGAGAACAGCGGGGAATTCCAGTTTCTGTCGCCGGATCGCAGTGGGGAAGCGTAGTCGTTCAAGTCGTCGTAGCTGATGCGTTCCTTGGTCTCTTCCGAGGAGGAGACTGGTCCTCGGAGGTGCATTTTGGTTTCCTTGGCATGCTGCTGGTACTGGTCCACGTAGTCGAGCGGCTGGACAATCAGACTGTCCGTGTGAGGGCGCAGCTGGTGGCGGAAGATGCTGGCCGAGGCGCAGCGAGCCAGAGCGAGGCAGAGCAGGAGGTAGACAGCCCTCATGTTGTGAAGTGCGGTAACTGTGCCCATCCTCAGTCGCACACCCGTTTTATATGCTATTTCTGCAAACTCTGCAATTTACCGATGACATTTTGCAGTAGAACAGTTGTGTGTCGAATAAAAACATTTTGCATACTAGTTTTGTTTACAGGTTTTGTCTTGCGGTTATTCGATATTTGTATGTAATATAGACTTTTTTATGTTTAAAGTTTTAGATTATACATTATTATTGGTTGGCTTGTTTGTTCGCTTATTACCTATTTTTGGCTTGTTCCGTTGAACCGATCATGATGAAATTTAACACACATGAAGCTTGCAATCATAGATTGACATAGGATAATATTTATTTCGGAAAAGTTGCTTCATACGTATACCTGTGAGGCTATGTATTAACTTGGTGTTATAGTGTCGGTGCATAGGAATAGTTTCCATCCTTAGGCCTAAAGGATTCAGGATTTTTAGAAACCCAAAATAAACGCGGACAAAGCCCACAGCTAGTTTATTATATTATGGGATACGTGACGTCAATGGGAACGTGACGTCATTATAATATGAACTGAAATAGCACCCACATTTTTTTATCATAGTAGTAACGTTGCACTTTACATTTTGTTAAGGTGTTTACATATTGACTCGCTGACAAGGGGTGCCCATACACGGCCGATCCATCGCCTATCGTCTCGAAACATTTACTATAGTAACTACGAGTACCTACGGGTGTCTGGAGCGACAAAGGTACGAATTTACGTACGATTACGAAACACGCAAAAGCTTTTTTTCATTCCACTACATGTAAGTCCTCGACTGAAATATAAATGTGTTTTTAGTGATTCAGTCTAATAAATTGGTAGCAAGCTAACCTGATAGGGGTTCTATCAATCGGTTGAAAACAGCTCGCTTTTTCACACCGGTACACAAAATCGCTTGGCGCCACGTCTGTGATGGTAGGCTGTTATCTAGCCACGGCTGAAGACTCCAACTAGATCGGAACTGAGAAAATCCGAACGACCGCACCGACCACTGCGCCATGGAGGTCGTTAAAAATTACCTACGGAAAAACACTGATGCTACTGACCTATGCCTTTTCAGTATTTGGCATCGGTCACTGTTCCTATTTTTTTGCGTCTGCGGCCAGCAGGTTTGCTGCGGTTTACCTACACCGATGCGTTAACACCTTAATGTTTGTAAAATAACTTATTCAGGTAATTTTTATTTTTTTACCCATTAATATAAAATGTAATAGTTTCAATAATACGACTTGATTACCTAATCATTTATTATTTACAAGTTTGTTGCCCGCGACTTTATCCGCGTTTTTTTTGATTTCTTTAAAATCCCGCGGAAATTTTCCCTGGATAATGTATACTCTGGCCGTCTCCAGGATGAAAACTATGCTATATCTATGCAAAATTTAACCTAGTTAAGTTAAGAGGTAAAGCCATGTAACATTTGTTACACACAGGGTAAATTCAAATTCAAAATTTCTTTATTCATTTTGGCATATCACATGCACTTATGAAGCGTTCATAAATATATTTTTACATAATTGTAAGGGGATGGAAACTTTTGCTAGTAGCTCTACATAATGTTCTCAAAGGTGTGTGGAGTCCAACAATCTCGGCTTTAAACCCTTCTCAATGTTGGAGGAGATCCGTGCTATGCATTGCTAATGTATTGGCCGGTAATGTATTTATGTGATGATGATGATAATGATGAAAGCAGGTGGCTTCGCATGAAGCATTATAATTCTAATGCTTCACGCCCTTGTTTCAGAAACATAAAACTTATTTTAGGGGTATCAAGAGATATAATGTAATAATGTAATTTTGGACCTACAAATGCATAAGTTTAAAGAATGTGTTAAAACACATTTATTACAGCGAGGTTATTATACAATTGATGAATTTCTTAATGACAAGGTTGCTTGGAAGCATCCGGCTCCGCTTTCATCTCTCACAAGATAGAAAAATGAATTTTGAAATGTTAAATGTAAATTGTTAATGCTGGAAAAGATCAACTGCTGAGTTTCTTGCCGGCTTCTTCTCGGTAGAATCTGCCTTCCGAACCGGTGGTAGAGTCACTACACACAGACAGACTTGACATTTCAAAAGTGCTTATATTAGGCCTACTTGAAATAAATGAATTTTGAATTTTTTTGAATTGCAGGGTGCGCACGGGTCTCGTCTCATAATGAGATGGGTTAAGGCCGTAGTCAACTTAGCTGGTCAAGTGCAGAATGGTGGACTTCAAATGATGAAAATTGAGCTTAATTTACTCCTCGAAAAGTAGGGGAAGCTGTACGGTGTTATTTATAATTTCTTTAATCTTTATCCTCCACACAGGGTACATTGCCACGAATCTGTTCGGTTTCACTCCGACGCCGGAGCGTCCTCAGAATATAATATCTATCTTCTATCTTCTATCTATATATATAAAAGAGAAAGTGTGTGGGTATGTTCCGTATAGACTCCGAAACGGCTGGACCGATTTCAATGAAACTTTCAGGGAATCTCCGGATTGACCTGGCGAGTAATCCTGTAAAGTTTAGTGGCGATCAGAGCACTCCTATTTTTGAACTGTCAAACTGTCAAACTGTCAAATACAGCTTTTAATAAAATAAAGCAAAATCTAGCCCGGCGAAGCGGGCTGGGTACGCTAGTGTTTTATAAATTTAACTAAAGAAGGGAAATTCCTTTGAGAGTGAAGGCGTTTGCCAAGAAAGTGTATGACTCATGGTTTTACTAGATTATCAACCCATTACAGACCCACTTCAGTTCATGGGACTCCGAGGAGACTTTCAGAATGACATGGGTTTAGGCCATAGTCTACCACGCTGGCTGGCCTTGAGAGCATTATGGAGAACTCCCTGGCGTGCAGGTTTCCACACGATATTTTCCTTCACCGTTGAAGCAAGTGATGCAAACTGCAAACTACATGTATGTCAAATTACATCGAGAATGGTTCAATGGTTGAGCCGAATGGTAACAAACAAACTGACACACTTTCGCTTTTTATATATGGATGTATGTTTGGATAGTGTGGATTAGCAATTACTCTGCACTTCGTCGACAAAAGTACCTGTAATTAGGTTGAAATGTAAGCGATAACAGTTTTGTAGCAAAGGTTCAGCCTTCCTTTCGGAGCGGCCGAGTTCGATTCCCGGCACGCACCTAGTAAAGTGCGCTTTAAATTATGTACTTAAATATCACATGTTTTGAATGTGTTGGAAAACATCGTTAGGAAACCTGCCTGAGAGTTCTCCATTATGTTCGGGGTCGTGTGAAGTCTTCTATTTCGCATCTTAGAGGAGACCTGCATCCTGTAGCCGGCCGGTGCCAATAATGCTGGCTGCATTTCCGCGCTAAACAGCCAGGCTGATCCTTTGCTTAAATAACTAGCCAGATATGGCAAACAACTGCAGCGTTACGTATTGTTCTCGAAATAATTTTGCACTTAGACTCCATATATTTTGAAATAATGAAAATACATGTTAATGGGTAGTAATTACAGTTTCTCTGACCGATTCCAGCCACAGTGGGAAATGCTCAAAGAGATTTTCCAACTACGCAGGAGATATTATAATGCACAATTGTCCACTCAATTCCGACGCGACCGGAGAGAGATCAGTCGAATGGCCGTTGCTTCACGCGTTCTCTGAGGGGGTTAATCACCACCAATTTCCAAACTCCAGGCTGGTACTAAGAATTTCTTGATAGAAAAACCCAATACTATTCATTCGAGATCGAACCTTATACCTCGTGATCTGCAGTCGAACATGCTAACCACTAAACCTACGAGGTAGTTGTTACAGTTGGTCTGCTATTACTAAGTCTAGGCATAGATCAGCGGCGTGCACAGGTTCTTCGACCAGGGTATGCGAGCAGATACACGGCATAAAAATAAAAAAATCCCCTCCAGTACAAGTTATAAAAAATATTTTGGGTAGGCAGTGCTTTTGCGCATGTATGAGTGCACGCCACTGCCATAGATATTTAGAGTATAGACTAGCATATTCCGCTTCTATGTTCGGGCAAATGACTATTAAATAAGATATTACTATAAACTTTAATAAAAAAATCTCAAAGATGGATATTATCATATTCTTCCTCTCAGAATGAGAAAGGTTTGGAACGTAGCCCACGCTAGCGAAGTGCGGATTAGTAGACTTCACACGTCCTTGAGAAACATTATGGAGAACTCTCAAGCATGCAGGTTTTCGCACGATGTTTTTCTTCAAAGCATAAACGCAGATAACTTCGAAAAGTTAGAAGTGCGTGCAGGGGATCGAACTCAGACCCTCGAAAGGGAAGACGAAACCTTACGATTTTTATAAAAGATAAAAGATAGCCTTAAGATGAATATCCAATTTAAATTGTAAAAAGGATTCAATAATAATAAAATTTTGAAAAAATATCGACCTACTTCATTATAATGCAATCTATGTATATATATATATATATATATATATATTATATTTATTTATATATATATATAAATCGAAGCCTATATATATATATATATATATAATTTTTGCATAGCTAAAAATAGTAACTGCTGGACTTTATTCGCAAAAGAAACAGTTTCACTCATTTAGAAATTTAAAATTACTAACTAGATAAAATATTACCACTTGGTAATATATTAATATCTAGTTAGTGTGATACAGAACTGGCAGCTTAAACAAATAACAACTTTCAGAAGGTGGAACGTTCATAAGAAATTTAAACAATGTTTTTTTAATGATTTAAATGATTTCTCGCAACTCTTTAGGTAGACTATTGTATCAATCCGCGGGCAAAAAAGGCTTCAAAAACTAGTATAGCTCCCAAATTCACTCCTTTGGATTTCCTAAAAAATAAGTGGTTAGAGTCCTTGTATCCACTTCCTGGACATGGAAGTCTCGTCAAAATAAGTTCATCCATTCCGGAGTTCTCGTCAACATTTCATCTTAACTAATCAGACTTAATAAAAGGTTTTTTTTTAATAAAAAAAACACCTTTTGTTGCTTTGATTTACTAACTACTATTTTATCTTATTATTCAAATATAACACTTATTACTACAACCACTGCGATTAGCCCATACTGTTAAACAAAATTTATTACATCCTGTTCTTACGTTAAACTCAAATGCTATGCAAAAGAGCACATAAAAATCACATAAGTATTAAGCGTACCTATAACGACCTAGAAGTAAAAGTCGAATAGTTATAAACTTCATCAAGGCTCAACTCTCAAGAGCTCAGTATGACTTCTAATCGTGTGCAGGTGGTCCATTTTATACATTATGATTTCGTCCGTGTTCACGTTAATGGCGTTACTGTCATCATGCCACACTCAAGATTTAATTCCCAATGGGAATGTATCAAATAACAGGCTAACAGAAAACCGGCTAATGCAGCTTCCATTTCAAACATCAACGGAAATTATTGAGGAATCCGTGAGTGCACTCACTAAAGCTCCCAGCAAAACCGATCAAATCGCAGACACACTTTACACCTTTCCATTTCTCGTGAACAAAAGTTTGCTGAACTACGCTGATATACTGGTCTCAGAATATAATACTCATGTAAACGATGAAGACGTCACGCTAAGTATCAGTGAGCTCATAACAAAGTATGGATACCCAGTGGAAAGGCACGCCGTCCGCACTGAGGACGGTTACAACCTTCAGATGTTCAGGATACCAAACAACGGATCCGTGGTTTTCCTCATGCACGGTTTGGGAGGTTGTGCAGACGACTTCATTTTGGCCGGACCACAGAGTGGACTCGCTTATCTCTTATCCAAAGAGGGCTACGACGTTTGGATGGGGAACGCCCGTGGGAACAAACATTCACGCAGTCACCAGTACCTCTCGCCTTCCGATCCGAATTTTTGGGACTTTTCGTGGCACGAGATTGGTTACTACGATCTACCAGCTATGATAGACTATGCACTCGGAATAAGTAAGTCCGAAACACTTAAATATATCGGATACTCTCAAGGGAGTACAGTTTTCTTTGTAATGGCAGCGGAGAAAGTGCAGTACAACGACAAGATTTCCATCATGGTCGCGCTGTCTCCGATAGCGTATATGACACGCGTTAAGTCTCCGTTAGCCAGGCTCCTATCACCGGGCACATCTCTAATGTACGAGGTGTCGAAAAGCTTAGGCATTTACGAGTTTCCGATGAAAAGTGAATGGACAGGCCCCTTAAAACTCCTGATGTGCGGTGTTGGCCCCTTGGCAGACATTCTGTGCAGTAATGTTTTGTTTTTAGCCGTAGGCTTCGATTTGGAGCAGCTCAACATGACCAATCTGCCCGTGATATTGAGCCACGTGCCGGCCGGCGCATCGGTGAAACAGCTCGTACACTACGGCCAGGGTGTAGTTTCGGGGGAATTCAGACAATTCGATTTGGGCGCGCAAGGAAATCTGAAGAGGTACGGCTCGCTAACCCCTCCGAAATATGATCTGGATCGAGTCCGGGTGCCGGTTTCGTTGTTCTACAGTAACGAGGACTGGATGGCTCATCCTGATGACGTGGATCAATTATATAAAGAATTGCATAACGCTGTGGACATTCACAGGGTTCCGTACGAGCATTTTAACCACATAGATTTTATTTTCGCAAAGGAATTTAAAAGATTAATTCACAAAAGATTAAGAAAATTGCTGTCATTATTTTAACAACAGAATTTTTTACACTGTCATAAATAATTGGTATCTAGCTACAGCTGGAAATGTATTTTTTAATAAAAAGATTTTCGGCATTTCTGTCCAATTTATTACATACTTAAGTTATCACATAAGTGTACTGGGAGAAAGTATGCTAAATATAGATTGTTTCTGCACGATCATGCGAAAACGGTGTACATCCTTTGTGCGCAGGGTTCGGGCTAGCTCCAGTGGCCTTCTGAGGGCAGTTGCTGGCAGGATTTATTGTCAGTACTTGTGCCGTATTGTACAGTATTTTTTGCTTTTGTGCGTTTTATATAGGTAAACTATTTCGTTAGAGATCCAAGTCGGCCGGAATAAATGACTTTTTTATTTTTTATTTAAAGCCGTGTTAAAGGTACTTATTGAAAAATTCATTCTATTTTTTTTAAAGAGATACGAGTATTAACGTTGATCAATTCGAAGTAGGTGGGTTCGGTAGACATCAGAAAATGCACGGCGAAAATCGCGTTGTTACGCGATGTGAATTAATGTATGGTTTTATTACGAAATTATCGCTGAGTTTTTTTTTAAGATACACTTCTTTTGGCGGGTTAGGGCAATATTTGGGAGTAAATTTTTACCATCACAAAAAACCGACACCTTGAAGTTAGCTACAGTCAACAAAGTAAAAAAGTAAGGACATCTACGTATGTTTGCGAATTGACAACTGTATTCACGATATTATGTGTTTATTCGTGATATTTAAATAAACTTTATATAAATAGATAATGCGCTATAATAAAACTTGTCGTCATAAAAAAAAAAATTATATTAAAGTGTTTCTACCTACACTTGCTGGTATTGTCAGTACCCAAATACCTTATTATTTTTTTAATACTGGTATATATTATCTAATAATATTCTATATTTATAATTACAATGTTACCTGAAAATATAAGTGTAATATATACGTACATAAAAACATTATTAAAAGTTAAAAAAAAAACCACAGCTCCGCTAGCGAGGCTGTTGAGTAGGTACCCAAGCAACCGGCAGCCGTAAGGGCTCCAGAATGAGGGACCTCCTTTCAATAAGTGCTGTATCAAGGATTACTGCCTTTTGTATGCGACCATTGATTCAACAACCAAGTCAAAGTCAAAGTCAAATACATGTTTATTCAAGTAGGCCCATAGGTGGCACTCAGTGGCGTGCAGTTCATACATGCACAAAAGCACTGCTTACCCTAAAATTGGTATATAGCCTTTGTAGGAGGAGAAATTTTGCCGTTTATGCAATTTTCCTGCTGTATGCATACCCTGGTAAGAAACCCAGTGCACGCCACTGGTGGCACTTTTGATGCGTACATTACATGACACATCATATTACACGGTAGTGAGATGAGGGCGTTAACCATATTCGTAAACCAAAAACTAAAGCTACGAGGGTTCCAAACGCGTCCTGGTCTAAGAAGAAGCCTACAACAAACTTAGCCGGGTGATTTTTTTGTTATAACCATCTCACATTGGCATTTAAAATTATTAGAAGAAAAGAAGAAAGAACCCGGTTAGAGTAATAATTCATACCCAAGCTTTTTTATCGATTACCTAGTCCTTTATACTATAATAGGACTTTTCTATAAGCTCACGTTTAATAAAAACTTAGCACTTTTTTAAGAGACATCTCCAAGATGTCAATGGATAGTTTATTGTAGTATTGTATGCAATTTCCTTTAAACGAATTATGAATTTTCAAGCGAAAGCTTCTTAAGATGTTGGTCGAAGCTTTAAGACTGACTGACATTGACTGATACCACTATCGGAACAATAACGGTCGTCTCAACATTCCTTATTCAGTAGACGTCGAGCTTACTGTGACAGCTCGCCGAAGTGGTAGTACTTCGGCGAGCCTACCAAGCTTATTTCTGCCGCACCAGCATTGTTGCAATGCCGTGTTGCGGTCTGAAGGGCGTGATTTCCGATGTAATCACAAGCACGTCAGGCTGAACACATAGAGATTTTCAGGTTGACGGAAGAAGGGGGGCACGTTGCAGAACGCGTTCCTTGCGTGCCCTGCGAAGTAATGCTTTATTTATAATCGATGGTTTTCCACTTCTGATCAGGTGGGCCATATGCTTGGTCCTTCAATTCTAAATAATAATATTAATAATAAAAGATAAAATTTCGTGAGCAAGGTCTTGTGGTATTCAGTAGTGTGCACTTCATACATGCACAAAAGCACAGCCTACCCTAAAATTTAAATGTAGCTCGTATAGGAGGAGGATATTTATTATTTTTTTATTTATACTCTTTATTTGTACACTACTCAGAAAAACAAGATTAAAAAAAAAGAACAAACACATGAAGAATGAAGCAGGATACAAAAGGCGGCCTCATCGCTAAGTAGCGATCTCTGCCAGGCAACCTTAGGATTAGGAAAACTAAAGAGAAGACGAATAGGTGGGTACACTATTTAATACATACATACGAATATCTACATACTAATACATAAACCAAACTACACAAATACAAAAATACTATTGATAAATATAAAAAATAAATATAAGTACTAATATACCATAAATGCTTAAATATGAGTTTGAGTAGATAAATAAATAATAATAGTCGTCTTTACTGAGCGATATTCGCCATGTTATGCAATTTTTCTGCTGTATGCATAACCTGGTAAGAAACGCAGTGCACGCCACTGGTGGTATTTCATCCTTTTCCCTTCCAGCCTTAACCAGATCGTCAACTATCGTCAAATGGAATAGAAATGTCTACAATTAGTGCACGGCGCACTGATCGATCGACTAGCACTATATCAGTTCTATTGGCTGTAATATACCTGTCCGAGATTATTATTCGAACCCAGTAGAGCAATGCACTGTTATTTTCAAGAACTGACGAGGAATTCTAAAATCCACAAGGCCATACTGAAGAGCAAGCTGTGTATGGAATATGATGCCAACTTGATTATGTCTGTGCGAGATGAGAACACCGTAAACTATATACTTGAAAGACTCCCTAGGGCGATGTCACGCTCGAAATAGGTCTTTCGTAATATGTTTCCGGTACTTTCTTCTCTTGATAACTTTGTCCATGATTGCACGGACAATATCTCAAAGAGATCACAGAATTGTAACAAGGATACAGGTTCTATTTGATCTACAGCAGGTCCCGACAGCGCTTTGTATTGAATCTACGGACTAAGACCCTTGTCTATTGCAAATACATCGTTTTACACAACCAAATACATCCTAAGAAAAGGATCTCTAAATGAACCTTTATATTATAAAGGTACTTTGTATTCAAAAACCACGTCCTCAATTCATTTTTTGAAGGTGACAGATTCCTTGGTGTTGGTAGGAAAATGTACTATTTAACCATCGAAAATTGATTATGAAGTTTATTTCTAAAATCAGCTAAAAAAAATTTCAAACTGACAATTTGGTATTAATGAGGATCAGCGAGTTAATCGTTCTACAATTATAGACACCAATTGTTTGTTAATCTAACTGCTGTACTATGGAAATACTATGTAGGAACTATCTAGGTATATCTATAGTTATTGTACGTATACACAATTTAATTACACATATATGCTAATTCCATTAGTAAATATATACGGTGTTCATTTTTTATTTTTATTTACCCCTTACAGACTTAAGTATCTACACATCACAATTAATGGTGTATAAAATTTCCGTTGTTAAAATAATGACAGCAATTTTCGTAATCTTTTATATATCAATCTTTTAAATTCTTTCGCGAATATAAAATCTAAATGGTTAAACTGGTCGTACGGAACCCTGTGAATGTCCACAGCGTTAAACAGTTCGTTGTATAATCTGTCCACGTCATCGGGATGAGCCAACCAGTCCTCGTCACTGTAGAACAACGAAACCGGCACCCGGACTCGATCCATGGCATATTTCGGGGGAATCAGCGAACCGTACCTCTCCAGATTCCCTTTCGCGCCAAAATCGAATTGTCTGAATTCCCCCGAAACGACACCTTGCCCGTAGTGTGCGAGCTGTTTCACTGATGAGCCGGCCGGCACGTGGCTCAATATCACGGGCAGATTGGTCATGTTAAGCTGCTCCAAGTCGAAGCCGACGATTAAAAACAAAACATTACTGCACAGAATATCCTCTAAGGGTCCAACTCCGCATAGCAGAAGTTTCAACGATCTTGTCAACGCATTATCTGGCATCAACTCGTACAAGCCTAAGCTCTTCGTCACCTCGTAAATGAGAGGCGTTCCTGGTGATAGGAGCCTCACTAATGGAGACTTTACGTGTGTCATATACGCTACTGGAGACAGAGCAACCATGAGGGCAATTTTGTCGTTGTACTCTTCTCTCTCTGCTGCCATTACGAAGAAGACTGTGGTTCCTTGAGAGTGTCCTATATATTTAAGTTTGTCAGACTTACTTATTGCAAGTGTATGGTCTATCATAGCTGGCAGATCATAGTAACCAATCTCGTGCCACGAAAAGTCCCAAAATTCCGGATCGGAAGGCGTGAGGTATTCGTGACTGCGTGAATGTTTATTCCCACGGGCATTCCCCATCCAAACGTCGTAGCCCTCTTTGGATAAGAGATAAGCGAGTCCACTCTGTGGTCCGGCCAAAACGAAGTCGTCTGCACAACCTCCCAAACCGTGCATGAGGAAAACCACGGATCCGTTGCTCGGTATCCTGAACATATGTAGGTTGTAGCCGTCTTGGGTACGCACATCGTGCCTTTCCACTGAGTATCCATACTTTGTTATGAGCTCACTGATACTAAGCGTGACGTCTTCATTGTTCACATGAGCATTATATTCAAAGACCAGTGCGTCAGCGTAGTTGAGCAAATTTCTGTTCACGAGAAATGGGTAGGTGTAGAGGGTGTCCGCGATCTGTGCTTTGGGAGCTTTAGTGATGACACCAACGGCGTTGGCGAATACTTCTGCTGATGTTCGCGATGCAAGTTGCACTATCGGATTCCTGGTGAGTGTATTAATAAACACACTTCCGAAGGGGATCGTTTCTTGACCACAGCATGATAAAAGTAGCACCATAAATGTAAATACGTTAACAATCATAATGTAGGAACAACCAACACACGAGTAAATAACGAACTGAGCTCATCTCACGAGTTTAGCCTTGATGTCGAAGTATCTAGTTATTATGTTTTTTACACCATGGTTCTAATTTCTAATTCATTATACACTACCTTATATCCTGTGCCAAAGTCTAATAAAGTCTGATCTGTCTGATATACCTACTTTATGACTATGGTATTTTAACCATAGTCATAAAGTAGGTATATACTTCAAGTGTTTAGGAAATAAACATAATATACTTTTTTATTATGAGATTCTTATAGTTTTCCTTAACCTTGTGGCGGGGTTTCTGCAACTTTTTGTTGACTTAAAAAAAAAAAACTTAGAATTTGGGGTAGCAGTAGAGTTTAGCGTAATACTTACGCTACGCTACTTAGTTCATTTTCATTTGTTTTTTTCGGCGATAGCTGATTAACCCTTATGATTTTAACAGCGTAATCCGGCCTTGTTGGGCAGCCTCTGAATGGGGCTCTGCCAGGAAGAGTTTGAACACTAGGGCTAGAAGAAGCGAAGGGGTCTTCGGGCTGAGGGTGCCTCATGTGAGGCTGAACCTCGGCTCAGACGACGATTGGAGTGAAAGGGTTACGGACGGTGATTAGTCCGCACGCTCCCAAGAACGTGGTGTGAGCCCACGTCCGGATGACGTCAGAAGTCGGGGACCTCGTCTTCGCCGGCGAAGACGCTATGCAGAGTGTTCTGATAGGGAGCATTGTCAGTAGTAATCTGATCGTCAGAGTCGTGAAGAATATGTTTAGGCCTCCTCTTGTTGAAAGTGGCGCTAAGGTTTGGTATTCATTTTCATTCATTTAATTCGTTACTATGCGCCATCGTAATGGAACGCTTTATCCCTTAGAGTCACGACCTTGTCGATTAGGTAACTAGCCACGGCTAAAGACTCATACCAGACAAGCGAAAAATCGGAAATCATAATCTCCGAACCCACAAACTCTCCTTATACAACCACCGCTGTCACCACTGCCTTAAGTTAGACGTTAAAGAGACTAAGATGATATAAGAGAGATAGAAAGTTCGGAGGACCTATAGACGTTTTAGAATTTTGGGGCCTAAGCTATTAAAGTGGCGTGCACTTCATACAAGCACAAAAGCAATATATACCTGTAAAACTTTATATTCCATATCGCATAGGCAGCTATGATAGCCTAGTAGTTAGAGCTTTCGCCTCCCATTCGGGGTGACTGAGTTCTATTCCCGGCTAGCACTACTATTTTTTTGTAATTATGTGCGTATTTAATAAAAGGAGTTTTGAATATCAATTGCTCAGTAGCGGGCGCAAGATTTTAGACGAGGGTATAAACCAGGAAAATAGCAACAAGAGAAAAATTCCTCCATTTATTCGAGTTATATAAACTTTAAGGAGAAGGCAATGCTTTTGTGCATATATGAAATGCTAATGTTGAAGGAAAACATCATAAGGAAACCTGCATGCCAGAGAGTACCAGATAACTTTCTCACAGTTGTGTTAAGTCTACCAATCCGCACTTGGCCAGCGTGGTGAACTACTGCCAAAACCCTTCTAACTAACTTGATTGATATGACGGCCGACTGGCACAGTCCAAGGCCGTGAGTTCGATTCCCACAACTGGAAAATGTTTGTGTGATTAACATGAATGTTACTCAGTGTCTGGGTGTTTTACTGTATATTATAAGTATTTATGTATTAATTTATAAGCTTTTTAAGGGAAATAACAGTACTATTAAACATAAAAGTAATGCCGTATTTTTGTACTACATAAACGATAACATTAACCACAATTGCTTCGGAATAAGTACCTGCCAAGCGAAAATTATACAACAAAATTATATTAAAACAAAAAAAGAACGAAAACTTTAAAGCCTATATATACCTACTTGCCATAATAAATCCTAAAAGTGCCAATTTTGACGTGAAAAATGTCCATCGCACAATATTTGCTGTTGAAAGCATTGCATCCACGAGATAAAAAGTTATTTTCCGAATACCTTGTCTTCCATCTGGCCCACGCAAAGGGAGGTTTACGCCTTGCATTTAACCTACGTCATGCAAAATCGATATTACTTAGAAGAAGTGGGGAGTCAACTAAATTATGTAGATATTATTTTATATAACAACATTCCATCTCTTAACCCGCGTCTGTTTTCTGAAGTAATTTCAGTTGTAATTGTATATTATGCATAAATATTCATCAGTCATCTTAGTACCCATACCACAAGCTACGCTTAATTTGGGGCTAGATGGCGATGTGAGTATTGTCATAGCGTTTTTATTTATTTATTTAATTCTTATAGGAGACCCTGCTCCGCAGTGGGCTAGTGATGATGAAGATGATCGTATAGAGGTCAGAGGAGGCTTTTGCATTTTATGCCATCTTCGTTATTTATGCCAACAATACTCAAAAGCCCACAGGGCGTATCGTATCGTATCTACGAATATTTATTTACCTACGTACCAAAGACAAATAGTTTTTCTTAAACGTGTTTTTTGCTTGGTTTTTGCCGCCATATTTATTTGACAGAATGTTTAATAAAACAAACGACAGCTCAACTATTAATATAATTGAGTCGTTAAGGTTAACGATGCAGTGAACCTACTATATTCTATTAACTAGATGTATCCTGCGGCTTCGCTTGTGTAAATTACGACCTGCAGCGTACTGCTACATAGTCTTGTTAAACGTAAAGTTTTCAATCGTACTGGAACAGAGTCAGAATAATATAAATTCTCAAAATGTCAAGCGGGGCAATTTGTGAATTTGGAATATTCTGAATTATCTCAGGTGGGAGGCTTTATGACAAAACTGAGCCGCGAAGCGATTTAGCGCTCTGAGTTTCAGCATGATGACGCGTAGAGACTGACTGAATGCAAAACTGGTTGGAAATTCCTGACAAATCCCTAACGGGTTAGCCCGCTGCCATCTTTGAATGCAACATCACTTACCACCAGGTGGTTAGGTTCAAATCATATTGGACGTTTAATGAAAACCGAAATTATACTTCACAGGCTTTAGAGGTACATTATTTACTGTCTCTGAGACTTATCTTTGAAACTGAAACGCTAATAGTTTTTGAGTAAACAACTGCCATAGTTTTTACTGAAAGGAAACACATACAGCGCTAACATCACATGCAAAATGACTGCTGTCACTTTATTAGGTATGCGTCGTAGCTTATGTACTATGCGCGTGTCGGTCATATAATTACAATAGGGTTGTCAATAAGTAAACATCTAGAATATTTTGAATTAGTATGAAAAAATAAATATGTTTCTTTTGATTAAATAATTTTACTGGGTCATTCCTTGTGAAATATACTTAATGCACCCTTCAACAGTATTTCGTTATTCGGTTACACGTTGTACATATATTCCGAACCCAGGATCTCTTATCCCTAGCACATGCTAACTAAAAGACCAACGAGGCAATCAACTTAGCTAAAATTTTGCCATAGTCTTGTAAAAAAGGCAATTAAAATAAGTAGGTATGTTTGGTGTAATTCAATAACGCATTCATTATAAACAAGTGGAATAGAAATTGTTTTTAGTTTCAATACAAATTCAGCAGTTTACTAAAGTACCTATGTCTTTACTTACGCTGCACTATGTAATTATTTAGATTATATTCAATTAAGGTGTGTTTTCACTTGTGAGACGCAAAGACGCCTTTTAATGGGATTCTTTTTTTTATTTTTTTTTATTATTCAAAAACCAATGTCCTCGACATGCTCGTGACGTAATGCTCTAGACGAGTATACAGGTATTGCCGTCCTAGCAAATATCTGCTGCAAAGCATTTTTGCAATGCTGTGATCCGATTTGAAGGGCGCGGTTGCAGTTTATTAAAGGCTTAACACCTACTTCTCAGATTGATGGGGACTGTGTATGCCTTGTGAAGTGTTACTCTGTGGGCTATGGTTTTCCACTTACCAACAGGTGGCACATCAGTTTGGTCCGTTATTTTTGTAATAAAAAATCAATATACATTGTATCTATATACATTAAGCTATTTTTAATAAGCGTGTATAACTTTTTGGATAGATCAAATCTGTGATGACATTCTGTCATAGCAGTGAAATTATCTTGACCACTTGAAAAGTTTATTTGAATTGATTATTTGTTAAAGACAGTTATTTTATGTTTTGAGTTTTCATTTCTTTAGACAGTCCTTTTGAGTTATGACGAAGTAAATTGCATGCAAAAAGGTTCTCGATAATGTTCTCACAGGCGTGTATAGTCTACCGATCCGCATTTGGTTAGCGTGGTGTGCTGCAACCCAAACCCTTTTCAATCAGAGAGGAGACTCGTGCCCTGGAAAGGGACGGCAATGGGTTGATGGTGATGATATATAAAATGTACCTTAAGAGCGGAGCTTCAAAGTCACCTCCGATTTTTAACCCTTTTTACGTTTTTAAGTCATGGAAAAGAAGCGATTCTATTGGTGGGTTTCAAATACATCTCGAGCAGCGGCGTGCATAGAGGGCATGCACAGGGTATGCAGATGATATAAAATGAAGAAAATCTACAGTAAGCGTTATATATATGTAAAGCATTGTTAGAGTTATAAAAAGCCTACCCTCAAGTATGTATAACTTGTACTGGAGATTTTCTTAATTATATATCATCTGCATACCCTGTGTATACCCTGTGCATCTCTGCACGCCACTGATCTCGAGCGTTTCAGCCCAGCACAGGTTTGGTGGAAACACGCCTTAAGTGTATTGCAAGTGTAGATTTAATAGGTTACTTTAGGTAGCATATGACGCGATATGGTCAAGTGGGCGACGTTACGAATAATGAGGGTTCGGTATGTAAGAAAGTAATAGAAAAATTTTATTGCCACAAACCCCAGGAAACAATACAAGGAAAACAAAAAATACTTAAGCCTAGGGTACTAAGGCGTCATTATAACTAAAGGTGATCTTTTAAAGTCAAATAGAGCGTGCGAAGCCGTTAAAAAGGTGAAAAGTTATGTTACAGAAAGTAAAAAAATTTAAATTAAATAAACTTACATGAATATACATAGGTAGGTACTAAATTGACGTTTTTATTCTGTTTATCATGCAAACCTAGTGATTATTATTATTTTCTCTTTTATTTTGTTTTGATTAATATTTTAATATTGTAATATCTGTGTTTTTTTTATTCTTCCTATGTTTTTTTTAACTTGTGGTGTGCAAATAAAGAGTGTTAATAAAATAATATTGGTTCTATGATGGTTTCTTATAGTAGTAGTTAGTTGTCCAAGAACAATCTAGAATGTCATCCAAGCGTCCAGTATAACCTTATGTATCTATAACTCAACTCATCTTTATATACGATGGACGAAGAAAATCTGGACGGGTTACCTATAGACGGCCGATTGGCGCAGAGGGCATCGATTCTGCTTTCTGAGTCAAGGCTGTGGGTGCGATTTTCACAACTGGAAAATATTTATTAAAATGAATGTATTTCAGTGCCTGGGTGTTTATAAGTATTTATGTGTATTATTTATAAAAATATTCGTCAGTCATCTTAGTACACATAACACCAGCTACGCTTACTTTGGGGCTAGGTGGCGATGTGTTTGTTGTCGTGGTATATTTATAATCAGTGGCGTGCATAGAGGATATGCAGATGATATAAAATTGAATAAAATCTCCAGTATAAGTTACAAATACTTGAGGGTAGGATTTTTATAACTCTTACAATGCCTAACCTTAAGTTTTTTATAGCTTGTACTAGAGATTTTCTTAATTTTTTATCCACTGCATAACCTGTGCATAACTTCTATGCACGCCACTGTTTATAATTATTTATTATCATTACTTGGGAAAAAAACCGCAGCAGACCGCTGGTTTTAAAAATGAAATTACGAAACGTTTATTCGTCTACGGGACCTTAAAAAACTTGCCAATGTAAACAATTATTATTATGCGTGGATCAACAATGGAAATTATAATATTAATACGTATTATTTTAATGCTTACGACATTTGAAATGTGCAAAGTCCATTATTTTGCTGTAGGTACCTATTTTCTAGCACTTGACAAATCTTTTTCAAATCGTGTCGTAATCACCATCATCAACCCAGTACTGGATTTACTGGCCCACTACAGCACGGCTAGCATGGGCAGGAGACAATTATATCCCCGGGGAAGGATATAAATTAATCTTCTCCCACAGCTTTATCAACTCTCAGAGCACTGGCGCACAAGTGGAAATAATATCCAAATAATAGATGTGTATTAATAAACAGGGGTTAACTTCTCCTATTCCATGTTCCAGTGATTTAGCAGGATATAATCGGGGGATATAATTTTTATCTCCCGCCCGTGCTAGCCCTGCAGGGCACGGGTGCCACAATGAGAATGGTTTGGGCTGTAGTCCGCCAAGCCGGCCCAGTGCGGACTGGTGGACATGTAGAATCAATATGGGGGTTTTATATAACTAACAGTTTAGCCCACTACCATCTGAGACTGGTACTAGGTGAGATTGCAGTCAAAGGCTAACTTGTAGTCGAATTAAAAAAAAATCGTAGGCGTAGGGTACGGGTCTCCCTATCAGAAAGAGAAGGGCTTAGGCCGCGCCGTAGCCCACCACGCTGGCCAAGTGTGGATTGGTAGTTTTCGCACGCCATTGAGAACATTGTGCAGAACTGACGACCTCCCTGGCGCAACGGTAAACGCTGTGAATTCAAGTACGAGGTCCCGGGTCCAATTCCCGGCAATTACAATATCTGAATTTTCTTCGGTCTGGTCTGGTGGGAGGCTTTGGCTAGTTACCACCCTACCGACAAAGACGTGCCGCTAAGCGATTTAGTGTTCCGGTGCGATGTCGCGTAGAAAACCGATCAGGGGTATACTACAAACTCCCTAACAGGTTAGCCCGCTACCATCTTAGATTTATGAATCTCACCAGGTGAGATTGCAGTCAAGGGTTAATTTGTAGTGGAATAAAAAAAATAAGAAAAAACCCAGGCATGCCGTTTTACTGACGTTTTCCTTCACCGTAGAAGCAAGTGATACTAACGCACGTAGCTCCGTAAAGGAAGCAAAAGTCTTACCACCTAGGCTATCATCGTTTCGTTTATCTAATAAGTGTCATTAAATTCTGCATATTAATCATTATTTGCAATAAGTCTATCAGCGATCTATATATATATAAAAGAGAAAGTGTTTGGGTATGTTCCGTATAGGCTCCGAAACGGCTGGACCGATTTCAATGAAACTTTCAGGGAATCTCCGGGTTGACCTGGCGAGTAATCCTGTAAAGTTTGGTGACGATCGGAGCACTCCTATTTTTGTACTGTCAAATACAGCTTTTATTTACTATGATGATATTCTATTGATGGGTGTACATGGACGTAGATAATGATCTTCAAACGCTAGAGAAGAGAATAAATACGGAGAGAAATAAATGATTTAATATATTATGAGACTTAAATTAAAAATTTAATGATGTAAGTTTATTGTTTAAATAAAATAAAGCAAAAACTGTCAAATACAGCTTTTATTTACTATGATGATATTCTATTGTTGTGTGTACATGGGTGTAGATAATTATCTTCACCCGCTCGAGAAGAGAATGAATACGGAGAGAAATAAATGATTTAATATATTACGAGACTTAAATTAAAAATTTAATAATGTACGTTTATTATTTAAATAAAATAAAGCAAAATCTAGCCCGGCGAAGCGGGCTGGGTACACTAGTATTTTATAAAAACAACCCTTTAAAGTAGTTGAAAAGATAAAATCAGTTTGTATTGGAAAATGGATACAATCATAAATTGTACGTAATTGAAGTAATAGACAGACGATGCCTGCTTTCTGAGTCCAAGGCCGTGGGTTCGATTCCCACTACTGGAAAATGTTTTTATGGTGTTTTTTAGCGTCTGGGTGTTTATCTGTATGTTAGTATATATGTATAGTATTTATGTGTATTATTCATTAAAATATTCATCACTTACCTTAGTACCCATATCACAAGCTACGCTTTGGGGCTAGACGACAATTTGTGTATTGTCGTACCTAGTATATTAATTAATTTATTTAAATAAATTGTCACGCATACCTACTCCCTCTTTTCTACTATTTAAACAATCTTTTCATTACTTTTCAGTGTAAAATGTATTTAAAAAATAGAAAAGAAGAGAAACAATAAATAGAAAAAAAAATTAAGTAAAAAGAAATTTTCTCTCTTATTCATGTTTGTGGTCATTATCGTAAATTAGGATTTACAATTAAAGATTCTAGTTAGAAAACATTGTGCCAAAATTACTCCAAACGACTTTCATCTTATAAATTGGTTTTTTCAGAACAGGGACTTCGCATCTGCAGCTACGATATTTATCCACACCCAAAACCGGAGCGCCTTTCTCTCTCAGCTCTTCGAAAACGTACTTCGTGAAGTCATTGTCTCTGTAATACGTCTTCTGTGGGATAAGTAAAAGACCACCACCCTTCGCGATAAAAATAGTGATAGCTACAGTAATTTCTTCGTCCCATTTCAATATAACAGGTGTAGTTTCGGTGCCGAAGCAAACCGTGTCATTTTCAACGTGCGCAAAATTATCGAATGCGAAATTTATATCCTTTGCATCAATCCTTGCTTTTGCTATCATCCGCTTTGGGGCTTTAACCAATATATCCCTCACGATATCTTCACGTTTGCTCTTGGCTATTTGAAGCCACGATCTCCTCAGTTTCATCACCTCATCGATTTCCGGACACTCCGTAACCAACGCGGTGGTAAAATGCGAATCTATTAAGGAGTAGAAAGCTTGCGACGACTTCGGTGGGCCGTTGAAATTGCAGAAGTCGTTGATCCAGATGATGCTAGAGTCGATGTTGAAGGCTATTTCGTTGGATTCGGCGATATCGCTGCACCAGAGCGATGCGGCAAAGTGATTCAAGCCTTTTAAAAGGGATAGCAACTCCTTTGTGGTTCGGTAGCTATCGATTAGGATAGTGTTTACGCTATTTTTCTCTAACTCAGTGCCAGCGAACTCGCAGAGAAATATTTTGCCTTCGTAATTGTATACGGATGCACTCAGTGCTTCTAGTTTTTGATCGACCATCCTTTTTGGTGTGTTTTGCGTAGATTTTGTCTTCCATTCGAGCGTATTTTTAAACCGTTCCAGCACACTCTCCTGGACTAGGATCTTCTTAATATTCCATGGGCGCTGTGAATAAACGTAGAGAAATATGACTACACTGTAAAAAACAAACATTTTCTTTTCTCCGCTACTAGTTAGCCCTTGACTACAATCTCACAGGCTTTCACATCAGTCTTATAGCGTCTGTAAAATAATGAAAGGCATATACTTATTTCGGCATCGACGGTAGGAGAGCCGTAGCTTAATTGGTGAAAGCGCTCAGCCGCGATTGCCCGAGAGTCGCAGGTTCAAATCCTGTCGGTTCCGAAGTTTTTTATATGCATTTTAAATTTATAAAATTGATAATTCCTCCAAGTGTAGGTAAAAACACTAATAAAAATTATACAAACAAACTTTATTCTGATCTTCCGTCACCACACATCGCGAGTTCCATCTTAGAAATACTAGTATGAATTTAAGGAAGACAAGGTTTCTACTACCAAGTACCATTTATGGTTCCAAAAATATTTACAGCATCGAGGTAGGGGAGCCCAAGCGGGGATTTACTAAAGCGCAGCAGATTAATATACAGGGGGATACCTTGTACCCGGTTAAGTACCTGCACAAAACATGTGGCCCATATATAAGGCCACCCGTGAAGAATACAGGATCAGATTAGTAAAAAAAAAAATTGACCATCAGAAATTCTCAAACGCGTCAGATTAAGGTAGGGTGAGTTAATTACATCCTAAAAAGTGTATATTCCACTAATCTGACAATTTGAGAGTGACGTAAGAAAAGGGGAGGGCAACAAAGTTGTAAAAAAAAACGACTCGACATTCTCGAGCGTAGCAACATTTTTTTTTATTTTGAAGGAAATAATTCAAGAATAATGAAAAATATATAATCTGACGATTTCCGCAAGACGAAATAACAAAAATTCGTCGATAAAGTTAAATGCGTGCAGCTGCGTGATGCCTACATTTCCTTCTCCGCGTTTCTATTCCTCTCTATCTATTACTCTCTCACTCCGTCCCCACTCTGGTTTCTGCTGCCATGACGCCATCACAGCTGATCATAAAGACTCGTTCGTGGCATACTGTTTACAACGCGTTTCCAACGTTTTGGCTTTTTTTGCTATTTTAATATTATTTGTGTGAATTAATTTCGTCGATTCGTTCGTGATATCGTGAACGAAAGAAACCCGAAATAGTGTTTTTTCGGGATTACTCCGAAATTTCTAGTTCGATCAATTAAAATTGCAAAATTACTTATGAGGATCATAAAACTGCGTCGAATGCCGCCAACCGCGTGAAAATTGCTTGATCCATTCAAAAGTTATTGCGGTTTGAAAATTCCAAAAATAGTGTTCTATGAAACTTCTATCAGACTTTCGTGAATCGTGCTGGGAGAGCTCAAATGCATAGAAATATTATTTCTTTGAACTCAGCGAGCTCAAAATATCACATAATAGTATATTTTGAGCTCAATAATGTCATAAGTACAATTTTAAGCGCCTAGGAATGGAATTAGCGGGAAGTTGCAGGTAAGGTAAACCGTTTTTCTAATTATTTTTTTTGTCAGATCAGGCGAATCCCTCTAGATAATCGTCAGACTATGAGACAGTGCGTTTAGAATATAAAGATGAACTATATATATCTTAATCTGACAGAATTTTTTTGCACATTTTGAAAATGGCCGCTAGTTTGCGTCCCATCGAAATCGTCAGATTAGTGAATGAGAGCTTTTTTTTGGTGCACTTAACACTCCCTTAGAAAATCTGACGCGCTCGATGAAATTTTTTTTTTTTCATTTTCAACCCTTAAATACTACCACCCGCATCATGCAAACGATCAGATTAACATACGTAAATTATTAAAAATACGTAGGGCATTGATGCTATCAATATCTGACGCGCTCGAGGATGTCCATGCAACAGTTTTTTTTTACATATTTAAAAATCTATAGCCGCTTCCCCCACCGATGTAAAGGTTATATATCATATAACATTTTTTTCTTCTTATCATCTAAGCTTTGCATCCGGCATCCCAATAGGTCTCTACGACGCTCGAGTAAATCCCCATTTAGCAACGTGGGCTCCCCTACTATAAGGCGTCGTTCACTGACTGAAAGTTTGTAGTTTTTTTTATTTTTTGAGTTTATACATTGTCATGTGGTAAGACAATAATTGTAATGTGGTACTTAATAAGGTGATATCGCATTGGGTAGGAGCTCGACTTTATTTTCGGGGGGGCTGAGTTCGAATCCCAGCACGCACCTCTAACTTTTCGATGTTATGTGCGTTTTAAGTAATAAAAATATCACTTGCTTCAACGGTGAAGGAAACCTGCATGCCTGAGAGTTCTACATAACGTTTTCAAACGTGTGTTGAGTCCACCAATCCGCACTGGGCCAGCGTGGTGGACTACGGCCATAACCCGTGGGAGGAGACCCGTGCTCTGTAGTGGGCCGGTAATAGGTTGACGTGATGATGATGATGATTTCTAAGATAAGAGAGCCAACTCACCAACAATCTGGCTGTTCAGATTGGCGAGAAATATAAGGACACTTGATCATCTAAATGTTTTTTTTTTTTATTCTACTATAAGTTAGCCCTTGACTGAAATCTCACCTGGTAGTAAGTGATGATGCCGTCTAAAATGGTAGCGGGCTAACCTGGGGAGTGTGGTAGTCATAGGCTTTAATCCGTTCTTACGAGACATCGCACCGGAACACTTAATGGTTAAGAGGCACGTCTTTGTCGGTAGGGTGGTACTAGCAATGGCCAAACCCTCCCACCAGACCAGACCAGAGGAAATTCAGAAATTAAAAATTCCCAAATAGCCCCTGCTGGGAATCGAACCCAAGACTTCGTACTTCAATTCACAGCGCTCACCGTTGCGCCAGGGAGGTCGTAAAATATCAATGTATCAATAAATAAAAAAAAAATACATAATCATAAATAAATGATTCTTCCGGGATGCAAAGCATTGGTACTAGGGGTACAGGAAAATTAAAGAATATGCTTACTCTGTTTGTGGCGGCGAGGAATGTATCCACGGCTGAATCGACATCAGACCTGGCGGTCACTATGCCTACACATCCACTTTTCATCTCTGAAACTATATTAAGTTTATTAGTATAAAGTATTGTTGTACTTAAAGCAACATAGTTTTTCGGGAAAGTGCCATGCTTATTTCTGTCGCCCAACGAGCTCTGCCACAGAAAGTTTTACTTCTACTTATACTAAGTTAAGTACTGCTTGCTTACAAACTATGCTTACCATATATATTATTCAAGTCTACCGTCACATTGCTATGCCTATCTGTAGTTTCACTAAGAATTGCGAGCTTCACCTTTTCTTGGAGACTAAAACATTCGAAAATAAATACCAGTCAATATAGAGAAATACAACACTAGATAAGTACCCACTTCTAAAAAAGTAACCGTTCCCAGCGACATTCTCTGAATAGAATATAATAGAATAGAAGAAAAGAGACTGTGTAAATAGAATAGAATAGAGTAGAATAGAAGAGAAAATAAGAGACCAAGAGAGGGGAAGAGGACAATAGAATAGAAGAGAAAAGGAGAGTATAGAAGACAAAAAGAGAGGAAAAGAAAAAGGGGAGAGGAAAAGAGAAGAGAAGTTGAGAGAAGAGTAGTGAGAGAAGGTGCAAATAGAATTAAAGCGGAGAGGATAGAATAAACGAACGGAGAGGAGATAACAATAGAAGAGATGAGAAGAGGGGAGAAGAGGGGAGAAGAGAATAGAAGAGAAGATACTTGTTTATAAAAGAGAAAAAAAGACGACGAAGACGAGATGAGAAGAATATAATAGAAGAGAATAGAAGAGAAAGGCAGAGTATAGAATAGAAGACTATTCATTTCTATTCTATTCTCCTCATTTTTCATTTCTTCTTTACTCCCCTCCTTTCTTCTCTTCCATTTTCGTCTCCTCTCCCCTCTCCACTCTTCTCTTTTCACTAATCTATTCTTTTCTATTCTCTTCTCTCATCTTCTCTACTATTCTTTTTTATTCTTATAGCACAGCCTCTTCTTTTCTTTTCTTTTCTAGTCCATTCTCTAGAATAGAATAGAATACAAGGAACTAGAATATAATAGTAGAGAAGAGAAGATAAGAGAAGAGAAGTGAACATGAGAGCATGCAAGAGAAGAGAATGGAGTAGTATAGAAAATAAGAGAAGATAAAAATGAGCAGAAGAAAGGAGAACAGAAGATAATAGAACAGAACAACTTTGATTAATTGATTTATTTACATTTATCATCATCATCGCGTCAACGAAAGGACGTCCACTGCTGGATATAGGTCTAATATTCATGAATACTTCTTTTTGAGTGAAAGTTTTTTAGATAAGTGGAAAAACATCGAAAAAGAGAGCAAAATTTCACAGGGCATGCAAGTAGCACGTCTTGCAATATGCCACCCTGTGTCCATCAATTCGAGGCGTGGGTGTTAAGCCTCATGGCTGTAATTACCCAGGCAACCACGCCCTTCGGACTAGAATACAGCATTGCAATAATGCAGCTTAGCGGCAGAAATTTTAGTCCAGCAGTGGACTGTTGTAGGCTATTGATGTGAATCGTTGATATAGGCACAGATATCTAACCCGACTTGGTGGCATAGATCAGTGAATAAGCAGCAGATCGCCGCGGTCTCTACGGTGCACTCTATTGTCAAGTGCGTCACCTTCGACATAAGCGCTTGAGCTACGCAGCCTAAAGTCGCTAGTGAACTCTCGGTGTCTATCCGTATGCACCACACTGTAAAAAAAGTAAAACAAAGGAGTTTTATCGATCTTGATCATTCACAGAAGAAATATAAGTTGGTGATTAAAAAAAGGCCGGCTAAGTTTGTTGTAAGAACTTCGGCGCGTTTGAAACCCTGCTATATAAACCTCACAAATAAAAAAACATAGGTTTATTTATGAAAGCTTCAAAAGCCTGTGTATCTTTATGTGTATCTTTATATATAATATGTATAAAGATTTTTTTTGATGAAAACTAAATTGGTTTCTTCTAATTTGTTAGCTAATACCGGATAAACAGGTATTTTATAAATTAAAATGCATATAAAAATTTTCGGAATTGACAGGATTTGAACCTGCGACTATCTGGCAATCGCGGCCTGAGCGCTTTATCCAATTAAGCTACGGCTCTCCTACCGTCGATGCCGAAATTACATTCACATCAGTCTTATAGCGACTGTAGTATGAAACGTTCCAATTACGATCTACTTTTTCTAAGGCCCATATTACAATGAGACACGTTTGAAACAAGAGATGACACTTTGCTTTTTATATTTTTTATAATTTTTATTAGTGTTTTTACCTACACTTGGAGGAATTATAAATTTTATA
Organism: Pararge aegeria; assembly: GCF_905163445.1. Lineage (NCBI taxonomy): Eukaryota > Metazoa > Arthropoda > Insecta > Lepidoptera > Nymphalidae > Pararge > Pararge aegeria. The sequence goes on along the minus strand of NC_053200.1, from coordinate 2,249,889 downwards.
AATTTATAAAATTTAAAAAAAAAATATTATTCCTCCAAGTGTAGGTAAAAACACTAATAAACGCTGTCCCAAGGGTCCAAAGGTGCTGGAATGGCGACCTCGTTCCAGTAAACGCAGCGTTGGTAGATCCCCCACGTGGTGACAGATGACATCAAGCGAGTTGCAATAACTAACAAAAGATCATGTCCAGCACGGACGTCCATTAAATACATAAATAAATACTACGACAATGCACACATCGCCATCTAGCCCTAAAGTAAGCGTAGCTTGTGTTATGGGTACTAAAATGACTGATGAATATTTTTATGAATAATCTTTATATAAGTATATATACAAGCGGACCCCAGCGCCATCTGTCGGGCTGATTTGTGAATCTAAACCATCCAGGGTGCCACCCAAACATATACCAAAAAACAGATGGCGCTGGGGTAGTATATATATATAGATTTCTTGTGTGCGTGAGAATGTCACTGAACTCCTCCTAAACGGCTGGACCGATTTTAATGAATTTTTCGGTATGCGTTTAGGTAGCACCCTAGATGGTTTAGATTCACAAATCAGCCCGACAGATGGCGCTGGGGTCCGCTAGTTTACATATAAATACTTATAAAATATATAACTTACTAAATCCTCCACAGAATATTCTACCCGAAGTGTCCCCACTACAATATAATAGATTTTGTATTAACAGCTGCAGATCCACATTCTTGCTTTCGTTTATTGGTATTTTTCGTATCATGTAGTCTAACTGGGAGAATAGATCGATATTTTCTTTCATTTTCTCCGCTAAACTAAAGAGTTTCTTCGGTATTTCGCTTATATCATGGACCAAAATCATTGATCCGGAAAATCTTTTGTAATCAGCATAGAACATCAAGTTTTTACAGGAATCGTAACCAGCATCCCCTCGGTCATTGTAACCCTTTGAGTGGAATTGCTTCTGCTCCTTTGCCAAATATTCCTGAAAACAAGCATTTGTAGAAGTACGTATGAGGTGGTAGCCTAGTGGGTATAGTTGAGCTTTTTGTGACAGAGCTCGTCCGAAGAAGTGTTTCTGCTGCATAGCACCATTATTGCAATAGTGTGTTCCGGTCTGAAGGTGTGGTTTCCGGTGTCATTAGAGGCACATGCGGCTTAAAACTTACGCCTCGGGTTGATGGATACAGGGCGACATGTTGCAAGACGTGTTCCTTGTATACCCAGCTTAGTTGAGCCTTGTTTATAGGTGCCGGTTTTTCAGGTAAGCCATCAACCTGGTCTGTCAACTATCACTATAAAAAAAAAACCGCTTCCCTCTTGGGATACCGAGTTCGAGCCCCAGTACCTCTAAATTTTCGGAGTTATGTGCGTTTTAAGCATTTCAATATGACTTACTTCAACTGTGAAGGAAAACATCGTGGGCTGGGATTTCTCTATAATGAAAGATAAAAAAAAGATAAACATTGTCGGAGATAAAGGACATAACTCTTCATAAATAACAGCAATTCGAAAGGCATATGAGACAACGATCGAATGCATGCGTATTCGATCGTTATTTATTACCTACTAATATTAAAAATGTGAAAGTTTGTGAGGATGGATGTATGGATAGATGTTTGTATGTACAACTAAAATAATTACAACTTACTAACTCAGTATACTCTAAAAAAGTTTAAAGTTTGTATTGAGCGAAAGCTTATAGAAAAGTCCTATTGTAGTATAAAGAATTACGTATACGATAAAAAAGCTTGGTGACCTATTGTTCTAACCAGGTTGCTCTTAACAATTTTCGAATGACAATATGAGATGGTGATATAGAGAGAAAGAGAAAAAATATATAAAAGATATTTCTCAAAGACGTGTGAAGCCCACAAATCCGCACTAAGACAGCGTGGTGGATTAAGTCCTAAACCCTTCTCGTTGTGTGAGGAGACACGTGCCTTGTAGTGGACCATTAGCACAGACGTAGTAGTTTCAGTAGTAGTAGAGCAGTTTGTGACAGAGCTCGTACGGGGAAGTACCTGCTATCGCCATGCTTGTTGCAATGCTGCTTGGCGGCAGGAATAAGCAGGTCTGAAGGGCGCGGTTACCGGTTTATTTACAGGTACTTGTGGCTTAACACCTACGCCTCAAATTGCTGGATACAGGGAACATGTTGCAGGACGTGCTGTTTACATGCCCTGTGAAATGTTGCTCATTTTATAGGCGACGGTTTTCACTAAACATCAGGTGTGCCATCTGATTGCTTCGTCAATTTTAACTATTAAAAAAAGGAGTCACTAAGGCTTAACTAGGCACGGAGGTAGAATACACGTCGATTTTCGCACTACGGGCTGGTACTGAGAATTTGGTGACAAAAAATCGCATCACAATACCTAATGTGGCGAATAAGCGATTTAGTGTTCCGTTACTTACTTAAACGCTTAGCTTAATGTTCATTCTAAATCTAGCAGCTCACCTGGGCTAGTTTGGTATCAAATGGTTTTATATCATCAAACTTAATCGCCTTTTTAGCCATTTCTCTGAAAAAAAATACCTTTCACTATTTTATTCCGTCTATCCAAATACCTTTCACTATTTTAATATTATATAATTATATAATTATAATGGATAGGGGATTCCCCCTATCCATTATAATTATATACCTACAAGTTACAACGTGTAATCGAATTACAAAATACTGTTGAAGTGTGCATAAGTATATTCCATAAGGCATAAAATATTAATATTTAACAATATTTCTCCATACAAACGAACGAAGATAAAAGACCGACACGAGCATAGTCCTACACGAAGCGCACCTAATGAAGTGACAGGAGTTACTTCATTTTAATGTTGCATGTGATTTTAGGGCTGTGTCTGATTTCTTACAGTAAAAACTATGGCAGTGGTTTACTAAAAAAATATTATTCGTCGGTGTGTATTTGATTGAATTTTTGTATTCCGTATGTAACAATAAAATGAATATAAATTTTGTAATAAAACAGTCATTATTAACCGACTTACACAAAGGAGACCATTTGGTTGTATTTTTTTTGTCGTCACAAATTTGCAATGCAATAACTTACAGAAAACAATTTCGATGTTTCACGTCTGCCAGGCGTCCCGTGACGCCTCACACGTTTTTTTTTTATTATCACGTTGCACTTGTACAAATAGCCCTGGCTGAGAGCGTACCGATATTGTGCGTAAGAAAAATCTATTCTCTTATGGCGCGGGTCTATTCTAAACGGCTAAAAATCGGTGCAATAGCACATTTCAAACCCAATTCCTTAAGACTTCATCTTGGATACCGATATCTTGTCGGTCACAATTGTATGATCTACATTCCACCAGTAGGTACATGCTAGACTTCATCTATCGTACCACAAATACCGCAGGTGGCAGAATTAAAAGTTAGGTTTTATATTTTATGAACATTATTGTTTATCCACCGCTATACTGAATAGGCCTGCGGGTCCTAACCTAAACAGACAGAAAAAAAAAAACAAGTTCAATAATTTCTAAGCGTTATCTTCCAGTCTTAGCTTAGATTGACCGATACTTGAGACTGTTCTTAACTCGGAGCTTCTTTCTTACAACTGCACCATCAAGTGAGATCTAACTTATATATTAAATTACAATATGCCACTATTTATTTCTATTAAATTACAAGTTGGTACTTACTTTTATTTATTTATTTTTTGCAAAATTAAAACTAAAGTTTACACCAGTGCCAATTTTGTTTCGGATCCTTATATATGTAGACTACACTAAATTGACGTTTTTAAAATAGTTAAAATAGTTCTATTAGATACTGTTTTGTTTGTAACATTACACTATTGGATTACTTTTCAAGATTTATATATTGTACAAAGGTATCGAAAAATACCAATCACCTCCGACGTTATCTAAGAGTATGTAGGAATCGGTTTTGTTTTATGTTTCACTCTTTACTGAAACATCGTTATCACTAAGGTCCGTTTCCCACTGTCTACCGGAACCAACTCAGTGAAAGACGTAAGACATCGGATCGTTAAACTTAGGATAAGGTTTATTAGTACAAGCTGTTGCCCACAGCCAGATACAACTAGCTGTGAGCAAATACCCTGGGAACCGTTCGCTTATGTTACCCTGCGTGCTTCCAACTAACTGTATGCAAAAAAAAGTAGATTAGTGGCTAAGTTGTGGCGTAAAGGGCAAACAAACAAATAAACAAACACACCTTCGCATTTATCATGTTATAACTAACATGATAAATGCGAAAGTGTGTTTGCGGATTATGATTTTGGGCTAGGCTTTTGTTTGCCCGCCGATGGCGAGGCTATGGCGGCAGCGACAGGTGTTGGGATGCGATGGTCTCCTTGAGTAACCGAGAAACCGACTCAAAAGCACGAGCGGGCGATAGTGTGCGGTGGGTCGGGGTATGTTGTGTTAATGTTGACACGTAACAACTACGCCATAATACATTTTTTTTTTTATTAGTGTTTTTACCTACACACATTAGTGTTTTTTATATGCATTTTAAATTTTATATGCATTTTAAATTCATAAAAGCCATTAAACATGTTGTGACGACTCAACTAGTTTTGTTGCTATATAAATGCCTATTAGCTATAGCACGTTTTAAAACAATTATGTAGAAAGATATAATCAGAAGAAAATACGATGAACTGCTATTCGATCAATAATTGTGAAACTGTCGGATCCTATAAATATAAAGTGTGCGCTTGGTCAGTCATTTCGCTTAGCAAAATTAGCTGATTAAGAATTACTGATATCAAGAGATATCCGCGTATCAAACACTGAAGATAGGCGATAACGCCGCGCTATAATATTATAAAATATTTGTATTGAAGAATCACAATCATCATTGCTTTTAATTCAAAATTCTTAAACGAACGCAATCATGACACACTCTCATAGATGTAACGTCAGAATAGCTCGGAGTGCCTAAAAAGCGGCACCTAGTGACAATACTGTTTATCAATACTAGTTTCTAGTAATGTAGTGACATTACTGGGAAAGATGGCGCTGCTTCGACACCATACAAATCGTAGTTCACGTAAACGTAGGTAGAAAATCTCACACGGCTAGCATGGGCAGAAGACAATTATACCTTCGGGGAAAGGATAAAAAATTATCGCGTTTGGAACCCTCGAAGCTTTAGTTTTAAGTTTAAGAATGTGGTTATCGCCATCATCTCACTACCGTGTAATTCTTATGTACGCATCAAAAGTGCCGCCTAAGGGCCTACTTGAATAAAGATATTTTTGACTTTGACTATCTTCTCCCACAGCTTTATCAACTCTCAGAGCACTGGCGCACAAGTGGAAAGTATATCCAAATAATATATGTGTAATAATAAAAGTGGGTTAACTTCTATTCCCTGTTCCCGTGCTCAAGCAGGGAATATAATCGGGAGATATAATTTTTATTGGAGTTTACTCCTTAATAATCGATTTTCATGTAGGTACCTATAAGGCGCACGGTATGAGCAAAATGTGAGGAGTAAAATCTACTGATGAATGACCTCGTTACGTTTTCGCTTTGCGACGTTGCATGCCCGGCAACTGTGATGCGCAAACATGCAACGTCGCTTTCGTTTAATTAACTTATTTTTCCTATTTAAGTTACCAAGGAAACCCAATATTATCTTGGTAAAAAAACAAACACATAAATATATCGGACAGAGTGAGATAGAAAACAATACAGGTACATTTTTTTTCCTATTCTTGTTACCATGGAAACTAAATAATAAACATTGCATTTATCCTAATAGTTCTGATACTCTACATCCACCTCAATCCCGTACTACTTTTAAGAAGTTACACTTCCGCCGTGTGTGAATAAATTGCATAGGATCTTTAATTTACCCTTTCATATGATATTAATCTTTATTTAGCTAAATATTTTTTTTTGTGTATGTTTCGACAATCGTACTTAAGGAGTAATCTCCAGTCATGCGTCGGAGCTGACACACACTTTTTCTCCTGCCTGTGTCAGCCTTGCTGCACTGTTTTAACACTTTTCAACGGACAGCACTTTTAAAATGTCATAACGTGAAAAAACACGACACCTGTTCCAATGTAATACCTGCCACGTTTATTAATAAAGGGTCCGAATGCTAAGTATCAAATTTCCTACCTGCGTTTAATTATTCGATCGTGTGAAAGTATGCTCTCAATCTGGTTACAGCGCCCTCACAGGGTTCCATTACAATTGTATGCATTAGATTGACATTCTCTTTTGAAAATATAATAATTATGTATCCTAATATTGTAATAAATAAATAAATAAATGAACTACAATTTGTTTGGTAAAAGCGCCATCTATTTACGATGCCAGGAAACCGTAATGTCACTAGATGGCGCTCAGTGTTTGGGACAAGTAGCAATGAGCGTTGATTAACAACGACGACGGCCTTCCTGGCGCAGCGGTCTTACAAGGGAGTCCCGAGGTACGTGTAACGAAATTAAGAAATATTGTTGAAGAGTGCTTCACCCTGTAAAAATATTAAATCAAAAAAAGCATATTTATTTTCCCTTCCATACTAATTCAAAAAATTCCAATTGTTTACTTATGACAGCCCTATTGAAGATAAAAGACCGACACGTGCATAGACCCTACGCTACGCGCAGCGTATCTAATAAAGTGACAAGAGTCACTTGATTTTACTTTTGCATATGATGTCTGATTTCCTTCAGTAAAACCTAGCGTTTCGGTTTCACAGATAAGTCTAAGAGACAATAAATAATCTACCTCGAAAGCGTTTGAACTATTATTTTGGTTTTCATTTACGTTGCATAATTTCTGATTTTACTCTGGTCTGGGCTAGTTACTACCTTACCGACAAAGACGTGCCGCCAAGCGGAGCGTTCCTGTACGATGTCACGTAGCAACCGATTAGGGCTATATCTTATAACTGCCATACCTCTACTGTGTTAGCCCACTTCCATTTTGGGCTGCATCATCACTTAACACAGTTTTGTTAAAAATACACTGTTTTTAGTAGCAGAGATTTTTGTGACATCACGTCCACGCCGTTCTTATTTCTAACAAAAATAGTGTTCGCCTATGTATCTATTTAAAGTAAAAAGTCAATCAACACAAATGAATAAACAAAAAACGTCATATTAAAACATTTTTTAATTATTATTAATAAGGTACATTTTATAAATTATAAAGTATAATATATTTTTATAAAAAGTAAACAACTACTAAAATGATAAATGCGACGAGTTTTGGTCGACCTTCCAAGAAGCTTATATAAAAGCTGGTATTTTGATAACACGCACTAAACTTTACAATAATATAATTATAACAACAAATTAAAAAAAAAAACATTATATTTCATGGACATGGACCAATATACAAAACAATTTAAAAATGAAGGTAGAAAAAAGGTTGGAAAAAAATAAATATAAAAGTCAGTAATGAAACAAGCCTAAATAAACTGGTTAATAATCAATAAGAAACATTGAAATCCAAAATTAAAATTATTATATAATCTATTTCATATTTATTATATGAAACAGATTATGTAATATCATCGGCTATATCATCATGGCTTGACGGCCGATTGGCGCAGTTTGCAGCAAACCTGCTTTCTGAGCCCAGGGCCGTGGGTTGGATTACCACAACTGGAAAATGTTTGATGTGAATGTGTGATGAGCATGAATGTTTGTCAGTGTCTGGGTGTTTATATAAAAATATTCATCAGTTGTCTTAGTACCCATAACACAAGCTAAGCTTACTTTAGGGCTAGATGGCGGTGTGTGTATTCTCGTAGTACATTTATTTATTTATTATTATCATCATCATTTCGACCCATTACCGGCCCACAGTGGCGCGCACTTCATGCATGCACAAAAGTACTGCATACCCTAAAATTAAAATGTAGCTCGTATCGGAGGAGGATTTTTTCCTTTTTATGCATACCCTGGTAAGAAACCCACTACAGGGTACAGGTCTCATCTCAGAGTGATAAGGGTTAAGGGCCAAGCTGGCCAAGTGCGGAATTCTCCTTTGAAAATTGTTTGTATGTATATTCTAAGTATTTATGTATGTTATTCATAAAAAATGTCATCAGTCATCTTAGTACCCATAACACAAGCTACGCTTACTTTGGGCCTAGATGGCGATGTGTGTATTGTCGTAATATATTTATTACTATAATTAAAATTATTAAATAAAATCTAAAACGTGTAAATTAAAATTATTAGGTACGAATGTATTGTACGCTCGGAATCTGGTGCACTTTTTGCAAAGCGATTTAGCGTTCCGGTACGATGTCGCATACACCGATGTACCACCTATGCCATCTTACCGCCGGGTGAGATGCAGTCAAGGGCTAACCTATTAGCTATTAGGGAATTTTAGCAGCAGTAGAGCTGTGTGACAAAGCTCGTCCGGGGAAGTACTACGGCCATGATTATTTCTGCCGCTAAGTAACATTGTTGCAATGTTGTGTTCCGGTCTGAAGGGCGTTGTTGCCAGTGTTAGTACAGGCACATATGGCTTAACACTTACGCCTCACTTAATGGACACAGGGCGGCATGTTAGAGAACATTCCTTGCATGCCCTGCTTGTTTTTGCCTTGTTTCTAGACGGTTTTTCACTTAACATCAGGTGGGCCGTAAGCGTGGTCCGTCAAAAAAAAGGTAGCTCCATACTTCCCAACTACGAAAAAGTTTTTTTTTTTACAAATAACAGACTTCCTTCAAAAGAGAGGTTATAATTTCTGTTTTTCAAAGTTTGCTCGGACATGTGATTAGCAAAATTAGTGCAGTGGTGTTTTTTTTGTAGATAGTAAGTTAGGCTGAACCGTCACGCTCGGAGGTGACAGGCTCGATCGGGTGAACTCGGGACCACCGAATGTATCCGAGCGAGAAATATAAAGTCAACTGTTCTTCGCTTTTGTGTCAATATTCAATTCATACCTAATAGTTGTCTTTGTTAATTTATTATTGGTATTTACGTTGCGGTTTATATTATATACTAGTGTACCCAGCCCGCTTCGCCGGGCTAGATTTTGCTTTATTTTATTTAAACAATAAACTTACATCATTAAATTTTTAATTTTATGCTCATAATATATTAAATCATTTATTTCTCTCCGTATTCATTCTCTTCTATACTCTTCTCGAGCAGGTGAAGATCATTATCTACACCCATGTACACCCAACAATAGAATATCATCATAGTAAATAAAAGCTGTATTTGACAGTTCAAAAATAGGAGTACTCCGATCATCACCAAACTTTACAGGATTACTCGCCAGGACAATCCGGAGATTCCCTGAAAGTTTCATTGAAATCAATCCAGCCGTTTAGGAGCCTATACGGAACATACCCACCCACACACTTTCTCTTTTATATATATATATATATAGATTAAAAAATATCAAAAACTCAGTTATTGTTATTATTTGCACTTCTGCCGTGCGGTCTTAGCACACACTCAGCTTTTCTTTGATTACCAACTCGCCCTTGGCCAGCATGGTTGTCTGCGGCCTGAACCCTCCTCATTCTGAGAGCAGATCTATAGTGGACCCGTAAAGGGTTGATTTTTTACTCTCCACTACAAGTTAATTTTCAATCTCACTTGCTGGTAAATGATGATGCAGTTCTCTGTTAGTAACAGACTTATCTTTTAGGGGTATGGCAGTGACATTAAAACCATACCCCTAATCCGTTTCTACGCGACATCGTACCGGAACGTTAAATAGCTTAGCAGCCTGCCTTTGTATTGGATATTGGATAGAAGCAGGCGTTACTTTGCGGAAATCCATGATATATTATCAAAATTAAGCTTAATTTGCTATACTCCGCGAAAAGCAGGAGAATCTGTGTGGTGTAATTTATAATTTCTTCAATCCTTATACCCACACCAAACAGATCTTCGGCAATATACCCTCTACGCACGTTTCGCTCCGAAACCGGAGTATCATCAGGAGGTCTTGACTTTACAATGAATAATTGTTAAGTGAAAAATTCGCCAAATGTGTCGCCTTTTATACCTTTCTGACCCCCACCTAATCTATCTAAGCCCCTCCCACCTCATTAGTGCCTCTGAATATGTTCAATAGAGGTGAAGTTGATAAATTATTAATTTTGATAATATGCCTGCCTTTGTCCTACCGTAACGTTACGTCGCTTAGCGTCACGTCTTTGTCGTACCGAAACGTTAAATCGCTTAGTGGAACGCCGTTATCATACCGGAACTACTGCTGAGTTTCTTGCCGGCTTCTTCTCGGTAGAATCTGCCTTCCAAACCGGTGGTAGAATCACTACAACACTTGACGTTTCAAAAGTGCTTATATTAGGCCTACTTGAAATAAATGAATTTTGAATTTTTTGAATTTTGGAATGCTGAATCGCTTAGCGGCATGCCTTTTTCGTACCGGAATGCTGAATCGCTTAGCGGCATGCCTTTGTCGTAGCGGAACGTTAAGTCGCTTAGCAGCACGTCTTTGTCGTTCCGTAACGCTAAATCGCTTCGCGGCGCGTCTTTGTCGAAGCCTCCCACCAGACCAGACCAGAGAAAATTCAGAAATTATAAATTCCCAAATTTCTCTTGCCGGGGGTCGAAACCTGGTACCTTATAGTTAAATGCACAGCGCTATTAAGGTCATAGGTCGTGTAGATTATAATGGCAATTTGAAGCTAATTCGCAAATGTAGTGCCAATACTCATCCAGATAGCTTTAACCGTGTACAGTGTGTCTCTGTCATAAATTATATCACAAGCCGGTATCGTGACCACCGGCGCACCGGCCTCTGTTAACAATGCCATCAACTTGTATATGCTTTTCTCAGACTTATCCTTGCTCAACGCTTGCATGCTACCACCCTCTACGATGTAATTTAGCAGCTGAGTTGTTGGTATCCCGAAATGATCAGCGTCCATTTCCAGTCTAAATATCTCCACGGGCTTTCTTATCGCAATGCAAAGGTTGTTTTCGGCTGTGACAACAGAGTTGGAGTTGGGGCCCACCTCTCCGATTCGGTCTTGGGACCCCAGCCGATACTTTTTAACGGCTTCGCGGACTTTGCGGAGACGCGTGGTCAGTGGTAGTGCTAGCCATTTTGTTTTAGCACTGAGTAATTCAGTAGCCAGTTTGGAAGCACGGAAATGGTTCTCTACGGTGTACAGCGCCGCTGCGGACAGCGGTGGTCCTTGGAACAACCCGTAGTTGTTTATCCAGACGATGCGTGTGTTGACGCCGAACGCGATTTCGTTCGCTTCCGCGCCAACGCTGGCCCACACGCTCACAGCCAACGTGGGTTGCTCAGCCAACAGTCCGAGAACCTCCTTGGTCGTTCGGTACGCTTCCACCACCACAAATCCTGGTTCAACCAGCTTTTCGTCGCCAAAGAACTCTAGCAGGAAGGTCTTGTTCTCTGTCTTTCGTGCGTCTACGGCGAGGTGCGAGTGTTCGGTGGCGGCACGCGTGCGTGAACCCAGCGCGCTCGCAAAGCGCTGCATCACGGGCTCCTGCACCAGAATGCGCCGCAGTCTCCACGGATACTGTATAACAAAAAAAACAACATCGTCATCCATTGAAAACCCTATTAGTAAAATTAGCTTAGCGGTTATGCAGTGCTCTGGTACCTTTAATATCATATCATGGAAAAACACGGCTTAGCTATTTCGACGTTATGGTACGTTAATCACTTATTATAGTCTGGTGGGAGGCTTTGTGCCGTGGTTAGTTACCGCCCTACAGACGAAGACGTGCCGCTAAGCGATTTAGTGTTCCGGTGCGATTTCGCATAAAAAACGATTAGGGGTATGTCTACCATACACCCTACAGGTTAGCCCGCTACCATCTTAGACTGCATCATCACTTACCATCAGGTGAGATTGCAGTCAAGGGCTAACTTGTAGTGGAATAAAAAAAAAGAACATACTAATAACATCAAGGTCAAATAAAGGTTTGCAACTCCTGCTTAAACGACCATGGGGTCAATGTACTTTTGTCTCAATCCATTTGGCACGGACTGTAGGCGTATTTTCACCCCCACTCACCCACTCGGACGCAGCGAGGAATGCGTCCACTGCGGAGTAGACGTCGCAGCGGGCGGTCACCACGCCCACACAGCCGCCAACCAGTTGCAAAGCGAAATCACGCGACATCTCTTCTGAAATATGATTACTATTCAATATATTATACTCCCTCAGCTGTAGCTCTTAGCTGTACCTATAATTTTTGAGAACCTCCATGGCGCAGCGGTAAACGGTTTTAAGTTGGAAGTCCCGGGTTCGGTTCCCGGCAGGGACAATTTGACAACCAATTATTTAAACATTGGCAAAAAGTGCACCAGATGTCAGAACTTGAAATAATATAAAATAGTTGAATTTTTAATTCTTGACTTTATTTCAATTTTTTATTTCTTTATTTATTTTATAAATATAACATAAAATAAACTATGTAAAACTAAATAAAATCTAAACCGTCTTCGAAACCACCGCAGCGAGGCACAGTTCCTAAGAGGCTGGCAGCATTGCCCCTTTGGATGGCCAAACTAATTCATTGGCCAAGGTAACTGCCCGCTCTAGGATCATCGGTAATTATAGTGTCTTTTATATCTCTCAAGTTTGTATACCCCATATACCCCCGACCTGAATTTCTTTTTTTTGTTTTTGTCTCTCGCATAGTTTGTAAATCTCTCTGGATATCGCCACACATTTAATTGCTTGGAAGTACAAAAGCTAAGAAAGTATGGAATTTTGTTTACCTGCAACTTCTTCTTCTAAGACCGCCAGTTGCACTTTTCTCCGCAGGCTGAAATATACAACGTGTAACAGAATTAGGAAATAATATTGAATGATGCATAATTATTTTTAATAAGGACTGACCTTGTAAAAATATTAAATCAAAAGCAGCATATATATTTTTCGATACAAACTAATTCCAAACATTCTAAGTGTTCACTTATGATAACGACCGACACGCGCATAGTACCTATGCTACGAGATGCGTACTTAATAAAGTGACCGGAGTCACATGATTAATTTTAGCTCTATCTGATTTCTTTTAGTAAAAAATTTGGCAGTGGTTTACTCAAAAACGATAAGGTTTTCGGTTTCACAGATAAGTTTCAGAGACCGTACATAAAAAAAAAAACCTTCGAAAAGCTGTGAAGTATTATTTCGGTTTTCATTTACACGTTATATAGACAAAAGTTAAATTGATAATTGTGAAGATCAGATTCTGGCAGATATTTTTTTTTTTTATTGGTCAACTTAAGAGTCAAACTATCAAACCACGCAGAGTTTATGTGAGAAGGTATAGATTAATGATAATAAAAAATAAAAAAAAAAGTTGCAATCACAACCCTACCCGTAGTCAGTACACAACATCGCAAGTTTATGATTACAACTTGTACATAGATGACATACCAGATCCCTACCCCACGCAACATTCCCACTGATTAAGTTATTTTACAACAAAATTCTTTTTTTTTTTTTTTTTTTTTTTAATATATATATAAATACTACGACAATACACACATCACTATCTAGCCCCAAAGTAAGTGTAGCTTGTGTTATGGGTACCAAGATAGGTGATGAATATTTGTATGAATATAATACACATAAATACTTATAATATGCAGATAAACACCCAGACACTGAAAACCAATCATGTTTATCACACAAACATTTTCCAGTTGTGGGAATCGAACCCCGTGGGTTCGATTCCCACAACTGGAAAATAGGGGTTGTTCCTAGGACTTAGAAAGCAGGGTCGCTGCCCACTGCGCCAGTCGGCCGTCATAAGGTTGCCCTTACATATTTAATGTTATAAGTGTTTTTAATCTTATCAAACAAATTAACTGGAAGCCTATTGATAAGTGATGGGAGCACATGTTCCCAGGTAAGCTGGCCATATGCATTATTATAAGAAGGTACTTTATAAGTTGGTAAGTATTTAAGATGTCTCAGGTTCTCTGATCTATTGTGTACTCTTAATGAATTAATATGCGACCACTACTCGCAAGTAACTGCCAGTTTAATTTTTACATGCACATTTAAGACTTTGAAAAACTTAAACAATCCCAACTCATCTTCCCCGTAACATGATTTAACATGGTTAGCTAAAATTGTTTTTAAGATTCTTCTTAATTGTATTTTATAAATTTCTTGTAATGCCAAATATAACATTCTCAAAGTATTGCTATGTTACAGAGTATTTATTGTTCTTAGTTTGTTACAAATGTGATTAATATGTGGTTTCCAAATAAATGTATCCTCTATTATATACCCATACATATGTTGTTTTACTTAATCAAGATGATTACAGGTACATTCAGTGCTATACTGGTGTAAGCACCAGTGCTCATGTGCATCAATATGGGGTTGGAAGGTAGACTTCATACAGCTAGAGTGTATGTGGTTTAAGATCTTTATTTCTCAAAAGAATTACAAAAAATTCGCTTAGTTGAGAAAACATTAAACTTAAAAATAAAACATGTTGTGAGCGTACACTATAGAAGGTACATAAGAAGCATAACTTAATGCAGCTAAAAGAAAATGTTCGTACAGTCGGGTAGTTTCACAAATGTTACCGGGCAAAAACATACGACTTAAACAAAGATCATCGTTTACTGGAAACGACTTATACTGACATATTATTTATCAAGTAGAATTTTAATTTTTTCTTAAAAATAAACTAAAAAAAAAGTATATGTATAATTAAAATGTATATGTATTACAAGGTGCTCCAGCAAAGTGCCATACACTTCATACATGCACCAAAGCACTGCCTACTCTGATGTTTTCATATTACTCGTTTAAGAGGTTTTGGACATCATGATGCTTCTTTGATCAAAAATCCTTAGCACGCCACTGCTCTAGTGCCAACGCTGGGTTAGAGTGAAAGAAATACCGTATACGGGGCGGGACAATTGCGGCAGTTGTGAGATTATCTTCATCATAATATCAACCAATTACAGGCCCACTAAAGAGCACGGGTCTCCTCCCACAATGAAAAAGGGTAAAGGGTCCACGACGCTGGCCCAGTTCGGATTGGTGGACTCCACACTTTGAGAAAATTATGTATCTCTCAGGCATGCAGGTTTGCTCACGATGTTTTCCTTCGCCGTTGAATCGAGTGTTATTTTAATTACTTAAAACGCACATAATTAAGAAAAGTTAGAGGCGCGTGCTGGGATTCCAAACCGGCCACCGGAGAGTGAAGTCGAGTCTTACCCAATGCGCTATCACCGCAACGATATACTATATGTGAAGTAATTTCAATGTAAGCTGTTGTTGTGTTGTTGTTTAAAATATTTCTAAATAAAACTCAGTTAGTAAATTCATAAAGTCCTAAACCTAGTAAGTTAAGTGTGAGTAAGTTTAATGTAAAATAATTCATTATTGTGTTGAGTCGACCCAATGCGCTATCACCGCTTCTCATTCGTCAATTATTAATTATTAAAAAAAGAAAGAAAAACTTTGCCAATACACTGAAAAAAAGACTCACTCAGCGGCATTGCAGAGTTCGACAAACAGAGTGCACACCGCCACCGTCGTCTTCGTACACACGATGGTACAGCGGCTAGATGGCGGGACGTATGCGAAGAGGCCCAAGTGAAAAAGTGGAGTGTTGCTGAGGACGAATATCTTATTGTGGGGTGCTGAAACAAATCTATAATTACTAGTGGTCGCCCACTGGTCGAAATTCAACCTTTATTAGGTTATATTATCTAAGACAAAGATCTAAATTTAGTTATTCTTTAAAATATTTGTTTCATAAATATAACCTAAAATAAACTATGTGTGACCACAAGGATCTTGTCGTTGAGATCCGGTGATGACACTGGGTTTGAAACACGATCGTTAGGCTGATGTTCCACCGGCTGCAGACTTACCGGTTGTACCGAGGCGTTCCCGTTGGCTAGTTCGCCGCTGATTTGAAAGGAGGAGACGCAATGCCGTCTGGATGCAACGTTTCCCTTAGCTGATGTTGGGTTTTACTCGTCTCACACACACCACTAAACTCCACAGTGTCGAATTAACTTGGTTGTTGGATATTGGTTATATTAGAACATTAATGCTTCTATTTGCTCGGATAGAAGCATTAACGGCGTTCGCGTCGGTAGTTCGTTGCAACTCACTATCGGCCGGGGCCAATGGGCATACGTGTACAACCAGTACACTCGTAACGCGAGCTCTGCTATTGGCTAGACCAGATTTCGAGTAATGGTAGGGAAAGAATGGAATGAAGTAAGTTTAAGTGAGCGGTAAGAACGGGTTGTATACGCGTAGCGTACACTATGTAAAACTTAATAGAATCTAAAACGTCTTCGAAACCACCGCAGCGAGGCACAGTTCCTAAGATGCTGGCAGCATTGCCCCTTTGGGTGGCCAAACTAATTCGTTAGCCAAGGTAACTGCCCGCTCTAGGATCACCTCGGTAGGTAGGTAGACTCGATAACCCTTTTCGATAATTCATTGAAAAGAGCTCGTGTTTAAGACAATATACTTCTTTAATTAAATATATTAAAAGGGGGCGTCCATAAGTGAGATGTTTAAGGGGGGAGGGGTCGAGTCAAATCTCATCTAATCTTACTTTGGTGAAAGGGGATGTATCGGCAAATATCACGCAATCTTTTTTTGGATTGAAACAAAAAAAAATATACTATATTGGTCCATTTAATCCAGATTGTACATGCTTAAGATTGAAGATCAACGTGCACTAATACGTTCTAAAGAAAAAAAAAACATTCTTCGACGTTATACATTTACTGACTGTCAAACCACCATATTTGCTTTATACCAAATAGCTCAATTTTGAAACCAACATTTTGAAAAATCTCGTGTGATTGGGGGATGGGGGCCCTCCCCCATCTCCCGCCCGAAGTCAAAAAGTCCAAAAGACAAAAAGTTTGGGAGTTATGGACGCCGATTCAATGGCAATTGCATATTATTTTATAACAAATTACCGAATGAAATCGGTGTCGGTGAAAATGTCTCACAAAAAGTTCAAAGTTTATATAAAACGTAAGCTTACAGAAAAGTCTTATTATAATGTTCAGGATTACTTAAACGATGAAAAAGTTTGGGTGTGAAATGCTCTAACTTCATAGCTTAATATTAATTTACTGTGAGATTAAAGTGTTTATAGCCCCTAACAGCAAGGACGTTCCCAAACCACTGTTCTTAATAATGATGGAAACTACACAACCTGCACGAATGACATAGTAGTAAATTGGGAACAATATGTAAAAGAACTCTTTTATGATACGCGGTGTGATCTGGTCGATGTGTTCATTTGTAAAGACGCGGAACCAGCCATTATCAGGGGTGAAATCTATCATGCCATTAAAACTGCAAAAACCAGGAAAGCTGCTGGTCCCGATGAGATACCAGTTGAGATTTCTAAGGAAATTGAGGAGTTTAACCTAGATTATCTCGTGAAGCTCTTCAATGCTATTTATGACTCTATGGTATTATTCCATCCGTTTGGCTCAAATCAACATTTATCACCTTACCAAAAAACAAAAATCCCAAGAAATGTAGTGATTATCGCACTATATCACTCATGAGCCATGTTTTGAAGCTGTTCTTGAAAGTAATTCACAGCAGAATTACTATCAAGAACATCATCATTGTCTTCTTACATCGATATAGAAAGAGCCGTAAGACAAGGCTGCATTTTATCACCCTTACTATTCAATTTGTATGCTGAAGCTATATTTTCGGAAGCGATAACATTTCAGACGGCATATCAATCAATCAATGAATGGTAAGGCGTTAAATAACATCAGATACGCAGATGATACCATATTAATCGCGGATAGTCTTGAAGGGCTTAAAAACATAGTCAATTCTGTAGCTTCCGTTAGTGCTGAGTATGGTATTAACATCAACACCAAAAAGACGAAGTTCGTGGAAATTAGCCGAACACCTGAGCTAATCAATTCTTTGTACCTTAATGGTCAGGTTCTTAAACGGGTATCCAAATTGAGATATCTAGGCACAATGGTTGACGACATAGGGGATCGTAGTCTTCTAATACGGTGCAGAATAGAGCAAGAACGCAACGCCTTTTCTAGACTGAAAAAAGTTCCCTGTGACCGAAACCTCAGCATTGCTCTTCGAACAGCGGCGTATATGGCGTAGAAGCTTGGACTCTAACAGAGATCATGTCCAGTAAACTGGAAGCGTTCGAGATGTGGGTGTACACTATACAGACGTATATTAAGAATATCTTAGACAGATCGTGTACGGAATAGCAATGTATTGCAGAGAATGGCTAAGGTTCCAGAGGTACTCTTTACAATTCAAAGAAGAAAATTAGAATATTTTGGTCATGTGATGCGGAACACCAAAAAGTATGAACTTCTTCAACTTATCACACACGGTAAAGTGGCAGGCAGCAGTAGGCCTGGCCGGAGAAGAATTTCTTGGCTCAAAAACCTACGACAGTGGTTTGGAAAGAGCACCAAATCATTATTTAGAGCAGCGGTGTCCAAGTAGAGAATATTTACCCTAGCCCTAATTATTGCCAACCTTCGTAAAAAGACGGCACCCTAAGAAGAAGAATATAGTTATTTGCATTTGTGTATATTAGTATTTAGTTACTCGTATGTACTCTTATATATGTTATATTTCGTACCATCTGCAGTTTGTTCTCCTCTTTATTTTTCCTAATTCTAAGGTTGCCTGGCAGAGATCGCTACTAATCGACAAGGCCGCCTTTTGTATTCTGCTTCCATTTTTACGTTTCTGTTTTCTTTTAAAATTCTTTTACTTCATGTGGTGTACAAATAAAGAGTAATAATAATAATAATAATCGATACTGACGCCAAAACTGTAGTTTTTTCATTTTTGTCTGTCTGTCTGTATTCAGTATCTTGGCCGCGCGTGCGATACTGAAACCCTTTTATTATAATACTTATTTGGTATACTATACAATTACTAGTGCGTAGTTGTAGTATTTATAGGTCATTGTATAGTGATGACTTACGGATCTGCAACGTGGTCGCTAACTAAGGGCCGCATAAGAAGGCTCAGACCGATGAAAAGAGCCATGTTAGGAGTGATCAAATACGTGATCAAATAAGGAGATGCGTAGTAAGTAGAACTAGAGTTACCGACATAGCTCAACGAGTCGCGAAGCTGAAGTGGCAATGAGCAGGACACATAGCTCGGAGAACCGTTGGACGGAGGGGTCCCAAGTTGTTGTAATGGCGACCCCGTAAACGCAGCGTTGGTCAACGACATAAAACGAATCGCAGGTACGTGAATTTGTATACTATGAAAATAAAGCTTAATTTGCGAAAAGCAGAATTCAAAAATTCAAAATTCAAAATTCATTTATTTCAAGTAGGCCTAATACAAGCACTTTTGAAAGCAGGAGAATCTGTTATGGTGTTATTTATAATTTCTTCAATCCTTATACTTCACACCAAACAGATCTTCGGCAATGTACCCTCTACGCACGTTTCGCTCCGAAACCAGAACATCCTAAGGAGATGTTGACCTTACAATGAATAATTGTTAAAATACATAATATGGCAGTATTATACTTACTGAAAATTCCACTGTCAACATATGAACTTTTAAGAATAAGACTTTGGTTAATCAGTTTCAAATCAACATTTTTCGTATTGTCCACTGGAATTTTCCTGTTCAAATACTCGAGCTCACAAAACAGTTGTGTTTTGCCCTCAATCTCTTCTGCTAGAGCCAAGAATTTTTTTAGAGTATCTTCCTCGTGTACATGACTTAGATTATTGGATCCATTTTCAGATACCATCGTAGAGTAATAAGATTGTGTAGTATAATAAATTACGTTATTAAATTGGTCGTAGTCAAATTCGTTTTCAGTGTTATTTTCACAAAGTATACCCGTTTCTGCGATTGCAGAAAATTTTCCTTTTTTGCTCAGGTATATCTAAAACGAAAAAAATAAGTTTTTGGTTGATATTTGGTGATTTTATATTTTTTTTTAAAATCGTGTTTTACACTAAACTTCGAGGAAATACTTATTGAAGGAAATCCTTTTGATTCAGATTTTTGTTAAAAAACGGTATCAAGCGCTAACGATGAACGCGGGCAACTATACACACCGGCATATTTAGCGGAACACAAAAAAGGGTCCATAATTAAAAAAATATGGTTTTATTTTAAAATCTACTTCTTACACTTCTTTTGTTATTTAAAGTTTCATTTGTTTTACTTCAAATGAGATCACATTAAGAACAGATGAGAAGAGTAAATGCTATTTGTGAAAAATGGTACACTATGGAACTTTTCATGTAACCGGGAAAAGTGAAAATTAATATTAAAATAACAATTAATTAAATTAGAAAAATAGTGATTAATATCGCGTATTTCCTCCGCGTGCTCTTATTAAAGTTTCTACCCGTCTAGGCATACTGAGAATGATGTTATCGATGGTCTCCTGGGATAGACTCCGCCATTCCTCAACTACGGCGATTAGCAGTTCACCCAAGTTGGCAGGAGCTGGAATTCTGGACTTAACTTTTCTTTTCAGCAAGTACCAAACGAAAATACTTACTCGAAGTACGCTAAAGATAAGGTGTATTTGAATAAAATTAAAACAATTGCATAAAATGTGATGTTCAGTTGTTTTCTTAATTTGAAAATATTTCTTTTTAAATTAAATGACGTATAAACCAGCCAGCAACCTAATAGGATACTGATCAAACCTTATTTTTGGGTTCCGCTAAATATGTATGTGTAGTTAAAATTATAAATTTGGTAGTCTGGTTTAAATTGATAAATTTGGTATTTGCTCCAGGATTTTTTTATGAGGCTACGTACAAAATATGGTTTATTAGATTAGATAGGTTTTCACTTACTTGAGCATTTTCTGTGGAAACTTTTGGTTCATCAAACTTTAGGTCTGGCTCTGTCATGCTCCTTGTTTTATTTATAATAATTTAAAAATGTGTGTTTTGTATACAAATAACCTGCAAATAAATTATTAATTTATTTCGATATCTTTATTACTACCTAAAATAAGCCACACACTACAATGTTTTAAAGTTATGCACCTAAGATGCCACTCAACGCCTCCGGTTATTGAACACAAAACTATTATATTTTTTACCTATAATAGACGAGCTTGACCGCAATCTCACCTGATGGAAAGTTTAAACTTGTTATGAAAATTAAACTTAATGTGCTATACTCCGCGAAAAGCAGGAGAACCTGTGCGGTGTAATTTATAATTTCTTCAATCCTTATACTCCACACCAAACAGATATTCGGCAATGTACCCTCTACCCACGTTTCGCTCCGTAACCGGATCACCCTCAGGAGATGTTGACTTTACATTTAACACCTCCTAAACTGAGCGTAGAGGGCCCATTTCCGAAGATCTGTTTGGTGTGGCGTATAAGGTATAAGGATTGAAGAAATTATAAATTACACCACACATATTCTCCTGCTTTTCGCGGAGTATAGCAACTTAATTTTAATTTTCATAATATATCATGGATTATAACAATATAACGTCTGCTTCTAGTGTAGATTTGGCCTAAGATGGAACGCGCTTGCCTAGGAGATGCCTATTAACTCTTGTTTTAAAGATAAGGGGTGAATATCCAGGGAATGGCAGTTGTACGAGGCGCTGTGCTTATAGACTCCTCAATAGACTAAGTATCCACACTGACAAAGAGCTCGACCGGAAAATGCCGGGACGCCCGAACCCCCCTGGAAATTGCCATCTTCTCTTCGGTCGCCAACCGTCACAATGGAAGCCATCAGACGGTTTTTTGCTAATTGGCGCGGCAGCCTTTCATAGGAGGCGAACCTACTAATTGGGCCCCGTACAAACTGCGGTCGGCCAGCGGATACCCGTTCTTCGGATCCCGCTAGATTCCAGATCGAGATCTCTAATGAAGACGCTACCTCAATCAGGATCCTGTCGTGCACAAAAAACGCAATGCCGGCTGCTACGAGCACCGCTCCGGAACGCGACGAACATTCGCAGCTTTGCTCATCGTCATCATCATATCAACCCATTATCGGCCCACTACAGGGCCCGGGCTCCTCACACACTGAGAAGGGTTTAAGAGGCCGTGGTCCACCACGCGGATTGGTGGACTCCACACACCTTTGAGAACGTTATGCAGAACTCTCAGGCATGCCGGTTTCCTAACTACGTTTTCCTTTACCGTTGAAGCAAGTGATATTTAGTTTCTTAAATCGCACATAACTTAAAAAAGTTAAAGGTGCCGGGATTCAAACTCAGTCCCCCGAAGGGTAAGTTGAGCTCCTGGGCTACCACGGCTTTGCTCGCAGGGTGGTAACTTTGGCCCCGGTCGAAGCCTAACATATGACAATGTTAGCACCACCAAGGGATCATGTGTAGGGTGACGAGGAATAAAAACCTGACAGGTACATCCTGCCGACACAAGTAACTCTAACTGCCAATGCTACCTGTGTACTAGTGTGGCACAACCTATTAAAAGGTTCCAGCACAGCATTATGCTACACTGCTTGATGAGATGAGAATGCAGCGCTGATTTTCAGCTGGAACCCCAAGCCAAGTCGAGGCAATGTACGTTATGGGTCCAGGCAGGAAATGAGTGGATTTTACCTGGGGCATATATAACTTTTTAACACAAGTCAAGTCTCATTGGACCCAGTAATTGTAGTGGTTTTTTTAAAAAGGGAAATTGCCATGTTTTATATTTCAGTACTTGAATGCAATATCAGCGGATGATAAGAGATGATGCAGTCTAAAAAAGGAGCAGACTAAACTGTTATTGGCAGCCATACTACCCCAAGCAGTATGTCTCTGTCATACAAACCTTGAACATCACAGTAGGTACAAAATATGTATACACACAAATGGGTACAATTTTATCTACTCAGTGACAGTTGTATTGTACAATACTTTACGCTATCTATAAAACCTTATCACCATTTTTATTTCACTTCACTTATCACTTACCTACTCTATCTCATTAAAAGACTTTCAAAAGCTTACTTAGGCAAGTTCAAATATCTAGTGAGGAAAGTTGATTCTCCCAATCACAGCATACACATTTTTTTAAATCACAGCTTGTGAGAAACACTAACCTATAAACTAAATATGAATTTTATGACCATTGGCATTTTTAACTCTATTATTAGCAAACCATTGAGCATTTTAGCAACAAAACTTTATAGATTCGTCGGTGATTCTCTCAAATTGTTGTAGTTTAAGATTTATGTTTATTTAGGATTCATATTGTGTGTAATGATTGGGCTGTCATACAGGCAACCTATAAAAGTCCCTTAAAAATAGATTAAAAAAAGCTTTCTTTATTTAAAAAGCTTACAATAATTAAATATATTGATGTGAAACACCTATAGGCGGAGAGTGAACACGATTGTTGGTGTGGCGATGCTTTGGCACGTTGTATATTCTGCTGTGTAGTGTTTACAGTATTGTTTACCACATTACACATGTGAGTATAACCTGTGTTGTACTTACTATTTGCTACACTTAGCCTTTGGGCCGAATAAGTGCCAGCTTTTGGGTCACCAGACAGCAAGACCAATTTCCGAGACACAATAAACACCATAAAAAATTTCTTGTTTCTTGTCTTAAATACTCTCTGAGTATATGTACACGTAACATTTCTAAACTATATACTTATTAAATTAGAATTTATTTAAATATCTGGCACATATCAAGTTTTAGTTATCAGTTTAAATATTTTCCCATATTACAAAATTACTGTAACAAAGATTATCAATGATTGAAATAAAGGTTGACCTTAGAAACAAGCTCATAAATGATAACCCCTTAAACAGTAAAACACAGCTATCAAACAAGAGCTACACACATCACATACCTACATTTCCACTGATTCTGGACCTATTTTCATAATTTTTAAACTATCACACAATTTTTTAATTTACAAATTATGTAGATTTACATTACATGCTTAAAGTATTATGTGGGTTTTTAAATTATGAAATTATAAATTTCCAAATTGCCCCAACCAGGAATAGAACCAGGCACCTTCCATTTAAAAACACACAGCGCTCATCACTGCGTCAGAGAGGTCGTCAAGCCTCTCGTGTCTTAGGTATTTACCTTCAACAAATAACTGTGTATAAAAATCAACAGTCATTCATTAAATTAAGAGTGCTTACCAGTAAATATTAAGTAGTAATATTAGCTTAACACCACTTCAGTACCGATAAAAAACTTTAAACCTTGAAACTTCAACTTCACGGAATAAATTAAAAGTTTTTAAGTTTTTTAGTATTGAGTTTCAATTCAATTCTTGTTTATGGCTTTTGTCTGTGCCAACTGGGCACAAGGTGCTTCGCCAATGTCTTGTAGATGAAGAAGGCACGAAGGAGATTGATCGGTGAAACTAATGAAAAGTTAATTTTGAATAAGTATTGAGTTTGAAATTTAAACTTGTTGACAGTTTGACACATTCAACAGGTATAAACTATGGCTGTCAATTTGACACAGAACTACATTACATTGTTTATGGCTTTTGTCTGTGCCACAAGGTACTACGCTGGAATGTCTTGTAGATGGAGAAGACACGACTCCTTCGTGCCGGTGATCGGTAAAACTATTAAAAATTAATTTTGAATGTATACAACACAAATATGAATATGCTATAACATGAAACTTTATATACATTATACTTTAATTTTATTACTTACTATCTTATATGTATTTACTTTAATTTTATTACTTACTATCTTATATGTATTTACATTAAAATCTGCAATAAGGACTGAAAACAAACATTAACAAACATTTAACACTCAAACGGGGGATAGGTAAGTTTGGGACAGTTAAAATAATATGAGTATAGTCACCTCATCCAAGCCACACTCACAGATAGAGTTGTCCCTTATACGGAGTTTGTCCAGATGAACAATTGTCCAAGCATGGCAAGACGCAAACAGGAAATTGTCGATGTGATCCAGCGATTTGTACTCCGATAGTGACAAACCCAGGGTTGTCTAGGTATGTTGGTAGGTATGTGGATTAGTTGGATGGAAGCGTAAGTCTTACCCGTAACCGTTTTGAAATAATTCCAAAAATGTTTCCAGGATCTGTCCATATATGTTTTGGCAAGAGTACACAGATATCCGAGTGGCTTGGAATCCAAACCAGTAAGATGGAAAGTCCTTTTTGATTGCAAGAGCAGAGCCTCCCGGATTTTTAAGATAGTGGGAAATCGTGATTTGCTGCGAAAGGGGTTTTCTTTAACAGACATTAAAAAGCTTACAGAGTCGGCAACGGCAATAAATTATTTATAGTGTTCAGAACACACCATAAAAAAAAATCCAATACCTTAAATAAATTAAGTAACGTGCCGTACTCGCTTTTGATACAGAGCGCGCAATCTAAAAATGTCGCGCGCAGACCTATTTTCAGCATTAAATTTAAATTGTAAATAATGGCGATCGAGTTCCGAGAGTTGGGAGTTATTTTATTGGAAATTTCCTCCTCTTTCAGATTGAAAATTCTTAAATATTAATAGTTTATGAAATATTGCCAAAAAACTAAATGCCATTTTTTGTTTATCTTCAATTGTTTATAACTTTTGCATTTTTTTATGTGCACACGCTTTTGGCACAATTTTCTAGGCGTCATTCCGGATCCATTGAGCTATCGCATATAATTTTAAGAGCAGTATCTCATTTTTTGAGTACTTATTTTGTACCATTTTCCACTTGTCGACTAGAAGAATCCTAAGAAGCTACGCCTACTTTGTGGCTAGATAGCGATGTGTGTATTGTCGATACTTACTTACACTCACTAGGTATTTTGGACTGACCTACTTGAAGGAACGTAGATGTGACAAAAGATACCATTACTGTTATTGCACCGAACTTAGTGTTCAATATCCTCTTTAAGTTAGATCATTTGACAGTTTAGCAGTTTTTTTAAAAGGAGACGCGACTTATGCGTTCGTTTATTTATCTTATTCATCTACATTAATTCTAAAGTCAGCACTTTGGGAGGAACGTTGAGAAAAAAAAAAGTTCCATCAAGCGATTTTTTTACTGCCGCTAAGCAGCATTGTTGCAATGCTGTGTTCCGGTCTGAAGGGCGCGGGTATCGGTGGAATTACAGGCATATGAGGCTTAACACCTACGCCTCGGGTTGATGGACGCAGGAAGGCATTTTGCAGGATATGTTCCTTGCATGTCCTACGAAGTGTTGCTCTGCCATTTATTCCGAAGAACTCAACCACCGCTCTTGTGCAACGTCTCTACCAGTCCCCGTGCCTCGGAGAGCACGTTAAGCTGGTTTATTATCAATAACTTGTGATAGTACTTAGACGTTGAAGCGCACCGACCCGCATTGGAGCAGCTGGTGGGTCTATGCACTAACAACACTCTCTCCCTCGTATGAAAGAGGAGTCCTGTGCTCATCAGTGGGACATTAATAGGCTTAAAAGGGTCTATAATTTTGTCTGTGTTAGGTTTCCATGTCTCGGCAACCATTTTGAGGTAGGTTAACCTACTACATAAATGGTTTTTCCATTGATATATATTAACTTATAGTGCCTGTCGGGTTATAGTGACCTTCCGAAAATGAGTTTAGAATCATCATTTCATTCTGCGGACGTCCACTGCTTGACTATGTCATTAAAATAGCACCATGCACTTTGTCATCTTGTATTCCTCCGGGAAGCGGGTGAATGAGAAAGAATTTCATATTGTCAATTCCATCAAGCTGGAGGGCGTTAGACACATCCTTACTTGTACACGGTGTACGGTTTATGTTAATGTGCACGAGCAGCAAAAGGTAGATTTTCCTTCGATTTTGTATTCTGTGTTCGAGGACCGAGCTCCGACCGTTCATCTTTGGAAGTTGTACATAATATGGTGATAATAACTGAAAACTTCGCTAACGCGATACATGATCTTATGTCTCCATCTAGTTAGGTAATGTGACGACTGCTACAACAGTCTCCACGCCAGGGCTGTCCGGCTCCAACGGCAAACTCACCTTTCAACATTCTTACAGTTCCAGATATATTAGTGACCTTGGATCTCGTGTGGATATTCTAATTTCATCGTTAGGTAATCTGCTAGCTCGGAATTTCAGTGGCAATATTCAGTAAATGTGTTGTTGGAACACTTTACTTTTCAGTTTCCTATTGACGTTGAGAATTAGTAGTAACATTTTGAATCAATGTTGAGAGAGAAAAAAAAGATGTCGGATTAAATTGAATGGCGCCAATCAAGAGCCAATAAATGCTGGTGATTAAAAATAGTGTCACTAAATGTCAAGCGCGAAAACGTTCCAATTTCGAACATCAAACAAACGACAGTATCCATGACGTTAGCGAAGCATCAATTTTGTAATTATTGTGAATTGTATTATTTTCGCGCAACGTGAATTTTAAGTGCATAATGCTTCGAAATTAGGGGTGAAGTACCTAGCCGGTGAGCTGGTGGTAATATTTGAGGAGGTACCTAGTGAAAGCGGAATGTTTGTGATATACCTATAGACAACCTGTAGGTAGTGTCCCTGCCAGTTACCATAGAATACCCTTTCAACTCTCTATTTTTTTCTTGAATTACCAGCTTTAATTATTTTATAATTTTTATCAGTACCTTACCTACAGTTGTAGGAAATAATAATCTTTATAAATTTAGAATGCATATAAAAATTTCGGAACGGACAGGTTGAACCTGCGACTCAGGCAATCGCGGGCTAAGCTCTTCTGACCACAAGCTACGGCTCTCCTACTAAATTATCTCCTAAATTAGTATATGCCTTTTTATATATCAAATTTTAAATATTCATAAAGTTAAGCTACACTTCTCATACCACCAATGCCGAAATTAATTAATACGTATATGCCTTTTTTATCAGTCTTATAGCGAATTTAACTGTAGGTACTGCAAAATCTGAATGTCTTACCAGTTTCAAATGATCTAAGTTCAAAGTTACTACGATGGGGTATTATGATACCACCATAAAAATATCACTAATACTCCATTTAGGAAAATGATTATAATTCCAAATTACTTATTAGGTACAGTTTTAAGAGAAAAGTAGACAAAATATGAACACCTAATCATCATCTAATCTAATCTAATTGTAATTATTTATATCGTATTTACGCGTGTATGTGTGTGCGAATAAATGGGTGTGTGAATTATTTTTAAAATACCATCTATCGTAGGGCATTATATCTTTTGCTTTTGGCCTATCATCTCTAGAGCTTGATCATTGTTATCTTTGCCCGTTCGCTACATAATAATGCTTATATAAAAAAAGCAATAGTTCGAAAATTTGGCGCGTAAAGTTTGATTTTCTCTTTTTGCACGTTGATGCAATTACAGAGCCAGTTGGAAAGTAATTTAATGTTTCAACAATAGCAATGGAAATGTATTCGTTGGGAAGTGGGTGAAAATTTTATAAGATCCCTTTAAACATAGATACAAGTCAAGCGAATCAAAGCGTGATAATAAATAAAATAAGCAGATCAATTTCTATTAGCTAACTGCAAACTACAAACTTTCCGCTTTTACAAACCGCCTCTGCGAATGTCCGTTTAGCTTTTGAGCGATAGTATGAAAATGGGTAGTATAACACGCAGCAAGGGGCAAGTGTACAGCGTGGGCAATTACTTGATGACCGGGAAAGTGCTGGGCAAGGGACATTTTGCGCGGGTGGAGGAAGCTACGCACAGAGTTATAGGGAAAAAGGTTTGCCTTTTATATCTTACTAGCGTACCCAGCCCGCTTCGCCGGGCTAGATTTTGCTTTATTTTATTGAAACAATAAACTTAAATCATTAAATTTTCAATTTAAACCTCATAATATATTATTCGTTCTCTTCTATTCTCTTCTCGAGCGGGTGAAGATCATTATCTACACCCATGTATACCTAACAATATAATATCATCATAGTTAATAAAAGGTGTATTTGACAGTTTGACAGTTCAAAAATAGGAGTGCTCCGATCGTCACCAATCTATACAGGATTACTCGCCAGGTCAATCCGGAGATTCCCTGGAAGTTTAATTGAAATCGGTCCAGCCGTTTCGGAGCCTATACAGGACATACCCACACACTTTCTCTTTTATATATATAGATTTTAATAACATCGTGTTTATCGAGTTCTCCATAACGTTCTCAAAGGTGTGTCAAGCTACCAATCCCTACTAAGCCAGCGTTGACCAGTCAAAAGTCAAAGTCAAATATTTCTTTATTCAAATAGGCACATAGATGGCGCTTTTGATGCGTTGATTGTATACAAAATGTGTACATAACAGTGAGTAGTGATGGCGATAACTACAATCGTAAACTTGAAACTAAAGCTACGAGGGTTCCCAACGCGCCTTGGTCTAAGAAGAAGCCCCCAACAAACTTAGCCGGGTGTTCTTTTTTCAAACTGGTGTTGGCTCGTGGCGGACTACGGCCTAGACCCTCCTCACTCTGACAAAACACTGTAGTGGGCCGGTAATTGATTGATTATGATGAGTCAGGTCAGACCAGTTGCCGGTGTAATTGCAGGCATTTTTTTTTTCTACTACCAGTTAGCCCTTGACTGCAATCTCACCTAAGTGATGATGCAGTCTGATATCGTAGCGGGTTTACCTGTTGAGTATGGTAGTCATACCCTTATCGGGTTCTACGCGACATCGCACCGGAACACTAAATCGCTTAGCGGCACGTCTTTGTCAGCAGGGTGGTAACTAGTCACGGCCAAAGCCTCCCACCAGACAAAATGAGTCTTAACACAAACGCCTCGGTAGTAATTGTTCCTGCGAAGTGATGCCTTGAAGGTGGGCGATCAATTATTAATGAAAAAAAATAACTGCAAGACACTCGCACAAAATTTACGCCAGTGTACTTGCTGGTAGAAACGCTCCAGATAGCATGCGTTCTCCGAGATTCATTTCAGCCGAACAACGCTGAAGCGAATCATTTTAAGTGTGTAATTTGAATTATTTATGTATTTCATACTAATTGGGGATGTTAAATGTTGATGTTTTTTCCTTTTACGCCATTGGTTGCCTGGAAGAAATCGCTATGTAGCGATAAGGCCACCAAATTGTACTCTCTTGATTTGTATTTATATCTTTGTAACTACTTTTTGTTTCTTTGGTGTACAATAAAAGTGTATTCATTTCATTCATTGTACATCAAGAACACATACCTACCATCCTTACTTTATAAATGCAAAAGAGTGTATCCGCCTTTCTTCATGCCCTAACTAGGCTACTTATCAACTTGGCTCTTACCATCTACTGCGATGACCCGTCTGCCCAGTTACAAACCCTCCCGTTTGGGGAGGCCTTTTGTCCAGTAGTGGACGGTTGTAGGCTACTTTTGATAATTCACCATTTGTATCGCAGGTGGCAATCAAAATAATAGATCTGACGTGCATCAAGGAGGAGTATGCACGCCGAAACCTGCACAGGGAGCCGCGGGTAATGGCGAAGCTGCGACACCCTTGTATCGCAGCGCTGTACGAAACTATGATGGTACTGTAGTGTCCAAACTTGTTGGACGCCCTTAAATTAACTTGCGCGTAGTACACGACGTCCATATACCTACGTGTTAATGAAAACTGAAATATTACTTCACAAAAAAAAATTCAAATTTTTTAATTTGCAAAATTGAAATCAAGTGACTCCTGTCACTTTATTAGGTACGCGTCGTGTAGCGTAGGTACTAAGCGCGTGTCGGTCTTTTAATTTCAATAGGGTTGTCATAAGTAAAAATTTCGAATGTTTTGAATTAGTTTGTATAGAAAAATAAATATACTTCTTTTGATTTCATATTTTCACAAGTACTTAATTACCCTTCAACAGTATTTCGTAATTCGGATACACGTTGTACTTATATAGCATCTTTCAACCACCCTAAGTGCCAGTGCGAGAGTTTCTATCCATCAGTAGGGTACCAGCATACCAGAACAATAAAGTCTAACAATCTTTCGTTGCCACTAGTAGGAACCCACAGAATTAAAAGCATACAGAACCCTCATTCAGCCATTATTGCATGCATTGCTTGGTGTCCAAACACAGTGAAAGAGTGCCGAGCACATCTCACTTCACAGCCGCGGAATGATGCTAGCTCACAAACATTTTTCCCATTTAATGGATAACGTTTAGAACATTAGAGGTAAAATAATTACTGTCAACTGCTAAATGGAGTGAGGTGACTAATCGCCTGTTCGAGTGACACGTTTTAGTCGCGTACACGGTTTCATTATGGTCTTAATTTTGTATAGGTACAATTTCGCACTTGGCCAGGAAACCATTTAGCATCTGAGAGGTGACCAGTGCACTGTAGTGGGCCAGTCATGTGTTAATGATGACGTAGCAATAGTGTTGTGTTAAACTCGTTAGTTGGTATCCTCTCTGCGCAGCACGGGCCGCGGCTGTACGTGGTGATGGAGGCGGCGGGCGGCGGCGACCTTTGCTCGCACGTGCTACAGGCGCGCGGCTCGGCACGTGGCCTGCCCGAGCCACGCGCACGCGCGCTGGCCGCGCAACTCGTTTCCGCCGTGCGACACATGCATTGCCGGGGCGTCGTGCACAGGTATGACTAGCTAGTGATTATGAGCCACCGTTCCGCACTTGGCCAGCTTGGTAGACTACGGCCTAAATCGTCTGTGGAGATTCTATAGTAATCGTCGTTATGACAATAATTTTTTAACTTAAATTACTTATGGGAATATGTGTTTGTATCTTTGTCCTTCCAGTAAGTCCTCACACCACACCAAATAGCTTCGTCATAAAGGCACAACTTGTGATAGGAATCGTCGATCCATATTCGTGGAATAATTTCCAAATAAATAAGTGTGACTGTTACTCGTTACAACTATTTTGTTCATTACGGTTTCCAACGAGTCGCACCCAATGGACAGTGTGACTCGGTGTGTAAAAAATTCGCAACGAGTCACGGTGAGACTCGAAGTTCCAATCGACTTTTTTTTTGGCATACAGATAGTTGAAAGGACGGAGAATTGCATTGGCTAGTTTTGGTCCTGGACAAACCTCAAATTCCCATGTTTAATTGCAATTACGTGCAGTCTTATACAACACGAGTAGCACTGCTGGGCACAGCTAGTAAAAAATATCAATTTTTGTTACACCTAAATATCTAGTTCAAGCTTAATTTGCTCTACTCCGCGTAACGCAGGAGAATCAGTATGGTGTAATTTATAGTTTCTTCAATCTTTATACTCCGCATATCTAGATATCCAGTATCTAGATATTATTGCAAGACAAATGAAAACTAGTCTACGTACATTTTTATTTTCTAGTTTACTGAAAGACTAAAACTTTCCAGGGACCTGAAGATGGAAAACATTATGCTGGATAGTACAAAACAATTCATCAAAATTGTTGGTAAGTCTCACTCTCAAGACCTTGAGTATTTAACAGTTGGTAGATAAGTTCGCACCTCTACAAACTACTTCTTTTCTTGTGCTCTTAAAACTAGCAGAAGTGTACTTAGGTAGGTATTTACGCGGTATTTATCAATGTCAGTTACGCGCTATTGGTATCGACGACGATGTTCGGTTTCAAGGATCGGTGACTGGTACTTAGGTACTAGGAGTGCAGATATTGGAAGAGTAGAGAGCTGCTTTCTTGGGCTTTGTTGAGAGGATAGTAGGTACAGGCGGGATTCTCCATACAAATGTATTCCCATATTTCCTCTTTATATTTTTTTTTTGTAAAATCATCACCAACCGATTGACGTTCACTGCTACATATGCATAGGTCTTTTGTAGGAAGTTCCAAAATCCACGATATAAAAATGAATTGCTGTTCGTTAAGTCTCCCTAAAACTTGAGAACGGTCGATTTGGCTAATTTAAGTCTTGAAATATTCGTGGAAGTTCTATGCGAAGGTTACACAATAAGAGAAATACTATAAAACGAAAATGGCATATCTAATTTATCTGTATGTGTGTTTGTCAGTAACCTCCTTCCAAGCAGCTGGACCGTTTTTGATGAAATTTTTTTTTTACTAAAAGGTTCGTGAATTGAAAATACCATTGGACCCGGAAAGCGGCGCTGCTTTACCAGGCAGGGACGACGTTTGCCGAGTCCACTAGTTATTATTGTATAAACCATCGTCTTAATTCCTATTATAGATTTCGGCTTGTCGAACGTGTGGAGTGCGGGCGGCGCTCTGCGCACGCCGTGCGGTTCGCTGGAGTACGCGGCGCCCGAGCTTTTCGTGGACGGCCGCCGGTACGGGCCCGAGGTCGATCTGTGGAGCATGTTAGTGCTATGCTCTAAGACAAAAAAAAAGGAAGTGCAATATTACTAAGGGCATATATTAATTTCGGCACTGGTGGAATGATAGCTGTAGCTTAGTCGTAAAGCGCTTAAGTAGAAATCCTGTTGGTTCCGAAATTTTTATATGCATTTTAATAATTTATAAATAGCAGTAAAGCATTTTGAGACAGAGCTCGTCCGGAGAAGTACTACCGCCATGGTTATTTCTACCGCGATTTAGCATTGTTGCTGTGCTGTGCTGTGTTCCGGTCTGAAGGGCTTGGTTGCCAGTGTAGTTACAGGCACATGAGGCTTAACTCCTACATCTCAGGTTTATGCACACAGGGCGGCATTTTGCAGGACGAGTTCGTTGCAGCTCTGCTTAGCTCTGCCTTGTTAATAGGCGATGGTTTTTCACTTAATATCAGGCGGGGCATCTGCTGTGTCCGTAAACTATCTTATCGATATAAAAAATAGACACGAGTATAGTGGGACGTGGGAAGTAAGGCGGGGTACTGCGCACGCCGTGCGCTTCGGTGGTTTGCGAGGCGAACGATCTGGGTATTCGGACTTCACAGTAAGTACTCTTTGTGAATACTGTAGTCCTAGTACAATGTAGAGTACTCGTTTTAGAGTCGCAGACCCTGTTCTTCTGATTTTTGTTTTTCAAACGTTCAGTCCAAAGCCCGAGCTAAAAATTTGTAGGTTAATTTGAGCTTTAATTCAATGCTTATAAGATCCATTTTACTCCAAAGTTCAAGTATTTCCTTACTAGAAAACGACTCCGTAGTACAAGATTTTCTCGCTACCAGTCGAGTAGAGACTCCAAAATGCAACATTAGTCCATTTTACTTTGACCATATATAGTTTGATTCGCCGCACTTCTCACGTCCAGCTACAATCGTGTATTTTTTTTTATATCGATAGTCGACAATCGAAAAAAAAAATCCTATTATATTATTAAGGATTACTTAAACGATAAAAAAGCTTGGGTGTGATTTGCCCTGGCTTATATTATAAAATAAAATTTACTGAGGGATGGTGATAACAAAAAAAAAATACCCGGCTAAGTTTGTTGTGGGCTCTTCTTAGACCAGGGCGGGTTTGGAAACCTCGTAGCTTTAAGTTTAAGTTGGCGAACGAAGTTATCACCATCCCTTTACAATTATGTAAACATATACTCGTATTTATGAACGCTTCATAAGTGCCTGTGATAGGCCTACATGAATAAAGAAATTTTGAATTTGACGGGTCAAGCAGATGGCACACCTGATGGTAAGTGGAAAACCATCCCCCTATAAACGAGGAAGAAAAATATATAAAATATGTATATTAGTCCTACAAACTCTTTTGCAGCGAGCAAATATTGTACTAGGGCTACAGGAATGTGGAAGAGGGCTTTAGTTGTTGTTTCCGCGTGTCGCAGAGGCGTGATTGTGTACGGCATGGTGACGGGCGGGTTGCCGTTCGCGGGGCAGGGCGTGGCGGGTGCGGCGGGCGCGGGGGGAGCGGGCGAGGGCGCGTCGCGGCCACAGTTGCGCGCCGCCATCGCTCGCGGCTTCACGCGCAAGCAGCGATTCGCGCTCGCGTCTCACTCGGCGGGTAACATTGTTTTTCTCTTAGCACAGTATTAAGACATTTCGATTTTATATTTTAACAATAATAATTTCATTGAACTGATGGACGTTACGTTGGGGACTTAAGGTGCTGGAACGGCGACCGGTAAACGCAGCGTAGGTGGACAGATGACATCAGGCCCAGGACAGTGGATTGTGGAACTCCCTACAAATAACCTATGTCCAGCAGTGGACGTCCATTGGTTGAAATGATGAAGATGATATTTTCTTTGTGCTAAAAATAAATTGGCACAAAGATTTCAATGACCTACCCTCTGCAGTAGGAAATCCTGCGTTGTTAGTACAGTAGTCCACGTGGTGCGAACGCACGCCGTATGTTATTTAATTCTTCGATATTGATCAAAGAGGTATATTGTGCGAAAGCGATAACACGACATTAACCGCCTTTAGTTAAACTATTCTTAGGCCAGGAGAATTACGGGAAAATCTTTCAGATATGGGAAAGTCTTGACGTAACTTAGATAACCATTGAAATCGCTGGCGAATCGTATAAGTATTGCATTTCTCGGGGTGCTCCAGCTTGAAAAGGTGTGCTAATTGCATAAACAACGAAAAACTGAAAAAAAATGCAAAAATCGCGTTTTTTTCCGGAAACAATCGCGTATATCTCGATAAATATGCATTTTAGAGAAAAAATGTATACTTATAAATTTGTTCGTTATGAAATTTCCTATAAGATAGAGTTGGTCCGATATCCATAAATTTGCAATTCTCGCTGCAAAATGCTCGAAAGTGCGAAAAAAGTAGGTCAAAAACAAGGTCATTTTAAATTGTTTATTGAACAATGAAAAAATTCTTCAATCACGCTATAAATTTCAAGAAAAGTACTTGGTTCCAATACAAATCGAACGCCGTAAGAGCGGTTACGATCGGGCTGATAGTTTTTGCATAATTCTATTGTTAATTAAGCTACCTTGAAAAAAAGACCTTTTTTAAAATTTTGTGCCAGGCTCAAAGTTATGAATCTTTTTTTGCGCCCCCGCTTTCACACCTTCTTGGACCCTTAAACTATCATACGCAATTGTTATCTTAACCATTTTTCAATTTTTAACAACTTTTTGAGCGGTTTTAAAAAGTTGAAAATTTTTGGCTTTTAAATAAATAAGCCTGTGAAGCGGGATTTGCGAGTGTGAAAAAATCGAAAGGTAGGGAAAAATAGTACTCGGAGAGACGCTTCTTTTAAAAAAAAATCATCCAATTTGGTCCGTTAGATGTTGAGATATTACATTCCAAAGTTGGGAAGGGTTTGCGGCGTAACGGTTAATGATGTAACAATAAATTTTATACCAATCGATACGTTTTTCCGAGATCTTTTCCTATGTGCTTTAAAAAATGACATAGGATGTGTGCATCACGCGCAAAAATTAGCATAAACATAATGTAGTGCGCGCTCGGGCCGGAAGTAGGAGGGGTGGGGATAGAGTGCGAAACTTGAAACGGGCGCTTCAAAATCGGCGCGCTCGCTTCAGGGTGACTTATCTCGGCTTCTACTGCACCGATTTTGACCATTTTTTTTTTAAACTGGGGTACAAGAAGGAGATAAATTCAATTTTCGTAGTTGCGTTTATCAATTTTTATAAATAAACAATCTGTATTCGATTTTCATAAACATGCATTTTTAAATGTTGCTAAAAATTAATGCTAATCGTGATATCATTATTGGGCACACATTGTACCTTGTAAAATAGTATTAAATTGAAAAATTTCATGCTTAAACTTTTTTATTGTTTGCTACTATTCTCCTGTCTACGCTAATATCTACTCACGTCGGATAATCTGTACAAGTTTGTGCCTGCCTTTGGCATTGTAAATCGTAATTGCTTTTAAATGACCTTATCCCTTAATTTATTATCTTAGCTATTAACCATGCACCAAGACACAAGATTAAAGTAAATTATGCGGTGTCTAGACAGTCTCCAGGTGTCTACATGGACTTTAGACGGACAGTGTCTCGAGGTGTCTAGACAGGCCCTCATTAGGCCCACCCCTGTCCCACCCCTCGCCACCTGAATTAGCCTTACCCTGACAGTGGTATAAATATCGTATACGTCGATACGTAAGTCAGTTTGGAAGCAGTATCCATCGAAGCAACAACTAAACGGTTGCCGAGGTATTATTGTGGCTACAACTACAAACAAATATATATTTCAAATCAAAGTGTATAATTGTGTGTGTTTCTGTGTGAGCTGCCGCTGTCGAGTCTCTTTGTATACATAGGCAGCAGGAACCGTTAGGGGTTCTTTTCAAAAGGATCGCAGGTAGCAAGCCGAGGACGGCCGAGCAGAGAAAAATTCGAAGAAGGTCGTCAGTTTTCAAAGTGTGCCCAATAGTGCAACATCGAGTTCTGTAAGGAGTTTTGAAGCCGAAAAGTATCCAACATTGTATTGAGTGTAAATTCTTCAAGTGAAAATTTAAAAATCTGTAAGTACATAATTTAAGTTACGTTACATACACAGTCACATATTTACTTAACCGAATTTATCGCAACATTTAGATTTTAACAATGGAGCAAGAGGATAAAATTTGCATTATCTGCGACGAGATTTTGAATGAAAATTTACGAACGATTCCAAAGGAAGGCATGAAGAATTACATTCAAGCAAGTTTGAGAAGACAGGATAACAAATATTTAACATTAAGAAAGTCTAATTCTATAACTATACACGAGAATTGTTCAAAAAATTATACTAATGAAACTAAAATCGCAGCTTACTTACGTAGATTAGGACATTTGAATGAAAGTTTGCACGACACGCGTTCTACGGAAAGTTTCAATTTTGCTAGTCTGTGTTTCATATGCGGAGAAGATGCGTCCGATGATTTTATTGAAAAACAAAAAAAATACCCTGCAAATAGGCGAAAAATTGTTCGATTAGTGCATACAAATGCGACTAGAGACAATCTTATAGAAAATTTTAAAAAATCTTCCAATAGAATGTGCATCGAAGTTATTAACAGAATAAGTAGTATCAGAGATTTAACGGCTGTCGGCGCAAGATATCATGACGCGTGCAACAAAAATTTATTTATAACAAGAAGAGAGTCATCTCAAGGTCTAGATACAGACGCATCTAAAGCTGCCAAATTTGTTTGTGAGTACATTCTTTCCAAAAAAATGGAATGTCAATTTAGTTTAAAAGCGATACTTGCCAATTTCGACGGGGAAACGTGGCCCGATATGCAATATTTGAAAAAAAAATTAACTAAAACATTTGGCGATGAGATTGTCATACATTCTTCTAAAGAAGGGCCTATTATATCATTCACTAACACGTGTGGTAAAATTTTAACTGAAAATTGGTATAAAAACAAAAACCGTGACGAAAAATTAGAGCGTCTTAGAGTAGTTCAAACAGCTGCAAAAATAATACTAGAAGATATGCGCTCAAAATTTTATGATACTAATCAGTATCCTGCCCCAGACTGTTTTCTCGAAAAAGCGGACTCCGATATACCAGAAACTTTAAAAGTATTATTGGACGAAATAATCCTCAAGAACAAAACTTCCGATTCAAATTATCAAACTAAAGTAACTTCTATTGCTCACTGTATCATAGCAGCTACTCGTCCAAGATCTTTTATATCTTGTA
Organism: Pararge aegeria; assembly: GCF_905163445.1. Classification (NCBI taxonomy): domain Eukaryota; kingdom Metazoa; phylum Arthropoda; class Insecta; order Lepidoptera; family Nymphalidae; genus Pararge; species Pararge aegeria. Next base: position 2,211,482 of record NC_053200.1, on the reverse strand, counting down.
TTCAGGTTGCTTTAGAGCCATCGTTAGATAATTCTTGTCATGTAATTGATGGAGGATTTTTGTTGCATAAGGTTGTGTGGCCACAAAAAGAAACTTTTGAAGTTATTCTTGATCGATATGTAACTTATGTAACTAAATATTTCGCCGCTAATAGCTTTATTATATTTGATGGTTACCCTGAAAATTTAAAAAGTAGTACAAAAGGTGCAGAACGATTACGTCGACAGGCTAGAAATTTATGCGCAGAAATACAATTTGATTTATCCATGACCGCAACAACATCGCAAGAAAAGTTTTTATCGAATGATCGCAACAAAAATCGATTTATTTTATATTTACGAGAAAAATTGGAAGCCGCGGGATTTCACACTAAACAAGCTGGAGAAGACGCTGACACTGTAATTGTTGAAACCGCTATAAATGTTGCAACCGACGAAAAGCCAGCTATTATTGTAGCTGAAGATATAGATGTTTTAGTTATTTTTTCACAACGAGCAGCTGAAGATAAGAAAATTTACTTTTTAAAACCAAGTAGAGGAAAAACAGCTGAAAGGCTTTACAATTCTACATCTTTTATCGGCGAAAATGTAAAAAATCTGGTAGCTTTTATTCACGCGTTCACTGGATGTGATACTACATCTGCTTTTTTTAAACAAGGCAAAGCTAAAATTATAAAATTATTAGAAAAAAATACAAGCTTAAATGAAGAAGCTTTAATTTTTAATAAAACAAATGCAACTGCAGAAGAAATTGAAAACGCTGGCAAAAAAATCATTGCAGCTATGTATGGCGGTACGAAATCTTGTAATTTACAATTAAATGAACTTAGATATTTATGTTTTAAAAGTAGCTCTACGAAGAAAGCTTTTAACTTAGCTATGCTTCCGCCAACTGAATTAGCTGCAAAGCAACATACGTTCAGGGCATACTATCAAGTGCAACAATGGCTCGGTAATTCGTTAGACCCGACACAGTGGGGTTGGAGTGTTAGAGATAATAAATTACAACCAACATATACAACTGACTTACTAGTCCCTGACAATATACTTCGGGACATCAGTTGTAAATGTACTAAAGGTTGCACAAAATCTTGCAGCTGTGTCAAACACGGATTACAATGTTCCGATTATTGCGCAGGATGCCACGGTCAAACATGTAAAAATTGCGAAAAAAATGTATTAGATAATATAGATATAGAAGATAGCAGCGATGTCGATGAGAGGGAAAATGATGTTCAATTCGATGTAGAAAGAAATATGTTAGATGAAGATTGCGTTTCCGACAACGAAGACAGCAACGACGAAATTCCGTGTAAAAACGTGTAAAAAACAAAAATTAACGTAATAAATCAATTTTTTAATAAATAAATACTATAGTTTATGTAAATGTAATGGAAATGTCAATATTTTACAATTATTTATACCTTATCTTCTGTTATTCAATGTATTATAGTAATTCAATAACAATAAAATTAATTTATATCATTATTCCGCATAAATTTTTCAATTTAATACTATTTTACAAGGTACAATGTGTGCCCAATAATGATATCACGATTAGCATTAATTTTTAGCAACATTTAAAAATGCATGTTTATGAAAATCGAATACAGATTGTTTATTTATAAAAATTGATAAACGCAACTACGAAAATTGAATTTATCTCCTTCTTGTACCCCAGTTTAAAAAAAAAATGGTCAAAATCGGTGCAGTAGAAGCCGAGATAAGTCACCCTGAAGCGAGCGCGCCGATTTTGAAGCGCCCGTTTCAAGTTTCGCACTCTATCCCCACCCCTCCTACTTCCGGCCCGAGCGCGCCTCCGAGCGCGCACTACATTATGTTGATGCTAATTTTTGCGCGTGATGCACACATCCTATGTCATTTTTTAAAGCACATAGGAAAAGATCTCGGAAAAACGTATCGATTGGTATAAAATGTATTGTTACATCATTAACCGTTACGCCGCAAACCCTTCCCAACTTTGGAATGTAATATCTCAACATCTAACGGACCAAATTGGATGATTTTTTTTTTAAAAGAAGCGTCTCTCCGAGTACTATTTTTCCCTACCTTTCGATTTTTTCACACTCGCAAATCCCGCTTCACAGGCTTATTTATTTAAAAGCCAAAAATTTTCAACTTTTTAAAACCGCTCAAAAAGTTGTTAAAAATTGAAAAATGGTTAAGATAACAATTGCGTATGATAGTTTAAGGGTCCAAGAAGGTGTGAAAGCGGGGGCGCAAAAAAAGATTCATAACTTTGAGCCTGGCACAAAATTTTAAAAAAGGTCTTTTTTTCAAGGTAGCTTAATTAACAATAGAATTATGCAAAAACTATCAGCCCGATCGTAACCGCTCTTACGGCGTTCGATTTGTATTGGAACCAAGTACTTTTCTTGAAATTTATAGCGTGATTGAAGAATTTTTTCATTGTTCAATAAACAATTTAAAATGACCTTGTTTTTGACCTACTTTTTTCGCACTTTCGAGCATTTTGCAGCGAGAATTGCAAATTTATGGATATCGGACAAACTCTATCTTATAGGAAATTTCATAACGAACAAATTTATAAGTATACATTTTTTCTCTAAAATGCATATTTATCGAGATATACGCGATTGTTTCCGGAAAAAAACGCGATTTTTGCATTTTTTTTCAGTTTTTCGTTGTTTATGCAATTAGCACACCTTTTCAAGCTGGAGCACCCCGAGAAATGCAATACTTATACGATTCGCCAGCGATTTCAATGGTTATCTAAGTTACGTCAAGACTTTCCCATCCCAACCTGTAACCCTCCTGGCCTATCTTAGCCCGGGTTAAAAATAACGACAAAAAAATTTACGAAAATGCAATTTATTTTAACACAATTATGAAATATTCTACATTAAACTTACTTACACTTAACTTACTAGGTTTAGGACTTGATGAATTTACTAACTGAATTTTAATCAGAAATATTTTAATTTAAACAACAACCCACAGCTCACAATTAAATTACTTCACATATAGCACATCAAAGCGGTGATAGCGCATTGGGTAGGAGCTCCGATTTCACTTTCCAGGTGCCGAGTTCGAATCCCAGCAAGCACCTCTAATTTTTTTAAGTTGTGTGCGTTTTAAGTAATTAAAATATCACTTGCTTCAACGGTGAAGGAAAACATCGTAAGGAAACCTGCATGCCTGAGAGATCTACATAATCTCAAAGGTGTATGGAGTCCACCAATACGCACTGGGCCAGCGTGGTGGACTACGGCCTTAACCCTTTCTCATTGTGGTAGGAGACGCGTGCTCTGTAGTGGGCCGATTAAGTGTTGACAATAGAGATGGTAACATAAAGCTCACATTTCATTATTTTAATTAGAGTCGAGTCGGTCTTGAATAAATAGTGTGTGAAGGTCATTTGCCTTCAACGCGAGGTCTAAGTTATAGGCGAACGATGAGTACTTAATAACTTAAATTAAACAATTCATTTGACGATAGAACCCGCTAATTTTAACGTGTTTAAAACTGATTAGAAATACCAAGTTAAAAAGAAAGTATCACATTACACGGTTCATTTGGATTCAATGATCTTTTCAGTCTATGCTGACAAACATTTTGACACTTTCCCTGCAAGTTGGTTCGCCCAACCGGTGAAGCCTGGAACAAAAAATGATTTGTTAGCTCTGATAGCATAGTGGGTAAGGCTTCCGGAAGCTTGCCTTTCAAGACGAGCGAGCTCGATCCCCACTTCGAACTTTTCGGAGTTATGTGCTATTCTAAATAAAGCAATGAAATATATAATTATTTTGTTAGTAACTATTTACTTAGTAAACTATGTTAGGAATTTTTTGTGTTTGTAACAATTACTTATTCTATGTCAGTCCTTATTATCTACCTCATGGCCTGGGCCATCCGGCTATGAGATTTGCCTTGGTGCTGATGTGCACACTATTCCAGCTTAACAGCCAATGTGCTGAAGTTGTACTGGCTAGATGCTTTCAGCATGTTTTATAAATCCTAGGTGGATTCAGGAAGCCGCTTGGATACAGCAGTTGACGGACGATTGTGAACGTGTTGGGCACGGTTCGTGGTAGCTATGTATTATTGGGTGTGCGATTGCTTTTAGAATGCAAGACATTCATCCAGCAGCTGTTGGAGCCTAAAGTGGAGCTTCGCATGAAGATCGAGGATGCGGCGCTACACCGCTGGATCAAACGCCCCGGCATGAAGATGAAGACACACCCACTTGTCGCCCTAGATCCCAAGACCAACAGAGAGGTATCACCCTTTTCCTAGATCGTAAAATGCAGGAATTTAGCAGCTTTTGAAGCCTAAAGTGGAGCTTCGCATGAACATTGAGGAAGCAGCGACACACCGCAGAAACAACCGGCCCGACATGAAAATGAGGACGCACCTACTGCTAGCCTTCGATCCCAACACCAACAGAAAGGTTCAATCTTTCCACATCTTATAATGCAGTAATTTAATAGCTGTTGGAGGCAAGTGGAGTACACAAGAAAGATCGACGAACCGGCGCTCACCACCGATTCCAAGACCAACCAAGGTATCCTAGAAACTAGAATGCAGGAATCAGCTGTCGGAGCCTAATACCTTTATTTTGACACTTTGCGTAAGGAACCACTGATGTACTTGTATACCTCTCGATCGAATGTATAGTACCGACTAAACATTCGATCGAAAGGATTATAAGGTTACCCGAGATATCAGGCTAGTCTATATAACTGATTCTGTATGTGACGCTGTGCAAGTTTATAACTCAATACCATACATACTTAGCTTTGGGGATGGAATAAATGAAATTATTTCTACGGTGGTTTAATTTGTTATCCATTTGGTGATCCTTAAGATTGTGAGAATCCCTGCTAAACATAATATTATGCAGGGATTTCGAAACTCCTAACGGTAACCTACTCTGCTAGAATATCTAGTGGACGCCGCTGGTTATGGGTAGTTTTTGGTCCTTCAGATATACAGAGAACTGTCGGAGCGTTGTGGCCAGCCGGTGATGGACGTGGTGGCCCACATCAAGGCGGACCCCTTCGGCTCAGTGGCCGGCATGTACAACATCAAGAGCCACCTGCACCAGTTGCAAGCGTCCTCCGGCGCCGAGCTGCTGTGGTCCAGCGCGCTCGAGCCACGCCCGCTCACCCCGCCGGCATACCGCGCCAAGTACGAGGAGGACGCCTCCACCAGGTTGGATTGGTTATATTTTGTGAAACAAGCGAGCGAGCACAACGTGATTCTACGATTCATCCATGTTAAATTCGATCATTGCGGACGCGTACAATGTCTAGAGCCACCAAGCCAGAGGTTTACTTAAAGCAATTTAATATTATCAAGCTTTTATTTCAGAATAATATTATATTATAAATTCTTATATTAATATTATAAATTCTTATCTTAGGGACGTCAAGGTAAATTGTAGTAACGCCATAGAACCTAGACATGCAGTTGGCTCCGGATTGAGGCGGATCTGCTGTGGTGTGCGAACCTCACCTAGTACCTTGCCATCCCTAGGTAAAACGAGCAAGAACAAAGAGCTTGTTGCCAAAATAAAGTGCGGTCTTGTCTGTGTAAATTTAGATTATCGGCGGCTTGCACAACCTCTAAAGCTACCTCCAGGTGCTAGCGTACTCCGACGAATCAATTACAAAAAGGACGCCTCCGCCACGTTGATTCACTTTCATGAAACGAGCGAGCAAGCGGGAGCGGGCATGTCATAGCGGAATTCAAGAATTAAGTCGCTGTCGACTCATGCCTTAAGGCATCGTCGGTTACTTCAAAGACTCAGCACGCATTACACACAGCAGTGTAAATTTTTACTTCGCGCTGAACTTACAGCAAAACTTTTATAACTAACAAGCGATTCGGTGGATTCAAATGACTACTTAGTATTTTAATATACTGCTGTTTCTAATGAAATGTCATCAACAACATAAAAAAAGGTTAGACGCCCACAGCTGGACATGGATAATTTTTAAGGAGTTACAAATTCCGCGGATTTTGTCCGCCATGCGGCTCGCGGCGACTCGTTTCGACTATGTAAAAAAATATTGAAAAACTTTTAACAATTCGATTTTATACCAGTAGCAGAGTAAGCATCCCAGCCGCAAGTCACCACAGCTACATCTCGGCGCGGATAAGGCAGAACGACGGGATACCGGAGCCCACCAAGCCAACGATACCCAAAATGGTAAGACGTTTATTAGCCTAAGCACAGTTGTAGTTCTACCAGTAGCATACCATAGCATGCGCGCCGCGAGGAAAAATAATTACACATTATTTCGTCAATCGCTAATCGCTATAGAAAAATACGAGTAACAGGTAGAGATAATTGACGGCCGACTGGCGCAGTGGGCAGCGTCCCTGCTTTCTGAGTCCAAGTCCGTGGGTTCGATTCCCACAACTGGAAAATGTTTGTGTGATGAGCATTAAGTGTTTTTCAGTGTCTGGGTGTTTATATGTATTTTCTAAGTATTTATTTATATATAATTCATAAAAATATTCATCAGTCATCTTAGTACCCATAACACAAGCTACGCTTACTTTGGGGCTAGAAGGCGATGTGTGTATTGTCGTAGTATATTTATTATTATTATTTATAATTATCTTGAGGTACGCATGCTAGCCGTACTGGTTAGAGGTAAATTGAAAATGTTAAAAATTTTGGGCAGTGTTTTATAAAGGAAGCGTTCCTTTCATAAAAAAAAAAATCATATAACTCGCTTAGCGGCACCTCTTTGTAGGTAGGGTGGGAACTTGCTATGGCCGAAGCCTTTACTACCGTTCACTACGGTTTAATTCTCATGTACGCATCAAAAGTGCCAACTATGGGCCTACTTGAATAAAGTCTTTGACTTTTGACTTTGAGTTTGACTTTAAAGCGGCCGAAGCCCAAAAAAGTATAAATACATAATGTTATCTTCACGCTCCCAAAATCTAAGCCACAAAATGGACACTCTTTCGTGGTAACACTTATTAACACACTTCCACCTATAATAAGCATTCGCACGATGTCGCATACGTACCGGAACGCTTACTAGATAGGGATTCTAAATAATGAATATATATTTCCATATATGTGAAGATAGTCACGCAGAAAATCGACACGCAGTCGATACAGCAGCGGTACATCCCACTGCAGAACACTGAAGCTAAGAGCGTACTGAGTGACAGCACGCTGAAAAGTCCGAGGGTCCCTCCGAGCAGACCCTTGAGCGTATACGGTTTAAGCAAACCAGTTTTTAAGGTACTTTCATTGCTTCATATTACAATTAAAGCTTTGATGACTTCCAGCCTCCCGAACAAGCCGGTTTCCGTAAGGGCTTTAGTACCATAGACCACATTCATACGCTGCGGCAGGTTATACAGAAGACTGAAGAGTATAACCGGCCACTTTGCTTAGCGTTTGTGGACTATGAAAAAGCCTTTGATTCGGTGGAAACTTGGGCTGTGTTTAGGTCACTGCAGAGATGCCGAATTGACTACCGGTATATCCAAGTGTTGCAGTGTTTGTACAAAAACGCCACTATGTCAGTTCGTATACAGGATCAGACTACGAGACCAATCCAATTGCAGCGAGGCGTGCGACAGGGAGATGTTATCTCCCCGAAACTATTTACCGCTGCGTTGGAGGACGTCTTTAAGCTTCTGGAATGGAACGGACTTGGCATCAACATTAACGGCGAGTACATCACTCAACTTCGGTTTGCCGACGATGTAGTCATAATGGCAGAGACTCTGGGAGACCTAAATACGATGCTCGATGGCCTCAGCAGAGCTTCTCAACAGGTTGGCCTACGAATGAACATGAGCAAGACGAAGATTATGTCTAATGCTCATGTTCCGCTTCAACCAGTAATCGTTGAGAACACTGCACTCGAAATTGTTGACGAATACGTATACCTAGGACACACGATCCAGTTAGGTAGGTCCAATTTCGAGAAGGAGGTGAACCGCCGAATCCAACTCGGATGGGCAGCGTTCGGGAAACTCCGTGCCATCTTTTCGTCAGAAATCCCTCAGTGCCTGAAGACGAAAGTCTTCGAACAGTGCGTGTTGCCAGTGATGACCTATGGCTCTGAAACATGGTCGTTAACTATGGGCCTCATAAGAAGGCTTAGAGTCACTCAGCGGGCGATGGAGAGAGCTATGCTCGGAGTATCTCTACGCGATCGAATCAGAAATGTGGAGATTCGTAGAAGAACCAAAGTTACCGACATAGCTCAACGAGTCGCGAAGCTTAAGTGGCAATGGGCCGGGCACATAGTTCGGAGAAAGGATGGACGTTGGGGTCCCAAGGTGCTGGAATGGCAGCCCCGTACTGGTAAGCGCAGCGTTGGTCGACCCCCAACGAGGTGGACAGACGACATTAAGCGCGTCGCAGGTAGCCGTTGGATCCAAGCGGCTCAGAATCGTGGAACTTGGAACTCCCTACAAAAGACCTATGTCCAGCAGTGGACGTCTATCGGTTGATGTGATGATGATGATGATGATGAAATAAAAGTACCGAAATTTAGCACATGAAACTAATTACTTGGCGTGCGTAACAGTTAGTAATAAATATAAAGAGAGAGAGTGAGTAATAATAAAAGATTTTTTTTCGAAGTGAATTTTAATGTTAAACAGGTTTACGACAATGGAGACTGCCTAGACCCCAGGCTTCCCAGTATTGACGAACATTCCAACTCGGAAGTGACTGACGCTAAGCGGCGAAGTAAGCTAGTGAGGAAAGCGAACGTGGACGAACCACTTAAGAACAGCTGCCACAACAGGCCGGTGGAGGCGAGGCGTGAGAATTATAGGAGGGCCGGAGATGGTATACCGAGGTAAACTTACTTAACTAAGTAAGAGACGGTCTAACCTAGGAACAGCTCTACAGGCCAGCGTAGCTACGGTCATGGATTGCCTATAGAGATTGGTTATTACATAGGTAACTAACCTAGGAACAGCTGCCTCTGAAGGCCAGCGTAGCTACGGTCAGGGATGGCCTACCGAGGTTAGTTGTTACATAAGTGACTGTCTAACCTAGGAACAGCTGCGTGTAAAAGCCAGCGTAGCTACGGCCAGGGATGGCCTACCGTGATTGATTGTTACATAAGTAACTGTCTAACCTAGGAACAACTGCCTTTACATGCCAGCGTAGCACGATCAGGAATGGCCTGCCGTGTTTGGTCGTTACATAGGAGACTTTCTAATCTAGTAACAGCTTTATGTAGATAGATCGACGAGAGGCCAACGTGCCAACGTAGCTATGGTCAGGGATAACCTACAGTGGTTAATTGTTACATAAGTAACTGTCTAAACCTAGGAATAACTGCCTTTACAGTCCAGCGTAGCTATAGTCAGGGATAACCTACAGTGGTTAATTGTTACATAAGTAACTGTCTAAACCTAGGAACAACTGCCTTTACAGTCCAGCGTAGCTATGGTCAGGGATAACCTACAGTGGTTAATTTTTATATAAGTAACTGTCTAACTTAGGAACAATTGCCTTTGCAGGCCAGCACAGCTACGGTCAGGAATAGCCTACCGAGGTTAGTTGTTACATAGGTGACTGCCTTACCTAGCCGCTGTCTAACAGCTGTCTCTACAGATCAACGTACTCGTAACTACGGTCAGGGATGGCCTACCGAGATTAGTATTTGCATAGGAAAATGTCTAGAGGCCACGCTACTCGGCATCGGCGAACGTTCCTTAACAGAAGTAACTGACATTTAGCGGTGCAACAAGCTGGTGAGGACAGCGAACCTGGACGAGCCGCCTAGGAACAGCTGCCTCAACAGGCCGGTGGAGCCGAGGCGAGACCAAAATAGGAGGGCTGGAGATGTCGTACCGAAAATACTTGTTACCTAAGAGAATATATAGAGGCCAGGTTACTTAACATCGGCAACTTACCAACTCCGCAGTAAATGGCACTTAGCGGTGCAACAAGCTAGTGAGGAAAGCCAATCTGGACGAGCCAGATAGGAATCCTCAACAGACCGCTTACGTAACTCGCGACAAGCGTCTCACGTCACTTTTGTTTATTTATTGTATGGAAAAGTGACGTTTGACAGCAGTGATTGCAAGATTAACGCCTGTCGCGAGATACGTAATCATCCTGCGGGGAGGCGTGGAGAAAGTATTATGGGAGGTCTGAGGTTTTATACATTTGAATAGCTGTTATAAATATATCTCTAAATTAAACTAAACAGTGCCTTCCATTTCCACGGGCAACATTTCTTTTACAACTGCCAATCTAGATAACTTTTCAGATGCTTTTCTTGTCAGTTGGCGTACCGGAGTGTCTGCCACAACGTCTGCCCGTATTCTGCTACAAAGCAACGCGACTACAATAAAGCGAGCTTCTTTGGGGTAACTATACATTTTTTAAAGAGCTTTGTCGCCAACTCGACTATGCCGCTCATTTAGCTCTATAGTTAAGCACTGTCGGTAGCTTAAATTCTTCTTCTTCTTAGTTCTTTATAGTTTCTAAATATATATTAAATTTACTTCTAAAAGATGGTCGTATGGTATTTTATAGGGATTTGATATTTCCTTACGTTCAGTGTTTTAATAGCGCCGTGTTTTACTATTCGGGGACTCTAGGTCCATCGAGCCTCTATTTTTTGTTTTTTATTTATTTGTTTTAGGAGCTGTTAAATGTTGATGTTTTAGAGTGTTTGATAAGGAATGCTCAAAAATTTTAAAAAACTATTTTTTCTAATTTTCCAAGACGCCTCACAATTATTGTGAAAGTTGAGTAGCCAAAATAGTAGTGCGATGCCAAACCGCAAAATTTGATTTTCTAAATACCGGATAAAAGACGTTTGACGTCGTTTGAAGATTAACGTTAGTTTATCTGAACAGAAACCCAGAGTGCGGTAAACATTTTGTACCTCTATTTATTCATTAATGTGTTATGTTATCCAATTATTATTTTTTCCTAGTAACATCGCGAGTCCTCATTCCTCATCGAACAGTCATTGCAAGAGTGAAAGGGCGATGCCGGTAAGCATTTAGATTTTATATAGCATCTTTTGGCCGTGTTGAGCGTTTGTATATTCTTAGTCCACGATCTTTAGTTTAAGAGTGCCAAGAACTTCGTTGGTGACCGAAAAACGCAACCTTCCTATGTATGACGGTTGGCATTAGTTTCCGTTGGCATTTGACCCTTCTTTATAGTTGAGCTTGTAATCTACCATGTTCCCTACTAAATGGCCCTACAGTTGCTATTGTACTGAAAAAAAGGGCATATATTCATTTCAGTATCGGCGGTGTGAGACAACACTAAGCTACGGTAGCTTAGTGGTAAAGCGTATAGGCCACGATTGCCAGAGAGAAAATATATATGTTTCCAGGTCGGATGGTACACCACCAGATCTACCCGCGAGGTGCACTTGCAAAGGATGCGGCGGACGCCGTTGAAATGATCATCATCAACTTTCACAACTAAATATAACCATTTTCGAAGAGCTTATTTTTTTTAAGTATATACATGTTTAAATTCTTTGAGCCCACTTGTTAATTTTAAGCGAATAAAATTATTCCACTGAATTGCCCGAGGCTCATTTGTCGACTGTTTTGTTATCATAATATTACTATTATTTTTTTACAAAATATCATCAAGTTATTTACGAATCTTTTTATATCGCATGAAAGTACTGAAGAACATGTAATACAAACGCAGCATATAACATACGAGTGTCTATGAAACTAATATTAAAAGTGTTTTATATATTATTTATCAGTATTTATTTACCTATATTTGTAGGATATGTCAAATTTCGGAACAGACAGGATTTGAACCTGCGACTCAACAATAAATAAACAATCTCTGCCTGAACGCTTTACCACTTAAGCTACGGTTCTCATACCGCCAATGACGAAATAAATATATATATGCCTTTTTACCCGTCGCTATAAGGCTGATAAAATGGCGGTATGAGAACCGTAGCTTAGAGGATAAAGCGCTTAGTTCGTAGATTAACGGACGAGCAGAGTCAGTTATGTTTATTTACGCACTATTGCGTGAAAGTAAAATAAATCTAATTTACCTAATTCCTAGAGTCGCAAGTTCTATACTACTGCTTTTTTTATGCATAAAGATCGCTGGGAGAATTATCCTCATTGTTCTCAAATATGAGCTTTAAAACCGCGAACATAAGTTGCATTTTCCTCTAAGTTACTGTTGTGGTAGTGGTAGCTAAAGGTCATGCGCTCACCGACGTCAGTGGTACGGCATGTGCGCGGGGTTGGCCATGGCCGCCAGCCGCGTGTACGTGGTGTGTGCCCGCTGAGGTGCGGCTGACTCGCCGGCCGTGGAGTCGCTCTTGAACACCGCCACGCACTTCCACTGGTTCATGTATTGCACTGGAAATAAGATATATAAATAATAAATAAATAAATAAATAAATATACTACGACGATACACACATCGCCATCTTGTCCCAAAGTAAGCATAGCTTGTGTTATGGGTACTAAGATAACTGATGAATAATATACATAAATACTTATAATATATAGATAAATGCCTAGACACTGAAAAACATTCATGTTCATCACACAAATATTGTCCAGTTGTGGGAATCGAACCCACGGTCTTGGACTCAGAAAGCAGGTCGCTGCCCACTGCGCCAATCGGCCGTCAAACTATTATGTTAACAATATACTATTATGTTTTTTTAACCCCTAAAGAAAAATTACGTTATACGTTTAACAAGTCTGTGTGTTTGTGTGGTTTCGGCATCGTAGCTCTATATTCATACCGATCATGATTTTATTTTGTTTGAAAGGTGAATAAGTGGGGGATGTTTGATGAATATCGTTCCAAGATGTCCGGCGCTACAAAATGGCGGATTATATATTTTTTCACAACTCACTCCCCACAACAATAGCGAATTAGTCTTTTTTTAACTCATTATATATACATATTATATATAATAAGGCTCCCATTAACACCGCTGGATACTGCTTCTTCCCCAAGCGCGCGCAACAGTCGTCGCCAAAGGACACTATTGTTTCCCAGTATTGTCACTAGATGGCGCTTCTCGCTTCCATACAAATCGTAGTTAAATTTCTGGCGATCGAATAGATACAAACCTCACACTAGGCACTCGGGGCTCCCATTTACACTTCTACCATAAGCGCACACAGCAGTTTTCGCCTGAGGACACTACTGTTTCCCTGTATTGTAACTAGATGGCGTTTCTTCGCTTCCATACAATACGTAGTTAACTTTCTGGCGATCGAATAGATACAAACCTCACACTAGGCACTAAGGACACTACTGTTTCCCAGTATTGTCACTAGATGGCGCTTCTCGCTTCCATACAAATCGTGATTAACTTTCTGGCGATCAATTAAATACCAACCTCACACTAGGCACTCAGAGCTCCCACTAACCCCGCTGGATACTCACTCTTCCACAAGCGCACGCAGCAGTCATCGCCCGAGGACGCGAGCAGTGTGCCGGTGACGTTCCACGAGACGCGCCACACGCACGAGCAGTGGTCCTCGAACGCGGCCATCACCTCCGACTTGAACCGCACCGTGCCGCCGTTTGATGTACTAGACGTCTCGCTGCATACCAACAATTATGTTCTATGTACTCATCAATGAAGCGGTCATAGCCTAGTTTGGACTTCGGCTTCACTTTCAGGAGGCGAAGTTCGAATCCCAGAACTAATATTTTAAAATGACATTGTGAGATGGTGATAACAAAAAAAAACACCCGGCTAAGTTCGTTGTGGGCTTCTTCTTAGACCAGGACGCGTTTGGAACCCTCGTAGCTTTAGTTTTAAGTTTACGAATGTGGTTATCGCCATCATCTCACTACCGTGTAATTATTATGTACGCATCAAAAGTGCCACCTATGGGCCTACTTGAATAAAGATATTTTTGACTTTGACTTTGAACGCAATTCTAACTTATCAAAGTTATGTGCGATTAAAATATCACTTGCTTCAACGTTGAAGGAAAACATTGTGAGGAAATCTGCATGCCTGAGAGTTCTCCAGAAAGTTCTCAAAGGCCGTAAGGTGTAAAGTCCACTGTCTAAACCTTCTCACTGTGGGAGGCCCGTGCCCTGAAGTGGGCTGGTAGGGTTCGTATGATGAATTATCAATAGACTGTTATCCCTACTAATATTATAAATGTCAATGTAAGTTTGTTTGTTACGCTTTCACGCAAAAACTACTTAACCAATCCTCATGAAACTTGTACACATATTCTTGGAAGTGTTAGAATTAATATAGAATACTTTTTATCCCGACACTAAGCTCGCTTCCTTTGGGAGAGGGGATGAAATTGTTTGACGATTTTACACCATAACTCCGACAAATTATAACCGATTTAAATAATTATTTTTGTACTATAAAAGTTATAATGTGTTTCATTTTGCCTAAACTTCGGTTGTAGATAGAAAACTCCTCAGCAAACCCCTCATTTAAGGCTTAGCGATACTAACTACTTAAATTTTTTTAGAACTACAACTAAATTGAATGCCACATCAAAAAACAAAATTAAACACAGACGAAGTCGCGGGCAACAGCTACTAGTTTATATATATATATTGAAGATGATTCATCATACCAACTCAACCGGCCCACTATATATATATATGTACTGAAACTGTCCACTGCTGGATCTAAGGCCTCTCCTTACGGGAAGGTTGCCTAAAATTCCATTCCATACCAGTAGTAACACAGAGTTTGCTGTTCCCCGTTAAATTCCTTTACTATTTATTAATTGACTAGGTGGTGAGAACAGAAGTCCATTTTGCCATCACCGCACAGCATGTTAAATAATATTTCATCAAATTTCAACACTTTTAAATATATTTATAAAAACCTGTCCTGGGAGAGGCCTTTGTAAAAAGGAGTGTAATAAAAAAAGAAAGTGTTACAGTAATTATATAAAGTGGGTAAATAATTAAACTTTGGATAACTTTAATTATATTGATCTATGCCAGATATTTTATTAAATTGCTTAGCATTTTAACAGATGTGCTCGTAATTTTTATTCAAGCAATATATAGTTAATAAATAATAAAATAAAAATAAAAAAATATATAGTTATGAGGAAATAATTAAAAAATATATTTATTTTTAGAGATACACAGCTCATGTTCATTACAGGTGCATTTTCGATACACTTCATTCGTCTTTTATAAGACTCTACATGTTGCATAGATACCTCCTAGCCATTATCTTATCAAAAGTAAACAAAGAGTAACTCACGGCAAAGGTTCAATTTTGATGATCCTCACATCTTTGGTGGCCACTGCAAGGAGATGGAAGGAGCGTCCCAGGTTGGGTGCAAAGGCCAAGTCATTGACAGGTTCCACCACGGAAGAGAGACACTCTGTTCTGGTCCAACGTCTTGACGATTCACTGTATCTACATTTACCAAGTCATAAAATTTAATATTTTGTCAACACTCATCTTAAAATTATTTCAAAAGAGTCAAAGAGAACCGCTGCACGCAAGTAGGACAGTGCAATTTGGTTATCCCTACAATAAATAATAAATTTATAAATAATTTATATACTACGACAACGCACACATCGCCATCTAGCCCCAAAGTAAGTGTAGCTTGTGTTATGGGTACTGAGATAGCTGATGAATATTTTTATGAATAATATACATATAACCCAGACACTGAAAACATTCATGCTCATCACACAAACAATTTCCTGTTGTGGAAATCGAACCCACGGCCTTGGTCTCAGAAAGCAGGGTCGCTGCAAACTGCGCCAATCGGCCGTAACTAATTTTATTATGGAACACATTTTAATGATAATATGTTCCTCGGCAAATATCTAATATCTATATTTGACGGGTAAGGATATTATATATACAACGTGTAACGTAATTACGAAATACTGTTGAAGAGTGCATAAGTACATTTCATAAGGAATCACCCTGTATGAATATTAAATCAAAACATTCTCAATGTTTACTTATGGCAACCCTATTGAAGGTATAACACCGACACGTGCATAGTACCTACGCTACGCGACGCGTACCTATGATTTTACTTTTGCATGTGATGTTAGGGCTGTATCTGATTTCATTCAGTTAAAAGTATGGCAATGCTTGACTCAAAAACTATTAGCGTTTCAGTTTCATACATAAGTCTCAGAGACAGTATATAATGTACCTCTAAAGCCTCTTAAGTATTAATAAATAAATAAATATTATTTCGGTTTTCATTTACACGTTGTATATATGTATATGTATATTAATAATGATCTTATATTTGCAGAAACGGCTAGGAATTATATATATATATATATATATATATATATAATTATATATATATATATATATAATTATATAGATAAATATATATATACGACGGCCGATTGGCGCATTGGGCAGCGACCCTGCTTTCTGAGTCAAAGGCCGTGGGTTCGATTCCCACAACTGGACAAGATTTGTGTGATGAACATTAATGTTTTTCAGTGTCTGGGTGTTTATCTATATATTATAAGTATTCATGTATATTATTCATAAAAAATATCCATCAGTTATCTTAGTACCCATAACACAAGCTACGACTAGATGGCGATGTGTGTACTGTCGTAATATATTTATTTATTTTATTTATTTATATATATTTAATGTTTCGGCTACGGTTAACTGTTGCATTGTTAAAAGGGTTTCGTGTGCCCTTATATGACTGATATACCCAATCTTTGCAAACAGTGAGGACCTAGTTAAGGCACCATCAGTGTGGCGATTTTAAGATGGTCGCGTCTAGATAATTCATCAATCAGTGCAGAGTTGCACAAAGCGTCATTCTAGTCTTCTGAGTCAGGATTGGCAGTTTGATGCATTTTTACAAACAACAAATGTAACAGGTTTATTTTTCTTTTTCCTGACGTACACGAAATTTCTTTAGTTAAAAACCCTGCTAATAATCTCGAAATAATTTCGACAATGTTGCAACGCCCTGACCGCACTTCATGTTCATATGCCTACGCCTATACTTTCAGTATTGTGTGCTATTAATATATGTATGCAATAAATAAATAATATCGCTGAGTTCTACACAGAACTTACTCATAAATAAAGACCTTTTCATTGCAAGCTACTTTGTCGCTCTGCGTGCCCGTAGCGCTTGCTATGTTGGGTTCGTCGCTTCCAACCGCCAACATGGGCGGGTTTGAGTTACTCCTGGAATAGAATGGAACAAGGATTAAAACTAACATACTGTTTCTATTAGATTTTGTATGGCACAGGATGTGCATTTGCCACAAATAGATGCTTCGGAAATGGTAAATAAACGTGACAAGTTATACTTTGTATGTATATACGTGTCCTTTTAAGTTTTGGTTCCCAAATCCACGGACCTCGGTCGCTTGTTTCCAGCGGCTCCCGGCGACTCGTTTGATGTCGTCTGTCCACCTCATTGGGGACCGACCAACGCTGCGTTTACCCGTGCGTGGTAGCCATTCCACCACCTTGGATCCCCAACGTCCATCGGTACTCCGAGACATGATCCCCGCCCATTTCCACTTCAGCTTTGAGACTTGTTATACTGTTTTATACCAATAGCCTTTAACTGTACTATCTGGGCTAAAGACCTCTTCCAACAAAAGGGTTTGCTATAATCACCACACTAGGCAAACGGTTTGGTGATAACAGTACCAGTAGCACAGATGATGCTACAGCCCATTTCCATTATATTCCCTTCGGGCTCCTCGTACAACATCCGGGATGAGGAGGATGGTGACAGCTGGATTCAGATCTGCCGTCACCACACTTCACTCTTTGATATAATACATATAATCATACCTTGATAAAGAAGGATTCCACGATAGACAACTGATTGACACTTTAGTGGGTATTTCATGTTGGAGAGTCCATTGAGCTAAATTCATTACATCTGGTGCTTCATATATCCTAAAAAAATTAAAAACAGTAGAGCAGATCAAAATTATTATAACCTTTTTGGAAATACAGTTTGAAATAGTTATTGTGTTAAATGAGAATGATTTCCATAGTACAGTGAATAATTTACCATTTTGAAATACAGTTTAAAAACTTTTTTAGAAAACTTTTTTACAGAAACTTTTTTAATAATTAAGTTTTGTTATCTAAGTTATTTAATCGATCATGGGGCTGTCATATCCATGTTGGATAAAAATCCCAAATAATTCATCTCCAAAAAAACCATTTATTTATTTAATCTTTATGTGCCATAAATTGTAGTTGTGAACATAACACATGAAGTGTACAAAGGAAAGCTTATCTCTCTAAGAGATCTCTTCCAGCTACCCCAGGATGTGAGTAAGATGATTTAATTGTGGAGTAGTTGTGGAATTTACAGAGTGCCTTAAATAATATTTTCTGGTTTTTTATAATAAAATTTTATTATTTTCTAGTATAGTATAGTTCATTGTGCAAGCAAAGCAAGTATATAAACCCACAATGAAATGATTGGTACGGAAATGCATATAATACAAAAAAATAAAAATGGATGTATTGTAGGTAGGTTTCATATTTTAAGAGGGCTGGGGAGTTTCAAGTTTAAGCTATGTTTTGTAATTTATTTGAAATTTAAATGCTCCCTAAAAAATACAAGACTATCAAGTTTGTTTGGTGTGAGAATTTGAGCGTGGCTAGTTACCACTCTACAGACAAAAACGTGTCGCTAAGCAATTCAGTGTTCCAGTACAATGTCGTGAAAAAAACTGATTGGGGGTTATGGATTTAATATAACTGCCATACCCTTAAACAGGTTAGCCCATTGCCATCTTAGACGGCATCATCACTTACCAGCAGGTGGGATTGCAGTCAAGGGCTAACTTGTAGTACAATAAAAAAAAAGAAACAAAGAAAAGGAATTTACCTTATAATACCATCAGCAGAACATGTGACAAGAAGTAGCCCTAAATGTTTAGGACCAAACTTGACATCTGTGACTGAAGTTCTGGAGTCCACGAGATTGGACCTCTTTACCCATGTGCGGAGACCCTTCTCTGACCCAGATGCAGTTGTGTCTCCTAGAGGATGCAACAGCTTATGAAGGGCCCAACTAAGAACTCAATTTTTCAAACTTCTCGTCATCTTATGTAAACAATCTTTTTTTACTTTTTAGTATAACAATGTTTAGAAATGTAAGAAAACTTGACTGTATATGGCATTTATAAGCCATAAAAAAGTCTCATGCCATTGCTGGTAGAGATCAAAGCAAAGTTGCAGATAAAGCAAGACAAGTAGCTTGTCTTAGATGGATAAAAAACTCTTAGTGCAAACGTCTCCTTGAATGGAAACCATGATGAGAAAACCACCCTTAAGTATGGCCACAAATGCAAAAATCAAATCAGATCCACACAGTTGCTGGGGCAATTGACTTATTTTATTGTGCAAAATTAAACTGAAAATGCCCAATGTAGGATCAGAAGGATTAAAGTGTTTCCTAAACATGCTTATGCCAAGAGTATCTCCCAATATACACTTGTATGTTGTTATCACAAGGTATATAAATTACACAACAGCAGAGACACTGGCCCTGACAAATTGCTTTTTATCATTGGGCTTAAATATCTTTGTAACTTAGGTAATTGAATAAAAATAGCAAAGCCCACTTCTTTTGCATCAGCTCAGCTAGTATGGGCAGGAGACAATTTGTTCTGCTTGATAAGGATAAAATATTTAACCTTTCCCATATTATTATCAACACTCCAAGCATTGCCTCAAATGTGGGAATAATATCCACATATTCCCTGTTTCCGTGCTTTGGCAGGGGAAACGTTAATTTTATCACTTATTGGGGTATAAAATCAGAGGATATATTTGTGTCTCCTGCCTAAGCACAGGCCATTAATACTAAGCATAATAATGTTTTTGTAAACTTACCAACTTCCTCCCAAATTGCGGCAGTTCTATCAAAGGAACAAGTGGCAAGGACTTGGCCAAACTCAGGATGTGCCCATGTCACCTTCCATACTGAGCCATGATGCGCTTTCCAGCTAGCTGTGAGCCTCCAACCATCCTGTCCATCGGCATCCCACACCTGACATTAAGAATTTGGTGATCATTAATTTCACTAATAACCCATTACTGGCTCAGTACAGGGCACTGGTCTCCTCTCAGGATGAGAATGGTTTAGGGTAGCCAAGCGCAAGAGACTTCCCAATCTTAAAACAGTATGGAGAACTCTGGGGCATGAAGGTTTCCTGGTAATTGAGGGGTGTACACATACACTTACTTATTCAAATCAAATCGCTAAACAATAAATGTGGTGTTGGAAAACAGTGCATTGGTAGTTATCACATTGCCACTATTTTGAACTAACTAGTCTGGCCTGATCGCTCCACCAAACAGCCGAACTGACCAGACTAGATAAACGTTCCTAAATTGTTAGCCAAAACATGGTTTGAACGACTGAAAGCTTAACCTACCTTAACATACTGATCACTAGAACAAGTGGCCATTCTTTCGCCGTAGAAGTCGTAAGCCACATCGTGGATAAGGTCTTTGTGATCAGCGATAATTGTTTGGGATTCAAATAGGTTTGTTGATGATAATTCACTCATATTTACGCCTTAATTAAAACGACAATGTATGAAACCGCCTGCAAAGCGAGTAATACGAATTGTGACAATTTAGGAATGACATTTATTTTTTTATTCTGGCTTAACGGCTCTGGGTTCTAATTCTAGCCCACAGATAAGGCAAGAGCTACAAATGACAATCATTTAGGTGTACCTTGTAAGTACATATTAGGCATTACGCTGCAACGAGCCACAATCCAGTGGCAACCCGTAGATAGTTGACACGGGAGAAATCGCAGGGCACGACTAGTATGTTAGTACATATGACTGTGTAAATGTAATATGTAGGTAGTATTAAATACGTACAAGACAGGTACATTAGCAATATCTACGTTCGTCTTGTACATTTAGTAATCCTCAAGCAGGGAGATTTGAAGATGCCTGGATAGTTGTCAAGTATTTTCATTATTTTCGGTGGGCTGAAACGTTTTTACATACTTAGATAATATTATTAATATTTGGTGTCCCGTGCCACGCGCCTCTTCCGGCGCTCCACGTTTGGCAAGGAGTATACAACAACAAATACACTTTTAACAACTATTACCCTGCGGTCACCCATTATAAATGGGCCTTTTTTATTGGGATGGATTGGATAATTTGTTCGTAACATTTTTACAAAAATGAAAAAAAATGCTTACCTATTTTCAATTTAGTTTTGATAAAAATGTAGGCGTTAAATACACCTCTTTGTAGTAACAAAGTTATCAACTAAAACAACAACAACAGATAATTATTTTCATATTACTATTTTAATAAAATCATTACAATTTTGTCATAAAATAAATTTTAAACTACTATGGCACAAAACACATAGAATTATAATTAATTAGGTTTAATAAATAGGCACTAAAATAGAAATGCACCATGAAACAATTATTAATTACAAAAAAATATTATATTCTAAAACATTAACAATATTTTAAAGCTTAGAGGTATTCCACCTACCTAAGTGGGTACGCTATATATATTTTGACAGTTCATTTATTTTGTAGGTATTTTAATTATTTGTTTATTGTACATTATTTTGCTGAGTTTTTAATTGTTCTACTTGAAGAGTAAGCATTCTATTAGCTTCAACCAAAGAATTTTGGTTTTGTTCCAAATTGTGAACTTTCTGATTTAATGTGTTTAACTGTTTTTCTAAATATAACTTTTGTTTTGTTAAAGCCATCATGATATGGAGGAAGTAGTTTCTGTTATCATCTGCAACATCTGAAATGAAATCTTTCAATTCATTAACTACTTTTGTGTCCGTCATATCATTGTTTGTTGCATGTATGTCACCAGATGGCTTTATATTCGTAAAATTACCATTCAGAGCTTTATTATCATCTTGGATACTATTGGGAATAAAAAGAGGTGAAGGAATGACAAAATTTTCACCTGCACTTTTATTCACTGGAGTTGAAATCTTATTCATATTTCTTTCTGAATCGAATCTTAGTTCATGTTTGTCACTTTTTCTATCAAAATCAAAATCTAAGTCAATATCAAAATTATTTGATTTATTGAGACCAATAAGAAATGAGCTTTGATTAGCTCTGTTATCTCGAGAATTGGAGACATTTATATTATTGTTTGGAGGTGTATCATTCATGAAAAATATGTCTGATGATCTTTCAGTAGCAGGTGTTTTTACTTTAGGAACAGATATTGGGTCCATTTCTTCTCTGAGGCTTATGTCAGTTGGTACTAACTTCTTTCTTGTGGGCTGAAAAGCTACTTTGCTGACACTTTGATCATGTCCCTTCAGAATTTTTAATGGTCTGCTTAAATCTCTAAGATCATATACAAGAACATCACAATTCTTACTTCCCAGTGCAACTTGGTTATCTTTATTCATGGCTATAGATGTTAGAGTATGTGATGTCTTTACTGTTGAGACAACATTCTGTAGTTTAATATCATAAACTTGTATAATTTTGTCATAGCCACTAGATAGCATCACATCTTTGTTTATAAGTGAGAAAGCAAAGTCGCTGACTGGTGATGCGTGAATATTTTCAAAGAATGCTTTATCATGATTTGTGTTTACATCTCTGAGTATAACATGACCTTCTTCTGTTGCAAGACCAAGTAAAGACTGTGACTCATGGTGAAACTTCATAGCGGAAATACTTTTAGAACATGTTAGTTTAACTCTTTGAACTGGGATATTTGAAATTAGGCCATAGATAACTGTATCTCCATTTGACATTGTAGCGGCCAGGCTTGTGTTTTTGGCATTGTAACTTAGGATGTTTACACAGGATGGATGAGACAGTGTTGGAAACGCTTTAGTTATTGTTTTATGTTTCGTGTCCCAAATTTTAACATTTCCACTTTTTGTGCCAACTGCAACATGGTGGTGACCATCTCTGTGGAAGCTTGCTGACCAGGTGTCCTTTATTGGAATATGTTGTAAGCTTCTGACATCATGATCTGTTGGACATAATATTTCTACAAGGCCTACAGAATTTACCTGTAAGCAAGATTGTTCCTTTAAAAAAACAGTTAAAAGTATTCAATTAATATTTTATTTCATCAATTTGTAATATTTGTGGTATTTAAATTCTTATAAAACACTCATATCTCCGGAAAAGTTAGAGGTGCGTGCGAGGGTTTGAACTTAATCCCCCCGTAAGTGAAGCTAAAATCCCAACTAGTCCATCACCAAATTCAAATTGAGATGTTTTATTTATGTAGACCATATCACTGGCACTTATGAAGCGTTCATACATTTAACATGTTACTACTAATGTTAGTAGTGATGGTGATAACTGCATTCATTAACATAAAACTAAAGCTATGCCGGAACCGAAGCTAGCACCGCAAGTTTTATCTTATACTGAATGTTCTAGGAACTAACTATTTTGGTAAAACATTACCTGTAAAATGTATTTACTGTCGTCGCTCCATGAAACATCTCTCATTAGGCCATCGTAACACCCGTTACTAAACTTTAAATCCCAACTGTTAACGTCGTGAATTAGTAAACGTGAACTAACGGAAGATAAATACATTTTCAAAATTGTAATTAATTTATCTTTTAAATTTAAATTGACTAATTATTTTCTAGTCTGTTTGTTTTTAAATTTCTTGCAATTTCCTAGTAGGTTCGTTCCAAAAATTTCAACCACAGAGTACAGACTATAGAACAGATTAATCACAGATTAAATTCTTACTACTAACTAAAAATAAAAATAACGATGAGCATCAGTTTTTAGGGTACAATTAAAACTAAACTAAAAAAAAACGTAGTGATTACCTTCTCTTTTAGTACTTTAGCACGTAATGTTCATTTCACAGATACAAGATAACTTTCCATTCATTAAAACTTATCCCTTTTGTAATAAAGAAATACCAGTTTCAATGACTGCCCTGTACTTCACAATACACCAAGCAAGGTTGAGGCAAACTTGATAGATGATCCTTAAATGAAAATAATATTTCAGTAACTTAGATCCTTTAGCACTTCTTTGCTAAAGATGGATTGCTAAATTGTTAATTTGTTAATATCAGGGCTCAAAAAATGGTTTAAAAAAAAATAGATAATAAATAATTATGATAACCAAAGGTCAATCATATCTGACAATCTGATAGTCTGTGTTAATGTCAATTGTCTTTTATTTACGTGACGTGTACTTGCGGCATTACGAATTTCTATTCAATTGTAAGTTGTTTTTATAATATTTTTACTATTATAGTTTAAATAAATTGGAGCCATTAACGTGTGCTTTAATTTTTGGAGCATACATGCCCTTATAGTAGGATATTACCTTTTAAACATTCAAACCGGCTGACGAAGATTTTGTACTATTATTTTCAGGTTGTCAAAGGAATAAAGAAATAATAATGATTACTGACGTCCAGCTGGCTGTGTTTTCGAACATTCTGGGTGTTTCGATTTTCTTACTGGTCATACTTTATCACTACATCAACGCAAACAGTTCAAAATAAATATGGTGAGAATCATGTTTTTTTTAATGTAAAAATTTGGAATCTGCCATAAACAGTCATGTACCTTTGTGTGCGCTCAAAACAATGGGTTTGGAGATTTATTAGTATTTTTAGTTTATTATTGTTATTCCCAAACCAAACTAAAATGGCAGGTCATTATGTAGTTCTATTCTTTTTGCTATGTTAAAGGATTGAAAGATTGATAATTTTAGACCTATCAATTTACTTGGGTTCAATGGTGGGTTTATAAACATTATATTGGTAGCATTCTGTAAATGACTTTGCATTTGAGAGTCTCATTCCACAATTAATAATGTTGGTGTGGGCTTCTTGGACCTTACACATAAAAAGTGCCATCTGTTGGCCTATTTGTAAACCACCAAAGTACTTGGTTATTTAGAGCAGGACCAGATTTTTTTTAAATAAAATGGTGTTAAGTCCAATTTGTTCTCCTTCCTAAAATTATTGACTAAAAGTTTATACAGGGGTCAATAAAAATTACCAGATGGCTCTCAACCTCTAGTTGTTTACATTAAAACTAACCTCTTTTTTTAACTCAACAGTTTGTAAAATATCTAATATTCAATATTTTATATACATACACTTCTTGTTACTTCTCTGTAAAGTAAATTAGCAACAGTGAACATAAAGTAGTCAGTTTTATTGACGGCAACTACAATGCCGAAAGCTATCTGGTATTTTTTATTCAACACTGTATACCTACTGGAGGAATAAAAAAAATTGTATTTCACAAATCACAGGTAGTTTTTCTCTATTGTTTGTCATTGTTTGAAGGGTCTTTTTTGTATGCAACTATGAGTTGACTGCAATCTCCCGTTGTGGTTACTGATGATGCAGATTAAGATGATAGAGGGCTTACCTGCACGGCTAGCACAGGCAGGAGACGAAAATTATATCCCCTATCCCCTGACAAGGGATATAATTAACGTGCCCACCCGCTAAAGCACGGGAACATGGAACAGGAGAATTTTACCCACGTTTATAATTACACAGATTTGTTGTTTGTGTACAAAGTTTGTATTAAGCGAAAGCTTATAGAAAAGTCCTATTATAGTATAAAGGATTATGTAAACGATAAAAAAGCTTGGGTGTAAACAATTGCTCTAACCAGGTTGCTTCTTAAATATTTTCTAATGACAATGTGAGATGGTGATAACAAAAAAAACACCCGGCTAAGTTTGTTGTGGGCTTCTTCTTAGACCAGGGCGCGATTGGAACCCTCGTAGCTTTAGTTTTAAGTTTACGATTGTAGTTATCGCCATCACTACTCACTGCTGTGTACACATTTTGTATATAATAACGCATCGAAAGTGCCATCTATGTGCTTATTTGAATAAAGAAATATTTGACTTGACTTGACTTGATATTATTTGAATATTATTTCCACTGGTGCGCCAGTGCTCGGAGAGTTGATAAAGCTGTGGGAGAAGATACATTTTTATCCTTTCCCCGGAGAGATAGTTATCTCCTGTCTATGCTAGCTGTGCTGTTATTGTTATAGCATTCATATAAAACTCATACTGGTAGATTTCTGTATTTGATTTGATTTTTCACTTTGTCAGAACGCTAAAAACCTACTTGCAGGCACTTGCTAGTTATGGTCCAAGCCTCCCACCAGACTAGGAAAATCCAAATTTAATAGATTCCCAAATCTTCCGGAATCTGAGACCTAACCTGTTTAAGTTGACATCACTAACCACTGGACCAGGGAGGCCGGCAAATTGATTTATCAATGAAAAACATGTTTTTGTTGCAGGTGCAATTCCAGAAGAACTTACTTATTTTGGGTTATAAATAATGTACAACTTCTGCTAAGTGTATAATAAATTAAGATGTTAATAAATTAAGATAAACCTAATTTGTGTTTTAAATGCCTAGAAAGTGAAATATACTCAGTTAAAGTCTGGCCAGAAAAATAAAAAAACCTGCCTCACACTGGAGATAAGTTTTTGAGCATAGATCTACCACACTGCTCCAATGTGGCTTGGTGGGCTTTAATAACTAGTACCACAATTAAGTGATAATAATCGGGACCGATGGCTTTACGTGCCCTCTGAAGCACGGAGGGCTCACCTCTGACACCGCCAATTTCCTAACTCCGGTCACGTGCCGAAGATTCTAAAATCAATCCCGTATCTTAGGGGCCAGTGCCTTCCCAAACATTCAACATTCAATCATTGAGATAATATATAGTGTTTAACAAAGGAAACTTTTAAAGGTGTGTTGAACTCCTAACGGTTAAGTGAGAATAGCACGCTGACTGGAACGCCTGTGTATGTGTGTGTGTGGTTATGTGTATGCGTGTGTGTGTTTAAGTTTAGTGTAATAAAAAAGAAAAATCCCAAAAACCTCCATATTGCGGATAAAAATTCCGTACACTTACACCGTCAAATGTATTGCCATGCAAAAGAAAGCGTTCCCAGACCAGGTTCTTTGGTCTGGTCAGGCTTTACCTAATGTGTACATATAATAAAAGTGTGTATGTACCCAATGTAATGTAATATCGGCCTGCCTCTGTTAATTTCCGAAATGCCTGGACCTTTTTGAAGGGAATTTCAGAGGCTGGTAGAGGATTACACAATGAGTACCATAGACTGCTTTTTATTTCGAAAACTTCTTAGTGAAGGTGTTGCTTGCTTTGTCTGCTGCTTTGTCTTTTCATAAATTTAAAATGCACTTATACATTTCGGAACCGGCAGGATTAAAAGCAGCCCGAGCACTTTACTACTAAGCTACGGCTCTCATTCCATCAATGCTTATTGACTAAGGGCTCGAAACAAACAGATACATTTATTTAAAACAATATATTCTGTATACATAAATAAATACACATACTAAGACAATACACACAACGCCGCCTAGCTAAAGTAAGCGTAGCTTGTGTTCTGTATCTACTCAAAAGCCACGCTAAGATGACTGATGAATATTTTTTATGAATAATATACATAAATACTTATATAAACATTCATGTTCATCACTCAAACATTTTCCGTCCTGGGAATGGAACCCACAGCCTTGGACTCAGAAAGCAGTGCGCCCACTGCGCCAATAGGCCGTCTTAATAGTACTACATACTTAGTAGCCGTATACAGTTTAAATAAATGTTTGCGTGTTTTAGCCATTTTGTCTTTGAATTATTTTCAATTACCCACTATTCTTTTTTAAATCCCACTATGAAAATATAGCTTTAGCTAGATAATATATCGGACCCTGTCATAGATAAAAATAATCACCATCAGCCGATTATCGGCCAACTACAGTTCACGGATGTCCTCTCAAAATGAGAAGGGTTCAGGCCAGGGTCACCTCGAGGGTACCTACGTGGCGGCACCGCGCTCCTTCTGTTCTCAAAAAAAAAAAAAAAATTTTGGCAGTCTGTGCAGCCGTGTCACGGCTGGTCCCACACTGAAAAATTTTTGTAGAGATCATCACACAATTTTTTATCATACTTTTGAGAACACTATGGAACAGACCTGCACGTTTCCTCACGATGTTTTCCTTCACCGTTGCAGCAATTGATATTCTAAGTATTTGAAACGCACGAAAAGCTAGAGGTGCTTGCTGGGATTCGAACTCGGTCCCCCGAAAGTGAAGTCGAGTTCCTATCCACTACGCATATCCCCACGTATTCGTTCGAGCAGTGTATTATAAAGTATTTTTCGTGTACTAGGTTAAATAGTGAATAACCGGTAATCGCGGTAAGATTGCTTTTTATTACCGGTTTTATTGCCCTTCAGTATAATTTATAGGGCGGTCTGCTTCATTCGGCTTCGGGGGGCGATTATCGAAGCACTAGATTATCTGACTGTAATCCTTATGGCGAGGAAAGATTGATGATACGTAGGTAGCTATATGTTTTATAGTTTTAAATTAGTTGCATGACATTAATTTCATCATCAATTACAAATAAAAATGTAAATGAATGTAATGTAAACAAATGTAAATTAATGGTAACTCAAAAATCGAATTAGTAGGCCCGCTAAAGTTAGGCGATTACTAAAGCGGACAGCGGTACTCAGGTAGGTACTATTTTAACAAAGCAGTTTATTTGTTATACTTACCTGGACGTACTAGGGATTATTATACTTAACGACAATGAAAAATAGATTATACCGAATTCTGACGCAAAAATTCAAAAATATTAAAATAACAATGCTTTAAGCGATGTTGGACAGCCTGCAAAGGAGACAATTTTTTTATCTCCCGAATATTTTCTCTGACAAGGGATACAATTTAGGTATCTACTTGTCCCCTGCCAAAGTAAGACAACGGGTAAAAGGTGAAGTTTTTCCCCGTTAAATATTACATCTATGTTATTTCCATCCGTGCGCCCATGTTCGGAGTGAGGATAAAATTACTGTGAAAGAAGATAACATTTTATTCCTTTCCAATGGAGAAGAATATCTCATGCTAATTGATAATGATTACTTTGGATGAATCCTTAAAAAATAATTAACTTTGATATGTCTGGCCCAATTTTCCGTTCCGTATACAGTGTCAACCCTGCCTACCCTACCCTACCCAATATAGTTCCAAACAAGGAGGAATCGGAATCGTGACATCTTACTGAACAATTTGAAATTCCCAACTAAAAGTAGCCCCGAGGGACGCACAAAGGACACGGGCCATGTTTAATTAATGGCATTATTCCAACAACGGAATGCCCGTTACAATGGACACGTTAACGCACGGATCTATACGTTTTCTCTTACTTACATACTCGCCCGAAAATTCCACTGTCCTAAAAGAGATTTTTCACGTACCGAAAGCACCTATTTCTAATAGCGATTTTATTACAAATTCTGATAGCTCACCTTTAGAAACTTTTAAACGCTATTCTTCTCCGGCTCGTCCGTGCTATTCAGTTTCCGTAGGCGTTCTTTCTAGTTTTTTACTTGTTGCTCGACTTTTAAGGATTTACCGTAAGCCTTTTTTCAAGACTACTGGCTACAACTCTTTGTAACTTGTCTTATAATGTTATAAGTACACTTCTTTTTGTGTAAAGTATGATTTGTAAAAAAAAAAAAAAAATCGATGAAATGAATAAAACAAACAGAGTAAAATTATAGGTGCAAACACTTAAATAATATAGACAAACAATGTTTTTGTAAACATTTTAAACCACCCCTTGAGCGGACAGAGCAGGGGAACAGAGTGGAATAAACCGATTAATCGACTAATTTAGAGTTTTGCAAAGTGTGGAATATATGAACGCAGAATTATTTTTAGTCAAAAATTTTATTCATCATGCAATCTACCATTTGCCAGTTAAGAATCTCAATATATAGCCAGGCTCTAAAACTGGATATTTCGGTCGCACATTAGCATATGAGCAAGGCATCTAATTTTCATCCAATGTGGTCAGAGCACTGGGAGTGTTGACACGGTGACGCTAAATTGCATTGGACCCACTCTCTTGTACTGTTTATACAAATACAAAATTGTTTCCCTGAGGGAATTCGGCCATATGGCCATATGGTCAAGTCACCCCTCTGCCTAAAAAGGCCAATCCTGTTTCTTTCTCTGATTTCCGTCCCATTTCTATTTTACCGTTCCTTTCTAAAGTTCTTGAGAAGCTAGTTTACGAACAATTCCATCTTTTCCTTAATAAAAACTTACTTCTCAGTCCCTTGCAATCCGGCTTTCGTGCTGGTCATAGTACAGTCACAGCGCTAGTAAAAGTAACTGATGATATTCGGTGGGCGATGGATAATAAGGAACTCACAGTACTGATACTGCTAGACTTCAGTAATGCCTTTAACTCAGTTGATTATGATATCTTGTTGAGTATCCTGCGCTCCATTAACATATCTCCATCGGTGATAGATTGGTTTCGGAGTTACCTGTTTGGTCGTCGGCAACGCATTCGGATTGAGGAGACCTCTTCATCCTGGTGTGATGTTGCGGCCGGGGTACCTCAGGGCGGCGTGTTATCTCCCTTACTCTTTGCTATTTTTATTAATTCAATTTCCAAACGTATCTCTTCTCTCTATCACATGTATGCAGATGATATCCAAATCTATCGCCATTCAACCCTTGATAACCTTGGTTCTACTGTTGCTGCTATTAACACCGATCTTAATGAAATTTTTGAGTGGAGCAGGCAGTATGGACTTAAGGTTAATCCAGCAAAATCTCAGGCTATTATTATTGGAAGCCCTGGTATGCGGTCAAGGGTTGATTGGGGAAATCTACCTAGTGTTGATTTTAATGGTGTCACAATTCCGTTTTGTGCCTCTGTAAAGGACCTTGGCTTGCATCTTGATAAAGAGTTATCGTGGTCTGTGCAAGTCAGGGATTTGAGTAGAAGGACTTTTGGCACTTTTAGGTCGCTGTGCCGTCTGCGATCCATTCTTCCAATCCCGACTAAAGTTATGTTAGCACATTCTCTTTTTCTCTCTATTCTCGACTATGCGGACGCAAGCTATCTTAATTTGACCGAGGACTATCTTAACAAACTTGAGCGTCTTCAAAATCTAGCTATTCGGTTCATATTTGGATTACGCAAATATGACCATGTATCTGAATTTCGTCAGAAGCTTAAGTGGCTCCCTATCCGCCGTCGCCGGGATCTTCATGTACTTTCACTTCTGTACTGTGTGTTATTTAATCCTAAGACTCCTTCTTATCTTAAGGAGAAGTTTAAATTTCTTGGAGTGCAGTCGGAACTTAGATCGAGTCGTGCGCTGACTTTGAGCATGCCGTTCCACAAAACGAAGTTTTATAAGCATTCGTTCACTGTCAAAGCTACTGAATTGTGGAATGCACTCCCATTGATCATAAGACAGTCGAAGTCATTGGGCATATTTAAAAATGCTGTTAAGGCTCATTATCTCGCTCAGTAAAGACGACTATTATTATTTATTATTATTTATTTATCTACTCAAACTCGTATTGAAGTATTTATGGTATATTAGGATATGTATTAGTATATTTATTTTTTTATATTTATCAATAGTATTTTTAATTTTTTTTTATTTGTGTAGTCTGGTTTATGTATTAGTATGTAGATATTTGTATGTATGTACTAAATAGTGTACCCCACCTATTTGTTTTCTTTTTAGTTTTCCTAATCCTAAGGTTGCCTGGCAGAGATCGCTACTTAGCGATAAGGCCGCCTTTTGTATCCTGCTTCATTCTTCATGTGTTTGTTCTTTTTTTGTCTTGTTTCTTTGCTTGAGTGGTGTACAAATAAAGAGTATAAATAAATAAATAAATAAATCTCCAGAGAGATTTTCATAATACGCGGGTGATATTATAATGCAAAAGTGTGTGCGGAAACACAGGTGCAATCTCTATTCCCACACTCTCATCGTCCAATGGGATGGCAGCTTAACGTGCTCTCCGAGGCACGGGACTGAATCACCGCCAATTTCCGAATTTCGGTCTGGTAGATACTAAGAATGCCATTCGGCTCCTGGGATACATCCCGCTGACAGGCGCATGGACTGACAGATGGGACGGGCAGCGGAGAATTAGTAAAAGCACAGTAAATATAGATATTAAATATATTTACTGTCCAAAGCTGGCAAATGTATGCAAAAAAGGCGATTGGGGTTTATTGCTAAATCGAACGGTCTATCCCCTACGGTCCTCATAATATCTACTATAATGCCCGCGTTTTTAACTGAGTCGTTGTTATAGTTAACGCAAAAGTGCGAAGTAAATACCTCCGTCT
Organism: Pararge aegeria; assembly: GCF_905163445.1. NCBI lineage: Eukaryota > Metazoa > Arthropoda > Insecta > Lepidoptera > Nymphalidae > Pararge > Pararge aegeria. The sequence goes on along the minus strand of NC_053200.1, from coordinate 2,179,294 downwards.
AATGTGAAACGAGTGATAGCCCAGTTCGTAGGACTTCGACATAACTTTCGGGGGCCGAGCTCCCAGCAAGTACCTCTAACTTTTCCAAGTTATGTGTGTTTTTAAACAATTAAAATATCACACGCTTCAACGTTGACGGAAAACATCGTGAGGAAACCTGCATGCCTGAGAGTTCTCTATAATCTCGGCCGATTGGCGCAGTGGGCAGCGACCCTGCTTTCTGAGTCCAAGGCCGTGGGTTCGATTCCCACAACTGGACAATGTTTGTGCGATGAACATGAGATGTTTATCTGTATATTATAAGTATTTATGTATATTATTCATAAAGAAGCTTACTTTGGGGCTAGGTGGTGATGTATGAATTGTCATAATATATTTATTCATTAATTATTCATTTATTGTTCTCATAGGTGTGAAGTCCACCAAACCGCACTAGGCCAGCGTGGTGGACTAAGGCCTTAACTCCTCATTATGGGTAGAGACCCGTGTCCTGTAGTGGGCCGGTATGATGAATGTGAAAGTACATTATGCCTAACATATTCCGATCAGAATTTTGAGATAAGATCAGATAGGATGGTCTTTATTAAATTACTCGTAAATGAATAGTTTAGAAGGTAAGTAAGTACTCAATACCTGCCTAACTGTCAAATTCGAGGCACATATATTACTTTACAAAGTTACTTTATACAAAATCTGTTAATGATTTCTTTATCATTTGCCTTTTATATTTCAGCGTTTGAAAAAAAAAAAATCTAATTATAAAACAATTCCCTACCGCGTCTTAAAGTTTTCATTTCAATAAAGTATTTTCCTTAGGCTGAACAAACTTGGAAGTGGTATTACTCTATGTTCCGCTGGGTTGTTTATAGTCACAGTTTGCGGATCGCGGTGAGCCGCCTCGTGGGAAATTAGAGAAGCCGCGATCTAGACCTTACAAAACACCTAATTCCGAACTTTTTAACTGCACACAAAATGGCGGCCCAGTGTATACTTGCATCTTCGTGTTTTAATATTACTTGAATGGTGGAATAAAAGTAAATACCGAGGACGAAGACGCGATTAAGATTCGTTCGATTTCGCGTATAACTACCATACTCCCTAACAGGTTAGCCCGCTACCATCTTAGACTGCATCATCACTTACCACCACGTGGGATGCTGTCAAGGGCTAGCTTGTGGTGAAAAAAAAAAAGAAAGTTATTGTCATACGCTTTTATTTGCTCTAGAAAGTAAAAATATTTTCGGGTTTTCGTTATTCTTTTTATGTTTGGCACCAAAATAATTGGCTGGTAGAAAATGCTTAAGCATGTGTTTAGTTTTTGGTTGTTCATTGAAGGGTAAAAAAAATGCTCACAGAGTGTAAAACGGGGACAGAGGAGCTTATGAGAAGTGCCTATCTATACATATAATAAAACTGTAACTGAAAGATTTCTTTTTAATATATTTTGAAAATTATGACCGGGTGATGCTTTATAATCGATACTGAGTCCAGAACAGATGTCTATTTAATTTTTGTCTGTCCGTCTGTCTGTTCGGGCATCACGTGAAAAGTACTGAACGGATTTAAATAAAATTTGGTATAGTGGTATCTGATATTCCGGGTCAACACATAGGATATATGTTTTTTGTAGAGTGGTTTACACGATCACCGGAAGGCATCGGATATCCGGATTTATGTGCTTTTTTAATTCAAGCAATTAGATACAACTTGCTTTATTGGTGTTGGAAATCATCGTCAGAAAATCTATAAACGATAGTTCTCCATAATTTTCTCAAAGGCACGTGAAGTCTACCAATTTGCATTTGGCCAGCGTGGTGGATTACTGCTTCAACTATTTTCTTTCTAAGATGAGACCCGTGCCCTGTAGTGGGGCGGCTGGCTAGCCCCTGGCTGATACCTACGCTACGTCATAAACATGTTGTGACGTCACTACAAGATTCATTAATATAGAATTGCTTTAATAGTTCTATTTTGCTTTATATAATTCGTAATAATACTTGTCTATATATTTAATGTTTTCCAAATAGAATAATAACAATTTATTTCGTGAAATAACTTACCGGAAACTAATATCGTAAAATATTATTATTGGTTCGTTTTGTTGTCAACAATGTAAACGGTACCTGAGCCGTATAAAAGTGGAAGCATTACCTTCTCAAGCGTTCATTCTGTATCAAGTAATTGTAGGGGGAAAGTCTGTATATGTCTCTCGATTATATGTCAAATATAATAAGTGAAAACTAGTATTATGCAAAGTCCTATCCCCATATTCTTTAACATGATGAATGAATTATTAAATGAAACAATGAATGAATACTTTATTTACTTTATACTTTTACTGCACACAACAAAAAGACAATAAAAAAAGAAATGTGTAACAAAACAAGTATACAATTTGGCGGCGTTTTCGCTTCACAGATGATGATATTTTTGGTAATTATTTTTATTAGTAGATATGTAGCCATTTTGGGTTGTAAATATTTTAGTTTATTCTTGTGAAGTGAGAAAGAAAGAAAGATAAATAAAATAACCTACGACTCCTACAAGTTGGTGTGTTCATAAAATATTTAACAAAATTATATATTTATGAGGTATTTTCTTGGTAACCTGTCAAATATGTTTTGGAAATTCTGTTTGTGCTTTATGTGAAAGCAATTTTCTCCGAGCATCAGCGCGATTATGGGATCAACTTCACTTTCAATAATAACTAAAGAAATGAAAGTGAAGTATCTGTTATTAAAAAAGGTCGTTGAAGAATTATTTTATTGAAGAAGGCGACAACAACGTGTCGCTAAGCGGTTTAGTGTTCCGGTCCGATTTCGCGTAGAAACCGATTAGGGGTATGACTACCGTACTCCCTAACAGGTTAGCTCGCTACCATCTTAGACTGGATCATTACTTACCATCAGGTGAAATTGCAGTCAAGGGCTAACTTGTAGTGGTATAAAAAAGAAAATAAGTAGATGATAGATAGATAGATAGATAGATAAAGTCTTTATTGCACAAATTAAAAGCGAAAACAAGAAATAACAAAACAATAAATAAATATATATATATAAGATGCGCAAAGGCGGTCTTATATATATATATATAAGACCGCCTTCGCTTCTTGTCAAAAGTATTTCTTACACAGTTCTCTTCAGAATTAAGTCGAGGTTACATTTATATGAAATGCGACTTCTAATACTATTCGGCGTACATTTAAACTTTTTTAAGACTGTAAACTAAAAGGAGAATGCCGGAACACGGTTTCGTTTGGTGCCTCATTTAAATTGGTATCAAAAATTAAGTTTAGTTTTTTAAAAAAACCTCTCAAATCACAAGCCTTAACTTCGACGGTTAAAAAATTCTTTTAATGAAATAGATTAGTGGTACTAATATATTGAGAACAGTACCATCAACAGGTAGGTACAATAATCGCATGTGTAAAAAATAACCTTAATTCATGAAATTCATTTGCATTTAACTCTTAAATCCGGCGAACTAGAGTTTTAATGTTTTTGGTAATGTATTGTAATTATTAAACCCTAGAAGGGTTGAGATAAATTACAAGAAGGCACCTTATAAGTACTATGTGAAACCAAATCCCATACTACGTCCGGCATTCTCCTTTATAATGAGTTATAATGGTAGTGTCAGTAGTCTTACATATATCTTATCTTATCTTATATCTTTAAACGAGCAATTCTTGTATATATATAATTGGAATCTCGGAATCGGCTCCAACGATTTTCATGAATATACAGGGGGTTTCGGGGGCGATAAATCGATCTAGTTAGAATTCATTTTTAGGAAATGACATTTTATTTGTGTTTTCCGGTAATAACCGATTTGGTGCAACGAAGTTACTCGGGTCAGCTAGTATATATCTTATATCTTTAAACGAGCAATTCTTGTATATATTTATAATTGGAATCACGAAATCGGCTCCAACGATATTCATGAAATTAAATAAATATACAGGGGGTTTCGGGGGCGATAAATAGATCTAGCTAGGATTCATTTTTAGAAAATGTCATTTTATTCGTACTTTCCGGTAATAACCGATTTGGTGGAGACGAAGTTGCACGGGTCAGCTAGTTTTAGTAATAGTAGAGTTCGTCCGGGGAAGTACTTTCGCCATGCGTATTTCTGCCGCTAAGCAGCATTATTGCAATTCTGTGTTCCGGCCTGAAGGCCGTGGTTGCCGTTGTTATTAGCGGCACATGACTTAAACCTACGTCTCAAACTGATGGACACATGGCGGCATGTTGCAGGACGTGCTCCTTGCATGTTTTCCACTTATCATCAGGTGGGCCATCTGCTCGGTCCGTCAATTATTAATATAAAAAAAAATTGGTTGTCTGTAAAGTCGGCTTACTGACGATAGTTAAACGTGACAACGTCGTAAGAAAATACTGATGAAATGGTTGCATTTTCAAAAGAAAATTTTAATTTTATTTGTGATGTGTATGAAATATGTAGGTAGTTTTGTAATGACTGCACCATGTGGGTATGTCAGTATAAGTGACCAATAAATCAGTTCAGTATCTGGATCTCGTGGTTTTAATACACAACATTGGCGACGAGTGTCTAATAATTCGGAAATCCACGTTAAATTGTTAAAATAACAATGCCACTCGGTAAAGTGGAGAGTTTTCATGTCGGTACACAAGATTGGGACGCGTACGTGCGGCGCGTTATACAATTTATCGCGCTAAACAACATCGAACGTAACCTACACGTGGCCACGTTGGTCACTTTAGTTGGTGCGGATTGTTACGCGTTAATGTGTGATTTGTGTTCTCCTGTGCATCCTGAAGATAAAACATTCGACGAGTTAGTAAAGTTAGTAAAAGATCATTTGGAACCCGAGCAATCCGAGATAGCTGAAAGACATATTTTCCGGCAGAGAAAGCAACAGCAAGGCGAAGGCGTCAAAGTTTACCTACAGAATTTAAAACATCTTGCTAAGACGTGCAGTTTCGGGGCACAGCTTGAAATTAATCTAAGAGATCAGTTTGTCTCGGGATTAATCAGCGAGGAGATGCGTTCGAGGCTTTTTGCGGAAAAGAATATTGATTATCGTCGCGCGGTGGAGTTAGCGTTGGCGCTGGAGGCGGCGGAGCGGCATGCGACCACGGCATGCGCTACGGTCGCTCCGGGCGCGCGCGCACTCTCGGACGGCGCGTTCAACGACGACGGCCTACACCGGGTGGGCCCCGTGCGCGGCTCGCAGGTGGCGGGCGGCGGCAGCGGCAACGGCGTGGCGGGCCGTCGGGCCTGTGCGCGCTGCGGCAAGGGTCATCCGGGGAGGTGTCGCTATCGATATCATTCATGTGATTTGTGCGGCCAAAAAGGCCATTTAAAGGCAATGTGTGAAATGCAAAAAAGAAGTGAAGTGAGTGCGAGAGTAAAACAAAATAGAGGTCAGATTTATTTTAATAATTCCAGTTCCGAAAGCGAGAATGATTGTCACTTTTATAATATAATTAGCGGTGGAGATGAGGGCCCCTATTATGCTCTTTTGAATATTAACAACGCAAGCCACAAATTTGAAATTGATACGGGCAGCAAAATTTCAGCCATATCGCAACAATACTACAACAAATTCTTTAGTATTTTTCCCATTCAAAGTAAAACTTTAATATTAAAGTCTTACACTGGTGATATTATAGAGACGATCGGTTACATTTTAGTCGATGTGGTATGCGGTACCAAATCTGCCAAATTAAAGTTGCACGTTGTACCAAATGGGGGCCCTCCTCTCATGGGCAGAGCTTGGATAAAAGAATTAAAGTTATCTGTTATTCAATGTCATAATTTGTGTAGTGAAGACTCTATTGCTCTTAGCCTAAAAGAGGAATATCCCGAAGTGTTTGCGGAGGGGCTAGGCACTTTTAAATCGCGATTCCGTTTGCGTTTAAAAGACGACACGCCTGTGTTTGTTAAGGCGCGTGCGCTGCCGCTAGCACTTCGGGAGCCGGTTGCGCGCGAACTCGATCGCTTACAGCGGGAGGGTGTTATTTACAAAGTAGACAGATCTGACTACGGGACACCTATAGTCCCGGTTGTCAAATCAAATGGTTCGATTCGTATTTGTGGTGATTATAAAATCACTTTAAATCCGCGTCTTAAAGATTTTCATTACCCGCTGCCTCGGATCGAGGACCTATTCGCCGCACTGGGTGGAGGTGAGCAGTACACTAAGCTCGATCTGTCTAATGCTTTTCAGCAGTGTGTTCTAGAAGACGAATCACAACCGATGACGGCAATCACGACTCACATGGGCACTTTTGTTTATAGGCGCGTTCCTTTTGGCATCAAATGTATACCTGAAAATTTTCAGAAAATTATGGAAGAAACGTTGAGCGGATTGCCCTCAACGGCAGTATTTGCTGACGATATTTGTGTAACGGGTAAAGATAAAAGCACACATTTAAGTAATTTAAAGGCGGTGTTACAACGACTGAAAGAAAATGGTTTAAGAATAAATTGGTCTAAATGTAAATTTTTTAAAGACAGCGTTACTTATTTGGGCTATAAAATAGATAAATTCGGTTTGCATACAGACGATAAAAAAATTGAAGCTATTGTTGCAGCACCGCCTCCAACTAATGTATCACAATTAAAAAGCTTCATGGGCTTAGTTAACTTTTATGCAAAGTTTTGTAAAAATATGAGTGATATTTTAAATCCGATGTATAACCTTTTAAAAAAAAATGTAAAGTGGAATTGGGATGAAAAGTGTATGAACGCCTTTATTAAGATAAAAAAGGTATTGAGTAGTTCCCCGGTGCTGGCGCATTACGACCCGAACCTGCCGCTCATACTGGCGGTCGACAGTAGCCCGTACGGCTTGGGCGCAGTGCTGCTGCAGCGCGGCGCGGACGGCGCCGAGCGGCCGGTGTGCTGCGCGTCCCGCACGCTCGCGCCCGCGGAGCGCAACTATGCGCAAATAGATAAGGAAGCGCTCGCCATTGTGTTCGGTGTGACGAAACACCACCAGTACCTATACGGGCGGCATTTCATTTTGCGCAGCGATCACCGCGCTCTGAGTTACATATTTGGGAAGAATCGGGGCATCCCGTTGACTGCGGCGAGTCGCTTACAGAGATACGCGGTCAAATTATGTGCGTACGATTTCGAAATTGAGTTCGTTAGGTCTATTGAAAACTGCCAGGCCGATGCGCTCTCTCGACTCCCCTTGAGCTCGACTAGCGGTCGAGTCAAGAGCGAGACGGAAAGATGTAGCTATCTTAATTTTATTCAAGAAAATTTTCCTGTCAGTTTTAAAGAAATCAAGACTGAGATCGCGAAAGATCCTTTATTAAGTAGAATCTACGGCTACGTAATGTTCGGTTGGCCGACTAAAGTTACATCTGAATTGGAAAAACCTTATTTTAATAGAAAAGATAATTTATATATCGATCAAGGTTGTTTAATTTGGGGGTATAGAATGATAATTCCTAAAAAGTTACGCCAGATGGTACTAAAAGAGATACACGACGGACATCCCGGTATAGTTAAAATGAAACAAATCGCTCGTAACTATGTGTACTGGGACGGCTTAGACGCCGACATTGAGCGCGTGTCGGCGCAGTGCACGGCGTGCGTGTCGCAGCGCCCCGCGCCGCCCGCCGCGCCGCTGCACTCGTGGCCCTGGCCCGCCGAGCCGTGGTCGCGTTTGAATATCGACTTCTTGGGACCGTTCAATAACACGTATTACTTAGTTATCGTAGATGCTCATTCCAAATGGATCGAGGTCGAAAAGTTGCAGACCATATCCGCAGCAGTCGTTATAGGTCGTTTGAGGCAACTATTCGCTAGGTTCGGGCTCCCAAAAATTATACAAAGTGACAATGGCCCGCCGATGTCGTCAGCGGAGTTCGGTTTGTATCTTAAACAAAACGGTATCAAACATAACCTCATAGCCCCATATCACCCTAGTAGTAACGGGGCCGCTGAAAATTCGGTACGTACTATAAAAAGAGTTCTTAAAAAAGCTGTTGTTGAGAAAATGGATGACTTAACTGCGCTCAGTAGATTTCTTTTTACGTATCGAAATACGGAGCACAGCACCACGGGGCGAGAGCCCGCCGTGGCTATGTTCGGTCGGCGGCTGCGCGGCCGCCTCGACCTACTGCGGCCCGACGCCGCCGAGCGCGTGCGCGCCGCGCAGCAGGCGGCCGAGCGCCGCACCGCGCCGCCGCACGCGTTGCGCGAGGCGCGGCCCGGCGACGCGGTGCTCATACGGGATTATGCTAGAAATAGTTCTAAATGGGCGGAGGGTGAAGTACTAGAGCGTAAAAGTCCTGTGTCCTATGTAGTTAAGGCTAAGGATGGCCGGATACAGAAACGCCATATCGATCAAATCCTAACAGACAAACGCAAGTCTCGGCATTCGCTAGCTCTAGTGGCTCCTATTGGTGAAGATACTCCCAGCTCAATGACTAATAAGCCTGTGGAAACAGAACAATTGGAAGTTGGTTTGGCTGATATTGGAGGAGGTTTAGTTTCTAATAGTGTGGAATGTGAAGAAACTAAACTTCCTGGGCTGGAAGAAACTGAGGATAGTATGCGTCCGCGTCGGGAAGCTGCACTAGAATGTGTTAAAAAGATAAAAAGAAAAGAGTAGCTTCTATTATGTTATTATAATGTCTAGTAGACTGTGATAGAAATCTAATTGTGTTATTTGTATACCTATTCCGTATTGTGTACCGTATAATCACTTACTAATCAAAATTATGTGTATCTAATAATCATAATGTTAGTCTAAGTAATCATCATGTATATTATTTATATAAGATCATGTATATTATTTATATAAGAGGGGGACAATGATGTGTATGAAATATGTAGGTAGTTTTGTAATGACTGCACCATGTGGGTATGTCAGTATAAGTGACCAATAAATCAGTTCAGTATCTGGATCTCGTGGTTTTAATACACAACAATTTGTTTGATTGATATTATCGTTGCTATAAACAATTGACACAACATTCACTTTTCACTGCAGTTCATCCTTGCCGAAAACATGTAAATGTATTATTGTACAGAAGCTGTCCACGCGGAAGCATCGCTCACTCAAGTAGGAGAGAGACAGATGTCGAACGCGGAGGCCGACTGTGCCTCTTTGTCGCTCGTTCCGCGCTCTCGCTTGCACTTCAAGCCTTGAATGGAACGCCTCAGAGGTAACGCCGCATACGTCACGTTTTTTCGTGCGTGCAGCCAGCTCCATCGAATTATAAGACGTTGTCACGTCAAAAATAGCATTCTCGCTGAGATCCTTAGAACTAGAGTAAATATACATAGTATTGCGAGGAGCGAAGCTGATGTGGCAGTGAAAAGGTGTGAAGTGACGTCTTACTTCACTTTTCTCTGTTTTTGGACACAATGCACTGCATGCAATAATGGCTGAACGAGGATTCTGTATTTTCTTAATTATTATCCTGCGTCTATCAGTGCGTCTTACATCATTTGTAGCGGCTAGTGGCGTGTATAGAGGGAATGCACAGGGTATGCAGATGATATAAAATAAAGAAAATCGCCAGTACGAGTTATAAATACTCAAGGGTAGGCTTTCTATAACTCTTACAATGCCTTAAGTTTTTTATAACTCTTACTGGAGATTTACTCCATTTTATATCATCCGACTAGCCCAGTGGGCAGCGACCCTGCTTTCTGAGTCAAGGCCGTGGTTTCGATTCCCACAACTGGAAAATGTTTGTGTGATGAACATTAATGTTTTTCAGTGCCTGGGTGTTTATATATATTTTATAAGTATTTATGTATATTATACATAAAAATATTCTTCAGTCATCTTAGTACCCATATCACAAGCTAAGCTTACTTTGGGGCTAGACGATGTGTGTATTGTCATAGTATTTTTATATCTATATATATAAAAGAAAAAGTGTGTGGGTATGTTCCGTATAGGCTCCGAAACTGGACTGGACCGATTTCAATGAAACTTTCAGGGAATCTCCGGATTGACCTGGCGAGTAATCCTGTAAAGTTTGGTGACGATCGGAGCACTCCTTTTTGAACTGTCAAACTGTCAAATACAGCTTTTATTTACTATGATGATATTCTATTGTTGGGTGTACATGGATGTAGATAATGATCTTCACCCGCTCGAGAAGAGAATAGAAGAGAATGAATACGGAGAGAAATAAATGATTTAATATATTATGAGACTTAAATTAAAAATTTAATGATGTAAGTTTATTGTTTAAATAAAATAAAGCAAAATCTAGCCCGGCGAAGCGGGCTGGGTACGCTAGTTTATTTATAATATCTGCATACCCTGTGCATACCCTCTATACACACCACTGGTAGTAGCAGTATAATAGCATACTGCTGAACTAAGGGCTTCTCCTAAGATTAGGGTCTACCCATAACCACCACGCTGGCCAGACGGGTTAGTGATCGCAGAAGATGATAGTAGCAGGACACAGGACGCTGATTGCCGTTAATATAACAGATTATATTCCCATAGCCGCGTTGTACGATACCAGTTAAAAAAGTGGGGGTGGTGACAGCTGTGTTTTGATCTGCCGTCACTGCACATCACACAAATGACAACAATGTAAAATGTGTTTCAATATTTTTTATAAAATATACTATCCCAGTGTACATGCTCTAGAAATATCTTCGTCCTGGTCGCACACGATCGTCTGCGATAAGTAAAAGTTGCCAGCGATGGAATCTCCGAGTCCGTACCTACAGGCGAAGTCTTTGATGGAGAAGTTTGTGAGGTTTAAAGGTAGACTGTAAAAAAAATATAAAAAAAATAACTTTAAAAAGCGGTTTCAGAAATAAATGTTATGCCAACTAAAATATTAAACTTTTCTATAGATATATTAAGCTTGAATGCTATATGCTTTTGACATTCTTGATTTTAATCGCATTCTAATCTTACTATTCAATAATTTTTTACTGTTATATTCTATTATATTCTATTTAGTTTATATTCTATATATATTATTGTTTAGATTTGAAAGCGGAAATAGCCTAGTGCTTTGGTTCACGTTCGGTTTTCTGGGTTTGAATCCTCTAACTTTTCTAAATTGTATGCGTTAGCAAACAAAATATCATTTGCTTCAACAGTGAAGGAAAACATCGTGAGGAAACCTACACCTGAGCGTTCTCCATTATGTTCTCAAAGGCGTGTGGAGTCCATCAATACGCACTGGGCCAGCGTAGTGGACTGCGGCCTTAACCCTTCTCATTCTGGTAGGAGACCCGTGCCTACAGTGGTCCGGTAATTCGTTGATATAATGATGTTAAGATACTGCACGCCACGTTTGGCAAAACACTATCTATAACCTTTTTTTTTAAATATGTAACAGCTTCAAGATCTGTATTTTGCACATAGAGATATTCTATACTATCCTATTCTATTCATAACTAGCTGTCCCGGCGAACTTCGTACCGCGTACCTTTTTTTTTTTTTGATGAATATTATTTTTTTAAAACTTATTATCCTATTCCGGTCTAAGAGGAATCAAAAAAATCAAATATCATAAAAAAATTGGTCCACCCGTTCTTGAGTTATAAATGGTGTAACTAACACAACTTTCTTTTATATATATATAGATAGATTAGGAGCTCAAGTCTTCATATATTTGAACACAACCGTTCTGTATCGAAGAAGTCACAACACTAATACCGCTAGCCACTATTCGGTCGAGCCTAACTCGTTACTGCCATTGTGGTTATTTCTTGCTTTCGAAAATTCTGTAAGCACATCTATATCCGCTTTTCGCGGTCGACTGTGTGTTGGGGAAGTTGTGAGCGGGCTGTAGGTGGCTAGAAGTGGATGACGAGTGTGCAACAGTGATACCCTAGTCAACCTCTTTTTTCACCGTGGTGAGAGTGACTGTTGTACGCAAAATACCTGCAGAACGAAGTAACTTACTTTTGTAATTCCGGACGTGTAATATCTATTAGCGCACTTTGTTTAAATAACAGGATCACATATCTGTGGTAGCCAGTACCAGGGTACGGTATGGCAGGATAGTAGGAGGTGAGGTAATCGGCCTGAACGAGATCATTGCCTGGGGAGTTTACTATCAGTGCGTGGACCTTTTGAGCGTCAATAGGTGCGATGCCTGGAAAATCGGCGTCTAAAGAACAAAATAAATCTTTTAAAACTTTAATGAGTAAATGGTTTTATATCACTTTAATAAATTTATATCATGATTCCTCATCATCATTATCGTCATTTCAAATGATTGACGTCCACTGCTGGATATAGGTCTTTTGTAAGGCATTCCCAAATCCACGATCCTGAGCCACTGGTTTCCAATCGGATGGACCGACGGTGTACCAACGGCGGATCCAGGGGGTGGGTCATGGGGGTCATGACCACCCCCTGAGCTGGTTCCAGTGTAAAATAAAGAATAAAAAATGTTAAGTACAGTAAGTACTGTACTTAACTTTTTTAGGTACATTAATAAAATACCTACTTTTTACTTCTATCTATTGTCCTCAAAATTAAATCACAAGTTCTCGACTTGACCACGACTATGTGACACCCTCCTGGCGCCAAAGCTGGATCCGCCCTTGCGGTGGACAGGCGGACGGTGGACAGACGAGTTGCGGGGATCCGTCCGCAACTCGTCTGTTTGGAGATCGACCAATGCTGCGTTTACCGGTGCGAGGTCGCCATTCTAACACTAAATCGCCTAGCTGTACGTCTTTGTCGGTGGAGTGGTAACTAGCCATGGCAGACCAGAGAAACTTCAAAAAATTATAAACTCCCAAATCGCCCCTGCCGGAAACCGATCCCGGGACCTCTTACTTAGATTCACAGCCATTGCGCCCGGCAGGTCGTCAAAACATAATTGTTTTTCAGTGGCTGGGTGTTTATATCTATATTATAAGTATGTCGCAGCCGGAAATGAGTACGGACACTAAAATGAAACGCAAACGCGCCAGCTAGCGGCTAGCATGCATCAACAGTTTTGGCGCGCTTCGACAGAGTCGTGTCGGGGTCTACTGACTAGATTGGGATTATTAATTAGTTGGGACGCAAGGCAGAAAGACGTCGTCACGGAACTGTCCTACGTTTCTCTTAGTGGTTATTATTTTAAAAGTTTGCTTTTACGATATTAGTTAAATTCAGTGTAAGAAGTTAAATTCAGTGTTCGAACAAAGCGAGTCAAATTTAAAGGTGTTCTTATTGCACGATACCTGAAAATTGCCCACACGATGTCGGACGGATCAAGTTAAAATCCGCCCGATCCTACAAGTATATATGTATATTATTCATAACAATATCAGTCATCTTAGTACCCATTACACAAGCCACGCTTACTCTGGGGCTAGATGGCGATGTGTGTATTGTCCAACTAGGTATATTTATTTATTTATCTTTGCCGTGATGGGTTATGGGTCAAACTGTGATCGTAAGTCAAAAAATACTCACCAAGTATTGTAATAGTGTACAAAGCACCCGGCTCCGCATGAAAGTGTATGTATGGAGGGATGGAGGCTGAGTATGCTGGAATCTTGTTACCTAGATTTACTATTTCCGAGGAAAACCGTACCTGCAATAATATTATTATCATTGCAATGGCCGGTAGTACTTACAATTCACTGTCTCACTACTACACAGTCGCAAGTGCGGGCGCACGTCCCATCCGTACCTTGTCCGTCATCAGACTACTCGATTGACAGCTAATAACGGTGAAGGAAAACATCGTTTGGAAACCTGCATGCCTGAGAGTTCTCTAAAATGTTCTCAAAGGTGTGTGGAGAGAACCAATCAGCCCTGGGCAATGAGGAAGGGTCACCGCCGAAGCCTCCCACCAGACCAGACCGGAGAAAACTACCCCTGACGGGATAGAGCAATAATAATACTATAGGCAACCTTTAGAGAAAAAAAGAAGAACAAGAAATAAATTATTGCACACAAATTTAAAAATATACTTAAAATAAAATAGTAAAAAATAAAAAAAAATACAAAATGCTAAACATTGCATGTTTTTGCGCGGCCTTTTTGCTGCAAGCAATCTCTTACAGGTAACAGGTGAAAGGAACAACTGTAAGAAAGCGCGATAGTGAAGTTGTATGAAAGAAAATATTGCTTTAAGGACTAAAAATAACTATAAAATATAAATATAAAAAATTAGGGGTATTTTTTATATTTATATTTTATAGTTATTTTTCTTTATAGTTACTTTCGATATGGTAATGAGAAAATTGTGAAAAAAATGATTAATCCGCCATTTTGTGGCGTCGGCCATCTTGAACCGATTTTCATCAAATATAACTAAGACCTAAACTAAAAAAAAACCTAAAAAAGTAAACAAAATCGGTTCTTCCTTTTGGGAAACATGATGCCACAGACAAAGCAAACTTATAACACCCCGTCTTTTTTGCGTTATGGGTTAAAAAGGGTTTATACTTACAGAAAGTTTTTTTGGCGGAGGTATATTTATCACGGTGGGTACCAAGAAAAAAGTAGTAAATGCTTGAGCCACGTCAGAACATGTTTCATACTCGCAGATGACGGCAGAACAATTTGCTATAAATAGCATTAATGTTAAATTTAGCAGCAACATGGTGTGTGGTGAAGAAGTGTGAATTATCTGCGTCACATTAAAACTGCAACAAATTTATTTATTGTAAATGGAATTGGTGTAGAAACATAAAAGCGGTGATAGCGCTTTGAGAAGAAGCTCGACTTCACTTTCCGGGAGCCGAGTTCGAATTCCAGAGCGCACCTCTAACTTTTCGTTTTAAGTAATTAAAATATCACTTGCTTTAACGGTGAAGGAAAACATCGTGAGGAAACCTGCATGCCTGGAGTTCTACATAATGTTCACTAAGGTGTGTGGAGTCCACTAAACCGCACTGGACCAGCCTGTGGGGGTTAACCCCTTCTCATTGTGGGAGGAGACCTGTGCCCAGTAGTGGGCCGGTAACGAGTTGATATGATGAAGTTTTAATGGCATATTTAAATATAAGTGTCATTTTTAATGGAATATTAATATTTAATAGATTTAGTCAAAAGCACAGTCTTTCAACTGCACAGGGTTTCTGACCAGGGCAGCCAAAGTACTTCTTCCATACAAGTAACGTAAAAAAATTAACGTAGGTAGTGCTCCTGTGCCTGTATGAAGTGCACGCAGCCGACCTCTAGGTTTAGATTTCCGAAATAAAAAGTAGCCTATGGTAGGTTTCTCCGTAAACTCCCTGTGTAATCTTCTACCTGTTTCTGAAATTTTGTTTGGTTTGGATGGACGAACATTTTTGTATGCCGTCGTGTACAAACATTTTTTTTTTTTGTATATTGAAATTACATATAGACATTTTATTAATTTGTATAGACTAAACTTACTGAACGTGTATGACTCAGAAGCGCACAGAGGTATTTGGTTAAAGTAACTAAAAACTAGTAGAAAGCATTTTATATTTGTCTTTTAACGCACCTGATAGTAACTCTAATTTATTGTCCTAATTATTTCAACTTAATTAACACAAATTATTGCTACATTATCATTTTTATACCTAGTTTATTTTAGGTTTTCTGTGATAATAATTCGAAGGAGTAAATTTTAGGTTTTAATTGCGTTAATATTCAAATTTATACTAGAAACCTATTAAATTAGTCTATTTTATCAACGATTACAAAGGTATTAGACATTTAAAATACAAAGGTAGCTCACCAGAAAAAGCGAAGCTATGTTTTTACACGCTTTATTAGCTTCACCGGTATGTGTGTATGTAACCGACCCCTTTGAGCTCGATTTTGTCCCACTTTGAACGATTAGATTTCGTTCAAACTTTGTAGACGTATCGAGGACCGATGACAATACCCTAATTTGAGAAGATTATTCCAATTTTCAATATAAAAAAAAAAAAATTTTTTAGTTTTTTTCGAACTATTAATTACAATTACTACAAGCCATCTAGACCCAAATGAGATCAGTTACTTATTTTTTATGGAAAATAAGGCATTAATCTCTGTCTATAATAAAACTTTAACGGGACAAATTCCGTACATTAAAAATATTTTTTAAGAACATTTTTGGAGGGCACTTTATATATATAATCGCTTGGTGCCGTGAAACAAGTTTTATCTGCCTGTCTGCCTCTTGGCCGCGCATCACGCTGAAACTAGAGAATGGATTCAAATGAAACTTTGCATGTTTTGAGTACTTAATACGAGGTAGGACTTAGGAATTTTTTCATTACGGAATTCAGCACAGTTTCTTTAGGAGAAGGGGTGGAAGTAAATTACACACAAACTCGTAAAACGCGTGAGAAAGTTAGTAGATAAATAAAATTCAACAAACACAGAACATTATCTAATTGCGTAAATCGCCGAAGCATGTCATAGAGTTTCAAGAGCCTGTTTTGTCTACTGTATGGCGCAGGCCTTCTGTTAGTAATTAGTATTCTGTTTTGAATTGATGACTTTCCTGGCGCAGCGTTGAGTGCTGTGGTATCAAGTGGTGTATTCGTTTCCCATTGGGGGCTAAGTGGAAATTTATAACTTTTGAATTTCATCTGGTCTGCTCTGGTGGGAGGCTTTGGCTGAGTGTAGTGACTACCATACCGACCAAGACGTGGCGCGAAGCTATTAGGCGTTCAGTTACGTTATCGCGTAGAAACCGGTTAGGTGACAGGTTTAATATAACTGCCATACCGCCTAACCCGTTACCATCTTAGACCACATTATCACCTGGATGTAACCAGGTGAGATTGCAATCAAGATATAACTTAGAGTGCAATAAAAAAATTCAGCTTCTCATACTCGCACAGCTCTGGTGGATAGTCAGCCTTAAGCGTTCTATAAATGTTAGTTTCAGTTAAATAAAAGTGTAAATAGTTTGATTTTTTTTAGTTCAGACACACCTCATCGAGTTGCTGTAAGTATTATTGGATTAAATATTAAATTCATCAATAGCCTATACAATATCTCTTGCTTCAACGGTAAAGGAGACCTGCATACTTTAGAGTTGTACATAATGTTCTCAAAGGTGTGTGGAGTCCACCAATCCGCACTGGGCCAGCGGCCTTAACCTTAACCCCTTATCACTGTGGGAGGAGACCTGTGCTCTGTAATGGGTTGATATCATGATGTTGATGATGGTTTTTCTAGTTTCATAATGACGAAGGGGGAGTCGCGGGGAGCCGCCCAGAATCGTGCGTTTGTGAACGCCCTACAAAAGACCTATGTCCAGCAGTGGACGTCAATCGGTTGATTTGTTGAGCCGCTGGCTTAATAAGGTTGGTGACCCCTGCAAATAATTAAGCAAATCTTTGAAGTATTCTCTTTTAATTTCAAGATACAATGCGACCAATTCGTTGTATGATAGTTATCTCACTGGCTTATACGGTCTTGGGGACCAAATACTCCAAAGTGCCCACGGCTTTTAAAGCCTACAATTTAACTCCCGATGTAATACCTACGGCACCTGAAAATTTCCTTAATGTAAGTACATACTACTTTTTTAAATTTATAAATTTAAAATGCATATTACAATTTATAACGTGGCCTCCGGTTATAGCGCAGTGGGTAGGAGCTCGACTTTACATTCGGGGGCCCGAGTTCGAATCCCAGCACGCACCTGTAACTTTTCTAAGCCATGTGCGTTTTAAGTAATTAAAAATATCATTTGCTTCGACCGTGAAGTAAAATATCTTGAGGAAACCTTCATGTCTGAGAGTTCTACATAATCTTCTCAAAGGCGTGTGTAGTCCACCAATCCGCACTGGACCAGCGTGGTGGACTACTCCTTTACCCTTTCTGGTTGTGGGAGGAGACCCGTGCTTTGTAGTGGGCCCGACATTTTGAATCGTGGCCTGAGCGCTTTACCGACTCAGCTACGGATCCTATATCATACCTATAGCAACTGTAGCGTCATCTAGAAGAAATCATTGTACTGGTTCGATATACTTTAATACCGTATAACAACGGTCACTTACATTAATATAGCAATATCTATGCCAACATTTAGCACGATCCGTCCAGCACGGCAGCATTGGCAGGAGACAATTCCCCGGGGAAAAGATGAAAAATTATCTCATCCGAGAGCTTTATCAACTCTTAGGGCATTGGCGCACAAGTGGAAATAATATTCAAATAATATATTTGTAATAATAAACGGGGGTAAACTTTTCCTATTCCATGTTCCAGTGATTTAGCAGGTGGGCACGTTAAGTATATCCCTTGTCCCCGGGGATATAATTGTCTCCTGCCCATACTAGCCGTGCTGGAGGTGGACACGTTAATTATATACCTTGTCAGGGGATATAATAGGGGGATATAATTTTTATCTCCTGCCGTTGCTAGCCCCAGTGGTATGACCTGTATATGAACGTGATATATCAGTCAGTCAGTTAGTCCGTCAACTGTTCCTTTTCCATCTGTTCCTTTTACAAAAAGGTGCAAAGGCTTACAGTGGTAATGATTTTCAACAAATAAACGGGCTGTGTGTGTGTCCTTACAGACAGTGTAATTTTAGAAACTATATGCTGTTTACCGGTGTACGGATAAACCCGATTGGATTTTCGTTACGCCGTAATATATTAAGTATAGTATATGTTTATTTAAAAACTAGCTGCTGCCCGCGACTTCGTCTGCGTTTGATTTTTCTTTTTATGTGGCATAAAATTTAGTTGTAGTTCTAAAGAAATTTAAAAGTATTCAGTATCACAAAGCCTGTGCCAAATGAGGGGTTTGCTGCTGTCCGCTGAGGAGTTCTGTCCTGTATCTCCAATCACATTCATCAGATGTACACAAAGTTTGGGCAAAATTAAACACATATAATAACCTCCATAATACAAAAATAATCATTTAAATCGGTAATAATTTGTCGGAGTTATGGTGTAAAATCGTCAAACAATTTCATCCCCTCTCCCAAAGGAACCGAGCTTAATGTCGGGAAAAAAAGTATATATTATTATCTATATTACTTCTAACATATCCAAGAATATGTGTACAAAGTTTCATGAGGATCGGTTAAGCAGTTTTTGCGTGAAAGCGTAACAAATAAACTTACATTGACATTTATAATATTAGTAAGGATTTTTCAGTAATCTATATATATAAAAGAGGATGTTTGTATATATGTCATCGATAAACTCAGAAACTATTTGACCGATCATTATGAAAAATGGTATGCTTATGTATTTTTTCACGGAGAAGGTTTATATGCTATGCCCATTGATGTAACTCCCCACCAGGCGGCGCTGTCAAGTATCGACTTCCGCCCCGTTCAACCGATTGTCATAAAAATTGGTATGACCATGTATTTTTCCACGGAGAAAACGAACATGCTATGTCCATTGATGTAACTCCCCACCAGGCGGCGCTGTCCAGTATCGACTTCCGCCCCGTTCAACCGATTGTCATAAAAATTGGTATGACCATGTATTTTTCCACGGAGAAAACGAACATGCTATGTCCATTGATGTAACTCCCCACCAGGCGGCGCTGTCAAGTATCGACTTCCGCCCCGTTCAACCGATTGTCATAAAAATTGGTATGACCATGTATTTTTCCTCGGAGAAAAAGAAAATGCTATGTCCATTGATGTAACTCCCCACCAGGCGGCGCTGTCAAGTATCGACTTCCGCCCCGTTCAACCGATTGTCATAAAAATTGGTATGACCATGTATTTTTCCACGGAGAATGTAAATATGATGTCCATGTTATTAAATATCACCATCATATAGCGCTTCAATGCATTAAGTTCTATAGCGATCAACTGATTCAAAATTTTATATGCGGCAATGAATGCAATAAAATGTTTTCTCAATAAATTCAATGAGTTATTTTACAACTTATATTAAATAAGAAAATAAAAGAAATAACTAACCTTCTTTTGTAAACAAAAAAATATAATTTATTTAAAAAGCAAATCAGCTAACTTCAAATATATCATTTGTTATTGAAAATAAAAATAAAGCAATAAAATAAAAAATAACTTATAATTATTATTTTTAAATAACATGATCATGTACTAAAAAAATTGATTTGTAATTTTAATTGTAAGTGTAATTTAATGAAAGTCAATAATACTCTTAATTAGTAAGTATACTCAAGACTTTAATAATAATAAATAGTTAATTTAAATTGTAAATAGAAAAGAATTAACTAATTAATTGTTTATGTAAATAGATAAAACAGGTGCTACACAAATAATATTATTTACAATGCCACGGAAAAAATCAAATATCGGAAGATCAACGAGAAATACGAAGCAACAGGCAACCAGAAGAACTACAGAAAAACCGCAACAAAAAAAAAAAAACTATTAGAATCAAACAGACTTCGAGCTTCGTCTTTGAGAGCTAATGAAACAGATAGTGAACGTGTTGTTCGAGTTACAGACCTACGATCAAGAGCGTCTTCATCAAGAGCTGCCGAAAAACCTGACGAACGAGCTCAACGTTTGGATGATCAAAGATTAAGACAAAATCAGTTAAGAACTAAAACCGATCTTAATAAAGCAGCCTTTAATTACGATAAGAAATATGATTACAAGATCCATCCCGATGTGGTCATTGGTTCAATGAATGATGATGACAACTAACCGGGAAATTATTACTAAATTACGGATTATGCTTCATGAAAATAATTGTTTGATTAGAGATTTTAAATCTGCATTAGAAGGTGCGACAACAGATGATTTCAGGGTCATTATTAGAGCAGATAAAAACCTTCGAATGAGCATGAAAGACGCTTTAATGCACCCGTGGCTTCTGAAGTCGCAGCTGTAATTGTTGGTACAGAAATTACAAAAAGAGATATTATTATCACTAAGCGAGATCAAACCAAGCAACGTGTCAAACGATCAACTGATCGTTTAAAACAATAATCTAAATAAAAACAAAAAAAAAAAAAAAAATTTAATATTAATTAATTAATTATATTATTAATTAAAATTTATCTTTTAAAACATTAATTACATCTAAACGCGAGTGATAATATCATTAATAATTACCATGTCCAAGCTATTGCAATAGTTGTCTCTGTTTCGTCACCGTAATCTTAGAAAATATTTTTTTTTATTTCAAACGCACTTCATCGATTAAAAAACTAAAAGTTATCATTTTAGCTTTAGTACTCACCGATTACTTGATTGGTAATTGTATATGACCAATTATTTTCACCAAACGCATTATCAGCATAACTGCACAAATTTTCGAAAGTATACCTAACCTACCCTTTTTGCGTAAAATATTTATTGAGCAGCTGATAACTTGTATATTATCAAAATATATAAAAGGCAAAGGTCACTGACTGACTGACTGATTGACTGATCTATCAACACACAGCTCTAACCACTTGACGGATTGGGCTGAAATTTTGCACACAGATAGTTATTACAACGTAGGCGTCCGCTAGGAAAGGATTTTTTTAAATTCCATCAGGGATGAAAGTTTGTAAAAAATTCTTCATTTATCAATTTATTTTTCAAGCTACATCAATTAAACTTTGATTTTAGGTTTTCGATTTATAATAAAGAAATACGTAATTCATAGGGGATCAAAATTAATATGAAAGTTTCTGATTTTCTAAGTAATTTCCGTTCATATTTTTCTATAAGCAGCAAGACCTTTTTTTAACCCTTTGTAGTAAATTTAACAAATCAAAAATAAAACTTAACGTGAGCGAAGCCGCGGGCAAAAGCTAGTAATAATAATAAATAAGTCGGATTTCAATTTATACATTGTCTTATATTATTGTATAATGATTGCAGGTCTACTATCCCACCGCTGAAGTGTGCTTAGGAGATGTGATCTCACAAACCCAAACGTTGGTGAAACCAAAAATCGGCTTCAACTTCAAACCGGGTGTAAACTATACCATTATAATAATAGGTAAGCATGGTGGAGTGAGGTACATAATTACATTCAATTCAAAATTTCTTTATTCATGTAGGCCTATCACAGGCACTTATGAAGCTTTCATACATAAATGTTTACATATTTGTAAGGGGATGGTGATAACTTCGTTCGCCAACTTAAACCTAAAGCTACGATATTGGATACAACCACGCGTTACTTTGCGGAATTCCATGATATATTATGAAAATTAAGCTTAATCTGCTGTACTCCGCGAAAAGCAGGAGAATCTGTATGGTAATTTACAACTTTCCCAATCCTGATACTCCAAACCAAACAGATCTTCAGCAATTTCGCACGTTTCGCTCCGAAACCGGAGCATACTCAGATGTTGATTTTACAATGAATAATTGTTACATAATATATGTAAGTGTCTTAACATTCGTAGAGTTATTTAATCAAGAATGATAGAGTAACAGAAAACATTGATACACTGATCGGAGCGTAGACTAGTAGCAGTAAAGCATTTTGTGACAGAGTTCCTCCGGGGAAGTACTTATGCTTATTTCTGCCGCCAAACAGCATTGTAACAATGCTGTGTTCAGTGGCGTGCATTGGGTTTCTTACCAGGGTGTGCATACACCAGGAAAATTGCATAAAACGGCAACAATTCTCCTCCTATTCGAGTTATATATCAATGTTAGGGTATGCAGTGCTTTTGTGCATGTATGGAGTGCACGCCACTGGCTGTGTTCCATGTTTCCGCGTGTTTATGTCATTTATTGATTTTCATTATTTTTGTTAATTCTTAACAATGCTTATTTATATAAATAAAAAAACAACACATTTAAAAAATTATAAAAAAAAAACCATCCAAGCGAAAGCTTCTTAAGATGTTGGTTGAAGCTTTTCGCGAGAAGACCATTGACTGAAACGACTATCGGAACAACGGTTGACTCAACACTCCACACGTTTTTAGATACTTTAAGAATTAACAGGCTTTTATAATTTTATTGTTAGGTAGGTACGCGTCGCTAGTTACTACGCGCGTGGCGGTCTTTAACTTAAATAGGGCTGTCATAAGTGAATACTTAGAATGTTTACGGTTAGTTTGTATGGGAAAATAAACATGCTTCTTTTGATTAAATATTTGTTTATACATTAATTTTTTTTTTTTTTTTTAATTTTTTTTTTAAATATACTACGACAATACACACATCGCCATCTAGCCCCAAAGTAAGAGTAGCTTGTGTTATGTGTACTAAGATGACTGATGGGTATTTTAATGAATTATATATATAAATACTTAGAAAATACATATAAACACCCAGACACAGAAATCCATTCATGCTCATCACACAAACATTTTCCAGTAGTAGGAATCGAACCCACGGCCTTGGGCTCAGAAAACAGGGTCGCTGCAAACTGCGCCAATCGGCCGTCAAAATACATCAATCAGTATACATCAATCAGTATACGTATAGCTCATGGAAAGTATTCGATGACGATGACGCGAGCACCAACTCGTTTACCCAAAATGTGCTTAACGCGCCTTAATAAGTTGTACTTCAAAAATACTAGGACTTCATGATCCGTAATGTAATGTAGTAGCTAGATTAACAAGGCACGATCCTCTCGTACTTCCAGACCCCGACGTTCCATCCGCGCAAGCTCCTGTACTACGAAGCTACCTCAACTGGATGCAAGTGGACGCTTGCGCCAGTACCCCGGGGCTTCTCGCGGGGACTACGATAGCGGATTATATGACGATCAACCCCTACCCGGGCTCGGGGTACCATCGCGGCACAGTGCTGTGCTATGAGCAGACTAGACCGCTTGATCTTGGGGCGATAGCGCGTAAACGGTGAGCGATACCTTCTTCTTTTCCTGGTGCCTCTCCGCTATTGGAGGTTGGCCGTCTTCTCTTTATATAATATCGGTCTTTCGTCAAATGGAATCGTTGTGCTTAAAGACTATCCCAGTTCATTCAATTTACGTTCTCTTTTTCTCAATTACACACTTTGAGAGTCTGTGGCATAATCGAGTGTGTTGCGTAATTCAAAAAGGCTTGTTCAAACGGTTTTATCGCAAATACTTCGACTTTTTTACGCCCAAATTACTGATTTTAATTTCCATCAAAACGTATAATAAGATTGCTTCCTAAGTTTTCTGATGCACAATACTTATTTGTTTTGAAGTACTGAAGTTGTTTAAGGTGAATCTATTTTAGTTGTTTAATATGTATTATGTTCGTTAGTGATAACAGGCATTTACCCGATTCTCTACGGACGAGATTACCATACTTTAATTGTTTACAGATTGGCGGTGAGACGTTACCGTTTTGACGTGGTCGCCTTCGCGACGACGTATGGTTTGACGCTCGTCGGTGGTAACTTCTTCAGAGTCGCAGTGCCAGCGGTCTACGACGAATACTACTGTAACAATTGCCCGACTTGCCTTACAGATGTATATGTTAAATAAGTTAATATTGGTAATAATAATTTATGAAAAGAGTTTATGCTGGAGCTATGAGTTTTATTAACCGCCGAACCGGAATAAGATAACCGTTAACTCCGCTCTCATCTCTCACAAAACAGAAAAAATCTTGTTAAACAATAAAATTATGTTGGAAAAGAGCAATCTGCTGAGTTTCTTGTCGGCTCTTCTCAGTGGAATCTGCCTTCCAAACCGGTGGTAGAGTTACTACAAACAGACTGACTTGACGTTTCAAAAGTGCTTATAAATTAGGCCTACTTGAAATAAAATTTTGAATTTTAAATTTTTGTTATAATCGTCGGACCAAGTAAATATCCTACCTGATAGTGGGAAATCATTGTCCATAATCTTAGCAACACTGCATGGCTTCTTTACGTAGAGTATTGTAAAGAAGTGCCCCCTCAACCTATATTTAGTTATTTAGTAGTTTTGCTAATGAAGATGAAAAAAAAATAAATCCTTTTGGAGCTGTCAGGATTTTAAGCAAAATTGGAACCTTTTTTTTTTAAATTTCTTTATAATTTTCTATTATGAGTTTTAGGGTTGTTTAGAATTTTCTAGAATAATACCGTTTTTGTCGGCGGTAAAAGGAACCTATTTATTTCTTTTTAATTGAGGTTTACACGAACTTATCATGTGCTGTTACTGGTGGACAAGTAAATGATATCCATTTTTTAGTGGATCGGGGGATAAATTTTCTTTGTCCTGCATAAGCTAGCCGTGCTTAGGACAAGATTATTGTACTGCTTGACTCGATCAGGAACCTCTATAAGGCGGGAAATAGGTAAACAGAAACTCTGGGTAAAATCGCGGGTAAGTAATAATAATAATAATAACGTTTAATTCAGATAAAAATCCATAGCTACAACAATAACAATTATCTTATTTACTATATAATAAATTAAAATTGGCCAAACCTATAAATAATAAATAATTACGAAGCTCCTAAGTAAGTTAGGTTCCCTCTTGAGTACTTGGGTGGGGTGTGTGAGTACCAACCCAGTGCTCCATAAAGGGATTTTCCCATTATTTTCAAAATATTGTTGGAGCTTCCGCGCATTCTGCTCATCATTGATGCAGATCTTTTTCTCATGATTGCGTAGAAGTTATCAACGTGATTCTCCGCAAACATTTTTGATGCACTGCGCGGCAGCCCCAGCTATACTCTGAAGCCATTAAATGCCAGTAAAAAATATAATAATAAAATAGCACGAATGTAAAATACCTGCTACACACAAAACTTTATTAAAACCGTCACATGTGTTGGCGCGGAGCCAGTGCCGAGTCTCTCAGCGGTTTTCACTTTGACCCGTTTGGAAATACACGGGAAAAATAATTATTGTTGTATCATGTTGCAGAGTAGGTATAGTTATACAGAGTTCCAACGAATGACCTTTGACCGTTCTATAGTAGTGCTTTTTGTGACAGAGCTCGTCCGTCCGGGGAAGGACTACCGCAACGTTTATTTCTGCCAATAAGCCTTTTATGAACTCCAGGAAGTGGTTGCCGGTGCTACAGGCACATGAGTCTTAACACCTACGCCCCAGGTTGACGACCGATTGGCGCAGATTGCGGCGACCCTGCTTTCTGAGTCCAAGGTCGTGGGTTTGATTCCCACTACTGGAAAATGTTTGTGTGATGAGCATGAATGATATTCTAAGTATTTATGTATATTATTTATAAAAAAAAAAAGTATTCATCAGTCATCTTAGTACCCATAACAGAAGCTACGCTGAAATTGGGGCTAGATGGCGAATTGTGCATTGTCGTAGTATTTAAAAAAAAAAATGTTGCTGGGCCCAGGGTGGCAATTCTTTGGCCATGTTTCTTTGTACAAAATGCAAAGAGTTGCACTGTTCATAGTCGATAGTATTCCACTAAACATCAGGTGGTCAACCTGCTTGGCTTCATTAAATGCGTATAAAGCCTCTACAATGTCGCGACGCTGTGTAGACAACGTCGGTTACCATCTGTTCATTACACTATTATCACACCTACAGAGATCCAGTGAAGGCACCTAGCCTTACGGTAGCAGTCGTACGATAAGTATGGGCAAGAAGGACCCTTTTTGGACACAGTAGTAAGGGATCTTCTTAACTTCTATAGTCTATACATTATCGTGACGCTGTCTAGACCATGTCGGCATTTACCACAAGACCGAAGACTTCAAAATACTGCGTCTCTTCTTTTTACTATTGCAATACAATAAATAAATAAATAAATAAATAAATATACTACGACATTACACACATCGCCACCTAGTCCCAAAGTAAGCGTAGCTTGTGTTATGGGTACTAAGATAGCTGATGAATATTATTATGAGTATAATACATTATACACATAAATACTCATAATGTACAGATAAACGCCCAGACCCTGAAAGACATTTATGTTAAACACACAAACATTTTCCAGTTGTGGGCATCGAACCCAAGGCCACGACTCAGAAAGCAGGGTCGCTGCCGACTGCGCCAGTCAGCAAGACAGCTTCGGTGTACAAAGCCTCTAAATATTGTCATAGCAAATGCGTTTAACTACTATTCTGTTTAACTTAACTTCTTTATACTGTGGTTCAATTGAGATATCTTTTCTTTATGCTGTGGTTATACAGAGGTCCTATCGGGGGAGTCTTGTTGGCCTAACTAGTAACGGAAAATTTGCTTGTACAAATTGTTTCTACTAAATACTATTAAGTGCGACAAAACAAGTGTGGCATAAACACGATTTTTATGCTGGTCTTTACATAATATACACCGAAATACTGATTTTTAAGCCACTAAGTACAAAGTTACAATGAAAATATGATAAAATAAATATTATACTAAGTGCAGTCATGCTACGTACTTCTATTTTGATAATGTGGGATGGTGATAACAAAAAAAAACGACCGGCTAAGTTTGTTGTGGGTTTCTTCTTAGACCGCGTTTGGAAACCTCGTAGCTTTAGTTTTAAGTTTACGAACATGGTTATCGCCATCATCTCACTACCGTGTACTTCTCATGTAATGTACGCATTAAAAGTGCTTGTAAAAAGATATTTTTGACTTTGTAGATTTTGTAGATTTTGTAGATTCGACTAGAACCTCAAGTTGTCAAATGTTCACTCTAGGCAGAGAACCCTTTTCGCATAGAACCAAGCAGTTTCAATACTTTTAAGCTAGATGGCGTTGTAATAAAAATGATAATATAACAACAAATTATGTGATATTGGTAGTTATGATATTTTTTACTTATTACGGTCCCACGCAACTTCGTCCGCGTATGAGTCAACCAGATAGATATTCCTCTTCCGCATCCGCTTTTTTTTTAAATTTAATTAGGAACAATTATTTCATTAATTATTTTGATGTAACTTACTTCCTTGCTCCTTGCTTCCAATGCGTGCGATGTAATAATCGCACGCATTGAATAGGAAAAGGAATATTTTTTCCAGTTTTTGCAACATTTTTCATTGATAATCCGCTCCTATTGGTCTTAAGATGATGTTACAATTATTAATTGTAAAATCAACATGTCCTGAGGAGGCTCCGGTTTTAGAGCAAAAAGTACGTAGAGGGAACATTGCCGAAAAGCTGTTTGGTGTGGAGTATAAGGATTGGAGAAATTATAAATTACAACATACAGATTCTCCTGCTTTTCGCGGAGTATAGCAAATTGTTGTTGATATTGTTGTTGTTGATGTTTTTAAGTCACTGTGTGTTTATTGCAATATGCAATAAAATTTTATGTATATTACTCATAAAAATATTCATCAGCCATCTTAGTACCCATAACTACACTTACTTTGGGGTAGATGGCGATTTATGTATTGTCGTAGGATATTTATTTTATTTATCACAGAAAAAAGAGTTAACTTGTAGTGGATTAAATAAAAACTATCCTACTCTATATTCTTTTCTGGTATTAATACGTAAAAGGGTTTTAAAACCGCGAATTTCTCAGAGAAAACGTCTAAAGTGGACTCTATTCAGTTCTCCATATAATGATCGTTGGTGCCCTTAACGCTAAAAGCCTCGAGTAGTTTCGGCCCTTCCAACCCTCGTAAACGATGGAGAGAAGTCAATTTTTCAAAAACATTGAACCGTCCCAGGAAAGGCTACACTAGAATATATGGGTGCCTTTTAAGGATAATCTTAACCAAGTAAATAAATGCAAGCAATATTTTTTTATCCTCTACTAGTATCTCAACTGGTATCTAAGTGATGAAATCAGTCTAAGGGGTTATCATAATTTTCATCACATCAACCCATAACCGGTCCACTACAGGGCACGGGTCTCCTTCCACAATGAGAAGGGGTTAAGGACGTAGTCCGCCACACTGGCCCAGTGCGGAATGATGGACTCCACACACCTTTGAGAAATTATGCAGAACTCTTAGAGGTGCAGATTTCCTCACGATGTTTTCTTTCACCGTTTAAGCAAGTTTTATTTTAATAACTTTAAACGCACATAACTTAAAAAAGATAGAGGTGCGTGCCGGGATTCGAAAGGGGTAAGAGAGTTATCGTAAACCCGCGGTTATCGGTTTCTACGCGACATCCTACCCGAACTCTTAGTCGCTTGGCGGCACGTCTTTGTCGGTAGAGTGGTCATTAGCCACGGCAGAAGCATCGCACAAGACCAGATCAAAGAAAGTTAAGAAATGAGTAGTTCAGCAATCCGCTCTGGGCCAGCGTAGTGGACAACTGATTTAGCCGAACATAACTCGGCCCCCTGAAAGTGAAGTCGAAATCCTACCCTTCATATATAAAAATTATTATACTTATACTTATGCCTATCCTATCCTATCCTATCCTATCCTATCCTATCCTATCCTATCCTATCCTATCCTATCCTATCCTATCCTACTTAAGATATTATAAATGTCAATGAAAGTTTGTTTGTTACGCATTCACGCAAAAACTACTTAACCGGTCCTCATGAAACTTTGTACACATATTCTTGGAAGTGTGAGAAGTAATATAGGATACTTTTTATCCCGACATTAAGTTTGGTTCCTTTGGGAGAGGGGATGAAAGTTTTTGATGATTTTACACCATAACTACGACAAATTATTACCGATATAAGTAATTATTTTTGTACTGTAGAGGTTATAATATGTTTTTAATTTTGCCCAAACTTTGTGTAGATCTGATGA
The DNA here is from genome assembly GCF_905163445.1 of Pararge aegeria. Classification (NCBI taxonomy): domain Eukaryota; kingdom Metazoa; phylum Arthropoda; class Insecta; order Lepidoptera; family Nymphalidae; genus Pararge; species Pararge aegeria. Next base: position 2,149,870 of record NC_053200.1, on the reverse strand, counting down.
ATGTGGTTGGAGATAGAGGACAGAACACCTCAGCAGACAGTAGCAAACCCCTCATTTAGCGATAATGAATACTTTAATTTTTTTTTTTTATTTAATGCCACATCAAAAAACAAAATAAAACGCAGACGAAGTCGCGGGCAATAGCTAGTATGTAATATTTTTATAGTAAGGAAATTATGCCACCTAAAAATAGAAATAGCGCTGGAAATATTATTCGCACCATACCTACAGCGCTCTAAAAAATTACGATATTAATAAAATACATCATCCACGGTACCTAGCAGTTGTGTTCTAACAACAAAAAAATGGATACTTTTTATAACAACCACTAAAACTTTTTTATGGCTGGCAACACCCGTAAATGGTATAAATAAAATATAGCGCGGCAACACCGACGCGCTGGCGGAGTATGCAATAATTTCCACGTTTTTGGCGATCCGAGAGGTTTTGCCTCTTTTCGATTATAATTTATAGCTTTGAACGAGGCTCCGTCTGGTATAGTGAGTAAGGCCGGATCAGACGGGAGACTTTTTGTTCTAAAACTTTATACCCCGCCACTTTTTTTTTAATTACGATAGTCCAGCGCTTGATGTCAGTCATGCCTGTTGAAAAGCAATGATGAGGTCAAGGTGTACGTTGGAGCCTGCTTGCCTAGAAAAATTATGTTCCATATTGCCTTGAAGGTACTCAAGTTATACGTGGCATAAGCATATGTATATTTTCTGCCTATAATGTTTTGACTGCCTATAGCTGCCTCGGTCTAGTGGTTAGCGGGTCAGGCAAACATAGCATCGATCTTAGATATCCGGGTAAATGCTCAGTTCCTATGGGGTAGTGATATTCGCAATTCTGCTATAACCTTTATAAAAGTATATTCATTCATTCATTCAAGATGCTTAAATGATAGACCGACTAATGTATAAGTTTAAACAATGTGCTAAAACACATTTTTTACAGCGTGGTACTGGATACCGTTGATTAAGGGCGTGGTTCCAAGTGGGCCACCTGTTTTGTTCGTCAATTAATACTATAAAAAAGAGTTTCTTAATGCCAAGGTTTCTAAGAAGCACACCGCTTTGTTATAATCCCTAGCAAGATGGAAAAATATTTGTAAACATTCTTATGTTGGAAAAGAGTAACTGCTGAGTTTCACGCCAGCTTCTTCTCTGTAGAATCTGCCTTCCGCACCGTTGGTAAAGTCACTACAGACATACAGACTTGACGTTTCCAAAGTGCTTATTAGAAGAAATATAGAATTTTGTAGAGACCGTCGCAAGTGTGCTCTCACGGTTTGCCGGAGCGTATAAAAAGTCATAAATGCTGTCGTAAAATTGTTTGGCCGAACCCCCGGCCGCCGTAATCAGATCACGTCCTGTACTGATAAAACAGTACACTCGTAACTGTTGCTGATAAAGAACCTATTGGAAAAATGGGATTTATTTAATTGGCGGCAGTAAAAGTAGAGCGTAGATTGAGGTTATGTCGTGAGACAAACAGTGCCCAGGGGACTATCAGTTTCGTCTCTGAAAAACAACTTCTTATCCGGATCGAACGTCCATAATAAGATGATAAATTTTTTTATTCAGTCCTGATAAGACATACTTGTAACTGTTGCTGAAAAGGAACGCACTATGTACTTACTATCTACGTTTCGTGAAAAACTTCATAAATATGAAAAAAATTTAAATCCTTAAATAAATAATAAAAATGTGATACATGAAATATGATCCAAGTTAGGTTATATGTGTTGCCTAGTGAAAATCGATTGTATGTATGTGATTTATTTAATTTATAATATATTCTTAAGTAAATATCATTATTATATATTACTTTTGTATTGGTACTTATTTTTTTTTTATTTGAATTTCGTTACAAGTATTGTTTTATATATTTTATATTTTTTATTTAAGTAATGAGATATTATTTTATGGGTACATATGCACCACCAGTGGCGTGCATTGAGGGTAAGCACTAAGCGAGCAGATGATATAAAATTAAAAAAATCACCAGTACTAGTTATATAAACTTAAGCATCGGCATTGTAAAAATTATAAAATGCCTACCCTTAAGTTTTTAATAAGTCGTACTGGAGATTTTCTTGATATTATCTGCATACCCTGTGCATACCCTCTATGCACCCCACTTTGCACCACCTACCTATTTTCTGTATTTCTTTCCTTCGCCATTGGTTGCCTGGAAGAAATCTCTATGAAGCGATAAGGCCGCCAAATTGTATACGTTGATTTGTTATATTTTCTTTTTTTATGTACTTTTTGTGGTGTGCAATAAAAGTATATTCATTCATGTATGCCTAGCTATCTTCTTTTATAAGCGCTAATAACTTAGGTACGAACCATCTTTTGGGGTAATTCATTATATTTTAATTGTTTTTTTTTTTTAATTATAATTTAAAATACTTTACTCATTTTTTAACCTGAGGTTTTACCTGAGTTCAACACATATTATTATTATTATTACTACTTGTATTTTTTTATCATTATAAAGTACAATACGCATAACTCATCTTATTCCGGATTAATGCACCTCTCTATAGGTCACATCAACAGTTTTACGATTAGGTATAGACAATATGACGTGCGCTGTCAGTTGTGTTTTGTTTCTAACGAACGGCTAGATTATTGTTGCGATTTTAAATATATTTTCTTATTGATAACTATTATATTTTGATACTTATTATCCTGTTCCTGACTAACAGAAATCAAACAAATAAAAAAAAAATGAAAATTCGTTCATCCTTTCTCAGGTTATAAATCGTGTAACTAACACGACTTTGTTTTATAAATATAGATTATTAGGCATTGTCTTGTCCATCGTTAATGAAAACAGGCATCAGTGGTGTAAAGATTTCTGAGGTTACTTTCCCAATAGCCTTACACGGCCAGTCGGGGCTCCCAATATGAGTTTCAGATGTACAAAACACCTATGAATAAGCGTGATTTATGAGGTTATAAATTTGAGAGCGGGAGTTTGAACGGAATGCTCCTCTCGCCATATTTCAAAGTAATGTTCTCTGTTTAGGCTTCTGAATGTTGACTTAGAATAATATTTAACTGTTTATTATGTAAAGTTGACGTCCTAAAGGACCCTTGTACGATTTTCGGATTTTAGGAATTTTCCTTACGCAGGGATATGTGGAAGTTACCGGGTTTGATCTTCACTGTATTTTTTTAATTTTTTTTTTGTTATTAGGTACACAAAACAGGTAATAACTAAAAGTAAATCTAAATATAAGTAATTACAAGTTTTGTTCTAAGCTACAACCCAAAGTATGTGTACACAACTTGGAATTAAATTAAACAGAAAGTAAAGATAAAATTAAAGTTGAAACAAAGAAAAAAATTATATATATATATCTGATTTCCCTAAAGATTAGACTCTTATACATGATACGCTTCTCGTAGAATATCTTCTTCTTCTTCTTTGAGTTAATGGCTTTTTGTCAACCTCGTAGAATATTAAACGTTATCAGTTTGACTCGGCGCAATTTGCAGCGAACCTGCTTTCTGAGCACAAGGCCGTGGGTTATATTCCCACTACTGGAAAATGTTTGTGTGATGAACACGAAGGTATTTCAGTGTCTGGGTGTTTATCTGTATTTATGTATATTATTCATAAAAATATTCATCAGTCGTCTTAATATCCATAACACAAGCTACGCTTACTTTGGGACTAGATGGCGATGTGTGTATTGTCATAGTTTATTTAGTATATTTATTAGTTATGAGGAAGCACTGTCGAAAGACGGTCGAACGAAAAACAAACTCACGGTGATCGAAGCTCTGGGCACGAGGTAGTTTTTAAATAATACTGCTTTAACCGATAATAGTAGGTCCCGTAAAGTCTTTTATTTCAATAATTTTTGTATCAAAGCTTCATGTCGCGTACCTAGATAGTATTTTAACATAGGATCATTATGGGACGGAATACCGTAGCGTCAGAGCGTGCAACCGACGATCGGCGTATACCGCCAGACTTGTTGAGTCAACACGCCTTTTTAATGTGAAAACCCTAGGGCTGTCTCTAACTAACATACGTAAACGAAACAGCAACGTATGACTGAAAAAGAATTACTAAATGTTGGTCTTACACCCTTTTTTAACAGAGCAAGTTTGGTTAAAATTTAAGTTCATGAGTTAACTACATTAGCTTACAAAAAACAAACGGAAAAATATAAGAGAAATATCTATTAGGAAACATTGGATATAAGCAGGCGTTACTTTGCTGAAATCCATGATATATTATGAAAATTAAGCTTAATTCGCTATTAATTATATATTAATTTATTATTAGACTTAAGAATTATTCATTGCAAAGTCAACATCTCCTGAGGATGCTCCGGTTTCGGAGCGAAACGTGCGTAGAGGGTACATTTCCCAAGATCTGTTTGGTGTGGAGTATAAGGATTGAAGAAATTATAAATTACACCATACAGATTCTCCTGCTTTTCGCGGACTATAGCTAATTAAACTTAATTTTCATAATATATTAGGAAACATACCTACCAACATAGTCATCGTCGACTTATACCTAACTTAGTGAATCTTATAAATATGTATAAAAAAACCTCTTTACGCATAAGTTGATTTTTCTCTCCTTTCTTTTGGATTGTTGCGTCGTACGATTTGTACATTTTGAATCAATTTTAAATGTTTAATGCAATCCGAACCTATTAGAAAGTCGTAATTAAAATTTTCTTTAGCTACTAAGAAAACCTCCATATTTCTTTCGATATTGAATATTTTAATTTTAGAGTAACCATGCCTTTTTTTAGGATTCAGGAGCAATGTGTCTCTCATAATGAACACGTAAGATAAGTAATGTATAATTTTAGGTTAAAAAATGCCACTAATGGGTCTTTTTTTTTTAATTAGTTCGCAAAACTGACAGTCACAAACAGCTAAAAAACAAATAAAAAAAAATATAAAAAAAAATATGAGTAACTAAGAAAAGAAAAACCAAAAAAATAAAAACTAGATCTAGTCTAGATACCTACCAATTTTAATAAATGCGTACGTGGAAATAAAGTTCCAGGTAAGGAAAAAAAACCATACCTTTTGTTCTCTTACCACCATTAAGTCATATTAAATGTTCAAGTTAATATTATTATGATAAAAAAAAAACTGTTTTTTTACAATAATAACGTAATGTTGCCAGCCCTGAGGTAGGAAGAGATTATCGCTGAGCTTCGACCGACTTGAGACCGCCGAGCTGTATCCGAAAGGAGTCTTTAAGCTAGCGGCCCCTACTAAAAGCTTTAAACATTATTACTTTAAAATATATAAAATAATATTATATTAAAATCTTTATTTAAAAAATTTTTTTACCCGCGGCTTAATCCGTGTTGCAAGGACAGTTTGTTTTTACACGCTTTATATTAGCTTCACCTGTATGTATGTAACCGACCCCTTTGAGCTCGATTTTGTCCCACTTTGAAACGTCAGATTTCTTTCAAACTTTGTAGACATATCGAGGACCGATGACAATACACTAATCTGAGAAGATTATTCCAATTTTCACTAGAAAAAATAAGATTTTTTACTAATTACTACAGCTCCATCTAGACCCAAATGTAAAAAACCTATGGCGTTCGCGTACCTAACAAATTCCACAGAAAACATTAAGCTACTAGATGATAGAGGGCGTTAGCTGTTACTTTTTTAATTTGTAAAATAAGATTTTTGTTAATTTATATAACTTTCAGCTATAGACACTAAGGCAGGTATGATGTTCATTTTAATTTCCAACCATTATCTTTAACTTCTCTCTTTGATCTCTATTTATCTCTTTGATGGTGAATGGGTTTCGGATTAATTTTGCTGTAATAAAAATAATAGGTCAAGAAAAACTAAAAAAAATCGCTGTCATAAATAAACTAAACTAAAAGGTAGAAATTAGTTTAGTTTTTTTATACCAAGCGTTTTTTTTAGTTTGTTTGAACTATTTAATTTATTCGATACACTTCAGTCCTACAAATGCAATGGATTCGAAAGAGGCAAAGATACCTCCCGGTGTCGTATATCATATTTTTCGGTTTTTTTTTTTTTAAAGTAAGTTGAATGTCGATGCATTGAGAGATGAGTTCCTATCTTTTTAATTTTTGTCATTTGTCCCCTTTTGGATCGCCACATATGGCACCCTTGCCATTTGTGTTACCCCTATACTAATAATAAAGGGTACCACCTATGGAGTCAAAATGGCGTCAATCAATTGGAGACCAAACCAAAGTGACAGCAGCCTCATCATTATCAACCCATTACAGGCCCACTACAAAACACGAGGTCTCCTCCCAAAGGCTTGTACCCTGGTATAATTTATAAATTAACAAAGACCCAGGGGACCCAGTCAGGCAAGGTCTAGGCCTTCGAAGCTGTATAAAAGCGGGTGCCCGACATGACTGTGTCAGTCTGCTCTGAGAGCGAAGTGGATTGACATCGAACTGATACTTTAGTCAAACGAGTGGTAGGTAAGTGTGTAGCCGAGCGAACTCGGCTACAAGTCCGGCATACGATTGACCTGCCATTGGAAGTATGTTCTGGAACTTTTTTTCGTTTATTAAGCTCTCAAGAGGAAAAAAAAACCCGATTTTGAATCATTCATTGGTGCTATGCTTATATTAGTCTTAGTGTGATGATATATATTTCTTTGATAAATGGGCTATCCAACACTGAAATAATTATTCAAATCGGACCAGTAGTTATAAAAATAATGTTTGCTTTTTATATTATTTAAATAAATTGAGAAATACATCAGGTGTAAATATTTGGAATCTTTGCACTCTATCACGTAACAATAATAAAATATATTATATCACATAGCTCGGAGAACCGATGGACGTTGGGGTTCCAAGGTGTTTGGGTGGCAACACCGCACCGATAAACGCAGCGTTGGTCGACCCCAAACCAGGACACCAAACGAGTCGTGAGTGGCCGCTGGATACATCGGCCCAGAATCGTGGAGTTTTGAACGCCCTACAAAAGACCTATGGCCAGCAGTGGACATGGCAGCGACCCTGCTTTCTGAGTCCAAGGCCGTGGGTTCGATTCCCACAACTGGAAAATGTTTGTGTGATGAGCATTAAGTGTTTTTCCGTGTCTGGGTGTTTATATGTATTTTCTAAGTATTTATGTATTTATAATTCATAAAAATATTCATCAGTCATCTAAGTACCCATAACTACCACCACTGTACCACGTACACTAATAGAGGTCAATAAGTAGAAGTCACAAAATACTCGCATGGAACTCGAATCTGGAAGCAATTTCTTTACTATCGGAAGCCTTTGAGTAGAAGATCCGATGCGCTCACTGGCAAGCTCGTTAGCGCTGTCTATTTATCCCACCTTTATAGCGCTCCTTTATGACTCTAACCTGTTTATTTTTGGCCGCGTAAGGACGTCTGCCACATATTGGTGTGTGAAAGTGCTTTAAAAGAAACAACCTCCGTGGCGCAATGCTGAGTGCTATGAATTTAAGTAGGAGGTCCCACGTTCGATTTCCGGCAGAGGCAATTGGGTTTTTATAAATTCTTAATTCCCTTTTCCGACAAAGACGTGCCGTTAAGCGATTTAGTGTTTCGATCCGATGTCGCGTGGAAACCAATAAGGGGCATGACTACCATACTCCCTAACAGGTAAGCCCTCTACCATCTTAGACTGCATCAGATTGCAGTTTAGGGTTAACGTCTAGTGGATAAAAAAAATGAAATTATGCCCAGGCCGGCGAAAGGTAATATTCATGACTGTGTTTAGTTAAACTACAAACAGGCCCTTAATAAAAGGTAATCATCAAATTAAGTTTAAAATAAAAATCACAAGTCATAAATTAGGTCGCTTTATTCGCACAGCATATTTTTTAGTTAGACCGTATCCACCACGCTGGCCAAGTGCAGATTATAAATAAATATATAAATAAATATAAATATACTACGACAATATACACCTCGGCATCTAGCCACAAAGTAACCGTAGCTTGTGTTACGGGTACAAAGATGACTGATGAATATACATAAATACTTATAATATACAGATAAACACCTTTGTTCTTATAAAAGAGTTGTTTGTGACTTAATCTGTTTTATTTCTGTTTTCTTCATTAGTTGACCACGTATTAATCTATAGGTATACTAACACATGAAATAACGAGACAAAACCATAATTGACTTTTCACAATAAAACCTACAGACGCGTGTAACGGCCACTCAAACTGCCCCCTAAACATTGTGTCCACTGTACTCCTGTAACAGGCCCATAAACCATTCTTACATATCCATTTACGTCTCGCATCTCCTTATTACAACACAATAGAGCACATTATTCATTAAACGATAAGCATTTATAACTTTGGCCTATACGTTGAAAACAACCTTATTGGTACACTCAGTTCACTATTCCACAAATAATTATAAACCTTATGTTGTATCTTATAAGAGTGTAGGTTGTTTTAATGTGGGTGGTTACATTTGGTAGTCGTAAAGACTTGGTCCGTACATCTGGTCGTTATTATGGAGGGGTAGGTTACTGCTCGATTAATTTGCTAATTGCGAGTATTGTAATGAAAATAATAAATTACCGTAAACACCAGAAAAAAAACTTTCTGCTAAATAAATTTTCTATGAACACCGACATCATTCGAAAGGGAGACGGGGAGATATTGCTCGAATCATTTGGCATCAGCAAGTATGCGTCAAAGAAGATACAAACAAAGTAGTGAGATGTTGGCGATAACCATAATCATAAACTTAAAGCTTAAGGTACGAGGGTTCCAAATGCGCCCTGGTCTAATAACAAGCCCAGAACAAACTTAGCATGGTGATTTTGTTGTTATCACCATCTCACATTGCCACTTAAAATTATTAGCAGAACAACCTGGTTAGAGCAATACTTCATACCCAAGCTTTTTTATCGATTACGTAATCCTTGATTAAAGTAGTGATACCGCATTAGATAGGAGCTTGACTTCACTTTCGAGTTCTCATCCCACCACCTCTAACTTTTCTAAGTTATGTGCGTTTTAAATAATTATACATCACTTGCTTCAACGGTGAAGGAATACATCTCGACTTGCATACCTGAGAGTTCTCCATAATATTCTCAACGGTGTGTGAATTCCACCGATCCGCACTGGGCCAGCGTGGTGGACTAGGGCCTTAAACCCTTTTCATTGTGGGTCATACGTGCCCTGTAGTGGGCCGGTAATGGGTTTATATGATGATAAATAATAAATACTACGACAATACACACAACGCCATCTAGCACCAAAGTAAGCGTAGCTTGTTATGGGTGTATAACATACAGATAAACACCCAGACACTGAAAACACACAAACATTTTCCAATTATGGGAATCGAACCCACGGCCTTCAACTCAAGCAGGGTCAAGCATATGATGATGTAAGTAGACCAATAAAAGCACTGTAATAACAACAAGTCTGTTTGTTTTTAGTGTAGCACCGCTTCGGCCGGCATGTACAATAATAAAACAAGCTTCTGTAACTTTCTGAATGTTACCTATAGTCCATCAAATTACTTATACACTAGGTACCCAGTTTGCCGTGTTTGTTTTCACGTCCGACATGAAACAACACCAGCCTCGCCAGAACGAAGTGGGAGCCAATAAAGCATTAACAATGCGGCCCTTAAGCCAAACCCGACGCCAACTTGCGCGCTTGCTTACAAAAGCTTACACTGTCACGTACAATGCTTCGCTAGAAGTGATTATAAATAAATATATATATATATATATACTAGCGGATCCCAGCGCCATCTGTTGGGCTTATTTGTGCATCTAAACCATCCAGGGTGCCACCCAAACGTATACAAAAAAATTCATTCAAATCGGTTCAGCCGTCTAGGAGTTCAGTGACATACACACGTACACAAGAAATATATATATAAAGATATATAGCAAACTTAGCAGGGTGTTCTTTTTGTTACCACTATCTCATATTGTTATTTGAAAATATTAAGAAGCAACCTGGCTAGAGCAATAGTTCACACCCAAGCTTTTAAATCGCTTACGTAATCCTTTAATAGGACTTTTCTATAAGCTTTCGCTAAATACAATGCAATTTGATCTAACTCGAAAGATAGGTTAGCTTTATATATTTATATATACAGATATATATATATATATATATATATAAGAAGGCTGTTCTTGCGATTTATAAAATGGGTCGAGAGAGTCACGAGTCACGAGATTTTACTCTTTCATCAATAAATAATAGTAAACCACTTCAATCGCGCGTTAAGTTTACACGCACACACGTAATATTTTTTTAATTTTTTTTTTATTTCATTCTAGCTTTTGCCCGCTTTTGTTACGGGTTTTGGCAAATCCCGAAGGAACCGTTTGTTTAAATGGAATTAAAAGTAACCCATGTTGCTCTCCGTACTTTGAACTAATTCTATGCCAAAAATCAAGTCGAAAAATTACTTAGTTAGGGCGTAAAGTAAGGACAAACGAACAAACTCAATTTCGCATTTGTTATTTTATTTATTATTTATTGAACTCTTTATTTGTACACCACTATGAAGTTAAAATAAAAGAATGTGTTAAAACACATTTATTACAGCGTGGTTATTATATAATTGATGAATTTCATAAGGACAAGGTTACTTGGAAGCATCCGGCTCCGCTTTCATCTCTCACAAGGTAGAAAAATTAATTTTAAAATGTAAAATGTAAATTGGTGATATTGGAAAAGAGCAACTGTTGAGTTTCTTGCGGCTTCTTCTCGGTAGAATCTGCCTTCCGAACCGGTCGTTGAGTCACTACACACAGACAGACTTGACGTTTCAAAAGTGCTTAGGCCTATTTGAAATAAATGAATTTTGAATTTTGATTTTTTGTGGATTATTTTCTTCTTTAAAACTGAGTTATTTGTTTTGCTTTTCGAGTGTTTATTAATTAATATTAGCAGCAGTGGCGTGCACTGAGTTATTTACCAGGGTATGCATACAGCAGGAAGATTGCATCAAATGGCAAAAATCCGCCTCCTATACGAGTTTTATATCAATATTAGGGTATGCAGTGCTTTTGTGCATGTATGAAGTGCACGCCACTGATTAGCAGTATGTGTTATGTTACATATCGATAAAATCAAACATAACTCTTGTATGAATAACATTGTTAATTAATAGTAAAAACTTTATTGCACTATGCAACAATTTATTTGTAGCTGTTTGTTTTACAAAAAGTTTGTTTTGTCGACCTACCTGACGCAGCGGTGAGCGTTGTGGTTTTATGTCTGTGGTTCGAGTCCCGGTAGCTCACCTACCGAATTTGGGTATTTATTATTTCCGAATTTTCTCTGGTCTGGTCTGGTGGGTGGCTAGTTTAGTAGGATTTAGCGTTCTAGTATGATGTCGCGTAGAAACAGATCAGGGGTATGGGTTAAATATAACTGCCAACTCCCTAACAGGTTAGCCCGCTACCATTTTAGACTGCCTAACCACTTACCACCAGGTGATATTGCAGTCAAGAGCTAACTTGTAGTGTAATAATAATAAATAAATAAATATACTACGACAATACACACACCGCAATCTAGTATCAAAGTAAGCGTAACTTGTGTTATGGGTACTAATATGACTGATGAATATTGTTATGAATAATATATATAAATACTTATAATATACACATAAACACCCAGACACTGAAAAAAAATTCATATTCTTCACACAAACATTTTCCGGTTGTGGGAATCGAACCCACGGCCTTGGACTCAGAAAGCAGGGTCGCTGCCCACTGCGCCAATCGGCCGTCGAATAAAAATAATAATACCTAAAAAAAAAACGTTTAAGTATATAAGTATGTATATATATAAAATTAGTCGAAAGAGTCCAACTCGTGCAGATTCTATACCATAGCCAAATTAACCTCCGACAGAAGCTGATGTAAACAATTAACCTGTTCGAAGCAAAGATCTCCCCGAGAACACGATCATGAGTAGGAAAGGAACAAGCATAATAAGAGAAACAAAAAGATAACGTATTCGATGAAGACCCTCTGTAATCTAGAATACTATCATAATTGAAAATTATACATATACTTTTATTGTACACCAAAAAAAAAGTTGTTACAGGTGGCCTTATCGTTACATAGCGATTTTCGGGCAACCAAAGGCGTAAAAGGAAAAAACAGAAAAGAGGTAGGTGTTGCAATAGATAGGATTTAAACATTACACAAATATATAAATAAAATAATTTATAAATATATTTATATACAATATACATATAAAATATAAACATCCATGAAATAGCATTACCCATTATTAATATGATCTACTTAAAATCATCTACAACATATATAAATATGTAAATATATAACATAGATACCTACTTATGTCATACATTTCTTTTATAGTAAATAATACTTCGTTGTCTCTTCCAGATAATTTAGAGCGAAGCAGTTAAAACCCGTAGCCGTCAAAGCAAACTGAGTGAAAATATTCTCACAGCGAGGAAAGCGCTTAAATCGAATGGAGGTGATGAGGTTTTAATCGAAATTCAATACTAGACGCATTTTAAGCCTTTTTCTTATTTCTGACGGTACCCATGTTTTTAGTGACAGAATCGGAGCCAAGAAAGGTTATAGATACATATACATATATCGGTTTTCTGAGCTATAATGGTGGTAGAGTCGCTACAAACAGACAGACTTGACGTTCCAAGTGTCTACTTGAAATAAATGAATTTGAATTTATGTTCCCCGCCCATTGCCACATAAGCTACGCGAATCTGTGCTCTGTCGGTCATTCGATTCTACGAATCTCCTGACTTATGAAATTTTTGGTGAACAAGAATCATGGACGATGACGTCTCTGCACGCTTCCCATGAGCCATATATATACGGAAATTTCGTTTTCACTTCTATCTGTAGTCTCCAAAGACTGCACAGTCAGACAGCATTTTTTTGGCTCAAGATTTTACAATCTATTTTTTAAACACGACGTAAGCTTAAGACGGTGCAATAGGGTATGAAGCATAAACACTAGTGCTGATAAGAAGAAAAGTATAGTTAAAGGGTTAAACATGGGGGTGTCGAGTTTGTATTAATTGGTGTTGATGACCAGTGTCTTATAATAAAATCTTGTCAAAGAAAGAACTATCGCGTACAAAATAGTATAAGTTTTACGTAACTCAAATCAGTCAGAATGATGGGTGTATGATTTCCGAATAGATCAAAACTGCCATGTTGAACGATACCGTTATTTGTAATTTAACTATCTAGCTATTAACTATATATCTATATTTATAGCTACGTCCAGTGGCGTGCATAGGTTATGCAGATGATATTAAATGAAGAGAATCCCCAGTACCAGTTATAAAAAACCTACCTATAACTCGTATTGGAGATTTTCTTCATTTTATATCTTCTGCATACCCTGTGCATACCCTCTATGGACGCCACTGGCTACGACAGATATACTACGACAATATTAAACACACATCGCTATCTAGCCCCAAAGTAAGCGTAGCTTGTGTTAAACACATAAAAACCCAGACACTGATTGATTTTCATGTTTTTCAAACAAACATTTTCCAGTTATGGGAATCGAACCCACAGCTTTGGACTTAGATAGCAGGGTCGCTGTCCACTGCGCCAATCGGGCGTCTTAATCGGACGCTATCATCAAAGGTAGAGAAAGAAGGTAAAGGTATTAATAACTTTATCTTTAGGGATCAAAATGCCGCATCAAATAAACGTTAAACTTTATAATACTTCGAGGGAACTGTCAGGCTGCGTTTAGCGGACGGATAAGTGATGCCGATGAGGGATAGCCCTCTGTGACCTGAGGGAGTACATGCTTTCGGGTCAACAGCTCAACTTGTAGGTTTAAAATATTTTTAAATTAAAATATTTAAAATTTAAAACATTTATTAAATAAATATACTACGACAATACACACATCGCAATCTAGTCCCAAAGTAAGCGTAGCTTGTGTAAGTTATTATTTTCCAAGATGACTGAATATTTTTATGAATAATATACATACATATGTCGACGGCCGACTGGCGCAGTGGGCAGTGAACCTGCTTTCTGAGTCGTGGCCGTGGGTTTGATTCCCACAACTGGAAAATGTTTGTGTGATGAACATGAATGTTTTTCAGTATCTGGGTGTTTATCTGTATATTATAAGTACTTCTGTGTATTATATTCATAACAATATTCATCAGCTGTCTTAGTACCCATAACACAAGCTACGCTTACTTTGGGGCTAGGTGGTGATGTGTGTACTGTCGTAATACATTTATATATTATTTATTATAATATAGATAAACAGGCAGACACTGAAAAACATTAATGTTCATCACACAAACATTGTCCAGTTGTCTATTGAACTTAGATCGATCCGGCCTTGGACTCGCAAGACAGGGTCGCTGCCCACTGCACCAACCGGCCGTCAAATAGGTACTCTCCTAACTTTTGTTTGCTTTTATTTTGATTATCTATAGAATAAATCAATTGTTACTACTTGTGGTGAGAATATTGTCGAAGTAGATAGATAAATAGAAAGTCTTTTGAGAAATTTATTGCACATAAAGCAAGAAAACAAATTAAACATATATGTGTGCAAAGGCGGCCTTATCGCTTGAAGCGATTACCTCCAATCAACCATTGGTTGATTAAGTTTGGTATGGAAAACGGGATAGTGCAACATTCAATTTTAAAATAAATAATTGATAAACATTACATATACTTTACAGACTAATACTACATGATATTTAGATAATCATATATATGAGTATATATATATTATATATATATTACAATATATAATATATATTATTACTTATTTTTATAAATGTGAAAGTGTGGAGGTTTGGATGTTTCTTACCTAATCACGCAAAAACGGCTGAACGGATTTGGATACAATTTTTAATATAGTCTTTGAAATGTAAAAGAATATAGGCCACCTTTATCCCGATTCCTTAAATAGTTCCCGTGGTAAGATTAAAAATTGTTAACGAACGAAGCTTTAGACCCAATTCTGAAGTCCACGCTGACGAAGTCGCGGGCAGAAGCTAGTACAACTATTTGAATCATGCATGACCTAGATATTTTACAAAATATTAGATAGGAAATAGTCTTTTTCGCGATATACAAATGCATATGCTGAGTTTCCAAAAATGATGTTTAAACAATATTTGTATTAGTACCTAGATCTTATTGTGACAGAGTTTGTTCTACTACTTATTTCTGCCGCTAAGCAGAATTTTTGTTAAGGTGTAGAGTAAAAATCAATGAAATAAACTCAATAAATATAAAAAAATAACTCACATGAGAAGACATTATGAAGATATCTACGTTGAAACTTTTTTGTCGTATTGTGCCTATATAAAATATTTACAGCCGTAGGTAAAGACAGGTAACAATGTTAAAATAACTTATCACATAATTTTTGTTAATCTTGTGAGATTGATTAAGAAAGTTTATATTGCAAAGAGTTTGTTTTATGGTCTAACTTGTTCATAATATTTTTATGTGATTTTCCTGTTATACGGATGGGTATGATGAAAGCCTACCGATGCTGAGTATTCTAAAATGAGGATAAAACGCACGGATCTCCAAAACCATCTCGTTTTGAGAGGAGACCCGTGCCCTGCAGAGGGCCGGGTAATGGTTTGATAATATTATTTTTATTTTGTTTACTGATTCATAAAAATTAACAGCATTCCAAAAAGTCCAAGTAGTAGAGGCATTTACAGATTTTCATACAATAATAACAAATTAAAGAAAAAAGAAAATCTAAAATATGTTTTGTGCTATTCTAGTGAATGCATTTTTTTTATGATATCTTTTTTTTGATCATGATGCTGATTTTAAAGTTCATCCTCGCTTCTATAAACAGCGCTCCAAGCGGAATGAAATGAAATCAGTAGTAGGTACGATTCAGGAGATACCAGTTAAAACTAAAACTTATAAAAGTGAACTAATACAATCACTCCAAAATTGCTGATCCGATATTAAGTTGTAATTTAAATAAATGTTTTTCCAATTCAAACTATAGTTGTAAATAAATGAATGCTGCAATAAAATTCGTATGGATAACACGTCATTTTGAAATTGCGTTTGACCCTCGTGTTTACAGTTTCGTATTTTTATTGACATTAAACCGGAAATGCAGACATGTTTGCATTGCACCGGAAACAATGTATCCTTGTTTGCTCCGATTTAATGTTTGATAAAAAACAGAACTTTTTTTATTTTGTTAGCGTACCTACGTGTATTAATTATCATTTTTCACCGACTTCAAAAAAGGACTAATGCCCGTTATCACTGAACCTAGGTAGCATCTAAGTGTTATAGTAATTGTTGACGGACCAAACAGAGGGTTAGCACAGGCAGCCTTTGAGAATATTATGGAGAACTCTCAGGCATGCAGGTTTCCTCACGATGTTTTCTTTTACTGTTTAGAAAAGTTAAGGGTGCAAGCTGGGATTCGAACTCTGCGCCCGATAGTGAAGTCGAAGTCCTACCCACTGGGCTATCACCGATTCCTACATCTTCATCAAACCATTAATGCTCTCTACAGGGCACGGGTCTCCCCTGAGAACAATACAATAGCATGCAACAATTACAATTCGGTAGTGGACCAAATTCTTTATTGCTTGACATGTTTACCAAAACTTCTTTGGTCTATAAAAGTTTTTATCATCTGTGCTATAATCTGGTACTTCTCGTAGTAATCAGCATAACCGCACATTGACATGCACGCAGCATTAGTTTTTATATTCGGTTCGTAATATTTTTTTATATGTATGTTTACTTGTGGAGTTTGCTTTAGATTCTTTGCACACTGCGAGACTTTTTTTTTATTCCTCTACAAATAAAACCCTCACTACTTTATCTTTTGGATAGTGCGGTTTAATCTGTTACGATTATGGCAGTTCTGTTATACCTATATCCCCTACTCGGGTTTAACGTGCAACTTTTCGTATCGGAACGCTAAATCACTTAGCAGCTTGTCTTTGTTGGTAATTAGGTCCGAAGCCCCTTACTAGACTAGACCGGAGAAATTTCTGAAATAAATAATTGGAGGGCTTATATAATATATTATCATATGAGTGGTTATAGCTTAGACTTCAAGCATTGCTTTCAGTGGGCATAGTTCGAATCCCAACGCGCACATCTAACTTTTCTAAGTTATGTGCGTTTTAAGCATTTAAAACACCACATGTTCCAATGGTGACGGAAAATATCGTGAGGCCGTAGTCTACCACGCTGGCCCGTGCGGATTGGTGGACTCCACATGCCTTTGAGAACATTATGGATAACTCTCAGGCATGCAGAGGTTTTACTCACCGTTGAAGCAAGTGATAGTTTAATTACTTATAACGCATATAAATTATTAATTAGCTTATCGCATCGATAGCTTCGCGATCAATAAATTGCTAGGCAGTAATTTTAACCACGGAGGAAGGCTCTAGAAGCGGAGACATTGTTCTGGGTTAAAATAATTTAAGGCTGTAGTGTGCACGAACACAAGCTTGGTTATTTCCCCTCTATTTAAGAAGTCCCAATTGTTCGGGGATGAGATGACACTAACTAATGTAGCGCACAAACGATAGTAATGAACCCGCTTATTATGGCGATGCTTCGGTGACTTTCTGTGTTGTTATGTTCGCCTGGTAGCGGGGGAATATCAGTAATACTTTAAGTAACTTTTTTAGGGATCCGCAGTAACACGGGACTTCTAATTTGGTGGATAGTAATAGGTTGGGGAAAAAGTCTTTTCGCATTATAGTATGTATGCACTTGTAATAAAATCTCTTTGGCTACACTATTTGCATCCGGCTGGGTTTGGTATCATTTAAAGTTTAAATTTCAAAAAAGATAATTCCAAATTCAAATTAGAAAAATGTGTGATTTTTATTTGTTTTTCGTACTGATGAGTGAATCTGATGAAGAAATTCGATACATTTTAAAATTTTACTACAAAGTACGAGTAGGTAAACACGGTGACGTATAACAGCATATTTCCAAACTTTAATTGTTAAATGCGTTTCAGTTTAAATTTAAAAAAAAAACCTATTATAGTAATACAATACAGATTCAACACACGTCGAAACGCTCGGAAACGATCGTTCGGAATTCCGCGCCACCGACTGCGTCGCGGCGGGAGTGATTTATTGTGCCTCGACAATGTTGAGGCCATTCTCTCGAAAAAGGTTAAAAAAGCGGGAAGCTACTTTTTGTCGGTTCCTGTGGTCTTGTTACTTGCCAAATATAATTAACTACCAGCTTTATGACAGAAAACTTCATTGGAATCGTGATTTAAAAGTCGATGAAACGAATATGCATCCCGGTAAAAAAATAAACACAAAAAATCTAAATGATTCACAGACCTCCATTATAGCTTACTATAGTATAATTATAGAGGTTGTCGGCGAGAGAACGGAAACTGAATAATATATAGTATACCTATGTATTAGTATAATATTTTACATAAACATAATAATATATTAAATAATTTTTAGGCTTGTTAAAAAGTAACAATCTAAAATTTATTGTGAAGCGGTGATAGCCCAGTGGGTAGGACTTCGACTTCACTTTCGTAGGGCCGAGTTCGAGTTCCATCGCGCACTTCTTATTTATGTGCGTTATTAAAATACCACTTGCTTTAACGGTAAAGGCAAACATCGTGAGGAAACCGGTATGCCTGAGAGTTCTACATAACGTTCTTGAAGGACTCTAAAGTCCACCAATCCGCACTGTGCCAGCGTGGTGGACTACGGCGCCTTCTTATTGTGCCCTGTAGTAGGCCGGTAATGGCTTCATATTAAGACACAGAATTGTTTTTAAGTTTTTATTATTCCTGACAGTATTCTATGTCTATCTCCACAATGCTATCTTTATCTATTTAAAATTCCATCACGATCGATTGGTTGATTTTAAAATAGATAAGAAACACACACTTGTAATTATTTTAGTTCGGATTATTATGAACTACATTTGTAATTCTACTTCCCCGGCGTGTAATTTTTTCATCATATTTATCATTGCCAGCCTGCGAGCATTCCACTTTTGGTTACAAGCATCCTTTCTCAAAAGAGTGTTTTTAAAGCATAAACCCATCACGCTGCTTCAATACGGGTTTGTAGGCTTAACTTTAACTTTAAAAGCAGGAGAATCTGTATGGTGTAATTTATAATTTCTTCAATCCTTACACTCCACTCTCCGTGCGTAGAGGGTACATTGCCGAAGATTAGTTTGATGTGGAGTATAAGGATTGAAGTAAATATATAACACCATACAGATGCTCTTGCTTTTCGCGGAGTATAGCAAGTTAAGCTTAATTTTCATAATATGTCATGGATTTCCGCAAAGTAACGCCTGCTTCTATCGAATACTATCATAATATATAGTATTTGTAAGACAACATATTAGTCTTTATAAACAAACAGTGGATATAAACAGTCGACTTACAAGAAATGGTCATAAATTAGTGACATCTGCATATCGTCTGCGAAAGGTGCAGAAGTCATTTGTGGGATTGAGTATAAGCTTTTATAATATGATTCCAAAGGAAATTTTGGACCTACCAATGCATAAGTTTAAAGAATGTGTTAAAACATATTTATAACAGCGAGGTTATTAAACAATTGATAAATTTCTTAATGACAAGGTTGCTTGGAAGCATCCGGCTCCGCTCTCACAAGATAGAAAAATGAATGTTAAAATGTAAAATGTAAATTTTTGATGTTGGGAAAGAGCAACTGCTGAGTTTCTTGCCGGCTTCTTCTCGGTAGAATCTGCCTTCCGAACCGGTGGTAGAGTCACTACAAACAGACAGACTTGACGTTTCAAAAGTGCTTATATTAGGCCTACTTGAAATAAATGAATTTTGAATTTTTTGAATTTTGAACAAACTAGAACTAAAGGCTAAAGTGCTCAGTCGTTAATAAAATATATATAATATCTGTTTTATATAATGTACCATATAATGTAAGGTAGTATTTAGTTTTATTGCTGTCATAAAATATTTTATGAACTCGCCTAGAGACAGGCAAAGCGCGTACCGACTACGGAATAAGGTTTCCAGGGTTAAATTTAACCTGCACGCGATGTTATACCTAACAACTTTAACAATTAAGGTGATAATTGTATACAATTTATAGGTTTATGGGTAATGGTGGTGGAGCTATGAGCTATAAAACTATAATGAAAGGGATTCGAAATTAAATTGCTATAGTTACGATTATATAATACCTACTGCACTTAAGCTGCCTAAAATCGTACATTAACCGTAATTCGTAGTTATTTTATTGAATTGACAGCGCAGAACATTGATGTAGAAACAATATTTATACTACAGAAAAGAGCTGTGCGATCAATAAATAAACTCAGTTCACGCCTTTCGTGCCAAATTTAATGAAAAAGGTATACTTACAATATATTTATAATAATACTAGCTGACCCGCGAAACTTCTTCTGCGTCAAATCGGTTGGTTTTAGTATCTTAAAAAACGAAGAACCTAATTGCAGCGCAACCTACCAAGGTCCAGTTGTATTTCCAGTTTTATGCGCAGCCGGGCGGACCTCGGCATTTTCTTGCTTTTAGAATTTCTATACCCATCGCAACTTCTAAACGAATATACAGATAAACAAAACAACACTGATAATTAAGGTTCATCGCACAAACATTTTCCAGTGGTGGGAATCGAAGCCACAGCATTGCCTCAGAAAGCAGGGTCGCTGCCATTGCGCCAAGAGGCCGTCATAAATCACAATACACTGTTAACTTGCCTCCATTTTAAAAAGTATGGAATTAATTCCAATAACACTTGCGTCTTTCAGAAATCATTTGCCTCTTTGCGGGGCTTTCTCGTCTCCTTATTCACGCTATATGGGCTAAGGGGGCTTTTAAACGAGTTTAGAGAGGCATGAAAAAACGTTTGAGTATTTTATTCATGCTTCTACATACATTCTTTTAATATTTTAAATTGAAGCAAGAAACACAATAATTTGCGTTCGAAGAAGGCTTTCAGAAAATTATCGTCTGTTTCATAAGTGGTTATTTTTTTATTCGATAAATGGTGATAGCAAATACCGTATTTTTTTTTTTTTTATATACTACGACAATACACACATCGCCATCTAGCCCCAAAGTAAGCGCAGCTTGTGTTATGGGTTCTAAGATAGCTGTTGAATATTTTTATGAATATAATACATTAAAACCTATAATATACATATAAACACCTAGACACTGAAAAACATTCATGCCCATCACACAAACATTTTCCAGTAGTGTGAATCGAACCCACGGCCTTGGAATCAGAAAGCAGGGTCGCTGCAAACTGCGCCAATCGGCCGTCAAATATATTTGGCCGTATTTAGAGCACATCCACAAACATATTACACGTTTCAAATATAGCACACACACACACTCAAAATAATGCACGTCAAACGCATTGATAAAGCGTCATGGAAACTTAGTTTGACTAAATTTTTTTATAAAAAAACATAACAAGGCTTAGGGCTTCGGCCTCTCTACCTGAGAGACGGAGCTCGATCCCCGAACTTTTAGGAATAATATGCGTTTTTAATTGAAGCAATTAAAATATTTACCATTTAAATTCTACCATTTTCCCGAAAAATGCTGAGCCGATTTTAGGGCGTTATTTAAATTTAGTTACAATTCCTTCATATGTCGTAGACTGACGTAGATGATCGTAGAGCTGCTACGGTTCTACGAAGGTTGAAAAGCTTTGTTAACCCCCGACGCAAAAACGATTTGGTGTTCTAAGTTTTACGTGTTTGTGTGTGCGTATGTATATGTTAAAAAAATTGAAACACAACATATTTTTTTATAAACTTCCTCAATATCGCAAATGAAAGGGCTTGAGTGAAAGAATATTATCAACGCTTTCAAAAGTCGGGCGGATTTTAAATTTACAATTTATATTCGAATTTTTTTTTTTAACAAAAAAATCCTATTTCTTCAGTAAATCTTTTACATTCTAAAATCCTAAATTAGCTTTCATTTGAGAAAAAATATGCAACGACTACTAATTTTGATTGAATTGTTGGTCATCAAAACTTCAAACTTCAACTTCAAAATTTCTATATTCATGTAGGCCTATCACAGGCATTTATGAAGCGTTCATACATATATGTTTACATAATTGTAAGGGGATGGTGATAACTTCGTTCGCCAACTTAAACCTAAAGCTAGCAAGGGTTCCAAACGCGCCAAACGAGAGCCCACAACAAACTTAGCTAAGTAAATTTTTTTTTGTTATCACCATTTCACAGTAAATTTCGATATACTAAATGAATAATGTAGGGTACATTATTCGAGATTACAGGCGTGAAGTTTCGATGTGAGATTGCATATGCAAAACCCTTTTGAATTTTGCAAATCTGTCAATAAATGATGGAGTCATGTCTGAACATACATTCATACAAAAATAATTAACATCCCACCTTCTCCCTTTTGAAGGAATTCGGTTAAAAACGTCGTCAAAATTACCAGTCAGCTTGGTCTTGTTTTTTTTATTTTATACCTTGTTTTAGAGATGGCTTATAATAAATACATAGTGCCTAGTAGTAATGCATAGCTTTATTTCTACTTCTATGTATGTTATCGATCTCTCTCATATATCGAAATGTGCCTAAATGTGACCGTATAAGTTCTTTTACCCCGATGTCGCAACTTCATTGAATTGAAGTGTGCCTAAGCGCTGCTTTAGGATTTTTCACGTATTCTTACCCCAATTACAGCCTTTTTGCATGCAGGTTTCTTCATGATATTTTGACAGCCAGTTGGCGTAGTGAGCAGCGACCCACTTTCTGAGTCCAAGGCTGTGGGTTCGATTCCCACAAGTGAAAATTTTTATATCATCAACATGAAATTTTTCCAGTGTCCGGGTGTTTATCTGTAAATTATAAGTATTTATGTGTATTATATTAATAAAAAAATATTCATTAACTATCTTAGTACACATAACACAACTACGCTTACTTTGCTTGACTTTTACGCCAGATGGCGATGTGTATATTGTCGTCGTATATTTATTTTCCCCATCGTTATAGCAAGTGATATTAAATCGTTTAAAACGCACATACCTCCGAAAAGATATGTAATTATCATCATCATTATCAACCCATCACCAGTCCAGTACGAGTCACGGGTAGTATCAGAATGAAGTGTTCACCACGCTGGCCAAGTGCGGATTGGTGGACTTCAGTTGAGATAATGGAGAACTGTCAAGCATGCAGGTCATATGTTGTGTCTAGGTATGTATTCCTTCACCGTTAAAGCGTCTGGTATTAAATAGTTTAAAACGCACATAACTCCCAAAACATACATACATAGCCGAAATTGACTTAATTTACGTTTATAACGAAGATATAAATATGTTAACGAGCAGCGTTGGGAGCGCGACGTCCCGACAGATTTATTGGCGCTCTGAAACTAACTGGAGATATATACGAGTGCGAGTACTATAGCATACCGCGGTTTTCGATGCCTCCGAAATTTCACTATTTCACTCATGAAAGCGTTCAGTATAAGTGTAGGTATTCACCCATATACTGAACATACCAATGCATATATTTAAAGCTTATAACACAATAGATAAGTTTCTTAATGACAAGGTAGCTTAGCAGCCAGCTCCACTTTCATAAAGTTAATGTTGGAAAACAATAACTACAAAGTGTCTTGGCTCATTCGGTAGAACCTCCTTTCCTAACCGATAGAAAAGTAATTACAAACATTATGCTTAATTTTAAGCTTAATTTGCTTTTACAATGAATAAATAATTGTTAAGATGAAAAATTGTTATCTTAACAATTATTTATTGTTAAATCAACTTCTCCTGGGAATAAGAATGAATGTAATACTTTTAATGGGGACAAGATTTTAGCTGCAATTTGTTTACGGACTGCAAGTTTGTGTTAATACTGGTATTTATATAGGTCAGTGCTGATCTAGAAACATTTGGCAAACATATGGCTAAGATAGGATTTTTGAATATTCATCCCCTGATCGGTCAAAATAGGGTTTTGAAATTTGTATAAAATTTTAACTTACAGACCAAAATCGAACTTAACGTGAGCGAAACCCCAAGCAAAAGGTAGTCTTATAAATGTATTTCAAAATAATATTTTAACAGATATATCTGTAATTGAAGTTAGGCTCTCCGGGCGAGGGGGAGCGCGAAATGGCGTCACATTGAATGGCGGGCTCCACAAAAGCCCCCTCCAAGACGTCGTCGGCTTCCGTCCCGCGGAACATCCTTTATATAACTTTCTACCGCTATAACTACCCTCGGAACACCCTTTATATAAGTTTCCACTATCACTCAGCTACTCCACTGAAATTCAGAGCTTAGAAATATGGCTTTCATGTATGTTGGGAGAAATACGCAGTTGGTGCGTACGACTTTGCACTAGTAAAGAACACTTTTGTTACAGTAATTTTATGAAGTGGGTAAATAATCAAACTTTTGATAACTATAAATTCATATTTGCCAGATATTTTATTAAATTTATTAGGACTTTACATATATACAATACCCTAATAATTATGCAATAGGTAATAGATAGTTTTCAAGACACAATTAAAATTATATTTGATTAATAACCAATGCTCATGACATTGAGTTGTTGGGTATTTTAAGATAAATACGAATGCATTATGGCTTCACCGCATTCCTACAAGGACTCGAACGATGCAAAGATAAAGTCAAAGTCAAAGTCAAAAATATCTTTATTCAAGTAGGCCCATAGGTGGCACTTTTGATGCGTATATAAGAATAACACGGTAGTAAGATGATGGCGATAACCACATTCGTAAACTTAAGACTAAAGCTACGAGGGTTCCAAACGCGTCTTGGTCTAAGAAGAAGCCCACAACAAATTTAGCCGTATGTTTTTTTTTGTTATCACCATCTCACAATGTCATTTTAAATTATTAGAAGAGCAACCTGGTTAGAGCAATAATTTACACCCAAGCTTTTTTATCGATTACGTAGTCCTTTATACTATAATAGGACTTTTCTATAAGCTTACGTTTAATACAAACTTTGAACTTTTTAAGAGACATCTCCAAGATGTCAATTGGTAGTTTATTGTAGAATTGTATGCAATTTCCTTTAAACGAATTATGAATTTTATTTTTACTTCTAATGTTTAAATTATTGCAGTCACATTTTTTCTTAAATTTAGAAATGTTTATATGAACGTACATTACATTTTCAAATATGTACTGACTATATATACACTGTCATTATTTCCCTCCTCCCGGTGTTACATTTATTACATAGTATGCCTGCTTACCAAGATACGACCGTATGGCATCATGTTCAAGTTACGTCGGCGCAGCAAATTCCGGAGACTAGCTTTGAATCGTGATGCGGTACCTTTTTTACCATGCTTCCTATGGAAATTAATTGTAAGGGAGCTCGTGCCACAAATCAGCCAAGCATA
The DNA here is from genome assembly GCF_905163445.1 of Pararge aegeria. Classification (NCBI taxonomy): domain Eukaryota; kingdom Metazoa; phylum Arthropoda; class Insecta; order Lepidoptera; family Nymphalidae; genus Pararge; species Pararge aegeria. Next base: position 2,124,414 of record NC_053200.1, on the reverse strand, counting down.
GTTAATAAGTTTAGTTTTAATATGATAATAATCTATATCTATACTTATAATAAAACTGTAACTTTAACTGAAACTGTAACTGAACTGATTGCTGTACATATTTCGAAAATTTTGATCGGGGGATGCTTTAAAAAAGCTTGGGTGTAAATTATTGCTCTAACCAGGTTGCTCTTCTAATAATTTAAAATGACATTGTGAGATGGTGATAACAAAAAAAAAACACCCGGCTAAGTTTGTTGTGGGCTTCTTAGACCAGGACGCGTTTTGAACCCTCGTAGCTTTAGTTTTAAGTTTACGAATGTGGTTATCGCCATCACCTCACTACCGTGTAATTCTTATGTACGCATCAAAAGTGCCACCTATGGGCCTACTTGAATAAAGATACTTTTGACTTTGACTTTGACTTTGACTAATAGATGCTGAGTCCAAAACAGATTTTTTTTAAGTTTTGTCCGTCTGTCTGTCTGTCCGGGCATCACGTGAAAACTATTGAACGGATTTAAATAAAATTCGGTTTAATGGTAGCTGATATTTTGGGTCAACATATAGGATACTTTGTATACCGAAAAACAATAAGTTTCCTCCGGGAAATGGGTTGAATTTTTTTATAAATTATACTTCATAGCTCAGTTAAATTTGAACCGATTCTTGTTTTATTTGAAAGTGTATACCAAGCATGTATTGTCTAATTGTTATGAAGATCTAATAAATATTGTCGGAGATAAAGGACATAACTCTTCACAAATAACAGTAAGTCGCAAGGCATATGGGAAAACGATGAATGCATGCATACCGTCCTACTAATAATATAAATGCGAAAGTTTGTGAGGATGAATGTATGGATGGATCTATCAACTAAAATAATGACAACTTACTAGCTCAGTATACCACGTAAAATAAAAGTAGGTAAATAGCTAGCCACTAGTTTAGTTTTAATATTATAATACTTATTAATGTAATTCTTAGACTAATAAATGTATATTAGTCTTAACATCTTTTTATTCTGCACCCTGCTGCGACACTAATATAAGTTACGTATAAATAATACAGAAAAATAAACACAGATACAAAGAAGCACTTTATGTAGTCGCACGAGGCATCGCTAACTAAAGAAACATCCCACATATTGACACAGGCTGCCATGAGCTGTTTGTTATTACAGATTGGAACGCTCTGTGATATGTTGCGCAAATATTTGCTTATTTGACAAATTCTTATTTCAATGTTGGCGGCACTTGCTTACCTAGTGTAGTGGTGCAGTGTACCAACAAAGCTAGTTCTTTGACTCGTGATACGACTAAGATGTTTAAGTTTCTTCTTCTGTTTTCCAATGCTGTGTTTACACGATTCAATATGTTGCATGTATCCCTTTTGATCATTGATTTTTTTAAATCTTATTTTTTTTCAATTAATATTTTTTTGAATGTATTTAGATTTCTGGATAAATATCCAGTGAACAGTGGTAAATTTTAAGTTTTGGAGGTGGGCGTGATCACTGTTACGCAGTTTCATACTTTTACAGTGATCATCGTTTCATTCATTAGTGGTTAAGTTATGTTATTGTTCACAAAATGTCATATGTTAGTTTACAATAAATGAACAAAGTGTATCTCCTACTTTTCGCGGAGTGTAGCAAATGAAGCTTAATTTTCATAATATATCACGGATTGCCACAAAGTAACGCCTGCTTCTATCCAATACAAAAACAGAATTTTCCGAATGGTTCTCTAACTCATAAATTTTTTTGGAGTCGTTTTAAAATGTCATTATACATTATTACAACTTGTATTATGCTTTGCCATCTAACCGGATACTTTAAAAGCCATCTTTTATCACTTAGTAACTGCTGAATAAGTATTTCATAGCGAGACACGGAAACAATAGTAATTCACACAAATTGAAAATACTGCAAAAGTGAAACAGGCACGCGAAAATGTTGCTTTTTTTTGTTCGTTTGAAATCTTCAAACTGCACGGATGTCGGTATCCTGGAAAGTTGAAAGTCTTATCGTGCAACGAATAAAGACTATTCTGGAATGTATATTTACAAGTGATAGTAGTAGGGTGACTATATTTCATCACATTAAACCTCGTCAAAGAAATCTACGAGTAATACTGCAAACAACGCTCGGAGTATCTACATATCAAACTAAGTGAAAGAGGGAGATATTAATATCTAAATAATCTTTTTTGCCCCTTTGATGTATGGTAGAATGGATGTATTGGCGTTGGTTACACTTTCACGCAAACTATTAAACATTTAAAATAATAATAAATAAATATACTACAACAATACACACATCGCCACCTAGCCCCAAAGTAAGCGTAGCTTGTGTTATGGGTACTAAGATAACTGATGAATATTTTTATGAATTATATATACATAAATACTTAGAAAATACATATAAACACCCAGACACTGAAAAACACTTATGCTCATCACACAAACATTTTCCAGCTGTGGGAATCGAACCCACGGCCTTGGACTCAGAAAGCAGGGTCGCTGCCAACTGCGCCAGTCGGCCGTCATTTACTGATTTATGTTAGATTATACGCTTGATTAACACCTAGGTTACATTTTTCTCAGAAAAATGCATGGTTTCCGCTTGCTTAATTAGATTTATATCTGCTGCTCCCCGCGGTGTAGCTCGCGATGAACAAGTCTGTGAAATTAAGTGTAAAAAAAAAATACGCGTAAAGGATTATTCATCGCGGGAAATACCGCGGGGTTTTAATAAACCTTCTCCTGTATAATTTTTGAGTCTGCAGGGCTAGCACAGGCAGGAGAAAAAAATTATATCCTCCGATTATAACCCCTGACAAGGGATATAATTAACGTATCCACCTGCTAAAGTACGGGAACATGGAATAGGAGAAGTTTAGCACTGTTTATTATTACACTTACATATATTATTTGGATATTATTAACACTTGCGCGCCAGTGCTCTGAGAGTTGGTAAAGCTGTTAAGTTGATAAAAAAACCTGGCTAAGTTTGTTGTGGGCTCTTCTTAGACCAGGGCGCGTTGAGAACCCTCCTAGCTTTAGTTTTAAGTTAACGAATGCAGTTATTACCATCACTAACAATAGTGTTACATTTGAATGCATGAACGCTTGATAAGTGCCTGTAATGAGGTCTACGTGAATATAATATTTTTGAATTTTGAATTTGACTTTTGCTGTCAGAAAGGTAAATTTTTATGCTTTCCCGGGGAGATTACAGTATCCTGCCCATTTTATATGCCCGTGCTGGTAATTTCTTGACATGTATTTTTAATCGGGAAATATCCTAGATTTTCAAAATCATAGCCACAATATTCAAGACATTTTCTAACAATGTTCTGCACTGTGGCAACTCGGGCTTAATTTTATTGTAACACCGAAAATTATTTATGTCGCCTTATCACGCAGGGGCTGCGACAAATTCGCTGTACGTCTCAGACACGCCAAGCTTTAAACTACGACAGGCGGGCACGACTGCGAACGAGCACTTTTAAAATTGATTACATTTACCTTTTTTTAAAACTTTATTGCTCCGGAATAAAAATAAATTAAAATGCGCGAGTTGGGCATCGCTCTATTAGGGTGCCGTACATATGGAATAAGCAAAAGTGGTGATAGCGTAGTGGTTAGAACTTCAGCGTCACTTTCGGGGGGTCGTTCAAGTTTCCAAAGTTATTTGCGTGTTTAAGCACTTAAAATATCAATGCAGAAAAATATCGTGTCTCGTTGTATATTGGAACCTTTACGGGTAAGGGATCTGAGAATGAAGTTAGATAATGAAGAGGCGAGAAAATAATTTTACCAGCAGAACGATATAAATTTATTTATTTTACTACACACCACTACTTTATTAGGGTTTTTTTTTTTATATATTAATTTAGTTTTCTTGCATTATCTTATTTTATATGCTTATAATTAACAGTTTCGTAAGGTACAATTTTTGAAAAAAGTACAGTCATGCTTCTGCGATTTGATACATCGACAGGCTGTTCTTCCTATACACATAGATAAATTTAAACTATAAAATTTACACACTTATAATAATTATTACTAAAAATGTATAATCTAATAAGAAGTATTGAATCGTTTGAGGTCACTCAGGATGGAGTTTACCATGTCGGTGTAAGATTGCTAGACGCATCAGAGAGCGCAGCTCATAGGGGGACACCCCACGGTGCCCGCAAAGAAACTCATGGTCCAGGCGGAGTGTTACAGGCATGGCAGTTATATAAAATCCTTAACCCTAATCGGTTTCCCCATGGCATCGTACCGAAACGTTGAACAACTTGGGGGCTCGGATCAGTCAGTAGGGCGGTAACTAACCACCTTCATTAAGAAGGCTACACGGGTGTGTAGCCTTCTAAATTTTAATTTCTGAATTTTCCCTGGTCTAGTCCAGTGGAAGGCTTCGGCCGTGGTCAGTTACCACCCAACGATAGCGATGTTGCGTAGAAACCGATTAGGGGTATGAACTACTACCACATTCTCCAACAGGTTAGCCCGCTACCATCTTAGACTGCATCATCACTTGCCACCAGGTGAGATTGCAGTCAAGAGCTCACTTGTAGTGGAATAAAAAAAATCCGTAACACATTGTCTATGTGCTAGAAATCCACAATATTCAGATATACAGACATCAAGTGACATTAATAGTGCTTGGTTTTGTATTTTTCGAACGGAACCCTAAAACAATGTTCAAGAGGCCAATATAATTCTATTCACATTTTCCAGTAGTTAAAAGTTGAATGTTCTTATTTTTGAAGGACTTCTAATAAAACGGAAAGTACAATGTAAAAAAACTGTGACTGTAGCACTGTGAATATAGCAAACTTTATAAGATTTAGATGGATTCAGACCCCAGTCCACCACGCTGACCAAGAGTGGATTGGAGACTTCATACGCCGTCGAGAACATTATGGAGAACTCTCAGGCATGCAGGTTTCCTCACGATGTTTTCCTTCATCGATAAAGCAAGTAATATTTAGGTTTTGTATGATTATACAAATGTTATAAATTTATAGCTAAAATGTCACATAGTCCATGAAACCATACAAATCTCTAGTAAAACGACAGCCTCGGGTTTGTTTATAAGATATCAAGCCGAAGAGGGGGAATGAACTGTTCCACGTGGAGTTTGCAATTGCGCAGTTTTGAACACCCCTGCAGCGGCCTATGACTTATATATGTGTATAGTACCGGGTAAATGTTACTATATTCGACCCTGTACATGTTTTTTTATTTCACTACACGCTAAGTCCTTGTCTGCAATCCGACCTTGTTGTACTTGACGATGCAGTCTAAGGTGGTAACGGGCTAACCCTACGGTGCTGGAACGCTTAATCGCTTGGCGGCACGTGGCTCACTTGGCGCACGCACGCACTTGGCGTCTTGGCGGCACGTGGTAACTAGCAACAGCAAGAGGGTCACACTGAACCCATAAATGTTTTTTATAATTAAATTCCTAGCGTGTGTCTCGCATAGCTCGCATAACCTCGCAGATCTCCGGTGAAAAGGCAGACTTGGGTTTTTATATAAAATATCAAGTCGAGCCGAGAGGTGAAGTAACTGTTCCACGTGGAGCTTACAATTGCGCAGTTTAAAACACCCGTGCAGTGGTCTATGGCTTATATCTGCGTATGGTATCAGGTAAATGATACTATATTCGACCCTGTAATTTTTTTATTTCACTACACGTTAGTACGTCACTGCACTAAGATAGTAACGGGTTAACTTGGGGTATGATAGTATATTAAAGTCATACCCCTAATCAGGTTCTACGCGACGTTTTATCGGAACGCTTAATCGCTTGGCGGCACGTCTTTGTCGTTAGGGTGGTAACTAGCCACATCCGAAGCCTCTCACTAAACTAGATTATTTAGAATTCGCTGAAAAAAACCTATGTCCAGCAGTGGATGCCCTTTGGTTGACATGATGACGATAATGATGACAAATACCTAAATTTTCGCTGCCGGGGATCCAAACCAGAGACCTTAGAACCACAACCGGGAGGTAGTGCACTTAACCAGCGTGGTGGGCTACGCCCATGCTCTGTAGTGACCATAACGATGATGATGAACGATTGCGATGTACAAATATACTTCTGTTAGCTCATCCACATTTTTAGACTAAAATATATATTATTTGATATTGGCATATGATAAAATAAGCATAAAGCATATTATTTTACTAAAAATTGAGGTCATGTTCAAAAAATTATTTCAATTGTTCAAAAAGAATGCAGATGACTCCAATTAACTGATAATAATTGATATTTCTGATAGTAATAAGAATTCTCCTTCATTGTTCCGTCTCCATTGAACGTGAATAACGAGTTTCTGAACACATAATTGAAGTGAAACGTAGTGAAAAAATGTTGTCGAATGAAATGCTTATTATAACTAAGGAGCTGGTGGGAAAGTTTTGGGAGGTAACCAACCGATTTAAACCATTTTTTAGCCAAAAAAAATGGTTTAAATCGGTGTCTTTCACGATGTATTAGATGTGGTTATTTTTATGAAAATTGCCATTTCTCGCGTGCCCCGAGAAAACTATGGATGATACAAGTATTATTACCTACCATAAAGTCTGCAAGGAATGTACCTATCATATTTAAGTCGCAAAATCAGCTTAAGTGTTCTAAAATTTTACTAGACCGAATAAAACTGTTACAACTGTTAAAACTGACAGACTGTTACAAAAGTGGGTAACATTCGTGTCACAGTATTAATTATTATTCAAATAAATTCCCTTGTCATCAAGGGTATAAAAAAATTACTTTATCATCAAGGGTATTTATAGAGCAGTAAAATACTTTGTAATTTATTACAATCGTATATGAATTAATTTAGAAGTTAACGCGAGTTACTACACCTAAATAAACAGTTATTTTTAGAGATACAATTATTATTTTTTTCCAGAAAACACAACTCTAATATATGTTATAACAACTACAAATGCAGATGAAGTAGCGGGCAACACCTAGTACCGCATAAGTTTAGAACATGTTAAATTTTTTATATTATAAGCTTATTTCACGTTAGAAAAACCTTAATTGCAATATTTATTTATTGTGACGAATTTAACTATTGGTATTTTCTGAGCAAAGAGTAATGTATTTACTCTTTGCTCAGAAAATACCAATAATTAAATTCGTCACAATGAATTAATATTGCAACGTACCTATCGTACCAATTATTGATAAAAAAAGGATTACATTAGAATAAAAGAGGATGTATATGAAATTAATAAATAGTAGATGATACACACATACCTAAACAACCTTAAAAAAATAAGCTTACTTGCAATAAAGATGTGTAAAAATTTTAATGCGACAGTAATAGAAATGGTCAACTGCAAAAATATAATCTCTACAGATGAATGAAATGTAAGCATGTGACTGTCAATTCAAATAATTGCTATTAAATATAAGGTCATAAGATGATTTGAATATAAGGGTCTTTTTATAGTCAATTTAAAATAGATCTTTACTGTTTTAAATTGACTTTGAAAGAGCATATTTTCTTAATAATTCCCCACCAGCTCTCGGATCATGCGACGGTATATAAGACTTATGTAAGACAAATAAATACATTCTTCAAAAGCGTTACTGTTCATTGGAGCGTTATTGATATCGAAAATGAAATCAATACCGTAAAAGAGGATCCGTTGACGTACCTGTACGATGATGGAATGTTAAGTGTGTAATACACAAATACTACCTGTTGCCCGCTGTCTTCGTCCGCGTTTCTTCCTGCTTTATACAAATCCATTGCGAACCATTTGTTTGCCCGATAAAAAGTAGTCATCAACATCATCAAGGCCTAGCCTATTAAGGTACAATGCTGGACTAAAGGCCTCTCCCAACTAGAGGATTTGCCCATCATCACCACGCTGGGCAGGCCGGTTGGTGATCGCAATATATGGTAGTAGTAGCACTGATCACGCTGGCCATTCTTCGATATCTTCCCTTAGTCGCCTCGTACGACACCCGCGGGAAGAAGAAGGATGGTGACAACTTTATTCTGATATGCCGTCACCAAACGGCACGGCACGGTACAGTCTATGTTACTCTCCATCTTTTCATCTAGTCTATACACATAATCATTTTGAACGGTTGCTTAGTTAGGGCGTAACAAACAAACAAAAACGCAAAAACACTTTTGCATTCATAATAGGTATTTAGTTAGGGTTAAACTGGCTTTTTCCTGCGTCTTTAACCACGTTTGTCCCAGTTTTTAAAAAATCACTTATTGGACACTTCTTAATATGTCGGGCTAGAAAGTATCTTTACCTGTTTCCAGGACGAAAACTTCTTTGAAGAATTTTGGCAACTCAGTTTCGCTGTTATGCCGCGTTATTATATCGGTAACATTTTTTTTATGCTTTGGAATCAATCATATACAGTCTTCTCTGAGTTACAAGCCTTCTGTGTCAATTTCGTCAAGACCGGCGTAGTGTTTGAGCTAAACGAAGCAAACAAACCAACAAACACCATTTCTGTGTTTTGTTTTTGAGTGCGGTGGTTAAGAGATATTTGATAACTACATTCAAAGTGTACGTTGTTTGGTTATGCTTTTCTTTTTATATGTACTTTTTGTTGAGTGCGATAAGAGTATATATATTCATTCATTCATTCAAAAAAACTTTCGTTCATCTACTACAAGTAGGCCTATGTTTACAGTTTCAGCTGGTGGTAAATAGACCAACATTGGAGTAGGCATAGTATTCTAACATAGAATTAGGCTGTTAGGGGGGCTGTTAATATAACTACTATAATAGTAATATTAAGAATCCCCTAATCGGTTTATACATGGCATCCGGTACAGTAAAACGTTTGGTGGCACGTATTTGTAAGTTGGAAATGAGCAATCTGCTGAGTTTCTTGCCGGCTCTTCTCAGTGAAATCTGCCTTCGAAACCGGTGGCAGTCACTACAAACAGACTGACTTGACGTTTCAAAAGTGCTTATTAATTATTATTAATTTAGAATTTTGAATAACTAGCCGTGGCCAAAGCCTCCTACTATACCAGACTAGACAAAATTCAGACGTTATAATTTTCTAAATAGTTCCTGTCAGAGATCGAACCCGTCCCACTCATCAGACCGAATCCCTCATTACTGCACCAGGGAGGTCGTCAGAATAGCACTTAGAAATACCGAAGCATTTCATATGCATTTGCGCAAGTCCATTATAATTAAACTTCTATATAAAAATGATCGCATATTTCTATAAAAACTGGAATTACCTCCATGTTTGCGGCGTACGTGATTAATCAGTGAAATTATACAATTTTTAAATCCGCTTTTAAAGATGGAAACTAGATTTTCTAGTTCAGAATGAGAGAATACTTTTAATTTTTTAATATTAACATAGATATTGAATAGGCCAGTAATTCAAATATAAATCTAGATAATACACTATAGACCATAACTGCCTCTTGCTCTAATAGTAGTTAGCACGTAGCTTGCCTCGGAGAGCACGTAAAGCCATCGGTCCTGGTTATTATCTCTTACTTGTGGTAATATTCGTTGAAGCCCACCAATCAGCGTTGGAGCGCGTGGTGGGCTTATGCTCTAAAACCGTTTTTCCTGTAAGAAGCGAAGTCCGTGCACAGCAGTGAGTTTTTAATAGGCTGCAGATTATGATGGACCAATATAATGGGCTGCAAGGAGTTTTTCTAATATCCTATTAAAAAAACCAGATATCCAAATAATTAATATGAAGTCCTAAACTAAATATTAAGCCGGATAATTTTAAACTATGTTATAACATACAATTTGATTTCACGGGGGTCGATAATATGATCTTTTACCCTTCGAAGGGCTCGCGTATTTAGGTGACCTACATACGACCCTTTAGGGAACAATATGCACGAAAGTGCAATCTTTATGGAATGAATATTGTATAACAATACTAGTATAGATGCCTACTCATGATTACTTCGGTAAGGAGGGGTTCTTAATTTTATATCCGTAGTAGGCAGAACACGAGGTCACTAACTATGGGTCTCTTAAGGAGACTCAGAGTAATACGACGGGCGCAGGAGGTAGCTATGCTCGGAGTACCTCTACTTGACCAAATGTAATAAGGAGATCTGTAGAAAAACCAGAGTTGCCGACATAGCTCAACGTGTTGAAGTTTCATTCGACGGGAAACAGCTCGGACAAGCGAAATTGCTGAAATGCAATGTCGCATGGGTAACCACAGCGTTGGCAGACCTCGGACATAGACATCTGGCCGACTGGCGCAGTGGGCAGCGACCCAGCTTTCTGAGTCCTAGGCCGTGGGTTCGATTCCCACAACTGGAAAATGTTTGTGTGATGAACATGATTGTTTTTCAGTGTCTGGGTGTTTATATGTATATTATAAGTATTTATGTGTATTATATTCATAAAAATATTCATCAGCTATCTCAGTACTCATAACACAAGCTACGCTTACTTTGGGGCTAGATGGCGATGTGTGTATTGTCAAAGATTATATTTATATTATTTATATTATCTATGATCTTGTGGCAGTTTTTCATAATTAGTCATCTTTACCATTGGCTTATATTATATTGGAATTGTGGAAGAACCAGAGTTACCGACATAGCTCAACGAGTCGCGAAGCTGAAGTGGCAATGAGGGGGGGGGGGAATAGTTGGGAGGAGGGATGGGCATTGGGGTCCCAAGGTGCTGGAATGGCAGCCCCCGGTAAGCGCTGCGTTGGTCGACCCCCGACGAGGAAGACGGACGACATTAGGCGCGTCGCAGGTAGCCCCTGGATTCAAACGGCACAAAACCGTGGAATTTGGAACCTCTACAAAATACCTATGTCCAGCAGTGGACGTCTATCGGTTGATATGATGATGATGATGACTATTGTCTTCCGGCCATTCTAATTAATAATAATAATAATAATAATTAAATAATTTAATCAATGACTGATGAACAGAATTCAAATTCAAATTAAATAATGTTCTATTCATGAAGACCTTATCACAGGCACTTATGAAGCGTTCATACATTTAACATGTTACACTAATGTTAGTGATGGTGATAACTGCATTCGTTAACTTAAAACTAAGCTAAAGCTAGGAGGGTTCTAAATGCGCCCTGGTCTAAGAAGAGCCCACAATAAACTTAGCTAGGTTTTTTATGTTTTCACCATCTGCACAGTCGAGTTAATGTTTAGCTATGAAGTAAGAAAAATTCATACCCAAGCTTTTTTGTCATACATATAGTCCTTAATATTAACATAGGATTTTTCTATAAGCTTACGTTTTATATAAATATCAAGGATTTCATGTGGTAATCTATATATATAAAAGAAAGTTGTGTTAGTTACACCATTTATAACGCAAGAATAGCTGGACCAATTTTTATGATATTTGATTTTTGGATCCCTCTTAGACCGGAATAGGATAATAAGTATTAAAATACATATAAAATTCATCAAAAAAAAAAAAAAAGATCCGCGGTACGAAGTTCGCCGGGACAGCTAGTTTGTTATAAAATGATCTAATAGTACCCTTATAATAATAATAATAATAAAATTTTATTTCAGGCATATATTGTGTACTTAACAGTTTTTAAAAATAACATAAAAAGAAGCACAAATTAAATTAACAATAAAAATTAATAAAATACTAATAATTAAACACGAAACAAATATTAAAATAAATAAATATAATGTTAGTAACAAAAAAAAAAAAAAAAAACCACTTTCCTATGTTAGACACTTTATATCCTAAAGTAAATGAATAACCAATTTTATGTAGCCTAGTAAACTGCACTACAAGTTTATTTTTACTTCTTCAGAGTCGCGCGACTCGGCTGTTCTCGCTGCGTTATCAAAGTGCGCATTACGTAGTCTCGCCCTGCGTAGGGCTGATGTATTCAGCTGACCTACATACATCCCTTCGGGAGCAATGTGCGCACAAGTGCAATCAAATCAGCGTTTTGCGTAGTGCGGACCCCTTCGATACGAATTCATTACTGGTTTTATGCTTCGCGTTAATTAATTGAAACTATGAGTGGTAAATAAATCATTTTTCGACGGCCGATTGGCGCAGTACGTACCCGGCTTTCAGAGTCCAAGGCCGTGGGTTCGTTTTCAAGTGGAAAATGTTTGTGTGATGAACATGAACGTTTTTCAGTGCCTGGTTATTCATCAGTCATCTCAGAAGCCATAACACAAGCTACGCTTACTTTGGGGCAAGATGGCGATGTGTGTATTGTCGTAGTGTATTATTTGAATTTAGCGTTTCAGTTGTATTTTAAATAAGGTAGGCAGCTTTTTAAAAATAGAAATAAAGAGTATTAAACGTATATAAATTTGAAAAATTAACAAATACCCGACTTTCTGTATAGGTGTTGTATATTATTCTGCTAGTCAAGCCCTTTCATTTAATACCCATATCCTCATAACGTGAAAAAAAATGTAATACACCTTTTTGTGGACGCCATCTTGGATTTGAAATTTGTCGTAGTGTATAGTATTCTACTAGTCAAACCCTTTCGTTTGACACCCATTTGATTTTCAGAAAACATAACTAGGAACACACCCAACTAATACACCATTCGAACAAATAAACTTTATCAAAACCAGTTGAGATTTTGAATGAAAAGTAGGTATAACCCGATAATAAATAACAACACAATGTTATTTTCGTAAAGGATTTTCTTCTTTCCGCATATCAAGCCAGTCTCTCTCCTGATAATTTTTGTCCATGGCGTTACTTTTTAACTGCCTTTTAAAGAGAGTAAACATTAAAACACAAATGAATGCCTAATGCGCCCCGCAGTAACTTAAATCATATTTCAAATAAACCGGCGGGTGGTTCCGCACGTAACTCCATTCCATCTCATTCGTCAGTTATAACGAGAGTATAACTCGATTTGCCCATAATCTACCCCCTACGAGCTGCGGAGAGGGACCCCAAATTGCATATAAATTGGATCTCTCAAAGGACTGGCGTCTAATCCGAAAATGGATGCATTCAAAAATTATGGTTTTAGTACAGTTGTCATACAGTTATAATTAAACCAGCTTCTGCCCGCGACTTCACCCGCTTTAATGTAGATTTTGTCAATCAATTCGGGTTGCCCTTTCTAAAAGATATTTTTCTGTACATACATCAAGAACGGTACTTTTTTCTGGATGAAAGGTGTTTGCCAATTTTTGACAACGTGTACGTAAAAAGCTATCTCACATTCGCGTCATTTATCTTAGGCCTAATTCAAGTTTCGCCGAAGCTTTCTGTCGCGAGCCTCTTCCATCCAGACCGGTCAACACTTCGGATGGAAAATATTACGTCACATCTTTCTTTAGTGTCCCCTTTTCGTCTTTTTATTGCTTGGAACCCATTTCGTCACTTATTTAGTCCATCTCTCTGGTTGCAACCAGCAAACGTGTCTTGCCCAATGCCCAACATTCCCTTAATTTAAACCTGTGACGTCTATCACATCAGTATGGAGGGCATATAACGCTTTTTCCTTACGTGGCGATAACTATCAGTTCACCGCACGCCAACGTTCAAGAAGTACGTTTTTTTTAAAATGCATAGATAACAAAACGTAAAGCCTCATTTCTCAACCCTTTATTTATTATCTACACCCGCCATCGTAATTGACTTCGAACACAATAATTATGTATGAACTTTTTTTTTTCCCGGTATTTTTTTCCTACCTTCACATTTTTTTGTACCAGATAACTGAAAAGATTGTAATATCGATAAATTTCTGCGGGAAATCGAGCGGAAACTCACTGAATGGACAGCGTTGATTTATTAGACCCGATAGTCGCGGGTATAAACGTAAATTTTAAATTCGCTCTCAGAAAAAAACAAGATTGAAATTTATGATTAAATGAAATAAATAAAAAATGTGGGTCAGCAAAGGGTTTGTTTGTATTTTGGTTTAATTACTACGGATGTCTAGTTATTGCGTGCTATTTTGTCCACGTTTCAGATTTAAAAAAAAAACATGGTCTCCTCCGTGCTTCGGAAAGCACGTTAAGCGGTTGTTCTCGGTGGTTATATGTGACTAACTCCAGTGGCATGTACAGTGTTTATAACCAGGGTATTGTTAGACATCATAATTTTTATGCAAATAGATAATGATTTATAGGTATAGATTAATTGAAACAAATATATTAATGTATACTTATGAGGAAAGTGATTGTATGCTCATTACCTACAAAGTACGTATTCCATATTTTGCTAATTTGTCTGTGTTTAGTAAGTACGTCTAGGATTGAAGTGGGAGTAAAATGTTGATATTTGTTCACGGTACTACATTCGACGTCCTAATGCTTTCCTATTCCTGCCTTAGTATTGGCAACACGTGTTAGCGGAAATATACAACATTAAGATCACTTTGGTATTTCTTTTACTTTGCCACTTATTCCTCGATAGTTTAACAGTATGCATAAGACAGGTAGATCGCATAAAATGCGAAAATCGTCCTAGTCATATAAAAAATGTAGGGTAGGCAGTGCTTTGGGTATGTATGAAGTGCACGCCTCTGACTGGCTCGGCCTGCAACTTCTGTGCATTGTTTTTATTTAAATTGTTTTTATAGGAATAATTAACTGACCAAGCAGATGCTCTGATGGTAAGTGTAAAACTATCGACTTTAATCAAAACGTACACTTTACAGAGCATGTAAAGAACGCGTCCTGCAACGTGCTGCCCTGTGTCCACCAACCTGAGGCGTACATGTTAAGCCTCTTGAGACTGTAACCACACCGACAACCACGCCCTTCAGACCGGAACACAGCCTTGCAACAACGTTGCTTAGAGGCAGAAAAAAACATGGTAGCACTTCCCTGAACGAGCTCTGCCACCAAAAGTTCTATTACTATTACCTCTGTTATTATTATTAACACAACAGACAAAAGTAGAGTTTGCCCTTCGAGTTTAAACTCTCGCACTCTATGGTTTCCAAGTGATAAGCACAGTCGGGGCGGCAGCGATCAGCTAAAAGGCCGTATATTCGACAAATCGGCGAATTAACCCGACGACTGGGTACTGCCAAGTCTCGTCGCATGAAACTTTGTCGTTGTTAAGGGCAATACATTTTAGTTGTTACTAGATGTGCCATGCGGTTTCGCTCGCGCAAAATTCATTACGCAACGTACTGCTACTAAGTCTAATTAATTCTTTTAATAATGCTGCTTGTGGCTTAATAGAAGCACCACATATTAGGCATGCAATATTGACCCAAGTTAGTAAACGAATGGGGGGGTGGAAGTTTGAAGGTGATTTTGGTATCCATTAGTCTCAGCTAAAGGTGTTGTGATGGCAACCCCGCACCGGTAAACGCAGCGTTCTGAGGAGTGCTGTGATCTACATAAAAAAAAAATCATGAAATCTTAACGAAATTTGAACAGGAGAGACATTAAAGCCTATCCAGTACAAAATAATTATTTCAATCGGTTTACTTTGACGCAGTTATGTATAAAAATTATCAAACACTTTCACTTCTTCTTCCAACGGAACTGTGCTGGATTTGCCTAGTTTTGGCTTTAATATCGTTTAAAGAGCACCGTCGATTCTTTTAATAATTACTGATGATAATGCAACCCGTTACAGTTTTATTATTAGCATAGATATGTATATTCTATACTAATAATAAAACTTACGCTTACTGTTGTCTGTGCACGGCATCAAGCTAGTAGAATAGCTGTGAACTTTGATATCTATTGTTAAAATAATTTAGATCAGTGCCTCCCCTTAACAGAGATAGCATGTGCAATAATAATAACAGTTTCACAATATTGAAAACCGCAATTTGCCGCGCAAGCTTTTCGGGTTCCGTGGCATTAGTGCTCTTAATAATCTAGACAATTTTCTCCCTGAACTACTATTATGTTCATAGTTTTAATGTACTTGCTAACTACGTATGGCCTTCATAATTTTTTATTGCTGAAGAGTAAGTGCCTTTTTACGGCAACGTGTTTTTTATGTTACTATGACTATGTTGGTTTAGATATATCGATATCATCATCAGCCTACCAACGCTGACTGGTGAAAGTACTATAAGCACTTTTGAAGCGTAAAGGAGAAATTGTCTTTAAAGCACCGGCTCACCACGCTGCTAAAATGCGGGTATATGGACTACACCTACAGAGATTTCTTTCTTGCACTGATCCAGTCAATAACGCTAGTTAGTAATTCAAGTCATAAACTGTGACGGTTCATATTAAATTTTTTAGCATAAAAAAGGATAATAGTAATAGGCTAAAAAAGGCGACAGCAAAAGAAAAAAATTTGGAAAATCCAAAAGTGCACGCCTCATAATCTCATTTTTTTCACAATAAAATTGAATTTTTTTTAACTGAAACTTTCAATGCTCATTACAAATTTTTTTTTTCACATTAATTATTATTCATTTTTTGTAAATAAGACACGGGAATGTCATAATGATTGCACATTGAAAGTTACAATTAATATTAGCTACAATAATTACATGGAAATTTAACGACAGTGAATTGAACGCTCATATTAACTAAGAAATTATGTCGTGTGTTACTTTAGATAATTAAAAAAAAATATTCCGATACGATCATTTTTTCGACCAATTTTGGTGCCACATACACCCGTCCATACACGGACGTCCAGAAAAGATTATGTTTAATGTTATTATTTACTATGTTAAACAAAAAAATTGTTATTGAAATGTATTTTATGTGCCTGACAAATTATTTGACTAGATATTAGTGTACTCAAATTAACCTGTAAGTGCAATATAAATAACAAAAAATCAATTCAGTTTCGAGAAAACTGCTTTTTTTGAAATGTCGAGAGTAGAGCACAACCTCAACGCTTCGCTTATGAGGCGTGCAATAATTTGTGCCAGGGAAATCAAGGGACGCACAACGCACGACGTGCGACGCACGACGCACGGCCCACGACGCACGGTGCACGAAGGACGGCGACGAGATTTAATTCCAATCTGAAACACATCAAGTAATTACAAATAAAAAGTGGGAACAGCAGGCGACGAGTGTGCGGGAAAACTTTAGGGCGACCATGATCGTACTAATTCTTTAACATCCCTTTTAATACTTGACTGCCGCTCTATTCACTTACTTTTCAAACAGTTACTAAGCGGTGGCTGCTCGTTATCCCCATACAAAATACTCGATAAGTTGCCAACCGTCGCTCTCAAATATTGTTTTGTATGAAGACAACTATTACCTCCTTGAAAAAGTGGGCTGTCTAATGCAAAAATGGTCTTCCAAATCTGTCTGGAGAGCGTTTTTAAATAAATTAAATTAAAAAGAGAAGAAAAGAAAGAAAAAGACAGCTCACGGTCTTATCTTCATTCTCCCTAATATAGGTACTATTCTAAAATAGATTTCTATTATTAATATAGATTATATGAGATAGAAGTTTAGAAGGATTTGACTTTGCGGATTATAGCAAATTCAGCTTATTATTCATTGTATAGATAAAAATTAAAATTTTATTTACTATTTATTACTCTATTTGTATTGTCTCTATTTGTATTGACTCTACCACCAGATTGGAAGGTAGATTCTACCGAGAAGAAGCAGGCATGAAACTCAGCAGTTGCTCTTTGCCAACATAAACAATTTTCAAGGATTATCCCTAATATCCTTAAAACTATGGCGCCACTACACGTTAACATGCGGGCAACATTAATTAGTAAACAGTCGGCCGTCTGAGTGTGGAAACAAAGCGGGATTTTTCTTATGTTTTGCTAAATCTCCGGAGTTGGTTTAAAAGTTCTGCATTTTTAAACACCATGTACTTAGTCCACGTAAAGACAGCGTGTAAATAAAACGGATAGCTATATTAGAGGCATTTTAAAGAAAGAACGGTTATATGCACAAGTTTGTATACAACGTATAAATGAAAACCGAAATAATATTTCGTAGGCTTTAGAGGTACATTATTTACTGTCACTGAGACTTATCTTTGAAACTGAAAAGCTATTAGTTTTTGAGTAAACCATTGCTAATAGATTTTTTCATACAGCCCTAACAGGTAAAATAAAATGACTCCTGTCGCTTTTTTAGGACTTAGAAATATTTGACTTTGACTTTGCCTTGACTTATATTATTCAGATTTTTAATAATCACATACTACATACTACTTCGTTGCTTGTATTTTTTTTTTCGGCAGATTTCCGCTTTATAATACAAAATATGAAATAACTAAGTAAGCAATTTAATGTAAACGGGCATTATAAACAAAGCTAGTTTATTTGTGTCAGCAAAACGCCCGACGGTAAAGAAAAACGTCCCACTATTTTATTTTGCCGCCTTTCGCTCTAAGAACCACCGTAATTATTACAAGTTACATTAAAATTACTGCACTGCAATGCAGGTAAAATGCTTACATTTTCCAACTAATGAGGTTTTTGAGAGTAAGCGAGGAGGCAAGCAATAAAATTATTTCTACAGTCGTAATGACAATTTTAAGCGGGCATAGCGATTCAACTTGCACTGTAAAAACAATTTCAGCTTTATTTATAAAAGAAAAAATATAATGTTTTATCTGTTTATTTTTCCTGTAAAAACACACACCGATGGACTTCAAACGAAATTTTCGTATAACTATAGTTTACAGGATAGTCTAAGCCTAAGACCGTTTATGTTTAAATACTTTGTTCTAAATTTTATTTCATGGCTGTTCTTCTTTAAGGTTTTAGGAGAGATATGGCAGACTCCTTACTATGATATAGCATCCGTAGTTCTGTATTTAATATGACTAAATAATAAAAACTTGTTCACTTGTAAGGAATTGGCGTAAACAAATTTTATTCTTTTTAAACCTAACTTGTCAGAAGATAGATTTTAGAGAAGAGCATTTTTTAACGTCATTTAAGAATATTTTCAAAACGAAAAGAATAAGCACTATAACGTTAGGTACATTCCGCCATTCTGATTATAAACTAAACTACATTTTTATTTCTGTACTTAGGTTTATAATTAACTTTTTTTTTTATTTTGTCATCCTTGTCGCGAATGAGCGATACAAAATGAATTTTCTTATCAAAATCGTACTATTTGCATCCAAGGAAAGGGTTTACGAGCTAGGATAGGGTAGGGTTTTTCGATACCAAATTGCCGAAGATAACTTCGTGTAGATTATTATATATTTTTTTTGGTTAATTTTTTATGATTTTCTTATAAGAGGTTTTCACACCTCTTACCTCTTCCTCTTTCTTCTACCTTTTTTTATTCACCTGCAAGTTAGTCGTTGGTTACAATCTCGTCGTACCAGAACGCTAAATCACTTGGCGTCATGTCTTTGCCGGTAGAGTGGTGACTAGCGTCGGCCAATTCCTACCAAAATCGACCAGAGAAAGTTCAGAAAATATAGATTCCCAAATTGTCACTGCCAGGTTTTGAACCTTTTAACTTCCACTCGTAAGACTACAGTGCTAAACACGGCGCCAGGGAGGTCGATAGAAATCTCGGTTCGATTTCTCAAAAAATTCAAAATTAATAATCTTCACTTTTACAGAATTGACTTGAACTTGACATGTTTTGAACTAAATAATCAGAGGATGTTTACTTTTTAGAATAGGAACTAAAACGCTTTTTTACTGTATCTAAAAAAAAAAAAATATGACTTAAGAATTATTCATTGTATAGTCGACATCTCCTGAGGATGCTCCGGTTTCGAAGCGAAACGTGGGTAGAGGGTACATTGTCGAGTATCTGGTTGGTGTGGCGTATACGGATTGAAGTAATTATAAAATACACTATACAGATTCTCCTGCTGTTCGCGGAGTTTAGGAAATTAAGCTTAACTTACATTATATAAATATGACCACGAAAATCCCATCATTTTTGCTGCTCATTATTTTAAGCGCTATTCCACAAAATCTTTAGGGAAATAAATTAATTCATCAAATTAAACAAAAAGTGAAGATAAAATAAAAGCAGAAACAAAACAGAAACACTTAAAAAATAATATATGTATATATATAATGTTACTGTTTTGTTTCAGCTTTTATTTTATCTTCACTTTTTGTTTAATTTAATTCCAAGTTGTGTACACATACTTTGGGTTGTAGCTTAGAACAACACATGTTGTTACTTATATTTTGATCTATTTTTAGTTATTACATGTTTTGTGTAACGAACGAACAATAAACAATAAACTTCTTTTAACTTACATTCAACTGTCGACAAAAACATACAAAAAACCAAAGTTCTTTTAGGTAATATCAAAAAAATCTACCTTCGGTGGTTTACTTAAACGAAAGTTATACACCGTAACTTATATATTAGTTTTCTCGCAACCATAAATCATAACTTGGTACTACTAATATTAGACTTCCTAACAGACAGGTCGAAAGTATAACACTCAAAGACTAGCAACGGGGTCAAAAATACCCTAATGATAATTTTTTTGTATATACAGCATCCGCTGATATCAAATTCTAAAATTCAAAATTCTTTTTTTTCAGACTTTTTTGTCTGGTTTGGCCAGCTACCATCCTGGATTGCAGTCAAAGGCTTACTTGTATAGGAATAAAAAAAAGGTATTTTTGTGAGTTTGTTTGTGTACACTACCAACAGGTCGGAAGACAAATTCTACTGAGAAGAAGCCGACGAGCCGACTTAAATAAGGCAAACACACAGACACTCTGGAGACGTTCCATTATCAGCTTAACGACTGACTTCACTAAATGTTTTTCATTTATATACTACATATGTATTTCGTATTTACATACTTCACTTAAGTATATAAATATTTTTAAAAAGTAATTGATTTGGCATTTGCGGATAGACTACGATTTGTCATCTCTTCAAATAAATCATCGACCTGTTTGTAGTGACTCTACTAGTAAGCAGATTCTAATTAGAAGAAGCTGGCAAGGGAACTATAGTCAGAGGAAAGTTGCATTTACCAATCTAGAAATTCGATCAAAATTAATACATGGGTCAAATATACCCACTAGCATGTAATTACGTATCACAAGTGATCGTAAATATAGGTGTTAACAAAGTTTGATATTTAATAATGCATAGGCGAAGCATAACTCAATCTTTTGTCTCATACAGCGTGTCATCATCACGGCTCCGTGCATTTACGTGCATGTCTTGGCGCAGACGAGCTGTCCAAACTTCGTACCCTTCATATTTAGCGGGTACTGGCAATGACTTAGAAACTCATTTTCATACTTCGCATCGAAGTATTCTACATACATTGCGCATTTTGTTACTGTATAAAATAACTGTGTCGTTGGAGAACAGAAATGGATATAACATTTTAAATAAAATTGTTATGATTGGGTTGCGTGGTGAAGGTTTTCTTGGAGCTTTTGTAATAAATTTCCCAGTTAAGTTTAGGTTAATATAATATGCCACCTTTGTTAACATGCGCAGTAACCAAATATTGGTGTTGGTAAGTTTTGAGACTGATGGGCGCATTCATTAAGCTTTGACGCTCCTAACGTATTTACTATTTAGCTTCTTCTTAACGTGCCTCTTCAACCAGTAAAGGTTGGCCAACATGGTTTGATACTTCGTTTTTCTCTCACGAGACTAAACTGGGCGGCAATCACGACCCCATTCCACTCACTAATGCTGGGCAACCAAGGCTTCCTCTTGCGACTGATGCTATTTTATGCTTGCTATTTAGCTAGTCGAGTGCAAATACAAGTGCCTTGCTTGCGAGTGCCAGTGTCCTGCATACAAGTGCAAGTGTTGGCAGTCAAGTGCAATTGTCTTGCATACAAGTGCAAGAGGCTCGCATACAAATCATCAAAATGCTAGTATAATATTTAATGCAGGAGTACATTGTCTTGATATTAGGCGCCCCTAAACTCACGCTACACTCTGGACGCGTGAAATCCCTCGTTATGCTTGGGTTTTGTCACAACGCCCGTAACATGAGACTTTACACCACCCCAATGTTGAGTAGTCTATTATTTAATGTAATAAAGATAGATATAGTAAAAATATAACCCTCTTCTTTCATTACGTTACGGAACTAACAAATAAACACAGTAAACAACAAAGTGCCAGCGAACGACGAACGGAAAAGCCGAAATCATTCAGTACACAATAATTCAATCCGCAAATCAAGGAAAAAGCTCAATTTTCCTTTAACGCGCCATCGCTTTCAATCGAGCCTAGTTGTTTATAGTCCGGCACAAGAATATTAGACAAATTTTATCCATGCTAGTATTATTAATGCGATGCTATGTTTGTTTGTTTGTAACCTATATTCCACTCAACCCCAGCACGGTTAGCATGGGCGGGAGACAATTATATCCCCGAGGAAAAATTTATCTTCCCCCACAGCTTTTACAACTCTCCGAGCACTGGCGCGCAGTTGGAAATAATATCCAAATAATATATGTGTAACGGCAAAGGAAAACATCGTGAGGAAACCTGCATGAGAGTTCTACATAATGTTCTCAAAGGTGTGTGGAGTGCACCAATCCGCACTGGGCCAGCGTGGTGGACATCTGACTGTATCCAGACGAAGTTTCCAAGATGTGTCGTATCATATCCTAGTTCAATGTGTCCCGATTCATTCAAGATATTCAAATTGAAGCGGCGGAGCTTTGGGTAGGACCTCGAATTCGCTTTCGGGGCACCGCTAACATTTCTAAGTAATGTGCGTTTCAAACAATTCAAATATCACTTGCTTCAACGGTGAAGGAAAACATCGTGAGGAAACCAGCATGCCTGGGAGTTCTCCATAATGTTCTCAAAGGTGTGTGGATTCCACCAATCCGTACTGGGCCAGCGCGGTGGACTACGGCCACCACCATCTTCTCATTCTAAGAGAAAACCCGTGCCCTTTAGTGGCCGGTAATGGGCTGATTTGATGATGACGATGCTAACTGCCATAACGTTATGATTGAAACTAAGTGAGCGAAAAAAAAACGTGTGAGCCGTCACGGAACGCCTGGCAGATGTAAAACATCCATTACAAATTTGTTCCACAAATAAAACCAAATACAACCAAATGGATAACCACTCCTTTTTGTAAGTCGGTTAATAATGACTGTTTTATTACAAAATTAATATTCATTTATATTGTAACATACGAAATACAAAAATTCAATCATATAGCGTGGCGATGCGTCGCCACGGCCTGTGTCGCCACGCCAAAAATCAGGTTTACCCTCCGCCTATAGATGTTTCACATAAAAAAACGAGAGCGACCATTTGCGACCGGACTATACTCACAATAGAAAAAACCACAATAGCTCTTTTACCGCGACCGTCACATTTCCATGCGAACGGACCACAATGAATAAAAGTTATTCACTACGCTGGACTCGTCAATCTGTTTGCAAGTTGGCCTATTCACGTCTACGAATAGCTGGATAACCCAATTCCATACATAAATTTCGGCTTACTCCGTTACAATGTGCTATTTATCTTTCGCATATCTTCTATAAATGGTATACTTACTTTGCTTGGATTCGTGAGTCGCGCGGGTTTTATGAGTTAACCTAAAGTACAGAAGTCGAATAGTCGAAGTTTGAGTTATTCGCATTGCTTTCAACCCCCTGCCAATGTAAGTTTGTGGTACAAAGATGTTTTGGCATCACTTTAATGTATCACATAATGGCCTGAAGTTTGAATTACGTATGCTATGAACATTTTGGGACTGAATGTCATGCAGGATGATATAAAATCCTCCTTTTTGACGACCTCTCTGATGGAGTGGCGAGTGCTATGGGCTCATAAGAAAAGGTCCAAAGTTTGATACGAAAATTGCTTCGATTTGAGAATGTTTTGTGACGGCCGATTAGCCCAGTGGTCAGCGACTATGCTTTCTGAGTCCAAGGCCGTGGGTTCGATTCCCACAACTGTGAAAATGTTTCTGTGAATAACATGTTTTTCAGTGTCTGGGGCTTTATCTGTATTTTATAAGTAGTTCTGAATATTTTTCATAAAATTATTCATCAGTCATCTTAGTACCCCCCTACACTTACATTGGGACTATATTGCGATGTGTATATTATCGTACTATATTTATTTATTTAATGTTTTATTTCTTTGGTATGGTCTTATGAGAGGCTTTGACCGTGGCTATATTGCAGGCATAAAGTCAAGGACTTTTCGCAACTAAAAATGACTGTATTTTTCTCACATTGCACTTACAGGATAATATTATCATATATGTATCAAGAACAACCAAGTTTATACGTATTTGATATTTTTAAAATACAATTATTTTGTTTAAAGTAACAAGTATATTCTATTACAAAAATATTTGAGGACGTCCTGATGGTCATAATCGCAGCGCGCTGTTTGCTATTGAAAATCTCTGGGTAATTCGTTGTTGTTTAATTACAATTAATAAAAAACTAAAAAAAAAAAAAATTGAGAAAAAAATTTAAAAATAAACAGAAGACTCGCTCCAGCGCCCGCATGCGGTGAAAAGTTTAAGGTACTTCTTTTAGTGAAAAATGAGTTTATGAGGCGTGCACTTTTGGATTTTCCAATTTTTACTAACCCACTGACACGACGTAAATAGCTTGAAAACGTGGAAACGTGGTTGAAATATAGCCATTTAGAAATTAGGCGTTGATCTTAAAATTAAATATACTACGACAATACACACATCGCCATCTAGCCACAAAGTAAGCGTAGCTTGTGTTATGGGTACTACGATGACTAATGAATATTTTTATGAATAATATACATAAAATACTTATACAGATAAACACCCAGACACTGAAAAACATTTATGTTCATCACACAAACATTTTCCAGTCGAGGGAATCGAACCCACGGCTTTTGACTCGGAAAGCAGGGTCGCTGCTAACTGCACCAATGGGCCGTCAAATTAGGGTACAGCGCCTGCAGCAGATAAGCTTAAAGCGGCGTTGCCTGATGTTTCCATTTGAATCATCATTATCATATCAACCCATTACCGGCCCACTACAGGGCACGGGTCCCCCCCACACTGAGAAATAATGACAGTGCATACTCAGTACATATTTGAAAATGTAATGTACGTTCATAAAAACATTTTTAAATTTAAGAAAAAATGTGACTACAATAATTTAAACATTAGATGTAAGAATAAACTTACAGTGCAATATACTAGGTTACATAAAATTCATAATTCGATTAAAGGAAATTGCATACAATTCTACAATAAACTACCAATTGACATCTTGGATGCATGGCTCTTAAAAAGTTCAAAGTTTTTATTAAACGTAAGCTTATAGAAAAGTCCTATTATAGTATAAAGGACGACGTAAACGATAAAAAAGCTTGGGTGTAAATTATTGCTCTAACCAGGTTGCTCTTCTAATAATTTTAAATGACATTGTGAGATGGTGGTAAAAAAAAACACCCGGCTATGTTTGTTGTGGGCTTCTTCTTAGACCAGGACGCGTTTGGAACTCTCGTAGCTTTAGTTTTAAGTTTACGAATGTGGTTATCGCCATCATCTCACTACCGTGTAATTCTTATGAACGCATCAAAAGTGCCACCTATGTGCCTACTTGAATGAAGATATTTTTGACTTTGACTTTGAGAAGTGGCTAAGGCCGTCTCCGACATCACACACGTTTAGAACATTACAGGTAAAATAATTACTTTCAAGTGCTAAATGGTATACCTTGAATTGACTACCCGTTTGTCCGAGAAACAACTCTATAGTAGAATAGTATTTAATGCTCCAATAATAGTCGTGTTCACGGTTTCTGTACGTTCTTAATTCTGTGATTTCATATATTTGTATCGACTTTACCATCTCGTACGTGAATATACGAGTTAAAAAAATCCCTTTTCGTTTTAAAGATGGCTTGAACCATAAAAATCATCAAAAAATGTATGAAAGATAACTGACACGACATAAAAGTCTACGAGCATGGCTACGAGCGAGTTTATACAATACGGTTATCGAGTTAACGGGGTGCTACTTTATGGTGTGTTATGGCGGAAATGGCGGTTTAACGTGTTTAAGATTGTGCGCTTTACTTATCTTAATGTAATCAATTTTCAGTAGATAGGCGTATCTAACGTTAACGTGGACAAAGAAAAAAATTAAAAAGCTTTTATTTGGGTGTACACATAACAAATCAAATGAAATACTTACCTACTAATATTTTAAATGCGAAATTGTGTTTGTTAATTTGTTTGTTTGCCCTTCCTAAGCTCCCGCCCGCCCTTATTAATCAAAACAATTTTGGCATTCTTTGGCAGAGTTAGTTGAAATCACACACAATGCACCTTAGAAACGAAATATAATAAAAATTTACTGTGAGATGGTGTTAGCAAACTAAAATTACCCGGCTAAAGTTTATGAGGGCTCTTCTCAGGTTTAAGTTAGCGAACGAAGTTATCACCAACCCCTTTCAATTATGTAAACATATATATGTATGAACGCTTCTTTATTCATGTACATGAATAAAGAAATTTTGAATTTGAAAGAGTTTATGTAAGGATAGCAAGTTATTAGCCAAAATAGTTGTGTTAATGATAAGATAATTGATCTGTACAAATAAAGCCGGAAGCTATGAATTTAAGTAGGAGGTCCCGGGTTTGATTCCGGGCAAGGGCGATTTGGGATTTATAATTTCTGAATTTTCTCTGGTCTGGTCTGGTGGGAGGCTTTGCCGCCGCTAGTTACCGCCCTACCGGCACAGACGTGCCTAAGCGATTCACTAAATCGCTCGTCCGGTGCGATGTCGCGTAGAAACCGATTAGGGGTATAGCTACCATACCAAGTAAGCCCGCTACCATCTTAGACTGCATCATATTATACCATGAGGTGGGCGATCTGCTTGGTCAGTTATTACTATAAAAAAAGTAAAAAAGAAAAGTCCTGAAACATCGTTATTCTTCTGTACCTAACGATTGCGATGATATTCTTAAACAGTAACATCCAAGTTAGCTTTAACTTGCGGCTTCGTTCGGGTGGTCATTTGAAAAACTCCGCTGGGAGTATTAAGACCACGACAATGAACACAGGACAGTGTATTATTTCAGGACGCTTGTGTAAACAATGTTGTCCGTCTTTCTATTATCGACGGCCGATTGGCGCAGTGGGCAGTGACCCTGCTTTCTGAGTCCAAGGCCGTGGGTTCGATTCCCACAACTGGAAAATGTTTGTGGGATGGACATGAATGTTTTTCAATGTCTGAGTGTTTATATGTGTGTATTATAAGTATTTTATGTATATTTATATTCATTAAAATATTCTTCAGTCAGTCAACATAAGCTACGCTTACTTTGGGGCTAGATGGCGATGTGTGTAATGACGTAGTATATTTATTTATTTATTTATTTATTATCCGCTAAGACATGTAAAATTTGTACACACGTGAACATCCCACGTATAGCTGCCCATTTGAGATCTGTAAACCACCCTTGGGAATTGTATGATTTTTCCAGGACTTAAAGTAGCCTTTGTTACTCTCTGTCCTTTCCACTAACTTTATGCCAGAAATGTGGTCAATTGATTGTTTTATTGGTAAGTGAATGAAGGACATTTTTGTATAAAAATACGAATCTTTCTTTAAGGCTGGTTCCTTGGGAATTTGACGCTTTCCCAGTACAAAAAGCTTATGCTACTCTTCGTGTGTACACCTAACTATATGCCAAAAATCAAGTGAGTTGCTAAGTTAGGCCGTAAAGGAAGCGCAAACAAATACACTTTCGCATATAAATAGTTGTTGCCTGCGTTTTTCGTCCGGGTTTTTTACGTTCAGTTTTTTTACAACCGTTTGTGATCCTGGGATAAAAAGTCCTTTCCGCAAACTCTATATCAAAAGGTTGCTTAGTTAGAGCGTAAATTGAGGACAAACAAACAAACGAACTTTCGCATTTATAATATGAATTTGACAGCCGATTGGCGCAGATGGAGCGACCCTGCTTTCTGAGCCCAAGGCCGTGGGTTCAAATACTACTACACCCTAATGGAATATGTTTGTGTGATGAGCATGAATGTTTTTCAGTGTCTGGATGTTTATATTTATATTCTAAGTATTTATGTATATTATTCATAAAATTATTCTTCAGTCATCTTAGTACCCATAACACGACCGACGCTTTCTTAAGGGCTAGATGGCGATGTGTGTATTATCGTAGTATATTTATTTATTTAGTATAAGTAAGGATAACAGCGTAAAACCCTCGTTTTCCGCCGGGGGTTAAAAATAGACGCTGTAACCTAAATAAGGCGACGTAAAAGCTAACCCTACACGCAACTCTACCCCCCACCAAGCGGAATGTGTATGGCGCGGACTTGTTTGGACATGACGCGCATTTTTCACGCCCCAGGCGGCCGTTGTCACGTTGTCACTGAAATGGTGGCACGGACATAAGTGTTTTTATTACCGAAGAGATATTGAGTTATTGTCACGATTTGTTTATCAGTGGTATTTATTATATACGTCTCGTCCGGTGATGTACTACCGCCAAGCAGTATTACGTTACTTTCTTACTATTGTCTTGATCTTTAACTTTAATGATAAAAAGATTTATGAAAGCCTATATTCAATATAGCGTTGAATATAGGCTTATATATACAGAAATTAAGCGTTGACCAAAGCGTTAAAAATAACTGAGGTACACCGCCTGCAGATAAGCTTAAAGCGACGTTGCCTGATGTTTCAATTTGAATCATCATCATTATATCAACCCATTACCGGCCCACTACAGGGCACGGGTCCCCCCCACAGTGAGAAGGGGTTAAGGCCGTAGTCCACCACGCTGGCCCAGTGCAGATTGGTGGACTCCACACACCTATGAAAGCATTATTAACTCTCAGGCATGCAGGTTTCCTCACAATGTTTTCCTTCACCGTTGAAGCAAGTTATATTTGATTTTCTAAAAACGCACGTAACTCAGAAAAGTTACAGGTACGTGCTGGGATTCAAGCTCGCACCCCCCAAAGTGAAAGCCTATATTCCATCCGCACTGGAACAACGTGGTGGACTACCGCCTTAACCCCTTTTCATTGTGGGAGGAGACCCGTGCCTTGTGGTGGGCCGGTAAAAGGTTATATGATAATGATGATTGGCAAAAAATGGTTGATATCCGCCCAGAAGTTTCGGAGACGATTGGTAACATACAAACAAGCAAACCAAAAATCTTTCTACTTTGTAATATTATAAGATGAGTTGAGATAAGACAAAAGAAAGAAATAAAGTACAGATTATCAAAATTAAGCTTAATTTGCTATACTCCGCGAAAAGCAGGAGAATCTGTGTGGTGTAATTTATAATTTCTTCAATCCTTATACTCCACACCAAACAGATCTTCGGCAATGTACCCTCTACGCACGTTTCGCTCCGAAACCGGAGCATCCTCAGGAGATGTTGACTTTACAATGAACAATGGGTAACAATTGTTTAACAATTACACCACACAGATTCTCCTGCTTTTCGCAGAGTATAGCAAATTAAGCTTAATTTTGATAATATATCATGGATTTCCGCAAAGTAACGCCTGCTTCTATCCAAAGTACAGATTACCTACGAGTACATATACTAGTAGTTGAATAACTAAAACCTTTTCCAGGCATAGGGGATATTTTGACCTCCATGAATTTACATTGAATCAATCTTGATTAAAAAAAGGTACTTTTTTTTTATAGAATTAAGAGTTGAGTTAAGATAAAAGAAAGAAATAAAGTACAGATTACCTACGAGTACATATACTCGTAGTTCAATAACTAAATCCTTTTCCAGGCATACGGGATATTCTGACCTCAATAAATTTAAATTGAAACGCTCTTGATTAAATAAGGTAGTTTTTTATAGAATTAATTGACTGACGTAGCAGAAGAACCAGCTGATGGTCAGTGGAAATCTATTGCGTATTAACAGAGTAACGCTACGCAGAGTATGCGAGGAACACGTCCTGCAGTGCCAACCTGTGCCCATCAACGTGATGCGTAGGTGTTAAGCCTCATAAGCTTGTTACACCGGCATCCACGCCCTTTAGACCGGAACACAGCACTGCTGTTTTGCGGCAGAAATAAATATGGTGGCAGTAGGTGCTTCCC
This sequence comes from Pararge aegeria, assembly GCF_905163445.1. NCBI lineage: Eukaryota > Metazoa > Arthropoda > Insecta > Lepidoptera > Nymphalidae > Pararge > Pararge aegeria. The sequence goes on along the minus strand of NC_053200.1, from coordinate 2,094,448 downwards.
CGGACGAGCTCTGTCGCGAAAAGATCTACTATACGTTTTATAATGTAGCTGACATTATAAAAGTGAAACTAAAGTTACCTGTGCAGATACTGATTCTCTTAATCGTAAGAATTAAAGATATTTGAAAACCAATGAAAGTTTTTAATTTTAACTGTTACATTTTATGTATTATAAAGGGTTAATTCAGGCATTGTTAATAAATATTATTTTAATTCGCAAGTTTTCTAGGTATTTCTTTGTTTTCTTTATAATGAAAATGTTCAATGCTCGGCGTGGTTAAACAAATAAAAGAAAATAACAGACAAAAAGAAAGCGTTTTACATTTACATGCAAATGATCATTTTTTTATTACTTTTATATTTCCCATTCATATTTATATTTTCATCATTACAAAGTAAATACGAACTGGAAACTGACTACGGTCTTTATTGCATTCGGAATAGAGTACGATTTTGTTTATTTATGCTTTAATTCTGAATACTACATATTGAAAGGCTTATTAAAGCTGATTGCACACTTGCCCGCAGCGTAAATCCGCACGCTCCGTGCGCATTTCAAATTTGTGTAGAGCGTACTTGCTCTTCTTTTTTAATATAATTTGATACTAATAAATTTATTTTATAAAACTAGATAGCAAACAGTCTACTGTTTGTAAAAACGACTATTCTAATATAAAGGAAACATCCGTGAAAGTGTTTAGTGATAAAATACTGTTGTCAGGTAACGTTTAAAATGTCGGGGCATTTCTTTGTCGGTGGCTCTATGATATTAGTTATTTTCTAAGCTTTCATCGCCAGGCCTAGAATTTCTTGAACTCAACGAAGCTTAAGCTATGACTAACCAATCAGAGTAACTTTGTTAATTGTCAACCATTGTCAAAGTTTGTTGAGCAAATTAGTTTTGAGCAAAGTCCAAAATAAAGTTCGATGCAATTTACACACGTGTAAAGTTCTAGTAGGCTTCAACCGTGTGTAAATTGTGTAAAGCTAAAAAAACTTGGTCATCGTTGGTTTGGATTGCTGCGTAAACAGGTACCGTACGTACGTAAGCTATGGCGATACGCTCGACCGTAAAAATAGGAACATCTTTCGATGGGATTGATCGGGCTCGGGGACCGAATTCCAACCATTTACTTTGGAAGTTGTATATATGGTAAAATTTGTGAACTATTTTTAGCGCGATGCAGCATCTTTGTGGCGCCATCTATTTTGGTAATGTGGAAACCACCACATTACATGAATTTAAATATTCGCTACTTGCGGTTGGTACAGAGCTTACAAAGCTAAGATGTGCGTTCAGCTTAATCCTGAATACTACATATTGAAAGGCTTATTAAAATGGAAATATCAATTAAAGCGGGACTGGTAATGAAAATGTTTTCATTTCCGTCCGCAGTATCTACAGTAAATAATTGTAGCTATTCGAGAGTCGAGATTAATGAACTGCTTTATTAAAAGCTAGCTTTTGCACGCGCCTTCGGTCGCATTTTTGGTTTCTTGAAATTTAAAGAAGAGTCAAGAATAAATATAATATAAAAATGCGAAAGTTGGTTTGTCCTCTCTTTACGCTTAACTAAGCAGCCAGAAACTTGATTTTTGCCATAGAGTTAGTTGAAAGGACGGAGAGTAATTAAATGAAATGAAATTAAATGAAAATGAAATGGAATGAAATGAAATGAAATTTATTGTTAAAATATTAGACATTTTACAATAGTGTTGGGAATCCTGAAGTAAGTTTTAAAGTAAAACCTGTGTCTCAGGGTCCCCGCTCTTCTCCGTTTACAGTAACAACTTTTTATTTTTTAATCCACTACAAGATAGCCCTTGATCAAAATATCACGTGGTGGTGAGTGATGATGCTGTCTCAGATGGTAGCGGGCTAAATTGTAAGGGCGTATAAGAGTTATATTAAACCCACAAACAAATTGAGTAATCAGTTTCTACGCGACATCGTACTGGAAAGCTAAATCGCTAAGCACGTCTATGACGGTAGGGTGGTAACTAACCTCGGCCGAAGTCTCCCACCAGATCAGACGAGACAATTCAGAAATTGTTAATTCACATTCACGAAACGCTTTGCATCTTCGTTTCTGATTCGCAGCACAAGGATCTGGAATGTCTTCAGTGGCGTGCATAGAGGGTAAGAAAATCTCCAGTACGAGTTATAAAAGACTTGAGGATATTCATTGGAAGAGTTATAAAAAGCCTACACTTGAGTATTTATAACTCGTACTGGCGATTTTCTTATTTTATATCATCTGCATACCCTGTGCATACCCTTTATGCACGCCACTGAATGTCTTCCAGCTTCCATTTTCCCCGGCACCTACAATATGAGTACCTTCATCTCAAGAGTGCAAGGCAACTTCCAGGCAAGCGCGCTCCACCTTAGGCTGTGTAAGCAAATTTTGTATCATACATGTCTTTTTACATTCAGTGTAACTACGCAGTGTCTCAAAGTTTCTCTCTCCAATCTCTAGTTCAGGTTACATTAGTAGAGAAGAGTCTCTACAGGCGGCATCATTAATTACCATCAGGTGTGATTGCAGTCGAGCTATAAACGTAACAAAAACATATTACCCCTTTCGCGAATCAAATTCGGGACCTCCCACTTCCAATCACCATTGCGCCAGTGTGGTAGTCCAAATCCCATTAAAAGACGGGACTTGTAAAAAAGCAGTATTAAAAGTTCGTGCTAGTGGCATATAGTTTTTGGCGCACTGCATAGTATATTGATTGTTTACACCCCTATCCCTACTAATATTATAATTATAAATGTCAATGTAAGTTTGTTTGTTAAGCTTTCACGCAAAAACTACTTAACCGATCCTCATGAAACTTTGTACACATATTCTTGGAAGTGTTAGAAGTAATATAGGATAGTTTTTATCCCGACATTAAGCTCGGTTCCTTTGGGAGAGGGGATGAGTGTTTCACGATTTTACACCATAACTCTGACAAATTAAAACAGATTTAGATAATTATTTTTGTACTATAGAGGTTATAATATGTGCTTAATTTTACCCATACTGTTGTTAGAGATAGAGGACAGAAGTCCTCAGCGGACAGCAGCAAACCCCTCATTTAAGGCTTAGCTATACTGAATACTTAATTTTTTTTTAAAACTACAACTAAATTGAATGCCACATCAAAAAACAAAATCAAACGCAGACGAAGTCGCGGGCAACAGCTAGTTCAGACATATATCAGCACCAAGCACCTTAAAGTTTTTAACTAAATCAGAGACAGTCGATTTTAAACTGCACCATTAATATATACATTTATCACATACTCACTGTTATAAGATGTAAAGTACGCATTTTGTTTTATATAATACTAGCTGTTGCCCGCGACTTCGTCTAATTCTTCGTTCTAATTTAAATGGGTTATAATTTGTCGGAGTTATGGTGTAAAATCGTCAAACACTCATCCCCTCTCCCAAAGGAACCGAGCTTAATGTCGGGACAAAAAGTATCCTATATCACTTCTAACACTTCCAAGAATATGTGTACAAAGTTTCATGAGGATCGGTTAAGTAGTTTTTGCGTGAAAGCGTAACAAACAAACTTACATTCACATTTATAATATTAGTAGGGGTATCAAAATCAATAATATATATATATCAATAAAAGAGTTTGGAACATAGTACCAACTTCGCCTTTTTACCTTTTAAAAAAACAATCTCTCCGCGAGAAGAGCCAGGGTGTTGACAACTTCTGATCTGCCGACGCCAGTGCAGATACATATCATGTCGTAAATGCATCCATTTACGGATTAAGTACGCATTTCAACAATATTTGAATTTCTTAATTTAAATTACTGCTTTATAACAATCGTTTTCGTATAACAATTGCTTTGTTGTGTAGTTTCGGTGCAGTCTATCGTGAAGATAAATAAATTTATAACTTCATAGGTACCATCAAAAAATTGCTTCATTTGTGTTAATTTTTTTTAAGAACGCTCTGAAAGCTCTGCATTTTCATATATTTTTCAGTTTTAACTTGTTTTAAACAAAAAGCGAGAATCCAGTCTTGTCAAAAGCAGCATGAAGGCAGCAGACATGCTAATAGCCGTCGGCTAGTTTATTATTTAATACTACGTGAAAATATTATGTTACATATTTTATAAAAACAACACCATGTATGAATGTTCTTGGGTCGCCTGCCTACTTCAAGTGCAATGCGATTGAAGGCTAAGCGAGCGTACGTAATCAACAACAAAAACTATCTGTAGAAGAGAGAGAGTTTTTCCAACATTAAATGCCTACCTCTTTTCAATCTTTTTTCCTTTTACGCCATTGGTTGCCTGGAAGAAATCGCTATGTAGCGTTAAGGACACCAAATTGTACTCTCTTACTATGTATTTAAGATATCTCTGTAACTACTTTTTTCTTTGGTGTACAATAAAAGTGTATTCATTCATTAATTAGTCAAGGATAAAGCTATTTCAGTAAAGATTCAATAAATAAATAAAACATAAATGGCAGTAAAGTTTTTTTTATGTTATTTAAAACAGAATAGGGTTTGTGTAAATCTGCAAGGAACGTTAGGTCTGTGTGAACCTTTTTAGGTAAGCGAAGCGTTGGTCAGACATTAAGCGCGGCGCAGGTAGCCGTTGGATCCAAGCGGACAAATCCTCCAAAAGACCTATGTCCGGCAGTGGACGTCTATCGGTTGATATGATGATGATGATGATGACACGAAAGGCACCTGCGGTACCCTATTGTTAAGCTTCTGTCTGACTGTCCGTCCGTTTATCCGTCCGTCCGTCCGTCCGTCTATTTGTTAGCGGCCTATACGAGTATCTCATGTCATGGTAGACAGTTAACGTGCATAGCAATATATACATATGCAATGTATATTTCCACCCTATACCACCCTACCGACAAAGATGTGACAAGTGATATGGCGTTACGGTCCCATAACACTTAGAAATCGATTAGGAATATAGTAAATAAATAAATAAATATACTACGACACTACACACATCGCCAACTAGCCCCAAAGTAAGCGTAGCTTGTGTTATGGGTACTAAGATGACTGATGAATATTTTTTATTAATAATATACTTAAATACTTATAATATGTAGATAAACACCCAGACACTGAAAAATATTTTTGTTCATCACACAAAATTTTTCAGTTGTGGGAATCGAACCCACGGCCTTGGACTCAGACAGCAGGGTCGCTGCCCACTGCGCCAGTTGGCTTAGGATAGTTACTTACATTTTTTTTATGTTTAAAGATGAGCGCTTGACTGCAATTACACCTGATGAGATTATGCAGCCTAAGGGGGAGCGCGCTTGCCTAGAAGATGCCCATTCAATCTTGATTTGAAGGTACTCATATTGTAGGGACTAGGGAAAATGGAAGCTGGAAGAGCATTCCAGATCCTAGCGGTGCGGTTAGAAACGTAGATACTAAGCGCTTCGTACGCGTCCGCGGTATATCGACCACGTAGGGATGCAAATCCTTACGGTGCCTCGCGGTTCGATGGTAAAAAGGCGAAGGGGGAACTAGATGAAATAGTTTAAAGCAATATGTAGTGTTTTGTTAGGACGGTTTATGTGTAGTATATACGCACATTACAGCACCGATGTAAGCGCCCGCAGTTTCCGGTAAACTATCTTAAGCAATAACCATGATCAAGTTACAGCTGTGAATCTTTTATATAAATACATGATAATATTATATAATTACACCGTCCGATTAACGTCGAACTGAGCCGAGGTCTGAGTCCTCGCAGGAGTCACCCTCGGGTCGACGTCTCCCACCTTCCCCCCTGATGTCGACGAGCCCTGCGGTTCTTCTCAGGGTGAGCTCTCTCGCTCGCCCCACTCCCCCGGTGACGCCGTAGCAACCCCTCAGGTTGTTATAAGCAATGGTTAATCCGAAAAGTAAAGTTAGTATTAGTCACATTAGTATCTACATTGATCTACAGCGAGTCGCTTGTCTTTTAGATAGCACCAACGCTATTGGTGCACCGCCCGTATCACGGTCGCACCGCCTCGGGGTGCTCATTAAAATTTCAGCGTTTCCGTTTACACCCCGTTTTGTGTCTGACACGAGTTACTTGCGTTATTAACAGAATAATTACCGATTTTGTGCGTTACCACTCCGAGTAATATTATTAAATACGATTTAACGGAGCGATTGCTGTCACCATTTTTAAATATTGGATAGAAGCACGCGTTACTTGCTGAATTCCATGATATATTATGTAAATAAAGCTTAATTTGCTTATACTCCGCCAATAGCAGGAGAATCTGTATGGTGCAACTTCTTCAATCCTTATACTCCCTCCCTGGGAAATACGTCATTCCGAAATCATTCACCTGCTTAAACATCGCTTAAAAAATTATTACTTATGTATGTAATTGAGTATTATGTAAGTTTATAATAGCATAAATATATATTATATATATCTATTATAGTATATATAAATTTATATCGGTATTTGTGTAGTTAATATGTAAATGTAGTATGTATGTTCATATAAGTAAAAATTATTACTTATGTATGTAATTGAGTATTATGTAAGTTTATAATAGCATAAATATATATTATATATATCTATTATAGTATATATAAATTTATATCGGTATTTGTGTAGTTAATATGTAAATGTAGTATGTATGTTCATATAAGTTTATTTTATTTTTTGTAACATGCTTTATGCACCATAACCTTTCCGCTGTTATATCGGCTTCGTACGCTCAGGTTGCCTATAAAAGATCTTTTAGTGATAAGGCCGCCTTTGCACTCTACCACTAAGTACTATTACTGTTTTCCTTGTATTTTTCCTATTGTGTTGTTTTGCAATAAAGTTTTTCTATTCTATTCTACTCCGCACCAAACAGATCTTGGGCAATTACCCTCTACGGACGTTTCGCTCCGAAACCGGAGCATCCTCTGGCTTTACAATGAATAATTGTTAAGAAAAAAAAGTCACCATTTTTGTAAATGTCAAATTGTCAAAATGAGAAGGGGTTGAGGCCGCAGTCCACCACGTTGGCCGTGTGTGCGGAGTGCGGATTGGTGGACTCCACACACCTTTGAGAAAACTATGGAGAACTCTAAAGCATGCAGGTTTCGTTACAATGCTTTCCTTCACTGTTAAAGCAAGTGACATTTTAATAGCTTAAAACGCACATACCTTAGATAAGTTAGAGGTACGTGCTTGGATCCGAACTCGGCCTGAAGCCGCAGTCTTAGCCACTAGGCTACCACCGCTTTTTTATTATACTGGTATACTGTTACAATATTCATGTGTACTAAATCAACCTCAAATTAATCCAGCGATGATTGCTTTTGGCTATCATCATATTAAATTGAAATTATATTGAATCCGAAATGCAATTTACGTGCTCGTAACTAATTGACATGTTAATATAAGTGTACTGTATATATCGATGATAGGACTTCGGCCTAGAAGTTCTATCCCCTTTTCCGAGTAATGGGCGTTTTAAGAAATAAAATATTCTTTATTTATAGACGCCTTTTCTCTATTCGAGATTCTAAGAGATTCTTCCAGAAGCCGTCTTCGTTCTTCCAGATGTGAGAAAAATTGAACGGTTAAATGCTGTGTTATCTTATATCTTCAAACGAGCAATTCTTATATATATATAATTGGAATCTCGGAATCGGCTCCAACGATTTTCATGAAATTTAGTATACAGGGAGTTTCGGGGGCGATAAATCGATCTAGCTAGAATTCATTTATACTGTAATCTCGGGCAAAAACTGCTAAAAAATATTTTTTTAAGTCGGCTCATTTGCGGACGAAGTCGCGCGGGTCCGCTAGTTTACAGTAATAACTGAAACGAATAAAGATAAACAATACATATACATGCACAGATATAATAAAAATGACTAATTATTTAATAAGTAAATAATTAATGTATAAAGATATATAAACATACAATAATATATTGAAAAGTATAGAAGCAGGCATACTTTGCTATATTACATTCTGAAAATTAAGCTCAATTTGCTTTAACGGATATTGTTTAAGTGGTATTCTGCCGCTAAGCAGCATCGCTAAACACCTACGTCTCAGGTTGGTGGACACGGAGCGGCAACGTGACGTGACTGGGACGTGACGTGTTCCTTGCATGCCCTGCGAATAATTGCTTTGTTTATAGGCGATGATTCTTCACTTAGACCATAGGCGTAGACCATCTACTTGCTCCATCAATTATGATTGCTCATAAAAAACAAAAAACCTTGGCTCTCGTGATCCGTAATTGAAACTTGTAATTATTTTCATCATCATATCAACCCATTATAAGGCACGGGTTACTTTGCGGAAATCCATGATATATTATGAAAATTAAGCTTAATTTGCTATACTCCGCGAAAAGCATGGTGTATGGTGTAATTTATAACTTCTTCAATCCTTATACTCCACACCGAACAGATCTTCGGCAATTACCCTCAACGCACGTTTCGTTTCAAAACCGGAGCATCTTCAGATGTTGACTTTACAATGAATAATTGTTAAGAAAACAATAAGTCACCATTTTTGTTAATAACCAGTTTTTGTCTTCGAATTTCATAATAATAATATCAACCTATTACCGGTCCACTACAGGGCACGGGTTCCTGCCACAATGAGAAGGGGTTAAGGTCCACCGCGCTGGCTGAGTGTGGATTGGTGGACTCCACACACCTTCGAGAAAATGGAGAACTCTCAAGCATGCAGGTTTCGTCACGATGTTTTCCTTCACCGTTGAAGAAAGTGATGTATTAATTGCTTAAAATGAACATAACTTATTATAGTCAGAGGTGACTGCTTGGATGTGAACCCACTCCCTCGAAATTGAAGTCGAAGTCATACCCACTGGGCTATCACCGCTACACTAATGGAGATATTATACTAGTGCTCTATATAATGTTAAAAACCCGCCAAACCATATTGATACAGCGAGGAGGGTTTACCTTCCAAATTCCTCTCTCCTATACGAGAGGCATGTTCCTTGTATAGCAGAAATAGGTTTCTCAGAATAACACTAAGTGTGGCGCTAAAATCAATATTTCATTTCGAATAAACAGTAAACAACCTATCCAATACGAAATCGATATTTCTAATACTGAAAACTCGATGTGACGAGTATCACATTACAAGTTTTGTCTTAACCGAAGACAACCTACGTTCAAAGCAGCTTTAAAAGTGCCCTTCAATCAATCAATAATATACCCTATCTTGTTAAACTTACGGTTCCTTTAAGCTCTTTTACACTTAACAATTTACTTCAGCGACTGTTTATAGGAAAATTTACTTTAACACGATTGAAATAAGGTGATTGTAGTGTGCAAATGTAATTTGGTTAAAGCACCAATTCGCCTGGGAAATTATGGTAATAGACGGTTGCTACAGTTGGCAGCTATTTGATAGATAAAAGGATATTTGGATATTGGTATATTGGTATTAACTGATCGAATTCGGAAATAGCTACTGTACTGTCTAGCCGATTATACGATGCTGTATTACCGGTGAAGTATTACCATTGGTAGTGCTATACTACAGTACATTGACAGCCGGTTGGCGCACTGGGAAGCGACTCTCTGAATCCAAGGCAGATTCGATTCCCACAAATGGAAAATGTTTGTGTGATGAACATGATTGTTTAACAGTGTCTAAGTGTTTACCTGACTCTCGATAAGCTGAATTAGATGTAACTACACAAATGATAGCTTAAATTTGTCACAGTCAAAAATATCTTTGTATAAGTATTTAGATAAGTTATTTAGGTAAGCGCAGCGTAGGTCGGCCCCCAACGAGGTGGGCAGATGACATCAGGCGAGTCGTTGGGCGCCGCTGGAGGCAAGCGGCCCAGGACCGTGTATTGTGGAAAACTACCAAAGACCTATGTCCAACAGTGGACGTCGATTGGTTGACACGAATGAATGAAGTGTTTAGATGGCCTATAGATGGCAAATAAAAATGTAGATCTACACGGTAGTGGCGTGATGGTGATAACTACATTCGTAAATTTAAAACTAAAGCTACGAGCATCCAAGCGGGGCCTTTTCTTAGACGAAGCCCACAACAAACTTAGCCTTGTGTTCTTTTTGCTTATTTTATCACCATCTCATATCTTTTAAAATTATTATATGACTAGCTGACCCGCGCAACTTCGTCTGCACGAAATCGTTTTAATATCTTAATAAATCCTAGAAACAAATTGCAGCGCTACCTACCAGGTCCAGTTTTATTTCCAAACTATGTTATTCGCGGCCCGTCGTCGCCGTATGTGTTGTTCTATACCCGTCGCAACTTCTAAGCGATAGGTTCAATTTTAAATAATTTAAAAATGAATTTGCAGGTTCATAATCAGACTTAATATTAATATTGTTTCATATCTTTAGCATTTATAATTTTAGTAGGATGGCATTCGATCGTTGTCCCATATGCCTTGCGACTTGCTGTTATTTGTGAAGAGTTATGTCCTTTATCTCCGACAGTGTCTATCAGATCCTTATTAAAATTAGACAATACATGCTTGGTAGTATACATTAGCAAATAAACAGAGAATTATTAAAATCGGTTCAAATTTAACGGAGCTATGAAATAAAATTGATAAGAATCTTCATCCTGTTTCCCGGAGGAAACTTATTGTTTATTGGCATAAAAAATATCCTATATGTTTACCCGGAATATCAGCTTCTACTATGCCAAATTTTATTTAAATCCGTTCAGTATTTTTCACGTGATGCCCGGACAGACAGACAGACAGACAAAAATTAAATAAAAATCTGTTTTGGATTCAGAATCGATTATAAAGCATCCTCCGGTTAATATTTTCAAAATATATTAAACTAGCTGTTGCCCGCGACTTCGTCTGCGTTTGTTTTTGTTTTTCGAAAGACACTTGGCATTCGATTTAGGTGTAATTCTACGCACTTTATGTATTTAGGATAGCTAAGCCTTAAATGACGGGTTGGCTGCCGTCCGCTGAGGAGTTGTGTCCTCTATCTCCAATCAAATTCATCAGATCTACACGAAATTTGGGCAAAATTAAACAGACCTCCTCTAAAGTAAAAAAGTAATTATTTAAATCGGTTATCATTTGACGGCGTTATGGTATAAAATCGTCGAACACCTTCTACCCCTCTCCCAAAAGAACTGAGCTTAATTTCGGGATAAAAAGCATCCTATATTAATTCTAACACCTTCAGGAATATGTGTATAAAGTTTCATCATGATCGGTTTAGTAGTTTTTGCGTGAAAGCGTAACAAACAAACTTACATTCACATTTATAATATTAGTAGGGATGTACAGAAATCTCCCAGTTAAAGATTTATTATAAGTTTAAATAATGTGAATGATATGAATATTATAAGCTGAAGTGGCAATGGGCGGGCCACATAGTTTGGAGAAAGGATGGACGTTGGGAATGACAGCCCCGCACTGGGAAACGCAGCGTTGGTCGACTCCCAACGAGGTGGTCAGACGACATTAAGGGCGTCGCAGGTAGCTGCTGGATCCAAACGGCACAAAACCAAGGAACTTGGAACTCCCTACAAAAGACCTATGTCCAGCAGTAGACGTCTATCTGTTGATATGATGATGATAATGAATGTGAATGTATGAATATATTTGTAATAAGTAGGCTTAGTTTAACTTTGTTAACCTATTTAGTTTCCTGACCAAATAAAGTGCAACAAAAAGGTTCAAATTTTTCATGATACTTTGCCCCAATAGTTTTGGCCGCCAATGCTTTTAAAAGTCCCAGGCAAAAGATTGACCGAATAACAAAAGTTGAAAAAGTTGACTTAAAAGCTTAACTCGGTAGAATCAATCTTCCCCGATTCAGGTGCAAAAACCGTCCGTGTACCGTCCGCAAAGAAAAGTGGGGTGGGCAAAAACCTGCGGCCTTATTCGGGATACAATTCTAAATGCAAAACACACTTTTACGGTTAATTAACCTACGGTGTATATACTTTTATTGTACACCATGGAAAAGGACCTACGCAATAGAGCAAGATTGAGGGTAAATTGTACCTACTATCTTACTCTGGCCTTATCGGCCTTATTAAAGTGATAGTGAAAACGAAATCATGAACTAAAGATACCATATTTTTTAAAGTAAAAATTGACGGACAAAGCCGATCGCCCACCTGATGATAAGAAAAAAGCGTCACCTAATAAAGCAGAGGACACGTCCTGCCATTGCTGCGATTAACCTGAAGCGTAGGTGTTAAACCTTTTGTGCCTGAAATAACACCGGCAACCACGCCTTTTAGACCATAATACAGCATTGCAACAAAATTGGTTTGTAAAAATAAAATACTATTTTTTGGTGGCGGCCATTTTGGATTTGAAATGTACCATAGTGTAAGTTAATTAAAACATCTCAAAATCTCAAATATGACTATAGGTGTGACTATGTAGCAGTACGCTGCCTCCCAAAATTACGCGGACGAAGCGGCAGGGCACATTTAATATAAATATATAAATATACTACGACAGTACACATCTACTGTAGGATGTCTGAAGAATATATTTTTTATGAATAATATACATTTAAGATCGTGTCGCGCGCTGACTCTGAGTATGCCTTTTCATAGAACTAAGTTCTATGAGCACTCGTTTACAGTGCAAGCCATAACGCTGTGGAATGCGCTCCCAATCGACATAAGGCAGTCTAAGTCACTTTGTATTTTTAAGAAAGCTGTCAAAAACCACTATAGTTTGCATTGAAGACGACTTGTAATAGTATTTACTGTTGTTAATGTATTTATGATATGTTATAGTATATATTAGTTTATTATTATTTTTTAATATTTAATATATTATGTATTATTTTATTTGTGTAATCTATCTGTTTGGTGTGGAGTATACGGATTGAAGAAATTATAACTTACACCATAAAGATTCTACTGCTGTTTCGAAGTATAGCAAATTAAGCTTAATTTTCATAATCATAATAACTACTAGATGCAGAAGCTACTAGAAGCTTTCAGAAGTCACGACTGTTTTAATTCGTAGTACATTATTCCCCAATGATCCCTAGAGAGTTAGGTTTAATTGTACGTCTTCAGGTTGCATTAATACGCTTGCAACACTTAGGAAATGGACAAGACAATGCAGCGGTACTTGCGACTGGCATTATCTAGAACGTCTGAAAGCAGGCGATTTAAGGCTATTGTGTAAAGTTCTGTAATTGGTAACGCATTGTAGTCTTGCATTCTGCGACTAGGGCCCTCTATCGCTTACTCGCCCTTTTATTAAAATTGTTATAATACATAAATTTAAAAACCTCTGAACTCCAATTTCGTGTTCATTATTCTGCTAGTCAACCTTTTTCATTTGGTACCCATATTGAGAGAGTTGTGAAAAAAAATGTACTTGAATTTTATATTTATCGTTATAAATATAAAGTGCAAGTACACAGAAGTTCGAGTTCTGATATAATATACAAACCGCGATTTTGTTGCGGCGGCTATCTTGGACCGATTTCATTAAACATTGCTATGAACACTCCCGACTAATTTACCTTTTAGATATTAAAACAAAATCAAAATCGCTTCATTTGTTCGGGCGTTACGATACCACACACACATTACCATTAATTTTTATATATTATCTAGATGTTTTTTATATCTGCGGTAGTCATAACCGTAAAATCACGCTAAAACGCGTTTTTAAATAATGAAAAAGATCAAGGAAATGTACAAAGAGCATTCATATTAACTAATTAACACCCGGCGTGCCCCGCGGGTCGGGGGTTCAATTCCTGCAATGAGCAAATGCACGTCAGTCTGTCGTGCGCATTGTTTGAACCCCACAAAGGGTTTTAACGAGGAAGGGTGTGTTTTACCTGACTTTGGTAAAGGGTATGTAGCTAAACTGCGTGATTTACTGACGTACCTATGTTTACGCCCTCCCCAATAAGTGCAATATCCCGGAAGGATTATCGACCGATTTGTGGGGTTGCACCGCGACATCACCTATGTTTTAAGAGCATCTGTTTAGAGTTCTGTTGTTAGAATGGTGATAAACACAGAATTAAGGAAGTACAGAACCCTCATTCAGCAGCCTCATTATCGCATGCAGTGCATTGTGTCCAAAAACAGTGAAAACGCACTGTGCACGTCTCACTTCACACCCGCGTAATGTCGCTAGCTCACAAACATTTTCCCATTTTATGGTTAACGTTTAGAACATTAGAGGTAAAATAATTACTTTCAACTGCCAAATGGTATGAAGTAACCATAACGTTACATATAAACCATACCCCTAAAGATTATCTACGCGACATCGTCCCGGAACACTTATACGGTTAGCGGCACTTTTTCGGTAGGGTGGTAACGGCTGAAGCCTCCCACAAGATCAGATCAGAAATAATAAATTCCTAAGTTGCTCCTGCCGGGAATTGAACCCTGGACATCCAGCTTCAAAGCACTGCGCTCACAACTGCGCCAGGGAGGCCGTCAATCTTGCTTTGTTTTGTGCCGCATTTTATTTCGTCTGTCCACCTTGTCTACGGGGGGTCTACCAATACTGCCCGTGCAAGGTCGCCACTCCAACACCACTTTTGACAACTATCATGGCGCCTGAACAATTGGGGTATTTATAATTTTCCACTATTCTGGCCCTGTAGCAGGATTCGGCCATGGCTAATTACCAGCCTACTGACAAAGACGTGCCGCTAAGCGATTTAGCATTCTGATTTGCTACTAACTTAGAACTCTTGGAGATGCACTGAAGAAAGAGGTGGCGAGATATTTGCAAGAGTTGTGTTCCGGATTGGATGCTACAGGTTCGTGACAGAAAGCTTTGGCCTTGTGAGGCCTACGCCGTAGAGGCGTCTTTAACTTTGATGTTTTAATTTGATATGTAAGATTATGCAATCCTAGGGTTTGGAGCTTCGGACTTCTTTCCGGGTGGACCAAGTTTGATTCAGCAAGCACTCTATACTTTTCGGAGTAATGTGCGCTTGTAATTTAAGCAATTAAAACTTCTTCCTTTAACGGCGAAGGAAAACATCGCGAGGAAACCTACGTGCGTAAAGTAGTCATATCAACTCGTACTGGCCCACTATAGGGTTCGGGTCTCCTCCCGCAATGAAAAGGGGTTAAGGCCGTAGTCTATCATGCTCAGTTCGGATTGGTGGACTTCACACACATTGGAGAACATTATGGAGAATTCTCAGGTATGCAGGTTTCCTCACGATGTTTTCCTTCACCGTTGTAGCAAGTGATATTTTGATTGCTTAAAACGCACAAAACTTAGAAAAGTTAGAAGTCTAAGTCCTATCCACGGGGCTATCACCGCATCCCCTAGACCTACGTTAATATTTCCAAATTACGCGGTATCTATGCCTATGCGGTGACTTCTACCGGTTGATAAAGATGATCAGTTGACGTAGATGTAAGGTACAGGTTTATGCACAAATAAATTGCGGCTTACGTAACTGATTATACAAAATGCATGTCCGGAGCATCGAATTGACGTATTAGAGTGAGTTAATCCACCCTCGTTCCCGTTGAAAAGATTTCCCCTGGGCCTGCGAGCCGACCCTCTATCCCGAGCCCTAAGGCATAGAAACTTGACGCCTCTTCAAAATCCATACTCATGCAACTTCTATATTGATATGATAAGTGCGAAAATTGGTATGGATGTTTGTTACTCAATCAAGCCAGAACGGCTAAACGGATCTGGATATAACTTAGCATAGAGATAGATTATGCTTAGGAATAGCAAATAGGTCTTTTTTTTTATGGGAAACAGTTCTAGACGAAATTTATTATATTTCTTACCTTCCTCTTACTAGCGTTTTCGTCTGCGTGGACTTCGGATTTGAGTCTAAAGCTTGGCTCGATAAAAAATTTTAATCCTATTTTTAATCGGTTTAGAAAATACATGTCCTTTTTCATAGCACATGACATGCATGAAAAATTTCAAAGCTGTCTGCCCGCGGCTAAGCTCGTGAACAATTTTAAATTTGTCCTCGGGAACTACTGCAGGAATCGAGATAAAAGGGAGCCTATATTTTTTTTTCTGTCAAAGGCTACATGCATGTCAAATTTCATCCAAATCTGTTCAGCCGTTTTTGCGTGATTGAGTAAAAAACATCCACACTTTCCCATTTATAATATTAGTAGGATAGGATTGGTAGGAGAGTAATTTTTGTCGTTCCTGCACGTGCTAACTGAGCCAGTTGAAAAGAAAAAGAGCGACATAAGCAACTTTTGATATTGGAGAAACATCAAAATCCCTCTCAAAGATGCTATGTTTACTAACGACGGTTTGTAGCCTATATAAAAAAGCTTATGACTTGCGCCTCGCGGAGACGGATGCAGGTAGTAATATTTAAAGCGAGTCGAAATCATCGCTCTGACTCTTTCCTATTTAGCACGCGTTTTGAGGTGACATTTTAAAACTTGCCACCTATATAAAAAAGCTTATGACTTGCGCCTCCCGGAGACGGAAGTTGGGAGTAATATTTTAAGCGCGTCGAAATCATCGCTCTGACTCTTTCCCATTCAGCACGCGTTTTGAGGTGACATTTTAAAACTTGCCACCTATATAAAAAAGCTTATGACTTGCGCCTCCCGGAGACGGAAGTAGGGAGTAATATTTTAAGCGCGTCGAAATCATCGCTCTGACTCTTTCCCATACAGCACGCGTTTTGAGGTGACATTTTAAAACTTGCCTTTTATCCCAGCACCCTTTGTGTAGGTAATATTTAACCCTTTATGTTTTTGCACTGTATGTAGCTATTTAAAGTAAATGTTAATAAGTACCTAGCTAGGTTTGTCACGTTGGTCTAGTGGTTAAAGTCAAGGTCAAATATCCGTTTAATGGAATAGTTTTTTCCTGAGATAAAAAGTAGCCTAAGTTACTTTCTGTCCTTTCAACTAACACCATGCCAAAAGCCAAGTTGATTGGTTGCTGAGTTAAGGCGCTAAGCAATAACAAACAAAAACACTTTCTCATTTTCATTATTAGTGACATTTAATAAGGACTATAAAAAATACAAAAAACAAACTTTCTACCTTCAAGTCACTTTTAACAGTCTATTCAGCTTTATTGCTACAAAATTATTAAATATTAAGGAGGGAGGAAGATAATTTTCTCCTATTCACAAATTCTGAGTCTTAACAGAAATTACTGACGTATTCTTAAGCAAAGTCTGAAGGTTCCTTTGAATTTTGACTTAACGACCATTGGGACCTCTAATTACAGAGTAAATTCATCACAGACTGAGATTGAATGGTAATTGTCTCTCTGTGTATTACAGATAATAATTGCACCAAATTCTTAATCCTCATTTTTGTGCTACTGGCCATGAATAAAAAGGGTAATTCTTGTGTTTTCAAGAGAAAGGTATATATTCTCGACTCTCGACTCTCTCTTCTTTCTGAGTACACGGCATTGGGTTCGATTCTCACAACTGGAAAGTATTTGTGCGATGAATGTTTATTCATATGTATTTATATACCTATATAAAAGAGAAAGTGTGTGGGTATGTTCCGTATAGGCTCCGAAACGGCTGGACCGATTTCAAAGAAACTTTCAGGGAATCTCCGGATTGACCTGGCGAGTAAAACTGTAGTTTGGTGACGATCGGAGCACTCCTATTTTTGAACTGTCAAACTGTCAAATACAGCTTTTATTTACTATGATGATATTCTATTGTTGGGTGTACATGGGTGTAGATAATGATCTTCACCCGCTCGAGAAGAGAATAGAAGAGAATGAATACGGAGAGAAATAAATGACTTAATATATTATGAGACTTAAATTAAAAATTCAATGATGTAAGTTTATTGTTTTAATAAAATAAAGCAAAATCTAGCACGGCGAAGCGGGCTGGGTACGCTAGTTATTCCTACAAATACCATTTCATTTTAGTCATACATATTACAGTCATTTAAGTACCCTTAACACAAGCTACGCTGACTTTGGGGCTAGATTAAGATGTATGTATTATCGAAGTATTTTTATTTCTATACTTCAAATGAAATACTTATCTACTAAATATGTATAGTTACCTCGTTTATCTATTATTAGCATGCTCAACTACGGGGCACAAGTTCTTAGGTTCGATCCGTGGGTCAGGCTAAGTATATTTAGGTATGTGATTTTTTGGTCATTCTTTTGGGATCAAGTTCGATACCCGGTGACTTGAGTTTCTATTTTAAGGAGTCATATGCTTTTTTAGAAATATATACCACTGGCTTTTGCGGTGAAAAAATATTTTTTAATTCAATCATGTCAAAGGGTTGTCTGGAAGAGATTGCTTTAGCAATAAGACCGCCTTTGCTTACCAATATTTGTTAAAATTTATTACGTTGTCTTTTATATTGTTTCTTTTTTTGTGTGCAAAATAGTGTTTATCTATCTATCTATATTATGATGTAAGAATAAAGGTTGAACACTGCATATGCTATCAAATGCATTTTAGTTTTACAGTTTGACTTTAGTTTCGCCTAGTTTAACTTATGCAGTCCCTGGTCCCTTGTAGTAACTAAAAATATTGCCGATGTAACTATTGGTAAAATATCATGTAAAATAACTTCCCATTTTACTACTGAGCCTGTCGATGGTAATACAGAAAAGTAATATTGCCGGTATAATTATTCGTAGTTCAGCTGGTAAAAATAGCTTCCGATGTTACAACTGGGACTTTCTGTAGAAAAGCGTGAAAGTATTATTGCCGGTGTAGAGACTAGAAGTACCTACTGCGGGTAAAAATAATATCCCATATAACTACTGGACCTTTCGGTAGTAATACAGCAAAGTAATATTGCCGTTGCAACTATTCGTAGCTATGCTGGTAAAAATAACTTCCCATGTTACAACTGGGACTTTCTGTAGAAACGCGTGAAAGTATTATTGCCGGTGTTACGAGTAGTACCTACCTACAGATGGTAAAAATAATATCCCATATAACTACTGGATCTGAGGGTAGTCATGCAGCAAAGTAATATTGCCGGTTTAATTATTCGTAGTACAGCTGGTAAAAAAAGCTTCCGATGTTACTACTGGGACTTTCTGTAGAAACGCGTAAAAATATTATTGCCGGTGTAGAGACTAGTAGCACCTACATCGGGTAAAAATAATATCCCATATAACTACTGGACCTGTCGGTAGTTATACAGCAAAGTAATATTGCCGTTGCAACTATTCGTAGCTATGCTGGTAAATATTGCCGGTTTAATTATTCGTAGTACAGCTGGTAAAAAAAGCTTCCCATGTTACAACTGGGACTTTCTGTAGAAACGCGTGAAAGTATTATTACCGGTGTTACGACTAGTAGCACCTACAGCGGGTAAAAATAATATCCCATATAATTCCTGGACCTTTCGGTAGTAATATAGCAAAGTAAGATTTAACCGGGGTAACTATTCGTAGTACAGCTATCGTAGTATATAGGAAAAATAAAGTTTACAACTGAGTTGGTAGTAGTAGATACGTACGAGTAGTACAGAAGGTAAAAATAACCTACGGTTACGCGTTTACGGGAAAGTATAGCCCGTTACTTTTTGGGAAATATACGGTTTCAACTTTACTCTCATCATATCAACCTATTAACGGCCCACTATAGGGCACGGCTCTCCTACAATGAGAAGTTGACCCAGTGCGGAGTGGTGGTTTCCACACACCTTTGAGAACATTATGGAACACTCTCTGGTATGCAGATTTTCTCATCTGTCATCTCAGGATGAAATAGTATATTTAATAGTGATATTTTAATTGCACATGCACATAACTAAGAAAAGTTAGAGATGCTGGGATTCGAACTCGGCCCCCCGAAAGTGCAGTCGAAGTCCGACCCACTGAACTATCACCGCTTTTACTTCAAATTCAGATTTTCAAATTGACTTTTACTCTACCTGTAAATTTGATCTGTTCGCTATTTTAACAATTCCCGGGCAGTGTCCACAAACCACACTCCGCCGACTTGGCTCGTAACACCCACACATAGTTTTCAACCTTGCTCCACCATACCATATCCCCCCACACGCAAGGCACTCAAGATTCCCTCGCCAAGCCCTCGGTTCAACGTGCCACTATTTACGACTTAATTACCTTTAGTAATTAACCGCTCAGATCTCGCTGTTGCTAAGATTGCATAAATAAATTCAGCCCTGATTTTCCTGGAACGCTGGTAGGGAGATTTAATATCCGTTTCCTGCTTGCAAAAGACAGTATTTGGTATTTATTTGCCATCAATATATCCGTTGATATATCTATACTTATAATAAAACTGTAACTGGAAGATTTCTGTAAAACAGATTCAATTCAGTCCAAAACAGATTTTTATTTAATTTTTGTCTGTCTGTCTGTCTGTCTGTCTGTCTGTTTGTCTGTCTGTCTGTCTGTCTGTCTGTCCGGGTATCACGCGAAAACTAATGAACGGATTTAAATAAAATGTGGTATAGTGGTGGCTGATATTCCGGGTCAATATATAGGATAAGTTTCCTCCGGGGAACGGGATGATAATTTTTATCAATTTTTCTTCATAGCTCCGTTAAATTTGCACCGATTTTAATAATTCTTTTTTATTTTAAAGTGTATACTATAAAACATGGAGTGTCTTATTTTGATGAAGATAAAGGTCATAACTCTTCACAGATAACAGCAAGTAGCAAGGCATATGGGACAATGATCGTATACATGCGTACTACTTAATATTATAAATGCAAAAGTTTGTGAGGATGGATGTATATCAACTTAAATAATGACAACTCACTAACTCAGTATACCACGTAAAATAATAGTAGCTAGCCACGATGATTATGATGTTAGCATCAGATCTATTCAAGCTTGACTCATACGCAGACGAAGTCGCGAGGATCCGCTAGTTCACAAATAAAGTAAAACTTAAAATCAGATCTACTGAAACAGCAATTGAAATAAGCATCTTATTCCATAGAAGCAACGCCATTTTACGGAATTCCATGATATATTATGCAAATTCAGCTTACTGCGACCTGGTGATTTTGTCTGTAGGCTTCGGCCGTGGATAGTTACCACCCTACCGATAAAGACTTAACGCCCAGGCGATGCCGCGTAGAAGCCGACCATGGGTTTAAAATAACTGCCATACTCCTAAAAGGTTAGCCCGCTACCATATTAGACTGCATCATTACTTACCATCAGGTGAGTTTGCAGATAGCCCTTGACTTGTATCAAAATTTAAAAAAATATACATTGTGTAATTTATAAATATTTTTACAGGGAATTATATATAAGATACATTCTATCACACAAAGATACAGTCCACGAATCAGTGTTAATGATTACAGAGTAAGCATTTTAAAATACGTAATTAATAAAGCCCGACAAAAATTACGCAATAGATTATTTGACAGCTCTCTATAGTCTCAATTTAACGTTATTGCTTTAAGTATATAACTATATTAAGGCACGATCTTTAATATTTTTAGGTTTTCCAGTAGGATGAAAGTTTGTGTCGCGATTGTCAATGCATTATTTCAGTTTTTATGCAATTAACTGTAGATTTCAGCTTCATATCACACTTTCATAAAGATAAATTGATAAGACAGAGATGTAATTTACGGAACCATGAGAGGTGGTCTGGATATCTTTTATTATTATTAAATCCTTTTATGCTCACACAAAAACAAAATACAAATAGAAACACATTTACAAATAAAAAAATTGTTTAGGTGTGCAAAGGCGGTTATATCGCTAAAGCGATCTCTCCCAGACAACCTTTGGCGAAAGTAGTTCTTATAACGATCGGGTTGGTGTGGCAATAAAAATATCTACCTACATAAAAATATTGCAAACTAAACTACATACATGGTATAAATTCTAATACTACACGTATAATTATAAATAATAACCTACATACTATAACGCTACTTACATAAATAATAGTAATAGTAAAATATATACTTTTTATAATCTATTGATTAATTCTCTTGTAATAAAGTATTATCTTATCAATAATATATTGCTTAAAGTGTTATGACGTCACAAGACTGTGAAAAGAGGGTCCACCAAAAAAACATTTTAATCTATGATTTATAGAAAATTTAAAATATTCTTTCCAGTTTTGTGAAATGAAATAATATTGAAAAATAATATTTTATAGGATTATACTAGTGATATTTTGAATGCAATCAAATACCCTCTTATATTTTCAATATGACTTCCAATTTTTACACATAATAAGCGAAATCATATAATTTTATAATTTTAAGTATAGTGATTTTACCACTAAAACACTATAAAGACAATTGAATATAAATTATAACGTAAAAAAAGCACTTGTTTCAGAAACTGCAATGTTACCTACAAGATGGTGCTACAGTAGCTATAAGACTGATAAAGAGGGCATTTTATAATAATTTCGGCTTTTGTGGAATGAGAGCCGTAGCGTAAGGGCCACGATTGCCAGAGAGTCGCAGGTTCACATCCTGAGGGTACCGAAATTTTTTAATCTATAAAACTGTGGGTACCGAAAATTTTATATACATTTTTTAAATTAAAAAAAAAGGAATAACTTGCCTTCGAAAATATCTCTAACTATCATAAATATTACATGTAAGTTTTTATGAAAGCGGAACTGAATCGCAAAGCAAACATGCATCGCATACGATACATATTTGTTTTTATTCGAACACAAAGTCACTGGTATTTACTTAGACGTAAGTAAAAGTGTAGATGCGTTGTCTGTGCGAAAAACGTTGATCATATTTTAATATTAGATACCTGTTATTTTTATAATTATAATTGACGGACATAGCAGATCAGGTGGACCACTTGATGGTAAGTGGAAAATCGTCCATACGCAGAGGAACACTTTATAGGTCATGCAAGGAATACGTACTACACATGCTGATCTGTGTCCATCAACCTGTGTTGTATTTGTGTTAGCCTCCGGTTTCTGTAATTAAATCAACCATCACACTTTTTGGACCACAAACCTACTGTTTCTTCTAAACTTCTATATATTTGGAAAAAAAAATTGTATCACTAGCCATTTTGTTCTGAAATCTTCTGTGTTGGGTCGATATAGCAGCAAAGGTGTTATTTTAAAAAATACCCACAGAATTAAGAACATACAGAAACCATGTACACGACTAATACTGAAGCATCAAAAACCACTCCACTTTGGTAGTTTTTCTCGAACGGCCGGTTAGTCACTTAATTCAATTTAGCCGATGATAGTAATTATTTTACCGCTATGAAAATGCGAAAAGTTTGTGAGATAGCAGCATGCCACATGCCGTGGGGCAAATTTACTGTATTTGGCTACAATGCACTGCATACAATAATGGCTGAATGAACGTTCTGTATGTTCTTAATTCTGTGAGAATACACTTCAAATTAATGATGTAATATTATTTATCAATTGGAAAAATTATTATTAAAAATATTAATAATTAATTTTAATAAATTAAATTGCTTTATAAAATGAAACATCGTCATTAAAACTAAACTTATCATAAAAACTATCATTATCATCATCATATTATATCAACCCATTAACGGCCAACTACAGGGCACGGGTCTCTTCCTACAATGAGAAGGGGTTAAAGCCGTAGTCCACCACGCTTGCCCAGTGCGGATTGGTCCACTTCGCACACTTTTGAGAACATTATGGCGAGCTCTCAGGTATGCAGGTTTCCCACGATGTTTTCCTTCACAGTCGAAGCAAGTGATATTTTAATTACTTAAAACGCACTTAACTTTAGGTGCTTGCTGGGATTCGAATTCGTCCCCCCCAATGTGAAATCGAGCTCGTACCCAATGCGATATCACCGCTTCAATAAGTTTTACTAGTAGTAAAATAGATGTTAAAAATAAAATTTAATTTTTGGCGTTTGCTCCTTCTATTTATAAAAAGTCACAGAGCACGTTGGAGTATATCACTGTATCAAAGAACTGCAGATACGGAGCGCCAATTAATCGGGGGTTTTATATCAAAGGCCGGCGATAAAATCCAAATAAATATAAAATGCAACGTGGATTTTAATACGGGCGGCGAGAAACGACATGGATATACCATGTACCTACGCTTTGTAGACAAGTGTGCTGTACTGCACTTTGTATCAAAGCGAATCCGAGTATGTAATACCTACGTGTTTTATTTTACGTGTTTCAATGAAAGATATTTCAACTTTAATACATGATCTCAATGCACGGCTTTTATGTCGTCCGCTCAACGGATTTGTGCCTGGCACTTGCAGTTATTTCTATACTCAATGACTTGTGCTTGACTCTTGTAGGAATTCTCACACACCTCAAGTCCTTGGTCCTACACATTTGTAGGAATAGTTGCACTCCACGGATTTGTCAATATGTTGCCAGGCACTTGAACGAATGAATACACTTTTGTGTTTCTTTTATTGTACACAAAAGAATAAAGTAGTTACAGAGATATAAATACAATTTGGTGGCCTTATCGCTACATAGCGATTTCTTCCAGGCAACCAATGGCGTAAAGGGAAAAAACATAGAAAAGAGGTAGGTGGTGCAATAAATATGATTTAAAATTATACAAATATATAAATATAACTATAATATTTACATGCTGGGCACTTGCAGTAATTTCTACACTGAATGACTTGTGACTGGCACTTGCAGGAATTTCCACACTCAACGGACTTGTGGCTGGCATTTGTAGTAATTTTAACACTCCTGTGACTTGTGGCCTGAGATGTGTAGGAAGTGTGGGACCCCTATGGGCTTGTGCCTGTAGGATTGTGCCACGGACCTGTGACTGACAATTATAGGAGTTGGCATAATTCATAAACTTGTGTCTTACAGTTGTAAGAATTGTGTCTGACCTAATGGATACATTATGTCCATTAGTAAGTGACACTTTGATTCATAATAGAATTGTAAAATGTTTTGCGTGATTGATTCATAAAATGTAATTACAAAGATTAACTTTATTTAGATGGTCTGAAAATTTTGTTAAACCAAAATAATTTTATCTTCTTTGAACAAACTGTTGTTTTAACTTTAACTGTTATTTAAAATATGTTCTATTTTAATTACTGGCTACAACTGTACACATGAACAATTAATGATTGAAGTCAAACCGTTGATCGATTGACTTCGACTTCCCTTTTCGATTTTCGCGCCCAACTGTCTTCAAAATACGTTCGTTATGATAACATTAATTTCTTTAGCTTTGCTTCGGCTTACGGCGTTTGCAAGAAGGTTTTTTTTTATATGTGAAGAACTTTGAAACGGTGATAGCCTAGTGGGTAAGGCATCTGCTTTCCTTTCTAGAAGACAAAGTTCGAGCCCCGGCACGCACCACTGACTTTTCTGAGTAATGTGCGTTTTTAATTTAAGCGATCGAAATATCAAATGCTTTAAGCGGCGAAGGAAAATATTGTGAGGAAGCCTGCATGCCTGAGAGTTCACCATAATGTTCTCAATGGCGTGTGAAGTCTACCCATTCGCACTTGGCCAACATGGTAGACTACGGCCCAAACCCTTCTCATTCTGAGAGGAGAGCCGTGTCCTGTATTGGTATAAACCACGGTTGATGATGTTAATAATGATATAAGATACTTGTATATTCATAAGTTCGCCTATTTTGTCAAAGATAAATATCTATATTCAGGCATTGTAATGTTTGACATGCCTACTTGTACCTCTGGGCCGAACTAAGCCTTCGGGCTATATTATGACATGGCCGGTTGACATCGCAAGTAAGTTATTGCTGAATTATTCTACAGAATCATTGTATTATATTTCACGAGAAATACACAAGTACGTTGAGTTTTAAAAATAAATGAACACGGCATCTTAAAACACTGATATCGTTACTAATAAATAAGAAATGATTTCTTATCCAAATGTACGGCCTGAAATCAAGGATGAAAGTTTTTCGCCACTTGTATTTCTCGCATCTAGTGCACATATCACCGTATTGCATCTTTGAGATTATCATCTTTAAACAGGTCTCGATACCGCTTTTACGATTAATTTTGGTAATAAACCGGTTAAAATATTGTTATTTGTTTTACCGGTTAATTGATTGACTAATTTCCAAGGTACCGAAATGATTTATAATTATCAATAAACCTTAATATTTAAGCGAAACGTCAATATATATATATTTTTCTAATATAAGTTAGCTCTTGACTGCAATCGCATCTGTTGGTAAGAGATGAGGTACGGCAGTTACATCAAATAATGGGACCCATAATTCGTTTCTAGAAGATATCGTACTTGAACGCTAAACCGCTTAGCGGCGTGTCTTTGTCGGTAGAGTGGTAACTAGCCACGGCCGCAGCTTCCCACTAGACCAGACCAGAGAAGATTCAGAATTTATAAATTCCTTAATTATATTATGAAAATTAAGCTTAATTTGCTATATACTGTTGTATTTGCTGAATTTTGATAACTGCCTTAGCGCAGTCCTATAAATGGAAGATCCCGGGGTCAACCGCCGGCGGGAGTAATTTAAAAATTGGATTTAAGCAGGCGTTACTATGCGGAATTCCATGATATATTATGAAAATTAAGCTTAATTTGCTATACTCCGCAAAAAGCAAAGGGAATCAGTATGGTGCAATTTATAATTTTTTCAATCCTTATACTCCACACCAAAAAGATCTTAGGCAATGTACCCTCTACGCACGTTTCGCTCCGAAACCGGAGCATCCTCAGGAGATGTTGACTTTATATTTAACATCTCCAAAATGTGTGCGTAATTGTGAAAAAAAAATTTAATTTTATTGTATTAGTATGTAGAATTTTGTTATTATTTAGATATATTGAATATCCTTAGTAGTTATTATCTAGTATATTGTACCTTTATTTGACCTATACCACAATTAAATCATATTACTCACATCCTGGGGTAGCTGGAAGAGATCTCTTATAGAGATAAGCTTTCCTTTGTACACTTCATGTATCTTATGTTCACAACCACAATTTATGGTATTTCCCTACTAATATTATAAATGTCAATGTAAGTTTGTTTGTTACGCTTTCATGCAAAAACTACTTAACCGATCCTCATTAAACTTTGTACACATATTCTTCGAAGTGTAAGAAGTAATATAGGATACTTTTTATCCCAAAATTAAGCTCGGTTCGGTTGGGAGAGGGGATGAAAGTGTTTGACGATTTTACACCATAACTCCGACAAATTATAAGCGATTTAAATAATTATTTTTGTACTATAGAGGTTATAATATGTGTTTAATTAAGCCCAAACTTTGTTTAGATCTAATGAATGTGGTTGGAGCGAACTCCTCAGCGGACAGCATCAAACCCATCATTTAAGGCTTAGCGATACTGAATACTTGAGTTCTTTTTAGAACTACAACTAAATTGAATGCCATATCTAAAAACAAAATGAAGTCGCGGGCAACAGCTAGTAAATAATAAATAAATAAATAAAAATTAAATAAAAAAATACCTTCTCCATTATAAACACCATACAGCATCAACATCATGTATGTTATCAAAAAATGAACCAAATATGTAGGAGATAGGTTTGTTAGATATAGAGTATAAAAATAGGGGCGGTGTGAACACGCTTAAATCATGGCGTGATTTATACGACTCACCCTTTCGCGGTTGCGGTTGGAAATGCGGGGTAAGTCAGGCACTGTATTCGTATGGCCTTATGGGGTTGGCTTCTCGTTTTACCCGGACACGTGATTATAAACTATTTGTTTGTTTGTATAGCTACGGCGTCCACCAATCCGTACTGGGCCAGCGTGGTGGAGCACCAGTGGCGTGCATGTAGGGTGCACAGGGTATGTAGATGATATAAAATTAAGGAAATCTCCAGTACGAGTTATAAAAAACTTAAGGATAGGCTTTGTAAGAGTTTAAAAAAAACCAACCCTTAAGTATTTAAATAGGATTATGTAGGTTTATAGACATTTAACTAAAAAAAATCGGAATAATATTCCATTAAGGGTATAAAATCGCTTCATCAATCTTAATTTTACACTTGGAAAAAGGGAATGATGACTAATATTTTTATTGAACTCTGTGTTTTAGAGTACGACATACGTAATACTTAACAATTATTTCGATATACTCATATTAAAAAACTGAAAACAATATTTTATAACGGCAAAGGAATTTTGATCCGTTTTTAATTTGCTTTTTCAATCATTCTATTATCGATTCAATGACTTTCACAGTTTATAAATGCTACCAATATTTTATGGAGCAAAGGACACTAAGGAGTCTATACACTACACGGACAGCTGATGCGAACTATAGACGCTGTCATATTGGCCTCGGCTGCTCTGACGAGCGCTTGACACTTTATCCCTACTCCGCGCCTGACCGTCACGCGACATGCAACACACAGTCGAAAAAGTCTGAGACCAGTTTAAACTAAGATTTTCGTGATTAATCAATAAAAAATAATAGTTCACCGGGTACATACCACGATAATATTTTGGAATTGTCGATATTTCGACCCAGTTGCATGGATCGTGGTCTGGGTCTAAATATCGACAAATCCAAAATATTATCGTGGTATATATCCGTTGAACTATATTTAAGAAAAGTCTGAGACGATGTAATAAAAGTTTCTGGTATGTCTGTAGGTAATGGCGGACAAAAGAAACAACCGTCTAGTACCAAAGCTAGTTTATTACTACCCGCGGGACTGCGGTGTACGTGTATATATCACATTCCTCCATCCTTACTTAAGGCTCTAAAACAATAGGTAATAATTAAAAACTAGATCTAACATAAAAACTACTCTAAAATAAACTTAAAAGTACTTCCTATAATCTACTATTTTCCTTCTTCTTTCGGGACGTCCGGGCGAGCTTTGATTAGATTTAGATATCTCGTCTATGTTAGTTTTCAAGCAATCAGGAGCACGCTCAGACTCGGGCACGGGTACCTGAACTTCAGGTGTTGCCTCAGCATCATCTCTGTTACCACTAATTGGCACATTATCATCTGAATTTAGATTGTCACTCTTCGAAGCCTCAATATTAGGAATTAAGGTGTCTACAGGTTCGGGTGATGATACTGATGAAACATCCGTTAAATCCGATGACTTCTGCTCAGCTGAAGCCGAAGGAAAAGTTATTTCAGGTAAATATTCATTACAATAATCGTTCTCATCAACTATGTTAACTTCACTTTTTAGCTTCCTAATTTGGTCCAAATGTCTTTTGCGAACAGTATCATATTTCTTAAAATAAATTTCAAAAATCCTTAGACCGATTTTTTTTATTATTTTACCCGTTTCCCATATAGCTTTTTTGCTAGAAAACCACTTAGACCAAACTATTTCACCCACTTCAAAACTTCTACTTGGTTTTAATTGAACTTTTTCTTTACAAAGTGTAATATCACTTTTATTTGGTATGATAACATCTAATCTAGAACGTATGTTTCGACCAAACATTAACTTTGCCGGAGTATCACCAGTAGAACAGTGGATTGTATTACGGTATTCAAACAGAAAAGTCAATAGCTTTTCTTGTATAACTCGCTGCGGAGTGCTATTATTAATATCACTCATTATACACTTCAACATTTTTTTACAAGTCTTTACTGAGTTTTCGGCTTGTCCGTTACTAGAAGGGTGATAAACCGGGGAAGTCATATATTTTATACCATGATTAGTACAGAAGTGATGAAATTCAGAGGAATTAATTTTTGGATCATTATCTGATACAACTAAACAGGGAATTCCAAAAGTAGAAAATACAAATTTCAGTTTGCATATTAATGCAGCCGTGGAGGTGCCGCCATTCATGTAAATACATTCTAACCATTTACTAAAGGCATCTATTATGATCAAATAAACGCAATGACCTATACTCATATAATCTATGTGAATTCGATACCAGGGCTGAGTAGACTGGGGCCAAGAGGCGGGCGGCGCGCGGGGAGGTGAGCTTCGTACCGACGCACACGCGTTGCACTCGCCTATCCATCGCTCGATATCTATATGTATATGTGGCCACCATAACTTACTGCGTGCTATCAATTTCGTTTTAATTATTCCAAAATGAGCCGAATGTAGTTCCCTTAGCATTCTTTCTCTAAAAACGGATGGAATTACCAACCTATGACCACGAAACAAACATCCATTAATTACTTATAAATCGGTTTTACAGTAAAAATAAGGTAATATTAATGTACAGGTAATTTTACGCGGCCAACCGTGTTTCATATAATTCATTACAGTGGCTAGCTCCGTATCATGCGCTGTCGCGTGCTTCATTTCCTCTAATGAAACCGGTTTTGCACTTGCATCGAGAAACAAAAACGTAATGTTTTGTTCCCCCCCTTCCTCTTCAACATTTGTTGATTCCGACTGAGGCAGCGGCGCTCTAGAGAAAAAATCCGCTACTAGATTATTTTTAGCCGATACATACTTAACGGTATAGTTATACGCGGACAATATTATTGCGTATCTCTGTAATCTAAGGGCTGCTGTTACGGTAACACCATTTTTATTACCAAATATGGATAGAAGGGGCCTGTGGTCCGTCTTTAAGATGAATGGCTCCTGTCTACCGTAGAGATATTGATGGAAGTGCTTCACAGCAAATATAATCGCGGTAGCTTCCTTTTGAATTTGGCTGTAAACCTTTTCACTAGCTTGCAAAGACCTAGAAGCGAAAGCGATAGGACGCTCGCGACCTTCACCATCAGCGTGCGCGAGTACCGCTCCTAACCCTGCCGGCCCTGCATCCACAGTAAGTATGAGAGGTGCAGACGGGTCGAAATGAGAAAGAACACGGTCTGAGGCTAACTCCTTTTTTACCTTTTCGAATGAATTTTGTTGACGTTCTCCCCAGTGCCAAGTAACATCTGCGCGTAGTAATTCATGTAAAGGGCCCAACAAGGCCGAAGCGTTTGGAATAAAATTACGGTAATAGTTAACTACACCTAAAAACCGTTTTATTTCTAGAACGTTTGTTGGAGTAGGCACCTTAAGAATAGCGTCTACCTTGTTAGAACACGTCTTTAGACCGTTTTTATCTATGACGTACCCAAGGTATGTTACGCTATCCTGAAAAAAGGCACATTTATCCTTATGTAGTCTTAGTCCCGCATTTTGTAGTCTATGTAACACCTCCCTGAGCCTTAGTAAATGTAATTCTCTCGTGGGAGCTGTACAACATACATCATCTAACCAACATGTAACACCTTCTATACCTGCAAGCAGTGTTTCCATGGCCCGTTGGAAGATAGCAGGTGCATTCGCTAGTCCATAAACCAACCGGGTATATTTAAACAATCCTTTTTGAGTATTTATTGAAGTTAACTCTTGAGACGAACTAGATAGTCGAAATTGATTATAAGCATTACTTAAATCTATTTTTGAGTACTTAGACCCGCCACCAATCTTTGCAAAAACCTCTTCAATTCGCGGTAATGGATATTTATCAATTTTTAAAACTTTATTTAAGGTGCAAGAAAAATCACCAGCGATTTTTACACTACCATTTTCTTTTAAAACTGGCACGATAGGTGTCGCGAATTCAGAAAAATTAACAGGAATCAAAATACCTAATTTAACCAATCTATCTAATTCATCTTCAACTTTATTTTTTAATGCAAATGGAACTGAACGAGGCTTGATAAAAATTGGTTTAGCTGACTCCTTAAGATGTAATTCTACCTCAAACTTGTTAAAACAACCTAGTTCATCTTTCCAAAGGTCAGGAAAATCATTTAACAATAGCTGCACCTCCTCGGTATTTTTATTATGGATATTTATTTTGTTGACATTAGATGAAGCGAAATAAATATTAAATTTCATCATGAAATCACGCCCTAATAACGGAGGCCCCCCATTTTGTACAACGTAAAATTTTATATTCTGAGTGGTGTTCAAGTACATAACGTTACAGATAAAGTATCCCAAAGGAATAATTTTGTGACCGTTGTATAAACACATCTTTAGGTCAGTGTTATTCAGTTTAAAATTTTTAAAATTATTTAAATACAACTCTTCTGAGATAACGCTTGTACCTGAACCCGTATCTAATTCCATAGGCAATTTTAAATTATTTAATTCTACAGTTATTTTTATAGGCTTACTATTAACGTACCTCATGTTAAACATATCACATTCCTTACAGTCGTGATCATCATTTTCATCCGAAACCACCTCTAAATTATGCAACTGGGACTTCACACTTTCCTTAGTATTTCTGCACATTTTTATTAAGTGGCCTTGTGATCCACACCCTTTGCATTTCCAGTTTTTAAACCTACATTGCGATGTTTGGTGATTTCTCATTCCGCACACTTCACAACGCTCACTGTCACTTGATGCTCGCGATGACGCTGCGCCATTTTTACGCCGCTCTCGTACCTTGTAAACTGGCTCCTCTTTGAAGACAGCTTGCGATGAACTTGCACCATCGGTGCTGATTGGTCTTCCAGCACGAGCACATGCCGCTTGTTGAGCAATTTCTACCGCTTTTGCAAACGTTAGCGATCGAGAATCTTGTTCAAAAAGACGGTCGCGTTCACGGCCTACTTTTAAGCCTAAAACGAATTTATCTCGCAGCAATGTGTCTAGCATATTAGCTTCAAACTCACAATATACGGCGAGACCTCTTAACCGCGCCGCCCAATTTTCGATACTTTCTCCATCAAATATTGCTGCGTCATAAAACTTCGCCCTATCAACTAAAGTTGACCTCTTCGGCCTAAAATGGTTGTTGAGTTTTTCCACTAGCTCCTCGAACTTGACTGTATCCAATTCATTCGGAAGTACAAGGTTCCTTGCCAGACGGTAGGTTTCGTCCGATAAATGTGTCAAAAGTAATGCACACTTATTCTCCACTGTCACTTTGTTCAGCTTCATAAACTGGTTCAAACGTCCATAAAACACCTGCCATTCTTGTGTTTTATGATCGAATACGGTTAAACTGCCGATATAATTCATTGTCTTTTACTAATCACGCGCGGGTTGCGTGCGCCTCGTCGCCAGAATGGTATGTCTGTAGGTAATGGCGGACAAAAGAAACAACCGTTTAGTACCAAAGCTAGTTTATTACTACCCGCGGGACTGCGGTGTACGTGTATATATCACAGTTTCACTTTTAAATCGTACTGGAGATTTCGTTATAAATCATCTGCATACCCTGTGCATTCCCTGTATGCAAGCCACTGTGGACTACGGCCTAATCCCTTTTCATCGTGGGAGGAGACCTGTGCCCTGTAGTAGTCTGGTAATGGGATCTTATGATGATGATGAAGGCTAGGTTCTAAATTCGATGAGTTTAAGGTGCTTGAATTTAGAGAGGTATATACACTATGGCCGTATGGTGACGGCAGATAAAAATACAGGTGTCAACAACCTTTTTCTACCCTAGGTCGTTGTACGAGGTGACTAAGGGAGTATAGCGGAGAACGGGTAGCAGCGTTATCTGTGCTACTTCCACACTCTGCGATCACCAACCCGTCTGCCCAACGTGGTTATGGGCAATCCTTCCCGTTGGAAGTAGCCTAGCCTTTAGTACAGAAGTGGACTGTTATTGAGATATGATGTTGATTATGACATTCTTAAACGTTCACTATATTTGAGTGAGATTTTCATAAAGAATGAATCAATGAATGAATGAATTCACTTTTAATGTACACCACATAAACATATAGAAAAATTATAAATAAAAAATTAACAAAGATCTCTTCCAGGCAAAGGCGTTAAACACAGCTTAAGAAGAGAGGTAGGTAGTGCATATAAATAATAACAAAGAAACTTTTACATATTATAATATATAAACTATTACTAACGAAATTAATGCCATAAGATTAGTTTCATGACAAATACTCTCTGATTAATTGTGAAGGGAATTTTTGTCCTACGACTCAATTGCCTGGGTTGGTGGGCTATAACCACTGTTATCAGAAACTGGGATTGGCGCTTAACGTGCACTTCGAGGCACCAAGGCACCCAGTTGGCACCCAGTTGGCCCCATTAATTTTCTAACTCCAGTTGAGTCGTAGGGCAAAAATTCCCTTCACAATTAATCAGACAGTATTTTGCAAAAGCAAGAAAACAGTTTTATTTCCCTTTTTTCGCCAAATCGCAAAAACAAATTCACTTATCGCACGGTAACAAACAAAAGTGATTTTTCGCGTCAGACTCGACTTCCCGTGCGCTCTGGCAATCATTTACCAAAACTTAATGACAGTACCGTGTTCGGGCGAAGAGCCAGTGAACACTTTTACCAACAAAGAAAACAACCGAATGTTTAGTAAAAATTTGTGTGTCAAATTCGGTCGTACGGTTAATCTGAACATATAAATTAAAAATTAACAAACAGACGAACAGCTATATTTTCGCTTTTATAAATGTAAAAGTTTGTCAAGGGATAATTATAATCTATAGTGTGCTTATAGATTATGAATTATTTTTTGACAACAGTCCTGGTTTCAAGTAGTGATGAGGACAAAGCCGGAATGAGCATGTCTTAAAAATATCTTATCAGTTATCTTCTCCTGGTACGTATTAACAGGAAAGTTAGATGGCGGAAGAGCGTTGCACACATTAGCGTTTTGTATGAGTAACCGGGGCTCAAGAAAGCTAAATAAATGGATGTCACTGCTTATGGCGATTCACTATTAAGTTGTAAAATATCTACGTTGGGACAAGTTTTTTTTATTCCTCTACAAGTTAGCCCTTGGTGGTAATTCAATCTCACTTGGTGGTAAGTGATGATGGTAGCGGGCTAGCCTGTTAGGACGTGTGGTAGTCACACCCCTAATCGCTTACTACATCGCACCGGAACACAAAATAAAAAATTTGGGTGGTAACTATTCACGGCTAAAGCCTTCCGTCAGACCAGACTAGAGATAATTCAGAAATTATGAATTTGCCCCTGCTGGGAAACAAACCCGGTACCTCCTACTTAAATACACAGAGCTCACCGTTGCGCTAGGGAGGCCAGTAAAAAGGAGATCGTGAAACTCCTGAGCACAGTCATTAAAGTATATCTTATAAGAAACTATTGGCCACGAGCTCTTCGCCTAGTCCGCTTACGTTCGTACCGTGACAAACGACTTATGCATTCGAGTTAACTAGTGGACTGTGTGCGCACATCCATCATTGTTGAGTGCAAAACGAAACACACTGTAGATACAACGCCGTCTGCTCGATTAATCAGCCTGTATATTTAGTGAACGTGAGCTATGTATTCTACCAGTAGGAGTCGGTCAGTTTTTTAATCCTAAAGAAAGCAAAATTTGCGATCACATTATGAAACCACACAGTGAAATCAAACTATGAAATCACACTCTGAAGTCGCATTATAAAATGACACTGCCAAATCACACTATAAAATGAAGTTGTTAAACCAAACGGTGAAATCCCACTGTAAAATAACACCAGAAAATCACAATTTAATTCGTTTATTTTGCTGGAGTGGAAATCCTACCCACTGGGCTATCACCGCTCCTAATCAACATATATGTGCTGTAATTTAATAGTAGTTGGTAATTTTATTTTTGGTTGTTTTACGTTGCGTCGCGTAAATTGTCACTCGAGATGCCAAACGTTGAAATATGTACTGTGAGCAGACTGTGAGAGGATTTCCAAATGAAAAAAAAGTTATACGTTTTTGCTGTGTTTGTATCAAGAAATAGGAGAGAGTGAGTGTTTAGCCACAATTTTATAAAATATCCCACACATATATAAGTGAGATTACACTAGGTGACCAGATACAATACCATATAAAATATCATCAAGAAATCGTGTTAAAAAACCTTAAAATAAAGAAACTAGAACAAGATAGAAATGTCTTATCTTGAAAAGCAGCCTTAATGTTCTTGTGTACTTATACAAAATTCGATTAAGGCCACGTATCCAGTGAGCGTATCTTTGTTAGCTTCGAAGCTTAAGTTTGTTCTTACAGCAACAAGATAGATTGCATGACCTATCATGTGAACTGTAACATCTCAGATATTGCTGTTTTAATTTTCAGCTTGAAATTTTACTATTTTATTTATAAGAGAATTTTCTTAAATGTTATAACCTAAATACTTTGTGCCCCGTTGATATAGTGGTTAGCGTGCTTAGCTCACGAGGTCTTGCGTTTGATTTCCGAGTTGGACCAAATTTTTTTTAAATTAATGACAATAATTCGGCTATCGATTAATTTCATCATATCTACCTATTAGCGACTCAATAATGGGTACGAGTCTCCTCATACAATGTGAAGGGGCTAAGGCCGTAGTCCACCACGCTGGCCCAGTGTGGATTGGTGGACTCCATACACCTTTGAGAGCATTGTGTAGAACTCTCAGGCATACAGGTTTCCTCTTCACCGTTCAAGCAAGTGATATTTTAATTACTTAAAACGCACATAACTTAGAAAAGTTAGAGGTGCTGGGATTCGAACTCGGCCATTACCTACCCACTGGGCTATTACCGCTTTTTATCGATGAGATTTACAAGTGTGGTTGTGGTATTTTCATGATTTTTTTCATCGTCGAAAATTGACAGACACTTTTATCCATCAGATATACAGTAATTCTAGGCAATATTCAATATAATTGAAGTTTACTATAACAGTGGCTCAAAAATTAAAACTATGAAATATAGAAGCAGCTGATCAAATCTAATCCTATTCCAATAAGATATTATGCTGCATGAAATGACCGCAAATCACTGAATAGACACCGCCATTGCAACGCGCCGCTCACAGTCGACGTAGGATTCTTTTTATTACCAAATTATGATATTTTCAGTAATACCAAAAACAAACACTACGCATGTAAAGCAAGATCATATAATAAGAATTATAAAAACTATTAGCTATGAATATAATTTTAGGAAGTGGTGATAGCCCAGTGGGTAGGACTTCGACTTCACATTTGCGGGGCCGAGTTCGAATCCCAGCACACTCCTCTAAATTTTCTAAGTAATTTGTGTTTTAAGGAATTAAAACGCCCATAACTTAGAAAACTTGAAACCTGCATGTCTAAAAGTTCTCCATAACGTTCTCAAAGTCCACCGATCCGCACTGGGCCAGCGTGGTGGACTACGGTTTGAACCTTTTTCACTGTGGGAGGAGACTCGTGCCCTGTATTGGGCCGGTAATAGTTATAACGATAATTCGACGAAGATAACTAAACAACATAACGAATCAAACAGCAAAATTTTCAAAGCAAACAAGCTTATAACAAGCAAAAAGAAAAAAAGCGCAAAATATGTAGAGACAAAAGCATTATTATATCACATACCCTCAAAAACGGAAGCTTCATTATATAGCATTAACTAAAAAATAACTTAAAAAGTTAAAAGTCAACAATGGAAAAATACGGCGAAATTTTTCAGATCAAATCGTGCCGCGGAAAACGGCCGGCATATCCACCCGGTACAAACGTCATAATTATAAAAACGATACCTGCAGCGCAAGGGGGTCGCTAGCTCCATATAAAATACCAGTTACATGTTGCATAATAACCCCTACGATTAGGGCTTACGCATGCGAGCGTGACGACTTTGCTTCCTAAGAAGATAAGTTTATCACTATTTATTTATTTATTCATAAGACACACCAGCAATAATTGTAAGTACATTCATAAAAAAAAATTATGTGCTAGAATTACAAATTCTGTCTAGTGCCATTACAATAATCAATTATAGGACGTGTATACAGCATTATCTTTGTTATCTCCGGTCACAATTAAAAAAAAAAATTCAAACAATAAAAATAATAATATAAATATGAATTAAGCTATTATAACAGATTGATTAGTAATATTAAATTAAAAATTAAAATTAAAATTTATAATTAAAATTATTTATATTTAATTTACATACAATTTTCTTCCTTAAACTTTCTAGGGTATCGTGAAAGATATCAATGTCAGTGTCGGCCAGGTTGTTGTAACTATTTGCTAGACGATTAAATGGAGCGAAGCTGCCTAGATTACTTTTTGAAAAATGCGGTATCACTACATTGTATGAAACAAAGCAACTTCCAGCTGTCTACCGGTCTGGGTCTATTTAAAAAAGTATGTGCGTGTAACCTGGACTCCGCCATTTCGTTTAATATTCACTATTTAATTAACTATTCTATTTAAAATTTATTAATATCACTTTCACATTTTATAAATATTTTCATTTGTTAAATAAAATAATTGAGAGTAGAAAAGTGAAGGTTAGATCAGCAAGATGACAATGTAACCTTGTCATTGAATATTATAGAATGTCGCAATCGTCAGAAAATTTATTAATAATTTATTTATTATAAAAGTATATTAAGAGATTTTCAAAAAACTTTGCAATTTAAAATATTTTTTAGATGCGGTTTTTTTAAATAGATAGGCTGATTATAGAGAAAGTTTAATATATATGCAACGTGTAACACAATAATGAAAAAATATTGAAGGATGCATAAGTATATATACTAAGAAATCACCCTGTAAAAATATTAAAACGAAAGAAGCATATTTATTTTACCATACAAACGAATTCAAAACATTCTAAGTGTTTACTTATGACAACCCTATTGTAGATAAAATACCGAAACGCGCATAGTACCTACGCTACGCGACGCGTACACACATCGCCATCTAGCCCCAAAGTAAGCGTAGCTTGTGTTATGGGTACTAAGATAACTGATGAATAATTTATGAATAATATACATAAATACTTATCGTTTACAGATGAATACCCAGAAACTGAAAAACATTCATGTTCATCACACAAACATTTTGCAGTTGTGGGAATCGAAACGACGGTCTTGTACTTAGATCTAGTATTAAGCAAATAATAAGTTTATAGCCCCTACGAATACCGCTTTCATTATGAGAGTGTCAAGGTCATCGGTGACGAAGATATTCCCCTATGGAGAATTACTCAAGGCTAAATAAGTTTTATAAATACTGATACTTATAATAGTCGCAAGTGTGCGCAGGTGTCATGCGGGTGCCCTAAGCTATCCCTTTCAAAGCGCGCTCTCGCACTGAGCACCGCAGGTTTAGAGCCGCTGGCGAGTGCCCTTCGTCTTGTACTGTAACTGTTGCATACGTGGCAAGTGGCGAGTGCAGGGTGGACTGTGGCATTAGTGCAAGATTTGCCTATCAAACTATATACCGTTAAAGTAAAAAGGACTTAATGGCACTCTTTTAACAAAATATTGGATAGAAGCAGGCGTTACTTTGCGGAAATCCATAATATATTATGAAAATTATGCTTAATTTGCTATACTCTGCGAACAGCAGGAGATGTTGACTTTACAATGAATAATCATTAACAATTATTCATTGTAAAGTCGCCATCTCCTGAGGATGCTCCGGTTTCGGAGCGAAACGTGCGTAGAGGGTACATTGCCGAGGATCTGTTTGGTGTGGAGTATACGGATTGAAGTAATTATAAATTACACCATACAGATTCTCCTGCTGTTCGCGGAGTATAGCAAATTAAGCTTAATTTTCATAACTCTTTTAACAGTCGCAAATCATCTACTTCTGATTTCTATTGACAAACGCTCAGTGAAAAGTCACAGCTGATGATTTGTACGCAAATTTGAGCGTTTAGACAATATGCATATGATCCATTTTACTCTGCTGTTCAAGTATTTCGTTACTCGAAACGACTCCTTGATTGCGAGCGTGCCAAATCAGTCTAAGGGAACTGTTTCGCGCCAGTTGGTGGGTAGGGCGACGTTGGTGTAATGAGTAAGTTATTATGGCAACGTTTTAAGACGCATTGTGTTTGAATTTCGCGTACCTACCCATTTACGGGAATTAAATATACTTAAGTTAATCGCGGAGCGGCGGGTGCCCAGCGGTAAGGCTTCGGCTCCTCGCTTCGGCCACCTCTAACTTTTCGGAGATATGTGCGTATTTCAATTTGTAAAATGAAATATCACTTGTTTTAACGGTGAAGGAAAACATCGTGAGGAAACCTGCACGCCTTAGAGTTCTCCATAATGTTCTTTAAGGCGTGTGAAGTCAACCAATCCGCATCGGTGGACTATGGCCTAAGCTCTTCTCATTCTAGGAGATTCCGCGCTCTGTAGTGGCCCGTTAATGGGTTGAAAATAATGAAGGAAAATTTGAAACAGTTATAGCCTAGTGGTTAAGGCTTCATCTTCTCTTTGAAGAGTAAGAGGTGCCTCCTGGAATTCGAACTCGGCTCCTCTATAGTGTAGCTGAAGTTATAACCACTGGGCTGTTTTACTTACTAAAATCAAACTAAAAAAAAAAAAAGTGTGTCCGTAAAAACCTTTACGCGCGATTGAAGTAAAACTTTTATTATTGATGAAAGAGTAAAATGTTCCTGGGACTCCGCCATTTAATTTAATATTTACTATTCCATTTTATATTCTACTTAAAATTCATTAATATCACTTTCACATTTTATAAATATTTTGATTTGTTAAATAGAATAATTGAGAGTAGAAAATTGAAGGTTAGATCAGCACATATCCATATAACCTTGTCATTAATTATAATAGAACGTCGCAATCGTCAGAAAATTTATTTATTACAAAAGTAATAAACAAATAGGTATATTTAGAGATTTTCAAAATAATTTGCAATTAAATATAATTTTTTTAAAACTGTTGAATTTTTATTAACTATGCTATTCACAATCGATCCGTTTGAAAATATTAGAAATAAATAATCCTAATTGATTATGATATTTGCCACTAGCTGGCGTATAAGTCAAGAAGCGTGGAATATATGACATATAATTACGACCAATCCAAATTTTTATGTTTAAATATCGGAAACTATTCGTAACTAACGTCTGGCGTAAGCGTTACTTCCATCAGAAAAAAAATTTAGTTACTTTCTACTCGCGCCTCAAGAAGTTTTACTTCAAAAACAACATGTCCTATCCACTGGGATATCCCAGGTATTTTACCTACTAAAATCAAATTAAAAAAAAACTTACTAAATCTCGAATTTAACGCGTCTTTATAAATATTCAAACATTAATGGCGCATGAAAAAGCAATCGTGTTGATGACCCAAAATTATATCAAAATTAAAAAGAAATAGAGATATTTCGGTGATCACGTGCCCCCATTTCCTCTAGTCAACACAAAATTGTAACGTCTTTTAAAATATTAAGGTCGTTAAGGCTAACATCTATTGCGAAAAATCTTTGAACTTGCAACTTAATTAAGCGACAGTTCATTAAAAAATACAATTTATATTATTCGCCATTGATATACATAAGCTGCTAGAAATGCACTGTTTTTTTTATTTAGGACTGCGTTCTAGATCCACGTTAATTACGGGTTAACAACCCGTAGAAATTGTCGAAGAGCGAAGGAACCGTTTGTAGTCCTGGAATAAAGGAAATACTCTACATACTTTTAACTAACTCTGCCCAAAATCAACCATTGTTGCTTAGATAGGCCGTAAAGGAAAGCCAAACAAAAAATAAGCTAACACACTTTCGCATATATTATATTAGTAAGGATTAGAAAACTAAGTTATATAAATAATACGGCTATAACTTCAAAATTGTAGATTGAATGCGTTGCGAGTTTATTATTTTATAATTGAACTAAATATTAAAGTAAGAAAAAAATGTTTAAAATAAAAAGAAAACCTATTTCTGAGTTAGTTATAAGCTGTATCTCAGACCAGAGCTCATTTGGAACCAGCTATAAGGGTCTTTCATTAAAGTGAAGGAAAAAGTTATTATTAACACCTCGGAATTTGAAACTAACTCATCATCATCATCATCATCACATCAACCGATTTGTAGGGAGTTCCAAGTTCCACGATTCTGAGCCGCTTGGATCCAACGGCTACCTGCGACGCGCTTAATGTCGTCTGTCCACCTCGTTGGGGGTCGACCAACGCTGCGCTTACCAGTACGGGGCTGCCATTCCAGCACCTTGGGACCCCAACGTCCATCCTTTCTCCGAACTATGTGCCCGGCCCATTGCCACTTAAGCTTCGCGACTCGTTGAGCTATGTCGGTAGCTTTGGTTCTTCTACGAATCTCCACATTTCTGATTCGATCGCGTAGAGATACTCCGAGCATAGCTCTCTCCATCGCCCGCTGAGTGACTCTAAGCCTTTTTATGAGGCCCATAGTTAACGACCATGTTTCAGAGCCATAGGTCATCACTGGCAACACGCACTGTTCGAAGACTTTCGTCTTCAGGCACTGAGGGATTTCTGACGAAAAGATGGCACGGAGTTTCCCGAACGCTGCCCATCCGAGTTGGATTCGGCGGTTCACCTCCTTCTCGAAATTGGACCTACCTAACTGGATCGTGTGTCCTAGGTATACGTATTCGTCAACAATTTCGAGTGCAGTGTTCTCAACGATTACTGGTTGAAGCGGAACATGAGCATTAGACATAATCTTCGTCTTGCTCATGTTCATTCGTAGGCCAACCTGTTGAGAAGCTCTGCTGAGGCCATCGAGCATCGTATTTAGGTCTCCCAGAGTCTCTGCCATTATGACTACATCGTCGGCAAACCGAAGTTGAGTGATGTACTCGCCGTTAATGTTGATGCCAAGTCCGTTCCATTCCAGAAGCTTAAAGACGTCCTCCAACGCAGCGGTAAATAGTTTCGGGGAGATAACATCTCCCTGTCGCACGCCTCGCTGCAATTGGATTGGTCTCGTAGTCTGATCCTGTATACGAACTGACATAGTGGCGTTTTTGTACAAACACTGCAACACCACTACTGGTACTAGCCACACCCACTTACACCCCGAAACTAACTATGTATCTAAATTGTTTAAGGACTATGAAAAAAATCATCCCCTGCTCCGTTGCTTCGTCACACACTATTACAAAGACACTTTTGAATTTATTGTTGTAAAGAGCATGTTAAAAGTTAATTAACAAAATCTTGATTTAATTAATTCTGAACTAGGGGAAATAAAGCTCAACCTATTGCTTAAATTGTTGTCTTGTTCTTCTTCTTCTTGTTTATGGTCTATTTGTGCAATGCAAG
The DNA here is from genome assembly GCF_905163445.1 of Pararge aegeria. Lineage (NCBI taxonomy): Eukaryota > Metazoa > Arthropoda > Insecta > Lepidoptera > Nymphalidae > Pararge > Pararge aegeria. The sequence goes on along the minus strand of NC_053200.1, from coordinate 2,051,579 downwards.
AACAAATGGTGACACCTATAATGAGGATCGACCTACATTTCTTAATGACTGTGTATCGTTGGTTTTTTTATATTAATGTAACTCACTTATATTTTGCATCTCAGTCGTACGAGAGTACCTCATATAAACCTATCTCTCTCTTCCGCCCTTTCGTGAGGTCCTTAATTATGCCCTTAAAGACCGTGCGCCGACTTAATTGCCCTATTTTCTAAGCTGAAATAAATTTTCACTTGCTATCGCAAATGAGCTAATTATTTTGAAAACCACATGCGGTTCTCATAGTCACTTTGATTTATAATTATACTTTTGCGCTGCGACTTGTTTTATGGATGTAAAACTAGTGCAGGTTATTTATTAATTCCTTCACCGTCGAAGAAATGATATTTTGATTTACTTAAAACAAAACACTTAGAAAAGATAGAGGTAGCATGCTGGCATTGGAACTCAGTGTGTCAAATATGATGAGAATATCTTGTGTATAATTCTACGGCAACCAGGAAAATTTATCAAAATAAAATGTATTAACCTAAAATCCAATAACAATTCGCACGACTCATAACTCGTCGGAATGAACGTTATCCGTACTAAACAAACAAACTACTGAATTATATATTTGAACAACCCCTTTAGCCATTAGTTAGTAGTTCATTAGTATATAAATATTTTAATTTTCAATAAAGCATCATTAGCCCCCAGTACTGTGGTGCCATTATGGCCCCATTTCTATGAAACTTTTCCCGTCGAATACTCTAGAAATAGGAAACTGTGCTTGAACCAATAATAGGCACGCTTCAAGTGTCACCAATTAGGGTGACTTGACGCCATTTTTATTTTCCATCTCCAGCCGACTTTTCCCTTCGCCCTTCAAAATTAATTTAACTTGCAAAGCTCGTATTTATTGAAAAACTAGCTCATACCCGCGAGTTTGTCCGCGTTATTTCAGTTTTCAAAATTTATTTACAAAGATCAAAAGTATCCCATATGCCTGTGTCCTGAATGATAGCTTTAAATTTTGTTACAAGAAATCTTATTTCTAGGAAATTTTTTGTCTGGTGTGAGGCATCCTACTCATGGTCTAAGATCCGGTATTAGAACTTTATACCCTCATTTGTTATTTATTAATGATAAGAAAAAAATGATGGATAATATACTCATTGATATATATCGCGAATAGGTTGCCTTGTCCAATTCTTATATATATATATATATATATATATATTAAATATTTATACGTATTTAATTTTATTATATCACTGGTTGCACTATCCCGTTTTCCCTAACCTAATTCTCTACCTTAAAGGGTTGTCTGGAGGAGATCGCTTAAAGCGATAATACCGCTTTTGTGCATCTTATATATATATTTGTGCAAAAACTACTTTATCTATCAGATAGATAGATAAAGTATTTATTACATAGATAGATAGATATCTATCTATGTAATTTTTAATTTCTAAAAGATCTGTTTGGCGTGAAGTATAAGGAATGAAGGAATTATAAATTACACCATACAGATGCTCCTGCTTTTCGCGGACTATAGCAAATTAAGCTTAATTTTCATAATATATCATGGATAACCGCAAAATAACGCCTGCTTCTATCCAATACTCAAATGTAAACATAGCTGATGTCACGGCTATTAATGGTTGTAATATCCATCGGCTTTAGGTTCCCACTTATATGATATCTTCAGATACAAAGAAGGAGACGAATAATTTGTTTTCCCGAAACCCTAGTTTGGGGTAACCCTAAGAAAGAAAATGCGTTAATTACATAACCATGGAACTAAATCACCTAAGGAAATGTCACCGACTGATGGTGGAGCCATTATAAGAGCGATCTTATAACGCTCGTATTCATTATGATCACCCTATGCCTAATACAGTGCACTGGTCTTCTTTTAGAATGAGGAGGGTTTAGGCCGTAATCCACCACGCTGGCAAATCGGTTTGTTAGACTTCACACATATTTGAGAAAGATATAGAGTACTATTAGGCATGTTTCCTCATGATTTTATACTGCACGGTTAAAGCAAGTGATATTTTCAATATCTTATATAATAAATGCACACAACTCGGAAAAGTTAGAGGTGCGTGCCGGAATTCGAAGTCAGTCACCTGGAAAGAGAGGCCGAAGCTCTAAACCTTACGTCCAATCCCTAAGAAACCTTGACCTTATTCGAGAATTGAGCTTTTTCTTCTGCCAGAGGTTGCCTGTAAGAGATTGCTTGCAGCAATAAGGCCGCCTTTGCATGCCTACAATTCTTGTTCTTTTGCTTATTCTATATTTTATGTATATTTTGATGTTTGTGTGCAATAAAGTATTTCTTCTTCTTCTTCTTCTTCTTCTGAACCCAGTACCTCGTTAGCCGCTTTTTGAACATGTTAAAAACTAGGCATTTTATGCAGGACAGTGATTTTAATTAGAGTTTATTTACAGAAATCATAGCCTAGTGGTTAAGCCTTCGCTTTCACTTCGAGGCTTCAAGTTCGAACTCAAGTAGGCACCTTTAAATTTTTGCGCAATTAAATATCACTTGCTTTAACAATGAAGAAAACATTGTGAGGAAACCTGCATGCCTAAGAGTTATCCATAATATTTTCAAAAGGCGTGCGAAGCCCATCAATCCACACTTCACCAGCGTGGTGGACAACTTACTCACTGTGGGAGATGACCTGTGCTCTGTAGTGGGCCGTTAATGGGTTGATATGATGGTGATGACGAAATCATTAGGCACACCGAGTCAGCTTCAAACATCGCTCGTTGCGGGGTCGTACACTGAGGGAATTCGCCCCTAACACGACACTGCCTTGATTTATGTGGAATCCATATAAATGCAATCTGGTTAATTAACCGGTGGCTGTAAGCGATACGCTACGTCTAGGCGTGATCTCGCCGGATTTGCGCCCCACCCTACCCGAGATTAATGCGCGAGACTTTACTCCAGTGCTTAAATACGGAATATCGGGTCGAATGAAGTTTCAGTGCAAATATTGGTTCTACTCTATTGTATGCTAATCTCTAAAGGCAAGGCGAAAATCACTGCGTCCAACTGGCGTACTCAAAAGCGCAAATGTGTGAGCCGTCACGAGACGCCTGGCGGGTGTTATCATCATCATATCAACCGGTAGACGTCCACTGCTGGACATAGTTCTTTTGTAGGGAGTTCCAAATTCCACGGTTCTGTGCCGCTTGGATCCAGAGGCTACCTGCGACGCGCTTAACGTCGTTGGGGGTAGACTAACGCTGCGCTTACCAGTTCGGGGCTGCCATTCCAGCACCTTGGGACCCCAACGTTCATCCTTTTTCCGAACTTTGTGCCCGGACCATTGCCACTTCAGCTGGCGGATGTAAAACACCGAAATTATATGCATAAATGTTTATTTAGTGTAAGTCATTTAGCCCCGAAGATGAGGACTTCAGGGCTAAATGACTTACACTAATATGGCAACACCCCATGTATTCAGTATCGTTTAGCCATAAGTGAGGTGTTTGCTGCTTTCCGCTAAGGAGTTCTGTCTATATCTCCAATCATATTCACCACCACTACAAGTAATTTGGGCAAAACTAAACTGATAGTATGAACTATCCAGTCAAATAATGAAGTAAATTGGTTAACATTTGACGAAGTTATGGTGTAAAATCGTCAACCACTTTCAGCTTCTCTACCTGAGCTGAATTTCAGGATAAAAAGTCTCCTATGTCCCTACCTCGAAGTATGAATTCAAATCGTGCGAAATTTAATTTCAATTCATTTAGTAGCTTCAGCGTGTCACACATACAGAAATACAGTTTTGTGTTCAGTATAGGTTATAGAGTGCCCTGCAAAACTTTTTTTTTAAATATCTTTAATGTAAAGTATTTGACCTGGTAAAGTTTTATTATAAGTAAATAAATACTCGAAAGTGTAATGTGTAATGAAAAATGTTTGTCTGTTAGTCCTTCCCTCATGCCCTAACTATGCAACCATCATCATTTTTTGTTTAAAATAACGCGCTACTTTTATAACAGGAAAACAAACGGATATAGGTAATAGACCCACTACGCGTCTAAAACCGTTTGATTAAAAAAAAAAAATTGTTTGATATTTAGATTGAATTAGATTAAACACATATGTATTGAACCCTTCATAAGTGCCTGTGATAGGCCTACGTGAATAAAGAAATTTTGAATTTAAATTTGAATTTGAAATCTAAAAAAAAATTTTGCAGGGCTCTATAACCTATACTGAACACAAAACTGTAATTTTTTTCATTCGTGTCTGTCTGTCTGTCTTCATTTAAGTAACAGAATCCCAGAAACGAGAACCTCCCTCTTTTTGAAATCGGTATAAAATAGAACAACATATAATACAAGTTTTTACCACGGACAAACTTTTGAAGGCCATATTATAGCTTGAAAACGTGTAACTTTAAAACATTTGCATGTCAAACTTGCATTACATTATAAGTTAAAGCTAAGCTCCGTATTAAGTACTTTAAGTTTTCAAAGCACGTGTACAGAAACTTAGAGCTAAGTGCTCAAGTTAAGCATTATTGTTTAACAGAAATTGGTTAAATGAGGTTATTATACGTACTTATATGTATGGCTTTATTAGAGTTATTTAACTTAATTGGATGTCTTTCTTTAAGAGCCTTATTTCCGATTTCAGGAAACCTAAGATTCGCCTTAATCGATTGCCTAGTGATTTAGGTATTTCCTTTTTTATGTTTTTTTTATTTCACTACAAGTTAGCCCTTTACTGCATCATCACTGGTAGTTAGGGATAACAGGTTAGCCCGCCACCAACCATAACCATAAATTCGGTTTTTTTTAATAACATGAAATCCATACGCAAAATGAAAAAGATGATACAAACACAAAATACCACATCTTGTGGCAAGAACCATTGACAAGCTGGGTTATATGAGTTACCTAGTGAAAATCGATTGGTGAAAGTTGTTTGATTAGGTGTTACTTACTTAGCCATTGCCTTGTCTGCTATAGGTGAAAACGGGCATTATTATTGTAACTTTAAGCATTCGTTATACAGCTAATACAACGTGTAAATGATTACCAAAATAAAACTTCATAGGCTTTAGAGGTAAATTATTTTTGTTTTTTTTTTTTTTTTTTTTTATTTATTGTTATTTATTTTATATCTTGTTAAGTACGGCAGGGCCACTTACACTAACTTGATAGAACTACATAATTTATTGATAACTATAAGACAAATTAATAAAAGATGACATTAAACATTATAATAGGTCGGGGACAAAGTAGTATGTATGAACTTGTAATAAAATCTCTTCGGCTATACTATTTGTAACTGGCTGGTTTTTGTATCATTAAAAGTTTCAATTTTAAAGAAGATAATTCCAAATTCAAATTTGGAAAATGTTTGATTTTTATTTGTTTTTCGTACTGTGAAGATGAATGAATCTAATGAAGAAATTCCACCCACCACCGGGCAAGTACATGGCACGAGTCTCCTTTCAAAATGAGAACGGTTGAGACCGTAGTCTACCACGTTAGCTAAGCAGAAATAGGCAAACTTCACTCATTATGAGAAAATAATGTAGAACTCTCAGGCAAGCCGGTTTCTTCACGATGTTTTTCTAGAAACATCAATGTCTTTGAGAATATAATGAAGAACTCTCAGGCAAGCCGGTTTCTTCGCTATGTTTTTTTTTCCTATAAACATAAATGTCTTTGAAAAAATAATGTAGAACTCTCCGGCATGAAGGTTTCATCACAATGTTTTCCTAGAAATATAAATATCTTAGTGAAAATAATTAAAAACTCTCAGGCATGAAGGTTTCTTCACGAAGTTTTCCTACAAAAATAAGCTAGGTCGTAATTGCTTAGAGCGTACGTAATTCCGAAAAGTTACAGGTGCGTGCCGAGAGTCGAACTCGGTCCTCCAGAGCTGGAATCCGAAGCCTTACCCACTAGGCTATCACCGTTTCGTACTATTAAGAGATCATTATTACGGTATTGTTAAACGAGTGTGTATCGAGCGATTAAGCTACATTTGGTGATATAAAAAGGAACGAAAGATAAATCGGTAAATATCGATATTCCGGTAATTTTATTAATAAACCTATTTATTGAGAAATCGTCCCGTAATCGACCGTAATTGCGAAAGTATCGGTCGGTACTGAGGGAAGTCGACATTATCGCGGCATGGCGTGTCAAATCCCCATACCGAACTGTTAAGCTCTAAACAGCTACATTTTATAGCCCCATGTTGACGTTAAGATAACTCGAATAAAGGTTGAAAAAAAGGAAAATCGATATGTACCTTCTATACTGTAAGCTCGTAACATGTTTTTGTGATTCTTTTGAGAAATAAAGATTTTAAAACATCCCTACTAATATTATAAATGTGAATGTAAGTTTGTTTGTTACGCTTTCAACGCAACTACTGAACTGATCTTTATGAAACTATTTATACATAATCTTGGAGGTATTAGAAATAATAAAGTATACTTTTTATTGAAAAAATAAATTAAGTAAGAAAAAAAAAGTTTGTGAAAAAATCTCATAGGTATGTGACTCCTATAGTCATAGTCATAGTACACTATGTAGCAGTACGCTGCCCCTCAAAATTACGCAGGCGAAGCCGCAGGGCACATCTAGTAATTAAATAAATGTTCGTAAATATATAAATGTGAAATGTAAAAGCACTTAAAAGTAAATGTAGTCGATACTCGTATGCAAGGACTCAGCCTTGGAAAGGAACAAGGTTTCCTCTCTCCAGTTGTATTACGTCCTCGCGCTATGAAAATATACAAAGAGTATTCACCGTCAAAGTAGAGGAGACGTTAGGTATATATTGCTAAGACATAAAAATAATGCCCGCTAACACTAACACCGGACAAGCCAATGCCTAAGCAAGTAACGCTTAATCAAAGAAGATTTCTAGGCATACATGAATCAATGAATGGTTATACTTTTATTGCACAGCACATGAAAAAGAACATTACATTTACCATTCACCAATCGATTTTCACTAGACAACTCATATACCCAAATTTATTTATGGTTCTTGCCACAAGGTGTTGTATTTTAAGTTTGTATTATCTTATTTTTAATTTTTCGTATGGATGAGAGGTTATTTAAAAAAAACAGAATTTATATTATTTCATCTGTCAAGTGTTAGTTTAGGAGTCCCTTAAACATAATGATCCACCGAATCCGGTCGTAACTTTAGACGGCGCCTAACGTCGTGAGACATCGCATTAGAGTTAGTAAAACGTTCTGTTACTCTAGGAATTACCTAAATCACTAGACATCCGATTCAGGCGATTTCTTCGTTTAGCAAAAGGGTATAAGGTACTCATTACAAATACCCCCTACGCTGGTAAAATGCGCAAACATTCTTGACGGTAGGGTTGTAAATAGCCACGGCCGACGCCATCAAGACCAGATCACAGACGTTGCTCTACTTTTAAATTAATATTCTTTGAACGAAAAAGACGTCCGCGAACGTGGTAAGTTAGATTGCAAGATGTGGTATCATGAAATAAAGCGCGAAGACCTTGTGCGATGCAAGGCCAAGGTTTACATCCTGCTGGGATATTGCAGTTTGTAATTGGATCTAGGGTAATGTCAGGAAATGTATTTCTGCTCTTACATAAAATAAAAGAAACATCGTTTTCTTCCGCCGATAGTAGGTACTACTGACAATGAATATATATAAAAGAGAAAGTGTGTGTGTGGTATGTTCCGTATAGGCTCCGAAAAGGCTGGACCGATTTCAATGAAACTTTCAGGGAATCTCCGAATTGACCTAGCGAGTAATCCTGTAAAGTTTGGTGACGATTGGAGCACTCCTATTTTTGTACTGTCAAACTGTCAAATACAGCTTTTATTTACTATGATGATATTCTATTGTTGGGTATACATGGGTGTAGATAATGATCTTCACCCGCTCGAGAAGAGAATGAATACGGAGAGAAATAAATGATTTAATATATTATGAGACTTAAATTAAAAATTTAATGATGTAAGTTTATTTTTTACATAAAATAAAGCCCGGCGAAGTGGGCTGGGTACGCTAGTAAAAAATAAAAATGATTGTAAACAGTTTGTTTGGATAATTTGATTAGAAACTATTCGATCTCATCCCCTTCTGACCATTCTCATCGCACTGCAAGGCACCGGGCGAGTTTTGACCCCTATGTTGTTAAGAAGAAGAAAAGCAGTGAAAACCTGATACTAAGAAAAGAACGTTCAGTTTTGTTAAATAAGTTAAATACCTTTTCTCTTTCTTTTCAAAGTAGCAGGGAAAAATATGAGAGTGAAATCCAAACCTTAAATGATGTTATTCAACAGCTGGAAGACTCACTTAAAACTATGACTATTAAATATGAGCTGTCAAAAAAGCAGATTGATGAACAAATTCTGGCAGCTGATGAGTTGTTAGCTCTAGGTACCTACAATATGGCTCGTTTTGAGTCATTGGCAAATAAATGTCAATGTTCTCAAGATATACCTACGGCTAACCTAGACTTAAGTAGTAGTATTTTGTCCTCTAATAAGCTAGAGACCTGCCAAGAGCAGTGTGAAAGTATTATTCCTGTCACTACATCCTTAGATTATAATTTATCAAGTAAGCATAAAAAACACACTTTAGTAATTTCAGACAAGCTAGGTAAAGGTTTTGGTCCTATTATGAACTGTTACCTAGATCACTCAGTGACTAATAGATGTTCACCGGGGGCTAATTTAGACTATCTTATTGATAGTTTGAACATAGACAGTTTAGATGTGAATAAAAATGTTATATTTTTGTTAGGAGACAGCTTAAATGTAAAAAAGACACAAATTATAAGATGTGTAGAAAAATTGCTGGCTTTGCATGAAAAATCTAAATGTAGATTTGTTATGTGTGCCTTTCCGTACTGTGGCACACTTAGTTCTAAGCGAAATAAGCAAATTTATAATTTAAATTTATTAATTTATAACTTGACATGCCGTCATAGTGAGGCAGTTTTTTATTTTGATGTGAATAAATTTATTTCACCACTGTTATTGACTAGGGATACTTTTTATCTGTCAAAAAAATGTAAGCAACATATAGCCTCATTATTAGCTTACAATTTAAATGATACAGTTACAAGTGTTGTAACTAAGTCTATTGACAACTTTACAAATTGTACTTTAGGTACCAATATTTCTGATAATGACCCAAGTACTTGTTCAAGTACTAAGAAAATTTCTTATAATTATTTAAACTAGATAGCCAGACAACGGAGAAGCTCTCCAATATGAACATTGTACATCAAAATATACAGAGCTTAACCGGCAAAGAAATTGAAATAGAACTGTTTGTGGAAAAACTCAATATACACATTCTGTGTATTACTGAGCATTGGCTCACTGGTGCACATCCAGCAGTTATCTTAAGGAATTTCAAAATGTCAAGTGTGTTCTTCAGAAGGACTGCAATTCATGGTGGGTCCTTAATTTTTGTACACAATAATATAACTTGTAAGGAGCGAAAAGACATAGTTAGTCTTTCTGTTGAACGCACTGTAGAACTATCTTGTGTGGAGCTGGAGCGATTTATAATAGTGTGTGTATATCGTCCCCCCTCAGGTGATTTTAGCCTTTTTGAGGATGTAATGGAAGATGTGCTTAAGCGATTGTCTGTATCCACAAAAAAAGCAATAGTATGCGGGGATTTTAATGTTGATATTTTACTTAGTAATGCAACTACGACTAGGTTGCTAAACTTATTTAAATGTTTTAATTTAAATTATGCTTTTAGTGAACCTACTAGAATCACAGCAACCTCAGCATCGTGTTTAGATAATATTTTTCACAACTGTGATATCTTAGGTAAATCGATAATAACCAACTTAAGATCAGATCATTGTGGCCAACAAATTACTGTTTTGAATAATATAAACAAAGATAAACATATCGTCAAGTGTAGGCCGATAACTAAGAGCAAATTGACGCGATTCAAAGGTGAAATATCATCCAAAATTCCTGCCCTTGTCTTTAAGAACGGTCATCCTGACAGCATTTATGGTACGCTCTTTAATATTATAGAAAATGAATTTAACAAAATATTCAATTTCAAACATATAGATTTCAATAAAAAAATAAAGTTTAGCGATTGGGCAACTATTGGCATATACAAAAGTAGAGATAATTTGTATGAGCTCTATGGTGAAAAACAATATAACCATACTCCAGCTTTCCTACAACACGTAAAAATGTACTCTAAAAGGTTTAAGAACGTTTGCTTTCATGCTAAGTCGCTATACTTTAAGGATCAAATCATAAAATCGGATAACAAAGTACAAACAACCTGGAAAATTGTTAATAATGAAACTGGGAAAGCTAAATCTCGCAACGTAAACTTTGAATTAATTATTAATGATAATAAAGTTACCGCTGACAGTGAGGTTGCAAGTACCTTTGAAAACTTTTTTCAGAGTGTTCCTATTTTGTTGACTGATTCACTTAATTCTTCACCTACTGCAGCTCAGAGTTTATTGAGGAACAACGTTAATGAGTGCAACGTTTTATTTAATTTTAAACATATATCTGCATATGATATAATAAAGAATTTTAAGTTGTTGAAACAGAAAAAAACCGGTGATTTATGGGGTATGTCTGTAATGGTAATATCTAACATTATAGACGTTATTGCCCCTTACTTAGCCATACTTTTTAATGAATGTGTTGATAGAGGTACTTTTCCAAATTTAATGAAACATAGTAAACTTATACCTCTATTTAAATCTGGCAATAAAAACGACATTAACAATTACAGACCCATTTCAATCTTACCAGCTCTTAGTAAGGTCTTTGAAAAAATTATATTAAATCAACTTTTGAATCACTTCAATGTAAATAACTTACTACATCCGGAGCAGTACGGTTTTACTAAAGGTCGTAGCACCACGGATGCAGGCGCTAAACTTTTAAAACATGTGTACGATGCCTGGGAACGTTCGCAGAATGCCATTGGTGTTTTTTGTGATCTATCCAAAGCATTCGATTGTGTCGATCATAAAACCTTGCTTCTTAAACTAGCCCATTATGGTATCAAAAACGTTGCACTAAATTTGGTTGCCTCTTATCTCAGTGACAGAACCCAAAGGGTTTGCATAAAAGACATTAAGTCGCAGGGGTCGGCTACGTCAATGGGTGTCCCACAGGGTTCAATCTTGGGTCCCTTTCTATTTTTGGTGTATATAAATGATCTACCACACCATGTCAGTAAAACCTGTGACATTGTACTGTTTGCTGATGATACATCTCTAATTTTTAAAACTGATAGAGGTAGAGACAACTCTGACGATGTAAGCCGTGCTATGTCGCATGTGTCGCACTGGTTTACTGTCAATAATTTACTTTTAAATGCAAAAAAAACTAAGTGTGTGGAATTTATTTTACCAAATGTAAAGAAAGTTAATAAAAATATAATAATAAATGGAGAATCACTAAAAATGGAAGATTCCACAGTTTTTCTGGGCATGACCTTGGATTGTAAGCTTCAGTGGGGTACCCATATAGATACACTAGCAGGTAAACTAAGCTCGGCTGCCTACGCCGTCAGGAAAATTAGACAGATTACTGACGTAGAAACAGCAAGACTTGTTTACTTCGCGTACTTTCATAGTGTGATGTCTTACGGGATCTTATTATGGGGCAAAGCTGCTGATATTGAAACTATATTCATATTGCAGAAAAGAGCTGTACGGTCAATATATAAACTTAAATCACGTGAATCCCTCCGTGAAAAATTTAAAGAAATTGGTATACTTACGGTAGCCTCACAATACATTTATAACAATATAGTATTTGTAAGACAACATATTAGTCTTTATAAAAAAAAAGTGGATATAAACAGTCGACTTACAAGAAATGGTCATAAATTAGTGACATCTGCATATCGTCTGCGAAAGGTGCAGAAGTCATTTGTGGGATTGAGTATACGCTTTTATAATATGATTCCTAAGGTAATTTTGGACCTACCAATCCATAAGTTTAAAGAATGTGTTAAAACACATTTATTACAGCGAGGTTATTATACAATTGATGAGTTTCTTAATGACAAGGTTGCTTGGAAGCATCCGGCTCCGCTTTCATCTCTCACAAGATAGAAAAATGAATGTTAAAATATAAAATGTAAATTTTTGATGTTGGAAAAGAGCAACTGCTGAGTTTCTTGCCGGCTTCTTCTCGGTAGAATCTGCCTTCCGAACCGGTGGTAGAGTCACTACACACGGACAGACTTGACGTTTCAAAAGTGCTTGTATTAGGCCTACTTGAAATAAATGAATTTTGAATTTTGAATATCCCAAAAACTCGCACGAAGCGATTTGCTTATTTTTTCTTTTCTTATACTCATGGCTGGGGTTTAGATCACACTTCCGAGTTCTGTGTTTCCTAATTCTTACAACCTGGGTGAACAGGCATCTTCTAGGTAAGCGCGTCCCATCTTTGGCTACATCTACACTTTCCATCAGATGAGATCTCTTTTACGGTTAAAAATAATATATATATTTATGTTAAAATTAATCCAACAAATGTTGACGAAGTTGGGGAAAATGAGATCGTCTTAGTAGTGTTTGACTTTGTGGGATCTTAAAAATAAAAGCAAGTAAAAGTTCTTGTGTCTTTAAAGTACAATAACATGTACATAGAGTTAAACTTCTCAGCTATAGTTAATGGCCGATAGCGTGAATATGTGTGTGATATTTTGTGTGATATGTTGTATGATATTTTTAATGTCACTTAAAAACCGAAAAATCGTCTTCCAGACTAACTAATATTTTCTGTTTCAAGAAATTATTTTCCTTGCGATGTTTGTTGTTGGACGGTGCAGAAATTAATAAATGATTAAATAAATAAATATACTACGACAATACACACATCGCGATCTAGCCCCAAAGTATGCGTAGCTTGTGTTATGGGTAGTAAGATGACAGCTGAATATTTTTATCGATAATGTACATAAATACTTATAATATACAGGCAAACCAACTAGACACAGAAAAACATTCATGCTCATCACACAAACATTTTCCAGTTGTGGGATTCGAACCAACGACCTTGGGCTCAGGGTCGCTGCGCATTGCGCCAATCGGCCGTCAACAATTACTGATTCATCATCATCATATCAACCCATTACCGACCAACTACAGGGCACGGGTCTCCTCCCACAATGCGAAGGGGTTAAGGCCGTTGTCCACCACGCTGGCCCAGTGCGGATTGGTGCACCCCACCCTTAAAGAACATTATGGAGAACTCTCAGGCATGCAGGTTTCCTCACGATTTTTTCCTTCACCGTTGAAGCAAGTGATATTTTAATTGCTTAAAACGTACATACTCGTAACTTATAAAAGGTTAGATGTGCGTGATTCGAACTCGGCCCCCCGAGAGTTAAGTCAAATCCTACCCTGGGCTATCACAGCTTGGTTATTGATTAATAACTTATTAATATATTTATCAGAGTAAGTTATATTTCTTTTTGGGAATAACTTATATCCTTACTTAGTCGTCCGAAATTGTCCGTTGTACGTAGACCGCTGAGTTCCCCGCTTTGTCACTCTAGACATCCAAGCGCAGTCCGTAAAACTTAGCAGACTGCACAGATCGCCGAGTGCTCCAGATGGTGATGCTGAGGACCCAAGCATGCTGTATTTTGGTTGGGTATTCTCTTGCAATAGAGCCTTAATGTGTATAAAGCAGAGAGAAAGATATCTCTCTGTGCATGCAGAGAGATATGTTTCTCTATATCTCTGCATGCACAGAGGTTGCAGAATAGCTCATTCACTTAAGAAATGTTTTACTTCAGTGTTCCCTTTAGTGAAGGTATATAAACTTTTTCCCCCAGTTTAGAACTATCCATACAGAGTCGTCATGAAACTAAATACCCAGTGATTTTAGAAAGTGTCTCTCCCCACATTAGAGCATTTAAAAAGCTACTTTCCATTAGCTAACAGCGAGTATTTTCGGCACATAATATTTCCCTTGGCAGTTCGACCCTCGTTCTGTCAAAACAAATGGCTTTTTTTTCTCTCTTTTCGCGCGAAACCTCCATCTCATGTGCCCTCAGGTTTTTACTTCAAGTACAAATTAAAAACAGCTCGGGCGACTACTCTGTAAGCATTCGATAAATACAACATTACAGTCGGATAGAAGTAAGCGTTACTTTGCGGAATTCCATGATTTACAATGAAAATTAAGCTTAATTTGCTATAGGACATGTTGACTTTACAATGAACAATTGTTTATTAATTTGCTGAGCAATTGTTCATTGTAAAGCCAACATCTCCTGAGTACGCTCCGGTGTCGGAACGAAACGTGCGTAGAGAATACATTGCCACAGATCTGTTTGGTGTGGAGTAAAAAGATTGAAGAAATTAGAATAACACTATACAGATTCTCCTGCTTTTCGCGGAGTATAGCAAATTAAGCTTAATTTTCATTGTATAACATTACAGCCATTTTCTTTTCGGTGGCTGATTACAAATACCCATACCTAATAAAAATCTGACTGCTTTAAATGTAACAATATAATCTGAATTTTTCGTTCCAGAAAAATAGATTATTATTTAAATTCATAGAAATGGTGTTTTTTGAAGTTAACCTGCCTAGATTCTTGATGTTTGTAGTAATAGATTCGGTTTCTTTGCCTCAGTCAAAAAATATCTGCCAGAACACAATTTTTTTTAGCACATATAAAAAAGTATATCGAAATTCAGTTTCTATAAAATATTCTGTTATAAACGACGATGATTAAATAACGCACGGTTTACGAAATAGTCTCCAACCAGAGTCCCCCATGTAAGTTACACCCTTCGCTAATGAACGCGAGATTTTTTTTCGATTTTCATTCAAAACAAACCCGTGGATTATTTTTGGCAGACGGGTAGAGGTAGGCAGAGGTACTCGCGAAATGACGCCTTTTGTTATATGCATCCACTTTTTGTATACCTAAAACAATTACTGCCTGACGTTTAATAAAAAACGTAGCAGTGATAGCCTAGTGTTTATAACAACGGCTTCAATTTTAGGGCGCCGAGTTCAAATAAGCACGCACTTCTATATTTTCTGAGTTATGTGCGTTTTAATTTAAAAATCACTTGAAGGTGAAGGATAACATCGTGAGGGAACCTGCATGTCTGAGAGTTCTCAATAATGTTCTCAAAGGCGTGTGGAGTCACCAATCCGCACTGGGCCAGCGTGGTGGACTAGGGCCTAAACTTTCTCATTGTGGGAGGAGACCCGTGCCCTGTAGTTGACCGGTATTGGATTGATATGATGATTGGAGCTTTAACATTAAAATAATGTTGGCGCTTCATTTTAATACGTTTTTAATAATTTAATTAAATTTTTAAGAAAAAACGGGGTTTTCTTGTGCATGGAACGTTGTTATATAAAAGAAAAACGATTTTTTTTATTCCACTACAAGTTAGCCCTTGACCGCAGTCACATCTGGTTGTAAGTGATGATGCAGTCTAAGATGGTAGCGCGCTAACCTGTTAGGGAGTATGGCAGTCATACCCCTAATCGGTTGCTACGCGACATCGCACCGGACCACTAAATCGTTTAGCGGCACGTCTTTGTCGGTAGGGTGGTAACTAGCCACGGCCGAAGCCTTCCACCAGACCAGACAAGAGAAAATTTAGAAATTATAAATTCCCCGGGAACCCAGGACCTCACACTTAAGAAATTTCCCTTAAGGAATAAAAAAATACAATTTTTAAGTCGATTGACAGTTGGTTTGTAAACTCTCTCTCTTCTCTCTTTTTGTGCCTCTCCACTAGGTTTGCCGTCAGCTCAGCAAACTTCTCGCGGTCTTGCGCCAAGCGAAATAATGCTTTCACGCTTACAATATTGGTCCATTCACGGATGTTGCGCAACCATAACTTCTTCTTCCTTCCAACACGTCATTTGCAATTTACTTTGCCCATCTTTATGAGCTGGAGCAGTCAGTATCGCTCATGTTTGTAAACATTGGGAACTAATTAACAGCGGTCTTTCCCATTGCCCCTCGCGAAACGGTGAATATAGAAGCATAACAATCACTTTATTACCTACTTGCGCATGCGCATAAAACCGAATGTATCTATAAAGTAATTTTCATGGCCGAAGAAAACAAGCCAATGCTATGAAAGAAAACGAAGAATCGAGTGAGTGTCGAGGTATTAAACCCATTAAATTCGTTTTGCCGTGTGGTGACGGATAAGAATGCAGTTGTCACCACCCCTCTTCTTCTCTCTTCTCATCTCCTGTGGGTTTCGTACGAGGCGTACTTCCTTTTATTCCTAATTCAAAGGTTGCCTGGCAGAGATCGCTATTAAGCGATAAGGCCACCTTTTGTATTCTACTTCTTTCTTTATGTTTCTATTTTTATTATATTTTGTATATGTTAATGTTGTGGTATACATATAAAAAGTTTAATAATATTAATAATAAACCTGTTTAAACCGCCATTAAGCTTTGGACTACAGACTAGCCTATGTGTTAGGTTAAGTTAGTTTACGAGTAACTCCGAGGATATTCAAGTCTGGCTTACTGTTGCTAACATGCTTCAGGACACACGTTCTAAACATTAGCCGAAACAACATTAGTAGCGTGTTCCGGATCAAAGTGTAGGCACCGTGCACCGTGCACACGAAATAAGTAGATTCGTATGAATAATTTAGGAGAAATTGCAAAGTCACGTACAGAGCTAATTTGAACTAAAGTACAGGAAAATATTGTATCTATGGTGAGCTGTTGTTACGAAGAATCTATGAGCACTCCACCCGAAAGAAGTATCGATATAATTTTAATTTTTTTAATACTTTTATAGCGTTAGTTGAAATTAAAAAAAAACAATGTATAGTCGCTACAACACTGATATAAAAAAAAAGTATATACTTATTTCGGCATCGGCGGCAGAAGCCGTAGGTTCGCAGGTTCAAATCCTGTCGGTTCAGATAATTTATATGCATTTTAAATTTATAAAAAAAAACAAAGTTTTAGTAGGTACGTCATAGGTATTTAATACAAATTTGTAAACATAAATTATGTATACGTGTTTACGTTATGCTTTGTTCAAAGATACAACGAAAGATTACGGTAAATAAGAACTTCGATACGTATAATTATAGACATCCTACGAAAAAAAAGTATAATAATAATATATTCAAAATCATCATCATCATCATATCAACCTACTATCGGCCCACTACAGGACACGAATCTTTTCCCACAGTGAGTTAAGGCCGTAGCCCACCACGCTGATCCCCACACAACTTTGAGAACATTATGGAGAACTTTCAGGCTTGCAGTTTTTCTCACTATGTTTTCTATCACCGCTGAAGCAAGTGATATTTTAATTGCTTAAATACACATAAAGAAGAGGTGGCCCTCGATTTCGACAACAAAGTCGAAGGCCTAGTCACTGTGCTAAAAATAAAATATTAGTGCAACGAAAATATCTTCAGAAAAGGTAAACAAGAAAGGAACATAATTTAATTGAAAGATATTTATTCCAGGAAATCATTGATTTGTTTTATTTCATAATTAATTCCAGTAAGAAAAAAGTTAAAGCTTTAATTTTAATTATGGTCATGGACGTGGAGTCACTGGCGTGCAAACAGGGTATGCATTGAATGGGCAGGTGATGTAAAGTGTAGAAGTTCTCCAGTACGAGTTATAAAAACTTGAGGATATTCTTTTAATAGCTCGTACAATATCTACCCTTAATTTCTACTTAACTCGTACTGACTTTTTTTCCATTCTGGATTATCTGCCCGATCAGTGCATAACTTGTACGCACGCTACTGCGTAAAGTGGAGTGTTCTTGCGCGATACTACTCCGCTGAACTTTCCATAGATCTTCAAGTAAGAAGAAATTATATTACGATTTTATGAAAACTAAGCTTAGTTTGCTATACTCCGCGAAAACCCTCTACGCACGCCATCAACTCATTTCTATGTTGTAGCATGTTTATATGTAATGTACGCATCAAAGGTGCCATCTATGTGCCTATTTGAATAAAGATATATTTGACTTTGAAATTGGTCTGCCGTCAGCACACGGCAGTTCTAAATAATAGCAGGATCATAAACCAACCATCCAGGCAATACCAACTCTCATTCATTAATTCAATCTTTCCTTCATTCAACTGGAGGTAATACCAACTCTATATCAATTTCAAAGAAATATAATAATGAGAGTACGTACAAGGAAAGCAGGCGCACTTTCAACAGTATTTCAAGAGAACGGTTTTTGTGTTTCATGCAACGCGATGTCCCGACATCTAGTGCTTGCTCGCTGTGAGATGAAACATGCTTCTGCGGGAAATGAAACAAAAGGGACGCTATAAGAAAATTCACTTAGAAAATTATATTTCTTACTTTTTTTGGTGAAACACTTGTTCCCCGTTTTTTCTGTGTTAGAAATTAAAGTATTTAACTTAAAATGGATTCGACATAAAATTCGTAAACCCACAGGAAAACAAACATCAAGGAGTATACAGTAAACAATGTAGACATGCAACGGCGGCCTTATTGCTGCAAGCAATTTCTTACAGGCAACCTTTGTAGAAAGGACTTACAGCAAAGAGTGTTTTAATATATACATAAATACAAAAAATGTATATTGTATACAAATACATAGATAATTTCAATAAATAAACGTAAATATAAATATAAAATATACATAATATATAAATATATAACATACATAATATATAAAAGTAGATTTTAATACATAATTTACAAATAATAATAAAGCAACAACTTCATATGCCATCACACAAAGAGAGGTAGTAGTCCTTCAGACGACTCTTAAATATAGGAAGGGAATTACTTTCACGGGTTTCAGAAGGCAGTTTGTTCCATAGCATAATTGCCTTAAAGGTGAAAGAATTACCGAGGAACTTCGTTTAACAAAATTGGAGTACCAGGCGGTTACCAAGGCGGGATTGAAGGTTGGAATGAGAAGGAATTAACCGAAAACGATCCCTTAAATTTATTTTTTATTTTATTTTATTTATTACACAAACTACTAAAATTATTATTCTTCGCATCCTGAAACTCACATGAGTTTATTTGGACGCTGCACATTCCTCTAAAATCTCATAAGTTTAAATATTTACAATATCATATATTAACCATTAAAAAGCAATACAGTATACAGCAGGTAGTACACTAATAAACCCAGTGTAGGTAATTCTGTACTGCGAGCCATCGCGTCGCAATAAGAGGGAGATAATTGACTATTAAGAATAGAATAAAAACTGGAGAGTAGATGAAGTTCACGACGGAAACGGATAGGCAACCACTTTATGATTATAGGTATACTACATAATTTTGCTTTATATTTTAATTTTTTATCTTATATCAATGATTTTCATGAAGTTTAGTATACAGGGGGTTTCGCGGATGATAAATCGATCTAGCTAGGATTCATTTTTAGAAAATTTCATTTTATTTGTGTTTTCCGGTAATAACCGATTTGGTGCAAGTTGCACGGGTCAGCTAGTACTTTATAATTTTGAGAAAAAATAAATCGACTTTTGCAATAAGATCGAGTCGGATTAGAAGACAGTTTTCCATAATGTTCTCAGAGGCGAGTGTAACACACCTTTGACAGCATAATGGAAAAACTTTTAAGTATGCAGATTTCATCAAGATGTTTTGCTAAACCTTTATTTAAAATGAATTCGTCATTAATAATTATAGGCTGCAATTTTGATTAAAAATAAACCGAATTTGGTTGAATCGAATCAATTCACAAACCTTTTGAATTATTGTTAGGCAACAGGCGGGCGATTCTACGCGGTGGGTCGTTGAATGAAGTTTTGTATAGGACCATTTTACATAATCAAAGTTGTAGACGAAGCCGCAAGAGGCTGTTGGTCGGTTAGTAAGTTTATAAATAAAATAAATATACTACGACAATACACACATCGCCATCTAGCCCCAAAGTAAGCGTAACTTGTGTTATGGGTACTAAGATAGCTGATGAATATTTTTATGAATATAATACACATAAATACTTATAATATGCAGATAAATACCCAAAAACTGAAAAACATACATGTTCATCACACAAGCATTTTCCAGTAGTGGGAATCGAATCCACGGTAATTGTATATCATTCTTTAACAAACTACCAGTTTATATCTGACGGCCGATTGGCGCAGTGGGCAGCGACCCTGCTTTCCGAGCCAAGGCCGTGGGTTCGATTCCCACAACTGGACAATGTTTGTGTGATGAACATGAATGTTTTTCAGTGTCTGGGTGTTTATCTATATATAATAAGTATTTATGTAAATTATTCATATTATAATTATTCATCAGTCATCTTAGTACCCATAACACAAGCTATGCTTACTTTGGGGCTGGATGGCGATGTGTGTATTGTCGTAGTATATTTATTTAAAAAATATCTTGGAGATTTCCCTTATAAGTTCAAAAGTACAACGTAAGCTTATAGAAAAATCCTATTATAATAGGGATTACATGTATGACAAAAAAGCTTGGGTAAGAATTGCTCTAACTTCATGGCTAAACATTAACTCGACTGTGAGATGGTGATAACAAAAAAAAACCTGGCTAAGTTTGTTGTGGGCTCTTCTTAGACCAGGGCGCGTTTGGAACTCTCCTATCTGTAGTTTTAAGTTAACAAATACAGACACCATCACCAAACATTAGTGTTAACATGTTTAATGTCTGAACGCTTCATAAGTGCCTGTGATAAGATCTACATGGATAAAACATTTTTGAATTTTGAATTTGAATTTTTGAGAACCTACTAAAAATCGGTACATTTATTTACTGTGTGACTTTTAACGTTCCTCTTTTTACTTCAGGGCTTAAAAACTTAGAGTGAACAGTCTAAATTCTTGTTATAAACTTCCGTTATATTTTAAAAGATATTAAAATTAGTCCGACCCACGCCTAGCGCCTAGCCCCACTATATCTTGCTAAATTTAGATTAACTAGACCGTTCCACTGATTTATGTCTTCATTAAGCTGCCTTATTTAAACTAACTACCTTTACAACAAGGAACGCATTACATATTCAACAATCATATTTAATAGTATAAGGGAAAGTAGCTTTAGTAGATTCCATAGGTAATAAAAATATTTAATTATACATACTAAATAAATAAATATACTACGACAATACACACATCGCCATCCAGCCCCAAAGTAAGCGTAGCTTGTGTTATGGGTACTAAGTGACTGATGAATATTTTTATGAATGACTAGCGTACCCAGCCCGCTTCGCCGGGCTAGATTTTGCTTTATTTTATTTAAACAATAAACTTACATCATTAAATTTTTAATTTAAGTCTCATAATATATTAAATCATTTATTTCTCTCCGTATTCATTCTCTTCTATTCTCTTCTCGAGCGGGTGAAGATCATTATCTACACCCATGTACACTCAACAATAGAATATCATCATAGTAAATGAAAGCTGTATTTGACAGTTTGACAGTTCAAAAATAGGAGTGCTCCGATCGTCACCAAACTTTACAAGATTACTCGTCAGGTCAATCCGGAGATTCCCTGGGAGTTTCATTGAAATCGGTCCAGCCGTTTCGGAGCCTATACGGAACATACCCACACACTTTATCTTTTATATATGTAGATATACATAAATACTTAGAATATAAATATAAACACCCAGACACTGAAAAACATTGCAACATTGCTCATAGCACAAACATCTTCCAGTAGTGGGAATCGAACCCACGGCCTTGGGCTCTGACAGCAGGGTCGCTGCAAACTGCGCCAATCGGCCGTCCATAGCTAGACGTTAAATCGACGGGTTTATTAAAAATTTAGTAGTAGACCAGAGAAGTACTATCGCCATGCTTATTTCTGCCGCTAAGCAGCATTGTTGCAATGCTGTATTCTGTTCTGAAGGGCGTGGTTGCCGGTGTAATTACAGGTACATAAGGCTTAACACCTACGTCTCAAATTGATGGACACAGTTCGGCATATCATGAAAATTAAGCCTAATTTGCTATACTCCGCAAAAAGCAGGAGAATCCGTGTAATTTGTAATTTCTTCAATCCTTATACTCCACACAAAACAGATTTTCGGCAACGCACGTTTCGCTCCGAAACCGGAGCATCCTCAGGAGATGTTGACTTTATAATAACATAGTCTTTGTGAGACAAAATATAAACAAAACTCTATATAAACAAAAAGCTGATAGTAACAAACGACTTAACAGAAACGGACATAAATTAGTGATATCTGCATATCGTCTGCGAAAGGTGCAGAACTCCTTTGTGGGGTTGAGTATACGCTTTTAATCTAAGGCGGATTCTAAGGCGGATTGTTTGTCCCTATATTTTGTGTACCAAGAATGTAAAACCAATCTGCAATTATTTGAATTTGAATTTTAAAACATGATTCCATGATGGTAATTCTTGACCTACCAATACATACATTTAAAAAACTGTAAAAACACATCTAATACAGCGAGGTTACTATACATTTGATGAATTCCTTAATGACAAGGTAGATCGAAAGAGGACAGCCTCGCTCTCATGTCCCGCAAGATAGAAAAATGATTGTAAATGTTGATGTTGGAAAAACGCAACTTTCCGAACTGGTGGTAGAGTCACTACAAACATACATACTTGACGTTTTAAAAGTGCTTATAGAGTAGGCCTACATGAAATAAATGAATTTGGATTTGAATGAATAATTGTTAAGTCTTTGTTGTTTTATCCAATACAGTTCGGCATGTTGCGAGACGTGCTCCTTGCATGCCCTGTGTGGTTTTCCTTTGTTTATAAGCCATGGTTTTCCACTTACCATCAAATAGGCCATTTGTTTGGTCCGTCAATTATTACGTTAGTTATTTACAATCAGTTTTTACAATTGTCTGGTGACAGGCATCGTGGCTGGTTACCCTCCTACCAACAAAGACGTTCCGCTAAGCCATCGTTACGTATGGAACCATTTTCTATAAGTTGCGTTCATTAGAAGTGTGACCCCTTGTCACACTACATACACTATGAGCGGTATGGAAGCTAGTCTGAGATTAACTGCCGCCATTTTTCTCGGCGCAAGCGACACTTTTGGCACAATCTTCGCTAGATAGGTACTTCTGTGTATAATGGCATATCCTGCAAAAAAAAATGGATAAAAAAAAATCCTCTTATAATATTAAGGAATAAACGGGTACATACCACGATAATATTTTCAATCTGTCGATATTTCGACCCAGTTGCCCGTCGTGACAACGATCCATGCAACTGGGTCGAAATATCGTTGAACTATGCTTACGAAATGTTGATTAACCACGCAAACCTTAGTTTAAAATCTTTAATAAGGAATAAATTTATGTTAAAAAGCTTGGTTATGAATTTCTCTAACTTCATAGCTAAGTTAGAGTGTGGGATGGTGCTGACAAAAAAAAACCGAGGTAATTTTGTTGCGGTTTTTTCTTAGACCAGGGCTCGTTTGGAACCCTCCTAGCTTTAGTTTTAAGTTAACTAATACAGTTATTACCATCCCCTTACATTAGTGGTAATATGCTATATGTATGAACATGAAATATATGTATGAAAGCCGTAAGCTTAATCTGGTCTCCTCAGGTCAAGGAACAGGTCTCCTCTTACAGTGAAGATGGCGTCGGCCGTAGTCGACCACAAATGGCAAGTGTGACGCACGCCTTTGAGAAAAATATGGTGAGCTCGAATGGAGCGCAGGTTTCTTAACGATGTTTTACTTTTAAGAATCTAAAGAATCGTTCATTTACAAGTTCTTATCGACGTCTGACTCATGTGATTTTTTGACAGAAATTGCCCGACTAGTTTCAAACCCATTTTTTTTTTATATTAATAGCGGGCAAACGAGCAAGTGGGTGACCTGATGGTAAGTGATCACCGCCGCCCATAAACATCTGCAGCACCAGTGGAGCCACCGATGCGTTGCCGGCTTTTCCACTTACCATCAAATAGGCCATTTGTTTGGTCCGTCAATTATTACGTTAGTTATTTACAATCAGTTTTTACAATTGTCTGGTGACAGGCATCGTGGCTGGTTACCCTCCTACCAACAAAGACGTTCCGCTAAGCCATCGTTACGTATGGAACCATTTTCTATAAGTTGCGTTCATTAGAAGTGTGACCCCTTGTCACACTACATACACTATGAGCGGTATGGAAGCTAGTCTGAGATTAACTGCCGCCATTTTTCTCGGCGCAAGCGACACTTTTGGCACAATCTTCGCTAGATAGGTACTTCTGTGTATAATGGCATATCCTGCAAAAAAAAATGGATAAAAAAAAATCCTCTTATAATATTAAGGAATAAACGGGTACATACCACGATAATATTTTCAATCTGTCGATATTTCGACCCAGTTGCCCGTCGTGACAACGATCCATGCAACTGGGTCGAAATATCGTTGAACTATGCTTACGAAATGTTGATTAACCACGCAAACCTTAGTTTAAAATCTTTAATAAGGAATAAATTTATGTTAAAAAGCTTGGTTATGAATTTCTCTAACTTCATAGCTAAGTTAGAGTGTGGGATGGTGCTGACAAAAAAAAACCGAGGTAATTTTGTTGCGGTTTTTTCTTAGACCAGGGCTCGTTTGGAACCCTCCTAGCTTTAGTTTTAAGTTAACTAATACAGTTATTACCATCCCCTTACATTAGTGGTAATATGCTATATGTATGAACATGAAATATATGTATGAAAGCCGTAAGCTGAATCTGGTCTCCTCAGGTCAAGGAACAGGTCTCCTCTTACAGTGAAGATGGCGTCGGCCGTAGTCGACCACAAATGGCAAGTGTGACGCACGCCTTTGAGAAAAATATGGTGAGCTCGAATGGAGCGCAGGTTTCTTAACGATGTTTTACTTTTAAGAATCTAAAGAATCGTTCATTTACAAGTTCTTATCGACGTCTGACTCATGTGATTTTTTGACAGAAATTGCCCGACTAGTTTCAAACCCATTTTTTTTTTATATTAATAGCGGGCAAACGAGCAAGTGGGTGACCTGATGGTAAGTGATCACCGCCGCCCATAAACATCTGCAGCACCAGTGGAGCCACCGATGCGTTGCCGGCTTTTAAGGAATTTGTTTATCCGCCCCTTGAATAACCCTAGATAGTATTTTTGAGGAAACACATCAGATGGGAGATTGTTCCATAATTTGCAAGTGCGCGGTAGAAATGATCTGGTATTTCGAACAGTAGAAGAATACCAGGCATCCAGATGATGAGGGTGGAATTTATTTCTACGGCGTGAGGTGCGGTCAGAGAACAGGGAAAGAGGTATCAACGCAAACAACTCTTCGGAACACTCTCCATTGTAGAGTCGATAGAACACACAAAGGGAGCTAACATTTCTTCGGTGCCCCAGGGACTCCAAACTGCAAGTCCATTTGGGATTGTCAACAAGTCGAACTGTCCGCTTTTGTATCCGATCAAATGGAAGGAGTTGGTAAAGAGGTGCCCCAGCCCAAAGATGCGAGCAGTACTCCACGTGAGGTCTTACTTGGCAATCCATGTCCATTCAGGGCCATGAACTAGTTCGCGCGACGCGGCACGACATAGTGTGTGTGTCCGACGTAAATTCACGTGATATTAGCCGTCAATTACATATTTAAGATGTTAATCTTCACTGTATAAGCAAATTATATTTACACATTACTCCGAAAAATTAGAAATGAGTCCTCTCGGACGCAACTCGTTAACCTCGAAAGGTAAGCCCATTTCTTACCTACTAAACTATCGACGCCTAGATAACATAAATGGGATGGTGCTAACAAAAAAAACCGATAGATAACATAAAAAAAAAAAAAATTCTAGACCAAAAGAGATTGTAATCCAACTAATACCTTTTTTGGAAGTTATTACATAGTATTCAGGAAAACAATCATATTTACTCGTATAAGGAAAATGGGGGGGGAAAAGAGGGGAGGTATAAATTGTGTCCGTGCATGATTTAAACAGTGTTAGCACCTCGATCTAACATTTTTATTTCTTCGCACATTAGATATAGAGTGCTGTACTGCCGAGCACAACTGTTGTTGAATTTTTTTAAACTCCTCTACAAGCTAACCCTTGAATGCATCTCACCAAATTATCAAAGTATCTTCTATTGGATAGAAGTAGGCGTTACTTTGTGGAATTCCGTGATAGCTTCTGTTTTGGGTACTAAGATGGCTGACGAATATTTTTATGAATATAATGTACATAAATACTCATACTATACATAATACTTATAGCAGTGATCGCGATCCTCAGTCATGATTGACCGACTAAAGAGTGAGAAATACTTATAATGTACAGATAAATACCCAGCAGGTCTAGCCGAGGCAGTAGAAAAAATTATATCCTCCGATTTCTTCATTTCATTTATTCATTTATTCAGAATATTGGTAAGGGTACAGAATTTACACAATAAACATGGTGCCACGATAACTGTTGCAGTAGTGTAAACTGTGTCGCAACAATTAACGCCCACCTCCAACAATAAATGTATAGTACCAATAAAACAAAAGTAGAACATAGTAAATGCCAATAAAAACAAAAGAGAATAAGAGTCAACTAAACAAAGATAAATGAAAACAATGATTAAATTTCAAATACAAGAAAAAAATAAATAATAAAAATTCTATTTTGATTATATACTTAACGTGTCAACTTGATAAAGCACGGGAATAGGGGATAGGAGAAGTGAACACCCGTTTATTATTACACAAGTGGAAATAATATCCAAATTAGTATAATTTGGATATTATTTCCACTTGTCACTACTCTGAGAGTTGATAAAGCTGTGGGAGAAGATACATTTTTATCCTTTTCCCAGGGATATTATTGTCTCCTGCCCATACTAGCCGTGCAGACACTGACAGTAATATTTATCACACAAACATTTCCCAGTAGTGGCAATCGAACCCACGGCCTTGGGCTTAGAAAGCAGGATTGCCCACTGCGCAAATCGTCTGTTAATTGGTTAAGGTTATTAAGGCATTGCATTGTTTGTCTTTAGTGAAAAACGAGCATAACACTTTTCCCGTGGACAGTACACGTGCATATATTTGCCATATTTCGCTGTACGCTCTCGGACATACATTACGGTCTCTGAACGTATAATATAACGATAACTAACGCTGTCCAACCCATAATCTAAGATCAAATCTGAATAACTTGCAAGAAGAAATTTCGGTATCTACTTCTACTGGGGAGAACTTGATTTACGGTCACCGCTGTTTTTGTTTGTAAGCACTTCATAAAAGTTACTTTATTACCTACTATTTCGGTCGAACTTTCCTTTAATTTTCGTTCATACTCTTTTGTTTCTGTAAGATTTTCCACTTATTTATACTTTGAGTGAGTTTGCTTTGATGGTGCAAAATCTGTAACAGTTTAATTAAAATCACAAAGTAAATATTTCAAGAAAATTTAAACTTACAATGTGCAATATAAGGAGAAAATAGTTTGAAAATAAAAAAGTGCACGCACGCCTCAAAATCTCATTCTTTACAATAAAATTGAGATTATTTGTAAATAATAATAAAGCTACTGAAACCTATAAAAAAAAAACAACTCGATAAGTGAAGTATTTCGCTCGTTATCGTGCCCACAAGATACGGGATCCGCACATACAGACGCACGGACGTCCAAGACAGAACTTTTTTAAACAATTTTTAATTAGTTCAAATAATAAAAAGAGATTTAAAAATGTCATGAGTGTTAAAAATAGTGTTTTTTCTTAACATTTGTCTGTCTGGAACCGACAGGATTTGAACCTGCGACTCTCGGGCAATCGCGGCCTGAGCGCTTTCACCAATTAAGCTACGGCTCTCCTACCGTTTAGTATATTCCTTTATACTAAACGGTACGGCTTAAATTAGTAAGTATATGTCTTTCTCATCAGTCTTATAGCGACTGTAGCGTCATCTAGTAAGAAACGTTGCAGTGTCGTACTTTTTCAAAGGTCCATATTACAATGAGACATTTGAATCGTTTGAATTGATAATTCCTCCAAGTGTAGGTAAAACACTCATAAAAATTATAAAAATATTTATATTCACTTATGAAAGCAATGAATACTAAAAAAGTGACATTTTAAGTTGGAGAATCATTCGGTGTGCGTAAACTGACAGTAATACACACCTCAATGCTTCGCTCATGAGGCGTGCAATAAGTAAGTGACTTATAAATTACAACAAAACATTTAGTCAGGTGTTTGATTATACTCGTATCTAATTTCAAGTCATCATCGTCATAGTGTGAAGCGGTGATAGCGCAGTGGGGGCGACTTCACTTTTGTGCGTACCTTTAAATTTTCTAAGTTCATATAACTTAGAAAAAAAGTTAAAGCTGCGTGGGATTACGTTTTAAGTAATTAAAAATATCACTTGCTTCAACGGTGAAGGAAAACATCGTGAGGAAACCTGCACCCCTAAAAGTTCCGCATAATGTTTTCAAAGGTGTGTGGAGTCCACCAAACCGCACTGGGCCAGCGTGGTGGACTACAGCCCTTCTTATTGTGGGAGGAGACCCGTGCCCTGTAGTGGGTGATCGTCATAATGTCAACCAATAGACGTCCACTGCTGGATTACTTATTTATAATTTCATATTGTGTACGATACCGGTTGAAAGAGGAGGGGTGGTCACAACTGTATTCTGGCCTGCCGTTACCACGTGGCGCAATAATAAAGGTATAAGTCATCATCACATTACCGTCCCATTGCTGGGCACGGGTCACTCAGAATGAGAAGGGTTAAGGCCGTAGTCTACCGCGCTGGTCAAGTGCGGATTGGTAGGTGCGGAAGGTATAAATAACTTCAATAAATATGATCTGTATTTTAATGTTATTAGAGTCTTACAGCTATTAATAAAGAATGTAGATACATTGCAAATTGTATCACATGTTGTAATTTGCATTATGGGAGGATTCGGCCATGGCACGTTTCCCCCTACCGACATCTCTGTCGGAAAGGGGGAAACGTGCCATGGCCGTCGCCAAGCGATTTAGCGTTACGGTACGGTGAAGCGTAGAAACCGATTAGGGGTATATATATACCAACAGGCTAGTCCGCTACCATCTTGCAGTTAAATGGAATTCAAAAAGCACCATTTTTCATTTTTCGGATAGTCTTTGAAAAACAAGAATATTATTTTATAATTATGTAATTTTTAAAGTAGCTGAGAAATCAAGAAACTTCAAAGAAAGGGAATTTGTCGTGCAACGTTCTATAAATAATTTCCGGTGTTGTGGAATGGCAAGAGCAAGGAATATCACGATCGTGATAAAACCTTTTGACAAGCGACGTTTTTTGTTTTTTTTTTTTTTCATTTATTCACAGGTAGAAATACGACAGCTGCTGCCAAATCTCGGTTTGTCATCTCGCTCACGAAACACTAAAGGTAAGTTGGGGAGGTCTTATTCACGCGATAACATTGGCGCTTAAGAGTCGTCAAATTTATTCCGTGATGAACAAATTCAAATTCAAATTCAAAAATGTTTTATACATACAGGCACTTATGAAGCGTTCATACATTTAACATGTTAACACTAATGTGAGATGATGGTGATAACTGACAGAACCCAGATAGAACCCAGAAATTATAAATTCGGTAATTGCCCCCGCTGGGAATCAAACTCGAAACCTCCAGCTTAATACCACAGATCTAACTGCTGCGCCAAGGAGATCGTGTGTACGTAAAAGTAGTTTTCGCGGGTTATTAACAGACTTCTTATGGCTCATTTGAGGCTTCAAATCTGAACGACCAGTAGTGGCGTGCACGGTATACAAGCGCAAAGGCACTGCCTATTCTAAAATTTTTGCATAACTAATAAATTTTCCATCTTATGCTATCTTCCTTCTTTTTGCATACCCAGGTAAAGAATCCTTTGCACACGAATGACCGCAGGTTGCTTATATTCATAATTATGTTCATTAACCCTCATCAAATTTTCCATATTAATGTAGCGTCACGCCGAATTAAGCGGGACGTCTTAATGGGCCCAAAACAAATCTTCAAAGCAATAAAGTTGATTCATTAAACAATTTTAATTTGCAGTAATTCATCGTTCCCTTTCGTACCCCGCCCTCCGCCGAGATCAAGGAGTGAGAGGTCGCGGCTATTACCTTACAAAATGTTATAATGCTATCACTAGAAAAGTACGCACGTAGAGTAAAATTTTTTTCAGTTATTGACCTTTTTCGACACTCTAAAATCACTATAAAGCGACACCTAGTATTTGTAATTTCATAATTTATTTATTCATAGTGGTGAAAACATTACCAATACCAATTTTACATAATTTATCTAAGATACAGTTTTATTTTTCAAATGATGCAAAATATAATAAATTAATTTAAAATGGTTGAACCAAAACGAAGCTAAAATCTTGCGATTTTGTGGTATAGATCTCTTCCTGATAGAAGGTATCCGTTATTGCACATAATAATTTATAACTAAGTGTTACAATTTCAAATAATATAATTTTTTGAAAATTACAAACTATTATGTTTATTTATCGGCTGCTACCAGTGCCGAGCAGGCCAAGAGGCGTAAATATGAAAACCTGGATAGCAGCTTCATTTTTGTGCCTTTTGGAGTAGAGAGTTTGGGACTGTGGGGTCCGGAGGCAAGAGCCCATTTCAAAGAATTATCGAGTCTACCGGTGATCCTAGAGCGGGCAGTTACCTTGGCCAACGAATTAGTTTGGCCATCGGAATGGACAATGCTGCCAGCATCTTAGGGACTGTGCCTCGCTGCGGTGGTTTCGAGGATGTTTTAGATTTTATTTAGTTTTAAATAGTTTATTTTAGGTTATATTTATTTTTAATCAATTTATTTTTTTCATTTGAGTTAAGAGAATTGAGATATATATAGATTATTTAATAAGTGTGGCGAATTGGGTGTGTGTAGGTGTGGGTGTATGTGTGCGGGTGTTTGTGAGTGTGTGTGTGTATGTTTTGCTTGCGTGTGTAAGGATAGGTTTAAATATTAATACGGTTAAATTTTATCTGGTAATTCTTAAAAGATTTAATGATTAGTAGAGATCGTCCGAGGAAGTACTTTCTCTGAATGGCGTGGGTGGTGGAGTAATTAAAGAAACATGAGACTTCACATCTACGCCTCAGGTTGAGGTACACAATACTTCGCAGGATGTGTTCCTCGCATGCCCTGTGAAGTGTTGCTTTGTTTACAGCTATCTGCTTGGCCCATCAATTATTAACGTGTAGTTAATTATATATTATTTTTTTGCTTATTTAATAAAGGATTATAATTAAATAAGCAAAAAAATATACAAAATATAAGTTCTCAAGTAATACAGCCAGTTACAGATTTTCTTACAATAGTACCAAAATAAAAATAAAGTTACAAAGAAAACGCTTCTATGCGTGTGTTTTTTTTATTAATAGCACTATATTTGGGATTTTACGAGGTTTTTTATATAAACACACCGCACTTAGAGACTGCCACAACTTGCGAATAAAAAACTAGATTGTCAGTCAGATTTCGGATTGTTCTGAATGAAAATTTTGTTTTTTTATCCCCTGGGAACAGTTGGTACTTCTTTGTAGTGGGATGTCATTTTATGCTTTAAATGATAATCGGTCGAGCTTACTACATAACCTCTAAAACAAACAGATCAGACAGATCCTAAAAGTTTCTGGTAAAAAAAGTACAACAGCATTTTTAGACCTTCCAATTTTGTTTAGTATGTATCTAATTTCGAGAATCGAAATATTCTTACACTGAATTTGAGAGCAGTATTTTAATAAAGGCACTTTGTATACAGGTAACTCATAGGTACAGGCGGTTCACCTGTATCGAAATACGAATCTTTATAAACTAAGACAAAAGAAAGGAAAGGCAAAGGTTGACACCTATACAGCCATCTATACCATATACAACATAACCATCGTCTAAAGCTCATTGGTAAAAATATATAAATGTTACGTAGTTTTTTACATAGAGTATTTCCCTATTTGTTTTTTGTAATACCTAACGAAAAATACATTGGGAAATACTCTACGCAACGTCATTAATTGTTCCATGCAAAAAAAAAACGTATTCTCCAAAGCTCCATAGGTAATTGTTTTTTTTAAGGATTTTATTTAACTTATTAATTAATTAATCTTTAAAGTTATAGATAATATCTTGTATTGTATACAGCAGTACGTTATTTGAATTCACGTGCTGCACCTATTTATATTAAACAGTTGCACTTGAGTTGAAAATGGCCCTCATGACGTAGGAAATAATTGTTGCATAAATAACTATTACGTACTACTGAATTGGCTTCATTATTAATCTTACTCATTCATCAGACTCTCGGTCATTATTTCTTTTCCACTTTTAAATAAGAACCATTATATCCACAATCCTGTTAATTATAATAAATTATAATAAATGTGAACACAAAATAGTCTGATTTTAAAGGAGCTAAAATTAAAGTTGCTTAAAGTCCAGTCGCTGTCAGCCTAACATTTGCACGGCAGCGAATCGAGCTTTGTGTTACATCATTGGAATATTAATTTTTGCCTTTGGAAGCGTTTTGTGATGAATTTTATTATCAGCGGCGTTCCGCGCAGCATCCAAATTGAGTCATTAGTTGAAAATTGATAACACACTCGGATGGGGGACGTTTGTCGGCCGGTTCAGCTGATTTACGCGGCGGACGTTTCTGACCCACTCCTGTAAAAGTAAATGTACCAGTAATTCTGTTTAAGACGCATAGTATCTAACTTAATTGAGTTTGTCCGAATACATCTTTATTTAGACACCAAATTTATCCACCATCATCACGGACTGTCTTTAGAACTTAAAAGAAACCATAAGGCGTAGAGACTTGAGATTTGGTAGGAATATTCCTTTCGCCGAGTAGAGGTCAGCTAAGAACGGATTTTACGAAATTCTCACTATCACTATCATCACCATCACAATCGCAATCGCAGTCGCAGTCGCAGTCGCAGTCGCAGTCGCAGTCGCAGTCGCAGTCGCAGTCGCAGTCACAGTCACAGTCGCAGTCGCAGTCGCAGTCGCAGTCGCAGTCGCAGTCGCAGTCGCAGTCGCAGTCGCAGTCGCAGTCGCAGTCGCAGTCGCAGTCGCAGTCGCAGTCGAAGTCGCAGTCGCTGTCGCTGTCGCTGTCGCAGCATCACTATCACTATCACAATCTCAATCATAATCACAATCACAATCACTATCTATTCTTAAATTTGTGTATTTTCTATTCAAGAAGTTTGCGGCGCTAGCCCGTGCACCTCGAAGAGTACGTAAAGCCGCCGGTCCCCGTTACTATATTGTGATAACAGTCGTTAAAGCCCACCAATCCGTATTATAGCTGCGTGGTGGGTCTATGCTCTATATCCGTCTCTCCTATGCGAGACGAGGCCTGTACCAAGCAGTGGGTCATTAATAGGCCGCGGATGAATGAGTGAATTATAGTAAGCTAACCAATATTAATCTTTTACTGATACCTGATATAATGTCTTAACTTTATCCAAAATTACCGAAAAGGAAATAAGGCTGAAGTGAACTCGCGATCTCATTTCAAAATCCAGTAGCTTTAGTACAAGAGCCTTGGCCGTTCGCAATCGAAGAGTTGTTTTCGAGTTTGGAAGCACTTGCACTTCGAAGTAAGAAGGATCTTATTGGCATGGTCTTAAAGCTCAATTTTGCCTATTTTTTTTAGTTCGTTCCTTTGACATAACGTTTGTAAAACAGATATCAGAAATACAGAATTTGCGACGAGGCAATGCCTAAATACGAACTTATTTGGGATTCCTAGGCATACATCAACCGTTTGCCAATAGTTGTCACATATTATGAGTTGGTGAAACTTTTTTTTTATTGGACCATATAATAATTTTATTAAAAACTTGATATATTTCTTTTATAAATTTAAAATGCATATAAAAATTTTCCTGCGACTCTCGGGCAATCTGATATATTTCATTTATCAAAAACACAATTGAAGAATGAAATAACTAAACTGCATCGCGAGAGATAATAAATTATGTGAAATCATTCATTTAAGATTGCACTTCTACATAAATGAAGACTCACACACGCACCCAAGCACATACACTTGCACACTTATGAACACACGCACACACTTACGCACACTCACACTCATTCATGCTGTTGTGAATATCGTAACTGATTATTTTGTGTAAGTTGTACTTGCACCTATTGCTTTATTGTCACAGTTTATATATGTTATCTAGATTTGGCCTTATTTTAGTAATAAGATAAACCCTTAACCAAAATAGTTTGTAACGCTGTTGGATTACTAATAAATAAATAAATATCATAGAGAAAATAATGATTTCATGTAAAAAATGATGGATTTCGATTTATTGACTTAGGTTTAGTGGAAATGTCGATGAGTCCATTTTACTTACCATACCCATCAGATTCATCATCATCATATTAACCCATTATCGGCCTACTACAGGGCATGGGCTTCCCACGATGAAAAGGCGTTAGAGCCGTAGTCCACCACGATGGCCCAGTGCGGATTGTTGGACTCCTCCTCCATTATGGAGGATTTTAGCCATGCAGGTTTCTTTACGATGTTGTCCTCCACAGTTGTAGCAAGTGATATTTTAATTACTTAAAACCGCACACAACTTTGAAAAGTTAGAGGTGCCTGCTTATAGGCTATTTAGTTATTTATTTATTTAATGGATAATCAACAGGTTACAACAACAACTCTTATAAAACTTATGAACAAAAAATGAAATAAACATATAAATGTAATATTGTAGACCCACTTAAAGAATGCCACAACTTGCGAATAAAAAACTATATTGTCAGTTAGAAGGAGAAAAAACGATTAAGAGAGACATGAGAGTACTTTAAAGCTGTAAGATCCATCAGGCTGTGTCACAAACTTGACGAATCTAGCACCGCGAACAAAAACCGACATTTAATGTTGACAATATATACTATAGAACAAAACTAGCTAAACTAACACAAAAAATATTAGAAGGAAAAAATTTTTTTTTTTGTTTAAACAGTACTGTCACAAGAGACGACGCTCGATTGCGACCGAGCGAATCTTGCACTAAGGCTATAGAGTGGTTCGCGTCGGAGCTGATTCCGGGAGCTCTTGTGATCGAGGGGGATCCAATTTCCGGCCGCCTATTATTTATTTAAGCATTGATGCTAGACGAACGGGATGTGCTCGAATATTGTGGATTAATTGGTAGTATGTACATAGCCTTGTGGCGAAGGCAGATCAGGGTACCACCAACCCTCCCCTACCTGTGGGTGTCGTACGAAGCTACTAAGGAGAATGGGCAACAGCGTTCTCAGTGCTACTACTACTAACTTAACAACTAGAGTATGTAGCGAGAAAAACAAAAATTATATCCCCATCCCTATCCCTACTAACCCTACTAATATTATAAATGTCAATGTAAGTTTGTTTGTTACGCTTTCATACAAAAACTACTAAACCGATCCTCATGAAACTTTGTACACATATTCTTGAAAGTGTTAGAAGTAATATAGGATACTTTTTATCCCGAAATTAAGCTCGGTTAAGCAGCTAGTATATACATAAATATAACAATATAAGCACTAACAACATACCTATATATTACACATTTTTAAATATAGAACACACACAATAACTTGCACTGATATGCACGTCAATTGCAAATGCATATTGCATTGTTAAAGCATCATGTAAACTTAATTTAATAAAGAATTGTTTGAAAAAAAAAATTAAAACTTAAAAATAATTACCAAATACCATAATCACAGGTATAATACTAAAATTCCTTCAGAGACATACCTCACGATCAACCGCAGTAAGACGAAAGTTATGATTGTCGACCGCATGAACAACAACTTGCCAGAAGTTTAAACAAAAGCAAACTGTGAAGTCGTCCAATCATACGTCTATTTAGGAGCGTTGGTCACGATCAATGGTGGTTTCATAAGTTAAGCGACGCATGGCGATATCGAGGTCCACTATGGATAAGTTGCAGAAAATATGGAGGAACCGTAACATAACCAAAGCCACGAAAATCCGGCTAGTTAGAGCGCTTGTGTTCCCCTTATTCCTCTATGCTTCGGAAACGTGGACCCTGCGGGAGAGTCAGAAAAGGAAGATAGACGTTCTTGAGATGTGGTGCTGGAGAAGAATTCTAAGAATACCTTGGAATGCATTCCGGATCAATAAGTCTATTCTTGAAGAACTCGGCATCACGCAACGTCTATCCTCCATAGTACAGGTTCGTACCCTCACGTTCTTTGGTCACGTATCCAGAAGAGACAACGACTCCATTGAACGTCTGGTTGTCTAAGGAAGAGTCGAGGGCACCAGATCACGTGGAAGATCGCCCATGAGATGGGCTGACCAAATAAAGGCTGCAGTGTCTGTCCCCTCACATGAGTGTGCTAGAAAGGCAGCTGCCGGAGAGGAGTGACGACGAATAGTCAAGCGTGCCACAACCCTTAAGTGACGACCACGACTGCTCTGACAAGAGCGAACCGACTGAGAAGAAGAAGATAAATAAGAATGTAAGTCTGTTTGTTTTTTGCACTTTAACTACTTAACCTTAAAGTTCTTAACTACTTAAGCTACTTTTAAAGTAGTAGTATTTGTGACAGAGCACGTCCGGGGAAGTACTACCACCACGCTTATTTCAGCCGCTAAGCAGCATTGTCCCAATGCTGTGTTTCGATCTTAAAGGCGTGGTTACCGATGTAATTAAAGGCACATCAGGCTTAGAAGCGATAGCGCTTTGGGCAGTAGCTCGACTTGTGTGATACTTTAAATACTTAAAACGCACATAACTTAGAAATGTTAAAGGTGAGTGCTGGGATTCGAGCTCGGCCCCCGAAAGTGGAGTCGAGCTCTTACCGAATGCGCTATCACCGCTTTCGCTAAAATTATTTAAATTCACTGATATTTACAATCAAAAACTAAAAAAACTCAACCAAAAAAAAGTACCATAAACATACCCACGTGTTGGATGGATTGGATATAAATATGGCGCGTAACGAAAAATGTGACTCAGAAATGAAGTTGGCGCGTAACAGATAAAGATGGCGCGTAACAGAAAATGTGACGGTAATTTTTTTTCCAACGCCGATAAAGAACTTTCACTTCAAAAAAAACTTGTGAGCCGTCACGGGACGCCTGGCAGATGTGAAGCATCGAAATTGTTTTCTGTAAGTTATTGCAGATATTGCGTAATGAAAAGATAAAGCAGTAGAAAATTATTCCACAAATAAAAAAAAAATACAGCGAAATGGATAACCACTCTTTTTTGTAAGTTGGTTAGGAATGTTTTATTACAAAATTTATATTCATTTTTATTGTTACATACGAAATATAAAAATTCAATCATATAGTGGCGATGCCGGATGCGTCGCGTCGCCACGGCCTGTGTCGCCACGCCAAAAATCTGGTTTAACCTCCGCCTATAGATGTTTCGCATCAAAAAACAAACATTATGAAATATTGCACTGGTCATGTCACGCGCTTAAGACAATTACACATATTCCCTTCTCGAGTGCGTATTGATTTCCCCAAACACGACCACGCGGGGGAACAGATATCAATTATCGCGGGCAGCGTTTACCTAAATTATGAGCCATTACGCCCGTAATTGGCCCCGGCCGAGTCGGGATTATGTTACGTTTAATGTACCTACCTAATACTGCTGATGGTTTGTTATATGTTATGTCATGTGCAGTGTTATGTGATGTCTAATTTGATAACCGTATAACACGAATGTTTGTGCTTCAGAAGTGCTGGCGTTGAACTTCTATAGAATTTTTGTAAATTGATACGAAATTTCGTCACGATAAAGATAGAAACACATAAATGTATGGGAGATAATGAGATTGAACTATTTTTGTTACCATCCAAACTGAATAATACTTATAACTAAAACATAATTTTTTTTTAAATACTTTAAAAGGGAAAGTTTTATTTTATTTCAATATGTATTGCCAACGCAGTAGATGTTTGCTATCAAAAAGCTATAATTGTAACATTTGTCATGACTCAATAATTTTGTACCCGGTACGATTTGTTATATTTTACATGAAATGTACGCATTAAAAGTGCCATCTATGGCATTATCTGAATAAAGAAATATTTGACTTTAACTTTTGACTTTGAAGCTCTCTCTCTCTCTCTCTTCATTTGCCAAAAGGTATAGCATGCATTTTTGGTAGATATATCTCCTTTGTTACAGTAATTTTATAAAGTGGGTAAATAATTAAACATTTGATTACTAACCAATGTTCATGACATGGAATTGGTGGGTATTTTGATATAAATACGACTGCATTATCGATATACTCCAGTCCTACATGGGCTCGAACGATGTAAAGATAACTCCCGGTGTAAGTCGTTTATCACGTAACAGATAAAGCAATGAAAAACACGAAATTAAAAAAGGCTTCAGTATACCGTCACAGACAAATCGTTACCATTTTATTCGGACATTTACGTTAGCGCCTGTACAAAATTAATAGCGATACTACTATATTAACTTTTGCCACAGTTTATTGAAACGACTACTACCTACCGCAATATAATATTACTAAGCACTAACTCTGCCAAACTTAAATTCAAAATTCAAATTCAAAAGTTCTTTATTCATGTAGGCACTTATGAAGCGTTCATACATATATCATTGTAAGGGGATGGTGATATCTTCGTACGCCAACTTAAACCTTAAGCTACGAGGGTTCCAAACGCGTCCTGGTCTTAGAAGAGCCCACAACAAACTTAGCCGGGTATTTTTTTTTTTGTTATCACCATCTCACAGTTTATTTATATTAAGCTATGAAGCTAGAGCAATTCACATCCAAGCTTTTTTAGCGTTCAAGTAATCCTTAATATTATAATAGGATTTTTCTGTAAGCTAACGTTTTATATAAACTTTGAATTATTGAGAGACATCTCAAAGATTTCATTTGATAATTTGTTATAAAATAATATACAATTGCCCTTGAATGTATTAGCAATTTTGTGTAGCTTAGTAAACTGCACAACGAGTTTATTTTTGCTCCTTATATTAATATTGTGACAGTACAATTTATTTTTAAATTTTGTTATATTCTTATATATCAGAGTCTGGGATACAGTAAAATTGAAACAGTAGGAACCTATGTGGTAGTAGTACAGCTGTTTAGTGACAGAGCTCTTTGGGGTAAATATTACCACTATGCTTATTGCTGTCTTAAGCAGCATTTCTGTGTTCAGGTCTGAATGGCGCGGTTGCCGGTGTCATTACAAGCTCAAGGCTTAACACCTACGCCTCAGATTGATGAAATAAAAAATAACCTTCTTTTATAATTGATCCCAACTTCACCATTCATATTATTATTCAAGAAAGAAGAACCAAACAAAAATAACCCTTTCCTATCATTCTAAGATAGAAGAAACTAAATACCAATTTAAAAAAAAATGATAAAATATATAAGCTTGACTTAAAAAAGAAATATCTGCAAATTAATTTGATATCCATATAACTTTTCCAGCGTTCCACTAAGTCTAGGCATCACCTTAATTATCTACTGATAATTTAGGCGATGCGATGTCTATAGAAAAATAACGTTTCACCAACTCTTAGGTGATAACTAAATACTAATAAAAAAAAATATACTACGGCAATACGCATATTGCCATCCAACCCCAAAGTAAGCGTAGCTCGTGATATAGGTACTAAGATGACTGATGCATATTTTAATGAATGAAATACATAACTTCTTATAATAAACAGAGAAACAGACACTGTAAAAAAATCATGTTTATTAAAAAAACATTAAAAACGGCTGTACAGTTTTCACCATATATTAAGCGTTGTTATATACAAGCTTGTTTTATTTTTAAAATTATCTCTCAAGACTGGTTAAAACAATAAATTAACGCTTCCTTTTTTTTTCTATTGCCAACCAAAGTTAGATCTTCCATATTGCCCTCCTTCCCCTATGCTTAGGAATCTCCTTAAATTCGGCGTTACTTATTTAGAGCATTGCCTAGTTCTGCGTTAGTTAAAACAGGCATTAGTAAGTTCAAGAATAGAACCGCACTCTATGCTTAAAACATTATAAATTTACAATTGAAACTACCAGGCAATTATAAAACGAAACAAGTAGCTTAGAATTACAGCTCAAAATCCCACAGTTTATCAAAGTGTTCAGCTGTTTCGACCAAGTTTTGATAGTCGCTGCATATCAAATGTATTCGTTCATAATTGGCGCATCCTATTCAGCTAATAGCTGTATGATTTAGTTCGGCTACACCAGCACTGCTAATTGTCGACCAATTTAAAGTTTATGCTAGAATATGAGTACACTATTGCAGATTACGTTTAGTGCTTATGACATAATTGCAACTGTGTTATCATGGCCATATTATGACAAGGGGTATGAAGATTTGGAGTAAGAACACCTGACAACTACTTTAAGACTGTTGAAGCATCAAGAATACTCCACTCCACTCCACTCTAGTAGTGTTTCTCGAACAGTCCGTCACAATTGTCAACTGATGTCAGTTATAGAATAAGATCTGAAAGGCGTGATTGCCGGTGCAACATATTATGAAAATTAAGCTTAATTTGCTACACTATATATGCGATATATATATAGTTGGAAATAATTAAACATAAAAATGGGAGGTTCGCATTGCTAAGCGAACAAATTAACTTATCAACTTCACCTCTATTGAATATATTCAGAGGCACTAATGAGGTGGGAGGGGCTTAGATAGATAAGGTAGAGGTATAAAACGCGACATATTTGGCAAATTTTTCACTTATCATTTATTAATTGTACTGTCAACATCTCTTGAGGATGCTCCGGTTTCGAAGCGAAACGTGCGTAGAGGGTACATTGCCGAAGACCTGTTTGTCGTGGAGTATAAGGGTTAGAGAAATTATAAATCACACCATACATAATTAAGCTTAATTTTCATAATATGCCATCTAAGTGCCTATTTGTATAAAGAAATATTTGACTTTGATGAAAAAAAATCGTTTCGGATCGGATAATGAAGCGATTACGCGCCACAATTACAGCGAAGCTTAATTAAGTTCACCGGACGAGGGCTCCGTACGCAGGGCGCGGTGCGGGAGCCGTACGTATTAATAATTTCCTAGATGCATTAAATACTGTAATGTGTTTGGAAACGATACCCAGCGAGCTGGAAAGTGATCGCCGCTTGAATTCCAATACCCTATTAACATTAACAACCGTCGGAAACGTTTGGGGTGCGGTGCTTGTTACAGCGACGTTCGAACTCGAACTAGTTCTGATTCTATTGACCTATAAACTCTTAGGCATGCAGGTTTCCTCACGATGTCACCTAGTAACATCGTTTCTGCTACTGAAATTACTTTAAAACGCGATTTAAGAGATCAAATGTTGTTATATAAAATAAAATGGTTTTAATAAATTAAAAAAGAAAACAAACTTTAACATACGCCGAGGTACTAAAAAGCAAAAAATACTTGTTTCTACCGGCGATCTAATTAAAAACTTTAGAACACAAACGCTTCTATTGTGACCTAAACATGATAGTTAGACATATTCGTATAGTTAGGTATATTCGTTTGTGTTGACAACTGTATTTTGATTTGAACTCAAAAAATGGTTTAAATAAGAACTTTTATACTGGTAATGATTTTTTACAACAAAATGCACAGACTTGCAAATTACAACCGACAAAGACGTGCCGCTAAGCGATTTAGTTCTCCGGTGCAATGTCGCGTAGAAACCGATTAGGGGTCTAACTACCATACTACAGGTTAGCCCGCTACCATCTTAGACTACATCATCACCAGGGGAGAGCAGTCCAGGGCTTGTAGCGGAAAAAAAAAACCATACCTACTTGTTGTAACAGTATCACGCTAACAGTGCGACCAAATTTTTTGGTTTCGGATCATACAAATGGATGGAGCGTGAGACAACCTAATTATATACCAAATACAGAGCGCAGAGATTATTTTTCCGGCAAAGGAATCGTGTGGAATCAAAACATCTATTTAAAGCCTACGTTTATTATAACATCTTACTTTTAATTGACAATAAGTTAATAATGCAGGTCGATTAGTTTAGTTAATTAAACTACCACGTTGGTCTGGTGGTGTGCATGTTCGACAGCAGTTCAATACAGCCTGAGTTCAATCTCCAGATCTGGTCATCGTCATCATCATATCAACCCATTACGGCCACTAAAGGCCAGAAGTCTCCTGCCATAATGTCCACCACGCTGGCCCAGTGCGGATTTTTGAACTCCACAGATTTGACGGCCGATTGGCGCAGTTTGCAGCGACCCTGCTTTCTGAGTCTAAGGCCGTGGGTTCGATTCCCACAACTGGATAATGTTTGTGTGATGAGCATGAATGTTTTTCAGTGTCTGGGTGTTTATATATATTCTAAAGTATTTATGCATATTATACATAAAAATATTCATCAGTTATCTTAGTACCCATAATACAAACAATGCTTACTTTGGGACTAGATGGCGATGTGTGTATTGTCGTAGTACATTTATTTATTATTTTTTCGACCACTGTGGCCAATCTTCAGAGATATCTTCGAACTACGCGGTATATATGTGCACTCTCTATTCTCTCACTCTCATAATCTGACCTGCTAAACCTTATAGCTAACTTCAGGGTGTCGAATTTTTTGTGACGGTGTGCGCGCGCATCGTAAAAACTTACTCTCATCATTATTCCCTAACGCGCCAAAAGATATATAACTTCAAAAAAATGCCACATACTACGATATAAGTAGTCAGTTGATATAACTAATAAATAGCCTCTAAAAGTCCACTGTTGGACTATAGGCATCTCCCAACAGACGGGTTTGTCAATAATTGCCACGCTGCGCCTACGGAATGGAGATCTCAGTTGATGGTAGTAGTACCACATAGGACACTGCTGACCATTCTTCATTAAGTTAAGAAATAATTCTAGAAGAGGGTAGTGAGAACTGTTTTCTGAACTGCCTTCACCACACTGCAAATAAAATGAGGGAAGTTGCGGGCAACACTAAGCATAATAAAAATTAACGAGTGTACACAGTCCGGTGAAAAATAACAAAATATGTATTGCGTGAACACGTAAAAAGATTCAGGCGTTCTGGTTTATTCAATTAAAGTACTCCGAAATAACATATTCATATCGTAATACAAACACAAAGCATTTCT
Organism: Pararge aegeria; assembly: GCF_905163445.1. Taxonomy (NCBI): domain Eukaryota; kingdom Metazoa; phylum Arthropoda; class Insecta; order Lepidoptera; family Nymphalidae; genus Pararge; species Pararge aegeria. The sequence continues at coordinate 2,008,413 of NC_053200.1, read as the reverse complement.
CCATTAGTAGTGCCGGCATAGAGAAACTAAATAATAGAGTTATTAGCGGGATTGGACACGGCTATTATGGACTAAGAGGTAGCGGGAATATTAAAGAGGTATATATTATGTAATAGTACTAGATTTTACAAAGGTATTATGTCAGAAAACTATTAGCAGAGTACTATTAGCCTTACATCTGCGATTGATTTGACATCATAATCATCATAATATCAATAATCTGTGGTCATGAGACTTGATATGGTTGGATAACGGACTTTTACAAGGAAGTTCCAAAACCTACCGTAGACAGTGGGTTCCTCAATTCAGAAGAAGAAGAAGAAATACTTTATTGCACGTAAACATACATTTAGGAAAAGAAACATTAATGAAACAGTAAAGAATGTAGACATGCAAAGGCGGCCTTATTGCTGCAAGCAATCTCTTACAGGCAACCTTTGCAGAAAGGACTTAGAACAAGAGAAGGGGATAGTGCCAAGAGCGTTGTAACATATACATAAATACCAAAATGTATAGATACTGATACATAGATAATTTAAATAAATATACGTAATATATAAGTATAAAATATACATAATATACATGAATATATAATATACATAATATATAAAATTAGATTTTAATACATAATTAACAGACAGTAATAAAGCAACAACTTCAACTGCCAACACCCAAAGAGAGGTCGTAGTCCTACCTTCTTAAAAATACACATTTTTTTTTCAGAATATACAATAAAAAATAGAGTTTCTTTTTTTAATTTGCAAGAACATACACTTGGTATTTCTAATTAGTTAATGGATTTTAATAGTTAGTTAAATTTTTTTTATTTCAAGGTTTATCTAATTATTACCTATAAAACTATATATAATAATTAAAGTATATTTATAGATACAAATAACGGTAACTGTTCAAATTTTATGAAGCATACCTACATTAAAGTAATTAAAATAACACTTGCTTCAACGGTGAAGGAAAATATCGTGAGGAAACCAGCATGCCTGAGAGTTCTACAAAATGTTCTCAAAGGTGTGTGGAGTCGACCAATCCGAGCTGGGCTAGCGTGGTGGACTACTCCTTACCCCTTCTCATTGTGGAAGGAGACCCGTGCTCCGTAGTGGGCCGGTTATAGGTTGATGTGATGACATTGATGATACCTACATTTACTTTTACTAAAATGTCATCAAACCACAAAAGTTTTAGTTTTAAGGTTTTAGCTTCGCAAGCACTTACTCAAAATATCCCATTAGCTCCGGGACAATTATGTATAGATGCATTTGATATGCAGCGGCTATCAGAACTTAGCCGAAACAGCTGGCTAGGTTGATAAATTGCACGACTTTGTGTTCTAGTGGTTGCAACTGTGCGACGTACGCTACTTGGGTAAATTTGTACATTTATTACAGTGTGCATTGTTGTTACTCTAGGCGAGGGAAAACTTTGGAGTCGTTAACAATATAAAATTGATAGTGCTTTAAGTTGTCTACAGAGTTGGTGTATTTACGACGTACCTTATTGGCACTCGAAATGTTCGCTCCAAAGCATAATACCAGATTCTCATAATACCAGACTATTCTGTTTTCACGATCAAAAAAATCTGGCAGCTTACGGATATTCTCGATACTATCGATCGTTACAGACATAATTATTTATTTTTTTTGTTTAATTTTTTACTACAGGTTTGCCTTGACTTGCAATCTCACCTGGTGGTAAGTGATGATGCAGTCTAAGATGTTAGCGGGCTTACTTGTTAGGGAGTGTGGTATTCATACCCTGAATCGTTTTCTACGTGACATGGTACCGGAACACTAAATCACTTAGCGGCACGTCTTTGTCGGTATGGTGGTAACTAGCCAAGGCCAAAGCCACCCACCAGACCAGAGAAAATTCAAAAGTTATAAGTTCCCAAATTGGGCCTGCCAGGAATCAAACCCGGACCTCGTACTTAAATTCATAGCGGTCACCGTTGCGCCAGGGAGGACGTTAAGATCGCTAAATTTTCCGGAACTAATTCCGGAAATTTGGTCCCTAAATACCGATCGTCCAAAATCAAACAAAGATTAACCATTTATTTATGTATTACTAGCTGTTACCCGCGTTCTTCGCGTTCGTAAAAATCCCGTGGGAACCAATTGTTTCCCTGATATAAAAGTTTTTTAAAGTCCTTGCCACTAACTCTATGCCAATCAACTAATTCATCTTCCAACCACAAAAAAACACCGGTAGATACACACACACGTTCGCATCGGGGACTAAAAAGAAGCATGGAACAGTGCTCGACAAAACCTACACCAGCCTGACAATGTCGCATCAAAAAGCCAATATCGCTATAAAATCTCTAGTATCTATAAACTAAAACTGCTATGGTAACCGAGCAAACGAAGTAAGTAAATTAACGTTCTAAAATTATCCAGCTAAGAAAATACTGGTAATTACGTTAGTTCAACTAAAAAAGGTTTGCATGAACAAGAAAATGGAATCACCCGGTCGAAATTGTTTCTTCGAAAATCGGAGTTTAATTTCACGGTTAGTTGATTCGGTTAACTTCAGATAAAAGTTTATTTTTAACAGGTCGAACGCCAAATTAAACTTTTTTTTCGTTTTCCCTTTGTTTATAAGAGTGTTTTGTCTTATAAACAAAGGGAAAACGAAACTAACAGACCTACACAGGACGCTTCCGTGTATTATGATACCTCGCACACTGTCTCGCACAACTGTGTGCCTAGAGACTAAATCTGAAATCGATGTGCTTTTAAGTCAGTTCTGTCGGAGCGAAATGTGCGTACAATGTGTTTGCTGATGAATGGATGAAGAAAAACGATTTAATATGACACTATAAATCACAGAACATTATTTTGTATAGTTGATGACAATTAAGATTATTATTAATATAATTTAATGTTAAAATTTTGCATGTTGATGTATCAGCAGAATACGTTGGAAGTTTATATCCTAAACACCAATAACTAATCCAAATATAGCAAAATAAATATTTCATTTAACATGCTCGAGTGTCTGGGGTTTCGTGGGGAGTCGGTGTGAATGTAGATCAATAATTTCCTTAATTTGTTTAATAATTGGTTAATTGCTAAAAATATTCAAAATTCAATTATTTCAAGTAGGCCTAATTTATAAGCACTTTTGAAACGTCTAGTCAGTCTGTTTGTAGTGACTCTACCACCGGTTCGGAAGGCAGATTCCACTAAAAAGTGACGGCTAATTTTTTATTCCCGTTTTTTTGTTGTGTTATTCTTTTATTTTATCTTTTTTCATTTAGTGTAATTGGCGTCTGGCCGTCCTAAAAAATAATAATAAATAAATAAATAAGAAATTATTTCTTACTAGCTCTTCTAAACTTATGCTCATAGGAATGCTCTTCACTTAGGGGGAGAAGAGCCATGTATGGAGTATCTCTACGTGATTTAATCAGGAATGAGGAGATCCGTAGAAGAACTTGAGTTACCGGCATAGCTCAGCAAGTCGCAAAGCTGAAGTGGAAATGGGTGGGCCACATAGTTCGAAGAACTGGTGGAAGTTGGCGTTCCAAGGTGTTGGAATGGGGACCCCGAGGTTGACCGTTGCTCGGCCCCCAACGAGGTGGACAGACGACCTCAAACGAGTCGATGGGAGCCGCTGTAAACAAGCGACCCGGGACTGTGGATATTGGAACTCCCTACAAAAGACCTATGTCTTTCACTTCACTAGGTTCTTCAATCGCTTGTAGTGATTATGATGATGATGACAATAAAATTATGGTTATGACGGCGGATAAGGTCATCACATAGTGCAATGCCTAGTTTTTTTTTCTCGGGCTTCAAAAGCCAATAATTTGGTTCTAAAGAGAAAAAAAAACTAGATGCATAGAATTTTTTTTCAAAAAAAATTACAAACCTCTATACTAATAATGAGAAATTAAATCTGATGGATACCATATTTTTTCTAGGAATAACGTGAGGAAGGAAATTTTATACAATTTCCTTTTATATTATTTATATCTTGGAGATGTCTTTTAAAAAGATCAAAGTTTGTATTAAACGTAACTTTATAGAAAAGTCAAATTATAGTATAAAGGACTACGTCATCGATACAAATGCTTGGGTGTAACCAGGTTGCTTCTTAAATAGTTTTAAATGACAATGTGAGATGGTGATAACAAAAAAAAACCGGCTAAGTTTGTTATGGGATTCGTCTTAGACCAGGGCGCGTTTGGAACCCTCGTAGCTTTAGTTTTAAGTTGCCAAATTTAGCTGTTGCCATTAACTCACTTCTATGTCATATTTTACAAGTAGTAATGCACGTGTTAGGAAATAGGGAATTACAGCACTTTATCTATGATAAACCCGATGATTATATTAAATATATCAACAAATAATAGTTTGTATACTCATTGATAATGTATTGAAAATAGAATAATGGACTTTAGTAAACTGTCATATAAAAGTATAGGATCTATGGCGGGAGACGCGAGTTTGACAAGTTAGATTGGCGGCAAAGAAAAGTGAGGACGGATTTAAATTAATGAATTGAGAAAAGGAGATTAAGTAAAGTATTGTGGATAGAACGTTACAAATTGGGTTGAGATGATTTATAATGGAAACGATACACTTAACGAAATATTGTTGTGGCGAAACAAGTCGTATGTACTGGTGATGGAGTTGTTAAAAGTTGTTGGTACTATGGTTGTACCTGATGTTGCATTAGATAAGTATATCTCATCCTTTGGTTTATTTAGGTATCATATATGGAGCCCTAGCATAACTTTATACCGACAGTTTATGTAGCAGAGGTTGCTCTATACAAACAACTTGTTCCAAAAGGCCTGATGTTATAAGTGATAATAGTGGTTATGTTTTACCTGTCTTAAAATATGTCTTGTATCAAAGGGCCTAGCGTTATTACATATGACAATGTTGTAATTGTGTTTATAAGTTGTTTTAATTGATTGAATAAAAGAGCAACGGTAGAGTTTCTTGCCAGTGGTCTTCTCTGCCGAAGACAGCATTCCAAACTGGTAGTAGAGTCATTTGAAGGTAACAAGTAATATGAATTATAGAGAAGCCTAATATACAGTATTAGAGTCAGTCCAGTTGTTTTATTTCACTCCTTGGGAAGTCAGGTTTATAGAGTACAGACCCACAACACTGCTCTAAAGCAGGTTGGTGGGCTTTAAAGATTTCTTTTATAAAATGAATACTTTAATAGGAAGGAAGAATAATAGTCATGAGAATAAATGATTACTGCTAAGAAACTAGGTATTTAGCTTCAATAGTACTGTTAATTAATGAAAGATTAAGTGCCATCCTGAACATTGTGGGTATTATAGTGAATATCTGAATACCTGGGCCTTTCATTCTTTATATTTTTTTAGCACACGCATCAAAATTGCTATCTATGTGCCTTGCCTATTTGAATAACAAAGTATTTGACTTGGACTTTCACTTGACTTTGACACCCGGTGTAATATGTATTAAAAATATATTTATCGTATTAACTAAGTTGATCGCTTTTATCTCAAAAAAACATCTTTATTTCGCGTATCTTTATTTTCTGTCAGCTTACATTTTCGGGAAAATTTTGAATACAAATTTAGCATGTCATAAAGAATGTCGCCCGGCGATTTATTAAGCTCGCTATATCGAGATCAAAGAAATGTTTTATTGCATTCTCACGTTTAAACCCCTTTCTATGTTTGCCTCCAAATACCATAATTTATCGGTTGAAGTGATGATGATAAAATTAACATTACCAAATGTTGAACAAACTTCTATACTACTTAATAATGAGGAACTAAATCTGATGGATACCATAGTTGTTCTAGGAATAACGTGAGGAAAGAAATTGTTTATATTAAACTTAAAAACCCTAGTTACGAACTAGGGTTTTAAAGTTTAATATACTTTGATAACTTCTACTTATTTTAGTTTTCTTAATTTATTTCGAAAACAAATAGATATGAATTATTTTTATGGATAAACTAAGTAGGTGTAGATTTTACACAAAACAATTAAGTTTTTACTATTTATTAATATTCGGTAATGTTAGATATTTTGAGATTTTCATTTTTGGATCTTTGATTCGTTTTGACGGCTTAACAAAGCACCACCTCGAATAGTTTTATTGTATTTAATTTTGTGATACATACAACATTTTAATACATTTTTTTAATTTATTAAAATGGGGTTGTAGCGAGTTTAGATTTGGCAAAATATACTATGTTTAATTTTCATAGAGTTATTAATACTTAATTTATTAAATCTTTGGTAATTATGGCGCAGTGGGCAGCGACCCTGCTTTCTGAGTCCAAGGCCGTGGGTTTGATTTCCACAACGGGAAAACGTTTGTGTGAAGATCATGAATATTTTTCAGTGTCTGAGTGTTTATCTGCATATTATTTATATATATTAATCAGTCATCAGTCAGCTTCGCTAGTTGGCGATGTGTGTTTTGTCGTAGTATATTTATTTATTATATATTTATTACACACAGACTCACATAACCATTTAATTGAAGTGTGAATTTTCTCCAGCTTTGATTTAGTACTGACGTCAAACCATTTGTTATTTAGTAAGGAAATCTGCGTGTCGTGTAAGAAATTAAATTCCGGTGTTAATTCTTTTGTGTTACAAAATAGGTCGTCGGTTTCATTTCTTTCATTTCTGCGGTTGACCGATTATCGTATCGTAAATAAAAGCGTACATTCGTTCTCGGATACAATGATATAGATTTTGGAACCCATAGTTCTTATGATACTCTTAATAAAGAGCTTTATAGAGAAGAACATCGTAGTCACGCTAGTTAAAATAATTTCTTAGAGTATTTTTAACGTTTAAATTGTTTTTTTTCATACTAATAATTCAACCATCCCGGCCTGTCCATCGTCAGTGTTTAGCCATCGCCTATAAACTAAGCAACTTTGCAGGCATGCATTGAACATATCTGTAATTACACGTTCCTGTAATAACACCGGCAACCACGCCCCAGACAGTAACAATGGTTTACACCCAACATCAGATCAAGCCAGGCAATGCATGGCCGCAAGAATAAGATTCGCGGTAGCACATCCTCGGACGAGTTCTGCGACAAAAAGCTCAACTTTAAAAAAATATGCTATGATGATATAGTCTTAGAATTTGGCAAAACAGGAAGGTATCCAACACCACCAAAAAGAGACTAGTTCAAACATTAGTGTTTTCAATCTTCCTCTATGGTTCTGAGGCATGGACAGTTCGGGCGGCTGAAAGGAAAAAAATAGATGCCTTCGAAATGTTTTGTTGGAGAAGGATGCTACGTTTACCATTGACCGCTAAGAGAACGAATATATCGATCCTCGAGCAGCTACGTGTTAACACCAGGCTCTCCACATTGTGCTACAAGAATATTCTTAGCTACTTTGGTCGCATTGCTCGACGCCTGCCCAGTAATATGGATAACTTAATACTTGTAGGTAGGGTGGGTAAAAGACCACGTGGCCTCCCTATGACAAATGCTATCAAAAAGGCCGAGGATAGAACAGGATGGAAGGCTGTAGTAAAAATCGCTACGAAGGGACTTGAATCCGGATACGACCTTCCCGATGAGATGACCTTCAAGATGATCTAAGATGGTAGAGGGCTGAACTGTGAAAGAGCATGGGAGTTATATAATCTCATACCCCTAATCGGTTTATACGCGACATCGTCCCGAGACGCTAAATCGCCTAGCGGCTTATCTTTGTCAGTAGAGTGATAACTAGCCGCGGCAATAGTCTCCTGAGTATGAGTATACCAGAGAAACTATTACTAAAAACTTACTTATCGTTATTTTAATTGGGTTATTTTAATGACCACTAAAATAACCTGTGCGTGTATTTATATATATTATGTATGTTATATTTATATATGTTATGTATATTTTATATTACGTATATTTATTTAAATTACTAGCTGTTGCCCGCGACTTCGTCTGCGTTTGATTTTGTTTCATGATGTGTCATTAAATTTATATGTAGATCTAAAAAAAATAAAGTATTCAGTATCGCTAAGCCTTAAATGAGGGGTTTGCTTCTGTCCGCTGAGGAGTTCTGTCCTCTATCTCCAACCACAGTTTGGGCAAAATTAAACACATGTTATAACCTATATAGTACAATAATAATTATTTAAATCGGTTATAATTGGTCGGAGTTATGGTGTAAAATCGTCAAACACTCGATTCCTTTGCGACAGGGGATGAGCCCCTGTCGCAAAGGAATCGAGCTTAATGTCGGGATAAAAGTATCCTATATTACTTCTAACACTTCCAAGAATATGTTTACAAAGTTTCATGAGGATCGGTTAAGCAGTTTCTGCGTGAAAGCGTAACAAACAAACTTAGATTGACATTTATAATATTAGCAGGGATATGGAAGGGATGTATGTATTTGTATCTGGAATTTAGGTATATATTACAACACTCTTGGCACCCGTTCTCTTGCTGTAAGTCCTGTCTACAAAGGTTGCCTGTAAGAGATTGCTTGCAGCAATAAGCACATTGTGTTTTAATTTAAATTTCTTACTGTTTCCTTTGTGTTTTAGTTGCATAAAGTGCTTCTTCATTTTCTCAAATTTCCCATGCGAAAATGTTTAAATTATACAAACTTAATTGCAATTTATTATTTTATTAATTTTATTGTATTTTATAAACCTTATTTCATAATTGTAATTAATATTATTGTAATTATTATTTTATTAATTGTATTGTATTATTATGAACCTTATTTCATAATTGTAATGAATACTATTGTAATTATTATTTTATTAATTGTATTGTATTATTATAAACCTTATTTCATAATTGTAATTAATATTATTGTAATTATTATTTTATTAATTGTATTGTATTATTATAAACCTTATTTCATAATTGTAATGAATTAATTGTCAATATCTTAATTGTACCTAGTAGTAATAAAAATAAAAATTTAAATACTACCCTGACAACAATTTGCATGCCAATTTGACGTGGTATAGTTAAAATTTACATTTTTTTCTCTGTAACACCTATTTACCTGTGTCAGCAAATAAATAAAATTGAAATGAATTGATCATAATATCATAAGCTCACGTTCTTTTCATTGCTGCAGAACAAACTGTAATGTAAGTTCTATCACGAAAAAAATATAATGAAAACGTACGTCATGGCAACTGCAAGGAGCTTATTTTTTATGTACGTATATAATGTAGTTAGCGCGTTGTATGGAATGTGAAACATGAAATAAGTGTATTAATCATTCACACGGTAGCACGAAAACGTGAGCGATGCACTTGCGGGCAAAAAAATTGGAAATCTTAGTTTATGTTATGAAGATATAAATATTAATAAACTTAAAAAAAACGCTGACTTCCAATAAAGTGTACAATGTTCTTTTAGTCAAGCCATTTCTTTTGATACCCATGTTAAGGGAGTGGTTAAAAATAAATTGCCATTTTGTGTTGGCGGCCATCTTGGATTTTAAATTTATTATAGTATTTAACTAGTAAAGCTAAAAAATATGTCATCCGCCAATTTTTGGCGCCGCCCATCTTGCACCGATTATCACCGATCATCAAACGTGGAATAGTACCTTTACTATTCCACGTTTGATGATATAAAAGTTTTTGTTCATCTACAATCTTCAAAATTTGTAAAAGTAAAGGAATAATAAATTTGCATGTATAAGTAAAATATGCTTATATGTTTTATTTATTAATTTATTTTAGGAAGGAACACACAGTTGGATAAAGTAATATAAGTAAGGACCTTTAAAAAATTAAAAAAACAGGTTAACTTCTGGAAGCTAAAAATTGACAGCATATACTCGTAATATAGGACTTTTTATTTTGCAAAAGTATAAAAAAATGGCATTGTTTTACTTAAATAGCTTGTACGGATATACTACTTTTTCTACTCAATTTATTGTTCCTTGCGAATATGACGTAAATTTTATTGAATGTACAATTTTTTTGGTAACACGGTGTATTTATTTTGCATAAAAAGCCATTTTTGTAAAACTACTAATTTATGTGTTTGGTGGCGAACGCGTCAAATACATTAATTTTGTAGTACAATATGGCGCACTGTGATAGTAATATTGTGTTTTAAAATACCTATGCTGCATCGCCTAGTTAAACTGCTGTATTGGAGGCATGTTTTTATAGTTAAACATTGACTAAACTGTGCAGTTTAGTCACATATTCATTATAAGTCAAGTCAAGTCAAAAATATCAAATTTATTCTAAATGTATGTTTTTGTTCGCGGTGCTAGATTCGTCAAGTTTATATCACAGCCTGATGGATCTTACAGCTTATACTCTCATGTCTCTCTTAATCGTTTTTTCTCCTTTTAACTGACAATATATTTTTTTATTCGCAAGTCTTTAATTGAGTCTAAAATATTACATTTATTCTATGTTTTTTCATTTTTTGCTTCGGTTTATAAAAGATGTTGTTAACGAGTAGTTGAGTTTAACCTATTGATTGTCCATTAAATAAATAAATAAATATCAAGTAGGCCATAGGTTGCACTTTTGATGCGAACATGAGAAATACATGGTAGTTAGATGATGGCGATAACCATATTCGTAAACTTAAAACTAAAGCTACGAGGGTTCCACACGCTCCCTGGTCTAAGAAGAAGCCCATAATTATAAAATATCAAAATACTTGTACCTTGCTTACGAGATTACCGCCATGTTAATGTTACTGTTGAGTGAACTCTCGGGCTTGCAGGTTGGAAGTTTCCCGCAATTTGTATTCCTTCACCGTTGAAGCAAGTGATATTTTAATTGCTTAAAATATATAACTTGGAAAAGAAAGAGATGCGAGATTCGAAATCGGCGCCTTGAAAGTGAAGCCGAAGTGTTAAGCTATCACCGCTCCAAAAATAAACATTATCAAGATTATTGGGTAGAAGCAGGCGTTAATTCGCGGAATTCCATGATAAATTATGAAAATTAAGCTTAAATTGCTATACTCCGCAAAAAACAGGAGAATCTGTATGGTGTAATTTATAATTCCTTCAATCTTAACACCAAACAGATCTTCAGCAATGTACCCTCTACGCACGTTTCGCTCCAAAACCGGAGCATCCTCAGGAGATGTTGACTTTACAATGAATAATTGTTGAGTCAACATCTCCTGTTCAAGATTTATTACTATCGATTAATATGAAGGATAATTTTACGACCATCCAAGTATAGATATTAAGCTATTAAGTACAGTAGTACTTACTAACTAATGCTGCAGTAGGTCTACGGAGTAGTGTCGAAAGCTAAGGGAGTAAGTAGTAAATACTACCTGGAAACGAGTATACTGTTTGAACTAGGGAGAAGAAGAGGATAGAATTAAGTACCTTTTAGCCTTCGTAAGTGGGCTTATTATTGTGTAGCCGAAACTTTCGTTAACAACTAGACGTCGGGATATCTTTAGGATGCGGTTCGATTAAAAGACACTCTTTTTCTCAAAATTCTTTGTTTGTTTGTCTGAAAACTTTATAAAAAAACAATACGAAATATTGGCAATAAACATTTTAGCGTGCAACCGGGGTCTATTCGCTAAAGCAATCTCTCCCAGATAACTTTTGGCTAGAGGAAATACGATAGAACAAAAGTGCGATAGTTTCCAGTTCAGTAAGGAATTAAATTCATCGCTTAAAACGATTCAAGAACCCCTTTACATTTAGCTTTTGTATCGGAGGAAGGTTTTTTTTGTTTTACTAAAAGTTAGCCCTTGACTGCTATCTCGCGTGTTGGTTTTTGATGATATAGTCCATAGTCACAAAATCGCAAGATTTTAGCTTAGTTTTTGGTTCAACCATTTTAAAGTAATTTATTATATTTTGCATCATTTGAAAAAGAAAACTGTATCTTAGATAAATTATGTTAAATTGGTATTTGTAATGTTTTCACCACTATGAATTAATAAATAAATTTATTATTTATTATAGTCTACCATGATGAGGAATACGAAACCGTAATTAGCAGCTTTGTCAGTGGGGTGGTAACTAGCCACGACCAAATCTTCTAGCACACCAGATTAGAGAAAATGATGTAACTATAAATTCCAAATTGCTCTTACGTGGAATCGAATTCGGGACCTCCTAACAAATAAGGCTACAGCGCTCACTATTACGCCAGGGAGGTCTTAGCAATAAAATTACTTTTTTTCTGTGAGGAATAATAGTTTTGTATATGATAATGTACATGAATATAATATATACCATACATACACCAAATAATTACTTTTACAATTTTACTGTCTGTTTGTCTGTTTGTTCCGGCTAATCTCTGAAATGGCTGGACCGATTTTGACGGGAGTTTTATAGGCAGGTAGCTGATCGAATATGCAATAATCTAAGTTACGTTTATTTTAGAAAACAATCTTTACTATTATCATCGTGAGATTAAAAAAATTAAGGACACCTAACAAAACTTAATTGGAAAAGTTCTATTTAAAAACTACACCCGATTTTTTTTGTATAAGATTACACAACTTAAAAACCTGTTTGAAAACAAAATAAACATAGACGAAGTCGTGGGCAACAGCTAGCTTACTAATATTATAAATGCTTGTTTGTTCCTGAGCAACCAATCTACTTGATTTATTGCATAGAGTTAGTTAAAAGGACGGAGAGTAACATAGGCTACTTCTTATCCTCGAAAAACAAGCAGTTCCTATGGTACCGGTGTGAAATAACCGTAAAGTTTGTTTCCTACGGCATTTGTATAATAACAGTAAAAATTGTAACAGATTGTTTTCTATAAGTGTCTATTTTTTTTATTACTTTAGCAGATTTTATTTTTACCATTACATACACAAAAAAAAAAACATGTCTTTCCATTTTTTGAATAAGTATTCTACAAGTATTTAGCTTAAGTTCCAGTATAGCTAACGTTCATGCCCCGCCCTTAGGAAGTACTGCACACCGCACCACGTACAAGGCAGACATAAGAGGATTATAATATTGAGCCCGCTCTGACCGAGGCTGGGCTAATGCAAAATTGTTTAATAAACATCTCCCGCGCCGCCGTAATCTGCCGCCATGTGATCACCAAGTTCCAAACTTAAGCCTGTTGTGTGTTCACAACGTTCAGCATAGGTACCTACTGGCGTCGGGCAGTGATGTGCTACGCGCTAGAGCTGTCGTGCCTTAAACTAATCACATGCTCGTGAAATCGGATTTGGTCCAAAAATTCTTATAATATACATTCTACAGTGTTTGAACAGTTCGTGTTGCTATTAGGCACATAGGTACCTACTAGCGTCGGGCACTAATGTGCTACGCGCTAGAGCTGTCGTGCCGTAAACTAATCGCATGCTCGGGAAATCGGATTTGGTCCAAAAATTCTAATAATATACTATAACATTCTACAGTGTTTGAACAGTTCGTGTTGCTAGTAGGCACATAGGTACCTACTGGCGTCGGGCAGTGATGTGCTACGCGCTAGAGCTGTCGTGCATTAAACTAATCGCATGCTGGTAAAATCGGATTTGGTCAAATAATATCATGGAATTCCGCAAAGTAACGCCTGCTTCTATCCAACAAGGGAATCGAACCCAAGGGTTGTATTTATTTTGAAGCTCATACAAATTCTACAAAGCATTTATTTGTCATTAATTAATTGAGAAGTATTTTTTACAGGTTAGTAAACTTACAAATTTACTAAGGTGGCCGACTGGCACAAAGGGCAGCGAGCCTGCTTTCTGAAACCTAGGCCGTGGGTCCGATCCCCACAACTGGTAAATGTTTGTGAACATGAATGAACATGAATGTTTTTCAGTGTCTGGGTGTTTAACTGTACATTATGTATCTGTGTACATCATCATCGTCCCACTACGGGGCACAGGTCGCCTCTCAGTGAGAAGAGTTTAGGACCGTAGTGCACCACGTTGGCCAATTGCGGATATACGAGTAAGTGTATATATCATTCTTTACTCGTGTGTGGATGTGTTGACAACTTCCTCCGCGCAGCGATGAGCGGTGTGGATTCCCAGCTGGGCTGGGCAATTTCCTCTAATCTTGTCTGGAGGCTCCGGCCGTGGCTAGTCGCAACCCTACCGACAAAGACGTGCTACTAATCGATTAGGAGTTCCGATATGATGTTGCATAGAAACCGATTAGGGGTTAAATATAGCTGCCATACTTCCTAACAGTTTAGCCCGCTACCATATCAAAATTACCACCATGTGAAACTGAAGTCAATGACCATGTAGAGAAATTAATAAAAAAAAACACTGGCGGTTTACACGTGCAGTCTGTGGACACACTATACGCAGCGAACATACAGCGCCATGCGAGTTCTGTAAAACAATGTGCTGAGGGCGGTGTTGAAGAAGCCAAGACACTGCAGCGAGTCAGAGATGTTTGCGGAAGCGCGGGTAGATGATTTCTACGCGATCGTCCGCAAGCGTACTGCGTCAATGATGAGCAGGCTCGTGCGCAGCACCAACACCCTCCTCAGTACACTGGCATGCAGGCTAGACAGCTCTCTCTGAGGAAGCTGGGATGGTGTGCACACGCGCTATAGGGGTGTTATCTGTTAAACTATAAGGAATTTTTTGTATAGAATAAGGTTGTTTTTTAGTTGTTAAGTACTAATATAGGTTTAACTACATTGTTCTACTAACACGATATGGACAAATGTCTGAAATAAAGATTATTATTATTATTATTATAAAGAACGCAATTTATATACCGCATTCTATTTACACGGTCGCAGCACGTGTAAGCAGCGACGCAAAGCTTTCAGTTCAAAGCGTATAACGTAAAATCACTAAAGAAGATTATAGCGGGACCTTGCTCGGTTTAACGCTAGGGTAGCTGTTTATTTTACTTTCTTTACTTATATAATGAATACGAAAATGTGTTTGTTTGTCCTTCCTCTACACCCTAACTAAGCAACTACTAGGTTTTCTGCATAGAGTTAGTATAAGAACACTAACCTAACCTAACCTATTACAGAAAAATAATAATATTTACTTACTAACATTAATATTTACTAGCGGACCTGCGCGACTTCGTCCGCGAATGAATCGACTTAAAAAATAGTCGGATGTCCAATATAAATGATTCCGAGATTCCAATATAAATGAATCCTAGCTAGATGGATTTATCGCTCCCGAAACCCTCTGTATACTAAATTTCATGAAAATCGTTGGAGCCGATTCCGAGATTCCAATTATATATATACAAGAATTGCTCGTTTAAAGATTTAAGATAAAAAACTAGCTGTCCCGGCGAACTTCGTAACGCAGATCTTATTTTTTTTATGAATATTATATTTTAATACTTATTATCCTATTCCGATCTAAGAGAAATCCAAAAAATCAAATATCATAAAATTTGGTCCAGCCGTTCTTGAGTTATAAATGGTGTAACTAACACAAATTTCCTTTATATATTGATATATGCCGTCTCACTGTTCACTTATGGGCACGGTACCCTGCTGGTAAAATGCTGGCGTCAGGCTCCTTTGAATTGCTATACGTTAGGCTAAATAAGCGCCAGCTCTTGGGTCACCAGACCTCAAGACAATTTTTTGGGACACGATATTAATAAAATGTGACCATTGGTCAGTAGTCTCAAACGGAAGAGCCACAAAAACATAGCCGTTAGAAATGAAGGAGTATCTACGGAGCGTAAGCATTTGAGTTCTTTGAAAAGATAGATAACGTAAAGAGAAAGAGAAGGCAGACGGTTCCAACGTGATTTGCAATAACAACGTAACAAATGAAGACGAATAACAAGCAATTTAGTTGTAAATACTACGATTTTGTGTTCCTGACTTTGTCCATACTAATGTTAAAGCAGTAGTGGAGCTTTTTGTGACAGAGCTCGTCCGGGGAAGTACTACCACCATACATATTTCTGCTGCTAAGCAGCATTGTAGCACTGCTGTGTTCCCGTTTGAAGGGCGTGGTTTCCGGTGTTATTACAGGCACATGAGGCTGTAAAGCCCAGTGGGTAGGACTTCGACTTCACTTTGGGGGGGTTGAGTTCGAATCCCAGCACGCCTCTAACTTTTCTGAGTTATGTGCGTTTAAGGGAATTAAAATATCACTTGCTTTGGTAAAGGAAAACATCGTGAGGAAAACTGCATGCCTGAGAGTTCACCATAACGTTCTTTAAGCCGTGTACAGCCATCAATCCGCTCTTGGCCAGGTGGTAGGGTGGGACTATGGTTTAAACCCTTATCATTCTGAGACAAGACCCGTGCCTTAGAGGGCCGGTAGAAATGGGCTGATGATGATGGATGGGAAAGTAAGTCTGTTTTTATAGTTTTTAATGTTTCCATTTCAATATGGAATTATTGAGAAGTTATATAATGCGCAGTTTAACATGGCTAGGCATTAAATAAATGAGAAGCCCAAGGTTGAAATTCCTTTGATGGAATATAATATTTTGGAGAACATATTTTCCTTTACCATTTTTACAGCTACATTTCTTTAGAAATGCACTGCAAAAATATTATTTGAAATAAGAAATTACTATGGAAGTAAAGCTAGTTCATAACATTTTCACGATGTAAGTAATCAACTTACATGAGTATAATGTTAGCGCATTTTTATATTAGAGAAATTAAAAAATAATTTATAATAATAAAAGTAGGTCTATTCTAAAGGCACTTTAATTAACATCCTATAACAGTTGGCCTGAACTAAAGACCTCTTCCGACGGAAGGTTTTTTTTAATCATTACGCTGAGTAGACTGACTGGTCATCGCAGTAGAAAATAGTAGTACCAAAGAGGACGCTGAGGCCAGTCCCTGTAAAAATATTAAATCAGAAGAACTATATTTAGTTTTCAATACAAACTAATTCAAAGTAATCTAAGTGGACTGGTCCACTACAGGGCCCGGGTCTCCTCCCACAATGAGAAGTCCGTGGTCCACCATGCTGGCCCAGTGAGGGCCTGTTAAGTCAACCATATCGCAATAGCCCAGCGTTGTGGACTACGGCCTAGCCTTTTCTTATTCAGGAGACCCGTGGCTTGTAGTGGGCTCGTGATGGGTCGATAATGATGCTGATGATGATTACGTTCTTCTTCTTTTCTCACTGGGCCTCACGTAAGCTGTCCGCTTTTTACGCTTCCCCGCTGGGCTTGCTAGCCATCTAAGCTTGTCCCGGAAGCCTAGAAGGCCACCCGGGTGGCCAAGGACTTCCGGAAATGTGGCCTGCTACGCCCGTGCACTCCATGTTACGTAATTACCGATAAGTTCAATTAATAACGGTAAATAAAAACCCTCTGTGGCGAGGCAACAAAAATCAATTGCAGTCGCGTGCGGTGGTAGCTGCGTTCGCGACATATGCCGCTAATGTTAAAACTACGAGCCTTTCACACTTGCCGGAATTATTAATTATTTATTGCAATGACGCGTAGATACCACGTATGCCATCATCGTCATCATATCAACCTATTACCGGCCTAGGACACGAGTCTTCTCCTACAATGAAATGGGTTAGGCGATTGTCCACCATGCCCAGTGTGGATGGATAGACTCCATACGCCTTGGAGAACATTATGGAGAATTCCCAGGCGTGCTGGGTACCTCACGATGTTTTCCTTCGCCATTGAAGCAAGTGATACAACGAGGTTATTATACAATTGATGAATTTCTTAATGACAAGGTGGCTTGGAAGCATCCGGCTCCGCTTTTATCTCTCACAAGATAGAAAAATGAATATTAAAATGTAAATTGTTGATATTGGAAAAGAAAAACTGCTGAGTTTCTTGCCGGCTTCTTCTCGCTAGAATCTGCCTTCCGAACCGGTGGTAGAGTCACTACACACAAACAGACTTGACGTTTCAAAAGTGCTTATATTAGGCCTACTTCAAATAAATGAATTTGGAATATTGAATTTTGATTACTCGCACATAGAAAAGTTATAGCTGGGATTTAAACAACCACCTATTTACTTTTTTTCCCACTTCAGATAAGACCTGTACTGCAATCTCACCAACTAAGTGATAATGCAGTCTAGGATGGTATCGGGCAAGCCTGTTAGGGGCACGGTGATTATTTTAAACCCATAAAATAATCTGTTTCTACGCATCTTACCCAAACGTGAACTTCTACACATCGTTGAGTAGTTTTTGAGCTATTTAAGCTGTCTCAATTAGCTCTACTGTTACTAAACGATGTCGTCTCAATGCTCGTCAGGGTACTACCGCCGTGCTTATTTCTGCATCAAAGCATTGCTGTCTTCCATTCTAAAGGGCGTAATTGCCTGTAAATTGGGCGTTACTACAGGCGTATGAGGCTTAACACCTACACCTCAGGTTAATGGACAGAGGGCAGTCAAAGTCAAAGTCAAATATTTCTTTATTCAAATAGGCACATAGATGGCACTTTTGATGCGTATCTTACATGTAAACTGATACGCAGTAGGAGACACTGTTGCTTTATTTATATGATATAGTTTTCACGTATCATATGCTTGATTCGTTCATAATTACTTTGAAATATTGAATTCAATTGCGTGTGGCTTTAATCGTCAATACTAAGACTATGGCAAAACGGAAGCCTTTGCCCATCATCAACACGATGGGCAGACGGCTTAGTGATCGCAGTAAACGGTAGAAGTAGCACATAGGACGATGCTGCCCGCTCTCCATTATATTCCCTTATCGTGGCGAGAGGAGGGGTGGTGACAACTCTATTCTGATCTTCCGTCACCGCATGGCATATACAAGCCGGTATAATCGTGTGATAACCGAGCTGCGTGCATTGTGAATGCACCGTAACAACAGTCGACCGAATGTGTCACACGTACACCATTACTCATGTGGAAGTAGCGTGGCGTGGTGTTACCTTTTTAATTTTTCCATCGCGAGCACTGCCCCGCCGGCAAACGCGAAATGCTACATGCTACATTAACCCTTCTATCTAACAATCAATATTTACAATCGACTTACTAGATACTGGGTATATGCTTTTATTAGATGATGCCGAAGAAAGTATTAGATCTTAAAATACATTTAATCAATCGTTGTTACGACACGATTGATGAATTCCTTAACGACAACGTTGCTCGGAAGCAGGCCAATCCACTCTCATCTCTCATTAGATAGAAAAAATCTGCTGGTTTCACAAGAAGTAAAAAATTATAATGAATTCTGATGATTCAGGTGATGCATTGAGAAAAATAACGTTACTTAAATTTCCCTTTAACGACCCACCGCATCACATAGGCCGGCGCGAAGGAAAACATCTTGAGGAAATCTGCATGCCTGAGAGTTCTACGTAATGATCTCAGAGGCGTGAGCGAGTGTGGAGTCCACCAATCCGCACTGGACCAGCGTGGTGGACTAAGGCCTTAACCCCTTGTTATTGTGGGAGGAGACCCGTGCCCTTTAGTAAGCCCTGTAGTTGATGATGTATTAAAAATATTAAAAAAAGGGCTATAAAATAAATGATATTTTGATTTTCTTTGTGTTGGTTTGTTTTTATTATTTACTCAACACTATGAAAAACTTTATACCGAAAGTAAAAAAAAGATAGTATACATAATAAGACAAGTGAGATAAAAATAGTCATTACATGCCATAACCGGATGCTAAGACAATCACTCTTAGCATAATAAAAATCTTCCGTTAGATAAACATAATAACGAAGCTAATACAAAAGATAATATTATAGTATCAAATAGAATGGAAGAAATGTTCGGTAATTTAAAAACGTAGCTTCTACCAATAGATTGCCGACGGAGTAGCGTCAGCAAATACGTCTTGCCATTGGCTACTCGGCGTGGATTTGTCAGTGTACGGCGAGTGCATCGTGGGGGATGTACGGTTTGAAAAAAAATATTTCGTTTTATTTGAGTGGCGACTACCTTAACCCGCTAGAAATGTCTTCTTTGGTAAGCTTTATGACCTCTTTAGTGTGACCTCTCAGGTTTTATTCTAAGATGGCGCAGAATGCGAATTCAAAACTTGGTCTGGTCTGATTAGAGATTACGGCCTCAACTATTTACCAGTTACTATCAGACCAACGCTTAATGTCGCGACATATTTAGGCTGTCATTTTAACAACCGTCACCGTAAATTTTAAGTAAATCGGTTATGCTGTTTAGCCATAGGTATCAAATAAACATGCACACTGTATTGATTTTAGTGACCACAAAATCTCTAGCCAGAGAAAAAGACAATGCGAGCGATTCCTATACCAAAGTTATTTTTTCTAGTAGATACTGAAATAAATCGGATATTGTAAATTTCAATTTAATTGAATGGCATCATCATAATCATTTCAACCGATTAACGTCCGGCTACTTGGGGTTGTAAGGGGGAGAAAAGTACCAGTCAGCCTCCCCAATCTTCAACCTCTTCTGCCCGCAAATTATTGGCAAAACTTTTTATGGCAAATACAAAAAATATATGTATATGTAGAAATCTATATTTATATAAAAGAGAAAGTGTGTGGGTATGTTCCGTATAGGCTCCGAAACAGCTAGACCGATCTCAATGAAACTTTCAGGGAATCTCCGGATTGACCTGGCAAGTAATCCTGTAAAGTTTGGTGATGATCGGAGCACTCCTATTTTCGAACTGTCAAACTGTCAAATACAGCTTTTATTTACTATGATGATATTCCATTGTTGGGTGTACATGGGTGTAGATAATGACAATAATGATCTTCAGCCGCTCGAGAAGAGAATATAGAGAATGAGTACGGAGAGAAATAAATGATTTAATATATTATGAGACTTCAATTAAAAATTTAATGATGTAAGTTTATTGTTTAAATAAAATAAAGCAAAATCTAGCCCGGCGAAGCGGACTGGGTACGCTAGTTATTCATAAAACCTTAAAGAAAGATATGATTAAATCAAGATTTGAAAATTTCAAAATTACATTTTTTTTGCGATCGCTACTCAAAACTCAACGGAGGCCAGATCCCCTTTCGGGCAGGAAATTGAGTGAATGTTTTCCAATTTAATCGCATCTGCGCTGATACTTCTCGGGCTGTGCCGGGGTACGGCTGAGACGTGGTCGGAATTCGACTGGGAGTTGCACCCCTAATGTTGTTCTTAGGATAAGCATTGCTAGAAGACACTGGCACGGTATGTTTATTACTAAAAGCTGCTATAGTTAGGCAACCCGTACGTTGCACGGGGTAAAAGCGGAAAATCAGTGAGCGCAGTCCTACTGGACTGCGCTCACTGGGACACTGGGTTCTTTAGCCCGATAAGATGTTACGTGAAACCTTTAACGGGATTGAGATGCATTAAATTAAGCATTGCTAAAACTAAAAATAGAGCGTGTAGTAGTAATTTAAAATATAATTATCATCATATGAACCCATTAGCTTATTAGAGGGTCGAAGTCCACCACGCTGGCACAGTGCGGATTGGTGGACTGGTGCCTTTGAGAACATTATAGAAAACTCTTGTGGATACATGTGGATTGTACTTATATATATAGTTCGCCTGCGCGCAATACAGTAGTACTCGGCGCGTCTCCGCTTGGGAAACGCGGTTTATCAATTATACATGTGAGTCGCAATAACATCTTTTATTTGGAGTACTCCCAGTGACATCCCAGTGTACCTAAGGAAGTACAGGTTACCACAGCACTCTCAGGCATGCAGGTTTCGTCGCGATGTTTTCCTTCACCGTTGAATCAAGCGTTTTTTATATTAATTATATTTAGGTAATCTATATGGCATTATAATGGAATCGTAACTGAATCCTACTTCCTACTATCCTACTAATATTATCAATGTGAAAGTGTAAATGTTTATTACTCAATCACGCTAAAATGGCTGAACGGATTTGGACGAAATTTGACATGCATATAGACCTTTGACATGGAATAAAACATAGGCTACCTTTTATCCCGATTCCTTATGTAGTTCCCGAGGGAAAAGTAAAAATTGTTTATGGGCTAAGCCGCGGGCAGACAGCTTTGAAATTTGGTATGCATGTAATTTATGCGATGGAAAAGGACATGTACTTTCCACACCGAAAAAATTGTTTGCGAGCAAAGCTTCAGAACCAATTCTGAGATCAAATTTCCACGCAGGCGAAGTCGTGGGCAGAATAGAATAGAATAGAAAAACTTTATTGCAACACAACAAAAAAAAGGAAAATACAAGGAAAACAGTAATAGGACTTAGTGCTAGGGTGCAAAGGCGGCCTTATCACTAAAAGTGATCTTTTAAAGGCAACCTGAGCGTACGAAGCCGATAAAAGAGTGGAAAATGGATGGTGCATAAAGTTACAAAAAAAAACAAAAAAAAAAAAAAAAGAAATGTAATATAAACTTACATGAACATACATACTACATTTACATATTAACTACACAAATACCAACATAAATTTATATATACTATGATTGATATATGTGATATATATTTATGCTATTATAAACTTACATACTACTCAATTACAAAGATAAGTAATAATTCTCTAAGCAATCTAGTAAGTAAATAAGTAAATAATGGATTTCCTTATTTTCTTGATGTTAAAAAAATTCAACCTAAGTATGTGCACAATAGAGAAATTTTTGTAACAAAAACTCAGTCAGAATCGGATTTCTGAGGGCCCTTTGATATATTATATTGCGTGCACAGGTCAACCGTCATTGCTCTTTTTAAGAGACACCAGAAATACCTACCATTTGAAATGGAGTTCAAAACAAAGCGCGGATTGTAAGAAAATCCCACTCGGGAGCCGTACCTTGCATTCGCTTTACCAAATTACTGAAATTTCATTCAGCTTGCGGACTCCGAGGGCGCTGTGGCCGGATGTACGAAACGTATTGGATAAGGTTTGATTTTATTTAATTTCACTAACGCTTGCCCGCGTCTTCATGCGCTTATAATTTCAGAAAATCTTTTTTTTCATCCCATAACCTACATTATTCAAGGTTGTTTTTCAAAAAATCACAGCTTTTTACACATGCTTGTTTTTTTTGCTTCTTTGTTCCTTACAATATAATATCTGTACTTATAAATTTTATAATAAGTTATAAAATTTATAAGTACAGATCAGAATACAGTAATCACTAACACTTCTCACTCACTCTTCCCGCGGGTGTCGTACGAGGCAACTAATTTTAAATTAAAGTTTTTTTTTTTAATTTTGAATAAAAAAGTAAGCTGAGTCATTTTCAATTTCCTTAACTATTTTAAGTGGAAAGAAACATGTCTCTATGGGAAAACTCTTCCCTTATGGGAGGGGCCTTAAGTTCAGGAGCGTTCTGCTATGATATTGATTGATTTAATTGAACAATTGCCATGCTTAAGTAGGTAAATGTACTAGTATGGTACTGTTTGTTGTATGAGTTTAATATCAAAGAGTATACCACATCCAAAACAGGGCATCAAAGTTGTGCAATTGAATCAGTTTTATAAAAGCGAAGCGGTGGAATGAGCTTAGCGGTTCGGTGCGAGGTGCACTACTTAGCGACGCCGGATTTAAAAGTATCCACTGAAGATTGTGTAGGTGAGAGTGTACATACGAGTACGTATGTTATGGGTGAAGTCCTCAGAGCGGGCAATGTTCACACTGCCCGGCACGCTTGAATTTGAAGATTAATGAATGAATTTAGGTAGTGCACAGTGAGACAGTGTTTATTATACGAGTATGTATCAATGATAGCCGGGCTAAAAGTATCCACTGAAGATAGTTTAGGTAAGAGTGTACCAACACATCATGTTACAGGTGAAGACCCCAGTGAGGCTAAAGATGACACTGTCCGAGCGACAAGAACGCACACGGCAATGATTTAAAGTGTCCCTTAAGAATTTTGTAGGTGAGAGTGTAGATGAAGAAGAGGAAGAAATATTTATTACATACAAATATAAAGCTAGCTTAACAAAACAAATGATTATACAAATTAAAACATACAACATAAACGATTATTTAAACGTATATATTTGTATATAAAAATCTATATATATATCAATATATAAACTCAAATACATATTGCCATTTAAAAATACACAAAAAATTACATAGATATTTTCCAAAATATTAGACAGGAAATAGTCTTTTAACCGCGATTTAAAGATGTTAATAATTTAGACCCTTATTTTCCTGGGCAGCTCATTCCATAGGTGTACATAAAAGAATGTATGTAACGGGTAAATCCCAGAGCGGTCAAAGTTGTAATTGCCCGGGCAGACTAGAACGCTCTATGAGTAAAAGGATCCGCTCAAGGTTGGGTAGGTTAAAGTGACCATATACGTATTATGTTTCAGATGACGACCGGTTAGAGTTGACACAGCCCGGGCAGGCTGGACTGCCCACGGTAGGGCTATATGTTGTGGGTAGGTAGAAAGTTAAAATAATTAACGGTTATTATAATTAATAAGCACACTACCGTAACATTAGTAGTAGAATTTTCTGTGACAGAGCTGTTTCAGGGTATTACTACCGTCATACTTTTTTCTGCCGCTAAGCAGCATTGTGAAGCACAGTTGTGTTTCAGTCTGCAGGGAGTGGTTTTAGGGATTTTTTTTTAATTGGAAAACCAACAGTTGTTGGTACAAATACTAAATAGTTAACAAATTTCCTGACTTAAAACTAATAATAGGTTTCCACAGATAAGTTTATCCCGACATTAAGCTCGGTTTCATTGGGAGAGGGAATGAAAGTGTTTGACGATTTTACACTATAACTCTGACAAATTATAACCGATTTAAATAATTATTTTTGTACTATAGAGGTTATAATATGTGTTTAATTTTGCCCAAACTTTGTGTAGATCTAATGAATGTGGTTGGAGATAGAGGACAGAACTCCTCAGTGGACAGCAGCTGCGATAAGGCGATACTGAATACTTTAATTTTTTGTGGATCTACAACTAAATTTAATGCCACCTCCAAAAATAAAATCAAACGCAAACGAAGTCGCGGGCAACAGCTAATATTACCATAAAATAAATCGATTTCGGGGTCATTGTAAACAGAATTAAGAAGGCGAGAGATTTGCAAGAACGTTTGTACAATATCAAGATGTTGGTAAACAATATATGTTGTTAGTTTAGAGAGCATAACATTCTACTTAATTAATAGTGTGCAAATTTGGTTCATGGATATTAAAAAGATCAACCTTAATTAAATGTCAAATTAAATTAAAATAAACACTACAAACACATGATAAAATTAAAAATGACAGTAAATAAATAAATAAATTACCAAATCGAAATAAATGATGCATTAGTTATATTTAAAATTATTTAGTTTATAATAAATAATAATATTCTTTTACATCATAATAACATTTTTCGTGAAGCATTTTACTTAATTCATTCTTAAACATATTAAGATTCATGTTCTCGAAATCGGTTGGTAGTTTATTATATACTTTTACAGCCATACCGCAAGCACATTTCATATATGTACTATTGCATCGTTTTGCAGTACAGAGCTTGTTGCCATATCATTGGGTGCACCATATGCTTTGTTCGTCAATTTATAGCTATAAAAAACATATATCAGTCGAAAATGGTATAAACATCGCGTCGGTCCCATGTCAAAAGTGGTTTTGACCGATTGTGTGCTTTGACTGTAACATATTCACTACTCAGGGCATTAAAGTGACCAAGTTCGTATTTATTTTAAAGCTCATTCAATTTCTACAAAGCATTCATTTGTCATTAATTAATTGAGAAGGGTTTTTTACAGGTTAGTAAACTTACAAATTTACTAAGGTGGCCGATTGGCGCAGCTGCTTTCTGAGTCCTAGGCCGTGGGTTCGATTCCCACAACTGGGTGTTTATCTGTATATTATAAGTATAATATTTATGTGTATTATATTTATAAGAATACTCAACAGCTATCTTATTACCCATAACACAAGCTACGCTTACTTTGGAGCTAGATGGCGATGTGTGTATTGTCGTAGTATATTTATTTATCCATATACTAGCTGTTGCCCGCGACTTCGTCTGCGTTTGTTTTTATTTTTTTATGTGGCATTCAATTTAGTTGTAGTTCTAAAAATAATTAAAGTATTCAGTATCGCTAAGCCTTAAATGAGGGGTTTGCTGTTTTCCGCCGAGGAGTTCTGTCCTCTATCTCCAACCACATTCAGATCCACATAAAGTTTGGGCAAAATTAAACACATATTATAACATCTATAGCACTCCTATTTTTGGACTGTCAAAAACAGCTTTTATTTACTATGATGATATTCTATTGTTGGGTGTACATGGGTAATATATGGGTAGGATCTTATTGTAATAGTAGTCGTAAGTTAAAAAAATAAATAGATAATAAATATAACTTTTCTTCATATTCTACTATAAAGCATGCGACATTCAAAGTGCACAAAAAGAACAATCATTAATACATGTGTTCAAAATCAGAACTGTAAAACACTTAATTTTTTTTTTAAAGTTAGATCCGAAAGTCATTCCATACGTTTTCCTTTCTGGAAAGTAAAACCGATAGTTCTCCTCGGGTACGAAGAAAATTTTATTCCTAAAACTCCGTACAACGACGGCCAAGTTTATATTAGTACGAAAACAATTTATTTCGCCTTACACCTAGGAGAGGCCGTAACAAATCGGCGGCTTGCGGACTTCTTGTCTTGTCAGCAGCGCGGTTCAAATGTGGATATCAGTTTTGACATGCCAGAGCTAGTTTTTTTGTCAGTTGTCAATTATTTAAAGGTAATCTAGTTAACATCTTAGCTGGCTTTTTTAAGGTTTCAGTTGTTTTAATGGAAATCTGAATATTAATGAATGAGGATATCTAGGGATTAAAAAATCGGCTTCTAAGATTAAAAATACTAAGACATCGTCATAAGACGTTTGTCATCGGGTATTATTTGAAGTGGTGTACCTCCAGGTATGCCTAAGTTCTGTGGGTCCGTTTTAATTCGTTAGAGAGGGAGAGCAGCATTCAGGCCTGTACATCCCAGAAATATCATATATATATAACTCTTAAAAAAACACTCGCCGTATTGGGACGCTTGATGAAAATCACTATGGATTACGAAATGAAAAAGTAATGGTTTTTCTCTAATAAAAATCAATGTATTTTTTTCGCTCGCTAGAGATGGCCTCCTGTTATTAGCTTTTTGTTCTTGTTATTGTTATATAGTAAGTAAACGCGTGAACTCACTAACAAAGGAAGTCAAGAGTGATGGCATAATGGTGTCATGCCGTTTGACGTGTCAACATACGAATGGATTGTACTTCTCAGGAGCCAGTAAATGAATTCAAAAAAATTCAAAATTCCAAAAATTCAAATTCACAATTCATTTATTTCAAGTAGGCCTAATATAAGCACTTTTGAAACGTCAAGTCTGTCTTTGAAATGTCTCTCAATAAGATCAAAGTTTTTATAAAACGTAAGCTTACAGAAAAATCCTATTACAACATTAAGGATTACTTAAACGATAAAAAACCTTGGGTGTGAATTGCTCTAGCTTCATAGCTTAATATAAATTTACTGGAAGATGGTGAGAACAAAAAAAAATTACCCGGCTATGTTTGTTGTGGGCTCTTCTTAGACCAGGGCGAGTTTGGAACCCTCGTAGCTTTAGATTTAAGTTGGCGAATGAAGTTATCACCATCCCCTTACAATTATGTAAACAAATATGTATGAACGCTTCATAAGTGCATGTGATAGGCCTACATGAATAAAGAAATTTTGAATTTGAATTTGAAACGCCAACAATAAATGTTTCACATCAATAAAACTAGTAGCATTACTGATAGTAAGTAATCTTCTTTTTTCCTAATTCGATGGTTGGCTAGCAGAGATTGCTATTTAGTGACAAGGCTGTGGGCTACATAGTACATTTCACCATATAAATAAATAAAATACTTATTTAAATAGTGAGTACAAACATTTTATATACCTCGTACCTAAAGGTCGCCTTTGTATTCTACTTCATTCTTCATGTTTCTGTTTTTAGTTTGTTTTTGTATATTATGTTATGTGGTATACAAAAAAAAGTTAATAATAAGAATTACGTAGACAATAAGTCTCAATAGATGTAAAAGTCTCGCCACAATTTGTGAACCGCACTGCGAGCAGCCTCCGCGTACCTGTCTGTGACGGTTTCGTTTAGACAGAAACTTTTCTTTGTTAAACTCCCGTCGGCGAGTCGCAAGTTAGCTCGTTAGTTCGCAGCAACTTGACTGCCTCACTGTACATTGTTTATGTTTCAGTCAGTTTTGGTCTCTATCTTATTTTATTTTTTTACTAGAGGTCCCCCGCGATTTCGCCCGCGTATTATGCAACCTCAAAAAGAAAGACATATGCTAATGCTAACATTTTTTGAATTTTTAAATAGGAACAATTCCATCATACATTGTATCATACCAATACTTTAACTTATTATGCATCACACGCATCGGAAGCTCTCAAGAGGAATATTATTAACCGTTTATGCACCATTTTTCATTGATGCTTCTGTATATATAGTTTTATGTCGCAGCATGATGTTATATAGCCTAGTCTTTCTCAATAAGATTCTTCGTTAGCTGGTTCATCACATCGACCCCTTACCGGCCCACTACAGAGCACGGGGTTAAGGCCGTAGTCCACCACGCTGGCCCAGTATAGATTGGTGGACTCCCCACACCTTTGAGAATATTACGTAGAAGTCTCAGGCATGCAGGTTTTCTCACGATGTTTTCCTTCACCGTTGAAGCAAGTGATGTTTTAATTACTGAAACATCATCATAACCGAACCAAACCATCATCATATTTGAAATTAAAATCAAATTAAAAAAACCCAAATAGATGAATCAATTTTCATTTTGTTTTCTTATCGTTTAAAGGTTAATAAGTCGGCAGTGTTGTTGGTCTGTTTAATGAAAATAGGTACAAAATGGCCACCGCTCAAAATGGCGGATTACACAATATTTTTTTAACTTCCTCAACTATTTAATATTGATTTTGAATATTGCATAGATTTCCAACTTCCAGAAGATCGAATAAATTTCAGGTTTTGTCGATATTCAATGATCGCAAAATGCCGGAATATATAGGTTTTTAAGGGACGAGAGAAATAGTGGTCATAATATGATAATAGCCTTTGTTATAAATATGTAAAGCCTCGTTGGATGTGTTTCCCTCTACGCTAATGAGTCATGGACTCATCCACCTGGCTTACTGCGTTAATGCCATCGATCATTCTTTATTCAAAGCTGTCTCGTGTAGCGACAGCAAAAAAATTGGTTATATAAAAATACTTAACCGACTGCAATGTATTTTGTTTAATTCTTTCCTCTAGAAGTTAGTCAAAGTCAAAGTCAAATATTTCTTTATTCAAATAGACACGTTACATGTAAAAAATCTTATTGATATAACACAAGCTACTCTTACTTTAGGGCTAGATTGCAATGTGTGTATTGTCGTAGTATATTTATTTGTTTATTTAAAGTCAAAGTCAAGTCAAATATTTCTTTATTAAAATAGGCACATAGATGGCACTTTTGATACGTTAATTACATACAAAATGTATACATAGTAGTGTGAGTTGATGGCGATAACTAAATTCGGCAACTTAAAACTAAAGCTAAGAGGGTTCCAAACGCGCCCTGGTCTAAGAAGAAGCCCGCAACAAACTTAGCCGGTTGTTGCTTTTTTTTTGTTATTTATATGTTCATGTTCTATTGACTGCAATCTTACCCTGTGGTAAGTTATGATGTTCTTTATAGTGGTAGCGGGGTAAACTGTTTCAGATATGGCAGGTATATTAAACACAAATCCCGTATCCAGTTTCTACGCGGTTACTACTGGTGGTGGTGTCGGAATTTTTTATAGCAAATAGCTATTGCTTTCGTTCTACGTTATAAATCCCATGGGAACCGTTAGTTTTTCTGGGATAAAAAGCATGTGTTACTCTCCGTCCTTACAACTAACTCCGAAAAGCCGAATATCAAGTCAACTTTCGCATTTAAAATAATTATTATTTAGTATCCTTTTTAAACACTTTATTTGTACACCACAAAAGAAAAAAAAAACAATGGGCACAACAAGAGGAAACTTAAATAGTAGGATACAAAAGGCGGCCTTATCGCTTAGTAGCGATCTCTTCAGGCAACTATAACGAAATTGCTTAGCACATGTCTTTGACGGTATGGTTCGGTGGTAACTAGCCACGGCTAAAGCTTTCCACCATACAATACTTACATAGCATGTATCTTAACAACAGAGGACGCTGCTGTCCGTTTTCTGTTATATTACCTTTTTCGCATCGTAGCAACACCTATAGGATGCTCAAAGAATATTCTTCTAAATATTTTAAAATTCTAAGTTCTGCAGTTTTAGCAGCAAGTCAGTTCAAAGCGTTTTACATAGTTATAAAACAGAGATTTTACACATTTAACACAATGTCCCACTGCTGGGCAAAGACATCGTTTATTTAAACAGGAAAGAAATTATAGTGCTTAGTGCTAATTTTGTTATCAATTTTGCTACGATACTGCGAATGTGGCAAAACTGATAACATCATTACCGAATTACAGATACCGTGCTGTATTTGTAATAAAATATTTACAAATATTGTATGGTTATTGAAATTACAAACATCAACGAAAATCATAAATAAATACAATAATATGCTTATTTTGCAAACTACATATCATTAATTACTAAAACACCAATGCGGAGTACCAGGGATAAGTGACAGCGTTTGTAAAATAATAAATTTTTCAAACGAGCAATATTAACCAATAAATAGGAAAATCCCACTGGGTTGGTGCACACTCACACACCAGGTGCTCAAGAGGGTATTTACCTTAGGAGATTCCTAATTTTTTATTATTTATATGTTTGGCCAATTTTAGTTTACGATATAGTAAATAAGATAATTGTTATTGTTGTAGCTATGGATTTTTATCTGAATTAAACGTTATTATTATTATTAACAATATTACAAATTATAATTAATAAAAAACCCCACTATTCATACAATCTTTACAAAGTTTTGACTTTAAAGAATATCTAACATCTCGCTAAGATGTCGTCCATGTATTGATAAAATATCATTTTAATGTATTTTGTTAAGTTTATTTTAATTGTAATGGAAGAGCGGAGTCTTCTGACACAGGGGTAGTAATACTACTCTTAAAAGAAGGCTTCAGCGATATATTGATACCACTTTGTTTCTTACCGAAATAAACTATTTTTATTATTATTATTATTTATAATAGATAATTTACAATTAAAAAAAAAATATATATATATATATATAACATCGAGATCGGGTCTGGCTGCCTTGTAAAGCGGCTAAACTAACTCACACAGGCAGGCGGAGGACATCATAAGTAATTTAGCCCATTGGAAAGGTCTGAACCTATTTCGGGGATACTTTTTAAGTTCGGTAGGATTTTGGAAGCAACTTTGCAAGTGTTTTTCAGTATAATAATTGGCAAAAAACGGTAAATGCTACAGCTAGAAATATTAAAATGCTATGACTATTACAGAGTTAGTTTATCTATTGAAAAATCTATATTAAGTATTACAATATCGTTTGAGTGGTTAAAAGCTCGACTTCACCTTCGGGGGCCGATTCAAAACCTCTAACTTTTCAGTACGTTTTAAGTATTAAAGTATCACTTGTAACGCCGCTAAAGGAAAACATCGTGAGGAAATCTGTATGCCTGAGCGTTCTCCATAATGTTCTAAAAGGTGTGTGGAGTCCACCAATCCGCACTGGGCCAGCGTGGTGGATTAAAGCCTTAACCCCTTCTCATTGTGCGAGGAGACCCGTGCCCTGTTGTGGTCCGGTAATAAGTTGATTTGAAGATGATGATGAATATTATAAATGCAAATGTATGATTGCTTGTGTGTTTGTCCTTCTTGAACTCCGTAACTAATCAACCAACTAACTTGATTCCTGGCATAAAGTTAACTGAAATTAGTAACATAAGAATCTTTCATTCCCTACTGGATTTGTAATGTAACCGTTATAAACGTGGGCAATGAACGCGGGCGGGTATGTACAATAAATATAATAAAATCATTTATTCACACGATAGTGACAGAAATACTTTATACTATGTTTGGTTGAATCACTGATAACTAAACTGAGTAATAACTCGTACTATAGATATCACTGCTCTGTGTATAATTATAGTAAAAAAATTAAGTGACCTAAAAGTCTGTAGCTTGCACCGCACACGAAAATCCATGAGTCAGAAAACGCACCGTTATCAAAAATCCCTTAGTAAACTAGTAAAATGTGGTGCAGCGAACAAAGCGATTGGTTGCATCAATATTTGCGCAGTTGTTTAGTCGGTGCATTGTATGCAATTTTTAGCGTGAATAACCTAAAAGTATGCTTGAGCGCACACTAGTGACTGGCGTTTAAAAACGGGGGTCCTCCAGCACGATTGTAAAAGGAAGTTAGTAGTAGTAAAGCTTTTTGTGACAGAGCTCGTCCGTGATTCACTACCGCCATACTTATTTCTGCCGCAAAGCAGCATTGTTACAGTGCTGTGATCCGGAAATCAAGAAAAGGACATACCGTATTATAGTAATTTCCATACCGATCTCTCAAACAGATCTCGTTGTAAGATTAAAGATTGCTAATGAGTCTGGTCTGGTCTAGTGGGTGGTTTCGGCTGTGGTTAGTTGCCACCCTAGCGACAAAGATATGCCGCTGAGCGAAATAGCGTTCCGGTACGGTGTCGCGTAAGAACCGATCAGTGGTATGGTTTTAATATAACTGGCATACACCCTAACAGGTTAGCCCGCTACCATCCTAAACTGCATAATCACTTACCAGGTGAGATTGCAGTCAAAGGCTAACTTGTAGTGGAATAAAAAAAAAGATTATGAGACCCCACACGCCTTTGAGAACATTTTGGTGAACTATCAGACTTGCAGGTTTTCTCACGATTTTTTACATTAAAAAACCACGTAACTCCGAAAAGTAAGAGGTGCGTGCCGGAGCCGGCAATAAATTCCTTACCACTGAAAAGCAGGCCGAAGTTTTAACCACTAAGCTATCGGTGATAGACTTTTGTTGATTGCTAAAGGGTTGCTTGTTGTTTAAAAAAATGTTATTAAATCAATAATGCGTAACTGTCTTAACGTAACAGCAAGTGCATAAACGTGCAATGATATTCAAGAGTTATTGTTTCCGAAATAGGGTGACAACTGACAAATGGCAGACCGGAAATAACCTACTTTAATAACACTTCCTAATGATAAATAGTACCTTTGTATTTTTTTCATCATATCGACTTGGAAATAACTATATTTACTACGTAACTATGTTTAATATAATACAACTTTATACCATTCAGTATTTAATAAAACTAAGTACTGGTGTCTCGGAAAGTAGCACGAATCAAAAATATAAGAACTTTTTTTTATATATACAACGTTTAAGTAGTAACCGAAATAATACTTCTTAGGATTTAGAGGTATATTATGTACTATCTCTAAGACTTATCTGTGAATAGTTTTTGAGTAAACTACTGCCTTAGTTTTCACTGTAAGAAATCAAAAATCATGCAAAATTATAATCAGGTGATACCTGTCACTTTATTAGGTACTAAGAACGTGGTAGTCTTTTATCTTCAATAAGGTAAGTAAGTAAACATGTTTTGAATTCGTTTGTATGGTAAAACAAATATGCTTCTTCTGATTTAATATTTTTACAGGGTGACTCCTTATGAAATATACTTATACTTCAACAGTATTTTTTCTTAATTTAGTTGCACGTTGAAAAAAAACACCAAAAATTTTGGTTGTCAAGTACAAAAATAATAATTTATTAGCTAGAATTGTGGGCCACAATAAGTTGTTTTACAATAATTTAAATACACTCCTACACAATCTACTGGCAACGACAGTGTGCAAATCTTTTATGATTTTATTGAATAATATTCAAAATCTTTCGAAGAAAAAAAAAAGAAATTTATTAAGTCAAATATTTCAAGTCAAATTTTAAATAAAATTGTCATTTATATATTCGTTAAACCCTTAACACTAAGTATAGTAAGTTTTATTGTTAAAATTTTGAAAATAACTTTCCTAAAAATCGTGAGAGGCAAATTCTTATGGCAGTCTTGCAGTTAATTAAATAAAGTTATAGCCATAGCCATGCAATACGAATTTTTAGAAGATATGCTAAATTACCAAAATTGAACCCAAGGTTACATTACTACCCGCCGCTAGAAAATTAATAAAAAACCGTGACTCAGTTAGTACTATATAAATAGACAATGTCAAACAAAGCAAGTGGGAACATGTGACGGCTGCATGTAACATGTCGCAGGATTGAGCGATTCGGGAATTAATTTCGCCGCACTGAGTCGACGAGATGACTCACTCGGTTCAACTGTGTCCACTCTATTTTAAACTGTGCGTGAGATTTCTGTTCATTTCTGTCAAATCATAATTATATGTACAATCAGCGAGAAATATGGAATACTCATGTCCTATGAACCGCTAATTCTTAAATAATATGTTTTTGTTTGTTTTTTTAGAGTGGGTCTTAAAAGTTTTTCACCATAATGTTACTATAAAACCGGTAACTAAACTAACAACTTTGCCAGCAAGCCCTCGTGGAATAGTGCCAAGTATAATGGCTGGCTTTTTTTTTATTTATTTGATGACATGCACATTTCGCCCAAAATGCATTTTGTAATTATTTTAGACACCTCTTTTAGTAAACATTTTTAATATTTTATGCTTACAATTTGTTTCTTTATTTCTAATCGATAAATATTGAAACTTTTGACCAAAAAATAAATAAAAAGTAAAAAAAAATATAAATTCAGATTGTCATTTTCAGGAATAAAATTTTACACCCGCGCGAATACAGATTGCAGTCAAGCCAGGAACGATAAAAACAAAGAAGCATACTACTGCATCACTACTGCTCAAAAATAGGAGGTGGGAGTGGCTTATGAAGTGTGCCCAGCATGCGTTTAGTTCCCTTGTCACAGACTTACAGATTAACTGCCGGCAAATCACGGCTGATCCCGTGCTGCATGACGTACAAAAGAACCAATCGTGTTAATATTTAGTCAATTCATGGTGCGCATAAAGACTGATTGGTACCCATTTGACAATTAGTTAGAACGGGTGACTTCTATGTTTTTTTGTTCACTGAGTCAAAGTCAAAGTCAAAGTCAAAGTCAAATATATATTTATTCAAGTCGGCACTTATAATGCGTACATAACATGGGAATGAATACATGGTAGTGAGATTAGCGATAACCATAGTCGCAAACTTAAAACTAAAGCTAGGGTTCCAAACGCACCCTGGTCTCTTCATGTCATCGTCATGTTATCCAATGGATGATTGATGGACATAGGTATTTTGTAGGGAGTTCCAAATACCACGCTGTTATTGTCGACTCGTTTGACGTCATCGCCTCTCTCGTCGGGGTTCTACCGGTTCTCCAAGCTATGTGGCCAGCTTCGCGACCTTTTTTTATTTTTATTCTTGGGGGGTAACCTGCAGAAAGTCCTTAGCACATATTTGGGAGGCTTCGGGATCCTCTAGGAACACAAACTCCCAGCGGACAACACAAACTCCTCAACAGGTTGCGAAGCTGGCTTCGCAACCTGTTGCTATGTCGGTAACTCTAGTTCTTCTACAGATCTCATTCTGGAGTCGATCGCATAGATACTCCGAGCATAGCGAGTCAAGCCCAAGCTAGTGCTTGATTAAAAAAAAGCTCTGGATGCGCGACGCTTGACCCAACGCACGCCGCGATGCGTTTGCTGGGACGCACATTCTTAAAACTCCACATTCATGAGCGACATACAATAATCCCGACACACTTCTACCACTCCTTACTCCCCCTCTCATTACCGTCCCACTTTAGAGAGATAGCGAAAAGAACCCCCTAGGACGACCGCGACTTTTCTAAATCCACTAATTACTGTTTTTAATTCCATTGAAGGGTTGAAAACGCGCTAAGAGATTGCGGATTTCCATTTCTACGTATTTTTACCCCCGTTGCCATTGATACACCAAACTCAAGATGAATATAATTAATTATTATATTTATTACCATCCAAACTACTATAATATAATGATGTTCATTTGTAAAGTTTAAAAAAAGTTTAAGCCTTGTGAGCTTGTAGTTACACCGGCAACCACGCTCCTTTACTAGTTTGTTTGTATGTTACCTTTGCATCCTGAGCATATGGGATAGTTGCGGCTTCACAGCTAAACCAATCTAGCGAAATGTGGCATTGAGATTACTTGAATCGACGAGGCAGAAACAGGATATTTCATTCGGGAAATGAAACGATTCCCGCAGGTTTTTTGACAAATCAAAAAAAAGGTTGAACTAACTTACGATAATAAGAAAAGTTAATACTTTTCCAAAAACTGCATGTCTATATTTCGTTTATATCAATAACAATTTCATAAAGTTTTTCTTGCGCTATTTCTATGTAAAGATCGCATCTCCGTCTGAATACAGGCATCAAGTAACATGCTTAAGAGACGACATGTCTTCCTCGGAGGTATAAATGTAATAATACACACATCGCCATCTAGCCCCAAAGTAAGCATAGTTTTTGTTAAGGGTTCTAAACTAAATGAATATTTTTATGAATGTTATACATAAATACTCATTATATACATTTAAACACCCAGACACTAAAAAAAAATTATTCTCATCACAGAGACGTTTTCCAGTTGTGGGAATTTATTTTGTGAGTTTTTTATGTTTTCATTAAAGGAATGCAATTTTAGGTCAAAAGTTTATTAAGGTATAAATAATATAATAAAAAACAATTCTAGGCCGCGTACCTAGTTGCCACGCTAAAAGCAAACATGTATGCTTGTATATTTATAAAATAAGCAGTGTAGGGTTTCAGTAACACCATGCCTCATAAAAACTGATATAGTTATAAGAAAACGGTTACACCGATTCTAAGACACAATTTAGACTTAATATAAAATCAGGTGTTCATTCTGGGCCAACGAGAATTCCCCTCCAACAAAGTACTGGACCGAATAGTCCAGTACTTTGTTGGCGGGGTATAGCTTCTCTCCCCCAATGGGAGCCGTGTTGCTTTATGAAGTACTCATGCAGAAGTACTAACCCCTTCATTCGTCCACAGGCTTTCATTTCAAAATCTTATATTTTCTCAATGCTTAGAATTAGCTTTGCTAAGCTATGCATAAACTAGTTAATTAAAAGAAAACACTCCACTTAATTTTATACTTACTAATTAGTAATTAAAGCTTAAAATTATAAAAGTACTGGCATTTTTAGCCGACTTCTAAAGGGACAAAGGGAAACTGCCTCGTTGGTCTTTTAGTTAGCATTTGTGACTGTATATCATGAGGACCTGGGCTCATGAGTTGCTGTTGCTTTAAAAAAAAAAAACGTAGGTATAGTCGGTACATCACATGCTCTATTTATGATGAACGTACATTTTGTGCTCAAACTGTCAAACCGGCCTATGATGTTCGGAAATATCTACCGCATTCCAAAATATGTTATTTTTGCAGAAATTAAAGATTTTGTTGATATAATTGCAAATAATATAAGATAAATATTTTCCTTGAAAACGTTCACCGGGTGTAATGGCCGCATTCGTGACGTTATAGGTAAAGCTTTACTAAGTTCCATATAAATATAATTAAATGATAACAAAAAAACTTTGCGACTGAAAGTTTGAAATCACATAATACTCACTTGATATACGCCGAGATTTATCATACAAAGAGTAAAAAAAAATTTGGACACCCGTGCTGCGTAGTAAAAAAATAAAATAAAATAAATATACTACGACAATACACACATCTAGCTTGTGTTACGGGTACTAAGATGACGGATGAATATTTTTATTTTTTATGAACAATATACATAAATACTTATAATATACAGATAAACATCCAAACACTGAAAAACATTCATGTTCATCACACAATCACGTCAACGCACAGCCTTGGACTCACTGCCCACTGGGCCAATCGGCGGCCGTGGTAGTGGCCCGCTAATTGGTTGATAATGATGACAATGATATTGATTTCACACCGTACATATTGATCAAGATTTCTAAATGATTTTATATATGTGAAAAATAGAGAACAAACAGTTCACTAACTCTTGATCGAGACCATCCATTGGCGCTATTTGAAGTCCATTCTATCTGTTTCAATTCCCTCATTAAGCACAATAAGAGTTCTACTATCAATTTCGACTTGCGACCCGCCTTGACAATTTTATTCCTTCACCCCAACACTTCGGTATTACGTAGGCCGTAAGGTTGAAATCAGGTGTGGGTAGGTGACAAAAAATTTGGCAAAGCATGGAGGCTGTCCATTCATTGTGGAGAGCATAGATTGATGGGCGGAGCTGGCAAAGGTACGTGGTTCACCGCAAAGCTAGTGTCATTTAGTTAATACGATGAAATATAATCCAAATAAGCTGAGTCTATATAGAATGTAGAATATAGTTTTTATTTCCTTTAAAGTACAATTTTCTTTCTTAAATTACCCCGGACCCCCGAACTAGGATATCCCGTGTCTTCACATATGTGCATCTTGATTAGAGAACAAACAGAGAGAATAATTATTTAGAACTTTACATTATCAACATTCTATAGTGTGTGTGTCTACCATATTTATTTATGCAAATTATTAACAATAAATAAATCTCAACTCGATTTAGATTTTGTTTTAACTAGCTGTTGTCCACTTTCTTCGTTAGCGTTTATTAAGATTGTTTACAAATCCTTTATAAAACGTTCGTTTTTTAGGCTGAAAAGTAGCTTTTGTAACTTTCTGTCCTTTAAACTAACTCTATGCCAAAAAATCAAGTTGATTGGTTATTTAGGGCGTGAAGAAAGATACAACAAACACACTTTCGCATTTATAATATTAGTGTGGATTCTGGAAGTTCCTGAGGAGTTAGTTTATATAATTTAAATGTAAAGTAATAAAGTACAAAATTTTGTTTAAATATATTGTTTGTATTGGAAAAAATAAGCTATCTTAACCAGGTAATATGATGTTTCTTTTAACATGATAGTTTATAAATTAGCACAATTTAATTATTGCACTATCCCGTTTTCTCTAATATATTTCTTCAACCAAAGGTTGTCTGGAGGAGATCGCTTCAAGCGATAAGACCGCCTTTGTGCATATGTATAGTTTTTATTTTTTATTTTTTTGTTAACCTGATTTTATATTTGTATGTGCAATAAAGACTTTTTCTTCTTCTTCTTCTTTCACATTTTGTGTGTGTGTTTTAATAGCTCATTTGCTTGAAAGAAATAGATAAATAAAACAATGCCGAGTTTTCGCAAATTTCTCTACATTGCAACTTTAAAAATATAACAGCCGGAATACAATACAATATTCATTATTTTTTTATTTTAACGTTAATAGACTAGACTTATCATCTGTTTTCACCATACAGCTAGATTAATCGCAGAACGAAAACTTGATAGCTAATTGAATGCAGATGGGAAGCAGCGCCGTGGCTCTCGCTTAGTTATTAAGTGGTTATTTTAATCGTATCGGAGTCGTATCGAGAGGTGTAATTGTCCCACAAGTTAGCACAGCTCAGAGGTGAAGTTAAGTTGATATATGGAGCGCACTCAATGAGTGTAGGTGAGACGATGCTTGCGGACTGAGATGTTATCTCCGAGCTAATACGGTACATTTGTTTTGAAATTACGCGATCAAACACTATTTTAACTACACCCACGTTATGTGAAAGCACCTAGGCTTTATTCATTTATATATTGTTTTATAAAGTTCACTAACCTTTTCGACCTCCCTCGATTACAGCCAAAGGCCAATTTGTACTGGAATAAAAATTAATTGGTATATTAAGAGTTGCCAAAACTTCTATACGGGAGGTTTTATCCTCGGTTGCCAAGAACCCAACCTGCATGGGTTATCGATTTCAATAATCAAAAGTAGTAAATGAATAAATCAAAATTATTGAATCAAAGTATTTTAAATTTTATTATTATCTATTTATATATTTTCCTTCAGACCGGAACAGAGGATTTATTTAACTACAAGTTAGCCCTTGACTGCCATGCTCAACTGGTGGTAAGCGATGATGCAGAAGATGGTAGCGGGCTCACCTGTTAGGGAGTATGGTAGTCATGGTAGTATGGTACCCCTAGTCAGTTTCTAAGCGCCACGGCCAAAGCCTCACACCAGACACAGATAACATTTATAATTGATGTATAAATGCCATGCCGTTAAGCAGCATTACAAAAATACTGCTAAGCGGCAATAGTACTTCTCCGGATGAGTTCTACCACTACTAAAAATGGTACATTATTATATTATATTATACTATAATACCCTACTAATACAACAGTATTAGTTGGGTATTATACTCCTACTAATACAACAGTATTAGTTGGGTATTATACTCTTATTGTTATCTTACTCATATTATAAATGTGAAAGTGTGGATGTTTGTTACTCAACACGCAAAAACGGCTTAAAGGATCAATCATTAAAATCCTAAATAAAAATAAATTACACCATACAGTTTCTTCTTCAACAAATTAAGCTTAGTTTTCATACCATCCATATATCAAACTAACTTATGTCCAAGTACAAAGGTACTTAGCGAACTAGTCCTTGTTTAAATTCTAGTGTCCACATTGTATTTCAAATACTAAAAGAAATACATTGTCAATTGTAAGTAGCACTAGGATTAAGCGGCAATAGTACTTCTCCGGATGAGTTCTAACACTACTAAAAATGGTATGTATATGAAGGAATATTTCCTTTTTTTGTTGTTTTCTCCGTCGCAAAATTCCTCAGGAAGGATTGAGGTAAAAAGCGTCTGCTTCCGCGAAAGTGAAACATGGTTTGTTAGCTTAGTTACCGAAAAGTCCAGCCATTGTGGCTGCCATAGATAGTCAATAGGGAGTATGGTATTTTGAATTCAGATTTCACTGAATGCAGGAGTGAAAATAATGCCATATGCGTTATACACTACGGTTTGTTAAACTGTACTGAAGATCTTTGATATATTTCGAATGAAGATTAAGGGTTAAGTATATAAAAAATGCATGCATGCATTAACACCGATATAGGTCCTACTATCCTACTAATATTATCAATGTGAAAGTATGGATGTTTGTTACTCGAACACGCAACATGCTACATGTCACGCCGCTGGCCCAGTGCGGAAGCAAGCGTTGTTCATATTATATTTAAGTAATCAATATAGCATTATAGTGGAATTCTAACTGAATCCTACAATATTATATTACAATACCCTACTAATACTGTTATACTACTGATATTATAAATGTGAAAGTGTGGATGTTTGTTACTCAACACGCAAAAACGGCTGAACGGATCAATACTTAAATTCCAAAATAAAAATAAATTACACCATGCAGTTTCTTCTTCTTTTCGCAGAGTATAACAAATTAAACTTAATTTTCATACCATCCATATATCAAACTAACTTATATCTAAGTACAAAAGCTTTGATAAAAATATAAAATTAACCTCATCGTTTTTGAAAACGGTGGAAAACCTAAAAGAAACAATAACTTCACGCAGTCAGTGTATAGTTATTCTTTCTTTTAGGTCTTTGATGTATTAATTTAAAAGTTCGCAGACGAGCTTGCTGCTTCGCCCATCTATATGCAAAATTGCAAATGAAGTTGCTTCTTTATTAAATTTATTCGGAATTGGTTCAAATTATTCATAGGTACTTAGCGAACTAGTCCTTGTTTAATTTCTAGTGTCCACATTGTATTTCAAGTAATAAAATAAACATATTGTCAATTATATTATGGAAATTAAGCTTAATTTGCCATACTCCACGAACAGCAGGAGAATCTGTATGGTGTTATTTATAATTACTTCAATCCGTATACTCCACACCAAACAAATCCTTGGCAATGTACCTCTACGCACGTTTAGCTCCGAAACCGAAGCATCCATCCATAAAGTCAACATCTCCTGAGATGTTGACTTTATGGATGTTACAATGAATACTTGTATATAATTAAGCTTAATTTTCATAATATATTATGGATTTCCGCAAAGTAACGCCTGCTTCTATCCAATATATTGTCAATTATTAGTAGTACTAGAACTTTTGATGTGAAACATCTATAGGCGGAGGGTAAACCTGATTTTTGGCGTGGCGACGCATCGCTATATATATGATTGAATTTTTGTATTTCGTATGTAACAATAAAAATGAATAATAATTTTGTAATAAAACGGTCATTATTAACCGACTTACAAAAAGGGGTGGTTATTTATTTATTTATTTTATTTATTTAAACTCTTTATTTGTACGCCACTACACAGTCAAAAAAATAAAGGACGAATAGAGAGAAACTCAAAAACTGGAGTGCAATACAAAAGGCGGCCTTATCGCTTAAAAGCGATCTCTGCCAGGAAACCTTGGTATAGACCAACAAGAGCGAGAACAAATAGGTGGTGTAAATGGTTGTTATCCATTTGGTTGTATTTTTATTAATGTGTGGAACAAA
The DNA here is from genome assembly GCF_905163445.1 of Pararge aegeria. Lineage (NCBI taxonomy): Eukaryota > Metazoa > Arthropoda > Insecta > Lepidoptera > Nymphalidae > Pararge > Pararge aegeria. Next base: position 1,966,024 of record NC_053200.1, on the reverse strand, counting down.
TAACTGCAATAACTTACAGAAAATAATTTCGATGTTTCACATCTGCCAGGCGTCCCGTGACGGCTCACAGGTTTTTTTGTGACAGAGCTCGTCCGTAGTACACCACGCTTATTTCTGCCGCTAAGCAGCATTGTTCCAATGCTGTGTTCCGGTCTGAAGTTCGTGGATGCCGGTGTAATAAAAGGCGCATGAGGCTTAGTACCTACGCATTGTATTGATGGGCACAGCGCGGCAGTTTGCAAGACTTATTCCTTGCATATCCTGCGAAGCTTTGCTCGGTTTATAGGCTATGGTTTTCCACTTATCATTAGGTGGGCCATATGATTGGTCAGTCATTTATAATTATAAAAAAATAATACTAACTACAACACTGGTCTAGGTAGCACGTGTAATTTGACGGCCGATTGGCGCAGTGGGCAGCGACCCTGCTTTCTGAGTCTAGGCGATTGCCACAACTGGAAAATGTTTTTGTGATGAACATGAATGTTTTGCAGTGTCAGATGTTTATTTGTATATTATAAGTATTTAAGTGTAAGTATTAATATTTATATTCATAAAAATATTCATCAGCTATCTGAGTAACCATAACACAAGCAACGCTTACTTTGCGATAGCGATGTGTGTATTGTCGTAGTATATTTATTTATTTATAGCTAATCAAGAAGTCATGATTTTGATTCCTGGATCGGTTTAAGAATTATTTTAAATTTTCTTCACCAGCCTTGAGGGCACGTTAAGCAGTCAGTCTTGTTAACAATTGTTAAAGCTCACCAACCTGAAATGATTTAGCGTGGTGGAAACCTCTCCTATAAGAGAGGAGACTTGCGGCGTAATATTATCATAGTGCATTCGTGCCATGTAATGACGGGAGACCAGAACACAGTTGTAACCACCAGTCCCCTTTCCACGGGTGTCGTACGAGGCGATTAAGAGAACAACGGAGAACTCTGTGCAACTATTACCATCTACTGCAATCACCCAAATCTAGCCAGCGTTGTGAGTATAGGCAGATCTTCCCTTTCCTTCCCTCTCCCGGAGAGGCCTTTAGTCCAACAGTGGACTGTTACAGGCTATTGATAAGAGTAAGATGATACTATGTAAAAACCCGATATTACGAAGAGGAGCAATGGACTCGCCACAAAAGAATTTCGTCCTTAAAGCGTCACTCGTACACCCGAAGTGTCAATTTTTGCCATTTCACTGCGACATATTGAAAAAAATGCCTCGGGAATTTTTCAATGGACATTTTCGACACCCGGTCGAGCGTTACGTTTTTTGAATGGCAAAAAGAGAATCCGTGATTCTTGCTCCATTGTTGCATTTTTGTTTTTTTTAACGTTTTCATATTTAATTTTAATAATGGGCTTCCAGGAAGTGCTGCGGATCGAATTGGGAGATATTCGCATCACCTATTTTTATATGTGGTACAACTTTTTTATATTATTAATAAACTTATTCATCAGTCACCTTAGTACCCATAACACAAGCTATGCTTACTTTGGGAATAGATAGCGATGTCTGTATTGTTGTAGTATATTTATTTACTTATTTATATCCCTAACAGGTTAGCCCGTTACCATTTTAGACTGCATTATCACTTAACAGCAGGTGAGATTCTAGTCAAGGGTGTACTTGTAGTGGAAGATAAAAAAAAATCGTCTGTCTAACTAGTCAGGAGTCTACCAACACTACGTTACTGCGTACAGCTGTATTACGAGCTATACGCCCCACCAATTGCCACTTCAACGCAATAATACTGTCAACTGTTTATGACTAATTCTATGATAAAAAGAAATTAGTGAAACTTTAAAATAAAGCATAAAGAAACATTATGACTCATCAGAGTAAAAAACATACGGTCGACTCGGGCCTTGGATCATTTCAGTATAAGTTAATGACTCACACTGTATTATAATTCATTTGATAATATGCCAGTTTTGTCTACGTTTTTTTTTGTTACGGTTTCAGTTAGTAAAATATAAAGGCTCAAATCCGTGAACACTAATAACTTACAGTCTGTCCATATTTTTCAGCTGTTTTTTTGGAAATTATTGTGTCGTAGGTTTATTTAACGTGTTATTTACGTTTGCGGTATTATTTAAATATGTAAAATGATAATTTAAGATCGTGATATGAAAGCTGGCGTTTGATTTGTTATTTTTTAATAATATTGTAAAGGAAATAAAGTTTTTGAAATTTTATGAAAAGTTCCTTTGAACCACAGAACGCAGTTGTTTGGGTTTTGATTAAAAAAATTATTTCCAAACTAAAGTACCTACCCAGTCGATATTTGAACCTATATTTGAATCCGGTAACTTCTGTGCCCAAGGTAACTATTCGAACTGTTTAGAATTAATCATCACCATCAAAATCATACTTACAATCGCACTACAGGTCACGTGTCTACTTCCAGAATGAGAAGGGCTTAGGCCATATTCCATCTCGCTGACCAAGTGTGGGTTGGTGGACTTACGCCCTTGATAACATTATACAGAGCTCTAAGGCTCTGAGGCATCCAGGCATCGTATCCATCGCTATATTTTCCTTCTTCGTTAAAGCCTTATTACTTTACTAGCTGTTTCCCGCGACTACGTCTGCGTTTGATTTAATGTGACATTAAATGTAGTTGTAGTTCTAAAAAAATTTAAAGACTCAGAAAGCAGGGTCGCTACCTACTGCCAATCGGCCGTCATTTTAATTATATTGTGAAACACTCTTAATTCCGAAAAGTTAAGCCGAAATTCTAACCATAAGGGTATAACTGCTTTACTAGAAGCTTTTGTTTTTAAAATGCCTATCCAAACTCTTTGGAATGAATAGGTAAGGAAAATACTTCTTAGAATCCAGTTAGAATAGTACAAAATGCCTTAGGTTATGCTCATTAATGTAAGTGCTTCATTTATATTTTATCATTTGTTGTAAGTAAAGGGATCGTGTAATGAGAATTCTATGTTCTAGAAATAATGCTTTAATAAATTCCTTGCGATACTTAACTGAGTTGAAATTTTATTGCAATCGTCTATGAGTTTTTTATGTATTTTTTATGCAATTTACTGATGATTTTATTGATAGTTTTTCATATGTTAAATCAGGATAATAAAACAGATATAAGTATACTTTAAAAAGTGGCTCTTTAGTACTATCTGTTGTCCGCGTTCTTCGTCCGCATTTATTACGGTTTTTTACAAATCCCATGGAAACCGTAGTTTTCGTGAGATAAAAAGTAGCCTATTGTTACAGTAAATTTATAAAGTGGGTAAATAATTAAACTTTTGATAACTATAAGTTCATATTTGCCAGAAATTTATGTTCATGCCATTGACTTGGTGGGTATTTTGATATAAATACGACTGAATTATCGATGCGCCGCAGTCCTACATGGACTCGAACGATGCAAAGATACCTCCCGGTGTCTTAGTCATTTATCACTATGTTACTTTCCATTCTTTGAACTAACTCTTGAACAAAAATTAAGTTGATTGATTGCTTACTTAGACGTGAAGAACTGACAAACAAACAAACCCATTCCCGCTTTCATAATATTAGTAAGGAGTACTTAACAGAGGGTAGGAGCTCGTCTTCACTTTCGGGGGGCCGAGTTCGAATCCCAGCACGCACCTCTAACTTTTCTAAGTTATGTGCGTTTTAAGTAATTAAAATATAATTTCCTTCTACGGTGAAGGAAAACATCGCGAAATAAACCTGCATGTCTGGAAGTTCTACATAAAGTTATCAAAGGTAAGTGGAGACCACCAATCCTTGGTCGTGGATTGGTGGTCTACGGCGTCTTCTTCTCATTCGGAGAGGATACTCGCGCTCTGTAGTGTGAGTTTTAATATGTTTAAAAAACCTAGATACTAATTGCAACGCCATCTACCAGGTCCAGTTTTATTTCCAAACTATATTCATCCATATACTCTTATCTATCCTCACAAACTTTCGCATCTAAAATATTATGGATGATACGCATGCATTCAATCGCTGTCCCACATACCTTGCGACTTGCTGTTATCTGTGAAGAGGTATGTCCTTTATCTCCGACAATAGTTATCAGATCTTCATTAAAGTTAAACAATACATGCATGATAGTATACACTTTCAAATAAAAAAAGAATTATTCAAATCGGTTAACATTTAACGGAGCTATGAAGTAAAATTGGTTATAATTTCCATTCCATTTCCCGTAGGAAACTTATAGGTTATAGGGATAAAAAGTATCCTCTATGTTGAATATCCTGTATCCTGAATATCAGCTACCACTATACCAAATTTTATATAAATCCGTTCAGTAGTTTTCACGTGATGCCCGGAGAGACAGAAAGACGGACAAAAAATAAATAAAAATCTGTTTTTGACTCAGTATCGATTATAAAGCAACCCCCGATCAAAATTTTCAAAAATTATTAAATGTACAGAAATCTTCCAGTTACAGTTTTATTATAAGTATAGATATACATAAATACTTATAATGTATGCATTAACACCGAGACACTAAAAACCTTCATCACACAAGCATTGTCCACTTGTGGGAATCGAACCCCCGGCCTTGGACTCGAAAGAAGGATCGCTGCCCACTGCGCCAATCGGCCGTGTAATGCATGCATCTAATGCATCTTTGCATGGTTCCTACGCTTTATTATAACCTTTCACTTTTAAGGCCGCTTTTAAAGAACGATGAATCGTAATGAGGACGAAAGCAATGATAAACAGTAATAGAAATCGGTTCAAAGATAGAGCACGTAGCACGGGGTGGTAATCATTATTTGGAGAGGCCGGGCGTGAGGTGGCCTATCGGACTGAGTAATCCTACGAGTGCTGGAGATTGAAAAAAAAAAAACGCAAAATATTTTTTTATTCCACTACAAGTTAGCCCTTGGCTGAAAGCAGAGTTGGTGGTTAGTGATGATGCAGTCTAAGACGGATTGGGCTAAACTGTTATAAAGTATGGTAGTCATACAGTAACGACAAGGCTGCTTGGAAGCAGGCCACTCCGCTCTCATCTCTCAATTGCAATCTGCTGAATTCTTGCCGACTCTTCTCAGTGGAATCTGCCTTCCGAACCGGTGGTAGAGTCACTACAAACAGACTGACTTGACGTTTCAAAAGTCCTTATTAATTAGGCCCACTTGAAATAAATGAGTTTTGAATTTTTTGAATTTTTACCCCTATTCCTTCCAACGCGACATCGCCCCGGAACACTAAAATCGCTTTGTGGCATGGCATGTCTTTCTCGGCAGGGTGGTAACTAGCCACGGCCAAAACCTCCCAGCAGACCAGACCAGAGAAAATTCATAAATTATGAATGATATCCGCTCGCTTTATATATAGATAAAATTTATAATTACGGGCCGACCAACCCTGCATTTACCGGTGCCGGGTCGCAATTCCAGCACCTCACCCCAAAGTCCATAGATTCTCCAAGCTGTGTCCATTACCACTTCAGCTTCGCGACTCGCTGATCTATGTCGTAACTCTATTATAAAAGTGTAGCTTAATTTGCTACTCCACGAAAAGCAGGAGAATCTGTAAGGTGTAATTTCTTCAATCCTACTACTCCACGTTTCACTCCGCCAGAGCATCCTCAGGAGATGTTGACGTTAAGTGCCTACTCAACAAATATTAATTGTAAAGTCAAATGGTGATAGCTTAATTTTCATACTACATCATGGAATTCCGCAAAGTAACGCCTGCTTCTATCCAATGACGTAACTCTAGTTCTTCTACTCTGACATGTGATAATAATGGTTAAAGCCCATCAACCTGCACTGTAGTAGCATGGTGGTCTATGCTCTTAATCCCTTTCTCTATGAGAGAGGAGGTCTGTGCCCAATCGTAGAATATTGACTTATTATGATGACTATTTTGCATACAGAACGGTTATGTTTATGCACAAACGTATACAGCGATTTTATTCAGATTACATTTTTTATTGATGGTTTGTTCAAATGAGTCATTATTATGATTATAAAAAAGGGTGACCTGCCCGAGTTACTTATAAGTTGACATGACAAGTTAACTGTGCACGTTTAACTCGCATTGAGTCATATGTTTTGTTAATTCAGCAGTGTTCGATGTACATTGCTTGTTTATTTTTATTTTTTTATTTATTCATAAGACACACCAGCAATTAATTGTAACTACATTCATAAAAAAAAAAATTATGTGTTAGAATTACAAATTCTGTCGAGTGCCATCACAGAGATCAATTATAGGTGTATACAGCATTATCGTTGTTATCTCCGGTCATATTTTAAAAACTTAAATAAGTATTTAACTAAAGATTATTAAAAATAATAATATAAATGTGAATTAAGCTATTAAAACAGATTGATTTTATTTATTACATTTTAATAGTGAAACTTGACGGGAAAAGAAAATGGCTCCCTGATGAGGGAAACCATCTTCTACAGCTGAGCAATACTTCGCAGGACATTCCAGGAACACTCCTGTAAAGTGCGGCCCTGTGTCCCTTAGGTGTTAAGCTTCATATGCCTGCAACTACATCGGCAGGCTCAGTATTCACAGAAACCCTGCAATGTCGATTGGTGGCAGAACTAAGGATGGCTCATGGCTCATCTGTACATATCCGTATAAAATTATTTACTTATTTATTTAAATCTTTATTTTTACACCACCATGAAGTTAGGAAAATAAAAAAAAACAATAGAAATACAAAGACAGAAGTAGAATACAAAAGGCCTTATCGCTTAGTAGCGATCTCTGCCAGGCAACCTTTGGATTAGGACAAGATGAGCGAGAGCGGACAGGTGGTGTAAAATTATTATAAAATTATTATAAACTTACATTCAAATAGCTAAATACAAATACATAAACAATTTTGCACAAATAAGAAAAATATAATAAATAAATATAAAAGTATAAACATTTATCGTTCTTTAAAATAATTGTACCTAAACTAAACTATTTAAAACTAAATAAAATCTAAAACGTCCTCGAAACCACCGCAGCGAGGCACAGTTCCTAAGATGCTGTTCCCAGCATTGCCCCTTTGGATGGCCAAACTAATTCGCTGGGCAAGGTAACTGCCCGCTCTACGATCACCGGTAGACTCGATAACCCTTTTCGATAATTCTTTGAAAAGGGCTCTTGCCTCCGGACCCCACGGTCCTAAAGTCTCAAAGTATAAACTAATATGATATACTCAATCATACATAAATAGGTACTTAATAACATATAGATAATAAAAATAAACATAAACAAGCTACTAAAAGTCGTCGTTATAGTGCAAGATAATATGCTTTGACCGCGTTTTAAAATGTTACAAGCGATTTTGCCTCACGTATATTTAGTATCCCAAAAAATAAAAAAGTTTAGTAGAAAATTGTCCACTGCTGGACAAAAAGTTCTCTCCCAATAGACGGTTATACCCGGTTATACCCATAAACCACGCTGGGTGGACGTGATACAGTGGATCGTAATTCATAATTCATTTATTGCATAAACTGTGTACATATAGTGGTCTTATGAGCTAAAAAGGGCTTATAGTTTGCCGTTTCAGGCGTGCATCATATTCAAGCAGTGAGCTTACAAATAGTTACATATTAAACATGTTACGTTGTAGTAGCTCAAATGATGCATCTCTCTGTTATATTAACTTAGTCGCCTCGTAAGACACCCGCGGGAATAGAAGAGGTGTTGCTAATTGCACTCGTCACCATACGGCACACTTGCTGACAGTCGGTATAGATGCCGCTAACAGTCGCTATAGGCTGATAAAAAGGCATCGCCAAAGTCAAATATTTCTTTATTCAAATAGGCACATAGATGTCACTTTTGACACAAAAATACGACATAGAGGTGAGTTGATGGCGATAACTAAATTCGTCAACTTAAAACGAAAACTACCAGGGTTCCAAACGCGCCCTGGTCTTAGAAGAAGCCCACAACAAATATCTTTATCGCTACCAGCAATCAATGGATAGTGAATCAGTCGGCACGTTAAAATACACAGGTGAAAGTCGCGATTGCCGCGGGCGCAGACGCGGTAATGATCTGTGGCGCCATCTATCGGCCTAACGGACCTTTTGATTGGATAATTCATGTTTACACCTTCATTACCAGGGGTCCAGAGTCGGAACGCTCGCGGCGTTTTCCTACCGTATCGATTTAAATTGTTTCGTTTGTATTCGATAATCGCTTTTGTATCGTTAAATATCTAGTTATTGCCATGGCGCTATTTCTTAGCTAATTTGTAGAGTTGTGATAGCCTAGAGGGGTCAAGCTTGGCTTCCATTCCTGCACGGCTAACATGGTATGAGATAAAATCCCCCGATTATATCCACTGCCAATGGATAAAAATAACGTGTCCACTTGTTAAAGCACGGTAGCCGCGTGCCAAATAACAGCAAGTCGCAAGGCATTTGGGACAACGATCGAATGCATGCGTACCATCCTACTTCAAAATGCGAAAGTTTGTGAGGATGGATGTATAGATGTATGTATGTATGTATCAACTATAATAATGACAAACTTACTAACTTAGTATATATCGTAAAATAATAGTAGGCACATAGCTAGGATTCGTTAGCATCAGATCTATTCTAGCTTCTCGATTGACTCATACGCGGACGAAGTCGCGAGGGTCCACTAGTTATAACAAAAAATGCAAATTTTAGCAACCCACTAAAAATTTTATAAATAAAAAAAACCGACTTACAAAATAAATACCAACCAAAAAGCCATGTGAATAGTTTTTGTAAAATTTTTAGTTTCGGTGAAAATTAAAAAATACTGTTTACCTTTCTAGCTACTACTGGAAGCGGTAAACAAAATACGGAGCGGTTTTTACGTTTTAAATTTTTCGACGTCGGTTTTTTGTCAAAAGTTTTTTTTTAGTTTTTTAGTAGGTTGGTTTTTAATTATCATGAAACTAGCTATCTTAGCGAATTTCATTTCGCCTTAATAAATTTTACATCTCAATGTCTTTTTAAAGTACAATACGTAAAACTCATCTTACTCCGGAACCTCTCTGTAGGTAACATCAACAGTTGTACGATTAGGTATGGACAACTTGACGTGCGCTGTCAGTTGTGTTTTGTTACTAATGAACGGCTAGATAATTATTTCGATTTTAAATAAAAAAATATTGTATTTTAATCTTTATACGGGATAAACAGTATCCTATGTCCTGGCTCTAAGCTACCCACCCACCAATTTTCAGCCATATCGGTACAGCCGTTCTTGAGTTATAAATAGTGTAACTAACACGACTTTCTTTTATATTAATCGTTAATTAAAATATTAAAGCGCAATATCCAAACAAATGCTGGTGTATTCGTGACAAAGAGTGGCGTTGGTATTCAAAAACGAAACGATAAACAAAATATAGGTAAATTCACAAAGGGCGACTAAACAACGAAGGAGATTAACCCGTCAGCGCGCACATATGTTCTCATTAGGCCCATAAAGCAAACTTTGCGCTGAAACGCGACACGACCGAGAAAATACATAATTCATGACCAAAATAGTTCCGCAATTTTCCTTATTTCAGTATAAGCAGTTCCTTGGATGCGATAACGGGGTGTTTATTTGAGAAACAATTTAGAAACGCTTTGGGCGGTCGATTGTACCTTTTTATTTGGGACAACAAACCAAAAGAGGTGGTTACAAAATCTTACCTTTATAATTATCTATAACCGATTTACAGATTTTGCTGCTTAAACTATCATTTATATCAGACCCACTACAGGGCACGGGCTTCCCACAATGAGAAGGGGTTAAGGCTTTAGTCCACCACGCTGGCCCAGTGCGGATTGGTGGACCCCACACACCTGTGAGAACATTATGGAGAACTAAACATGCAGGTTTCCTCAAGATGTTTTCCTTCACCGTTGAAGCAAATGATATTTAAATGGTTCAAATACACATAACTTGGAAAAGTTGGAGGTGCGTGCTGGGTTACAAACTCGGAACCCGAAAGTAAAATCGAATTCCTACCCACTGGGCTATCACCGCTTTATTTATATCGGTTGCTCATAAATCACCTCAGGCTTTATCTCTAGCTAATTGGATAAATTCACAGCTTAGACCCTTCATGCTACTCCAATGTGGATTGGCGTGCTGCATTATCAAAACCATGCACTTTTATGGGGGTTTCAAATTTCATCTTCTTCTCTGGGAGTTACAAATAAATGAAATGAAATACACTTTATTTTACACCAAATTAAAAAAACAAGCATAAAAAAATACACAATTAAAAAAAAATTCATTCGTTAAAGTACCTACGATAAATATTTATATTGAGATGAGTTTCCTATATAAAAGTTTGTTTTTTAAATTCGTTGACATTTACAGCTATACAGCTCTACTAGCTGATGCACGCGACTTTGTCTCAAATGAATCTTTTTAGCGGTTTAGGAGTGGGAAGGTACAATAAAGACAGACAGATACATCCGAATCTATCTATATACGTATATAGGAGGTTAGGCCGCTACCATATTGGACCGCATCATTACCACCAGGTGTGCTTACATTTTTGACGTGACAACGTCTTATAAATTGGTTTGCCGGGTGACACTTCAAGAAACTGCGTTACGCTCCGCTCACGTTATGCGCTCACAATGAGAGCGAGTGAGAGGCACGCGTCCCTTCCACTCGGGCATGGTTAGCCCGCCTAAGAGCGAGAGAGACAGACATAAAAAGTGAAAGGCACGCGTCCCTTTGTGGTAAACGCTGTTTTATTGTACGCAAATGTATTGCAAGTTATTGTATGTATATTTGTATATAAATACGTATGTATGTGTAAAGGTAAAAATAAAATTTTGTTAATATGAAATTCAGTGCGAGATTCTTTGTATAAATTAATGTTTTAAATATAATTCTTTGTATAAATAAATGTTTTAAATTGTTACTATTATTTCATCCTTCTTCCTACTATACGAATGAATATTCACATTAAAATTATTTTACCACTCAAAGTCGTTGTCACGTAAAACTTTCGCTCGTATACCGACTTTACAGGCAACAAATTTTTTTTAAACTAAAAATTAGCCCTTGACTGCAATCTTACCTCATGGTATGCAGTGTAAGATTTTACTGATATCGTACCGGAACACCGAATCGCTTGGCAGCACGTATTTGCCGGTAGGGTGTTAACATGCCACGGCAGGAGCCTCATACCATACCAGCCAGAGGAAGTTGAGAGATTATGAATCACCAAAATGCCCTCGCCTTGTATCGAACCTGGTAACTCCCACTTATAAACCACAGTGCTTCTATTTGCGCCAAAGAAGTCAAGGGCCAACTTTAAACGTGTTTTAATACAAAAAAAACATTGTTGTGATCTATCACAACAATATAAACATGTTTTTGAAGGGTGTGATAAAAAAACATAGTATCTTCCATTTTATTTGTTGTTTGCATTCATTTGTTTAAGGTTAACAATCATAATAGTTTAATTAAACCCTTGCGCAGTAATCAACTGCATTTCCAAGGAAAATAACTACATTCGTAGACAGAGCCCCGGTCCGCCCGTAGGCTAATTTGATATATTCCATTTTTCCACTCCCCAGCATGCCCTCAAAAGGGACTATAAAAAGGATTAAAAAACATAAAAAGCGCTTACAGCTAGCTTTCTGCTTTTTGCTTTTGAGTATTTCTCTCTCTATTTCTCTTTCATTTACTAAACTAAGTGGAGCGAAATGCAAACGTTTTGTATTAAGTTGTGATATTATTATTTTTTATTCCACTACAAGTTAGCCCTTAACTGCAATCTTATCTGGTGGTAAATATTAATGCAGTCTAAGATGTTAGCGGGCTAACCTGTTAGTGAGAATGGTAGAAAAAAAAAAAAAAAACACCCGGCTAAGTTTGTTGTGGACTTCTTCTTAGACCGAGACGCGTTTGGAACCCTCGTAGCTTTAGTTTTAAGTTAACGAATGTGGTTATCGCCATCATCTCACTACCGTGTAATTCTTATGTACGCATCAAAAGTGCCACCTGTGGGCCTACTTGAATAAAGATATTTTTTGACTTTGACTTTGAGTCATACACCTAATCGGTTTCTACGGGATATCGCACCGGAACACTAAATCGCTTAGTCTTTATCGGTAAGGTGGTAACTAGCCACGGCCAGTCTCCCACCAGATCAGACCAGAGAAAAATCTAAATTCCCCAATTGCCTCTACCGGGAATCGTACCCGGGACCTCCTACTTAAATTCACAGTACTCACCGCTGCGCCAGGGAGGACGTGAAAAAGTGATAGTTGTTCAATAAATTTTAATAACTTTTTATTTTCATTACAATTAATGCCTCGGCTGTAATTTTTTTTTTTTTATTTATAGACGAGCGCTTGACTGCAATCACACCTGATGGTAAGTGATGATGCAGCCTAAGGTGAAGCGTGCTTGCCTAGAAGATGCCTATTCACTCTTGATTTGAAGGTTGTAATAACTGGGGAAAATAGAAGCTGGAAGAGTATTCCAGATCGTAGCGGTGCAGATCAGTAACAAAGTAAGCGCAGCTTGTGTTATGGGCACTAAAATGACTGATGAATATTTTTATGAATAATATACATAAATACCTACCTATAATATAAAGATAAACACAAAGACACTGAAAAACATTCATGTCCATCATACAAATATTTTCCAGTTGTGCGATGAACATCAATGTATTACAGTGTCTGGGTATTGGATAGAAGTAGGCGTTACTTCGCAGAATTCCATGATTAATTATGAAAATTAAGCTTAATTTGCTATACTTCGCGAAAAGCAGGAGAATCTTTATGGTTTAAAATTATGTTATTACATTACTTAACAGTTATTCATTGTAAAGTCAATATCTCCTGAGGTTGCTGAGGTTTCGGAGCGAAACTTGCGTAGAGGGTACATTGCCGAAGATCTGTTTGGTGTGGAGTTTACGGATTTAAAAAATTATAAACATACAGATTCTTCTGCTTTTCACGGATTATAGCAAATTAAGCTAAATTTTCATAAGTGTCTGGGTGTTTATCTGTATATTATAAGTATTTATGTATTCATAAAAATATTTATCAGTCATCTAAGTACCTGTTACATAACATGTAGCTTGCTACACCTACTTTGGGGCTGGATAGCGATGTGTGTATTGTCGTAGAATATTTATTAATTACTAGCTGACCCACGCAACTTCGTCTGCACCAAATTCTTCTAATATCCTAAAAAAAACCTAGAAAATTGCAGCGTTACCTACCAGGTGGACCTGTTTTATTTCCAAACTATGTTATTCGCAGCCGTACGTGTTATTATATATCCATCGCAACTTCTTTCAAGGTTCAATTTAAATATTTTAAAAATGAATTTGCAGCTATATAATCAAACTTAATATTTATATTACTTTATTTCTTTTGCATTTATAATATTTGTATTTAGAAGGATGATACGAATGCATTCGATCACTGTCCCATATGCCTCGCGACTTGCTGTTATCTGTGAAGAGTAATGCCCTTTATCTCCGACAATATTTATCAGATCTTCATTAAAATTAGACAGAACATGCTTGATATTATACACTTTCAAATAAATAGTTTTTAAAATTGGTCGGAATTTAACGGAGCTATGAAGTAAAATTACTGTTTATCGGGAAACTTATTGTTTACTTATTATATCTTATATGTTGACCCGGTATATCAGCTACCACTATACCAAATTGTATTTAAATCCGTTCAGTAGTTTTCACGTGATGCCCGGATAGACAGACAGACAAAAATTAAATAAAAATCTGTTTTAGACTCAGTGTCGATTATAAAACATCCCCCGGTCAAAATTTTCAAAATATACAGAAATCTTCCAGTTACAGTTTTATTATAAGTATAGATTTATGTTAAACCAATACCACTAATTGGTTATTACGCGAACTGGAACGTAAAATCGCTTGGAGTCTTTGTTGGTAAGGTTTTCTTTTTATAATTAATGTTTGATGAACCAAGCAGATAGCCTACCTGATGGTAAGTGGAATGACATCTTCTATAAACAGAGCAACACATCGCTGAGCCGAAGATAAAGTCTCATGTCCCTGTAATAACACCGGCAACCACACCCTCCCGAGTGGAACACAGCATTGCAACTGTTATACCATGTTAAATCATCTTACAGGGAAGATGAAGTGGGAGTGTTTAAGTTTTTCAAGGTCTTAAATGTGTATGTAAAAATTAAACTGGCAGTTACTTGTGAGGAGTGGCCGCATATTAATTCATAGAACACACACAATAGAACAGAGAACCTAAGACATCTTAAATACTTACCAACTTATAAAGTACCTTCTTATAATAATGCATATGGCCAGCTTACCTGGGAATATGTGCTCCCATCACTTATCAATAGGCTTCCAGTTAATTTGTTTGATAAGATTAAAAACACTTATAACATTAAATATGTAAGGGCAACCTTATGACGGCCGACTGGCGCAGTGGGCAGCGACCCTGCTTTCTAAGTCCTAGGCCGTGGTTTCGATTCCCACAACTGGAAAATGTTTGTGTGATAAACATGATTGGTTTTCAGTGTCTGGGTGTTTATCTGTATATTATAAGTATTTATGTGTATTATATTCATACAAATATTCATCACCTATCTTGGTACTCATAACACAAGCTACACTTACTTTGGGGCTAGATAGTGATGTGTGTATTGTCGTAGTATATATATATATATATTAAAAAAAAAAAAAAAGAATTTTGTTGTAAAATAACTTAATCAGTGGGAATGTTGCGTGGGGTAGGGATCTGGTATGTCATCTATGTACAAGTTGTAATCATAAACTTGCGATGTTGTGTACTGACTACGGGTAGGGTTGTGATTGCAACTCAAATATTTTTTTTAATTATCATTAATCTATACCTTGTCACATAAACTCTGTGTGGTTTGAGATGAGGTGAGTGACCTAGTTGTCGTTAATTGTTTTACTCTTAAGTTGACCAATAAAAAAAAAAACTATGCTGCTTGGCGTCAGAAATAAATATGGCGAGAGAACTTCCACAAGACGCATTGCTACTCCTCTTTTTCATATAGTGAATTTAATCTATAAAGTAGGTAGACTAGACAGATCTGTTGACATTTATGGCTTCATTTCCCCATAAACAATAAATAACCCTAGGCCAACCAAAATCATTAGAACCGTATAATAGGCGAGTTTGTTTTATAGCTGCAAGCCGAATTAGTGGGAATTTATAATGCCAGTCGAATTGCAACGTTACGTTTCAAGTAATTAGGTTCATTTTGCTTACAATGTTAATGGCCTTCCGTACCGCCTAATGAGCACCCTTGTCATTTTGCTAAACATATACAACATTGCCTATAGCGTTTGACTTAACGTTTGCAAGCATAAAATAACGTCACCAGAAAATAATTTAAAAAATATACGACATAAAAAAATCTCCCCATTAAATCCAAGAAAAGGGATATAATTTACTTTCTTTAAAATCTACTCTTTTTTTTGCTCACGGAGGCAGGCGAATCTATAAAGATGCCCGACGTCAGGGAAGATCGGGTTATTTGGAAGTGGCCATCCTTGTCACATATTGACGGCCGATTCGCGCAATGGATAGTGACACTGCTAGAGTCCAAGGCTGTGGGCTCGATTCCCACTGGAAAATGTTTGTTTGTTGTTTGTTTGTAGTCTTTATTGCACACACACATTTATACAAATTAAACACAAATACCGAAGAAACTTAGAAAATAAAATAGAGCGTCCAAAGGCGGTCTTATCACTAAAGCGATCTCTTCCAGGCAACCTTTGACGTTAGGAAAAACGAATGTTCGTGTGATATACATAAATATTTTTCAGTGTCTGGGTGTTTATCTGTATATTAAAAGTTTGTTATTCATAAAAATATTTATCAGTCATTTTAGTAGGTACCCTTAACGCAAGCTACGCTTAGTTTGGGGGTAGATGGAGATGTGTGTATTTTCGTAGTATATTTATTTATTTATTTATTTATATTTGGGAGAATCCAGGATCTTCTAAGAAAGCACCGGTGCGTCACTTGTACAACGCATGTAGAGCTCGTCCCGGAGGAAAATAATCCCCCTGACTCATGTGCCTCGCTATGGGCTACTGGAAGTCGATGTTGCGGGGAATTATGAATACAAACAGCAAGATTCCCCACTCTGTTCGACCAGACGCTCATTCACCCATCTTGGTTACTTGTCCACCTGCTAAAGAAAACAGGGCAGGGCACAATGGCATAGAATTCCTGATGCGCTTCAAAAACGTGGCAGCGCCAACACCACCCTAAAAGTATTATTGTATTGCGCTCGGAGAGCGTTGCAAGATTTTTGTGAGTATTTAGCCCACAGGTTGCATGTGTGAAAGCCTGTGCAATACGCTACGTTTGAACAGTGTATAGTGAACAGTTAATAATGTCCATGATATTTAAATTGGTACACTCTTTCTATCAGTGTACTACTAAGCAAAATGTGTGGGACTTTTCTAGGTACCTTATTCTCGGCCTCAAACACCATCACAACACTTTTTTTTAAATTAGATCATAACTTTCCCATGACTATCAGTTTTCTGAGGCTGCAGATAGATGCAATCAAAAGCACCATGTAATTACATAAACTCATAAAAATCTTTATTTGGAACAGTTGCAATGGCACTTAAAATATGGCAATATCATGTGTATGTGTTGTGTGCGTGTGTATGTGTGTTTGAATGAATGAATGAATGAATAAATTTTTATTGTACACCAAAGAAAAAAAGTAGGTATATAGATATAAATACAGAGCAGGAGAGTACAATTTGGTGGCATTATCGCTACTTAGCGATTTACTTTTTTTATTTACTTATTTTACTGAAAAATAAACATAAATTTCCCGAAGCCACAATGTCGGAACGTGAAATGTTTTATTTACTTATTTCATTTTATAAGCCCATATGCACATGAGAAGCGAGCCATCGATATTGAATTCAAAGCCTTTAAAAGGCAACGCAACTGTGAAATTAGTTACCTATTCAATCGCCTGATCCATGATGAGGCTGGTTTGTTCCACTTTGCGAATTATATATAGTGTTATTATATAACTCCTGATAGTAGAAATATACATTTAGTAAACTAATGAAATATTATCTTTTAATCCAAGCAATAAGATTTACTTTTTTGTCGTGGTGGAAAAGCTTTATGGCTACCTCTGTCCTTTTAGACAGGACAGAGGTTATGTGGGACTCGTTTATCCAAACTAAAAATCACCGCGGCATGTCCCTCTCGTTGGCATTACTAGACCTCCGGAGAACCCGTTGTATACTTCCCAGAAATAAGATTAACCCAACTATTATTTATGAGAAAGTTCTCAAAGATGGATAGTTATATGTTTGTTAAACTCTCACGCTAAAGATATATGCAGTCACCCAATTTTTTTAGATATATTTTAAAGTTCAAACAATTCCATTAAACATAATTTTCATCTAACTCTAACGAGCAGAGCATGCCAAGCTAGCTTTTACATGGCAGATTTTTTCCGACCCACTTGGTAATCATTATATTTTGGACAATTTATACAATATCTTTGTAAATTATTGCCTATTTATAATTCTGCTGTATAACCTATATTACTGTAAAGTTTTCTCGGAATTCGTTCAGTAGTTTTTGCGTGACAAACTAGCAAACATCTATCCATCTATCAAACAAACTCGCATTTATAATATTAGTAGGATAGGATGGGTTACATAAAACGTCTAAGTGGAGTAAACCTGTATTTGAGGCTTCCATGCCTCAGGCTGTTATTCAAATTCGATATAATAAACTCGGGATTATGGTTTGGGGTTCGGGTGTCTTATTGGCTGGATATCTGTGTTCACACCGATACACATGAATTCCGTGTGGTTAGTGTAAAGGGAAGTTCACGTGTTTGCAAAATTACTTTTATTTGAAGACCAACTACTAGCGGTAAGCGCTATTTTAAGTGGGTGGTTCCAAGTTTGATCCCAGACAGGGGTAATTTGGTATTTCAAAGATTTCGGTTTTTCTGGTCTTGACGTGGCTGGTTACAACCCTACGGACAATTTTCCGCCAAGAGATTTAGCGTTCCGGTACGATTTCACCTACAAACCGATTAGGAGTATGGTTTTAACATAATTGCCGTGCCCACTGGGCGGTAATCGTATAATTAACGCACAGAATACTTATTCTTGAATGTGTTAGAATATAATGAAAGAAACAGCTTTATAATTATCAAATTTGATTATGATTTATCGTAAAAGTATACTCACATTAAATATACGGACCATTGTCATATAAAAGTTTTAACTAAGATCGTATTTCAAGATTCGCTAATCAAAAAAATCTCTTACATGCAGTGCATTGGGTCCATAAACAGAGAAGACGTCCCGAGCACGTCTCACTTCACATCAGCGAAATATTGCTAGCTCACAAACTTTTACCATTTTCATAACTTTTCACATTCTGTGGATTACCGTTACCATTTAATACTGTGAACCACCAGCTCAGTTAACAGTTCAGGGGTAAATTGCAGTGGAATTAAAAAAACAACGGTAGCCTCTCAACATATACCTGGCTATAGTTCCCTATACATGAAACCTCTGCTACGTATGCTTCGCTAAGCTTCCCTCGCTACGTATCCATCGGCACATAATATCTTTCGCTACGTTTCCCTATCGATGGGACCCTTGCTACGTATGCTTCGCTACGCTTCCCTCGCTACGTATCCATCGGCACATGTCCTTCGCTACGTTTCCTTATCCTTTCGATCCTGGCTACGTATGTTGCGCTACGCTTCCCTTGCTACGTATCGTACGGCACATATACTTCGCCACGTTTCCCTATCGATTAGACCCTTGCTACGTACGCTTCCTTACCTCACTTTGTATACCAAACTATTCTCCTACCTAGCTCGGTATCTCCCGCTACGTATCCTTGCTACATTTCCCTATTGTATTAAATGATGATATAAATAAAACAAATACATAATTATATTATGAAAATACACATATCACCATCTAGCCCCAAAGTAAGCGTAGCTTGTGTTATGGGTACTAAGATGGCTGATGAATAATTTTTTGAATAATAAACATAAATACTTATAAAATACAGATGAACACCCAGATGCTGAAATACTTTTTATTCTGCTACCATCCTTGACTGCATCATCACTTACAACCAGGTGAGAGTATAGTTAAGGGCTAACTAGTTCTTCTTCTTAGGGTGCCGTCTCCTTACGAAGGTTGGCAATCATTAGGGCTATCTCTACCTTGGACACCGGTGCTCTAAATAATGATTTGGTCCTCTTTCCAAACCATTGTCGTAGATTTTCGAGCCATGATATTCTTCTTCGGTCAGGCCTTCTTCTGCCTGCCACTTTACCTTGTACGGTACGCTAACTAGTTATGGAATTAAAAAAAAAATAATAATAAGATAACCTGTATACTATCTGCAAGGCTAGCACGGGCAGAAGACAAAAATTATATCCCCAGACAAGGGTTATATTCACAGAAGCATAATCCCGTTTATTTTAACACATTGATTATTTGGATATTATTTTCACTTTTGCGTCAATGCTTTGAGAGTTAATAAAGCTGTGGGAGAAGATACATTTTTATCCTCTCCCCGGGGACATATTTGTCCTCTGCCCCTACTAGCCGTGCATGTAGGGGTAGGCTATAAACTAGCAGGCTGCAACTCAAATTTAACGAAGGCAAATCTGCGAAGCACAACTAGTCTATATATATAACGACGACATATATATAATCGACGGTCGATTGGCGCAGTGGGCAGCGACCCTGCTTTCTGAGTACAAGGCCGTGGGTTCGATTCCCACAACTGGACAATATTTGTGTGATGACCATGAATGTTTTTCAGTGTCTGGGTGTTTATCTATATACTATAAGTATTTATGTATATTATTCATAAAAATTATTCATCAGTTATCTTAGTACCCATAACACAAGCTACGCTTACTTTGGGACTAGATGGCGATGTGTGTATTGTCGTAGTATATTTATTATTTTATTTATATTTATTATATAAAAGAAAGTAGTGTTAGTTACACTATTTATAACTAAAGAACGGCTGTACCGATATAGATGAAAATTAGTGGGTGGGTAGCTCAGAGCCAGGAGACGGACGTAGGATACTGTTTATCCCGTTACACAGCGTTCCAGTGTGAGTTGACATAAAATGTCAGTCCTTATATCTATATCTATGAAAAAAAGTCGTGTTAGTTACACCATTTATAACTTCAGAACGGATGGACCGATTTTCATTATTTTTGATTTGTTTGATTCCTGTTAATCCGGAATAGGATAATAAGGATTAAAACACATTTTATTTTTTTTAATTTAAAATCTAAACAATTATCTAGCCGTTCATTAGTAACAAAACACAACTGACAGCGCACGTTCAAGTTGTCTATACCTAATCGTAAAACTATTGATGTGATCTATAGAGAGGTTCCGGAATAAGATGAGTTTTCGTATTGTACTTTATAAAGACATTGAGATGTAAAATATATTAAGGCGAAATGAACTTCGCGGGGATAGTTAGTACAGTATAAAATCGATAATCATAATAACGGTTCGCTCTACTCCAGCAAACTGTTTAACCAATACATTATGTATCTATTAATTCAACTGAAGTCAGTGGTTTCTAACCGACCTTACTTCCCAAAGTTTCGGTGTTCAATTTAATTTGCTCGGGTTACCGTTAATTTGTTCCAATACTATTTTAGCTTGGGCCAATAATTCACCAAGCCCCTTTGTGGTTGGAATGTTCACAATCTAATAATTATATTACTAGAAGACATACATACGTACGTACATTAAACTCAACCCTCAATAATCTAATGGAAGCTTTGAAATCAGTTTAGTGAACTTTGATTGGTGTAAGCGATAAACCCTAAGTGCGTGCTTACGTATAAGTAGAGTCACATAAAAAGGGTGCTCGAAAAAATTTGAAATTAAATAATTTATACTTTTCCCTTACTTGTTTCTTCCATCAAGGGATGTTTTTATTTTATTTATTTATACTCTTTATTTGTACACCTATCAGAAAAACCAGACAAAAAAAAGGACAAACACATGAAGAATGAAGCAGGATACAAAAGGCGGCCTTATCGCTAAGTAGCGATCTCTGACAGGCAACCTTAGGATGTCTAGATGTCGCATAAATACATATAAACATCCAGACACTGAAAAATATAAGGTTGCTTCTTATTTATTTTCAAATGATAGTGAGAGATGGTAATAACAAAAAGAACACTTGGCTAGGTTTGTTGTGGGCTTCTTAGACTTAGGTGCGTTTGGAACCCTCGTAGCTTTAGTTTTAAGTTTACGCCTTTTTTACGTAATGTAGTTATCGCCATCACTACTCACTGCTATAAACTCATTTTGTATGTAATGAACGCATCAAAAGTGCCATCTATGTGCCTATTTGAATAAAGAACTATTTGGCTTTGACTTTCGTAGTTAATTGATTCTCAAATCACTGTAAACAAACAAAAAAGAATCGAACTTATAGCTCCCTTATTCTCTTTGCCACCACATCAATGTAAATTAAAAAAAATAATCTTAAAAATGAAATAGTTGAAACAGGTTCTCATTTCTTTAAATATATTTTTAATTAATGGCAAAGTTTTTTCTTTAGTGTAAAAGTTGAAAATAACTTTCTATTAAACATCTACTTCGTGAGATAAAATTAATTCCCTCTGGAAAATACGTCTACATTTCTGTGCAAATAACAGATTACTGTTAGAACACACTTAAAACATAAAAAAAAGGTTCGGCAAGTTAAGTAAAAGAACGTTTTGAGTTTGTTTACATTGCGCCGATCCGTCTTTCGCTGCGGTCCCTAAATCAAATTGTCGCTCTGAAACCATTTTCCGTACCAAATTATTTTCGTGAGGATGAAACAGATCTTTTAACAGCACTTTTTTAATATTTTTTGTTTATGTATATATTTTTGACAACCTCCCTGGCGCAACGGTGAGCGCTGTGAATTTAAGTAGAAGGTCCCTGGTTCGATTCCCAGCAGGGGCAATTTGGGAATTTATAATTTCTGAATTTTCTCTGGTCTGGTCTGGAGGGCTTTGGCCGTGTGACCACCCTACCGACAAAGACGTGCCGCTAAGCGATTCACTAGAAAGGCCATAGCCATAGACCAAAAAGTCTCCTACCAGACCAAAAAGTCATTAATCGTAATATTAGCTGAGTAATACTATGGCCCATAACAGCTGTGTTAAAAGAATCTCTCAACGTGGGTGTTTGCTCATAATCACCATGCTGTGCAGACGGGCTTGTTATCGCTGTAGTTGGTAGTAGTAGCACCGAGGACGCTGCTGTCCGTGCTCCGTGTATTCTCTTAGTCAACCCGAGGGAAGAGGAGAGGTGGTGACATCTGTATTCTGATCTGCCGTGACCGCATCATCATCATATCACCCCATTACCGGGCCACTACAGGGCACGGGTCTCCTCCCACAATGAGAAGGGGTAAAGGCTACAGTCCAACACACACCTTTGAGAACATTATGGAGAACTCTCAGGTATGCTGGTTTCCTCACGATGTTTTCCTTCACTGTTGAAGCAAGTGATATTTTAATTGCTTGAAACGAAAAGATAGAGGTGCGTGCTGGTATAAATTTGATTTTCAATTTGTTACATTTATAATACAAAATTTGAAATAAATCTAACTATATAATGTAACGTATGTACACCCAGTTTGGGCGCAGCTATTTTTTTTTAATTTTACAAATTTATGAATTTTAAAACCATAAGTAAGACATCGTATAGGAGGTAATTTATTTGATATGGAGATGCTCAGAATCAAAAAAAAATCATGCACAGTACCAGCAAAGCTTTGCTCCATGAGGTATTTCTTAAATATTTTATTCGGAATTTTTTAAATATTTCATAGGGATTCAAACTTATCCCTCCGAAAGTGAAGTCGAAGTCCTACCCATTGGGCTATCACGGCTTGCTAGCCGTGACCACACGGCTCCAAAATTAATTATCACGTCAAAAAGCCGTACATGAATGAAAACGCAATCTCTCACTAGGAGCCCATAACGCGTGTGGGGTAACGTAGCAAGGAACTAATTAAAAACAAATACAGACGTGGCTCGCTTATTTACTCCGTCGTGGTTTATAGTATTAACAGACGAGCCAATTTTGCTGTTATCAGACGTCCCAACTATGTAGTAGATCTTGGTTTGACAGCGTGTATATAGGCTCTTTTTAATTGACTACAAATTCTGCCCTCAACTCTCATCGCAGTCCAAAAATGGTAGCGGACTACCATGTGAATGGTATGACAGTTATATTATACCCCTAATTTGTTTCTACGTGGCATTCTAATGCAACGCTCAAGCCCTAAGTGTCACGTCCTTGTCCGTAGGATGGTGTCTTTCTTTTATACCTACTTCACCTTCGGGGGTCCGAGTTCTAATACTAGCGCGCACCTGAAACTTATGTGCGTTTTAAGCAATTAAATAATAAATAAATAAATAAATAAATAAATAAATAAATAAATATACTACGACAATACACACATCGCCATCTAGCCCCAAAGTAAGCGTAGCTTGTGTTATGGGTACTAAGACAGCTGATGAATATTTTTTTATGAATATAATACACATAAATACTTATAATATACAGATAAACACCCAAACACTGAAAAACATTCATGTTCATCACACAAACACTCTCCAGTTGTGGGAATCGAACCCACGGCCTTGGACTCAGAAAGCAGGGTCGCTGCCCACTGCGCCACTCGGCCGTCAATTAAAATATCACTTGCTTCAACGTTGAAGGAAAACAATATCCTGGTGGCGAAGTACAGCAATATCCTGGTGAATCCAACCAAGTTGGGCCATCTGTTAATAGCATTAGTGCATCGTGGTCTAAGAGTTTGAAACCACGCCTTCTGCTGATGGGGGTGGAGATAGTCGCAGAAATTTATGCACAAAAGTTAAAACTTCAAAGTAGAGTTTTATTTTTATTTTATAATTAACTGACCGTAACTTTATATACGTAGTGAGTAAACAAGATTTTTAATGAGTTTATCGCATTTAACTACGATTTTCTTCGTGATAACCATGATAAAGTACTTGCGAAGTGTATATCAAATTAAGCACAATTTTCATAATATATTATGGATTTCCGCAAAGTAACGCCTGCTTCTATCCAATAGAGATGAGTGCGTTCAAACATAGCAAAAAATTGGTTGTCTGTAACGTCGGTTTACGGACGATAGTTGAACGTGACAACGCCATAAGTAAATACTGATGGAATGGTTGCATTTTTCAAAAGAAAATTTTATTTGTTTGATAGATATTTTGTATGGATATAGAGAAGTAGGTAAATGGAAATCACAATTGAATTGATCAAGTTACATTTATTTGTACGCATAAATACAATTATGTAAATTTTTTATCACAATTGACACCACATTAACTTTTCACTGCACTTCATACTTGACGAAAACATGAAAATGTATTATTGTGCCTCTTTGTCGCTCGTTCCGAGCTCTCGCTTGCACTTCACTTAAATGGAACGCCTCAAAGCGAGGTAACGCCGCATGAGTGATGTTTTTTCGTGTGTGCAGCTGGCTCCATCGAATTATAAGACGTTGGCACCTCAAAAACTTTCAGTTTTATCATCAGTAATGATACCACAAAGTTGTTAGCTGCAACACCCTTTACGATCCGATCGACTAAGTTATTATGTTGATGCATTCTTTCATATTCATAATACCTTACAGCACATATTTACTTAACATAATATTAGATCCTACATTTTACAGCATATTGCCAGGATATTAAAGCCACACTATTCGCTTGTGACGTTTGAATTGCGCGTAAAACTGGGAAATGGGTTAGAGTTTGTGATGAATAAGGCTTTTTGCACACAAACATGTCATTGGTATACAATTTGTAGTAATAAGGCCGCTCACGGCCAGAATTAGTACCTACCTAATTAGTAAATATTCTCGGGAGCTTCAAAAACTTATACCATCTAGTGCTCCGGTGATAAACCACCTTGGCCTTGCCATGTCTTTGAGAACAATATGAAAAACTCACAACTATATTTCCAAAAGGTTAGTGCCGGAGATCGAATGGAAATTAAAAATATTTTCCAGTTGTGGGAATCGAACCCACGGCTTTATACTGCTGAGGAACCAGAGTCCTGCCCACTGCGCCATTCTGCCATTCGCCTGACTAAATACAACACAGCACACGAGGTATTTTGTGTTATGTAAAAATAATAATATAGTATACAAATTACCTCCAAAAATGTGCGTAAGCGCCCTTATTTCATCACGCTACTCACACCTAAACACCGAAAGCCGTAAACCAAACTTGGACAGTTAAAATTTAACCATCAAGTTAAGTTGGGCGCCGTAATATACTACACCGTAAAACTACGACTGCCATGCAGTTTGGGGAATATTTAACTACGGTTGTTGACAGAAGTTGCTCAAATATTTTTACTAGCATTTTGTAGCAACATACAGTATTTGTAGGTCGCATGCAAATTAAATTTTTTTTTTTTTAAGGGACATGTCCGACTGAATACCTGCTGTTGCCCGCGACTTCGTCCTTCTTCGTCGCTTCTTTTGGGTTTATAAATTTATTGTTTAGAACCAAAACATTTTTTTTTAATGTTTGTAGACGAGCGACTAGAAGATTTGCTTTTGATTTGAAGGAGCTCATATTGCAGGTACTGGGGAAAATGGAACCTGGAAGACATTCCAGATCCTTGCGGTGCGAATCAGAGACGAAGATGCAAATCGCTTCGTACGCGACCGTGGTATATCAACCACATAGGAACGCAATCCTTACGGTGCCTCGCGGTTCATAAAAAAAAATCCAATACATGAAAAAATAAATCCACCACCGCCGTTATCACAAATGGCCTACACACTATTCTTAGGTTCGATCGCAAACAATGAGACACGAGATTTCTATATAAAACGTAATGATAACAATTTTTATTTCAACCGAAATTTATGGCAATCAATGTACCAACTATAATATTAGTATTACCAACTATAGTATTAGGATGGTACGCATGCATTCGATCGTTGCCCCATATGCCTTGCGACTTGCTGTTATTTGCGAAGTGTCATGTTCTTTATCTCCGACAATATTTATCAGATCTTCATAAAAATTAGATAACACATGCTTGTTAGGATACACTTTAAAAAAAAAAAAGAATTATTTAAATCGGTTCAAATCTAACGGAGCTTTGAAGTAAAATTGATAAAATTTTCATCCCGCTTCTCGGAGGAAACTTATTGTTAATACAAAGTATCCTCTATGTTGACCCGGAAGATCAGCTACCACTATACCGAATTTTATTTAAATCCATTCAGTAGTTTTCACGTGATGCCCGGACATACGGACATTTTTTGTACTCAGTATCAATTACAAAGAATCCCCCGGTAAAAAAATTCAAAAGTACGAAAATCTTTCAGTTACAGTTTTATTATAAGTATAGATAACGTATCTTTTAACTTATCCTGCTATTTTACCAGATGGTAAAAGCTGATGGGTAGGATAACCCGGAGTATTGCATCTCAATTGGTTTGTACGCGGCATCGGAACTCTAAATCGCTTGACGAAATGTTATTGTTGTACGGACGGCAACTATCCATAGCCAAAGCGTGCAATTATACCAGACCAAAGAAAATTTACTTACCACCAGACAAAAAATACAATGTTGAACTTAATAGATTAATGACAGTATAGACGTACAGCTTTTTGTGACCGACATGTCCTGGGAGAGTAAAGTTATGTTTATTTCTGCCTCCAAGTTGCTTCGAGGGGCGTAGTTACGCGTGTAATTACAGTCACATAACGGTTATAGCCTAGGGATAAGAGCTTCAGCTTGAGCTATGTGCGTTTTAATTTAAGCAATATATATATATATATATATATATATATATATATATATATATATATATATATATATACATATATACTTATCGCCATAAAATCACTTCTAAAAAAAAAAGAATTATTTAAATCGGTTCAAATCTAACGGAGCTTTGAAGTAAAATTGATAAAATTATGTTATATTTTACGTGCAATGTACGCATCAAAAGTGCCATATATGTGCCTTTTTGGATAAAGAAATATTAGATTTTGATTTTATCACTTGCTTTAACGGTGAAGGAAATATCGTGAGACAGAGTAGTATAGGCAGCCTGTACGCCTGAAAGTTATCGTTATCTGTCTAGTTCGTTAAATCCTTACAAATATCATAACTGCGAAAATGTGTTTGTTTGTTTATTTGCCCTTTCTCAATTAAATTTGATCCTTGACATTGTAAAAAAACCGTAACAAACGCGAACGAAGATCGCGGGCAATGGGACAAGTACATTAAGGATATATTGAAATTACTACTAAAAGGAAAATAATAATAAAGAAAAGAAAGTAGAAGTGCATATAGACCTGATATAGTGCTAGTCAATCGATCAGTGCGCCATGTAATATTTGTTGACATGACTATTCCACATGACGATAATTTGGTTAGAGTATCGCAGTGGTCAGTGGCGTGCATAGAGGGTATGCAAAAGGTATGCAGATGATATAAAA
Organism: Pararge aegeria; assembly: GCF_905163445.1. NCBI lineage: Eukaryota > Metazoa > Arthropoda > Insecta > Lepidoptera > Nymphalidae > Pararge > Pararge aegeria. Next base: position 1,938,481 of record NC_053200.1, on the reverse strand, counting down.
TGAAGAAAATCTCCAGTACGATTTATAAAAAACTTACGGAGAGGCATTAAAAAGAGTAAGTAAGAGTTATAAAAAGCACCTTATGTATTTGTAACTCGTACCGATGATTTTCTTTGTTTTATATCTGTGCATACCGTTTATGCACGTCGATGATAGTACTGGACCGCAAAAGACGCTTACGAGATTACCGCCAAGTGGAGTTTTGAGTCAACAGAAAAAAGTTTCGTGAAAAGCTTCGACCAACATCTTAAGAAGCTTTCGCTTGGCTGTTGGATAAAGATGCGTATACAGAAGGTAGTTCTTTAAACGGACCTTATTTTCAGTAGGTTGTTTGGATACTCAAAAGGGTTTTTTTTTATAAATTTTTAATAGCGTTTTTTTATAAAATTTCATATCATTAGAAAATTAAGTACAGGTTGTTTGAACTTCATGCTGTTAATACTCAGGGTCCTAAATAGGAACTAAGATTTGCGAAGGGTATTTTTATAAATCTCATTGGACGCCATAACGTTGCGATATATCAGGGCAGCAGTTAGTAGCGATTATCGAGACAGTTAAGACAGATTTATTTTGACAATAAAAGTAAACACCAGTGCGCCACCGCTCGCCATTAGTGAGAGGGATTCCTTGGACCGATGGTGGAAGTTAATAACTGGATGCATTCCTTGTTTAATACTTTCCTTAACTGTAGTAATTTATTTTAAAATAGCGTCAGCGTCCCTGTTTCTGAGTCCAAGGCCGTGGGCGAATACCCACAACTGGACAATGTTTGTTTGATGAACATAACGTTTTTTAGTGGCTGGGTGTTTATCTATATAAATAAGTATTTATGTATACTATTTATTCGTAGGTTAAATGCAAGGCGTAAACCTCCCTTTGCGTGGGCTAGATGGAAGACAAGGTATTCGGCAAATAACTTTTTATCTCGTGCGTGCAATACTTTCAACAGCAAATATTGTGAGATGGATATTTTTCTCATCAAAATTGGCACTTTTAGGAAATTTATTATGGCATAATAAGTATTATATAAGCTTTAAAGTATTAGTTTTTTTTTTGTTTTTAATTTAATTTGGTCGTATAATTTTCACTTGGTAGGTACTTATTCCTAAGCAATTTTTAGGATAATTTAGGTTAATATTATCGTTTATGTATAACTAAGTTGTGGAAACTTCATATAAAAATACGGCATTACTTTTATGTGTAACTAGCTGTTGCTTGCGACTTGGTCTGCGTCTGATTTTGTTATTGATGTGGCATTAAATGTAGCTGTAGTTATAAAAATATTGGGCAAAATTAAACAAATACTATACCTCTATAGTACAAAAATAATTATTTAAATCTGTTTTAATTTGTCGGAGTTATAGTGTAAAATCGTCAAAAACTTTCATCCCGTCTCCCAATGGAACCAAGCTTAATGCCTGGATAAAAAGTATTACTTCTAACACTTCCATGAGTATGTGTACAAAGTTTCATGAGGATCGGTTTAGTAGTTTTTGCGTGAAAGCGTAACAGCAAACGGCTTCTTCAGGATAGCATCACTATTTTTTCCGCATTTGTCAAAATCGGTGCAACGGAGTTTTAGATGAGAAAAATGAATGCAAAATGCAAAATGTAAATTGTTGATGTTGGAAAAAAGCAACTGTTGAGTTTCTTGCCGGCTTCTTCTCGGTAGAATCTGCCTTCCGAACCGGTGGTAGAATCACTACAAACAGACAGACTTGACGTTTCAAAAGTGCTTATATTAGGCCTACTTGAATAAATAAATGAATTTTGAATTTTGATGGACGTGGTTTTTTGGATAGGCATAGTTGAAATATTATAAAGCTTTTAAATTTTGTTTGGTTGAACGCGCTAATCTCAGAAAATGCTGTTTCGTTTTTTTTTTCGATTTGTAGTAACAATTATTGCTATATAATATCACGCTACTAACATAAATGAGAAATGTTGCAAAAACTGCAAAAATACCCTTTTTAAGATATTCTGATCCGTGCGATGCGTGAACGGTAAACGTTACGCCAAATGACGGAAGTAAGTAAGTATATTGGAATTGTCGGAATTGTTGTTTCTTTAAAGTTCTATAAAACAGTCCGCGACAACATACGACTATTTTTTGTATTTGAAGTCGCGCGGGTCCGTTAGTATTTCAATAAAAATTTTCGCTATGTTTCAATATATTCCAATTGCAAGAATACAACAATTTACTTGAAATTTCTTAACAAAACACATTTCCGCTTCACGCTCCATATTCGGGCCACAATCGTATTAGTTGATGGTAGGGTCAGAGATTTGGAAGAAATGTTTTCAACTTACGCCTCGGCTCAAACGGTTTGATTGTCAGAAGAAAATGGAATGAACCGGAAACTCAGAGGAAGGAGAAATTTGGGCTGGCAGATAATTTCTTAAGGGTAAATCCCAACGGTTAGATAAGTTATAATGGAATTCCGAGGAAACAAGGTAAGTCTTTTTGTGTGTTCCCAAATTGCTAAATAAAGTTGGACAGAAGTCAACTTCAGGGAGAAATCCATTATCGCTTTGTGGCGATGATTGATTATATCATTCAGGCTCCGGTCAATGTGACATTTAGGTTTACTCGCAACGTTTTATATTGTCTATGGTTTGTCTTTTTCATACTTACTCATCTACAACTAAACCAAATTTTATTTAAATCTGTACATTTTGATAAATCGAAACCTACGCAGCTTCAACTTCATCTCTTCGAAAAAGGGTGGTGAGACGCAGACGAACGAATGGACAGAAATAAAACGGAGTGATCCTAAAAGGGCTCTAATTAGACCAATATTTTCAGTTAAAAACTGATCATTAATACTCACATCTACTTTGCTAGATTCATTTTAATACGTGTAAGTAAATAAAAAAAATCTAGGTTAAAGATTAACATAACTATTTAATGTATCATATCGGGAAAATCTAATACAGAACACGAAAATAATTGGAATGGAAAAAAATATGTAACAATACTCTCGCAGAATATAAGAGGAAAAACGAAAAAATAGCAAAAGAATTAAGGAGCAACGTTACGCAATCACTTCCGCACTAAAAGCCGTCGTACATAAAGTGCTTGTAATAAAAATAAAAATCAAAAGAGTATAACAAAATGTCCGATATATTCTCTATTCGAGGAATAACATTCACCATTTTCATTGGTCGCTATAAATGAGAATGGGGAAGAATTCACTGCTGAGCGGCAGAGGCGAGTCGTAAAACAGTAGGATTAGAGGGTGGACACACTTTTGTAGCCGCGTGGCCACTAAAGTAGAGGCATTTAATCTAAACTATTGTCAGTCTCCCGAGCGTGGATGCTCGAATGAAAATAATGAGGTCTTAGCAATAATTCACTGCAAAGTCAACATCTCCGTCCAACCGGTCCCAGAGTGATAGTGATGTCTAACATCATAGACACACATTTTTTCAATCTTTACACCCCCCAGGTGTGAGAAGAGATCTCTACGTGATCAAATCAGAAATGAGGAGATCCGTAGAAGAACTAGAGTTACCGGCAGACGAAGCTGAAGTGGCAAACGGCATTGCGCATAGCTCAGAGAACCGATGGACGTTGAGGTCTTAAGGTGCTGGAATGGAAACCCCGCACCGGTAAACGCAGCGTAGGTCGGACCCAACGAGGTGGGCGAGACGCTGGGAGCCGCTGGAGGCAAGGAACTTCCTACAAAAGATCTTTTCCAGCAGTGGACGTCGATTTGTTGAAATGGTGATGATGATGATTGCAAATTAAGAAATAAAAAAGGTTAAAAATTATTTTAAAAAATATTCAATTTTTTAATCATGATTTCTAACGGCTAGTAAATCCATAAAATTAAAGCTCAGTGGAATATTCTATTTTTAATATTACCTTAGAAATAACAGCGTTGAGGAGAAGATATTATCTTTCTATCATTTTTTAAACTCTCATCACCTCCATCTAGTTCCGTGGCCCGCAGCCCCTAAAACTCACAACTAGCGCTCCCACAGGCCATTGCCGGAACTATAAAACAGGGCCGTAATAAAATGGGTCCCTTTAGCCGCATGCATACATCACTGATCATTTATGTAACATCCATTGAGTTTTCAGTACCTCACACCGAATGCCACTACTAACTCACGCACCAATGGAAGCCGTTTCATACAGTTTCATAAGAGGTACATTAGGGGTACTTTTTTATAGTTACGCCCTCGTTTTTGGAGGTGCAAAATATTTGATGGGCCATATATAAGTTTTTACGATGTCACGCGGTGTAATTAAGGGTATATTGTTTTCTAACGATGCTGATGGTGGTTTTTGAAATGTTTTGAAATGTTTATTCGGCGGGCGAATTAATTGTGGGTTTTGTGAACACTTGTGGGTTAAAGTCGCGTGGGACTTGTTTAACGCTCGGAGGCCGTTTAAAACCGTATATAATTTCTATGTTAACGGCAAACTTTATTGCGTCTTATTTCTCTCTTCTTATTCTCACAAGCAACCAAATGTAAGTCTCCTCTCAGAATGAATCTTCTAATATTTATATTGTTACAGAATGGACTGTTAAAATATAAATATTAGTAGCAAAAATAAACTCGTGCAGTTTTCTAGGCTACATAAAATTGCCAAGTCATTCAAGGGCAATTGTATATTATTTTATAACAAATTAGCGAATGAAATCTTTAAGATGTCTCTCAATAAGTTCAAAGTTTATATAAAACGTAAGCTTACAGAAAAATCCTATAACTTTAAGGATTACCTAAACAATGAAAAAGCTTGGGTGTGAATTGCTCTAACTTCATAGGGTAATATAAGTTTACTGTGAGATGGTGTTAACAAAAACAAAATTTACCCGGCTAAGTTTGTTGTGGGCTCTTCTTAGACCAGGGCGCGTTTGGAACCCTCGTAGCTTTAGGTTTAAGTTGGCGAATGAAGTTTCCACCATCCCAAATTTCTTTATTCATGTAGGCCTATCACAGGCACTTATGAAGCGTTCACACTATATGTTTACATAATTATAAGAACTTCGTTCGCCAACTTAAACCTAAATCTACGAGGGTTGCAAACGCGCCCTGGTAGAAGAGCCAACCACAAACTTAGCTGGGTAATTTTTTTTTGTTATCTCCACCATTTTTTAGATAACCGAGCTGGCCAAGTGAGGATTGGTAGACTTCGCTCGCCTTTGGGACATGATAATTGTGATAAGGCTTATTAGCCTGACAATAGATTATAGACTGAAAAGTCTATACTTTCATCTTTATCTCTTTCTTTATCTCAACTCTCAAATCGGAATAAATTTGTCTTATCGCAGCTAGATTTTTATATGCTAAATTAGTTCCTTGTTTTGTTTATTTCTAATTTTATTTTATAATTATTAATTAATGTAATTTTAATTGAACCATTATAAAAAATAATTATTAAATTAGAATTACATTAATTAATAAATTATAAACATAAAAAAAATATTTTAATTATTGTATACTGTCGTTACATTTATTAAGTACAAGAATAATGATTTAAATCGGTTATCATTTGACGGAGCTATGGTGTTAAATCGTTAAACATTTTGATCCCCTCTCCCAAAAGAACTAAGATTAATTACGGGATAAAAAATTTCCTATGTTACTTCTGATACATCCAGGTATATGTGTGCAAAGTTTCATGATGATCGGTTAAGTAGTTTTCTCGTGAAAGCGTAACAAAAAAATTACAATCACATTTATAATATTAGAAGGGAAGTACGAATGTTATACAAATACTGCAATTAGCACTGAAAAGCGTAGTGGGCATCTCAGAGCAGTGTTGCCAATGTACAGCATAATGAGTTTGTGGCCAATTGTCATATTAATTTACCTAGTACTTACTGTGTTTTTGTTTTTTGGAACTATTTGTAACATCATAATTAAGCATGCCAATAAAGTTTTTTATTATTACTAGCTAACCCGCGCAACTTCGTCTGCACCTAGAAAAAAACCTAGTAACTAATTGCAGCTACCTACCAGGTGGACCTGTTTTATTTCCAAACTATGTTATTCGCGACCGTACGTGTTATTCTACACCCGTCGCAACTGCTAAGCTATAGGTTTAATTTGAATATACTGAATTTTCAGGTATATAATCAAACTTAATCTTTATATTACTTTATTTCTTTCGCATTTATAATATTAGTATTTAGTAGGATGATACGCATGCATTCGATCGTTGTCCCATATGCCTCGCGACTGGCTGTTATCTGTAAAGAGTTATGTCCTTTATCTCCGACAATATTTATCAGATCTTCATTAAAATTAGACAGAACATGCTTGATAGTATACACTTTCAAATAAAAAATAATTATAAAAATTGGTCGAAATTTAACGGAGCTATGAAGTATAATTGATAAAAAATTTCATTCCATTTCCTGGGAATAAGGAAAAACGAGGAAACTTATTGTTTATCGGGATAAAAAGTATTCTATATGTTGACCCGGTATATCAGCTACCACTATACCAAATTTTATTTAAATCCGTTCAGTAGTTTTTACGTGATGCCCAGACAGACAGACAAAGATTAAATAAAAATCTCTTTCGTTTATACAGCACCCCCGGTCAAAATATTCAAATTATATTAAATTTACAGAAATCTTCCAGTTACAGTTTTATTATAAGTATAGATAGATTATTTTAACATTATGGAGAACTCTTAGGCATGTTTTCCTATACCGTTAAAGAAAGTGATGTCTAAATGCTTAAATTATGACATCGTACCGAAACGCTAAATCGCATAACCGCAAGTTTTTGTCGGTACGATGGTAAGCACAGCCAAAGCCAGAATTGCATCTTCCGGGAATTGAACAAGAGACCGTCCACTTATAACACTACAGCACTCTCCACTGCGATAGGGAGGTCGATCGCCATTTGTAATAGTTTACAAGCAAACATTAAAGCTTCAATTCAAACTATATACAAGAATAATAAACAGCCGAAATTTCGCATTGATATTAGTAATAACATTGTCACTACCAGAGATTTCAATGGAATTGCGAAACTGAATAGACTGGAAACAATAATTGTACCAACACCTGCTTTTACCACTAAATACGTAAAGCTAATCACCGTCGACAATGCTAATGGTAATAACAACCTTATTCACTTGGGATACACGCTAGAATCGTGTATATTAATGAAGGCCAGTTATAACGTTTTAGTTCCGATCGTTATGAAAGGGGTACATCAAAGCACAGCAAATATCATTGATGCGTGCACCACTTTGAAGCATTAATCCCAAAGATTTGAATAGACAGCGGAATATGTCCAACGTAAAACCAGTGAGCGATTTATAATTGTAATACCTAATATTATTTATCGACTAGCGGTTGCCCGCGTTCTTCGTCCGCATTTCATCATATCAACATATTACCGGCCCACAACATGGCACGTGTCTCCCACAATAAGAAGGGTTAAGGGTAGTCCATCACGCTGGCCTAGACCGGATTGTTGGACTTCACACGCCTTTGAGAACATTATGTAGAACTCTCAGGCATTTCCTCACTATGTTTTCCTTCACCGAGAAGAATCATCACATGAAGCAAGTGATATTTTAAAATGAAAGATATAATAATAATAATATAAAAATAAAAATATTAATAATGATAATTTGCAACGTACGGACAAAGCAAACAATAAAACAAGTAATTATAAAATGATGCGACGACACCTGTGAGTCAGTGCGGTGTCTAATGGAAAAATTAACGTTTTGCTGCGCCGGCGGAAATAGGCCATGTGTTACATATGCAATTAGAACGGTCCTGGAGGGTTCCGCATTATAATATAATATACTGGCGACCCACCCCCGGCTTCGCACGGTGCAATGCATGTAAGTGTGTATGTAATTTGAATTTGTTTTTTAGCAAATTTAATGTCGCGCCCGCTTCGCACTTCACCCCCGCCTTTATTTATATTTTCAAGCATTTACAAACAAAATAACTATTAATAACAGTACTTTAAAAGTAAACAATAAAAAATGTAATAAAATAATACATACACACATCGCCATCTAGCCCCAAAGTTGACTGTTGAAATTTTTTATGAATAATATACATAAATATAAATATTTATAATATACAAATAAACACTCAGACACTGTAAAACACATGTTCATCACACAAACAGTTTCCAGTTCTGGGAATAGAACCGACGGCCTAGGACTCAGAAAGCAGGGTCGCTGCCCACTGCGCCAATCGGCCGTCTTTAATCGGTAACCCCTTTTTTACTCGTCCTTAATTTTGTTTTGAAATGTGTTAAGTTTACTCGCATTATATCCACCGGTGTTTATATTCACCTATTTTCATCCCGTAGTAATAAACCCGTATGCCGTCACGCCAAACGATATATATTAACTACCATCTCTCAACGGGAGCGTTTTCCCAATAAAACGACGCTGCACGCTGAACAGACAGATTGGTATTCGCAGTAGATATTACTGATGATAGTACTCATGTCCACAGTTATGCAGAAAAGCAGAAGGTAAAATAGTTGGGAAGATATCTCCAGGACGTGAAATGGTTGGACGAAATAAGGGGTGGACCGAAAGCGGCATTCAGACCTAATAAGTCCTTACCTTTACCTTTATACCTTTTGGATTGTGACCGCCAAACTCCAATTTAAATAAGATGCCACCCAATGAGTATACAGTAGTAGTAGCACAGACGACAATGCCCGTTCTCCGATATATCCCCATACACGAAAATCGACGATGTATGTACGACATACATTTGTTTATTATATGTATATGTATATATCTGTATGTTATATAGTATGTAGTATATATATATTTATTTTTTTATTATTTTTCTTGCCTTAAATTGTTTTTAATTTTACTTATTTTTTTGTTTCCCTGTGTGTTTCTTATATTGTTTCTAAGTTTGTGCAATAAAGTATTCTGAATAAATTTAAAAAAAAATCCCTTTGTCGCATACGACACTCGCGGGAAGATCGAGGATGTTAACAACTGTATTCTGATATGCCGTCAGCGCACAGAGTCGCACTTGTATCATAATGTACTATTGCGTTACATTTTCAAACCGCCATATTTTTAGCACTTCTTGTCTTTGTCTGTCGGCATGTCTGCGAACACAATAACGTCGTAATTGCAATGCATAGTTAACACGAAGGTGACTCACATACAGTCTTTGTGTCTTTGTTGCAACTCTTTTTAATTTATGGGGTGGTTGCTAGTATATTATATGGGAGTGTTGGACAAAAGTTGTTGTTTTTTAAGCATGATGTGACATTTTTATTGTATGAAATTAGCAAAGCGAGATATAACAGTTTAGTCGGATCAAATTGTTCATATGTCAGAGACCTTTATCTTTGATAGCAGAGTTAAAATAACTTAAAATTTTCGAAATATGTTTATTCTTATTATTGTCTGTTTGTATTAACTCTAAAACCGGATTTGAAAGCAGATTCTATCGAGTAGAGGCGACGGCTGATTTTTCGACGACTTCCCTGGTGCAGCGGGGAGCGATGTGGTGCTAAGTTGGAGGTCTCGGGTTCGTTTCCAGGCCGTAGCAATTTAGGATGTTATGTTTATGTTTTACATATTAGACGGCCGATTGGTGCAGTGGTGTCAGAAAGCAGGGTGACCGTGCTTTCTGAGCCCAAGGCTGTGGTTTATATAATATTACTAGCTGTTGCCCGCGACTTCGTCTGCGTTTGATATTGTTTTTAAAGTATTCAGTATCGCTAAGCCTTAAATGAGTATAGTAGTATATATATAACATGTGACTGTCAATTAATTATAAACAAATAATTTGCAATAAAATAAAATTGCGACTATAATTAAAGATCTAAGATATCCTATCTCTTAAGTTGGACCAGACTGCTCACGGTGTGCCAATTTAATTTAAAATCGGTTAAGTAGTTTAGGAGTCCATTGAGGACAAACATCGTGACAGGAGTTTTATATATATTAAGATAAGTATTTATGTTTTATATTCATATAAATATCCATCAGTTATTTTAGTACCCATAACACAAGCTACGCTTACTTTGGGGTTTGATAGCGATGTATGTATTGTAACATTTTTTTTTATGATTTTAAAATGTTCTCTTGTCTGGTCTTGAATATAACTGCCATACTCCATAACAGATTAGTCCGCTGCTTAGACATCATCACTTACAGGTGAGATTGTATTCAAGGGCTAACGTATAGCGGAAAAAAAGCCGGCTTTGAACACAGCAGTACCTCCTTTCCAACATAAATCAGGCCATTCAGCAAAAGTATCAAGGCCTAACCGGTATAGCTTACAAAAGGTATTAGTCAAAACAAGGCTTTCATCAAAGTCCCATTTTCCGTACGCAGAAAGTGAGGCATGTCTAAAAAACTGGGTCATAGCCGCCATTGTGGCGACGTCATACGCGAACAATAAACAATAAACAAAACACGGAGCTAACAGCCCTCTATCGAGTATCTTCATAGAGATCCGCAGTAATTATACACTGTGTCTGCACGCATCGAGAGCCACACGAGTCGAGTACACTGACCATGGGTTTTGTATTACACGGACAGTTCTATTATACGCAGAACACAAACTCATATTTCGCCTTTCTTTTGATCGTTTGCAGCTTTTATATTTAAGTGACAAGTCATTTTAGATATCAATTAGAGAAAACAAGTACATGATTTAAAGTAAACTTTACCACGAAGAATCAGAAATCACTGTTTTTTTGGCAAATCTCCGATGAAATATCGTTACAAACGAGCCAAAAAACCAAAAAAGGACAAGACATGTTTATGTCAGAGTGCTCTGTTTTAGGGTAAGGTCAATAAAACCGGGTCATAGCCGTTATTGTGGTGACGCCGTACGTGAAAAATCAACAAAACACGGAGCTAACAGCCCTCTATCGAGTATCTTCATACAGCAGTGATTATACACTGCGTCTGCACGCATCGAGAGTCACACGAGCCGAGTACAGTGACCATGGGTTTTCTATTTCATGGTAAGTTCTAGTAGCGTCCATATGGAATCTTGCTTTTGTATTTTGTTCCATTTGTGTGTGTTTTTATAGCTTATTCAGTTTTTACATTAAAGTGACTAGTCATTTGGATATAAAGTATATAATTTATAGAGATAAGAGGAATCAAGTATATAATTTATAGTAAAAAAACGGGAAAGAATGGGAAGCAACTGATTTATTAGCAAAATTGGAAAAGGAATTGCATTTTCCAACTTCAGTTGCAGTGCGGACCGTGACGAGAAATATGTTCGCTTTGAAATACATATATGTAAATATATAAATACATTGCACTCCCGTTACATACACGTAAATACACACAACATCCGTTCCCGTACCGTACGTGAATTCAACTTGGGTCAACTAGAAAATCAGCGCTGCTATCATTTTTGACCACAGCATCAAGCTAAGGCAGCGGCCTGTTCAGCCAACTTAAAATAAGCTAGACATAAATAAAAACAAACCAAATTTTTTTTTCTGACTCCCGAAGACCAGGCAGAAAAAAAACGTTTATTGTTTTATTTTTTCAAATCCCTTATTCCATGCCGCCTTAGTAGCAATTGCCAGTTACAATACGTGTTTCGTTTATGTTTAGGCGGAATAAATTATATTTTATTTATTTATATTATACTATAGGTCAGAGTACTCTCTAAAATAGTAGGATAATACTCAACTTTTGGAGGTATGATTCATAAAACAGGGTCATCAACAGCCGCCATCCATTGTGATGAAGTAATTCGCGAACAATAAACAATCCACGGAGCGAGCCGCCCTTTATCGAGTATTTTCATAGAGGCTTTTTTCATTGGATATTTTTGAAATTCTTTATATAGACGAGGCTATTTTAAAATCCGGCATACCTTAGGTACTTATCCAAAAATGTATAAAATACTCATAGTCACCCGCTCCGTGCTAGTAATTAAATTCGATATTGTTGACTTTGGATTGAAAAGCAAGCAATGTTTTCATATTGTCGATTCGCAAAATATTGAGCCTCAATGGGCAGCGGTAGAAATGAATTTTTGAATTTTTCAACTGTTATAGGGGTGCAGGGGTGCATATTCAAAAGTTTTGACTATAAAAGCTATATGAAATGCCTGCATGGAATGGATGATGATTTTGTATGGATGCATGGCTCGGATAGCATTTTGTGCTCGTATCAAGTGATATTGAAATAATAAACTGACAAGCTCTACGCATTCGGGGTTTGTTCGATAACACAAGGTTTTAGAGGTTGGACTGTAATCGTAAATAAATTAATTTGTATCTTAAAATCTGCCATTACTTACAAAAATAGTAGGTTTTTAACAAAAGCTTTAGCTACCGCTTAGTGTGGTGTTTGTAGCCTCTTTGGCCTGATATAATGTAAATAGAAATGAGGATATAAACACTTAAGTTTTTTATTATCTTTAAACAAAAAGTTTGCAAAGAAACAGAGAATTTAAAGTTTAGTAAAAAATAGAAAGAATTTAAATAATTGTTAATGATAGAGATGTTTACTATAAAATATCCACTGTTATTTTAGACGAAATAAAATAGTGGGTGTACAACTTAAACATTTTAACTCGCCCTCGGTTCGGGTGAATAAACTACTTAGTTTCATACACTTGTTACACTATCTACTTTTAAATCTAGTATCTATTATTTGATAGAAGCAGGCGTTAATTTGCGGAAATCCATGATATATTATGAAAATTAAGCTTAATTTGCTATACTTCACGAAAAGCAGGAAAATCTGTATGGTGTAATTTATAATTTCTTCAATCCTTATACTCCACACAAAACCGATCTTCAGCAATGTACCCTTTACGCACATTTCACTCCGAAACCGCAGCATCCTCAGGAGATGTACACTTTACAATGAATAACTGTTAAGTCAACATCTCCTGAGGATGTTTCGGTTACAGATTTTCCTGATTTTCGCGGAATGAAGCAAATTAAGCTTAATTTTCATAATAGTTACTATTAGTTCGAAAGTTAAAGCAACCTAAACATTTTGAATGTTTGTACTACAGCTTAGTCTTAGAACTATTCCTTTGTGTACCAAAGGAAATAAACTGAGCGGATGCCGAACTAAATTGCAGTAGACATTAGGCAAATTTCAGACTTCCCTTACCTTCCTCAAACTTATTACTCGATTTCCTAATAGATTCCTAATGTGAAGACGGTGGCCGCAAAGCTCCTTCGAACGTAGTCGAATAAACACAGGTACCAGAACTTTAGTTAAATTAAATCTGGGTCTTAGATACGCTTGCTTTAAGCCGGATAGGAACCAAATTGCTGAGAAATCGCTTTGACTATTTCAGTTAGGATTATGTATTCATAATCGGATCTTGGAAATCATTTTAAGTCTTCAATTCTTTTTTTTTATTTTTTTATTCCACTACAAGTTAGCCCTTGACTGCAATCTGACCTGGTGGAAAGTGATGATGCCGTCTAAGATGGTAGCGGGCTAACCTGTAAGGGAGTATGGTACCTAGTCATACTCCTACTAGGTTTCTACGCGGCATCGTACCGGAACACTACGCTCACCGCTTCGCCAGGGAGTCGTCGAAATTGTAAAGTTGCTTTATGCTATCTTAACATCATCATTGTCATTATCGTTATCATCCTAACACTGACTCACTATAGCACGCGTCTCGTCTCAGAATAAGAAGTGTTTAGTCTATAGACCACCATGTTGGTCCACTGCGGAATGGTAGGCTTCACACGCCTTTGAGAATGTTATGAACGTCTATGTTAATTGGCTTAAGAAGATGTTGAAGGCTCAAAACGTAATAGAAGGCACTTATTCCGAAATAGACAGACATACTTTATCTTTATTTATTTGCAGAGATGTATAGAGGAGAGAGCCTTGTTATAAAAATTCTTTTCCTCTTATAAATGTCGCTAGAGCAAAAGATTCCGTGTTGGCAGCCGACGATCGCTGAACAAAAGACAAACACACAACACTCTCGTGTACGGACGGGAAATAAAGAGATATTAAAAGTGCAGACTGCTAACACCGCTCACTAGGGTTGGCGAGTGCTAATTTATTATTATCAAACTATTGCTACTAACTCCCGTGCCGTGCAGAGTATGTTAAGCCATCGGTTCCTGCTATTATCACTAATTTGTGACAATAGTTGTTAAAGCCCACCTATCCACATTGGAGCAGCGTGGTGGGTCTATGCTCTAAAACCGTGTCTCCTATGAGAGAGGAGGCTTGCGCCCAGTTCTGAGATGTTAATAGGTTTAGATAATTCTATATCTTATACTCATATACAAAGCTTTGAGAGTTTGTATGTTCGTTTACTTGAACGCGATAATCTCAGGAACTACTGATCCGATTTAAAAAAATTATCGTTGATTTAGGCTATTCAACACTGAAATAATTAATAACTGTCATATCCCGCTAAGATCAATAAGAAGCATAGCACCGATAAAGAATGGTTCAAAATCGGTTTTTTTGGGAGCTTTTGCGCGTGCGCTGCGTAAACAGTAAAGTTTCGATAAAATCATGTTTAAAAAATCCAAAAAAGAGTCTACGACAGCAGCTTGCTGTCTTTTAAGATTCACTTATACGCAGAGGAAGGCCCAAGGGACCGCTAGATGTATAGAAATTAATTCAGCAATAAAGCCTCGGTTTGAAGATTATTAAGACAAATGTCAATTTAAATACATTGTAGTCTGCCAACCTGATCAGAGCAGCCTGAGGGTCTAAGGTACAAATCCCTCTCTACTCCTGTGATAAAGTGTGTTTGTTTGCTTATTTGTTTGTCCTACCTTCATTTAAATAAGCAACCAATCAACTTCATTTTCGGCATAGAGTTAGTTAAAAAAAACCGCCATAAACGCAGACGAACAACGTCGTTATTAACTAGTTTTAATTTAAAGGTATTTTTAACTGTGCCAACCCTGTTTGAGAACAGAAGGCGAGAGCGTCTAGGGCGCGCTTATTGAGACGTGTTTGTCACCGTCCGAGAACTAGTGGCCTTTTGAAATCACAATAATAACATTAGTTCTTTTGCAATTTCTTTTGCACAGTATTCAGCTGTAAGAATAGGGTCTTTTGTATAAAGAATGGCCCTTTAAATAGGTAGAATATGGGGGACCACGCTTTTCTGTAGCTCGTTTTTTATTTTTAAGTAAAAGCCGAAAACATGGTTTTTTATAGCCCTCATAAGTTCAATAGTTGAATGCTGAGAACAGGTGAAAGCTGAGTTGGTACTTTTACTTGACGGCCGATTGGCGCAGTGGGAAGTGCTTTCTGACTATAAGGCCGTGGGTTAGATTTCCACAATTGGAAAATGTTTGTGTGATAAACATGAGTGTTTTTCAGTGTTGGGTGTTTATCTGTGTATTATAAGTATTTATGTGTGTTATATTAATTCAAATATTCATCAGCTATCCAAATATTCATCAGCTATCTTAGGGCCCATAAAACATGCTACGCTTAATTTTGGGCTAGATGGCGATGTGTGTATTGTCATAGTATATTTAATTAAAAGCTTTGGAAAGTTGCCACCTAACAATTGTCAAACCTTTACTTTCTACATCACATCTACATCCTGTAATATCAGCATCAAATCGAGAAGAACTTTTTAGAACCATATATCGGCTGGCAACTAAGGTAACTTTCTATAGTTTCTTACGGAGTTTAATTTTCACTGAGGTATAAAATAGGCACAGAGCAGAGCGGCTGAACGGATCTGGATGAAATTTAGTCCATTTAGCTAAAATCCCCTGCAAAAACGCTCGCCGGATGACATGGCCGCACTCGTGACGTCATAGGCAAATAAGAGCTTTAGTAATTCCTTGTTTCATAACTCAAGGTGATTGGCATTGACAGCAAAAAACCTATCAACTGATATTTTAAAATCATAAAATACTTAAGAGACATTTTCGGATTTCACAAGACTTTCTGTTGTATTTATTGACAACTAGCCTCTACCCGCGATTTCGTCTGCGTGGACTGCGTTCTATTATGAAGAATTGGGTCTAATCTCGTTAACAATTTTTGCCACGGAAACTATTTGAGAGATCGGTAAAGAAAGTACATATGTCCTATTTCATAGCATAGGTGACATGCATACCAAATTTCAACGCTGTCTGCCCGCGACTTAGATCGTTAACAATTTCGGTATAAAAGGTAGCCTATGTTCTTTTCCATGTGAAAGGCTACATGCATGCCAAATTTCATCCAAATCCGTTCAGCCGTTTTGCGTCATTGAGTAACAAACATACACACTTTCACATTTATTATATTAGTCGGATATAATATATAATAAATAATAATAAAATGTACCATATTATAATATAATATGAGTAGCAAATGTCTTCAAGGACACCAGGCCCCTAAAACATTACTTACACACAAAACGCGGCAGTCACCAAGCGGAATAAATAGATCTTACCCAAATCATACTAGACGAACATCACAATAGACGACGAGGGAGACGCAGAGGGAGGAGAAGAAGAAGTACAGTACACCATAATATAGATACATAGAAGGGGGTGTAGATATCTTTTTTCCTGTGAGTTGCGGGACGGGATATTTATAATAGCCGACATAGGAAGTCGAGAAAGTGAAAATCACCGAAAATAATATGAGTAGGATAGGATTGATTCTAATCTCTCTTCATATATAAATAAAAATACATATTTCATAAATAAATGAATCATTCATCATAAACTTCATCATATCAACCCATTACTGGTTCGTCCAGTTCCTCTACAGGGCACGGGTCTCCTCCCACAATGAGAAGGGATTAAGGCCGGAGGTCCATAGTTACGGTGCTGTAAAATATTTTATTTATTTTATGAATCATTAAATAAATAAAATATTGTAGCGGTTCTTTGTTACTTTCAATTATTGGCGTGAACCGGGAGTCAAATCCAGGTCTACGTGATCTGCAGTCGAACATACTACGTTCAACGAGACAGTTTTATTATTACAATACCATTGAACCCTTTGCCAATTACGGGTCATCATTGCATTTGAACGACTCCACAGTGATTTGAAAAACGATGCGTACAGTCTAAATTATGTTTCATTAAAGTACATAGGTATTTTAGCGAGACGAATTTATAAAGGTTGGCAAATTAGTGTTATTAACAACCGTTATGTACTTCCAGTAGGGTGTTTGTTATTTTAAACCGACTTAAAAAAGCGGGAGGTTCTCAATACAGCTTGTCAATTTTTGCATGAACGTTAAGCGATTTCTTCGCCAATTATGGATACACTGCAGAGGTTTCGGGGAATCGTACTCAGTGCTCCCGAAAGGAAAGCCGATGCCTCAACCACTAGGCTTATATTTAATAACTAGCTTTGCCCTGCGGTTTCATCCGCAGCATACCGCTAAATAGTCTGAAATCTTCTTCAATAAATCAAATCAAATCTTCAGATTTCAAATAGTTACAGTAGCACCAATAGTAAAAATAGCGATGCAACATCTTTTAACAAATTTCAGCAAACTAGTTGTCGCATACTGCAGGGCTAGCATGGGTAGGAGATAAAAATTATATCCCACGATTATTAACGTGCCCACCTCCTAAATCACTGGAACATGGAATAAGAGAAGTTTACCCCCGTTTATTAATACACATTGGGATATTATTTCCACTTGTGTTTCCGCCAGTGCTCGGAGAGTTGATAAAGCTGTGGGAGCATTTTTATCCTTTCCCCGGGGAAATAATTGTCTCCTGCCCATGCTAGCTGTGCTGGTCGATTGTCAACCATAATTAATCTAAATTCTAAATTTGAACATTATTAAGATTGGTGAAACTCAAGCGCATATATAATTTAATTTGAGGGTAGATAAATAATTAAGAGGCATTTAACGTCTGACGTATCCGTCTCAGTGAAACTGCTTTCTCTCAAATTAGCATTCGCTCATTGTCACTCCTATATTTAGTTCAATCATACGTAGCACCTCATTCCCTCATTCTCTTTTTTTCTAACCTAGTTTCCATTCAACCCTGTGTTTGTTCCTTCCAAGTGAAAGACGTTTGCATCGTGAGCGCGTGCATTCGACATATCGAAGTGTAATCAGACCTAATCATTCGTGAATAAACTTTAAAATAACATAAGGACATTGAATAGATCTCGACAGAGTTCCAATTGAAGTGTAAATGTGATGTCTCCGCGTTGGTGTCAAAGAACTGCGTCTTAGAAGAACTTTTGTGAGCTGTGGCAGGCGAGTCCTTTCTCCATTTTTCCTTGATCTTATCCTTTACTGCAGGGATAAAACAAAAACAATAAGGGATAAATTGTAAATTGTTGATGTTCGAAAAGAGCAACTGCTGAGTTTCTTGCCGGCTTCTTCTCGGTAGAATCTGCCTTCCGAACCGGTGGTAGAATCACTACAAACAGACAGACTTGACGTTTCAAAAGTGCTTATATTGCCTACTACCTACTTGAAATAAATGCATTTTGAATTTTGAATTTTGAATTTAAAATTAACGTGTCCACCTGCTAAAACACGGGAACATGGAATAGGAGAAGTTTTCCCCCGTTTATTATAAACACATATATTATTTGAATATTATTTCCACTTGTGCGCCAGTGCTCGGAGAGTTGATAAAGCTGTGGGAGAAGATACATTTTTATCCTTTCCCCGGGGAGATAATTGCCACCTGCCCATGCTAGCCGTGTTGCCCTTTAAGGTACTGTCAACTTGCCTGAACTTTTCAAACAAATTATAATCTAAATTTGTTTAAGAAAGAGTAAATATGCTTCTATGTGTGAAATGCTTGGTAGTGTGAAAAATGTAGTTTTTATTGGGAACGTTAAAAAACAACCTAAGAGAAAATATAGTACACTAATAACAATATCAAATTGATTCCATACCGCGTTAGGAATATGGTGTATTTATGATATCCAAACTACCTAAGATTCGATTGACAAAGACTATACTTTTTAATCACAGATTTGGCCGAGGCTATACGGTCTACTTACCTGATTATTACAAACAAATTATCATCCAAAAAATGATTAAGAAAGATTAATATGCGTGTATGTGTAAAATTTTAGGGTAAGCAGTGCTTTTGTGCTGGTATGAAGCGCACGCCACTGACTTCTGGGCATAGGTCTTTAGTAAGACTGGTGTACTGGGACTCCTGGGCCGCTATTACCAGCGGCTCCCTGCGACTCATTTGATGTCGTCATTCCACCTCGTTGTCGACCAACGCTGAGTCTTCCAGTACGATCGCCATTCTAGCACCCTGGGACGTGCTTCGGTTTTTCGAGCTATGTGCCCCGTCCATTGCCATCAAAGCTTACTAACTCGTTGTGCTATTTCGATAACTCTAGTTCTTCTACGGATTTCCTCTTTCCTGATTTGATCATGTATATAGCTCACTCTCTTTTTATAGTCCGCTGAGTGACTCCTTCTTATAAAGCCATATTCTAAATAAGTAAGATATAGATATATGTATTGTACGAATTCGGATACTCATTAAAATAAAAATACTTATCACAATACACTCTTTGTGTTTGATGTCGATTTCACAGCACAGTTCCGTCAAACGCATCTCACGATTCTCGAAAGCGCATTGTCATATTCCGTATATCGCATCATTTCAGTTAAGAGAACACAAAGAAAATTATATTGTAGAAAACGCGGCGTTTTGTCTGTATATTTTTATAAAATCACCTTGACACGCTTTTTAAGGGTTATGTATCGTGAGTTTTAAACAGGGATACAAAAGGTTGAAAAGGGGGTGGTTCATCACACAATGTACTGCTGTTCCGCACGCCTCTCGTTGGTGAAACTGGACACCCCACCACCCCAGGGGGTATAATTCAGCAGATATCCGCTATCGAAGTCGCGGGTGTATGCGAAAGTGTTCCCGTGGCTTCCCGTTGCCGCCTTCAAATGTTGAGTAGGAAGACCGTAACCATTTTAGTCAATAAGAGTCTCTCATTATCTCCGCGCCTGGCCACTGTGGGGTGAAGAAGGTTTTAAAAAAAAAGGCAAGTATGTATGAAACTCAATATTATCCCTATGTGGGTCTAGCACTGGATACGTCATCACTACTGCATCACTACATCCGCAGACTATTAAAGTCCGTAGGTAAATTGGACTGTTAAGGATAATCAATTCGCGACTCTGCTCCAATGTGGGTCGGTGAGCTTGAACGAATATTATCACAAGCAAGTGACAATAATCGAGACGTACGGCTTTAGCGCTCTCAAGAGACAAAGGAGGTTAACTCCGTCCTAAGTCCGGAATGTTACTGGAAATTTTTTCATTAGAAAATATTTTGGGATAGGAATGGAATGGGATTCGAACCCCGGACCTCATGTTCAAAAGTTATACGGGGTAACTACAAGACCAACGAGGCAGTTACTAGGAACGCGTTTAAGATGATTTCAAATCGTCGAGCGCCGCGCCGCGCCGGTTGGAATTATCGCCCCGTGCGTTTCCACTCTAATTAGGCACGGTCATTTCGCCTTTGTCATTTGTTTCGCGGAAAAATGCAGTTTGAACAAAACGGAATTGTGTCAAAGCCCTGTGGCAAGGTCCTCGGCCGTGCGGTGCGCGGTAAGTGGCGCGGAACGGTGTTTTTGTCACTTACACATGTTTGCTTTTGATGTATCACCGATAAAGATACGGGCTACAGTTAATTTATTTATTTATAGCCTTCAGTCGCCTCGTAAGACACCTCGAAGAGGAAGGATGGTGACAACTGTATCCTGTTCTACCACCATACAAATCCGAAACGGAATATCCTCTATCTTCTCTATTATACTTGGACTGACGTCAGAATAACATAAGTGCTTTATTTATTTACTAGCTGTTGCCCGCGACTTCGTCTGCGTTTGATTTTGTGTTTTGATGTGGCATTCAATTTAGTTGTAGTTCTAAAAGAATTAAAATATTCAGTATCGCTAAGCCTTAGATGAGGGGTTTGCTGCAGTCCGCTGAGGAGTTCTGTCTTCTATCTCCAACCAAATTCATCAGATCTACACAAAGTTTGGGCAAAATTAAACACATATTATAACCTCTATAGTACAAAAATAATTATTTAAATCGGTTATACTTTCCAACACTTTCATCCCCTTTCCCAAAGGAACCGAGCTTAATGTCGGGATAAAAAGTATCCTATGTTACTTCTAACACTTCTAAGAATATGTGTACAAAGTTTCATGCGGATCGAGTAAGTAGTTTTTTGTATGAAAGCGTAACAAACAAACTTACATTGACATTTATAATATTAGTTATTATTTAAATGGGTTGTAATTTGTCGGAGTTAAAATGCTTAATGTCAGGATAAAAGTATCCTATATTACTTTGTGAAGATCTGATTAATGTGATTGGAGATAGAGGACAGAACTCCTCAGCGGACAGCAGCAAACCCCTAATTTAAGGCTTAGCGATACTGAATACTTTAATTTTTTTTAAAACTACAACTAAATTGAATGCCATATCAAAAAAACTAAATCAAACGCAGACGAAGTCGCGGGCAACAGCTATTAAACAAATAAAATTACAGCTAGCCAAAAGCTATGTCAAGTACAGATGTACGTGGTACACAACAACTGACAGCATCTATCAAATGTCATCATCATCTTCATTAATTTAACCAATTGACGTCCACTGCTGGACATAGGTCTTTTGTAGGGAGTTCCACCATCCACAATCCTGGGCCGCTTGCTACCAGCGGCTCCCAGTGGAACGCCTGATGTCGTCTTTCCACCTCGTTCGGGGCCGACATACGCTGCGTTTACCGGTGCGGGGTCACCATTCCAGCACCTATCAAATATCAGACTGTGATAAAGTGCCGTAGTCCACCACGCTGGCCAAGTGCGGATTGGTGGAATTGAAATGCCTTTAAAGAACCCCTGTTCTTTAAAGGCGTGTACTCGGTTTCTTACCAATGTATGCACACAGCAGGAAAATTGCATAAAATGGCAAGAACCCTCCTATACGACCTATATATAAATTGTATGGTAGGCAGTGCTTTTGTGCATATATGAAGTGCACGCCACAGTTTGAGAACATTATGTTACTCTCGGGCACGTAGTTTTCCGTAACCGTTAGAGCTGGTGATTTATTGATTAAAATGCTCTTGACGCTGAGTATCGAACTCGATTCCCACGAAAGTGAGCCTGGAGTCCTAACCACTACGCCATCACCACTCGTTTAAATCAATCAATATTGCTTAACCTACCGAAAGGTTTTACACAAAATCGGTAAGTACGCAATATCCGTTAAATAATGAAAACGATAATTTATGCTAATAACAAAGAAAAACATAATAATTGTATGAAATAACGCGTTTAAACCCCTTTAGCGCATTAAGGAAAAGGGGTCAGGGCTCCAGCCTTGAATTGTTTAATAAGTACGGTAGTCGATAAAAACTCCGTGTCATTCAAAATGTATCTTTGTGCGTACAATTTTAAATTTCATTTTTGTTTGGTCCCTTTATTTCCTGGTGTATTGTACTCACAACAAAGATGTTTTTAAGTTATAAGCTCGTTATTGATAGAAAGGACAAAGCGATGAAAAGCAATATATTTTTGTGTTTTTATTCCATTACAAGTAGGGCTTACTTGACTGCAATCTCACCTGTTGGTAAGTGATGATGCAGTCTAAGATGTTATCGGGGTTCACTGTTGAGAGTATGGCAGTTATAGTAAACCCATAACCCCTAGTCGAAGCCATCCACCAGACCAGACCAGAGAAAATTCGGAAATAATAAGTTCCAAAATCTCCCCTGCCGGGAATCGAACCCTGGATCAACAAAAGCGCTCACCGCTGCGGCCGGGCGTCGTCAAACTTAACACGGATTCAGGATTTTTTTCCGATAAGAATAATGACAAAGTTATTTGTTAAATACGGGTTTGACGGCCGACTGGCGCAGTGGGCAGCGAACCTGCTTTCTGAGTCGTGGCCGTGGGTTCGATTCCCACAACTGGAAAATGTTTGTGTGATGCATATGAATGTTTTTCAGTGTCTGGGTGTTTATCTGTATATTATAAGTATTTATGTGTATTATTCATATAATTATTCATCAGTCATCTTAGTACTCATAACACAAGCTATGCTTACTTTGGGGCTAGGTGGCGATGTGTGTAATGTTGTAGTATATTTATTATTTATTTATTAAAAAAAAAAAAAAAAAAAAGTAACCTCAAACGGTAATTAGAATATCAGCCGTATTTTTGGCGTTTAATATTTTTTTAATTACTAGATATTTATTTTAATGTGGGTAAAAAATTTTAATCTTAATATATAAAGCTGAAGTAAATATTATTAAAAAAATATTATATATATAATTGTAGTTACATATTTATTTATTTGTCTTTAGTTACAAATATTATTTTTTTATATCTTATACATCTTAATATATATAAATCTCCTGTCACGATGTTTGTCCGCGATGGACTCCTAAACTACTGAACCGATTTTAAATTAAATTGGCACACCGTGAGCAGTCTGGTCCAACTTAAGAGATAGGATAGCTTAGATCTTTAAGTAAAGTCACAATTTTATTTTATTGCAAATTATTTGTCTATAATTAATTGACAGTCACATGTTAAATGTATATACAACTATACTCATTTAAGGCTTAGCGATACTGAATAGTTTAAAAACAAAATCAAACGCAGACGAAGTCGCGGGCAACAGCTAGTATAGTATATATTTAAGTAATGAAATATGTATTTTATAGGTATATGTATATGCACCACCTAACTATTTTCTGTAACTGTTTTCTATCTTCGCCATTGGTTGCCTGGAAGAAATCGCTATGTAGCGATAAGGCCGCAAAATTGTAACGTTGTTTTGTTATACTTTTCTTTTTGTTCTATGTCCTTTTTGAGGTGTGCAATAAAATTATATTCATTCATTCATTCATTCATACTTGAACGCGATGATCTCAGGAACTACAGGTACGATTTAAAAATTCTCTCAGTGTTCGATAGCCCATATCTAGTTGGATAGGCTCTCGTTGTATATTGGTCATATTTATCATCACGCTATGATCAATATAAGCTTAGCACCAATGAAGTATGTTTCAAAATCAGAGGTTTATTTCCCTTTTGAGAACTTAAATAAAATTTATCTATGATGAGCCACTAGCCACTCTACACATTAAATATCCTTAATTCATAACCAATAAGTGGTAGGTATATTATTGAAATTGCATCGCTGATGCGCAACACGATACAATGATAAATGATAATTATAATATAGATCGCCGTGTGACCTAGATCATCGCGCTGCTGCCTAATTACCTATATTTGTAGTTATGACACATCAATGTAGGTCTTTAGCAACTCTATCCATTTATCGAATACATAATTTATAACAATATAGTATTTGTAAGACAACATATTAGTCTTTATATACAAAAAGTGGATATAAACAGTCGACTTACAAGAAATGGTCATAAATTTGTGACATCTGCATATCGTCTGCGAAAGGTGCAGAAGTCATTTGTGGGATTGAGTATACGCTTTTATAATATGATTCCTAAGGTAATTTTGGACCTACCAATCCATAAGTTTAAAGAATGTGTTAAAACACATTTATTACAGCGAGGTTATTATACAATTGATGAGTTTCTTAATGACAAGGTTGCTTGGAAGCATCCGGCTCCGCTTTCATCTCTCACAAGATAGAAAAATGAATGTTAAAATATAAAATGTAAATTTTTGATGTTGGAAAAGAGCAACTGCTGAGTTTCTTGCCGGCTTCTTCTCGGTAGAATCTGCCTTCCGAACCGGTGGTAGAGTCACTACACACGGACAGACTTGACGTTTCAAAAGTGCTTGTATTAGGCCTACTTGAAATAAATGAATTTTGAATTTTGAATTTTGAATTTTGAATTTTGAAAAGCGGGATTTTCGACTTGTTGACGATCTCAAATTGACTTGCAGCTTGGAGTCCCTAGGGCACCTAGGGAAGACTTAGCTTTAGGTAAGCTTCCATTGTGGATTCTATCAGCTTTCTATTCAAAAAAATTCAAAATTCATTTATTTCAAGTCGGAACAGCACGGCTAGCATGGGCCGGAGACCATTATATCCCCGGGGAAAGAATACAAGTTTATCTTCTCCTACAGTCTTATCAACTCTCTCTTACAAAAAAATTTAAATAATATCCAAATAATATACGTGTAGTAAAAAACGGGGGGGTAACCCCATCCTATTCCATGTTCCCGTGCTTTAGCAGGTAGATTACTACAGGAATATTCTAAATTGTTTTATAAATTTTGGAGTTCTTGAGTAACTAAAAACAAAAAATAACGACCAAACAGAGAACCTTGTTCCGCCTACTTTAAAACAAATTTATTATAGAGTCAAATCGCAAATTTGACTCTATAATAAATGTGTCTATGGAATAGACAATATTTCTATGTTTGGGGTATATAACATCATCATAAAGCTGTAAAGTCCCACTGCTGTATTCAAGCTTTTTGATGAGAAAGAAAGAAAGAAAGAAAGAAAAAAACTTTAATTTGGATATACACACACTAGAATTAAAATACAACTTATTGTCTACACAACAATTATAGGAACGGTGTGATCTCAAAATGGATTTCACTCAGCATGTTTGCAGTACCTGTTAAAGACACAGCACTGATCTTCCGTGAAGCCAGACGTGATGAGCTTCTTGAAGTTATCAAAATACTTGAACACAGCAGTGGGACTCAATATTTTTTTTGCCGTTGCCTGTCTCCGAACCTCATCATATAATATTTTAAATTGGATCCTCTAGAACAAAAAAATATTTTATATATCCCTCTATATATGACGGAGCCATGTCCAAAAAGTAAAAATATAAACACACCAAAGTCAAAGTCAAAAATATCTTTATTCAAGTAGTCCATAGGTGGCACTTTTGATGCGTACATAAGAATTACACGGTACTGAGATGATTGCAATAACCACATTCGTAAACTTAAAACTAAAGCTACGAGGGTTCCGAACCGAATAGATAACCTCTCCTTTTTGGAATCGGTTAACAAGTCATTTCTAATCATCAACATCATCATATCAACCCATTACCGACCCACTACAGGGCACGGGTCTCCTCCCACAATGAGAAGGGGTTAAGACCGTAGTCCACCACGCTGACCCAGTGCGGATTGGTGGACTCCACACACCCTTGAGAACATTTTGGAGAACTCTCAGGCATGCAGGTTTCCTCACGATTTGTCCCTTCACCGTTGAAGCAAGTGATATTTTAATTGCTTAAAACGTTAAAGTCAAAGTTATGTGAACTTCGAAAAATTAGAGACGCGTGCTGGGATTCGAACACGGCCCCCCGAAAGTGAAGTCGAGTCGTTGTTTGAGTTTTCTAATAACAAATTTAAGATAGTTAACTTGTTGTTTTTCACCAATCGTACAGGATTGGCGAATACGTAAACAATAAATTGTAACACTTTTATGGAATAAATCACTTTTAACATAGTTAACTTAAAAAAAGATTCCAGCGAATTTTTCCACTGGCCTCTAAACAATCGCGATTTTCGTGTGACATTTCATATTAACACTTTCATAATGTCCCAGATATAGTTCAAACAATACCGGTAGGTATTTTTCACCTCAGTTGAGTAATGACCTACAATGGTATCCTTGCCGGCTGCAGCGGTCGTTTGGCCAATGATCTTCCATACAGACTGTCGGTTACTTTAACTATTGGGTTTACTGGCATCGATATAAATGATTCTTTTGGTCGGCCGACTGGCGCAGTGGGCACCGACCCTGCTTTCTGATTCTAAGGCCGTGGGTTCGATTCCCACAACTGAAAAATGTTTGTGTGGTGAACATGAATGTTTATCTGAATATTATTAGTATTTATGTACGTATATTATTCATAAAAAAATCCATCAGTCATTTTAGTACTTATAACACAAGCTACGCTTACTTTCGGGCTAGATGGCGATGTGTTTATTGTCGTAGTATATTTATTTATTTATTTAATTAATATCGAGCCATTGTAGTGTGTAACCTTTTTCAAGTTTTTTAATTATTTTTTAAAGTAATACTTTTTATTTTTCATGTTTGAATAAAAATTTACAATTTAACTAATTACAGTGTAAGTTATGCGAGCGTGAAATGAAGTCAAGAATGCTGGGTTGCATTTGATCAATGAACAGCCAGGCTGATGCTTCGTGCAAATGATTAGGCATCCCTTGTTTTATTAGATGTGGCGATCAATTACAGTGCCTCGCAAGATTTTTTTGTACTTAGGCTCCATGGCCCTAGGGTCTCGATGGCAAACGGATCAAATATTTAACTTACTATTTTGAGAGCCATATTTATTTCTCTCTCTCTCTAGCAGTGATAGCCCAGTGGGACCTCTAACTTTTCTAAGTTATGTGCGTTTTAAGCAATTAAAATATCAAATTTATAATATATTAAATTGGACCCTATAGAACAAAAAA
This sequence comes from Pararge aegeria, assembly GCF_905163445.1. Lineage (NCBI taxonomy): Eukaryota > Metazoa > Arthropoda > Insecta > Lepidoptera > Nymphalidae > Pararge > Pararge aegeria. The sequence continues at coordinate 1,911,129 of NC_053200.1, read as the reverse complement.
TTATTTTATATATCCCTCTACATATGACGGAGCTATGTCCGAACAGTACAAATATATACGCACCCGAATCCTTAACCCTTGACCTCTCCTTTTTGAAATCGGTTAACAAGTAGTTTTCTAATCATAATGATCATATCAACCCATTACCGGCCGGCCCACTACAGGGCAAAGGTCTCCTCCCACAATGAGAAGAGGTAAAGGCCGTAGTCCACCACGCTGGTCCAGCGCGGATTTGTGGACTCCACACACCCTTGAGAACATTATGAAGGACTGTCAGGCAGGTTTTTCTGGAAGAAATGTTTCCTTTACCATTAAAGCAAGTGATATTTGAGGTGCTTATAACGCACATAACTTAGAAAAGGTAGAGGTGCGTGCTGGAATTCGAATTCGGAACCCCCGAAAGTGGAGTCGCAGTCCTACCCACTACATACTTACTATTAAACTTACATACTTATATTAAATCTTTTTTTACCTGTGCACCGTCAATCGGTTGATTTGATGACGATGAGAGAATAAAATGAGCATACGCACAGACAGACCGACTATAACCATAACATAACGTGTAATAAAATTATAATTGAGTGGTCACAATTAACCACGAATATGTTTTCCGTCAAAACGCTATTAATATTTTTATGAACCGCTCGCTTCCAAGTATTTAATTTATGATGGAAAAGCTACTGACTGACAAAGTGTTCGTTAGCAGGTTCAGCGAATATAAAGGTGGCTGCTCACGGAGAATTGAAATATGAGCCATATATAAAGTCGTTTTAACGAAAAATTACATAGTTTAATAATGTCTCCTAAATTACACACACACACACAAGGTGCACAGCTTTACAATCAATTGCCGTCTACTTTGAAACATGTAAGCTCATTCTAGGTATTTAAAACTAAACTATCGGAAAACACTATTCAAAACTACCAACTTTAAAGTCTAATACATTAAACGATTAAGCAAACACTTTTTGATACCACCAAAATAAGTGAATGTTGTCTTTATGGAAAATAAATACCTTTAAACCTAAAAGACGTATGCTCGTGTGTGTTTTTGTCGACCTACCTGGGCCGGTAGGAAACTCTGTTGTCTTATAAGTGAGAGGCTTTGGGTCTCTGGCCAGGGGAAAGAATTAATTTCTAAATTTATCGGGTCTGCTCTGGTTTGTTCGCGTAGAATCCAAATAGGAGCGTTGTTTTATTATTATTTTCACAATAACAGGTTTACCAGCTAAATTTGTAATGACTAGCTAACTTTTATAAAAAAAAGCAAGCATGATGTATTGTAGTTATCTATTATTTTCTACGCGTTCGTTACATCTAATTGCCACAGTTTACTTCTTAGGGCAATCGAATCGAAATAGAAATTATTCAAAATAAATAAATAAATAAACTACGAAAATATACACAGTAGCCCCAAAGTAAGCGTAACTTGTGTTATGGGATGTACTAAGATGAATGATGAATATTTTGTATAAATAGATATAGAGAAAAGATATACATAAATACTTATAATATGCTGATAAGCACGCTAACACTGGAATACATTTTTGTTTATCGCACAAACATTTTTCCAGTTGTGGGAATCGAACTCACAGCCTTGGACTAGAAAAGCAGGCTGCTCACTGCGCCAACCGGCCGTCAAAATGATAATCACTGGACAACATCGCTCGCACTATCATGCTTCGTGGAAAAGCACATTTATAAGCTTCGTCGAATAGCCTTACATGCTTACGGTTATCAAGATAATTGTAATGTCTTCTAAGAAAATGAATAATTTTGACACACTTCCAGCATTTCCATACAGCAATCAGACATCGCTTAGTCAATATTAAATTACTTTGGAACAATAACCGTACCTAACCTTTGCAACTATATCCTTTGTCTGAAAGAATTCTTTATGTTATGTTATTATTTAAGTTTTCATTTCTTTTCTTTCCTTTAAAATGATATATTTTGATGGGAATTAATTAAAATTATATATTTAAATTGCATTAAAAAATTTCGGAACTGACAGGATTTGAACCTGCGACTCTCTGATAATCGTCGCCTAAGTACTGTAATCCACTAAGCTACGGCATTCCTACGGGTGATGCCGAAATTAGTATATAATGCCTTTTTTATATCAGTCTTATAGCGTGTGTAAAATTCGCTATATGACTGATGAAAAGTGTTGGTATAAAGTCAAAGTCAAAGTCAAAAATATCTTTATTCAAGTAGGCCCACAGGTGGCACTTTTGATGCGTACATAAGAACCACACGGTAGTGAGATGATGGCGATAACCACATTCGTAAACTTAAAACTAAAGCTTCGAGGGTTCCAAACGCGTCATGGTCTAAGAAGAAGTCCACAACAAACTTAGCCGGGTGTTTTTTTTTTTTGTTATCACCATCTCACAATGTCATTTTAAATTATTAGAAGAGCAACCTGGTTAGAGCAATAATTTACACCCAAGCTTTTTTATCGTTTACGTAGTCCTTTATACTATAATAGGACTTTTCTATAAGCTTACGTTTAATACAAACTTTGAACTTTTTAAGAGACATCTCCAAGATGACAATTGGTAGTTTATTGTAGAATTGTATGCAATTTCCTTTAAACGAATTATGAATTTTATGTAACCTAGTATATTGCACTGTAAGTTTATTCTTACTTCTAATGTTTAAATTATTGCAGTCACATTTTTTCTTAAATTTAGAAATGTTGTTATGAACGTACATTAAATTTTCAAATATGTACTGACTATACACTGTCATTATTTTAAAATCTTTAAATTTAAACATAAACACGGTAAATATAAACACGGTAGTGTAAAATTTGCATTTTAAGTATAGTACCTATTTACTATATTATGTTTTCTCGGCTTAACTAGAAACCGTTGTAAAGCTGGCTATAAATTACTTTATCTCTTTCTTGTATCAGTAATTTTTATTCGAAAGAATAAATTAAAACGTTGCATCAAAAGTGCGAGTGTATATAAAACTACGCTATATATCTTTTTGAGAATATACTTATTTAATAATAACGTATCGTAATAAAAAAAGGTTATCTGGGAAATTTGAGAAAGAAATCAATATTTGCCGAGGGAACAAGAGGCAACCTCGACTTTGCGTTACGTTACCTTAAATTGCCAATAATTGGAAAGCTTCGCAAATTTATACTAATAATATAAAAGTGAGACTTCTTGTAATACTTACAATGTTACCAAGTTTAAAGTCAAGACAGCAAATTTTCAAACCAAAAGTCGCTAATGTGACCATTACCACGAGGGTTAGGGTGAAACCTAGTGAGATGTTACAAATCCTAGAGGCCCCATGGTCTGACGAGTGGTTTAATCATCATCATCAATCTTGTTCCTCCTTCCCCGTTCTACCACAGAACAGCGAAACACCGTGAGCGGTGGCATCCTTATGTGCTTGATATTCCATTAACACGCACGAAACGTTTTTATCCACGTTTCTGATACGTGCCGCTAAGATGTGGAACGCCCTCCCGGCAACTGTGTCTCCTGCCACGTATAATTTGAGTACCTTCAAGGCTAGAGTGAATAGGCTTTTTCTAGGCAAGCGTGCTCCAACCTGGACCTCATCATTGCTTCCTAACGGGCATGATTGTCGCCAAACGCTGGCCTATCGTTAATAAAAAAAAAAGTCATAATCAACTCATGACCGATCCACTACAGCGCACGGGTCTCCACTCAGAATGAAGGGTATAGGCCGTAGTCTATCACGCTGGCCCATTGCGGATTGGTAGACTTCACACGCCGTTGAGAAAATTATGGTGAACTCTCAGGCATCACGATATTTCCTTCACCGATAAACTGGCAGTTGTTAACGTAAATTTCAAATATTAGTTAAATAAAAATCGTAGAGTGACTCGAATTTCTAGTATCTACCGCTCATATTGTTATATGATTTCGATGTATCTTCTTAGTAGAGAACAAATGCAAAACGTGTTGTAAAAGTAAACCAGAAACTAATAATAAATAAATAAATAAATAACATACATAATATAGATATAGATAGATATCCTACGACAATACACACATAGCCATCTAGCCCCAAAGTAAGCGTAGCTTGTGTTATGGGTACTAAGATGATTGATGAATATCTTTATGAATAATATAAATAACTTATAATATACTGATAAACACCCAGACACTGAAAAACATTCATGTTCATCAGACTAACATTTTCCAGTTGTGGGAATCGAACCCACGGCCTTGGACTCAGAAGGCAGGGTCGCTGCCCACTGCGCCAGTCGGCCCTCAACCATCGTGCGATATCATAGATTGACTATTTACATATATGCTCAGGTAACATAATCGTTGTTTTAGTATTAGCCCTGTATTGAGAGAGTGGTGTAACGGCGTCCGTTACAGGCTTTATTAAATTTTAATTTTAATTAAATTATCTGAACTATTTCAGTATGTTTCTCTGTGACGAAACCATTAAAAATTTATATTAATCGTCCTGTTTATATATTCTTTACTACCCTCCGAGGTTTGTTGTATTGTTTTTGTTCTTGCCCCTTCCCAAATTCTGATGATATAGAAGCTGACTTATAACCAGTCACATGCCTTTAGTGTACAGATTTACTGAGAGTCTAGCTCTTTTGTCATATACATATTTTATATAATATCCCATAGCTACTCATTCTGTACAAATATGTGACAATTATAATAGGTTTTCTCTCTTCCTTAAAAAAGTGCATCATCCTTACATCGAGGTCTACTCGTAACAGACTTATATCGGGAAATCAAATAACCTTATTGCGATACTTTACGTACCATGATTCGGCCTAACTTATACATAAGCTTAAACAATTTCCTAAAAACATTGAATATTTGATCGGGATAACTATAAAAATTTATGAAATTCTGTATTAACAGGTTTCTTGTAATCAAATCAACCCGCACTGGGGCAGCGTGGAGACCGTGTTCCGTTAATGGGTTGACGATTATCGTATTATTATGTTTGTTTTTATATAAATTTGGTATGTATGTTTATAGAAGTAAATTCCGGGTATGTTGTACGCTTTTCTGACTATCCGGTTCTCTTGCTGTATGTCCTATCTACGAAAGTTCCTTGCAGCGATAAGGCCGCCTTTCCATGCCTACAATGTCCTTTACTGTAAACTACTGACTGTCTCTTTTCCTTTACGTTTTGCATAAAATGTTTCTCCTTCTTCTGCTTTTCTCGCAATGTGTCCGAAGTACTCTAGAGTTAAACCACCTCACTGGCGAAACCATTTACTAGTTCAATACTGAATTACGCATTCGCAAGCCTTTGATCTTTTCACGGCGATTATCCCTTGAATTATTCATTCGACCGCCTTGTCGCACGTAATAGGCGGATGTTTTATTTATCCCGGTTTCGTTTATATCGGACTTCGTAAACAGAACCCTTACACATTCAATCATTCATTCGTTTCGTTCGCTCCTAGATAAATATACGGTTCGATGTTTTTTTTCCACCTTTGAATCTTGCAATACTATTTCGCTATCGTGTTAAAGAATCGTCACCAAAGCGACCTCTTTTTTTTGTTCTAAAGATTCCCTACCCTCAGCCCTTCAACCGGGAACTTGCATTTTTTATTTTTTTATGTCAAATATTTCTTATTCAAAGAGGCCCATAGATGGCACTTTTTCTGCGCACGTTACATACAAAATATGTACGTGGTAGTGAGATGATGGCGATAACTTCATTCGTAAACTTATAACTAAAGCGACGAGGGTTCGAAATGCCCTGTTTTTAAAGAAAAAGCCCAAAACAAACTGAACAGCGTCTTTTTTTATCTTAATATTTAAAGTCTGGGTGGTCAAAATTCAATGATAAAAATTATCAAAACCAATATGGCTTCATTTAAAATAACAATTGAAAAAGAGAACTATGCTTTAATTTTATTATATTTTATCAGCTATTATTGATATTTTATTATTGGATATTGTATAGAAGCAGGCGTAACATTGCGGAAATCCAAAATATAGATTTAATATAGATGTAGAATAATCCAAAAGATAGATAAGCTTTCTTTTGGCGAAGAAATGGTTAAAATCGGTTCAGTACTTTCGCAGCCTATTCGGTACAAAGAAACAACGAAAAAACATCAGCAGATATACAATAAATAGGTTATTTTAGCATTTGCAATTATTGAGGAAGGCAGGCGGTTAAGACGACGCAGTGGGCCGGGCTTTATTGTGTGGAATAGCGGAATATAGTTTGTAGGAGAAACTTATAAAATGTTGTACGCGGCGGTTATCGCAGGGGACCGCTCGTACCTACCCAATTATATAAACCACAACATAAATCAGATAGTGCTGAAATGACTACTAATAAACAATTATTAATAATATAACAGTAATACTAACAATAATTACCCTAAATTAGATCAGTCTATCATTCGCAGGACACGGTCAGATGCCAATCGGACTACTGCAGTACATTCAAATTAGTTCCTATACTTACAACTATCTGTGCAGCAAGTGAATATAAACCTTAATTGTTGTTGATATAGTTTACAATAGCTTGTTGAGTATCACAAAGGGTAGTAAACCAGTGCTGGGAGTATCGAGGTGTGAAATGAAAGACTAATTTTATTATGAACAAAACAATTACAATAGAGCCAGTGTACAGTTCGTTTAGGCTGTTAATCATACATAGGGTCGCCATGCGGGAAATTGTTAAAACAAGACAATGCCATCTGCTTCTATGAAAAATTCCTTTGATAAAACCGCCGCTTATAGCCAGGCTACGTACAAACTAAAATTGTATATATACTATATATGTGTTGTGAGTGTGAGTAATGTGTGATTTGATCCATGCTATAGTTTGACGACCTCCCTTGCGCAACAACAGCGGTGAGCGCTGTGAATTTAAGTAGGAAGTCCCCAGGTTCGATTGCCGGCAATATTTCAGCCCAGGGAAATTTGGGAATTTATAATTTGTGAATTTCCTCTGGTCTGGTCTGGTGGGAGGCTTTGGCCGTGGCTAGTTGGCTAGTTACCACCGTACCAAAGTAAAATCAAGTGACTGCTGTCACTTTATTAGATTCGCGTCGCGTAGCGTAGGTAGTATGCACGTATTTTGAATATAGTTGTCATAAGTCAACACTTAAAATGTTTTGAATTAGTTTGTATAGAAACATAAATATGCTTTTTTGATTTAATATTTTTACAGGGAGATTCCTTATGAAATATACTTATACACCCTTCGACAGTATTTCGTAATTCTGTTACACGTTGTATAATATACAACGTGTAACGTTAAAAGTTAAGTTAGCTTAAAATTGGCGAACGAAGTTATCACCATCCCCTTGCAATTACGTTAACATATATATATGAACGCTTCATAAGTGCCTGTGCCTACATGAATAAAGAATTTTTGAATTTGAATTTGAACTTAAAAAAATGTCCTTCGAAGTTTATAGGCTTGTATATATGGCTTAACACTTACATTAAGCGGGGCTATATGCTGAGTCTGTCCATTATTACTATAAATTCAGATAGATCAAAGGCTTGGTACTTCAATTATAACTATAAATAGAGATGGACAATTTGTCTTTCAATTATTACTGCCACTTACCAGATGGGCTATCTGCCATAAGAGGACAAGTCCCACAAAGCCCGATCGCGCGTAAACCCTATCCACACATGACATTAATTTGGTTTCGCTTTGTTGAAATCGTTTAATGACTTTCAGGTGCTGGAATCAGGTCGAGTGACACGCTGATGACGGATAAAGGATTGTTACTTTGAAAGTTAATTAGTGTTATTACAAATTGGCCGTCGAGGGCTTTGTCTGCGTGGAATTCCGCTTTTAGGGTTCCGTTATACGCAGTGATTTTTTGAAGTTATACTTTTTTTGGCGCGTTAGCGATCAATTATGTGAGTAAATTTTTACAACGCGCGCACACCGTCACAAAAAATCGACACCCTGATGTTAGCTAAAAGGTTTGACAGTGTACACTTTCAATTGCTAAAGTCTGCGAGTGAGCTCTGGTGATTTAATTGATTCGATTGTCTCATATCTCAAATTTTAATGTTCAGTGAAACTTGGTTGTCCGATTATGAGTCTAATAACATTCCAAATTTAATTATGTTTATTACGTCTATTTCTTTATTTATGTAGAAATATTTATTTTGTGATATTTAAATAACTTTATTTGACTAGATCTATTGTTAATGTCCTTTTTTCTACTAACGTAGAATAAGGCGAAAGATAAAAATTTTGATATGATTTTAATCTTGCTACGGCAAAGTATAACTTCTAACGCGTGTACATAAGTACACACAATTACTTTTTTTAAAACGTCGAACACTGATCGCTTCTTTAACATACAATTGTTTTTCAGTGTTTGTATGTTTATCTGTATATTGAATGAATGAATGAATGAATACACTTTTATTGTACACCAAAATAACCAGAGGTCTTAAAGTAAGTTTTAAAAACAAACGTTTGTTGTATTATGAGTCTTGTAAGAACAATAATAAGAAGCAAAATTATAGAAAATATTCCGTAGTTCTGCGTCGATGCGTATATTACCGACAACGTGAGTGTAATAAAAAATACTTAGACAAAGCAAGAAATGTATGTAGTGCAACCTGGAATATCATTAAAAAAAAAATAGGACATAACAATCAACAACAGACTATTAAATACTTAACAGACAATGGAAAAAAAATAACTAATCCCGAAGAAATATGTAACTTACTAAATAAACATTACATAATGACATCCAAAAAACTAAATAAAAACTTTAAAAATACAACAAAAATTACAAACAATAACTCAAATAATATTTATTGCAGCCCTACTGATTGCTTCGAAGTAAGGAAAATAATTATGAATTTAAAAAATACCAACTCAACTGGATATGACGAATTAAACACGCATTTACTAAAATGTTCGTCTATATTCTTGTCTAACCCATTGACTCATGTTATCAATTTGTCAATAGAACAAGGTATCTTTCCCGACAGACTGAAGCTGTCAATTATAAAGCCGCTATAAAAAAAGGGAAAAAAGAGGAAGGCAACAACTATAGACCAATTGCTTTAATTTCCGTTCTATCGAAAATTTATGAAAAGGTTATTTGTAATAGAATTAATAATTTTGTTGAACGGTTTAATATCATCAATAACGCTCAGCACGGATTTAGAAAAAATAAATCTACCACAACTGCGATGTTTGAGCTAGTTAAAATGATACTAGATTCAGTTGACTAGGGAAAATCTGTAACAATTCTCTTTCTTGACATGGCCAAAGCGTTTGATTTAGTCAATCATGAAAAATTATTAAATAAATTAGAGCATTACGGAATACGCGGACAGCTGCATCAATGGCTTAAATCTTATTTAGACAATAGAATGCAAAAAACAATAATTCAAAAGCAAATTGGTGAAAACATTAATCTGTATGAGTCTGATTATGAAAATAATAGGTATGGCGTTCCCCAGGGCAGCATTTTGGGCCCACTATTATTTCTGTTATATATAAACGATCTCCCAGTAAACTTATCGCACCCATCAATACTTTTCGCTGACGATACCACTATAATTATTCCATGTGATGACAAGCAGACACATGAATCGGAAGTAAACAAATCATTAACTGAAACTATTTATTGGTTAGAAAGCAATAATTTAAGTGTAAATATAAAAAAAAGCAACGTGTATGCCATTTAAAACTAAAAGAGGTCATAGTACAAAATTAAATATCATCTATAATAACGAACAAATTGACATCGTAAATAGTACAAAATTTTTAGGTATCCAATTTGACGAACATTGTGTTGGAAAAACCAAATCGAGGACATTTGTACTAAAGTTAATAAATTTGTATATCCCTTGCGTCGTCTTAGGCGTACAGTATCGCTTGATGCAGCACTAGTGGCTTATCACGGTTATGTCATGTCTGTCCTGCGCTACGGTATTGTTATATGGGGGAACTCAGTGCATATAAACAAATTGTTTGTGACACAAAAAAAGTGTATAAGAAGCATATTTCTTATAGACCCAACGGATTCCTGTAGACCAATATTTCAAAAACACAATCTCCTTACTCTGCCGTGTCTGTATATATACGAAATATCAGTCTTCGTTCATCGCCACCTGGCGTATTTTAAAACTTTCTCGAACGTAAGCCATTTTAAAACGAGAAATAAAATTCGGCTGTGCAACAATAAATCTAAATTAAAACAAACCGCAAAATCCCCCTTTGCTATGTGCGTTAAAATATACAATAAATTAGATGCAGGTCTAAAAAATCAACCTACGCGTTTTTTTAAGAAAAATCTGGCGCATTGGCTGTGTACAAAATGTTTCTATGCAATATCCGAGTATCTGACTTCGAATTAAAAATGATATTATTTTGACATTATTATGATAACATTGATATTACCTGTATAATTTAATAAATAACTTTTCAATGCTTGCTCAACAAGATTATGCAGACATGTGTAATGATTGTTCTTGTTGTGCATTTTACATTTCGCATGCTTAATAGTAGAATATGGAGGAATGTTTTATTATAATAAGACCCTATGTAAGCTCATATTCAGCGAATAAATTTCATTTCATTTCATTTCAAAGAAAATTATAATATTGTATATTATAACTATTAATATTGTATATTATAAGTATTAATGTATATTATTCATAAAAAAATATCGGTAATCTTAGTACCTACCCATAACACAAGTTATGCTTACTTTGGTCCTAGATTTTGACGACCTCCCTGGCGCAACGGTGAGCGCTGTGAATTTAAGTAGGAGTTCCCGGGTTCGAGTCCTGGCAGGGACAATTTGGAAATTTATAATTTCTGAATTTTCTTTGGTCTCGTCTGATGGGAGGCTTTGGCCGTGGCTAGTTACCACCCAACCGACAAAGACGTGCTGCTAAGCGAATTAGTGCGTCGTGCGTAGTCCGGTGCGATGTCGCGTGGAAACCGATTAGGGAGTATGACTACCATACTCCCTAACAGATTAGCCCGCTACAATCTTAGACTCCATCATCACTTACCACCCGGTGAGATTCAAGATTCAGGAGTCAAGGGCTAGCTTGTAGACGAATAAAAAAAATTGGGTATGTGTGTAAGAGGAATAAGAAAAAAAGAAGTTGGCGATGTGTGTATTGTCGTAATACATTTATTTATTTATTTTGTTAATCTTTCCAATCTACGGTTACTTAAAGCACATTTAAGATACTTAAAGCATATTTACTTAAATTAATTTAAGATTAATACCTGTGATAAAAAATGAATATATATATGTTTATATTTATTATCCGCTAAGCAGCATTGTTGCAATGCTGTATTCTATGACTTTGACTTTGAGGAAATATAGTGGAAGTTCTTGTGTCTTTGTATTCTTGTTCATGCCTCAAAGTTAAAGTCATATATGTATAGCGTTACTAACTCTGTCTCCTTTCATTTGGAAGTGATTGTCTAAAAAACAAAAAAGGGGTTATAATATCGCCCCTTAATTCAAATTCACCCCTTTAGGGGTCTGATTTAGCGAAATCTCGAATTTTCCGGATGCCCCGTAAGCGAAAATTAAGCCCCCTCTTTGTTTTGCGGACGATGCAATTTTTTCGTGGTAACCTCAACGGCCTAGTGCATAGAGTCCTGCGGGAGATCCCAAGTTCGATCCCCGACAGAGGAAAATTGGGATTTAATAATCTATATTCTCTTCTAGTCCAGTCTTGTGGGAGGCAATCACCCGTCAAAGTCAAGGTCAAAGTCAAAGTCAAGGTCAAAGTCAAAGTCAAAGTCAAAGTCAAAGTCAAGGTCAAATTCAAAGTCGAAGTCAAAGCCAAAGTCAAACTCATAGTCAAAGTCAAAAATATCTTTAATAGTTTAAGTAGCCCATAGATGGCACTTATGATTCGTACATAATATGACACTAGCTGACCCGTGCAACTTCGTCTGCACCAAATAGGTTATTACCGGAAAACACAAATAAAATGTCATTTTCTAAAAATGAAACCTAGCTAGATCGATTTGTCGCCCCCGAAACCTCCTGTATACTAAATTTCATGAAAATCGTTGGAGCCGATTCCGAGATGCATATATATATATATATATATATATATATATATGCAAGAATTGCTCGTTTAAAGGTATAAGATAAGATTATATCTGAAGTGTTCCCTCAAAACTACAACTAAAAGTTATTTAAGAGGCGAATGAACAAATTCCTTTAAAATCGGTAACGCATTGGTGGCTCCTTTGGTGCAGTACTATCACCATGATTATTTCTGCCGATAAGCAGCATTGTTGCGATGCTGTGTTCCGGTCCGAAGAAGTTGGCTGCCGGTGTTAAATTATTTTATTTATTATTATTTTTATTGGTCAACTTAAGAGTAAAACAATTTACGACAACCAGGTCACTCACCTCATTTCAAACCACACAGAGTTTATGTGACAAGGTATAGATTAATGATAATTAAAAAAAATATTTGAGTTGCAATCACAACCCTACCCGTAGTCAGTACACAACATCGCAAGTTTATGATTACAACTTGTACATAGATGACATACCAGATCCCTACCCCACGCAACATTCCCACTGATTAAGTTATTTTACAACAAAATTCTTTAAGGTTGCTCTTACATATTTAATGTTATAAGTGTTTTTAATCTTATCAAACAAACTAACTGGCAGCTTATTTATAAGTGATGGGAGCATATATTCCCAGGTTCACTGGCCATATGCATTATTAAATAATAAATGAATAAATTATAATACACTACGACAATAAATTAATATACTACGACAATACACACATCGCCATCTAGCCCCAAAGTAAGCGTAACTTGTGTTATGGGTACTAAGATAGCTGATGAATATTTTTTTATGAATATAATACACATAAATACTTATAATACACATAATACAGATAAACACCCAGACACTGAAAAACATTAATGTTCATCACACGAACATTTTCCAGTTGTGGGAATCGAACCCACGACCTTGGACTCAGAAAGCAGGGTCGCTGCCCACTGCGCCACTCGGCCGTCAAATCAATTAGAATATTATCAGAAGGTACTCTATAAGTTGGTAATAGAATATTACAAGAAAGTACTTTATAAGTTGGTAATAGAATATTACAAGAAGGTACTTTATAAGTTGGTAATAGAATATTACAAGAAGGTACTTTATAAGTTGGTAATAGAATATTACAAGAAGGTACTTTATAAGTTGGTAATAGAATATTACAAGAAAGTACTTTATACGTTGGTAAGTATTTAAGATGTCTTAGGTTCTCTGATCTATTGTGTGCTCTTAATGAATTAATATGCAATTACAGTCACATTAGGCTTAGCACCTATGTCTTAAATTGATGGACACAGACCGGCATGTTGCAAGACTTGCTCCTTGCGTGCCCGGTAAATTGCTGCTCTGATTATACGCGTTGGTTTTCCCCTTACCATTAGGTGGTCCATCGGCTTGGTCCGTGAGTTATTACATTAAAAAGAGGTCATGGGCGGCGGTGATCACTTAATATAAGACTTTGAAAGTTACTAGTTACAATAAAGAAGTTCCGCCAAGCGATTCAGCGTTTCAGTACGACGCCGCGTAGAAAATATTAGGGACCTATATGTTTAATGCGCATTATTTAAACCGCATAATCTAATCAGCTTTCTATGTCGGCGATAGCCCAGTAGGACTTCAACTACCCTTTCGGGGACCCGTAGCTATGTGGGCTTCTTCTTAGACCAGGGCGCGATTGGAACCCTCGTAGCTTTAGTTTTAAGTTTACGATTGTAGTTATCGCCATCACTACTCACTGCTATGTACACATTTTGTATATAATAACGCATCAAAAGTGCCATCTATGTGCCTATTTGAATAAAGAAATATTTGACTTTGACTTTGTGAGTTTTAAGCATTTAATATCTCACTTGCTTCAACGGTGAAGGAAAACATCGTAAGTCCATAATGTTCCCAAAAGTGTGTGGAGTCCACCAATCCACACTGACCCAACGTGGTGGACTTCGGCCTTAAACCCTTTTCATTGTGGGAGGAGACCAGTGCCCTGCTGTGGGCCGATAATAGGTTTAATTGATGTAGACTTACGTACCAGTTGAATTTGCAGTCAAGGGCTAACTAGTTAAAATTTAAAAAACTGATTTTTAGCATCATCTGGGAATCGAATCCTGATCCTCATGATCCGTAGTTAAACATGCTAGAGGACATCAATAAGAGGCTATTTAATATACTACGCTACATTGTACATTCAAGTTCGAATGACGGCGAAGTTTCTAGGCGCATGACTACCTTAATTAAAGCGACATGTATATTATGAGCTGGAATCGAATATCAAGATGTCCAGAAGGCGGAGATCACCAGAAACTGTCTGAAGCTCGAGTTCAACTTTCAAGAACTTGCGGATTCATTCGTCTGTCTGGAGGTTCGGATAGGTATGTATCTAATGGACGTGACATACTGCCATGTAGATTGTAAAATTGTGAAATATATATGTGGCTCAGTTTTAGCCCGGTGATAGCGGAGCGGGTAAGAGCTCGAATTCACTTTCAGGGGCCGAGTTCGAATCCCAGAACGCACCTCTAACTTTTCTAAGTAATTTAAATATCAAAGTCAAAGTCAAAGTCAAAGTCAAAGTCAAAAATACCTTCATTCAAGTAGGCCCATAGGTGGCACTTTTGATGAGTACATACGAATTACACGGTAGTGAGATGATGGCGATAACCACATTCGTAAACTTAAAACTAAAGCTACGAGGGTTCCAAACGCGTCCTGGTCTAAGAAGAAGCCCATAACGAACTTAGCCGGGTGTTTTGTTATCACCATCTCACAATGTCATTTTAAATTATTTGAAGAGCAACCTAGTTAGAGCAATAATTTACACCCAAGCTTTTTTTATCGATTACGTAGTCCTTTATACTATAATAGGACTTTTCTATAAGCTTACGTTTAATACAAACTTTCACTTTATTGTGTGCACAAACCTGCATACCTGGGAGTTCTGTATCTCGAGGGTATGTGAAGTCCACCAATCGGCACTGGGCCGGCGTGGTGGACTACGGCCTTAAACTTTATCTTTGTGGGAGGAGACCCGTGCCCTATAGTGGGCCGGTAATGGGTCGATATGATGATAGGCATCGGCCGTGTCTAGTTACCATCTTACATTAAAGCTTTATTGCTACGTCCGACGGACGTCTACCAACCACCCCAACCGATTGTTAGGGCTCTCGCTCTAACGAGGAGGGGATCAGGACAGGTCGAACCTCCCCTCAGACCGTAGAGATGCTTGTGTAGTGACGGGTAGCTAGCCCAATAGCTACCCGCTGCCTCCCAAGAGAAGCTGGCGAGCGGCAAAAAGCCGCCGTCTTCTTCCCACTCGTCTACGCCGGGGCGAAGGCGTGTCTGGAGAAACCTGTATACCTAAATAAATAATAAATAAATATACTACGACAATACACACATCGCCATCTAGCCTCAAAGTAAGCGTAACTTGTGTTATGGGTACTAAGATAGCTGATGCATATTTTTTTATGAATATAATACACATAAATACTTATAATACACAGATAAACACTCAGACACTGAAAATCATGTTCATCACACATACATTTTCCAGTTGTGGGAATCGAACCCACGACCTTGGACTCAGAAAGCAGGGTTTCTGCCCACTGCGCCACTCGGCCGTCAAACCTGAGAGTTCTCCACTATGTTCTCAACGGCGTGGGAAGTCCACCAATCCGCACATGGCCAGCGTGGTAGACCTCGGTTCCTAAACTCTTCTGAGATGCTGAGAGAAGACCCTTGCGCTGAAGTGGGCTGGTACTAGGTTGATGATGATGACAATGTCGTGGAGGAACCGATTAGGGGTATGTGTTTAGTATAACTGCCCCTAACAGGTTAGCCTTGGACCATTTAAATTGCATCATCATTTAGCAGAAGGTTGGATTGTAGCCACTTTTAGTGAAAAAAAAGACTCGCGATGATAAAGTGGCAATGTCTAGCAGTACAGATACATACAAGTCCAGACAACATAACTATACAAGTTTTTGTGCAAGTCGGTCAGGTCTCATACGCGTAGGGACTTATGGCCGCGTGCTTTAGATATTCTATTTTACCACGACTGCATAAAAAAGGAGAGTTTTGTTTGCGGGGTACATTTTTTAATATAATACGTGAGTTTCTGCATTCGACTATAACTTTTGCCTTATCAAATGGTTGAACAAAATAAGATGAACGAGGTATAGTTGCAATGCTCATAAAATTCTAGACTCTAGACTCTAGACTATTGAGTTTTAAAAATAAATCAATAGTTTGCAGTAGACTGTTTTTTTTTATATTACGACTATACACACATCGCCATGTAATCGCAAAGTAAGCGTAGCTTGACGTATTATGGGTGCTAAGATGACTGTTGATTTATTTCTGAATAAAATACTATATAATATATAAATAAGACTGTATGACGCCATTTTAAATTTAGTTTTTTTTATAACGTATGTGTTTATTTTCTTTTTGTAAGCACGTGTTTTGAAAATTCTTTCTATCCACTGACTGCACTTGTACAGAGGTCTGGGGTACTGTGTGTCCGTGTGTCCCGACAGACGGGTGTGATTGACCCGGCGGGGCCTATTCTACACTAGCCGTTCACCCCGGCGGCGCGCGGGGCGGCCAGACGACCTGTTACACAGCTCACTTGTTTATGATTGTTTATACAGGCAGGCGAGCATCGGCGACGCGACGTGGAAACGATGGGTTCTGATAATGCAGCGAACGGGTTATTGGGGTGTAGTATTTTGATAATATGTGAAAATTGTAGATACTTAACAAGGTGTTGTATCTATATCTACAGAGTTTATGGTGATATGGTCAATATTGAAGATACTTAAGTAGGTTTACAGAATTGTATTACAAAAAAAACAAAATTCATTTATTTCAAGAAGGCCTACTTTATAAGCACTTTTGAAACGTCAAGAGGTATGTCTATTTGTAGTGACTCTACCAACGGTCGGAAAGCAGATTCTACCGAGAAGAGCCGGCAAAAAACTCAGTAGTTGCTCTTTTCCAACATCATCATTTAAAACCATTTCTGTGTCTTTATCTACATCTACAGAATTTGTGGTGATTTGGTCAAAATTGGAGATACTTAAAAAGGTGTTTTATCTCTATCTATCTATATATTATATATTTAATATTAGGTATATATTTTTTGAAACTTAAAGTGCTGCATCAACCCGTTGTCGGGAGTGATCGCTTTAGCGATAAGACCGCCTTTGCACGCCCCATTTTCTATTCTGAGTTTCTTCTATAAATTTGTTTACTTTGTATAAAGTGTGTGCAGTAAAGTTTGACAGCCGATTTGCGCAGTGGGCAGCGACCCTGTTTTCTGAGTCCAAGGCCGTAGGTTTTATTCCCACAACTGGAAAATGTTTGTGTGATGAACTAGAATGGTTTTCTGGGTGTTTATCTGCATTTTAAAAGTATTTATGTATATTATTCATAAAACTATTCATCAGCCATCTTAGTACCTACCTTAGTGAAGTGAGACGTGCGGAGGGCGTTACGTTAGGTTTTGGATACAATGCACTACATTCAATAATGGCTGATTGGGGGTTCTGAATGTTCTTTATTCTGTGTATAAAACCAAAAAAAAAAGCCTTAACACAAAAATACAATTCTCTACTCTTTTAAAGTTTTTAAACCATTCCACTTTATGTTATAGTTTTTGACACGATAAGGCAGGACATGTTGACGCGGGCACGGGGTTGCGTGCTTGGACCCGGACTGCCGGTCATACTTTTAATGGGAATGGATTATACATACATTTTCTACGACCTCCTAAGCGCAGCAGTAAGCGAACTCTATGGTTTTAAGTTGGAGCTCCCGGGTTTGATTCCCGGGGTAGTTTGGGATTTTTGTTATTTCCGAATTTTCTCTGGTCTGATCTGGTGGGATGTTTCGACCGTCGCTAGTTATTACCCTACCGACAGACGTGTCGCTAAGCGATTTAGGGTTGCGGATGTCGTGTATATGAGAATTAGGGGTATATGAGTTTTAGATATAAAACTGAAATACCTATAACAGGTTAACCCGCTACCATCTTAGACAGCATCATCACTTACCACCATGTTAAAGTGACAGGAGTCACATGATTTTAATTTTGCGTGTGATGTTACGGCACATGCTGACCAACGAAGCAGTAATTAATAGTAATTTTGGTTAAGTTAAGGCGTTATACAACGTGTAACAGAATCACTTAATAATATTGAAGGATGCATCAGTATATTTCATAAGGAATCAGCCTGTAAAATATTAAATCAAAAGAAGCAAATAAATTTTTCCATACAAACGAATTCAAAACTTTCTAAGTGCTTTCATGTGGCAACCCTATTGAAGATAATAGACCGGCACGCGCATAGTGCCTACGCTGCGCGACGTCTACCTAATAAAGTGACAGGAATCACATGATTTTAATTTTGCATGTGATGTTAGGGCTGATGTCTTTTAGTAAAAACTATGGCATACAGTGGTTTATTCAAAAACTATTAGGTGTTCAGTTTCACAGATAAGTGTTAGACAGTACATAATGTATCTATAAAGCCCGTGAATAATGAATTTGGTTTTCATTTACACCTATATATGTTTGTAAATAATATATTATGAATCTGTAAATCTTGTAGTTATTCAATGAATTAACGTAAAATTGAACAGTTTCTGTCCAATGGATTCGATTGTAACTACAAATATACAGCCAACTAGGTATAATTTAAAATTCATTTCTTTCAAGCTGGCCTTATATCGAGCACTTTTGACACGTCAAGTCTGTCTGTTTGTAGTGCCATTTTTCCAACATCAGAATTTTCGATTTAACTGCCATTGTGCTATCTTGAGAGAGATTTAGCGGTGTGCCTCTGGCCAACCTTGACATCATCAATTGTATAGTGACCTCACTGTTATAAATGCCTCTGCTAGCTTACAATGTCACAAAGATTGGTTGACTCGACACTCCTTTGAGAACATTATGGAAAACTCTCAGGCATACAGGTTTCCTTACGATGTTTTCTTTCGCTAATGAAGAGAGTGATATTTAAATTGCTTGAAACGAACTAAGAACGCACCTTGTTTTGGGATTCGAACTCTGCTCTCGAAAATGAAGCTGAAGTCCTAACCACTGTGCTATAACCACTCATTGTATTGTAATAAAAGTCTTTTGACTTTTTAAACTTTTGGATTAATTTGTATAAAATTACCTAAGGAATCATTTAATAAAAATATGAACTCAACTAAGGATAATATAATATAAAAGTAGATCTAAGGCCAGTACTATTTTACCCTATTTTGCCTTTCCTATAGAGTTCTCTGGAATTGATTGTTTAAGCAATAAGTCCAATCTATTACATAAGTGTTGTTCCTGATAAATTTGTGTGCCAATTAGTGTATATCTATGTATGTATCTTTTTTATTTTATATCTATAGAATTTACAAAAATGGTCATAAATGGCTGGCTTACTTTATAGCTTTACAAAGCAAAACTTTTAAATTAACAGTAAATTTATCGTATAATTAACATTATATTGATGACAAAGTTAATTTATTGGGACGTATATTTACAGTATAAACCGTGAAACCAATTGAACTTTAAACACAAATCATTCTCACATTGCATTCAATTAAACTCCTAGCTATCATATTATAATGATATGAAAAATACAAACAAAACGGAGTAATAGTCGCTTTACAACAATATCCCATTGCAATAAACAGATCATAAATTCAATTACTTAATGCAAAAATTGATTTACAGCCCCAATGTGCGGTGGGCTGGTCGAAATAAAATCATATATACAGGGTGGTATTTTGACAACGGTCAGTGAGGTCGAAATTTAGCTATCTATAGAGCACAGCAACATAATATAAACTGCAACGTAAGCAGGTCTGATGTAGTCGCTACTTTGACTGTTTCTCGTCTTTTGGCGTATTCAAAGTCAAAAATATCTTAATTCAAGTAGATCCATGGATGACACTTATCATGCCTACATTACATAAAAAATGTCTACATGGTATTGAAACTAATGCTAAGAGGGTTCCAAACACGCCCTGCGCCCTCTGTATAAAGCCCACAGCGAACTCAGCCGGGTTTTTTTTGTTATAACCATCATCATCATCATATCAAATAATTACCGGCCCACTGCAGGGCACGGGTCTTCTTTTAGGCTGTAGTCCACGGATCAGTACGGATTGGTGGACATCACACGCCGGTGAAAACATCATAGAGCATGCTGGTTTCTCACGATTTTTTCCTTCACCGTTGAAGCAAGTGATATTTTAATTACATAAAACGCACAAAACTCAGAAAACTTAGCGATGCGTGCTGGGATTCGAACTCGGCCCCCCGAAAGTAAAGCTAAGGTCCTAACCAGTTGGCTATCATCGCTTCTTCATTAATAACATTATATTTCCTTTTTTATAACCTACGCTTTGAAAACACTTACAATTTAATTATACTTTCTGTTTTTTTTAACTAAGATGGTATTTACAAATCAAGAGTAAATATTCGTCTCCTAAGCAATCACTTTTTTTTCTTATTATAAGAAAAAAATGTGCTTACATTTTTGCCCTCCGCAAGCCGATTCTGTACCTCGGTTGGAAATCAATTTAGCTAGCCACTGTGAATTATTGCCACAAAATAACCTGTTAAATCGCTATTTTGCATTCTGAAACCTAAGTTTCCAACTGAATTCATATCATTTAATGTAGGTATTATAATACTTCATACGTTATTTGATAGCAACTTTCCACAATGCTATCTGAATTTAGTGTCCACTGTGATGCACAGGGTATGCAGATGGTAAAATAAAGAAAATCTCAAGTAAGAGTTAAAAAACTTAAGGCTAGGAATTGTAAGAAAAAGCTTACTCTTAAGTATTTATAACCATGTACCCTCTATGCACGCCGCTGAGAATAGCCCTGCTGATCTCTTCAAAAATGTCACCCTGTACACCACAGAAATCGGCAGGCTGCCAAAAATCTCGCCTGCACAAAAAAATGGGGGCTATTCGTAATTTAAATGGGCAAAAATAATAAGCCCGGCCGATTTATCACGAGCGGGCGGGCGTGTTCTTGATTTTTTATACGTTTTGCGGCTTTAAACTGCCACGGCTTTTGCCAAAGAGTTGTAAGATTTAGTGCTGATTGGGTGTATTAAGAGCTAGTCAGTAAACGACTTTTAACGAATTTATACTTCTATTCATTCTCAGTGGTAGGGGAGCCTTTTGTGACAGAGCTCGGGGAAGTTCTATAGCCTTGATGCAATGTCTGAAGGTATCGGTGTGGTAACCGGTGTAATTGCAGGCACACGAGGCTAAACAGTAAACACCTACTCTTCAGGATGATAGAGACATGGCGGGAGGTGCAGAACGTTTTCCTTGCATGTCCTGCTTAATATTACCCTGTAGCTAGGCGATGATTTTTTACTTGCCCATTGTTATGCCATCTGTTTTCTCCATCAATTATTCACCATCATCATATCGACATAGGACACGGGTCTACTCCTTCCTTAAGGGGGTTAAGGTCATAGTCCACCAAGCTGGCTCAGTGCGGATTGGTGGACTCCATCCACCTTTGAGAATATTATAAGGAACTCTTAGTCATGTAGATTTGCTCACGATGTTTTCTTTAACCGTTGAAGCAAGTGATATTTAATTCAAAACATATATAATTTTGAAAAGTTGCGTGCCGGGATTCGAACTCGGTCTCCAAAAGTAAAGTCGAAATCGTCCTGCCCACTGGACTACCTAGAAATTTGGTAGGTAGGATAAAATTCAAAATTATAATTTCAAGAATTACCCCTGCTCGCCTGGCTTATATTATGCTTTCATGCAACATCTTGTTACAAACTGAAGTGAAACCGCGTGAAACTACTAGTAAATAATTTAATTTAGAATTTTCGAAACTTATTGACCACGGCCTTTGAATCGAATGAAATATTACGCAGTCCCTTTTAGTTTGAATAAGGTATAAAAAAAATATTTTTTATTTAAACATTTCTACATAAAAGAAAATTGGTTCAGAAGGTTGTGCGAAGGTGAAATCGTAATCAATTTCTAATGAAAAATTGCTATTGCCACAACATTAAAACTTATTACAGCTAAGGCTTTGTATATACTAGCTACATTGCACCAGTTTTTTATTTACAATAGGAACACACATCACCAGTAAGCGTAGCTAGTTTTATAGGTATTAAGATGACTGATGGATGTTTTAATGAATAATATACATAAGTACTTATAATAGTCACACAAAAATTTTCCAATCGTGGGAATTGAACCCACGGCCTTGGGCTCAAAACGCAGGCCCACTGCACCAATCGGCCGACTGAGAAGAGGGTTTCAGAAGGTTTATGTGTTTAAAGAGCAATAAAAGTAGATTTCTAAACTTTTACTACCAAATATATCAGCTCCATTAAATTATTATTCTATTACTAAAAGCAGAGCCTCGCGGTGAACCTCTGTACTTTCTAAGAGGCCCCAGGGCACCGCGACACCCAGGTTGGGAAGGCCTGTGTTGAAGTTAAATAACACAACATTATATAAAAATACACATATATATTGGGAACATAATAAGTCAAGTCAAATATTTCTTTATTCAAATAGGCACTTTTTATGCGTACATTACATGTAAAATATGACATAGAAGTGAGCTGATGGCGATAACTAAATTTGTCAACTTAAAACTAAAGCTACGATGGTTAAAAAACGCGCCCTGGTCTAAAAAAAATCCTACAACAAACTTGGCCGGTTTTTTTTTTGTTATCACCATCTTACATTGTCATTTAAAACTATTAAAGAAGCAACCTGGTTAGTGCAATAATTTAAGCAATAAAACACCCAAGCATTTTTATCATTGACGTAGTCCTTAATCCTATAATTGGACTTTTCTAAAAGCTTACGTTTAACTTTTAAATTTAAACTTTTTAAGAACAGAGTGCCTGCAGCTTAGCCTGCTATTATTATTTGTTATTAGGTTTTAATTAATTTTGTGGGAACCGGTACTTATTCCGAAATATGCTTACATTTCTTCAAGTCACCAGCTATTTGTGTGCCAAAATTTAAACAGGTAACAAACAAATAAACAAACAGACAGACTTTCACGTTTAAAATATTAGTTTGAAATATGAATTTTTAACGCACAGTGCTTATTTAATTCATTCCTAAAAATGTTTCTCTGCCTTTGACGCTCGTCTGAACAGAGCTTTATTCTGAAATACGACTTCATAAAATCCTCGATAAATATTCTGAATAATATTTTTCATGTCTCCTAAAAACTTACAACCTTTTGCAAAGTCGAAAGCGTCGAAATGAATTATTAAGTTATATACAAATAAACTTAATATTTCTGTTTCGAATATACATTTTAATTATAAAAATTTGCTTTTTATTTGCATAAGTTAAACTTATTATACAATATCTCTACGAAATTGTTTAATTGTTTACACTGTAGCCTAACGAATTTTTACATTTAGTAAATGACCCGGCAAAGGCAATTCGGGAATTTATAATTTCTAAATTTTCTCTGGTCTGGTCTGGTGGGAGGCTTTGGCCATTGCTAGTTACCACCCTACCGAGAAAGACGTGGTACTAAGCGATTTAGTGTTCCGGTGCGACTTTGCGAAGAAAACCCATTATAACTGCGTCATCACTTACCATCAGGTGAGATTGCAGTCAAGGGCTAATTTATTCATACACGAAGTGTAACTTCTGAAAAGTAGCCTACGAGAGATTGAGGTGGATGTAGAGTATCAGAACTATTAGGATAAATGTAAGGTTTTCATGTTAACTAGAATCATCACATCAACCGATAGACGTCCACTGCTGGACATAGGTATTTTGTAGGGAGTTCCAAGTTCCACGGTTCTGAGCCGCTTGGATCCAGCGGCTACCTGCGACGCGCTTAATGTCGTCTGTCCACCTCGTTGGGGGTCGACCAACGCTGCGCTTACCAGTACGGGGCTGCCATTCCAGCACCTTGGGACCCCAACGTCCATCCTTTCTCCGAACTATGTGCCCGGCCCATTGCCACTTAAGCTTCGCGACTCGTTGAGCTATGTCGGTAACTTTGGTTCTTCTACGAATCTCCACATTTCTGATTCGATCGCGTAGAGATACTCCGAGCATAGCTCTCTCCATCGCCCGCTGAGTGACTTAATCCTTCTTATGAGGCCCGTAAGAAGGCTTAGAGTTATATGAGGGTAACTAGAATAGGTAAATAAATTTATAATCTCACTCTGTCCTATAATTTATGTGTTTGTTTCTTTATCTAGATATTATTCGGTTTCCTCTTTAAGTTTATTTCTGTCTCATTCTTTGCCGGCTTCGTCCTACACATTTTGTTATTTGTAACTCTTACCTGTCATTTTTTCCGTTGCATCCGTCTTGAAATCACAACGATTCTAAAGAAGTTTCACTTCAAAAGTGCTATGGCATACGCAACCTCTTATAGAAAATGGGTATTTTAGAGTAAGCTAGTTACTATGAGTGACAGAACTTGTCCGGGGGAGTACAATCGCTTTGCCCATATCTGCCGCAAACTAGCAATCCTCAATTTTATCGACAACGGACGGCACTTTGTACGATTTACTTGCATGCCCTGCAAAGTTTTGCTTTATTTATTTATTATTTATGTACGAAAAATTGTGATTGTGATAAGATACATGAAGTGTACAAAAGAAAGCTTATCTCTATAAGAGATCTCTTCCAGCTACCCCAGGATGTGAGTAATATGATTTAATTGTTGTATAGGTCAAATAAAAGTACAATATACTTTAATAAGGTATAATATTTGACGGCCGATTGGCGCAGTGGGCAGCAACCCTGCTTTCTGAGCCAAGGCCGTGGGTTCGATTCCCACAACTGGACAATGTTTGTGTGATGAATTTTATATTATATAAATATTTATGTATATTATTCATATAATTATTCAGTCATCTTAGTACCCATAACACAAACTAAAAAAATACTATATAATAACTACTAAGGATATCCAAATTCTAAAAAAATTCTACATACTAATACAATAAAATTTCATATTATATACAAAATAAAAAAAATAATATAATAAATATTTCTATATATATATATATATATATATATATACATAAATATATATCTATAATAAGTAAACAGTGATAAATATAGTATGAAAACGATAGATAATGCTCCTTTACATTGTGTTTAAAAGAGTGCACCGTTCGGCAGCGTATAATATGTTATGGTCGTGAGTTCCAAAGGTGTGTGCTTTGTTTTTAGGCGATGGTTTTTCACATACTTCGTTTATTATTACTGTAAATAATAAAACTACCCTCTACGTCAATCGATTGCAAGTTAGCGAGCGCGAATATTATCTTATATCTTTAAACGAGCAATTCTTGTATATATATAATTGGAATCTCAGAATCGGCTTCAACGATTTTCATGAAATTTAGTATACGGGGGCGATAAATCGATCTAGCTACGATTTATTTTTAGAAAATGTCATTTTATTCGTGTTTTCCGGTAGTAACCGATTTGGTGCAGACGAAGTTGCATGGGTCAGCTAGTTACAAATTATGACAGAGTGTTAACTTACCGGCAGCTCAGTGTACGTTTTAGTAGTACAGCTTTTTGTGACAGAGCTCTTCCCGGGGAAGTACTACTACCTTGCATTGTTGTAATAATGCTGCCCGGTCGTGGGTGTTGGTGTAAATACTGCCACATGAGACTTGATATCTACGCTTCAGGTTGACCGACACAGGCGCAACACTTCGCAGGATGTGGTCCTTGCATACTCTGCGAACTGTTGCTCTTTTAAATGTAATGGTTTTCTACTTACCATCAATTGTAAACTATAAAAAAAACAGTTATCACACCTTCTCGCGGGTGTCGTACGAGGCGACTAAGGTAATGTAGTAGAGTCCGGGAAACAGCGTCCTCTTTTCTACTACCATTTACTGTAATCACCAACTCTTCTAAACTACCTGCTTTGTTATCCACTTAAGGTTTTTTGTAAATAGCAATAGCTTTATTACTAATATAGTTATAGGATATAGGTTTAAATAAGATTGTTAGTTAATATTAAAATATATTTATAGTACCTACCTGCCTGCCTACTACCAATTTTAAACTTCCGATGTATCTACCTAATTATATTGAGGGAATTTTATTTATATGGAATATCTTGATTGATGTAGTGAGTAGGTGGGAGTTAATTAATTTCTTTAGATGTTACCTTTTGCAGACGGCACGGTGGTGTACGGTAAAATTCGTAAGAATCTACGTTACACCATAATAGTTTTAAGTCTACTTGTGAATTTTGGTTAATAAGTTTATCTATTATTATTATTCTAACCAATGTGGTGTTTACGGGCGAACACTTCCATTAAGAGTTCAGATCGGCCTTTAGTCCAGCAGAGAACTGGTATAGGGTATTGAAGATGTTAATTTCCCGACAAGTTTCAAACCCATTCGGGGCTCTTTGTCATGAGCTACAATCTCTACAAAACTTGGTGGACAATCGCCGATCGCAATGTGAGTTTAGCCGTTAATAACCTATTATATTATCGCTGCTTAGCGATAAGGCAGCCTTTTGTATCCTACTTCATTCTTCATGTGTTTGTTCTTTTTTTTGTCTCGTTTTTCTGAGTGTTGTTCAAATAAAGAATATAAATAAATAAATAAATAAAGTTAACTTTACTTATCATCATCATCATCACCCATTACAAACTCACTGCAGGACACAGATCTTCTCTCAAAATGAGGAAGGTTCAGGCCGTAGTCCGCCACGCAGGCCAAACGTGGATTGGTAGACATCACGCAATGGAGAACTCTGAACCATTTAGGTTTCTTACCGATGCTTCACCGTTGAAGCAAGTGATATTCAAATTGCTTAATTTCAAAACTTCTGCTTGCTGGAAATGTTCCTAAACAGATTCGGATATCTTATGAAAAGGGTCAGTTCACCTACGAAGATGTCATTCGTTATGTGTGTGTGCACCAGTGCATTTGTTGGGGGAGTGTGTTCGGAATAGACCAATGAGGGACCAATTAATATGTAAATTTAAAATAAATCCTTACGATGTGGGGATTTGGCAAAGTATTCCGGCGGCACCTTATTCAGAGGTAGCCAGAATGCTATTAGGTTTTAAGTTAAGATAAGAGAAAGGGAGTATCAATTTTCGGAAAGGGAACGATGGGGCTGACATTCATATTGTTAAGAAAAGTCCCGAATAAATAAAAAATTAAAAAAAAAAAAATTCGTAACTCCCGAAAGTCCGGGAAACGCATAAGTTATCCACGAAAGGAAAGCCGAAGCCTCACTAAGCTATCACCTTTATTATGATTTTTTTTAACATCTTAATGCAGTGACAATTAGTATTCTGCGCCGAAACTGAGCAGTTTTCTACGTGGTTTCCACCACAGACGGCCAGACCGCACAGCACCAGACCTTGGGCGGACAATAGGCGATAAGGGAAGCCTGCGGTCAGGCGGTCGGGCGAAACCGGTGTTTTTGCATACGGCATACATGACTCGCATCCGAACGCGGCGCGCGACGAACTAACTCGCGGAGGTGGCTGTTTGCACTCGCGTAGAATCTGTGGTTGGTGTTACCTGTCTGTGTAATATGAATATTGTGCCTGCCCTTATTTTTTAATTATTAGTTCACTATTTTGGATAGGAAAACTTACAGCTAAGAAGAGAAGGTAGAAGAACAAATAAAGTAGCTGAGTATTAGCTAATTACAAGTTTTCACAAGCAGAACTTCAATAGACTCTTACACGCTATATAGGGACAACATTCAAATTCATTTACTCGTATTTCATAGTGCAGGTCTGCCTCTGTGATCTAGCAGCAAGCATTTTTGATCACCAGGTTCTGGGCTCAAATCCAGTCCGGCTTAGAATTGTTAAATAATGTGCTTTTTCTATTAAAAAAATTCAATAGAAGCCCAGATTTAGAAATGGAGGTATCTACCCTCAGGCCTCGGAGAGCACGTTAAGCTGTCAGTCCCGGTTATTATCACTAAGTTTAGGTTCTGGCTTATAATTTAAGATCGACCACCTGTCTGATGTTAACCCATTTTGGGAAGGGTAAACTGTTAATCTAACTGTTATCGAAAGCAAACTGCAAAATGTTAAAATAAATATATTTATATTTTACCATAATTAACTGTTGTCGTAACCTTGTTAATATGGTTCAACGAGTCACGAAGCTAAAGTGGTATTTTGCGGGGCTAAAATTGGAGAACCGATCAGTCTAAGGTGCTGAAACATTGCTATCACACTGGTATCACGGACCCCATTAGTAGACTCTAAGTCGATATGGGAGCGAGTCGCGGGCGCAAGCGTTACAAGATGTCAATGGGATTAAAAAGATATTGTTTTCATATTTATTTTAAAGCTCCAAATAATAACATTTTTCATAAGTTGATATATTTATATAGGTTTTTAATGACAATAAGTCCAATAAATAATGTAAATAGTTCAAAGCGACACTTCAAAGTATTATTCTATAATGACCTGTCACGAACGCATTATGTCAATGGACAAACAATAATTCATCTTGTTTCCCGCATTAGTGCTGCTATCATTAGAAATATTTTTTTAGTTGGTTGAGAATGTCGTTTCTAAATTCTTTTGTGTGGCTGTGAGTAACTATTTTGAGCCATAACTTACCGGTTTTAGGTTTTTCAGCTAAACGATACAGTCCAACGATAGCGTTAACAGCTTTATTATATTACAATATATTTTAATAACTCTATAATTAATGATTGTATCTAGTATGTTTGACACGATGTTATGAATTGATGATTTATTATATAGCACATCCATAAAATTGTAAGTTTTATAAATCAATGTCAATGAATATTTATTATTTGGCTATATGAGGCATTGTCAACTAATCATCAATAGTGTGGCAAAGAGCCAAGTTGGAAGAATAAACGTCTATGGTAGAGAACATGTATGTTTAATGTCAATGTTTTCTTGAATATCTTGACTTTTTTAAATTAATTTATGTGAAATATGCGTCGTCGATCAGAATTGATTAGTGCTATTTATTTATTAGCTTTTCAAGGGAAACAAACTGTACTATCATCTTTATATATATATTTTTTGTGTGCGTGTGTATGTCACTGAACTCCTCCTAAACGGCTGGACCGATTTGAATGATTTTTTTGGTATGCGTTTGGGTGGCGCCCTGGATGGTTTAGATTCACAAATCAGCCCGACAGATGGCGCTGGGGTCCGCTTGTATATATATATATTTCTTTTGTGCGTGTGTATGTCACTGAACTCCTCCTTAACGACTGGACCGATTTGAATGAATTTTTTGGTATGCGTTTGGGTGGCGCCCTGGATGGTTTAGATTCACAAATCAGCCCGACAGATGGCGCTGGGGTCCGCTAGTATATATATAAGAAAGTTGTGTTAGTTACACCATTTATAACTCAAGAACGGCTGGACCAATTTTTATGATATTTGTTTTGTTGGATTTCTATAAGACCGGAATAGGATAATAAGTATTAAAATATTACATTCACCAAAAAAAAAAATTATCAGCGGTACGAAGTTTGCCGGGACACCTAGTTACACATAAAAGTAATGCCGGATTTTTATATCACATAAACCAATGAAGTTTCCACAACTTAGTCATACATATAATACGATGACATTAACCACAATTGCTTAGGAATAAGTACAAACCCAGCGAAAATAATCCAAAAAAAGAAAAAACTCAATTAAATTAAAAAAAAAAAACAATAACTTTAAAGCTTATAATACTTGTTTTGCCATAGTAAATTTCCTAATAGTGCAAATTTTGACACGAAAAATGTCCGTCTCACAATATTTGCTGTTGAAAGCATTGCACGCACGAGATAAAAAGTTATATTTCAAGTTGCGATAGCTTAGAGGGAAGGACTTCGGCTTCACTTTCGAGGGGGCTGAGTTTGAACCGGCACGCATTTCTAACTATTCCCATAACTTGCTTTAACGGTGAAGGAAAACATCGTGAGGAAACCTGCATGACTGTGTGTTCTCGATAATGTTCTCAAAGGCCTGTGAAGGCAACCAGTCCGAAAGTGGCCAGCGTGGTGGACAACGGTGTACAACCCACTAGTGGGCCGGTAGTGGGCAGATAATAGAATAATAAATAAATGTACTAGTACAATACACACATCGCCATCTAGCCCCAAAGTAAGCGTAGCTTGTGTTATGGGTACTAAGATAGCTGATGAATATTTTTTTTATGAATATAATACACAAAAATACTTATAATATACAGATAAACACCCAGACTCTGAAAAACATTAATGTTTATCACACTAACATGTTCCACTTGTGGGAATCGAACCCACGGCCATGGACTCAGAAAGCAGGGTCGCTGCCCACTGCGCCAGTTGACCGTCACTCATGCTATGTCGTCGGATAATAATGATGAGTAGTCTTAAGCGTTTACTACTTTCCACTTTAGATATTAAATACAGGGTGTATAAATTTAAATTTTTTCTGCAATCAAAATGAAAGTGGCGCTTTTACGATAAGCGCAGCACGCCTCGTGTTTATCGCGGCGTTGTTTGATAGCGCATAAACTGGACCCAGCTGTGCAGTACATGCGATCGATTAGAAGTGGCCTAAACAAAATATCTTATATAAACTAAGTGAATTAAAATCTGCGCGCACTGTAGGTACACCTTACACTTGGCAAAAGTATAACTTTTTAGTCAAAGTCAAAAGTCAAAAATATCTTTATTCAAGTAGGCTCATAGGTGGCACTTTAATGCTTACATTACATGAGAATGTAGTGAGATGATGGCGAAAACCATATTCATAAACTTAAAACTAAAGCTACGAGTGTTCCAAACGTGTTTTTTTTTATTTATTTATTTATTTATATTCTTATTCTAACACTATCATTACAGAATACTTAAACCTAATGCGATAGTTTATAGTTTTTTTTTTTTTTTTATGTTTTCACCCTCTCACATTGTCATTTAAAATTATTAGACGAGTAACCTGGTTAGAGCAATAATTCACACCCAAGCTTTTTTATCGATTAAGTAGTCAAATAATACAAACTTTGAACTTTTTAATGAGTAGTTTATTGTAGAATTGTATGCAATTTCCTTTAAACGAATTATGAATTTTATGTAACCTAGTATATTTCACTGTAAGTTTATTCTTACTTCTAATGTTAAAATTATTGCAGTCACATTATTTCTTAAATTTAGAAATGTTTTTGTATACATACATTAATTTTTAAAATATGTACTGACTATATACTGAAATCATTAAATTTATCACATAAAAATGGAGTTGAGATTTTATATAGCAAACAGCGCGCTGCGATTAGGAAGCTTTTAAAAAAACATGACAGATTGCACATATACTATGGAAATTAAGCTTAATTTGCTATAGGTACTCCTTGTTTAATTACTTAGGATTCTGGTTAAATTTACTAACATCCTAAATACAGTTAGCACAAACGTTAATTCCGAGAAGGCGAGAGTGTCGTATTTATAAACATGTCATGTCTTGTGAGTCTTATTGCACTTCCTTCTACAAGACTTGTGCTTGCTCATAATGTCTAAATATACGGCTTTCAAATGATTTGGCTTACCTTGAACTGTGCTAGTAGGTACCGTTATATCTTGTGATTTTTCAGAGATGGCAGCACTGACAATGATTACGATTATGTATACGTTATTGTCATTTTATAGAACGTAGTGACAGCTCAGCTTCAGTATACAGTTGTCACTACGCCTTCCCTTCCCGCGGGTGTCGTACGAGGCGACCAAGGGAATGTACCGGATAATGGGTAGCAGCGTCCTCTTTGCCTTTGCTTCTACTGCCATCTACTTCTGCCTGCCCAGACAGCAGACGACAATTTTAAATTTTCCCTCGATAACTACTTAAGGAATCTGGATGAAAACTACTTAAGGAATCTTTGAGTTCGACCGACCGATTGGCGCAGTGGGCAGCGACCCTGCTTTCTGAGTTCAAGGCCGTGGGTTCGTTCCCACAACTCGAAAATATTTGTGTAATGAACATTATATAATATTATAAGTATTTATGTATATTATTCATCAGGCATTAAGTACCCATAACACAAGCTAACGCTTACTTTGGGGCTAGACTGCAATGTGTGTGTTGTCGTAGTATTTTTATTTATTAAGAAAAAAAAACCTTTTTGTAATGTAGTCAAAGTAAAATATTTCTTTATTCAAAACCGCATATAGATGGCACTTTTGATGCGCTGATTACATACAAAATGTGTACATAGTAGTGACTGGTGATGGCGATAATTACATACGTAATCTTAAACTAAAGCTACGAGGGTTCCAAATACGCCCTGGTCTAAGAAGAAGCCCACAACAAACTTATCCGGGTTGCACTAGCAAGTATGTCATGATAGACAAGTTCAAGGCTCCGCGCGTCATTTACAAGTAATGAGCGACGCACAGCGCAGGAAGTGCAGAACGACGCGGGCTGGTTATAAATACGAAACTCTCACCTTCGGCTGATGTCCGAAATTATCACTTTGGTGATAGCGAGCCAAGTCATGGGAGATAGCGGACTGTTGCATGAAGTGTAATCTGAGTTAAAATTCATTAAATGATCTGAGTGATTATTCATAAATTTTGATCAAAGGGCTGCATATTGGATAGAAGCAGGCGTTACTTTGCAGAATTCCATGATATATTATGAAAATTAGCTAGACTCCGCGAAAAGCAAAAGAATATGTATGGTGTAATTTATAATGTACCTCAGAAAATGTTGACTTTACAATGAACAATTACAATTATTCATTGTAAACTCAACATCTCCTTAAGATGCTCCTGTTTCTTAGCGAAACGTGCGTAAGTAATGTGAATGTAAGTTTGTTTGTTACGCTTTCACGCAAAAACTACTGATCCGATCTTCATGAAACTTTTTATTCAAATTCTTGGAGGTATTAGAAATAACATAGTAAACTTTTCACTGAAAAAAAATACGTGAGATAAAAAATGTTTGTGAAAATCTCATATATGACTATAGGTATAGACTGTGTAGCAGTACGTTGGCTTCCAAAATTACGCGGGCGAAGCCGCAGGGCACATCTAGTAATATAATAAATGTAACAGTGTGGATGTTTGACGCATAAACGGATTTGCATGTAATTTGGCCTGCATGCAGCCTTTGACATGGAAAAGAACATAGGCTACCTTTTATCCCGATTCCTTAAGTAGAGGAAAAATTGAAAATTGTTCACGAGATAAGCTGCGGGCAGATAGCTTTGAAATTTGATATGCATGTCACCTATGCTATGGAAAAGGGCATGTACTTTCCATACCGATCTCTCAAATAGTTCCCGTATTCAAAATTGTTAACGAGCGAAGCTTTAGACCCAATTCTGAAGTCCACGCAGACTAAGTCGCGGGCAGAAGCAACTATATGCGTATATGCTTTCATTCACTTGAAAAACATAACCTTTCTACAGGTGCAGTCCGCTAAAAGTGGAGAAAGCCTGTGACTTAGACCAGCGTAGAGTGCAACACACTGAAGTATCGCGGCCCTGACTGGGCTAAGGCCAGTCGCCTTAGGCCAGACGCTTTGTCATAAAATTTGCGAAAGATCAATATTTCACACCTACAGTTTTTTACTTACTTACTAAAGGTTGATTCATATTATAGACACATTTTTATACTGTACTAGGCCATCAACCTTGATATTGTAGGTATTATATTTTATACTAGCTGACCCGTGCAACTTCGTCTGCACCAAACCGGTTGTTACCGGAAAACACAAATAAAATGACATTTTCTAAAAATGAATGCTAGATCGATTTATCGACCCCGAATACTAAATTTCATGAAAATCGTTGGAGCCGATTCCGAGATTCCAATTGAAAGAATTGCTCGTTTAAAGATATAAGATATTAGTTATTCTGCACTTATTTGCTTTTTTACTAATATTATTACTGTATTTTTGAAGTTATACTTCTTTTGTCGCGTTAGGGAAAAATGGTGAGAGTAAAGTTAGCTATAGTCAACATTTTAGTTTTTACTAAAACAGGTTAGACCTTTTTTCTACTGTTAGTTTTTTCTAGAAACGTAGAATAAGGCGAAAGATAAAAAATTTGATAAGATTTTTATCTTGTTACGCCAACGAAGTATAACTTCTAACGCGTGTACATAAGTACACACACGTATGTGTAATAATGTAACTAATTAATTCAATGATTCAATAATTTAAACGTTAAAAAAAAAAAAAAAAATTAAATTTATTATTTTTTAATTTTAAGGCGGCACCCCAACGGGGTTTCCATGTAAGTGCAAAGTTACTAAAATAAATATATATAAATATTTTGGCCAAGTTAGAAAACAGATTTTAAGCAGGATTGGTAATAATCAGTCCGGATATAGGAAATAGGCGGTGTCAGTGCCTCGGAGAGTATGTTAGGTTATCTGTTATTATCACTAACTTGTGACAAGAGTCTTTTAAGCCCACCAACCCGTATTGGAGCAGCGTGGTGGTTTTTGACGACCTCCCTGGCGCAACGGTGAACCCTGTGAATTTAAGTAAGAGGTCCCGGGTTCGATGTCCGCAAGGGGAAATTTCTAATTTCAGAATTTTCTCTGTTCTGGTCTGGTGGGAGGCTTTGGCCGTGGCTAGTTACCACCCTAATGATTTAGTGTACCGGTGCGATGTCACGTAGAAACCGATTAGGGGTATGACTACCATACTCCCTAACAGGTTAGTTCGCTACCCTCGTAGACTCCATCATCAACAGGTGAGATTGCAGTCAATGGCTAACTAGTAGTGGAAAAAAAAATATGCTGTAAAAATCGAATTCTTAAAAGTCACATCGAAATCTTAAAGTAAAGTTAAGTCTACCCCCTATGAGAGAGGAAGCCTTACCCCATTAGTCGGACGTTAATAGGCGGAGTGTGTTAGATAATTATTTTTCCATGGTAATGAGTACTCTACATAAGCGTTTATAGATTCCCGAAAAAATCACGATATGATGATATCTCACTTAAGATGGTCTAACCCAATTTTAAAATACAGACTCTCGATTTAAAATAATAGTTTGGATTTTTTAACACCATGAAAGGTTTTAAACCTGTTAGAGTTTGAATAAAAAAATGTTAGGGAACCTACAGACACGAAGTCCGTTTATATTGTGTAATTCATGTTCCATCTGTAAATTTCTAGCCTAATAAAGAGCCTAGGAAGTAAGTAAATTACACTGCCTATATTTTTTACGCACTTTAAGTAGACAGATACTTAAGCCAGTTTCACTTAAACTCCCCAAACCCCCCCTCATATGTTGCCAAATCTCTTAAAATTTATGATAAACTAGATGTGCCCTGCGGCTTCGCCCGCGCCCCGTCTACACCTATCAGTCATATATGAGATTTTCACAGACATTTTTACGTTATTTTTTTTAATGTAAAGTATACTATGTTATTTCTAATACCTCCAAGAATATGTATAAAAAGTTTCATGAAGATCAGTTCAGTAGTTTTCGTGTGAAAGCGTAACAAACAAACATACATTCACTTTTATAATATTAGAAGGGATGTACGAAGTAACCAAAAGAAAACTTATCTCTATAAGATATCTCTTCCAGCCTCCCCAGGATTTGAGTCAGATGATTTTATAATGCTGTATACGTCAAATAAGGGTACAATATAATTAATGATAACTACAACAATTAAACAATATATCTAAATATTAACAAGATTCTATATACTAATACATAAATATATAATACATAAGTTACTCACAGTTTTTTCAACTAATCCTGAGCCAAAAATCGATTTGATTGGTTGCTTAATAAGGGTGTGCAGAAAGGACAAACAAACAAACACTGTAGTGGGCAGTGACTCTGCTTTCTGAGTCCAAGGGTGTGGGTTTGACTCCCACAACTGGAAAATGTTTTTGTAAATGTTCGTTAGTGAAATGTTTATCTGTACATTTTAAGTGTTTATGTATATGATTCATGAAAATATTCTTCTGTCATCTTAGTTACTTACCCATAACACTAGCTATTCTTACTTTGGGGCTAGATGGCGATGTGTGTTTTGTTGTATTTAAACCAAAAAAAATTAGATATTATATAAGGATAAGAAACGATGATTGGCCATCCAGTGAATGTCTAGTAACGCGGTGTTTCAGCATATTGGGTCTGAGAGCCTTAACATCGATAAAAATCATAACAGTATAGTTAATAATAAAAAATAAATAAAACCACCTAAAAGCGTGAAGTGCACGATGAAGAGTGAACGTTATAGCGAAATTAACACGCATTATCGCTAAAAGTGCAAAGCTCGCCCTTGACTGCAACACACACAGGCATACCACAGTTTAACTATCATACAGTTTCATATTGGCATCAAGGAGTTTTGACTAATAAGCGTTAAAAATGTTTAGGTATTTCCTTTGGGTTTTCCAGCTTAGCTTTGTACACAAACATTATTTTGATGGTTAATCGTTCGTTCTCTACTTCTTCACTTATAATATCAATGTTAAAGAATAATAATAATGCAGTTTTGTGACATTTTAAAACTAAATTAAAAATTCCTTTCCAGCCTTTCTAATTCATTAATTCTTGAAGGAAAAATTATTTTCAATGTGCGTGCCGTAATAACTTATGGCTCTGTAACATATGCGTTAAGTATAGGCAGCATGCTATCTATGCTCGGAGTATTCCTACGTTACTAAATCAGGAACGTAATCCGAAAAGTGTCAAGATCAATGAGTTGTGAAACGTAACTAGTAATAGATGAGGTAGCTCTAAAGACCGATATACGTTTACCATTTTAATCACCTCTTTAAATTCAACGTTGGTACTAACTTGCAGGAAACTTGCTAGAAAAAGTTTGTAAACACGTGAGTATGTATTTGTAAACGCGTCCCATACGAGCCTATTTGCATCATTACGTCAACCTATACTGGCTCACCACAGAGCACGGGCCTACTTCCACAATGAGAAGGCGTTAAGGCCGTAGTTCCACCACGCTGGCCTTGCGCTGATTAGTAGACTCCACACACCTTTGAGAACATTATGTAGAACGCTCAGGCATGCTGGTTCCCTCACGAGGTTTTCCTTCACGGTTATAGCGAGTGATATTTTAATTACTTAAACCGCACATACTCGTTACTTAGAAAAGATAGAGGTGGGATTCGAACTCGGCCCCGCGAAAAGGAAATCGAGCCTGATCGCTATCACCGTTTCACTTATTGCATTGTAAATATGTAAACTGAAAGTCCTCTTAACTAAGGAACTGACAGTGGGGTATCCACAATCAATGGCCGTTTCGGTACTGTATGATCTCTAAGCAGTGGACACGTGTACATTATTTACGTTCACTCAAGGTCTGGTGGGCAAATTAGTGGTGTGTTTTGTGTTTGTGTTCAAATTTACGATTCTGCATATACCTACTGCTAATATCTGGAATTGCCTGAATGTAAACGAAAGCTAATGTCAACATTTATTCGATGAGATTAATGCGATCTATTTCAGTTCTGATTTAGGGATGTCGTGGAATTCCAGTCGCTAAGAGACATCTCCGCTAATACCTGGAAATGCCTGAATGACAATGACAGTTAGTCAATATTTATTGGATGAGATTAATGCAATTTATTTCAGTTCAGGTTTATGGGTTTTATGGAAATCAAGCCAGAAGTTTCCGAAAGCTAATGTCAACATTGATTCGATGAGATTAATGCGATGTTATTCAACCCTGCAGAGAGCCACCTTCTCAGGCCTCCCGTGTGCCTGCGGTCTCCAGACCTTCACAATCCGCTATGGCTAGCCGAGTAGAATACAGTCTAAACCGTTCTCATTCGGAGACCAGTCATTATCAAGTTCTACAACAACTGCTCGTCTATTTCTAATGAACATATATTAGTTTTGAAATATTTATTTGAGTTATAAACTTTTAACCTCTCTCCAAATACCTCTCATCTTCTTCTTTTCTTTTCTCCCATTCACTTCTATCAGCCGTTATTTCTTTATTCACTCCTTGTACTCTCATATCCTCTTTTACACAATCCATCCATCTCTTCTCTCGTCTTCTTCTACTCTTTGTCCTTCTACACACATATTTAACATTCTTCTTGACTTTCTTCCCTGCGTATTACATATCAATGCTAGCCATTACATTACTCCTTATTGTCTTTAATTCAGCTAACAGCCAGTTATGCGGTCAAGCTCTTTAAAAATGCATTATAATAAAAAGCAATAATCATAAAAGGCGGAAATTTTAAAATAAAACTTAAACGATAATACCGCTAGAGGGACTAGTTTTAATAAACCCCTGGAGCATAAAAAGTCAATTGACGTTGAAAAGCGCGCGAACGGACGCGCTGCAAAAAGAAAATGGCGGACGGTCGTCCCGCGATACCGACTTAATTTCCTAGCCGTTAAGTTTAATTGGGCACATAAAGCTCTATTGTTTCACGCCGCCGTCCCGTTCCGTGCCCGTTTCGTTGCAGTTACCACCTCATTTGATCCATTCAAACGAAAACGACATTTCCTTGATGCTAGTAGTATACTCTGTCCAGTGTACATCATTTTATTTAACAGACTGTCATAGTGACGATACGTATATACAACGTGTAAATAGTACTTTACAGGCTTTAGAGGTACACTATGTACTGTCTCTGAGACTTGTCTCTGAAACCGTCTATGCCTAATAGTTTTTAAGTAAACTACTGCCATAGTTTTTACTGAACTAATTCAATTACAGCCCTAACGACATGCAAAATTAAAATAATGAGAATCGCGTCGCGTACCGTAGGTACTACGTGCGTGTCGGTATTTTATCTTCAATAGGGTTGTCACGAGTAATTTGCTTCTTTTGATTTAATATTTTTACAGGGTGATATTCCTTATGAAATATACTTATACATCCTTCAATATTATTTCGTAATTCTGTTACATGTTGTAGAGTTGTAACTTACATTAAACAGAGTTAGATTATTGACAAGACAGTGCAATCTGAAAATAGCAAAATGTATTCAATGACTACATAATAAGGCTTTATTATTCTGACTGAATGACAGATAACCCAGCCCAAACTGCTGAACGTAGGAATTGGTATATGTGTACTAGGATAGGAGTCTTTACATTCTACTCGTAGAACATAAATATGTTCAAATGTCCTCCATTTCTCGTGATTGGTGTGAACTTAGTATTTTAGCTATCTGATATTCAAAATTCAAAATTCAAATTCAAATTCATTTATTTCAAGTAGGCCTACTTTATAAGCACTTTTGAAACGTCAAGTATGCATGTTTGTGTGACTCTACCACCGGTTCGGAAAGCAGATTCTACCGAGAAGAGCCGGCAAGAAACTCAGTAGTTGCTCTTTTCCAACATCAACATTTACAATCATTTTGCTATCTTGCGGGAGATGAGAGCGAGGCTGGCTGCTTCCATTCTACCTTGTCATTGAGGAATTCATCAAATGTATAGTAACCTCGCTGCACTAGATGCGTTTTTACACATTTTTTAAATGTATGCATTGGTAGGTCAAGAATTTCCTTAGGAATCATGTTGTAAAAGCGTATACTCAACCCCACAAAGGAGTTCTGCACCTTTCGCAGACGATATGCAGATATCACTAATTTATGACCGTTTCTGGTAAGTCCATTGTTAATTTCAGCTTTTGATTTATAAAGAGTAATATTTTGCCTCACAAAGACTATATTATTATAAATGTATTGCGAAGCTACTGTAAGAATACCTATTTGTTTAAATTTTTCACGAAGCGATTCGCGTGATCCAAGTTTATATATTGATCGTATGGCTCTTTTCTGTAGTATAAATATACTTTCAATATCTGCAGCTTTTCCCCACAGCAAGATCCCATAGGACATAATACTGTGAAAGTATGCGAAATAAACAAGCCTAGCTGTTTCAACATCGGTAAGCTGTCTAATTTTCCTGATTGCATATGCAGCTGAGCTGAGTTTACTCGCTAGGCTTTCTATATGGGTACCCCACTGTAGCTGTAAGCTAAGGTCGCTCCTAGAAAAACAGTGGAGTTTTCTATTTCAAGTGTTTCTCCATTTATTATGATGTTTTTATCAATTTTTTTTTACGTTAGGCAAAACAAATTCCAAACACTTGGTTTTTTTTGCATTTAAAAGTAAGTTATTAACAGTAAACCAGTCTGACACATGTGACAAAGCACGGTTTACGTCGTCAAAATTATCTTTGTTTCTATCAGTCTTAAAAATGAGAGATGTATCATCTGCGAACAGTACAATCTCACAAGTGCCCCTGACATGGTGTGGCAGATCATTTATATACACCAGAAACAATAAGGGACCCAAAATTGAGCCTTGTGGGACACCCATTAAGGCAGATGATCCCTTAGACTTTATGTCTTTTACGCATACCCTTTGAACTCTATCACTTAGATAAGAGGCAATTAAATTGAGTGCAACATATTACCCAAAATAACTGAAGATCTCCCACCTGCTTTGCAATGTGTAAATGGAAATAACATATATTTTTAAGGAAATGTAAAAGACATTTTTTAGCTAATAGTTCAAAAATGCCTAGATTAAGATTGTCTAAATATTTTTACATTAAGATTAAGTAGTTGAATAATTTTTTTTTAAGATATATACTTGCGAACCCTCCGTCCCCACCATAAACGCATAGTTTCTAAGGGGATGGATAATTATGTTGGAAAATATGTGTTACTTTTATTTTGAACAATAAATTTTTAAAAAAATGCTGAAGAATACCAAGCAAGCTTTTGCCAATATCTTGAAGCAACTTATATATTTTTGCTTTCATGCCATTTAAATATCTGCGGCTGGATAAGATAGCGATATATCTTAATATATATAAATCTCCTGTCACGATGTTTGTCCGCGATGGACTCCTAAACTACTTAACCGATTTTAAATTAAATTGGCACACCGTGAGCAGTCTGGTCCAACTTAAGAGATAGGATAGCTTAGATATTTCATTATAGTCGCAATTTTATTTTATTGCAAATTATTTGTCTATAACTAATTGACAGTCATATGTAATCATTTAAGGCTTAGCGATACTGAATACGATAAAAACAAAATCAGACGCAGACGAAGTCGCGGGTAACAGCTAGTAGAGTATATATCCAACAAAATGAAATGATGATGATGAGGGACACTAGTGTTAACTTCACTGACACCGTCTTTTGAACTAGGTTCTCTTATTGTATGGCAATTTTAGTCAAATGGATTACTTACAGTAAAATGATACGGAGTATAGTCCCACGCGTTTTTTAAGCATTTCCAACATAAACAAAATGGCAGTGAACGTTGCGTTGGGAAATGAAGCCGTTACTTTTAAGCGATAATTACGTTTTTTTAATACATTTTTGATGAGTTTATTTTATGTGAATTATACTAAAACGTTCTTTTGAGCGTTCTCTAGATTATCACTGCATTTTGTACTAGACAAACATTTTGTTTTATTTCCTCAGGACAATAATTATGGTACTTTTTTGTTCAAGGTTGTTGTATGAGGGTGAATCAGGCAGATTGTGAGAGAGGAGTCCTTCGATTGATTGCTAGGTTGTTAAGAAACTTTGACCCGAGTCAATAACTGGATCGTGACTGACTTTGAAGATGCAATGCCGCAAATGCCACACAAAAGTCATGTGCTTTGTTGCCAGAGAGTCGCAAGTTCAAATCCTGTCGGTTCCAAAATTTAAAAAATTTATAAAATTGATATTTCGTCCAAGGTAAAAAACACTAATAAAAATTATTAAAATTATTTGCCCGTACTTAATAGTCTAGTCGACAAGTTGAAAATGGTACAAAAAAGAGACACTGCTCTTAAAATTATGTGCGATAGGTCATTGGATCCGGAATGACGCGTAGAATAATGTTGCAAAAGTTATATACAATAAAAGATTTAAAAAATGGCATTTCGTTTTTTGCCAATATTTCATACACTATTAATATTTTGAAGGAGGAGGAAATTTCCAATAAAAAAATTCCAACTCCCGGAACTCTTTCTCCATTATATATAATTTTAATTAAACGCTGAAAATAGAACTAAGCGTGGCATTTTTTAATTTCGCGCGCGGCGTCAAACGCTTGTATGGCACATTAATTAAATTATTTAAAGTATTGAATATATTTTTTTTAATTTGAAAAAATTATGGTGTACTAATACACGCTATTTCACATTTTTCTCGTCGTCATTCCGGGTCCAATGAGCTATCGCACATAATTATAACTTGTCGACTAGACTATACATAGTGTCACGATTGTATCAGAGCCTTATTAGTAAAAATTCCCTTGTCTAACAGGTCAACTCTATTAAAAAAAATAAAGGTTGTTTCATATTAATTTCACCAGCACGCGACTGAGCGTCATAAATCCTAATCTCGAGCAATAAAATTAGTAAAATATAAATGATGGTAATGCATAGCCACTCCTTACAAGCGGTGTTTATTTTCCCATAGGGGTTTGGCGCGGCGATATGAAAATGCAAAAATACGTTCGAATTAACATGCTTTTGGTTCGGCTAATTAGCAAATTGCGAAAATAAAAACTTGACATCTTTACGATAACTTGAATGATTGATGTGTACCTTTACAGAGTTCATTGCTGGGGTCGACAGACCGAAGGACGTAGTTCAAAAATTACATGAATTGTTGCCTTATCGTTTTAGACCGGATAACTAGAGAACCGTCGTCTATAAAAGAGCAACACTTCACACTGTATGCAAGCAACCAGTGGCGTGCATAGAGGTTATGCACCCATACATTGAGATGTCTCTCAATAAGTTCAAAATTTATATAAAACGTAAGCTTACATAAAGTTGGCTAAGTTTGTTGTGGGCTCTTCTTAGACCAGGGCGCGTTTGTAACCTTCGTAGCTTTAGGTTTAAGTTATCGTACGAAGTTATCACCATCCCCTTACAATTATGTAAACATATAATATGTATGAACGCTTCATAAGTGCCTGTGATAGGCCTACATGAATAAAGAAATTTTGAAATTTAAATTTTGAATTTGAATGCCCCCTGCACGCGTTCCTTGTAGATCCCGGAGTCTTATATAGTAATATGTACTGAGGCTGGCTACCGAGGGGGTTTTAGTGGGGAAATCACCACATAACCCGAATGAAATTTTAGGACACAGAGAGGCTTTGGTGGAACGCATTAATCTGACCTTAAATGAGGTGTCTGATTGGGGAGACGCCAATTTGGTCAAATTTAATGCTACCAAAACGCAAGCGTGTTTATTTACTACCAAACGGAGTCCATTTCCCCTGACTCCGACTTTCCGAGGTATATCTTTGCCTATTACCGACAGTTTAGAGCTTCTAGGTGTCAATATTTCATCCAACCTCAACTTTGGACAATACATCGAATCCAGGGCAAAAACAGCTGGCAAGAAACTTGGCATCCTCAATAAGGTCAAGCGGTACTTCACGCCTGAACAGCTTCTTACCTTGTACCAAGCTCAAGTTCGATCGTGCATGGAGTACTGTTCCCATTTATGGGATGGCTCTGCCAAGTATCAGCTTGATGCCCTGGATTCGGTTGATCGCCGTGCTAGAAGGTTCATCGGTGACCTAGCCAATAAAAAACTTAAGAGTTTGGAACATCGTCGCAAGGTTGCCTGCCTTTCGGTATTCTATAGGATATATTTCGGAGAGTGTGCTCAAGAACTATTTGATCTAGTTCCCCCCTCGCCTTTTTACCATCGAACCGCGAGGCACCGGAAGGATCTGCATCCCTACGTGGTCGATATACCGCGGACGCGTACGAAGCGCTTCGCATCTTCGTTTCTAATTCGCACCGCTAGGATCTGGAATGCTCTTCCAGCTTCCATTTTCCCCAGTTCTTACAACATTAGTACCTAAAAATCAAGAGTGAATAGGCACCTTCTAGGCAAGCGCGCTCCACCTTAGGCTGCATCATCGCTTACCATCAGGTGTGATTGCAGTCAAGCGCTCGTCTATAAATATAAAAAAAAAAAAAAAAAAAAAATTCTCCTTCTAAGAACATTTCCCCCCCGTTGACAAAAAAAAAGGGTATGCAGATGACATAAAATCTCCAGTACCAGTTTTAAAACTTAAGGATAGGCATTGTAAGAGTTATAAAAAAGTCTATCCATAAGTATTTATAACTCGTATTGGAGATTTCCTTTATTTTGTATCATCTGCATACCCTGTGCATACCCTCAATGCAGGCCACTGCAAGGAACATGTCCTATGAAGTGCCACTCTGTGTCTATCAACGTGAGGCGTATGTGTTAAGCCTCATGTGTCTGTAATTACACTGGTAGCCACGCTATCCAGACCGGAACTGGGTAGAATAAGTATAGCAATAAGTCTCCAGAACAGTTCTGTGAAATAAATCTCTACAACGACTATTAGTCTATTACTACTTGTCTCTCTATTGTACTTACTTATTACTATAAATAAATAATAAATATACCACGACAATACACACATCGCCATCTAGCCCCACAGTAAGCGCAGCTTGTGTTATGGGTACTAAGATGACTGATGAATATTTTTTTTATGAATAACATACATAAACACTTAGAATATATATATATAAACACCCAGACACTGAAAAAGTCTCATAATTCCTTAAAATAAAAGTACATGAAATTCAAGTGACTATATAACGTAAGACCACTAATGTATGGATAGAAGAAGGCGTTACTTTGCGGAAATCCATTATATATTATGAAAATTAAGCTTCATTTGCTATACTCCGCTAAAGCAGGAAAACCTGTATGGTGTAAT
This sequence comes from Pararge aegeria, assembly GCF_905163445.1. NCBI lineage: Eukaryota > Metazoa > Arthropoda > Insecta > Lepidoptera > Nymphalidae > Pararge > Pararge aegeria. The sequence continues at coordinate 1,866,346 of NC_053200.1, read as the reverse complement.
TTATAATTTCTTAAATCCTTATACTTCACACCAAACAGACTTTGGCGCTATGCACGTTTCGCTCCGAAACCGGAGCATCCTCAGAAGATGTTGGCTTTACAAGGAATAATAGATATCAATTGTGTGGAGTATAAGGATTAAAGAAATCATAAATTACACCATAAAGATTCTCCTGCCTTTCGCGGAGTATAGCAAATTAAGCTTTATTTTAATAATATACAACTCATGTTGTTTATAATATCGCAAGATGTACAGAGAATGAGAAGTACAGAGAGCAACTACCAAGTGTCATCTCGGTGAAATCTGCTTTCCGAACCGGTGGTAAAGTCACAATCTGTCAAACAGACATACGTGATGTTTCAAAAGTGATTATAAAGTACCCACCTACTTGAAATGTTTTGTTTTAATAAAATAAATGTGCTAGATTCGGTTTACAATATCATTATCATACCTATTATCCCGGGAAAACAAACTCATCCCGCGGGATTTTGATACAAAGAAACAAACGCGAATAAAGTTGCGAGTAATATATATTTTTTAATAAGTTGATACACGTCAGTTTTGACGGGAAATGTATATTTTTGACAGCCAACCCTTTTCCGGATGACGTAGAGTTAGAAGATCCCTAAGGAGTTGCCGCCATTGAACGTATTTTTATTATTCAGTCTGGTTTTATCTATACTTATATCTATACTCATATTAAAAAGAGGTATAGTTTGCGGTGTTGTTTGTAGGGGCTAATCTCTGGATCTACTGAACCGAAACCTTTAACATATTAACGTTAAAAAGCCACATTATTTGCGAGTGTGTTATTTTTTTTATTATTTATTTATGATATATATTAACGAAAACATTTCTTACGAACGTTGTTTTAATATATGATAAGAGTTATAGGGCTTAAAATGTCTAAATAAAGGTCAACAAAGAGAATATGTCTAACTTTTAAATTTGAGTCACAAAAATTTCATTTTTTTAATTAAAAACTCGTAGGGTGCCACGGCTGTGCACTGACCTATAATACTCCCTTTTGAAAAAGAGTGTTTTAGAGTATAGGCCCACCACGCTGCTGAAATATGAGGTGGCAGGCTTGAATTATTATTATCATATGTTAATAGTAAAAACTGGGACCGACGACCCACGACGTAGTAAAACTTGAACCAAACCAAAAACTAATGAGGCAGTTAACTACCGTGGATGTAACCTATCCACCTCTACTTATAACATCGTTGAGTAGAGCCAAGTAGAGCCTTCATTGAGGTTAAATCCCCCCCCCCCCCCCGCACATCCGCTTGACATGTGGAGGAGAATTATAATTTTCGAGCGTGCGCCCGCATAAAGTTCAAATGGCGCTTTTTTTTTCTTACAAATGCACAAGCTTTTATGTGTTTGCATAGAAAGGGTTGGTATTGAGCACGGCGCAAAGATTATTCTAACAGATGTGCATATTCTATATATTGTTACGTGCTAGGGCTCGTTAATTTGGAATAAGAACACGTGATGATACTTAAAGAACTTTAGTCTACTATGAAAAACAAAGTTCCAGAACACACTTTAAATCGCAGGTCAATCGTAGTCGATATATTTCACAGCCAGCACTTGTATCACTTCGATGTTACTACATACTCTGAAAGTAGACTAACTCGGTCGCTTTCTTCTTTTTCAGAAGGACACTTGCTGATAATCACCAGAAGGGGTGCTATGGCGTGACCGGGGGAGAGGGGCGAGCGCAAAAGCTCCCCAAGAGAAGAGCACCAGGGCTCGACGACATCAAAGGGGGGAAGGGGGGACGTTGACCCGAGAGTGCCTCCTTCGAGGACTTGGATCTCGGCTCGGTTTGACGTTACTTGGGACTCGGTCGCGTCCCATCGCATTTACATCGTCTCGGAGGCCTAGAAATTTCGTTTCCTGGAAATCTAAATAAACAAGTTTATAAAAGGAACGATCTAGGAACGTTCGAAACGTTCGCCTATTCTCGGAATTACATTGTTACTTCTTGCCTGACACAAATATCACCATTCAAAATTTTCAAATTGTTAACTGTGATATTCTCACTGGGCCAGCGTGGTGTTACTAAGTTAAGACCTTGTGGGCGGAGACCCGTGCCCTGTAGTGGGCCGGTAATGGGTTGATATGATGATGATGAAATTTTTAAAACACAATTTTATATCCAATATACAGTAATAATTAAAATTTAATTGTCTGGTATCTTTAAACAACTTTCCTGATTTGAACAACGATATATTTCAAAGACATATTCAATATTGATAGAGATTTTGAAAAAGAGTTCTTATTATTTGATTCTATTTTTAAATTTCGGTTTTGCTTTATAAAATTTGTAAATCTTAATTCCATTTGAAGTTTGTTATTCGAATTTGAAATTAGAAGAGTAGACGAATAAATTATTGTTTATGTATATGCCTATTCTTTACTCTTTGGTCGCAAACGTTTTATGCGCTCGCTAATCTATTATTTAGAGGCGGTTCGTCACGCGACTGCATTATTTCACTACTGAAATTACTTTACACGTTTTGTAATACAAAACACTGTTTTTTCCAAAGCCAGTATAGAACGTTTCGTGCCTCAGTAATGTGTATAAATGTAAGCAATATGGTAATGATTGTATTTACGCGATCGGAAAACTTGATGGTATGCAAAATATTGATAGAAAACATGACTAGGAGATAATGGATAAAGAGTTAACTTAAATTTTTTCTTGTTTATTGAAACTGATAACTTCATTGGCAATGTTGAGCGGTGTTTGGTATGGGAAATTATTCATTTCTGAGACATTCTACTTATTAGACCTGAGTGACTATTAGGGTATAGTTAAATATATCTGCAAACAGCTGAACCGGCTATTATCTCAAAATGCATAAGCGTTACTTAGCAGGTGAAATTGCTGTCAAAGACTAAGTTGTAGTGGAATACAAAAATTTCTACGATGACACACAGAAAGACAGACAAAGCTGTAGAAGTTATTAAGCCCTTGGTATTTAATGGGACTGCAGTGACCCAACCGATTAACCGGGTAGGTGAAATATTATTGCTACCAGGTAAGCCCTTTTTCACGGCATGACTAGGTGAAAGTGCTGTTAAGGGCTAACTTGTAGTGAAATCAAATTATTCCACAATGACACAGATAAACAGTCAAAAAGATTTGACCGCATTGTCAATGCTTTGTCAGGAGCGGGGAAAGCAGGTTCGCTGCCCATAGGTGCAGTGGACAGAGTCTCTGATTTATTGCACAACTGGAAATGTTTGTGTGTTGAAAGTTAATGTTATATAGTGTTTATCGGTATATTTATAAGTATTTATGTATATTATTTATTAAAATATTCATCGGTCATTTTAGTACTCATAAAAAATACGCTTACTTTGGGGCAAGATTGGCATGTGTGTAATGTCGTACTATATTTATTTATTTATTTATAGCACCCCTCTTTTTGTTAAGAAGGTCAAAAAAATAATCTGTTAAATGGACCGGGCACTGTAATTAATGTAGTTACAAAAATATTTACCGAAAGGTAGAGTTATTAATATTATAATAGTGGTAATGGCAGAGTTAATAAAGTACGGGCTCTGCAAACGCTGCGATATTAAATAATTCAGAATATTTTCATTAACAGCTTCACAAAGGGAATAAAATGTATTTAATTTGCAACAGAAGTACTGGGACGTTTATGTCTATATACATCTAGATATAGATACATTTAGTCTTTCATTATTTTAAGCCTGTAATAAAATTTTATGAAGATCTTAAAAGATATTTATTTCTGTTCACTTAATAGACCTTCCTTCGCAGCGGTGAGCGCTGTAAATTTAAGGACGTCCCGGACTCGATTCCCAACAGGGACAATTTGGGAATGTATAATTTCTGAATTTTCTCTGGTCTGTTTTGGTGGGAGGCTTTGGCCGTGGCTAGTTACCGCCCTACCGGTCCAGACGTGCCGCTAAGCGATTTAGTGTTCCGGTGCTATGAAGCAAGTGACAATTATTTTTAATAAGCTGGTTGAAAATAATGTTTATCGATGCAGCCGCTGCAGAGAAATGGGTGCATACCTTAATAAAAAGAAAGCCTTATTTCGAAGTCAGTTATGTCATAACTCTTAATGCAATCTATATATTATATTTATAATATTATATAAAGCGTTATAATTTTGTTATTACCGAGTAATACAGCGTTTTTTCTTAACATCCTTCTCCAACTTTTTATGTGTTTTTACAGTTGTAATCGCATTTTCTTATTAACGTTTAATTTGCAAGTTTAATTCAAAGTAAGCAATTAAGTAACCATATAATAAGATTATAATAAAAATAGAGTTCCGTATATTTTGAAGTAGTATTTTTGTACTATAGAGGTTTTAATATGTGTTTAATTTTGCCTAAACTGTGGTGGAGATAGAGGACAGAACTCCTCAGCGGAAAGCAGCAAACCCCTCATTTAAGGCTTAGCGATACTACATACTTTATTTTTTTTTAGATCTACAACTAAATTTAATGCCACATTAAAAAACAAAATCAAACGCAGACGAAGTCGCGGGCAACAGCTAGGAATAAATAAATAAATAAATATACTACAACAATACACACATCGCCATCTAGCTCCAAAGTAAGCGTAACTTGTGTTACGGGTACTGAGATAGCTGATGAATATTTGTTTGTGAATATAATACACTTAAATACTTATTAGATACAGATAAACACCCAGACACTGAAAAACATTCATGTTCATCACACAAACATTTTCCAGTTGTGGAAATCGAGCCCACGGCCTGGGACTCAGAAAGCAGGGTCTCTGCCCACTGCGCCAATCGGCCGTCAAAGTTGCCATCAATAAGGCCCAAGCAATTATTATATTTATTACGTAATTGACGACACAATTGGAAAATGGAAGTGTGATGAAAAGGATTATTTTTCAGTAGCTGGGTAGTTCTGTATATAATAAATATTTATTTATTAAAAAAATATTATGGGTAATATTGGTACCCATAACACAAACTACGATTACTTTGGGGCAAGATGGCGATGTGTATATTTATTATTTTATTATCTTCCAGTCGAGTTGAATTGAATTCAGTTGGAAACCTAACAGTTTATTCGGTGGCAATTTTCTACAGTGACTTGCTCAATTTGATGTCAACTGAGATACAGAATCGGTTTGCGGGACGTGATAGGAGAGCTACACTATACAACGTGTAAAATAAAAACGAAATAATAATTCAGAGGCTTCAGAGGTACATTATTTACTGTTACTGAGACTTATCTGTGAAACCAAAACTCGCGTAGTTTTTGAGTAAACCATTGCCATAGTTTTTAATGAAAATAATCAGATACAGTCTCACATCATCTAAATAACATCACATGCAAAAGTGACTCCTGCCACTTTATTAGGTATACGTCGCGTAGCGTAGGTGGGTACTACTACACGTGTCGGTCTTTTATCTTCAATAGGGTTGTCACAATTAAACACTTAGAATAATTTGAATTAGTTTGTATGGAAAACGTTGTATAGATTATATCTTTATATTATTATATAGTATAGTATAGCTGCATATCGATATTCTTTGCGATTTTTGAACGTCTCTCAGGTGGGATTTGCTTTTGCCTACAATAACATTACTACTAGCTGTTGTCCGCGTTCTTTATCCGAATTTTTGTTCCACAAATCCTGTTGGAACCGTTTGATATTCTATGCTATCCTCTGTGCTATCATCGCTAACGTCATCGCTATACAGAACCCTAATTCCACGTTATTATGCAGTTTTTGGAAGCCACCATCACCTGTGTAATTTACATCAAGGGCCGCGTGTCACGGCTCGCCGAATAGATTGCAGCGCTTTTTATTTTTCGAATCGCATTGTTCTGTGTGACTCGGATAAAGGTGCGTGTATAATGACACCTTTTTTTTTAACACTAACATTTTATTTGGGAAGAGGGTACTAATCCCATCCGGTATTTTAGTATTTATTTATTTATTTATTTATTTATTTATTTATAAAGGACAACCAACAGTAGATACATCAAAACATGCTTTTTTTTTTTGGAATGAGTCACATAGTAAATGTTCAACTATTTACAGGTTATCACAGCATGCATTAAAATGTAAAAAAGTCATTCTTATAAATTATTTACAATTAATAATTAGTCAGTTAATATAAACCTTTAAAAGTATAAAAGTATAAATATTTAAAGCTAAATTACAATAAAAAAATTAACTTAATCAATTATTAGGAGACAAAACAAAACAAAAATGAAAATGAATTAAAGCGGATTAAAATAATTAATATTGATGTCTTAAAAGTAATAAATAAAATTAAACTTAAACTTAATAAACTAAAATGTAAGTCAGGTTAATTAGTAGAACAAATATTTAGTACTTTTCGTCTAAATTCAATGTAACTGTCATGAAAAATGTCTAAGTCATTAAGCTTAATCACACACTTATTATAGCAATCCGAGATACGAGGTATAGGGGACAGTTTTCCTAATTTGGTTCTGTAACGCCTGTGATGTAACAAATTGCAAGGATAACGTGGTGTATTAGTACGCGGAGCTTTGATTGAAAATCTGTTAATTAGTTCAGAGCAATCCAGCTTGTTATTGAACAGTTTAAACAGTAACATCATAGACAATGTCTCCCTCCTATCTTCAAGACTCTGCATCTTGAAAAAATTAAGCCTGTCAATATAATTATTAAGGTTTTTATTGTATCGATATGAAAGCTGGCGCAAAAATCTTTTCTGTATTCTCTCGATTCTTTTCGTGTGAACTTTTGTAGACGGTGACCAGACTGAGCAGCAATATTCCAATCTACAACGTACGTAGCAACCGAAGAGTCTTATTACAGTAGAATATTGCTTAAAGCTTTTAGAAAATCTAAGCACAAAACCTAATGCTCTGTTAGCCAAGTCAAGGGTTTTATCAATATGAGGAATGAAATTTAGTTTACTATCTAAGATAACACCCAAGTCACGAATAGAATCAACTTCCGTCAACCGCAAGTTGTTTATATAATATGCAGATGATATTTTATTCTTTTTACGAGTAAATTTAATATGATAACATTTGCTTATGTTAAGGAACATTTTATTATTCACACACCATTCACTCAATCTACACAAATCCTCCTGTAGCAACTGAACATCAGATTCACACTTTATAACTCGAGTCAATTTTAAATCATCAGCAAACAGGCTCGCATCGCTGTTGAAAAATATATCGGTAATATTATTAATAAAAATATTGAAAAAAAGAGGTCCTAAATTAGATCCTTGAGGAACTCCAGACTGAGCTATAAACACATTCGATTGATATCCTTCAATAACCACCATTGACTTTCTATTTGAAAGATAAGACCTACTCCACATTAACAACGAATCAGAGATACCGTGCGCATGGAGCTTGTTGAGTAACAATCGATGGTTAACTTTGTCAAAAGCCTTAGAGAAATCAGCATAGATTGCATCCATTTGGTGACCATCATCAATACAATCAGCTATATTTGATACATGGAGTAACAAATTGCTACTAGTAGATCGATTGCTCATGAAGCCATGCTGTTTCTCACTAATATATTTTTTTAAATGATTATACATATGCTGGTATACTAAAGATTCGAAAGCCTTTGCCATTGTAGATATAATAGATATGGGACGATAGTTTTTGACATCTTCCTGATTTCCAGTCTTATAAACAGGAACTATTCTCGTCTCTTTCCAAACATCAGGAAACTGTCCATCTCTTAAGGACCTATTAAAAATCATTTGAAGAGGCAAAGATATCGGCCACGCGCATTTAATTAAAAATAACGGGGGTATATTATCGGGACCAGCACCCTTACTCTTATTGAGTCTTTTTAGTTTTAAACAAACAGCTTGGCGAGAGAATACTAGATTTTCAATTTCGTCGTACAATTTAGGATTTTTAAGACTTAAGTCATTGGAGACAACTTTTTCAACTTCGTAAACTGAAGAGAAGTGTGTCGCAAATAATTCACTAATAGACTGAGGATTATTGGCCTTTTTATTATTAAGGATCATGATGGGTGGATAATTATTACTTTTTTTTCGTATGTTTTTTAAGTAGGTCCAAAAATATTTAGGATTTTTTCCAATTTGTGATTCAATTTTATTTATGTATTCATTGTAGCATATTAATATAAGTTTATCACAATCCTTACGTAAATATTGAAACTCTAATAAATCTAATGGATTCTTAATTTTTTTTACTTTTAAGTGATATTTGTGTTTTAACTTAAGAAGTTTAATTAACGGAGGAGTAAACCAGACTGGATAATTTTTATTTTTGTGTTTATTTAAGGGAACATGTTTACTGATAATATCACGAAGAATTTTATAAAATTTGGACAGCATTGCATTTACATTATTACACCCTGCAAACTCAGTAATCCAGGATATAGAATTTAAATCATGGATTATGCTTTTGTAATCTGCCTTAAAGTAATTTTGATTATTTCTGGATTCATTTGTGATCATAAGTTTATTAGCTGGCTGGGGAATTGCAATTTCCAGTGGAGGATGATAGTTGTCTATCTTTCTTATCGGATTGCAACATCTGCTAACTGAAACCTCATTATTAGTTAACACTAAATCTAGAATTTTATTTTTATGGTTATATGACAAGTTATATTGTTTTAGTCCATTAAATGACATAAAATCGATTAAAGTGCTTTCCAGTGCACAATTACTATAGTTGGATGGATGTGCATCTAAAGAATTATCATCAGCAGACCATACTATGCCACTGAGATTAAAATCACCGGCAATAAGTACAGGGCTGTTAGTTCTATTGAAAATATTATTGGCATTGTCAAGAAAGTTATTTAAGGATGTGTTATTAACAGGCGGAGCCAAGTAGACAGCACAAATATGCATAGATTCCGTACTAAGTTTAGTAACCAAATCAATAGTGATCCAAATGTCCTCACAGTCACTTTCCCAGTCAATTTCACGTCGCGAAACTAGATTGTTTGAGACAGCAACGAGGACTCCACCCCCAGTTTTTTTATGTCCATTTAGAGAAGAACTATTCCTATCACGCCTGTATACTTGGTATCTACTATCGAAAATTTCTCTGTCAAAAATACTTTCATTCAACCATGTTTCTGTTAAAATAATTAAATCGAAGTCATTATTTAGGATTGCGTGGTGCGTTTCATTAGTGTTCGACCTAAGTCCCCTAACATTTTGGTAATAACACTTAAGAAAGTTGAATTTTAAAACTTAAAATAACATTATCATGCATTACAACTAACTACCTAATATTCCTAGTATTCTACAGAAACATTCCGGTTCCATAAGAGAGATTTTTCTAAGAATAATACTTGTCGAGAAACAAAGTTTCCACCGTTATAATCTATACACTATGACAACCATGCTATCAGCTTTGAAAAGATTTAAGGTTCATGAAGACACTCTTAAAATATATTTCGTGTGGAATATTGTTCAGCAGACAACCTTGCGACGGTTAACTTGGGGATCTTCCCCGTAATTTCCAGAATTGTAACAAAATAAACACAAGATTGAATTTTGACTCAAATTTTGGCTGAGGGCTACTACGTGGGAGGCAATTTTAGAACTTTTAATTTTGGAATTGTATCTGGTTTGGCATGGTGCAGGTGGCTAGATATCACCCTTAAGGAAAAAGACGTGCCGCCAAAGCAAATAAGCTTTATACCGCATAGATACCGATCAGGTATACTTGTTTAACATAAAATTCAAAATCTAATTAATTTAATTCATGCAGGCTGAGTATAAGCATTTTTTAAACGTCAAGTCAGTCTGTTTGTAGTTACTCCACTGAGAAGAGCTGGCAAGAAACTCAGCAGATTGCTCTTTTTCAACATCATTTTATAGTTTAACAATCTTTCGAATTTTTCCGTTTTGTGAGAGATCAGTGTGAAGTGAGTGCTTCCAAGCAGCCTTGTCGTTAAAGTTATGTCTTAACTGCCGTAGGCCGTAGCCCTAAGTTATACCGCTACCATCTCACACCGCATCATCACTAAACAAAAGGCAAGATGCAGAGGTCTGATTTTGTAAACTTCAGATCGAAAGTAGATTGTATAAAAGATGCTCTTGGTTTATCATCATTATTTCAATAAATGAATGTCCACTGCTAGACCTAAGTCTTTTGTAGGGAGTTCAAGATACCACGGTTTTGTGCCACTTGACTCCAGCGGCTTCCTGTCACTCGTTTAATCTCACCAGTCTACCACGTCGGGGGCACCAACGCTGCCCTCGACGAGAACACACACAGAAGTCCAGGAGTATCGAAGACTGCAGAGAAGATAAAACACGATTATGGTTTTAATATTCAATGCCATTCTGAACGCGGCTGTATCCAAATTGAAGATGTACAAAAATCTGCACGCTTCGTCGCGTGCTTATCGCGTGTGACGGCCGCTTTAAACGCGTCTTTGATATTATTGTACATGTTTTAATACAATCGAAGGCAAACGTGTTATATCATGTTCATATATTGGATATTGAATCTGGCGTAACTTTGCGGTAATCCATGACATACACTGGCGTGCATACAAGGTATGCACTAACCTGGCGGATGATATAAAATGAAAAAAATCTACAGTAACAGTTATAAAAAACTTAAAGTAGAGTTAAAAAAAGCCTACTCTTTAGTCGTTACAACTCGTACTGGAGATTTTATTCATTTTATATCATCTGCATCTTCTTCCAGTTGGTTCGCTCTTGTTAGAACGGTTGCGGTCGTATTTTGAGTGTTGAGGCACGCTCGACTATCCGAGCCACTGCTTTCTGGCAGCTGCCTTTCTTGCACATTCATGTAGAGAGACAGCGACTGCAGCCTTTATTTGGTCAGGTCACCTCATGGGTGATCTTCCACGTGATCTGGTGTCCTCTATTCTTCGTTGCACAGTAAGACGTTCAATCGAACCAAAGAAAGATAGAATACGAGCCTGTACTATGGGGGATAGACGTTGCATGATGCCGAATTCTTAAAGAATGGACTTGTTGGTCCGGAATGAATTCCGGGGTACTCTTAACATGCTTCTCCAGCACCACATCTCAAGAACGTCTATCTTATTCTTCTTATTCTCCCGCAGGGTCCACGTTTCCAAAGCATTGAGGAATATGGGGAACACAAGCGCTCTAACTAGCCGGATTTTCGTGGCTTTGGTAACGTTACGGTTCCGCCATCTTTTCTGTGACTTGTCCATGGAGGACCTATCGCCATGAGGTCGAACGGTTTTGTCTATGCAACCTCCATGGTTCGAGACCAACGCTCCTAAATAGATGTATGATTGGAAGACTTTACGGTTTGCTATTTTTAAAACTTCTGGAAAGTTGTTGTTCATGCGGTCGACAATCATAACTTTCGTCTTACTGCGGTTGAACTTGGGGCCAAATTCAAGACCTAAGAGTTCCATTTGCTTCAACATTTCTTCCATATAGCAGATACTAATTGCGAATAGTGTGTTATCATCCGCATAGCATTAGTTTGAGATTCTCTGGCCTCCAATTACGATTCTATCTTAACTTATGTGATATATACATGCATGATAGTTAAAATTTGAATTTTTGAATTTGAATTTGAAGTTTGTTGGATCGATGTAGTCTAAGATGGTAACGGCTAACCTGTTGGGTGTTTGGAAGTTACATTAAACTCATGACCATTAAACAATTAATCGGTGATAACTAACTACAGTCGAAATCTCCCACCAGACTCAGAAATTAAAAAAATCCATTACCCCTGACGGGGATCAAACCCGTGACCTAACACATATAATACCGTGGTGCCAGTAATAGCAAACCAATGGACACCGAAATATCTATCGAAATGCAAATGTGACTTGTCTTGACAACTGTACACCGAAATTCGGTGTAATCATCTCTACATATCTAAACATACAGACTGTTGCTACAGTACAATAAGTTTACGGCTGATGTATCGAATTCATGTCCAATTAAAATATTCAAATCAACTGCTTGGAAGTTTTCTAAGCACTTGTTTTTTTTAGCGATAAAACTATAAACTTGCAACTTATAAAGTGAATTTAAGCTTTTTATGACATCTTAGAAGTAGTAGAGCATTTTGGAACAGCTCGTTTGGAAATTTTTTGGGAAGGTTCACTTACGAGTATATTTGCTGTGTTCGGATATAAATGGTGTGGTTGCCACCCTTAAGATTTCAGCAGCGGTACGTAAGCTTGTTGGCGAGCCTCGGAACGAGGCTCTACCATTTTCCGACCCTAGGGCTCAAACAAGCGAAGGGATCGTAACATTTTTAAAGTGCTTAAAAGTTAGTCCTACTGTTGCAATCCAATTTTTAACTAAACCTATTACTGTAAAGGTCATACCGGCGTGGAATGGTGTCAAGAATGCTTGCTGCATTTCCAAGCTGAACAGCCAGGTTGATTCTTTGCACAAAAATTAGCTAGCCCTTATGTCACCAGATGAGACGATCAACCGCGGTGTAATGTCTCGCAAGAACTCATCCCCAGGGTCCCCACGGCAAGAAGAACATATATATAACTTTCTAATCGGGAGGCCTTTTGCTTTTTGGCCTTTTCAGACATCTCAGCTATGGTACCCTGTCTCGTTAGTATCTCCCTGATATGAGACAAGACCAATTTGTCAACGTATGTTGCGTCCACAAATCGTTCGCACTAGAAAACTAGCGTCAATCCATTAGGTTTTTTACCATCATCCCATCTTAAATCTGATGGCTTAGTGAAAGCAGGAATATCTATTGTGGCAAGAGCCATTTTGATTATATCATTTAACATTCTAGCTACGGCTGCCAATGTGCAATAAATTACAATTTTTAAGTAACACTTCTTTAAGCGATGGTAGTAGCATTTAATAAAGATAGTGTCTGGTGTGTGTAACTAACTGGTCGCAAAGTTGTCAACACAGGAGGGTCTGAAAGGACTCTCGAAGTAGTGGCCGCTAATGTATCAAGTTGTAGTGTCTCATCGTGATTAATGGGTGTCAGCTGAACTAGCAACTACTGCTAAACTGGCGAGTAGCTGACGCGCGGTACAGCTTACAAACTACGATTAATTAACTGTGCGCTACATTATACTGACAATGTTGATCAGTTTATTTTGCTATGTAACCTGGTTTAAAGCTTTGTTCGTGTACCACCTTTAACAGATTTTAAAATTCCTTTCAAAATTCTATTATAAAAAAACAACAAACGCTGTGTTCTATTTCTTTAATTTATAAGGATTTATGCTCATTAAATGTAATAGAATACAATTCCTTACAAAAACACCTATGCTATTTAGATGAATGAATGAAAATGGAAAAAAAGTAAGAATTTGTTTGATATCCCAATTTCATTACAAAACAATAAGTTAAGACCTTATTTAGGATTTCAGTTTGAAACAACCTGTATTTTTAGGTATCGCTCTTTCCGATACAAAGATAATAACTGATAACGTCGCGTAACAAATTTGTTACATTTTATAATTATATACTTTTTTGTTAAATGTTTTGAATTTTCAAATTCAATCATGCAAGCATGCAAGTATGTGAGTGTGGGTGTGTTTGTGTGTTTTTGAATGTGTGTGTATTTGCATTTGTAAGTGTGGGTGTTTATGTGTGTGCTTTTATTTTATAACCAGGAGAGATTCTGCCTCGTCGAACGTTAATGATTTTATCTAATTTAATTGAATGAACATAGTTTTACTGTACACCACAGAAAAAGGTATATAAAACAGAAATCAATATCAAAAAAGCGTATAACATTTAGCGCCCTTATCGCTCCATATCGTTATTCTAAGCAACCAATAGCGTATAATACAAGAAAATATTACATCACAGAAAATAGATGCATAGTCAAAGAAATTGAAATAAATTTGTATTAATTATGTATAGAAAAATCATATTGTTTACATTAGATTTCAACCTATGACCTGTGGTCTAGTGGCAATCTTACGTCTATGAGTAAGTAGGTAACTAAACTATGATATTGTAAGTTCATGACATTGACATGACCATTGTTAAAGACAGGTGAAACCGCGAGGAACAGTTAGTCTTGATTATATATTAAACGCACACACCTTACAGGTTATCCCGCTGCTGCCTTCTGTAGTCAAGGTCTAACACAACTGGAAAATGTTTGTGTTATGAGCATGAATTGTTTTCTGGGTTACCCGTAACACAAGCTATGCTTATTTAGGGCTAGATGGCGATGTGCGTATTGCCGTAGGATATACTGTTCGCCTGTCGGCACTGCACCGATCGGCCGCAAAATAAAAACATAACATTAGCAATTCAAATATTTAATAAGTCGCTGTGCAGTGTATCCGAGGCCTAATAAAGACACAGTACAACATTACTCAATTAGCATGACTGCAATTTAATTAGTTAATGGATATATTCGGTTCCATTCAGTTCTGTTGCCTTTCAAGTTTCCATTTAGACGGAAAACTTAGTATCTATCTGTAGCTTAGTAAACTTAACTAAGTTAACCGCTGTCTGAATTCTAGAAATGTTCAAGCTTATATGCTTTCATCCATAGTGTTAGAGCTTTTTGTAACAGGGCCCGTTCGGTAAAAATTCAAAATTCAAGTCAGTATGTTCTTAGTGACTCTACCACAGGTTCGGAAAGCAGATTCCACTGAGAAGAGCCGGCAAGAAACTCAGCAGATTGCTCTTTCTTTTTAGAATTTTTCTGTTTTGTGAGAGACGAGAGCGAAATGGCTTACTTCCAAGCAGCTTTGTTGTAAAGGAATTCATCAATCGTGTAGTAACTACGATTGGTTAAATGTGTAACGCACAGGACAGGACGAGTTAATCGCCCTACGAAGTATTACTCTGTTTATAGGCGATTGATTTCCAAATGTTCTTAGGTTGGCGATCTGCTTTGTGTATAAAAAAAGGACAAGTTCGAGCCAGATTTGCGCACAAAGGGTACCCGATTATTATTGTTAGAAAAAATCACATGTATTTTATTGTGGTGTTGATTATTTGTGGTTATAGCAGCAACAGAATACATGATCGGTGAAAATTCCAACTGAATAACTCGGTTCGTGAGATACAGCTTGGTGACAGCCGGACAGACAGACAAACAGATGGCTAGCGGAGTCTTAGTATTAGGATCCCGTCTCACTTCAACCTATTGAAGTCCACTGCTGGACCTAGGTCTTTTGTAGGGAGTTCCAAAATCCACGGTCCTGGGACGCTTGTTTACAGCGGCTCCCAGCGACTCGTTTGATGTCGTCTGTCCACCTCGTTGGAGGCTGACCAATGTTGCGTTTACCCGCGTCCCCACACAGGTATCGGCATTCCAGCAACGCCATCCCAACGTCCATCGGTCCTTCGAGCTATGTGTACCACCCATTTTCACTTCAGCTTTGCGAGTCGTTGAGCTATTTAGGTAACACTGGTTCTTCTTCGGATCTCCTCATTTCTGATTTAATCACGCAGAGATACTCCCGACATAGCTCTCTCCATCACCAGCTGAGTGACTCTGAGCCTTCTTTTGATGCCCAGAGTAAGGGACCACGTTTAAGATCCGTCAGTGATGTTCATCACATTGGCGATGAAAATAATTGTAAAAAAAATGGTCACAAGAAAATCAATCTTAATTCAACATTTCACTTTCCTTTTTAAATTATCCATCGAGCCTCATTAATGTCGATCTCAATTAGGAGTTTTCCGAATTATGTTCTAAAAACTAAATGGAAATTGAAGTAAATGAAAATTGACGTCCTCCGACACATTTTAATATCTTCCTGATGAGGATTGAATCAGTTGAATAATTCCGAGCTTCTCACAATACAAAAGGGCGAATGAGGGTGACATGACGTTGGTAGAAAATTGAGAAATGGGACGCGTAGCATTCTACCAACATAATTTTTTATTAGCCCTTGACAACCCGTTAAGCCCTTGACAACCCGTTAAGTGATGATGCAGTCTAAGATAGTAGCGGGCTAACCTGTTAGAGCTGAGGCAGTTAGTTAAACTCATACCTCTAATCGGTTGTACGTGGTATCGTAACGGAATGTTAAATCGCTTATCGGGACGTTTTTATCGGTAGAGTGGTAACCAGAACGTAGAAAATTTAGAAATTATCTAATATTTTTAAATTCTGGGTTAAACCCGGGACCCCGTCCCTATAAGATCACAACGCTCACCACTGCACCAGGAAGGTGGAACGATTGACAAGATTGACAATTTTACTTGTGTAACTGATTATTTTGGGTTCCTAACTTGTTTTGGGTTTTCCTAAATTGTAGCAGGTCGGAGTAAAACCAAAGTTACTGATATCTTAGTTTAGTTCAAGTGGCAATGGGCAGAGCACAACTTGGAGAACCGATAGAGTGAGTACAAAGTTAAAAAGAGGATGCATAACAATATTAGTATTTTGTACCAGTCTTCCTTCAAACGATTCACTTTCACAATTTCACTTCGCTTTAATATTTTAAAATGCTTTAGTAGTTTTATACAACCTCATACCATCTACTGAAATTTCACTCTTCAGTAGCTCAAAGGCATTTATTAAAGAAATAATATTAAAAGAAACTTTCCATTCCACGTTAAAGGAGCTCATTTTAAAAACTTAAATAATTTTAAAGTCGAATTACTATTCAAATTAGGAATTCCTGTAATAAGCTTAAGTAAAATTATGGTGCGCCACCAAACGCTCTTGCACGAACGTCGGCAAGCCAGCGACGGTAACAAAGCGGACTCATTAACTCCTACGCTGCTGTCGACTTTCTTGCAAAGAACAGCCACGCAACAGACGGTTCAAGCCATTTAACATATTGAGTTTTATATAAAGTTTCACACTGTTAAGTTGAGCTGAAACTCCTTCTGTCCCAGGTGTCAATGAAGTACTGCTTGAGCAAAATTATGACGCACTAATAAAACGCATTATGGCATATAAACGAAACGTTTATGTTTGCATGAACGTCGGCAAGCCAGCGACGGTAACAAAGCGGACTCATTAACTCCTACGCTGCTGTCGACTTTCTTGCAAAGAACAGCCACGCAGCAGATGGTTTAAGTCATTTAATATGGCGAGTTTTACATAAATTTTTACACTGTTAAGTTGAGCAGTAACTCCTTCTGTCCCAGTTGTCAATAAAGCATTGCTTGATCAAAATTATGACGCAATAAGAAAACGCACTATGGCACATAAACGAGACGTTTACGTTTTAATGAACGACGGCCAGTCAAGGACGGTAACAAAATGGGCTCATTAACTTCTACGCTGCTGTCGACTTTCTTGCAAAGAACAGCCACATAGCCGATTGGTCTCCATTTTACGTGAAAAAATTTGTATACAGTTTGACACATGAAAAGCTATTTGAACATGGATACGTAAAGTTAAGCATATACTCCTTACACTTAAAAACTACTAAAAATTTCAATTTTTTTTTTAAAAAGCCCATATAAAACTTAAAATCGACATCATATAATTGACATGCAAACATAGCATTGTCATTTAATAAATAATACAATGATTAAAAATGACACTACATAAATATAAACGTTAGAACATTATTTTATATAATTGATAACATTTAAGAAAATATTTTAAGATACTAGCTGTTGCCCGCGACTTCGTCTGCGTTTGATTTTGTTTTTAAAGTATTCAGTATCGCTAAACCTTAGCTAAGCCTTAAATGATTATAGTAGTATGTATATATATATACGCTAATTAAGGCTTAGCGATGTAACATGTGACTGTCAATTAATTATAGACAAATAATTTGCAATAAAATAAAATTGCGACTATAATTAAAGATCTAAGCTATCCTATCTCTTAAGTTGGACCAGACTGCTCACGGTGTGCCCATTTAATTCAAAATCGGTTGAGTAGTTTAGGAGTCCATCGCGGACAAACATCGTGACAGGAGATTTATATATATTAAGATATTTCAATTTTTAAATATTGCCTTTCCATGTATCAGCGTTGGAACAGTGTTGGAACTCAAATCCTAAACACCAATAATCTTACCCATATTTAGCAAAATAAATATTTCATTGCATTTAAATTATTATCCTAACTCTTTCTGTTGCAACAATTTGTGAAAAGTTTCATTTGCATCAACGCTATTACAGAGAGAATACCTAATCCCTATCCCTACTAATATTATAAATGTCAATGTAAGTTTTTTTGTTACGCTTTCACGCAAAAACTACTAAACCGATCCTCATGAAACTTTGTACACATATTCTTGGAAGTGTTAGAAGTAATATAGGATACTTTTTATCCCGACATTAAGCTCGGTTATTTTGGGAGAGGAGATGAAAGTGTTTGACGATTTTACACCATAAATCCGAAAAATTATAACCGATTTAAATAATTATTTTTGTTCTATAGAGTTCATAATATGTGTTTAATTTGCCCAAACTTTGTGTAGATCTGATGAATGTGGTTGGAGATAGAGGACAGGAAGCCTCAGCGGACAGCAGCAAACCCCTCATTTAAGGCTTAGCGATACTAAATACTTTAATTTTTTTTAGAGCTACGGCTAATTTGAATGCCACATCAAAAAAACAAAATCAAACGCAGACGAAGTCGCGAGACTAGTAAAAAATTTTTTTTTTAATTAATTTTGGCGTTTAAACATACTAGGAGTGTAGCGGTGTTAATATGTATAAAAACTTGCACCTTCTAGTATTGAACTACTCTTTGCCTCTGTTTGAACATAACCGGGGAGATGGAAAATTTTAATAAAATATGTTTCCCCGCATAAACTGGCATCTTCTACGTCACGTCCCTTACGAATCCTTTAAACAGTAGCAATGCTACCCCTTATGCACTGCCGCTTCTATCGCTTAGAAAATAAGAGCGAAATTCCCGTGCGCTTAGAGCAAATAATAATTTGTAACTATAAACTATGCTACCGCTATAAGGAAGAGATGTGCCAAGATTATGAAGTAGTTTTAAAATATGTCCACTTGCTATAATTTATTGTAATGCACGTTACTTTTCCGTTTGTGTAATTGCGATATGAGTCTTTGTGAATACGTGTAAATGACTCTCCATGTAGCGCTTAACGGTTGCGATTTCATCTCTCTCTATTTACGCGACTGCGCGACACAATACAGTGGTAATATATCTCATTCCATTAGATGTTATAAGTGGTAATTTTGGTTGTAATTAGGTCTTATTTACGTATTCCTCCGCATTTATTAAGTTTCTTTCACAAATACCCTGGGTTTACTTTTACAATTGTTTCCAGGGAACAAAAGACTATGGTACTCATTGAAAAAAAAACTATTAATTTTAAAGCCAAAGGATGCTCCTATTCGGAGCGAAATGTGCGTAAAGTGTACATTGCTGAATATCTGTTTGGTGTGGAGAATAAAGACTGAAGTTATTATAAATTACACCATAAAGATTCTCCAGCTTTTCGCGGAGTACCTATAGCAAATTAAGCGTAATTTTCATAATATTTCATGGAATTCCGCAAAGTAACGCCTGCTTCTATCCAATGCTATGGTACTCTCCGTTATTTCAATTTACTCCGTCAAAAACCAAATTAATTGGTTATTTAGTTAGGGCGCTAAGCAAGGACGAACAAACAAACACAATCACATTTACAATATTAGTAAGGATACACCCCAACATTCAGTTTTCTTCAGGTTTTCATCGTACTTAACCGATGGACTAACTTATACTTTTGACATACCATGGAACCTATCATGTTTATGCTACACGTGTAAAAACAGGTTACCTATCGAAACTGGTTAGCGAAAGTTAACAATAACAAATAACCACTCCGATCTGTAATTAGCTGGGAAAATACTAGCAAAATTACTAGCAATACTACACAGCCTTTTTGCTACGGAATTCTACCAACATACGAGTAGATAATTATTATAACTTACGAAGCGGTGATAGCCCAGTGGCAGTGGCGTGCATAGAGTGTATGAACAGGGTATGCACAGGGTATGCACAGGGTACGCAGAAGATATAAAATGAAGAAAATCTCCAGTAAGATTTTTAATACTTAAAGGTAGGCTTTCTAAAACTCTCACAATGCCTATCCTTAAGTTTTTTTATAAGTTGTAGGTACTGGAGATTTACTTAATTTTATATCATCTGCATACCCTGTGCATACCCTCTATGCACGCCGCTGCCCAGTGGGTACGGCTCCGGCTTTCCTTTAGTGGAGACCGAGTTCGAGCACCACTGACGTTTCGGCGTTATGTGCGTTTTAATTCAAGCAATTTTAATATCACTTGCTTTGAACGGTGAAGGAAAACATCGTGAGGAAACCTGCATGCCTGAGAGTTTTCTGAGTGAATTGAACCTCACTGGCCAGCGTGGTAGACACCGGCCTAAACTCTTCTCAGTCTGAAGAGGGACCCGTGCTCTGTAGTGGGCCGGTTATGATGATGACGATTAAGCTATATTACCTAGGTACTAACTATTTCATCTATTGCATAGAAGCAGGCGTTACTTTGCGGAAATCCATAATATATTATGAAAATTAAGCTTCATTTGCTGTAATCCTCGAACAGCAGGAGAATCTGTATGGTGTAATTTATAATTACTTCAATCCTTACTTCCTTAAAGTCTTAACAATTATTCATTGTAAAATCAACATCTCCTGAGGATGCTCCGGTTCCGGAGCGAAACGTGCGTATAGGGTACATTGCCGGCCGATTGGCGCAGTTTGCAGCGACCCTGCTTTCTGAGTCCAAGGCCGTGGGTTCGATTCCCACAGCTGGAGAATGTTTGTGTGGTGAGCATGAATGTTTTTCAGTGTCTGGGTGTTTATATGTATATTATAAGTATTTATGTATTTGTTTGTTTTTAGCATACTTATTTATTTTGGAACCTAATTTTAAGATCCTTTCTTTTATTTTTAAAAAGTTTAATTTGTTAATGATAATTTTATTTTTTATTTTTTATTTGTGAAACTCGTATCTTATATGTTAATTCCTATGTGTTGTTTTTATCCCAAATAAAAGATTTTATTATTATTTATTATTATTATTATTATTATTAATAAAAAATATTCATCAGTCATCTTAGTACCCATAACACAAGCTACGCTTAAATTGGGGCTAGATGGCGATGTGTGTATTGTCGTAGTATATTTATTTATAGTATATTTATTTATTTTATTTATTTATTTATTGCCGAGGATCCGTTTGGTGTGGAGTATACGGATTGAAGTAATTATAAATTACACCATGCAGATTCTCCTGCTGTTCGCGGAGTATAGCAAATTAAGCTTAAATTTCATAATATATTATTTCATCGTAATATTAACCCAATACTTACCCACTATAGGATACGGGTCTCCTTTAGCAATGAGAAGGGTTTAGGTCGTAGTCCATCATGCTGGGCAACTGCAGATTTGTGGGCTTCACACGCCTTTTACATTATGGAGAACTCTTGAGTATGCAGGTTAACGCACGATGTTTTCCTTTATCGATAAAGCAAGTGATATTTATTGAATGAATAAATGAATCAATACACTTTTATTGTACATCACAGAGAAAATTTACAGAGATAAAAATACAACAGCACAATAAGGAAGAACGTACAATTTGGCGGCCTTATTGCTAAATAGCGATCTCTTCCAGGCAACCAAAGGCATACAAGAAAATTCTATACGAAATTAGTATTGCTTTGATCATCAGATCAACCCATTATCGGCCCACTACAGGGCACGGGTCACCTCCCACAATGAGAGGGTTAAGAACGTAGTCCACCACGCTGGCATAGGGCGGATTGGTAGACTCAACACACCTTTGAGAACATTATGGGGACCTCTCAGGCGCAGTGAGCGTTCATGTGTTATGAACATGAATGTTTTTCAGTGTCTGAGTGTTTATCATTTTATTATAAGTATTTATGTATATTCTTCAGCCATCTTAATATCATAACACAAGCTTCGCTTACTTTGTAGCTAGTTAGCGATATATTGTGGTAGTATATTTATTTATAATTTTCATCCATTGATTTGTCCGTCCGTACGACCGTCTGTGAGTACGTCCATACATTCGTCTGACAGACGAAGGACGGACGTACGCACTGTGACTGTGACTGCGACGAATGTGTGGACTGTATCTCATAAACAATAATAGGTAGAGATTAAATTCTCTGTGATAATCTTACCCTCACTTAGCCAGTTTTGTATTATTTTAAAGTAGTTTTTTTAGATAGGAACTTTTATTTGAATGCTCCCAGTTCTCGTTCACGTAATTCGTCTGTAGGTATGATTTCGCAATTAGTTATTTGTGGAACGCGGAACGCATCTGCATTCGAATGAGCGAGTAAAAAAGTTAACGTGAACCGATTAAGGTTTTACGTGCTATGAAACAGTTTTCTACCTGACTACGTAGGACATAATAAAATAAATAAGCAATAATTCATTCGCCATGATATTTCTAAATATTAAAATATTTAATAAAGTACAAATAAAGGGAAAAATATATTTATTAATTATATGAATTCAAGCAATTTGACCTTTTTTGTTTGTTTTAAAATCATACTTTTAAGTTGTGTATTCTTGTAAAAAAATCGAGTGTAGTTTTGAGATAAACTCTTTCTATTAAGTGTATCTCTCAAAATAACTGTTTTGCTTAGGTGTATTATAATTTGTAAAACTCGCGATAACTTATGAATTAAAAAGTCTTTTACTGGTATATAAATCTTTGATGATAAAACTATTTATTTGAGTAAGAATTAATACTGCAATACAAACGTTACTCACTTTTGTTAAGATTTAAGAACACAAAAGCTGCTATTCTGACGTAACTACAATATTTAGGTATACTTCCACACGGATGAATAAGTACTTGAATCATGTAGTACATATTTTTATTTATCACTGATAATTTCTCACCACGGCCAAGTAATGGACTTTATAATAGTATGTAGCAAAATTTGGTTACTTTGGATTACACAATTGCAATTTCCTTAAGGATCTCCTTTTTTTTTAAATAATCAGTAGCTTATAGCCTTCTACGATAAATGGGCTATACAACACTGAAATAATTGTTTACATCGGAACTGTAGTTCCTGAGATTAGCGCGTTCAAACAAACAAACAAACAAGCAAACTCTTCGGCTTTATATAATTATTTTTTTAGACTGCGTAATTCCGTACCTCCAGAGATTGCAGGCAAAGACTAACTCAAAGTGGAGTGAAATAAAAAAAACACGAGTTATGTAATGAAATACCAACGTTGAAACGCTCTTGCTTTAAATAATTGTTGTTCTTGTTTAAGGGTCGTTAAGTTATTTAATATATTATATTACAAATAAACAGTCCCTTAGGGAAGGTACAAATTTGTAGTAGAATAAATGTTTATAGTTATATTTATATATATATATATATATATATATATATATATATTTGTATAATTTTTAAATCTTATTTATTGCACCACCTACCTCTTTTCTACGTTTTTTCCTTTTACGCCATTGGTTGCCTGGAAGAAATCGCTATGTAGCGATAAGGCCACCAAATTGTACTCTCTTGATTGTATTTATATCTTTGTAACTACTTTTTGTTTCTTTGGTGTACAATAAAAGTGTATTCATTCATTCATTCATTTAATATCTACTTAAATTTACGGATAAAATAATGAAGCATATCATTGGCAACCGCACTTAGCAATACGGGCGTAACCGCAAACATTAGTACTAAATAAATATATGGACTAGGTATCTATTTATTTTCGTTCATTTCGCTACAGAAATAGATCATCCGGATAATTTCTCATTGAATATAACAAACTGCGGTTAAATGTTAACATTTGAAGCAGAATTAAAACATTCCCTGTATGAATCGGCGAATCATTTAGATGAAAGTACTATAACCTAAGAGTCAACAGTGTTAAATTCTAGAAATTCAAAATTCATTTATTTCAAGTAGGCCTACTTTATAAGCACTTTTGGAACGTCAAGTATGTCTGTTTGTAGTAACTCTACTATTGGTTTGATAAATAATAGCCGGCAAGAAACTCAGTAGTTGATCTTTTTCAACATTAACATTTACAGTCGTTTTTCTATGTTAAATGAATAAATATACTACGAATCGCCAAAAGCCCCAAAGTAAGCGTAGCTTGTGTTATGGGTACTAAGATGACTGATGAATATTTTTATGAATAATATACATGAATGCTTATAATACACGAATAAACTCCCAGGCACTGAAACACATTCGTGTTCATCACCCAAACATTTTCCAATTGTGGGAATCAAACCAGGGTCGCTGCCCACTGCGCCAATTGGCCGTCAAATCTTGCGCCAATTGGCTCTCAAATCTTGGCTGCTTCCAATTAAAAATTAGTGTCATATTGAATTTATGTTTTGCGGGAAAGAATGGTATTATTAATTTCATATCCCAAAAACTAGTTAATGGTTTGCACAATATGGAAGTTTGTAAGAGAATAGTTAATGAAACCTAAAACTAAATATACGCAAGTTCAGAAGGTAATTAAGTACTCGTATGCAATGCACAAAGCAGATTTAGCGGCTGTCTCTCAAACTACTCGTTTGCAAGAGCGCTTATTTTATCAAAGAGCATTTTGCATGCAGTGGGGTAATAAAGTTTTAATTTTCACTTGAAGGAATTAGTTTATAATGCAAAGTACTAGTTTTATGAGGAGTGTGTTATATAATATGGATGGTCGGACATACGAGTATATTATAACGAAAATGACGATCGCATAACTTTAAATGATTTGAACTTACTTTTATTTTCTACGTATAGGCGTAAGATGGCAAAATCTTACCATCTTTTTTTTATGCTCTTTGTTTTCATTTGTTAAGCACTGAGCTAAACTGTAGTTAAATTTGTGGAAGAAACTACCCTCTGACTCACAGGTTTTTTTACCGCATAGGGTAGGGTCTCTGAAGCCATAAATTCTCAAGCTTGTCTAATTTTTTTTTTATCCCGCCTCCAAATAATATCTAGTAATATATTAAATCAATGCCTTAATTTTACAAGGAATTAATTATGAGTAATAAATAAAAATAAGAATACAACATATATTTGTATTTGTTTTTTTCTTTTATTTTGCTCATATTAAAGGTCATGAAATCTTCTTCCATTCTTGTTAATAATAATTAGCCTAGTGGGTAAGGCATCCGCTTTCCTTTCGTGGAAACCCAGTTCGAGCCCCGGCACGCACCACTGACTTTTCGGAGTTATGTGCGTTTTTAATTTTAGTTAGCGTTAGTTAATTTGCAAGTTCGAACTCTGTCTCCAAAAGAGGAAACACGAAACCCTACCAACTAGGCTATCACCGCTTTTTTAATCTAACTATAAAATTCAATAAATTCTAAATTCATTTATTTCAAGTAAGCCAAAATATAAGCACTTTTGAAACGTCGAGTCTGTCTGTTTGTATTTTGATGTATTTGATTCTACCGAGATGAAGACGGCAAGAAACTCAGCAGTTGCTCTTATGTTGGATAAGATCAGCTAATTACATTTTACATTTTAACAATCATTAATATATAATTATATTTTACAATTTTATAAGGACAATGCCACTTTATTAATAACGGTGTATTATTTAATTTTTAATAATCTCAAATTCTAATTTGTCGAAAGCGCATTTTTGATTTACATTACAGATAAACGGATAACATTATCAAATTAAAAGGAGTTGCAATCTCCTTTATTAATTTTGTTGGTAATTAAATAAAAAGGTTGTCGACCTTTTTTCACATTAGGGCGTACTTTAAGTGATTGTATAAAGTTGAAACATTTTGTTTATTATAAAGACGTATTCCTTATATGACTAGGTCAATATCTATATATATATAAGAGAAAGTGTGTGGGTATGTTCCGTATAGGCTCCGGCTAGAAACGGCTGGACCGATTTCAATGAAACTTTCAGAGAATCTCCGGATTGACCTGGCGAGTAATTTTGTAAAGTTTGGTGACGATCGGAGCACTCCTATTTTTGAACTGTGAAACTGTCAAATACAGCTTTTATTTACTATGATGATATTCTATTGTTGGGTGTACATGGGTGCAGATAATGATCTTCACCCGCTCGAGAAGAGAATAGAAGAGAATGAATACGGAGAGAAATAAATGATTTTATATATTATGAGACTTAAATTGAAAATTTAATGATGTAAGTTTATTGTTTAAATAAAATAAAGCAAAATCTAGCCCGGCGAAGCGGGCTGGGTACGCTAGTTTACTATAAGAAGATCCTTCTCTATTGCTAAATTGGTGCGCTATTTTGGTGGGTCTTTGTTTTTTAAAGCTAGATACAGTGTATCAACTTGTCCCTCAAAATATAGGACGGATTTCCTTACCTCTAATCTCCACATTCCAGGGTTATCTGTCAGTCATGATGTATACAAGGCCATCCAGTACATCAACAGTGTATCACAGTCCACTGTTCTATCAATGGCCTCAACCAAAGAGTTTTTGCCACGCTGGGCGGTGATCGCAGTAGATTATAGTAGGAACACAGGACGCTGTTCGCCGTTCTCCGTTATAATGCCTTTATCGCCTCGTACGACACCCGCGGGAAGGGTCGGTCATAACAGTATGGTGATCACCGTCATCACACGACGTATAGTCCAGTGTCCAGTGTTAATATTACAGGTCAGCGGCTATAAATCCCCGTGCTAGTGTGTCAGCTATTTTAGATAAGTCAAGAAAAGTAATGCGTGGTGACAGAAAAACTTTCCCTCGAGAAACAGCGAGGCCAGTGAAGCGCATGCGCAGATAATTTTCAAGATAACATCTAGTATCAAATTACACGTTTTACATCAAAGTATATTATGATAATTAATATTAGTACTCTCGGGTAATTGTAAAAGCCCGGGGAGAAAATTACATGACGGACATGAATGACCCCGAGGCATTCAAGATTTTTAAGAGTGTGGACTGGATATGATTAGATGTGTTTTCAGAGGCTTTTTATGGACTTCATAAAAAGGCTTAGAGTCACACAGTGGGAGATGAAGAGATGAGCGGTGCTCGGTATAGCTCGGATATGAGCATCGGATATGAGAAGATCCTGAGAAGAACTAAAGTTACCGATATATCTCAACGAGTCTCGGAGCTGTAGTGGTAATTGGGCGGGGCGCACTGATGGACGTCGGGCCCCAAGGTTAATCGATAACCAACGAGGTGAACAGACGACGTCAAGCAGTCACTGGAGGCCGCTGGAAACAACCGCCCTAGGACCGTGGATTCAAGCACTTCCTACAAAATACCTAAGTCCAGTGGGAATCAATGATGGCGATGACATAAATATAATACGTGTTCCTCAAAATAAGTGTTACGTATTTGCTAAAAAAAATACTAAAACAGTACACACTTCGCTATCTAGCCCCAAAGTAAGCTTAGCTTATGCTATTGGCAGTAATATGAATCTAGTGAATAATATACATAAATACTTATTACATACAGATAAACACCCAGACACAGAAAAACATTCACACAAACATTTTCCAGTTGTGGGAATCGAACCCACGGCCTTTGACTCAGAAAGCAGGAACGCTGCCCACTGCGCCAAACGGCCGTCAAAATTACCTATGCTTGTGATGCAAACATTTTTAATCATTTACAACTCATCTTAAATATATCTCCATTGCTCAATTATTTTTTATGTCCACTCACATAGTTTAAAATTAAAATTTGATGTTACTTAAAGACTGTGTAGCTACGCATAAGTATTATGTGAAATCGTCGATAGTACAAGTTATAAGTAAAAACATTTATTTGTATAAATAAGTGTGAATAATGTGCTTGCCTTCGGAAG
Source organism: Pararge aegeria (assembly GCF_905163445.1). Classification (NCBI taxonomy): domain Eukaryota; kingdom Metazoa; phylum Arthropoda; class Insecta; order Lepidoptera; family Nymphalidae; genus Pararge; species Pararge aegeria. The sequence continues at coordinate 1,838,622 of NC_053200.1, read as the reverse complement.
CAGCACGTTAATATAAGGTAAAAAAGTGTTACGTTTATTTTCGCGTAGGCGATAAGGTTAAGTTTTAGTTATTGTATTTTTATTTCCTCATTGTATATGTTTACATAGGTGTGTTAGCCTGAACAACAAAAAATATTAGTTTACGTTAGCAATAAGAACTTATTATATCTATTGTTTAACATTTGTTACATTTTATTAACAAAATAAAGAAATTTTCAAACAAACAAACAACTCATCTTATAGAAATAAGACTGCAATATATTTTAAAATAGTTTAAATATTTGGTTTATAAGTACTTAGGTACGTAGAGGCATGTTATAATATCAACGAATATTTCTGTGGCAGTTCTAAGTTAGTGTCTACTGTTTAAATTTTAAGTGTTGAGTGAATAGTCATATGCAAAATAAACTAGTAGTAAATATATTAGAAAATTATCACTATTCCTTTTAACAACACCAAAACAATGTACCTACACAGAGTAATAAAAAAATATATATATATTCTATGGTTGAAGAGCCGATGGCCCAGTGCGTACGAGCTGGACTTCACTTTCGGGGGCCGAGTTCGAATCCCAGCACGCACCTCTAATTTTGCTAAGTTATGTGCGTTTCAAGTTATTAAAAAATTACTTGCTTCAACGGTAAAGGAAATCATCGTGAGGAAACCTGCATCCCTGAAAGTTCATAATGTACTCAAAGGAGTCCACCAATCCGCATTGGGCCAGTAATAGGTTGATATTATATGAAGAAAATGGGTATGCAGATGATATGAAATAAAAAAATCTCCAGTACAAGCTTTAAAAATCTTAAGGATAGGCTTTGTAAGAGTTTATTTTATTTTTTATTTTATTTATTAAGGCCCAAGCAGTATACCTAATACTTAAAATGAGTACAAATAAAAGAAACTAACACATACACCATTTAAGAAGCCGCTAATAAATCGAACGAATACATTAAAATTTACAGCGAACTTAAAACTTAATTATAATCTTCAGAATATAGGCTTGAAAGACCCATATTATTGATAGATAATGTTAATAAGGGAAGACTCTTATTAACAATATCCATCAAAGTGGATATATGAAAAGTTATAAAGATATGGAGAGTTATTAAAATCCTACCCTCAAGTATTTATAACTCATATTGGAGATTCTATGGTTATAGTAAATTAATTAATTGTTTTAGTAGGTGTGGTTTTTCTCTATTAAATACATTCTTGATATACGAAAAAGCAGAAGATCATGGATTACGGATAACTAATATTATAAATGCGCCAGTGTGTTTGTTTGTATGTAGTTGGTTCACGCCCTTGCTAAGCAATCAATCATAGCGTAACAACAAACGGTCCCCACGGGATTTTTTTAAAAAACCGTAATAAACGAGGATGAAAACGACAACATTTACAACAACATTTTGTAAAATAAAATAAAAGAGATTTTTAATGTTCTTATCTAATAAATGTCATTCTTATAAAAATAAAGAAATGTCACCAATGCTAATAAGATTATCTTCGTTCCATTCTGAAGACATACAAAATCTAAGATACACAGTTGCTCAGTTAAATCTACAGAAGAAGCCAAGTCTTGACGCTTCCAAAGTATACATTTGAACCACAGAATTAAGAACATACGGAAACCGTGTACACAGCTAATATTGAAGCATCAAGCACCACTTCACTTAAGTAGTGTTTCTGGAACTTGTGGTTAGCCACCTCATTTAATTTAGCAGTTGACAGTAATTGTAAAGTCAACATCTCCTGAGGATGCTCCGGTTTTAGAAAGAAACGTGCGTGCTATCGAAGATTTGATCGGTTTGGAGTATAAAGATTGAAAAAATTATAAATGACGGATTCTCCTCCTTTTAATAAGATATCATGGAATTCCGCAAAATAAGATTTATGGAATTCTGCTTCTATCCAATATTTAAACGATGGAAAAGAATAGCCTGTAAACAGAGCTACGCTTCTTAAGGCATAGGAACACGTCCTGCAACCTGTCGCCCAGTGTATGATATATGAACAACCTGAGGCGAAGGTTTTAAACCTCATGTGCCTGTAATAACACCAGCAACCACTTCTGATTATAAATTATTTATTTATTTATTCGTAATCAACAGCGTTACAGTAAAAATATTTCTTTAGTTTCACTTAAATCTAAAAACACAAAGATTAAATAAACATAACATTTTGAAATAGTACGGTCTCGCATTTAACATAAAAATAATTGGGTATTTTGAATTAATAAATATGTAAAAGAGATAATAACATAAAAGTGTGAACAAGACGTAAAGAAATAAAGAAAACTATTAAAAACAATTAATATAGATACAACTAATCGATCAAAAACAATTAATATAGAAATATATCGGTACCTACTCAATTACAATTAAACACATACTTCAGCCATAGCCCTTCTTATTCTGACATGAGGTCAGCGCCCTGTAGTGACTGTTGGGTATATAATAAAGATTATGATGATGATCAGACTAAATTAGACCTAATTTAGTCTAATAATACTGCAAATCGTTTCTGAAGATCAAAATCAAAGATCTGTCAATTCCAAAACTTTAGTGATTTGTGTAAAACAGGCCGCCACTGTAAATGTATATCTTAGTTTACGTATATCAATGGATTTATTATATTTCATCTTTTATCCTCGGATATTGACGGAATATTCACTTTCGGATTTTGATGCCTCAATGCTTATTTCGCGAGTGCCGCGAGAATATAATATACTATTACTTTTTATCCTTATTGTTATGATAATCTTTTGTGTAGCGGCTTATCGCATCTATTTTTTTTAATATTCTTTATTTGGACCAAGCAGATTGTTAGTGGAAAACCTTCGTCTATAAACAGAGCAACTCTTCCCAGGATATACAAGGACAAATCTTGCAAAGCTTGAGGCGTAGGTGTTAAGCCTCGTGCTCTTATAATTACACCGGCAACAATGCCCTTCAGCGGAACACTGCATTCCAAAATGTTGCTTAGCAGCAGTAATAAGCATGGTGGTAGCTGAGGCCGCGATTGCCAGAGAGTCGCAGGTTCAAATCCTGTCGGTTCCGAAAATTTTTATATGCATTTTAAATTTATAAAATTGATAATTCCTCCAAGTTTAGGTAAAAAATACTAATAAGAATTATAAAAATGATAAAAAAAACACTGTGTCATCTCTGGTTTCAAACGTGTCTCATTGTAATATGTACCTTTGAAAAAGTACATCGAAACTGCAACGTTTCCTACTAGATGACGCTACAGTCGCTATAAGACTGATGAAAAGGCATATACTAAATTATTGTAGGAGAGCCGTAGCTTAATTGGAGAAAGCGCTCTGGCCGCGATTGCCAGAGAGTCGCAGGTTGAAATCCTGTCGGTTCTGAAATTTTTTATATGCATTTTAAATTTATAAAAATTGGTGGTAGATGTTACCCGGACGAGTTGTCTCAAACAGATGCATATACTATGACAATATAGAGATATTAAGTAAAAAAAAATAGTGACATGAAAAACATGAAACTTAACAGAAATGAATGGCATATTTTTTATTAATATATTAAAAAAAAATAGAAAAAATAGTAATTAGAAAATATTATGACAAAAATAATAAAAAAAAATTAAATTATGACAAAAATAAAATTTATTATTAGTTGCTACTAACAGCAACTAATATCTAATAAAAAAAATTAGCCATTTATTTCTCTTAAGTTTCATGTTTTTCATGTCCCTATTTGTTTTTTACTTAATAACTCTATATTGTCACAGTTTTAATATATTTTTAACAAAATATTTTCTAATTACTATTTTTTAAATTTTTTTTTAATATATTAATAAAAAAAAAAAATTGGTCATTTGATTTTTTTTTATAATGTAATTTAGTTATTTTTTATTATAATTATTATTATAAGTTATTATTGATATTATTATTATTATTTTATTTCATTTATTGTGTTATTTGTTATGTGTGGATGAGAACCTCTTACGGGTATAGGCTTCCTCCAGAGGTTTTCTTTACCTAGTCTTTCCCGGCTATCCTGCAGGTCGCCTGCCCATTTGGATTTGGATCTGTCTCGTTTTCTTTTCCCTTTAGCTACGACTACTACTCTTAATTGTGAAATAATTATCATCATCTCAAACGCTATCGTTTCTGTTATTATATATTGCTGTAGGCAACTAGGACTATATCTGGCAACCACGCCCCCTGGCTTAAAAAAAAAGACTCGGTGGAATCTGCTGTCCGAACCTGTGGTAGATTCACTTTCACAAACAGACAGACTTGACGTTCAAAAGTGCTTATAAACTAGGCCTACTTAAAATAAATGAATTTTGTATTTGAATTTGGAAAAATTTGAAACACTTCAAATTTCGTCAAAGTGTTTTGTTAATAATACAAGTATACAAATACTCAGCGTGGCAAGTCTATGTTATATTTATGTTATATCATCCTCTATCTATCCTATGTTCTATATCTGAGCACAGGCCTCCTGCCTCATAGAAAATAGATACATACCCCAACCCACCACACCGCTCCAATGCGGGTTGACGGTCTGTCAATATTCGTCCCCTAATTTCAGTCTTAAACGTCGTATGTACACAAAATGTTCCCCAAATTTCTTTATAAATATTAACTAGGCCTTTTGAGAAGCAAATTGTCCTTAAATGAGCCGCTTCAACTTGAAGCACAACTTTCTGGACGAGAATTACGAGTTCCGTACAAATTTGCATACGGATCTCTGGACCGCTTTGACTGTGCGCCCGAAAACTGGCGCCTTTACCCCAGCTCGCTTTAAATGTAACTTTAGTTTCATTTGCATTCATATTATAAATTGTTATGAATTTATATTATTACGTAGGCGTAATTTTACGGACAAATTGTTGGGTGACTGAGAATTTGCGAGTGTTATTTTCTTGATTCATTATAGTACAGTACATTATGATACTAGTGTGCTACTTATTTAATTATAATAATTCCTTTATTTGCAAGATTGCAGGTGTACTGAGATCTTATTAAATAAAATAAAGTTAATACCACAATCGACCATGAATGACATGCAAATGTTTTCGAAAAAGTTAGAATTGTTACTGAAAATGAATTGTATTGTCAAGGCTTACTTGCGCAGTGAGACGCGAACCTGCTTTCTGAGTCCAAGGCCGTGGGTTCGATTCCCACAACTGAAAAATGTTTGTGCGATGAACATCAATGTTTTTCAGTGTCTATGTGTTTATTAGTATATAATAAGTATTTATGAATATTACTCATGTTCATCAGTCATCTCAGTACCCATAACACAAGCAACGCTTCTTTGGGGCTAGATGGCGATGTGGGTATTGTCGTAGTATATAATAATGTTAGTATATAATAATGACAATTCAAAAATTCATTTATATTAACCCAATATAGGCCCACTACAGGGCACAGCTAAGCCGTAGTCCACCATGCTGGCCCAGTGCAGATTGGTGGACTTCACATGCTTTTAAGAACATTATGGATAATCCTCATTCATGCAGGTTTCCTCACGATGTTTACCTTCACCGTTGAAGCAAGTGATATTTGAATTGCTTAAAACGCAAATAACTCAGCAAAGTTAGAGGTTTCAAACTCGGCCCCCCGAAAGTGAAGTCGAATTCCTATCAATTGGGCTATCGCCGCTCCTATCCAACACTTGTCAAACTTTTTAATCACTATAGCAAAATTTAAATCATTTCTTTAAAATAAAAATCAATCAAGTATGAAAAATTCAATTCGGTTATAGTCATTGGTCATTATACACGAGACAGTAATAAACGCTTTATGCGTGTACATGGTGCCAACAGTGAATAATTAAAAGTAAAATTAAGCGTATTGTTTTCTTTCGTTGAACCCTCGACTTACCTTAAAAGTCTACAGGACGTGGTTAGCAAAAATGTACCCAAATTAATAACAACGCTAACCACGTAGTAATAAAAGATTCAATTATTTTAGTATTGAACATAGATTAAATAACCAAAAATTTTTTGTTTGTCATCAAAAAATTTACTTCAGCCAATTCTGAATACAATATAATATTAGTTTTTAGTCTATTTAATTTCTAGTAAAACTTTGTTAGCTGTTATGTTGGAATTTTTTTTTTTCTGTGCAAGTCTATCAAGTTAATTCTATTAAATTAGGATTTCTCGTGTCTAATTGACTTATTCTGTCTGGAAGAGATCACTTTTAGTGATAAGGCCTTTGCACATTACATATTTAAGTAAGTGTTTCCTGCGTGTTTCTTATGTTCTGCAATAAAGTTGTTTCGATAAATAAATAATAGTATTGATGCCATCTATAAATTAATAATTAAATGGCGGGCAGTAGCTAGGCATAAGCTAGGCTTTACTATAATATTGAATCCCCTTCCTATCAACCATTAAGTTTTTTCGTTTTACCATAGATAACTAATTTTAATTAATTTGATTTAAAAAAAGACATCGATTTAAACTGCGTATTAACCACCGGAAAAGCCATTCACAAGTAGAACTTCAAATAACAAACTATTCTTACCGCAGGCCATTTAAACTCAGTTTTCGGAATGGGCATTAACAGGAAATAAAGTTTGGGGTACCGAAAACTAGGTAAATTAATTAAACCATTTATAGTGGGTTTGTAATAAAAGGTATGCCGTACGAAGACATTTAAAAATTACAACACTAGATGGGACAAAATGCCATTTCAATGTCAGACTCATTCAGTGTGCAACTATATAATATCCTATAATTTATAATTTAGCCACATTCTCAAGGTCATACGATACCAATACTGCAGGCTAGAGCAATCCATGATACACTTAGCTCAAAAAAAAATCGAGTACACTCCATCGGTAATTAAAATGCACATATATATTGATACACTTAAATAAACTCTATTTAGTCTTACCAGTCTTCTAAGTTAACAATCTTTTATCAATATAGATAAAAAGTAAGTCACTATATTATGTAATATAATATTTATTACACGATATTATGTAATCGATTTAAAGTCAACCATAAAACTAAATGTATATTACAAAATTTAAAAAAACGGGATAATAGAAAGTTTCGTATAATATTAAAACGTCTATTTACACCCTTGGTGTACCTATTTTTTTAAACTACGAATATAATGATAAAATTGCAAATAACAATGGCCCCTTACCTTATAACGGTATTTAAGAAATATAATAAAGCAAATCCGAAAGATTTAGTACAAAAAATAATCCCATCAGCCGCTCGACCGATAAGCTGGTAAATCTCTACGGTGGCACCGCAAAACCGTATATATAAACTCGAAGGACAGACGGATTGACAAGCTCCCAGCTTGCGGTTAACAAATGACTGTTTTAATGTATTTAACGGATGAGGGCTTTGAATAAATCAGTTTTATAATCCCTTTCACCTCATTATAATGTTCGTGAGGTTTGGCTTTGAAAAGGACATGGTTTATTAGCGTGCCAGTGGTACCTTATATAAGTAAAACAAGGTAAGTCAAAGTCATTGCTATTAGAATTGGAGGTGGAAAGAAAACTCATACTTTACTTCATTACAAACATGCGGAATAATTAGCGACATTCTTATTATTGTTTTTATATATTTTTTCAGGCCTATATGAAACACATTAAATAACGATACAAGCTAACATACAATATAAGAACAGCTGTAGATAAACAAAAAAGATAATCATATAAATACTGTACATAAATTAATAGGCAAACAGGCTCGGCGGCATCGTGACCGTAGCTTAGTGGTAAAGGCGTGGCGCTCGGGACGCGATTGCCAGAGAGTAGCAGGTTTTTATTACCACTTTCAAAATTTATAAAACTATACATCACATTAAAATTAAAAATATCACTACTAAGACGGGATTAATTGATTAATATTATTTCATTGCTATACATCGATATTGCTTGTTTGCAGCGGTGGCTTACGCCTTGTTGGATGATGTCTGTGTCCCTACAACATTGCACTTTTCAATGCGGGAAAATCGACGGATGTGATTTATTAGAAGTAGGATACAAGTTTGTGCGTAGCCACGAAAGTAGATTAAGTGCGTTGGTGTAGCCTTCGCATACGATAGGTGGATAAAGTTATGCTCGCAGTAGCTCTACGTGCCAAAATGACGATATCCGTGTAAGAACCAGAGCTACCAAAGTAGTTCATAAAGTTGCGTAGCTAAGCTGGCAATCGGTTTTGAACATAGCACGAAAACGATGGAAACTGTATTCAAAAAACTCCTTTATAACTATATAAAACGAGTTGAAAAAGCCGTTGGGCGCAAGTGGCACAAGACCATGCAATTTTTAAACTCAGGACCCAAAAGAAAATGGGCTTTTCTTTTGGGTCCTGAGTTTTTCTTTCGTAGGATATGATGATGATTACAATGTTGAATAACTGAGTCGGTGGTGATAATTACCCTAAAAAATAGAGCCTCCACCTTTTACGAAGGTCGGTAAATATTATAATCCACCGGATGAGTAAAAGAGCTATAAAGCTGTACTCGATTGGCGGATCTAGTTAATTTGCAAATGAATTTGCAGTGAAATATTATTAACGGAGCGGATTTTGTATGAAATTAACTGTTACGCGGCTTTTGCGGTTAAATTATCAGTATTATGTTAAATATTCAGATGTAATATGAATTAAAACTACTCTTTATCAAAATATAAAACTCATTTTTGTACTTATAATTAACTACATCGTTAAATTTAACACCACCATTTGAACATTTTTTGGTCAACCCGCGAAACCAAAAACATGGATACATTTTTTGATTCAATTATCAAAATTGATATTGATATTTGAGGGCCGTCTGGCGCAGTAGGCAGCGTCCCTGCTTTCTGAGTCCAAGGCCGTGGGTTCGATTCCCACAACTGGAGAGTGTTTGTGTGATGAACATGAATGTTTTTCAGTGTCTGGGTGTTTATCTGTATATTATAAGTATTTATGTGTATTATATTCATAAAAATATTCATTACTCATCTTAGCACCCACAAGCTACGCTTACGTAGTATATTTATTTATATTCATAAGCCAAACCTAAACAAAAACCTAAAACTTCTTCAAAACCCCCGCAGCGAAGCATACGACCCAAAATGCTGGGAGCATTGTCTCTTTGAATGGCCCAACTTATTCTTTGGGCAAGGTAACTCTTGGATACCGGTCGACTCGTTGACTCTTTTTGTCAGTTCTTTAAAAAGAGCTTGAGCCCCACGGTCCCAAAGTCAAAAAGGCACAAAAATTAAACTGCTATCAAGGTTTTCATATTTGTGCCTCTTCTCTTGGCCTGCTTGGCACTGGTAGCAGCCGCAGCCACCAATAACGAGGTCTCCTGGTTGTGTAATGCAGCTAGGGTATCCCACTCAAGCCTTCCCAGCGGCCACGGAACGAGCGTCATACCATCAGGTCTGATGCCATTGCTCTGTGCCAATGAGTTATTTATTATTATAATTTTAATAATTTTTAATTTTATATAGCAATTTATTAAATTATTTGTAATTCGCGCAATTCTTTTATAACCCTTGGAAGATGAATTTCGCAACTCTGAGGTCTCTCTGGGATGTGTTTTTTTTGCTTAATTATTAAATAATGTATCGACAGATGACAGCACTTACAAAAATGACGCTATGAATGAATGAATAAATAGCCTTTTATCGTACACCAAAGGAATAACATCCAAAAACATAATAATAAAAATTGACTGATTGGCGCAGTGGGCAGCGACCCGGCTTTCTGAGTCCAAGGCCGTGGGTTCGATTCCCACAACTGGAAAATGTTTGTGTGAAGAACATGAATGTTGTTCAGTGTCTGGGTGTAATATGCTATATTATAAGTATTTATGTATATTATTCATAAAAATATTCATCAGTTATCTTAGTTCCCATAACACAAGCTACGCTTACTTTGGGACTAGATGGCGGTGTGTGTATTGTCGTAGTATATTTATTTATTTATTTATATATTAATCAAATTAGTTACTTTTTTGATGTAAGCTACATAAGTATTTTTTAAAACAGAGCTCTCTCGATTTGCGTTACAAATTAGCACTCGATACAGCGTCCCTTTTTAATTAAATGTTTCATTGGAATTCCTCGAAATACTATCCATTGTGTAAAATGACTGAAAGGATTACTTTATACATGACGATGGCCATACGATATCTATACCTACATATGCAACACAGCGATTCTTTGGTACTCAGATATATTAAAACATAAATAGACAATAAAAAATATTCGTTAGCGATTTCATGCGAAGCCAATAGTAACGATAATGCAGTCTGTGAAAATGGATATTAAGTAATTAGTTATCATGATTGAGATATTACAGGCTCATAGACTTATAGCAGACGAAGTGCAATTAAAGTTTCTTTGAAATTTTTGATGCGCTATAGGAGTCGTCGACTGCGTCAGTTCGAGAAAATTGATTGACACAGTGCGAAACTTTGTAGAACATGTCTCCTGCTTGCCATGCTCTGGTGATAGTTTTCCACAGACCATCAAGTGGCCCATCTGCTTAATTCGTCAATAATCATCATTATCGTAAGAACCCATTACCGGCCAACAATGAGAAGCGGTAAAGGCCGTAGTCCACCACGCTGGCCCAATGCGGATTGGTGTAGAACTCTCAGGCATGCAGGTTTATGCCGTGGTGGTTTTTAGTTTGGGTATACCTGCTTAAGAGGGTGGAGTCCCACATAACCTCCGTCCTACCCAAGGAGCAATAAAGCTTTTCCACCACGCCAAAAAAGAGAAGAAAAAAAAAAAGCATGCGATTTCCTCACGATGTTTTCCTTCACCGTCGAAGCAAGTGATATATTTAATTACTTAAGTCCGTCAATGATTACTATGCAAAAAAACAATTAAGCCCTCCGCTTTCTAAGTAACGTCCAACAAGCTCGGTTGAAATATCGATAAGATAAAGATATCGAATAGTATAAAAGCAATCGTTCAAACTAAAAACCAGATAGAGGCTGGAATTCGAATTAAATACGCAGGTACTAAACAACGCTTTGTAACTTTACTGATGCGCTTTCATTTAAATTTTAATACCGTTTTAGGAAATATTCCATTTGGCCCGCGGCATCCGGTTGCAATTTCATTTTGATTCCGAATGCTGGGGTTTATTGAAATCCAACCTGGAAATCAATACAATGAAATGCAAACGAATATTCGAGTTGCGAGGTATATGTTTGGAGACCTCTTGACGTCCTCCCTGGCGCAGAGTGAGTGCTGTGATTTTATGTGTGAAGTCGCGCGTTCAATACCCGTCAGGGATAATTCGGAAATTTATAATTTTAGATTTTCCTCTGGTCTAATCTGGGACCCTTGAGGCTAGAACCACCCTACCAACAAGGCGTTATGCTAAGCGAGTAAGCGTGTTGCTACGATGTCACATGGAAATGCGTCCCTAGATTCGGTGAATGGGTTTAATATAACTTCCATACCCTAACAGGCTAGCCCGTTACCGTCATCAGTTACCAGCAGGTGAGATTGCAGCCTTGGGCTAACTGCAGTGGAATAAAAATAAAAAAAAATTGAAAGGTTTTTACTACCTCTGTGACGCAGTGGTTAGAGTTGCAGTTTTGTAAGCCGGAGATCTCGGTTTGATCCTCGGCAGGGACAATGTGGGAATTTCTGGAACTCATCACCTTGCGGTCCGCAGTCAAACATGCTAAACCCTAAACCAACGAGGCAGTAAATAAATACAAATTGTAATTAAAAATTAAGAATTTAAAATAATTTATTAATTAAGTGTAATCATTTTTTTATTTGTACTGTAGTGAAGAATTAATAAATTCCATTTCTTTGTAAATTGTTGTATAAATATAACCTAAAATAAACTATTTAAAATAAAATAAAATCTAAAACGTCTTCGAAACCACCGCAGCGAGGCACAGTTCCTAAGATGCTGGCAGCATTGCCCCTTTGGATGGCCAAACTAATTCGTTGCCCAAGGTAACTGAAATATTATTATAAATTGATTTCAACTTTAATGTGAAATATTTAAAAACGGTAGAATATGATGGACTCTGGATTATAATTAGAAACAAAAAATACTATATTTTAACAAATAAACGATCTTAAACAAATTTCATTAAAATTATTATAAATATGAAAGTGTGCTAGTTTGTTTATCCGTGCTTTAAGCTCTACGTAAGTAACGATTCTACTTAATTTCGCAAAGAGTCAGTTAAAGGGACAGAGAGTAACCTAGGCCAATTTTTATCCCAGGTTTACTAACGGTTCCACGGGTTTTCTAAAAACTCGTAAAGACCCGTAAAAATAGTGGGCAACAGCTAGTCACTTAATATATGTAACCACATTGTCTACGTATTGAATCAGGACACGGTGCAATTTATTATCATAAGTACGCATGTCCGACGTTCACATTTGGACCATTATTATCTACGGCTATAAATCATATTTTTTTGTCTGTCTGTGAGACGTGGCGACAAAAACGTTTGATATATTATGTAATGTCCTGATGTACGTACATCTGTTAATGTATTTAACAATGTTTTGTCATATTGAACTAACGGGAGAAATAAATTTTGCTTTTCTTCTGTGTTTGCTGTGTACGTGTGTATGTTTATGTATGTGTGTGTGTGTGTGTGTGTGTGTGTGTGTGTGTGTGTGTGTGTGTGTGTGCGTGTGTGTGTGTTTATATTCTTCCGCTTACAATTTCTAATAAAACGTTTAAAATTTGTTAGAAATGGCAGGGACCAGACGGTAAGACTATACAACCGTGATCGATGGTCGATAGTCTTCGGACATAAAACATTTTATTAAGGTCATGTCAGTTGGTCCACACGCCTGGTAACCCAAGAATTGGAGCTTATGTAGCCCAACGGGGAAGTCTAGTTATTAGCATTAGATTTTTGGTACCATGCCCATAACTGAACAATTGGACGACACATATTTTTTTATTTTTTATTATTATTCATCAGTCATCAGTAGGTAGCCATAACACAAGCTACGCTTACATTATATAGTATTGTCTAGTATATTTATTTTATTTTATTATTGGTAGGTTATTTTTGTATTTACATATTTTATGCTTCTGTTATTATTATTGTCAATTAAAGAATGTAGAAATTATTGATATTATATGACTTGAAATTAATTTATGGTTTGGTTTTTCCCTATTTCGTTTCTAAAAGAGTTATTAAAAAATATATATATAATGCAGATTTTAAAATCTGTATCTTGACCACCATCCGCTTACACCCACGTAAATAAATGTTTATTCAAATAGGCCAATATATGGCAATTTGAAACCAGGCGTACTTTACAAAAAAAATGTGTACATGGCAGTGAGGCAATAATTACATTTGTAAACTTAAAACTAAAGCTTCGGTGTGCCAAAGGTTTCAGAAGAAACTCAGCAGGGTGTTCTGCATAACCATCTAACATTGTAATACAAAATTGCTAAAAGAGGAACCTGGTTAAAGCAATAATTCACACTGGTAGCAGCAGCTTTAGTATCATTTACTTAATACTTTATACCTACTAAATAAGTGGACGTTTTAGAAGTTACGTTTAATACAAAGTCGAGACTGTTTATGAGACATCTCTCAGATGTCTAACGGTAGTTTAATGTAAAATTGTGCGCATTCTCCTTTAAACGACGACTTCGTGTCGATGTGAGATGATGGCAATAATTATATTTGTAAACTTAAAACTAAAGCAGCGGTGTCCCAAAGGTCTAAGAAGAAGCTCGCAACAAACTTAGCAGGATGTTCTTCATAACCATCTCACAATTCAATTCAAAATACTACTATATATATAATACTTAAACCTACTAAAAAGTGGACGTTTTAGATGTTACCTTTAATACAAACTCGAGACTATTTATGAGACATCTCTTAGATGTATACCGGTAGTTTAGTGTAAAATTGTGTACATTATATTTAAACGAGTTACTAATCTTATGTATATTGCACTTTTTTATATTTGCATGTCTTATAAGCCCATATCGCTCCCTGTATAATCTATATCTATAGACGTAAAGCCAGTGAGACATTATTAATGACTACTATCCCATAATTGTGTAAGTATTACATTACATAGACGTACTTCTATATATAAACCTATTCTAAGGGCTGGTATAAACAGCGTCACAGTAAATCTTAAGATAACCTATTTAGCGGAAATAATCATCATAATTTAAACAGACATTTCTAAATACAGAATCGTAAATTTAATTTAGTGTGATAATGTGATAACGTACACTCAATTTGAAGCTTGTCTACTAATTAGTGGCGGTCTCTTTACTATACAGTTGTAAACGTCAAATTATATTGTAACCTAAAGATACGGTTATAAGTTTAATGAATATATTTTAGAACCGTTTCTACTAATGACCGCATAAAATTTAATTATTAGTAACTTGAGGCAGTTTACAGTGTCCATTCGTTTTTTTTTCTGTGTCTGTCTGTCTGTCCGGGCATCACGTGAAACTACTGAACGGATTAAAATTTGAAATAGTGGTAGCTGGTATTCCGAGTCAATATATAGGCTACTTTTTATCCCGATAAACAATAAGTTTGCTCCGGGAAACGGAATGAAAAATGTATCAATTTTATTCATAGCTCCGTTAAATTTGGACCGATTTTAATAACTCTTTTTTTATTTGAAAGTATATACTAACAAGCATGTATTGTCTAATTTTAAGGAAGATCTGATAAATATTGTCGGAGATAAAGGACATAACTCTTCACAGATACTAGCAAGTCGCAAGGCATATGGTTTATAGTGTCCATTAGTTTTCTTTTGACTGCGAGCGCTTGACTGCAATCACACCTGATGGTAAGCGATGATGCAGCCTAAGGTGGAGCGCGCTTGCCTAGAAGATGCCTATTCACTGTTGATTTGAAGGTACTCATTTTGTAGGCACTGGGGAAACAGGAAGCTGGAAGAGCATTCCAGATCCTAGCGGTGCGGCTCAGAAACGAAGATGCGAAGCGCTTCGTACGCGTCCGCAGTACATTGACCACGTAGGGATGCAGATCCTTACGGTGCCTCGCGGTTCGATGGTAAAAAGGCGAGGGGGGAACTAGATCAAATGTTAATATATTTTTGTTTTGTTTTTTTTTTCTACTACAAGTTAGCCCATCACTGCGATTCTACATGTTGGTGATGATGCAGTCTAGGACGGTAGTGGGCTAACCTGTTAAGAGTATGGCAGCTTATATTAATCACACCCCTTATCTACGCGATACATACCGACTTTAGCCGTGGCTAGTTACAACACAAAGATGTGCCTCCAAGCATTCTACGCTCTAATACGATGTTGCGTACAAAAAGATTAGGAGCTGCTTTACCCCTTAACAGGTTAGTCCAGTTACCAGTTTAAACTACATCATAACTTACCACTAGGTGAGATTGCTGTCAAGGATTAACTTGTAGTGGAATAAAGATAAATAAATAAAAAAATATTCTAATATTATATTGAGTAATAAAATAGCGCCAAACCGGCCGATTGGCGCAGCGGGCAGCGACTCTGCTTTCTGATACCAAGGCCGTGGGTTCGATTCCCACAACTGAAAAATGTCTGTGTGATGAACGTGAATGTTTTTCATTGTCTGGGTATTTATATGTATATTGGAAGTATTTATGTATATTATTCATATAAATATTCATCAGTCATCTTAGTACTCGTAACACAAGCTCCGTACTAGGGCTAGTTTGCAATGTGTGTATTGTCGTAGTAAACTTATTTATTTAACCGTGCTTAGTGAAGAATACAAAGATTTAGATTAAATAAAACTGTATTCCAAGAAAACAAAGAAGAAAAAACAGTTAAAGTTTGGGTTTAGTTATACTTAGTGTCAGGGTGCAAAGGCGGCCTTTTCACTTTAAGTGTTCTAAAATAAATAATAGTTAAAAATATATTATTATTGTTAACCAACAATGCGTTCAGAAATTTGCAGTTTTGTATTAGTACCCCTGATGCACGAATGGATTTCCATGCCAAGTCATATTATTATAACTGTGCCATAAAATTGAGAAACGCCTGCAAAGTTATAGACAGCCCATGCGAATGAGATGTTCAAATAACAATGATGTATTCCACAGCTAATGGGTAATAAAGAACGGTTTGGGGATCAACAGGCGAATAAAACCCACATCGCTTCGGGGGAAGCCAAATCGTTATGGTGAATGGCTGAATGGTTTGAACTTAATGTTCTTTTGTATGAAAAATTGACGAGATTTCGCAAGGCCTTTTTTAACCGACTGCCAAAAAAGACACAGCTCTATTTTCAAATTTTTATATTGAAAAGCGTACACTTTAACTTTTTGAAGGCGCAAGGGAGTAACTCAGATTATATTCTATATCTTGTAATTATTTTCAATAAATACAAGCTACAAATAAATTGTAGCCTATGTTACTTCATGATTGCTTAGCTTTCTGAAGCGGAGAAATGGTTAAAATCATTCCAGTGCTTTTGGAGCCTATTCGGTACAAACAAATAAACAAAAAGTCTTTCATTTGTATTATATTAGCATAGTTTCGTATATATTTCAACTTATTATATCGTTATAGTTATTATTATGAAAATTAAGCTTAATTTGCTGTACTCCGCGAAAAGCAGGAGAATCTGTATGATGTAATTTATAATTTCTTCAATCCTTATACTCCACACCAAACAGATCTCCGGCAATGTAGGGTACATTGCCGGAGATCTGTATTTCCGGAGATCTGTTTGGTGTGGAGTAAAAGGATTGAAGAAATTATAAATTACATCATACAGATTTGCTACGCAAGTTTCGCACCGGAACTGGATCATCCTCAGGAGATGTTGACTTAACCATTATTGAACGTAAAGTTAACATCTTTTGAGGGTGCCTATTGAATAGTTATTATTAAAATTTGCCTGGTTTTTGTTAATACATAATAATAATTAATTTTGTTATAATCCCCACTAATAATATTATAAATGTCGATGTAAGTTTGTTTGTTACGCTTTTACGCAAAAACTACTTAACCGATCCTCATGAAACTTTGTACTCATATTCTTGGAAGTGTTAGAAGTAATATAGGATACTTTTTATCCCGATATTAAGCTCGATTCCTTCGGGAGAGGGGATGAAAGTGTTTGACAAATTTACACCATAACTCCGACAAATTATTACCGATTTAAATAATTATTTTTGTACTATAGAGGTTATAATATGTTTTAATTTTGCCCGAACTGTGTAAATCTGATGAATGTGGTTGGAGATACAGGACAGAACTCCTCAGCGGAAAGCAGCAAACTACAACAAAATTTAATGCCACATCAAAAAACAATATCAAACGCAGACGAAATCGCGGGCAACAGCTAGTATGTAATAAAGTAGTAATTTCACACCACCTGTCTAGCTTTTAAGCTATGTTTTTAACGCCTTTGGTTGCCTGGCAGAAATCGATATGTAGCAATAAGGCTGCCAAATTGTACCCTCTATTTAACTTGTTAGTGTTCTACAATATTTTTTATTTAATAATAATTGTAATAATATGATAGTGCAGTGTTTAGGAGCTAGACATCACTATGGGGGAGCCGAGTTCGAATCCCAGCACCTCTAAATTTTCTAAATTATGTGCTCTTTAAGTCAAAAGGGGGCCAGGAATGGGTCGATATAATTATTATTGCAAAATAGGTATGATATTTGAAGTGAAACTTCTTTTGAATCGTTGTGATTTCCAACCGGATGCAACGGAAAAACTTCAGGTAACAGACACAAATACGAAAATGTTTAGGATGAAGCCGGCAAAGAATGAGACAATTTTTTTATTTAAGTTACCGAGTAAACCGAATAATATCTAGATAAAGAAACAAACATATAAATGCACAGGGCAGAGTGAGATAGAAAACATTATACATTTTTTTACCTATTCTAGTTAACATGGAAACTAAATAATAAACCTTACATTTATCCTAATACATAGTTCTGATACTCTACATCCACCTCAATCTCTCGTAGGCTACTCTACAGAAGTTACACTTCCGCCGTATGTCAACAAATTGCACAGGTTTTTTTTAAAATTTAATTTTGTGTGTAATGTAACTGTCGCTTGTTATTTGATCCCTAAGCAATTTGTTGTTGATGTTATCGTTCACGTATAACAAATTTGTGGTAACTTCATTAAATTATGTAAAAAAAAACGGATTTGCTGTTGTGTAATAGTACTGTTTGTTTCCCTGGAATAGCTAATAAATAAATGAAAAGTTGAAATATTCAGGAGTATTATTAGCTATGGTCTATGTCTGATGAAAATCAAACAAAAATGTCGTTCCAAGATGGCCGCTGCGCCGTCACGAAAATGCGGATTACATACTTTTTTATAAATCCTTCGAAAAGGGTATCAAATTACAAGGCTTGACTAAAAAAGTGCACTGTAAATGTTAACTATATTGGAAGATAGTTGGGAATGTGAAATATTCTTGGCGACGGTTTATAAGTCTTTAGTTTAATTTAATACACCAACAGGTTTTAATTCGATGCACCACAGTAACAGGCATGCAAAAGTTACTCGTAAAAATAATTGTTTACACAACTTTGATAGTATTACAGTCGGTAGTAAAAGCAATATAATTACGCGTAGTACATAAGCTGATATACTGTACTAGAAAAACCGATAATTTGTCCAATAAATTATCCGATAAGAACAAATTATAATATTACGCGTCTCCGAGTGCATCTGTGAGCTGACACTAAGTTGTTGTGAGACGCAGCTGCGTGCAATGCGCTGCAATTAAAATCGCTAATGAGATATTATCACAGATGTCCACTCTGGATATTACGAGTATTATAATCGGATAACGTAAATACGGTGCGCAGAAAAATACCCTCTCTTTTGTATGAACCAATCGTACGTTGATAATTAGAGAGGAGAATTTGATAAAGATAGCGAAAGCTTTAATTTTGATCGATTCCTTATTGTATATATTGCATTTATTAGGCTGAGTTTAATCTCCATCACGCACTATTAAACTCTTGATTTACCTAGTCTAATAAATATTGTTAATGAATAATATTTACATGTTTTAGTAATTTTTAGCCTGCTTTTTGTGGATAAAGATGCGTTTTGATACTTATTACTGTTATAATATTGGCACATCTATGTTTTTTTCAATGAAATTTCGTTAATATGGTGTGCAGAAAAACCCCCATCTCTCATTTGTATAAACCAATCTTTATCATTTGTCTATTCATGACCACGTTGTTCCCATTTGCGTTAATACGTTGCGCAAAAATTCCGTCGCCCTTTTGTACAGACCAATTATCAAAATTAATCGATCACCCCAACCCGATCGATTTTATGTTTTTGTACTTTTTAAGTTTCTCATTTTTCTGTCCGTCTTTATGTTCTTGTGTTTACAAATAAAGTGTATAAAAAAAAAATATTAGCTAATTTCCTGATGAAGTCTTGATTTACCTGCTCTACATAGAGTGCGCAGAAAATCTCTCTTTAATAACCATTCATCGATGATTTAGACCAAATTGTCTTTTCATAGTATTTACATATAAGAGGACACTAGCAGACTCGTGAAACTTCGTTGCACCAAATCGGTTATTACCGGAAAACACAAAAAAATGACATTTTCTGAAAATGAATCCTAGCTAGATCGATTTATCGCCCCCGAAACCCTCAGTTTAATAAATTTCATGAAAATCGTTGGAGCCGATTCCGAGATTCCAATAAATAATAAATAATAAATATAGTATGACAATACACACATCGCCATCTAGCCCCAAAGTAAGCGTAGCTTGTGTTATGGGTACTAAGATGACTGATGAATATTATTATGAATAATGTACATAAATACTTAAAATATACATATAAATACCCAGACACTGAAAAACCTTCATGCTCATCACACAAACATTTTCCAGTAGTGGGAATCGAACCCACGGCCTCGGGCTCTGAAAGTAGGGTCGCTGCAAACTGCGCCAATCGGCCGTCAAAATTATATATATACAAGAATTGCTCGTTTAAAGATATAAGATTAAAGCTTTCCTTTACGTTTTTGGGATTCTCAGTGTGCTTCTAGACCACAGCAATCTTAATCCATAAAGATGCGATAAAAATCAGTTATTTTGTCTTATTTTGGTACATAGGTTATATTACTTTACTTTTGTTTATGAAGATATTTCTTCTTTAAAAATCATCATTAATTTTAGTGGAATTTACCAGACGTCGACTGGCCTGTTTTGCTCACCCCCCCCTAGTAGTTGGTACCTCGTGTAAGACATTGACACCGGGTTATCGGCTGATTGATTGATTCCACGTCGCGCTATCGCCCCGGGTTTGACCTGCAGCTGTAGTACTATTTACATTATTTAATACTAGCACTAATACGACGCACTAATCTAATTTACTGGTGACATTTGCGATGAACCGTGCAGCGTGCGAACAAGTTGTATATGTATTTATGTTTAATCTATTGTATGTTATCCTAAACACATTTGCAAGAGCAGTGGTAGCATAGTGGCTAAGGCTATGGCTTTCCAATCGAGGGGGTCGAGTTCAAAACCTGAGATATGTACGTTTTTATTCCACAAGTCGTTTCCAGTAAACTATTATCTTTGCTTGGATCTTATGTTTCGGTATTATTTGTATCGGTATTATTTGTGTTACTACCCACTTATACGAACAAAATCCCCGATTTTTAAACATTCTTCTTTGCTATGCTCCTATTGATCTTAGCGTGATGATATTAATCCAATCCGTTTAAGTAAAACAACAAAAACACTTGAGCTTTAGAATAAATAAATAAATATACTATGACAATACACACATAGCCGCAAAGTAAGCATAGCTTGTGTTATGGGTACTAAGATAGCTGATGGATATCTTTATGAATATAATACACGTAAATACTTATAATATACTGATAAACACGCAGACACTGAAAAACATTCATGTTCATCCCACAAACATTTTCCAGTTGTGGGAATCGAATCCACGGCCTTGGACTCAGAAAGCAGGGTCGCTGTCCACTGCGCCAGTCGGCCGTCACCGATAGTATATATTAGTATAAGATTAACTTCACTTCTGGAAGAGTGACGTAAGGAGTTGCAACTCCTTGAACAAAATAGAGGTACCGACGTACCTCTATTTTGTTCTACGGATCACCTTTTTCCGATTCAAAAAGCGGATCAAGAGAGCTACACCAAAGCCTCGATCTCTACATCACCTGCTGAGTCTCTAAGCCTTCTTATGAGGAAAATTATAAGCGACCATGCTTCAGAGACGTAAGTCGTCACTGGCAACACGCCAGAAGACCGACTTCCCTGGCGCAAAGGTGGTCGCTACGAATTTAAGGAGGAGATTCGATTCGCGGCAGGGAAAATTCGGGAATCTATAATTACAGGCTTTGGTCGTTGTTACCACCAGTTTACGGTTAGTTAAATTAGGGGTATGACTACCATACACCCTAACAGGTTAGCCCGCTATCATATAAGACTGCATCATCATTTCCACCAGGTGAGATTGCAGTTAAGAGCGAACTTATAGTGGAATAAAAAAAAATAACTTATTACAATTTTTGGCCCAATGCGGGAATCAGTGGCGTGCATAGAGGGTATACACAGGGTATGCAGATGATATAACATGGAGAAAATCTCCAAGTAGAGGTAAAAAAACTTAAGGCATTGTAAGAGTTATATAACGCCTACCCTTAAGTGTTTATAACTCGTACTGGAGATTTTCTTCATTTTATATCTTCTGCATACCCTGTGCATACCCTGTAGGCACGCCACTGGCGGGAATCCAACCTAAGACCTCGTGATCAATACTGGAATAATGTACTTAATTATATAGGTTTAAATAGTAATTAAAAGTGAAACGAAGATAAAGTGTGCGTGCTGCGCTGGTCGCGAAACGAGTTAATGCGAGACTGAACAATTTGATTCGTATTAATTATTTAAATAGCTCGATTCCACGATTGACGACGGCAGACTAGCGCAGTGGGCAGCGACCCTGCTTTCTGAGTCCATGGCCGTGGGTTCGATTCCCATAACTGGAACATGTTTGTGTGATGAACATGAATGTTTTTCAGTGTCGGTATATTTATGTATATTATTCATAAAAATATTTATCAGTCATCTTAGTACCCATAACACAAGCTGCACTTACTTTGGGGCTAGATGGCGATGTGTGTTTTGTCGTAGTATATTTATTTATTTATTTAAAACTATATCCTATATCCTTGCCTTTGTGTGGGTTTTTTCATATCAGAATTTTAGTGTATGAATAAGCCATTCGTTACTCATTTTCCCCAACATCGCCATCTAGCCCTAAAGTAAGCGTAGCTTGTGTTATGGGTACTAAGATGACTGATGAATATTTTTATGAAAAATTACTATAAATATTTTCATTCGTTAAATAGAAGTGTGTCTTTTTCGATCATTCATAAAATTTTGTTCTTCTATTTTATTTCAACATAATTAAAATCCTACTTAATTTAACTAGGTAATGGCGTGAATTTGTTTCATAAATAAACCCTAAAATAAACTATGTAAAACTAAATAAAATCTAAAACGTCTTCGAAACCACCGCAGCGAGGTACAGTTCCTAAGACGCTGGCAGCATTGCCCCTTTTGGGTGGCCAAACTAATTCGTTGGCCAAGGTAACTGCCCGCTCTAGGATCACCGTTAGACTCGATAACCTTACTCTCTCGACTACCTTTTTGAAAATTCTTTAAAAAGAGCTCCTGCCTCCGGACCCCACGGTCCCAAAGTCTCTACTCCAAAAGGCACAAAAATGAAACTGCTATCCAGGTTTTCATATTTACGCCTCTTGGCCTGCTCGGCACTGGCTTTTTCAAGATTTTGAGAACGTTACCGTACTGCATATACCCGTCCACATTATCTGTCAGCGTAGACGATAAATATGCTGCGTAGTTGCGATAAGACGCCTTAACCCATTTATACTAATGTTATTATAAAAATACCCGCCTCAGTTCCATCGGGGCTATAAAGGTTTACATCCACTAGACTCTAAATACCACTATCGAAGTTAAAACAAAATAATTTTTTACTCAAATATTCTTATACGAGGCACTTTCGATGAGTCTATACAAAAATAATATCTAACGCAACCATGTAGAGCTCAGGTCATAATTTTGTATACCAATTATTTTGTCTTATGAGAAAAGATTTAAGATGAGAAAATATTAACCTTAAATAGTTCACAGCGCGCATTTAAGCCCTATTTGCCTGTTACTAATAATAACACAAAATATAAAAACCAATAAAACAGTAGTTAAATTAAAAAAAAACAAATATCGTAAGGAACATCATAAATTATTATATAAATAAACATTACTTTTATTATTTTTTAAATGCATAACACCTTGTTTATCTCTTGTTTCCAAAGTGTCTCATTGTAATACTCGAAAGTACCTTTGAAAAGTAGATCAAAACTACAATGTTTCTTACTAGATGGCGCTACAGTCAATGTAAGACTGATATAACAGGCATATAATAATTTTGGCATTGGCGGTTGGAGAGCCGTAGCTTAGTGGTTAAAGCGCTCTAGCCCCAATTGCCAAAGTCACAATTTCAAATCTTGTCGGTTCCGTAATTTTTATATGTATTTTTAAAAATTAAAAAAAAGAAATTATGAAATTGATATTTCGTCAAAGAGTAGGTTAAAATACTCATAAAATTATCGAAAATAAACATAAGGCCGCCTTTGCACCCTAGCACTAAGTCCTATTACTGTTTTCCTTGTATTTTCCTTTTTTTTGTTGTGTTGCAATAAAGTTTTTCTATTCTATTCTATTCTATTAATCATACGAGAAATATTTCAGTGAAGTAGGCGAAGACCTTTCACATTACCTCATTATTTCGCATACCTCATAATGGCTATTACTATAACTCGGATCAAGAGTTTATCAATCGAACACCAACGCGATTATTATTATAGTAAGAATACCTAGATCCACAGAATAATGAACAGAACAGAACCCTCATTCACCCATTATTGCATGTAGTGCATTGTGTATAAAACAGTGCAAACGCCCACTTAAAAACCGCTCAATTTTTGAAGCTCACAGACTTTTCCCATCTTCCCTATTCTATAGAAAACGTTACGAGATAAAATAATTACTGTCAACTATAACCAAGTTACAGCCCGTTCGAGAAACGCTACTAAAGTGGAGTGGTATTTGACGGTTCAATATTAGTCGTGTACACGGTTTTCTCTATGTTCTTAATTAATTTAATTCGGTCCTAGAGACTTAAAAAAACAAACAACCAATTTATGTTATTATGCACTTTATTAGCTAGCATTAAAAGATGACAACAAAATTGATCAGGTAACTAAATACCCATAACACAAGCTTTGCATATTTTGGGGGCTAGATGGCGATGTGTGTATTGTCATAATATATTTATTAATTTAAAAATTGTGTTTAATGCCCACCAAACCGCATTGAAGAAATTGAAAGAATTGTGGGTCTAGGATGTTGGTTGATCATCTGCTGATTGATTCAGAGCCCAGAGGCACATATTTAGCTACCACCTCATACTGTCATGAAGCCCATAGTTAGCTACCACCTCATACTATTATGAGGCCCATAGTTAGCTACAACCTCATATTATTATGAGGGCCATAGTTAGCTTCCACCTCATACTATTATTAGCCCCATAGCTAGCTACCACCTCATACTGTCATGAAGCCCATAGTTAGCTACCGCCTCATACTATCATGAGGCTCATAGTTAGCTACCACCTCATACTATTATGAGGCCCATAGTTAGCTACCACCTCATAGTATTGAAATAGATTGACGAAATGGCATACAAAAAGACCGCACTCGTCTTCTCGCTGTCTCTGCTAAAAATCCGATTATTGGCTACATGCTCTCCCTTCTGCCAACCTGGGCATATGTTAGACCTCACCAATCTTTGAGGTTACGGTAAGATGGGTTAATGAACGAGTAAACTGACGATCCTAGAGATGGCAGTTACCTTGGCCAAAGAATTAGTTTTGCCATTCAAATGGGGAAATGCCAGAAACTAAGCAATTATGCCTCGCTGCGTCGGTTTCGAAGACGATTTAGATTTTATTTAGTATTTTTTGGTACAATTTGATAATTAATTAATTTAATTAATACATATTTGATAATTAATTAATTTAGTGTAAAGTAACATTCAATAAAAACATTTGCTATTTTATAACTACTAAGTGCTGGAAATCCTTCTAATTGCTTTGCCAAGACGTTGAAGTATAGTCATAATACTCTTAGGTACTTGAAGTATACTACGGCCCACGCAGTATTAATTTGAACTCAATTTTCTCGTAAAATTATTTTCCGTATACAAATTAAAGAATGCCTTGTGGTCCCTGCCGCGGGTCCAAGGTCGTGGGTTCGATTCCCACAACTGGAAAATGTTTGTGTGATGAACATGAACTTCTTTCAGTGTCTGGGTGTTTATCTTTATATTATAAGCCGCTCCGCTTTCATCTCACACAAGACAGAGCAAAGATTTTTAAATTGTAAAACGATGTTGGAAAAAAGCAACTGCTGAGTTTCTCGCCGGCTTCTTCTCGGTAGAATCTGCCTTCCGAACCGGTGGTAGAGTCACTACAAACAGACAGACATGACGTTACATACTTGACGTTTACAGGCCTTCATGAAATAAATGAATTTTGAATTTGAATTTAGGTATTTATGTATATTTATCTCCATAACACAAGCTTCGCTTACTTTTTTCTCATAGTCCCATACGATTCTACATTCTATGGAGACATATAATTTTCAATTGAATAATGTTAATTAAGAAAAAATTTCTCTATACTTATTGAATTATATCACCAGCGTATTATTTTAGAATTTTCTCACACAAGTATTTCCCCATTACTTTATGTATGGGCATACACACAGCGTCTCACGGTCGCCGCGCGGTCTAAGGTGTCTTTGCCTTTTACGGATGATGAATGGGCGAAAAAAAAGCCACACATTGGACAGTTCCGTAATTCCGTTTTATTAGGGTTGACATCACGTTTTTTTACATAACGAGTTACATTATTACTTAACGATTTTAAGTCCAAAGAGTTTTACCAATCTTGGTTTATAAGTAAAAAAAGTTAGGGAAAACCAAAAATAGGTCCTAAATTATAATTTCTAACACGTAAAGTTTTCGCAAGTCGACTTTCATCCCCGGTTCAGCCTTTCCAAATATAAGCGCAGAAAGACAGGCTAAAAGATTTAGATGACTACTTGGTTGGTCTAGAGATTAGCATGTTTGACTTGAGATAAAAAAGTCCTGGGTTATAATTTTTAGGTATTCTTTAAAGAACTTACCAGCCCACCCGAACAGCCTTGAGTTAGGAAGCTGGCGTTATCAACTCCCGTGCCTCTAAGAGCATCTAAAGACGACGGTGCCAGTTATTACGCTAACTTGTGACAAAAGTAGTGAAAGCCCACAAACCAGCATTGAAGCAGCGTGGTGATTCTATGCTCTAAAACCGTTTCTCCTATGACATAGAAGACCTGCGCCCAGCAGTGGGAATTAATAGGCTGCGGATATATACTTATAGGTATGAAATAACTAGCAATGCCATGCTCGGGTATACGATTTTTTATCGACGCTCACATTTAACGTATAGGTAGGTACCCAATAATATTCGCTTAGATAGCGAGAACAAGGTTTCATATCTGCAAAATTTCAAGTTTGCAGCTTTAATAATTGCAGAATAAAATCAATAATCAAGAATATAAGGACTCATTCGATTAACTAAGGAGCCATAAAAAGGTTTTACAACACATATGGCACATTCGATCATAATAATATTATTAAAACAACCTTACTCCATCGTATGATTTCTTGCTATATGATGATTAACATTAATTATAAAGTTATATATGTACAAAAAGCTATGGAGATCGTCTCTGTAACAAGAAAAGTATTTATATGACTCAATAAAATTATTCTTAAGCTGATCGCATATTATAGAGAAAGACCTTACACCGCAAGTCGTACGCTTGACGATGCTTTTTTAGGTAGTTATTAATGTTTCTACGAGGATTTTTTTTTACTTAAATGTTACGTGGTTGACCAGGCTGTTTGAAAGCAGACAGTTCCACTCTCATTTTTCTCTACTCTACTCTACTACTACAGAAAAATTCTAAGACGATTGATATAACTCTAAAATGATCTTAAAAAAGGGCTATCTGCTGAGTTTCTTACCGGCTCTTCTAGGTTGAATCTGTCCTACGAACCGGTGTTAGAGTCATTACAAACAGACTGACGTGACGCTTCAAAAGTGCGTATAAACCAGGTCTACTTGAAATAAATTCAATTTGAATTTGGGCACATAAAAATTTCATATAAGTTGAAACTACATTTTTTTTAATAATAATATGAGGGGACTCGGTAACTAAGGCTGGCCACAAAAAAACTAAAATGAACCTTATTGTTCTAATTTTAACATAAGATGTTGCCCTGTAGCTCTTTTTCTATTCCTGCGAGTAATTGCGTTGGTATTTTGCTTCACTGCTGCATTAGAGAAGGACAGAAAAACGAACATTGAGAGAATTATTCGTAGTCGTGACAGTGAAATAAATATTTTAACCGGTAGTGTAATACCTCTTTTAACATTCCGTTTGATTTTAAAACAAAGTAATTGGCAAAAATGAAGATAAGCACGGATTATAAACACGAGGTGAACTGTATCGTTGCGATCTATCACAGACGAATCTATCACAGTAGTGGTATCATCTCGTAACACGAGGTTTTACATAAATTCACATAATATATTAAGATAATTTGAGTATGCCATTTAACCCAAAGTTGTGATAATCATATGGAATGGTTTTGTAATCATTAAGTAATAATTACCGTTGCCACAGCAAAATGCGTCTTTTGCGGTGCATTCGGCTCTAGCGTAGCGATGCAATATGCGATCAGCATTATCGTTACTAATAATAATCCTTATACGGGAAATACATGCGTGAGTTGTCTTACCATACAAAGTGATAGCCATTTTGGTCGTGTATTATCACTTCCAATGGTCCATGTTGACATATTTATAATTATCTATCCATAAATATTACTACTGATCAAAATATTACAAATTGCGTTACGTTGTTAACACATACTTTCGTACAGGTGTTTCGTACATTTTTTATTATAAGTCAATAAAAGAAAGATCAAGACAACCGAAGCCATGCTATGCCATATGTTACTCCTTCTTAGGAGATATTTAGTAACTGATGAAGACTTCGGCACTTCTTGAAACACTTCAATCGGCGCCACTTTGAAGTCCTTGAAACCACTAGCCAGGTTTATGGTCCATTTATAGAATAATGATCACCTCGGAATTAACTGTGATCATTAAGCTTAATTTGATATAATACTCGAAAAACAGGAGCTGTTTGTATAAAGTTTGTAAAATGTATTAACTGCAAAGTAGATTTTCCTGGTTTTCGCGCAAGATAACAAAGCACTGAAAGTATTCATACACCAACCTCACAGCACTCTAGAGCAGGTTAGTTGCCCGCAAGTTTTCTCATTAAATAAGCACAATAAAGATTTGTGTGTCCACGCAAATCGTCATCATAAAAATAATTTTCCATCCAATACATGCTCACTAAAGGGTCTCTTCCCAAAGTGACAAGGGTGTAGGCCGTATACCACCACACCGTATAACATCATAATGTTCTAATTTAAGAAGATTTATAATATAGAGAACTTTTATGAATGCAGATTTCCTCATGATGTTTACCTTGACCTTAACAGTAAAGTAAAACATCAGTTAAACATCAGTAAAGTTAAGCAAATATTTATTGTTTGAATTAAAAACGCACATAACCCATAAAAGTTTCAGGTACAAATCAGTCCCTCCTAAAGGGAAGCTGATGCCTAACTCATTATGCTAATTATCATTTGTAAACTTGCATAAAATATTTCATTTTGTCTGGATACTTGGTGAAATAGTGTCTGAAAGTAGATATCGATAGCATACATTTCACATCTAAAACTATTATAATTAAGTATTAGATGATGCATTACTCTGTACTTATGTCTTTATTTGTTAATCTTATTCTGGTATATAACCATATCCTATTCTAAGATTATCCGATACTCCATGTGTACGATAACATAGTATAGTGTGCCCACTATACTGTAATATCAAACAAGCCCGTCTCTATTTCAGTTGGAATGAAGACTTTGACATATTAACTGTTAAGATGAGCTGCATATATTGACAGATGCAAATATGCTGCTGATATGAAACATCATCTGTTCGGAACGACTAATGGAACATTGGCGTATTTAGAGCATTATACGTACCACAGACTAATAACTAAATTTAGACGGAGCCTTGCTTTTTTTTATTAATTATATTCGTGACAAGGAGGCTGCAGTTGTAGCTAATTACAACCCTACGAATAAAAATGTGCTTTTGTAGACTTTAATTGCTCCTTTTCTGTTTATAAGCATGTCGATAGTACTCTGTCAGAAAAGTCTCTAATTTGAAGAAGATTATGATCATCCTCATCAGTGCAATCTTGCTAATTTTGAGCCGAAGGTGAGGTCCTGGTTTCTATCATGAAAAGCCCCTGCCTTATTTAAGGTCTTACAAATGTTAAGAAAAAATATATTGAATATTAAAATACATTAAATATAAGAGGCGTAAATATGAAAACCTGGATAGCAGCTTCATTTTTGTGCCTTTTGGAGTAGAGACTTTGGGACCGTGGGGTCCGGAGGCAAGAGCCCTTTTCAAAGAATTATCGAAAAGGGTTATCGAGTCTACCGGTGATCCTAGAGCGGGCAGTTACCTTGGCCAACGAATTAGTTTGGCCATCCAAAGGGGCAATGCTGCCAGCATCTTAGGAACTGTGCCTCGCTGCGGTGGTTTCGAGGACGTTTGAGATTTTATTTAGTTTTTAAATAGTTTATTTTAGGTTATAGTTATGTATTAATAAAAATTATATTTTAGAGATAAATATAATAAATTCTTTATTACAATGTAGTTTTAAAACTTAAAAATATTAAAAAAAAAAATATCTTGCATAAAAGTTACGAACCTGGAACTATTTGAATTTGAGTCCCCTGTTATACCACTATGATGCTGACAATATTCATGATCATCATATCGACCTGTTACCAGCCCACTGTCATGTACATGTATCATGTCATGTGTACATGGGTCTCCTCCCTCCCACAAATAGAAGGGTTTAGACCTCCGACACATTTAATATTTTCCTCATGAGGATTGAATCAGTTGAATAATTTCGAGCTTCTCACATTACAATCATTTTCTCATCGGGTGCCAACTTCTTTGAATTAAAGTTTACTGGTCAACAATCGAAAAGACTTATCTGGAACCGCTTTCTTTAGATCTGGGTAACTTAGTTACCCCCAACCCCCCTTACTTAGTTACCCCCTTATATCGTCCAACCATTAGCGTATCTGACGTGAGATCTCTTTCCAATAATTTAACCTTCTAGTACAAGTTTTGGGAAGGAAAACTGGTTTCCTCTTTATTGGTGGCCAAAGAAAGCTACTTTTCTGCGCATATTGGTGGACATCAGTTCTCGGTCTACTAGTAGGTACTACTGCTCGTAATATTATTATAGTTTTTCACCGCTGTGTCGTCTATTCTCTCCCGTTAGTCTATGATAGAGACATGTAGAGACGAGTAATAGAGTAGACGGGCGTCAGATCGATCCATTATGTTATCTCTATTATACAGCTAACGTTGCAATACGTTTGTATTGCAAAGTAATGCATTATTGATGCTTGAATATTTTGTACATATGTTTTTCTTTTCGATGAAAACTTGATGCTTTTTTTCATAATTTTAATTGACGGACCAATCAGATGACCCACCTGATGGTGAGTGGAAAACCATTACGTATATTTTCTAAGGGGATGGATAAATAAATTGGAAAATATTTGTTACATTTATTTTGAACAATAAATAAATAAATAAAAAAAAACAGAGCAGGGCATGCAAGGAGCACTTCCTGCAACGTTCCGCCCTGTGACCATCAACCCAAGGCGTAGTTGTTAAGCATCATATACCTGTAACTACACCAGCACCCACGCTGTTACACTTAAACACAGCATCGCAACAATGCTGCTTAGCGGTAGAAATAAGTATGTATTTATTTATTTTTATTTATACTCTTTATTTGCACACAAATAAAAATACAGAAGAAGAATAAAAGAAAACACAGACAGAAGAAGTATACAAAAGGCGGCCTTATCGCTTTGCAGCGATCTCTTCCAGGCAACCTTAGGATAAGGAAAACAAAAGGATAACATACTGCAGGTTGTGCATATTAAAAAAATATATACTAATAACTACATACTAATACTTCAACTAGATTACACAAATAAAATAATACATAATATATTAAATATTTTAAAAAAATACATAAAAATTAGAAATAATAATTATAATAAACTAATATATACTATAACATATCATAAATACATTAACAACAGTAAATACTATTACAAGTCGTCTTCAATGTAAACTATAGACTCTTTACTTTTTATATCTTTTCTTTTTATAACTATTTACTCTTTATTTGCACACAACAAGTTAAAAAATAACAAAAGAAGAATTTAAAAAAAAACACATAAAAGCAGCACTTCGCGACCTGGGGGGCTTCTGGGGTGAGCTCGTACCAGTGGCACTTCGTACAACAGAAGGTTCCGGCCGACCACATACGGAGACAAGCCGAGGGAAAAAAAAAGAAGAGAAAAGCAGTTTACAAAAGGCGGCCTTATCGCTTAGTTGCGATCTCTGCCAGGCAACCTTAGGTTAAGGAAAACAGGAGAATAACTGCAGGTTCTAGCATAATAAAAAAAAAATACATACCAATAAATGAATACTAATATTTGTATTAGATTACACACGGTACACGTCATTGTAAGACATACTCCCAAACCACGTGACACTTTTAAATACCACGTTAATATTTTTATTGCTTACAACACGCATAACTTATAAAAGTGACAGGTACTGGTATTCGAACTCGGCCCCCCAAAAGCAAAGTCCTAGCTACTGAGCTATCACCGCTTCCTTTACATGTATTTGTAATATCTATAATATAATTTCTGTACTTTTCCGTTAAATCATTACTAGTGTATTACCGCTAAATAAGGCCAAGCGCACACCAGCTTAAAATGTAAGGCCTAGGTTGGTCAATGTATTATTTAATAATCATAAGCGGTGGTAGCCTAGTGGTCTGGATTACAGCTTCACTTTCGTGGGGATCGAGTTCCATTTCTGGCACCTTTCGAAGTTATTTGCATTATAATCAATTTAATATCACTTGCTTTAACGGGTGTTTGTCGGTGTTATTACAGTCACATTTACTTTATTAGCTTTTCAAGGAAAACAAACAGTACCATTACGCATAAAAGAAATGCCTTATTATTATATAACATAAACGACTGAAGTTTCCACGACTTAGTTATACATAAAAGTTAACATTAACCACAATTGCTTAAGAATTAAGCACCAAGCAAAAATAATACCCTCAAGTTCACTCCTCAAGTCAAGCGTCTGTAAAGAAGTTTTACTTTGAAAACAATAGGATCTTCTTCGATGGTCTCTCCTGCGTCCGCGGCGTGCGTTGGCCCCTAGAGTCCGGCAGGGCGCGCAAAAAGCGGTGTTTAGTCATGGTTTCATGTAGCCACAATTAATATCGCATTATGCGCGGGACAAGTGTCGGTTTTACTTGTGTGATCACTATTGCACAGTGTGAAGCAAAGTGGCACAACTCACAAAAAAAAACATTTTAACCCACGTTTGGGCCCACTATCCATTTGATAGTTAGTTAGATAAATTTATTTTCATCATCACATCAAGCCATTACCGGCCGTAACCCATTAGGCCGTAGTCCACCATGCTGGCCCAGTGCGGATTGGTGGACTCCACACACCTTTGAGAACATTATGTAAAACTCATGCAGGTATGCAGGCTTCACCGTTGAAGCACGTGATATTTTAATAACTTAAAACGCACGTAACTTAGGAAAGTTAGAGTTGTGTGCTGGGATTCGAACTCGCCCCCCCCTGAAAGTGAAGTCGAGCTCCTACTCAATGCGCTATCACTGCGTCATAAATAGGTGGTCATTATAGTTTTGAGGTCTACGCGCCAAAGCAAAATTACAAAATGAGTCGTCGGTTGATCGCCGATCGCCGTTTGGTAATTTTACATTTTTATGGAAATAATTTTCAAATTCGTATCGATAAAGTACAGCCATTATTTTGACTTGTACAAAATGATCTCTAAACTCCTCTATGATACTATGATTATAATACTATGTTCATTTATTTCAAGTAGGCCTAATATAAGCACTTTTTTATCGTCAAGTATGTCTGTTTGCAAATTCTACCGAGAAGAAGCCGGCAAGAAACTCAGCAGTTTATTTTTTACCAACATCATTTAACATTGTTGTATCTTGTGTGAGTTGAAAGCGGAGTGGCTTGCTTCCTAGCAACTTTGTCATTAAGAAATTCAACAATAATATAGTAACCTCGATGTATTAAATTTGTTTGTATCGATTCTTTAAACTTATGTAATAGTAAATCTAAAATTACCTATCATGTTATAAAAGCATATACTCAGCCCCACAAAGGTTTTCTGTACTTTCCTAACATGATATGCTGATATCACTAATTTATGGCGGTTTAAAGTAAGTTGATTGTTTATATCCCCTTTTTTATAAAGTTTGATTTTTGGTTTTACAACGATTAAATTATTATAAATCTATTGTTTTTTTATTACTACCGATTGCCTTTCTGACTTTAACACATTTGACTTACCCTACTTTAACTTGTGCAGCTAAATTATCGCGTCACAGGCCCGTGAAGGCGGATAAGCATCTCGGTGGGCGCTAACGATGGTATGATCAAGTTTTTATGACTCTTTGTGAATAATAATACGATAATTTAAACGTAAAATCGAACCTCAGTACTTTCTGTAGACGGTAACGTTATCCGTCAAGACCAAAAAGAAATGTTTTTTTTTTTAATTTAATGGCTTTTTCAATCGCCAGTTATTCATAATCATAATCATGATTCTTCTTAGTCGTGCACTCTTGGCAGAGTGGTCGTGGCTGCTGAGATGAATTTCATGACGCTAGGCATCATTGGATTGCACGGCTTCCCGCGCGAGTCTTCTCCACTTTTGGCAGTTTGTAGCGTGTCGAAAACATTCTACCACAGTTGTCTGGGTCAGCGATTTCACCGTATCTATCCAACGAGTAGGTGACCGCCCTCTTGCCCTTTTTCCTTGAACCTGTCCTTGCACGAATAATATCTATTAACTCCTCGACAGTACGGAAAGAGTGAGAAGACTCAAAAGGACTAAGCCGTTTGAGCTAGTGTAGTGTAATAATAGTGTAGTGCTAGTGCAAGAACAAAGTGTCTTAAATATTATGAACACTTATATATCATCAACCCATTACCGAGCCACTTCAAGGCACGGGTCTCTACTCAGAATAGACCCGTGTAGACCCACGCATTCATGTAGGCCTATCACAGGCAGTTATGAAGCGTTCATACATATATGTTTACATAATTGTAAGGGGAATTTCAGTTATGGGAATTGTACCTACAGCATTGTACTTTGAACGCAGGGTGCCCACTTCGCCAATTGAAATAACAGTGCACATTTCAGGATGCAACTATATAAAATTTCATCAGTGGTTGAGCAGAACAAACAGACAGAATGCCGAAATTCTATAATAATAATAATATTGACGGCCGATTGGCGCAGTTTGCAGCGACCCTGCTTTCTGAGTCCAAGGCCGTGGGTTCGATTCCCACAACTGGAAAATGTTTGTGTGATGAGCATGAATGTTTTTCAGTGTCTGGGTGTTTATATGTATATTATAAGTATTTATGTATTATATTCATAAAAATATAAAACAGCTATAGTACCCATAACACAAGCTACGCTTACTTTGGGGCTAGGTGGAGATGTGTGTATTGTCGTAGTATATTTATTTATTAATTATTATTTATTATTAATATTGACATCCGCTTAGTTATTTATCATTTTAGTAACGGGTATGATATTGAGTAATATAACAACCGGTATGGCAGTAATATTAAACCAATAACCTCTTGATGAGAGGAACAAATCGTACTGAAACGCTATACCGGGTCGAACGACGTTATTGTTGTTAGGTTGTTAACCAGCCATGGCCGAAGCCTCACCGGAGACAATTCTGAAATTATAAATGCCCCTGACGGGAATCAAAATTAACCTCCCACTTAAAACCACAAGGGTCACCGATGCCCCAGGGGGGTCGTGAAAATAAATATATTCGTGTTTTATACTTAGCCCCTTTTGTTTTGTATTTTACTTGCGTATGGAAACTAAGACTTACGCTTAAAAAAAGTAACCTAGTAGTTACAAAACCTTTCCAAAATTGAATAAAGCAATATTTTCCAGTCAGCTCTCTCTCATTGTTTATTTAAGATTCGTTAAACAATGAGAGTGCAAAGAAAAAATATTAATATACCTCGTAAAGTGAGTCTTAAAAATATTCTTTAGTGAATACAAAAGTCTGTACTCAAGAAATTGTCTTAAGAGAGCGAGTCACTATTAAATACTAGACATGGGAAATATATACATTTAAGGAAGAAATAAATAAATTAATTTTATTCGTGTTTGCTTTTACCATCTGATATATTTCTTGGTATTATAGTATATTTTAAGTAGAAGGTCTCTACACCGATTCCCAATTTTGTAATTATATATATTTCTTGTGTGCGTGTGTATGTTACTGAACTCCTCCTAAACGGCTGAACCGATTTGAGTAAATTTTTTGGTATGCGTTTGGGTGGCACCCTGGATGGTTTAGATTCACAAATCAGCCCGACAGATGGCGCTGGGATCCGCTAGTATTTAATATATTTATTGTAAAGCCAACATATCCTGAGGGTGCTCGGATGTTGGGGCGAAATGTGCGTAAAGAGTATATTGCCGAAGATCTGTTTGGTGTGGAGTATAAAGAAGGAAGAAATTATACCGTACAAGTTACAAATTCAAAAATGTTTTATTCATGTAGACTTTATCACAGGTGAAGGGTTCATACACATAATATGCATTATGTGTATGAACGTACGATACGAATGTAGTTTTCACCATCACGTAATATGAATACGTGATGGTGAAAACTACATTCGTTAACTTAAAACTTATCATCAATATGGAATCCTCAGTACCAAATTCATATTTCGAGGATAGAAAGAGTCCAGCGCAGGTTTTTAAAATCGTTAAAATTAGCCTACCGTGACCCTGTCCTTATGAATCCTTATGAATTTGATTGTAATTTTTAGTTTTCTTTTGTTGTTTTTTAGTTTTTCTTATTGTAATATTACTTTTTGTATTTATAATGTAAGGTTACTTGCATTTTCGTCAAGGTAAAATGCCATTCTTAGCTAGATTATCGATACTAAATGATGTGCAAATCAATAAAATGTATCTCTAAATTATAAAAGACCTTAGTCATCAATCCTTCCATGTTCGTCAAAATTTGATGAGTATTCTTCTTTGATAAGACGGTACTGGCACGAAAGTTGGAAGGACTGGCGACTAAAGCGACGCGAGGAAAGAAAAAGAAGAAAAAGGATGGAAAAATAAAAGACGGCGCGGGGGCGTCATCGGGCGTTTGGGATTATTTATGGGGATATTTTTTTGGACTGGAGTAATTCTTATAATATGATAGTTTGTAGTGTTAATATGTAGGTCATTTTGTAGTCAATGCTGTGCAAACCTTTAGGTGGCTACTCACACTAATTAGGAAAAAAATATTTGTAATTTTCCATTACTATGTATTGTGAACAAGCTGTTGGTGTTCCTTAAATAAATAAATAAAAATAAAACGAAAGCTAGGGCAAAAATTTATCGATATATTAAAGAAGTAGCGCAGATGTCGCGCATCACTACGCATTTATAACCAGCGGCTCTCAAAGTTAACGCATTACCCCAACTGCATCCACCTCTAGACTGAAACTTACGCCGTTACACCTAACGTGTATAATTATGTTCTTTTATAACTTGTGAGAACTTGTTCACTTTGTAACACCCTTTTTAAGTTGTAATTGCTCATTCTTACTTCAGATTTTGATACATTACTATAGAATAGCTGTTGAGTTTATAAAATTACAATATAGCTATTCATCTTTTAACAGTATGTAGACATATGCTATTACAGCTTACTTAACTTATTTTATTATGTTCTTTTATAACTTGTAAGAACTTGGTCACTTTGTAACACCCTATTTAGGTTGTAATTGCTCTTTCTTACTCCAGATTTTGATATATTTCTATAGAATAGCTGTGGAGTTTATGAAATCACAATATTAATCTTATCACAGTAGATAGATACATTCTTTATAGCACACAATTAAAGGATAAAGATAATAAATATTGGAAACAGTTATACAAGAAAAATAAAAATGCACACAAGCGATCTCCTCCAGACAACCCTTAATGAAAGAAGAAAATAAATGATTATGGAAACTTGATATTGCAATATTTTAAAAATATGTCATAACATAAACCATATAAACTACATATAACAATAATACATAAACAGCAAATACATATATATATATATATATATATACACATATATATAATTGGAATCTCGTGATCGGCTCCAACAATTTTCATGAAATTTTGTATACAGGGGGTTTCATTTTTAGAATATGTCATTTTATTTGTGTTTTCAAGTAATAACCGATTTGGTGCAGACGAAGTCGCACGAGTCAGCTAGTATATAAATAAATACATAAAAATCACATTATGTAACTTTATGACTCAGTAGATAAATAATATTCTTTTAAACTACTTTTGAAGATGCTTAATGATTAAGACTGTCTAATGCCCCTTGGCAATCCATTCCAAAGTATTACCACTTTGACTGTAAATTAATTAAGCAGTAGGTATGAATGATATGATATATATATATATATGACATTACAACTTACCTAACTTATTTTATTCTGTTCTTTTATATCTTGAGAAAACTTATGTAACACACATTTTTAGTAATTGTTATTGCTCATTCTCACTCTGAAAAGGATGGACGTTGGGTCTAGGTGCAGGTATGGCAGCCCCGCTTTGGTAAGCGCAACGTTGGTCGATCTCCAACGACATGGACAGATGACATCAAGTGCATCGCGGGGTTTTACGCCGCTGGCAGCGAGCGGCACATAACCGTGGAATTTGGAATACCCTACCAAAGTCCTATATCCAGCAGTGGACGTTTATCGGTTGACATGATGCTGCTCACTCCAAATTTAAAATTTAAAAACTATACTATAGCTATTAAACTTAACATAGTATATAGTCATATGCCGTTACAGCTAACCAAAATATTATAAAGTATATAAGTTATTATTTTTTAAAGTTCCTTCATAACTTGTGAAAACATCTAGTTATATTTAACAACTGTTATATCAACTTGTAAACTCCGTTTTTGAAAATACTTATTTAGTTCAGATAAGTCTAATTTAAATTTTGAATCTAGTCTGATCTTCTGAATTTAAACTTTGTTTTTTTTTTACTTTTATTTATATTTAATTGACGGACCAAGCAGATTACCCACCTGATGGTAAGTGGAAAGCTATCGTCTATCAACAACCCAACACTTAGCCGGTCACGCAAGGAACAAGTGCCACCTTATTTCCATCAACCTCAGGCGTAGTAATCCTAGTTTGTTAAGGTTATGTACCTTATATTACATCGGCAACCACACGTTTCAGACATACATAGAGACAGAACATAGCAATGGTAGTTTGCAGGAGAAATATTAGTGACAGTAGTTCTACTACATCCAAATGCTTATAAATTGTCAATTGATGTACGACGCTCAAAAAAAAAATATAAGTGACGATTTTCCAGTTACTATCCAGCAAACAACAACTACAAAGCGGTGCCAAGTAACGCCTGCTTTAATCTAATAAAAAAAACTGTTGTCTCTGAAAGAACGTTCTTTAAGGACGTGTGGTGGAATACGACTTAAATCTTTATCATTCTGAGTGGAGACACACCTGAACCTGACAATAGATTTTTAACCCTGATGTAAAAATGACTGGATGTTATAAGTTTTACGTGTATCTGCGTGTGTCTATCTGGAGCATCGTATTTCCCGAATAGATGAACCAATTTTTTATTAAGTTATTTTTATTTGAAAGGCTGATTAGTCGGGTGTGTGTTTGAAAATCGGTCATAGATGGCCGCCGCCACAAAATGGCGGCTTTCATATTCTTTTCACAAATTCCTTAATATGGGTATCAAATAAAATGGAATTGAATATTAGTAAACTGTTAAGTATGTTACATTTCAAATCCAAGATGGCCGCCACCAGAAATTAATGATTTGCATTTATTTAATTTCTGTCGGGGGTTTCTTTACTTTCTTATTTATAGTTATATATGTTGATTAATATGTGTCATAAGGACATAATAGCATTTTTTATTATCATCAAGTATCCAAACCTTTTCAGCTAAAGCGTGGTGACCCTATGTTTTTCAACTTTGCATTTCCATAGCGCATAAACAAACAAGATTATCGCTGACTCCGAATCCATTGAAATTTTTCATCGGAAAGCCCGGCACGAACGTAAAACTAGATCCGTCGCTTACCATCAAATGCAGTTAAAATCGAGCCATTATTTTTTACGACGTCCCGCCACCTCGGATTTGGCAATCGCAACCCCTAAATTGTATTCGAAAACAGATTTTTTTGGAATAAGGGGCAATTTTTACACTTTTTTCAGTTAGAACGGTTTTTCGCTGCGATTTCGTGAAGCACGGTTCATTCTTTATAGGTATTTGTAGAATCATTATCACCATCATCATCATTATATCAGCCCATTACCATCCCACCACAGGTTTCCCTCCCACAATGCGAAGGGGTTAAGGCCGTAGTCCATGACACTGGCTTATTGGCGGACTTTACACTCCTTTGAGAACATTACGGAGAACTCTCCGGCATGCAGGTTCCCACACAATGGGAAACCACTGTGAGGAAACCAGTGTATGACACCGTTGATGCAAGTGATATTTTAGTTCCTCAAACATAACTTAGAAAAGTTGGAGGTGCTGGGATTCGAACTCGGCCCCCCGTTAGTGAAGCCAAAGTCCTTTAGAATTTTAACCATAAAATAAAGTTGATTGGTTTCTAAGTTAGGGCGCGAAGGATGGACAAACAAACAAACTTTCACATTTATAATATTAATAAGGATCCCAAGCATAGTAAATCTATAAGTGTCACTTATGACACTTATAGATTTACTCTCACAGGCTCACAAACTTTAGAGTATTTAAGCTGATCCAAAAAGGGGTTTTAAAAACCCGTCAAGGGTATTAAAAAATTATAATCAATTATTCATAGTGGTAATAGATGATGAACCCAAAATAACGATAAACAACACAAAATATAAGTCCCATCCCAGGTAGGCAAAATATTATGACTAAACAGGAAATCCTCCATCAGGGTTAAGATTAAGGTATAAAAATTTAACTCCGTGTCATTAAGTAAGGAAGCAATTCATTATGCACGTCGGATGCTATAATTTGGGATTTTGCAAAGGGTTCGACTGTTTTTTTTATTTGGGTATGCTCTTAAATATGACTAATATTATAATATCTGTGTGTGTTTGGCTGCTAACTCGCATTGGATGGTGTTGGGATCAAATACTTTATCTTTCTATTCTAGGAGAAAGAGATATATGCAATTTTGGGATATTCGTATTATGGAATGAATTATACGCAATATTCATTGTTCATGTGTAATTTCCATATACAAAGTAGAAAATAATAAATATCTATTTATTGGATAGAACGTTACTTTGCGGAATTCCATGATATATTATGAAAATTAAGCTTAATTTGCAATATCGGAGTATTGCAAATTAAGTGTATGGAGTAATTTATAATTTCTTCAATCCTAATCATTATACCAAACAGATCTTCGGCAATGTACCCTCTACGAACGTCGCTTCAAAACCGGAGCATTCTCAAGAGATATTTCCTTAACATATAATATATATTTTATATATTTATACTACTTATAAAAATTTCCTCTTGAATCTGCATAAAAATCCGTTGCGAAGTTTAAAATATCTATGCGACATCATGTTAAGATAAAGATGTCATGATGATCACAAACAGACACTTTAAATTAGCTTAATAAATTTGCCTTCTCGATACAAACCATTTCAGTATTTTTTATTGGAATACACTGAAATGGTTTATATCGTGGTGGTGTCAATACTGAAATGTTCAAAACTGCCGGCCGTTAGTTGAGCCAATTAAAAAAGATGGCCGCCGAAGGTAAAACATTACAGCCATATATCTAATAGTTTTAAAGCCGTTTCTTTTCTCTAGCCGTCCACATTAGGGTGTCACCGATTCAAGAAAATCAGCGTCGCGAATTGTGTAATTTTATAAAGTGAGTAAATAACCAAACTTTTGTTAACTATAACTATAAATTCATATTTGCCAGATATTAAATTGATTCGGATTTTACAAATACCCTTATAATTAATAATTAGTTAATAGATAGCTTTCAAGAAAGAATTTAAATTATATTTGATTAATAAGCAATGTTCATGACATTGAGTTGGTGGGTATTTTGATATAAATACTACTGCATTATCGATACACTTCAGTCCTACATATACTCGAACGATGCAAATATACCTCACGGTATCTTAGTCTTTATCAATAAAGTCAAAGTCAAAGCACTTTTGAGGCGTAGATAAGAATTACGCGCTAGTGAGATGATGGCGATAACTACAATCGTAAACTTAAAACTAAAGCTACGAGGGTGCCAAACGCGCCCTGGTCTAAGAAGAAGCCCACAACAAACAAGCCGGGTGTTCTTTTTGTTATCACCATCGACACATTGTCATTAGAAAATATTTAAGAAGCAACCTGGTTAGAGCAATTGTTCACACCCAAGCTTTTTTTTTTATTCGTTACAGAATAGTCTGATACCATCTTAGAATACTGCAGGGAGATTGTTGTAAAATTATAGCAGATACAGATTATCAACGTATGATCTTTTTATTGCCAGTTGTTTCTCTAAACCATTGAGATATTAAGCCTTCGTGCTTAAACATTGAGTGTGAAAGACAATTCTTGTCTTATCATACCGTTTAATCGTTTTCCCTTCATACCGTAATACCC
The DNA here is from genome assembly GCF_905163445.1 of Pararge aegeria. Classification (NCBI taxonomy): domain Eukaryota; kingdom Metazoa; phylum Arthropoda; class Insecta; order Lepidoptera; family Nymphalidae; genus Pararge; species Pararge aegeria. Next base: position 1,796,452 of record NC_053200.1, on the reverse strand, counting down.
TCTTTAAAGGGTAATTTTAATTAATTGGTCATTACGCCCCGAAAGGGTTGGTCCGTGAGCTTTACAAGAAGTGGGGTGGAATGGATTTTTTTATTACAGTCACCTAATTTAATTTTTTTACCTTTTATTTTTTTGTACAATTATTTTTTTCTGATTTAAAAATTTTACTTTTTTGTCATCTGTGCGTCTATCTGTCGGTCCGTTTTTCTGAATAAGGGTATGTGAAGTAAGTTTGTGGGCCAAAAGCAAAAATGAAACTAAGAAACAATGAATCCTTGAATTAAAATTTTAAGCATTATAAGTTTGATATGGTTTTATCCATTAAGACGGATACGGAAGACGGAATACCGTACAGTGGACAATTTTGATTACAAAAACACAGAATTCAAAACGTACAGAATCCTCACTAAGTCATTCTTTCATGTAGTATCCAAAAACAAAGAAGACGTCCCGAGCACATCTCCCTTCACACCCGCGGAATATTGCTAGCTCACAAACTTTTCACATTTTCCTCATTTTATGGTTAACGTTTTGAACATTAGAGGTTCAAGAAACACAACTAAAGTGGAGCAGTTTTTGATACTTCAACATTATTCGTTTACACAGATTCTGTGTAAACGAATAATGTTTAAAGTTATGTGCGTTTTAAGTAATTAAAATATCACTTGCTTCAACGGTGAAGGAAAACATTGTGAAGAAACCTGCATGCCTGAGAGGTCTCCATAATGTTTTCAAAGGTGTGTGGAGTCCACCAAACCGCACTGGGCCAGCGTGGTGGACTACGGCCTTCACCCCTTCTCATTCTAGGAAGAGACCCGTACCCTGTAGTGGGCCGGTAATGGGTTGACATGATGATGAACTTGTCCTTTTCATACATGGAATAATCATGAAGGTATTCGTATATTATAGTTAAAAGTGCAAGGACTTAACCTCTGAATCCATCCTCAAAAATCTAAATGTCAGTTTCAAACAGTTCAAATTTGGAAGTCGTTCTTTTTTAAAAAAAATTACATTTACGACACTTTCTGGGGAAATGCGTATAAAAAAATATCCATACCACCTTTCATTATTCTGTAAACGGCATTGGCTTCCTAAATAATTTATCTTTATCATAGTGCTATTTATAGAAGTATAAGTCTACAATGAAATATGTAAAAATCGTAAAGAATGCGTCAACTTGCACCGAAATCGCAATGACCTTTATAGCGATAAAAATACAGCGAAATTCACAAATCCAATTGATAAAATAGCTTTCTTGTTGCTTTATGAACATAAAATAACTACAATGCAAACCGATTGCACTTTTATGCATGTTACAAAACCCTGTAATGGATAAACAACCAAAAAATCATAGATATAAAAAATATATATATACCAGTGACTAACGTCAGGTGAAAAATAGGTAGCCATTTAAATTCCAAACGGCTTATCCAAGTATGGTGGGATTTTAAAACAATGTTTTGTTTTGGATTTAGGTGGGAGACACTAGAGACTTTTTGTATTGAAACTTTTTGTCTTCTTCGAGAAATATTGGATAGGAGCAGAGGTTACTTTGCGGAATTCCATGATATCTACTGAAAATTAAGGTTTATTTACATAATAATTCTTCTTGAAAGCCTCTGTTTTGCGTTTAGTTATTGATTTAACTCCAGACTAAATTCCGATCGAATTATTCCATATTATTATATTAATTATAAAGATTCCATATTATTATATTAATTTATTGGTCGGTGGGGAGGAAATTAGCCAAGGCCGAAACCAGAATAAACCAGAGAAAATTCAAAAATTATAATATCAAAACAAAAGTTGCATAATTTTATTATGTAATCTCAAAATCTCCATCGATCAGAGACTCGTGATTGGCCAACCCCTAAAGTACCGATCTCTGACCGATCTGTCATACGGGCAGTCAGTAAAACGTTTAGTTTAGATATAAGAAGGTACAATCGAAACCTGTTATCTGGCAATTGTAAGGTAAGCAGCATAATACAATAATACATCTGTCATCGCTAATGGATATATAGCAGACGGTGGAGAGAACTATGCCCTCAGTATCTCCTATTAGTAAATTGGTTTGCTATCATATTATAATAATTGTTTGTAACTAGCCCGCAATAGAACAACGTGAAAGCAATTCAAAATTCCAATTTCAAATTCAAAAGTCACGAGGTAGGCATATCCCAGGAACCTATTGTTTAATTTTTTTTATTTAAGTAAAACTTCTTTAGACACGACTGAGGGAAGTAACGCTTACGTCAGACGTATGTGTAGTTTCCGCTGTTTAAAAATAATAATTTGGATTGGTCGTTAACTCGTTAGTTAGTATATGTCATATACTCCACGCTTCTTGACTTATACGTCAGCTAGTGGCAAATATCATAATAAATTTAGATTATTTATTTCCAATTTTTTCAAACGGATCAATTCTGAAAAAAATAGCAAAGTGAATAAAAATTGAACAGTTTAAAAAAAATATTTTAATTTGCAAAGTTTTTTGAAAATCTCTAAATATACTTGTTTATTTATTACTTTTGTAATTATTGTTAATAAATTTTCTGACGATCGTGACATTCTATAATATTTAATGACAAGGTTATATATGTGCTGATCTAACCATCAATTTTCTACTTGCAATTATTCTGTTTAGCAAATGAAAATATTTATAAAATGTGAAAGTGATATTAATTAAATTTAAATAGTATATAAAATGAAATGGCGGAGTCCCAGGAACATTTTACTCTTTCATCAATAAATAATAGTGAAAGTTTTGCTTCAATCGCGCGTAAAGGTTACACGCACACACTTTTTTGGATCATTAAACTGTAAACAATCAATGACAGTATCATAAGAATAGCAAAAATAAAAGAGCAAGATAGGAGATTGCAATTAATTAAAATAATCTAAAAGCTAATCAACTAACAAAGCAAAAGTTAAAATTGAATACCTGCAGTACTATTCGAAGAAAAGGGATGATAAAATTTAAGTTTTGTAAGTAGATAAACTGACTTGTATTTTAAATGAGGTCATAAAACTACTAAAAATTACACAGTTGTTTCTGTAAGCATTTAAAAGTGAGCAAAGAGCACCTATTGATGATAGCCGTAAAGCCAACCAGCATTGGAGCAGCGTGGTGGGTTCATGTTCTAAAACTCTCTTTATGAGAGAAGAGACCTGTGCCTGGATGTGGAAATAGGCTACGTGTGATGATGATTAGACTCTGCTGGCGTTAATTCAATTTTTGTTTTCATTTTTAGGGTTCCGTACCTCAAAAAGAATAATTAAAAATATAGAATCCATATTTGTCACTATGTCGTCCTTCAGTCTCTCTGTCCATCTGTCTGTCACACTTGATTTTTTTTTTAACTATTAGGACTATAAATGAATGAATGAATGAATATACTTTATTGCACACCACAAAAATTACATAGAACAAAAAGAAAAGTATAACAACACAACGTGTACAATTTGGCGGCCTTATCGCTACATAGTGATTTCTTCCAGGCAACCAATGGCGAAGATAAAAAACAACTACAGAATATATACATATACCCATAAAAACATATTGCATTACTGAAATATATACATACAATATATAAAAATGATATTTGGAACAGTTGTAAATAATAGTCATCCAACGCCATTGGAATGGAAGAAAAGTTGTCATATTTTTTTAGTTTAATCAAAAAGAGGGGAAAATCCGTATTCAGAAATTTCAATTAAGATAAACATAGTGAGTTAGATATATATTATATGAAAGGACCTGTACCTACATTCTAAAACAGATTTTTATGTATTTTTGTGCAAATAAAAGTTCGCATTTTAAAAGAATTGCATTGAATTGAATTGACTCGATTCTATTATTTTTTATAGTGATTACAGAGCAATGTAAATTTGACATTAATATATAACTATAACGTATATGATATAGTCCAAATCGCTGTCGTTGTGAGTTAACTCAGAGTGCATCTAAATAAATCAGTTCTCTCGGTTAGCACGTATATAGTATGTAGTAGCTACAGTACGGAAACCTCGGTGGGCAAGTCCGACTTGCGCATGTCTGATTTTTTTTTAACTTTTGATATGACGTCACGGCTCATGTGCAACTTTATGTCGAGTGACACGTCGCTAGTTTGTTTATCTTACTGTTGCCGAGTGGAGCGCAGTTAAATTTAATATTGTTCACATCAGTTCCTGGATTCGATTCGTACCAATAAAATGGAGTACGGTACGGTACCGAAATAAAAACATCGGAGTGACCGCGCCGGCCAAATGGCTTGTGAAAAAGAAGCATAGGTTTTGTGGTTCCGCGGCGAGATTAGAAAACGGTTTGCATTATTGTTTTAAAGCTTATGCAACATAATATAAAATCAATGATGCTACTTTGATGTTATCACTTGTTCTGTCAACAACAGGTGAAGTTATAATGGTAGCGGGATAAAATAAATCAGTTTAATATAATTTTACTTTTAAAACCTCATTATTTAAAGCATAATTTTTGTTAATTTGCTTTAAAATATATAAGTACGCATGTTTTTTATGTCATGACAACATTACAGTGAAAAAAACCCAGTAAAGTTTCCTGTGGCAATAAATATTCCTGTGACGTAAATAATAGATATTATATAATTAGAAAATATTAAAGAAATTCCAAAACGATTGACAATTCATCCCTTTACCTGTTAGCTCCTGGGTTTAAAGGGTTAGGTTAAGTAAAGCAACGGAATAGTTAAATAATATTTATCTACCTAAATGATTAAATGTAGTTGTTTTTTTTTTTATTTCGAACTGTAAAGTCTATTGTGGATAAAGATTGTTTTTTAAATTATCTTAGTGTTATTGCATATAAAGAATAAGGAAAATATAAATTACACTGTTGCTAAATATTATTTTATGATTACAAGCAAATTAAGCTGGATTCGATGTTCATTGTTTATCGTGAGCATTTCTTTTAATTACCTACAGGGTGCTCTTGGCTGCAATCTCATCTGGTTGTGAGTAATGACGCAGTTTAATATGGTAGCGGGCTAACCTGATAGGATTATTGGAGATGTATTGAAACTTAAATTAAATCATACCATAAGCCCACAATCCAACCTCCAACTGTTTTCTACGCAGCATCTGAAAAAAATGGCGGCAAGCTTTTGTAGTAGGGTGGTAACTAGCCACAGCCGAAGCCTACTGGAGCAAACCAGAGAAAAAGTCTAATTTATAAATGCCCAATAGCCTCTGCCGAGAACTTAACATTACGCCTGGGAGGTCAAGGTACGGAACCGATAAACATATTTTGCCATTCGATCCTCACGTATTTTTTCGTCCGCCGTCAGTCTAGCGGGTAGGGGGGGTTCATTTGTATGGTAATGCGGCGAACGTTTACATCTCTGTTTGCTTTTTTGCTTATTTACGTATTTCTCCTTTCAGACCCTTTTAAAAAGTATCTCTAAACACACTCGGCTCACCGTTGAAATATGTTTGCTTTGCTCAGTGTTACGTGGTTTAAAACCTACTGGGTTTTTACGATATCATCGCGGGAAATATAAAAAAATAAAAGTTATGTTTCGTTTATCCGTAATAATTAACGTGAAAATATTAAAATATATTTAGCAAGCGGTGCGCGCTTTGGTGCGTAAAGTGTGGAACAAACCCATCAAAACTGAAGATGATCGCATATAAACCTGATGTTCATTATATCCGGCATTGTTTAGTAATGTTGCCGTAGGTGGGACGACCATTGGATTACATTTCTTGTCTAGTTTTTCGTATGATGAAAATAATCTTAATAATCAACTATCGGCCCACTACAGGGCACGGGTCTCCTCCCACAGTGAGAAAGGTTTAGGCCGTAGTCCACCAAGATGGCCTCCACACATCTCTGAGAACATTATGTAGAACTCTTAGGCACGCAGGTTCCCTCACGATGTTTTCGTTCACCGTTGAAGCAAGTGATATTTAAATGGCTCGAAACGCACATAACTTAGAAAAGTTAAAGGTGCGTGCTGGGATTCGAACTCACCCCCCCGGAAAGTATAGTCGAAGCCCCACCCAACGGGCTATCGTCGCTTTAAACCAATGATCTCTATTTATAGGCTACCACTGCTTAATGAAGCACTGCTTAGTGATATGATGACGATGATAAGAAATTTTGAAGAATTTTTTTACAATTATATTTTCGTCGTGTTAATACCGAGCCCATCTCTAACCTTTCGAAACTCACTTCAAAGGCTTAGAGAATGCCAAACCGAGGTTAAGTGAGTTCGCTTTCAAAGTAAGCTATCACACATGAGTGAGCTTTGATATCGAGTTAGTATTCTTAGGAATGGGTCGTGTTGTGAAGGCAGATCGGAATACATTTGCTGCCACACCTCCTCTTATTGTGGATCGATATCCAAGCGAAAGTCGCCTCAAACGATTCTGAGGTGACAGTGGAAGATATTTTTTTTATTTCATACAACAAAAATCATGATGTCTCTGTAATGTAACATTACACTGTGAAACTAAATATGTAAGGGTCAGTGACCGCACGATAGAGTCGTGGTTAGCTCGCTGTTGCCGATGCTACATTACAGAGTAGTAACAAATGGAGTGTCTATGTAAAATATTGAATATTTTTATTACAAAAGTTGTTAGTTTTAATGTAAACCACTATAGGCCCAGAGCTTTCGATCATTTTTATCTAAGCCTGTATACTGTATATAAGATAGGTTATAGTATAGGATCTGTTCAAAAATCGAGTCTCCATTCCGTCACAATATTTTTGCTTCTGATTAAATCCGAGCATATAACACTGGTTTCATTATTTAACACTGCGACGCGAACAAGTTTTGAGCTTCAAAACTTTACGCGTTAACTTTACGCCAGTAAAACGGAAAGGTTGTTATTCCCTGGCTATCAAGCTACGAAAGCTCCCTTATATACCGTGTCCAGCGCAAATGGATTAAGCGATGATAGCGTATACTGAAGAACTGAGTGGAGTGAATCAATTCCTATGCTAATTCTATTAGGTTTTTAGTCCAAAGCTGTAGTTTAGCAGCAACGACTGCACCCTCCATGAAACTCTTCAATACATCAGGCATGCACACGCAATTCTGACGTTTATTATCACAGTAGTATAAAGGCTAATTTTGCGTGCAAATCTGTAATGTAAATTCGAGGGTTCAGATTTTACGAGTGATGTAAGTTACTTTTCTCCTTTATTCAAAGTCCTCGTTATCTCAAAGAGTTCCATCATCGAGTCTCTGGATTTTATAGTGATTTGTTCCGCGATTTTGATACTTTGGATGCGATGTATATTTTAGTACCACTCACTCTGTTACGCTGGCCGCACGCCTTGAGTGAAAGTCGTTAGTACGATTTTTGATTGTGAATTGTGCGGCTTTAGTAGTAACAGAAGCTAAACATCATTCGTTATCCTTTAAGCGATGATAACCCATATCGTCAAATGAATGTGTGTGGTATTTTGGTGGTTCTAATTTCGTCTTAGCGTCGCATGTCGAAGAGTGCGTTAAGTCGTCAGAGTATTTATCACTTGCAATGTTTTTGGGGGTCGTGAAATTTCTATCACCCGTTCATATCATTATAAATTCTATTTACATATTTACCTTTTTTGTCTGATCAATGCTTTAAAATGATGAATGATCAAGTAGCGATATTATAAAGGGCGTTTTATAGATAAAAAACTGGTTTGGTTCTAACAGCATAGTTACTAACAATTTGTTGATTGCCCATCGAAAATGAGAGCCCTGATTTTTTATCACAATAATAATTAAAACTTATTTACTATTACATTACAGAATACAAAAACGAACAAAGCACATCATTTCTGCAGTGGCGGAATTTCCTGTGCGATCGGACTTATATTGTTGTCCAGTTAGTAGAAGTACTATGAAAAGTTACAAAGTAATAATGGAGACTAGCATGCAAAATGTAATTGGGTGACAAGCTGATGTGGTTGATTATAATATTTTAAGCAAGACAAGTGACTTTTTCCATGAAACTTTAAAAAATATATATATATATATTAGTTGTTGCCCGCGAATTCATCCGTGCTTATATTTGGTTAATAAAATAAAAATAAGAAATTAAAAAACTCTTTACGGGTCACCATTTTCATTTAGGGGTTGAAAAAGTCATAAGACTCGGTATAGCCGGACTTTATATATATTTATATATTTAATTAATATGTATATATATTAATTAAAAATATACATATATATGTTTAGTGTAAACATGTTTACATGTTACATTAAACATATATATGTACATACTATTTGTTATGTATACATGTTTAGTGTATGAATTTATTTATATGCACCTCCCACCTCTGTCTTCTATAGTTTTATCATACGCCATTGGTTTAGATTTGTTACATTTGTTTTTAACGACGTTCTTCATAGGTAATTAAGTTTTGTGAATTTAAATGTGCTACATTTTTTTGTTTATATATTATATAGTATTATTGTCCCTTTTTATGATCGTTTTGTTATGGTTTAGTCGCGAGGATTCGGTGACGACGAAGATAAGGGGGCTGGCTGAAAAACAGTGCGGCGCTTTTTCGTATAAAGCTATACTGAGCCAGCTCCTTTGTCACACAATTTTATTTTTAACAAATTTTTGATACAGATGTAACATTTTACTCCAATGTGTGATAAATAAGACGATTTTTCTTTCTATCTTTCAAGAGTTCGCTATGTAGCAAAAATGTCGCCAAATTGTATGCATTGTGTTAAATTTTATTTTCTGTAATTTTTTGGTAATTTTTTCATTCATTCAATGGTTCTTGAGCAAGCAAGCGTGACAATAATTCAGAATACTCAAGATGACCCTGAATGAGATGATGAGATTTTTATTTTATGTATCTAAATATCTATTAGGTACTAAAGTAGCATTTATTCAGTAGTAGTTCTCATCGTCTTCATCATATTAACCCACTAATGATCCTCCCACAATGAGAAGGGGTTAAGGCGGTAGTCCACCACGCAGGCTCAGTGCGGATTGGATATTAGCACTATTTTCGGGCTGTTCGTTCGATCTACAAAATGTGTCTGAGAGAGTCATTGAGAGATAAATTAAAAGATTTGAAAATAATGAGTGACTATAGTCAGTACATATTTGAAAATTTTAAGTATGTTAATAAAAATATTTCTAAATTTAAGAAAAAATGTGACTGCAATAATTTTAACAAAAGAAGTAAGAATAAACTTTCAGTGCAATATACTAGGTAACATAAAATTCGTGATTCGTTTAAAAGAAATTTCATACAATTCTACAATAAACTACCCATTGACATCTTGGAGATGTCTGTTAAAAAGTTCAAAGTTTGTATTAAACGTAAGCTAATAGAAAAGTCCTATTACAGTACTAGGACTACGTAATCGATAAAAAAGCGTCGGTGTGAATTATTGCTCTAACCATGTTGGTCTTCTAATAATTACAAATGGTAATGTGAGATGGTGATAAAAAAAAATCTGGCTAAGTTTTTGTGGGCTTCTTAGACCAGGACGCATTTGGAACCCTTGTAACTTTAGTTTTAAGTTTACGAATTTGGTTATCGGCATCATCTTACTACCATGTAATTCTCATTTAATGTACGCATCATAAGAGCCAAGGGCCTTCTTGAATAAAGATATTTTTGACTTTGACTTTGACATTAATATAATGCAATGAAGTAGTATAAATAAAATAGGTTGAAAACCCTAAGATAGAGTACAAATCCTCGACTTCTTGATAATAATTCAGGTGCACAGCACACTAGCACATCAAAACCACCCACCCTTATTACATACGAGGTGCATTATGGCACGGTGGCACGCAACACCCAAATTAATCAACACCCCAATCTAGCACCTAGTAAACAAAACAATGAATATAAAGTATTTTATGCAATTTATGCTTAGCCAAGAGCTAGTGGATAATTTTAATGATATGTCAAAAAATGCCTTCAAAATTCATTTATTTCAAGTAGGCCCAGGATATAAGCACTTTTGAAATGTCAAGTCAGTCTGGTTGTAGTGACTCTACCACCAGTCGGAATTTGAGAGCCGGCAAGAAACTCAGCAGACTGCTCTTTTTCAATATAATTTTACAGTTTACAATCTTTTAGGTTTTCTATCTTGTGAGAGTTGAGAGTGGAGTCTGCTTCCTAGAAGCCTTGTCATTAAGAAATTCATCAATCGTATCGATTTATTAAATGTGTTTTTTCATATTGTTTAAAATTATGCATTCGAAGTTCATCATTCAGAAGGTCCAAAATTACCTTGGGAATCATATTATAAAAGCATATACTCAATCCCCACACATGAATTGTGCACCTTTCGCAAATGATATGCAGATGTCACTAACTTTTGCGTAAGGCGGTTGTTTATATCCACTTTCATTTATAAAGAGTAATGTTTTGTCTTACACATACTATGTTGTTTTAAATATATTGTGAGGCTACCGTAAGGCTATTTCTTTTTATTTGTCATGGAGGGATTCACGTCATTTAAGCTTATATATTGACCGTACAGCTCTTTTCTGAATTATAAATATAGTTTCAATATCAGCTGTTCCTACGTCAGTAATCTGTCTATTTTTCTTAAAATCTAAGGTCATGCCCATGAAAACTATGATATCTACTTTTTTTTTTGAAAAACTGCCAAGTTCAACGTTTCCAATAAAACGAAGGACCTAACCGTAGCTTTATTTAACGATGAACAATATTGAATGGGAACCGAATAACGGCTGCCAGCTCTTTGACTATATGTTTTTGTTGGCAAGATTGCAACTGATAAACAGAAAGGCTTTTAAATTATTAACATACTAGTACATGCCGGCCATTTTGTCAGTGAATAACAGATTATTGCGAAGTACTCCCACAAAAATATGACCAGTTTGCATGCGAAATGTTTGCAATAACTAGATGCACTAACTGAGTTACCGTTGATGGTGTTTGCCTGAAACATTGGCTGTTGGGTTTGACCTCATAAAAATTTTAGAGTCTTTTAGCGGACGATGGTGAGAGATGTGCTTAGAGTATCTCTACGTAATTTAATCTTATATATTTATTTAAGAACTCTACTTCTCTGGAATCGCTTGACCGATTATTATGAATTTTATTATGTACCAGCTGTTGCCCGCGATTTTTTTTTGATGTGGCATTCAATTTAGTTGTAGTTTAAAAAAAATTCAAGTATTCAGTATCGCTAAGCCTTAAATGAGGGGTTTACTGCTGAGGAGTTCTGTCCTATATCTCCAACCACATTCATCAGATCTTCATAAAGTTTGGGCAAAATTAAACACATATTATATTATACCTCTGTAGTACAAAAATAATTATTTAAATCGGTAATAATTTGTCGGAGTTATGGTGTAAAATCGACAAACACTTTCATCCCCTCTCCCAAAGGAACCGAGTTTAATGTCGGGATAAAAAGTATCCTATATTACTTACATTGAAATTTATAATATTTGTAGGGATAGGGATAGGGATATTTAGTTGCTATATCATATCATATTATATATAGGACGGATCTCCTCTTAGAATGAGAAGGGTTTAGGCCGTAATCTACCACGCTGGCCAAGTGCGAATTGGTAGACTACACACGCCGTTGATATTTATTTATTTATTTATTTATATCATTATGAAGATTTCTCTAGCAAGTAGGTTTCCTAGCGATGTTTTCCTTCACCGCTAAAGCAAGTGATATTTGAATTGCTTAAATTAAAAACGCACATAACTCCAAAAAGGCAGCGGTACATGCCGGGGATCGAACTCGGTCTCCACGAAAGGAAAGCCGTAGCATTACCCACCATGATATCACCGCTTTTGTACCGCAATTTAAAATATATTTTATAATAAATGTGATGATTTTGATTCACCCGACTCAAAAAAAATCTAAGTATTTGTGGAAAATAAATTTATAATTTTCAGTGGCTTTTGCAGTGTTTTTAAAAACCTCGTAAACTCTACGTGAAATTATCCTCTTTTAATGAAAATGTATGAAAAAAATACTTATTCCAAACGTAAGCGCAATATACAAAGCCTTATGGACACCGGAAGTGGCGTCATATTTTCTTGAATATGATGCTCGACGTCGTTACAGCAACAATAGTAGCTTCCGAGACCGCTTCCGGTTTTTTGCGTTTGTTATTTTTATTATGCTCCTTTGTAATTGGGGAGAGCTGGTGTTTATGAAAGGGAATTCTGTTTTTTTTTCTTTGGGTAATATTCTTTGCTGAGAAGATAAATATTTCTTCAGTATTTTATATCTTCTAACACACAAAATAGGTATAAACATAATGCACGAAACAGAAAATAAAAAAAAGCGCAAAGGCAGTCTTATCGCTTTAAACGATCTCCTCCACACAACCCTTAATGGAATAAACAATTAGGAACAACAGGGTGGCGCAACAGGTCAGGTTACTAGTGATAAATAAATAACATACGTAATACATATCAATAATAAATAAATTTATATGAAATAGATTATATTAAATATTTTACATGTTACGAAAATCGTGTGGACAACTTCGGCTACAGTCTAATTTCTGATGAATAAATGAATGGGCATCGTTCTGGAAACTCCGTGATATATTTTCGTCCAAAATACCCCAAAGTCTTCAAACAGTGCATATTGTCAGTGTTACTCCGAAACGTGGTTGCTGCCTATAGGTCTCCGAGGAAGTCTCAGAGTCACACAGCTGGCTATGGAGAGAGCTATGTTTGAAGTATCTCTACGTGATCAAAGAGAGGAAAGAGGAGAGAAAGAGGAATGAGCAGATCCGTAAATAACTAGAGTTAACTAGTTTGTAACTCCCTTCAAAAGACCTCGTATGTGCAGAAGTTGGCGTCAATCGGTTTATATGATGATGATGCTGTAAGGAATACAATGCTGGCGTGTGGTGACTGCAGATCAGAATACAGTGGCCATCACCCTACCGTTTGTAAGGATTAATTAATTAATTAAAATATAACTTGCTTCTACTGTCGGCCGATTGGCGCAGTTGGCAGCGACCCTGCTTTCTGAGTCCAAGGCCGTGGGTTCGATTCCCACAACTGGAAAATGTTTGTGTGATGAGCATGAATGTTTTTCAGTGTCTGGGTGTTTATTTGTAGATAATAAGGATTTATGCATATTATTCATAAAAATATTCATCTCATCATATATAAATAATAAAAAAACAAAAATATTCAGTCATTCAGTACCGATAACACAAGCTACGCTTACTTTGGGGCTCGATGGCGATGTGTGCGTTGTCTTAGTTGTCTCAGTCTTAGTATACTGTGTAGGAAAACATCATGAGGAAACCTGCATGCCTGAGATTTGTACATAATGTTCACAAAGGTGTGTGGAGTCCACACATCCAATCTTTAACTCTTTCTCATTGTAGGAGGAGACCTTTGATCTGTAGTGGACCTGTAATGGGTTGATGTGATGCATAGAATACATTCTATTGTATGCATTTTTAGGTATAGAACCTAAAAAAATCTCGCAAATAGCGTTATTGTGGCTTTTCTAATGTAAGATGGATTTGCAAATTTTTTTTAGATCTTCATTTTTATTTAGTCACTGCACGCACATAGCTTTACAGTTTTTACTTCTACTCGTAGTTTACTACTACTATTTTAGGTTGAAATCTTATTGCTGAATGAAAATAAAGCCCACGTTACGTCGGTATATATTATAATAGTGAAAGAGTGACTAAAGTTGGTTCAGTAATTTCAGGGTATATCGAATTACCAAAAACCGTAATCTTCCCTTTTTTATAATCTATACTTATATTAAAACTGTAACTGGAAGATTTCTGTACATTTAATATATTTTGAAAATTTTGACCGGGGGATGCTTTATAATCGATACTGCTTCCAAAACTTTGGTACCGTGGTAACTGATAAACAATAAGTTTCCTCCGGGAAATGGTTTTAGTATATAAGTATAGATTAACTATAATGTCTTATCTTAACGCCTGTTTCTATCCAATACCCATGAATAGCTTTTACGGACTTTTTTTGCTGAATTTCAAACCATTCGTACATGCTATGCTTTAAATTTAAACTTGCGAGCAAACCACCGTGCGTGTTTCTTGATGTAAGCATTTTTAACAGAAGAACCGTCACAGCTTTAACTTCTTTTGAGGGATTTGGTTACCCGCCCCTTTGAATAAGAAATTATAGTTTTGGGGGACGCTATAGACAGAAGGTGGTTCCAAAATTTGTATGTGCTGAAATGTACTAAATATAGGGCTAAGAGTTTGTGCTATAAAAATATTTAATACAACACCTGCTATTATTACTACCAGCCTAATTCATAACAAACTTATAGAGCTATGGCCCACCATGCTTAGTCAGTGAAGCGGAGAAGCGGTGAAAGCTTAGTGGTTAGGGCTTCGGCCTTCCGGGGGCCTCCCGGGGGCTGAGTTCGATACACGAATCGTGTTTTTAACCTTTCGGAGTTCTAGCCGTCTCAGGGAGAGAGGGAGAGTCCACCACGCTGGCCACGGCATGTTGGTGGACTTTACACGCCTTTGAGAATGTTATGGGGAACTTTCTGAAAACCCGCATGGTTTCCTCACGAAGTTTTCATTCATCGTTAAAGCAAGTGATATTATAATTGCTTAAATTAATAAAAAAAAATAGGAAAATGATGTCCTAGAGTGGGCCGGTACTAGATTGATGATGATTCCGTCGTGCTGCTTCGATAGAGGTTTGCCGCCTCAACTATATAATATATTTTAGATAAAATAATTATAACTCTATTAAAGTGAAAAGAAAGTAAAGTTACCTTACTGAACTGTACTGAATTCCACAGTTTTGTGACCATAAGTAAAACAAAAACTTAAAAGTGGGCATGACTCGCTGAAATACAATTTGAACCAGAGCATTTATTTTATTACAAAAAACCTCGGTCCATTTCATTTCCTATTTACTTTCGTTTGAAAAACTCCATTAAAATGGTGATTACGCTATACATTTAAAACCTTTTAAACTTGAGTGTAATGCACGATAAATCGTTTACTAAATCTCGCTAAACGAACGCTATAAAATATGAAATAATACAACGTGAATATAACTGGAAAAGCCGCCTTTAAATTAGGGGTGTCGCAATTAATTTTAAGATTATGCGCTGCAACTTTTTGATCGTCTTACCTTCTTAATACCTTTCTTATTGATAGTATTTATTTAAGTTTTGAATATTCTATTATTAATAGTCCACTCTAGGACTAGACGATAATAACCACGCTTAGCAGACGGGTTGGTGATCGCAGTAGATATTGAATAGAAGCAGGCGTTACTTTGCAGAAATCCATGATATGTTATGAGAATTAAGCTACATTTGCTATACTACGCGAAAAGCAGGAGAATCTGTATGGTGTAATTTATAATTTCTTCAATCCACACCAATCTGATCTATCTACACATATCTTTATAGAACTATATAGATCTGTTTGGTGTGAAGTAAAAGGATTGAAGAAATTATAAATTACATCATACAGATTCTCCTGGTTTACGCGGAGTTTAGCAATCTAAGATTAATTTTCATACTATCGCAGTAGATGTTACTGTAATAGTACAGAGGACAGCCCGTCTTCGTTATATTCCCTTTAGATGACGACGACGACACGATTTCGTTTCCTCGTAAGACATTTGAGGAAAGGGGAGCTGAAACTGTATTCTGATCTAAACCACATCTTTCCGGATCTTATTAGAAACGAGAAAGCGAAGCGTTTCGTACTTGCCAAAGAAATATTTAGTACGTAACGGTGCAGACCCTATCCCTCGAAATTAAATGATAAAACAGTGACGCGCGGTGAAATTAAATCCAATAGTTCCTTAGCACATTCTCAGAAATGTATCTTTAAAAGGACGTAGCTTATCAGAACAGACACGCTATACCTACTAATGAAACATTTACTTCATCTCCTACCGACGACTTTATACGATCATAAACGATCTTTAACGACTAGCCCATCCAAAAATTACATATTAAAAAGTGTTTATTTTCTTTTTGTTACATTAAATGCAATGGCGCAAAAGTACCTTAGTTTACCTACTAATAAAACATTTACTTTTTCTCCTACCGACGACTTTATACGATCATAAACGATCTTTAACGACTAGCCCATCCGAAAATTACATATTAAAAAGTGTTTATTTTCTTTTTGTTACATTAAATGCAATTCCGCAAAAGTACCTTAGTTTCAATGGCTTGAGTTCTTTCTGCTAAACTAAACGACCATGACGTAGTCAAACAAAAATAATTCAAACCGAATTGAGGTGTGGAATCGTGTCGCTCGTACTTGTTATAGAGTGTTTATTATAAGTCGAAAACAATTCCAAAGTGACAGAATGAGTATATGTGTGCATATTTTACTCAAGGTTATGTATGTGTTTATATAATTTATTATACTTACAGATAAATTATTAAAATTAATTATATGTACGTTTGCTGTGTATTTATAGTTTTAAGTTTATTAGGGGTTACTTGATTGTTGGTATTTTTTAAATGTGTATATTTTTAGTTTTGTAATTTAGATATTTATGCCTTAGTAAATTAAAAAAAAAAATACCATTTTAATTGTCCTAAGAAGACGCGTTGATACAGTAATAGCGCATTGAGTAGAAGCGCGACTTCACTTTTGGGGTGCCGAGTTCGAATCCCAGCACGCACCTCTAACTTTTCGAAGTTACGTGCGTTTTAAGTAATTAAAATATCACTTGCTTCAACGGTGAAGGAAAACATCGTGATGAAACTTGCATGCCTTAGAGTTCTACATAATGTTCTCAAAGGTGTGTGGAGTCGGCCTTAACCCCTTCTCATTGTGGGAGGAGACCCGTGCTCTATAGAGGGACGGTAATGCGTTGATGTGATGAAGAAGACGCAAGTTCTTAATTTGATTCAAACTACTTAATGATCATAATATATAGCTCATGAAGATGAGATAGTTATTTTCATATAATATTTTTTTTATATAACCAAAGTGGCAGCCCTACAGTAGCCAGTATGTTATCAATTTCAGTGAAACTTTAGGAGTTACGGAGAAGTTTCCTAACTTTATGCTAATAAGAAATATCTGACTCGACTTAACCCCGGTTTAAGTAATACAGAGTGCCTTTGACTTCACTCCACTTCAAGTTGGGGTGAAAAAAGTTAGGGATATATTTACTAATGGTCCAGTTATTTCTTGAGGGTTTTATTTTAATGCTGACTGCTCTTACTTGGGATCCACGAACCTCTGCTTATGTCATAATTGCTAAAGCGCGTTTCCTTTCTGTGGGTTATTATCTCTTTCACGCAGCAAGAGAGCAATGGATTTTACAAATTGGATACAGATATAGTCTCCTGCGCAAAGTAATTCTTCATATAAAAATTTCAGAACGGATTTTGGTATAAGATAATGACTAAGTTTCTTGTAGGCTCTTAGACCAGGACATGTCTGGAACCCTTCTAGCTTTAGTTTTGGCGTGCACTTCATACATGCACTAAAACACTGCCTACCCTAAAATTTTTGCGAATAAAGGCGAGAGACTTTTTAATTTTGTGCCATCTTACTAATTTATGCATAACCTGGTCAAAGACCCTATGCACGCCACTATATGTATGAACGCTTCATAAGTGCCTGTGATAGCTCTACATAAAGATTTTTTCAATTTGAATAATTGAATTTGGTTTTTTTTCCATAACAAATTAGCTCTTAATTTTGCTATGCTTAAGTCTAATGTGAATACTTTCTTATAATTGATTATTTATGTTGTATCTACGAGTTAAATTACATATGTTTTAGTAGGATTCTACACTATGTCCCCGTTGGAAAAATAATTTGAACTCATCGAAAGATGTATCAAACATGTCATTCGGTAGTTAATTGTACAGAAAAGTATGCAACCGCTTTTTTTATCCATCCAAGATTGAATCACAACCCATACATGATTTCGCTCGTTAAAAAGGTTAATTACCGCAATCAAACATAACGTAATTAATTGACATATAACTTCAAAAATGTCTTAATTTTAAGAAAAAAATGTGACATCCGATAAATTAAAGGACAGATACTTTTGGTATAATGAGTTTATTTAGCACCTCTTTTGGGTTAAACTTTTTGTGGTGTCAAAATAATAATGGATGACTTTTATTAAGTTCTTTTATCAATTTTATTATTTTTACCACTACAAACTTTTCTGTACAATTAACTACCGAATGACATGGTTGATACGAGTATATCTTTCGACGATTTCAAGGTATTATTTAAACGTTGGCATTGTGTAAAATCCTACTAAAACAGATGTAATTTAATAGTACTACATAAATAATTAATTTAAAAAAAGTATTCATATTAAACGTGAGCATATTTAAATCAAGAGCTGAACAGAAAGGACGTTGGGATCCCCGGGTGCTGGACTGGCAGCCCCGTACTGGTAAGTGCACCGTTGGTCGAATCCCAACGAGGTGGACAGACGACATTAAGGGTGTCGCAGGTAGCCGCTGTATCCAAGCGGCCAAAACCGTACAATTTGGAGCTCCCTCAGAAGACCTATTTCTAGCTGTGGACGTCTTTCGGTTGATATGATGATTGCACTACAAACTTTTCTGTACAACTAACTACCGATTAACATGTTTGATACGAGTATATCATGCGATGAGTTCAAAGTATTTTTTAAACGTTGCCATAGTGTAAAGTCCTACTAAAACATATATAATTTAACACGTAGGTACTACATATGTAATTAATTATAAAAAAGTATTCATGTTAAACGTAAGCGAACTATTATCAAGAGTTGAACTGAAGGGTGGATGTTGGGATACCAAGGTGTTGGGATACCAAGGTGTTGGAATGGCAGCCCCGCACTGTAAAAATGTAAGCGCAGTGTTGGTCGACCCCCAACGAGGTGGACAGACGATATTAAGCGTGCAGGTGGCCGCTGGATCCAACCGGCTCAAAACCGTGCAATTTGGCACTCTTTCAGAAGCCCTATATCCAGCAATTGACGGCTTTCGGTTGATATGATTGCACTACAAGTTAGCTCTTAGACTGCAATCTCGCCAGTGATAATTGACAGCCGACTGGCGCAGTGGGCAGCGAACCTGCTTTCTGAATCGTGGCCGTGGGTTCGATTCCCACAACTGGAAAATGTTTGTGTGATGAACATGAATGGTTTTGAGTGTCTGGGTGTTTATCTGTATATTATAAGTAATTCTGTGTATTATATTCATAGAAATATTCGTCAGCTATCTTAGTACCTATAACACAAGCTACGCTTACTTTGAGGCTAGGTGGCGATGTGTGTAATGTCGTAGTATATTTATTGTTATTATTATAATGCAGTCTAAGCGGTTAGCAGGCTAACCTGTTAGGAATAATGGCAGTAATATTTAACCTATACCCCTAATTGGTTTGTACGCGACATCGTACTGAAACGCTAAATCACTTAGCGGCACCTCTTTGTCAGTAGAGTGGTGAGCAGCCACGGCCGAAGCCTTCCACCAGACAAAAACTGTTTGGAATAAGAGGTACGTATATATATATATATATATATAGGGTATATGTAGAGCATTGTATGTAGAGTATTTTTAAAGAGCGGTAGACCTCCTTGTGTCCGAGCTCGTTCGGGTACTCCGTCCGCCATGCTTATTTCTGCTGCCAAACATATCTGTGATCGGTACGAAGGGCGTGGTTGCCGATGTTATTACAGGCACATAAGGTAAAGCACCTACACTTCTTTGTAGGATGTCTTCTTTGCATGCACCGCGAAATTTTTCTTTTTTTATATGAATGTATGAATGAATGAATGAATGAATACACTTTTATTGTGCACCACAGAGAAAATTTACAGAGATACAAATACAACAGCACAATAAGGTAAAACGTACAATTTAGCGGCCTTATAGCTAAATAGCGATCTCTTCCAGGCAACAATCGACTTACCAGAAACGGACATAAATTATTGATATCTGCATATCATCTGCGAAAGGTGATGAACTCCTTTGTGGAGTTGAGTATACGCTTTTACAAAATGGTACCTAAGAAAATTCTTAAACCTACCAATTTCTACCCATACATACATTTAAAAATGTGTAAAAACGCATCTAGTTCAGCGAGGTTACTATACATTTGATGAATTCCGCAATGACAAGGTAGATTGGATTGGCCAGCCTCGCTCTCATCTCCCGCAAGATAGCAAAATGATTGTAAATGTTGAGGTTGGAAAAGAGCAACTAATGAGTTTCTTGCCGGCTCTTCTCGGTAGAATCTGCTTTCCGAACCGGTGGTAGAGTCACTACAAACATACATACTTGACGTTTCAAGAGTGCTTATAAAGTAGGCCTACTTGAAATAAATGAATTTGAATTTGCAACTAAAGTACAAGAAAATGCTATACGAAATTAGTAGGTGGTACAAGAAACATTAGTGAAATATTAGGATTTTGAACTAAATTAAAATAAAATAAACATAAAACATAGTACATATTAAACATAACATATTGCCAAATATAATATTAAATATAAATATATTTATATGCCAAAGTTTCCCCGCCACTGCCTGCTGGGATCGAACACGGGACCTTTTAAAGTACCAGCAATAACTACTGCACCAATTAGGTTGGCAAAATGACGTAGCCTTCACACATCTTAATGGAGAACTCGAAGGCATGCAGGTTTCCTCACTGTTAAAGCCGGTGATATTATTATTATAATAAAATTCTTTATTGCACACAAAAAACTAAAATACAAAAAGAAACACAACAGATAAAGTTAAAACAAAAAATTGTGTGCAAAGGCGGTCTTATCGCTAAAGCAATCTCTTCCATTCCTGCTGGCGTGGCAGTAAAAATTTATACCTAAATAAAAATATTGCAAACTAAAGTAAATGTTATAAATTCTAATACTACACATATACATTTTATACATAATATATACCGATATTTTAATTTTAAATTAAAAACGCACCAAAAAGTTAAGGAAGTATTTCGGGAATCGAACTCGGTTAGCCCGAAAGGGAGACCTAAGCTGTAAACACTAGGTTGTCACCGCTTCTATTAAATTCTCTTAAAAAGTATTAAGTCAAAGTTATATGTTTCTTTATTCAAATATGCACATAACACTTCTGATGCGTACATTACATAGAAAATATGTACATACTAGTGAGATGATGGCGATACACATACATTACATACATTCGTAATACGATACATTCGTAAACTTAAAACTAAAGCTACGAGGGTTCCGAACGGGCACAGGTCTAACAAGAAGCCCACAACAAACTTAGCTGGGTTTATTTCGTATATAGGATAGGCACCCGTGATGCAAACATGTTGCGGTTATATTTTAGATAGTTAAATTCTTTA
The DNA here is from genome assembly GCF_905163445.1 of Pararge aegeria. Classification (NCBI taxonomy): domain Eukaryota; kingdom Metazoa; phylum Arthropoda; class Insecta; order Lepidoptera; family Nymphalidae; genus Pararge; species Pararge aegeria. Next base: position 1,775,136 of record NC_053200.1, on the reverse strand, counting down.
TTGCACACAATTATGGGATACAGATAATAAATATATTTTGTTAGGGAACAACGTTTTCAAACACTAACTAGGCCTCGCAAACATTGTACATCGTGTCATATCGAGTTCTTTGTCTTTATGCTGCACGTAGCAATCAAGAATTATTAATGGAGTTTTGTTAAAAGAACTTAAAAGGAATTACTTTTTAATTATTTACCGGAAATCCATTTTACAGCCGACACAGATTATCTACTGGTCAGAGTAAATGTGAACTACAATTGTCGATAGGGATGGTCTAAATATTAAAATTTAGTTTTTTTTTACTTTTAAATACAGAAATGTTGCATTCTTGCATTTTTAATACAGAAATGCGGAACAACCTTTTTGTATGCCCGTCGTCTGAGAAGGCAAGAATACTGTCTAAATTTTTCTTTTAATATTTTGTTGAAAGTATGTGAACACCACAAAAACAAAGATATAACAGAAACTAAGTATAGCCTAGTGATAGCCTAGTGGGTAACGGTTTCGGCTTTCCTTTCGTGGAGACCAACTTCGAGCCCCGTCACGCACCACTAACGTTTTGGAGCTATGTGCGTTTTTTATTTAAGCAATTTAAATATCACTTGCTTTGAAATGTAAAGGAAAACATCGTGCATGCCTGAGAGTTCTCCGTAACATTCTAAAAAGTGTGAAGTATACCAAGAAATTTTGAAATAAATAAAGATATTTTGATTTTGAATTTAAATATTAAGGCACTCTCAGGAAAACTTGATTTTGGCCAATCAAAAATCAATACTATCAGTACAGTACAGTAAGTAAAGTTAGAATATACGTTTTAACAAAATATGTCGTAGCCAAAAACACGGTACATAAAAAAGCTCAATTTAACATAAAATATGCCTTTCACAGTTCGGGGCTCGGGGCTAAGCGATTGTCCAAATCTGTCAACGCGATTTCTTCCAAATGGTAAAACAGCATAAAAACTGCAGACTATGTTTTTTTTTGCAAAATTAGCATGTTTATTACTCTGTGGCGAAGATGACGTCTCTTTTTCCAGACAAAGCTACTTTGCCATCGTGTTTCTTTTGTGCCTAATTTATGCGCGGCGTAATGACAGGGATGTGTTTGCAGTCGTTCAAATTGCATCGCAAATGCAATGGGAAAACAATTTAGCTCTTTATCATTAGTAGGTACGTAATTACCGACTTTGTACGCCTCTAGCACCTGCGTTTATCTTGAATCGATATATACTTATTTAATAAAAGTGGTGGGACTTATGTCGAAGGTACCGGGTTCAAACCGCGGCTGGGGCAATTTGGGATTTTAAGTGATAATTTCTGAATTTTCTCTGGTCTGGTTTGGTGGGAGGCTTTGGCCGTGGCTAGTTACCACCCTACCGATAAAGACGTGCCGCTAAGCGATTTAGTTTTCCGGTGCGATGCGCGTAGAAACCTATTATGGGTTTGACTTGGTACCATACTCTCTAACAGGTTAGCCCGCTACCATCTTAGACTGCATCATCACTTACCAGGTGAGATTGCAGTCAAGGGCTAACTTAAAGTGGAATAAAAAAAAATCCACATAGCTTTTTAGTTATTTAAGAAAGTCTGTTATTTTTGTCATATTTGGTTGAGACAGTTGTAGTTAAGGATTTACTAGTATTAAAATTACAAAAAAAAAAAACTAAAACATTTTGGACGCGTTCAATTTTACATTATGACCCCAACAATCAGTATAATCTCGTTTGAGACATGCAATTAACGCAGTTACTGCTAAAAGATTTGCTTTATGTTTTTATTATGCACCCGCTAACTGCCTTATCTGATTCTGCGATCGGAGCTGAGTTTATAGAAGGATTGTAAAGAACCTTTTACTTATTTAACTCTGAGCTTAAATATAAACATAACACAAGAAATAATAAAATTTAAAAGGTTGACCGCCACGGGACGTCTCGCAGATGTTAAAGATCTAACTTAATAGAAGGGAGAACTTATTTATATACTCGAAAAACTGAAAGGTCACTGACTTACTGACTGACTTCTTATCAAACATAATTCAAGCACAACCCGTGTTATACTAATTATTGTTTACTTCCGGTGACCCAATGTTGACCCAAGAAAATATACAAAATACTTCAGAAATACTTAAATCGCTAGAAGGTGTGCCTTTAATAGTCCCTCGATTTCTCCAAAATACCTCGAATAGACATACAAAGAGAAAATCGTCAAAATTGGTTTAAAATCACGTAACAAATATACTTACAAAAGAAAACATACAGTCGAATTGACAACACCCTCTTTTTCTAAGTCAGTTGAAAAGTCATCCCCGACATCGCTGGATTTGAATGACATCGGAAATATATCAAGTGGTCTAAGAAAGAGATTAGAGCTAAGAAAAGTATTTGAGAATTAAGTAAGTTAATTATGAAAAAAATTAAACTTATACACTGATTATAACGGAAGGCACATAAAATATAGCTCCCGTCCTAAAGATCAACATGTAAGCATACTTTTTATCCCGGAAAAGCATCAGTAACTTTTCAGTGAGATTTTATAAAAAAATGTTTCACCAACTCTTACGTGAAAACTATCAGTGAACGTTGGTTGATGTATGCCTAGGAATCTTTTTAGATAAGGAGTTACTTATTTAAGTTCGCGTCTCGTAATAACGTACAATACATATGCACACTTAAACTAAACGGAGCTTGGGAAAATATTGGCGCCACGCCTTAATTACTGAACTGATTATCTCAAGTACTGATAAGGGCATAGACCTTTCATCCAGACAAAGAACTGTACGTGAAGGATGGAATAATCTAAATAAACGTGTAAACCCGCGGGAAAAGCTAGTTTAAATAATATAATAACAAACATAGGTATAAAGAAACACACGCGTGACCAGACCCAGGTTGGTAGCGTTGATAAATTATTATCAATTTATTATTCATCCTATAACGGGCTGTGTACGTGATTTCGATGCGAATATAATTAAATGATTGATAGTTTTTGTTGGGTTAAAGACTAAAGTTTACAATAACACGTTATCAGGTATACCTTCGTCTTCGCGCGATGATCTTTTTTGTATGTAAAATTATATGTAATTTTATATAAGGACGGCTGTACGCTACAATATTTCGTAAGACTTTATGTCTTGATTTTTTTTTTTAACTCCGCTATAATTGTTAGCTTCTGAATGTAATCTTACCTGGTGGAAAGTAAGGTAAACTTTAAAATGATGTCGGAAAAGAGCAATCTGCTGAGTTTCTTGCCGGCTCTTCTCAGTGAAATCTGCCTTCCGAACCGGTGGTAGAGTCACTCATAACAGACTGACTAGACGATTAAAAAGTGCTTATAAACTAGGCCTACTTGAAGGAAAGGAATTTTTAATTTGAATTTGAATTAAGTCTAATAACTTTTTTTTACTTACAACCCTAACATAGATAAGTAAGGAAGAAAATTTCACTAATACGTCCTAACCAATAAACCTTGTAGGTATATGCAAATTACTGCAACTTGTCAATTTTTTTTTTTTATGTAAGGGTCACTATACTTATCGGTTTCTGCGCGGCATAGTACAAGCACGCTAAAACGCTTGGCGACAGGGGTGGTAACTAGCCACGGCCGAATCCTCACCAGACAAGACAGAGAAAATTTAAAAATCAAAAATTCCGGGGATTAAACAAGGGACTTCCCAACCGGGCGCTCAACACTGCCAGGTAGCAAAAATCATTTTACCACGGAGCATAGAGCAAGACACACGATAGTGTATCAGCCAAGTTCCAGCCAAGAATAAAGAACTGGAAACGTAACTATCGTGTGTAATTCTTTATACTCTGGTACATTCATAAACATGGGATTCAAGAAATTCTAAGTACCAGCCCGGAATTTGGAAATGGGATTCACCCCCGTACCTCGGACCTTAATCTCTCGGTGCTTCATCCCCGTGCCTCGGAGAGCACGTTAAGCTGTCGGTGCTGTGGTAAGAGATCACTTTCCGGTCGAATCGGAGCTGCCGTCCCATCCGATTATAAGAGTAAAGGAATAGAGAGTGTAATTACGCTCACACTTGTGCACTGTTTCCCGATATCTTTAAGGGAAGGTGTATTGCATTGATTTTATAATTTAAGGATGCTGATAATTTTACATTGATACAATTATTGGTTTGAAGTATGAAGGAATTATAAATTACACTCACCTTACAGGTTTTCCTGATTTTCGCGGAGTATGAAAAAAATATTCTTAATTTTCAAAATATCATGGACAAGTAAGCCTGCTTCCATTTCTAATACAGTTTAGCTTTCTATTGGTAAAAAAATGGTTAAAATCGGTCTTGCACTTTCAGAGCCTATTTGGTACAAACAAGTATAATTTTCATAAGCTTAACAATTATTGTAAAGTCAACATACCCTGAGGATGCTCCGGTTTCGGAGCGAAACGTAGAGGGTACATTGGCGAAGATCTGTTTGGTCCACACAGTATAAAGATTAAAGAAATTATAAATGACTCCATACAGATTCTCCTGCTTTTCGTTCGTATAGCAAATTAAGCTAAATTTTCATAATTTATCATGGTATTCCGCAAAGTAACGCGTGCTTCTATCCAATATAATTTAGCTTTATATTGGTAAAATGATAAGTTTTTTTTTTAAAGTAAAATTGAAAAAAAATATACATTTAAAATCTGTACTGCACATTCATAGACTAATTGGTAGAAAAAAAAAAAATTATAAATGAGAATGTCAGTTTATTTATTTTTTGTTCGTTTGTTTGTCCTTCCTACACGCCTTAACTAAACAACCAATCAACTTGATTATTGGCATGTAGTTAGTTTAATGAATGGAAAGTAGCAAAGGCTACTTTTAATTCCTGGAAAATAGACTTTTCCTACGGAATTAGTCTTTATATCAAAGGCGAAGAACGCGGTCAACTGCCAATAATTTTTATTCTTGTTAAGTTTTGTGTATTGAAATAAATTAAAAGAATATTAGTATAGATTAAAACGTGTCGTCCATTGAAATGCTGGCTTCATTAGCCTTCGTGACTGCAGACAGAGGGACGCCCGTTAAATCGATATTAATCGAATGCATAGTTAATAGCGATTATTATGTCACGACATAGCACCATGTTAGCGGCTAATTGCTGTGCATTTTATATATTTTAATTATATATTCGCGGTTACAGACGTTTATTCGTTGATCACCGCGGCCTTATTACCAACGGTGGTGCTTCATTATTACCGACCCACTATCTGACTACTTCAGGGTACGGTTATTTCCTCAGTTTTTTTTTTAATAGTAAAGTTAAAGTCAAAACTATCTTTATTCTAATAGGCCCATACATGGCACTTTTGATGCGTGCTTTACATGAGGAGTTATTGATGGACTAGGCAGAGTGCTTAGACTTTTACTGAGTCGATTGTGTGAAAGCTTTCTACGATTTGTACAGCAGGAATATTGCATATAACGGCAAAAATATCTCATACCAGTTATATATAAATTTTAGGGTAGGCAGTGCTTTTGTGCACGTATGAAGTGCACGCCACTGGGTATCAAAAGAGCACCAACACATTCGAGTCTTCTCCGTTTTGCCTAGACCAACTGGGTACAGGCTTCAGGGCTGCCCTCTTTGCCCGTGCTTTTTCTCACAGACATACTCTGCTAGCTGAAGTTTGTTTGCAGTATATTTACAATAAAATATATAAAATTAAAATAATTTAAAATTGCATTACTTGAGAAGACCTATAAACTATGTTAGTACCTATGCTATTTGACAAACATTCCATTTCCAAAAAACAAAAAAGAAACGTTACACACAAAACTGATTATGACGTAACATAAACACAAGAACAACAACCAATAAAATAAAACGAGTCACTCTCCACCACAAAAAGATGTAACGGACTTACTTGGGTACTAGGATATATTCCTAAAAAAAGAACAAGTAACATTTCTTTATTCAATCAAATAAATATGATGCTTTTAAGGATTTTTTTTGCAATAAATCAAAAAATAAACAATTTCATTCTATTATAATGTTCACATTATTTAATTGAATAAAAAAAATTATTGGTCAACATTTATCATCTGAAAGTATCGGATGTCTAATATAGAAGTCTAATTTATTTTTGACAAAAAAAATTATCCTTATTTTGTTTGACACTGAAACCAACAGTTTTGGTGTAATTTATAAAATTCGTTCAAATTATTAAAAAATTAAACTTTGATCTTTTGAACGCGTGGACAAATCAAAAAATGTTATCAGACCTTTTTTGTATAGCATTTAATTCTCTATAAAGATTGATACAGCGATTTATAAGTTAATCAGTTGTTTGGAAGGTACAAAAATCAGAAGCAAAAAAAAATGTTCTTATGTTATTCTTATGGGAATTAAAAAAAAGCGATGAGGACAATCTTAATATAAATATTAAGGGCTCATCTTTTCACAGATTTTTTTTACACCCAAAAGAAACTTTTGAGCCTGTTCGGGAAAAAAAAATATTTTGGATCGCCCTAATATATATATACCTATAATAATATTTATAGTAACTGTTGTAGGGATTTTGGTCGGTACGAGACCGACAAAACCTCGTTGCTTCCCCGTGCCGTGGTGTTGCATGAAAAAAAAAGGGGCTAAGCGCTCGAAACATATTAAACTATGTTTACGGTTTTAACAAAGAAAGCGTCCGTTGTAAAGCACATGTAAATCCTTATTTTATTCTAGACTTTCCAATATCACTTGTTTTGCTCGCAACCACTTAAAACTAGACTTTCTTTCTTCGAAAGTTTAAGCAGCCACTTCGGATCGAGCCCTTTTGAGAAAGCACAGATCAAAGGCTCTCGAGGCTTTTTTCTATGCACCAGCACTTTCCTCAGAGAAATATGACTTTTATTTTTCCTTGGCTCGGATTAATATGTTATTCACTTTTGCTGTTACGGCCAAATGCTGCAGACTTTTATATTTAACCTAGCTGTCTTCGTCTTCGTCGCGCGACTTCGCCTGCGTTTGATTTTGTTTTTTGATGAGGCATTAAATTTAGTTGTAGTTTTAGAAAAATTTAAAGTATTCAGTATCGCTATGCCTTAAATTAGGGGTTTGCTGCTGTCCGCTGAGGAGTTCTGTACTCTATCTCCAACCACAGTTTGGGCAAAATTAAACACATATCTATTATAACCTCTATAGTACAAAAAATATTATTCAAATCGGTTATAATTTGTCGGAGTTATGGCGTAAAATCGTCATACACTTTCATCCCCTCTCCCAAAGGAACCGAGCTTAATGTCGGGATAAAAGGTATCCTATATTACTTCTAACACTTCCAAGAATATGTGTACAAAGTTTCATGAGAATCGTTGAAGTAGTTTTTGCGTGAATGCGTAACAAATAAACTTACATTGACATTTATAATATTAGTAGGGATATACTAGCGGTTTAGGGTGACCTCGTTCGCGTATAACTTCTTCTTTATGTTTCCCATACTAAGCTGATTAGACTATTCTCCAAAAATTTACCCAGACCCAACGCGTCTCGTCACCCGCCTTTGATATTAAGTAGCTTCTTGGACTGAGGTTGCTGGTAATGCTTTCTCAAATTAAGCAAAAAAGGATTTTCCAGACACATTAATTGTCAACCTAAATACCAATTTTCATGATATAGCTTGAAAAATTACGAGTTTTCAAGTTATATCGTTTCAATTTTCATCACTTTTTTGAAACTTCTAGGGCTAAAATTAAAAAAAAAAGTTATGTAGCCTTCTCCAAGTACTGGAATATCAAGTCCATCTACGTTATTCTACCAGTAAAGCTTTCATTTGATACCCATATTGTAGGAATTATGAAAAAAAAGGAATTCGCCATTTTGTGGTCGCCAGCCAGCCATCTTGGATTTGAAATTTATCATAGTTTATAGTATTGTACTCCTCCTACAACTCCTTTCATTTAATACCCATATTGATGGACTTGTAAAAAATACATACACACGCACACACACACAAACGTCGTTTTTGCGTCTAGGTTTAAAATAAATTGTAAGGTAGATCTAAAAGTTATGAAATCCTTTTGACTATGTGTTGTGTGTAAAAGCACCTCTATGTGTTTAGAGCCAATAATGTTTTATTTACAAACAGAAAAAAACACTTTGTTGCAATTAAACATAAAATAATACAGTTGACACATATAACAAAAAATTATAACAAGAAAAATCATGAATAAAATTGGCGCCATTAATTCCGTTTTCTAAATCGGTCAAAGTTATAACACTTCTCTTTTGTGTGAAGGTTAAAAATACAAAGTAAATAGCAATCCTCAAGGAGAATGGATCAGTGCCCGGCATTCTTATGATATTGTAAGCGCGTGAGGCTGGATGCAGCTCTCCGTAGATTTCTCCCGGGACCCTGAGTGATAGGTACCTTCGCCCCTAAAAAATGTAGCGGGCGCGTGAGGGATTGTGTGCTGGGATTAATAATGTGCTTAACATTGTGTTGTTGGTTGAAACTAAGAAATAATAGCCCTATAATATTACTATTTTATCCCTTTTGAAGTTATACTTCTTTTGGCGCGATAGGGAAAAATTATCAATGTAAATTTTTACGATGCGTGCGCACACCGTCACAATAAACTGACACCATGAAGTTAGCTATAGTCAACATTTTAATTTTTCAAAAAAAGCTTTGACTGTGTACACTTTCAATTGTCAAAGTCTGCGGGCTCATTCCGGTGAATTTATTGTACAAATATCTCGAATTTTAATGTTGAGTAAGACTTGGTAGTCCGAAAATAAGACAACTAGATAATGTGTTATAATAAAACTTTCAATGTATTAAATACCTCTTTTCTATTGGCGAAAGATGATATTTATGAAAATATTTCTATTTATAGTAGTTTTAAGTATAACTTTTAACGCGTGTACATAAGTACCACACTTCTTTTTATTTTTAAATAGTATTATTATAATATGGCTCACAGAGATACTAAAAAGGATGTACAATGTGTAAGTGAAAAGCGAAATATTATTTCACAGGCGTAAGAGTTTAGAGGTTTATTTACTCTCTCTCTGATACTTGTCTGTAAAACCGAAACGCTAGTAGTTTTTAAGAAAACCACTGCCATATTTTTAACTAAAAGAAATTAGATACAGCCCTAACATCACATGGAAAATTAAAATCAAGTGACTCCTGCCACTTTATTAGGTACGCGTCGCGTAGCGTAAGTACGATGCGCGTGTTGGTCTTTTATCTTCAATAGGGTTGTCATAAATAAGCACTTAGAATGTTTTGAATAAGTTTGTATGGAAAAATAAAAATGCTTTTTTTTATTTAATATTTTTACAGGGTGATTCCTTATAAAATATACTTATGCACCCTTCAACAGTATTTCATCTCATTATTCAAGGCAAGAAAAGGTCAAGTTGGCCTGGTCGAAGGCGAATTTCCTGGCAGAAAAATTTACGCCAGTGGTTTAACATAAGTACAAAGTCACTGTTTTGAAAAGCTATTAATAAAGTTCAGTCAGTCCATCGCTATTGGTTGCCAACCGCTGATATAAGATGGCACTAGGAGAAGAAGAGATACCTTTTATGTTTCGAATGGAATGGAATAACTTTAATTTCTGGAATATGGTTCATTTGCTCTTACTATTATTACTAAATGAACAGGGACACACGGTAGGCATTTAACTAATTTAATAAAAATGCACACCCTTATTTTTAATATTGTTTTTTTGCTTAACATTTTGTTAGTGGTTGGAAGTTGGAACTAAGGAATTTGATGTGAAGTTGGAACTATTACAATACTAGTTGTTGCCCACAGCTTCGTACGCGGTTTTTTCGTTTTTCTCGAATCTTACGGGAACCATATATTTTTCCGGAATAAAAAGTAGCCCAAGTGTTAACCCAGGGTACAATATATCTGTCAAATTTGTTCAGTAGTTTTTCCGTGAAACAGTTACAAACATTCATCCATTCATCCATCCTTACAAACTTTCGCATTCATAATATTAAGTACGATTTTGATCCAACTTTGGTAGGATCTATTACTATTTTGTAAGTTGCACGCTTCGAGGATTTTGTCTTTTTGTGTATACTGCCAAGAGTGGTATGGCAGTAAAACTATACAAGTTGAGGGAGCACTACTACCTATAGAGATTTTTTGCGAGAAATCAAAAAAAATTGCGAGAAATCTTTCAAATAAATTAAAGCTAAAAAGCATTGTTTGAATTTTTTATAAACACGCCACTTTTTATTTTATCTTACTACTGAAAGCTGGGACGAGACCAGTTCCCAGATTTTAACGATCAACACCAACATATCTAAATATGTTTAGGCATTCAGTCAGGTTGTAAAAATAATGTTTTTAGCATTGTGGCCATTATATCGCTGTATATAGAAAGTACAAATTTCCAACAAAAAAGCAATAGAGTTAGTGCTGAATGAACCATTAAATATAATGATAAATAAAGCTCGTCTAACGCCAATTTTTCAAAGTTGTCCGTTCGCGTGCACACGTCGCGTGCCCCGCCCATGCCTGTTAGATTAGTATTTATTAAATTAATTAACTACATTTCCTAACTTATTATACTATAATGCAAATCTACATGAGGTACTGCATGAAAAAATGCGACAGTGATGGGTGGGGCAGGCCACGTAGAACCTAAATCTATTCATTAATAGCTGGCTTCTTTTTGTGATCACCATCTTACATTGTCATTTAAAACTAATTAAAAAAGCATCATGTTTAGAGCAATAATTTATAACTGTAATAGCTTCTGCCCGTGACTTCGTCTGCGTTAACAATTCGATAAATTCGATTCGTCAATTGAACGAAACATTTTTCACGTTTTTTGCATAGAGTTTTTCAAAATCCTGGGACTAGCAAAGGCTACGTTTTACCCCGGGAAAAGAAGTCCACGCTGACAAGTCTCAGGGCTAAATGCTTCAATTTTAATTTCCTAATAATAGATCCTACTAGGTATATATATTATATATCCTCCTAATATTATAAATGTGAATGTAAGTTTGTTTGTTGCGCTTTCGCGCGAAAACTACTTAACCGATCATCATGAAACTTTGGACACGTATTCTTGGAGGTATCAGAAGTAACATAGGATACTTTTATTAAAAAAAATCCATATTTTTTTAAAAAGATAAAAATTGTGTATGGGTAATAGGTGTAGACTATGTAGCAGTACCTACGCTGCGTCCCGAAACCTGCGTGCGGGCGAAGCCGCAGGGCATATCTAGTAGTATTATAAATGTGAAAGAGTGAATGTTTTTTACTCAATCACGCAAAAACGGCTAAACGGATTTAGCTGAAATTTGGCATGCGTGTAGCCTTTGATATGGAAAAGAACATCAGCTACCTTTTATCCCGGAAAGTAAGAGAGTTCCCGCGGGAATAAAAACCTTAACCCACGCGAACGAAGTCGCGGGTATCAGCTAGCTACGATTATATTATTATAATAATGTATAGGTACTGAATAGTCACTAGCAAATTAGTGTTTCAACAAATTATAAGTCTGCGTGTTTCAAATGTTCTTGGAATTTCATTCTGTATGTTAATTTTGTTCTCAAGGACTTACTTACATCAGCCGTCCACTGAATCATCGTATTATATGATCATTAAGTCGGAGATCATTGTTTTTTTTAAATATACCTACGTTCATATGCGCAGCGATAAGCTGTGATCTTTAAAACGAGCGTTTCCGGATTTGTATCGCAGCGGGAGGAAATTTATTATATTATGTTATATACAATCGTTTAGCAACTTCATCGCTTATATAATCTTGATTTTTTTTATTGTTTTAATTCCACTATAAGTTCTTGTATTGCAATCTCACCTGCAATGCCAATCTTAGTTCCCATTTATAATCAAGGAAAAAAGGTATTGAAAGATCTACAAAGATGACTGACCATTGCGTGCTAAACCAATAAAATTTTAGTGGGTAATTAATCTTAAATCACAAAACCAATATTTGCTCACTGACTCCACTGTTGCAATGGCCGTAATATTATTACAATAAAATCAAAAAGTATTATTGAAAGTATCGCACAATACAAAAATGTATCTTAATCAACCGTCTTTTTATAGTAAAAGCGAAATAATTTTGTGAAACCAAAAATTCAGTTAGGACTCTTTTATTCTGAAGCTTTTTCATTGCACATCATACGTAGAGTAATTTTTTTACAAACAAAGCGATCTTAAAGTTAACAGCATCGTCGAACTGTGCGAGGATCTGTTTTACACTGTGGCGTAACAGATTTGTGCAAAGTTCGATGGCCCAAGGTCTTTTGTAATTTTAATGTTGTTAAGATAAAATATCTATAAAAAGATTTATACCTACGTGTAGTTAAGATTGCGGTTATCGGTGACTAAGTGTGTGTTTGTTTGTTCGCACATATTTATTGTACGCTCAAGTTGCATTGTACATTTTATAATGTGATAAGCCTATACTTTTTGATAGATATTTTATTACATCGTTTATTTTGATATTTCTTATACGGCTGCATTTCTTTATTAACCGAATTTTTAAGACGGATTGTAAATTTAATATTTTTGTTTTTTTTTCTAATAATTTTTTACTCTTCTACTCTAATTTATTCTATCTGTTAATTGCAATCAATGGTTTGTATTATTTGCACGCCAGCTAATGGCAATCAATTTATATGTTTATTTCTTTTCTTTTATATAAGCTATCTCTTATATTCTCAGCTTTAGGTATATAGACAAATTTGCAATATTCTTTTGTTTGGCCAAGGGGGTTTATTCCGAAATGGTTCCATTTCAATTTCATACAGATCTGATTATAAGTTCCTGTCTAAGACGGAACAGGGACCTCCCACTTACTCCCACGCTCACCATGTGCCAGAGATGTCTTGGAATATCATGAACGTCATAAAATGTCCTGGCGGGTAAACCCCTTTTTTACGTAGTTAAAACTTAATTGCGCTTTGGTTTCGAAATCGCATCTTTCTAAGAGAAAGTTAATAAAGAAGAACAAAATAGAAACAAAATTCAAATTTGGAATTCGAATTCAAGTTCAAAATGTCTTAATTCATGTAGGTCTACCACAGGCACTTCTGAAGCGTTCATACATATATTTTTACATAATTGTATAGGGATGGTGTTAATTTCGTTCCCAAACTTAAACCTAAAGCTACGAGGGTTCCAAACGCGCCCTGGTGCAAGAAGAGCCCACCAAAAACTTAGCCGGGTATTTTTTTTTGTTATCACCATCTCACACTAAATTAATATCAAGCTATGAAGTTAGAGCAATTCACACCCAAGCTTTTTTATCGCTTAAGGAATCCTTAACATTAAAATAGGATTTTCTGTTAGCTTACGTTTTATATAAACTTTGAACTTATTGAGAGACATCTCAAAGATTTGATTCGGTAATTTGTTATCCCTACTAATATTATAAATATCAATGTAAGTTTGTTTGTTATGCTTTCACGCAAAAACTCCTTAACCGATCCTCACGAAACTTTGTACACATATTCTTGCAAGTGTTAGAAGTAATAAAGAATACTTTTTATCCCGAAATTAAGCTCGGTTCCTTTGGGAGACGGGATAAAAGTGTTTGACGATTTTACACCATAACTCCGAAAAATCTAACCGATTAAATAATTATTTTTGTAGTATAGAGGTTATAATATGTGTTTAATTTTGCTCAAACTTTGTGTAGATCTGATGAATGTGGTTGGAGATAGAGGACAGAACTCCTCAGTGGACAGCAGCAAACCCCTCATTTAAGGCTTAGCGATACTGAATACTTTAAATTTTTTTTATAACTACAACTAAATTAAATTCCACATCAAAGAACAAAATCAAACGCGTCGTGGGCAACAGCTAGTAAAATATAATACAATGGCCCTTTAGTGAATTAACATACGAATTAACAACCTCAATTTTTTTTTTTTTTTTTTGTTTTTAAAGAGATGGCAGCGAATAAGACATATAAAAATCCCCGGGTTCGATCTCAGACATGGGCAATTTTAGAATATATAACTAATTCTGAATTTTCTCTGGTCTGGTTTAGCTTTCCGATACAAATCGCGTAGAAAAGGGGGTGTGGTTTATTACTGCCATACCCCTGACAGGTTAGGTTAGGTTAGGATACCATCTCTACCCGCAACCATCTTTGACCGCATCGTCAATAGCCAAAAAGTGACTCAGAATTTAAAAAGCATGCCTAGAATTAATCTCAATAATTATTTTAGGTATTCAGGTCATTGAACCTTGGCAGCAAAGAATTAATTATGCGAAATGCGGTAGAAGTTATTTTCTTAGAAGTATTATATCTACCACGGACCGGTGTTTAAATCAAAGGTGCCGAAACAGACTGATAACAAAAAAACACTGAAATACCAACCTGCTATAAATTACAACTATAATAAAAATGAAAAACTTTTGTGGGTTCGTTTGTGCATGAACGTAAACAATTGATACAATATAAATAAAATAGGAGGAGGATAGGAGCGCGAATTATTCGGTGGGCCGAGTTTGAATCCCAGCGCGCACCTCTCACTGTTCTATTCTAGTTGCGTTTTAAGTAATTAAATATCACTTGCTTCAACGGTGAAGGAAAACAAGGTGAGAAAACCTGCATGCCTTTAATTTCTCCATAATGTTCTCAAAGGTGTGTGAAGTCCACGAAACTGCACTGGGCCAGCGTGGTGGGTGGACCACGACCTTAACCTCTTTTCATTTTGGGAGGAGACCCGTGTTCTAGGGCCTGTAGGGAGTCAGTCTAGCCTAGCACAGTCAGGAGACAAAAATTATATCCACTAAAGAAGTTTTAATTATTACACATATATTATTTGGATATTATTTCCCCGTAGCGCCAGTGCTCTTGATAAAGCTGTGGGAGAAGATAAATTTTGATGTCAACAATATGCTATATTCCAAAATCGGTTTAGTTTGACATCAACAATGTGTTAGCCAAAATCGGCTTAGGTAGATGTCAACTATATATAGATTAAATAGCGGTTTAATTGCATGTATGGAATGTCCAGAGGTACCTATATGTAAAAAAGATAGCACTACTTAATGAAGTCTGCCATCTGAAGATGAGGTGATATCTGAGGATATTCCTATCCAAATATTAATGACATTACTAAACTATCAAAAGAATAAAATCGGTTTAACCAACACTGTCAATTGACGTCACTTCATAGTAATTTTTGCGTTCGTATTTCATTAGGTGTGTAAAACATGAGCAAAGCCGTGGGAAAATATTGTTTTATTATCAATTGGCTTTTAAGTATCCTAATCAACTTAATAATATCCTAATTTTTTCACATCCTTCTTTGGTACCACCCACGCTGGCTATATTAGGAAATTGTAAGCGAAACTTGAACTAGTATCGATTTGTTTGCTGTGACCTTACGTGTCTTGTAGAGTACGGGTAAATGCTAAATAGGTAATTATGCTTAGGGCGCGATCTAACTAAGCGTTTTATTTCCTGATTTAGCATTCAATCGGTTTCGGATCGAAGCTCTCTTCTCCTCTCTTCTATGACTAGCTGGTTCCCAGCAGTAGAACATCAAAAGTCAAAAGTCAAAAGTCAAAAATATCTTTATTCGAGTAGGCCCATAGATGGCACTTTTGATGCGTACATAAGAACTACACGGTAGTAAGATAATGGAGATAACCACATTCGTAAACTTAAAACTAAAGCTACGAGGGTTCCAACCGCGTCCTGGTCTAAGAAGAAGCCCACAACAAACTTAGCCGGGTGTTTTTTTTTTGTTATCACCATCTCAAAATGTCATTTTAAATTATTAGAAGAGCAAGCTGGTTAGAGGAATAATTTACACCCAAGCTTTTTTCATCTTTTTTAAAGATTGACAGACCAAGCACCTGATAGTAAGTGGGAAACCATTGGCTATATACAGATCATGCCCCCCTATGTCTGTCAACCTGAAGCGTAGGTGTTAAGCCTTATGTGCTTTTAATAACATTAATTAAAAGATATTGATGTTGACTGTTTATAGAAGACGGGAATGTAGCTTTTTTTAATAAATAATTAAGGTGGACAGACGATATAATAAATAAATAAAATAAATAAATATACTACCTACTGCCATCAAATTCAAATTCAGAATTCATTTATTTCAAATACGCTTTTGAAACGTCAAGTCAGACTTTTTGTGGTGACAATTTATTATGTTTTGTTTAATAAAGATTAAATTATTATAAATATATTGCGAGGCTACTGTAAGTACATTTCTTTAAATTTGGCACGAAGGGAATCGCGTGATCTAAGTTTATATATCGATCGCACAGCTACAAAGCCGTAGCCCCTGGGATAAGCGTAGCTTGTGTTCTAGGTGCTAAGATGACTGATGAATATTTTTATCAATATTTTATATAAATACTTATTAAATACAGATAAACACCCAGACACTAAAAAACATTCACGCTCATGACACAAACATTTTCCGGTTTTGGGAATCGAACCCACAGCCTTGGACTCGGAAAGCAGAGTCGCTGCCCACTGCGCCAATCGGCCGTCAAATATCACTTGAGTTGCGGAATAATTTTATTTTCTCATTATTTTATCGTCATTGCACACCTTACTACTTACAAAATAAGGTACTCGTATTTACGTACGTTACGTATCTACAATACTGAAGTTTATTATTCTCTTTATATTTTGGAGGACTTGTGTTGTGTTGAGTATAAAAAAATACTAAATTTGTTTGGTTGTAGTAGTCTGCTTTTTTTGGCTATTATAGGACTATTAGTTATTTAGTCTACTTCAGAGGGAAAAATTACCTCGATAACCAGTGCTCTGCTCAATAAAGCATCGCAGAATATAACCTCCAATTTGCAGCTAGTCGGAAATCCGCCGTAAAGAAACGCTTTGTTAGACCGCAACCTTAGACTATAGACGTAACCTATACTGCTTTTTTAACCTTTATTTAATTTGGGAACATTTATTAATTTGTTGCATCACCTCAGATTTTAAAATAGATACAGACCTACATGTTTTCATAGTGATGTATCTTTAAACAACCGATTTGTCCAGGCGAACTTTTGTTTCTTTTTGCATGAGAGAATCGTTTACTGACGTACAATGCTATACATAATAATAGCTAGCCTATACTTTATATTATAGAGACAGGTTTACTTTTTGTATGTCAAGCGTCTAAAGCCTAGTGGTTAGGAGTTCGGCATCACTTTGGCAGGGGCTGAGTTCGAATCCCAGCTACCACTAACTTTTCTAAGTTATGTGCGCTTAATGCAATTAAAATATCAACTGCTTCAATGGTAAAGGAAAGCATGCGGAAACTAGCATGCCTGAGAGTTCTCTATATAATGATTTCACTTAGCCAGCGTGAGGGACTAGGGCCCAAACCCTTCTTATCAGTGGATTACCCGTGCCCAGCATTGGGCCGGTATTGGGTTGATATGATGATGATGATGATGTCAAGCCGAAGCCAAAGTCAAAGTCTTCTCTTTCCTTATTCAAGTATGCACATATATGGCATTTTTAATGCTTACATTACACACCGGGTGCTCAAGAGGGTATTTACCATAGTTAGGAGATTCCTAATTTTTTATTATTTATATGTTTGGCCAATTTTAGTTTATAATATAGTAAATAAGATAATTGTTATTGTTGTAGCTATGGATTTTTATCTGAGTTAAACGTTATTATTATTATTATTATAAACAAAATGTAAATAGTAGTGAGATGATGGCGATAACTATATTCATCAATGTTTTCATTTACTGGAAAACATTGATGCATACGTACTCTGCGTTATAACGTATGTTTTTTTAACTTAAAAAAAAGCTTTACATATAGAACCCTTAATTTTAAAAAAGAATACTATTTATATTTACGTATGACGTCACGTTTTTCTTTACGTTAGCGCTCGCGCAGCTTTTCTTCTGGCTTGCTTTACAAATAGGTACTATTATTTCCGTATTTATAAATACAATATTTAAATAACGGAAATATATGCTACTTGCTGAGAATTAGAAGCCAAAGAAGAAAGTACAAAATTTCCAAATCGTTTAATTTTCATGTTTGACAAAGAAATTATTCTTTCGTTGAGTTAAAAAGAACATTCCAAGGAGTTATTATTCTTGTTTACTATATTAAGACCGATTGGCGCAGTGGGCAGCGACCCTGCTTTCTGAATCAAGGCTGTGGGTTCGATTCCCACAACCAGAAAATATTTGTGTGATGAACATGAATGTTTTTCAGTTTCTGGGTGTTTATTTGTATATTATAAGTATTCATGTGCATTGTTCACAAACAAAGAATATTCATCAGTCATCTAAGTAACCAAAAGCACAAGCTACGCTTACTTTGGTGCTAGATGGCAATGTGTGTATAGTCGTTGTATTTATTTATACGTACTGGTACGGAACCATATTTTTTTATTTCTATGTAAAAGAGGACCAGTACATTAATACATGTGATTACATCGCGAGCCATCACAAGTTCTTATTACCACTAATGGATGGCTTTACCAATCATTATGAGCGACTACTGACTGAACCGGAAAAACTTGACTCCTTCCGAATGAAGGTAAACAATGGAAAACAACTCTGCGTTATAACGTATGCGCTGTTCAGTACGCGGGTATATAGGTATGTTGAAATTTTTTAGATGATATTGAACGGGAGGTGATGCGCAGAACTGTAGCAACAGGAAGATTAGCCTCCGATGTCCTGCGCTACGAGACTGAGGTCCGTCCATTTATGTTTGGAAGTTGTATATATGGTACTGATTTGTGAAAACTTCACTAGCGCGATGCAGGATCTTGTGGCGCGATCTAGTTAAGTAGTATGGACACCAACACAATACTGCTAATAATTATCACCATATTTTGAAGCGACAGACTTTCACTGCTGGAATCCAGCGACTCCCTTCGATACTTGAGGGCTCTGCAGCACTTTTTTATCCCATCAAAATTGATGGGAGTTCATCAACTTTCCAGTGCGATGAATTGATTCCAGTAAATCCACATAAATGAATGTTAAACGTCATCTTATATGATAAAGATGAAATTCAACATTCATTTATTACTTAATATTATTATTTATTCTTAAGTCTCTAATAATTATAGCTTTAAAGTGAAATTTTACTACCTCTTTAACGTTTTTCCCTTAGGATATTTTTAATATCCCGGCATTATTCCTTACACAAGATTACATTTTTTTTTAACATTAATCTGTGGGTCTTGTACAACCGGTTGTGAAGCTGATTACGAGCTAATTACTGATCGAGTGTGTGTTGTGGCTTTGCCTCTTTACCCTGGACTTGGTTGTTCCCTGGATTCTCCCCGGTATTGCTCAGCATTGATGAGCAAGAGTTATGATAGGAGTATCTACGTGATCAAATCAGAAAGCAGGAGATTCTTAGACTAACTCGAGTTACCGTCATTAATAAGTCGCGAAGCTGAAGTGGCCTGCCCTTAAGAACTATAAGGATTTGATATGATTTGATTTGATTCATATGATAGATTTTTATTTTTATTCTATTAAAGTTATTGGGAGGTCGTCAACTTTCCAGTGCGATGAATTGATTCCAATAAATGAATGTTAAACATCATCTTATATGATGAAGATAAAATTAAATATTCATTTATATGGATTTGATTTGATTTCATATGGATGGATTATTACTTTTTATTCCATTAAAATTGATGGGAGATCATAAACTTTCCAGTGCGATGAATTAAATTAAATAAATAAATTAAATAATAAATAAATAAATAAATATACTACGACAATACACACATCGCCATCTAGCCCCAAAGTAAGCGTAGCTTGTGTTATGGGTACTGAGATAGCTGATAATTTTTTTTTTTTTTTTTTTATGAATATAATACACATAAATACTTATAATATACAGATAAACACCCAGACACTGAAAAACATTCATGTTCATCACATAAACACTCTCCAGTTGTGGGAATCGAACCCACGGCCTTGGACTCAGAAAGCAGGGTCGCTGCCCACTGCGCCACTCGGCCGTCAATTGATTCCAGTGAATCCATATAAATTATTTTAATGTTGAATATAATTTTTATCATAAATTTAAATCATAACATAATTCTTAACCGTTCGAAAACTTGAGAAATTTTGGACGTAAATGTATCACGAAGTTTTCCAAACGCTGCCATTTATAGTTAGATTAATGAAAAACGAAAATTGGACCTTCTTAACTGGTCTGTGTTGTAGGTATTTATACTCTCGTCTACAGTCTCGAGTGCAGAGTTCAACAAATATTGGGTGGAGCGGAACATGAGCATTAGACATAATCTTCGTGTTGCTCGTGTTCATTCTCAGACCCTGTTGAGAAACTGCTGAATTCAATGAGCATAATAATATTATAATATAATAATTAAAAGTAACATCTTAATGTACGGGTACCTAACATTATAATATCTTATCTCTTTTATGTGTAACCGGTAGAACGAAATTGGCATTCGAACCGTATGCAGAAATGACACCGATGACCGTCGTCACAAAAAATTATCTTTACAACATGAGCGGAACGAGTTTTAAACCTGTCGCCCCAACCTTGGCACCATGAGGCAGTTATCTATCGTAGCAATTAATTTTATGGACCAATTTCAGATAATCCAGCAATGTCAAGCGCAAGGTTTTTGTTTTAGGCGGCCGTAAGGCCTTTTAGTAGATACAAGACAGTCAATCTATCATCGTTAACCCATTATTGGCCCACTGCTGGGCACCGGTTTACTCACAAGAAGGGTTCAGGCCGTATTCCAACACAGATTCGCCAATCCAAAGTGAAGCAGCGTGTAAAGTTCACTGACTTAACACGTCTTTGAGAATATTATGTAAAACTCTCAGGCATGCAGGTTTCTTCACGATGTTTTCCTTCACCGTTGAAGCAAGTGATATTTTAATTACTTCATGTTCATGGTCATCACATCCCAATTACCGGCCCACTACAGGGCACGGGTCACCTCCCACAATGAGAAGGGGCTAAGGCCGCAATCCACCACGCTGGCTCAGTGCGGAATGGTGGACTCTACACACTTTTGAGAACATTATGTGAAACTCTCAGGCATGCAGGTTTGATGTTTGCCTTCACCATTGAAGTAAGTGATATTTAAATTACTTAAACGCACATAACTTAGAAAAGTTAGAAGTTTTTTATGGATTAAGTGTTGCTCTGTCTATAGGCAATGGTTTCCTCGTCAATTATTACACTAAAATCAAGCATATCATTCTGAAGATTGCTATGAACTGTATTTGCTAAGTTGGTTACCTCCTCTTAACTCTAAGCTTTTTGAAGCTATGTGCATTTTGGGCGATTAAATATCTAGTTAAATAAAAAAAAAACTTTTATCTTCGTCTTATCTTCGTTCTCACATATACTAGTACTAGAAATGTGTTGACAATTTAGTCGAGAAAGAAATCGATGGGGATTCCTATCGCGACACGATCGACGCCGCAAAAAAATAATAAGCCGATAAAATGTACAATTACTTCTGAGAATAATTTGTGATTGCATTCGACGCGACGTAACGTTATCACAGTGTGGTTTCTTGTTGCACGTGAAGATTACATTTTTTTTAACATTAATCTGTGGGTCTTATACAACCAGTTGTGAAGCTGATTACGAGCTAATTACTGATCGAGTGTGTGCGTTGTGGCTTTGCCTCTTTACCCTGGACTTGGTTGTTCCCTGGATTCTCCCCGGTTTTGCTCAACATTGATTGAGCAAGAGTTATGATAGGAGTATCTACGTGATCAAATCAGAAAGCAGGAGATTCTTAGAATAACTCGAGTTACCGTCATTAATAAGTCGCGAAGCTGAAGTGGCACATGCCCTTAAGAACTTTATTGTGAATTATCACGCATGCAGGTTTCCTCACGATGTTCTCCTTCACTGTTTAAAACACGTGATATTTAAATTGCTTAAATTAAAAACGCACTTAACTCCAAAAAGTTAGACGTGAAAGCCCGGGCTCGAACTCGGTCTCCATAAAAGGAAAGCCGATGCTTTACCCACTAGGCTATCGGCGCTTCAACTAATCATGTAAGATAAATACGAATATTATGCTCAGACTAATAAATGAATTTGGATGGTGGGAAAACCCTGTCAATGGCTAGGTATGTGTAGCAATGCACGTCCGACTATGACGCATCTCCTGAACCGTGCCTAACTATCATTTTTGTGCACAAGTGCCGTAATTTTCCGTTTACCTAATCACAGAAACGATCTGTTTATCAGCATGACACGGATAAAGTGATGTGCCAATTACTCTTCAATTCCATCTAGAGCTATTACTGGCGTGTGTTTCAGATAAATCTGATAAAGTACAGGGAAAATGATACGAAATAGAACAATTTTGTGGAAACCAAAGTACGATTGAGGATGAAAAATTAAAAAACCCACGACTTTAATATTGTGCATTTTTTCTACTAGTCAAGCATTTTGGTTAGAAACCCAAGTAAATCTATATACCCTGGTTGGGTATATGGGTTAAGATAAACCCGATTTTCATGAAACATAGCTACGAACACTCTAAACAAAAAAAAAACAAAATCAATATCAGTTCATCCGAAATACGATGTTACAGACACACACACACACACATGTGAGAGATGCCATGAGAAGGACATGATTGCATTCGATCTCATAGAGTTGCAAACTAAAACGCGATCTAAAATTCCATGTGGCCTGTAAATTTTTCCATATCCACTTTTTTGCCTATAAATAAATAATCTTTACTTCTTCTTGTTCTTGTGTTTGTTTGTGTGTCATTCCTTCACGCGGTAACTAAGCAAACAATACACTTTCGATATGATTTTTGGCATAGATTTAGTAGGAACGACGAAGAGTAACGTAGGCTACTTTCTATCCCAGGAAAACAAATCGTTCCAACGGGATTTGTTAGAAACCGTAATAAACACTGACGTAATAATACAACTTTATATCAAGAAATAATAATCAAAATATCCCTACTAACATTATAAATGTGAATGTAAGTTTGTTTGTTACGCTTTCACACAAAAACTTTCACACTACTTAACCGATTCTCATGAAACTTTGTACACATACTCTTAGAAGTGTTAGAAGTAATATAAAATACCTTTTACCCGACATTAAGCTCGGTTCCTTTGGGAGAGGGTATGATTGTATGACGATTTTACACCATAACTCCGACAAATTATAACCCATTTAAATAATTATTTTTGTACTATAGAGGTTATAATATGTGTTAAATTTTGCCCTTACTGTGGTTGGACATAGAGGACAGACCAAACCTCTCATTTAAGGTTAAGCGATACTGAATACTTTATATTTTTTAGATCTACAACTAAATTTAATGCCACATCAAAAAACAAAATCAAACGCAGACGAAGTCACGGGCAACAGCTAGTATGTAATAAAACACAAACAAGATTTTTTAAATCTAACTGGGAGTTCCAGTAACTAGCGCGTTCAGTAATCCAAACAATTCTGCTTTATTATTAGTAAGAAAAATAATAGAGGATAAAGGATGAAAATAGGAGAGAATCATCCCTAAAAGCGGATTATCCTATTAAGGGCCTTAAGCCTATCTCATCGTAAATAGGCTAGAGAGTATTTTGGTTATACAAAAATTTTGGTATGCTACGACGATATACATAGACCACCTAGCCCCAAAGAAAGCGTAGCTTCTGTTATTGGTACTGATACGACTGCTGGATATTTCTATAAATAATATACATAAATAATTATAATATACAGCAACACCCGATACTGAAAAATATTCATGTTCATCACACAAACATTTTCCATTAGTCGGAATCGAGCCCACGGCCTTGGTGTCAGAAAGCAAGGTCGCTGCCAAACGGCCGTCAAACGCCAGATATTTCAGATCATATGGTGATCATTGTGAAGGCAGATCAGGATACAGTTGTAGTGTCCTCTTCTCACGGGTTTCGTACGAGGCGACTAAGGGAATATTACGGAGTAGTGGCGTGCATAGAGGATATGCTCAGGGTAAACAGATGATATAAAATTAAGAAAGTCTCCAGCACGAGTTATATATACTAAAGGGAAGGCTTTTTATAACTCTCACAAAGCCTATCCTTAAGTCTTTTTTAACTGGTACTGGAGATTTTCTTCATTTTATATCATCTGCATACCATGTGCGGTATGCACATGGTATGCATGCCACTGAGAACGGGCAGCAGTGTCCTCTGTGCATCTACCATCTACTGATTTATTTTATTTATTTATTTATTTATACTCTTTATTTGCACACAAATATAAATACAGAAGAAGAATAAAAGAAAACACAGACAGAAGAAGTATACAAAAGGCGGCCTTATCGCTTTGTAGCGATCTCTTCCAGGCAACCTAAGGATACGGAAAACAAAAGGATAACATACTGAAGGTTGTGCATATATAGAAAAAATAAAAAAACGTACTAATAACTACATACACATACTTAAACTAGATTACACAAATAAAATAATACATAATATAATAAATATTAAAAAAAATAATAATAACAATAAACTAATATATACCATAACATATCACAAATACATTAACAACAGTAAATACTATTACAAGTCGTCTTCAATGCAAACTATAGTGGTTTTTGACAGCTTTCTTAAAAATACAAAGTGACTTAGACTGCCTTATGTCAATTGGGATGTCTGATCACCGACCAGTCTGCTCAGCGCAGAGATTCCGGGCAAACCCTCCCATTGGGAGAGGCCTTTAGTCCAGCAGTGGACTGCTATGGGCTTCGATGATGACGATACCGACAATCACGTGTTGGCATTATAATGCCATTGATCGACTTCAAATCACGAAGTCCTGATTTTAATCCTGGCTAGGTTAAAAAGTGATGGTAATGGGGATTGTACTCTCGAAGTAAGAGGCTTCGCGTTCCAGAAGAGCCTATTGAGTTAGCAGTTCCAGTAATTATCTACACAATATTTAAATTATAATAACTCTAGCCCACAAGTTCGCATTGAAGCTACGTGAAGGGCTTAAACTCTGACTCCTCTGAATCCTTCCGAAAGAGACCTGCACCCGACAAAATGCAAGATGCATCGCAATATATTAAGTACATCTTTATATATTTCAAGTGGGCTTACCTTAAAAGCCTTATCTGTATGTTGTGACTCTACCACCGGTTGGAATGGCAGATCCTACCGAGAAGCTGGCAAGAAACCTAGGTATACGATAGTGGTAACGGCAGATCAGAGTACAGTTGTCACCACCGTTTAACGCTCTCCGTCCTGTGTGCTACTTCTACCATCTACTTTGAATACCAACCTGTCTGCCCAGAGTGATGATTATGGGAAAAAACTCCACGTTCGAAGACCAGCAGTGAACTGTCACAGGTTTTTGATGATATGGCAACTAGGTATTCTTTTCGGGCCTTAATCATAAACTTGGTATAACGTCGCAGTGATTTTTTGGACTGTTTTCAGGCTCTCAGATTTGAAAGGTGCTGTCAGTTGAACTGTGACAAAATACTGCGTGATTCCAACGTGATGCCACACCCTTCATGTATATTACATTGGCAAAGAAAACGAAATCGTCTGCGAATATCTTTTAAAATGAAAATAAAACGGAATGAATATTTACATAACAAAAGG
Source organism: Pararge aegeria (assembly GCF_905163445.1). Lineage (NCBI taxonomy): Eukaryota > Metazoa > Arthropoda > Insecta > Lepidoptera > Nymphalidae > Pararge > Pararge aegeria. The sequence goes on along the minus strand of NC_053200.1, from coordinate 1,749,559 downwards.
GCGTCTTCTTGCGTATTCATAACCCTTTGTGATTATTTATTGTTCGTAAGCAAAGGACAATAAGCTCCTATAGATATCCCAACCAGTCTGCTGGTGACATGTTTCAACCCATACATCCGTTACTTTGTCCGCTTTTATTTTGGGTTTTCAAATCCCACAGAAACCCTTTATTTCCCGGGATAAAATACATGCTATTTTAGTCTGCAGGATGCAAAGGAGAAGAAGAACAAAAAGAAGTCTTTATTGCACATACAAATAGAAAGGTTAACAAAACAAACGACTATACAAAAAATATGCGCAACGGCGGCCTTATTGCTTCAAGCTACGAGTATCTTCTCCAGACAACCTTTGGTTGAAGAAACATATTACATAAAACGGGATGCAATACCTAAATTTCCTAATTATATACATTACATATACTATACATACTAATACTGTATATATATATATATATATATATATATATATATATATAGTTAAACATAGATATGTATATACATGTATAAGTACAAATGTTAAAATGATGTTTAATGATTTAGACTACAACTACTAGATAAGTTTAGTAATAAATGGTATTTTTGGATCACGCGGATGACTTTTACTAGCAGTTTTAACGGATTAATGTAACCCTATTTCTCTCACAAGTATGCAAGCTGTAGATATGTGAGCCAAGTTTCACCAAGATCGGTTAACGGTTGAGCCAAACTTAGTTAACAGACACATTTTCGCATTTCTAATGTTAATATGAATGTTTGTTAGTGATCTTCTAGTTTTGCTCAAATATCGCACTTTAATGTAATTTAGCACGAACATGAATGGCTTGCTCTCTGAGCACATATACTTTGTAATGTAGCGTGTACATAAATGGCTTGCTTTCTGAGCATAGATACTTTTTGTCCCAGAAAGTTCCCGTGGTAATTAAAAATAGCTTCTGTTAAATTACAATCCTATCTAAACCAGCTCAGCAAACTCACACATTTTAGTAGTCGTAGAGTTTCATTTTACAGTGCTCGTCCGGGGTAGTAGAGTGTACACTTATTTCTGCCGCTAAGCAGCAATCCTGTGTTCCATTCTGAATAAAATAAATTAAATCTTACTCGATTTAGATAAATTATTTTTTAGAATTTCTAGTAACAAGTATTTCAGTTTACATTAATAAGTTACCTTAAAATTGATAACCGTAACTAAATGTAATAATTACTTGACATCTCATTTCCAGCAGTGCGTGCGCAGGTGTGGTGACGGCAGATCAGAATATGGTTGTCACCACCCGTACTCTTCCCGCAGGTATCGCACGAGGTGACTCATTGAATATTACGGAAAATAGGCAGCAGCTTCCTCCGTGCTACTACCAGCATCCACTGCAGCTGGGCAGTAGCCCAGCGCGGTGATTATGGGCAAACCCTCCCATTGGGAGAGGCGATTAGTCCAGCAGTGGAATTTTATAGACTATTGATGATAAACGTGTCAGTGAATGAAAATTTTAATTAACAGAAAAAAGGTTAAAGTCTTAAGGTATTTTTTTATTTATTAGTTATACATAAAAATAAAATAGCACTAGCTTAAGACCGACATCATTGTTCACAAATTACTAAAATAATATTGAATAAATTACCTACATACATTCTTTTGAAAAAGAAAGTTATGTAATTATATAAATAATTCATGACTAATTACAAGCTACTGTGTTACGCTATTAATTTTATTTTTTAAATTTCGGATTGCTTACGACCAATTTTTTTAAATTACAACGTTGCCAACTGTTCTTTATGTTGTGGTCATACTAAGCATTGGTTGAGCGCTTACCTGCATCTGCTTACGTACAGAAGTTCTATAAGTACGGTAGCAGGGCTTACGAGTCTAAGCAATTCAGTCATGTTTATTTTGACACAGATCATACAAGAACGTGGCTTCTGGTTGTTTACGCCTTGAGTTTAAGTTAAGTAGTTTGATTTTTCAATAAGTTTGTCTGGTAATCTTAAAAGTATACCTTTTTTGCCCCAGCAGAACAGAAAAAAGGTACTTTACTCCTTATTTGAGCTTAAATGAAAACACATGTAATAGTTGTCATTGCGTATTTTATATTATTATTTCTCATAATTCTAATAGAACGAATGTTTTTGTTACTATAAATATTGTTATTTGGGCGTCTATATCGGTTTGAATTAGAAGTCGAAAGTTGGCTTGTGTGAAGATGCTAAAGGTCTGAGGCCTTGAAAGCCCGTAGTGTCGCATTAATTTGCATAAACGCTGATGAGTACACGGAAGGCCGAGGGAAGTACGAATTTTGCACATAAGGAAACATACGAGTGAGGCCACAAGACAGTGGCGTCAATAATTTAATCTTTAGGTTGTAATGCCGATTGTCATTGCGCTCGTGTGATATGACGACTGTTTATACTGTGTTGAGTATGTTGACGCTTGTGAGTTTATTTCTGAAGGAAGGACATCTTGAGGAGTATTGGCCCCGTCAAGGAGCTTCTCGCGTCAAAATCGACGAGGATCAGAAACAGCTGGTCTAGTAATTAGTAGATTGGACTAGGTTAACTGGTCAAGTCCAGATTTTTAGTGGCTTGGAATCGATTGCTATCGTCATTTGACTGTTTGTCTCTGTGGTGTATTGGTTTTATTACGATCACGGGTTTCTGGTAACTCTTTCTTTTTCGGATTGTGTATGTTGACGCTTTTTAATGGAATTCTGAAGTATGGACATGTTGGGATGTACTGGCTAGGTCAGGGAGCTTATCGCGCTAGAACCAACGAGTTTCAGAAACAGTGGTAGATTGATTTCAGTTTTGGAGTAGGTGGTCCAGTAATTAGTAGATTGGACTAGGTTAACTGGTCAAGTCGAGATTTTTAGTGGCTTGGAATCGATTGCTATAGTCATTTGATTGTTTGTCTCATTGGTGGATTAGTTCTATCACGATCATGGGTCCTGGTAACTCTTTTTTTTCGGATTTTGTGTAGCTGATTAACTCTAATGATTTTAACAGCGCGACACGGGCTTGTTGGCGTGCCTTGGAATCGGGAACTGGCAGAAACAGTTCGAAGGAAAGAAATCGTCGGCCTCAGGGCGCCTCATGTGAGGCCAAAACTTGGCTCAGGCGACAATTTGAGTGAAAAGGTTTCGGACTCTGATTAGTCCGCACGCCTCCGAAGCCGTTGTGTGAGACCACGTCTGGATGACGTCAGAATTCGGGGATTTCGTCTTCGGCGAAGACGGTGTGCAGATGTTGGTTGTGTGTCCTGATAGGGAGGGCATAGGTACCTGAGTAGTACCGGGTAACTCGGTTTTTTCGGTGTACTTGAGTATGTTGACGCTTGTGAGTGTATTTCTGAAGTATGGACGTCTTGGGGTGTACCTACTGGCCAGTTCAAGGAGTTTCTTGCGCTCGAATCAACGAGTTTCAAAAACAGTGGTAGATCGATTCCAGTTTTGGAGTAGCTGGTTCAGTAATAAGTAGATTGCACTAGAATCACGGGTCTAGTGGAGATTCGTTGTATCACAGGTTGGGTATAAATATTTGCTATGGTCATTGGACTACATTGTAACATTGGTGTATTATTTCTAATTAAGTCATGTCACTGTTCCTGGTCACTCGGGCCGGATCAAAAATGGTTTTTGCGCCCATCCACCAGTGCGGAGTTAGGAAATTAGCAATGTTTAACCGCTTAGAACACGACACTCAGTAGCTTCCACTTATTATTACTTATATAATGTATGCAGATCAGAGCAATGTGCATATGCACTTCTCTCTACGTGAGATCTCTTTTATTTAACGAAATGTACCCAAACGTGACCTTGTAACATCAATCACAAATCTCGCCCAAAAAAATCTAGCTGCCTAGATAGTTTCACTTAAAATATAAGTATTGTAATGCAGTATCAATACAATATACTACGATATACTATATACTGCAGTCTGTACTATATAATACAAGTATAAAGTGTATCGCCGCACGCGCCGAGTGCCATGACCTCGCTCAATGCTACGATGTGAACAACACTCGGTGTTTGTACGCACACACGCATAACTTGTTTACATCCACACTAGCAAAAGTGCAGTTGGACTGAATAATTTTGATACGTTTCTGTTTATTATCTTTTTGTTTTTTCTAATTTGAACTAAGCACTGCGTTGGTGTAGCCCTCTCTAACCTTCCTTATTCATGGCCTCCTTTTTAGTCGCCTTTTTTATAACTTTAAGTGTCATTTTTCCCAAAAAAAACCAGTCTCGGACGTCCTCTGCCCCTCTATTTTTCCTCAGTTATTAATTATCAGTATACCAGTAATATCTTAGCAGGTAAATCATTTTCTCTCGTCACATTCAAAAATTTTGAATAATATTTGTGTTTATAAAAGTCTTGATGATATATTTAATATATCAAAACAACTTACAAATGGAAAAATGTATTCCATTTATATTCATTAACAAAGTTGTTTCAACTGTAAAGCATAATCATAATTATGCCCACAATTATATGCGTCTACATATTGCGTTTCAAAATATGCGCCATATTTAATTTATTCAGGCAACATAAAGTGCCTTATCGATTATCAAAATTAATCGAGCCGCACTATTTTAATAAAATTGTACGATTACACACACATACAAACAGTATGTTTACAGATAATAAAATATTCGCGAGTGTTCAACTCCTGCGCACTATATCCGTAGGTACTAGTGGCTCTGCCCCGGCGTTGTCTTGATTTTATGATCATTGCTCCCTTTTCTGTTAATGCGTTTTAACGGAAATAACAGATAAACGTGTCGTATCTTTGGGTTTATTATCGTACCTATATGTATCAAATACTCAACCGCCTTCTCGGTTTAGTGGTATGCGTTTTTACCAGATCAAGGGGCCCTAAATTCGATTCCTGGGAGGATAAAAAAAATAAGATGCCCCCGGTCCAGGTTGTTATACCTATTTTTTATGTCAAATAATTTATGCAAAGTCTAAGATGCCGATTTGAATAAATAAATATTTGACTTTGACTTTGACCTAACTCAATACCCCTAACTCAACCTGTTTATTTGTGGATTGGTTGTATAAAAACTTCTAAGAACTCCATCGGAAGGTTTTCTAGAAAGATGCTTCAATAATTCAATTGAATTTTCAATTGCATTTATTTGCATAGATTGAGGAGGAATAATTGGTGTTATAAACATAATACTAGTATAACATAAAAGCTTGAAGAATTAAGACACAAACACGACCTCTTTCTCCAAACGCCTAGTTTATAAGCACTTTTGAAACGACGAGTATGTATATTTGTAGTGACTATACCGCCGGTTCGGAAAGCAGAATCGACCGAGAAGTGCCGGCAAGAAACTCTCTGTAGTTGGCCTTTTTCAACATCAACATTTACTATAATTTTTCTATCTTGCAGGAGAAAATAGCAAAGCTGGCTGCTTCCAATCTACCTTGTCATTAGGAAATTCATCAAATGTATTAGGTGTGTTTTTACACATTTTTTAAATGGTAGATACAGTGTTAACGTAGGAATCATGTAGTTAAAGCGTTTACTCAACCCTACAAAGGAGTTCTCCACCTTTTTCAGACCATATGCAGATATCACTCCGTTTCTGATAAGTCAATGGATCTACCAGAAACGGACATAAATTAGTTAAAAATCGTTAATATCAGCTTTTGCAATTTAGCTAGGTACCCTGTGTATCCCAGGCAGTGAACTACGTCTATTGCATCGTTATCACTGGCTCCATGTAAATTGAGTAACAAGCCAGTTACTCGCCCAACTATCAGCGCAAGCTCACTCGCTCAAGGTCTGGCGATTACAAACGTACGGAGACTATTAACAAAGATAGTACCAACCTTTTGTAAAACAGTTGGAACATTAATATTACAATAATGAATTTATAATGAAGAGCAAGATAATAATAAAAGCATGTATTTATATGTTATATTTACATTTAAAAATTTACTTACACAATTATATAGTTTTTAACAATAATAAGGACTAGACAAAATTTACAGTGTATGAAGCCAATTCTGAGATAAACTTGTTACAAAAAAGAGACTTCGATAGCCACCCATGTTCTTCTTTTTCCTTTGGGCAGTTTCCGCACCTAAGCATGTCTCTTGTTATGTGGAAATTTCCGTCTATAGCTCGCTATTCCAGGAGCAGATTCCGCATGTAAGCACTTCGGGAACCTAACTCAAATACTGAAATATAATTAAATAAAGTTATTTACTCCATATTCCTGCAATAAACTAGTTCTTTTACATCGTTATCACTTGCTTTATGTAAATTGAGTAGCAAGCCAGTTACTCGCCCCACTATCAGCGCTAGCTCACTCGCTCAAGGTCTGGCGATCACAAACGTTCAGAAAATACTTTCCTGGGACGGTAGGAAACAAAAGGTGCCCTCGGTCCGGGCATAACCGGGCAATTCTGCTGTTTTAAACATGCACACTTCTGCCCTAAAGCTATCTCGTAAAACACTTTGAACAAAAATATTCATTATAAATTAATGAAGAATATATTTATAATGAAGAGCAGGCAAACAATATATGTATGAATCTATATATTTCATTGACATTTAATAAATTACCTATAAAAGACTATGAGAAAGATATGAGACTTACAGTTTATATATGAAACCTGAAAATTTGAGGTAAACTTGTTAAAATAATGTTTTAATACAACAATTTTCATAGTCTTTTAGGTAGAATCGGAGACCTGACTTAAGTACTTAAATTTTAATGTCAATACAGTAAGGTACTCTCTATTCCTGCAATAAACTAGGTCTATTGCATCGTTATCACTCGCTCCATGTAAATTGAGTAACAAGCCAGTTACTCGCCCCACTATCAGCGCAAGCTCACTCGCTCAAGGTCTGGCGATTACAAACGTTCGGAAACTACAAAGATAGGGCCAACCTTCTGGCGTATTAATCATGCACACTTGTGCTCTATTACCATTTCATAATGCACTTGGAACAATAATAAAATATAATAAAACATTAATTATTATTCTAAGATACAAAACTGTTGTTATTATATGTGTTTTCAAGTGTTTGAAGCAATAACAATATCGATTAATCCGTTTTGTTTTATTAATAATTGTTAGTTAATTAATGAATGTAGTTCTTGTATTGTAGGAAACTACAAAGATAGGAGCGACTTTCTGGTGCATTAATCATTTACAGTCGGTACTTTATTATAATATGTTATTATATCTATATATATATATTATATATGTGTATACTAGTTGTACCCTGCCACGCGTCGCTGTGGCACATTTTTATGGAATGGTTGAGAAAGTTTAATTTTGCAATACTTGTGGATATACATCTCGCGGATATAGATAAAAACAATCCTTGATGCGGATATTATATCATGCTAAAATTTCAGCTCGATCGGTGCAGAACTTTATGAATTTTTGAAGCGTACACAAACGTAGTAACCTTGCTGTACATATATATATATATGTAAAGCAAGGTTACTACACAATTGATGAATTTCTTAATGACAAGGTTGCTTGAAGCAGCCGGGTCCGCTTTCATCTCTCACAAGATAGAAAATGTATGTTAAAATATAATATGTAAATTGTTGATGTTGGAAAAGAGCAACTGCTGAGTTTTTTGCCGGCTTCTTCTCGGTAGAAACTGCTCTCCGAACCGGTGGTAGAGTCACACACAGACTTGACGTTTCAAAAGTGCTTATATTAGGCCTACTTGAGATAAATGAATTTTGATTTTTTTTAATTTAAAACCAATAACTACGGGACAAGCAGACGGCGCTCCTGATGGTAAGTGGAAAGAAATCGCCTATATACAGAGCAACACTTCACAGGGCATGCAAGGAGCACGTCCTTCAACATGCCTTGTGTCCATCAATTTGAGGAGTAGGTATTGTATTTCATAGCATTGCCCATAAGCAAATTAAGCAATTGCTTAATTTTCTCATAGGCTAATCCGAAACTGCGTTTACCGCCAAGAGCTCGCCATTCCAGAACCTCAGAACTATGATGCCAATCGGTTCTTTGAACCATATGCACTCTTCTTTCCCGCTTCAGCTTCGCGACTCGTTGATCTTTGTCAGTAACTCTGGTTAGTCTCTCTTATGCGAAGTAATAAAAAAACTTCAGGGTAGGCACTAATTTTACGCAAGTATGAAGTGCATGCCATTACTCTGTGTTACTGGAAAACCTTTAATAACAAATTCAATACACATTGCGTAGATATCTTTTATTCATAATAGAGTTTGCGGTTTCCATGGTCATACACTACAATCGGTACCTCTCTACACATAATAATTGTATTTAATACATTTATAACCGCAAACATTATTAGCATTTAACATTTACCAACCGATACTTATGGGTTGACATTAATTGTTTTTTGAAATATAAATAATAAATAAACCGCAATACAGCAGCTCTGCAAGCACAAAAGCATTTTGTCCATGTAGAAAAAAACGTCTCCCGTTTATGCAAACAAGGTTGAAATCCCAATTTTATCTATTTTCATAGCATTGGTGTACATGTGTAAATATTATCACTTATAATACCACAAGAGCTTCAAAATTATTGGGAAATGCCAGATAATTTTGAAGCTCGTGTGGTATTCGGGGGATTATTTTTCCGTCCCAAATGTCGGCCAATAGAATTGCACCATGAGACGAGATGTACAGTTAACAAATAAGAATAAATATAGCAAAATATATATAGCAACTACCAGAGAAAATTTTCAAAAAATTATCAGTATAATACCATGTAGGTTGTACCACGTGACGTCGAATGGTGCAATTCTATTGGTCGATATTTGGGTCGGAAAAATAATCCAAATAAAATACTTATAATGTCGGACAGATGCGTAGATAGCCGAGTTCGAATCCAAGCACGCACCTCTAACTTTTCCGTGCGTTTCAAGTAATTAAAATATCACTAGCTTCAACGGGAGGAAACTGCATTCCCGAGATCTCCATAATGTTCTTAAAGGCGTGTCAGGCCCACCAACGTGCACTAGGCGAGCATGGTGGATTACGGATTAAACCCTTCTCGTTGTGGGAGTAAACCCGGGTATTGGGTGGATATGATGATTATGTCTCCTTTCGCCTGTTGCCGTGCAAGTGAATTTGATCCCTAATAATGAGTTTGAGTAAGCTTTTAGTTCAAGGATATAATCCGGGTGTATTCTCGTCTTCTGCTTATGTTTCGGGTACAGGTTCTCACTAACCTTAACCAAAATTTGTTCAGTTCATGAAAAGATTCACACGCTTGCGTACCTCTTGGCTTGGCTGGTAACCAGAGCCATATTGTTTCCAGTCAGAGTAAAGTGATATTTGACTATGGGCCTCATAAGAAGGCTCATAGCCACTCAAGTTAGGAGTATCTCTATGTGATCAGAAATGAGGAGATTTGTAGAGGAACTATTACAGAGCTTTAGTTACAAAGTTCCCATGAGATATCCGAGGTACCCTATTAAAACCCTCTTAACCTTCCGTCGCCGTTCAACAGTTATGGGTGCCAACTCGCCAGTCCCTAGGTTATGTCAACTTTATAACAAGTTTAATATTGTAGATATACATTGTGGTTTTTTGGCCGAATTCCGGAGATCAATGGAATTAGCTTTAAGCAAAGTATAATATTTTAATTTTTTTTTTCTTCCTACACTGTATACACTTTCATCTTGTTTGTGTAGTTGTAAGCTAGTTTAACGCTATTTATTGCATGCGGTGTTTAGCTGTAAGTAGATTTACATTTTATCTTCATACAGTATAAGCTAGTTTAAATTGCTTTTTTGAAATGTAAAGCTGTTGGTAAACCAAATAAAAAAAACAAAAAAAAAAAAAACTAAAGTCGCGAAGCTGAAGTGGCAATGGGCGTCGCACATAGCTCGGAGAACCGCTGAACGTTGGGTTTCCAAGTTATTGGAGTGGCAGCCCCGCACCGGTAAACGCAGCGTTGGTCGACCCAAAACCTGGTGGACAGTCCACATTAAACGAGTCGCGGGGAGCCGCTGGATACAAGCGGCCCAGAGTCGTGGAGTTTGGAACGCCTTACAAAAGATCTATGTCCAGCAGTGGACGTCAATCGGTGGATATGATGATGATGATGATATTTGACGGACCATGCAGATGGATCAACTAACGTTTTGTGGAAAACCGTCACATGTGAACAGCGAAACACTTCGCAGAGCATGCAAGTAACGCGTTCTTCAAAGATCCACCCGGTGTCCATCAATCTGAGGCCAGTGGCGTGCTCTGGGTTTCGTACCAGTTATATATAATTTTTAGGGTAGGCAGTGCTTTTTGCATGTATGAAGTGCACGCCGCTTTCTGAGGAGTAGGCGGTAAGCATCATGTGCCTGTAACCGCGCCCTTAAAACCAAAACACAGAAACACTGCTTGTTGATATGATACTTCCCGCGACGAACTCTGTCACAAGACAGGTCCATAACAATTTCTCTACTTTCGTATCAGTTTCTATTTTCTTTGCTCTTTTTAAAACCTACCTTACACTTAAAGGTATTGAAAAGACTGTCAAAACTTGCGTTATTTCAATATAGTTTTAGATGTGTAGGTACCAATTTTTCAATCGCAGTAATAAATATCATGAAGATAACTGCATACGTTATCTTAAAGCTAAAGCTTTGAGGGTTTATATTGCGCCATTTAAAAATATAAGATTTATAGTTCCAGAGTAACTATCTCTGATGGGTGTGACTTTAGTTCAGCTTACGGTGATGATCAGTGGCTTGCACTTCATACATGCGCAAAAGCACTGCTTACCCTAAAATTGATTATAACTCGTATAGGAGGAGGATTTTTGCCATTTTCCTGCCTTATGCATACCCTGGTAAGAAACCCAGTGCACGCCACTGGTGATGATGATGCTGATAGGTCAAAAGATGCAAATGAAAAATGGTATAAAACATCATTAGTATAATAAGAATCTTTGTAACATAACAACACTACTAAGAGTGCAGAACTGCGGTCAAAAGCCAGTCAATAAATAAGTATGCCGTCGCCGCTGAATCTTGGAATAACTAATTAGGTATATTTAGAAGCTATGTAGAAAATATTTACACTCATAGATTAAATGAAATAAGATCGACGGAGCACTCATAAATAAAAATGTATATTTCATTGAACCGCGTCGGATGTGTTACATGCTTATAGCGATGCGTTGCATAAGGAATCATAATCATATTTTGTGTGAAATTCAAATTGACTGATTTTTTATACCGGTAACTAGTATCGAAGTTAATGAACAAAAGTATAGCTTTATGAGTGCGAATAATTGTTAGTTATGCCGAAAATCTTCAAATTAAATAATAACGTTAGTCATTCTATCCCATAATTTGTTTATATTTATTTTTTGTACTACATTGAGAAATAAAGGTTTTGTTTATTTCCCTATCTAATTTCTATCACCATGTAACACTTCAAAGTCAAAGTCAAAAATTATTGTTGTGAAGTGGCACTTTTGATGCGTTCATTACATAAGAAGTACGGTTGTGAGGTGATAGCGATAACCATATTCGTAAACTTAAAACTAAAGCTACGAGGGTCACAAACGCGTCCTGGTCTAAGAAGAAGCCCACAAAAAACTAACCTGGCTAGGTGATTTTTTTGTTAGCATCATCTCACACTGTCCTTTAAAATTATTAGAAAAGCAACCTGGTTAGAGCAATAGAGCAGTTTATGTGTAAAGACCTTTATTCCTATAAAAGGCTTAAGTGCTTTCACGAGAGTTTTATCATATTAACTCAACACACTTCACTATTAGTTAAACTTAATTTATTTCTATTTAACAATCCAATACAAATAAAAATATGTTTTCGTCTGTTTTGTTTATAGTCTGTGTGTTTACAATGGACTGCGGAACACAGTTATGGCTGGATACCAGGCACTTATGGCGTGGAGGCTGTTTAAGGCAATTTTGTCACTGCGTTTATAAGGCTGGTTTGCCTTATTAATGCTGCCACGTGGCAAATTAAAACAGAATTACGTTTTAGACTCCAGCATTTATACAAGTTTAGAGTAGGTAATCTTAGGATAGCACAGATAACACTTATTCCAATTAAAAAGGTTTTCTTTGAAAAAAAGGATTTGTTTAGTCAATCGTGATGGATGAGTGAAATTTTATATAATATAATAGACAACAGTTTTTTAGAGAACCTTATATAGGTAGAAACTCTATTATAGGTAATAGGTTCTCTAAAAAAACCTTTGTGGGTGTGGGGTGCCCCCACTGGTTTGAAAAGAATATTGCGAAAAAAAACAAAAAACCAGACTGCGTCAATGTCTTGAATCTTTATTGAATTTATTGAAGAAAAAAAAAAACATTGAAAGCCTCGCTCCAGAAAAAATATAGGTTATACCTAGTTATAAAAATCAAGGGTTCATTTTCATTTTTCAAACTACTTAATTTTTGACGTAAAATGAAATGGAGTTTTAGACTTTTCAGTAGGTTATATAAATTTTAAATGCATATAAAAGATTTCGGAACCGACTGGATTTGAACCTGCGACTCTTTGGCAATCGCGGCCTGAACGCTTTAACCAATAAAGCTTCGTCTCTCCAATCACTGAAATTCTTATCATTTTATATCAGTTTTATAGTTACTTAGCGAGAGTAGAAAGCGTAGGAACAAACACAAGCAGTTTCACTGTTGGAAACAAGAGATGATACATTCCTTTTTTATAAAATATATAATTTTTATTATTGTTTTTATATGCATTTTAAATGTATAAAATAGATAATTCCTATAATTCCTCCAAGTGCAGGAAAACACTAATAAAAATTATAATATTTTTCAGTAGGTAATTTCCATTTTTTAATATTCTAGCACACACCTCTAACTTTTATAAGTTACTAGCTGTTGCCCGCGACTTCGTCTGCGTTGGTTTTGTTTTACGACAGACATGTGGCATTCAATTTAGGTGTAATTCTACTGAAATTTTTAAGTTTTGTATTCTTATATAAAAAAAGTAAGAAGGTAATTATTTAAATCGGTTATAATGTGACGGCGTTATGGAGTAAAATCGTCAAACACTTTCGTCCCCTCTCCCAAAAGAACTGAGCCTAATTTCGGGATAAAAAGCATCCTATATTACATCTAATACCTTCAGGAATATGTGTACAAAGTTTCATGATGATCGGTTTAGCAGTTTATGCGTGAAAGGGTAACAAACAAACTTATATTTACATTTATAATATTAGTAGGGATAGGGATAGGGATGTGCGTTATGAAGTTATTAAAATATCACTTACTTCAACGGTGAAGAAAATAATAATGAGGAAACTTGCATGCCTGAGAGTTCTCTATAATGTGCTCGAAAGTGTTTGGAGTCCACCAATCCGCACTGAGCCAGCGTGGTGGACTACGGCCTTAACCCCTTCTCATTGTGGGAGAAACCCATGTTCTGTAGTGGGATGGTAATGATGATTGATGTGATGATGTCGATGAAGTTATATTTTGCTAAAAAGTACTTAATAATAGAATAATTCGAAACATTTAGCTAATAATACGATTTATTTGTTAAAGCAATAGGAATCTGTAAATCCCATGCGGGGCTTCTTTTCATCGCATCTCAAGAATGCTCGGGATGCCGTACGCTGGATGCCGGGACAGATTACAACATAAGTCGTCCTTTGAGACCGCACAGTGGTATTCAACTATTTTCTCTGTAGACAAAAATATAATATTCTTTATTTTAATCCGCAGCTTTGTTTTTCGCTGCAGTAAACAAGTTCCTGGACAATAAATAAATAAATATACTACGAAAATACACACATCGCCATCTAGCCCCAAAGTATGCGTAGCTTGTGTTATGGGAACTAAGATGACTGATGAATATTTTTATGAATAATATACATAAATACTTATAATATACAGATAAACACTCAGGCACTGAAAAACACTTATGTTCTTCACACAAACATTTTCCAGTTGTGGGAATCGAACCCACGGCCTTGGACTCAGAAAGCAGGGTCGTTGCCCACTGCGCCAGTCGGCCGTCAAACAATGCACCACTGATAGATTTTTTTTTAATTCTTCTACAAGTTAGCCCTTGACTGCAATCTCACCTGGTAGAATGAAATGATGCAGTCTTAGGTAGGGCTAACCTGTTAGGGAGTATGGTAGTCATACCTCTAATCGATTTCTAAACGACATCGCCCGGATCACTAAATCGCTTAGCGGCATTTTTTTTTTCTTAAAATGCCATAAGGACACCGATGTTCCCACTGCTGCTGTCATGTCCGTTGGCAGACATGACATTAACACCACTGTGTACTGTATGGAGGGTAGAGGTAAGAAGGATCATCTGTGTATATGAAAAAGTGTCGTCAAAATGTATTAAATTAGGATGGCGCCACATTTGCATCAAGGTAACTCTTAAAAGAAGCGCCAAACCAAATATTGTTAGAGTAGGCTTGAAAAATAAACAAGGAAGTAAGGTTATATTTACCACAATATTTTGTACAACGTAAGTTGTTGAAATTCTCAATAATTAACTACTTTAGTCGATAATGACATTAAATTTTTTAACTCGGCATACTTCAATTCATCTACGATTGCTACATTCATACCATACCCTGTGCATCCACCAGCGCCATTCTGGAGGATTTTTGAACTGTTATTTAGCGCATACAACTGGACACTTTTTCAACTTTTCTCCCATATAAGATGACTTTCCTTACCTCTACCCTCCATAGTGTACTGTAATTGCATCTATTATTATATGGGATCTTCTTCTCAGTCGGTTCGCTCTTGTCAGAGCGGTCGTGTTCGTCATTTAAGGGTTGTGGCACGCTTAACTATTCGTCGCCACTCCTCTCTGGCAGCTGCCTTTCTAGCACACTCATGTAAGAGGACAGCCACTGCAGCCTTTATTTGGTCAGCCCATCTCATGGGCGATCTTCCGCGTGATCTGGTGCCCTCGATTCTTCCTTGGACAACCAGACGTTCAATGGAGTCGTTGTCTCTTCTGGATACGTGACCAAAGAACGTGAGAATACGAGCCTGTACTATGGAGGATAGACGTTGCGTGATGCCGAGTTCTTCAAGAATGGCCTTATTGGTCCGGAATGCATTCCTAGGTATTCTTAGCATTCGTCTCCAGCACCACATCTCAAGAACGTCTATCTTCTTTTTCTCACTCTCCCGCAGGGTCCACGTCTCCGAAGCATAGAGGAATATGGGGAACAGAAGCGCTCTAACAAGCCGGATTATATGGAATACCTTATGGAATTAAAAATGGCTTGCTCGTGTTAGACGGTCGTTTTAGAAATACTACTATTAAATAAATATTGAAAAAAAACCTCGACTATAATTTCCAATATTTTTCTGGTCTAGGAGGTTTCTTCTTTTGATGACTTCCCTGAGGCAAAGGTGAGGGCTGTGAATTTAAGTAGGAGATCCCGGGTTCGTTTCCTGGCGGGGCGATTTGGGAATTATAACTTCTGAATTTTCTCTATACCGACAAAGACGTGCCGCTAAGCGATTTAGTGTTACGGTGCGATGTCGCGTGGTAACCGACACTCCCTAACAGGTTAGCCCGCTACCATCTTAGACTGCATCGTCACTTACCACCAGGTGAAATTGCAGTGAAGGGCTAACTCGTAGTGGAATTTAAAAAAAAATGCTAGTAACCATGCTACCGACAAAGACTTGCCGCCAAGTGTGAAGCGTTCTACGTAGAAACAAATTAGGGGTATGATTTTAAGACATATAACTGCTATACCTACCCCTACCCGGTTAGCCCGGCACCCTCTTAGACTGCATCATCAAATACCATCAAGTGAAATTTGGTTCAAGGGCTAACGTGTAAAAGAATTATTAAAAAAATCACTATGCCATTCAAGAAATATGTCTCGATACAAAAGTTCTCGGCGAAATTTACCAAGGAAAAACGAATATACCGGGTCAAGTCAAGATCAAGGCATTTAGTAGCAATTGTTATTTTTCCTCGCATTGTACGATAATCAACTTTTATTCTAAGAAAGTTAATGTCTAGATTTTCCTGTTCAACTTTGACTGAAAAAAAAAAACTTGGAAATTCCAATAATAATTGTTTAATGACTCGCGTAAGTATCGTATACAATGTATAATGCTCTATTAAGTGTATTATTTAGTTACGTATATAATATCTCTACTGATATGATAGTATGTATTTTAAAGATATAGATTTGTACGAAGTGTATATGTATAATTGTAGGCAAAACATTACTCTGCGAATAATTTGCGATCCCTGAAGAAATTCATACCCTTATAGAAAGAAGAAAAAAAAAATTAAAATTATTTGTTTATTCCTTAGTGAAGCGCTTACAAACAATGAGAAGGGTTAAGGCCCGAGTCCACCACGCTGCCCCAGTGCGCATAGGTGGACTTCACACGCCATTGAGAATATTATCGAGAACTCTCAGGCATGAGGGTTTCCTCAAGATAGATAGATATATATATAATTCACCGTTTGTCTGTTTAGTTTCAGTTTACGAGTCCCCGAAACTTTAGCGATCCGCCGATTCGGTGTCGTAACTTTAGACGGCGCCTAACGAGGATGGCCACCAAGGGGTTTTAGTGGGTAAAAATCCCACATAACCCCATAACCCGGTCTTCGCTGAGGTCGGGTATCTTTAAAGATTTCCCCCCAGATAACAAAAAAAAAAGGCATCACATTAGAGTTTTTTTCTCTAGGAATCACCTAGATCACTAGACATCCGATTAAGGCGTTTCCTAGGTTTGGTGAAAACGAGCATTAGTCACTTACCAACAGGTAAGATGGCAGTCGATTTATAACTTATCATGTTCTTCTTCTTTTCCTGGGCCTGTCTGAACCGTCCGTTGTAAGTGTAGCCGCTGATGCGATTCCCCGCTGAGTCACTCCAGCCAGCCGAGCCCACTATGGAAGCTCAGCAGGCCGCCTAGGTCGTCGAGTGCTTCATGAAGTCTTGCTGAAGAGCCAAGGAGTGCCGCGCATTGGAGCATTATCTACGTGTTTCGGTGTTTCACCCGTCTCCATGCATGCTCTGCACAGAGGACTGTTATAAATAAAGTAGAAAGGTGTTTGTTCAGTGGGCAGTGCCCCTTTACAATACCTACAACTGTCAAAATGAAATTCAAAATTCGAGTTCAAATTAAAAATGTTGTATTCATGTAGACCTTATCACAGCCACTTATCATACATTTAACATGTTACACTAATGTTAGTGATGGTGATAACTGCATTTGTAAACTTAAAATTAAAGCTAGGAGGGTTCCAAACGCGCCCTGATCTAAGGAGAGCTCACAACAAACTAAGCCAGATTTTTTTTATGTTATCACCATCTCACACCATGTCCTTTGTTTAACGCGGTGACGTTGCAGTAATTTGGTTATTAGTCGTTCGTGTGTTGCAGTCTCCGAGTGTGTTAAATGTGAAGAAGAAGAACTTATCATGTATTAAAAAAAAACAATTTCGTGAGGTGCGAAGAGCTGTGTCAATCTAACCCACGTATTGTGGCATTAAAAATTCGCACGTGATTTCAATTTAAAGAGCATTGCACTGTGGTTTAACAGAAACATCAAAGTGTTATTACCGCTTATGACTTCTGCAGAAGCCAAAAATTGTTTATTACAAATAAAACTTGGTTATAGGGAAGGGTAGTAACGCACGTCTTTGTAAATGCTTTGTTCCAGTACGTGCCTTTTTAACCGGCTTCATAAATAAAGTAGGAGGTTATCAATTCAATAACAATGACTATTCAAGCGGTGACAGCCAAGAATCCCAGCACGCACGCACCTGTAACTTTTCCGAGTTACGTGCGTTTGAACGGTGAAGAAAAAAACATCATGAGGTGCATGCCTGAGAGTTCTCCATAATGTTCTCAAATTTGTGTGAAGTCCACCAATCCGCACTGGGCCAGCGTTGGACTACGGCCTTAACTATTTCTCATTGTGGGAGAAGACAAACTTATTTATAGAAAAATGTTTTTATTATACAGAAAAAATGTCTGACGCCTACCACTCCGTTGGTGGAAACGAAGTGGTAACGTAGGGTTATCTGCTTGGTTTAATTATTAACAGTAAAAAAAAAACTTTTGTAGTTCGAGTTTAATAAAAGATCAATAGATAGCGAACATGTTTCGGAGCCATAAGCTAACACATGTACTGTTCGAAGACGTTAAACTTAATAAAGTAAGATTCAACAAGTGCCAATAAGAACGACCCAGCTCAACAGGCCATACCGCATTTACGGTCAATAAAACAAAAACAAATTTGTGAACTTCAAAAGAGCCGCTTTATTTATAAAGGAAAAAATCAGGCGTCTCCACGGTATTTTTATGTGCCTTGGAAACGTACTACTCGTATGCTATTAGCTTTGATATACCGACGGAAATATTGGTTCGATAGATACGAGTGTGAATCGTTTCATGGAAAAAGTACGCTGTTTTACTACGCAGTGAGAGATATTCACAATTTCCATGTAAATTAATGAGTTTTGTTTCTATCTAACGCCAATTTCAGATCAATTTTTCCCTTGAAACTTTCATTAGAATTTAGTCAATAAGGGGTGTTAAAAAAAGTATACATTTAATTTTTATAAGGACTAACTACAGATAAAATGACAAGATGTAACTTTAAGAAAGATAACTAAAAGAAATGGTGGTCTGTCAAACAATATTTCGAACCATAATTCATTTCAATTAGGGATGGATTTTGGGACTGAAAAGTAGAAGAGAACAAGGCTTGCTATTCAAATAGAAATTTCTCGCCAAATTAGACTCAACCGTTCCGACGTTCAACCCAGTTAAACAGGCAATAAATTTGTGTTTGCCCTTTCTTATTTATTTTTGTATACACATTTACCCTTTTATGCATAACTGTTAACTGCTAATCTGGTAAGTTGCCTGTTGCTTTTTAACGATATGATCATCTAGTTGTATAAATTTTCAAATGAACAGGTCGACCATCAATGCTCTTCTTGCATGACACCTACTATACTTTTAGATCGGTATGATAGATTGTGGAGTGGTTCGGTTAAACGGAATTTCGTAGAATAAAATTCTATACAGACTGTATATGTAACTATATTTCCATTCTAGTAAATTACACTGTTTTATTTAAGTAGCGTTTGTTTTTTTAAAACAATAAGATTTCTTAAACAAAGCCATAAATAATATATATTATTTAGAAATTAAATAATAATAAATAAAAAGTAAGTCAGGGTCTAAACGACCAATAAAGGAAACCAGTTTTGTAGCTATTATTCTAGTTTAGAGTTATTCTGATTTATTTAATTTATCAAAGATTACTTATGACACCCACAATTTTTTTTTTTTTCCATACTACGACAGTACACACATCGCTATCTAGACCCAAAGTAAGCGTTAACTTGAGTTATGGGTGCTAAGATGACTGATGAATATTTTTTTAAGAATAATAAATACATAAATACTTATAAAATACATATAAACACCCAGACACTGAAAAACAATCCTGTTCATTACACAAACATTTTCCAGTTGTGGGAATCGAACCCACGGCCTTGGACTCAGAAAGCAGGGTCGCTGCCCACTGCGCCAATCGGCCGTCAAAGTATAACAACACTTACAGGATAATATGAGTGCACTAGTCTACTAGTCTATCACATATGATATATATTTTATAAGCAATTATTCTTGTCCACGGCCTTTGGACTCAGAAAGCAGGGTCGCTGCCCACGGCGCCAGTCGGCCGTCATGATGTGTTTATTGCATGCCCTGCTAAGTGCTTTGGTTATAGGCAATGTTTTTTCACTTACCATCAGGTGTGCCGTGGTGTCGTGCCCGGTAACAGAGACCCAACTATTCAGTTTTGGAATTTGTACATATGATTCTCGTTCACTTCAATAGCGCGATGTAGGGTCTTGTAGTGCCATCTAGTTTATTTATTTATTTCATTACATATACCAACGATACACTGTATTATTATTAATCATTGTCCGAGTACAGTTATCCTTACTACACAACATTGAAGAAAGTCCGGTTAAAAATAATTAAATTAAGTTAAAAGCAAAAATAGTAAGAATAAAAGAATTAATATTAAACAAATGAAAATAATGACTGAAATAAAAAAAAAAAAACAATTTAAAAAATATTACTCTAAGTTTAATTCCGCCTTAAAGCTAAATAAAGTGTCATGAAAAATGTCAACGTCAGGGTTTTTTAAGTTGTTACAAACATAAGCCATTCGGTATTAACGCGGTAACCAAATAACTATAGAAAAAACTGCATTTGCACATAAATGCAGTTAGGGCACACAGTTCACAGTGATACATTTATAATGAACTCACAGATACGTAATACGGTGTTCCGGCGATGTAGGAAGTCGACACGAGCGGGCAAGCGGCACTAATACTTCCTATGGATATTGCATACAATGTTGTTCATTTTTATTTTATTTTTCGACTTCCATATATGCTGGCTCGTAGGTTTGCACGTTGTAGTGCAGAAATACGGCTCTCATAAGAAGGCTCAGAGTCACTCAGAGGGCGATGGACAGAGCTATGCTCGGAGTATATCTACGCGATGGAATCAGAAATGTGGAGATTCGTAGTAGAACCAGAGTTACCGACATAGCTCAAAGAGTCGATGAAGTGGCAATGGGCCGGGCACATAGTTCGGAGAAAGGATGGACGTTGGGGTCCCAACGTGCTGGAATTGCAGCCCCGAACTGGTAAGCGCAGCGTTGGTCGACCCCCAACGAGGTGGACAAACGACATTAAGCGCGTCGCAGGTAGCCGCTAGATCCAAGCGGCACAGAAACGTGGAATTTGGAACTCCATACAAAAGACCTATATCCAGCAGTGGACGTCATATCAACCGATAGACGTAAAGATTACGCTTTTTAAAGTTTTCTGCCAAACGTTCTACACGTGCAGCCGTACGCAGAGGGCTTGCAATGATCTACGTGTGAAATATAACAATGGCCGCAGGTTGCTGTTGGGGTTGCCGCGCTGGTTCAGCACATCACAGATGTTTGCAGATGCTCACGTTGATGACTTTTATGGTGTAATGAGGA
This sequence comes from Pararge aegeria, assembly GCF_905163445.1. Classification (NCBI taxonomy): domain Eukaryota; kingdom Metazoa; phylum Arthropoda; class Insecta; order Lepidoptera; family Nymphalidae; genus Pararge; species Pararge aegeria. The sequence goes on along the minus strand of NC_053200.1, from coordinate 1,728,545 downwards.
AGAGAGCTGCATCTTAGATCAGCAGGATTCGCGGCAGAAGCAACAGCATTTTGCAAACACTTGCTGGAAAGCTAAATAAACCGGTCTGGAAGCACTGGGTGGGTTTACATACACACACACGGAGCAAAAAATATAAAATCACAGCGTGGTGGACTACGGGCTTAACCCATTTTCATTGTATGAGTAGACTCCTGGTCTGTAGTGGGCCGGTAATGGAGGATGATGATATACGTACAGACTATATATAAAAATTATATATTGTACCTAACCGGATTTGGTATTGTATACGGAAGTTTATTCTCCATCTGAACGTAGCCTTACCGTGCTCGGTTAAATATAAAGACATAACAATAACCACGTCTCTTGACACAAAACTGAATTTATTGTGGCATTGGCTTGAGATAAAAATTTAAATGAGCCGTCATTTTAAACGCTCACGTTTGACAATAAAGCGCTTGACAAAGAGACCGGTGGCGACTTTCGACGAAGATCGCGCCGTTACCGTTAAATTACGGAGAGCACAATAATTTGGGTTATTTGAACGATAAATTTGGAGACAAGGGATTTTGACGACTTTCTGTCGTGTTACTGCCCCGCACCAAAAGTTGGGACTGTCATTATGACTGACGTCTAAAAAAAGAGGAGTAGGTATAATTTTTTTTAACTTATTGTGCCCTTCATTATTTAAGCATATTTTTCAGTTTTAAAAAATCCCATAGTGTCCGTTTATTTCACGGGATACAAGCTGGTATCCTAGAATGCCCGTGCCCAGAAAACAAGATATAATATTTCAAGATCTGTATCTTCCTATCTATATCTTAATATATATAAATCTCCTGTCACGATGTTTGTCCGCGATGGACTACTAAACTACTTAACCGATTTTAAATAAAATTGGCTCACCGTGGGCAGTCTGGTCCAACTTAAGAGATAGGATATCTTAGATCTTTAATTATAGTCGCAATTTTATTTTATTGCAAATTATTTGTCACACGTTATATATATATGTATATATATATACTACAATACTCACTTAAGGCTAAGCGATACTGAATACTTTAAAAACAAAATCAAACGCAGACGAAGTCGCTGGCAACAGCTAGTATATATTATATTTGTGGAGTCACATATACGAGTCATAAGTAATAAAGGCAACAAAGACTGCCTGTATTTCTAAATCCCCTGAGACTGATACCATGGTTTTTTGTGGTATAAAAAGTATTCTTGGTCCAACCTAAAGTGCATGTTTTATTATTAGATAGTAGATCGGTTCAGTAGGTAAGCCTAGAAAAGGTTTAGGTAATTTTGCTATATAAAACTTCGAAAAATGCAGTTTTTTAATTTTTTATTTATAAATAAGTATACTATGACAATACAAACATCGCCATCTAGCCCCAAAAGTTAGCGTAGCTTGTGTTTTGGTACGGTATGGTAAGACTGATAAATATTTTTATGTATTAAATACCTACTTATAATATATACATTAACACCCAGACACTGAAAAACATTCACGTTCATCGCACAAACATTTTCCAATTGTGGGAATCGAACCCACGGCCTTGGACTCAGGAAGCAGGGTCGCTGCTCACTGCGCCAATCGGCCGTCAAATTTGAACTTTGTAGGTCGGTATAGGTAAATACTCGTAGTTATTTTACCAAATAAATAATTAGTAATCAAATATTATTTAATTGTTTTCGAATTACTCAAATAACTTTAGTTTTCTTAAAAAAAAACACTCTGGGTTACTTTACACAACTATTTTGTAATGTATTATTTTTCTATGTTTTTTTTGCCAACCAAATTCACCCACCCGTTTTAAAAGCCCGCCGAGGATGTGATACCGCAGCGGAAATTCCACGCGGAGCAGGTCTTGCATGTTCGCGGAAGGAAGGACCGTGGGAAACTTATTGTTCGCCACCACGCCGCAATGGTCTCACAAATAACGATGTTACACCTTCGTATTGGAATAGTTTTTTTTAATAGTTATAATTGTCGGACCAACCACATAACCCTCCTGATGATAGATTAGAGGTAAACCATCGACTATAACGTATCGTTTATCCCTGCATCATTTCCTTCCTTCATCATTTTGACGACCTCCCTGGAGCAACGGTGAGCGCTGTAAATTGAAGTAGGTTATGCCCGGATCCGACGCCCTGCTGGGGAAATTTGAGAATTTATAATTTCTGAATTTTCTTTGCTCTGCTCTGGTAGGAGGCTTTGACCGTGGCTAGTTACCACCCTACCGACAAAGACGTGCCGCGATTTAGTGTTCCGGTGCGATTTCCCATAGAAACCGATTAAGGGCATGACTATCATACTACTCCCTAACAGGTTAGCCCGCTAGCATCTTAGACTGCAGCATCACTTACTACCTGGTGAGAATGCAGACAAGGGCTAACTTTATCTACCCATCAAAATCGACCTATCATAAAATGTGACTTTTTGGCGTATGGATTAACCTTAAAAGATAGATATAATATGTTATTGCAGATTTTTTTTTGAAGTTTAAAGGGAAATAATTCCTTCATACATCATTTTGGCGTGACCTTAACCGTCGGAAGTACTCAAAAGGAATATTTTTTCCGGTTTTTGCAACATTTTTTCATTGATGAACCACTCTTTTTCGTTGTAGCGTGCTGTTTTTTTATTATAACTTCGTTAAATCCACTACCCAACACAAATAATTCCTGAGATTAGCGCGTTAAACCAATCAACCTTTTGTTAGGTCCATAATCCTAAGATTTATTACTTAGCAATGTTGTTATTATCAAGGAATATCCATTCAATATCCTTATAAAATAACAACTTTGCTTAGCAACGTATCAACCGATCACAGATAAATTGAAAATAGAAAGCGGACAACGGCATTATACATAACACATTGTGCAGCGTAAACGTTTTAAATAACAATAATTGAATTACCGAGAAATACAAAATCCGAATTACCGAGTCACCAGCGTGTTCCGCTGATCGTTAGATTATTTCGAGAGCGCAAAACAAATGCTAAACCGAAAATGACAAAACGTCGCCCCGCGCCACGTGTGAGAGTGTCGTAAATTCGCACACGTTTTGCTTTTGTGTTCAATAATTTTCGCCTCGTGTTTTGTGGAAAATGGTTTCTTGTGCAAGAAAACGAAACACATTTTCGACTGTATTTTACAAACATTCGTATTACTCGCTGGTCCTGTTTAAAAGTACTTTTTAACTTCGACGCAAAAAGAGGAGTGAAATGAATTGGAAAGCTTTGTTTTCGCGGCGGTGCTAATTCAAATTTCAAGTAGACCTAGTTTATAAGCACTTTTGTAACGTCAAGTAAGTCTGTTTGTAGCGACTCTACCAACGGTTTGGAAGGCAGAAGAGCTTGCTTTGAAATCATTTTACAGTTTAACAATCTTTAGAATTTTTCTTGTGAGAGAGGAGAGCGGAGTGGTCTGCTTTAAAGCAGCCTTGTTGTTAACGAATTCATCAATCGTTTAGTAACCACGATTGATTAAATGTGTTTTAATATATTGTTAAAACTTAGGTACAGGTAGATCAATATTACCTTCGGTATCATGTTATAAAAGCATTTACCCATCCCCACAAAGGATTTCTGTACATTTCTCAGACGATATGCAGTTATCACTAATTTATGTAAATTTCTAGAAGCGTATTCATTAGATATAAATATAGAAACGTAATATAACGAATTAATATATTTTATATTAATGTCACCTGATGTTAAGTGATCACCGCCGTCCATAAACATCTGCAGCACCAGAGGAGCCACCGATGCGTTGCCCCTTGAATAACCCTAGATTGTATTTTTGAGGAAATACATCAGATGGGAGATTGTTCCATAGTTTGCAAGTGCGCGGTAGAAATGATCTGGTATTTCGAACAGTAGAAGAATACCAGGCATCCCGATGATGAGGGTGGAATTTATTTCTACGGAGGTGCGGTCAGAGAACAGGGAAGGAGGTATCAACGCAAACAACTCTTCAGAACATTCTCCATTATAAAGTCGATAGAAAACACAAAGGGAGCTAACATCTCTTCGGTGCCCCAGGGACTCCAAACTGCAAGTCAATTTGGGATTGTCAACAAGTCGAACTGCCCGCTTTTGCATCCGATCAAATGGAAGGAGTTGGTAAAGAGGTGCCCCAGCCCAAAGATGTGCTTTTTAAGAACTTATCGATATATCTAAAACTTTTTTGCCAAACCTAAGACCTCGAGAAAGGTAGTCATAGGTGCTAGCCTCTAGACCGTCAAGCTACTAAACTCTGTGCCTGAATAAAGCATTCTTATAATCGGATATCAAATGAGTGTAAAAGCTGCTAACATCAGATCTTGCGAGAAAGAAATATACACGTCTTCATCCATAAACTAAGTCTCATAAACTAAAAATAGGGACAACTCGGGGATAAGAAAAGATATATTTGACAGTTCGCGTGTAAAACTCGATTCGAACACATAATACGTGTCACATGTCACGTGAAGCGGTCCTTTCGGGATTTTTACGTGACACGGTGTCACTTGCCAAATTTTCTCTAAATGTTTGTTACTTTGTGATATTTGAAGATGTTTATTGAACGACTTGTGGGGTCGCGTATTGACATTGTGCTAAGGTATTTATGTTGTATATACTAGTTATGCCACGTGGTTCACCCATAAAACTATATAATTACAGTGTATTCGCATGCCAACAACCAGGATAACGAGTTTATATATTTTTATTTTTATTATTTAAATTATGGTATTACAAATTGTAGTCGGGCAAATAACATGACCACCCAGTCATCATCATCTTCAACCCAATATCGGCCAACTACAGGGCACAGGTCACCTCTGAGAATGAGAAGGGTATAGGCCGTCCACCACGCTGGCCGAGTGCAGTTTGGTGGACTTCACACGCCGTTGAGAACATTATGGAGAACTCTCAGGCATGCAGCAACTTGGATCACTCGAATCCCTTAATAGGTATACTTACAGTAGCCTCGCAATCCCTACTAATATTATAAATGCGAATGTAAGTTTGTTTGTTACGCTTTCACGCAAAAACTACTAAACTGATCACCATGAAACTTTGTATACCGTCAAGCTTGTACAATGACAAGGTAGATTGGAAGCAGCTAGCCTCGCTCTCATCTCCTTTTGAATTTTGAATTTTGCACGGTTCCTCACGATGTTTTTCTTCGCCGTTAAAGCAAGTCAAATTTTAATTGCTCAAAACGCACATAACTTATGAAATTAGAGGTGAGTACTGTGATTCGAACTCGGCAAAACCCCCTGAACCCCCCGAAAGTGACGACAAAGTCCGAGCCACTAAGAATATGGTAATTCACATAGTACACCCCGGTGCATCAGACGTCGCAAAAACAACAAACTTTGTTATTACAATATGTCATCCACAGTCTATTAAGGTCCCACTACTGGCCTTGCCTCTTACAGAATCTGCCGGGCCTCGAACTCGGCCTCCAAGAGAGGAAAGCCGACGCCTTGCCCACAAAAAATTCCGTGAAAAATTTAAAGAAATAGGTATACTTACGGTAGCATCACAATATATTTATAACAATATAGTATTTGTAAGACAACATATTGGTCTATATAAACAAAAAGTGGATATAAACAGTCGTCTCACAAGAAATTGTCATAAATTAGTGACATCTGCATATCGTCTGCGAAAGGTGCAGAAGTCATTTGTGAGATTCATTTGCATACGCTTTTATAATATGATTCCTAAGGTAACTTTGGACATACCAAAGCATAAGTACAAAGAATGTGTTGAAACACATTTATTACAGCGAGGTTATTATATTGATGAATTTCTTAATGAAAAGGCTGCTTGGAAGCATCCGGCTCCGCTTTCATCTGTCACAAGATAGACAAATAATTTTAAAATTTTAAATGTATATTTTTGATATTGGAAAATAGCAACTGCTGAGTTTCTTGCCGGCATCTTCTCGGTATAATCTGCCTTCCAAACCGGTGGCAGAGTCACTACACACAGACAGACATGACGTTTCAAAAGTGCTTATATTAAAAATATTGGCCTACTTGAAATAAATGAATTTTCAATTTTGAACAAGGCTATCACCGCTTCAACCATATAACAATATGACCGTAATATCTTCACCAAAGTTTCCTACTTGGATCAACGTGGTTTAATCCGGGCAATCCACTGATATTCCCTGTCGTACTTATTCCCACCACCCTTCCATTCGCAGAGCAGACGAAAATCTCATTAAGGGTATCACGGGGGTAGAACGTAAAACCGTATAGTGTATACGCCCAAATTAAATTCCTGCAAACCGTATAATACATATAACAGTGAAAAATAAACTAGACTCGAATGCATCCTGCACTAATTAATTGGTTAAATCAAACAAGAAACGTTGTTTAATGTTTAGTCCATAATACGCGTTGGTAGGTACTTTTAATTCCACTACAGCATAGTCATATTATGTGCAACTGGGTGCTTGTTTATTCGATATACCTTAACTTTCTTAAAATAAGGATTATAATTCTGAAATATTCAGATAATAATACTTTAAGCGATCATAGTAAGCACCCAACAAAAGGAAACTAGGACCTGAAATGTATCACTAGGTATTACTCAATTGACCACTGCTGAATGGCGCAGTCGGTAACGACCCTGCTTTCTGAGGGTAAGGCCGTGGGTTGGATTCCCACAACTGAAAAATGTTTGTGTGATGAATATAAATATTTTTCAGTATCTGAGTATTTATATGTACATAATAAGTATTTATGTATACTATTCATATAAATATTCGTCAGTCATCTTAGTACCCATAACAAAACCTACGCTTACTTAGAGGCTAGATGGCGATGTGCGTATTGTCGTAGTATATTATAGATGAGTATGAATATTTTAAAGAATAATATACATAAATAATTATAATAAACAGATGAACACCCAAACACTTTAACAAAAAAGAGAAATAGTATATTTGGGTAAAGGCTCGAGCCTTCTTTTAACACTGAAAAACATTCATGTTCATCACACAAATATTTTCCTGTTGTGGGAAACGAACCCACGCTTTCATAGGATCTGATGCAAAAGCGGACAGTTCGACTTGTTGACAATCCCAAATTGACTTGCAGTTTGGAGTCCCTGGGGCACCGAAGAGATGTTAGCTCCCTTTGTATGTTCTATCGACTCTATAATGGAGAATGTTCTCTATAACTCTTCAGAGTTGTTTGCGTTGATACCTCCTTCCCTGTTCTCTGACCGCACCTCCGTAGAAATAAATTCCACCCTACTGGACTCGAAATGCAGGGTCGCTGCCTACTGCACCAGTCGGCTGTCAAATAATATACCGTCGTATCAGCCGTATATTGCGTATAGTATAAATAACCCTTGAGGGTTTGATCAGCAAGACCAGGTGGTCATTAATAAAACAATATCAAGACCAGGTGGCCATTAATAAAACAATATCACTCGCCACATCGCCAGAGAAGTCGTTAAACAGTATGGATTGACGGTTTAATTCATAATCCTTCCATGCTCGGGCAAAAACGTGTCACAACAGGATAAATACCTACCTACCTACGGGTTAAATTCTAGGAAGTGTACACGCGACACGCGATGACACATTAAGTCCTTGCGCCTAATCAAATGTAACAACAAACATTAACGAGGCCCCATTTGTGCTGCTTTACTACGGTACTACAATCAATTTATAAACAGTTCAGCGACCTCCAACACCTATTGCGAGTGCAGATTAACTTGAGCACTCTGAGAGTGGCCGCAAATATCCCGGCCAGGTTCTGCTTACCGGGTTCATACTATCACCCCAGACTGTCTCAATGACCACTTTGGGCCACGCTGTTTACTCTCTACAAAGATTTAAAAACTACGTGGCAGATATTTTTGTGCACAAATGCGTGCAAACACTCTCTTTCTTCTCACTCTCACAGTCCAATGGAACGGCAGCTCCGAAACGACCGGTAAGGGATCAAGCACAGGACAGACAGCGTGATCTGCAGTCAAAAATGTTCATTACTAACATAACGGAGCTCCATATTTAACCTCCTAATTGTACAGTAGGTACTCCAATCAATTTCTATAGCTACAGAAACAGAAAGCAGAAGTTAACTTGGTTAGCAGAAACGACCCGTTTCTGCTAACCAAGTTTATCTGTTCCCTCGCACACTGTTTCCCTGCGGGGAGATATTTCGGTGTACAAATATATTCCAAACCCCGGGCTGGTACTGAATTTCTTGATAAAAAAAACCAATACTTACTCTCTGGCTCAACCCGGGACCTCCTTCTAAAAATACTACAGCGCGGAGCACTGCGTCAGGCAGATCGTCAAACCGTCGTTCGTGATTCCGTTATCCTAGGTGTAGAATCCTCTCAAAGATCTACGCGACCCAACTGTAGCTGAGCCCTTAGCGTGTGCGCTCGAGCTAACAGGAATTATCTAATAATAAGAGTAACGAGACGCCCGCACTGCGCCGGCGCATCTCGCTGCGCAGTAAACGGCAATAATGTTGCAAAACAAAAAAAAACATTCGCTGACTCAAACGGACTTTGCGCTTTTAATTATTATTATTAAAACGTGTCCAGTCCTTTAACTGGAAATTTGTATTAAGTACTTAATTACTTTTTATTGTGAAGCAGCCTGGTGGATCAGACTTCAGCCGCCATTACTATGAGACCAAGTTATATCCTTGACGCCCTTAACGTTTTAGTGCAATTAAATATCACTTACTTTAACGGTGAAAAAAAATCTTCAGGAAACCTGCATGCTTGAGAGTTTTCAAAGGTATGTGATGTCTCCAAATCCGGATTTGACTAGCGTGGTCGACTGCCTAATCCCTTCTCAATCTGAGAGTCGACCCGTGCCCTTTAGTAGGTTGGGTATGGATTGATAATTATGGTATAAAACTGATAACATTTGCATATTCGAACACTCACACACACTAGCATACACACTCACACACACTGTCGCACACGTACTTACACACGAACATGTACATTATAAAATTGTAAGTAGTATTGTTTTTGTTACTTGTAATATTTTAATTTACGGAAGTTAGTTTTTAACTGATACAGTTGTTACCGTTCCTTAGGTTATAAGAATCCGTTGTAAATGAAACACAAGAAGACAATTATTATTATTATTATTCTAGAAAAGATTTTCAATCATAAGATTACTTTTTAAATTGCATAAAAATATCACCAATTAATTTCCTTGCATCTGAAGTTTGCCAAGCGAAAATGTGAAACAAACAAAATAGTTATTTGCGATTGATAGTGGGTAATTTAACGATTTTAATACTTAATAATTTTTGTTTTGTGAATCTGCAATCAAACTTAGTTCTGAAACGAGTAACTGGATCGATGATTTTGAATATATTATAATATTTCACAGAGATGCAGAGATGCAGAGAAGTGCCTTGTGGTGACGGCATATCGGAATACAGTTGTCACAAGCAAGTCAAGCATGGCTAAGAGACCATTATATACCCGGAGAAAGGATAAAAAATTATCATCTTCCGCAGCTTTATCAATTCTCAGAGCATTGCCGCGCAAGTGGAAATCATATCCAAATAATATATGTTAATAGGGGTTACGAGACCAGTGATGACTTACGGATCTGAGACGTGGTCGCTAACTATTGGCCTCATAAGAAGGCTCAGTGTTAATAAGCTGGCGATGGAGAGAGCTATGCTACGAATATATCTCGTGATCAAATAGGAGAAAGAGAGACTCTTTTCTTAATAGATCCGTACCGAGAACCAGAGTTACCGACATAGCTCAGTCACGAAGCTGACGTGGCAATGGGTAGGGCACATAGCTCGGAGAACCGATGGACGTCGGGGTCTTAAGGTGCTTGAAAGGCGACCCCGCACCGGTAAACGCAGGTTAGGTCGGCCCCCAACGAGGTGGACAAATGACATCAGGCGAGTCGCTGGGAGCCGCTGGAGGCGAGCGGCCCAGGACCGTGGATTGTGGAACTCCCTACAAAAGACCTATGTCCAGCAGTGGACGTTCATTGGTTGAAATGATGATGATGAAAAAACGGCGGTACACTTCTCCTTTTCCATGTTTCCGTGCTTTAGCAGGTGGACACGTTAATTATATCCCCTGTCAGGAGACAAAAATTATATCCCCCAGGGGAATTATATCTCCTGCGTGTTCTAGCCCTGCATTTTGCAGGTACTGTATGTGGCGATAAAGTGAATATAACGGATATCAATATATATAATATATACTATATATATATATATATATTTATATCCGAATATATGCCTACTTCGATTACCAGCGCGTGTGCCTAACGTGGAGATTAGAGGAACTAAAGGCCCACCCATTGGGATAGGCCTCTAGTTCAGCAGTGGACTGTTATAGGTGATTGATGATTCACAGGCATAGTCGCGTGCTGCTGATACTAATAGAGACATAAAACACATACTACACGACGAAGGTATCGATCCACTTAATAATACTGGTTTGTAATGAATTTGTTGAATTGGTACATAATAAAGTGAAGGGATGTTAGCAAACTAAACATAATTTCCCTATGCCAATAGAATTAAACATTATGTCTCCAATTACCAGTGTTTGTCCGGGTAAATACCTATGATGCTCTTGGCTTCGATGTATATATACGTTAAAGTTGTCTGCAGACTTGCGACAGAATTAACGCAATAGTATTTTCAACTGGTGAATTAAGATTGCATTATTTCATAATGCGAAAAGTAATTCAGTACACGTAGACCCAAGGTCTGCTATTACAGTTATATGTCAGTGGTAGCTCAATGACAAAACAAATAAAAAAATAAATATATATACATACAACATACAATACACATATCGCCATCCAGCCCCAACTTAAGTGTAGCTTGTGTTATGGTTACTAAGATGACTGATGAATTGATTTTTATGAATAAGATACATATATAATGAACATTTATGTTTTCACAGACATTTTGCAGCTGTAGAAATTTAACGAACGGCCTTGGACTCAGAAAGTAGGGTCGGGTCGCTGCTCACTGCACCAAAAAAATTAAAAAATTAAATGAAATTAAATTTAACAAATGTTTCTTATCTGCATACCTGAGTTGTATATACTTTTCGCTCGGTTAGCGCGGTTTATCATAGTTATTTGAATTGGCTTGTTTATTGGCTTGTTATCGGTTATATCTAGCGATTATCACCGATTAAGCGTAACACATTCTTCATTTTTGTACAAGATAATACAGGTACTTTCGACAGTCTTGTCGCTTGTCTAATCCCGCCTTTACTTAAGTATGCAAACTACTGTAAATTGCTATTGTCGTCAAGTCGAAACTCGTGAGAAATTTCAAACAGGCTTTCCATTATTCGTGATTCGACCAATTTTATTTCAATTACACCGTAATAGATTCATGAAACAGAGAATATACTGTTAACTTGTCATATCTAGGTTAAAATAATAGCCGGGTCAAATGCAAGCTGCAATCGCGGTCATTTTGAACCGTACGGGCTAGACTAAACAGTTCAAAGTAAATTATTTCCTTCTTATAATGACCAATGCACAGTGGTGGCCGCTGTTGTTCCCAGATGGAAGATCACAACAGTGAGAGCTGTAAGAGGACCCGGGTTCGATGACCGGCAGGAGCAATTTGGGAATTCATAATTTCTGAATTTTCTCTGGTCTGGAGGAAGGCTTTGGCCGTGGCTACTTACCACCATACGAACACAGACGTGCCGCTAAGCGATTTAGTGTTCTTGTGTAATGTCGCGTCGAAACTGATTAGGGTTATGACTACCATACTCCCAAACAGGTTAGCCCGCTAAAATCTTAGACTGCACCATCACTTAACACCAGGTAACTGTTAAACTTTATTAACAAACCTACGAAAAATATATTTTTGTAGGGAAATAATAACTACAAACTAAAATTAATATTTACAGGTAACTTGTAGTGGAATAAAAAAATATAAATCCCAGCTTTTACGGTCTGGTCCGGAGGTTTCGGCCGTGCTCACGTGCCTCGGAGAGCACGTTAATCAATCTGGTTCCGGTTATTATGATCACTAAGTGATCGTTGAAGCCCACCAACTCGCATTGGAGCAGCGTCGTGGGGTCTATGCTCTAAAAGCGGCTCGTAAGGCCTGTCCCCAGTATGGAGACGTTAATAGATAGACGATGATAAGGTGTTGTCAGTTGAAGTGCGACAAAACACTGAACAACTTAAGACTTTTTGAACATTGAAGTTGTAGAGATTGACGGCCGATTGGCGCAGTGAGCAGCGACTCTGCCTTCTGAGTCCTAGGCCGTGGGTTCGATTCCCACAACTGGAAAATGTTTGTGTGATGAGCATGAATGTTTTTCAGTGTCTGGGTGTTTATATGTATATTCTAAGTATTTATGTATATTATTCATAACATTATTCATCAGTCATCTTAGTACCCATAACACAAGCTACGCTTACTTTGGGGCTAGATGGCGGTGTGTGTATTGTCGTAAAAAAAAAAAAAGAAAAGAGAGTATAACATTGCCAAGATCTGTTTCATATGGAGTATATCGATTGAAGAAATTATAAATAACACCATACATATTCTGCTTTTTTTTAATTTTTTTCGGCATGGTGGAAAAGCTTTATTGCTACCTCCGACCCTTAGACACGACGGAGGTTATGTGGGACTCCCCCTCTAAAGGGGTATACCCAAACTATAAACCACCGCGGCATGTCCCTCTTGTTGGCTTTGTGAGACGCCTGGGGAACCCGTTGTATACCTCCCGGACGACATATTCTCCTGCTTTTCGTGGAGTATAGCAAATTAAGCTTAATTTTCATTATAGAAGTCAGATTTATTATTTCAAAAAAGTCCTGTTTTCTGTTTATTTAGAACTTGAGTGACGGGGACATAGCGTGACCAATATGTTTCCTTCCCTCACGATATCACGCCATCCTCGGTTCAACCAACGCGATTTATCATTTGATTTGCTATTTGAATCACTAGAAAAAACTTTGGTTATTTACAATGAATGCTAAATAAATAAATATATTACGAAAATACACACATCGCCATCTAGTCGCAAAGTAAGCATAGCTTGTGTTATGGGTACTAAGATAACTAATGAATAATGTTATGAATAATATACATATAGATAAACAGCCAGCCACTGAAATACATTCATGTTCAACACACAAACATTGTCCAGTTTTGGGAATTGAACCCACGGTCTTTGACTCAGAAAGCAGGGTCACTGCCCACTGCGCCAATTGCCCGACTAACTGTTGCTATAACCCAACCAGTCAAACCTGTACAGTGTAACTAGCTGTTCCCGCGATTTTGTCGGTGTTTGTTGTGTGTTGTGTTTTTAAAGAATAAGGCTTTAATATTGCAAAGTCTATCTATGTTAAATTTTGTCTCTAAAATGAAAAAGTAAATTGTTAAATTTTGTATCTACGTACCATCTACCTACGTAAGATTACGTAGTAGTTAAGTACAAGAAAAAATCGCTGAGCAAGGAAATAAGTAGATTCCTAACTAGCTCGACTGCACTTTCGGGGGAAGGAGTTCGAATCCCAGCAAGCACCTCTAACTTTTCTAATGTACTATATAATGGAAAATATCGTGAGGAAACCTGCATGCCCGAGTTCTACATATTTTTTTAATGTACTTAAGTATATAATGTACGTATGTAAATAATATACTCGAGTAAATAATGTACTCAAGTAAATAGTCTTTATTTTTTGTTAATATTAATGTTAATATATTTTTACTAATTGGAATTATATTTAACCTAAATATGAAAATAAATTATTAAAGATTTTTTAAAAGCGTTTTATATAAAAAATAATATCATATCAGCTATCTCGTATTACTCTCTCAAAGCTCGAAAAGCGCAAATATAATAAAAATATAGCGAAGCACTATCCGGTATTCACGTTAATATTAAAAATTAAATACTGACATAAATTGAGCACTAACCACCGCCGGCCTTTGACGTCAAAAACATGCAAAACATGTAAATGGATGCACCGGGAAAATCTTTGCACTGATTTAACTCAATTTTGTGCATTTAAAAGGCCATGGTAGCCATTTTATTATATTTATTCATAAAGTCCACCCATTTTAATTAGCAACATTTGACATTTCACATGAGCGCGTCCTGATGAATTAACTTTGTACCTTTTGTTGGTAGGCCACATACTTTAATGAATAAACTGAAATACCTTTTATAGTAATTTTTTAAATATTTAACCCATCGAAATAATTCAGTTTCATCATCACCTCAACCAATTGACGTCCACTGCTGGACATAGGTATTGTAGGGAGTTCCACAATACACGGTCCTGGGCCGTTTGTCCCCAGCGGCTCCCAGCTACTCGCCTGATGTCATCTGTCCACCTCGTTGGGGGCCGACCTACGCTGCGTTTACCGGTGCGGGGTCGCCATTCCAGCACCTTAAGACCCCAACTTCCATCGGTTCTCCGAGCTATGTGCCCCGCTCATTGCCAATTCAGCTTTGCGACTAGCTGAGCTATGTCGGTAACTCTAGTTATTCTACGGATCTCCTCATTTCTGATTTGATCACGTAGAGATACTCCTAACATAGCTCTCTCCATCGCCCGCTGAGTGACTCTGTGCCTTCTTATGGGGCCCATAGTTAGCAACCATGTCTCAGAATTATTCAGAAGAATTCAGTTTAACCAGAATTCAGTTTAATGTACACTATATAAAAAACTAGCTATCCCCGCGAATTTCATTTCGCCTTAGTTTATTTCACATCTCAATGTCTTTATAAAGTACAATACATAAAACTCATCTTACTCCGGAACCTCTCTATAGGTCACATCAACAGTTTTACGATTAGGTATAGACAACTTGACGTGCGCTGTCAATTGTGTTTTGTTACTAATGAACGGCTAGATAATTGTTTTGATTTTAAATTTAAAAAAAAAATTGTATTTTTATACTTATTCTCCTATTCCGGATTAACAGGAATCAAAGAAATCAAAAATAATGAAAATCGGTCCATCCGTTCTCAAGTTATAAATGGTGTAACTAACACGACTTTGTTTTATAGATGTAGAATATAGATATATATATAAGGACTGTCGAAAGGGATAAACAGTATCCTATGTCCGTCTCCTGGCTCTAAGCTACCCACCTACCAATTTTCAGCCATATCTGTACAGCCGTTCTTGAGTTATAAGTAGTGTAACTAACACGACTTTCTTTTATATATATAGATATGCAAATGATAAAGATTAAATCGCAAGTGACATTTTGTACATATTAAGTACTTAGGTATTCAATTGCTTGAGACGCATATTACAACGAAAAGTAATAACTCGGAGAACGGGTCGAACTCGCTGCCCTCGAAATGGAAGCTGCAGTATTACCCACTAGGCTATCACCTCTTTAAGTAGTTTCATATAGTTTCTTTCTTTTATTAATTTAGTTTCTCGAATGCAATGTTATACTAATATATAAAGCTGAACAGTTTGTATTTACTTGAACGCGGTAATCTCAGGAACTACTGGTCCGATTTAATAAATTCTTTCATTGTTAGATAGTCCATTTATTGAGGAAGACTAAAAGCTATTTATCATCACGCTGAGATCAACAGGAGCGTAGCATCTATGAGGAATGTTTCAAAATCGGGGGTTTTGTTCCTTTTGAGAGCTTCCGCTGCGTAAACGGTTAGTTTCGGTAAAATTATGTAAAACAAAGTTATTCCCCTTTAAAAGTTCTAAAAAGATTCTCGGACATCTTTTATATGTATCAGCAGATGTCTTAAGGTTGACTTATTGACGGAAGAAGTCTCGAAGGGCCCCTTGAGTAACCATATAATAACAGTATGCACAAGACAGTGTGTATTTCGTTAAAAATAAGAATTCAAAGTAAAGCGCTATTCTTTGAAAATGTAGTAGTGTTTAAGTGACCGCGACTCTGTCAAGAAATAAAAAAAGTAAAAAGTTAGCATTGCGCGCGAGGCGGGGAGGGAAAAGAAAAAAACAAACGGCCAAGTAAAAGAGCGACAAAAAGTATTAAGTACTTAGGTATTTAATTGCACTTTTCCTGTTTTTTGAAATACTTCTTACTTTCTTTTTAAAAGAAGGAGTGTTTTTGTTGTTTTTTAGCGAAGATTTAAATTGTTAGATGATAATACACGTCCAAAACTGTTTTAGTCTTCACAACCTAACACTTTCGTCTCCGTTTGCATCAAGTTTTAAAATCGGGATGTTGTTTTTTTCTAGCTAAAATGTATCCTTTCTTGGTAATTAGGGTGAAAGTTGATATTTGTCAAGATCAGTGAAGCTGCTAAGATGTGCCAAGGTTTTAAAAGTTATTAAAAGTATGTAACATGGATGGATGAAAACCAGTGCTGCGCTTTTTAGTATGCAACTATACTGAGCCAGCTCCTCTGTCACACATTTTTTTTTATACTTTAACAAATTTATGACACTAATGTAACATTCTACACAAATGTGTGACAATAAAGACGATTTTTTTTTTACAAAACGTACATATCGTAAAGTACGTACTTAGTAAGTTGTATGTCATTAATGGGTTCCTAATCACCATTAGCAACCCATTAATGGGTTTTGATATTATTATGGGGGTGGATAATTTTTTTTCCAGGATATATTTTTACTCTATGTACTACTACTATATAGAATAAAAAAATATCCTGGAACACACAACAATTGTACTTTCTTGCTTTGTATTTATATCTCTGTAACTACTTTGGTGTACAATAAAAGTGTATTCATTCATTTATTCATACCAGTGTGGATTGGTGGACTCCACACACTTTTGAGAACATTAAGAAGAACTCTCAGGCACTCTCAGGTTTCCTCACGATGTTTTCCTTCACCGTTGAAGCAAGTGATATTTTGATTACTTCAAACGCACATAACTCAGAAAAGTTAGAGTTGCATCCTGGGATTCGAACTCGATCCTCCGGAATTGAAGTCGAGCTCCCAATCCGCTATCATCGCTGGGCCAGCGTGGTGGACCCTTCTCATTGTGGGAGGAGACCCGTGCTCTGTGGTGGGCCGGCTTAGGTTGATGTCATGATGATGTTGACTGTCAGTTATTTGAGAACCATATATTTACGTTATATAGAAACAATTTTGAGTTTGATATAACTCAACGTGGGAAGGTATGGCTCGTTGCCAATGTGCTTCCGGCTTTATGATGATGGAAATATGATCAGATGTCATTGCACCAAGCACGACCGCTCAGTACAGCGCACTTACAAATTACACACAATCATCAAAAAGTGTGCCGCTTACAATACCGTTGTACATTTGAATGGGTATGCATAATTATTTCGCATCCTGCAGCCATTGACTAAGCGAAGAAAAATGACGGAGCATTTGCGTGCAATTTATTACTGACCGATTTTGTTTCAATTTAATTTTTTTTTTTTTTTGTGTTGTACATAATTTTTATATATCATAAATACTTTTCCCGCACACTTAATAACGCAATTAATTTGACAACTGAATTTTTTATTTTATATAATATACAAAATTATAAATATAACCTAAAATAAACTATTTAAAAACTAAAAAAAATCTAAAACATCCTCGAAACCACCGCAGCGAGGCACAGTTCCCAAGATGCTGGCAGCATTGCCCCTTTGGATGGCCAAACTAATTCGTTTGCCAAGGTAACTGCCCGCTCTAGGATCACCGGTAGACTCGATAACCCTTTTCGATAATTCTTTGAAAAGGGCTCTTGCCTCAATTTAATCAATTTCCAGTGAAGGAAAATATGATTATCTTTGTGTGCTTGAGTTCTCGATAATGTTAAGTCTATTGTCATTAGTGTTAAACAAACTGACTTTGGTTGGTCAGTGCTATTGCGTACTTCATACTACGATATGTATTGATTTTAATTCGGCAATCAATTTGGTAATTTAATCATGTCATCACTATTGATGCAATTCTCCAAGCTAAAGAGGCAATAGGTGGGGCATATAATATTTCGGAGAACGGACAGATCTTGGGGTCAAAAGGTGCTAGAATGACGGCACTGCACCAGTAAATGAAGACAGATGACATCAAGAAGTAGCCTTAAGAGTTAGACATATGCTGTCTCGGACTTCTTTTTAGAACTTCTAAAGTGCTACCTGAAATTATTAGGATATTACTACAATTCCATAATTGAAGCCTGTATGATATTAATACACCGATGTCGATGAATTTTTTATATGCTGTGCAATTGGGTATAATTTTTTTTTTGTTTGACCTCAAAACTCTGATTGAAGTTGAAAATGGATGAACTAACGTTATTTGTTTTATATTAATCTAGATACTTTTTCGTATTATTAAATTATTTGCATACTTTTGTAGGGATTTCGGAACGATACTGTGCCGCTTGTATTCAGGTGCCTGCAACTCGTTTAATATGGTTTATCCACCTTGTAGGCGGTCTACCAACACCGCACTTTTCAGTGTGGGGCGCCCCTCCAGCAACTTGGGACCACGACCAATTTGATTTTGAAACGAAACTTTAATTTGCCGTTTACAATACTGTTCATTACAAAGTTTTGAATAAGTCAATTCATTGCTCCTTCTATTTGATTCCCTTAGTCTGTGATGGCATCATGACAGAGTTAACGGTGGCTATTGTGCTTGATGGGTAAATGATTGCGAACTTTTTTTTGCATGTCATTTTTTTGGTCCACACAAAGAGTGTCCCACTGTGCGCTTAAACAAGGGTTTCCGAGAAGATTTCAGCGATGCTTTGGTGTTAAGGTTGTATTTGGCGACCCAATGATAATAAAACAATTAAATTAAAAGTAAATATTTTATATAAATATTTTGTTAATTTAATTTTAGAAACCGTGATAACGCAGTTGTTAAGAGGTTGACTTCACTTTTGGGGGCTGATTTTGAATCCCAGCACGCACCTGTAACTTTTCTAAGCGTTGCGTATTAAGTTATTAAAAATATCACTTGCTTCGACGGCGAAAGAAACCATCGTGAGGAAACCTGCATGCCTGAGTGTTCTCAAAGGTATGTGGAGTCCACCAATGGTGGTGGCCTTCGGTCTTAACCCCTTCTCGTTGAGGGAGGAGACCCCTGTCCTGTAGTTGGCCGGTAATGGGTCGAAGATGATTACAACAATACGCACTTCACCATCTAGCTCCAAAGTTAAGCTTGTGTAATGCTTACCCCTACTAACTATAATATTATAAATGTCAATGAAAGTTTGTTTGTTACGCTTTCACGCAAAAACTACTTGACCGATCCTCATGAAACTTTGCACACATATTATTGGAAGTGTTAAAAGTAATATAGCATAATTTTTATCCCGACATTAAGCTCGGTTCCTTTGGGAGAGGAGATGAAAGTGTTTGACGATTTTACCCCATAACTCTGACAAATTATAACCGATTTAAATAATTATTTTTGTACTACTTAAAACATGTGTTTAATTTTGCCCAAATTTTATGTATATCTGATGATTGTGGTTGGAGGTAGAGGACAGAACTCCTCAGCGGACAGCAGCAAACCCCTCATTCAAGGCTTAGCGATACTGAATACTTTAATTTTTTTTAGAACTACAACTAAATTAAATGCAACATCAAAAAACAAAATCAAACGCAGACGAAGTCGCGGGCAACAGCTAGTATTATATAGATAAACACCCAGACACTGAAAACTTTCATGTTCATCACAAAAATATTTTCCTCGGAATCGAAACCTTGGACTAAGAAAGCAGGGTCACTGCCCACTACGCCAATCGGCCGTCAGTTATCAGAAGCGTACCTTAATGCCCCCATTCTGATTCTTGATTGAAAGATCGCTTGGGATAAAATGATTTGCGGACTGCGTTTATACGCATAAGCGATTTAATCTTTGTCATTTGCATATTGTAGCTGTTGTTCACCGGATTTTTGTTTTCGCCGAGTTGCAGTAACAATGATCAACGTATATATGGATTGTTTCATTTTTTTATAATAGATAAACTAATAATAAATATACACACATCGCCATCTAGCCCCAAAGTAAGCGTAGCTTGTGTTATGGGTACTAAGTTGACTGATGAATATTTTTATGATTTTTCTTTAAGTTAGCCCTTGACTGCAATCTCATCTGATGGTGAAGTGACAGCAAGTGTTATGGGTACTAAGATGACTGATGAATAATTTTTTGAATATATAAATATTTATAATATGCAAATGAACACCCAGACACTGAAAAACATACATGTTCATCGCACAAACATTTTCAAGTTGTGGGGATCGAACCACAGCCTTGACTCAGAAAGCAGGGTCAATGCCCACTGCGCCAATCGGCCGTCAATTCGACCGATTACATTATGCCATGAAAGTAACCACTTTCTAGAATAAATTAATAACGATCTTTCTTAATAATAGCGTATTCTGCTGACCACAGGCTTTCACTCTTACCTATAGGAGAGAGAGTTTAGAAGTGTTGATCCTCCAAGCTGCTGCAAGCTGCTCCAAGTTGGATTTATTATCATAACCATATCAGCCGTTGGACATATTGTAGGGTGTTCCAAATTCCGCGGTTTTGGGCTGCTTGTTTTCAGTGGCTCCCAGCTACTTATTGATGTCGTCTGTGACGTCACAGGCTTTTACTCTTACCTTTAGGAGAGAGAGCTTAGAAGTGTGAAGCCATACAAAAGTATTTCGAAATTCTTTCACACTTTGTATAATAAGGTAGCTTGTACCTACTATATAATTACGACTTGACATATTAATTAAAGATTCACCTATTCGCGCTGCCGAGCCGTAAGCAAAATAAGCGGCGAAATGTGAAAGAGATTAATATGACCCGCTCAGAATACGAATTCCTTTAACACGCGCTTAAAGTACACAGAACAGTCAAAGACAAGCTATGAAGATATCATTCATGTGGTCTAAGACAAAAGCCGTGAAGTCGTAAAGTCAAAATATTTTTTTTATTCATATAGGGCCTATAGATAAGAATTTATGTATCCATAAAAAAGTATTCATCATGCATCTAAGTACATATAAAACAAGCTATGCTTACTTTGGTTCTAGATAACGATGTGTAACGATGTACCTACTGTCGTAATATAAAAAAAGTCCACATACCTACTCAGTTTCGCTCAAGGGAGTGATATGCGTCAGGCATTTTCTCTAAATGAAAAAAATGTCTTTTCTTAATTAAGAATACAAACTTTGAACATTTTTATAGTCATCTTTAAGATGTCGACTGATGGTTTATTGTGAAATTTTATGCGATTTCCTAAATAGCTCCTCTAAACCCTAACTACTTTGTGGCACGTCCTTGATGTTCTAGGGTGTAAATCCGCCCACCACATCAGACACAGTTAAGAAATTATTAATTCCCATGTTTCACTATCGAATCCGGGACCTCTCACTTAAAAGACCACGGGACTCACCACTGCGCTAGGTAGATCTTCGTTTAAATAGTTTCAATATTATGTCTATAGCTGGTGCGACGCCCTAAAAGCCAGTCGAGTTTGCGATGCGTGTGACAGTTGAGAGTTTGCCAAAAACGTTAGCAAGACCAACTCGGCGCATTAGCAGTGGCTTGGATTCCATCGGGGCAAATATTCCAATGTTCGTACCGCTTCTGTACAAAGACATCCATAGGCGTGTAGAGAAGCTATTCGGAAATTTTGCATACTAAATAAATAAATAAATTACGACAATAAACTGCGCCATCTAGCGCCATAGTAGCTTGTGATATGGGTACTCGGATATCTGATAAATATTTTAATGAATACAAAATACTTATTAAAAAACTGAAGCGGTGTATAGGAGTCCGACTTCATATGTGCGACTGGGGGCGAGTTTGAATCCCAGCACGCCTTTCTAAGTTATGTGCGTTTTAATCAATTAAAATATCACATGCTTCAACTATGAAGAAAAACCTCGTGAGAAAACTTGCATACTCGAGAGTACTCCACTATCTTCTTAAAAAGTGTGTGAAGTCCACCAATCCGCACTGGGCCAGCGTGGTGGACTACGGCCTAGACCCTTCTTGTTGTAGGAGGAGACCCGTGCCCTTTAGTGGGCCGGTAATGAGTTGATATGATGATGATGAATATACATAAATACGAAGAATATACAGATGAACACCCACACATTCATGTTCATCACACAAACATTTGTGGGAATCGAGCCAACTGCCTGGACTCAGAAAGCAGTGTTCTGCCCACTGTGACATTCAGCTGTCTAAACTTTGTAATAACAATAAAAATAATCTCTACCCGGTACATAATGAATTTATGTATATATAATATTATGTATATTTAAAAAAGCTTAATGATTACAAATTCATGTTAACTAACACTTTTTTATACTTAAAAACTTTACACACCACACTACACAGATCTCCCAAATACTCATTTAACGCATGTTTCGCCACGACACCGGAGCATACTCAGAAGTTAAGATAATTTATGTCTATTTATCTGAGTAAGATTTTTAATTTTTTTTCTTATATATATTTCTCAGGTAGAGTTTATTATAAGAGTTCATTATACGAGTTATAAATAAATAAGAGTTATATATATAAATAAGAGTTTATTATAATGACAATAATAATAGTATTTTTATTAACCACAATAATCCATCCATCCAAATACAAAACAAAAGTAGCTATCTTCCCTACCTCGTCTGAATCGGTCTTATTTTAAAATATTATACACAGTGATTTTATATCGTCGAATTTTTACATCACCTTTTATTTCTTCTATATAAAGTAACTCCAAGCAATGTACAAAGAAAAAGTTTACTACCACAGTAAAAAAAAATCTGTATTTAGAAACTTGGAACCAGCTGATCAAATTACGTATTCAGTCGTTTTGGAATTAAATCGCTATCGCTTGTATCGACATCGCCGTCTCACTGCGCTGCTTAAACTTGGTTGATGAGATGTTGTTTCTTATACGGCAAAGAATTATTTTAATTCTCTTACTATATTTTGTTTATTATTTTTTACATATGAATAGTACCCACTTTGGACAGATTAACTGGGTTACTGCTGTAAAATAATTTTATGGGTAACGCTAAGTTTAATTTATCCTTTCTATTTATAAAACAACATTTAAATATCTCTAACCCTTTAGTTTTATGGAAGCTTACAGCGCAAATATTTAACTGTTTGCTTTTGGAAATTTAGACAATGTTTGTTAATATAATGTTATTTTGCATAACTTTGTGCAATAGTCATATATAAATTTAGTAGCTAGTCAAGAAGAAGTGTGCGTGTCTGTCTCAAGCGATGATCTTCAACTGATGGGAATATCTAATCATCATATTTTTGACGGCCGAGTGGCGCAGTGGGCAGCGACCCTGCTTTCTGAGTCCAAGGTCGTGGGTTCGATTCCCACAACTGGAAAATGTTTGTGTGATGAACAAGAATGTTTTTCAGTGTCTGGGTGTTTATCTGTATATTATAAGTATTTATGTGTATTATATTCATAACAAAATATTCATCCGCTATCTCAGTACCCATAACACAAGCTACGCTTACTTTGGGGCTAGATGGCGATGTGTGTATTGTCGTTCTATACTACTATATTATATATTCATCATCATTGTCATTGGATGATGGCGGCCGATTGGCGCAGCGACCCTGCTTTCTGAGTCCAAGGCTGTGGGTTCGATTCCCACAGCTGGAAAATGTTTGCGCGATGAACAAGTTTTTCAGTGTATTTATCTGTATATTATACGTATTTATGTATATTCATAAAAATATTCATAAGTCAACTTAGTACCCATAACACAAGCTACGCTTACTTTGGGACTTGATTGCGATGTGTGTATTTTCGCAGTATATTTATTTATTTTCGCTTAGCTATTTTGCGTTCCGGTACGATGTCGTGTAGAAATCGTTAAAATATAACTGGCATACTCCCTAGCAGGTTAGCCCACTACCGTCTTAGACTGCATCATCACCTACCATCAGGTGAGATTGGAGTCAAGGTCTATTTTGTAGCAAAATTAAAATAGTTCTAAGATCTCATTAAGCTCAGTAAATGAAACAAAGATCCTTACTCAATCTACAACCAAATGCAATAATCAATGCAATTAAAACTTCCTTCGGTCGGCAAGGTTATCTAAGTAGCAAAAAAACGGCGATCATTGTCTGAGTGCAACAGACAGACAACGGTTTTATCTATGTAGATTAAAGCGTAAATTGATCGATGGCGCGCAGGAAGCTCCGCAGACTACTACGATGCAAAAAAAATGTGTGTGAACGGCGTATCTTGGAAAGGGGTTCAGTACATTTAGAAAAATACCCACTTGATGTCCATTGATAAAGGCGAAAGTTGAATTCTTTCTGATTCTTCACCTCTAACTTTTCTAAGTTATTTTCGTTTCAAGTAATTAAAATATAACTTGTTTCAAAGGTAGAGGAAAACATCGTGAGGAACCCGCATGCCTGAGAGTTCTCCTTATTGTTCTCAAATGTGTGTGAAGTCCTCTAATCCACACTAAAACAGTTAAAAATAAATGAACTATGCAACTGATTCACATCTTTTATATTGAAATGGAGTATATAATAAGTTATTAACGGTTATTTTTCTACTTTATTGCCTCTCTTATATAACTAAGAAATATCATAACATTGTTACATGGTTATTGAACGTTGTTACGATCTCCTTTTAATATATTTACTAACCCCATATTTTCGGTGCTAAATTGTTATAATTGTTATATAATGACGGCCAATTGGAAAGTGGCTAGCGACCCTTCTCTCTGAGTCTTAAGCTGTGGGTTCGATTCCCACAACTGGAAAATATTTATGTGATGAACATGAATGTATTTCAGTGTCTGGCTGTTTATGTGCATTTACTTATAATATTAAAAAAAATATTCATCAGTTATCTTAGTTGGCAGAACACAAGCTACGCTTACTTTTGGACTAGATGGCGGTGTGTGTATTGTCGTAGTATATGTATTTATTTATTTCAATTGTTGGTCATCATAATACTATGATGATTATGAAAATATTAAACAATTGTCTATAGTTACAATACTATAACTATAGACAATTGGTTAATATTTTCACCTCATTCATAGAATCCGATATGGTCTAGTGGCTAGGATACCTGGCTCTCACCCAGGAGGCTCGGGTTCGATTCCCGGTATCGGAATGGCTTTTTGTTTAAAAATTTTTAATTAAATTTAATCTTTATTTTAGTTTTCTTTTTTATTTTTATGTTACTTTTTTGTTTTTAGATATAATTTCGTGACTGCAGAAAAAAGTATGGCCCTAGTAGTTCTCCGTACAAGCTTTGCCACGAAGAGCCCTACGTCTACGGAACCATTTTTCTTATATTTCTCAGTAATTCAATGACATTATAGGTGTGGGATTATACCTACCGCATAAATGGTTTTTTAAATTGCAACTTTTCGATACGGATCCCTAAAAAGTGATTCCAACTTATTATCGTTACCGCGTAAATTGCTGCAAGTGAAACGGCCTCGAGACGAACTGACAAACACACATTTATATTGTTATTGGACAAGGGTGCTGACCCTGCGGCTGACTCAGGTGTGATATGGAAATCGAAATAGGATGTTTTACTCAGAATAAAATATTAATAACACAGAGTTAAGAACATACGGAATCCGTGTACACCACTAAAATGGAAGCATCGAAAGCCACTCCACTTTAGAAGTGTTTCTCGAACAAACGGTTCTCGTATAATTTATTTAAAAAAAATGTGTACAGCGGGAATCTTCTTATAGACTAGACACAGTGATACTCAGTGGCGTGCATAAAGGGTATGCACAGGGTATGCAGATGATATAAAATAAAGAAAATGACCAGTAACCAAAATTAAGTTAACAGTTAACCAAGAAACTTAAGGATAAGCATCATAAGAGTTATCAAAAGCCTACCCTTAAGTATTTATAACACTTATTGGAGATTTTCTACATTTGACAGCCGATTGGCGCAGTTTGCAGCGACCCTGCTTTCTGAGTCCAAGGCCGTGGGTTCGATTCACACTACTGGAAATTGTTTGTGCGATGAGCATGAATGTTTTTCAGTGTCTGGGTGTTTATATGTATATTCTAAGTAGTTATGTATATTATTCATAAAAATATTCATCAGTCATCTTAGTACCCATAACACAAGCTACTCCTTACTTTGGGGCTAGATGGCGATGTGTGTATTGTCGTAGTATATTTATTTATTTATATCATCTGCATACCCTCTGCCGTCCCTAGAATTCGAGTTCTACGAGTTTTTGTATAGATATATTTTGTATAGAAATTTTGTATAGATATATTTGCATTTTAAAATTAACTGTAACGGGATAAATTTATTTATTTATTTATTAAATTACAAAGTCTTATATATTACATAATTATTATATTTTTAAAAGAGAATGTATGTCTAATGTTTACATTTTAAATGGAACCCCCACAGGGTGCTGTAACTGGATTGACAGAAATAAACCTTAACAAACGCGGACGAAGTAGTTTGCCATTGAAACTGTAAAATATATAAAAAATGCATAATATATTTCGTTTCGATATTACGTAAAGCCATGAAAGAAATCATATAGAAGAAATGACATTTCTAAATTTCGAATGCATACCGCAAATTTTCTGCACCGGACTTGAACCCGCATCTCTGGCTGTCACGGAGTGCCTTTGACCAATTTGCACACGGTTCACTAACCCATCGGTGTCGAAATTTCTGTTATGCATCTTCTCTTTGACGGCCGATTGGCGCAGTTAGGACCCTGCTTTCTGAGTCCAAGGCCGTGGGTTCGATTCCCACAACTGGAAAATGTTTGTGTGATGAGCATGAATGTTTGTCAGTGTCTGGGTGTTAATATGTATATTCAAAGTATTTATGTATATTATTCATAAAAATATTCATCAGTCGTCTTAGTACCCATAACACAAGCTACGCTTACTTTGGGGCTCGATGGCGGTGTGTGTAGTGTCGTAGTATATTTATTTATTTATTTATCTCATTTAGAACTACTGCAGTACGATCCACTCGTACGAACGTTACAGTTTACAAAGGCAAATACGAAACGAACGATAAATAATATATAAAATAAAAAATTATAAAACCCCCGCTTTCAATATAGAGTAAATTATTCTACTAGTCAAGTTACGTTCTTTCATTTAATACGCATAATGAGAGAGTAGAGAAAAAAAAGTGTATAAATCCTTTGTTACTTTTTTTTTACTAACTATAGGATATAAAACGTTTCGAGCTGATGGAATATCAACCTCCACTTACTAATATAATAAACGCGAAAGTTTGTATAGATGGATGTATGTTACTCTTACATGCAAAAACTACTGAAACAATTCAACAGAATATTGGAATGGAGATAGATTTTACCCTTTTTTTCTCGTGGGGAAATCCTCATAGATATAACCACACCACGGGGACGTGCAGTGGTTATACCAGGTTATACCTATATAGGTATCAAATAAAAAAAAACTTGAGGAGTTATGAAAAACACGTAATCCTCCATTTTTTGGCGACGGCCATCTTGGACCTATTTTAATCAAACAATGTTAAGAACACTTCCGATTGATTTGCTTTTGAAACATCAAAATCAGTTACTTTGATGTTTGAAATAACCGATTTTGATGTTTCAAAGTCAATTAGCTGAGCTTTGTTTGATTAGATCAGTTCCGGAAATACAGACAAACACAGATACTTCAAACTTATAACGCCTTCGTTTTTTCTTCGCGGGTTCACAAAATAAATAAAAGATATAACTTTGCTCATTGGTACTTTTGTGGGTGACGATCTATCTGGCGCCCATGTTCCAAGCCATATCTTTTATATGGGAGTGCCCAGCAGTGGGACTACAAACTCTTATTATTGATTAGAGATTTAGATTTTTAAACATACTAAAAATACATTATTTTATCGAGCGATGCGCGCAAGCAGCAAGCCCGAGTGCAAGCATTAAATTTGGAACGTAACGTATACGCTGCCAAGGTTCTTTACAAATGGATTCTCACAAAACGGAAGAACTGTTTATAATGAAAATTGCTGTTTCATCTTATCATTTTAACGAGCTCCCTGGTGCAGGATCGTGCGCTATGTTCTCATAAGTTGGAGGTCCTGGGATCGATCCCAGAATTTATTAGGCTTCTACTGTGGTTACCGCGCTACTGATGACACACAACACAATATGAATTGTTTAAAACGCTCATAACATAGAAAAGTTAGAGGTGCGTGCTAGGATTCGAACTCAGCCCCTCGAAAGAGTTCTTAGTAACCAAAGTTCACAAGTAGACTTAAAACTATTATGGTGTTGTCACAAATTCTTACGAATTATACCGTACACCACCGTGCCGTCTGCAAAAGGTAGCATCTAAGGAAATTAATTAACTCCCACCTACTCACTACATCAATCATAATACCATCAATCGTGATGGACTAACCCTTCTCATTGTGGGAGAAGACCCGTAGTTGGCCGGTAATACGTCGATATGATGATTAGTGTGATACCCATGATTCAGACTTCAGCATCCGCCAAGCTGTATTATGGCAGCCTGTTGTGACTTAACTTAATTTACCTTCCTTGTACTTATCTTTTGAGTTAGAGTTTGACGGCCGATTGGCGCAGTGGACAGCTTTCTGAGTGAAATAAACCCCAAAAGGTTTGATTCCCAAAACTGGAAAATGTTTGTGTGATTCATAAATACTTTTACTGTCCAACACTCATGGTGTTGGACAGTAAAAGTATTTATGAATATTATTCACAAAAATATTCATCAGTCATCTTAGAATCCCATAACACTACGCTACGCTTACTTTGGGGCTAGATTGCGAAGTTTGTATTGTAGTAGTATATTTATCTATTGTTTATTATATATTTAGCGAGCCCTGTTCAAAATTTTTGTAGATTGTTTGGCATCATAAGAAAACGAAATACGAATGTATTACCCTTTAAGCCGAGAAACTTTTATCGCCAAGCCATTCAAGTTATAAAACCACTTAACTCATACCCATTGAAGTAAGACCGTCAGAAAAAACCTAGAAAACAATTACACTAAATAGTCAATTTACCCATTTGCACCCATTTGCCAGGCAAGGATGAAACAAAGAAATGCTTTCTGGTATGCCTATAAAATTAACATAAAACATGCTAAAACATGCACTTGGGAGTCTTCCGGATTTTTTCATTATAGCTTCACGTACAGGGCTACCACCAATTTTGACTTTAAAGGATTAGTCCTTATAAAAATTGGGACAACTTGTGTTTCACGTCCTTACTATGCGTGATTATTTTAAGCAAAATCAAAATAGAAAGGTTTTTTTTTTACGGTTTTAACGAGAAAGTAAGTTTAGAACCTTCTTTTAGATGTAATAGTACTAACATCTTTGTCAGAAGACTCTGGTCTGCCATAACGATATCCGTTATATGCTAAATAGACATAGGCAGTATGTTAGTTTTGAGATTAGGTTAGAAATGTTACTGAAATGTAGATAATTAATGTTTTAATCTAAATTAATGACCGGTCTATTGAACGATTGGTGGTGCGATGATAGGTTGAAAGAAAAAGGACCCATCATTTAGTAAAACAAAAACAAAAGGACACTTCTCCTTTACTTTCCAAAGTTATGGTCGCCCCATACACGCGGAATTCCAGCCCGCATGTCTTTGAACATTGCCAATGCCAGCTCTAATAATAAACATGTCGCGCGTCTTTTTGTGAGTAAAATGTAAAGAAAATTATATGAAACTTCAAGGGAAGGAGGAAATGTCCGACCAAATTGCTGTGTTTCCTTGTAAGATGACATTTATTATCGGAAAACTTTGTTAGACAATCTAGATATAGCTTTACAAAGATTTCTAAAATTGTTTTGTTTGTTTACGATAATAACGCATCACCTTTTAAAGTTCGAGAGGCCTCATCTCTCATATATGAGTAGGATTTTAGAGCAAAAACCCATCACGCTGCTCAAATGTGGGTTGGTGGGCTAATTTTTTCGCATTAACCCTTGACTGCAATCTCACCTGTTCGTTAATTGTGATGCTGTCTAAGACGGTAGCCGACTAAACTGGTGTAATAATAAAATAAATAAAAGTATTTTAAAAGATCTAATAAACAAAGAATACACACACAGTTCATCGTGTGTATTGTCTCTGTACTATGAGTTGTGGGTGTTAATACGACGAATGAATATTTTTATGAATAATACACATAAATACTTATAATATACAGATAAACACCCAGACACCGAAAAATATTCATGTTCATCACACAAATCCCAGTTGTTGGAATCGAACCCACGGCCTTGGACTCAGAAAGTAGGGTCACTGCCCACTTCGCCAATCGGCCGTCAAATTACAATGAAAGTTATATTCAACCCATGGATTTTTACGTATTCTTCATCGGGTCACTGCTGGGCATAAATCTTTTGTTGGAAGCTCCACATACCACGATCTTGGGTTGCTTGTTTCACATCAACCATCAATCAGTCTGCCATCGACTCGTTGTTTTTTATTTATTTATGATAACCGGACCAAGCAGACCCAACTTCTGGTATGTCGAATACTATCGCCTATTTAAACAAGCAACACGTCACAGGGCACGCAAGTAGCCCGTCCTACACAGTGCCAATAAACTGAGGCATAGGTTTTAAGCCCAATGAGCCAGCAATTACACCGAAAACCACGCCCTTCAGAACGGGAGTGGCATAGCAACAATGCTGCTACATCATCATCAACTCTCCGAATGTATATAGGTCTTTGTAGGGAGTTTCAAAATCAACGTTCCAGCACGGCTAACATAGGCTGGAGACAAAAATTATATCCCCCGATTGTATCCTCTGACAGAGGATAGAACGTGTCCATCTGCTAAAGCTCGGGAACATGGAGTAGGAGATGTTTACCCCCGTTTATTATTTCACATATATTATTTGGATATTATTGCCACTTGCTAGTGCTCTGAGAGTTTATGAAGCTGTGGGAGAAGATACATTTTATCCTTTCCAAGTGGAGATAATTGTCTCTTGCCCGTGCTAGCCGTGCTGTGCTGTCTGTTTCCAGCGGCTCCCAGCGAATCGTTTGATGTCTTCTGTCCACCTAATTGGGGAAAAAAGATTCAAGAAATTATAAATTACACCATACAGATTCTCCTGCTTTTTGCGGAGTAAACGCCGTGTATTAATACATGGCGTGTGGTGACGGTGGATCAGAATACAGTATTCACCCCCCCCCCCCCCCCCCCCCCCATTCTTAAGCATTTACATATACAGGGAATATCGTGCAGCAGCGTTCTTCGTGCTACTACTACAATCTACTGCGATCACAAACCGATCTTAAGAGAGTCCTTTAGCCCAGCAGTAAATATACTACGGCAATACACACATCGCCATCTAGCCCCAAAGTAAGCGTAGCTTGTGTTATGGGTACTAATGACTGTTGAATATTTTTTATGAATAATATAGGTACATAAATACTTATAATATACAAATAAACACCCAGACACTGAAAAACATTCATGTTCATCACACAAACATCTTCCAGTTGTAGGAATCGAACCCACGGCTTTAGACACAGAAAGCAGGGTCGCTGCCGACTGCGCCAGTCGCCAGTCGGCCGTGGGAAGATAAAGCTTAATTTGCTTTACTCCGTCTAGTTATATGTATTATTTTCAACAAGCAACGTCACTAGTTTAGCTTAGTGCACATTACTTTATACTATGCTAACAATTGCGCAGTAATTTATGCGCATAATAATTACGAAGAACTTGCGAATTATATCTACGCCGACGTCACTTTAGAGGCCTGGCTTTTATCTGTGTGAACATTGTGAAGTGGTTAGTAAATATGCTACCAGTAGTACTAGCTACAGGTATATCATTTGCTATCATCATCATCATCATTTCAACCAATCGACGTCGTTTGTCGTGGGTAGTAGGTTTTGTAGATATGTAATTCCAAAATCCACTGTCCTGGGCCGCTTGTTTCCAGCGGCTCCCAGCGACTCGCTTGATGTCGTCTGTCCACCTCGTTGGCGGCCGACCAACACTGCGTTTACCTGTGCGGGGGTCGCCATTCCAATACCTTGGAACCCCAACGTCCATCGGTTCTGCGAGCTATGTGCCCTGCCCATTTCCACTTCAGCTTTGCAACTCACTGAGCTATGTCGGTAACTCTGGTTCTTCTACGGATCTCCTCATTTCTGATTTGATCACGTAGAGATATTCCCAACATTGCTCTTTTCATCGCCCTTTGAGTAATTCTGAGCCTTTTTATGAGGCCCATAGTTAGCGACCATGTCTCCTATCCGTAAGTCATCACTGGCAATACGCACTGGTCGAAGACTTTAGTCCCTCGCTTGCTATATTGTTATATATTGTTGAGCATACTCAGCAGGGCTTGCAATAGATTCGAACCGGTTTTGGTAACTTAGCCTGGTATCGGCATAATCTAGGTTAAGGTTTCGGCTTAGTTTATTAACCGGTTGAATAGCAAAACCGTGATTCACTCAATTAACATAATAACCGGTTTAGCAAAGAATCGCGTCGCGTTTTTCGATTAGCTTTTGTTACCTTAGAAATTAATGAACCGGTGAAATAAAGATCAGTATTATTATGTTATGAAGTCTCCATATGAACTGTGATAACTTTCGAGGGAGCGAGTTCGAATCCCGGCACGCACCTCTAACTTTTCTTTTCTTTGCGTTTTTAGCAATTAAAATATCATTTGCTTTAACGATGAAGTAAAATAATCGTGAAGAAACCTGTATGCCTGAGAGTTAACAATTTCATGTTGTTCTCAAAGGTGTGTGAAGTTGACCAATCTGCTCTGGGCCAGCGTTGTGGACTACGGCCTTGACCCCTTCTTATTGTGGGAGGAGACCCGTGCCTTGTGGCCGGTATTAGGTGGATATAATGATTATGATGTGTTATGATAGGTTACTAAATATACCGGTTAATTAAAACTGGTTCCCAGTCTTGATTATCAGTGAGAATGAATCTTCCTTGATTTAATTCAAAGGACAAATTCGTCTAGACTTCTACAGCCAGCGCTCCAAAAAAAGAAATAAAAAAACAGGATACACAAAAATAAAACTGAAATTCAAAGTTTACTGTATAAGCATTTTTGGAAATTCTGTTTAGACAGACAGTCAGTCGATGTTCTGTAGTGACTAGACCGGTTCGGAAGGCATTTCTTACTGAGAAGAAGCTGGCAAGAAACTAAACAATTTATCTTTCCAACATCAACAAAACTGAACTGAAAATAAATGTTCCGATACGAATAAAATAAATAAATAGATATACTACGACAATACACACACCGCCGTCTAGCCCCAATGTAGTAATCGTAGCTTGTGCTGTGGGTACTAAATTGACTGACGAATGTTTTTTTTATAAATAATACACATAAATACTTATAACATACAGATAAGCACTCAGACACTGAAAAACATCTTGATACGAGTATCGAAAAGGTTCTCTTCGAGAAAAGGACTCCGCAATTGCGCGTTTGCCAATCTTATATAGTTAAAAACATCTCGTTGCATGACGTCACTAAATATTGTCCGAGCAAACAGTTCCGACACTATCGGAGGACACGCCAGTACACACTGACATATCGCCATTTTCACACAAACATCCTTATTTGTACAACGTACACCTTCCGGTTTCCCTTTTTGGGTGCGACAATTTGCACAATGCGTGCGGTTGACAAGGCAGCTTTTCTACCTAGCAACACGTGTAACTAAGAGTTGGGCTAGCATGTGCACCGCGAGACAGTTATCTCCATCCGTTACTCGTAGATTTCCTTAGGGATGGACGAGATGATGGGTAGATAACTCTCTCGTGGCGCGCATCCTAGCCCTAAAGGAAACGAATAGTTATCGACTATTTACTCTTAAGAAACGAACTCACATTTTTCTCTTTGGGTGGAGCTCTTTTTGACAGATAAATTAAGATTGTTTATATGTCGAAATAATATGATCATTATTGTCAAACATACAGAGTTCTTTCTCTACCATAAAAAATCATTTGACAATTAAATGGAATCAATAAATTACTTATTCTTGTAGCTTTTTGTGACAGATAAAATTGTGTATATGTCAAAATATGATCATTTTTGATGAACAAATAATGTGCAGAAGAGGGCTGTTCATGCAATATTAGAAGTAAAAATATACTTGTTGTTCAGTTTACTAGGCTGCATAAACTAGTAAATCATTTAAGGGTATATCGTTTTGATTATTTTTGATAATTTTTTTTACAAATACAGAGTATATCATATTCTACCACTTCCGACGAACAAATAATGTGCAGAAGATGGCTGTTCATGCAATACATAAAATGGGCCCTAAATAGTCTTTAAGAGTTAAATTTAAAGAGGTTAAAATTATATCGGTGTGATACATATTTGAAAATTTAATTTATGTACATTAAAAGAAATCAAAATTTAAAGAGAAAGTGGACTGTAACTATAAATATTAGAAGTAAAAATAAACTTATTGGTCACTCAGGCTGCATAAAATTTGTAAATCATTTAAGGGTATTTGTAATTGTATATCATTTTGTAACAAATTACCAGATGAAATCCTTGAGTTGTCTCTCAATAAAGTTTACAGAAAAATCCTATTATAATATTAAGGATTACGTAAATGATATAAATGCTTGGGTATAATTTGCTCTAATTTCATAGCTTAATATTAATTCGACCGTGAGATGGTGATACGATAAGAAAGTTTGATGTGGGTTCTTCTTAGACCAGGACGCGTTTGAAACCCTCCTAGCTTTAGTTTTAAGTTAACGAATGCAGCTATCAGCATCAACTAACATGTTATATGTACGAACGCTTCATAAGTGCCTGTGATAAGGTCTACATAAATAAACATTTTAGAGTTGGGAATTTAGTACACTAGTTGAATAAATACACATATTTTGTTTTGTTGCATCTTAGATAGCTTCGGGGCGCATATAGAAAAAAATCAAATTTTGAAGAGGCGCTATGGCGTACATTATATATAGCTAATGGTACTCATAGCACGATGACCATGGATTTTACCAGGGTAATATAGCTAAAGTGTCCAGAATATAATCTTCAGTCAAAACTTCAGTCAAATTTGTTCAATAGGTAAAGCGTGACAAGCACACTTATATGTTTACAAAACTTCCCCGTAATTATATTGCAATATCTATATAAATAATATTCTTGATTTTATATAATTTTTTTATATAAAATTAAGAATATTTGATGCAATATACAATTTTGTTCATCTCACATAACTCTTCACTAAGACATATTTATTTTATATTATGAAAATAAATACCTACGCATACCTTGACCCGCGTCCATCCTTGTATCACTTAAAAGATAGTCTAGATTAATGTGCGTGAGGCACAAACTTTATGTATTAAACCTACATGAAATAATAATGTAAACAAATTGCAATATTGGTATTAAAAATGAGGTAGGTAGGTCAAGGATTTCATTATTTTGTTTTTATATAAACAACGGTCAAACGAGCAAACTGGCCTTAATTTTTTTTTAATTTCCGTGATTTCTTATTGTTGAAAGCTCCTTAAAGTACCTTATCGATAGTAACTCTAAGCAATATTCAAAATAATTAATTTAATGATCACACGAAGTACCAATTTTTTACAGCAATTGATTAAGTCCAGACCGCCGCTAAACCGCACCGCTTAAACTTGTCATAAGAGTTTCTAATACACCAAACTTTTACTTTTCATCACGTAATATAAATAGTATTTTATACAATATTCTATTATTTTGACCTACATTAATGGTCTTACTGGGACAGCACTGTAAGCCCATTGAGCATACAACGGTCGAACGCTTCAACTCTCTAGTATATTAGTATTACTATCGACTCTGAGTTTGCCACAAAACATTTTCCCATTTAATTTTATTTCATTCTTCGATCAACACATAAAGAAACCATTGCAACCTAAGTACAAAATATCAAAGGGTCCCGCGAAGATTCTGTATAGACACACAATAATGCTATCTCCTTTTGAGCCTATTCAAGAATGGGTGATTAGGGCCCCCTCATCCATCAATTAGTTCCAATCGCTCTGTAATCGTCCTAGACAATCGATAAATAAATAAGTGCACGCCGCATACCTCAAGGAAATGCTTCTTATTAAACACGCTATGTGAACGGCGCAAGTCATAAGCTTTGTAGGTGAGGCGAAAGTCAAATATTTCTGTTTCAAATAAATTATATTTAGGGTCGCAGCAGGGTGCAGAATAAAAAGATCTCAAGACTTATATAAAGTTCTTAGTCTAAGAATTAAATTAATAATTATTATAATATTAAAACTAAACTTATTCAGTACCTGTGCCATTGCTGCATGGTACACGTGCTTTCCAATCGGGCATGCTCGAAGGGTTTTATATAAACTATTTCCTTAGGCGAAGTTTACTAACAACTTAACTTAATTTTAACTTTGTATTTTACTAACCATTAAGGATCCAAACCGGTGGAAATAAATGTTTTTTTTTTTTTTTATTATTAACCATGCTCGGCCGATATGTGGCACGAGCTCCCTAGCCTAGGTCGTACAATTAAATTCTATAAGAAGCGTGGTAAAAAAGGTAACGCATTACGATTCAAAGCTAGCCTCCGGAATTTTACCGGCGTCGTAACTTGAACATGATGCGATCCGGCCGCTTCTTGATTTAATAATAAATAAATTTATTATTTATTTATTAACTCATTACACATAATATACATCACAGGTCTTAATTTAAAGGTGTAAGCATAAACTCAAAATAATTATTCCATACGGAATGTGTGTGTGTGGAAATTTTATTTTATTTTATTTTACACGGCTGGGTGTACACCCAGCCGTTGACAAAATTTTGCTTTGTTAGTCTAATAGATTAATATATTAAAAGTCACAATGAATGCTACAAAATCGTTTATTCACATTACCATTTAGAATGCGGGTAGGTCAAAATATACTACGACAGTGCACACATCGCCATCTAGCCTCAAAGTATGCGTAGCTTGTTGTATGGGTACTGAGATGACTGATGAATATTTTTGTGAATAATATACATAAATACTTAAAATATACACTTAAAAACCAAGACACTGAAAACATCCATATTCATAAACACAAACATGTTCCGGTTGTGGGAATCAAACCCACGGCCTGGACTCAGAAAGCAGGGTCCCAAAGCGGGGCCCACTGCTCCAATCAGCCGTCGTACTTTGTTTAGTACGTCGTAACTTTGTTTTATTACTTGAAGATAAACGCTTTATTTTCTCACTCGGTCCATCCAGTAGGTAGCATTAAGTAGTTACCTACGTTCATCAAAACCGCTCGGTCACTAATAGGCGGTGGACTCTCAAATTAAATATTCAGTTGCTATCTATTAATCTAGAATAGAAATACGACAAGTAATCTATTGTGACGTCACACATAACAATGAATGTCACATGTCTGTTTAAAAGAGCTTGATCGTTTTCATCGATGACATGTCTTGCGGTTAACTGTAATACACCGAATGGCTAGTGAAGTATCAATATGGTAATAAATAAATAAATAAATAAACATACTACGACAATACACACATTGCCTAGCTTGTGTTATGGGCACTAAGATGACAGATGAATATTTTTTTTAAATCTGTATTTTATAAGTATTACATTAATACTGATAAAATACAGATTTCTTTTATTTATTTTTATTGATGAACGAAAATTATGTATACCTACATACCTATACCCTATATGTGACAATGCGCAATGATATTATTTTTTTCTCTAAGGTTGCTTTTACATATTTTATAATCACCCAGACACTGAAGAACATTTTTTTTTCTTTTCCTTTCTTGCTTCTTCTTGACATATAAGTATATATTATATATATTATAAGTATATTCTATTGTATGTTTTATGTTATATCTGGACATACATGATTAATGCGTAATTTTGGGAGGCAGCGTATTGCTACATAGTCTACACCTATAGCCATATATAAGATTTTGAGATTTTTTCACAAACATTTTTTTATATTACGTAATTTTTTTTTTCAATGAAAGTATACTTTGTTATTTCTAATACCTCCAACAATATGTATAAAAAGTTTCATGAAGATCGGTTCAGTAGTTTTCGCGTGAAAGCGTAACAAAAAAACTTTCACATTTATAATATTAGTAGGAAATAAAGCGTAGCAAACAAACATTCACATTTATAATATTAGTAGGGAAGTATTTTTTATTTTATTTATTATTATTATCTATTTTTGTAATTTATGTTTATAATTTGAAAATTATTTTGTGTACACCCTTACCCTTCTTTTTAACTTCACGTACTTTGATAGATTGGGTAGAGATCGCTTTTAAGCGATAAGGCCGCCTATTGCACCTTTTCTTTCTTACTTTAAATTGTATTTTTATTGCTATGTATTTGGTGTACAATAAAGTGTCAAGTAAACTTTTTTTGATTTGATTTGAAAATTCATGTTCATTACACAAACATTTTCCACTTGCGGGAATAGAACCCACTGCGCAATCGGCCACTTACCTCCGAATAAGTAATGATTACTGAGTTATTGTTCACATTAGACGACCTCAGAGATGGTCGCTGGGGTTTTAAGTTAAATGTCTTGTGTCCCATTCCTGCAATTTTCGGACATTTATTTATTTATTTACTTTATTGCACATCCAAAAACGGCCAACCTTCGGACGTGCGAGAAAAACGAGTGTGCGTGTGGCCAAAAATTTAAGGAACACATTAGAGAAAATAATTTAAATACCAACATGAAAAAAAAAAACAATCTATTTTTAAATTTGTATAAAAACTCCTCTGGGTTGGCCAGGTAGGAGGCTTTGGGTATGGCTAGTTACATCCCTACCGACAAAGACGTGCGGCCAAGCGATTTAACGTAACGATGTCGCGTAAAAACCGATTGGGGGTTTAAGGGTTAAATATAATTGCCGTACCTCAAACAGAAAGATAAAAAATATTCTTAAAATATAAATTATTATAGCCTGTCCGGTAGCAAGGTTTAAATTTATTTACTTTGAAGTTTTATAACGTCATAAAAAAATAAAAATATATGTAATAAAATACTTACAGCATTATTTTGCATTGCCGTTGATCTCCACACTCAGTTGGGTGTAATGCGTAAACCATTGGTTGCCTGAATTTGTAAATAATATAGAAGAAGTGCTAGTAATAAAAAATTTAAAATTTCATCGGGTCGGAAAATATACAAACCTTAAAGAACTAACTTCATTGTGAGTAACTTAAAACTTAATTTAACGTTTTAAGCATGATTCGAGTTAAACAGGTCATAACAGATAAAGGGAATAAATTACAATTCTCTCAAGAAAAACTCTAATCACTGTCGGTAGCATACAATTGGAACGAAGTTGTTTAAATATTTACACCTAAATTTGTACCCGCTACCGAATGACTATTTTCATAAATATACCTCTGCATAACCGCTTACTAGCGATGAAAATCAATGCTATTTTACGCTAATTACATTAGTATGCGAAATTTCATATTACAACATATTTTGATTGCTATTGGTGTCATAGCTATTACACCAGAAAAAAACTCGTCAACATTATATTTTTTCATAAGAAAGTAAGCAATTTTTTTTTCATTTTTTAGACGGGAATCGTAACGCCACGTGAATTGAATTTAATTTAGTTTTCTTGCGTAACGTTATATTCACAATAAATTGATTGATGACTAAATTTAGCAATATAATTGAGTATTTTCGCTA
The DNA here is from genome assembly GCF_905163445.1 of Pararge aegeria. Classification (NCBI taxonomy): domain Eukaryota; kingdom Metazoa; phylum Arthropoda; class Insecta; order Lepidoptera; family Nymphalidae; genus Pararge; species Pararge aegeria. The sequence continues at coordinate 1,688,856 of NC_053200.1, read as the reverse complement.
ATGTGCAAGAACGTTACAAATTTAATTATTTAATTTAGTTTACTTGTGGTCAGCAAAATGCGCACGAGATACGGTTCGCACTCTACAGTGAATCTTTAGCTTAATTTGCTATTATCCTTATTTGCTAGAGAGAGGGAGCGTTGACCAGGCAAGCTTTGTTTCTTAGCAATATATAATAACTAATGAAACTATGAATTATCTCTCCTTAATTTCACAGAATATTACACTGCTACATGTTATTTGTTAAAATAGATTTCGCATGCTAAAAATTAATCCTTTTGCTAACTAATCCATCACTACTGCATACGAGTTGTACCTACGGGAAAATGCACACTTGCTGTCTTTCCATTGCAATTATCTGTGAAATAGCCGGGCCATTTATTAAAACCCCCTAGCCGTGGTAAAAGCGATCATATATCTCAGACCATAAGGGTTGTGTAGCATGAAAATGTAAGTTCGTCCTGAAATACGGTAAAGAAATGTATGCTTCAGTTGCCATGCGAAAAAGATATTTAATATGTAAAAGCCTCGACTGATTGAAAACTCCTTCATTAGCATTGCATCGGATTTTAGTAATTACGGTCCAATTTAATTGGACGCCATTTTTGATGTATAAATTAGGGTTGTAATGGATATCGATATCCGAATCTGCAACGCCATTAATTCTATGGAGATGTTATGAGGATATCGATTTAATTGAATTTTTCACCAACTACTGGTAGGTCAAAGTCAAATATTTTTTACTCAAGATGACGTACAGTGTAACATACAGTGTTATCGCGTGAGTTTGTAACCTGAGTAGCTTTAATTAATTTTACGAATTAAACACCCATTACTGGCTCACTACAGGCGAGTCTCTTTTGAAATGGTTTTAACAGAGCCTTGCGGCCTATTGTAACGATTGGTAGACTTAACAAGCCTTAAGATCATAAGGCAAGGAGGTTACTTCACCAAGCCAGCGATATTTGATTGCCTAAAACGCACATTACTCTAGAAAGCTAGGGGTACTAGCAGGGGATCGAACTGGGTGCCCCGGAAGGCAGTTTAAAGTATTCCCCATTGCGCTCTAACCTTTAAATAAATGTTCAAAATTATGCTTAGTTGCTAAATAGGTTCCAGCTTTAAACCTATGTGAATGATGATTTTTTTTATTGAATAGAATTCTGAATTTGGTTATATTAAGTTGAAAAACCATCTTCGTTACAATGAAATTGCCTTGAACTCCGCTTTAACGTCAATTACGCCTTATAATGATACATTTACCGAGGTACCTGAGCTTTCGCGTTCTTTTGTAAGGTAATGAGAATTTACGAGACAGGCTAAAAAAGTTTAGATATACCCTGTATTTTTCTTTAGGCACTTATACTTTTTGCCTGAGCCTCTTTACAACATTTATTTAAAGAAAATTTGATATTATATGCGTAACATGAACTCGTAACATACCTCTACTGTGTCTTTATGTACGATTATGAGATTTAAGTGCTAAAATGCTTAGTATTGTAATGATTTCTTTATTCTCATAATTATTTCTTTAATATTAATATGGTGTATTGACTTAAAGGGAAATATTTCTTGAATTTTTGTACAATTTTAATCAAGTCAGATGGACAACAATTCCTACCTCTTCAAATTTATCGACGTGAGTTGGCGGTGGGATTACTGATAAAGTCGTATAAGGGGGGGAAATTCGATGATCACTGTTACGCAGTTTCATACTTTAACAGTGATCATCGTTTCATTAATTACTGGTTAAGATATGTTATTGTTCACAAATAAATAAATAAATAAATAAATAAATAAATTACTCACCCATCATATCAACCCACCACAGGGAATTGTTCACCTCCCACAATGAGAAGGAGTTAAGGCCGCGCTGGTCCAGTGCGGATTGGGGGACTCCACGCACCTTTGAGGACATTACGGAGAACTCTCAGGCATGCAGGTTTCTACACGATGTTTCCTTCACCGTTGAAGCAAGTGATACTTTAATAGCTTAAAACGCAGATAACTTAGAAAAGTTAGAGGTGCTGGGATTCGAACTCGGGTCAGGGAGTGAAGCTGAAGTCCAAACCACTGAACTATCACCACTCCATACAAATGTATATTATAAATATGTAAGTTATGAATTTTATTCTCACGTAAGTCATAACCATTCTGAATTCAGCACCCGAAACCTCAGACAATTTCCACGTAGATATAACCGAAGGAGGAAACAAATCCGCTAAACAAATAGGAATATTTTCATATCTGTCAATATATTCCCGACGTACGCAGACATATTGGCCTGCTGTATCGATATATCGCATTTGAATTTCAAAGCTCAAAGCAAAACTAAGTTTTTATGCATCGCTCTAACCGAGCTTACGGTGGTCGGTCGGGCCTACGTGACTTGACTGACTGACGGACTGACACAGATTATGTCAAATACACGCAGATGTGACACTTTCTGTCACTGCATTGCAAAGCTCACGAAAAGTTAAATGATTGGTCTCTGGTAATTGTATGAAAGAATCGTGCCTAGAGAGTATTTTGTTTGTGGTTTAACTTCAATAATAAGGTAGTAGTTGATCTTTTTACACGCCTTATATTAGCTTCACTTGTATGTTTCTAAGTTTGTAACCGACTTCTTTGAACTCTATTTTGACCCACTTAAAACGGTCAAATTTCGTTCAAACATTGTAGACATATCGAGGACCGATGACAATTTGAAAAGAATATTCCCATTTACGATATAAAATAGCCACTAAGGCAGGTATGATGTTCATTTTAATTTCCGACCATTATCTTTAACTTCTCTCTTCGATCTCTAATTATCTCTTTGATGGTGTATGGGTTACCGATTAATTTTGCTCTTATAAAAATAGTAGGTCAAGAAAAACTAAAAAAAAAAAAACGCTTACTTTAGTTTTTTTGTGACAGAGATCGTTCGGGAAAGGTCTACCGTCGCGTCGTGCTTATTTCTGCCGCCAAGCAGCAATGCTGATTTCCGGTCTAAAGGGAGTGATCGCCGTGTATGTTTACGGCCATATGATATTTACATGCATGATAAAAAAGCTTGGGTATCAGTTGCTCTAACTTCATAGCTATAATAATAATTCGACTGTAAGATGGTGATAACAAAAAAAACCTGGCTAAGTTTTGTGAGGGCTTATTAGACCAGGGCGCGTTTGGAAGCCTCCTAGCCTTAGTTTATGTTAACGAATTTAGTTATTACCATCACCTAACATAGTGGTATAAAATATTTTAGACTTTTTTTTTTTATACTGTTATTCGAAGTGTTACTTTTCTTATATGCAAAGGTTTTTCACTTGCTGCTCTCTCCGTCAGTTATTAAAAATATATATAAAAAAAACATTACGATTTATATTCAATAAAGTACAAATAGCAAGTAAGTTTTGGTACGGGTTAAACCTCCCTCCTCCCTCTACGTTAGTAAAAAAATGGCTTATTTCTTGTAGACTTACTTAACATGGTGAGCCATGCCCCACGGCCATTTCTCATCTGATAAACTTATTTCTGATCACCATTTTTAGAGAAGCCTATATCCAAGCCTTATCACACCTAACAAGCCGGTAATAAACCAGTGCCTTGGTCATCGGAAGCCTTTTTTACCATTATACATAAAATGTGCTTTATCGCGTTCGATTAATCATCACGAACCAATAAAGGTTAATTTATAACACTTAAACAATTAGCGCAAATAAAATTTATTAGAGATAACCAAATCACGATTATTGAGTCTGCAGTCTTTGATTTGAATGATAATAATATCATAAATGAAGTCATATATTACGTAAGGTCGTACATATAGCTCATGATCTAATTGAGATCTCTGTATCTGTAAATTGCTAATGGTACAGACTATCTAGATGTAAGTATAGTCTAACCTTAACTTTGGACAAGGCATTGAATCCAAGGCAAAAACGCCTGACAACAAACTTGGTATCCTCAATAAGGTAAAGCGTTGATTCACGCCTGAACAGCTTCTCACCTTGTTCCAAGCGCCAATTCGATCGTCCAGAGTACTGCTTCATGTACGGGATGGCTCTGTAAATACCAGTTTGATGCTAGGAGATTCATCAGCATCTTAAAAGAAAGTTTAAGTTAGGATCTAGGTTGCAAGGTTGCACGAACTATTTGATCTAGTATCCCCTTACGTTTTTCCCATCAAACTGTGAGGCGGCTGTACGGATTCCATGATCATGTACCGAGCTTTTTGCGGTCGGTTTCCACAAACGATACTCTGTTACGTTTGAGTAAAATGCAATTTAAAATGTATTTTTCTAAAGCAAGCGCTTTTGTAAAAATCAACTAAAATTATAGAATTTGCAACTCTTACACAACGTATATTAAGTGCAATCTGTTTTGACGTAACAGTGTTTAGATATTTGATAGTGAATCAGATTACGAGCCTACTCAACTTTATTATTGGTGAAATAATAGCCAAGCTCTATATATATTAAATTCAAAGTCATGTCTATTATATTTTGAAAAACTTCCCTATTTTCAAATCATACATTGTAACGTCACTGTGTTGCGTTACAATCATACATTGTAGTGAAAGAAGGGTCGGGCAATATTAAGCCCCTACTTTCAATCGGTTTCTACGCGGCGTCGTTCCGGAACTCTGAATCAGTTGGCGGCACTTAATCGGTATAAAGGTAAAAAGCCACTTGTGAAGGCAGAACAGAAAAAAAACAGTAATTGTAAATTCCAATCTGCTCTTGTCGAATCCGGCACCTCCCACATAAGACCACGCCACTGCTCCATCTCAGGTCGTGAAAACTTACAATATTTAGTCAGATAGCTGGCAGAATGGTTTCCAAGTGTGCTATCCTTCACAAATAGTTTAACCTGTAGGCAGAAACTAAAGCATGTCAGCACTCCAAAACCCCCACTCTATGACCAACGAACCCATATCGACTACAAATTGCGCGGACTGCCTCCGATGCCGAACGAAAATAATATTGTTTCTTTGGCAAATATTTACTTTTCCCTTATTTCGTGTGTCGTTTTACAGCCCGGGCATGAGGGGTATAAGCTGTTGAATTATGCACTCGACGTACCGCAATAATAACTAAGTTTATCGCTTAATCTGTACATTTATACGTATGGTAAATAATAAAAGTCTGGACATGCCTGTATTGAGTTTATCCAACGGATTGGTTCAATGTAATGTATATATATTGATATCATATACGAAATTGACATTTTTCTCGTTTCACGCAGAAACATACCAATGGATTTACATAAGCTTATGCGTAGATTATAAGCCAGAATGACATAGGTTACTTTTCGTGTCCTTAAAATCTTTTTAAATTCAAATTTAAATTAATTTATTTCAATTAGGCCTTGTTTATAAGCATTTTTGAAACGTCAAGTCAGTCAGTTTGAAGTGACTACCACCGGTTTGCAAGGCAGATTCTACCGAGAAGAGCCGGCAAGAAACTTAGCAGATTGCTCTTTTTCAACATTTAATGCATAAGTGAAATTATTAATTAAATGAGGGCATCAACAGGCTAAAAATAGGAAATCAAAACTACTACATACAAGCTAAACAATAATAAAAAGTTGTAATATAAACCCACCCGTACTTTGCCGCAGCAAAAATAATAAGTGAAATAGTAATAAGTGAGTTATAAAATGCTCATAAACATATGTTTTTTTATCAATTATGATATGATGTAATAAAACTTTCCTCAGCGATCTTGGCATTTTTATTTATGTTAGGTAAAAATTAATTTTAAAACTAGTTCATTTACTGCAGTTTTACATTTTAAAGGCTTGACTAAACCACCACTCATGTTTTATTTATTCCATAGTCTGGTTAGCTCGTGCTTGTGATTCGATGACCATTCTGTGTACGTGATTTTTGTGTTCAGGTAATTTATAAAACAATCGCCGCCACAGTTAAAATATACTATTATAATAAATTAAATAAAATAACAGACCTTTCTTGTAATATCAGTACATTATGCCAGGAGTACAGTACATTAGATTTTACAGTAGAGGCGGTATTAGGCGCGCGAGCTCTCAGGGAGTGCGATAAGGATGCCGAGCGTTTACTTAGTATTGTATAAAACGCGTTTCATACGATGATTTTCATAACACTAAAAATGGGCTTAGCTTTTAAAATACGTTATTCCACTGTATTAAAATTACATAGACCGCTCTCTGGATCTTGGTGGAAACAGGCTATTCACTTGCGATTTGTAGTCCCGGAGTGGATGTGGGTGACAGAGTGATTGTGGGAGTGGCAGTATGAGTGGCAGTGGTAAAGGCAGTGGGAGGGTAAGTGGGTGTGGTAGTGAGACTGGTGGAAAGAGTAACGGTCGCTATAGGTGTGGCTGTGGAAGAGGCAGTGGGAGTGGCAGTTGGAGTGGTAGTGAGAGTGGCGGACGAAGTAGCAGTGGTTGTGAAGTGGCTGTGGATTTGGCTGCGGCTTTCACTGTGGCTGTTGGAGTGGCTATGGGTGCGGCTGTGTGTGTGGCTGTCGATGTGGCTGTGGGTGAGTAAGTTGTTGAATTTTACCTATATGAGTTTGATAAGTCCGTCATCAAGTTCAAAGAACATTTTTGCCCCGAGCTTACATACCGTTGGGTAAGAGAAAAGAGAAATAATACTCGTATATGTCATTAAATTTAATAATTTTAACGTATAAATCAATAGGCCATCATTATAAGTCTATTGATATCCCACTGATTCACGCAAGCTTCCTATGTTTATGGGAAAAAGATCTTCCACGCTGATACGATATGGTAAACCTGCCTGCCTGCAGTTTTTTTCTCAGTGAATCGAAATAGGCAGTAAAATATTATTAGGTTTAGAGCTTTTTTGATAGACCTCGTCCAAGAAAGTACTTTCGCGATGCTTATTTCTGCTGCCAAGAAGCATTGTTGCAATGTGTTCTGATCCGAAGAGCGTGATCTCCGGTGTTATCAAACATAGGACATAAAATCCACGCCTCAGGTTGATCGGACCCGATAACTCGTTGAAGCACTCAACATTTCACAAAAGATGTCATTGGCCAAGGCATCTTTTGAGAGATATTGATATCCGGTAGGTATAAGCCCAGGTCGTTATCAATCACTAAAACATCAATTACCTTTAAAACAATCATGAATTCATCAGCTACCGAAAAAATAATAGTCAATTTATACAAATAGCTAGTCGGAGATACCCGGCCCGCACTCCGTACAAATTGTAAGAGCGGTGTCCGATTCTCAAATCAATCAGAGATGTGGAACACTGATGACTGTCATTATACTTAATTTAAATAAGCCATTTACAGAAGATGCACACACCAGCGTTTCTAACGCGCGGTAATGAACCGCAGTATTTATTTTGTTTTATAAAAATCAAATATACTTTTGTGTACATAAAACAAAATAGAAAAAAGAAAACAAAAGTACAAGTATAAATTAAAGCACAAAATAATAAGTTCAAAATACGCGGCTGTTATAAAAATTTAATCAATGAAATAAACAAGCCGATGGACTTTTTATAAGTCTATTAAGTGATTGCCAAATCTACGGTCTTGTACCGCTTAGGTAGCGACACTTATCGGGTTGGTGTTATTGGGATCTACCGACGACGCTGCGTTTTTAACAATAATAATGTTAGTATGAATGATATATATCTACAAAACTAGAACTTTTTTTTTACAGTAATAATTGTCGGATCAAGCGGATGGCACTTCTGATATTAAGTTGGTAATCATCGTTACTAAGTTAAAATCGTTTTATTGCACGAATACAATAATGTTTTGCTGAGATAACACTCAGGAGGATTCTCCCGTCACTTAGGTATACTTAGTTAAGGTTTTTAACTTTGCAACCGTAACGCAGGTAAAAATTATACTTATTAATTATAAAAGCGTAACGTGATTAGTTTTTGAAAGACGTTGACGTAAACTGACGTTGACGTATATGGGGCATTTGAGGAAAACAGCCCGCAGCGTGTCGCTCTGTGTACATTAACCGGAGGCGTGGGTGTTAAGCTTCATGTGCAGTTCATAACACCGGCAATCTCACCCTGCAAACCGGAATTCAGCATTACAACAGTGGTACTTCGACGTACAAATAAGTATGGCGGTAGTATTTCCCCGGACGACCTCTTCCAGAAAAGCTTTATTACTACTACTACTACTACTAAATAAGATAAAAGCCTATAAAACTTTAACGTTGTTAGGCTAACGTAATTAAAAATTTCATTTCATATCATTTCATTCCATTAACTTAAACAGTAGTTCCCAGTAGTTCCCAGTAGTTATGGTTAGAAATAATATGAATAAATATTATTCAAAAATATTATCTTTTGGTGTGCGAAGTTTCTTAGTAAACTATCCATATGACCGATTTGCGCCGCGTACAGTCAAGCTCAAATTGAAAATCTTAAATAATGAATCCACGATTTGTTAAGCTCTTAGTTGGAACTATATTATGATACTCATTTTAAAGAGTGCAATAGAAAAATAGCGCCTTCTTATAAGTAATATTTCTAACTACTTCTTTACTAGTTTCTAGCGATTCTGAACTCTTATAGGCTTTTTTTATTAACGAAAGAACGAGTAAGAAGGTGAGGTCTAGGTTGGAGCACTCTTAGAAAATACCTGTTCGCTCTCGCCTTGAAAATACTCAAGTTATACGTGGCAGGAAACACAGTTGCCGGGAGGGTTTTCCACATCTTAGAGGTACGTATCAGAAACGTAAACCTACGCGTACACGTACGCTACGTAACGCTTTTCTGTAGTGTAACAGGGAAGATTGTGAAGATTCTGACCACACTTACCGAAGTAGAGCCTATAAAAAACCGATAAACAAGCAACACTGCATCGGTTCTGTAAACAAAGTAGTTTCGCTGGTGTCATCGATTTGTCGCCTATAAGTCTCCTGTCGCGACAATCCACCTTATTAATCATAAGGTGGATTGTCTCAGATGTATCTTAAATAGTGAAGCCATAAGTAATAACAGGCAACTCGTTATTTGAAGATGTAGTGTATGTGATTACACTGTCTAGTGTGTTCCTGAGTAATGTGTGTAAATGTTTTCCTATTATAGTATAAAGGATTACGTAAACGATAAAAAAGCTTGGGTGTAAACAATTGCTCTAACCAGGTTGCTTCTTAAATATTTCCTAATGACAATGTGAGATGGTGATAACAAAAAGAACACCCGGCTAAGTTTGTTGTGGGCTTCTTCTTAGACCAGGGCGCGATTGGAACCCTCGTAGCTTTAGTTTTAAGTTTACGATTGTAGTTATCGCCATCACTACTCACTTCTATGTACACATTTTGTATATAATAACGCATCAAAAGTGCCATCTATGTGCCTATTTGAATAAAGATATATTTGACTTTGACTTTGACTTTGAAATGTTACTACGTCAGTATTACCCGAGCCGCAGGCGAGAGCATTGCCGAGCCAGGAACTAGGGGACGCTATCAGCAGATCCTACAGAACACTTTGATCTTCAGTCACTTAGCACCTACTGCTTTTTTAATTAATTATTAAACTTTCCTCAGAATCATAACAGTATGTAACTAATTTATTCGCAAGGCATGAGTAATTATTATAATAGATATTTTAATTGGGAAAAATAAAGTGAGTATAACAACATGACATAATATTATAAAGTACATAATAATTGTACCATAACAATATATCGAGGAGTACATAACAAAAGACCTTAAAATAAGGTACTAATATAAGGTAAATAAAATAGAATAAACTAAAAAAAACTAAACAGTAACCTAAAATAATTATAATATATGAACGAAAAAAAATAAAATTACCCCGACTTTCAATGTACGTTATTCTACTACTAAGCTCGATATGGTACTTCATCGATATATGATGTAATACCTATGTCGATGAAGATGTGAGAAAAAAATGTTATCCGCCTTTTTGTCGCGGCGGCCATTTTAAATCAAGTGTTATGAAACAAAGATCACTTACGATTAATTCACTTTCACACTTGAACAAAATATATTACATCGAAATCGTTTCGTTTGAACGAACGATTGCCACAGGCAGCCAGGCAGACACACACACACACACACATACGCAAACACACACAAACAGGCCCACAATGGAAGGGTTAGAACACAACTTTAAGAACATTATAGAGAACTCTCAGACATGCAGGTTTTCTCACGGTGTTTTCCTTAACTGTTTAAGAAAGTGATATTATAATTGCTTAAAACGCACATAACAAAATTAGAGGGGAGTGCTAAGATTCGAATTCGCCCCCATAAAGTGAAGCCCCGAAGTCTAAACCTACATCGAGGCTATAACCAGCGTCTTCGTCTCAGCGTTATGCTGTAGCAGTAGTTTAATAAGTACGACGTCATTTCAAGTTTTTAACAGAGAGCTTCTAGTAAATCTTATCGTTATAATTGACAATTCATAATTGACAAGTTGTTACTTTTTATAGCATCTTCCATATAAGATGTTACCATAAAAGGGTAGTTCTACGAGGAACAAGTTGCGCTGACTGAAAAACTGTATAAGGTGTTATGCAGACCAACGATTTTCTATTTATGAAGTGGGATAGAAAATACAATTTGGTGGCGTAATTCCTACTACATAATATTGGTGTCGCAATAAATTCCTAATTCCAGTCCGCCTGGCGTTCGGTTTTTAAAACCCCGGTTGTAAACTTTCCTTTTTTCTCCTTCAAAATAGCCTTCAGAATGCAAGTTATCTTTGTATCAAATTTGAGTGGGGTTTAAGTAAATATAATTGAAGTTATTAAACACAGGCAACCGTATACATGATCAAAAATAAAGATTTTTAAACTTAGATTGTCTTAAAAATAATTCAACGGGTACATACCACGATAATATAATGGAATTTGTCCATATTTCGACCCAGCTAGCATGGATGGATTTTTAAGAAGTGAACAATAATATTAGTATGTTATTATAGCATATAACATTTTATCGTACCACTATCCAATATGGTGATTAGCGTTTTTTTTATATCAAATCGTAACTAAACGTTACATCAAGTATTCAATCTTACTTTATCTACATTTGCCTGAATGATAGTCTATCATCTGCACTCAGCCTAAAACATTGAAGATCACTTCAAAGCGATAGCAATATCAATTATAAATGTGCTTTAAGTTATGTTTTTTAACAATGTAGTGGGTACCCATTGAAAAAAGTTGTAACTCAACGCAGTTAAACCTGCGCTCGTGCTGCCTACACAGCTAATATATAGCCAGTAATAAAGCTTTATCTCAATGGTAACAGCATATTGTGTTTTTCATGAAACTCACTCCAATCATAGATCATAAATAACATAATATCCGTTTCGCTTTTACAATAAAATATGTTTTTTTTCTGATTTCCATTTTTAAAAATCTAATTTTGACGGCCGAGTGGCGCAGTGGGCAGCGACCCTGCTTTCTGAGTCCAAGGCCGTGGGTTCGATTCCCACAACTGGAGAGTGTTTGTGTGATGAACATGAATGTTTTTCAGTGTCTGGGTGTTTATCTGTATATTATAATTATTTATGTGTATTATATTCATAAAAAAATATTCATCAGCTGTCTCAGTACCCATAACACAAGCTACGCTTACTTTGGGGCTAGATGGCGATGTGTGTATCGTCGTAGTATATTTATTTATTTATTTATTTTTTTCGATACTGAAATTATTAATGCGAATTTGTCTGTTTGTTTGCGACCTATTTTTGACTAAACCATTGCAATGATCTTGATAAATTTTCGTACATGTATAGCTTGCACGCTGGAATTGTCATAGAATACTTTTGATCCAGAAAAAGCACCAGGAATACGTTCCCAGGAAATTGAAGAACTTAAGCCTTGGGAATCCAAACCAATCTCTACAAGTGTAAAGCTTTTGTGGGACAAAAGCCAGTCAAACGACAAACGAAAGGTTGGTGTGGGGACTTATAAATAGGTAAAAGAGAGACTTATTTGAGTTGGAAAGGGTTTAGCTCTTAAGTTTAAGAAGAAGACGAGTGTTCAGTTTATGAATTAATAATAATAATATGGAGAGAGGAGGCTCCAAAGTGAGGAGGTTACTCTCTGGAGCCCTGACCGCCGGTTGCTTGGGCATTCAAAAGCCCCGCAAGCGGAGGGTGGATGTTTTTTCTTATACATTTTTAATAGTTTTTTTTTTCAAACATTTTTTTCAAGAATTTGGAAAAAAAATGAAAATCTAAAAATTATTGTAAGTAATAATAGTAAAGCTTTATTTATACCATCTAAATTATAAAAAAAAAAAAATCGTACAAACTACTTGTTTAAGTTCCTTGTTATTGTGATTTTCAATAAATTCTTAACTTAATGTTTGTATGTTAGTCCTTATGTTAAATGGATCCCAAGGATGGGGGAAATACTCTTCAATATCTTTCCACACTTTTCTGTCTTGGGCAGCATTCATCCACTCTGCCCCAGCAATGTGGATTATTTCGTCAGCCTTTTACAACCTGGGTGGGCAGATTTATATCATCAGCCTTTTACAACCTGGGGATGGGATGGGATGGAAGACCCATTTTGCTAAAATAGTTTTTCTAAGCACAGTTTATGAATTACCTAGTCAAAACATTTGTCAACGGACGTGTACGGAGGAATCTTTTGAGTTCATGAACCTTCAAAAACTGTGATTTACATTATATGTGTATGGTTAATAAATAAATAATTTAAATATGAAGAAGCTTTTGTTTGCGGTTGTACCTCTCTTGCCCAAGAATAATCATGTAATAACGGCAGGCTACTATAGATACTTAGGTAGATATTGTGCAGTGATATGAGACAAATCACAAAAAATTACACTAATAGGTAAATCAAATGGCATTATGCATAAGTAGGTATTTTAAAATGGCTTCGCAATACAAAAGTTGTATAAGAAGAGAGAGAAGAATTTTCATGTCTTTGTCAGTAAAGTGGTAAAGCCGCTAAGATCGGAGAAAATCCAAGAATAATAGAATCTGGTGCCTCTACCTTTAACCAAAGCGCTCTCCGCTTCGCTAAGGTAGTCGCCAAAAATTTTACATCAAGTTATTTAATTGATATTACTTGATTTACCGGCGTAGGTCTTTAATACCGTGATGAGACGTACCTTTTTTGCTATACAGCGAAAACAATGTCAGCGTCGTGGATACATTAGTATCCGGAACATTAAGCTGAGTCAGAATCTTTTTATTGGCACGACACATCATAGACTTAAACTATTAACAATTAGGTATTCAATTTTAAGTTACTCCGTATGTAAGTCTGTTTGTGATGTTCTGGTAAATAAACGTATTTTATTATATTCCATTCTAAAATTTTAGACGCATACAGTGGCTTGCATAATAAGAATTATTAAAAGCCTACCCTTAAGTATTTATTATTCATACTGGAGATTTTCTTCATTTTATATCATCAGCATAACCTGTGCATATCCTCTAAGACGCACGCTACTGGACGCATAACACACCGTTGGGAGATCAACTAGTACGTTTAAACATTATGCATATTATATGATTTCCCAACAAACATATCGCCAATAAAATAAATATCGCCTTTCGGCTTTTTCTAGTTTAGCTAAGTTAAATAAAAGATGTATCGCCAAAGTGTTATAGAGCCTTCCACATATAAAATATTTCATAAGTAAAATAAAATTGATAGTCCGTGACGTCACTTGTAGGAGTAGATAGTGCGGTCAGTGACCTCGACCTGCATTTATAAAACAATAAACTCTCAGTAGGTACGGATACGCTTTTTTCTGTGTGGTTAATGCGATTACGTTTATTGGAGCTTTAAGTGGTAATTGTCTCATAAATACGCTTTGTTCATACGTGATTTCCTATCGTTGATTGTCTATGATGACACAGAATTCTGGCTGTTGAGAATGCTTATCACATAAGGTGTTGGGTCGGATTTGGGTCAATGCATACTAATATTATAAGCCGTCTACTAAAGAAACAACCTCTGCAGGTTGTTTGTTTAGTAAACGCGTGTGAAACCGCGGCGAGAGGTTGCTAATGTTTAAAAGCTGAGCCTTGTAGTTTTATGTATGTTCAATATTATATATTTATTATATATAACTTATAGTACACACCAAACAGAAGATCTGTACTTACTGAACTACGTACGTTTCGCTCCCCAAAATATACTAAATACATCTCCAGTGTGCAGGCATATGTTTCACATTTCATCCAGATCAGTGCAGTAGTTGAGCGGCCGTAGGTAACAAAAAAACGAACACACAAACTGACAAACTTTCGCATTTATAATATTCATCATCATCAACAGTCTACTGGACACACAGCTGGACTAAATGCCTCTATCAACGGGATAGTTTGCCAATAATCCCCAAGCTTGATGCACCACGCAGTTATAGCACAGAGATCGCAGCTACCCGTTCTCCGTTATATTCCTTTAGTCGCGTCGTACGACGACCGCGAAAAGAGGAAGGGTGGTAAACTTTACTCTGATCTGCTGTCATCACACGGCATATACATATAATATTCATCTTCATCATCATGATATAAACTCTTTGCTGGCCCACAGGGCACGGGTCTCCTCCCACAATGAGAAGGGGTTAAGGCCGTAGTCCACCACGCTAACCCGGTGGACACAACACGCCTTTGAGAACATTGACGGCCGATTGGCGCAGTGGGCAGCGACCCTGCTTTCTGAGTCCAAGGCCGTGGGTTCGATTCCCACTGCTGGAAAATGTTTGTGTGATGAACATGAATGTTTTTCAGTGTCTGGGTGTTTATATGTATATTATAAGTATTTATGTAAATTTTTCATTAAAAAAAAATATTCATCAGTTATCTTAGTACCCATAACACAGGCTACGCTTACTTTGGGACTAGATGGCGGTGTGTGTATTGTCATAATAAATAAATAATAAATAGTTTATTTTTTTTCCAAATTTTTACAGTTTTAACAAGATTGCAAGTTTGGAACCTTCTTTTAGATGTAGTAGTACTACACCTGTATCAGAAGACTCATAGTATATTAATTTATTATTTATTTAGCATTATGGGGAACTCTTAAGCAGGTTTCCTCACCATGTTGTCATTCACGCAAGCATGTGAAATTTTAATTGCTTAAAACGCACATAACTTAGAAAAGCTAGAGATGTGTGCTGGGACTCGAACGTGGCTCCCCGAAAGTGATGTCGAAGTCCTACCCACTGGGCGTCTTCTTCTTCTGTTTCTGGGCCGTTTCCGCACTTGATTGGTCTGACACCATCCGTTGTACGTAACCCCTGATGCGGCTCCGCACTGGATCACTCCAGCCAGCCGAGCTCATTCCAGAAGCTTAGCAGGCCGCCCAGGTCGCCGAGTGCTTCTTGTAGTGTTGCGAGTTGGCCTGCTACTCCGTTGCATTGGATCATTACGTGTTTCGGTGTTCCGTCTCCGTGCATGCTCTGCAGAGGGGACTGTCAGTTAAACCTAAAATGGAAAGGTGTTTGTTTAGTAGGTCATACCTACAACTGACCTTAGTTTAACCCGACTTAGTTGCAGTACCCACTGGGCTATCACCACCCCTAAAATTCATATAATATTAGTCCGAAATAAATACTGGGTCCCATTTGGACTAGTCCGCAAATAAGAATGTTAAACCATAAGTGACCATAAAGGATATAAATCCTGAGATATGAAATGTATAATGTTGCAATGGTTCACAACACAACCAAATATATCGGATTATATATGTGTTTATTTTAAAACCAAAACAAAAGCCACGCCTAGCTATTATAATTTCGAGGCGTGATAAATCCTTGACCGAGTGCTGGGGGCATTAACCTCTGTTATGAAATCGTGCGCATCGTTTTGCTCCTAATTTGCGGGCTACCGATCGTGATATATATTTATAGGAAATTAGACGAGGTTCCGTATTTTTACTAGTTGCGACCGGAATCTCCCACGAGAAAGTTCAGATTTGAGTTCAGTTAAAACTGTAGGCTTTCACATACTATATCGATTCGGAATTTAAAAGTGAACTTTATTTATTTATTATTTATTTATTTAGTCAATCTTCCCATCTTCTTTATGTCAATTGCTGCTGCTATTTTGATTCAAAAATCTCTTTCAAAGTCTTTTCCACTCCAGAAACTCCATTCTGTTTTTTTGGCGGTTTCTGGTGCGAGGCTTTGGCCGTGGCTAGTTCCCACCCTTCCGAAAGAGACGTGCCACTAAGCGATTTAGTCTTCCGTGGCGATGTCGCGTAGAAACCTATTAGGGACATAACTACCATTCTCCCTAACCTAACAGGTTAGCCCGCTACCATCTTATACTGCATCATAACCACCAGGTGAGATTGTCAAGGGCTAACTGGAGCATCCAGAAACACTCACCTTTCCAAGCGCAATATATACTATTAATACGGATCGTACAAGTCGCGTGTGATATATAAAAAAAAACTACGACAATACAAACATCGCCATCTAGCACCAAAGTAGACGTAGCTTGTGTTATTGGTACTAAGATAGCTGATGAATATTTTTCATGAATATCATACAAATAAATACTAATAATATACAGATAAATTGCAATTCACTAAAAAATATTAATGTTCACCACACAAATATTTTTCCAGTTGTGGGAATCGAACCCACGGACGCAGAAAGCAGGGTCGCTGCCCAATGCGCCAACCGGCTGTTTAAAATATACAGCATTGCGATGCACAAGAGTGGAATTAGTTCAGTTTACGCAGACAAACACTCCTGCATAGTGTTGTTTGATTTTCGCCGACCAGTTTGTTGTTTGAGCACCTTGCTCTTACAACACTGAACATTATTCCCGATATTTAAGGCTGAGGAATTTGTTGCTAATGCAATTAAATCCAAAACTGTCTTAAAATAACAAAATATAAAAAGAAAACTTCCAAATTCAAAATTCATTTATTTCATGTGGGACTAATATAAGCACTTTTGAGACTTCAAGTATGTCGGTTTTGACGGCCGATTGGCGCAGTGGGCAGCAACCTTGCTTTCTGAGTCCAAGGCTATGGGTTTGATTCCCACAACTGGAAAATGTTTGTGTGATTAACATGAATGTTTTACAGTGTCTGGGTGTTTATATGTACAGTATAAGTATTTATGTATGTTATTTATCAGGCATCTTAGTACCCATAACACAAGCTACGCTTACTTTGGGGCTAGATGGCGATGTGTGTATTGTCGTAGTATATTTATTTATGTTTGTACCCTGCAACCAGTTCGGAAGGCAGATTCTATCGAGAAGAAACTGAGGAGAAACTATTCAATAGTATTATAGTAACCTCGATGGATTAAATGTATTTTGAATTCTTTAAAACAAAGGCTACTTTTTTTTTAAAAAGCGAGAAGTTACCATGGTGCTTTCGGGATAAATGTCCATTCTCCAGGATGCAAGCCAAATACACCGTGATATTTTTATCGTCGCACATCACACAACAGTCTAAGATGGTAGCGGGCTAATCTGATAAGGTTACGGCATGTAAAACTCATACTCTCAAAAGGTTTCTACGTGTTATCGCACCTCTTTGAAGGTCTGTAGGAGTAAATTAAGAAAAAGAGAAAAAATAAATTCAGAAATCATGATTTTTTTTTAAGTTAGCCCTTGACTGCGATCTCACCTAGTTGTAAGTGATTATGCAGTCTAAGATGGTAGCGGACTAACGAGTTAGGGAGTATGGTAGTCATACCACTAATAGGTTTCCACGCGACATCGCACCTGAACACTAAATCGCTTAGCGGCACGTCTTTGTCGGTAGGGTGGTAACTACACGGCCAAAGCCTCCCACCAGACCAGACCAGAGGAAATTCAGAAATTATAAATTCCCGAATTGCCTCTGCCAGGAATCGAACCCGGGACCTCGTTTTGAACTTCACAGCGCTCACCGTTGCGCCAAGAAGGTCGCCCTTTCTCTGTTTTTCTCTGCCGGGGATCGAATCCAAGACCTCACAGCGCTTACCACTACGTCAGGGAAATAAACAAGATAACCAAGAATTCGACTAAAAATCCAATCTTGGCATTCTATCAAATATATGACTACGATATAACACAGAAATATGGTGGTTCCTTGCCAAATATTATAACACCTTTACACAAACTAATATTTTACAATATCAATTCACCATAAGTTTATTATCAAGATATTAGAATAATAACATAAATTTGAAATTGCAATCGCAATTGATGAACAATTTGGCTCGTAAGCGGGACCTTGAAGTCTGGTAGCTATGCCAAGTCTTAATAGGGCTGTCCCCTAGTTGTAAAGAGGCACAGTTTCTAGCGCATTAATATGTTTAGCTATAGACAAAAAAGCCAGAAAAGTGCGAGATGGACTTGCGATTGTGTACAATCGCAAGTCCATCTCGCACTTTTCTGGCGATCTGATCTGATCTGATCTGATCCTGAGAGAGGATCTTTAATAATATTATAATAGGAACGATTTTTTTTTTGGTTGTTTGTATTCAATAGGCTGCGATAGTACTGGACCGATAATAACCATTTCTTCGCCAAAAGAAAGTGAAACTAAAAAGATGTAACACAGACTATAATTTATAATTTTATAATTTTTATTAGTGTTTTACCTACACTTGGAGAGTCGTTCAAATCCTGTCGGTTCCGAAAATTTTTATATGATTTTTAAATTTATAAAATTGACTATAATTTATTTAAAAAAAATAGAGATCCTTGAGATAAACGCAACAATGTAACCCAAAGTTGCAAAATTTTTCGTATGAAATTCATTATTTGGCGTGCCCTGAGAGAACCATTACTGGTTCATAAAAAGTACGAAGTATGAAGACCTAAACCTAACTCTAGGATCTAATTTTTTCTGTTGCAATAAACGACCGCAATTGATTGTCAAAGTCAAAAATATCTTTATTAAAGTAGGGCCTTTTGATACGCACATTACATGAGGAGTACATGGTAGTGAGATGAAGGCGTTAACCATATTCGTAAACTTAGAGCTAAAGATACGAGGGTTCCCAAACGCGTCCTGGTCTAAGAAGAAGCCAACAATAAACTTAGCCGGGTGTTTTTTTTTTATTGAATTTAAAGCGCCGCCGCACCACACAGCTGACACTCTGTATAGGATGCGTCTTAAGCAAACTATTTATTTATATTTCATTGCTATTCCAAAATAGCATGGAGGTTTGCGTAAGCAATTTGAAAACAAATAGATGCAAAGTAGAGCGGTTCCATAACTGCTTCCCTGGTTATATTCTAAACGCGTTGATTATTTTCTATCATCTAGAGATAGCCGTGAACTTGGCTGGCGACCAGGAACCGAGGAATCTGACGCTAATGACCAGTATCCGCTTGGTGACAAACGTTTTCATGGTTAAAACTCTCCGTCATTATACGGAAATAATAAATTGGTTTTGCCTAGTGTGTCATGCCAGGAACTGTCTCGTTGGTGCTGTGGTTTTAATATTTTACTATGGATCACAAGACCGTGGGTTTTATTCCCGGGGCTAGCCGAAATTTTTACTTAGAACTGACGGACCCAGCAGCTGGCCCAACTGATGGGGTAAGTTTTTTTTTTCCACTACAAGTTAACCCTTGACTGCAATCTCACCTGGTGGTAAGTGATAATGCTGTCTTAGATGGTAGTGGGTTAACCTGTTAGGGAGTATGGTAGTCATACCTCTAATAAGTTTCGCTATATGGTAGCCCAGTGGGTAGGAGCTTGAATTTACTTTCGGGAGGCCGAGTTTGAATCCCAGCACCCATTTCTAACTTTTCTGAGATATGTGTGTTTTTTTTGTAATTAAAATATCGCTTGCTTCATCGGTGAGGGAAACCATCGTGAAGAAACCTGCATGCCTGAGAATTCTCGACAATGTTCTCAAAGGTGTGTGGAGTCCACCAATCCGCACTGGGCCAGCGTGGTGGCCTACGGCCTTAACCCCTTCCCATCGCGGGAGTAGACCCGTGCCCTGTAGTAGGCCGGTAATGGGTTGATATGATGATGATGATATATGATACCTCTAACTTTTCGGAGCTACGAGTTTTTAGTGTATGCAAATTATAAAAATATAAAAAGCAATGTGTCATCTCTTGTTTCGAATGTGTCTCATTGTAATATGGACCTTTGAAAAAGTAGATCGAAACTGCAACGTTTCCTCCTAGATGACGCTACAGTCGCTATAAGACTGATGTGAAAGGCATATAATAATTTCGGCATCGACGGTAGCAGAGCCGCAGCGTAATTGGTGAAAGCGCTCAGGCCGCGATTGCCCGAGGGTCGAAGGTTCAAATCCTGTCGGTTCCGAAAATTTTTATATGCATTTTAAATTTATAAAATTATTGTATGCAATTTAATAACATTTGCGTCAAATGTGAAGGAAAACATCGTGAGAAAACCTGCACGCCCGAGAGTTCTCCATGATGTTCTCAAGAGCATGTGAAGTCCAATCCGCACTCGGCCAGCGAGTTGGACTACGGCCTAAATACTTATCATTTTGAGAAAAACCGCGCCTTGTATAACTACAAGGCAGGTTATATGGCAGGTTTCATAATTATAAAAGTTAAAAAATACCGAAGTGATTAATGTAGGTACAGCACTTACCCAGTTAGAGCAATTAAATAAATAAATAAATAAATAAATAACTATACTACGACCACACACACATCGCCATCTAGCCCCAAAGTAAGCGTAGCTTGTGTTATGGAAACTAAGATGAGTGATGAATATTTTTATGAATAATATACATAAATACTTATAATATACAGATAAACACCCAGATACTGGAAAACACTTATGTTCATCACACAAACATTTTCCAGTTGTGGGAATCGAACCCACGGCCTTATTATTCAAATCATGATGATATTGAAGTTTTGTTTAGGCCTTTGATTACGTTTGTCACCAGACTCATTAATTTCACTGATATCTCATTTCTGTGCACTATGTTTTTAATGTTAAAATAATAATGTGTGACTAAGTACTTAGAATTATTTTTTTAATTTTGAAATTTGTATCTTGCTAACTTAAAGTAAAATAAAGAAAAGAAGGATTTAATGAAAAGGTTTTAAATTTAAAATCCTATTATTGAGTGTCAACTCCGGCAAACGAATAAACGTATAATATACGATCGGATCGAGTCGATTCTATCCATGAATCACTGACAAGCGGGCGCTGAGCGTTGTTGGAAGAGATAAATGCGTTGACAGTTTTTTCTGGGAATTATTTTTCGTCGAAATGATGCCCGGCCTGCCCAGATAGTGTTACGGGAAAACTGTGCTTTATTTTGTTATGATCTGTTAATATATAATATAATATAATATATTATTGTTTATTTATTAATCCAGTCTTACTAGTATTATATATTTTACAGCCGATTAGCGCAGTGGGCAGTGACCTTGCTATGCGAATCAAGGGTTCGATTCCCATTACTAGACAATGTATGTGAGATGAACATTAATGTTTTTCAGTATCTGAGTGTTTATCTGTATTTATTTATAAAAATATTCATCAGTCATCTTAGTACCCATAACACAAGCTACGCTTACTTTGGGGCTAGATGGCGATGTGTATTGTCGTAGTATATTTTGTACTCTATCATTTATTGATTTTAATTTTTTTTTAATTCTTAATAATGCTTGAAAAAAAAAACTTAAACAGTTATAAGAAAAAACACCTACCCTCCGCTTGCGGGGCTTTTGAATGCCCTAGCAACAGGCGGTGAGGAACCTCCTCACAATACACGCTGTTTCTAGGACTACTGCCTTCTGTATCCGAACCTTCATCCAACAACCAAGCGAAAGCTTCTTAAGATGTTGGTCAAAGCTTTTCGCGAGAAGACCGTTGACTGAAAAGACGATCGGAACGGATCGGATTCAACATTCCACATGGCGGTATCTCAGCAAAGTCCAAGTATTTATAAATTCCAGTACATTTATATATGAATGTGCAAAGTGTAATTTCATACAAGTAAACACTTATAGCTAACACAAATGCATTTACCATTGATGTGGTAAATGCAGTCTGAGGTAGGATAGGCGAGGTTTCCACGTGATCAATTAGCGGTAGAGCCAATCGTTCGGAAGATAGCTGGTTAGTGAGCGGTGGAATAGTCTACTGGTTTTAATGCGGGCTTCGGTTACATTATACTCATTGTTGATTAGATCTTATTTTATCCTACTAATATTATGAACGTGAAAAGATGTATGGACGTTTGTAGTCCTTCAAATATAGATAATACCCAAAGCAGTAGCAGGCACAGGGTTTTTCAACAGGGTAGACAAAGAAGAAAGATGGCGTAAAATAGAACAGTCCTTCTCATAAACGAGCTATAGGAACAATGTTTACAACAAACAATAAACTACCAGTTTATATCTTGGAGATGTCTCTGAAAAGTTCAAAGTTTGTTTTAAACGTAAGCTTATAGAAAAGTCCTATTATAGTAGGTATTAAGGACTACGTCAAAGATAAAAATGTTTGACTGTAAATTATTGCTCTAACCAGGTTTCTTCTTTAATAGTTTTAAATGACAATGTGAGATGGTGATAACAAATAAAATAACAACCGGCTAAGTTTGCTGTGGGCTTCTTCTTAGAACAGGGCGCGTTTGGAACCATCTTAGCTTTAGTTTTTAGTTTACGAATTTAGTTATCGCCATCAACTCACTTCTGTGCCATATTTTACATGTAATGTGCGTACATTACATGTAATATGCCATCTATGTGCCTATTTGAATAAAGAAATATTTGGCTTTGAAATTAATGAATGAATGAATACAATTTTATTGTATTGAAAAAAAGTAGACACATAGAGCAAGAGAGTTCATTATCGCTACATAGCGATTTCTTCCAAGCAACTAGAGACGCAAAAGGAAAAACATAGGAAAGAGGGAGGTGGTACAATAATTGAAATATTTAAACATTAGACAAATATATTAATATGAAAACGTTAAATCAATGTTTCAAAGAATTAACTTGAAAAATATATTTTGTACAAACTTTCATCCCCCATTAAATCCTCTTAGGGTTGGAATTTTGAAAAAAACCTTTCTGGGTGGACGCCTACATTATAATAACTATCTGTGTGCAAAATTTCAGTCCGATCCGTCTAGTGGTTAGAGCTGTGCATTGATAGATCAGTCTGTCAGTCGCCGTTGCCTTTTATATATACAGATAACTATAATTTGTAGAACAATGTTGGGTAGGCAGTGCTTTTGCGCATGAAGTGAACGCTACTGACCTTAAGTAAACAAATAAGTTACTATTTACCCCGTAAATCCATGGTGAATTTTAACTTGATGAGCTACAATAGCTGTAGCTATAGTTTGCCATAACATCGCCTCGAAATTTGATTTATACCTACTATTATCATAAACGAAAAGTTTGTCAAGCTTTTAAGCAAACACTTCCGAACGGATTAGTCAGAAATTTAGAATGGAGGTAGATTATAATCTGGATGAACATTTATGCTTCTTTTTACCCCAGAATAATCATTGTTTCCCGCGCGATTTTTTTAAACCGAATTTCTCGTCGATTATCTAAGACTATAGCTGTAATTTGTCATAGTTTTCCATATCAAACTTGCTCGTTTCAGATTTATAAAAGCTGCGCCACGGGGTTTTCCCCGCGATGAACAAGTCTGTACACGTAACTGCATTAAAAAAATTATCTCTGGTCACCGTGTTTGTAGTACTACAATTTGTATGTATATTTGATAGGTATGAGAATAGGTTGTTAGCAGGTAAATTTCCTACCGCTAAGTGATTAGGGTGTCCCGACCCTATCAAAAAAATTTTTTTTATTTATTTTCTTTTTTTTTTTCTGTTTTGTTTTTAAGAAATACCTATAACCCAACTGGACCCAACAGGTGACTCTGCTGTCGATGTTTTACCAGATTAAGATGTCTTATTTAATCTGCCGCAAATTTTAATTATAATATTTTAATTTGTTGATTGACACCTGTTTGTGTTATTTATGACATCAACGCTATTAACACAGGATTCGCTTCGATATTTTGTTGGCATCTCTGGCGTATTAGTGAGCGGTGCCATCTTGTAAGTAGGAGGTCCCGGATTCGATCAGCGGCAGGGGAAATTTCAGAATTTATCATTGTCTGGCCTGGTCTATTGGGAGGCTCTGTCGTCGGCTAGTCACTACCATAGAAAAAGTAGCGCGCTCAGTCATTTTTTTGTTCCGAGTGTTTTATATTTGTTTTATATATATTTACATTTCGCGGGAATAGTACAGAATTGAATTCTGTACTATTCCCGCGAAATGTAAATTAATATTGAGTACTGAGCATGGCATAACTTATAAAAGTGATTAGAATATACTTAATACCTATATTACGATGTTTGTGTCGACATAAAATACCATAATAAAGTTTATTTGAATAAACACAAGTTCCACTTTAACTTTGTAGTTCCACAAACGTCCTTTCTACTTTCTTAGAAATAAACTGTAAAAATATCCATTTCGAAATTCAAAAGATCGTTAAGTCGTTCATAATTATTTTCTAACACTTCAAACGATTTAACGAAACGAAATATATATAAATCTGTAGAGATATATTTTAACAAACAATTTCTAAACTGAACACTTGAAAAATACTAAGGCCACCCACAGACCGCAGACTTTTGATTGTTTATTGTTTAGTCGAAAATATATAATATCATCGAAAGGTGCCTGAACGCGTTCATCTTCGTCTTGTCGCTTCTTATATTGCAAACACAATATTTAAAAAACTCATTTACTTCTCTTGACATCTCTTATCGGACTTTGGTAACCATAAGGGCTGATGGGACATTATCAGCTACATCCCTAATCTGTAACTTTATACGTAACCTGCATTGGAGCAGCATTAAGATTCTAATGCTCGTTTTCACTAACAGCGGACAAGGCAATGCCTAAGTAAGTAACGCCTAATCAAAGAAGATTCCTAGGCATACATTTACCTTGTACAAATGGATTTCACCAGGCAACTATTGGCAACATATTGTCTATGTTTCTTGACACAAGGATGTCGTATTTTGTGTTTGTATATTTTTCATTTTTGTATGAGTTCGTGAAACGATATTTTCCCTAGAAATCTACTAAGCTAAATTTAATATAACTGTGAGATAGTGATAAAAAAACCTGCTGTTGGTTCTGGGCTCTTTTTACGAATGTAGTTATTACCATCACCTCCCAATAATGGTATGTACATATATATATATATATATATATAAAGCGTTTATATATATATATGTTAGACGGCCCATTGGCGCAGTTTGCAGCGACCCTGCTTTCTGAGTCAAAGGCCGTGGGTTCGATTCCCACGACTGGAAAATGTTTGTGTGATGAACATGATTGTTTTTCAGTGTCTGGGTGTTTATCTGTATATTATAAGTATTTTATGTATATTATTCATAAAAATATTCATCAGTCATCGTAGTACCCATAACACAAGCTACGCTTACTTTGGGGCTTGATGGCGATGTGTGTATTGTCGTAGTATATTTATTTATTTATTATTTATTATTATTTATTTATATGTATAAACGCTTCATAAGTGCCTGTGATATGTCTACATAATAAGAAACTTTTTGAAATTGAATATGAATTTAATGCTCAGAAACATAATTTATGTGAAAATTGAGAGCCAAGTTCCATATGAAGAATACGTGTGGTGGTCGGAGTCACTGAAAAAAAAATTGAGATCTAAAAGGTCTGCCTATGCTAAACTCTGAAGGTGAAAATAACAATCGATGGCTTTATGGAAGGATAAGGAATAAAAAATCGATGCATAGTCTCGAGTTTGTAAATGCCCTAAGAACTCAAAAGAGCGTGACAGACAGGAGGGGTTTTCAAAGGCTTCCGTTTATCCAGCGTCCGATACCTTTCACGAAATAACGAGGTTATTTAATTATAAAGCGATGATCAGATTAAAAATACAGTTTGTGGCCACCGCCAGCTACCAGATCTGCACGAATCGACAAAAGCTATAGAAATCGTCTAACTCCTTTCAATGATTTCTTTCACGGAACGTTTTTAGCATTGGGCATTAAAAATATCGAATTAAAATATTTTTACATTTATACATAACCTGTTGTGATCATTATCAAAGCATTAGGGACCAATTCAGAACACTTCACGCGCCTTCGAGAACTTGTGGAGAACTCTCAGGCATGCAGTTTTCCTCACGATGTTTTCCTTTAAATTTAAAGAAAGTCATATTGGATTGCTTAAAACGCACATAACTCTGAAATTACATTTCACCTGACCTGTGTGCCGGGGAACTGTCTTCCCGAATCTATTTATAGAGCCCAAATAAAACAAGAATATTCGAGTCAACTCAGCCACGGCTATTTATTTCTTACAGAAGACTAAAGATGAGAATAAGTTCTAAGATATGAAAGAAGAAGACCTACGCAGTAATATTATGATATTATGAGTACGTTTCTATAAACGTACTTACCAGAAAATCAAAATATTTTTAAACCCCGTTTTTTATAAGTTTGACGGGTCTGTGTTTGCGTATTTGTCTGTGGCATTATTTTTCCCGAACAAATGTTTTTTTTGTTTGAAAGCTGGATAAGTCGGGAGTGTTCTTGATGGAAATCTGTCCAAGATGGCCGCCACCACAGCTAAATTGCATTTAATTTCTCAAGAAGTCAGCAAACGAAGTAAAAGCGCTCGCGGGTGAGGTAACGCGGTGAGTCATGGTATATTGTGTAGTTTGATATCATTTATCAGATGAAAGTTTGTATATGTTAGTACATTAATAAATAATAAATAGTAATTATTATTTGCAAGCAACATTGTAAAAGGATGGTGCAATGTCGTTTACGCGTCCTAAGATGTTTCGTTTCGACATGAAATATAAATGGGTAGATACATTTCGATAAACTTTCTTAGTAGTGTGACACGGTAATGCCATACTTATTGTTTGTTACATATAAGTTACATAATAAAGATGAGCTTAGTTTATTTTGTTCATAAACAGTATGAAAATGGCATATAATAATAAAACGACAATAGTAATAATAAAATATCTTGACACCCGTCAATTTAACTATAAAAAAAAAACTTGTGTGTACTATGTACACGCGTTAGAAGTTATGCTTCGTAACAAGATAAACATCTTTTCAAAAATTGTATCTTTAGTTTGTAGAAAAAAACGACACTAACAATAGAAAACAGGTATTTGATACATTGAAAGTTTTACTATAACGTGTTATCTAGTTGAAAAAAGTTTATCTAAATATCACAAAACAAAATATTCCTACATAATTAAAGAAATGGATACACTAAATCGGACAACAAAGTTTCACTCAACATTAAAGTTTGAAATTCTTGTACAATTGAATCCATTAAATCACGGGAATGAGCCCGCAGACTTTGACAATTGAAAGTTTACACTGTCAAACTTTATAGCTAACTTCAGGGTGTCGGTTTTTTGCGTGCGCGCATCGTAAAAATTTACTCTCATAATTTTTCCATAACGCACCGAAAGAAGTATAACTTCAAAAAAACAGTTAAAATACCTTCAAGCTTTTCAATTTCTGATTCATCAAAGTATTAATATGAAATCCTTAAATCCAAACGAAGCGTGGGAAATCCGTCTAATGACTGAAACTAGGTCACACGTCCGTCATATTCAAATTAGTCTAGCTCTTGCAAAAGGGTTTCTTTCATACCGGCACGGTTCAACCGAGAGGCATCCGACATGAAACAGTCATCAAAGCACACACGTCTATATAATCTAGAACATTAAACACCCATATATTTATTATAACCATAAATCGGTCTACATGCTCCGAGGTGCATCGCTGAACCGCGGGCAAAGTGCACTGCACTTAAATCCAAAACTGCCAATCCAATTTTAACCGTAAAACTATTTAGAAAAAGCTTACAATCGCTTGTAGGTAACAATGTTTTAATGGCATTTCGATTGTAGGGAAGGTATCGGTGATCATATTCTGGAATGTACCTTAATGCGTCTAAATAAATCACATTTTTCGACGCTATCACGATATCCTTCTCAATTTTATAGCTACAGTGGGAACTTTGATAATGCACGCAGCGTTTTGGATGGTAGAGTCGATTTTTGGGTGGGATTGTTGGTTGACTTAGGTCATTTTGGAATAGGAAATATGAAAATTGACCTCAGCTGTGGCGTCCCCGTAAATATTTGCGTCGGACGCGGTTCTCGGCAACCAGTAAAGGATTAGAGATGAAACGTCTGAATTTTGAAGATGTGTTTGATTTTGTTAAAGCTAGACTGAAATATAGTGCAGTTGTTTGCAGGGATTTAGATGGCAAGTTTCCTTGACAAATTGACATTGTTTTTGAAGAGGTGATGTTTGTGAAGTTTTTTCGAGAGCAGATTTTTCCGCTCGAAATGTTTCGGAGAAAACTTTGTTCTTATAATTGAATCTTGGACATATTTTCATTTTATTTCTTTTTGTTAAATCTGTGCTTTGAATAATGTTGACAATTTAATATTTTAATTAATTATTCAGTGATAGTAGGATGGACGGGTACTTAAAGGCCGGAGAAAAGGTGAAGAGTAAAATTGGACCGCCCAATTACAAATTAATTGACCATAGAAAGTTACTGTTGAATTCCATACTTTATTACTCTTTTACTATAAAACACACCTATCAACACTTTTATACACAAGAGCATAAAGTTGTATTCATAATCATATTTTAAGTATTCGTTACCTTTTTACATATTAAATATATGTAAAAAGGTAACGAATACTTAAAACTAATAAAAGGTAGATATTACAAAAAATCTAAATTAAAAGATTAGGTAGGCCTAGTTTATAAGCACTTTAGAAATGTAAATACGCTTTTATACTATGACTCCCATGGTAATTTTGGACCTGCCAATGCATAAGTTTAAAGAATGTGTTAAAACACATTTATTAATAATATATATAATAATACGAGCAAGGTTATTATAAAATTGATGAATTTCTTAATGACAAGGTTGCTTGGAAGCATCCGGCTTCGCTTTCATCTCTCAGAAGATAGAAAAATAAATTTTAAAATGTATAATGTAAATTTTTGATGTTGGAAAAGAGTAACTACTGAGTTTCTTGCCGGCTTCTTCTCGGTAGAATCTGTCTTCCGAACCGGTGGTAGAGTCACTACACACAGACAGAATTGACGTTTCAAAAGTGCTTATATTAGGCCAACTTGAAATAAATAAATATTGAATTTTTAAATTTTTGAATTTAAAGTCAGTCCGTCTGCAGTGACTCTACCACTGGTTTCAAAAGCAGATTCTAGCGAGAAGAGCCGGCAAGAAACTTACCAGATTTAAAGGAATATTTCTTTTACAATATATACCTACCTGTTTATGGTAGTTTAATTAAGCCAACGTCTATATATTTTCTACATCTTTCTTACTAGGATAACTAGCCATAACAAAACCCATATATTGTATCCTTAACCAAACTATACCTACCAGAGAAAATTCTGAAATTATAAGTTCTCAGATTGCCCTGCCCAGAATCAAACCTGGGACTTTCAACTAGTAAGACGACAGCGCACTCGCCTATACCAGGAACGTATATGCGACTTAGTAGTAGTCTATAGAGCTTTTGGCAAAAGAGCTCGTCCGGGGCGTCGTCCTATTGCCATACATATTCTTGGTGCATATTTCTGCGGCTATCAGCATTCCTGTGGTTGCCAGTGTAACTACTGGCATATGGGGCTTAACACGTACGCCTCATGTTAAGCCCCATGTAAAAGGAAGGCGGTGGGACTCATAAAAGGGCATAGATCCTTAAACAGACACCTTTCCATTATAGGTGTCACCGACAGCCCTCATTGCAGAGCATACATGGAGGCAGATGAAACATCTACGCACGTGATGCTGGAGTGCACGGGCGTGACAGAGCAACGCGAGATCTACCTGGGATCACCAGCCACTATCCCAGAAGTCCTCAGCAACCTGGGCGGTATGCTGGGATTCTGGAATGAGCTTGGATGGCTGGAGTAGCGAGCAACAGCGGGAAAATTCTACGTACAAGAAGCGAAGCGCTTACGTGCGGAAACTGCCCAGAGAGAAGAAGAAGAAGAAGAAGCTCCATTTGCCAGTAGTTACGCCGGCAACCGGCAAAACATAGGCCGCGTTCTTTTCATCAATTAAGTTAGTATGTCTAAGACTAGGACTAATAAAAAAAACCTTCTGTGTTTCTTCGTGATTTTAAGGACAAACCAACCAACGCACTTTTGCATATTATAATATAAGTATGGATTGTTTGTATGAACGGTTCGTACAGCTAGTTTACACGGAACATGAACCCGCTCGGATATGCCCGATGCAAGGTGATTTTGAAATCGCATGCAGGCGCAATGTAAACATTGCGAAATAAAATAAACACCGCCTGTTTACGACGTCCAAATATACTTGTTACTATACTATATTACGTACGTACTGTATGTGACTACCTCGTTGGTTTGGTGGTTCAATCCACGGGTCGGGTTAATAGTATTGGGTTTTTCTATACAGCTTTACTCAGCGAAAGCTGGAAAATCTGTGCGGTTTGATTGATAATACAATGTTTAAGGGAATTACGAATTACTGTTGAATGGTACATAAGTATATTTCATAAGGAATCACCCTGTAAAAATATGAAATATGAAAGCTTATTTATTTTCTTATACAAATATAATTCAAAACATTCTTAGTGTTTACTTAAGTCAACCCTATTGAAGATAAAAGACCGACACGTGCATAGTACCTACGCTGCGCGACCCGTACCTAATGAAGTGACAGGAGTCACTTGATTTTACTTTGATGTTAGGGCTGTATCTGATAACTTTTAATAAAAACTATGGCAATGGTTTACTCAAAAACTTTAAGCGTTTCAATTTTACAGATCATTCTCAATATAATGTTTCTCAAAAAGCCTTTGAAATATTATTTAGGTTTTCATTTACGCGGTGTATAATTTCTTCAATTTTGAAACCCCGCACCAGATCTTCCGCTCTGTTTCACTCCGACACCATAGCATCCTTAGGATATGTTTACTTTATAATATAATAAAATAAATATATAAAGCCAGTATCGCCAGTTTCTATCTTCTATCCAATATATCTATCTGCTATCTTGAAACGCTTAGTACCAGCCCGGAGCACCGAAATTAGCGATGATGCAAAACCGTGCCTCGGAGAGCACGTTAAGCTGTCCAGATCTCTTTCCGGTAGTGTGGAGACTGAGACTGAGTGCACCTGCGCTTGCGCACATACTCGGGCACAATAATATTTCCTGCTTAGTTGAAAAATCTCTTTGGAGGTTGACAACGGTGGCTGAAATCGATCAGTGAAACTGTGTATGTGTTGGCCTGCAAGTTCAATTAAAGATTATAACCGGAGTTCTATTTTTGAAATTGGCCAATGGGCGTAAGTTAATGTAGTTTCTGTTAAAATAGAGTCAGAAAATATAATGAATACACTTTTATTGCATACCAAACAAACAATTAAAATAAAATTTGAATAACACAACACAGCGTATACAGTTTGGCGACCTTATCGCTATATAGCGATCTCTTCCAGGCAACAAAATGTGGCGTAGAAAACCCAAGTACAGAAAAGAGGTAGGTGGTGCATATAAACACTTATAAATGGGTTAGGACAAAACATGATAGTACTCGTTAAAACCCGCCAAACCAATATAGAGCAGCGTGGTGCATCTATGATCTCAAAGCCTCTCTCCAAGAGCACGCCTATTCCCCGCATTGGGATATTAAAAAGGCTGGGGATGTTCAAAAATACAAGATCAGATTCTTTATTTATTTTTAACTCTCTACGGCAACACCACGACGCCACCGAACCACTTTAAATATACTTTCTATTCCACTTCAAGTTAGCCCGTGACTGCCATGTCCCCTGTGATAAGTAAAAAAGCATTCTAAGATGCGGGCTAATCTGTTTGAGGTATTGCAGTTATATCAAATCACAATAGGTTTCTTCGTGGTAATATACAGGTACGCTTAACGTCACATGTTTATCGGTAGGGTGATCTAGCCACGGCCGAAGCCTCCCAGCAGAGAATGATGTGAAAAATATTTAAGCTCAAATTACAGATAGGTTTTGAATCGGTGCGGCATCGAAGTGTCTGCGAAGGTTGAAGTTCAACGCTCTATTCGTAGGCGGCGCTCGGCAACGGTATATCAAGTGAATAAACTGAGCTCGGTACTCCACTCAAGGTTTTATCTTGAACTACACGAGAATCGACCTTTTTTTTCCTCATCTCTGCAATCCATACTAATATTATTAATGCAAAAATGTTTGTTTGTTTGTTCCTACTTTACGCCCTAATTAAGCAATCAATCGACTTGATTTTTGGTAAAGATATAATTGTAAGGAAGGACAGTGATATAGGCTATTTTTTTCCCAGGAAAAACAACTATTCTAATGGGACTATTTAAAAACCGTAATAAACGCGTGCACCAGCTATTCAAAAGATAATTTATACTGCGATAAGAAATTCAAAAAAAATTACTTGTACCTTTTGGTAACCATTTTCGGGATGAGTTTCATTTTAAAATGCCACTGTTAAATCTCTCGAACTCTATGCTATCCTGGTAGTAATCTTCTTAGAAATTAAAATATCTTGAATATTAATTAGCCTATTAACGTCTCACTGTTGGGAACTGGTCTTTTCAAATAAACGATAATATAGTAATATTTTTGAAGTAAAACTTCTCTATTGAGTAACTCAGATTTTTTTCTGACGGAAGTAACGCTTTCGTCAGATGTCTGTGTAGTTTCCGCTATTTAAAAATAATAATTTGGATTGGTCGTAAGTATATGTCATATACTCCACTTCTTGACTTAAACGCCAGCTAGTGGCAAATATCGTAATCAATTAGTATTATTTATTTCCTATATTTTCAAACAGATCAATTGCGAATAGCAGTGAAAAATAAATGATATAGAACATCAATGAAATAATGAATGTTAAATGAAATAGCGGAGTCCCAGGACATTCTACTCTTTTATCAATAAAAAATAATAATCGCGCGTAAAAGTTACACGCACATTACATTTTTTTTCGGACGTTTGTGCATATGGTGTAATAATAATAATAATAAATTCTTTATTGCACACACAAAAACAAAATACAAAGAAACACATTTACAAAAATAATAAAAAAAAAAAAAAAACTAGTTTAGGTGTGCAAAGGCGGTCTTATCGCTAAAGCGATCTCTCCCAGACAACCTTTGGCGATAGTAGTTTTTGGAAGGAACGGGTTGGTGCGGCAATAAAAATTTCTACCTACATAAAATATTGCAAACTAAACTACTTTTTTTTTAATTAAATTATTTTTTTACTACTAAACTAGTATGTTAATTGGTAAACTGTGTTTTAGTCCTTTCTCAATTTTCCAGGTTAACACACACGAGAGCAATATAATTAAAAGAGATGTTGCAATAATGCAAAAAAAAATCTTATTAAGAAATAAGAGCTTATGGATTTTTCCATTTCAAAACAAACACACATTTCAAACAAACACATAAAAAGTAAGCCAAAGAATACAGATAAAGTCTGTGATGACTAGGATTTCCTGTGTCGTGGAAGTATTTACAATTTGATAAACTATTTTTTATTTTGTTTTTACGAATCGCCCCGTAAGTCCTTTTTTCTATGGGAGAGCAAGCTGTTCTACAGCAATGGGACTTCTATAATGCTGATGATACAGAAGATCATATTTTTCCTACAACAATATAAGCCTTTACAATAATTGTTGACAATACTATTCCACGTGACGATAATCTGGTGAAACCTGAGAAGGAAAAAGTATCTGAATACTTTGACCTAGCTCACGAGATTACCGCGATGTGGAGTGTTGAGTCGACCGTTATTGTACCGATCGTCGATTCAGTCAATGGTCTTCTCGCAAAAGCTTCGATCAACATCTTAAGAAGCTTACGCTTGGTTGTTGGTGGATCAAGGGTCGGATACAGAAGGCAGTCTTTCAAACGGCGCGCATTGTGAGGAGGTTCCTCACTTTGGAGCCCTTGCTTGGGCATTCAAAAGCCCAACAAGCGGAGGGTGGATGTTTTTTCTTATAAATTTTTAATAGTTTAGTTTTTTATTAAAAAAAAAACAATAAATGATTGTAGAATTTGTATTAGTAACTAGACGATTACTACCAGGGTAGTATGAAGAACAAGAGATTTAACAATAGGATTTAAAAATCAAACTCAGCTGGAAACCCGCACAAGGGGCTGGTGTGTTCGTGTGATTGACGTGTGTGTTTGTTTGTTAATTGGCCAAATTCTGAAACGTCACGCGAGCCCGTAACGTAGACGGCTGGAGTGTGCTTCACTAGTATTATATCGTTCGGGCTTAATTATTTATTTTATATACTTGCTTATTTGTATGTGTTCTTGTTATATTGTTTCGAAATGTGTGCTATTAGTTTATTACCTTTTTTTTTGCGACTTGCAATGGGATTGTAATTAATAGAGACTGTTAAAAGAGAAGGAGAGAGGGATTCTGGAGAGTCGTGGTACTACCACCATAAACAAACCAATAGTAGTGGTAGAGATTCTTGCGACCGAGCTCGTACTACCTTTGATTAGAAATTTGTCATAGTGTATTCTTTTAGTCAATCCCTTCATATGATACCTATATAAAGTGGGTTGTGAAAAAATATGTAATCCGCCATTTTGTAAGAAATTTACTACATATTTACATTTACTAAATGATTAATGTATTCGATATAAACTACAAAAAAAACTGCGTACAAATATATCTAAATATAAAAGCTAAGTCGCAATACCAGCTCTTGTGTTCTAAAATTTTATAAGTTTGCCTGTAGAAATAAAAGTTGAATAGTTGAATATAATTCACTCATTTGACGGCCGACTGGCGCAGTGGGCAGCGACCCTGCTTTCTGAGTCCAAGGCCGTGGGTTCGATTCCCACAACTGGAAAATGTTTGTGTGATGAGCATTAAGTGTTTTTCAGTGTCTGGGTGTTTATATGTATTTTCTAAGTATTTATGTATATATAATTCATAAAAATATTCATCAGTCATCTTAGTACCCATAACACAAGCTACGCTTACTTTGGGGCTAGATGGCTATGTGTGTATTGTCGTAGTATATTTATTTATTTATTTATTTATAATTCATCATCATCATCATCAGCACATCAACCTATACCGGCTCATATAAGGGGTTAAGGCCGCCACGCTGGCCCAGTACAGATTGGTGGACTCCACACACCCAGTGGCGTGCATAGAGGTATGCACAGGGTATACAGATGATATAAAATGAAGAAAGTCTCCAGTATTAGTTATAAATTCTTGAGGGTAGATTTTATAAAACTTGCAATGCCTATCCTTAAGTTTTTTATAGCTCGTACTGGAGATTTTCTTCATTTTAAAACATCTGCATACCCTGTGCATACCGTCTATGCACGCCACTGCACACACTTTTGAGAACATTATGGAGAACTCTCAGGCTTGCAGGTTTCCTCACGATGTTTTCCTTCACCGTTGAAGCAAGTGATATTTTAATTACTTAATACGCACATTACTTAGAAAAGTTAGAGGTGCGGGCTGGGATTCGAACTCGGCCCCCCGAAAGCGAAGTCGAGCTCCTTCCCAATGCGCTATTACCGCTTTTAGTCTTCACATCGTGGTATATCCAGTTACCGTGTTGGCGCAGTGGGTAGCAACCCTGCTTTCTGAGTCCGTGGCTTCGATTCCCACAACTGGAAAATGTTTGTGTGATGAATATGGCAGTTATTCAGTGTCTTGGTGTTTATCTATATATTATAAGTAATTTTGTGTTTTATATTCATAAAAATATTCATCAGCTATCTTAGTACTCGTAACACAAGTTTCGCTTACTTTGGGGCTAGATGGCGACGTGTGTATTGTCGTTGTATATATATATATATATTTGTAGTAAATAGGTTTTAATTTTGATATTTCCCCGGAATCGAAACTTACGTGTGTGAAACTTATTACTTAAGCTTATGGTAGAGTCACTACAAACAGACAAACTTGACGTTTCAAAAGTGCTTATAAACAACTGGACCTACTTGAAATAAATGAATTTTGAATACAAATGTAATGACAAATGTAACATACCATCCATTAGAAGTCCTCTATGTCGGATCGATATAACTAGATTTGCGAGTCGCCGTTAATGATCACAGCACAACATTATATGCTATGTGATTCAATCGCTTTTGCAATACCTATTCAATTTGCGCCAACATGTTAATTTATGTTATTCCACTCTCACTGAACTGGATTATTAACTTGTGTAAAATTTGAAATGAAGGTTTTGAAGCTTTTATCTATCGCTACTTCCCTATCCCTACTAATATTATAAATATGAATGTAAGTTTTTTTGTTACGCTTTCACGCAAAAACTACTTAACCGATCCTCATGAAACTTCGTACACATATTCTTGGAAGTGTTAGAAGTAATATAGAATACTTTTTATCCCGATAATAAGCTCGGTTCCTTTGGGAGAGGGGATGAGTGTTTGACGATTTTACACCATAACTCCGACAAATTATAACCGATTTAAATAATTATTTTTTTAATATAGAGGTTATAATATGTGTATAATTTTGCCCAAACTGTGGTTGGAGATAGAGGACAGAACCCCTCAGCGGACAGCAGCAAACCCCTCATTTAAGGCTTAGCGATACTGAATACTTTAATTTTTTTTCGAACTACACCTATATTGATCGCCACATCAAAAAACAAAATCAAACGCATACGAAGTCGCGGGCAACAGCTTTATATATATCTAATTATATCTATCTTTATCACGATTATACCCAGCCTATGAATGTCCCACCACTGGGACTCTTCTTTCAGTGGCGAGTAGGATATAGAGTCTTGATCGTCCGCACTGCTCCACTGCGGCCTTCAACGAAACACGTAGGTGGACGTTCCTAGTTACCAAAAAAAACGGAAAATGTCTTGGGAGTAAACTGAATAGGTACCTAGCAATTATGAATATCTTGACATGAAAGTTTATAATTTAAAAAAAAATGCAAAACGTTTAAATTTTTTTTTTAATTTATTTGTTCGGAACCGACAGGATTTGAACCTGCGACTCTCTTTCAATCGCGATGAAGCTATGGCTCTCATTTTACCAGTGCCAAAATTAATACACCTATGCCCTCTTTATTAGTCTTATAGCGAATTTAGCGCCATCTTTTAGGAAACATTGCAGTTTTAAGCAATTAAAATCACTCGCTTCAAAGGTGAAGGGAAACATCGTGAGGAAACCTGTATGCCTGAGAGTTCTCCATAATGTTCTCAAATGCGGTTGGTGTCCACCAATCCACACTGAGCCATCGTGGTGGACTAAGCCCTTCTCATTGTGGGAGAAGATCCTTGCAGCGGGCCAGTAATCGTTCATTACGATGATGATGATGTATAATATTTTGTATAATATCCTAACCTGACCACTAAAGATTGAGCTTAGAAAAACCTAATCATCCGGAAGCTCTTATCAATATTAGTACAAAGGGCTCAGTTAATTGAAATTGAACCTCCCCGTTTGTTTTTCTTACCTTAAATCAATCATTGTTAACCTGATCGTGAAAGAGTGCTTGCCACTTCAAAAGATCAAGAAAAACCATTGATATGAAAAACCAAAGACATTCAGGGCCCTATAAACAAACCTCGTAATACTGTAAGACTTGAGCGTTGAATTTTTTAGTTTTACAAATACATAAACGTGGAAAAGTTATTCAGTGTTTTGTCATGCTTCAAAAACAAAAATTGTCAGCTGAATAACTTTTCCAAGTTTATTTGTAAGGCTATGAAAAACGATGCTTCTGGCTAATATAAAACGAACAAATGTGCAGTAACATATTTTTAACATGATTTAGTCGTAGCTAGTTAACTTTTATTAACTTTTAAACGTCAAAAAATGCAAAACCAAACTGCATGAGAATCTGTTCTGGTATTAATGGTCACGCATTAGAACTGACACGTTTCAGACAGTACGAGTATATCGTTTGTCTCGAAGCTTCATAATTGTAATTTTAATGCTTAAGCTTCATAATTTTAATTTCAAGCAGACTATGCAACTTTTCAATTTTAGTATATTAAGTTATAAAAATTAACATATCAAAAATAAATCAATAGCACTATCATTAAAGTCAAAATCAAATATTTATTTATTCAAATAGGCACATGGATGGCACTTTTGATGCGTACATTACATGTAAAATATGACATAGAAGTTTATGGCGATAACTAAATTCGTCAACTTAAAACTAAAGCTACGAGGGTTCCAAACGCGCCCTGGTCTAAGAAGAAGCTCACATCAAACTGAGCCGGTTGTTATTAGTTTCTGTTATCGCCATCTTACATTGTCATTTAAAACTATTAAAGAAGCAACCTGGTTAGAGCAATAATTTACACCCAAGCATTTTTATCGTTGACGTAGTCCTTAATACTATAATAGGCTTTCTATAAGCTTATGGGTACCAATCCATCATTTACTGAAATAAACAGTTCAATTGCAAATAATATTAACTTAATGCATTATAATTATCTATGTTCGACTCTTTGAATTATAAAATATACATTTATCATCGTTTTATATACTTATAACTTTATCCGGATTTTTTTGCAAAACCATTTATATTTCCTTTGTCCACTTCATGCATCTTATGTTCACTATCACAATTTATGGTACATAAATAAAAAAATATATATGAATAATGTTACTAGTGACTATTCTTCGTATTACTCTTTGCGAAAGGTATATCTTATGTTTAGTATATCAATGGGCATAAACCGTATCGTTGGCAGGTGAAATAAGAAAAATCATTCAGAAAATTCCCGGAAAACCTGTGAGCACTCGAAAAATATCTCCAAAGAAATTTGAGTCTTATACTCGATAATATAAAGATTAAAATGCCACCGAGACATTTCGGAGTATATAATAGTGGACTGTATAGAAGGACGATACCACATTAGCACGCAATAAGACTTACTGCAAGTAACTCCTTGAATAGAATCGAATTCAATTTCCTAAATAAATTGTAGCAAATGATAGTGCAGTGCCAACCTTTTATTCTTAAACTGTTTAGTATTTTTTATTTAAAATTACGAATGAATCAAAAACGGTGATAGCGCATTGGGTAGGAGCGCGACTTCACTTTTGGGGGGCCGAGTTCGAATCCCAGCTCGCAACTCTAACTATTCTAAGTTATTTGAGTTTTAAGTAATTAAAATATCACTTGCTTCAACGGTGAAGGAAATCATCGCGAGGAAACCTGCATGCCTAAGAGTTCTACATTATGTTCTCAAAGGTGTGTGGAGTCCACCAATCCACAGTGGGACTGCGTGGTGGACTACGGCCTTAACCCCTTCTCATTGTAGTAGGAGACCCGTGCTCTATAACGGGCCGGTAATCGTTTGATGATGATGATGATGACAGATGATTTAAAACACAATGTAAATGATCATATTATATTAATTTAAATCGAGAAAAAAAGAAAAGTAGCCATTACTTTTGCTCCTCCTCAATATAATTATTTCCTACCTCGATGGTGGGCGCCGGGTTAGTAACTATTTACATAAATAAATAAATAAATATACTACGACAATACACACACCGCCATCTAGCCCCAAAGTAAGCGCTGCTTGTGTTAGGGTGCTAAGATGACTGATGAATATTTTTTCAATGAATAATATACATAAATACTGATAAAATATATATAAACACTCAGACACTGAAAAACATTCCTGTTCATTACACAAACATTATCCAGTTGTGGGAATCGAACCACGGCCTTCGACTCAGAAAGCAGGGTTGTTGCCCACTGCGCCAATCGGCCGTCTTGATACATTTCTACCGCGCAATTGCAAATTATGGAACAATCTACCATCTGATGTTTTTCCTTAAAAAATACAATCTAGGGTTATTCAAGGGGCGGATAAACAAATTCCTTAAAAACCGGCAACGCATCGGTGGCTCCTCTGGTGCTGCAGATGTTTATGGGGGGCGTTTAACATCAGGTGACCCACTTGCTCGTTTGCCCGCTATTAATAAAAAAAAATATATATCATATCATTTTATTTTGAATGCTACACACCTGACGATGTTATAAATTGTCCAAAAACTACAATAGTGTTAACCCTAAGTATTATTATTTCAAAGACATTCTATTTTACTATAAAACTAAGCCAAAATTTTAATAATTCTAAGGCTGATCACTAATTCAATAAGTTTTAAGTTCTATGTGGAGATCGATAGAGAGGTAAATTTTCCGTTTGGACAAATAAGTACCGAGGCTACGAGAAGTAAACGAATTACTGCGACAAGACAGTCTTGCTCCCAGTCTCACCGCAAGTCGAGGCCTAGTATCCGCTAAAGAGGTTTCTAAAGAACACATTGTAACATCAAAGGGATGCGTTACAAAGGCCGTCAACAGTAATTTGTCATTCCACTCTGTGGTTTTACTCCATTTTTACTTAAATATGCAC
The DNA here is from genome assembly GCF_905163445.1 of Pararge aegeria. NCBI lineage: Eukaryota > Metazoa > Arthropoda > Insecta > Lepidoptera > Nymphalidae > Pararge > Pararge aegeria. The sequence goes on along the minus strand of NC_053200.1, from coordinate 1,648,431 downwards.
CCGTGTTGTATTGCTTCGATAACTTCCGAGAAACCAATTCTCATTATTGCTGCCATAGATATTACCACTGTAATTTCATTGAAAATTACTATCACTATATTATATTACTTCTATCTACATCATCATTCTAATTAATACCATACATATGTACATGTTATTAATGTTTAGGTAAATGTGTCTGATTGTTTTATAATCGAACTGAAGGAAAAGGGTGGATATTTTATGTTCGACTGTGGCTATTTTTATCGGACTCAAACCGTTGAAAACTCTGAGGAAAAAGATGAAAAATTTGAAGTCTTATGAAGGCTGGTCACTGTGAAAAGACGCACAGTTAATTCGCAACCTGATGAAGGAATTATCTATACTAATATTATCGAGAGGAAAAACTTTTTGTCTTTAGTAGGCACCGAAAGTACTGGACCGATTTTTACCATTTCTTAGCTAAAAGAAAGCTTAATAATCACATAGTCATAGTCTAATTCAAAATTTCTTTATTCATGTAGGCCTATCACAGGCACTTATAATGCGTTCATACATATAATATGTTAACATAAGTAAGGTAGTAAGGGAATAAGGGGATGGTGATAACTTCGTTCGCCAACTTAAACCTAAAGCTACGAGGGTTCCAAACGCGCCCTGGTCTAAGAAGAGCCCACAACAAACTAAGCGGGGTATTTTTTTTTGTTATCACCATCTCACAGTTAATTTATATTAAGTTACAGCAATTCACACCCAAGCTAATAGGATTTTTCTAGTAACATAGGCTATAATTTATTTTCAAAAAAATTGGAGATCCTTAAGTAACTCAAAGTACGTACGTATTATATGATTTAAGTCCTTTTTCATCATCTTCATCATCAACCCATCATCGGCCCACTACAGCCCGTTTCCTCTCAGAATGAGAAGGGTATAGGCCGTAGTCCACCAAGCTGGCCAAGCGCGTATTGGTAGACTTCACACGCCGTTGAGGACATTATGGAGAACTCTTCCTCACGATGTTACCCTTCACCATTTTAAGCTAAAATAACTTTATGATAGGGCTGGGAACTTGGCCCACCGAAAAAGAAACCGAAGCACTTACTAACCTATCATCGTTCCTCTGTATTACATCACTTAAAAGAAAGAAAAAAATATTTTTAATGTAAGGCCGCCTATTTTGTTCTGCTTCTATTTTTATGTTTCTTTTTTTTTAGTGTATAATTCTTCATGTGGTGTACAAATAAAGAATAATAATAATAATAATAACCGCCTTACTACAAGTACACACCGGTGCCGGTACTCGAGCGCGACTATGTCCGGCTCTATTGGGACCGGTCTATTATTACCGACAGGACGATCATGGCTAATAAGCCAGATATTGTGATAATGGACCGGGCGCAGTCAAGGGTGTTTTTGGTGGACATCACGATTCCGTATGACGAGAACCTCGTAAGAGCTGAGACCGAGAAAAAACGTAAATGTCGATCTAGCTCACGAGGTAACCGCCATATGGCACGTGGAGTCCTCTAAAATCTTCGCTATAGTTATATCTGCAAATGGTTTAATCCTAGTTAGCCTAGCACACCACCTAAGGCGACTGGGGTTCCGTGGCAATTCACTGGCAGCCAAGATACAGAAAGTGGCTAGGATAGTCCGCCGATTCCTGTCCAGATATCTTATACCAGATGACACCACGGAAATGGCTAGCCGTCCACTGACAACATTTAAATATTATAATTAACGAATAGACTACGCTAAAGTTTATATAAGTAACAAAAGAAAACAAACAAAAAAAGGAAAACCTGAATATCAGTTTAGTTTATGTACCTTTTGGAGTAGAAACTTTGGGACAGTAGGGTCCGAAGGCACGAGCTCTTTTTGAAGAATTGTCAAAAAGGGTTACCGAATCTACCGGTGATCCTGAAGCGGGCAGTTACCTTGGCCAAAGAATTAGTTTGGCCATCCAAAGAGGCAATGCTGCCAGCATCTTAGGAACTGTGCCTCGCTGCGGTGGTTTCGAAGACGATTTAGATTTTATTTAGTTTCAAATAGTTTATTTTAGGTTAAAAAAGGAAAAGAATAAATAAAAAAACAGTAATAAAATGAATACAACTAAAATAACTAAATAAACCAACTAGTATAAAAATAATGACATAAAACTTACACGAATTAATTTTATTAAATAAAAGATTAAAACGTACAAATATCTATAAATAATTAAGGTACACAGTGTAAAAGGTAGACACTAGGCTATCACTGCTTGTGAATTACAACAACCGTGTTAAAATTATTTTAAAAGCATAAATTCTCATCTTATTCACTTAACTACAATGCAGTATAACATATGAGACATACATGGATAGACCAAGAAAGTTATAACTAATTATTGTTCCGGCCATATTATTCCGTATGACGGCGTTAAGAACATTCACACTGCACAATTCTGTATTTTGACCCCATAGTTATCAATTTTTTCCCGCGACTTCTATCGCGTGACAATTTTGTTCTGCCTATTTTATTATCTGCACCACCACTATGCAAAAAACATTGATCTTTTTCTCTGTGACACATTATAAAAAACAATTACATTAAAACCGTTAAGTTTTCCGGCATAAAAAGTAGCCTATTTCTTAATCCCAATAGTAAACATTGTAAACTTATGTTGAAAAAGAGCAATCTGCTGAGTTTACTTGAGTTTCTCGGGCGTACTTGAAATAAAAAAAAATTGAATTTTGAATCCAGGCTATAATCTATCTCCATTTCAAAATTCAGTCAATTTGTGTCAGTAGTTTTTGCATGAAAGAGTAACAAACATCTATCCTTCCATCCATCCATACAAACTTGCTTTTTTATAATATAAAATAAATAAATATACTATGACAATACACACATCGCCATCCAGCCCCAAACTAAGTGTAGGTTGTGTTAAGTGTGCTAAGATGACTGATGAATATTTTAATGATTATTATAAATAAATACTTATTCTATACATGTACACACCCAGACACTGAAAACCATTCATGTTCATCACACAAATATTTTCCAGTTGTGGGAATCGAACCCACGGCCTTGCACTCAGAAAGCAGGGTAGCTGTCCATTGCCCCACTGGCTGGCCTACTCGTAATTTAAAGTAGGATTGACTAAGTATTAAAACACTGTCGATACTTACAAATAGTAATATGCAAGAGTTTTATAAAATAGTATTAAACTTTAAAATCTAGTTTCGAGTTGATACAGAACGCTGATTTACCGTCCGGGCCGTACGTTACCCTCTGGGCGTCACTGACCTCTCTCACAGCAAGGTGAAGGTGACTCGGCATTTGGGAGCCAAGGCTGTGTCATAGTGCCAACGCCAACTAGAATATGTGACGTCATAAAATATAAATCTAGACACATTATATTTTAACCGCGACGGAATTGTATATGCGTTTGACATGTATGTATTAGGTATGTGTGTGCGTGATTTGAAAGCGGTTTTCGTTATTTATTTCATTCGTCTACAATATTGGATAGAAGCAGGCGTTACTTTTCGGATGAATCTTAACAATAAGTCATTTTAAAGTCAACGTCTCTGAAGGATGCTCCGCTGTCGGAGCGAAACTTGCGTATAGAGTTCATTGACGGAGATCTGTTTGGCGTGGAGTATAAGGATGAAAGAAATTATAAATTACACAGTGCAGATTCTTCTGCTTCTCACGGAGTAAAGAAAATTAAGCTTTATTACCATAGTATAAGTTTACAAGTTAATCCTTGACTGCAATCTCTGGTGGTAAGATAAATAAATAAATATACAACGATAATATACGCTACAAATATATAAGCGGTAATAGTGCATAGGGTGGGAGCTCGACTTCACTTGCCGGAGTCCGAGTTCGGATCCCAGCACGCACCTCTAACTTTTCTTAGTTATGTGCGTTTTGAGTAATTAAAATATCACTTGCTTAAACGGTGAAGGAAAACATCGTGAGGAAACCTGCATGCCTGAGAGATCTACATAATGTTCTCAAAGGTGTGTGGAGTCCGCCAATCCGTGCATGGCCAGCGTGGTGAACTACGGCCTTAACTCTTTCTCATTCTGGGAGGAGACCAGTTCTCTGTAGTGGGCCGGTAAAGGATTCATGTGATAATAATGACGAATAGCCACATCGCCATGTAGCCCGAAAGTTATGGGTACTAAGATGACTGATAAATATATTTATGAGTAATTTATATATATAGTTATAATATACAGATAACCACCCAGCCACTGAAAACCATTCATGTTCATCACACAGTTTACAGTTGTGGGAATCGAACCCACAGCCTTGGACTCAGAAAGTAGCGTCGCTGCCTACTGCGTCAATCGGCTGTCATGATAGCGGGCTAACCTTTTAGGGATTACTGTAAAATTATACCCTAATTTCTACGCGGAATCGTATAAAATATCTCTCTAACGCTTAGCACGGTATGGTGGTCCCTAGCCCCGATCAGGCAAGAGAAAGTTCAGAAATTAGTAAATTCCCAAATATAAAAAAAAATAAGTAAATGCCGCTTCCGGGGATCGTGTTTACATCCTCCTACTTATAACTCAAAAACGTCAAACAAACGTCAACAGTATTCATATTAAAAAAAAATGATATATGTAATCGAAGATTGTATCAATTATTGACTGGCGATAAATCATTTTCCGTATTGGTTAACTAAAAACTAAAGAAAGCTACATGGATTGCATACGGTTGAGCAAATTTAGGTTGTGTAGTATAAATCTTAAGTAGAAGAATAATTATATTCTATGTAAATATGTATAATATGTAAAACCAAACTGGCGCGTAACGCTTTAGAGAATTAAATTGTAAAATTTGTAAAACTCAATAAAACACTATGAGTCTAGCGCGTCAATATCCAAATGAAAGCGCTGTCTTTACTTACATTATAAATGAAGGAGTATGTTGATTGGTTTGTAAACACAAATCATGTTTTCATTAAAAAAACAAAAAATATATATTAAAAACTATAACATAATAATAAGCTATAACGACGACAAAACAATAGAATACATTGGTTTTGATACTAAATCCTTTGTTTTTGGAATTTAGTTCTCTACATAATAAAAATATATTAGGTACAGCTAACTATTGTACTGCACAGTGATTGTACAGTTAATCAATTCAAAAAATAATTATTGAAAACACAATAACCAAAACAATACACGAAATAAACTTTTCAAGAGGTCAACATAACGTCGATGACGCGAAATCACAAAATGTTATCCTTCCAAAAACTCAAATACGCTCAATACTCGATATATATATATGATACAGTCTAGTATATACAAAGTATATGTGTATACATTTAATCACTAGTCTGGCGCAATTCGTCACCGAATTTTTCCCCTTTTTCCGTTCACCCATAAGTTTTTCCCCTTCCAAGAAGTCCAACGCGCCTATGTCACAGCCAAGTATATACAATGTATAAGTGTTTTAATGTGTATATATTACTCAAGTTGCTGTACTAAGCGTCGCTAGTCTGGCGTCATCACGAGCATGACGAGATCATGGCTAACGACAACCCATAAATTTTCCCCTACCAAAAAGTCAAACTAGTATATCATACATTTGAGTGTATACAATGTATACATTTTTAAATATGTATATGTTGTAGTAGTCTTCCGCAATTCGTCAAGAGAATGACGTACTTGTCGGTGACGCAAATCCATAAGTATTTCCGCTACCAAAAAGTCAAACTAGCATATCATACATTTGAGTATAAATAATGTATAAGTATTCAATTGTGTATACATTTAGACAGATTGCTGACATATAGACTAATGAGCATCGCAAGGCTGGCTCAATACGTCACGTGCATGGCGTGGTAATCGGTGACGGGACTCACAAGTGTTTTTCCCATACAAAAAGTCATACTATAAGCATAGCTTGTGATATAGCTTTTGAATATTTTTAAGAATATAATTTACATAAATACTTAAAATATACAGATAAATTTACACTGAAAAACATTAATGTTCATCACACAAAAAATTTCCAGTTACGGGAATCGAATCCACGGCCTTGGACTCACAAAGCAGGGTCGCTGCCCATTCGTCTGTCTAATATTAATTTCCTTCTCGCCTTATTTATATAAAAATGCCAATAGCTGACGTAACATTATGGAATTATGGATTGTTCATAAAGAGTGAACCCAAGTCACCCCTTATATAACCCCAATTAGCGTACAATACCCCCCCAAAAAGGCATTGACCTTTCGAAACAAGGTGAAGGTGACTTAGGCTATCGAGAGTCCAAGTAACGCCTAATCTAGATAGATACGATGTTAGCTACTATACAAACGCGTGCAGAACAAATAAATAAATTTGAATTGTTAGTCTTTCATTTTCAAATTACACGTAAAGATATTATATGCCCGTATAAGATTACTTTAATAAGAAACGTAACGAATTTAAAAGTTCTTTAAAATAATTGGATTTATTTAATCAACAATGCAACAAATTTATTCATAAACAAAAATAAAAGTAATTAAAATCTAAAACTTCTTCGAAACCATCGCAGCGAGGCAAAGTTCTTATAATTATAGTATTCGAATTACGAATTGCGCAACATTTAATAATATCTGAATATTAAAATTTTTTGTATTATTCACTATTTAAATCATGAAAATATTTTACTATGAGTTTTTTTTTGAGAACATACAAATTATACTTTATTATCCCCTTTTAATGTTTCCCGCAAATAAAATCATTGCATTTGATTGCAAAAATAACGTTCGAATTTTGCACATTTTTGTTTTGAGTATCTCTTTCATGCTACGAGCTTATTTAACCAATCATTCCATAAGCCATGTTACATAGAATTCGTCAAATACAAACCGCGCCATACCATAGAATAGAATAGAAAAACTTTATTGCACCACAACACAATAGGAAAAACACAAGGAAAACAGTAATAGTACTTAGTTCTAAGGTGCAAAGGCGACCTTATAGCTAAAAGTGATCTTTTGAAGGCAACCTAAGCGTGCGAAGGCGAGTGCGTTTTATGGCTCATTATTTTTTTATCACACGCAAATATCTTATATCTTAACTGCAAAATATAACTTAAACTATACGAAAAAGTTTTTTTTTAACGAAAAATTCGTAAAGTTTCCATATAGTTTCCAAAGGTTACAACGTTGCTAACATCGATTAGAACTGTAGCTATCATTTTAATTATGAAACCAAACTTAATTTGCTATACTCCGCGAAAAACTGGAGCATCTGTGTGGTGTTATTTATAATTTCTTCAATCCTTATACTCCACACCAAACAGATCTTTGGCAATGTACCCTCTACGCACGTTTCGCTCCGAACCAGAGCATCCTCAGGAGATTTTGATTTTACAATTAATAATTTATGGATTGCCGCAAAGTAACACCTGTTTCTATCCAATATCATTTTTATGTTGTTGGTCGTCGGCATTATCACTAATAAGTAATTATTATCAAGGAAACCCACCAACCCGTAATAGAGCAGCGTGGCGGGTCATTGCTCTAACTCGCTCTCTCCTACAACACACTGGTCTATCCAGTGTGTTACAGCGGGATATTTATAAGCTCAGAATGATGTTTATAATCATGTTAAGGGTTTAAAAAGCTCTGCGAGGTACGAGGGTGGGCTACCAATTGCCTAACTCCTGGACGGGTAGAGAATATTATTATTTTCACAATATATATATATTGTGAAAATAATAATATTCTGTACCTGTATAATATCTGTATATATAATAATGCTTTAAATTTTGATTTTGTTTATTATTTACCTCTTTGATGATTTTGTATTTCTCGATGTAAATAAGTTTGTTTTAATGAAAAATAACTTTTGTTTGTTTATATATTATATTCTATGTTATTGTTCTTTTTATAAAATGATTATTTTGTTATTGTTATTGTTTAGTTGCGAGGATTCAGTGACGACGAAGATAATGGGGCTGGCTGAAAACCAGTGCTGCGCGTTTTAGTTTGCAGCTATACTGAGCCAGCTCCTTTGTCACACATTTTTTTTTTAATTTTTATACTTTAACAATTATTTTATTTCACAAATGTAACATTTTACACAAATGTGTGACAATAAATACGATTTTTCTTTCTTTTCTTTTCTTTCTTAAAATGCATTCCATAGAAAAACGTAGACAAGTGACAAACCTCTTGACTCCCTATAAAATTGTTCGTAATATTTTGGATGCTCCTGACCTGATCAGATAAGTATCAATGTTCCCCGTCGTATTCTGAGATACCTTGAGATAAAAACCTTCGCTTCTAAATTTCCCAATACCGACCTAGGCAAATATTATTAAAATAGTAATTTTTAAAATTTTTTATTAACTTTTATCATTTGTTTAAAATTCATTTTCATTATTCTTACTATTTTTGCTTTTAATTTTATTTATTTATTTTTAGCCGGACTAACTTCAATGTTGTGTAAGTGATAACTGTACTCGGACTATCCCTATCCCTACTCATAATTTAAATGTGAATGTAAGTTTGTTTGTTGTTTCACACGAAAACTACTGAACCGATCTTCATGAAACTTTGTATACATATTCTTGGAGGTATTAGAAATAATATAGTATACTTTTAATTAAAATTAAAATACACTTTTGCATTCGACCGAGGAATCGATACCCGGACCACATAATACATCGTTGAAACCGCTCACCGCTCTGAAGAGTTTCCCAGAAAACCCAAAGAAAACCAATGACCTCTCCAACTACAAGGTGAAGGTGGCTCGATATAACGGGAGCCAAGGCTATTTGAACACACCCATCAGACGTTTCTAACGTAACGATACCTAGAATAAAGAGGACACAAAAAAAAGTAAACGCCTTGCCAAAGCGAAAAAAAAAACTACAAAGTTATTTTTTTCTCTTTACCAGTGCTAAAATCGGATATAAATTATTTTTCTCAGTACCGAACTGACATGAAAAATGTTTTACTAATTCAAACAGGAGTAATATTTTTTATTAATAAAATATAATAATTGAAGCGGCGATGACCCAGTGGGTAGGACATCGACTTAACTTTCGGGGGGCCGAGTTCAAATTCCAGCACGCACTTCTAACATTCATAAGTTATGTGCGTTTTAAGCAATTAAAATATCACTTGCTTCGACGGGGGAGGAAAACATCGTGAGGAAACCTTCACTCCTGAGAGTTCTGCATAATGTTCTCAAAGCTGTGTGGAGTCCACCAATACGCATTGGGCCAGTGTGGTGGCCTTAACCCCTTCTCATTCAGGGAGGAGACCTGTGCACTGTTTTGGGATGATGATGATGAAAAATAATCTTCGTTGTATTAATGATATTTCGTTCTTTCACGCAGCAAAGGGGGCAAAGATTGATGTGCTTTATTTAGCTGTCATTTGCTGTATTTATGTAACAGCCGTGTAAAAATTAAATTGACAAATTCTACTTATTGACCTATTGATACTCACTTTTGGCGACCTTCGAGCCGCAGCGGTGAGCGTTGAGCACGTTTGTCTTATATGTCTGAGGTCCCGGGGTCCATTGGAATTTATAATTCCTGTTTTTTCTATGGTCTGTTTTGATTTATTTAGCAACGCACCCCGTGAAGACATTACAGTTGCTAAATTCGCCTCCCTGGGGCTATTAAAAGAATGTATGAACGAGTAATAATTACAACAAATTGAATTAAATTAAAACATAAAAATAAGCTATATAACATTAAGAATAAAAAAAAAAAAAACAATTATAACAATAATAATAAAAACAAAACATTCAATCATATAATTAATATCTTAGATTACCTACTCTTTAATAACATTTTAATTTGCTTTTGGAGCTGAAGTTTGATGGAAGGCTTCAGCGCAAAATCGTACCGGAACCCTTAATTGCTTGGTGGCAAGTGTGGTGAGTGCTAACTAGCCCCGGATGAAGCCTTCCTCTAGATTTGGCATTATAATATGGTAGTCATTAATTAGTCCATAGAGTATAAAATGAATTAATTTTACCGATTAATAGATATTAACTTGACATGAATTCGCGATAAAATATCATGTGCTATGTTGGTACATGTTATTTTAGGTAATTAAATTTACATATATTAACATTAATTGAATGTTATTGATTGTAAACTGCCTCGTTGGTCTAGTGATTGGCAAGTTTAACTACGGATTCTGAGGTCTGGGTTTCGATTATCGGGTCGATAAGAGAATTTGATTTTGTAATAAACTACTCAACTTAAGCGGCGATAGCCTAGTAGTGGGAGCTATTGCCTCCCCTTCGAGGTGACCTAGTTTGATCCCCGGAACCTCTAATATCTTCAGAGTATGAATCGTATTTATACACGTGCGAAGCCGAGGCAAGTCGCTGGTTTTCATAGTAAGTATTATAGTTGGCAGATAATGTACCTTATTTATCTGTAAATTATTAAACATATAAATACCAATAAAGTCAAAGTCAAAGTCAAAAATATCTTTATTCAAGTAGGCCCATAGGTGGCACTTTTGATGCGTACACAAGAATTACACGGTAGTGAGATGGCGATAACCACATTCGTAAACTTAAAACTAAAGCTACGAGGGTTCCAAACGCGTCCTGGTCTAAGAAGAAGCCCACAACAAACTTAGGCGGGTGTTTTTTTTTGTTATCACCAGCTCACAATGTCATTTAAAATTATTAGAAAAGCAACCTGGTTAGAGCAATAATTTACACCCAAGCTTTTTTATTGATTACGTAGTACTTTATACTATAATAGTACATTTGCAGTATAAAGACATTTGCATTGGCATTCTACTTAGATAATACATAATATTATAAATACATAAAACATAATATGTAACTGTGTTCCATTTGTTTAACTGTCTATCATCATCATCATCGTTTCAACCCGTTACTGGCCCACTACAGAGCACGGGTCTCCCCCCACATTGAGAAGGGTTTAAGGTCGTAGTCCACCACGCTGGCACAGTGCAAATTGGTGGACTCCACACGCCTTTGAGAACATTATGGAGAACTGTCAGGCATGAAAGTTTCCTCACGATGTTTTCCTTTACACTTGAGCAAGTGATATTTTAATAAAAAAACGCATATAACTGCGAAAAGGTAGAGTTGCGTGCCATCGCTTCACTGTATTAAATCAGTAACAAATTATCTCAATGTTACCGCGTTACGTAACATCTAATAAAAATAGGTTTTTCTATCAACGTCACTGACCTTTCTTACAGCCAAGGTCGCCTTAGCACTCCCATTAGTGTAACTAACGTAATAATACCTACACTCCACAAAAAACGTACTTACCTACTTTGCCAAATAGAAAAAAAAACCGAGGAAAATAACTGAGAAACGAAATTTCGCTCCGGTTTCCGATAATCGACTCTCTGAAGTGTGTTTAAAGTATTATTTTACTCAAACTACATCTCTTTTTTCTTATTCCATTACAAGTTAGCCCTTCACTCAATGCACACCATAAGTGACGATGGAGTCTAAGATGGTAGCGAGGGATCCTGGGGTAGCTGGAAGAGGGTTTTATAGAGATAAGCTTTCTTTCTACACTTCATGTATTTGACGGCCGATTGGAGCAGTTTGCAGCGACCGTGCTTTCTGAATCCATGGCCGTGGGTTCCCACAACTGGAAAATGTTTGTTTGATGAGCATTAATATTTTTTAGTGTCTGTGTGTATATTCTTTATTTATATATATTATTTATAAAAATATTCATCAGTCATCTTAGTAGACATAGTTCAAGCTACGCTTACTTTCGTCGTAATACATTTATTATTATTATCTTATTTTCACATTCACAATTTATGGTACATAAACTATAAATAACGGGCACATAAACATTAGAAGTAAGAAAACTTACAGTGCAATATACTAGGTTACATAAAATTCATAATTCGTTTAAAGGAAATTGCATACAATTCTACAATAAACTACCAATTGATATCTTGGAGATGTCTCTTAAAAAGTTCAAAGTTTGTATTAAACGTAAGCTTATAGAAAAGTCCTATTATAGTATAAAGGACTACGTAAACGATAAAAAAGCTTGGGTGTAAATTATTGCTCTAACCAGGTTGCTCTTCTAATAATTTAAAATGATATTGTGAGATGGTGATAACAAAAAAAAAACACCCGGCTAAGTTTGTTGTGGGCTTCTTCTTAGACCAGGACGCGTTTGGAACCCTCGTAGCTTTAGTTTTAAGTTTACGAATGTGGTTATCGCCATCATCTCACTACCGTGTGGTTCTTATGTACGCATCAAAAGTGCCACCTGTGGGCGGGCCTACTTGAATAAAGATATTTTTGACTTTTGACTTTTTTTTTTGGGCTATGGGTATTACACCCATAATCGAGACATCGTACCGGAACGCTAAATTACATAGCGGGCTCGCTAGGCTCGTAACTAGCGATACATTGCCCAAGTTCTGTTTGGTGTGGAGTATTAGGACTGAAGAAATTATAAGTTACACCGTACAGATTCTCCTGCTTTTCACGGAGTATAGTAAATTTAGCTTAATTTTCATAATGAATTCTATTCTATTCTGTAACACCGGCAACCACATCCTTCAGACCGAAACTCATCAATGCTGCTTGGCTGCAGAAATAAGCATGGCTGCTGCTAGCCGGCAGAAATAAGCATGGCGGCACACTTCCCCGGACGAGCTCTGTCCCGAATAGTTCTACTATTACTACAGTGATTACGGGAAAACATTCTCATTGAGAGAGACACTGTGCAGGAGTGAACTGATGATATAAACTTGGACTATTAACGATCAATACCGGTTTAGTATTCGTTCGCAGGCTCACTAAAACGACTTTAAATCAAAAAAATTGTGTAAAAATTCTAAATATAGCTCCAAGATTATTAACGCTCCATCAGAAGCAAGTTTTTGCGCTCTGGCGTAAATTGTAGCCGTAATAAGTCCACTGATCCAATCAGTGATCTGTTTCAAGGATTGCATTGCTTAGCAACAATTGTCTATAAATAAATAAATAAATATACTACGACAATACACACATCGCCTTCTAGCCCGAAAGTAAGCGTAGCTCGTGTTATTGGTACTAAGAAGACTGATGAATATTATACATAAATAAATAATAAATAAATAAATAAATATACTGCGCCAATACACACATCGCCATCTAGCCCCAAAGTAAGCGAAGCTTGTGTTATGGGTACTAAGATGACTGATGAATATTATTATGAATAATATACATAAATACTTGTAATATACAAATAAACGGAACGCTAAATCGAACGGAACACCAAGAACTGAAAAACATTCATGTTCATCACACAAATATTTTCCAGTTGTGGGAATCGAACCCACAGCCTTGACTCAGAAAGCAGGGTCCCTGCCCACTGCGCCAATCGGACGTCTATATATCTTCGTTTCCTTATCCATATTAATAGTATCAATGTAAGTATCTGTTTGTTTATTAGCTATCTTCATAACCGCTGCACTGATCTTGGCACAATTTGTTATGGAAATAGTTTGCATTCTGGAGACTTTTTGGAGATTCTTTAGATAGCTGATTTCTCTAAAAATAAAGTATAAATGTGAAAGTATTTTCCATAGTGAAAATATTTCTTTTCTACAAGGGAGAAAAAAAATATATGAAAAAGTTTTTCCCGTACCGGGAATCGAACCCGAGCCTCCTGGGTGAAAGCCAGGTATCCTAGCCACTAGACCATACGGGAGATGAGGAGATGTGTCAAACATTTCGAATTATACCTATTTGATAAAAATGTTTTTAAAATTTTTGAGCAGTAAGGATCAAAAAAGAACAACAAAAGAAGACTAACCTTTAAGAAAGTCAATATTATTTATCAAAATTAAGCTTAATTTACTATACTCCGCGAAAAGCAGGAGAATCTGTGTGGTGTAATTTATAATTTCTTCAAGCCTTATACTCCACACCACACAGATGCTCCGGTTTCGGAGCGAAACGTGCGTAGAGGGTGTATTGTAAATTACACCACACAGATTCTCCTGCTTTTCGCGGAGTATAGCAAATTAAGCTTAATTTTGATAATATATCATGGATTTCCGCAAAGTAACGCCTGCTTCTATACAATATTCAATAGTATTTGTTTATTTAAAAAAAAATGTAACAAAAAAGAATTTATTCCCGTACCGGGAATCGAACCCGAGCCTCCTGGGTGAAAGCCAGGTATCCTAGCCACTAGACCATACGGGATATGAAGAGATGTGTCAAATATTTTTATTCTTCTTTCTGCATCCATTAGGTACAGTAAATTTTTGCATAATCACTTGCACTCACGTCTATAACATGAAATTTAAAAAGTGACTAAATTAAATGATTTCAAGTAATACATACTTATTAGGTTTACGTAAGACCTCTATGAAATAAGCAATTTTGAAATGTCACGACTTTTTGATTCAGTGAGCTTACAATAGTGACACAGTAAATACATGTTTTGAAAAAAGCGACTCTACCGCCGTTTCCGAAGGCATTCTATCGAAAAGAAGCTTTCAAGAAACTCAGCGGTTGCTCTGTTTCAATATCATTTATGAATTTACCAATCATTTTTCTATTTTGCAGGAGATAAAATCGAAAAGGCCAAACACAGATGTATTTTTATATATGTCACTAGATTTTTTAAAAGAGTTATTTTAACACAACTAGGTTATATTTTCTTTCATAATAAATAGTTTTTTTCATCATGACTCCTTTTTTGGTCGGGAAATCATCTTGAATTACACTCAATATACAAATTATAATATATCAAAAATATTTGACGATAAAAAGTATTATAAACGAGGTTTTTATTTGCTTTTTAGACTTTATTTAGTTTTGTAAAAAAGTACGTTTTAAGACATGATATTTCTAAACTAAAAAATTGTATTCCCGTACCGGGAATCGAACCCGAGCCTCCTGGGTGAAAGCCAGGTATCCTAGCCACTAGACCATACGGGAGATGAGAAATGCTGTCAAACTTTTGGATTGGTACAAATTTGCTTTTGCCTCTTCTGGGAGCCGATTTTACGTGGCATTAAAATTGGCTGCCGCACCACTCCACGTGAGTGTGACTTTTATAGAATAGTTATTATTTGGGGTTTATATTTTAAGTTTTATTGTACATCGGCACATCACAACTTTCGACCATAATAAAATATTTTTTTTTAATATTAATTTTAGTGAAGATTTTTTGTTACGTTCTGAAGAATAATTATTAAAAAACTTAAAAAAGTTCCACTTTAAATATTAATGTCGAACAAAAACAATTCCCGTACCGGGAATCGAACCCGAGCCTCCTGGGTGAGAGCCAGGTATCCTAGCCACTAGACCATACGGGAGATGAAAGCAGTATCGAAAATTTTGATGTTTACCCAAAAATATATTTTTGTACCTATTTCAGCTTCTTCGTCGACTTTATAAAACGCATTATTTGATAGCCACAGTTGTGAACGCGTCGAATATTTTGTATGGCGGTTACCAGTGGCCATCGCTTAGCAACAGTTGGAAAAGCGGAAATCGAGTGTTTGGTTCAGCGTGGAAATGCAACGTTCTACTACGTCATGGTTGTTGTATATCCTACATACTGTGTTTTTTGTAACGTGTAAAAAACCTTATAGTAACTTTTTAGTCATCATCAACATCATATCAACCCGTAAACGGCTTACTACAGGGCACGGGTCTCCTTTCACGATGAGAAGGGTAAAGACGGTGGCCCAGTGCGGATTGGTGGACTCCACACCTTGTAGAACTCTCAGGCATGCAGGTTTACTCACGATGTTTTCCTTCACCGTTGAAGCCAGTGATATTAGAATTACTTGAAACGCACATAACTTAGAAAAGTTGGAGGTGCTGGGGTTTGAATCCGAAAGTGAAGTCGAGCTCCTACCCACTGGGCTAGCACCGCTTTAACTTTTCAGTGTAGTTTGTTAAAAGACATATAATTTAATTTGACATTTGATTGTATGTTATACGTAATATGTTTTAAATATTATCTAAATTTCTTAAAAGAAATTATAGTAATACGGTTAGTTTACCAATAAATACGTACTGTTAACATTATAATTTGAAGTTAATAAGAAAAATACTTGACATTATGTAAATATCTTTTATCTTAATTTTAAAAGATACTATATTTTACACAAAAATCATAAAAGTACTTTCCCGTACCGGGAATCGAACCCGAGCCTCCTGGGTGAAAGCCAGGTATCCTAGCCACTAGACCATACGGGAGATGATATTACTGTCGAAATAGTTGTGTAGACTTTTATGGACGGTTTGGTTAAGGCGCTATCTATCGAGTAATAAATTTAAAATATAACCATCCGATTAAAGTCGAATAATGTCGTGAAGGGTATCAACATATTATCATTGATTTAAATTCATCCAATGACGCGCAAAACTTGAAAGAAAATACATTTATTCAAGTTAACAAACAGTGCGTCTTACATTTGATATGTTTATTTACAACAGAACGTCTGTCTGTAACACCAGACAAGGGTGTACAGCTCAGCATTTGCCATGCATTTACTCGTACATCCATGACGCTGATTTTCAGCTGAGATCCGATTGACGTTATAGCAAATGAAACAGAAAAATAAATATAAAGTGAAGCAGGCTATTCCCGCTAAAATGATAGACGCAGAAAAATTATGTTTAAATATAAAAATAATAAGAAATGTAAAATACTAGAAATTACCATATAAATAATATGTGTAAATAAATAAAACATGTTCTAAAGTTCTTATTATCCCAAAGTAAGCTTAGATTGTGTTATGGGTACTAAAACTGATACTTTGAACTGATAAACATAAATACATACAATATACTGATAAACACCCAGACACTGAAAAATATTTATGTTCATTACACAAACATTTGCCAGTTGTGGGAATCGAACCCACGGCTTTTGACTCAGACAATAGCCCACTACGCCGGTCGACCGTCAAAATAAAATGTTGTAATAAATATTTAGGGTTAACATAATATAATATGATTTAAAAAAACAGATTTACTAAAACTATACACGCCCTCCTCTTTATAATAGACAAATCTATCCTTCAAATTCTAATTGCTTAGCCGAGATTTTTTTTTTTAATTTATAGTAGATATATTTTATTCAGTAGTGGAATTATCTGTAATGTACCTACCTACTACTAATCCTTACTAATGTTAGAAATGGGAAAGTGTTTTTGTTTGTTTGTCCTTCCTTCTTGGCCTAAGTAACCAACCAATGGACTTGATATTAGGCACAGGATTAATTAAAAGTATGGAGTGTAACATAGGCTACTTTTAATTCCAGTAGAACAAACCGTTCCCACGGGATTTGTAAAATAAAACGTAATAAGCGCCGACAAAGAAGCGGGCAACAGCTAGTGCTTACTTAAATATGTATTGCTTTAGAGCTATAGTTGTAAAATAATAATTTACAAATTCGTCATTCGTTTCTGCAAATCGCACATATAAACATACACACACATATACGTAACGGGGAGACAAAAGCTTCCATTTTTAAATTCGGTTTATTGGAATCGATAACTATTTCGAGGAGACTTAAAATCGTAGCCCAAGAACCCACCTGTCATAAAACAACAACTGTTCAAACATTGGCCCCAATAAATAATGTTTTACAACAAATAATCATAACCATAATGATAATAAAGGCAACGAGGCGTGGCCTGTATGTTTATGTTATTACCCTGAATCGCCTGGGCCATAATCTAGAGAACACAATGGCCACATAATTGGCTTGTAATTGTCTAACATCAGACAATAATATACAGATAATACACAAACCATTACGTTTTATTGCACACCCGTTACATTAAGATCGATACGATCTTTGGCGAATTATACACACCATTAAAATTTAGACTCGGATATTCAATATAGTCGCAGAGACTAACGTCATAATTCCCACTTGGTAACAACTACGACTCATTAAGGGGTCTATGACCAATGTGTTTAGCAACCAAGAGGTCCAGAACCTTGGGACCCCAACGTGCATCGCTATAAAGTCTACATCCTAATTTTACACACCTAGCTAAGTTCAAGCCGAACTACCAATTTTTTTTTAGTACACTTCAAGTTAGCCCTTCACTGCAACATCACCTGATCGGACTGTAAGAGATGATGCAGTTTTAGATGGCAGTTATATAAAATCCATATCCCTAATGGATTTCTATGCACCATTGTACCGTAACGCTAATTCACTTAGCGGAACGTCTTTGTAGGTAGGGTGGTCGCTAGCCACGACTGAATCTTCCCACCAAATAAATAACTATTCAAATGTAAATATCGGCCCAGTAATCTAGCCACCGTCTCCTATTATACACTCGTGATATAAAACTCACTTGATAATGGCATAGAAAATTTTAGATTCAATAACTAGTAATTTGAAGACGGTATGTTCCAAAAACTGTAACGTGTATAATTTAACGTACCTTAACATATTGAAGAAATTGCGATTAAAAAAAATCTGTTAACAACGGTATAATATCAATATGGCCTAGCGGTTAAAAAGTGAATTGATTTTATGTTAATACAAATTTACGGGACATATAAATGGCTTTCCTGGTAAATTGAAAATCATCCCCATAACAGTTACTCTGTTATGGGAATGGACCAGAATCCCCACTCTTCAGAATCCGGTCTAAAACTCTATTAAGACCAGCAATTTGACTTGGAGTTTTGTCACAAAGAGTTCTACTTCCACAGTAAAATCTACTAATTGGACTAGGTTTTTTTTTAAATATCTTTATTCAATTAGGCCCATAGGTGGCACTTTTGATGGGCATATTACATGAGAATTACACGTTCGTGAGATGATGGCGAACAACATATTGGTGAACTTAAAAAAGCTACGAGGATTCCAAACTCGTCCTGGTCTAAGACGAAGCACACAACAAACTTAGCAGGGTGTTTTTTTTTGTTATCATCATCTCACATTGTCATTTAATATTATTACAAGAGCAACTTGGTTTAATTGAATTGAAATGAAAGAGCTGTAATTACACCTGATAAAAGTATGAAGGACTACGTAAGTCCTTTATACTATAGAAGGATTTTTCTATAAGCTTACGTTTAATACAAGTTTCTAATAAAGAAATTAATAAAATACTATAGTGCGTTTAGGATCATCATCATCAAATCAACACCTTGCCCTCCCACAATGAGAAGTTGTTAATAGACGGGTTGATGGACTGCACACGCCTTTGAGAACATTATTGAGAACTCTCAGGCATGCAGGTTTCCTCACGATGTTTTCCTTCACCATTGAAGCAAATTATATTTTAATTCCTTAAAACGCACATAACATAGAAAAGTTAGAGGTGCTTGCTGTGATTCGAACGCCTATATGTTGACTTTAAAGGTTTATTTATTTATTAAGAGCACTAACAACATGCATATTACACGTTTTTAAACATAGCACACACACAAACATGGACTGATATGCACATCAATTACAAGTGCACATAGCATTGACAAAGCGTCATGGAAACTTAATTTAAGGTTGTCTTATACGCGGACGAAGTCGCGAGGGACCGCTAGTAGGTATGAGTGGCGTGCATACAGAGTATGCCCAGGGCTTGCACTAAGCGGGCGGATAATATAAAATGAAATAAATCTCCTAAATAGTTATAAAAAACTTAAGGATTGGCATTTTAAGAGTTATGAAAAGCCTACCCTTCAGTTTTTATAACTCGTACTGAAGATTGTCTTCATTTTATTCAAATTCAAAATTCAAAATTCATTTATTTCAAGTAGGCCTAATTTATAAGCAATTTTGAAACGTCAAGTCAGTCGATTGTAGTGACTCTACCACCGGTTCGGAAGGCAGATTCCACTGAGAAGAGCCGGCAAGAAACTCAGCAGATTGCTCTTTTCCAACATCATTTTAGAGTTTAACAACCTTTAGAATTTTTCTGTTTTGTGAGAGATTAGAGCGGAGCTGCCTGCTTCCAAGCAGCCTTGTCGTTAAGGAATCAATCGTGTAGTAACCACGATTTGATAAATGTGTTTTAATATATTGATTAAACTTTTTATCATCTGCATACCCTCTATGCACGCCTGGTAAGTATATATTTCACTCGTGCGAAATAATGAAGCCTTCCATTGTTGTGGAATACAAAACAAAGTCACAGCAAAGAAATGCAATCGTACGCAGCACATGGGCAATGCGGGTGACCTTGTTGATTAGATAGCTGCATCGCGGAAACGGTGCGAACGTCTGATAATGGAAAAACAATCCATCAATTGTTATTGCGCTATAATTTGTAATTCAATCTCAATGTTTTGCAATTACGGAAATGAAATTAAACTAGACTAGCAACCACGTTTGATTCGGTATTATTATTCTGGATTTTAGGTCCCGCAGAAACCATCTTGGTAACTATAATTTATAGTAAAAGAAGTAATAAACATTATAATAAAAATTAAAAAACCCAATGAAAATAGAAAGAAGAATTGTCTTTATAATCACTGATCCGGTAAATGTTACATTTGTGTCATAAATTTGTTAAAGTAAAAATCTATGACATAGGAGCTGGGTCAGTGTAGCTGAATACTAAAAAGCACAGAATTTGTTTTCAGCCAGCCCCCTTATCGTCTACGTATCCGTATCCTCGCGACACAACAACCATAAAAAGGGACAATAACATAGAATATAACACACAAACAAACGAAAGATTTTTTTTACATTAACACAAAACTGAATTACCTGTGAAGGAAAACAAAATGTAATAAATCTAAGTGAGAAGTAAATAATAAAAATAAAACCGCAAACAAAAGAATTAAAAAAAAGGCCTACTATTACACAAACAAAATCAAAAATTACGAAACTAATAAACACTAAAATAAAATGTAATGTGAGTTTATTTAGTGTACATAAAGGAAAAAATTATATAAAAGTTCTAAAAGGTGTAAAGGTGTGAACACTCCCGACTAATCCAAATTTCAAACACAAAAGAACAAAATCAAAGTTGTTTCATCCGTTCGGGAGCTGAGATGCAACAGACAGACACGTCAAATTTATACTTTTATAAATAAATTTATATTTTTATAACACCCTGCCGTTTTGGCGTCGTGGGTTAAAAAACTTTGATACAAAACCGAATTTGGGTTTTTTACCTAATAACATTTTAAATGTACTTAAATGCAATGCCCGGAAATGTCAAAAAAAAATATAGTTGTAAGGAAGTGTCAAGTTTTTTCTCTGTTTCTGAAATAAAAGTTAATTTATCTAGTTTACCTATTGCAAATGATGTTTGAAAAGCAATCTCATGAGTTTCTTGCCAGCTTCTTCTCGGTAGAACCTGAATTCCGAATTGCAGTGGTAGAATAGCTACAAACAAACTGACGTTTTATAAGTGATGAATTTTGATTTTGATTTTAATGAAATGAAATATACGCAGCACATTTGTATGAATATGTGATAAAATGTTCTTAACAAAACAAAAAGTCGCAACGTATCCTGTCAGGCAACCCCAACATAAAAAAAATTCGTCAATTATACATAAACAATCTAGTTCTAAGGCTTAAATAGCAGAAATTCATCAATTGAATAAAACTCATTTTTGATGCGGTAATACGGCTATTAGACCAGGGCGCGTTTGGAACCCTCGTAGCTTTAGGTTTCAGTTGGCCAACGAAGTTATCACCATCACCTTACAATTATGTAAACATATATGTAAGAACGCTTCATAAGTGCATTTGATAGGCCTTTTTTTTTTTTTTTTGTCGTGGTGGAAAAGCTTTATGGCTACATCTGTCCTTTTGGGCAGGACAGAGGTTATGTGGGTCTCGTTTACCCGAACTAAAAATCACCACGGCATGTCCCTCTCGTTGGATTTATTGGACGTCCGGGGAACCCGTTGTACACTTCCCAGACGCATTTGATAGGCCTACATGAATAAATAAATATTGAATTTGAATTTTGAATTTATTAATTTTGGAGTTGCATTAAATATTTTGTTATTGTATTGTGTGTATTTTGTATTGTGTGTACACATGGGCCCTACAGTTTTTCAAATACATGGCTGTCCTAGGGCACTTATTGAATATAAATCTGTCTTTGTTTTGAGTGCGCCTTGAAAGAAAATCAGTATTGAGTTAATTTTAATCACCAATGAGTTTTAAATCAGAGTCAAACACAACTTGTCAACCGCAACACTGTTCTATTTACAAAGTACGTTTAGCGTTATACAAGATCGCTAATCTTAGCTTTTGAAAGGGTTTCTATTCTACCGTGTTATTAGCTGACATAAGACAGATCGCATCGCTCGCCCTTGGCATATAATGGCGGAACGTGAGTTTGTAATATAGAAGTACAACACTTTACTCCTCGCCTGATACATTTTCTAATAATTTATACTTGTTTATCGGTAATTTTACCCACGACGGATCGGTGATGGTATTTATGTTATAGGCATGTGTGTGTTGCGTGTGTGTGTGTGAATTTGTTTGTTAGCCTGTTGTCTTGATGTCTTTTTATTGGTTTTAAAGGATATGCATCAGTGAATGTTCTCAGGAACTTCACAAAGTCAAAGTCAAAGTCAAAAATATCTTTATTCATAGGTAGCACTTTTGATGCGTACTTTACATGAGAATTACACGGAAGTGAGATAATGGCGATAGCCATATTCGTAAACTTAAAACTAAAGCAACGAGGGTTCTAAACGCGTCCTGGTCTAAGGAAAAGCCCACAACAAACTTAACCTGGTGGAATTTTTTTGTTATCATCATCTCATTTAAAATTATTAGAAGAGCAATAAGAAATGTTGGAATAAGAAGATGGTTAGAGCAATAATTCACACCCAAGCTTTTTTATCGATAACCTTGTCCTTTATACTATAATAGGACTTTTCTATAAGATTACGTTTACCACAGAATTTTACCACAGAACAGAATTCCGTGAACCGTCCTTATGTATCAACAGGCACTAAACGTTCTCTTACCACGTGTATGAAACGTTTCTTCGGAACGCCCTTCCAGAAACTGTGTTCCCTGCCAAGTATAACTTTGTTGAGCTTGCCTATATACATGATCGTGGTCAACCTATCAATTCTAACAAAAAAAAAAGATAGATATTACGATCTTATGCTTTACAGTAATAATAATTATATTATTAAAAAAGGGGTCCGGAAAAAAATAAAACTATGATGCTATCTTCACGCAATTTAAATAATCTCCAGCATATATAAAAACTACGAATCGCAAAACTGCTTTATTCGCAATTATTCAAAATGAATTACTAATTATGCATTTGCATATATGCAGTCAGACTTATACAAAAATAAAATTTCCTAAGACATTCAAAGAACGCAGTTAAAAATAAACGAATCTAAATATCAGCTACATCCAAACCCAATTATTTCTGATCGTACACCTCCATAAATAACGTATCAAATCTTTTATCTCGAAACCCTGTCATGAACATCTTTACGGACCTGTCCTTACCATAATTCTAAATAACAGTTATCAACTAAAAACAAAAAGCACCGTGGCCACTCCTCTGAAATACTTGTAAGTCAAATAACGCTATTTGCGATCCCCCTATAGCAAAGTAACCGACCATAGGGTCAAATAAAGTTGAAACTTTGTATGATTCAAATAAAAAGGAATTTTGGCCTACTTAGAAAAGTAGGAGCTTTACGAAATGTTTTCTAGCAAATAAATGGGTGGCAAAAATATGAAGACGTGGGGTGTGCTAACTTTCTGTGTGATGTTCTTATTGATATTATCTGTATGTCAGTTTGTGGTAAATTTGTTATACCCTTTCATAAAATGCATGAATATTTTTATCGTACACAGCTTAATCTATTTGTTTTTAGGTAAATACACACTTTATTTTTCCTATATAGTAATAAAAACATTTTTATTACTTTTAAATTATTGTCTGTCGAAAAATTCATCTGTTGGTAAGGACGTAGTGAGTGAACAGTAATCTTATCCTAGCCGTGTTAGCCGATGACTAAAACAAATCCTAAATCGTCGTTTTTCGCCGAAGAGCCCTGAACCCTAACGGTAACCTAATCTTGGAAGTCATTTTCAACTCTGTTCTTAAAGTCAGACGGACCATTGCAATTTCATCGATTAACACTTAACAACTTGCGTTCCTTTTTGCGACGTTAATCCCTGCTAATGGGTAACTTTGATCCACAATTTTAAACACTTTTCCGTTGCATAGTGGAGTTTTTTCTAAGCTCCTAATTATTAAATTTTAGCCTTGTTTAATATTACTAATATTTAGCTTGCTACCAAAAATTTTACTAGAAGATACTGTGATTATGATAAGTAATAACAGTTATTAATAACGTTTATTTCAAGTAAGTTGTTTATATAATTCTTCGTCTATGTTATGTTGGTTCATTTTAACTTCATTAACTAGCCTTTTACGCAACTTCGTTTGCGTGGATTTGTTTTCTTGGAATAACATTGCGTGTTTCATTTTCCAGGTCTTTCTACCATTTCTATGCAGCAGCATTTTCGGTCCTACTACCACCGTCTGTGGAAAAGCTATTGATTATGATGTACCTTGTAAAATTATTACATTAAATACAGGTATTGCTGGTTTTGTCTCATACTTATACATTCAAATTCAAATCTTTATTTGCGTGATTGCAGTTTAACAAATTTGATCTTATACTAAAACATAACAAGTTACGTGCTACAATCTGCCATTCTATGGCATGCAAATTATAATAACACCTTAATTATAAAATTATTTTTCCAATTTATACATACATTGTTATGTGTAATACGAAGCTACGAAAAATGTTGTAATTATCAATCAATCTGATATAATTATTTATTTCATCATCATCATCATATTATCAAACCATTACCGGTCTACTAAAGGGCACGGGTCGCCTTCCACAATGAGAAAGGGCTAAGGTCGTGATCCACGACGCTTGCTCAGTGTGAATTGCTGGACTCCACAGCAACACCTTTGAGAACATTATGCAGAACTTTTAGGCATACAGGTTTCCTTGCGATGTTTTCCTTCACCGCTGAAACCAGTGATATCATAATTGCTTAGAACGCATATTATAAGTCTTAGTCTTACCCACTGGGCTATCACCGCTTTATATATTATTATTTTTTATTTGTATAGTATTATTTATTTACAAAAAGAAAAGACTAATTTTTTGTTAATTAAAAAATCGTGTTAAGAACAGGCTATTTTCAGTTATTTTGGGTAAAATTTGTTCACAGGTTCTGTATCATTTTTAAAATGTACCTTCGGGTCTTGTTGACCAGGTATCGAGTCGTAGAGTGTTAATTTTATCGTTTTCTCGGAGTTTAATTAATTCTTACTCATTGGTAACGGACATCGGTGAGTCAGTTTTGGTCATTGACACAGGATGCATTGTGGTATTGTATGTATGAAGAATGGTCTTTTTAGGTGAGTTTGTGGTCAGGTGGTTTTCGCATAAAAAATGGGCGTGATCCTGCAAATTTCGCGTAAATATCTACACACGAGGCTCACTTATATTCGAACTTAGTTATTACTATTTTGTTTACACTTGACTACAATTTGATTTTATTCGTACTTGTAGAGGTATCCAGCTCATCATTATCCGTTAAGGAATGGTTCTCCTCTCAGAATGGATTCAAGCCGTACTCAACGCTGCTCTAGTGCGTAATCAGTAAACTTCTCACGCCCTTGAGACCAGCTATACAGGTTTGCTCAGGATGCTGAAGAAAAGAAACGTTTGAAGACCGCTCTACCACTCGAGCTACGAGTCGGAGCGCGTAAGTTGGAGTTGGAAGTTGGTCTCTTATGTAGACCCTTGAAGAGCCGCGTTTATTCTATTCAGGTAATGTTATTTGATACGGAGAAATCGGTTTTACGGAAATGTCGCGCGGTCTTGTTTTACTTTAACCAAATTACGATGAGTTTTTTATGTTAACTTTATTTTTTTCCTTCACTTGTTAACTTGCTTTTTCCTTTGCTACGTGTTTTATCGTACTACAAGGCTCCTAATTATAGGATACTTGAAGATGTTTTATTTTTTTTTAAACTAGAATTTATCAA
Organism: Pararge aegeria; assembly: GCF_905163445.1. Lineage (NCBI taxonomy): Eukaryota > Metazoa > Arthropoda > Insecta > Lepidoptera > Nymphalidae > Pararge > Pararge aegeria. Next base: position 1,622,448 of record NC_053200.1, on the reverse strand, counting down.
TGTCTTCAATCAGAATTTCCATTTTCTCCGATTTCCGTCCATGCGTCTATCCTTACGTAGCCATAAGGGGATAAACCTTACTTGAGGGATAGGACAGTACATTTACGTGAGAGCCTTTTTTAATTCTTGAGGCCATACAAACTAGCGGTAAGATCGCTAGACATAAAGACTTAAAGTTTAGGAAGGTAATAATTACTATATGATATTAATAACTAATTAAAAGTGTGGGTTCGATTCCCACGACTGGAAAATGTTTGTGTGATGAACATTAATGTTTTTCAGTGTCTGGGTGTTTATCTGTATATTGTAAGTATTTATGTGTACTGTATTCATAAAAAAATATTCATCAGCTATCTTAGTACCCATAACACAAGCTACGCTTACTTTGAGGCTAGATGGCGATGTGTGTATTGTCGTAGTATATTTATTTATTTTTTTATAAAAAAAAAAAAAAAACCTATTACCGGTCCACTACAGCTGCTCGGGTCTCCTCTCAGAATGAGAAGGGTTTAGGCCGTAGTCTACCACGCTGACCAAATGCGCATTGGTAGACTTAACACAATGGACAACTCTCAGGCATGCAGGTTTCCTCACGATGTTTTCCTTCACCGTTTAAAGCAAGTGATATTTAAATATCTTAAATTAAAAACGCACATTACTCCAAAAGCCAGTGGTTCGTGCAGCAGGGCTAGCACGGGCAGGAGATAAAAATTATATCCCCCGATTATATCCCCTGACAAGGTATATAATTAACGTATCCACCTGCCAAAGCACGGAAACAGAGAATAGAAGAATTTAACCACCGTTAGTTAAATTTTTATATTCTATCATTTATTGATTTTCAATTTTTTTTTAATTCTTAACAATGCTTACAAAAACAAAAAACACTATTAAAAATTTATAAGAAAAAAACCACCCTCCGCTTGCGGGGCTTTTGAATGCCCAAGCAACCGGTGGTCAGGGCTCCTCAGTGAGGAACGTCCTCACAATACGAGCCGTTTCAAGGACTACTGCCTTCTGTATCCGACCCTCGATCCAACTACCAAGCGAAAGCTTCTTAAGATGTTGGTCGAAACTTTTCGCGAGAAGACCATTGACTGAAACGACGATCAGAACCATAACTGTCGACTCAACATTCCACATGGCGGTAATCTCGTGAGCAAGGTCCTCGTATAATTGCATGTTTAATATTTAAGCTAAAAATAATCAAAAACCCTAGGGGGTGAAGGCACTGAAACTGAAATACAAGGTTTCTTAGTTTAGCTTCAGAAGCTTGTAGTAATATAATTTTTTAAGATTTCATGGATGCCCCATCCTATAAAATAAGAAATGTTTTTACTATATTGTTTAGACTTAAGATTTTTGGAAATAAACATTATTATTATTATTATTATTATTAAGTATTTAGATACTTTTTCCTTTTCAGCTTTCACCAGATTATCGTCATGTGGAATAGTAATGTCAAGAATTATTGCACGGCGCACCGATCGATCGACTAGCACTATATCAGGTATATTAGCTGTAATATACCTGTCAGTGATATTCGTTCGATCCCGATTACCCCCGTTTATTATTATACATATAATACTTGGATATTATTTCCACTTGTTTGCCAGTGCTCTGAGAGTTGATAAAGCTGTGGGAGAAGATTAATTTATATCCTTCCCCGGGGATATAATTGTCTCCTACCCATGCTAGCCGTGCTGGGGGGAAAGCCGAAGCCTTCCCACTAGGATGCTTCTTAAGAAATCTAAAGTCTGTCTTCTTCCACTTCTTCTTTTGTTCCTGGGCCTTTTCCGTACTTGGTTGGTCTGGCCGTCCGTTGTACGTATGGCCGCTGCCTATGTCCATATAAAAATAACATTAAAATCAATATAACCCCCCGTTCTTATACAGGAAATGTGCATTAAATCCACTATGCAGTATTTATACGGAACCATTCGTGTGCAAGTCCAACTCGGACATATACGTTTTTTTTTATACATCGTTCTTCAATTTATTTACTAAAGGAAAAGATAAATGCGGTTTTTAATCGCATCCCGCCATGCACGAGACGGCAATTCTAATTAATGAATCACAATTTGTTTTGATTCTCACTAATGTATTTACCTACTGTATGTCAACGCTTTGAGTTTCTTGTTGATTCTTTTACGTAGAAACAACATTCTGTTACTAAAATAGGATAAATAATACACTTTGCAGCGATATAAGGCCACCCAATTTACCCTCTTGCTATTTAGCTATTTATTTCCGTGGTGTACAGTAAGAGTTTATTAGTTCATTTTATCATCATCATCATCATATCGGTTCACCATGCTGGCCCAGTGCGGATTGGTGGACTTCACACACCTCGGAGAACATTATGGAGAACTCTCAGGCATGCAGGTGTGTAATTCAAACGTCTTAAAAGTGCTTCTATCAGGCCTACTTGAAATAAATGAATTTTGAATTTTAATATTGAGTTTGAATTTTGTATTATAATTTAGAATTGAAATTTTGAATTAGAATTAGAATTTGAATTTTAAATTTGAATTTTGTTTCTAAATTTAAAATTTTCTAAATTTAAGTATTCTCAAAGGTGTGTGGAGTCCACCAATCTGCACTGGGCCAGCGTGGTGGACTACGGCCTCCACTCCTTCTTATTGTGGTAGTGGGCCGGTTATAGGTGGATATGATAACGATTATGAACGAAAGTAAATATTGTTAAAAACTAACATTGACACATCATGATTCTTGCAAAGTTGCTCCACGATGTCTGCCAATAATCTTAGTCAACGTTGCGTTTAAATTGCCTAATTAACTATTTTTAAACCCTTCGCGCAAATAAATCTTCACCTATTGGTCATCGTGTGTGACATGAGCCTATAACAAGTCGAAACAAGTATAAGAACGACATCTACTATGATGTCATTTCCAGCAATACTCTATAAAGCAATAAATATGTTATCAATCCATTGCTTGTGTTGTTTAGATTAGATTAACGTGAGTTAGTTGATAATGGTTGATGTATGTTGAATTTTGGAAAGTGTAAATTATATCTTTGATACTGTTAACAAATAAAAAAAATCGTAAGCGTCGTTTGCTCCCTGAGTAATGGTTGCGTAATTCGCTTTATTGATTGTAATATATTATTTCATTGTGAAAGGACATTTCATGTTTTTATTCTTAGAATCCTTAATATTAATTTTCTTTTCGATCTGTCCGTATTTAAGTTCAGCCATTTTACATATAGACTATTGGCATTATATAAAAAAAATAAAGTTGGTACACACTTACCTACTTAACCACTTTACTCAAATACAAATGACAGCCGGTCGGCGCAGTGGGCAGCGACCCTGCTTTCTGAGCTCAAGGCTGTGGGTCCGATTCCCACAAATGGAAAGTGTTTGTGTGATGAACATGGATGTTTTTCAGTGTCTGGCTGTTTATCTGTATATTATAAGTATTTATGTGTATTATATTTGGGGCTAGAAGGCAATGTGTGTATTTATTATTATTCCCTTATCAATCCATTACCGGCACACTGCAGGGCACGGGTCTCCTTCCACAATGAGAAGGGGTTAAGGCCGTAGTTCACCACGCTGACCCAGTGCGGATTGGTGGACTTCACACACCTTTGAGAACATTATGGATAACTCTCAGGCATGCAGGTTTCCTCGCAATGTTTTCCTTCACCGATGAAGAAAGTGATATTTTAATCGTGTGTATTGTCGTAGTATATTTATTTGTTTATTATTTATTATTAAATATATCAGGCTCGGTCATCAATTGCATCAATAGATTATAACTAGTGGCGTACATACCCGTATGTATGCACTAAGTAGGCAGATTACAAAAATCTAGTACGTCTTATAAAAACTTAAAGATAGGCTTATTATAACTCATATAAAGCCTACTCTTAAGTTTTATAACTCGTATTGGTGTTTTTTTCCATTTTATATGATCTGCCTACTTAGTGCAAAGGTTTTGCATACCTTGTATGTACGCAACTGCTTATAACAGCCCACTGCTGTACTAGAGGCCTCTCCCAACGGGAGTTAGCACAGAGGCAATGTCGTTCTCCGTTAAATTTCCTTAGTCGCCTCTTACGACACCCGCGGGAAGTGGAGTGCTGTTGTCACCAGCACTGTAGTCTGATCTGCAATCCCCACATGGCACAAGTTTAATCAGGGTCTTACAATTAATCTACTTATATATATATTATGTATATTTATATATTACGTATGTTTATTAAAATTATCTATGTATTTGTATCTATATATTTTGGTATTTATGTATCAACACTTAGCACTATCCCGTTCTCTTGCTGTAAGTCCTATCTACAAAGGTGGCCTGTAAGAGATTGCTTGCAGCAATAAGGCCGCCTTTTCATGTCTAATTTGGTTACTGTATACTCCTTACTGCTTCTTTCCTTAATAGTATACGTGCAATAAAGTGTTTCTTCTTCTTAATTGTTTGCCTCCAGTTCTTCCGGAGTTGAAGTGTTCCGAACATGGATGGATTTAAAAAATCTTCGTTCAAGCCCCAAGATACTATCTGAATAAACCTTACACCGATAATAATTAAGTTCCTTGCAAATGAAGAAAAGTTATTAACTACACAATAAAGAAAAATTATTTATGATACTTCAAGGCGTAAAATAAATTTCGCATCAAACAATCATTTCGTAAGTCTTTGCAGCGAGGCGCAAGTGAGGTGCAATTACAAATTGAACATTAGTGATGATAAACAATTCATTACTCCAGTTATCGATACGGGGCACGCTCGATAACAACCGAGATATCGACAGTCGTCAGTACCAACGTGAACACAATTTGTAAGATAAAATAATGATTAGGCTTGCGAAACGTTGCGTCACGAACGGCCACGAAGCATGATTAAACTTGCAAAAGCAAAATACAGCCAAGTAAAGGTTAGTCGGCAATAGTGAAGGGATTAGACGGATATATCGCTGTTTTTAAATAATCACATAAATATCTTTTATTAATTAGTTTAATCAATAAACGGAGTATGCTATACACAAAGCGTGTTTGTAACACAATTCATTTCACAAATGTTCACTTTTATCAGATCAATTTCATGTAAGTACAATTTTTACTTAAGATTTTGAATATTGATCATTCATCAAATTAGCGATAAATCTGTTGTTATTTACTTAAAAGGCGTAAAGAGGCGATTTTGTTGTTGGCGAAGTTCATGTTATTTATTAACAATTACTTGATTGAAATAACGTCGTTTATATTTTTCAAAGGCTAATCGTTTTAACCCGATTTAAAATGAGTGCTCAATAATTTTCCTTACTATATTAATCGGTAACTTTGGTTATTCTACAGGTCTTCTTATTTATAATGTGGATATACTGCAGACGTAATGTGATAAAATAACGAATATTTGCTACATATAATAAGGTAGTGTATCGCTAAAAACAACAATATCCAAACGTCTGAATGTTAAACCTCGAATAAACAATTTGCTACAAAAAATTAAATTTACATAGGAGTATTCAAATATACATACTATTATATAATATTTATTTCCTTTACACCATGTAAAGGAAAGAAATATTATATAATAGCCAAAACAACAAATTTATATCAATTTTTATTTAAAAAATACATAACCAAATTAAAAATTAAATGAAAAATCTATGAGGTAAGCTTGTTTTGTCACCCACTGACTCGCAACAGCCAGTCTACCTACCTCCCGTATAAGCTGTTTCACATCAAAAATAATAACATCGATACCTATTAAACGAGCCGACTCGATAATGTGACAACACTTAAATCGCGCGGCACCGATCATTGTCAATTGGATCGTGACCAAAACGTACGTATCCGCTTATTATCTTAATAATTTTGTACACAATTCTGTGCGACTGACTCATTTTTAGCAGATCCAAGGTTTTAAGGCGACCCATTTTGGAAAGAACGAGCCACTTAGCAGTTATCAATCACTTCCCTTTGATGTTTATTTATAAGATTTTGGCTGCATCGAGAGATTTGGCAGTAGCAAAGCTTTTTGTGACGGAGCTCTCCCGGGTATGTACTACTACTACGCTTATTTTTGCTGCTAAGCAGCATGAATGCAATGCTAGTTCTGAAGGGCGTGGTTGCCGGTGCAATAACATAAATATACTACAACAATACACACATCAATTTTTAAGACTTGTCTAAAGAATTATTATTTAACACTGTAAGTATGATTATTATATTCCACATTACTTTCTGTACCGTTGACATTATTATATATAGTTTTAGTATTATTTATTTCACCATAAAGTATTTTATTTTATTTTATATATGTACTGTTTTTGTAATTATTAATATGTATGTATATTCCTAGAGTTTTGCGCATAATGGTTGCCTGGAATTATTATAAGTGATAAGGGTGCCTTTGTTACACAAATTTAATTGACTTGTACCTTTGCTCTCTTTTATTTTCTTTCTTGTGTGCAATAAAGTATTTTTGATTGATTGATTGATCACCCTCTAGCCCCAAAGTAAGTGTAGCTTGTGTTATGGGTACTAAGATAACTGATGAATATTTTTATAAATAACTAGCTGTCCCGGCGAACTTCGTACCGCGGATCTTTTTTTTTGATGAATGTTATATTTTAATACTTATTATCCAATTCCGGTCTTAGAGAAATCCAAAAAATCAAATTCAATAAAATTGGCCCAGCCGTTCTTGAGTTATAAATGGTGTAACTAACACCACTTTCTTTTATATTTATAGATATACAGATAAACACCCGGATACTGAAACACATTCATGTTCATCACACAAAAATTTTACAGTTGTGGGAATCAAACCCGCGGCCTTGGACTCAGAAAGCAGGGTCGCTACCGGTACATGAATTTTAAAACCTACGCAGCGAGTTTAAATACACTGGCACGTTGCAGGACGTGCTCCTTGCGTGCCGTGCGAATAGTTGCACTGTTTACAGGCCATGGTTCTCAACTTACTATCGGTGGGCCACCCGCTTAGTCCATCAATTAATATTTAAAAAAAAAACAAGAAAAAACGAGATGTGTAATTGTATATGTTAAAAAGTTTTGTAAGATTCCGCGTAGTGACCGATTAGGGACAGGGGTTTAATAAAATTATATTGTATTCCTACCTACAGATACATTACAGTTTCCTTATGCATCTCCCCATGCTACGTTTAACAATAATATTAATAAAAAAAAAAACGTGTGTTTACTTATGTACACGCGTTAGAAGTCATACCTCTTTGGTGTAACAAGATGAAAATCACTTCAAAAATTTTATCTTTCGCCTTATTCTACGTTTGCCGAAAAAACGACACTAACAATAGAAAAAAAAGGTATTTAATGCATTAAAAGTTTTATAATAACGGTTCATCTAGTTAAATAAAGTTTATTTAAATATCACAAAAAAAATATTTCTACATAATATAATTAATTAAATTTGGATTACTAAACGACTCATAATCGGGCAGCCAAGTTTAATTCAGCATTAAAATTTTAGATTTTTGTACAACTGAATCAATAATTGAATCGCCGGAATGCGCCCGCAGACTTTGACAATTGAAAGTCGGGGGAACGAACCTCACTTCGTACCGATCTAGGATGTTGTCTCTATTTCAGCCGCTTGAACCAACAATGACCGTGACTGCCCAACGATTTTCGGATCAGGTGTGGGGTATCCAGCGACGTCATCAACTGGTCGACCGTTATTGTACCGATCGTCGTTTCAGTCAAAAGTCTTCTCGCGAAATGCTTCGACCAACACCTTAAGAAGCTTTCGCTTGGTTGTTGGATCAAGGGTCGGATACAGAAGGCAGTAGTATGTGAAACGGCGCGTATTGTGAGGAGGTTCCTCACTCTGGAGCCCTGACCGCCGGTTGCTTGGGCATTCAAAAGCCCCGCAAGCGGAGGGGGATGTTTTTTCTTATAAATTTTAATAGTTTTTTTTTAAGCATTACAAAGAATTAAAAAAAAATGAAAACCAATAAATGATAGAATGATTTAATCTAACTATATATATAAAAGAGAAAGTGTGTGGGTATGTTCCGTATAGGCTCCGAAACGGCTGGACCGATTTCAATAAAACTTTCAGGGAATCTCCGGATTGACCTGGCGAGTAATCCTGTAAAGTTTGGTGACGATCGGAGCACTCCTATTTTTGAACTGTCAAACTGTCAAATACAGCTTTTATTTACTAAGATGATATTCTAATGTTGGGTGTACATGGGTGTAGATAATGATCTTCACCCGCTCGAGAAGAGAATAGAAGAGAATGAATACAGAGAGAAATAAATGATTTAATATATTATGAGACTTAAATTATAAATTTAATGATGTAAGTTTATTTTTTAAATAAAATAAAGCAAAATCTAGCCCGGCGAAGCGGGCTGGGTACGATAGTATATAATAAAATCTTTTATTTGGATTTTTTTTATATAAAGTAAGATAGCCTTATCTTGTTATTACTAGGTGATGAATTTTTGTAACTACGGTAGATTAGCTCGTTACCGTCTTTAGACAGCATTACTTACGACAGGTAAGATTGTCAAAGGCTAACTTGTATTAATTTAAAAATAACAAGAGTACACATAGGTATAACAAAAACCTCGTTATATACTAAATAATTGCCCAGGCGCATAAAAACAAAGGATAATCCTAATATAGCAGTAAATATAAATAAAAAGCTATGTACTAAATCGCTTTTATTGGAGGCAGTGGCATATAAAATATGCCGGTAATGAGTGTCTAAGCATATAACCTTCGTTATAATGCGTTGTATTACCTTATTAGATTACATATTGTATTTACTCACGGAAGCATTACAAAATAATTACGAATAAAAATAAATTATGACATGTAGCGTGCCTACTTGAGTACTTGCATGAGATTACCGCGAGTGAGTAAGTGCCGCTTACGGATCTTAACTCTCTAGATATCATCATACTCGTATCAACCCATTACCGTCTCACTACAGTGGAAGGCTCCCCTGCCACAATTAGAAGGGGGTTGGCATAAACCAAATAAAAAAAATCCAATATCAAAATAACATTAATTAATATAAATATTTTAAATAATAATAATTACCGATAAAGTTATGAAAAGAAAGTTAAGAAAAAAAAAAATGTGCTTCCCGTACCGGGAATCGAACCCGAGCCTCCTGGGTGAAAGCCAGGTATCCTAGCCACTAGACCATACGGGAGATGGGTATCTGTGCCAAATATTTGTATTAGAAATCAAGATATTGTTGATATGATAAATTTATTTAATGATAATTTTAATTGAATGCGAAGATTATTCAACTTCGCCTGATGATAAGAGCTCTATTTTATCCATAAAAAGTCATTTTCACGCAGTTTACGATTTCCGAATCTGACGCAATAACATGTAAAACATCAAAAGGCGTGAATTTCTTGCCGGATTTCATCTCGGTACTATATACACCTTCCAAACTGGTGTGTGTTAGAGTTATAAAGTCGTTCTTGTAATGGAAATGGAGTGGAAATTGTAGTGTTGGTAGACCCACAATACGGCGTACTGACAACTAAAAACGATTTGCAAAGACAAGTCCAAGACAGTCGCTACAAGACTGATATAAAAGGCCTATACTAATTTCGGCATCGGCGGTAAGAGCCGTAGCTCAATTGGTTAAAGCGCTCAGGCCGCGATTGCCAGAGAGTCACTGGTTCAAATTCTGTCGGTTCCGAAAATTTGTAAAGATTCGCAAAGAGTGAATGATATCGGTAAAACCTGAATCTCCGTCTTTGCCATTCTATTATACTGACTATGGGTCCCATGAGAAGGTTCAGAATCACTTAACGGTTGACGGAGAGAGCTATGGTCGGAGTACCTACCACTACGTGATCAGATCAGGAATGCGGAAATCAGTAGAAGAGCCAGAGTTTTAACAATTTTAATTGAAATTTAATTGATTGTTATTTTTAATTCAAGATTATAATTCATTATTGTTTTTTTTTTTCTTTATTTATTTATTTATATATTTATTATGTGTTTATTTTTAAAATCTGTCTTATACTTATTTTGTGTTAAATTTTGTATATGGGTCCCCGACCCATGACATATGGGATAAAATGTTTTTTTTTTTTTTGTAGCTCAACGAGTCGTGAAACTGAAGTGACAATGGGCGGGGCACATAGCTCTGAGAACCAATAGACGTTGGGGTCCTAAGGTGCTGGAATGGTGACCTCGTGCTGGTAAACGCAGCGTTGGTAGACTCTTTACGAGGTGGACACCAAACGAGTAGTAGGGAGCTGCTGGACCCAAGCGGCGCAAGACTGTGGTATTTGGAACTCCTACAAAGGAAATGATGACGATGATACTATTAGTTTGATCGATCTAACAACCCGGAAAAACCATACGTCCTAGAAATAAAACCAAGTTGGAAGTTTCTATGTGATCATGCCGTAACGCCAGTAAAACTGTAGCGGGCAAGGTAAAATCTTTTAGAGGGTATATAAAACACTTCATAAAGATTTATGGTATCAATATCCCGTGGGTGCAAGGTGCAGTGGCTTTAAAATGTGGACGGACTAATGTGAAATATGGAGCTGGATTAGGCACATGATAAATCTACTACTTCAAGATGTTATATAGATGTGTTCTGCCCAGTTGGCTTGTAGGTTCGATTTTTAGGGTACCCGAAGGGTAAAACGGGACGCGTTTGACACGGCCGATTAGCGCAGTGCGCAGCGATATTGCTTTCTGATTTAAAGGCTGTGGGTTTGTTTCCCACATATTTTTTTTTAATTTCGTAAGAATGTTGAAGGATTCATAGGTATCATGCTGTAAAAATATTAAATCAGAAGCATACATATACATTTTTCTATACAATGGAATTAAAAACGTACTAAGTGTTTACTTTTTGACAACCCTATTGAAGATGAAAGACCAACACGCGCATAGTACTTGCGCTAGGTCTATCTGATATCTTTCAGTAAAAAACTATAGCAGTGGTATACTGAGAAACTATGAGGTTTTCGGTTTCACAGATAAGTCTCAGAGACAATACTTACCTAAAGTATGTACCTCCAAATCCTGTGAAGTATTATTTTGATATTATTTATTTATCATTTACACGTTGTAGATAGTTGAAACGATGACGAGTAGCATAGGCTACTTTTAGTCCTGGAAAAACTTGATATTCAAGTGGAATGTAAAAAAAAATTATACATTATATGTAAATCAAAACTGCGGTCGGGTCAATACCTTACCGCGTACAAGGAACGAGCGCTGAACTTTAGGTTTAATGATTTTATTGGCGGAGATCGTATGATAAGCAACGGGAAGCTATGTGTAATTACGTTCTTGTAAAATATATTCGCTATTATTTTACGTAATAAAATAAATATGGTGAGTGGTGGTGTTTACGAGGAGCGGGGACGTGTTCATTTGCACTTATATGTAAATTGAAGGTACTTAAAGTCAGATATAACTGGCTCTTTGGTCTAGAACTTTATATGATGTTTAACTATAACATAATGGATAGGGCTTGATGGACTAATGCCCATTTTCACGGACGAAGGACTAGGTAATGCCTAAGTAAGTGACGCCTAATCAAAGCATATTTTTAGGCATAGATTTACCTTACTCCAATCAATATACACTAGGAAACTCATAACCTAAATTAAAAGTCAAATATTTCTTTATTCAAACAGGCACATAGATTTGATGCGTAAATTACATGTAAAATATGACATAGAAGGGAGTTGATGGCGGTAACTAAATTCGTCAATTTAAAATAAAGCTACAAGGGTTCCAAACGCACCCTGGTCTAAGAAGAACAACGAATGAAGATGGTGGTAACAAAAAAAAACTTAGCCGGTTGTTTTTTTTGTTACCACCATCTCCAATTTTCATTTAAAACTAATAAATATTAAAGGTCAAGGCGCGGGTCTCCTCTTAAAATGAGATTTAAACTTCACGATACTTCGAAGCAAGTGATATTTTAAATCTAAGCTTTTATAATATGAATCCTAAGGTAATTTTGGACCGACCAATGCAGAAGTTTAAAGAAGGTTTTAAAACACATTTATTACAGTGAGGTTATTATACAATGGATACATTTCTTAATGACAAGGTGGCTTGGAAGTATTCGGCTCCGCTTTTATCTCTCACAAGATAGAAAATAAAATGTTAAAATGTAAAATGTAAATTTTTGATGTTGGAAAAGAGCAACTGCTGAGTTTCTTGCCGGCTTCTTCTCGGTAGAATCTGCCTTCCGAACCGGTGGTAGAGTCACAACAAACAGACAGACTTGACGTTTCAAAAGTGCTTATATTAGGTCTACTTGAAATAAAACAATTATGAATTTGAATTTGAATTACTTTAAACGCACATTTCTTTGAAAAGTTATAGGTGCTTGTCGCGGATCAAGCTCAATATTTTCCTCGACAGTGAAGCTGACGTTCTAACCACTAGGCTACCACCGCTTTGTTATTTTTTAACTACACTAACAATTGCACTAAACAAGTGATATTTTAATTGCTTAAAACTCACAGAACTTAGAAAAGTTAGAGGTGGGCTGGGATTCGAATTAGGCCCTCTGAAACTGAAGTCGAAGGCCTACTCAACGGGCTACCAACGCTTACTGTCTGCTTTCTATTTATACTAACGTTGGAAAAGTTTCTGTTGCAAAAAAACTCCTCAATAGCCTCATAATAATGTTGGCCTTCGCTCAAAATGTCAGCTAAAAGCCCTTGAGCCCCGAGCGGAGTTTAGAAATAATAAAAATAGGAGTGCAACAAGCAGACAGCTCGGAGCGCCTGCGCAGGTCACGACTTGTTTGTGTCGACGAACTGGACTGAACATGTTTTAATGAGGCCTTGGAGTTGCGGATTTAGGACTGGAGCAGATAGAGTACAGGCCTCAAAACTGTTATTACAAGTTATTTCATTTAATAAGGGTACGAAACGGTTACAAATTTTTTTTTGACAAAAAAGGATCGACTTTGTTAAGACTAAGAAGCAAGAAATAAATATAGAAGTAATAATGTACATTTCTACAAGATCCTTGAACTAAAATAAGGACAAATCTTCATCAAACTAAAATTTTATCACCTGTACTAAAAAATAATCATAAAAGTTTTATACTTGGCTGAGTAATCCTGTAAAAATATAAAAAAAAAAAACATACAGTCGAATTAAGAACCTCCTTATTTTTAAGTGGGTTGAAAATAAAATAATATACATTAATATCATATAAAAACACTATTGATTATCAGTTTTTGATAGTTTTAATTTTTCGCAACCTTAAGTTTATATATCATGAAATCTAACTTGTAGGAAAGATACTCGTCGCTTCCGCCATGACTAGTTACCACTCTAACCAAAGACGTACCGCTAAGGGATTTAGCGTTACGGTACGATGTCGCGTAGAAACCTATTAGGGTTATGGATTAATATAACTTCAATACCCCTTACAGATTAGCCCGTGAGCATAAAACGACAATTGTTTACTGTTCCAAAATAATTCTCATATTAGCGCTAGTTTTGCATAACATGAAAATCGTACAGTCAATTTTTACCCTAAACTTAATTATAACTATGATATATATAGGGCCTAACTCCTATGATAATACCTACTGCCGAGTAGGTATTTCATATACAGTCTAATCTCATTGAGTATAATAATTATACGTATTTCCTTTTTTACTAACGTCGAAGATGACACTGTATAAATAAGTAACGCCTAATCTAAGGAGATATAGGCATACAACAATGGGATACTTAATGTTAAAGTTAAAGCTAGTTTAAAAAATATAAGAAGATATTATACCTAAACAAGACAGGTTTTTTTGAAACATAAGTTGAACACTTAATTGAAAAAGTTATTTTTAAAAACTACACCCGATTTTAAAAATAAGAACTTAAAAATATCTCTAGAAGAAATATCAATTGAATGCAACTCATCTCCCAAATAGAGTGTTCCTATAGGCTGCTTTGAAAATAAAATCAAACCAGTTTCACCAATATTGGTTCAGCTATTGAATTGTGGTAAAAAAAAATATGTTGTATGTTAACCTAAAGCCCATCTGCAACTTCCCGCTAATTCCATACTTATTTTGTTCTTCGAGCTCGAAAGTCTGATAGAAGTTTCATAAAACCCTATTTTTTAATTCTCTAATTGCTATAACTTTTGATCGAATCATTCGATTTTCACGTGGTTGGCGGCATTCGACGCAGCTTATTGAGTCCTATGAAGAATTCTAGATCAAAACTCATTCAGACGAAAATTTTCAAAATTATTCTAAAAAAAAACCATTTCGGAATTTTTCGTTCTCGATTTCTCTCAAACGGATCAACCGATTTTGACCGGACCGGCAGCGATCGACGGGGTTTATCAAGCTTAAGAGCTGATTAGTTTTTGGGTTTTTAGATCGGTAGAGCCGTTTAAAAGTTATTCTAAAAAAACAGTCTTTCATAATTTTTATTTTTGAGATTTCTCAGAATCTATCTATCTATTTTATTTATTTATTTAAAGTTATGAGAGGCTTACATACATACATACACACACACACGCACACATAAATACAGACATGATGACACCATCGCGGGAATATTCAGGAAAGCTTTCTAGGATCTCAAAACGTCGACATAAAATGAAAACTCGATCGAAGAACGGGGTAAAACCAATAACTTCCCAACTTTTGAATTTTTTTAATTTTCTTAGTGGGAAGAAGAAAATATTTTTATGAATTTTATAAGACACTAATTACAAATTTTATTTATTTTAATAATTATAATATGCAGTGAAAACCCGCATCCTCATTGCTAGATGTCATTGTGTTAGGACTCTGGGGCAAAGACCCAAGAACATTAACCTGAGGAAATATTACACCTTGTTTACCTGCTGGCGTGACTCGGGAAATTCTTAATTACTTTACACAATTTTGACGACCTCTTTAGCGCAACGGTGAGCGCTGTGTAGGGAGGAGTTCCCGGGTTCGATTCCCGGCAAATGCAATTTGGGAATTTATTATTTGTTTAGAATTTTCTCTGGTCTGGTCTGGTCTGGTGGGACGCTTTGGCTATAGCTAGTTACCAACCTACTGACTTCGACTGAGTGTTCAGTTACATTTTTCATGTCAAAATTGGCACGTTTAGAAAATTTATTATGACAAAATAAGTACTATAGCTTTAAAGTTTTTGTTTTTCATTTTTGTTTTAATTACATTATTATAATTTTTTCTTTTTTTTTTGTATAATAATTGCTTGCTAGGTACTTACTCCTAAGCAATTGTGGTTAATGTTATCGTGTTATATGTATAACCAAGTTGTGGAAACTTCATTAGTTTATGTGATACAAAAATACGGCATTACTTTTATGTATAATTAATAATTATACTGTTTGTTTCCCTTGAAAAGCTAATAAATAAATAAATGTCGTATATAAACCGATTAGGGGGTATGACTACATCCCTAACAGGTTAGCCCGCTACCATCTTAAACTGCATCATCACTTACCACCAGGTGAGATTGCAGTATAGGGTATATAATTGCAGTATAGGATATACTAACCTGTAGTGCAATAAAGAAAAACACAAAAGGGCAGACGTATAATTTTTATTGCAATTTTACTAAGATGGGGATTCGTTACAAAATTACTGTTTTTTTTATCTTACGTAGTTATGAATGAACGGATACATTTAAAGTAGGTATACAAAACGTCATCATCATATCAACCCATTATCGGGCCACTCCAGGGCCTGGGTGACCCACAAAGAGAAGGGTTAATACTGCGATACTATTGTAACCCACTTTTACTGCTATTGCGACTAAACTATTATAGATTTATCCCCTCGCGGCCATTTTTTTAGGTAATAATGAATACTTTAATAGTATTACATTAAAATAGGCAAAATTTTGCTACTTTACTATTTCACTTTTCTTAGGAATGTCCTATTGTTTTGAAAATAAATTAAAGACGATGTCACTTTATGTATCACTCGTGTGTAATAATTTTGCTTTCTCTCGGCGAAGAAATTGTTAATATCGGTCCAGTACTTTCGGAGCCTATTGGGTACAAACAAACAAAAAAATGTTACCTCTTTATAACATTAGTATGTTTCAATATTAGAGACTGTACCAGAAACACTAATATTTCAATCTTTTTTTTAATAGTGCATTGAATTTAAAAAATATTTTTTTAAATTCAATACACTATTAAAAATTTATAAAAAAAAACCACTCCTCCGCTTTCGGGGCTTTTGAGTGCCTAAGCAATCGGCGATCAGGGCTCCAGAGTGAGGAACCTCCTCACAATACGCGCCGTTTCAAGGTCTACTGCCTTCTGTATCCGACCCTTGATCCAAAAACCAAGCGAAAGCTTCTTAAGATGTTGGTCGAAGCTTTTCGCCGGAAGACCATTGACTGAAACGACGATCGGAACAATAACGGTCGACTCAACACTCCACATGGCGGTAATCACGTGAGCAAGGTCCAAGTATTTAGATACTTTTTCCTTTTCAGCTTTCACCAGATTATCGTCATCTATTAAAGTGAATTTCTATGTAATCATTGAGTCGGACTTTTGGGTTCAAAGGTTATTTAAAGTTCCAACCCATTAATGTCCCACAAAGAAGTTTACTTGCCTATACGGAGAATATATGGATTCAAAACCCGTGCTGCAAAGTTTAAGGAGTCTTCGACTAAACTTATGGAAGCTTAAAAGTTACTTCGGACCTTTTAACATGCTTATGTTAACATATTATAACCCTCTTTAGTTATTTACCCTTGGAAAACCTTTATATTTTAAACGATTCCTATTTCGCGACTCGCGTTTTAGTAGATTTGCCTCTAAAGAATATCTACACAACTTAACATGGCTTTGTAAAAAGCATTTGCTGTCTGAATAGATAAAATACATAAAATGTGTAAGGGCGGTCTTGTCGCTTTAAGCGATTTCCTCCAGACAATATATTATAGGATAATCAAGTAAGGGAAAACGGGATAGTGCAACAGGTTAAAAACGAGTGATAAAATAATTTATCTTCAAGAAAAAAAGTAGATAAAACTCTACATCTAACTGTAACAAAACGGAAATAATGAGCCAAAGATAGAGATTTTTTTAAGAAGCATATTTTCACGAGAGAAATGTTCCTTATTTCATGGGAACTGAATATAAAGGCATACCATCAGGCCCTATAGGTGGCACTTTTGATGCGTACATTAGAGAATTACACGGTAGTGAGATGATGGCGATAACCACTTTCGTAAACTTAAAACTAAAGCTACGAGTGTTCCAAACGCGTCCTGGTCTAAGAAGAAGCCCACAACAAACTTAGCTGTTTTTTTTTGTTATCACCATCTCACAATGTCATTTAAAAATTTTATATCAACCCATTACTGGCCCACTGCAGGGCAAAGGTCTCATCCCTTAATGAGGAGGGGTGAAGGCCGTAGTCTACCACGGTGGCCCAGTGCGGTTTGGTGGACTCCACACATTTTGAGAACACTAAGGCATGCAGGTTTCCTCACGATGTTTTCCTTCACCTTTTATACAAGTCATAAAAAGTGAAAACTTAGAGGTGCGTGCCGGGGCTCGAACTCGGCTCCCCGATAGTGCAGCTGATGTACTTACAAATAGGCTATCGCCGCTTCAATATTTGCTTTAATATTAGTATGGATATCACTGAATTTGTTCGCCAAAATATTTATGACCACTTGATGACCTCAGAGATCTATAAATCAATAGAATAAAAATGAGAGCGGGCCGAAAAGAATATTCCAGATGAATTTCTGTTATTTATGGCCGTCAAAAATTTGAAATTAATATGTCACACCGGCCCCTCAACGGGTCGTAAATCTAACTGGGGACAGCAATCAAACCGCAACACAGTGCGAGAAAAAAATTTAATCACCACGTATATGAAAAATAAACGTTATTGGAACCAAAAACGACCCGGTCGCAATTAGTTCGTACACTGAAATCGCATTATTGGGATGTGTGGATCGACCTGTATTTTAAAGAAAAAAGACGAGCATGCAAGCTGGACTGTAGCTCTGAGAGTTCTATACATTTCAGTTCAACAATTTTATTCGAATATCCCTTTTTACTGACCTTTATGAGAGTTTCGTCTGGTGTTGGGCTTCGGCCGTGGCTAGTTACCAAACTAGCGACGAAGACGTGCCGCCAAGCGATTTAGCCTGCAGGCATAGAATTAAGAACGTATGGAACCCCACATTCACAACAGTGAAAACGCCTAGCGCACGTCTGACTGCACTCCCACAGAATGTTGCTACCTCACAAACCTTTTCTAATTTTCCCTATTTGAGTGAACTTTTAGAACATTAGAGGTAGAAGAACTACTGTCAGCTGTTAATGGAATAAAGTGACTTACCGCTTGTTCAAATTCAATCTTAAATTCAAAAATGTTTTATTCATGTACAACTTATCACAAGAACTTATGAATGAAGCGTTTTTACATTTAACACGTTAACACTAATGCTAGGTGACGGTGATAACCGCATTCTTTAACTTAAAACTAAAGCTAGGAGGGTTCCAAACGCGCCCTGTGTGCAAAGAAGAGCCCACAACAAACTTAATTCATACCCAAGCTTTTTTATTATATATCCTTAATATTATAATAGGATTTTTCTATAAGATTACAAAACACTACTAAAGTGGAGTGGTTTTTGACGCTTTAATATTAGTTGTGTACACGTTTTCTGAATGTTCTTAATTCTGTGCCTACAGGTATATGTTTAAAATTGTCCTCCCGTTACGCCCTAACTAAGCAACAAAACAACTGCTTGTTCGAGAAACACTACTAAAGTGAATTGGTTTTTGACGCTTTAATATAAGTCGAGTAGGCGGTTTCTGTATGTTTTTAATTCTATGCCTGCAGGTATCGATTTAATATAACTGCCATAACCCTAGCAGGTTAGCCCGCTACGATCTTAGACTGCATCATCTCTTACCATTAGGTTAGATTTCAGTAGTGGTGGTCCCCAGTTCTTCACTAAGATCCGTAGTGAAGAACTAGGGGCACATAACTTAAGAGTACCGATGGATTCTATCCTTACTAATGTTACAAATGTCAAAGTGTGTTTGTTTATTTGTTTGTTTGTCCTCCCGTCACGCTCTAACTAAGCAATAAAACATCTTGATTTTTGTCAATGAGTTAGTTGAAAAAACAACTTCGAACATAGGCTACTTTGTTAAGAATTAACAAGCTAATCACAACTATTTATTTCTTGGTACAAATTCAAAATTAACGCATTAGTTTCACCGATCAATCTCCTTCGCGCCTTCTCCATCTACAAGACATTGGCGAAGTACCTTGTGCCCATTTGGCATAGACAAAAGCCATAAACAAGAATTCAATTGCATTGGCTACTTTTTATCCCTGGAATTGAAACAGTTTTCATGGGATTTGTAGAAAACCGTAATAAACTCCGACGAAAAACGCGGGCAACACCTACTGTATAGTACCTACTGAATATCTGACAAACCGATAAACACACTTTCGTTTGAACACATTTAATTTTAGAAGGAATATTGCCGTATCTCTGGATGTAATAACAGCTCTCTGATAAACAATTGACACTACAGCTTCCACTGTTCCGTTTCGGAATTCACTTTTCGGTATGTTTTTTATAAAAATATGGGCTTACAGCTTTCACGAAATTAAAATTTTTGGTATTATCCGTGTATAATAGCTGACTTTTAGGTGAAAAGGCCTTTGAAATGCGCAGGCTGTTAATATAGTTCCTTGCACTAGGAAAATCTAGGAATAAAAGATTGCTTTTACTTAGGTAATGATGATTAAAATATTTGAAAGCGTTGAATGTATGCATAGAAAGATTTCTGAGAACTCTTTGGCGCTGCGGTGGAAAATGGAACCATTAACACTTATGTTTAAAAAACGAGCACACCAAATTTAAGACGTTAGGAACTTAGGATATGAACTGAAATTGTGAAACTGATAGATATTTTTAACAAGTGTATTTTTCTTTAGAGTGCTAAAACGAATACACCGACATATTATTTATTTAAATATTAACTAAAAAATAACGTAAAAGGAAAAGACGTGCACAAGGACAACTTATCTCTTAAGAGATTTCTTCCAGAAGCCCTCGAATTTAAGAAAATTTGAAGAGTAGAACTGAGTAGGTTATTATGTATATATATATATATATATATATATATATATATATATGTATATAGCTAGAAGTACCTTTACCAAGATGAAAAAAGTACTCTGCAACCGCAGACTTAAGATCCCTTTGCGCATTCGACTCCTGCGTTGTTACATCTGGCCCATACTGCTATATGGATGCGAGGCTTGGACTATTAAAGAAGACCTTAGGAAACGCATACAAGCATTTGAGATGTGGACATTCAGACGTATGTTAGCCATTAGTTGGACTCTCAAAGTATCCAATGAGGAAGTTCTGCGTCGCGTCAACCAATGGCGTGAACTTTTGCACAGCATCAATATCAGAAAAGTTGCATATCTGGGGCACGTGCTAAGGCACGAGAGATATGAGCTCCTTCAACTCATTATGATGGGAAAGGTTGCAGGAAGAAGAGGCGTTGGTCGCAGAAAAAAGTCCTGGCTTCGTAATATCAGAGAGTGGACTGGAATCGCGAGTGCAGCAGAATTATTTCGCCTCGCGAAAGATAGACAAGAATTTACGAAGCTGACTGCCAACCTTCGCTAGTCGGAGAGGCACCGCAAGAAGAAGATATATATGTGTATTATACTCATAAAAATATTCATCAGTTTTCTTACTTCCCAAAACACACTAGGCTTACTTTGGGGCTAGATGGCGCTGTATTTTCGTAGTAGGTATATGTTGTCGCACAAACTTGTGCAATTTAATATTATTTATTTATTTCTTTATTACAGAATTAGTATACAAAAGGCCCATTTTTTTTTATAAACCAACGAAAAATTTATTTTACTAGGGAAATAATAATTACAAACTAAAACTAATATTAACAATAAATATAAGCCGTGTAACTGTTCACTTATGGTACCCAAAATGCTGGCGCTTTTGCCCCTTAGAGTTGCTAGATAGAATTGCTAGACTAGAATTGCCAGGTCACCAGATGTAAGGACGAATTCTTGGGACACGATGTTAATAAGATTTTTAAGTATACTATAAATTGTGGGAAGATATTCTCTATTTAATAATTTCAGAAAACATCTTATATCGTATCTTGGATCTGATTATGATATAACTAGCCTTTGCCCGCGACTTCGTCTGCGTTTGTTTTTTGATGTGGCATTAAATTAAGTTGTAGTTCTAAAAAAAATTTAAAGTATTCAGTATAGCCTTAAATGAGGGTTTTGCTGCTGTCCGCTGAGGAGTTCTGTCCTCTATCTCCAACCACAGTTTGGGCAAAATTAAACACATATACCTCTATAGTACAAAAATAATTATTTAAATCGGTTATAATTTGTCGTAGTTACGGTGTACAATTGTCAAACACTACTCCCCTCTCCCAAACGAACCGATCTTAATGTCGGAATAAAAAGTATCCTATATAACTTCTAGCACTTCCAAGAATATGTGTACAAAGTTTCATGAGGATCGGTTTAGTAGTTTTTGCGTGAAAGCGTAACAAACAAACTTACATTGACCTTTATAATATTAGTAGGGATAGGGATACGGACAATATACACGTGTATCCTTGTGCGATGTGTTCCGAAGCAGTAATCAGAAAAGAGCATCCATTTTTCCCATATGAGCCTCTAAAGCATAGTTGCAAGTGAAAGTTATTAACTAGGCTTAAATGTTCAAAGCTTTTTCAGACTCGCAAAGTTCAATTAGCTTATACTGAAATTTGATTGCGAAGTTTCCTGGAAACTTTTAAGGGGCTTAAGTCGCTGATGGAAGTTTTATTCAATGGAATTTGCCTTCAAATATTATGTTAAAATAGATAGAACACAAATTTCCTTTTTTTTTTGTGTGATAAATCGACGTGCACCTTTTTACCAGCTTCTTACTCGCAGGTTGCCTTTCAATATTATCTGATGTGTGGTCACTAGCCTTGGCCATAACCTCGCAACAAGACTAAAACATGTATAGTTTTTGTTTTATTTCATTAATAATTGATTTACCGTACAGATATCCCACCTGATGGTAAGTGGAAAACCATCGCCTATAAACAGAGCAAAATGCCTATGAAATTTAAAAGTACCGTAGTGAATATCCTTTAAGTAGCTCCGATGAGGGTGGCATGTTCAGAATTGAACAATGCCCTCCATAAAAAAATTAAGAAAAAAAAAAAACAAAACAATTTAAAAGTAAGATTATGAACTCTTGTATATGTCTGTCAAACCTGGAAATTTACGGACAAAATGAGAAATATCATAATAACGTGTCAAAGAGAAATGGAGCGAAGTTTTATGAACGGCAGAAGAATCCATAAAATTCGACATTCTCTGATCAGACAACAAACCAAAATAACCCTCGCCTATACTCTAAAAGCAAAATGATGGGCCATGTCGCTAGACTTACCGTCAATCGATGGACCCTTAGGTTAACGAAATGGCCAGGCCCAAAAGGTAACCGCGCTAGAGGTAGACCGCGCTATCGGTGGGATGACGATATTAAAACCGTGGCTGAACCAAACTGGATGCTGAAAGCAAAAAACAGGCGCTGGCTGTCTCTGGAGGTGGCCTTGACATTGAAAAATGGTCCTTCATAACGGAGTTTTTTGTTTAATTCTTGTTACTATTATTTTTACTTTATATACTTGAAATCTATATATATAAAAGAAAGTTGCGTTAGTTACACCATTAACAACTCAAGAACGGCTGGACCAATTTTTATGATATTAGATTTTTTGGATTCCTATTAGACCGCAATAGGACAATAATTATTAAAATATAACATTCATCAAAAAAAAAAAAAAAAAATGACCCGCGCTACGAAGTTCGCCGGGAAAGCTAGTTAAGGATTAATACAAAATTATGTAAATGTATGAAGATATAAAAGGCTTTTTTTTTATTTAATTTATAAACAGAGCAACACTTCGCAGGGTTTGTGAGAAACAAATCCTAAAAAGCGTTGCCCAGTGTCCATCAACGTGATCGTAGCGGCTAAAATAAGCACGGTAGTAGTACTTCCCCGGACGAGCTCTGTCACAAAAAGCTCTAAATATCAAAAAATAAAGAAGATAGATTATTCCTTGATTGAAAATACAAACAAAAAAAACATAATAAATATAAAACAGATAAGAAGATAAGCTTTTGCAAATTTGTTACGTTAGATATTTTTTTTTTTTTGACATTTTGAGTTATGAAACCAAGGACCCCTTGTGGGTAAAGGCCTCCTCCATTTTCTAGCAGTCAGCTCTGTTTAGCACTCTTTCAAGCCAGTTCTCGCCAGCCACACTCTCAATTTCATCTGCCCATGGTACCTTTGGTCGACCCTGTTTTTTAATGCTAAAGGGCATTAGAGATCCTTTCCATAGAGATGTGCGTTTTGTCCTTTTTTTTATTAGGGGCACGTGCGACGTGACCTGCCCATTTCCATTTCTGGCTTCTGCTATAGGTTAACGAATTTAAAACTTTGGTTTTATTTCTAATGGTTGCCTTTCTGTGTCTATCTTTGAGTTTAATATTTAGAATGCTCCTTTCCATAGCACGTTGGCAGGTTTGTATTTTTTGGCACGTTGCACTGTTATAGATCCAAGTCTGGCAACCGTAACTGGCTCTACTACTTCTTAAGAACTAAGAGTTGATTTTGTAGGAATAAAAACCTAAGCTGAACTAAAGTAAAACCTCAGATAGGCAAACATACAAATATACATACCACTCCACCCCTAATGGTTAACTTAAATTTATTGGAGGAATGCAAAATAACTGAGCTTATCATGGAGACAATAAACTTCAGATCATAAACTCTTGCCCCGTCTGATTGAGGGCACCAAATTAAACACACAGCTAACAGCGAACTGAAAGAAACGAGTGATAGCCCAGTGTTCAAAACCTTCGAGTTTGGTTCGAGTTTTAAGTGTTAACGGTGAACACTTAAACTGTAAAGGAACACTGTGAGGAAACCTGCATGCCTGAGTGTTTTCCATAAAGTTGTCAAAGGCAAAAAGATAAACACTTAATGAGAATAAGAATAGATAGTTGTAGGTAGCAAACCTATTTACAGGAAAAGAAAGATCTTTCATGTCACACAACAGTATCAACGTCAAAAAATTTAAATAAACACTAAATAAAAATAAATATACTACGACAATACACACATCGCCATCTAGCCCCAAAGTAAGCGTAGCTTGTGTTATGGGTACTAAGATGACAGATGAATATTTTTATGAATAATATACATAAATACTTATAATATACATATAAACACCCCGGTCCCCGACACTCAAACACATTCACGTTCATCACACAATAAATTTCAGGTGTGGTAATCGAACCCACGGCCTTGGACTCAGAAAGCAATGTCGCTGCCCACTTCGCCAATGGCTGTCAATTTGCATCAGAAGTCAGTGGAAATTTCATTAGTTCAGCATACAACAGCCCGCCATATAAAATATAGTGTTGTCTCTATAATTTGACGTCAGGGTGAACGTCCGGACAGAGGGCCAGACGGGCGTCCGCGTCAGCCTTTACCAGTGCCCTAAAAAGCAAAAACACAATATGATGCTAAAAATGTTTTTATTTGATTACATTGCATGTATAAATGAATTAATGAAAACACTTTTATTGTACACCAAAGAAAAAGAGTAGTTACAGACATATCAACATACAGCACGAGAGTACAATTTGGTGGCCTTATCGCTGCATAACGATTTATTCCAGTCCACCAAATACGAAAAAGGAAAAAACATAGAAAAGGCAAAAAGATAATCACTTAATGAGAATAAGATTATATAAGAATAGGTAACAGTAAATTTATTTACATGAAAAGAAAAATCTTTCAATGCACATACGAGAATCATCACCAAACAATTTAAAGTGATCAGAAGTCATTTGAAAATTCATTACTTCAGCATAAAACAGCCTGCCATATATATATATATACATATATATATATATATACATATATATATATACATATATATATATATATACATATATATATATATAAATCAAAATAAGATATAAACATATTTGAAATAACATTACCTATAATTAATGTAATCTACTAAAAATCATATATATTGTAATTTGTACTTTAATTACCCAAACTATTATATTTCGTATATCTAAGCCTGTACTAATATGTAAAACTGTAGAGTTTGTTTGCTGTTCGTTTGTTTAATTAAACGCAATGATCTCAGGAACTACTAGTCCAATTTTAACAAAATAATCAGTTTTGGATTGGCCATTTATCGAGGAAGACTATTAAGCTATGTAACATCACGTTAAGACCAATAGTAGAATAGCATCCATGAAGAATGTTAGAAAATCGGGATTTTATTTTTATTTTAAGAGTATCCGCTGCCTGCACTACGTAAACAATTAAAGTTTCGATAAAATCATGTATAACAAAGTTATTCCCCTTTAAAAGTTCTAAAAAAATCTGTGACAGAATATGTAAATCTTTTAAGGTTGACGTATTCGCGGATGAATCGCTGGTAATATTATAAATGCGAAATTGTATAGTGAAAACAAATAGTTTGTTTATCATTAGGAATAGATATTTGGATTAGAGTCACTAGAGTAACATACATATAAATAAATAAATAAATATACTGCGACAATACACACATCGCCATCTAGTCCCAAAGTAAGCGTAGCTTGTGTTATGGGTACTAAGATAACAAATGAATAATTTTATGAATATTATATACATAAATACTTAGAAAATAAAGATAAACACCCAGACACTGGTAAACATTCCTGTTCATCACACAAACATTTTCCACAGCCTTCGACTCAGAAAGCACTGCGCCAATGGACCGTCGGTTATATAAACGGTTTACAGGTAATTCATATTATTTCACAACAATATCGTCCATCTTCAGGTCCTAACAAAGTCACCAAACGAATTATTTTATCTTGGGTAAAACTGCGAGGCTCGACTAGTAAAACTTTTTTTTTCTACGTGGTGTAAGAATCTCCTTAACATTCGGCTAGACCCACTACAAAGATATCAGCTTGATGTTTCGAAAGTGTTTATAAAGTTTGCCGGGCGGTAGGTAGAATTGTCCCTATAATTTGACGTCAGGGTTAACGTCCGGACGGAGGGACAGACGGGCGTAACAGCCTTTACTAGTGCCCTAAAGAAGTACATAAACATGTAACATTACTTATTTATTGTCTGCGGTTTGTTTTCGCTTTCAATTGTTAATTTTTTAAGTGCTTTCACCAGAAAAGTTTTTTTTTTTCTATTCATTTCAAAGTGAACTTCTAAGCACTTTAGATAAAGGTTAAAATTGTATATTAGAGAAAATAATACAAATTCAATCGATAACTTTAAATGGACCGAATAAAATAATTTATCCCTTTTTAAAAAAGCAACCATTACATAATTCTGTTATTTTTTTTTATTGACATCACTTAGAACATTGACTTAGAATCTGGTTTTTTTGAGTGTTAGTAAAAGTACCGATTCTTTGTATGCTTTAGTATTTAGTGACTGGTTATTGATTTTCTGGTATTATAATTATCTTTTTTTATGTTAAAATTGTAAAGAAGGTCAGTAACTCCAATATTTCTTAGCGATTCAGATTTAAACGAATGAAAATACTTATTTAAGAAGTAAAACACAAAAGCCCTGTTTCTCGACCCTCGGACAAGTTTCGAATGAGTTTTGTCACTTTCTTACTGTATGTCAAGTGAAAAAGACAACATTTATGAATAAGATGTCCGACACCTATCTAAAAGGCACTAACAGACCGCAACCGCAGATGTAATGAGATTTTCACATTTTTTTGTCTGGGGTCTGGTGGGGGGCTTTGGCCGTGGCCAGTTACCACCCTACCGACAAAGACGTGCAGCTAAGCGATTTAGTGTTCCGGTGCGATGTCGCGTAGAATCCGATTAAGGGTATGACTCCATATTCCCTAACCGGTTAGCCCGCTACCATCTTAAACTGCATCATCACTTACTACCACGTGAGATTGCAGTCAAGGGCACTTGCAACGTAGTAAAAAGTTTACTTACTCTAGGATTATAAGTTGCGATCCACGGATCAAGTGGCTAAAGATTTTCGAATATATTTTCGCGGGTGAAGAAACAACGAGTGTTATAACTTTGACGTGTATATGTGTATGTGTGTCTGTTGCATCCTATTTCCCGAACTGATAAACTGATTTTGTTTGTTTTGTTTGAAAGGTGAATTAGTCGGGATTTTTTTTAAGCTGTGTTTGATGAAATTCGGTCCAAGGTGACCACATAATGGGGAATATTTTTTTTTTTCACAACTCCCTCAATATGGTTACCAAATTAAAGGACTTGACTAGTCAAATAATGAACAAGATATTGAAAGTCGGGGGGTTATTTAATTTTTTTAATTCAGTTGAGACACTTTTTATTATTATATGTATTATTAATACAAATTAAAAACTTTTAATTATTATGGTCAAAACTGAAAATCGGGAACTTTCACGCATAACTTGGTTTTACGAAAACAGTTCTATAGGGAATCAAACACGATAACTGGCTGGTAAAGTATTCACTCCACCAAAGAGGTCAACGAGTTATTATTTCAAGGCAGTACTTTCCGCAAAAGCCCTTATCGGCCAAAGGGCCGTCGACACAAGCACGTTAGCCTATCGTTTAGCAATCCATGATTACCAAACCGATATTATCGTGCGATTAATGTTACACCCTTTATCCAATGTCGAAAACCTATACCCGAATGAAACAGCTTTACTGAACCCCAATCCAACGAAAACTAAACTTTACGTCTTTCAAAATAAAGTATACTTTTCTTTATATACCGAAAAATTGTAGCTTAATCCTACAACAAATGAAAATAAACTTTATAAAAAGGACTTACAGTTGAGTTTCGTGTGGGAATAGGTAATAGGCTATGCATAGGCAGCTGTAATTCCCTGAGAGACAATAGGTAGTTGGCGTTTGTATCTCTAGAAATGAGACAATTTAAGGAATAACCAGAATATTAAATACATCACTATGGGACTTTATAAACACTTAGCAATGTGATTATGGGATTTCTATGTTATCTTAAGTACTCTCGGATATTATTGGGAACAATTTTGTTTATAATGCTTTTATCAGTTAATGCTTTTTTTTCTTCTATTCTGATTCTTAACAAAACCTCTCGAGCAAAGTTAGCTTTCGAGAACTTTTTGATCGAGAACAAAATCACAAAAAGTGTAACAGAGTATAAGCGAGTGTGTCGAAATGGCATTTGGATAAGGTGTGTGATATTATGTATACTAATATTGGCGATTGGCAGTGTTTGAAATGACATTTCTTCGAAACAGGCGGGATATTCTTGATCTGTGTTTTTTACAAAAATAAAAAAAAAACAAAATTAAATGTAATAACCTCCTCAATCAAATATCTCTAAGTGTCCCGCACCGGTACACCAGAAGTTGCAAATCCACAAATTTTTTTCATACACCAGTTACTAAATCCCGTCTCGGAAAACAAGCACCTATTATACTCGTACTTATATGTGCGAAATACGAGTTATCTAAAAGCTAGCTGGCATAGATAGCTTCTATGACTCACCCACAGCTTTTAGGAAAAACTCACAGAACACTTATCGGTGAGTAAAATTAAAATTAAAATTAAAATTACACGACGATTTGTCAATGCTATGTGCACTTGTAATTGGCGTGCATATCAGTCCAAGTTTTTGTGTTTGTACTATGTTAACAAATGTGTTATATGCATGTTGTTATTGCTATAAATAAATAAATAAATAAATATTATAAAGCTGAGAAGAGTTAATTTGGATGCGCTAATATCATGGTAGGAATAATTGGATTTTTTTTTTGTGCTTGATAGTCCATTTATTGAGGAAGGCTATAGGCTAAATACCTACTCGTCATCAAAAACGGGAAAAAAAAATCCTTTTGAGAGATTCCGATGCGTGCGATGCGTTTTGATGTAGTTTTTCTGAAATACTGTAAGCTATTTTTCTCATATATTATAATTCTTATAATGCTACTTACGCGGAGCCACATGACACACGTTTTGTGTTTGAGACAATAGTCACAAAAAGTGTTAAAGTTACATTAAAAAAACACCCGGCTAAATTTGTTGTGGGCTTTTTCTTAGAGCAGGACGCGTTTGGAACCCTCGTAACTTTAGTTTTAAGTTTAGAATAGAATAGAATAGAATTTGTTTATTTACCAGAACAACACAAACAGACTTACATACGGAGTAACTTAAAAATTTTGTACTTAATTATAAATAGCTATCGCTATATATGATGTGTCGTGCCAATAAAAAGGTTCTGACTCAGCTTAATGCTCCGGATACTAATGTACCCACAACGCTGGTATTCTGTCAGTACCTATTTAGTTGAGGGAAGTCCAATTATGAAATCACATATAAAAACAATAAAAAAAATAAAAAATAATATATATATATATATATATATATAAACTTTATAAAAGAAAGTAAACTTCATTATGGAAAGAAGATGAAAATTCATTTTTGTTTAAGTAGTAATGGAAAAGTATGTTAGTCAGATAATAATTTTCAGTTTTTAGTAGTTATTATTGTAAGATAGTGCCACATTAGATTTTTGAATGTTCAGTAGATAATAGCGATATAATTTTTTAAAGCAAAACTCTACGATACTTTACGAATATGGTTATCGCCATCATCTCACTACCGTGTAATTCTCATGTAATGAACGCATCAAAAGTGCCACCTATCGGCCTACTTGAATAAAGATATTTTTGACTTTGACTTGACTTTGACTTTGGCATTATTGCAAAACAATAGGGCACGTTGTAAAAATAAAGGTGAAAATTTTGGTTTAAAAAAAAAGTGAGCAAACAAGGCGATGCGTTCTTCTCGTCTTTAACATTAAAAGAAGAAATAACACATTTATGCCTTGTTTCTGTAGGGTTTTTTTGTGATCTCGTCTTAGAAAATATGACCGCTGTGCATATTTCCGCAGTGAAGCAGCATTACTTTCTTTCTTTCTGACATTAAGAATTTTGAAAGCAGCCAATCAAATTTAGTATCTACCGATTCGAATATTTTTTTCTACTACGTGAAACGACCGCAATTGATTGAATTTATAACACCGTGGCACCGCGCCTCTTACATTCGATACAGGATTCTTCTAATACACCTTACTATTAGCATTGAAGAGACTGGGTCACTATTGTTCGACGAAAAAAAGGCACGGTATGAACTATCTATACATGCCCCTTACTCAAACTCACCTGCTGTTATTTATGATTGGACACTATTTATGAGGGGATTATAACACGTTGATAACAAAAATATAATACATTGGCGTTGGTCGACCACCGTCAGTTCATTGAACTGTGTTTGAACTCGTGAAATTGCTTGAATGTCATGTACAACGTCTAGACGGATGATTATGAAAACCGGCACAGTCATTGCGGATAAGTGATGTGATTACAATTTTAGCATAAGGTTTCATACGTTTTACAGCAAAACAATACTGTTGAGTCACCGTCATTACTTCGCCGTAGTAACCGGCAGCCTGGAGTCGAGAGTCTGGAACGAGAGTTACACGCTGTCAAGTCGAGGCATCATGTTGGCTCGCAGATTTCTGCACCAAGCTTCGCTGTTCCGGTCTGAAGGGCGTAATTACCGGTGTAATTATAGACACATGAAGCTTAACAATTACTCTTCAGCTTGATGTACTTAGGGCGCAATTCTTAGGGCGTGTTTCTTGCATGCCCTGCAAAGTGTCGCTCTGTTTATAAGCGACCAGCTGTTGCCCGGGGCTTCGCACGCGGTTTTTTGGTTTATCATGAATCCTTCGGGAATCTTACTATTTTCCCGGGATAAAAACCTGTAAAATTCAAAAATTCAAAATTCATTTATTTCAAGTAGGCCTAATATAAGCACTTTTGAAACGTCAAGTCTGTCTTTGTGACTCTACCACCGGTTCGGAAGGCAGATTCGGAATTCGGAAGCAGCTTATGTATTAATCCAGAGTGTAATCTATCAAACAAGCATAACGACGATAATTCAAATACAACGTTCTATGATAAATTGCGCAAACTTAATATGAAAGTCTTAGATTATCATAAGTATTTTGGTGATGGTGATAATCGATACATAAAGTAGCTTACCTATTAGCAATTTTTCCTTTTATTTTAGTAAAATATTAAGAAATAGTCCGGGGCTAAGGAACCTGCAGAAACCTCAGCCTTACTCCCAGATAATGTAGCATGCCATCGCTCACGTTATCGCAGCTTACTTCGCCCTGAAAAATAAAGTACACGACAATACACACTAGCCCCAAAAAGTAAGCGTTGCTCGTGTATGGGCGCTAAGATGACTGATGAATATTTTCATGAATAATATACAAAAACACAGATAAATATCCAGACAGTCCAAAACATTCATGTTCATTCATCGCACGAATATTTTCCAGTTGTGTGAATCGAACCCGCAGCCTTGGATTCAGAAAGCAGGCTCGCTGCCCACTGCGCCAATTGGACGTCAAACAAGACTATGCGCATACAAACAAGACAAGGTATAGAGTAGATATGGACTACAGACAAGGGGGTGATGAAATGTAAAGTAAGTACCTATTTTCTTAACAATTTGCATAATTCTTCTGTACGTGTGTTTGTTATCCCACCAACCCACATTGGAGCAGTGTGGTGGGTCTATGCTCTAAAACCGTCCCTCCTATGACAGAGATTCCTGTGCCCACCAATGGGACGTTAATAGGCTGCAAATGATATTTTTAATGCAAGAGGCGTGTGTTACAAGCCTTAAATCTGATTAAAACACCCATTGCACTACCGCAAACAGCAGCACCAAACACAGCGTATGACAAATAGCCAATAATGAATCTCAGCAAACAAATTAATAGCTGTATAAGCCAATGCAACGATTGCCGTGACGTTGGCCATCCACCGCAATTATGAGATAGCATCGAACAATTGCTGTACAGCGACAGATCAACATGTAGCACAAATAGATTTTATATCTTGCTGTGTGGCTCTAGCTATACGCGTTAGCGGGGTTTATAGTTGTGTTATATAGGATCCCACTTTTGATGTTAGCTTCTACATCTCATATAGGATAAAAGCAGGAGTTCCTGCGTTCTTCTATATTCATTATCTTTAGGTAATTAACTATTATTCGCAAAGCCCTTTTTTTTTAATATTTTGTTTATTTTAATCAGGCGAGTAGCTGGGAGCCGCTGCAGGCAAGCAGCTCAGGACCATGTATTGTGGAACTCTCTACAAAAGACCTATGCCAGCAGTGGATGTCTATTGGTTGAGGTGATGATGAATATTTTTTGTGTTTATGTTAAATAAACTATTTTATTTTATTATTTTACAAACCTAAAGCGGTTTATTTGTTTGAATTCTTCATTGCACACACAACATAAAATGAATGATTACAAATTTAGTGCACACCAAACCAAAGTACAGAAAAATAAGACTAGACACAATTACAGCGAATACAATTTGGCCGCCTTATGGCACCGTAGCGATCTCTTCCAGGCAACCAATGTGGTGGAAAACGATAGAATAGAAATGAGGTAGGTGGAGCATATACAGAGCTCAGGCCCACGAGTCAAATAAAGTAAAATAAAAGTTGACTTAAAGTTAATCACGAGTTTTTCTGTGCTCGCTGTTCGCTTAGTAATTGCGGCAACAACAAGCTCGCAATAAATATTTATTGGCCGAGTCAGATGGAGGGATTAAGGGCGCCTCTGGATTCGCTCGATTTTATCTATCAAAGCCCTATTTTCGTGAGACTAATAGAATTTTTAAAAGCCTACCTATCTTGACATCTCTGCCTAATGGGTTTTCTATCTGGCTCGATTTATGACGTTCCGGAATATTCTACTTCAATTTATTCGAATAGCGGTCTAGCGTTGAAAGTGCTTGCACGGCCATCTTGCGGATTAACGTCAGTTCTTTTAGTGTGAAGTGGTGTTCTTGCATTATTTTACGGTGAAAAATGGAATCGGATTGAAAAATTTCGTGTTTCTCGATTTAAATTATTGGTATCTCTTGGTTGTTATATCACCAATTGCGACTGTTACGTCTGAAATTGAGTGTCCTGAATCAAAATTACATTATTCAAATTATGATGATTACAATAAAATAAGGATTATAACTTTACTGCAATAAGAGCATGCACAATATTAAATAAATAAAATAAAAATATATACTATGAGAATAAACACATCGAAATTTGGCCCCAAAGTAAGCGTAGCTTGTGTTAAGGGTACTAAGAGGACTGAGAAAAATATACCTAAATACTTATAGGTACTATTATACATATAAACACCCAGACACTGAAAAACATTCACATTTTCCAGTTGTGGGAATCGAACCCACGGCCGTGGACTCAGAAAGCAGGGTCGCTGCCTACTGCGCCAATCGGCCGTCAAATAATATTACAACAATACTGCTTTAAGCGATAATAATATACCACTTGATGTAGGCACATTGGCCTATGGCAGCGTTTTACTGAAAATCACTTGACATCAGCAAATTGCATGTCAGTGGAGTATGCAATACTACTGGGAGCTGATAGCTGAGCTTGCATCAATCCGCAGTACGGCACTACTGCCACACGTAAATATAATAAAACAGTATTATTTATTTATTGTTATTAGGTACACAAAACAGGTAATAACTATCATCATCTGATATGATGATAGTTATTACACATTATCGACCGACTACAGGGCACGTAGGGTGGGCCTACGTACTCGTATGGACATGAGCAAGACGAAAATTATATCTAACGCTCATGTTCCTAAGTGGGAGCTCTGCACTCGAAATTGTAGACGAGTACATATACCTAGGACACACGATCCAGTTAGATCCAATTTTGAGAAAGAGGTGAACCGCCGAATCTAACTCGGATGGGCAGCGTTCCGGAAACTTCGAGACATCTTTTCGTCCAATATCCCTCAGTGCCTGAAGACCAAAGTCTTCGAACAGTGCGTGTTGCCAGTGACTTACGGATCCGAAACGTGGTCGATTACTATGGGCCTCATAAGAATTACTCAACGGGCGATGGAAAGAGCAATGTTGGGAATATCTCTACGTGATCAAATGAGATCCGTAGAAGAACCATAGTTACCGACATAGCTCAGCGAGTTGCAAAGCTGAAGTGGGTGGGGCACATAGCTCGGAGAACCGATGGACGTTGGGGTTCCAAGGTGTTGGAATGGCGACCCCGCATTGGTAAATGCAGTGTTGGTCGGCCGCCAATGAGGTGGATAGACGACATCAAGCGAGTCGCTGGGAGCCGCTGGAAACAAGCGGCCCAGGACCGTGGATGTTGGAACTCTCTACAAAAGACCTATGTCCAGCAGTGGACTTCAATTGGTTGAAGTGAATATGATGATGGCAGGGCACTCCTCCTCAATGAGACAAGGTTTGGTCACGCTGACCCAGTGCAGATTGGCGGACTCCACACACCTTTGAGAATGTTGAATATGAATTAGTTTCTATGGAAAAATAAATTATGCTTCTTTTTGTTGAATATTTTTACAGGATTCCCCAAATATACCTTATGCAACCTTCAACAGTTTTTCGTAATTCCGTTAACCGTTGTATAAATGTTCGCGTTCACACCAGATTAAAATATTTTAAACACTTTCCCTAAGTGTCTACAAGAACAATGCTTCCTTTTAGAATCCCTTCGCCTGCATGTGTCCCTTTATAAAGATTTAGTATGGAAAATAATCCCAACGTTGTCTTTTCTAACAAAAAGATAAATATGTTTAAAAATCAATCTATTAACCACTATTCCAATTTTTTATAAATTATATATTTTTTTGATTGTTTATTTTTTCTTTAATTTAATTTCAATTAATTTTTACTTTTTGTTTAATTTTAAGACAAAGTTGTGTATACATACTTTGTGTTTTAGCTTAGAACAAAAGTTGTTATTGTTTACATTTAGTTCTAACTAATAGCTATTAAGTAAGAGGCACGCCGCCTTTAACTTTTCTCAGTTATGTGCGTTTTAAGTAATTAAAATATCACTTGTTTCAACAGTGAAGGAAAACAATGTGAGGAAACCTGCATGCCTGGGAGTTCTCCATAATGTTCTCAAAGGTTTGTGGAGTCTACCAATCTTCCTTGGTGGTGGTGGAGGTGTGGAGTCTACCCTTCTCATTGTGGGAGGAGACCCATGTCCTGTAGTGGGCCGGTAATGGGTTGATAGATGATGATAACTATATGATTCCGCATAGACGCTGATTAAGGTTTAAGATACAATTATAGTTCTAACAGGTTAGCCCGCTAGTTAGGTATGAGTAGTTTAAGGGCGAACTTGTAGTGGAATAAGAAACATGTTAAACACCAGACAGGCAGTAAAATAATACTCGCAGCTTAACATTTGTAGTAGACCTCATAATCCTTGTTTAAACTAACACTGCTCTCAGCCGAGCGGGTGGCGGCTTCACACTTCCATCCGTGGTCTCTTGCCCTGGTCTCGTATGAAGGCTTGAGTGTCGCCACGTACACTCTCGTCTAGTTAAGTTGCAAATACTTATACTAATACAAAACCATAGCATGCCATTCTTATCCTAAGAATTAGCGGTTGGAGTAAGACTCTTGTGATAGGTAGCAAGCAGGAAGCAAAGCACGCCACCGCAAATACAGACCGAATGCGTTGGTCTGACCCTTGTCTTGGGTGCAAATATTCATAACATGGCACCAAGAAACATTGAGACACACCGAGGCATTTATGCCTTATTTCAGTTATAAAATAAATCCCATATTCAGCTTTAAAACGAAAGCTTTGCGTCTTTTCAACTTATGTTTTAGCTGTACGCAAGTGTTCGCACTTTTTATTCCCTTAATGTCATTTTCAGATGAGACGATAGCTCCGACATTATTGATAAGAGTATATCAGGTTCAGAACCGACAGCTTAACGAGCACTCTGAGGAACAGGGCAAAAGCACAGCCAATTTCCAAACTCCGCACTGGTACTAAGAAGGTATTGATAAAAACCCAATACTAATAATCATTAGTCCGAGCGACGATCGGAAGTAGGCACTCATGATCTGCAGTCGAACATACTTTATTTATTTATTTAAGAGCACTAACAACATGCATATTACACGTTTTTTAAACATAGCACACACACAAACACATGGACTCATATGCACGTCAATGACAAGTGCACATAGCATTGACAAAGCGTCATATAAACTTAATTTGCAAAAAAATTAACACAAAATTTAACTCACCGATAAGTGTTCGGTGAGTTTTTTTCTAAGAGCTGTGGGTGAGTCATGGAAGATATCGATGCCAGGTATCTTTTTAGATAACTCGTTGTATTTCGCACAAATACGTATAATAGGCGCTTGTTTTCTGAGATGGGATTTAGTAAATGGTATATGAAAAAAAATTGTGGATTTGCAACTTCTGGTGTACCGGCGCGGGACAGTCAGAGATATATGATTGAGAAGGTTGTTACATTTAATCCTGTAGACCAACGAGGCAGTCTCATAATATAAGTATGGAAACATAAAGCACTGTAAGCCTGCTTCGTGCCTCAGCGAGAGTGTGGTGTGTGGCTGTGTGTTAGTGTAAGAGCAAACAGCGTAATCGTTCATTCGTCGTCGCCGAGTCTGCGAGTTTGCACCTTGACAGTTGATCGCGATACTACTATCTGCTACGTTATCTGTCTACGCGACTGTACCAAGGTACGCGAGCAAGCGATTTGGATAACTAATAAAGTTGAAGTGTAATCCACTACCAGGAAGCACTTGACTGCAATCTCACGTTGTGGTACATCTAAGATGATAGCGAGTTGAACTGTATGGCCCCGCATCATAGGTTTCCACGCGACAATGCGGTTGGCGGCTTCTTTGTGGATAGGGTGGTTACTAGCCACTATCATAGGGGCATGGCAACTTGGAATGAGTGATTGGGTTCCAGGATTATGCATAGGAAAATGTAACTATGACTGAAAACCAACAAGGACATAACACATGAGCGAGTTGAGCACGATCTTGGAGTTTTCACCACAGGCTGGTATATCGAGCATCAATTTTTTTTTTATTAAGGACACTATCAATATACATATATACCATGTACGTACAATAATTTACAAATTCAATATTTAACCCGTTTAAAACCCCCCCCTACCCCCCTCTCCCATCACGAACATTTATTTTAACAACTACTAAATATTAGTCAAAACGTCAAGCAGTTAATGGCATTACCCGACTTGAATATAAATCTAATAAACAGTTTAATGAAACCTTTAATTTAATTCTGATACGTCTTTAGTGGCGGCATAATATGTTAAGGAACAAAAG
Source organism: Pararge aegeria (assembly GCF_905163445.1). Taxonomy (NCBI): domain Eukaryota; kingdom Metazoa; phylum Arthropoda; class Insecta; order Lepidoptera; family Nymphalidae; genus Pararge; species Pararge aegeria. The sequence goes on along the minus strand of NC_053200.1, from coordinate 1,585,066 downwards.
AGTCGAATAACAGCTGGTTAATGTAAATAATTTGATCCTGTTTACTAACCGCTTGTAACTTAGACCAACACGCAGGTATCGTCCAATGACCTAACGTATGAAGGACGTAGAGTAAATTATTTGACCCATGTTATATCTATGTATCTCTATTGTTGTTTTTCATGTTTATAGATTACCTATAGAGTTCTGAAAGATAAGAGTCCATTCAGTTGGACTGCATTTGCGTTACAAGTTTAATAGCGCTTGATATAACTGTATTGAATTCTCCTGTGTGCAGAATATGCATAAAGGCAAGAAACACTGATACACGTAATGCTCCAATGCAACGTAGCAGAATAATTCGCAGCACATATTGGCTCCGCAGTCATATTCGTCTTTATAAACAAAAAGTGGACATAAACAGAAATGGTCATAAATTAGTGTCATCTGCATATCGTCTGCGTAAGGTACAGGGATACGCTTTTATAATATGATTCCTAAGGTGATTTTGGACCTGCCAATGCACAAGTTTAAAGAATTTGTTAAAACACATTTATTACAGCGAGGTTACTATACAATTGATAAATTTTTTAATGACAAGGTTGCTTGGAAGCATCCGGCTCCGCTTTCAGCTCTCACAAGATAGAAAAATGAATGTTAAAATGCAAAATGTAAATTGTTGATGTTGGAAAAGAGCAACTGCTGAGTTTCTTGCCGGCTTCTTCTCGGTAGAATCTGCCTTCCGAACCGGTGGTAGAATCACTACAAACAGACAGACTTGACGTTTCAAAAGTGCTTATATTAGGCCTACTTGAAATAAATGAATTTTGAATTTTGAATTTTGGATTTCAGCATCGCTCCCTGAAGCTATCTGCGTCCTGGGAAACCTGGGTGGTTCTGTGGGGTGCCGCATCAGTGGCCATGGTACAACGGACGGTTTCGACCACGTATAATTTGAGTACCTACCTTCAAGGCTAGAGTGAATAGGCTTTTTCTAGACAAGCGTGCTCCAACAGAGAACTTATCATTGCTTTCTAACGGGCATGATTGTCGTCAAGCGCCGGCCTATCGTTAATCAACTGCACAGTAGGTTGCAGTTCGCGGGCGTTCACATAACTAGAACTGAATGCTGGTTCGGTTCGATACACCATTATCAACTCGCTACCGTATCCTCTCACAATGAGAAGCCTGGCTGTAGTCTACCGCACTGGCCAAGTGTAGATTTACACTTCAGATGCCACTGAGGAAATGAACCCCGGGAGTTCGTTTTATTTTTGTTGGAAATCCTATTGTTAGCGACACTAAATAAAGTGCGATAAATCGGATATCCGGGGTTTTATCTGATAAAAGTGCGCAATCACCAAAACGGGTGTGTGCCCTGAGATGAATGATTTATAAACGAGGCGTTAAATTTCAAAAAAGGCTGACTCACATCATTCTAGTAGCAACATCATTTCAAAAGATTGAAAACTACTGCTGGTCCATAAACTCTATGCTTACATTTCTGAGTTAGGATAATGATAAGTAAAATTTTTAGCATTGCTGTTCAGTTTGATAGTGTCACAGCAATATGTTAAACTTTTATCTTAAAGGTGTTCCAACCAATCAGGTATCAGTAACTAAAGTTCTTAAACTTAGATTTTCGGTTAGCCGTCTTTTAAAAAAGTATATATAAATGATCATCATCATCATAATCCCTTCAACCGATTTAAATCATAGGTATGGACATAGGTCTGTTGAAGGGAGTCCCAAAATCCACGGTTCTGGGCTGCTTGTTTAGCCGAACATACATACCACGATAAAATTACCTGACATCAAAAGCATCAGTATCACGCCTATTAAAATTTCTCAGTGTAAACTAATGGCACTTTACCTTTACTTTGTTTTCTTTAAGGATTGGTCATTATTGTTTTATGGATCATTATTATAATTTATTATAATGTAATAAAAATACACTGGAATAGTGTGAATTAGGTATAACGCAAAGCGGTGTCGTAAAGCAAAATTACCTACTTGAGTGCCATTGAAAATAGCCCCTGCCCCTAAGGGACGGCTTTCGAGAACATTTCATTAGAATTTATTTTATGTTACTATACGGAATTAAAAATACCGGGCCGGCATCGTAAAATTTCACATTACAGCGCCCTTAGTGAGAGATTTCACACCTCGTAAGCATCGATATGTTTCCATTATCGATACACTGGCACATATTAACAAGAGCACGGAATGCTGTGAAATTTCTTTAGTTAACTTTTTTAATTAATCAAGATTTAAAAAGAAAAGTAGGCATGTTTTATTTTTTATAACGTTTAAGTAAGCTCTTGACTGCAATCCTACTTTGGGATGATCACAGTCTAAGGTCTAAGATGTTGACCGGTTTGGAGACGGTTTTTACAAATTACGTGGGAACCGTTTCTTTGATTTCAACTGAAAGTCCGTCTGTCTCCGTTCTTGCAACTAACTATATGCCGAAACAAAGTGGATTGGTTGCGACAAACAAACCAACAAATAAACAAACACACTATCGCATTTATAATATTAGTTGAGTCGATACATTTCATAACCAAATAAACAACAATTATTGCTTTTTCACCGTCGTAATAAATCGCCCAACACAAACACCCAAATCGATCAGAAACGCTATATTGACGCTAAAGTGCATTCCACTAACAATAGTATTTCGATATTCGATATGGAATCTACGATGGCGAGCGTGAAAATTTCACACTAGGGTGCAGGCCTCGAAATGGACCCATATTGTTCAGGAATTGAGATATTATAGACGTGAGAGGAAATTGGGGGTAAAATAGACGATTTTAGAATGTGGCCTTTTGTTAATTTTACGTGGGTAAGGTTTTGCTATGTGTCGATTGTTAAAGTTTAGTATCTCATTTTAAAGATTAAAAAGCATAACAATTTTATAAACGTCGTTTATCTAAACTCTAACTTTTAATTCGTACAACTGTTTTGTAGGTCTAGTGAAGCGCGTTTGGATGTGGATCTCGAAATCTAGCTTCAATTATTTCAATGCTAGATCTATATAAAGAAGAAGAAACACTTTATTGCACGCAAAACATAAATGATAAGAGACGGTAAGAAGATTACAGTAAAAACATTGCAGGCATGCAAAGTCTGCCTTATTGCTGCAAGCAATCCATTATAGGCAACCTTTGTAAATAGGACTTATAGCAAGAGAACGGCATAGTGCCAAGGGTGTAATAATATATACATATATACCAAAATGTATAGATACAAGTATATAAATAATTTATTAATAAATATATATACACAAGTATATTTTAATACACAATACACATACAATAGTAACAACTTGAAATGCCATCACTCAAAGAGAGATAGTAGCCTTTCAGACGTTCCTTAAATATAGGGGAATACTACTACGGATTTCATCAGGCAGATTGTTCCAGAGCCCTTAAGGTGAAAGAATTACCGAAGAACTTCTGCTGAACTGAAACCTCTACGCTTTCGCCTTATAAATTAATTGATGTTAATTTATAACCTTCATTTTTATTTTATCTATTAAGCTACCTTTATATTTTACTAGCTGTCCCGGCGAACTTTGTATCGCGGATCTTTTTTTTTATGAATGTTATATTGTAATATCCTATCCCGGACTAAGAGAAATCCAAAAAATCTAATATCATAAAAATTGGTCCAGCCGTTTTTGAGTTATAAATTGTGTAACAAAACTTTCTTATATATATATATATAGATATGTATGGAAATAGTATAGTAACACAATAGAAGAACAAAAGTAGGATGCTAATGTGGTTTCATTGGTAAAGCTTTTGTTTTCATACAACCTTATAATTATTATTTAAAGACTTTTAAATTTTTTTTAAATAAAATATTCTTGAACAGTAATGCGCTACTGAACACAAAATTATTCATATTGCTGAGTAAAACATCGTAGAAAAAAAAAACAATGAGAAAACTAACCATCCTAAAAAACACTCTCGCAGTTTATACTTGTATCTCACTTTATATTTTCTCGCAATAAAATTCCAATATTTCCTTAACCCAACATGAGGAAGCGACGTCAGTTATCGCAACAGTAAGCAAGCGAGCGGCAAGGGGTAACAAGGGGTAGCGGTAAAAGCTTAATAACCCTCCTCCAATAATTCCTTATTTTCGCGCCGTCATAACTTAAGCTACGGAAAAAGCAGCCCAAAGTCTACGTTTCGTGAAACAATAATAAAAATAATAAATCCCCCTCAAAGCCGCCTGACAGCCGCGAAACTATTCACCGACGATTCTCTTGTGGCCCCTTATTCGCGAAACTACGGACAGTCCCGTTAAACTTACGACTTTAAACTTAAATCGAGGTTAATTTATTTCGCTGTAAAATACCAGCAACGATAAATATTTTTAAGATTTAGGATGTTTGGACTGACGCCCTACAGACAAAGGCGTAGAAAACGATTAGGAGTATGGTTTTAAAATAATTGCCATACTCTAGACGTTACAGGAAAAGAATTAGATCTTCTTTCAGAAACATCCTATAGCAAATGCGAGAGACACAGCGACGGCGGTATATATATAATTAATGTTGCGATTGTTGGGCCCATTTTTAATACCTATATAAATTTATAACTACGTAATTACGGTCACTCATACTTTAAATTTTATACATATATTTTAACTTTGTAAGTAAAATCCTCCGAGTCGAGAGAAACTCGGACAAATTCTTATTTACGTTACGTTACGTTACGGCTACTTTTTTTTTTTTCGGAACCATAAAATACTCATTATAATAATTTCATGTGCGTTGTTTACTCCGGCCAATAAATCACAGTGTGGCCACCTTAACAAAATCCCGTCACCGCCAGCGACTCGGTGTGAATTCAAACGAAAATGCGAGAAAATTTTGTTTTACATGCGAAAATGGAAAAATTTCTTTACGCGATTCTTATACCAGGCGAAGCCGGAGGGCAATGACAACGGAGAGATTTAAAGTTGAAATTGGAGATAGATAGGATTAAACGAAAGCAAATATAAATTTTTACTTCTTCTGACACAGCCGTTCTAGTAAGAGGCTTTTATCATGGCTAGTTGCCACCTTAGCAAAATTCAAATAAAATAACTTGAAAAGAAAAGTGTCTAGTGAGGGTTGTATTGATGATGAAACAATTTTTTTAATTGTTGGGGATCTGTTTCATCTATGACCAGATGTAAGCAAATGTCATCAACTGACTAATCAAGTGATATTGATGAAATTCGATGCAATGTTATGAATTTACACTCTTTATTTTCGCTTAAGCACACATGAAATTAACATTATTGTCTCTCTCAACTCATAAAACGACAATAGAATCTAGTGTTTAACTGCTATCAGTGTCCAGAAGACAGTGTATTGTTTTCGTAACCGAAGCTTCATTTCTCAGTAGGAGAGGTTTATGTGACGGAGCACGTCAGTGGAAGTATTGTCACATAGAAACATTGCCTGTCTGCCTGTGTACCTTTCTGAAGAATATGGTTGCCGGTAAAATTGACATGTCTTTCAACCTCAGGCGTTAGTGCTAAGCCTTATTGCACATAAGGCTTAGCACTAACGCCTGAGGTTGAAAGACATGGGCGGTACTTAGGACATGCTTCTTACATGCCCCGCGAAGTATTTCTCTATTTATTGGTGATCGTTTTCTACTTGCCATTAGGTGGGCCATCTATGTGGTTCGTAAAAATAAACTTGACGCAGTGTGTACGACATACTCCCTTTCACTTTTTTAGTCTTAAAAAGTGGTTCATTGGTGCTAAAAAATTGCCTCTCTATCCTATAGGTGTATCTCTATGAGTGCAAACGTTGCGCTATACTTGACAACTTGGCAATTGAGAATAGGTTTGACTCTTGAGCTGTCAAAACAGTTTAGCCCTGCATTGTGCTGGGAAAGATGAATTCCCGCTTTTGTAAGAAAATAAATACCTATATACTGATCGCAATATACTAAATAGGATCGGCAAGTGGTCTAGACTTGACCGTCTTTCGTCGATTGATTTCTGTTGGTACCCACACTAGGTTATTTGCGCTTGGTTACCGAAAGTTTCTTCACAATGAATTATTAAAAAACGTTTACTGGTGATGAATGAATGAATGAATATACTTTTATTGCAAACCACACAAAGTACATAAAAAAAGAAAAGTATAACAAAACAACATATACAATTTGGCGGCCTTATCGCTTTATAGCGATTTCTTCCAGGCAACCAATGGCGGAGAAAACAAATACAGAAAATAGTTTGGTGGTGTATATACGCAGTGGCAGCATAGAGGGTATGCACAGGATATGCATGTGACATAAATTAAGAAAATCCCCTATACGAGTTATAAATACTAAGGGGAAGGCTTTTTTAACTCTTACACTGCCTATTCTTAAGTTTTTTTTACTTATACCCATAAAATAGATATATCATTACTAACATGCTGCAAAACAAACTTCTTTGACTATATTTTGATGAATGTTCTAATTTAATCTATATCTATATCTATACGTATATATAAATCTATAGAGTTTTTTACGGTTGTTCCGTTAAAACTATTAAACTATACATCCGATTGAATTGAAATTTTGCAACCATGTAGATACGTTGACTTAATGGATAGGCTAACTTTTTTATAAGTGTTAAATCTCCGAAGTGTATAATCGGGATTAGAAAAAATCATAAAAACCTTAATTTTGAATTTTAACTATTTTAGACATGAAATTTGGACAGAATTTTTTTGGGCTATGTTACGAGCAAACAAGAATGTATTGAATGAAGTTTAAATCACAAAATCGGTTACAGGGTGCTAATGAAAAAAATATGGGGTGTAAGTGGGTGTGGCTAGTACCAGTCAGCCTCCCAAATTGCCAACCTCACCTGCACGTGGTGCACCCTGCTGTTTAACCGACGAGGCTCTGGCGACCGACAAGTGGCGGTATAACCACTTCGAATTGGCTAGGCTAAACAAATGGCACAGACCGGTGTCGGGCAGCAGCGACGCCGGGGCGATCAATCTAGCCCTGCGATGACCAACCCGCCTGCCCAGCGTGGTCATTATCGGGCATATCTTTAATGGGAAGGAGAAAAAAACCACAGCCCCTAGTTCCCGGCGGCCCCGCTATTCCTGGCTCTGGCAGCGGTTATGGTAACGGCGGGGCAAGGGGTGTTAAGAATCTCCGGCAGAGATTCCGCTGCCAACCCCGACGACTTGACCTGGCAACATACAACGCACGCACGTTGAGGACCGATGGAAAGGTGATTGAGCTGGAAGAAGTGGTGAGCAAGTTGCGCTGGGATATTATAGGATTGTCTGAAGTCCGGCGAGAGGGGGAGGACTCGATAATCTTGGAATCCGGCAACTTGTTTTACTACCGGGAGGGTGACCAACAGTCACAGGGTGGTGTCGGGTTTATCGTCCACAAGTCTCTCGTCAACAATGTTGTAAAAGTCGAAAGTGTGTCGAGCAGGGTAGCATACCTTATACTCAGAATTACCAAACGGTATTCGTTGAAGGTCATACAGGTATACGCGCCGACTTCGGCACACCCAGACGAGGATGTAGAGGTTTTGTATGAGGACATTTCAAAAGCCATACATGCCTCGAACACCTACTACAATATTGTGATGGGGGATTTCAACGCGAAGCTTGGCGAGCGAACTGGTTCAGAGTTGAGGGTGGGGCAATTTGGGTATGGGCAACGGAACCACAGGGGTCAAATGTTGGCTGACTTCATGGAGAAGGAGGGCCTTTATATGATGAACTCCTTCTTCAAGAAGCGGCCACACAGGAAATGGACCTGGATAAGCCCCGATGGTTCCACGAGAAACGAGATCGACTTCATCATGTCGACCAAACGGCATGTATTCAATGATGTCTCTGTGATCAACAGGGTTAAAACCGGAAGTGATCACCGTATGGTAAGAGGCACATTGAGTATAAACGTTCAACTTGAAAGAGTCAGACCAGTGAAGTCTACACTCCGGCCTACTCGTGCCCATATTCAAAACCCCGAGAGCTTTCAACTAGAACTACAGAACCGGTTCGGTTGCCTAGCAGATTGCGACACTGTGGACGATTTGAACAACAGGCTGGTGGAAACTGTCCAAACAGTCGGGTCCAAATTCTACAAGGCCCACCGTAGAAACAAGGCCAATAGGTTCTCAACCAATACACTCAAGCTTATGACGGAGAGGCAAGAGATGAGACTACAGTCTATAGCAGACGCGTCCGCTTACCGGCGGATTAATAGGCAGATCTCTAAATCACAGACTCGTGATATGCGGCACTTCAATACAGAGCGTATTAAAAATGCCATCGAGCAAAACAGAGGCTCTAAAGTGTTCGCTAGAGATCTGTCTATCGGTCAGAGCCAGTTGATGCGACTGAAGACCAATAATGGTAGTCTTGTCTCTTCCAAACCTGAGATCTTGGGTGAGGTTGAGAACTTTTATGGACAGTTGTACACCACAGTACAGACGCCTGTTGAAGATTTGGCTAAGGATCCTAGAGCCAAATTAACTCGACACTATACCGAAGATATCCCAGACGTCAGCCTATACGAGATTAGTGTGGCTCTCAAGCAGCTTAAAAATGGCAAGGCGCCGGGTGATGACGGAATAACGGCAGAACTCCTGAAGGCAGGTGGAAAACCGATACTGAGAGTCCTTCAGCGATTGTTTGATTCCGTTATTCACCAAGGCACAACGCCAGAGGCATGGCACAGGAGTGTGGTGGTTCTGTTCTTCAAAAAAGGTGATAATACCTTGTTGAAGAATTACAGACCCATCTCGCTGCTGAGTCATATCTACAAGCTGTTTTCGAGAGTCATTACGAATCGTCTCGCTCGTAGGTTTGATGACTTCCAGCCTCCCGAACAAGCCGGTTTCCGTAAGGGCTTTAGTACCATAGACCACATTCATACGCTGCGGCAGGTTATACAGAAGACTGAAGAGTATAACCGGCCACTTTGCTTAGCGTTTGTGGACTATGAAAAAGCCTTTGATTCGGTGGAAACTTGGGCTGTGTTTAGGTCACTGCAGAGATGCCGAATTGACTACCGGTATATCCAAGTGTTGCAGTGTTTGTACAAAAACGCCACTATGTCAGTTCGTATACAGGATCAGACTACGAGACCAATCCAATGGCAGCGAGGCGTGCGACAGGGAGATGTTATCTCCCCTAAACTATTTACCGCTGCGTTGGAGGACGTCTTTAAGCTTCTGGAATGGAACGGACTTGGCATCAACATTAACGGCGAGTACATCACTCAACTTCGGTTTGCCGACGATGTAGTCATAATGGCAGAGACTCTGGGAGACCTAAATACGATGCTCGATGGCCTCAGCAGAGCTACTCAACAGGTTGGCCTACGAATGAACATGAGCAAGACGAAGATTATGTCTAATGCTCATGTTCCGCTTCAACCAGTAATCGTTGAGAACACTGCACTCGAAATTGTTGACGAATACGTATACCTAGGACACACGATCCAGTTAGGTAGGTCCAATTTCGAGAAGGAGGTGAACCGCCGAATCCAACTCGGATGGGCAGCGTTCGGGAAACTCCGTGCCATCTTTTCGTCAGAAATCCCTCAGTGCCTGAAGACGAAAGTCTTCGAACAGTGCGTGTTGCCAGTGATGGCAACCTATGGCTCTGAAACATGGTCGTTAACTATGGGCCTCATAAGAAGGCTTAGAGTCACTCAGCGGGCGATGGAGAGAGCTATGCTCGGAGTATCTCTACGCGATCGAATCAGAAATGTGGAGATTCGTAGAAGAACCAAAGTTACCGACATAGCTCAACGAGTCGCGAAGCTTAAGTGGCAATGGGCCGGGCACATAGTTCGGAGAAAGGATGGACGTTGGGGTCCCAAGGTGCTGGAATGGCAGCCCCGTACTGGTAAGCGCAGCGTTGGTCGACCCCCAACGAGGTGGACAGACGACATTAAGCGCGTCGCAGGTAGCCGTTGGATCCAAGCGGCTCAGAATCGTGGAACTTGGAACTCCCTACAAAAGACCTATGTCCAGCAGTGGACGTCTATCGGTTGATGTGATGATGATGATGATGAATGAAAAAAAATTAAAATTTTATACTAAAATTCCCACAGACTTAAAATTTAATATAATTTTCATGTTTGGTATATTAAGGTCACTTACTATCAGATTTCGAAAAATTTCAGCCCTAGAGGAGATTGTGGGGGCGTTAAAATTATTTATAGAATTATAATTGTTGATAACATCCTAAAGGTTTTTTTTATTGTAATAAATGATGGACCAAGCTGTGGTAACCTAATGGTTAGTGAAAAACCATAATTTGTTACATAAATAGAGGAACACTTTGAATGCCATGCAAGGAACACATCCTATGAAATGACACCCTTCGGACCGGAATGCAGCTTAGCAGCTTAAATAGGCATGATGGGGGTAGTAGGAACTTCCCTGGACAAGCTTGGCCACAAAATGCTTTAATAGGTGCTACTAAAACTTTAAGTGCGAAAGAGTCTATGTAAGATTTGCAGTCAATAATTGCAACTATCTATAATTTATAGTTATCAAAATATGAAGTTATAGTTATCAAAAGTTTAATTATTTACCCACTTTATAAAGTTACTGTAACACTTGTGACAAACAAGGAGCATTTCTCTCACTCACTAATGCCTGTTTTCAGTAACAAACTACGCTTACTTTGGGACTAGATGGCGGTGTGTGTATTGTCGTAGTATATTTAATTATTTAAATATAAAAAATAAAAAAAATTATAAGTTTGCTGTAAATTTTTATGTGTTCGTTCGATTTATTAGCGGCTACTTAATTGGTGTATGTGTTGTTTTCTTTGTAGTAATTTTTATTATTAAGTATACCGTTTTGGCCTCAATAAATTAAATAAAAATAAAATAAAATAAAAGCGTAAATAATAACATGATTTCCAGCTTAATGTTTTTATGTTATGGGTTTTTTACGTACTCGTATGTATTTTTCGCTTATTTACGTGTATATATATGTATGTGTTGTGTGTGCATATAAAAAAAAAGTTTCAGCAGTGTAATCTCCCTAGTCTGGATGCTGAAAATACATCTTTAAAATACTAACGCTCAAACATTTAAGTTTGAAATAACTGAAACCGCCAATGAAAAGTTTCAGTTAGTCTGAATGTTAATAAAGTCACTCCAGACAGCCGCTACTCGGATCAGAAACTTGGGCGGTGCACTCCGCGGCACTTTAGTAATAAACCGCGCTGGATTCTGAGGTGATATTAATCTGTTTTCAACCCGTAGTAGAGCCGTTTTTGACAGAGCTAGTCTCAAGATGAAGTCTTTATTGCACGTACAAATAGAAAGCCAGGTTAACAAAAAAAATGATATTACAAAATATATGCGCAAAGGCAGCCTTATCGCTTGAAGCGATCTCGTCCAGACAACCTCGCTCGACGTCGCTTGAAGAAACGTATTACATAAAACGGGATAGTGCAATACCCAAATTTGCTAATTATTTACATTACATAGACGTTTTAAAAGTTAAAAGTTTGTATTTTTCGCTTTATACTTTTCTATAGAAAAGTCCTATTATAGTATAAAGGATTACGTAAACGATAAAAAAGCTTGGGTGTGAACGATTGCTCTAACCAGGTTGCTTCTTAAATATTTTCTAATGACAATGTGAGATGGTCATAACAAAAAGAACACCCGGCTAAGTTTGTTGTGGGCTTTTTCTTAGACCAGGGCGCGTTTGGAACCCTCGTAACTTTAGTTTTAAGTTAACGATTGTAGTTATCGCCATCACTACTCACTGCTATGTATTTTGTATTATATAATAAACGCAAAAAAGGTCCATCTATGTGCCTATTTGAATACAGAAATATTTGACTTGACTATCCATATATATATATCAATATATAAATATTACCATTTAAACATACACATAACATTACATAGATATTTTACTTCATACTAGACAGGAAAAAGTCTTTTAACCGCAATTTAAAGATGTTTAATGATTTAAGAAGAAGAAGAAGGGGAAGTATTGCCGCCACGCTTATTTCTGCTGCTAAGCAGCATGACTTAGCGGTTGTTATTATAGACACATGAAGCATCACACACACACACCTACGCCTCAGGCTGATGGCCTTACGGCATCACTTGTCAGGACGTTTTCCTTGCACACACAACGACCCGGTAAAATTTTAGAATGCATCACTATTTACAAACTGTGAGATTCAGGTCAAAATCTAACTTGTTTTCTCGGAACTTCATAGCAATGTCTTGATAACCAATAAGTTTTTATTTAATACTAGCGTACCCAGCCCGCTTCGCCGGGCTATATTTTAACTTACATCATTATATTTTTAATTTAAGTCTCATAATATATTAAATCATTTATTTCTCTCCGTATTCATTCTCTTTTATTCTCTTCTCGAGCGGGTGAAGATCATTATCTACACCCTACCCTTGTACACCCAACAAAGTAAATAAAAGCTGTATTTGACAGTTTGACAGTTCAAAAATAGGAGTGCTCCGATCGTCAACAAACTTTACAGGATTACTCGCCAGGTCAATCCGGAGAGTCCCTGAAAGTTTCATTGAAATCGGTCCAGCCGTTTCGGAGCCTATACGGAACATATCCACACACTTTATCTTTTATATATATAGAAGATAGATACCCTGTTTTTTCTATGCGTACATCAATAAAACCTTTCTCCCTTTCGAAATTGAGTAACAAAGATCCAATCAGAGCCAAGTGCAGAGAGCAGTTGACTTTAAAATTACCCCACACCAGTTACAGCGACTCTGAATTTTAATAAAGCCACTTCAAACGAGGGGCGTATCAGAAAATTAGACGTAGCACTTCGCGTTTGTTAAGTATCAAGTATCTTGAAATTCTACATATTATTCTTTCATCATTTTAGACAAGGGGTATTTTATTTTCTCGTTTAACTCAAACTTTATTTAGCTTTTCACCTGGCGTACTTATTAATAAAACAATCGTTATCAGTAGCATATTAGCTTGATATAACGGTCCACTGCTGAACTAAAGGCCTCGCCCACCACGCTTGGCAGACGAGTTGATAATTACAGTCGATGTCGATGACAGCTATTGTACTTATATTAATATTAATTTACTGTGAGATGGTTATAACAAAAAAAAATTACCCAGCTAAGTTTGTTGTGGGCTATTCTTAGACCAGGGCGCGTTTGGAACACTCGTTCAAAATTCTTTTATTTCAAGTAGGCCTAATATAAGCACTTTTGAACGTCAAGTACGTCTGTTTGTAGTGACTCTAGCCGACCGAGAAAAAGCCGGCAAGAAACTCGACAGTTGCTCTTTTCCAACATCAACAAATTACATTTTACATTTTAACATTCATTTTTCTTGTGAGAGATGTAAGCGGAGCCGGACGCTTTCGATTTTGGTAGTCTGTTGAGACGCTTCGGCCATAGCTTGCACCTACCAACAAAAACGTGCCATCGATTTAACGTTCTGGTACGATACCGTGCAGAAATCGCAGATCGCGTGCAGATATTAGCAGTGTGAGTTTAATACTAGGCTACGACCTTAGACTGCATTATCACATACAATCAAGGTCGGAGTTTTAGTGGAGTAAAAAAAATTACGTTTTAAACAACAACCTTTTTCTAAGTAATAATTGCCTGAGCCGATAACCCTTCTGGTGGTAAGTGGATGGTTTTCCACTCGCTTATATCGCCTATATACAAATGAACATTGCACAGGGCATGCAAGGAGCAAGTCCCGCAACATGCTGCCCTGTGACCATCAATTTGAGGCGAGGGTGTTAAGCTCAAGTGCCTCACGAAGGAGGCCGTACCAGACCTCAACCCACGATTAACAACAAAATTACTGCAACTAAATCGGTCTAAACTAAGGACAGTTGTAGGTATGATAACAGGGCACTGCCCACTAAACAAACGCCTCTCCATTCTAGGTATAACTGACAGCCCTCTCTGCAGAGCATGCATGGAGATGGAAGAAACACCGATACACGTAATGCTCTAATGCAATGGAGTAGCAGAACAACGCGCAGCACACCTTGGCTCCTCAGCAACACTCCATGAAGCACTCGGCGACCTGGGCGGCCTGCTAAGTTTCTGGAGCGAGCTCGGCTGGCTGGAGTGATCCAGCGGGGAGCCGCATCAGTGGCCATACGTACAACGGACGGTCCCAGACCAACCAAGTGCGGAAAAGGCCCAGGAACAGAAGAAGAAGAAGAAGGAGAAGCTCAAGTGCCTGTAATTACACCGGCAACCACGCCCTTTGGCAGAACACAGCATTGTAATACTGTTGCTTAGCGGCAGAAATAAGCATGGCGAAAGTACTTCCAAGGACTGTCACAAAAAACTCTCCTACTACACGTTCACGTATGTAACTGTCAAAATTTACGCCATAAATTGAAGCCACGCGTTGATACCAATGCAATGACATAGAAAACCGAAGAAATGTTAGCTCCCTTTGTGTGTTCTATCGACTCTTCAATGGAGATTGTTCTGAAGAGTTGTTACATTGATACCTCCTTCCCTGTTCTCTGACCGCACACCGCCGTAGAAATAAATTTCACCCTCATCATTTGGATGCCTGATATTCTTCTACTATTCGAAATACCAGATCAATTCTACCGCGCACTTGCAAATTGTGGAACAATCTCCCATCTGATGTGTTCCCTCCAAATACAATCTAGGGTTATTCAAGTGGCGGATAAAAAAAATTTTTAAAAGCCGGCAACGTATCGGTGGCTCCTCTGGTGCTGCAGACGTTTATGGGCGGCGGTGATCACTTAACATCAGGTGTCCCCGCTCGCAAAAAGAAGAGCCTATTTGACTTTTTAATTACCCAAGTTTCGGCGAGTCTGAATTCTAATAAAGCCACTTCAAACAAGAGGCGGATCTGAAAATGATACGTAGCACTTTCCATCACTTTGGCACAAGCATTAAGCTGTCCTCAAAATCTGCTCTGTATAATTCATTTATTTTATATTAACTATAAAATTTCCTTGCTTCACGTTATCTTAAAATCTTTCATTCCAAGCGGGTAATATGTAAATTCATTAGTTTAGGGCAGGGTTAAACACCTCCACACTGTAACTAATCTAACTAGTCCCTATCAAAAATCTGTCCGTAAGGTATCATAATTTCTTAAATAATACTGGCACCTGACCTAAGGCTAAGATCTCAACCTTGTTGTCCCATAATAACTCAAGACTATTAGAGCTTCAGAAGCAGCTTCAGAGTTCAGAATACCAGATTTCTTTAAATGGCATAGAAATGGGATCTAGATAACCAGTAGATTGTCTCCAACATCATGTCTCATCACCTGATCATTCAATACATCATAGCATCTTCAACTTTATTTCTCTACTTCCTTTTGGTAGAGGATGAATTCTTTATAGTACCATTATGACTTATTGAAAGTTAGTTATAGTTGCGAGCTCCAACACACGCAGAACAACGGTGGACTCCGACCCGAGCTAGGTCTAGAAACAAGTTCGATTGTGAGAGAAAACATTGTTATAGAATCATCATGGCTGACGGCCCATTGGCGCATTTTGCAGCGACCCTGCTTTCTCAGCCAAAGGCCGTGGGTTCGATTCCCACGACTGGAAAATGTTTGTGTGATGAACATGAATGTTTTTCAGTGTCTGGGTGTTTATCTGCATATTATAAGTATTTTATGTATAATATTCATAAAAATATTCATCAGTCATCGTTGTACCCATAACACAAGCTACGCTTACTTTGGGGCTAGATGGCGATGTGTGTATTGTCGTAGTATATTTATTAATTTATCATCAGACTGTATCAGAGGAAATTCGGAATATAAAAGATCTCAAATTTAGCCTCAGAATTTACTAACTCAGGAGTGGCATTAACCATTTCTTGGTAGAAAAATTTGGAAGTTGAATCAAAGACCTCGTATTTCCAGTCGAATTCCTACATAAGACTATCTAAGTGGTACAGAATGTTTAAGCATATTTTAGATTAAACAAAAAGTGAGTGAGTTGACTTTGTACACAGAATTAAGAATTTACAGAAACCGTGTACAAAAATAATAATAGAAGCATCAAAAACCACTCCACTTTAGGAGTGTTTCTCGAACAGGCGGTTAGTCGCTTCATACCATTTAGCAGTGGACAGTAATTATTTGAACTGTAATGCTCTAAACGTTAACATTAATTGGGAATATGGGATGGGAGGTTTGTGAGCTAGCAACATTCCGTTTTCACTGTTTTCAGACACAATGCATGTATAGTGCATTATAACAATTCAATTAACTTTACAATAGTTTTACCTACTCGTAATTATTTTTTTTTTTTTTGGATCATTAAACTGGTAACAACCAATGACGTTATCATGAGAATAACATAAATACAAGAGAAAGACAGAGATTGAAACCTTCTAGAAATGACCACAGCATGCTTAATTTTGATAATCTAAAAGCTAATCAAATAAAGCAAAATTTAAAACTGAATACCTGCAATACTATACAATGAATATAGTAATAACAACATTATAACAATGCATTGTAATAATGGCTGAATGAGCGTTCTGTATTTTCTTAACTCTATGCCTTTGCTTTGCTCATAATACTTTTATCTACCAATCTACCTGACTTTACCTAAGTTATGCAATGAATTACTTATCATACTTCTTCTGTACAAATGAATCGCAGTATAAATACTTGCAGAGACAAAATAGTTGACTTTAAAATTACCCTCTAATAGTAAGTTTCAGCGAATCTGAATTTTAATAAAGCCACCTCGGGAATGAGCGGATCAGAAACTTTCACTTTGTGTTGCTTTTGTATTAAGTTATCCCGGATCCCTCGGCGTTATTCATTTCTCTAAGTTTGGAATAATGTTATTTGTTCCTGTTTATTTTAATTAATTACTGTCACCACGTTTCTGGTCGATTTATACTATACTAAACCTTGGATAGAAGCAGGCATCACTTTCCATGATATATTATGAAAATTAAGCTTAATTTGCTATACTCCGCGAAAAGCAGGATAATCTGTATGGTGTAATTCATCCAGGAAAATGAATAATTTGTTCAAAATTCAAATTCAAAATTCAAAATTCATTTATTTCAAGTATGCCTAATATAAGCACTTTTGAAACGTCAAGTCTGTCTGTGTGTAGTGACTCTACCACCGGTTCGGAAGGCAGATTCTACCGAGAAGAAGCCGGCAAGAAACTCAGCAGTTGCTCTTTTCCAACATTAACAATTTACATTTTACATTTCAAAATTCATTTTTCTATCTTGTGAGAGATGAAAGCGGAGCCGGATGCTTCCAAGCAACCTTGTCATTAAGAAATTCATCAGTTGTATAATAACTTCGCTGTAATAAATGTGTTTTAACACATTCTTTAAACTTATGCATTGGTAGGTCCAAAATTACCTTAGGAATCATATTATAAAAGCGTATACTCAGTCCCACAAATTACTTCTGCACCTTTCGCAGACGATATGCAGATGTCACTAATTTATGACCATTTCTTGTAAGTCGACTGTTTATATCCACTTTTTGTTTATAAAGACTAATATGTTGTCTTACAAATACTATATTGTTATAAATATATTGTGAGGCTACCGTAAGGATACTTATTTCTTTAAATTTTTCACGGAGGGATTCACGTGATTTAAGTTTATATATTGACCGCACAGCATGTTTATTGTAAAGTCAATGTCTCCTGAGGATGCTCCGGTTTCGGAGCGAAACGTGCGTAGAGGGTACATTGCCGAAGATATGTTTGGTGTGTAGTATATAGATTGAAGAAATTATAAATTACGCCATACAAAGTTTCCTGCTTTTCGCGGAGTACAGCAAACTAAGCTTAATTTTTATAATATACTAAACCAGCTGTTGCAGACTGCTTCGTACGCAGTTTTTGGTTTTAACCGTACATTTTCCCGGGATAAACAGCAAGCAGCCTATGTGTTAATCCAGGGTATCTCAAATCTCCATTCCAAAATTCAGTCGAATTTGTTCGGTAGATTTTGCGGAAAAGAGTAACAAACATCTATCTATTCTTACATACCAAATTTCGCATTTATTATATATTCAGGAGATACTACGACAGGACACACAACGCCATCTAGCCCCAAAGTAAGCGTATTTTGTGTTTTAAGTGCTTAAACACGTTCATGTTCATGACACAAACTTTTGACAGTTGTGGGAATCGAACCCACATCCTTGGACTTTCGGCCGTCCATGTTTAGTCCAGAAACTGACTTGTTGCTAACGGTTCGAATGTTTAACTACGAAAAACAGTCCTGGGTTCTAATCCCGGGGCAGGCAAAAACTAAACTTGTTAAGTTAGGTATTATGTTTTAAAATCCAATAGTAGTTAAAGCCCACCAACCCACGTGAAGGATACGGCTTTCCTTTCGTTGAGACAGAGTTCGACGCCCTGCAGCGTTTTTTTGTTTCAGCAATTGAAATATGACTGGCTTTAACGGTGACTTGTACTTGCTTAACATCGTGAGGAAACCTGCATGCCTGAGAGTTCTTTATAATGTTCTCAAAGGTGTGTGGAGTCCACCAATCCGCGTGCAATACAGCGTGGTAGACTACGGAAGAAGAACCCCTTCTCATTGTTGGAGGAGACCCGTGTCCTGCAGTGGACCGGTAATGGGTTGGCATTATAATTATGATGATCTAACATTGAGGTATTACCCAGAGAGGTCACAAAACTTATTGCACCGATCTCTGCAAGTACGAGTCTAAATTCACACTTAGGTGTTCACTCATGTGGTATATAATCGACGCAAATTTCTTCCCAATTCTTCTATGAACTATTGGAATATTCCAGAAATAATTCTTGAATACTTAAATTGCAAAAAACGCCAGTCCACTTGATCGCAACATCAAAATGTCAAGCAAGAAGCAGAGATTTTCTGAATTGTTACCAGAAACTTTTGCTCGGGAAAAAATTCCAACCATCGCGTCGTTATTTTAGGCATTTTCAATTATGCGCTGCGCTTTTTTTTTTACTCTCTTTCTCTCCGTCTGGGGACAACTATGTGGCGGTTGTTTTATTTTAACTGTTTAGGGTCTGTTAGTGTTTAATGCTTTGGCCATTTTTAGTTTGTATTTAGTTTTTTTTTTTTATGTTTATAGACGAGCGCTTGACTGCAATCACACCTGATGGTAAGCGATGATGCAGCCTAAGGTGGAGCGCGCTTGCCTAGAAGATGCCTGTTCACTCTTGATTTGAAGGTACTCATATTGTAGGAACTGGGGAAAATGGAAGCTGGAAGAGCACTCCAGATCCAAGCGGTGCGGATCAGAAACGAAGATGCGAAGCGCTTCGCAGCGCAGATCCTTACGGTGCCTCGTTTGAGCCTAAAGAGACCACTGCCCAGCCTTGGGATGGTAATGAGCCTGATGACGATGATCGATGAAGCAGTGATAGCCTAATGGGTAAGGAATCGGCTTCCATTTCCCGGGGACCGGGCTCGTGCCCCGGAACGCACCCGTTACTTTTCAGAGTTGTGTCTTATTATTAGTTATATATTTCAAAGTTGTATTGGATCTTAAAACATCGTCAACAAACCTGCATGCCTGAAAGTTCTCTATAAAATTCTCAATGGGGTGTGAAGTCCACTAATCCCGCACTGTGATAGCGTGGTGGACTACGGACTTAACCCCTTCTCATTCTAGGAGGAGAGCCCATGCTACGGGCCACTTACCATGCTACGGGTATATAATATTATATTCGATATTTTCAGACAATAGTCCCATAAAAAGATTTAATAACAATAATAAATAAAGCTAATGCAGATGTAAAAAAAAAAAGAATTATCTTAAAACCTAAAATACTTTTTCTCGCACCGGTGCACGCAAGACCAATACTTGACAAACGGATTTTTAAAGTCCTCATTTAAAGTCCAAAGGATGGTATTGGTGGCGCGTCCAAGTCTGTCCCAGAAGGAAGCCGTCCTTGTTCTGAGAATGGCAAAGAAATCGGGAACCCGCGCTGCAGTGAACATTGATTTAGCACTACAGAAACGAGGCAGCTGCATTAGGATGCGAAAAGCGTTATTATATATACCCTTAGCGCGTTATAGCTTCGCTTGGTAAACCTTGTCCATAGCTAACACGTGTAAAAACATTGCCAATAAAGCCATTCCGTTAAGTGGTTGAAGGTTTCGGTCGGTATTCCCTTTAGGGTCTGATGCCTGCATTACCTATTTTAGTTTAACGAGATTAGAAACCGTTTCTCTTGGAATCTTCATTGGCTTATCTGGGCATTTTCAATAAAGTCGTGGAAATATTCGAAACTTTAAAAATATATAACAATTTTCCTAACGTATTTCAGAAACTGCGCCTCGGTTTACTAAGAAATTGTTAATAAATGCAATAAAAAAAGTTTCCTCCATTGTGTGATTATAAATTATTGTTGCAATGAAAGAATTATTTTCACGCAATACATAATTTTGCTATTAGCATAATAATAGTTAGCACTATTTATAGTGGGATTAAAAAATAATTTGTTACAATGACTGTTTACTATTGTTAGTACTTAATAATTAATTATTTTATAGAATAGTATATTATTTTAGTATGGTATTTTATTGTTTAAACTGGAACCGCGATTAGATTTTTAAGTCCGACACGGATATCGAATACATATTCACTTCATTCGCTGTCATGGATTCTAACCACTATATCAAGAGAGAAACAGTAGGTAAACTCAACTGATTATATTAATTTTCGAGTCACTATTGGATTCTATTGGTACTTGATTGGATGAGATAATCTATCAAGACGTATCTAGGTCTTAGGCATCACGCGGCTGTCTGGATCGCATCGAATAGGCTTAGGATCGAAAGGCCAACTTAAACGGGCTTACGTTCAGCAGATTTGTGGTTTGTTACAGCCGCTTTGTGTACGAAATTAAATTCTAATATCACTAGTAGTTTGCTGCGAATTAAGATGTGGTTGTTAATTTTACGGCAGACTGGCGCAGTGGGCAGCGATCCTGCTTTCTGATTCCAAGGCCGTAGGTTCGATTCCAACAACTGGATAATGTTTGTGTTATGAACATTAAAGTATTTCAGTGTCTGGGTGTTTATCTGTATATTATAAGTATTTATGTGTATTTTATTCATAAAAATATTCATCTACTATCTAAGTACCCATAACACAAGCTACGCTTACTTTGGGGCTAGATAGCGATTGTGTATTGTCGTAGTATATTCATATATTTATTCATTAAATGAAATCAGATAAGCTTTTAAGCGGAAAGTAAACTATCTATGTACTCATGTTTTTTATCCTCATCATAAATCCTAGACCACTCACATAGGTTTAAGAACATAGACCCACCAAGCTTCTCGAATATGGAATAGCGGGTTTAACGGTTGTTACTATATGCAAAATATGGTTATTTTGCATATAGTTAACAATAAAAGCCTAGTGGCTTAACGTGCACGGGATGAACCCGAACGATTCAACGGCCTATTACCGGTCTACAGGGCACGGGTCCCTTACCACAATGAGTAGGCCGTCGTCCACCACGCTGGCACAGTGTGGTATGATGGACTCCACATACCAGCACGTACCTCTTTTCTAAGCAATGTTTTTGAGAACATTATGTAGAACTCTCAGGGATGGAAGTTTACTCAAGATGTTTTCCTTTACCGTCGAAGCAAGTGTTCTTTTAAATTACTTAAAACGCACAAAACTTAGA
This sequence comes from Pararge aegeria, assembly GCF_905163445.1. Lineage (NCBI taxonomy): Eukaryota > Metazoa > Arthropoda > Insecta > Lepidoptera > Nymphalidae > Pararge > Pararge aegeria. Next base: position 1,563,387 of record NC_053200.1, on the reverse strand, counting down.
AAAATTGGAGGTGCTTGCTGGAATTATAACTCAACCCCCCGAAATTGAAGACGAGCTCCAACCCATTGCGCTATCACCGCTTCCTGGAATTGAGGTTTTTATTACGGAAAATCTCAATTCTAATTCTAGGTCCGACCAAGGAATCGAACGTGGGATTCATGATCTATATAAAATTCTGACCACTAGACCGAAAGAAAGAAAAGAAAATTTTGTAACGGTTTACAAAATTTTCTTTTCTATTAATATATATTAATTTCGCTTTAATTAATATTAATTTCGCTTTTATATTTTACTATAGTCTGATTGAATTTCTTGTTTGATAGGCTAATAATTTAAATGAATGAAAACATGCTATTTTTTTGCATTGATTTGCATCGATTAAAGCACTCTTCATTTATGTTTTGTTTATTTCCTTACATATATCCAATTTACAAAAAAAATTGTAAGATAGTTTTTATGTTCATTTTTTGCATAAAGTTCTCTATTTATGTATAGGTACAACATGAAGGTTCTTAGTTATATTGCTTTGTAAGTTTTAATTGTAAGTTAAAGTATATGAAATTATAAGTTATTTATTTGTGTAAATTAATTAAGGTTACTCGTTTGTTTATATGTTTTTCCTAATTCTTTGGTAGCCTATGAGACATGGATACCGTGCGATAAGGCCGCCATTTGTTTTCTACTTGTTTCTTTATATTTTTGTTTTATTTTGTATTTATCCTTGTTGTGGCATATAAATAAAGAGTAGTAATAATCATCAATTGTAGCCTATAAGAAGCGGTGATAGCCCAGTGGGTAGGACATCGACTTATATTTCAGGCTGCCAAGTTTGAATACCAGCACGTACCTCTTTTCTAAGCAATGTTTTAAGCAATTAAAGCATGCCTGAGAGTTCTCCATACTGTTCTCAAAGGTGTGCCGAGTCCACCAATCCGTCAGTAGGCTATCGTGGTGGATTACGGGCTTAACCCTTCCTCATTCTAGGTGGAGACCCATGCCCACTGGTGGGACGGTAACTGGTAAATATGATGATGATGATGAAAGTCTGTAACATTACGGCAAGAATAATAATAAAAGTTTTTTTAATTCATGTGTTAAGTTTAAAGTTCTCAATTTAATCGCTATTTTCCAATATCGCGTACAACAAAATGAGAAAATACCCCGATAACCTACATCAAAACCATCCTACTTCATAAACAAATTGTTTATCCGATATCCGTGCTCCTGAATTTTAATCTCCGAGCAATGTTTTCGAAATTTCAATATCTTTACAGATTTTTAAGCTAACTCAGCCCTTGTGTCCAAGTGCGGGGTGCAGAGGAACGGGGTATATTGGGACGGGGTACTTCGGGGCGGGGTACACTGGGGCCGGATTGAACCGTCGCGTTGTTTTCCAAATGTATTAGCGCATTTGTTCGCGCGAGACGCTCCCACTCTCGATCCTCTGCGATAATATTTTAACTTTATCTCGGATACTGTAACTGGAGATCCCCTCTCCTGCTTGGACATAGAGTAAACATTTCAGTAGGTCAAGCAATTACTGGCATGCTTCTGCCGCCAAGCAGCGTTATGTTCCGGTCTGAAGAGTGTAATTACAGGGACATCAGACTTAACATCTACGCATCAGTTTGATGGACCTGTGTCCATCGAACCAGACCCACTGTTGAGTACGTGTTCCTTGCATGCTCTACGTAGTGTTAATTTGTTTATAGGCGATGGTATGCTGTTTATCATCAGGTGGGCCATCTGCTTGGTCCATCAATTATTAGTTTTAATAAAAATATATGCACGTGTATGTATTATAAAGTTTTTATTACTGCTGGACACAGGCCACTGTCTTCCTTAACTGACTTCCTAATGTGAATATTCAGTTTAAGTCAAACACTAACTTTCAAGACAATGTTGAAACCATACTAATATTATAAATGCATAAATATGTTTGTTTGTTTTTCTTACTTTGCGCCCTAACAAAGCAACCCATTGGCTTGATTTTTGGCACAGTGTTCTAAACATAGGTAAAAATAAAATATTAGTATAAACAGTGATTGACTTACTGCAATACACCGTTGATCGCTACGCTACCCGAATTTCGTAGAAGCGACACTCGACATGTTTATTCTGGCTGGAAATGCACAAAAACTGCAATGTCCCGCTCCTCTTTAACATAATAATAGATTTCGGCTCCCGGGAATTTATACTTAACCCCGGCGATAACTGAAGGGTCTACTGAATACGAATACGAGTGACTATCATAAAACTGCCATTCGTATTCCGAATGTAGTAGCTCGTAAATAGTTTTCATTATGCGAATTTTTCGCTTAGAATAAAATGGTTTGAACTCACTTTAATGCCACATTTCAATGGCTTAGTGCAATGGCTGGCTTAGTTTTTTTTTTTTTATAATAAGTACCACCTCGCTTACCTACCTGGTGGTAGGCTAAGGTTAACGATATGTTTATTACCACTACTCATCATCATCATCATCATAAGCCCATTAGAGCATGGGTCTCATCTCTGAATGATAATGAGAAAATACCCCATAAGCCATTATCAAAACCTTCTTCGAATAAGGTTTAAGGCCATAGTGGCCACGCTGGCCAAGTGCGGTTTGAAACACTTTACGCGTCTTTAACAACATTATGGGGAACTTCTGGCATGCAGGTTTCCCACAGTGTTTTCCTTCAAGGTTATAGCAAGTGATATTTAATTTTCAGAACGCACATAGATTAGAAAATTTAGAGGTGCGTGTCTTAACCACAACTTTTTGGTTTCATTCTGCAAATCAAAAAAAAATAACTATCTATAAACGTCCTTACGTTATTCAAAAACGTAGTTAGAATAACGAATAAAAAAGAAGAAACGTAGTTAGCCCATTATTTTTTCACCAAACTGATAAAAAAACAAAGTCTGACACATACACTCAAGCCTCGGTTCCTTCCCGAGTAAAAAAGAAAGTCGTCTTTATTAAAATGTTGACTACAGTACCTAAAAACAAAATGACTTCGAAATGTTCAACAAACACATCTCCAGCGAAATTAGGGTTCCACCATTTCGGCCCAGCAAATTTCTTACAAAATGAGCTATCTCCAAGGTATCTCAAAACTGCCATCATGATGGAAGGTCGTAAAGAATAAAAACACTTGTGCACTGCATACGATTTTAATTCGAGAAAATATGGATCGAGAATTCAGACTGAAGGATTTTGCTATTACGTGATGCCTCCGGATCAAATCAAGTGCACAACGCTTTAAACGCTTTTAAAGAATAAAAACACTTGTGCACTGCATACGATTTTAAATCGAGAAAATATGGATCGAAAATTCAGTCTGAAGGATTTTGCTAGTGTACTTGATGGTTCGGCTTTAAATCATATGCAGTTCACAACGCTTTAAAAACAATACCAGAATCAGTTCATCGTGGTAATAGCCTTTAACAGTCCACTGAAGGACGGTTAATTGGAGGGTTTGTTAGTGTAGTACGACACCCCCGGGAGTCGGAGGGTGGGTGTCCCCTGTATTCTGATCTGCATTCACCACACGGCATCAGACCCCGGGGTTAGGAAATGGGCGATGCCCACCACCGCGGTCAAGGTGAGCTACTTATGTGTGGATATTTTTATGACAGAGCTGATCCAAGGTCGTAACACCGTCATGTTTATATATAGGTACAACCAAGTAGCATTACTGAGTTCCGGTCTTAAAGGGTGTGGTTGCCAGTGTAGTTCAGGCACTTGAGGCTTAATACATACGCAAGGTCACAGGACACAGAGCAGCGCTTTGTAAGACGAAACTAAAAGGTCTCATTTACCACACACGATATTTTATCGGATAAAGATCGTACGTAGTGTCCAAGCTCTCTAAAGTCCTGCACCTATAACCGCGAGGCGGATATTTCTTAAGATATTTGGTGCAAAACAGGCCGGCGAGGTTCCGGAGAGCTTCTTTTAAATTGCTCGTAAAACGTAGCCAGGAAATTGTTTTGACGTTGTCAAATGCAACGTAAGGCTTGGTGTACACTACAAAGAGATTTACGTTATTCTTCGTACAACGTAAATCTAATATCTTTAGATTGCAGATTGAATTTTGTATTGCTATCTTTAAAGACAGGGAAGACTTTATAGGAAAGCACTAATTTATTAATTAATTAAGAGTTAATTCACAGTTTTTGAATCAGATTGATAATCAAATTGGAGCGTCAGTCCCCTTAGATCAGAAAATTTATAATTGTATTTATGTGTAATATTAGCATTACCAGTCGCTTCCGATCTCGCCTGCGTTTTTTTCTTTCCTTCATTCATAGGGGCAGTTGCCCGAGCTTAAAGTTACGCAATGTCTAACTCTTGGATCATGAGTTCAATTATTTTGATTAAATATCTTGTAGTTTTATTTTACCTGTACAATTTTATCAAATCACCTTACTCACAATTAAGGGTGGCTGGAAGAGATCTCTTATAGAGATAAGCTTACCTTTGTTTACCTGATATACCAATGTTTGTAGCTAAAGTATATACCAATGTTTGTAGTTTGTGTGTGTGTAAAGTACATAAATCATCAAATTCCTACAATTAATATGTATCGAAAATTATAAACCCCTGTTTATAATGTTCAAAAAATAATTAATATTAATTATAACCTAATTGTTCAGTCAAATCCAGATACGTGTCCAATATTTTGAGTTTTTACGAAGCACTCAAAAAATTGGATTAAAGTTTGCAGGTCTGGTGAAAGGTCGAAATACTTTTAATTACGCTATATGTTCTCGTTTTTTATAATATTATTACTATCTATTGCCAGCGACTGCTTCCGTGCTTTTTCCGGTCACTCAATGTCAGTCACCTGTCACTAATTACGTCAAAATATTTAGCGGCTACTCCTTAGTTAACAAACATACATAAATACAAACAGACACAGAAACAGACATTTTCTATTTTTATATTATTAGTATGGGAAACTGGATTTTAGTTCTTCAAGTGGTATACATACAACAAGTAAATACTTTTGCCGCTATTCCACACAATGCACGCGTCGAATCGCCTGCCCGAGTTATTGCTTTGTTTTCGCAAAGCTTTCTTCTTGCTTCGTTTCGAGGATCGCAGCGTAAACTGATCTACCTGAGAAAATGGCCCATCTACCTAAGGCGTAGGTGTTAGGCATCATGTGTTTATGATTAAAGCGACAACCATGCTCTTCAGACAGGAAAGCCGCATTGCACCAATGCTGCTTGTAGGAAGAAATAAGCATGGCTGTGGAACTTTGCTGGACGAGCTCTGTCACAAAAAGCTCTTACACAAGTAAAACCAGCAGTTTCCAGTTAAGGAACGGAAATAGCAAAGGCCCCGGAAATAGCTGGTATTAACATAAATTGCTCAAACCAGGTTGCTTCTTAAATATTTTCTAATGACAAAGTGAGATGGTGATAACAAAAAGAACACCCGGCTAAGTTTGTTGTGGGATTCTTCTTAGACCAGGGCGCGATTGGAACCCTCGTAGCTTTAGTTTTAAGTTTACGATTGTAGTAATCGCCATCACTACTCACTGCTATGTACACATTTTGTATATAATAACGCATCAAAAGTGCCATCTATGTGCCTATTTGAATAAAGAAATATTTGACTTTGACTTTGACTTAATACACGCAACTGTCTCACATCCTGCACCCATCCTAAGTACTCACGGCAGTCGGTAATTTCGGGTTTTTACGACGCATCCAAAAAGTCGGGAGTTAATCAAGCGGCCCGGTGAAAGCTCGAAATGCTTTTAATTAAGCTTCATTAGGTACACATCTTTTCACTGTTAAGCATTTTATTATCGGCGCGGCGACACTTTATGCGGACATCTGGTGGAATTTGGTGGATTTGTGTTGTTTTGTGAACCGATTTCCATTAAAGGAGAGGCAAATTCGTTGTGTGTTTATATATTTGTTAGTTTAGTTCGCCGAGGTCCTATTTCAATGGAGGTTTACCTACGTATTTTTTGCATGAATTTTATGAGGCAAGCTTACTAGTTCTTTGTAGCATTTAAAGTAGCTCTTCTCTATGTTTTTTCCATTCCCTATGTTCTCTCTTCTATGTTTTTTCCTTTACGCCTTTGGTTGCCTGAAAGAAATCGCTATATAGCGATAAGGCCACCAAATAGTACTCTCTTGCTTTGTATTTATATCTCTGTAACTACTTTTTTTTCTTTAATGTACAATAAAAGTGTATTCTATTCTATTCTAGCTTTTTGGTGAAGAGAAAATATAAATATACATACATAAATATTTTTATGTTGTAGAAACACGTGTTTATTGATCATTATTAAACTCCCATTCACGCATAATACAGCCTCGCGTGTAGTTACCATTATAGGTCACTAGTATTATAATGTACTTATAATATAACATACTACGTGTACATTATTCTATTCAATAAAACATGTGGAAATCTGAGTCTGAAAAAACCCTAAGTCCAGACTATAATATATCTCAGTGACCAGACTATAATGTATTAATCTAGATCCGCCTTTGTGGCGTAATTGATTAACAAACATAAATTTTACAACACTTTCGTTTTAATAATATTATAAAGATTTGAGACGTACACAATACATAATTAATGCTATAATTAACACCATGGCATGGCACCTCAAATTTATAAAAAACTGCCAGCATTGGCTGACCAAAGTTGCCATGCTGCCATGGCATCTTTAATTTTTTTTGCTACTCCGGCAGATTGTTGTACTGCTATTATTTATAACACCGCTGTACCTCCTCAATCTGTGCAAATAAATGAATTTAAATTTGACTCTTTTTGAATTGATAAGAAGGATTTACAATACTTATTTTCTGCCACTAAGTTGCATTGCTCTGTTCTACCATCGCTGTGGCCCGGTCTAAGGGGCGTGGTTTCCGGTGTTATAACAGGTACATGAGACTTAACGCTTCAAGTTGACGCACCCAAAGCGGGAATTCGTAGGACATGTTGGTTGGGTGCCCAGCGCAAGTTTAATTTGTTTATAGACGACTACCTGTTGCCCGCGACTTCGTCTGCGTTTGTTTTTGTTTTTCGAAAGACATGTCGAGTTCGATGTAGGTGTAATTCTACGCACTTTATGTATTTAGGATAGCTAAGCCTTAAAAGACGGGTTGGCTGCCATCCGCTGAGGAGTTGTGTCTCTCCAATCACATTCATCAGATCTACACGAAATTTGGGCAAAATTAAACAGACATTATAACCTCTAAAGTACAAAAGTAATTATTTAAATAGGTTATCATTTGACGGCGTTATGGTGTAAAATCGTCAAACACCTTCTACCCCTCTCCCAAAAGAACTGAGCTTAATTTCGGGATAAAAAAACATTCTATATTAATTCTAATAATACCTTCAGAAATATGTGTACAAAATTTCATGATGATCGGTTTAGTAGTTTTTGCGTGAATGCGTAACAAACAAACTTACATTGACATTTATAATATTAGTAGGGATAGGGATAGGGATGGTGATAAATGATAAAATCTTTTCTTTGTGAAAAAAACAACACACAGCAATTAACATATAAAGTACACGTTACACAAAAACTTATCATTTACAACTTAAACTATATAAAAAAAAAGAAAGGATCTTATAACTAGGTAACAAAACAAACTTAAATAAGCTAAAAACAAACAAATATAATTCCATGTTTACAGTGACATATCTGTGATGTTGTTTTCCCAAACAGAGTATCGCCTCAGTAGCAGTAGCAGTGGTTTTGTGATCACAGCTACAGCGCGGATTTTCAGGCGACCTCTCCCGACATCAGTGACGTTATTTTCGACTGAATAAGGCCATCTTCGTCCATCATTAATATACCTATATACGACGTGTAACCAAATTACGAAAAAATGTTGAAGGATGCCATATGTTGACCCTTTAAAAAGAAGCATACAAACGAATTAAATATTTTCTAACTGTTTATTTATGCAACCCTATTGATGATAAAATACCGACACGCGCACAGTACCTACGCTATGCGACGCACGAATAAATTGTCAATATCTGACTTCTTTCAGTAAAAACTATGGCAGTGGTTTACTCAAAAACTATCAGGTTTTCGGTTTCACAGATAAGTCTCAGAGATAGTAAATAATATACCTGTAAAGCCTGTAAACTATTAATTCGGTTTTCATTTACACGTTGTACACATATTGACATTTAGTACCTTGATTATGTTTATTTTTATTATCTATAAGTATTTATGTATGATTGAGTATATATTAGTTTATTATTTTATATTTATTTATTATCTTTTTCTTATTTGTGCAATTTTGTTTATGTATTTGTAGTAAGCTATTTAAATGTAGGTTTATAATAATTTTACACCACCTGTCCGCTCTCGCTCATCTTGTCCTACTTCAAAGGTTGCCTGGCAGAGATCGCTATGCCGCCTTTTGTATTCTACTTCTGTCTATGTATTTCTATTGTTTTTTTTTTCCTAACTTCATAGTGGTGTAAAAATAAAGAGTTAAATAAATAATATTTAATAAAAACATGCACCTATACTAGCGCTAAGAATAGCATAAGTACTTCTTGAAACATACTTCACACGATGAATCTACAAATACAGCTCCAATAATATTAGTCTGATATTGTCTGATAACCGAAATACGTATTATGATAGGGAAAGATAAAGTGTTACGACCTCCAAGCGTCTGCTTGATTGACAGCTCTTATTTATTCATACTCCTGCCCTTTGGAAGGGTTGTATGCTCTCGCACCATAATACTTTCTTGATAATAAAATACCTATTTGTATCACTATCGATGAATCGGCTAGGGGCACATCCGTGTCTTCAGCGTGGTAACCGGCAAGGCCGAGTGGAGTCTCACCAGACTAAGCGAGTTCAGTTGTTTGTTGTATCTGTCCAGCGCTTGTAACATATTTTTGAGATATTACTGCTTCAAGAAGATTGTCACTTAAGTTTGGTACTTATTTTTTTTATTAAAAAATAAATATTGTATTAAATAAGTTAAAATTTTTATTCTTTAAAATAATTGTTTTATAAATATAACCTAAAATAAACTATTTAAAACTAAATAAAATCTAAAACGTCCTCGAAACCACCGCGGCGAGGCACAGTTCCTAAGATGCTGGCAGCATTGCCCCTTTGGATTGCCAAACTAATTCGTTGGCCAAGGTAACTGCCCGCTCTAGGATCACCGGTAGACTCGATATCCCTTTTCGATCATTCTTTGAAAAGAGCTCTTGCCTCCGGACCCCACGGTCCCAAAGTCTCTACTCCAAAAGGCACAAAAATGAAGCTGCTATCCAGGTTTTCATATTTACTGGACTTCCACAAATATTGAAACGGTAAGAAAAGTACTAAAAACGGCAACAATATACATAATTAATCTGTACGTCAAATTCCTCACCCAATTCCTCTTACACAGCTGGGCCGACTTTTATGAAATTGTTTGTGTGTATTTCAATAGCTTCCTAGATGAATCGAAAATAAAATTGGCGTTGCTTTGCCGGGCAAGACGACTTCTGCCGGTTCCGCTAGTATTATATATATTAATATAAGTAATGAAATATTTTTTATGGTCATATGTTTATATGCACCACCTTCCTATTTTATGTATTTGTCTTCTTCGACCTTGTTTGCCTGGAAGAAATCGTTATAAAGCGATAAGACCGCTAATTTGTCATATTTTTTTTGTTTATGTTCTTTTAGTGGAGTGCATATATTCATTCATTGTCAAAAGATATTGATATATCCATCGATATTCTTTGCTTAAAACCACTTTTGGAAAGAACGTTTTGGTAACGCAACTAAATACCAAGCATTTACAAAACATGTTCCAATAGTAAAGCTTGTTTCACATTCGCGGGTCCTTTTTACCTTTGGCCCCATGTTTCGAGTCGGAGAAATCATTTATAAGGTAGCAGTCACGTGTACGAGCGGGGTGTTGTACATAATTTAAACTTTACCTCCTCGCAAAATAGTTCTACGGTTTCGTTGGGCATTTTCAGACAATAATTTCGCTGCCACCACGTGGTGCCACTTTGTTGGGATAAACTAACGTGGTATAATTACGTTCAAATATATATTAAGTTCTATGGCATATCCAAAATAAAATGTAATAATTTTAATTATTAAATTTTATTCGTTCGTTTGATGAACAAGAATATTTTCAGTGTCGGTGTGTTTATATGTAGATTATAAGTATTTATGTATATTATTCATAAAAATATTCATCAGTCATCTTAGTACCCATAACACAAGCTACGCTTACTTTGGGGATAGATAGCGACATGTATCTTTTAATTGCCATGTAACTTATGTATTCAAATTAAAAAAAAACTCCACTATGCTGTTAAGTATGATGCTTCGCATCTGCCAGGCAACTTGTGACTATATTTTTTTATTTAATTATACTTTTAAAAAGTATAGGAACTAGATGTGGAAAAATGCAACTTGTTGGTTTGACTGCTTGATACTAACTGATAGCATGTATTAGCCAAATAATGTTTTTATACAATGAAGCTAATTTGTCAGTCTAGCAAAGTTGAAACATACCAGAAGGAGATGGCGCTGTTTCGTTACTTTTAAATAGTAAGCCTCGTTCCTTATTTTAACTACTTTCGCCAAAGGTTGTCTGGGAGATCGCTTTAGCGATAAGACCGCCTTTGCACACCTAAACTAGTTTTTAAATACATTTTTTTTATTTTATCTATTGTGTTTCTTTATTAATTTAATATTATTAATATAAATACGGAAATAATAATTACAAACTAAAATTAATATCTATATATTTAATATCAAGATATTAATTCAATTACATTCATAAAATGGGATTAGTTTTTGTAATTAAATGTATCAGAATCCAACAAAAAGTCCTAAGCTTCAACCTAAGGTTCGCTGTTCAAAATTGAAGACCACCCTTTTTAGTCTCAGCAGTATATTATACCGATTTAATATCTCGCTATCAGCAGACATTTAAACCACCTAATAACATTCTATTTCGTGAACGATAACACAGGCGAAGCCTGGCGTGCCAACGACCAGCTGTTATCTTTGACCTTTCTAAGTGCCCGATACTAGAGTGACCCGCACGTGTTTTGATTGTCTGCTAGGTAATTAATGTATCGCGAACACTCTTTGGCCAGTTCTCGCTCCTGCATACGTAAAATGCTTTCTTTGCCATACCTTATCCGCTTTGAACAGATAAATCAACAAGGAAATTTCCTTACTTTCATCTTTATGTTAAATAATAAATAATAAATATACTACGACAATACACAAATCGCCATCTGGCCCCAAAGTATATTTATTTATTTATTTAACCCAGCCAGCTTGGTGATTATGGGCACACCATCCCTTTTATTCTTTAGTACATACTATATAGACTCTGCAGTTTTTTCAAGTTATGTGCGTTTTAAGTAAATAAAATATCACTTGCTTCAATGGTGAAGGAAAAGATCCTGAGGAAACCTTCATGCCTGAGAGTCCTCTGTCGTACATAATCTTCCCGAAGGTGTGTGGATTCATCTCATATTAATTAGATACAATTAGTGAATAATCCCAATCCCTATCCCTACTAATATTATAAATGTAAATGTAAGTTTGTTTGTTACGCTTTCACGCAAAAACTACTTAACCGATCCTCATGAAACTCTGTACACATCCTGGAAGTGTTAGAAGTTACATATTATACTTTTTATCCTGACATTAAGCTCGGTTCGTTTGGGAGAGGGGATAAAAGTGTTTGACGAATTTACACCATAACTCTGACAAATTATAACCGATTTAAATAATTATTTTTGTACTATAGAGGCTATAATAACTTTGTTTAATTTTTCCCAAACTGTGGTTGGAGAAAGAGGATAGAATTCCTCAGCGGACAGCAGGAAACCTCTCATTTAAGGCTTAGCGATACTAATTACTTAAAAAATTTTAGATCTTCAACTAAATTTAATGCCACATAAAAAAACAAAATCAAACGCAGACGAAGTCGACGATGAAGAAGACGACAGCTAGTAAAACATAAAAATATTAAAACAATATGAAACCAAGATTTTCGTGGTTAATCAACATTTCTTAAATATAGTTCATACATATTGACAAATCGAAAAGATTTGTCGATATTTCGACCCAGTTGCATGGATCGTGGTCACGACGGGACTTAAAAATATTTTCATGGTACGAGTATGTAGGTACCCGTTGAACTATATCTAAGGAATTGTCAATTTAAGTCTAAAATGTATGTTAATATGAATATAACTGAATGCGATGTGCATGTATTTTTTTATACTCGTACAGTTATAGAAGATATTGTCATAAATGTCACATTTCAATGCTTTATTCGAGTTGCTGGTGATGTGGTATAAGGAAGCCAAATTTATTTATCATTTCCTCACGGCTGTTTTCGTACCATTGCACATTTGAAATCGGTCAAAACAATAGTAATGAACTCCGCCGATTGGTTATCTGCGTTGCGAAGTTCGTGAGATTTGATAAAAGGTATCGGTGATATTGAGGGCATAGATAATGAGAGCAATGACCTCGCTAGGTATTATATTATGTGATAGGCAATGGTTAGGAAAATAATGCCCCGCGTGATTTGTTATTATATTTAATTTACATTACAACAAAAGCCTATTAAGTATGCCCGTTTTCACTAACGAAGAACTATACCTAAGAAGGAAACAAGTAATCTAAGAAGATTCCTAGGCCTTAATTTACCTTTCACCAATAGACTTCACTAGGTAACTCATTTTACCTAACTCGTTTATGATTCTTGCCAAAGTTATTGTAGTTTGTGTTTGTATTCTCATATTTTCATTATATTATTATGTAATTATTTTGTGTTTGCATTCTCATATTTTCATTCATCACACTGGCCCATTGAAACATTATGGAGAAATCTCAGGCATGCAGGTTTCGTTACGATGATCTCCTTTACCGTTAAAGCAAGTGATATTTTAGTAATTAAAACGCACATAACTTAGAAATGGCAGAGGTGCGTGCTGAGATTCAAACTCGTCTATCCGAAACGGAAGTCGAAGGCCTACACACCCCCCACCGCTTTTTATCACATGTTAGTAATAAGAACCCAAAGATTAGCGTGCTCTAACGTGCTCTCCGAGGCACGGGTGAAGAAACTATAATTTTTTCAAAACCAGGGCTGGTACATAATAAAATTCTTTTCACAGTAAAGTTTAACAGTAATTTTGCAAAGTGGGTAAATAACCACACTTTTGATAACTATAAATTCATATTTGCCAGATATTTTATTTAGTTGATTAGGATTTTACAAGTCCCATAATAATTATTAAATAGTTAATAGATCGATTTCAAGAAACAATTAAAACAATCAAATATATTTGATAAATATCCAATGTTCATGACATTGAGTTGGTGGGTATTTTGATATAAATATGACTGTATCATCGATTCAGTCCTACATGGACTCGATCGATGCAAACATGCCTCCTTGGTGTCTTAGACGTTTATCAAAAGCAAAATCAAGTCAATGTCAAAGTCAAATAATGTTGTTTTCAAATAAGCCATAGCAGACACTTTTGCTGCGAGTTAATAAAGATTTTATTAACAGTTATATTCGGATATACATCCCGACCGGAAATCGAATCAACGAAGCAGCTAAAATGTAGACAACTAGCGGCAACTACTAACGTCAGTAAATAAACCAACGTACTCATTTGATAGTTGTTAGTATGAATTACGGAATACGAGGTTTGATTTTCATAGGTTAGTATGACGAATTATTTTCCTACGTCAAGAACTACGCCCGTAATAAGTTGATTGTGGAAAAGACCTAACTTGTAGTACAATAACATTTTTTGATACTTATTCAAAGCTTGAAACTAAGTGGGATAAAACATAAATACCGAATATTGTATTAAAATATATTGCATGTTGTCGAGATTAGTAGAAAGTTCAATGAACTGATGATTAAGAGATAACGAAATTTTATTTGATAAAAAACAACAGTGAATGTGATTTATTATGCAATGTTTTGTAATCCTGGAATCATGTTTACACAAATGAATATAATAACATACCTCTATCATAGGTGATTGAATGAGAGCATATACCCAACATACAGCTCTTCTTCAGATTGGTGGGCGTTATCAACAATTATCACACGAGGCACGGGGGCTACTTCGCCAATTTACTAACTCCGGGCAAGTGAGGAGTCTTCATCCAAACAATCTTTGCCCATACGCGGGATGTGAACCTAGTTACTCGTGATCGGTAGTTCAACATGCTAAACACTAGATCGGCGAGGTATTTTTATACTGTGTTAATATTATGTTAATTAAACAAAATCAACCAAAACATTACTGACGTTGGCCGTGAATCACACAACAATTAGCCCAGATACGCCGCTCGCTGCATGAAATTATAAATTATGTAGGAAGTACTACGTGTGATTCAGCATAGCGTGTGTACTATTGGCCGCTGTGGCCACTCAAACAATACAGTACACTCATATTGCCTGGCTACTATTTTTTTTATTCCACTAAAAGTTATCTCAGCCCAGTAAGACTTCGAATGTTAAGGATTACTTAAACGATAAAAAGCTTGGGTGTGAATTGCTCTAACTTCATAGCTTAATTACGGTGAGATGGTGATAACAAAAAAAGAATCACAACTATCAACCACCACTTCATCATCAGCTCCTTTTTTGTGACGAGCAAAAATTGCCTAACTTCTATATACCATACTCGAATCGCAACTATTGTCATCATCATCATACCAACCGGTAGACGTCCACTGCTGCATAGATAGTTTGTAGGGAGTTCCAAACTCCACGGTTTTGTGACGCTTGGAGCGGCTCCCAGCGACCCGCCTGATGTCGTCTGTCCATTTCTTTGGGGATCGAGTAACGCTGCGTTTACCAATGCTGCCATTCCAGCACCTTGGTACCCCAACGTCCATCCGGTATTGTATTGTTGTGTGAGGTATTGTCTCCGAGCTACGTGCCTCGCCAATTGCCACTTCAGTTTTTCGACTCGTTGAGGTATGACGGTAACTCTGGCTCTTCTACGGATCTCCTCATTTCTGATGTGATCACACAGATATATTGTATTATTTATGTACCATAAGTTGTGATTGTGAACATAAGATACATGAAGTGTACAAAGGAAAGCTTATCTCTATAAGAGATCTCTTCCAGCTACCCCAGGATATGAGTAAGATGATTTAATTGTGGTATAGGTCAAATAAAGGTACAATATACTTCATAATAACTACTAAGCAGTGGCGTGCATTGAGGGTATGCACAGGGTATGCAGAGGATATAAAATGAAGAAAGTCTACAGTACGAGTTATATATACTTAAGAATAGGCTTTTTATAACTCTTACAATGCCTATCCTTAAGTCTTTCATAACTCGTACTCCAGATTTTCTTCATTTTATATCATCTGCATACCATGTGCATACCCTCTATGCACGCCGCTGCTACTAAGTATATTTAATATATCTAAATAATAACAAAATTTTTCATACTAATACAATAACATTTGAATATATATACAATATACATAAAAATAATATAATAAATATTTATATAATATAAATATAAATATATATATTTAATAAGTAAACAGTGATGAATATACTATGACAACGATAGATAATGCTCCTTTACATTGTGTTTAAAAGAGTGCACCGATCGGCAGTGTCTAATATACTCCGAGCATAGCGAACATAGGTGTGTTTAGAATATTTGGAGAGTTCCGTCGATATCACTAGGATCCCGCCGATAAATCTCTGAATTATAACGAAACAACAAAAAAAGAATCATCAAAATCGGTTTATACTTGGCGAAATACAAAATATAAAATCGCCAAGAGCCAAGAGTTCACATGACTTTGAAAACATAACATATGGAGAACTTTCAGGCATGCATCTGCCGCAAAATTATTGCATACGAATCAATCAAAAACATATAATATGTTCATAATCATTATACTATATCTATACAGCTAGCCTTGTATTGTATCTTAATGTGAGTCAGTATAGATCGTGCAGATCTACTTAGTTCAGCGCCCTTCGTGCTTCCTGCTATAAGTTAAATATATAATTACCAAGAAATAGGGCGGCGATAACCAGGTCAAGGTTTTTTTTTATTGCACTACAAGTTAGCCCTTGACTGAAATATTATTAGGTGGTAAGTGATGATGTAGTCTAAGATCCAGGCAGACCGGACCAGAAAAAAATCTGAGAGATGAATTCCAAAATTGCCCCTGCCGGAATCGAACCGGGGACCAATAACTTAAAATACACCACAGCGCTCACTGCTGCGTCTAGAAGGTCGTCAAGTTAACCTAGGAACTAATTTTTTCACATATACATTTATAACATGTGAAATTATATATCTTATCTTAATATATATAAATCTCCTGTCACGATGTTTGTCCGCGATGGACTCCTAAACTACTTAACCGATTTTAAATTAAATTGGCACACCGTGAGCAGTCTGGTCCAACTTAAGAGATAGGATAGCTTAGATCTTTAATTATAGTCGCAATTTTATTTTATTGCAAATTATTTGTCTATAATTGACAGTCACATGTTTTATATATATATACTACTATACTCATTTAAGGCTTAGCGATACTGAATAATTTAAAAACAAAATCAACCGCAGACGAAGTCGCGGGCAACAGCTAGTACAATATATATTATCAAATATATACTCAATATTATAAATAAGTTTATGAGGTCGTTGAATCTACTAAACAAATTTCGAAAATTGTATTTCTAATAAAAAACAACATTATTGGTGAGTGTTTTAACATATTTTAAACCGAAAAAAAGGGTGTTTTGAGTCAGATTTGAAGAATGGAAAACACGGGTGAACGACCATCTTAAGAAAGCTGCCTTTACGATGAGAGATATATGAGCGTCCTCCTATATACGAGTATTATTAGATCGCAAAGCTCAACGCT
This sequence comes from Pararge aegeria, assembly GCF_905163445.1. Taxonomy (NCBI): domain Eukaryota; kingdom Metazoa; phylum Arthropoda; class Insecta; order Lepidoptera; family Nymphalidae; genus Pararge; species Pararge aegeria. The sequence continues at coordinate 1,546,450 of NC_053200.1, read as the reverse complement.
TTAGTTCACTGCTGGACCTCTTCAAGGCCTCTCCCTAGAGGAGGGTTTGCCCATAATCGTCACGCTGAGCAGAAGGATTAGAGTAGAATAGAATAGAATAGAATAGAATAGAATAGAATAGAATTTTATTGTTCACTGTTTACACATAGAAAGGCAGTTAAGTCTAAAAAAATGGCGACGTAAAATTAGCGAAGTTGAAAAAAAAAACACCGAAATTTGTTGCTTTTTTGTTGCTAATTAGTTGCCAAAAAAATATTTTTTTGCTCTAACCGATCGCATAAAATCGGCAATAACGCTAATTTTACATTAAGATAGCGAAGTCTAAAAAAATGGCGACGTAAAATTAGCGAAATTGAAAAAAAAAACACCGAAATTATGCTATCGGTGTTTTTTTTTTTCAATTTCGCTAATTTTACGTCACCATTTTTTTAGACTTAAGGCAGTTGACATTGCCTAGTATACCAACAGCCGGGTTTACAATTATAGTATGAATAAATGAATGAATATACTTTTATTGCACACGACAAAAAGTACATAAAAAAAGAAAAGTATAACAAAACAACGTATACAATTTGGCGGCCTATCGATTCATAGCGATTTCTTACAGTAGTTTCTTTCAGTACAGTATTAAATAAGTATTAAAAATCTAATTATAATCAAATTGTTGATCGCAGTTTATGGTAGTAGTAGCACGGAGGATGCTGCTGCCCGTGCACCTTTATTTTCCCTAGTCACCTCGTACGACACCTATAAAATGCTGGGTCAATTGCATTCTGATCTGCCATCACCGGCAACTACTGTAAACGTTTTGAATTCCTACACCTAAATTCCTCGAGCACCGCGATACAAAATAACTCGTTGTAAGGACAGTGCATGCGTGCCGAAGTAGCGTGCGCAATTAAAATAATCACATTAGTTTTGAACTTGAAGGTTCTTCAGGATTTCATATTCACGTATAAATAAACAAACATCACGCTATACTATGTACATAGATATAGTGTCATGGCTACAAACTTGACCTGCTTGAATGAAAACAATTTTGTATGTAATTGTTTTGTTCTAAATTGCAATCGTAGCTTCGTACGTGTAGTTTCAACGCGCCCATTTTTTACATCAAATGTAAGGGCCAACCTAGACTGAGCGACAAACTTCGTTCAGTGCACTTTTTCTAGCTAAACAATGTACCTGGACCGTAAGTCTGCTATCATATTCATGTCCAATGGGATGGATTCAATAACAGAAATTAAAAATAAATGTTCTTTTTTATTCCACTACAAGTTAACACTAGACTGCGATCTCAACTACATTCTGATTTTTATCTATTGTCACCAAATAGGTAACCTGTTAAATCCATATATTTCATTCTGAAATCCACGTTAACAACTGAGTTCATTAAACTGGGTTTGTAGATACCATTACGTAGCCTCCGAGGATATTGTTATTTGTTGTGAGTTGTGGTCTCAGATTTTCTATGAATGGCCTGTAACAGTTCACTGCTGGACTAACGATTTCTCCTAACGATTTCTCCTAACGCTGGGCAGACGGGTTGTTGATCGTAGTGGCGTGCATAGAGGGTATGCACAGGTTATGCATATGATATAAAATTAAAAAAATCTCTCGAGTCAGAAATACTCAAGAGTACGCTTTTTATAACTCTTACAATGCCTATCCTTGAGTTTTTTATAACTCGTACTAGAGATTTCCTTTATTTTATATCATTAGCATACCCTGTGCAAACCCTCTATGCACGCCACTGGTTGATCGCAGTACATAGATTAAGTATCTAAGAGGACGCTGCTTCCCCGGTTCTTTATTATATTCCCTTAGTCACCTCGTACAAAATCCGCGGGAAGATGAGGTGGTGAAAACTGTATTCTGTGTTCACTATATTATGAATTTGAAATGACTACATTACTTTATAATTAAGAAGTTATCTCTAGACTATAATAAGATTCGCGTTCCTAATACAGAATTTATGAAAAGCTCGCCAAACTTTCAATTAACAAAACAAATTGGCAATAATAAACATGTTCCCTCAAAAACAATATGTCGAAAAACATCTAGATTAAAAATGAGATGCGTAAATAAAACAATATTTTTATACGAGTCACTTACCTATATATTTCAGAAATATTTTGGCAAGTCTTCATGTAATGTCGGGTCAGTCACATTAGTGCATTGTTTTCACGGTCAATAACACTGAGAGCTATGCTCGGGGCATCAACGTGATCGAATCAGAAATATGATGGATTGCCTCTGCCAAGCATCAGCTGGAAGATTTAGACTGTGTGAATGCAGCTTTAAAAAAAAATTGTGAGATGGTGATAATAAAAGGAGCACCCGGCTAAGTTGTTGTGACCTTCTTCTAAGAGCAAGCAGGGCGTATTTGGAACCTTTGTAGCTTTAGTTTTAAGTTTACGAATGGTACTACTACTACGGTACTTTTTTTTTTTAAACAAATGTTTTATTTAAAAAAAAAATAACCTCTTTTTGGCATCTATTTTAATAAAAATTTATTTGACTTTGACTTTGACTTTACCTCAGCCTTTCGTGTTCCACTACTGGATAATGACTCTCTGAGTATGAACTTTTATAATATTTTTGTCAAGCTGTGGTTTATGTGGGATATCCCGGGTCCGGATCCGTCCGATCCCCAGGAGTGGAATTTACTAAATTTATAATTTCTGCGTTTTGTCTGGTCTGGTCGGCTTCGGCCAGTCGGCCGATGGCTAGCTCCCAATCGGTTAAGGTGTGCCGGCAAGCCATTTAGCGTTCCGGTACGGTATCCACCTGGTGAGATTGCATTAATAATAAAAAGCAACGAAAATAAAATAAATTAATATAAAAATTACATACTCAAATTAAATAAACTAAAAGTAGCTGGTCAGTTACATTCTTTGACATGAAACATCATGTAGAGGATGAACCAATATCAAATGCATCGTTTCACCATAAAGGTCATTGAATACAACTTTACGAAGACCAAAATCTATGAATAAATACGTGGCGTCACTAGCATCCGATCGCGAAATATTTTCGTAAACACCAAATAGCATTGTCCTTCCGGCGTCAATAACCCATTTGCTGACGAACCAAGGTTGTGACGTCACACTGATAAACACGTTATCCGCACTTATCAGATTCGTAATCGGCTTTTTTTGAGGAAAACAACTTTCGATCACTTTCTTTGGGATTATAATATAACTTTGATAAAAAAAAGGATTACAAATTTAAAATAATTCGTGTGTAGATTGTGTGTACATATATAAGAATCATTTTAAATCAAATGTGGCCAATTTTGTAACTTTCTAATTAAGTTCTTTGTTGTTTCGTAAATTTCTTTGTTTTTTAATTCAATATTTGAACTTTTTGTGAGATATCTACTAGATGACGGTAGTTTTTTATGAATTAATTCGCTTAATTTTAACATGAATTTCATATTCCAAGTTCAAATATTATGTGTCATAATATAATCAAATAATAACGTGTGTTTTAAATCGCACAAGTTTTAAAACTGAGTATCCCAGGTCGAATTGAGGTGTGTTTATTTATGTATTTAATAAATAATACGTGCAGCAAAAACTTTGTACACCTTATTACGACAATTGTGCGGCTCCGTCCCAGTATTAAATTTCCCTCACTTATTGTGAATATTTAGAAGAAGTGCAGAATGCAATTTTTTTTAACTATTTATAAATATATATTAACTCAATAAAAAAAACTTTACACACACTACCATGGATTTGACACGCACGTGTTAGGAAATAGAGAATTACAGCACTTCATCTATGATAATCACAAATGAAAATTTGAATTTGACACGATATCATAGAATAGGAAGCTGTTGTGATGTTACTATCATCACAAGCTCGTGTGCTCAGAGTAAACCAAACCGTCCCGCTGGGAAGGCCTTTAGTCCAGCAGTAGAATGTATCTGCCTGATTCCCACATAATATATTACGAAGCACTTCTAAATTTTACAGGACATCCGCTCTCTTATCTCCAAGTACCTACAGGTGTTATTTAGCTATTAGTTTATAACATCGGGTTATGATAAATTACTTGTTTGAAGTGGGGAATGATGTTTTAATGACTGCTGTTTTAACCTTAATTACGTAGGATCGACTGGTCATCAAACCAGTAACTGGTAGTTTATAAACGAACGTGCTCAGTTTATAATATAGAGTCATGTTCTCGCAGATATGAGTACCTACTTACCCGGATCTTGGTTACATCGATTCTTAGCGATTGTGTGCTCAATTATTTTGAGTGGTCATCAGTATTAGATTAAAGGCTAGTTACCTTACCAAAAAATAGGTGCCACTAAGCGATTTAGCGTTCCGGTACGATGTCTATGAGCATATTGGTTTAATATAACTGATATACCCCTAACAGTTTATCTCGTTACCATCCTCATCATTAGTTAGCAACAGGTGAGATTGCAGTCAAGGGCCAACTTACATTGGGATAATAAAATGAAAAAAAATAACCCGTTTACCTAAAAAGGTAAGTATCTAAAACGGTTAATCCCGATAAAACTTTTAAAGAAACCCACTATAAATAGTGATGACGACACTGCGATATCTTATCGCAGCGACAGATTGTCTGCCGCGCATGATTACTGATAGCGTCGAGTGCGCTGTGATAACAGTGGACAAACATTGGCATAAATGTTTATTGGCCAAGCGAAGCGAGGTCTTGGAGTTCAACATGATCACCCGACAGACGCTCATATCTTTTCGGCTAGAATAGCAGGAGTCTAAAATGCTATACGCCGATTATATCAACTGAAAAAGGATAAAACTAACTTGTCCACACCACTTTGGCAAAGCATGGCAAAAGGTATTAATTACAAAAAAACTTCACCAATCCCCATTTGGCCAGCGTAGTGGACTTCGGCCTAAACTCTTCTCATCCTGAGCGGAGACCCGTGCCCTATAGTGGACGGGTAATGGGTTGGTGATGGTGATGAAGATTAAAAAGTTACAGCCTTTATTAGCTTTTTCGTTGGTTGTTGAACCACACTAGTTGACGTGTATTGCAGACCATTGGTTGCATCGAAAAATTATCCCCGTTTTATATAAGATGTTAAGAGCTTAATATTCGTTGGTCTCCACACTAGTTGACGTGTATTGCAGACCATTGGTTGCATCGAAAAATTATCCCCGTTTTATATAAGATGTTGAGAGCTTAATATTCGTTGGTCTCCACACTAGTTGACGTGTATTGCAGACCATTGTTTGCATCGAAAAATTATCCCCGTTTTATATCAGATGTTAAGAGCTTAATATTCGTTGGTCTCCACACTAGTTGACGTGTATTGCAGACCATTGGTTGCATCGAAAAATTATCCCCGTTTTATATAAGATGTTAAGAGCTTAATATTCGTTGGTCTCCACACTAGTTGACGTGTATTGCAGACCATTGTTTGCATCGAAAAATTATCCCCGTTTTATATCAGATGTTAAGAGCTTAATATTCGTTGGTGTCCACACTAGTTGACGTGTATTGCAGTCCAGTGGTTGCATCGAAAAATTATCCCCGTTTTATATAAAATGTTAAGAAATTAATAATTATTCATTGTAAAATCAACTTTTCCTGAAGATGCTCCGATGTTGTTCATAAAGAGTACATTGCGAGTACTTTTCGCGGAACATTGATATGTTATATTAAGTTAACTTTAATTGAATATCCTAGAATTCCGCAAAGTAACGCCTGCTTCTATCTGAAGATCAAAGCGCACTTAACTCTAAAAGCCGGTGATTAAACTCGATCCTCAAAAAAGGCAAGCCGAAACCTTATCTACTAGTCTATAATCGCTTCGCGTCTTACCGATTTACCATCACTTCAACCGAATGACGTGAATTTTTTTTTGTAGGGTGTTTCAAAATCTAGGATACTTGACCGCTTGCTCCGAATGGCTCCCAATGACTTGCCTTGATGTCGTCCACCTCGTCCGGGGACGACCTGCACTGCATGTACCGGTGCAGGGTCGCTACTCCAGCACCTTAGTACCCCAACGTCCATCGGTTCTCCGAAATATGTTCCCCTCCCATTGCCACTTCAGTTTCGCGACTCGCTGAGTACTGGTAACGGATCTCCCCATTAGATCACGTAGATACACTCCTCTCATGCTCTCTCTATCGCCCGCTATGACTCTGAGCCTTGTTATGAGGCCAGTAAGGGACCCAGTTTCGTTTGAAAATTGGTCTTTCATTTTAATGTATTCAAATTACCAAATTAAACATTATGTGAACATAAACCGAAATAAAAACAAAACCGCAAGGAAACCCGAGCGTTTAAACGCACGATTAACAATCGGCATTAAACATGAGCCTCCTATTACGGAGGTTGCCCCCTTAAAAACCTCTAACAAGAACCGAGCGATTTAATTCCACTACACTGTTTAGAATTAATTAAGTCCAAAACAGAGCTCTAGTAGGTACCTAACTGTTTGATTTTAGGAGTCTCCAAAGCAAGAAGTGAGACGTTTTGAACTTGACCGCTTTGTTTGTCTGTCTGTCCTTTTGTTAGTATGTTCTTTATATCACTACAAGTTAGCTCTTAGTGTTGATGAAGTTAAACGGACTAACCTGTTAGAGGGTACGACGTCGCATTAGAACGCTAAATCGCTTAGCGGCACGTCTGTGTTAGAAGAAAGGTAATTAGTAATGACCAAAGCCGGCCACAAAACCGGACCACAAAAATTCAAAAATGATAACTTTGTCATACCTACATGATTTTCTCAGCTTTAACCATTTCCACAGCACACGCAGCGTGAGCTCATAAAAGGAAATGTAACATGAAAGTTCTTCATTGGTACTATGCTTCTATTGGACTCAGCGGGATTATATAAAGCCTTCCTCAATAAATGGGCTAAACACAGAAAGATTTATTCAAATCGGACCAGTAATTCCTGAGATTCAAGTTAACATCAAACTGTTCAGCTTTATGTAAACACTAATATTATAAAGATAAAAGATATGAATTTTTGTGCCTATGCTTGTAATGAAAAAACTCTAAAACTACTGTGCCGATTTCAAAAATGTTTTCATAATTAGAAAGCTACATTCACCCTGAGTAACATCTATATATATAAAAGAGAAAGTGTGTGTGTATGTTCCGTATAGGCTCCGAAACGGTTGGAACGGCGAGTAATCCTGTAAAGTTTGGTGACGATCGGAGCACTCCTATTTTTGAACTGTCAAACTGTCAAATACAGCTTTTATTTACTATGATGATATTCAATTGTTGGGTGTACACACCCATGTGTAGATAAGTACCTTCACCCGCTCGAGAAGAGAATGAATACGGAGAGAAATAAATGATTTAATATATTATGAGACTTAAATTAAAAATTGAATGATGTAAGTTTATTGTTTAAATAAAATAAAGCAAAATCTAGCCCGGCGAAGCGGGCTGGGTACGCTAGTAGGCTATATTTATTCCTAGAAAAGATAAGGAATCCTTATTAAAACTTTATTAATGGAACCCAAGGTGTAATAAGTGCCATAAAACATCTTACGTCGCATGTGCTAAAAAAATATAAAGAATGGAAGGCCCAGGTATTCAGATATTCACTATAATACCCACAATGTTCAGGATGGCACTTAGATCTTTCATTAATTAACAGTATTATTGAAGCTAAATACCTAGTTTCTTATTAGTAATCATTTATTCTCATAACTATTATTCTTCCTTCCTATTAAAGTATTCATTTTATAAAAGAAATCTTTAAAGCCCACCAACCTGCTTTAGAGCAGTGTTGTGGGTCTGTACTCTATAAACCTGACTTCCCAAGGAGTGAAATAAAACCACTGGACTGACTCTAATACTGTATATTAAGCTTCTCTATAATTCATATTACTTGTTACCTTCAAATGACTCTACTACCAGTTCGGAATGCTGTCTTCGGCAGAGAAGACCACTGGCAAGAAACTCTACCGTTGCTCTTTTATTCAATCAATTAAAACAAGACTTATAAACACAATTACAACATTATCATATGTTATAACGCTAGGCCCTTTGATACAAGACATATAAGACAGGTCAAACATAACTACTATGATCACTTATAACATCAGGACTTTTGGAACAAATTGTTTGTATAGAGCAACCTCTGCTACATAAACTGTCGGTATAAAGTTATGCTAGGGCTCCATATATGATACCTAAATAAACCAAAGGATGAGATATACTTATCTAATGCAACATCAGGTACAACCATAGTACCAACAACTTTTAACAACTCCATCACCAGTACATACGACTTGTTTCGCCACAACAATATTTCGTTAAGTGTATCGTTTCCATTATAAATCATCTCAACCCAATTTGTAACGTTCTATCCACAATACTTTACTTAATCTCCTTTTCTCAATTCATTAATTTAAATCCGTCCTCACTTTTCTTTGCCGCCAATCTAACTTGTCAAACTCGCGTCTCCCGCCATATATCCTATACTTTTATTTGACAGTCTACTAAAGGCCATTATTCTATTTTCAATACACTATCAATGAGTATACAAACTATGATTTGTTTATATATTTAATATAATCATCGGGTTTATCATAGATAAAGTGCTCTAATTCCCTATTTCCTAACACGGCCATTCTGACAAGTACTTCGTTCTCGAAGTACATAGGGTTATTCTTTTTCAGGTATAATATGTTTTGTATCATAAGTCCTTAGGTACATAGAATATCCTAACAAGTACATAATCTTATGTACACCTCTATAACGTTAGTTTAAATTGTATATAAGCACAAATATCATCAAATCAGTTACATTCTGTATACACTTTTATCAATAAACTGTAAACAATATTATATCAAAAGATAGGCATAATCAAAACATTTTATAATTAAAGTGAAAGAGACCAAAAAAAATTTTCATTAAAATTCCACACCATTTAACATATTACAACAATATAATACTTCTAATAAAGTAAAATGATTAACTTTCAACAATGTAAATCAAAAATACTCATTTTCATTTATCTTGTACATTTTAACATGTACAATCACAATCCAAATATTTCCATCTCAATATAAATCTCAAACAATTTATCTTTTGCCTCTAGTCCAACTTTATCAAAATATCCACATAGGTAATTGTATTTCAAATCAATTCTGTCATTAACATTGTTAGTCTCATTTAGTCACAGATGCAATCGGTACAGTCTAATAGTCAAACCAATATATACCAAAACACCAACACCCACTGGTGATATCAACAACATCATCACTCTCAAGTGATATCAAAAACATCATCACCCACTGGTGATATCAACAACATCATCACTCTCAAGTGATATCAATAACATCATCACCCACTGGTGATATCCACATCATCATCACTCTCAAGTGATATCAATAACATCATCACCCACTGGTGATATTCATATTTTTTCCACTGTCCAAGTCAAGTAATATATAAGATAAATAAATTAATATAAAAACGCTAAGATGGAATTATTTCTATTAGTTTACATCTTTTTTTTTTTATCATCTCATCATAAAAGCCAAGGTATATGTTCAATTGTTATTTCTATTATTCAATGTTTTATTTCAATCTAAACATCAATAAAATCACCCGTTTAACAGAATCATTTATCATACAAGGACTATTAAAATTTCAAATAGAAATTGAAAATTTAAACAACTGTAGACCTAAGTATAATATAATTATTTATAATGCAACTAATATATTTTCCTTTGCAGCAGCAACATTAATTTAGTTTATATTTGTATTTATTCTTAGATAATTTTAAGAACTTCTCTAACCATCATACTGAAAGATTACTAACCTAACCCATAACATTTAAGCTGACTCCCAATTATTTTCTTCGCACAATCCAACATAGACACTAAACTATTTCATTTAGCTATTCAGTAGTAATTTTCCCTATATGTATTGTTCTGATACATAATCATATTCTATTCTATTCTACCAACAAAATTTTTTTTTTTTGTTTTTTTTTTGTTTTGTTTTATGTGTATTCTTTTATATTTTCTGAATAATTTACATAATCTCTCCTATCTCGGCTTTCCTGACAAGTACTTCGATCTCGAAGTACATAGAAAAGTTCCTAAATAAAAGTTAACAGCTCGGCTAACCTGACTAGTTGCTCAATATAAACTTGAAATCTTGTATGTAATAAATAAGAATCAAAAGAAAAATCTATTACACATTCCGTTCGGCTAACCTGACCAATTAAATTATTTTAACCTGGACAGTCTAATAAAATAAAACTTAGCACAAATTCCATTTGGCTAACCTGATTAATTAAATAAAACTTGATAATTCAAATTTATCAAACTCATTACACATTCTGTTTGGCCAACTTGACTAGTTGGTTTTTACAAACAAACTTAAATCAATTCTATTTTGGACTTAATCATTTCAGCAAAATAAACAAAGAGCCACTAGGCCATATCAGTTTCAGGTAATAAGTACTATGTTTCAAAAGTAGAAACCACAAAAAGAAAAAATAAATAAAAATATCACATTAATTGGTTCTCCGGACCACATATCCTTTAATGGAATTTTACCAAGTCTGGTGCTCTGTCTCCAGAGTGTTTCTGTTTTAGCACATACCAGCGATTAGTTGAGACATCATCAAAAACATCAATCCATGTACTATGTCCACATTTGCCGGGATGGTTATTAATTGGTTCCCCAGACCACATATCCTTAAATAGAATTTCAACAAGCATGGTGCTTTGTCTCCAGAGTGTTTCTGTTTTAGCACATAGCAGCAAAAAGTTGAGGCATCATCAAACACATCAAATTCTTTATAATGTCCACATTTGACGGGATGGTTCTAAAAAAAGTAAATCTGCATTAGAGAAAGGCATAAATTGGACATGAATAGGATCCCACTTCTGATGTTAAAAAAATATAAAAAATGGAAGGCCCAGGTATTCAGATATTCACTATAATACCCACAATGTTCAGGATGGCACTTAGATCTTTCATTAATTAACAGTATTATTGAAGCTAAATACCTAGTTTCTTATTAGTAATCATTTATTCTCATAACTATTATTCTTCCTTCCTATTAAAGTATTCATTTTATAAAAGAAATCTTTAAAGCCCACCAACCTGCTTTAGAGCAGTGTTGTGGGTCTGTACTCTATAAACCTGACTTCCCAAGGAGTGAAATAAAACCACTGGACTGACTCTAATACTGTATATTAAGCTTCTCTATAATTCATATTACTTGTTACCTTCAAATGACTCTACTACCAGTTCGGAATGCTGTCTTCGGCAGAGAAGACCACTGGCAAGAAACTCTATTATTCAATCAATTAAAACAAGACTTATAAACACAATTACAACATTATCATATGTTATAACGCTAGGCCCTTTGATACAAGACATATAAGACAGGTCAAACATAACTACTATGATCACTTATAACATCAGGACTTTTGGAACAAATTGTTTGTATAGAGCAACCTCTGCTACATAAACTGTCGGTATAAAGTTATGCTAGGGCTCCATATATGATACCTAAATAAACCAAAGGATGAGATATACTTATCTAATGCAACATCAGGTACAACCATAGTACCAACAACTTTTAACAACTCCATCACCAGTACATACGACTTGTTTCGCCACAACAATATTTCGTTAAGTGTATCGTTTCCATTATAAATCATCTCAACCCAATTTGTAACGTTCTATCCACAATACTTTACTTAATCTCCTTTTCTCAATTCATTAATTTAAATCCGTCCTCACTTTTCTTTGCCGCCAATCTAACTTGTCAAACTCGCGTCTCCCGCCATATATCCTATACTTTTATTTGACAGTCTACTAAAGGCCATTATTCTATTTTCAATACACTATCAATGAGTATACAAACTATGATTTGTTTATATATTTAATATAATCATCGGGTTTATCATAGATAAAGTGCTATAATTCCCTATTTCCTAACACATGCGTAGATCGAAAGTGTTACATAAAATTTATATCACCAATCAAAGAAATAAGGCCCGTGACCCACCACTGCGTCACAGAGGTCAAAATTAATTTGGTCTCAACTGTTTAGTTATTCATTAAGTCCAAAACAGACCCCTTGTACCAGTTGTATTAATTCGTGCCAACTGAATTAATCAGGCTTGCCCGATAAAGTCTTCATTGCCGACATTGCTACGTGTTTCGGCCTAATACGATGATAAAGGTGCAGTTTCATGAAACTTTTAATAATTTTTATTTTTTTTTATAAATATACTACGTATACGTAGCTTGTGTTATGGGTACTAAGTACTGATGAATATTTTTTATGAATAATATACATAAATACTTATAATATATAGATAAACACCCAGACACTGAAAACATTCATGTTCATCACACAAATATTGTCCAGTTGTGGGAATCGAACCCACGGCCTTGGACGCAGGGTCGCTGCCAACTGCGCCAATCGGCCGTCAATTTGGAACAGTATACATTGAGTACAGTGTATAAACTCACAACTCAGTTAAACCGAGTTGCAATTATCAGGCCCTCGTTTACTATATTTAATTAACTAATGCAAAATTCCAGCGGTTAGTTCCTTTTACAAAGTGAAAAACTTATAATGCAATTTTTTTTTTATTTATTTATAAAAATCAATCAAATCAAAATGGTTACAAAGCACCGAAAAAACTGCAGAGGTTTGTCCTCGGTGCCTATCTACAACGATTACTTTAGGTGTTTAATTAGAAGAATAAAAAACCAGCTGTGGGAAAGACATACTGCTACATTGTAGAACTATAGGAAGTAAGCGAGTGAATTTTAATCTTTAATATTAGTAAGCACTAAAATAAATTTATTTAAACTATATTAGATACAAAAGAGTTAGCCAACTAACATCGCTAAAAATATTATTTCAGTTTACGCTAATGTTTTTAATTTTTTCCTTTTCGGATAGGTGAGTGTGTGTGTGTGTGTGTGTGTGTGTGTATTTCGTATGCAGATTCGTATGAGAAACAGACGACTGTTTCTCATACGAATCTGCATACGCAATGGTTTATCTTCTTTTTATTCCACTTCAAGTTAGACCTTGAACCAGACCAGACTAGAGAAAATTCAGGAATAACAAATGCCCAAAATCCCTCTGCTGGGAATTGAACCCGGGACCTCCCACTTAAATTCACAACGCTCACCGTTGCGCCAGGGAAGTCTTCATTTTTTTTTCCCGCAGATGTCGTGCGCACTAACTAAGGGAATATTACGTAGGATGTGCAGCATCGTCGTCTGTGCTACTACTACCCTCCACTGCGATCACCCGGCCTGCCCAGCTTGGTGGTTACGCCGAAACTGTAAAGAGAGGCTTTTTGTCCACCAGTGGACTGTTATAGTCTATTGATAACTATTGAATACGCTTGAGTAAGACAGAACGGCTTAGAACCTGCCATCACTGGTTTAGTACTGTTAGCTGCGATGACAAACACACAGACATAAGAATAAACATAAATATGACCTTTTTGGCACAGCGGTGAGCTGTGGAGTATCTCGTGTTGGATAGGTGCAATTTGGGAATTTATAATATTTTAATATTTCTGGTCCGGTCTGGGGGAGGTTTTCATCGTCATCATCATCATATCGACCCATTACCGTTCCACTACAGGGCACGGGTACCCCACCCTGGCCCAGTGCAGATTGGTGGATTACTTGGGGGAGGCTTTGGCTATTACCATCCAACCGACATATACGTACAGCTAAGCGATTTAGCGTTCCGGTACGCCGCGTAGAGACCATTTAGGGTATCAGTTTAATATGGTATAATAACACCATATGGTATACGGTATTATTATATATTTTCATATGCTGTGTTTATTTTAAGAAAACTTTTTTATTAGTGTAAGTGTTTGTAAGTAAATTTGATAAATAAAAAAATAAAATAACTGCCATACTTTTTAACAGGTTAGGCCAAAAGCAATAACTTTTATCAACTTGATGCAAATAAAAAGAACAAGGTATAGAAGTGGTAACGTTCCGCGCTCTATCTTTTTTCTCGCTGTATTTTCGCACTGAATCGCACCTTAAACCTCTAAGCAAAACTCAATATGTTGACGGTGTAATGCTAAAACGATCGCTATCAGAATGCATGCGATGAATATCAGAAACCTAAATTTTGTTGTAAAAAATTAAATCTCCGATCGTTATCGGGTTATTGTTAATGGATTCATTTATCGCGTTTTAATGTACCTACCTTCTTGTTTATTAATTACCAGATGTCATCTTCGGTACGTACATTGAGTTCACATTGAACTTATTCTTACACGCTTTATATTAGCTTCACTTGTTTGTTTGTAACCGACTTCTTTGGACCCTATTTTGACCCACTTTAAACGGTCAGATTTCGTTCAAACTTTGTAGACATATCGAGGACCGATGACAATACACTAATTTGAGAAGATTATTCCATTTTTTAATTTATAAAATAAGATTTTTTTTAATTTATATAATTTTCAGCTATAGTCACTAAGGCAGGTATGATGTTCATTTTAATTTCCAACTATTATCTTTAACTTCTCTCTTTGATTAATTTTGCTCTAATAAAAATAATGAAAAACTAAAAAAAATCGCTTTTGTAAATAATCTATGCCAATGTCTACCACCAGACATTCATACAAGATGCAAAAATTAAATTTTTGTACATCAGAACAAGATTGATTAGAAGACCCCACATAATCTCATCAAGTATGTACGCTCAGATCTCCAACGTCACAGACAGAAGACTACACACAAGTATGGAATAGCAAGTCCCACATTAGTATGCAGTTGAGGGAGTCGCTGTTATTGGTCGTGATAAAAGAAAACGGGACTCAAATCGTGGAACTCTGCGTTATACTTTTGTTGATTGAATTGAAATTAACAAAAGGAAACCACGGTCTTGTTTTTATGGTTGTTATTGTTCTGTTAGTGCCTGCGACTTCGCTCGCGTTTTTTAAATATCGCGCATATTATCCCGGGATGAATTCAAGTGTCCTTCTCTAGGATCCAAGTTATTTCTTTGCTAAATCTCGCCATGATAATGTGTCCGTCGAGTTGTGCATAGTCAAGGAATGTTTTTTTTGATACTACTGGAAACCTCGTAGTGTTGTACCGGGATACAAAGTATCCAATCTGCATTTCCAGGTTTGTGCCAAATTCCAATAATTGCGATGCAGTTGTCGAGTTGAACATAGATAACAAACAAAATAAGAGACATACTTTCGCATTTATGATATAAGTTAATTTGTAGTGACAAGTCGAAGAGCAAGTTTAAGGCTGTCAGGATTAACTCGCATGTGATAATCATCGTCAAAAACCACCAACTCGCATTGGGAAAGCGTGGTGGGTCTATTCTGTAAAAACTCTTTCTTCTACTAAAAAGGAGGTCTGCGCCTGAGGATTAAACATAAACTTTACAGCCGGCAACGTGGTGGCTTCTCTCACCCTCTCACTTATCACAAATCAGGTGACACACTTGTTCGGTAAAAAAAAAGAAATAAGGCATAGTATAGAAGTATAAAGTTTAACGTGAAAAGTAACAAGCACATACCATTTCAGTGTCATACAATCAGGATTCTCCCCAAGGATTTCCACACTGGTATTCATTTCCCTGCGATATACGAGTAGTTACCAAAACTACAGCTCCCCTATCTCTCGCATGTTAACCGCCACTAGATTTTGGTTGCACTCGGGCACACCGTAATCTGACCACCAACTATTTCCTATTTAGTGCCAGTAAATTCTAAAACCAGGCCATTATTGCTCGAGAGACAGTGGTAAATTTCGAGAAGGTACTGGATTAAGACTTTCAGTTCATAATGTGTTAAAGTCAAAATCAAGTATAGTTTTAGACGATTTTTTTGTGACAGAGCTCGTCTGAGGAAGCACCATCACCATGTTTATTTCAGACGCCAACCAGCATTGTTGCGATAATGTAATTATAAATATAATACGACAATACACATCGCCATCTAGCCCCAAAGTAAGCATAGCTTGTGCTATGGGTACTAAGATAGCTGATGGATATCTTTATGAATATAATACACGTAAATACTTATAATATACTGATAAACACCCAGACACTGAAAAACATTCATGTTCATCACACAAACATTTTCCAGTTGTGGGAATCAAACCCGCGGCCTTGGACTCAGAAAGCAGGGTCGCTGCCCACTGCGCAAGTCGGCCGTCAAAATACATATTAGGCTTATGCAAGCATATAAGGCTTAAAAACTACGTTTTACGTTGATGCACACAGGGCGGCACGTTACTGGGCGTGTAGCCTAGCATGCCCTTTGAAGTTTTGCTCTAGTAATAAGGTACGGTTTTCCACTCTCCATCAAATATGCCATCAGCTTGGTCCATCAATTCCTATTACTAAAAAAAACTTCTTTTTAAATTGTTCAATAACCATGATCTATCATCTCAACCAATCCGCACACAAAGGTCTTGATGGATTGGATCCAACAAATCTCTGCGAATCGTTTGATGTCGACTGTCCATCCAGTGAGGACTACCAATGCTTTGTTTTACCGTGCGAAGTCGCCACTTCATCACCTTATGACCTGAAAGAAAGGTAAAGAGTAGACATTGTTGATGCGTACATCCATGTTTAACCACTGTTAGGGTGCTAAATTACCGATTACGCTTTGGCTTATTATATCACATGTGGAATAAAATATGATTTAAATAAACACCATTGCAATATTATTTATTTTTAATTCTAGCATACTTGCGCACGTATTAGTCAGCTATACCAGTTACTTAGACAAAGCCTTACTGAAAAGACATTGCATTTTTAATTTGATACTTGTTTTCATATAAATATACTAGCTGTTGCCCGCGACTTCGTCTGCGTTTGATTTTGTTTTTGAAGTATTCAGTATCGCTTAGCCTAAAGTGAGTATTGTAGTATATATATACATATATATATAACATGTGACAAATAATTTGCAATAAAAAAAATTGCGACTATAATTAAAGATCTATAATATCCTATCTCTTAAGTTGGACCAGACTGCTCACGGTGAGCCAATTTTATTTAAAATCGGTTAAGTAGTTTAGGAGTCCATCGCGGACAAACATCGTGACAGGAGATTTATATATATTAAGATTTGTGGCTAGGAGCATAAAAACAGTTCTCCTTACACTTAATATAAACTAGGAGCTTGTTTAAGAGCTTGAATAGCAAAAGGGATTTTTACAATCATTATCATAGTCTCTAGTAGATCCATCGTATTTCCCGCTAGCTCTTTTTCTATAATACCTTCTGTGACCTTCTAAAGAGGCTTTAATTAAGCAAACTCACAAATAAGATTCGAGAACGCCCCGGGCCTCCCGACCCGACTATTATTCAAATTTATAGCTTTAATTTTATATGCCCTTCCTTATATTAGACTTTTCATCATTCATTTTTGATGACGTCATCAAACGTCTAAAATTCTTAAGGCCTACTACAGGGCATGGGTCTCCTTCCACATTGAGAAGGGCCGTAGTCCACCACGCTGGCTAAGTGTGGATTGGTGGACTCCTCAGTTTTATTCAAGTTATTACCATGACCTAGGTTCGAGTAAATCAGATTCGGCGCAGCTGCACC
Organism: Pararge aegeria; assembly: GCF_905163445.1. NCBI lineage: Eukaryota > Metazoa > Arthropoda > Insecta > Lepidoptera > Nymphalidae > Pararge > Pararge aegeria. The sequence continues at coordinate 1,528,857 of NC_053200.1, read as the reverse complement.
CCACCTTGTGACGGGTACCGACGTACGACGGTATGTGCGTGCTTGGATACTTGCACTTTTTTATACCTACGCATTTTGACGTTTTTGTATGTCAACGTGACATCTTTAAATAATTTCGTAGCGATTTTGCTTATGTCATTTTCAGAATAACAGGGCGTGGCTTAAAGTTTATAAATTTTATCCACCTTATTATAATATAACAGTGCTTTAGTTAGAAAACGTTGAAGATATTTTCGCAGTTTTTTGACACGACCTAAAATTTGAAAGGTGATATCAGTTGTCAAGTGGCACTAACACTGGGTAACTATTCGGACGTTATGCCACGTTTATTAATAAGGTGGTATATGTTTTCTATGCGGTCCATGTGTTTCATCTTCGATTTTACCATCACTTTTAAGCTCATTGGTGGTTTTAGTCAAGCACAAAACAAAGGGAACCCGCTACAAGGATAGGAAAAAAATAGGCTCAATTAAAAATCTGATTATTTTTTAAAAACTGGATGATTTATTTTTACCATATAATAATATATATTCATTATTGAAACAAAGTACGATACAAAATGTACACGTTTTCCTTAACTCCATAACTACGGTAATGTTATTTCATACTTAACAGTTTAAAAAACTACGTACATATATGCAGTTACAGTATGTACCTTAATAGATACCAATCAATATAATTTATACAACGTACGAGGGAGAGCTTGGTTAAGACTACATCCTCGATTGAAAATAACTTATCAACTAATTAAACTATTGCTGAATAATAAGATTTCGTTGGAACACAACCCAATAATATATAGAGGGTAGTTCCAATAAAATATTAGAGAACCGTGCGTTTTAATGACTTAAACTCAACGATGGTTTCTAATTATGTACAAAATTTTAGAACCAATTTCAAATTTGGTAACACCAGAAGTGTTTCCACTATTTGGTAAGCCAAAAGACCGTAACTGTTTAGTGCTAAAAAAGAGAGATCCATCGGTAACGGTGTCTAACAGCTTCATTATTTTTTGGTATCAATTGAAAAAAAAAAACATAAAAAATCAGGTATCAATTACGAAAAGGCCACCTTTGTCCTCAGGAGGAACGTGAACAACACAAAAGTCTAACTCAGGTCAGCGAGGACTCTACGAAATCTGGAATTGAAACCTGCTCAAAATCTTCCAAGACTAGAATAGTTCGGAACACATGGTCGCTGTGTGATTTATTAAAAAGAAAATCTAAAATATATGTGGCCTTAAGTAGTTTATTAACAAGGTATTTACAATGTCCAATGGTACAAGAACAAAAGAATAGAAATGACAATGAAACTTCAGTCCCAGTTTTACGTTTAAAGCCATGCTTTTTAGCTTCAAAAGTTTGAATTCGTTTGGCATGTTAGGTACTCCTTTCAGATAATACAAATCGTAAGCACACATTTTTAAGTATACATTTGCTGCTACTCGTAATAATTACCTTAATATTACTCAATAGAATTTAATGGACCATTTTTTTTAATAATTTTTGTTCCTTATAAATTTGATCGAAAATCCTACAGTGTTCAATCAACTTCTGAAAAAAACAAAGTTATAATAGAAATTCAAATAATAATATTATTATACAAAAATATACACAATACGTACTACAACTCTGTGGTTATGTATCCGAATGATCAAGAATACGAATTAAAGCAAAACAAAGTCCCTAACAGATCGACATAATGAAGACTTTTTCTGAGTAAATAGTATGGAACGTAAAAATAACTATCACACTTAATTCTGTAACATTATCAGTTACTATATTACAATTAATACCTATTCTATTATCCCTATGTTAATTCCTTGCCTCAGATTGTGCGAAGTTTTCGTTTTACTTTACAATTATCATTAGCTTTATTACCATACCAATAATAATTATTTATTAACGACACATCTACGTCGACAACGATTCAGATATTTTATATAATTATTAATATGCATTCACTACTTGTTGAAGTTGACATATATAATAATATTATGGTTAAATATAATCATCTTATAGACACCAATTATATATCAGGTAGTATTATTAACTAATTACAGAGATTATGTGCTATTAAAGAACAGAATTTCCTTCGTTGTGTCTCAAAGTATTGAAATGTAATTTAAATAAATCTTACGATAGAAGACGCTTATTAAATAAATCAACAACAGTGATACATACATATATTACAGAGATATAATACTCGTAATTACGATCAATTTTATTTTCAAACAACATAACGAGAATATTTTTAACGTTTTCAGTTCTGTGAATGAATCACTAACATTTTTTTTCCATCGAATCGCATTAATGACTTATTTTATGTATTATAATGTTAAACATACATAATTTATAACCTACTTATATTGTTTCATTAAGAAAACACCAATCTACTTGTATGACAAGCGATTTATTAAGCATAGACTCAGGCAAAGCTTGGGGGATCTTCAATTCTATTGTTCAACTTACATATAGTAGTATTGTGTTGTTTTAAAAGGAGATTATATCTCAAGATCACTTCTGGTTCCTATAGGATCTTATTATCGGAACATAGTGAGCGCCTTTTTATTTAAGACCAATTAGTAATCAAGTTGATGAAATTCAAAGAATTGAAGATCTTAACAGAAGAACTTTCATCTCTGATCATCTAATTGTAATCTACACGATTGCAATCAAATATCCAAAGATGAAGTTGGAAAAGTTTAGATACAATGAAGTATACAACAATTTCTATACATAAAATTATTTTCATTACATATATAACCTACAACAACTAACTACGTCTCCGTGATATTTATTTTATTTGAGACGCATATTAGTACCCTCTAATTTTTTCTCACAGTATCGCTTTATTTTGACTTTTACATTATTATAAACAGTTTCAATACTTATTTATTTACACTTTAAAATACCTTGATAGATTTTTCAAAAAGGCTACGAAGGAAAAAGCCTAATATTTCAAGCAAAGTATTAGGAAACATTATAAGAAAAGATCACACCAGGGAATCAAAGAGACAATTTTATACAAAAGGTTTTTTTACAATCCTTATTTGAACGAAAACATCGAAACCCTGATAATTCCAATTATTGAAGAACCACAACAAGAAGCGCTAAATACAACAGTAAATTCGATGTTGCTTTACAAATACTTTGGGGTTATAATAATATCTAATATCCTCCTCGCTATCAAAACTTCGAAAATGAAAAGGTAGAGATCGACAATTTTAGAAACAAAGAAATCGACTACAATGCTATTATAGATGTCTTCCATAATTTATAAAGTGAATTAGGCAATCATTTTGTTTCAAACGTAGTCCATGATATTACTGATTGAACTATAAATATCATAGAGGAGATAATATTCTAATTTGAGCGTTTGTGTAACTATTAGTTTATTGCTTTAATTCTTTAAAGTGTATATTTTTATTAAAAGTGAAATATTAAAATAAGCCAAAAGTAATCTGAAGTAACCGAAGCTAAACATTTTTAAAAACTTGCACAGGATAGATAAGCCAAACTAGTAATGTATTATGGTGGATACTACTAGACTAATTCATTGAATTAATTAATATTTTAACTAGTGTATTTTAAATTATGTTGATTTTGTATGAAGTTGATATTTAAATCTGTACGTAAATCTGATTATTTGGGTGGGATTTCAAAATTTTGAGGATTATTGCTAATTAAAATATTACCATTGTTAATCGTAGAAGGAAGCATTATTGTCAACGTAATAATCAATCTTGTAATAAGAGCATTTACTATCACATCAATTTCCAAATTGGTGAATTAAAAAAATCCTTGTGAAACGATGATATTTCAAATTTATGTACATTTGGAAAAATATGTAGCAGTGAATGCTTATATTAATGCGACTCTTCACGTCAACATGTGGTGGACAAGCAAGCTTCATTCAGAGTTTACATCCTTAAATATAAATTTGCTTGAGTGAGTTTAAATAACATCGATTAAATACGGTTGCTGCTACCTAAAATTATGATCACAAAATATGACGATATAACCCCCTACTCATAAGTGTACATCATGTAAATACACAAGGTTTCAGATACATAAACTAGTTGTATCAATTTTTGCGGTTTCTGAAACATGACTATGGGTAATACACGTTTACACGACTGATGTGGACGGAAAGTCCCCTGACATATTACTTTCAGAAACATCTGAAACAGTACAATACCTGTATCTTAACATTTGTATACTTATGAATACGTGGCCGTATGATCACATGTGTGATTTTAAACAATATTGCAAACTTACAAAAAAGCGAAATTAACTCAAAATGCATGTCTGGCATCCGAAACAAAATCTTAATTTTACGATTTACACTGCATCTAATAAATCACTACGAGCTTATAAAGTTATGTTGAGCATCACTAAAATATACATATTTTGAAAATTTTTAAGTTTATTCATTAGGCACAAATTTATTAATTATTCTTTTCACTATCCGTATAATGTATAATATAATATCGCTCTACGACACACAAGAATTTTTCCTTACAGATTCACATTACTATAATGTATAGATAACATGTATTTTTATGCATTTTCTTTAAAAATAATTGGATTTCGTAGACACCTACTAAGTTAATACACGAAGTCATTTTTACATAATATATTTATAAGAATATAATAATATAAGTAAAGCATTTTCTTTTTTTTATCAATCAGCACAACGGATCTCTTACTGTATTGAATATTTCTTAGGGACACAGATTATCTACAAATATTGTTCGTTATCTGAAAAAGTATATTTTAGAAGATTTATAATTACATCTTAAAGTGACTGAGGTAATATTCGTTTCAGAAACATTACCCCGCTAACTAACTGACTCCATTTTCAATGAATTGACAGTTTCCGCGAATTTTTATACAAATTGGGTTTAGCTCGTGCATTGCTGTGGACATCGGGTCCAACGCCGTATTGACATTTGCAACTATAAATTCTTAAAAAACGTTACCTAGCTTTAGAAATAAAAATTGCAAGTGTATGTCGGTAATGAGACCGCAACCCGATCCCCACAGAAACGCAAATTATCAAAAATAGGTACGTATTGTTTTTTTCCTCACAAAAATTATGCCCAGTTCTAAAAATTAAAACAGAATAGAGAAGCTAGCGATGCTAAAACTAATCTATGCGATATCAGTCTCCACTAGAACCTTATAATTTAGAAAATCCATAAAGTAAATCACAGAGTTTGAAACAGCAAAACATTTGTTTGGAACCGAACTAGTGTTTTGTTCATACGATAAGTTTTTTTTTTCCACCGTCCCGCGAATTAATACACCCCCTTTATTGATATGTATCTTTCTATAGACGTTATTACATATTGAAGCATGAACATGTAGAAAGAAAGAAGAAAGTCGAACAGTGTCCCTTCGCATCGATCTTGAGGTGCCATCGTTTCTTTGCATTTTTTTTTTTTCGTATCTTACCATTGAACGGAAATTACCTTACCTTAAACGACCTAACGTACACTATAGCAAGACGTATCAACTTTAAACACCTACACTACCCTCGCCGTGCTACCAATGAATTTGGAATAAGTCACGCGCGCAGTAAATACAAAGGGTGGCCCTGTCGACCAAAATACACGCGTGGCTTATTCCAATAGCAAATACCAAAGTCTAAGCGCAGCGAGGGACTCCCAACAAAAACTCCTACTCGAAAAACCCGCACTCCGAAATTCTTCAACTGTCATACCGATTAGCTTCCAAATGTAAAATTATAATGTCGAACTATTAACTATGTGTGCATCAAAGTATATAAAGTGAACTTACGTACAGTAAATACAACGTAAGACGAACGTGACTATAACCTAGTCCTATGTCTCTATTACTCGATCGAAATATTGTTTCACCTAACTTTTTAAATTTAAATAAACGACCGTTCTTACAGTAAATTGTTAATAACGTAAAATTAACAGCGGCATAGGAATCGCGAACTTAGAATAGAAGCCAAGTCGAGTAATGTACACGTATAGAATACGGACGCGACAACGCGCGGCGAGCATGCGACGAGCGGCCTGACTGGACCGTGGCATGCTAATCAGGCGACGGAGAGTAAGACGGATTATTTACTGAGATGCGTCTGAGACGTGCCGTTTGGAAATCACCCCAAATGTTTTCAACAAAACCATTAAGAAAAGCAAAACTTTACAACGAGAACCAACTCACAGCCTACATTTTAAAACCCAGCACAGCGCCGGGGAGCCGTTTCCAAATAGTTCGCATTCAACACAAAGGAATAACTGAGAAAAAGGAAGATGAACCCGGCCACGCGGCCGGTGTACTTAGAAATTAAATTTCACCCTCGAATCTTATCAAATAACTTTGTACATTGAATCCAAATGTCGACACGTCAATTGGATGTAGGCACTCTCTAGGCGGGGCGGCGACCGGTCGCCGCGTCGTCAGCCCCCGGGCGGCGGCTCGAACATGAGATCAGTGGTGGCGGCCAGCGGCCGTGGCGACCCGGCTCCGCTCTAGGACGACGTGAGGTACGACGAAAACGTATGGTCATCCCAGTCGCCCGCCACGCCAATCTCGCTCAGCATGTCCGACACGTCGGGCGTACACGAGAACTCGAAGTGCGATCCGGAGGAAGAGGACGCCGTCTCGAAGGACTCCATATCCGTCAGCGCGTCGAGATCCACCTCGCAGTCTGCGGGCAACGGAAGCAAGTCCGTGATCGAGTAAAGATCTGTGAGATCCGTCTGGTCACGCCGCGTGGCGTCATCATAAAAGCAGGCAGATTCGGGGGAATCCGGGGATCCAGCTGGGGATGCGGGCAATGGAGGAGGTGCAGGCGTTTCGACGGGTACGCTTGGCACGGAAGGTATCGGTCGACTTCGTCGCCTGGAGACACCTCTATTGTTGTTACTATCGGCGCGTTGTTTGCGCTTTTGTTTCGTCACGGCACCGCTTCTTTGCGCTGGTTTCGCAGTCTTCTTGCGGGGCCTGTACTTGTAGTCGGGGTACTCCCGCATATGTAGCTGCCTGAGCCTTTCCGCCTCGTCAATGAAAGGTTGCCTCTCCTCATCGTTTAACGTCTTCCACACGCGGCCAAGGTTCTTGGATATCTCCGCATTATGCATGTCAGGGGTTTGCTCGCAAATTTTTCTGCGCTCGATCTGCGACCAGACCATGAAAGCATTCATCGGCCTCTTGATGTGGTTTGGGTTGTTCTTTTTTGTCTGTGGACAAAGAAATAAAATGTATTAATCTTGTGAGCTAATTTCTTCAACGAGGAAAATCTCTACTATAAAGATTTAAGTTCAACGAGGAAATCAGTGTTATCAGTTAAAATGCGGAGAGCGTAATTATTATTTCAGGCATGTCCGATTGCTGAGCTCTGGCAAAGAGCTGCCTGTATATAATTAGTATGCATGACGTTGCACCATTAAGTCCGCGTCCTTACTATTAATGATATTGTTATCATAGGATTTATTACTATTATTACAAACTAGAATAAATAATCTATTGTAATTGTCGGGCGGAGGAAAATTTTACATTGTATACGCTATCCGAATTTGTAATTGACTGATAATACAAATTCGGTGAGCTTGGTTCGTGTAACGCGTGACCTAATTTTAATCTATTTCAAATCATCTGGCGCGTATTTTGTGAAACATTCGAGAGCTCGAGTGCACTGCTTCCGCATCTGTATCGATTATTGTAAAAACATTGACGAAGAAGGACGACCAACACAGGAAGTCATTATCGAATCGTGAAGGAAGTATTGAGGACGTCCGACAGTTCGCATTTTCCTCACATCTAAACACATGGATGGTGTTTCGAAAGCATATTTTTGCGAACCGCAAAAACCTCGGGCGTACAATCTTTGCGATATAAAAACATAACAACAGCGCCGCACTATAAGCGAATATGTCTTTTATTATTCAAATCTTACTTTCGCTAAACTCGGCTTCGGTCCCATTGGTAGTAGCGAGGGGGAAAAAATCTCTCGACTTTATATTTTTTGCTCGTCTTATTTATATTCAGGACAAAAAAAGGGTTTGTCAGATGGCGACTAAATCAAGTTTGGTACGCCCACTACGGCTTTCAAGGTGAACTCTACTTAGGTAGGAGGTTTTTTGCAGCACCACTTGAACGTATTCAGGTTACCGATGCTAATACTATTATTAAAACACTTTTGCCGTCACAATTTGTGGAGCAACTGGAAATCGTAACAAATCGTGAATATGCATTAGGTACTTCATATCTATTGTAACTTTTTGCTGCTTTTTCAATATCATGTATATCCTAGATCACAGTAAGTAAAATGTTCCTGGAGTCTAGAATCGATGTTTCAGTGTCCAGCTAGAGTGGCTCGGCTAGACAAGAACATAAGACCAATCATATTATTTAACGGATAACGTAACTCAAACTGTATTCTATCATGAACATTGACAATACATGTAACACATTAACACTTAGTGGTTTTGCTCGCATATGCTATTCAAGTATATTCCTACGTCAATACGAATGCTATTTATGCGTTGTTGCCACACTTCTAATAATAGTGGTTATCTTTGGGATAAAAGTATCCGGTGAGAAGAAATTTAATTCCTTTATGCCAAACTTAGTTGAAATTAGGTCAATCATTTTATCATTAATGCCAAAAGAAGTGTGCTGTAAGCTGCATCATATCACATATTTTGGCACAATTGAAGCGAAGCATTGCTTTAAAAGTAGTGATAATCATTACAGAAAACCTTTGTCATTTTTTTTCGAATCCATACGCGAACAGTACTCTAGATAAAACCCACTAATTAACGCACACTAAACGCTTTGATACCGACAAGTATAGCTAAACTATCATTAAAGCATTAAATAAATGTAGACCGGCCAGCATTTAAACAACTATTATAAACCATTCACCGACTTATTGTCCTTCATTTCTTTTATTATGAAACTAGCTGTGGACCGCTTCTTCGTCTGCTTTTTAAAAGTTTTTAAAAATTCTCTGGCCTGGATGAAAGTTATTTTAAGTAGGATTGATAGTTTGCTGTCTGTGTGTGTGTCGCACAAAACCACTATACAAATACCAGGAATGGCTAGAATAATTTTTGAGTACCCGAGCAGATTTGGGTATTGTTAGAATTCCTTATCATTGTGATACGCTTTTATTGTTTTGCTTGAAAATTCAATGTGGCGGCTCTGTGACGCAATTTTCAAATGTGAAAATTCTAGCAGTGTTCGGCAGTCATGTTTTTTTAAATTATGTACTGGTTCTGCTATTATGTCAGCAATCTAGACGTTGGTTGGGTTGGTGATCAATACTACAACTAGATTGACGTTGAATCATCCTTTTTCATGCTCAAAAAAGCTTTATTCATTTTGTTTCGGGTCTCAATGCTTTGCGGGATTTACTTTGTTAAATGTCTTATTATGTATTCAGGGACTGACACTGGATTTGCAGAAATAATTTAATTTTTCCCAACCTCCCAAGTTTTTACTGCTTCAAAATTTTACTGCTAACAAGATACTGTTAATTTGTGAGGCTTGTCTCTGTATTGTGCTTTCAGATTTGGTTGAAAACATAATTTAATATTGTTCTTTTAAAAAACGCCGAAGAAATAAGCGTTTCTATTTCAATTTTGTCTGTCAAAGTCTTGATCTTGAAAAAACTCTTCGGCTTCTTCCAACCTTGGACAGAAGTGAGATATTTATTATGTTCATCATGATGTTGAACATGTAAGCAGGCAACTATCAACTATAGTAGTCTCTGTAGTAGCTAAGCTAAATCTTATCATGTATTCCTTTAATAACCTTATATACACACCATATAAACTTTTGTGTGCTCTATCGACTTTTTAACAGAAAATTTTGTCAAGAGTTGTTTGCATTAATAATCTATCTCCAGCCTGACCCCATGCCGTGGAAACTAATTTAATTCTCTTCTACTACTCGTAATAAAAATGATTGTCAATACCGTGCACTTGCATATTGTTGAACAATACACTATCTTAAGTGTTGCCTCAAAACTATAAATTAGGGTTAAACCAAGTAACCTATTAAAACGCGAATGGCTCCGAAGAGTTGGAGCCAGTAGGCTACATATATATTACAGGAAAAAAATGCAGAACATATTAACAAAATATTATCCACGATTCTTAAAAGGAAAAAATATGTTACGGAACCTAATACAGCGGTTTCAAGAGTACTCGTGGCGACTATATACGGGCAAGCAACCTTCTATTTAGAGTAGCGTCAACGCACGTCGTTTGACTGCGCTGGCAATACAAGGGCAACCACTTCTCTTCCTGAACACGATATGCTTCATACTAGTTGTTACTAACGACTTGGTCCGTATCTACATATCGCTTATCGAACTCCCCGGCAAAGAGGTGGGTACTGTTATTTTATGAGTCGGAGACATTACTTTGGGTTGAGTTTCGGATCAATGTAGAAGTTTGAGCAATGTTTAAAACTCATTTACTATGTAAAGATAAATAAAAACTTATAAATTTTTGACAAGGTTGCTTGGTGGCACACCGTTTTGGTTTCATCTCACAGGATAGTGTAAATTTGGTGTTGGTTTTTCAAGGAACAGGGCGCTTTTGTAAAAAATCTGTGGTAATATCCATATAGTACAGCGTTTGCTTTAAAGGTTAGGTCGCGATTGAGCGTCTCGTTGACCTATTAAAGTATTCAATAACAATAATTACATTTAGACTGCAGAGCACCCAGCTAGCAAGCTATACAATTATACAGCCTTTATGCAGTTTTAACTCTTATTTGTACTAGTTGGGACAACACTTGATATGTAAAGTCATCAATATTAACTATACGGGGTCCGATGATGGTATCGCCTTAATATCAGTTAAACCATTTTAATATTTCAATGAACACAATACAGCCCTATATTGCTTGCGTTTCTGTAAACAATCCGCAATTAAATCAGCGAAATAATGCTCATGTTTTATTAATAACGTTTGCAAGACTAATTGTTTGTTTACCCATCGAAATGCCACACCAACTTTAAAAATGGATTTACGATGCGACATACGAATACGTTTCAACAAATGATCCAGATACCTCTTAATTCACGCCATGTATGGACATGTGATAGATTAGCTTAATTTCCACATTATTATTAAATTTTTGGTTAGAATTTAGATACTTTATGGAAAACACACACCAAGGTCAACAGAGCATTTTAATTATTACCACTGTCATTTCATACTTGACAGTAAATAAATTCTAATGTTTCGGGATTAACCCAGAGGTATCAAATGGGATTTTCCGGCTGATAGCCATTGGAGATAATCAATACAAATTTACAGAGATCGTTAGTAGGGTGGTAATTTTCAGTAGAAGGTTTCTGCCATACTAGACCAAATAAGAAATAATTATTAATTCATAAACAGACCCATTACACACCAACCCTCTAAGTGTTAAACGTGGTTAAGCGTCTAATATATTATTTGGTAGACATTTTAAACACTATACATTTATTTATTTAAGGAATAATATAACATTTGCTTTAAGGTGACGAAAACCTGCATGCTGGTGTGTTCTGAAAGGCGTATGATGTCTACGAATCCGCACTAGGTCAGAGTGATACAGCCTAAGCCCATCTCATTCTGAGAGAGGGGATGAAGTAAGGCTAAAACTTAATTTTACACGAACCTATAGCCAGGAACCAAGTCCAAGTAGTTCTGTTTCTACCTCTGCGCTACAGAGGTCGTCAAAAGGTATTGGATTTCCGTGTTTGAAGCACGTTTTTAATTCCGGGGTTTTCGCGACTGGAGGTCGTAGCGAACAGTTCTAAAAAGATGATTTATAACTACTTCCTTAGGAGCGAATTCTTTAAGTCTAGTTATTTAAGAACTGGTTTTAAGCAAAGTTTTTAAAACATGCATTAGTAAACGCGACGTTGACCTCTGAAATAATATGATAGCCGGTTTGGCAAATTAGTTACCAGTAACCAGTGTTTGATTCTCGGGGAATTAGGTCACATTATATTATTATGGGTAGGAATGTCATGTCACTATTTTTGTCATTGGTATCCAAACCAAGTGGTATATTCGATGTTGACGTATAGTTGTTTACATCATGAACTTTGAAAAATAAACGGTTGGCCCTTTATTAATTGATATATATTATTAATGATTTGACGATATTTTCAAGATGAGAGATTGAACATTTCAGCGGAAAACAGTACATTTTCCAACCATAAGTTTGCGCTGACCGGAACATTTCATTACGAATAAATGTAGAAAGTAGGCCTTATTGAAGCCCTAGATTAAGTATAAAAATGTTGCCACTGTTAATCTCTAGTTAAGACCCTGTAACGGCATCAGAATGATAGCAATAAACGAAAGGCATGCTAAACCCGACACTTTAGTCGAAAGGCTTAAGCTCTTAAGAGTTTTAGCGAATAATACGTTGCACGGGAAAATATTAATGAAGATGTTGACAATCCCCAGTCCTTTAACGACGAACAAAAGCATTCGAGGATGGCGATTAGGCCGGGCCTCATTGTAATGGGGCCTTACCAGATGAGTCCTTTTGTGTTCGCTGATAATGAGTTACAATAGTAGAAATGAAACTTTTTGGAGACCCCTTTGAATTGGAAACCCCGGCACATTATGAACCAGAAATAAATGATGTTTGGAAGACCCTAGTAATTTGATGTGATCATTCAAATTGTAGCTTTGTGTTGCTGGAGGAAATTGGTAAGATTATACTTAGTTATCCAACTGCAATAAAGCGAAAGGACGGTTGTAACTGTGAAGAGCAGCCGATGCTTTTGGTGTATCAAAATTATAATGTTATGTTAATTTGGTGAATTAAATAAATTTGCCAAATTTAAACAAAATAAAAATGTAGGTAACCTTTATTATTATCACATATCGAAACAATATAATTTAAGTACGTTGCTATAAATACATAAGGTACTCGAGCATTAGGCTACAGTTTTTAAACTTCATCCAATTATGTAGTAATAAAAGTAGGTAACGAACAATTATTAATCAACAGATACTATTAAAATTATACAGATTAATAACTTCCTAGTGCCTACTAATTTAAATCTTGAGATAAAGGCGCGGCTAAAAGTAGATCACGATTTATGAATAAAAAGTTGATTAGAACATTAAAACGTTTAAATATAATAAGTTCAGAGAACTTTGTGATGAAAATAAAATATAAGACGAAGAAATAATTCGGTGCTCGAAATAAATAGAACCTCCCAAAATATTATATCAAATTTACGCTTCGCCGATCATTTTATTAAGGCAGACCCTTATTACTGAAGCAATTTGATCGGGTTCGTTTGAGAATAAAGAATGGAATTTTTCAGACGACATCTTGCGCTTTATTGAGAAAAATTTCTAGTTACATTGAAATTATTATTGGGGCGTGTTAAATATTTATGTATTTGATATACCTTTTAAATTGATATAGATAACGTTTCGAGAAAGAAAAAAATGACCTTTCTTAACTTATCTCTCTTATGCTTATTGCATTATAAAATGATTCTTGGTGGAAAAATAGCTGAAAATATAGCTGGTTCTCTACGTAAATATTATGCACAACGAGCAAGCTTCTTAAATAGCAGAGCTATGCTAGTATGGACTTAAGAAAGTCTTGCGAATAGGCGCGTGAAAGTTAATTATAACATTACACACATTACATTAGTAATATAATAAGACACTTTATAAAGAAATTATAGTTAAAAGGACACACAAAATGAAACACAGTAGGTACTTTAAAATAAACAGCAATACTTAAAAAGGTTCGCAACAAGGCAAATTGAGAGATTTAAAAGAAAGAAAGCGCTGGACAAAAGCCTTCTAAATAGAAAAGAAAATACTAGAGTAAAATCTTTTGAATTGTTTTAAATTTAAATATAACCGTCTCTAAGGAGCATTGTCGACGCGATATATGTTAAATAAGGACTAGAGAAAATGCTGAGATATCGCTGTACTAGGAAGCGAATATAAATTGTGTATAAGTCATGAATATGTTCGTGCCCGAATGCAGTCTATTTACCACTTTATGGCAATATCTACACAATTTTTAACTTAACTGCGAGGTAATATAAAAACCGGATTGTAAATAAACTCATAAGAAATGAGTTTATAGAGCTATAAAATATACATTTAAATATATCGTACAATTATGTTACAACTTACAAATGTAATAACTTTGGTGCTATCTTGATGACACTATTTTGCGTAAAGTAACAGCCTATTAGTGTTACACTACTGGACAAGTCCTCTCTCCCATTAAAGAGATATATGAAAGTTTAAACGTATCACACTCCACAACGGGTTAAGAATTATGCATATCTCTTGACAATTAATCTTAAGATAAACATAATCTTTAAAATTTTCTTAGCGACGTTGTCCGTGGAAAAAGAGCTTAAAAAAGCAATCATTAACAAATTATGTAAGTTACCAATCGAAGTGATAGTTTTTAATGAAAGGAATACATATAATAAATTAATGCCAGATTTTTTTACAAGCTATCTAGCAATTATGTTGAAAAAGCACAACCATTCTTGGTCAATAGCTACATAGAAATCTAAAGCCTTATTGAATAGATACTGATGCAATTATTATTTGATTTAAATTCTATCGCACTCAGTGTTGTAGGCGGTTCGTCTATCCATCATATTTCGTAATTCACGGTTATATACACTTACAATGATGCTAATCACAGTAAACTATTGTTGATATTATTTCTCAACATTTAATGCAATAACTGTCCCTTGTTGCATTTCATGATAAATTTTGTATGGAGTTTCATCTTCTCCGTAATAACGCCAATTCTGTTTTGCACTAAACTTTTACTGGACTATGTTGAAAGAACATTGAAGTAAAGCAACATTTTTTCCTCGCACTAATTTATTGTATGAATTTTGTGTTTATAGTACTAGAATGATAATCATCATTTTCTCAAATAACTAAGGCATACAATTTATATAGCATAATAAATATACATAGCAAAAGAATGTATATAAAAAAGACAAGCTAGTAAATACAAGAGACTCACAATTACATTCCATCATAATTATTTATTACATTTTATAATCTAAAAGATGCTATTAAGTGTTGTCACAATAATAATAATAATTCAGAAATATAGATATTTCAGCTTTTTACCAAAAATGCGTTACAATACAGTGGTACTATCTACCGAGGTAATCAGATTATTTATGCTTTCAAATAGAAGTACACTTATTACTTGACATTCTTCCAAAAATAACCATTAATAGTAATATACATAACATTTTCCGTCAATTTCCTTCGAAATTAGTCATGTTCGATTCCAACGCGGTACTTTCTCATGCATAATTTATTTTCAAACACCTTGCTGTATTTCGTATAAATTAATTGATTACTAAGTATTTTCCCATAATAATATTATTGTGTATACTGTCCGTTAGTTAATCTTATTTGATAGTAAAGAAAAGTTATTATTAACTTTATTATAATTCAAATTGTTCAAATAATAAACATTATTAATATAATATTAAAAGACCCATTAAATCTCAACCGTAGATGCCGAATCACTTGTAATAAATTATTACTCAAATAATGCCCAGCTAGTAACTAGTTACGAAAACCCAAACTTATTGCTCCGTATGAGAAAAATGTACGTGCGATTTTGTACTGTAACATGGGTGCAATAAAGCGTTAAATGGCGTACATAAAACTGATGTATGACCACGAATTTATTTCGGTACGGTATGAAACAATAATCATCTTCTTCTGTATATGGACACTCCAAATTGGTAAATACAAAAATGGTGCGACTTATATTTACACTACACTAGTGCTTACGTATGGTTTTGTTTTAGTATGTCGTATAGGCATTGATTTTAAGCGGTTAGCTACTTAACCTATTTTAGATGAAGTGAAAAGGCTTTCACTATTATAGTTTATTTGCTTTATAGACATTTAGATATATTGTCTCTATCAATAAAGAATTTTATGTTTGGTGTTTAATGAAGGTTAAAATTTGGCTTAATTGGTTAAAAAAACATACAACAATTGGCTATTTAATGCATCAAATTGAATTATGGGCACTAATTTGTTTAGATTTTTATTGACGAATTTTTTTTGTTAATGGTTCACAACAAGTAAAATAAAATTAAAAATTAGCCACAAAATTACAAAAAAAACGTATAGAGTTACTTCTAGAGCGACAAGATACAAATTAGTTAGTTCAGTCAGTTCAGTTCAGTCAGGAAAAATATCGAAGAATAGAAAAAAAATAAACACCATTCAACCACCTTTAGCCACTATAATAGTTAAATTTTATGAAAGGTTAAGAATTTGGAACTAACACTAATATCTACCTATTCTAAAAGGTATATGAAAAGATTGACGATCAGACAATACATTATATACAATTCCCCGCGTGTTATGAAAAAACGTGTTAAGATAATCTCCATGAACGTAAAGCTCGCCTAGTTGAGATTCGAGGCATGCTCACGTGAATAGACGATTATGGCGAAAAGGGGTCGAATCGACGTATCTTTAGAAAACGCCCGAGTTCATCGTGACTGTTGACACGTGTCGGGGAGCCAGGTCGAGATTTGTCGCTAATGCTTAGGTACGGTAAAGTACTTCTACAAATTGTTGTCTGAAAAAGTCATGCTTTATTACATACGGGGGTACGATTGAAAAGAACACAGCAGAACTTAAAATCGGTATCTTAATTGTCAAACCAGCCAAATCTTTTTGTCTAAAGAGAATTTAAAAACTTTATAATTATTATCACTACTTAAAAAATAAAAAAGGTTAAATCCCATTAGTGTATTATTTTTTTTTTGCAGTTAGTTGATTTGACAGTTAAAATATAGAATTTTGTTTCTAAAAGTGAAATGCAGTCAAGTATGCTGCTAAAGTAACAATGAACTTGGTTCAATTAATTTTGAAAGTTCAAATTATACATTCAGTAGTCAGCAATCATTATTATCATTATATATATAAAATATGACATAAAGTCATAAGTCTTTTTTAATATATTATAACAGATTGTATAATATCATATAGTCGATGACAACAGTGTTCATTATATTTTTAAAAAGAAACTTGTACAATATAAAGCTCTCTATGCATTCAAATGATATCTCAGCTCAATATCAGAGTCAGCCATCGTTTCAATGCCAGTTACTTGGATTATACGATAACAATGCCTGCGTATTTAACCCCAAGTCCATACGTCAACAAGACGTCAGACATTGGGTATTGAATTCGAAACCATTCGTGTTTATCGCCTCTAGGCTTGCCAACTGAACCGTAATAAGCCTGTCAGTTCATTAACTTGAATAGAGCCAGCGTAATGGTATTAGACATCACGTTTGTGCTTAGAAACGATACATTTGCGTTTCGATAGTGGTATCTCAAATGTAATAGAATATCCGTTATGGTATTTCACGTATGTCAATAATAACCATTTTGAAGTATAGTGGATCAAATACATATCTTTGTACGACACGTGTTGTAGTATTATTTTTGGTATAAAATTAGTGACCGCCATAGAGATAATTTCAGTTGATGTATTGTAATAAACAATAATAAAACAAGATGCCGTAACGGTTGGTCTCACAAAAACCTGTTTTATTGATATTTCAATAAGTCAAGACAAGAAGCTAGTCTGTACGTACACCACTAATATAATAAATACAAAACTTGATGTTCAAAAATTTAGTTTGCTTGCTCATACGCTTAAACTTGGAGGTGAAAAATATTTTAGTTCTAATGGATAGAAAAAAACACGGAATTAGTTTTGTACTTCAAATGGGCAATGCTGTCAAAATTTTATGCACTATTCCTCGTTGTGGTTGTTTCGAACGCTTCAGGTTTAATTTAGTTTTATTTTGGTAAGCGGGTTGTTCTTTTTTATCAAATAACTTAAATGAAAACGAATAGAAATTTTATTTTTTTTCCAGAATGCTGTTATTTCTTAAAACGGGTACCTAAAGATTAACTGTAAGGTGTACAGTTGGGTTAAAACTAAAGTCTGTTGACGTGCTTGTTTAATATTTGTGTAAAACATAAATTAAAAAAAAAAAAACAAATAATTGTAATTTTGAATTAACACAGATAATAAACGTTAACAAAGAACAAACAGCAGGCACTCCCCACGTGCCTGGATGGGAACAAGAAATTCAATCAGCATCCGTTATTGAAAATGAACCACTCTAGAATTTCAATGTACCTACACCGAAACGGTATAAGATTTATTGCTAAGTTCGAGTAAAAAACCGCCTTAGAACGAGAGTAAGTACGTGATGCCACATATTACAATGCTGGAAACCTTGGCCCGTATGTTTCGCTTAGTGATTTTAAAGGTGAACTATAAAATTTTGTTTATAGTACAAGTTAAAATAATCTTTATTATGTTAGAAAGGTTCCGTAATGATGTGGAAAAAACTGTTTCAATTACTTTTATTGTTTTAATTGAAACTGGAATGTATTTAAGTTTAAATACAAGTTACCACTTTAAATCGTACTTAAAAACAAGCCTTGTTAATTCCTGCAAACGGACAACTTGTTATAGAATTTGAAATAGGTTTACTATTAACATTGGTACATTGTCATAACAGTTCTTATAATTAAAAAAAATTAACTGACAAAAATTCAATGGTCGACAAGTCAGAGAAAACAAAAGGAAACCCCTCTCTTCGCCGACGCATTCGCATGACTTCACTCGACACGTGTCCCGAATGCCAACAACATATCTCCTGAACTTGATAGCACAAAACGGAGAACTTTTTGCGAATTCGAAACTCTTGCGACGTGCACCGGATGTGATTACTTAAGATTACTGACTGAGACGATAAGATAGAGTTGAAATTTTACTCAAATAATTTATTTCTAAATAATAAATTACTTGTGCACGTACAAAACGATCCTCTCAACAACTGTGGATTGCAGTTCTGCTTTGAGCAATTCAAATTATCACCTAATATAATGATTAAAGTTCATTTTATTAAGACAAAAATAATCCGTAAGAAATAATACAGTACTGGTAATGAACTCACAACAGTGATCGAAGCAAAAACTCTCCGTGCATTTACGCCCCATAAGTCACCTGTGGTGCGACAATGCTATGCTGTTTGCGTATTTCAACTTACGTTACTAAGAATAATCTGGTGTTTACTAGTAACCTGTAAAAACCAAAATAATTTTATGGCAGTGAGGTTTTGCTGATTTCTGTCTGTAATTATTTGCAAATAATGTTATGAAAACTGTTTTAATTCTAGTATTTTGGGAGGCTTCTACTTCTGCTATTATTCTATTAAAATACTCTACAAACAATATCGAACAGTTAGGTGCAGTTAAGTAAGTTAAGGATTTTGAATACGTGCATACGATAATCTCTAACCAGTTAATACTGTGTCTCATACCGTCATATTACAACGTAGTCTACTTGTCATCAAAAAAAAACTGGAGCATATAATATTAGAGCATAATAATAATTCTTAAGGCTATATTATCAAAATAACTGGTGGTCATTACAACAATGGCCATTAAGCTAAATATAACCAAAGCATAGGAGCCATATACCCGTTCTGTACCTAACTACATTCGTTATAAACGCAAGGTCAAACACGCGCCTCGAGTGATGTTTAAGAGTCGAATATAAATTTATAATAGTATCTATACTAGTCTAAATTTCGACCACTTTATATTGTGATACTCTTATTGTAGCGTCAACATAAAAATACTGCTATAAAACCTAAATGATAATTTTAAATGATAGAAATGTTTAATAAAAAATGTAATCAACCTCAGACGCATTAATTTATGAATATACGTTACAAAATTATACCATGTAGCTCACGTTCTTAGCTTCGCCCAGAGATTAGAGTGACCATTTAAATAACAAAACAATACAGATATTTTTACACTACTATTATACACAATAGCTGATCCTGATAATCGCGAAGAAAAAAAAGGAGAAGAAAATTTCATACGCTATATATTATCTGTTCAGTGTTTATGTACGTTATTCATCAAAATATTCATTAGTCATCTTAGTATCCATTACACGAGCTACGCTTAGTTTGGGGCTAGATGGCGAAGTGTGTTTTCTTATAATATATTTATTTATTCAATATTTTTTGCCAGACCCTACAACCTAATCACGTTTTGTAAGGTAATCACTCTTATTTTTTGCCTTACCCGAAGCCGCAAATAATAGCTTGTTTGTAATGTAACACTATAGCCGTGGAAGGTGAAATGAAGGTCCCAAACAAATCTCATTCAAATTTTTTTCGTTGGTCATTTATGTTCCATTGCTTATAATTTCTGGGTCAGTCGTAAAAAAAAAACACGTGATTGTTTTGTATCGTATTAGAACTGCCAGCAAGTTTAGTAGTTAGATGATAGTCGCGAGAACGAAGGTTAACTGATAAATTATGTATCCCATACCACAAAAGCTAAGCTATGAAACTGAAACGGTAGAAGACAGATCGCTTCAAATCGCCCGGTCGCATGCCAGAAACGCTTTATATTCGTTCCAAGAGACTGATATATAGCTTACACGTACTACGTTTCAATGCGTTGGATTAGCGGGCTTTGGCGAACTGTAAGATGACCTGCAATAACTGCCACCGAAAATTTAACTAGTGCTCTAAATACAAAAAATGATATACTCACTTAAGTTAAGGTTGTTTAACAAATGCCATCTAGTGATTTGAGCAGTGCAACTTCGCCACAGCGTCTTAGATTTTATGTACGTAATCATAATTATATTTTTTCTCATAGCGATGATAGCCCAGTTCTCCATAATGTTCTCAAAGGAGCACTGATCCAGCATAGTGGACTACGGCCTTAACCCCTTTATTGTGGGAGGAGACCCGTGCCCTGTAGTGGGCGGGTAATGAGTTGACATGATGATGATGAATCATAATTTTAAAAATATTTTTTGCATACATCCAATAACATAGATTAATTAAGATAATAAAGAGAACGAAGTATTAACGCACACAATCTAGTTACACTAGGTCAAGTTAGAAACTGGCCCAGAACAGGAATCAAACGGCCGACATGACAATTATCGATTATTAACCACTTAGTTCGAGGTGAAACTTCTTAAAGCTAACCAGATCGGGCCTTTCCCTTTATGAGTAAACCATTATGATGTTGGTGGAGTATAATAAATTTAAGTATTATATATAAAATGCTTGACTTCAAAGGTAATAATAAATATCGTGTATCTTTAACTGATTACCGCACATAAACCACTACGATCGCTAATCTCCGCTGAACTTGCTACTGCAGTCATCAAAATCACCGCATTAAGCTCCAGTAAGTCAGCATATATATATATATATATATGGTTATAAGTATGGTGTAAATAACGAAAAGAAAACCTAATAAAAATCAAAACAAAGATTAGTTTAAACTGTAATTACTGAACAGAGTGTTTTTGTAATTTCATATAATTTGTAGAAAACATAAGTTACGACAAGGGTAAATAATATAACTTTAGTGTTAACAACAAAATAAAAGTTCACTTTACACGCAACCGGAACACGTAGTAGCTAAGCTTCTCTGAACCTGTATTCCAGATACAAAAGCAAAAGGTATAGTGAAAATTATAATGCTACTTTTAAAAAACCGGCTCGATTACTGAAACAAGTTAATAATTCAAGAACAATCAACCAGCCAAAAGGAATTAATTAAAAAAACTTCGATCGGAAATTTTAAGCAAACCAAACTCCCTAAGTCCAATATGTGCAATTACTTCGAATCTTGTTAGCTAAAGTAAATTTAAAGCGAGTACTAATAAAGTTTATTCAGAAACAACGAGCTCTTGTTTGACCTCAACAAGCCTTGAGTAATTGTAATGGATTGGGTATATCGGTTTGATTTAATAGAAACAATAGACTAAGAGCTCGAGTTCGCCAGACCAATGTTACTGTAAAACTTACATTTTGTCTTTATAGTCAGACATAAAAAATAAAATTATACTATCCGTATTTAACTTTGACTGTGGTAGAGATTATTGGATATTAGCGTAGAAAAGCTACATTAGTGCTACAGTAAAAACCACCTTATAAACAAACGTGCACGGCAAACCTTAGCTTGGCAGCCATAAATATTAAATTCTTATTGCATCGCTACCTACAGGATTCAAATGTGATTTAGTGCTCACTCAACTACAAGCAGTTAATTGATCAAAATCGTTCCAGCCCTTTCGGAGGAATTTAGTAAATGAGAAGAAGAGACACAGAAGAGTGAAGGACCTGCCAATGCAAATATTTTATGTGTACATTTATCAAGTATAAATTTGTTAAATTTCTCAATGATTTGAAATCTAAAATTCTATTTGATATTGTATGCTCTTCGATTACAAGTACTGAAAATCTAACTTCTATTGTTTATTCAGGGTTAATCGATCCAACCCTCTCGATTTCTGTGGCCTTCGTACTTATAAATGGCTTCCTGATTTAAAGTTTATTTGTGTTGAAAGTTTATATGTACAGTGATTATATGTGTAAAAATATTATAATTGGATTAAATGAACAGCGATTAGGTTCTGTTCCGTAGTTATAAAGATATAATAGATACTCGTAAGTAGATAGTTAGATAGATACGTAGATACTTGCGTAATATGGATTTGAAATAATATATTGGGTTAGAAAAGGCAATGGTTAATTTAAACGATCACTTAAGTTGGGATTTGTTTTTAAGTAATATTACTAAACATTAAAAACTTTTCCTCGAAACTCCTAAATTTAAAAAAAATGCATTGCAAATAATAATATATCTCCTGAAAATGAACACCAATATACACGGGTTTACGAAGCAAACAAAATTTTTTTGCCAGGGATGACCAACATTCTAAATAACACGCCAAAAGTGGAGTTACTCCACATATATCGGATGCAAAATATTATTACACAAATTTATGATTTTAGAAGATAAATTGAATACTAGACTGGCTCGTGATTTCCTGCATTATAATATATTCGAGTCGAGCGGTCGACTCAGCTTGCAGTGCTTGAAGGTTGTCATAGTTCATGAAACGTAATGTAGAGCAGACAAATAAGAGAAACATGTTTTGACACAGTCTTAAAATATAGGGTATAAAATATTCATAACACGAAAATAAAGCTTGAAAATTTTATGAGGGCGGATAGCGTAAACCGCATTAATACTGTCGTAGCAGATCTCTTGCAATATTATTCATCACATTAAACAAGATATATCAAAACATATTGAAGACTTAAATTTAAAATAAACAATAATAATACTTGAACAGAGTTATAAATAACACGATTAAGGTATGACATGAAGTATCCTGTTATAGCTTTCTAAATAAGGCGAAATTGATGTTAACAGAAGTAAATGCAAGGTTTATTTCAAGGTAACTAATAAAATACGTACATAAAAACTGTTTCCTCACTACCATTAGATAAAGTAATTGAAGTGCATTAAATACAATCAAATTGTTAATAAGAAAACAAATAAGAGCAACTAAGAGAGATTATGTCAATTATAATATTATGTTTGTACTTTTAGCAACTGCTATTATATGGATATTGAAACTAACATTTGCACCTTGAGAGTCAAATAACGCGTAGGCATAGCATAATGTCAAAATGAGGTGTCTGAACGTAATCTAATCTACACACACATCACGTAGCAAAGTTTATGTGTGTGGACTACCAATAGGCAGTTTTTTATGCCTCACCACACAGTGTTTATTGAATCCTGTATCACATTGCGTAGATCAAACCTTTGCAACTTGACTTGCACAAATAATGACTTTTAATTTAAAATTTATTAATTTTTCAAATACAATTGACTCAGTAATAAGAGTTAAAGCGTTGATAGCCCAAGAGAATTCTTTCGGGCGCACCGAGTTCAATCTCCGGTACGAACATCTAACTTTTAGGAGTCATTTACGTTTTTTATTTAAGAAATTAAATATTACATGCATTGACGGTGAAGGAAAACAGCGTAAGGAAACTACGGCCTAAACCCTTCTTGTTCTGAAGGAAAATTCGTGCCCTGTGGCCGGTAATGGGTTGTTGATAAGAGTCTTTATAAAACAAGAGATAATAAAAAAATTTGGACGATTGATAGTACTAGATTTAACTGGAAACACAATTTGAAATTAATGACGATTCCTTTTAAAAATAATTTGTTACATAAACAATATGTAGTTCTTACATAAGCAACAAATCAGAACTAGGATAACAACAAATAAGAATAGAATGAAGAAAGAAGAAATTTCCAAAATGTCTGTAATGTATTTTCTCAACAAAACAAATTAAAAAATATTGATTATTTTGAATTTGTGGATCAGTGCCTTCTATTTAACTTTTAACACACTAAATCAATATTATGTGTAAAGTATCTCATATAACTATTGCATGTATATGAAACTTTTATGAAAATACACCGAATATCTCATACATTATAAGTCACAAAAGAAAACATGCAATTTACTCTTGAACGATCAAAGTTATGACAAAGTTTATTCACATAGAAAAGATTTCGTTCAATAGACCATTTGAATCGAGATGCTATTGGTCGTATAGCGATATCAACTCTTCTTTTAAATTTTATGTCCATGTAAAAGATAATGCAGAGCGTCTGTACTTTATGGGTGCGTCCACCTTTTAGTTACCTAAGTACGAGTTTCAATGGTTTTCGAAAACAAAGATCGATTTTCAATGCTCCATATCTCACAGCGAGTGGCAAAATTTTTGTCGCCAGCGCAGAATGTAGAACATTAAAAGGAGCATTATTCTGAGTCTGATTTCATGATAATAAAACCAACAAAGCTTTCGAGATGTGCAAACACGTGCTAGGAATACTAATGTCATTCGAGTCCGTACAGATTTTATTTCGAGTCGTAAATTATTTTGTTTACATTTAGTTATCGAGATATTGTAATGCTTACGTATAAATCAAGGAATCGTCTCGCCTGAACTACTTGAGACTCCTATTAATATTTGATAACAATGCCACTTTGAATTTGGAAACGTTTACTTAATAACTAGTTTCTGCATAAAATATTTTATCTTCATGGAATTTTTGTAATTTAAATTGTGTCAGACTTACTATTGCAGTATAATTATGGGAAGATCAATAACTACTGTGATATGGAAATACCAAAATCTCACTAAGTGAGTGTTATTTTGATACTGACTGCATCTTCGTGGAGTTTATAATTTTGAAGAAGAAGAAGAAATACTTTATTGCACACAAACATCGAAATATACATATAATAAAGAATAAACAAACAGAACAAATATTGTAGGCATGCAAAGGCCTTATTGCTGCAAGCAATCTCTTTATTTTTATGAGGGAATAAAATATTTTTCCAATAATATTGCAGATAAAGAATAGGTGCCAGGCTCCACTCCACAACACCACAACACTCGGAACATAAGCTCCATAACCTGATTGTAAGAAAAATTTATATATTTTTTCCACTCTAAAGATTTCCATATCTGGCTATCTTTTTGTGCTTTAACGATAATATTAAAATCAAATAAAGATAAAGAAATTAATAATATTATGATGCAAAAAAAAATTAAAAAAGAGAAATTATGATAAGGAACGCAATATGTGATACAAAACGTTTTAT
Organism: Pararge aegeria; assembly: GCF_905163445.1. Classification (NCBI taxonomy): domain Eukaryota; kingdom Metazoa; phylum Arthropoda; class Insecta; order Lepidoptera; family Nymphalidae; genus Pararge; species Pararge aegeria. The sequence goes on along the minus strand of NC_053200.1, from coordinate 1,503,250 downwards.
TACCAGAAAAGTAATTGCAATTACTATGTTAATGTCACAGCGCACACTAATAACTGAAATAACGACGCAAAAACAAAATAAAGCAAAAGTTTTAAAAGGGATTTAAAATTCCGCATAAGAAAATACGTACACAAATCAACATTTCAAATAATACAGTAGTTTAGCACTTAGTTTTCAACTTTTCTTCGCATTCGACGTAAGGGGGACTCCTGAGGCCGAGGTGCAGCATTGCAATTTGCATTGTCATTATATCGTAGACGCCTGTAATGTTGGGGACAAGTTCCAAGTTTCTGCAATTCTAACTCAGGGGAATGAGAGCATGTGGCGGAATCATGTATTGAAGCGTATCCGTTACATTTCATATTCCTTGAAATTGTACTACTTAAAGTTGTTGAACATATTGAGATGATAATTCAGAAAAGTTTTTAGTAGAAGTAGATCTTTTTGTAACAAGGCTCGACTGCTGAAGTACTACCGCTTCCGTTCTGCGGCTAAGCAGCACTATTGCAATGCTGTGTTCTGTTCTGAAGGACGTGTTTTCTGGTGACATTACAGGCACGTGAGGCATGACACTTGTAGGTATTGGTTATTAATATAAAAGATAAATATACGTAGCGGTGATAGCCCAGTGAGTAGGACTTCGAATCCCAGCAGTTGCTTGGCTCGAATTATGTATAAAAGTCCCAGCACCTGTAGCTTTCCAACTTAAATATCACTTACTTCAACGGTGAAGGAAAACATCGTGAGGCAACCTTGATGTCTGAGAGTTCTTTATAATGTTCTCAAATGTGTGTGGAGTCCACCAATTCGCACTGGGCCAGCTTGGTGGACTACAGCCTCAACCCCTTCTCATTGTGGAAAAAACCTGTGCCCTGTAGGGAGAACCTACTAAAGGTGCTGAGTTAAGAACTTTAACTATTAATTATATCAAGTTCGTAACAGCGAAAAAAAATTATATTATCTTTTATGGACATATTTCTGGCTAATTGCTTATTTATTGTACGCTTTACACGATGCAGCAATCCTTCTTAATAGAATTCATTTTTCGATAAAATAAATATAGTTCTTGTTTGTCATCTATGTAAATATTCATTATGCGCCTCGGGACATAAACGTCGAATGTTTTAAGATAATGTGCAACAACAATAGTAAAAAACATATAATAATTGAGATCGATACTGTACTTTTCTTTTCTCTAAAAGTAGTTCGCATACAATATAACGATGCTAACAGTGCATGTCAATTTCATATTTATTCGTTATTTATTTGTAAAACTAACGGTAATTTAAATAAAGCTTCATATAATTATAAAGAGTATTCAAAAAGATCATTAAAAGATGTTCATACAAACATAGCTTAATGTCTCAGTTAAAATACATTGTGTATGTCATCAAGAAAAGTTAGGTAATCCAACTGAAGCCAAAGCAAAAAACAATGATAAATAAGTTTAATCTAAAGAACGACAAATGGAAAACAAATCTATCATAGTTAAAACATTGGAGTCATTAAAAATACATTAAGGTACAAGGTACCCCTACAGTATAGTTTACACTCTACAGTTACATTATTTGCGAGATAACTATTAAAATATATGAGCTGAATATCTTGACCTTACATTTACCTTCGAAGTTTCAACGAGATTGCAAGGAGAACGGTAGTTTTATAGTATTTTTCTCACTTAGTTCTCAGTTTTATCGTGCGATGGTGACGAAAAACATTGTAAGGTAATATAAACCGTCTAAAGAATGGAGTATATGAAAATATTTTATTTTACGAGTCATAAAAACAGGACTATATGAGTTTTCGTTTATGTATCAGCGTAAAGCACAATGAAGTAAACAGCCAATCTTCACACATATAGTGTTGCGTTTTTGAACATACCGATCAGAAGAATTTCTACCATCCACGTAAGTTGATCAACTCCTAGCTGAAAATATGTCATAGTCGTAGAGAGCAGCAAAAAACATAAGACCGTAGTATTTGTAATTTTCTTCACTAAACCTATAGCTAGCTTTGGACATGGACAACTTAATATTCATTTTTACTACGGGTACTGAAACTTTTGAAGCATTATTGTTTGTTTATCTATGTAGTATTTTCTAAAATATCATCGCAAAAACATGATATTTTACATAAAGCCCTCTTATATAACATAATAAATATACATTTCTATCTACAAAACCACTCAGCACATTGGTAGCACCGCAGTTTACTTAATCTCCACTTCAGACAGAATATTATGAATAACTTTATAGGTTCGAAGATGTTGAACAAACTATATTTACGCAGTCATTAGATGCACTTCAAGAACTACTTACTTTCTAGTTGATTCAGAATAAAACTTGGCTCCGAACTCCGCGCTTACACAGCTACACTTTCATGAGTTTTACATGCGTAATAAATGGCTTTATTATCATAGAGCAAAGTATGAGAATGAAGTTAAAATTTTCTGCCTCATAAAGCAGTAAGACTTTGTTGATCCTACCGTCTGTGTAAATACCACTTTGCAAGTTACGGGAAGGATAGTCCCGACGCTTTTTAAAAAAATATTCATATCCGAGCACTGACGATAACGTTCCCATTTTTATGCGCATGGAGTTAAAAAAAAAATGAAGAGTAAGTTACTACATTTGTATATTATATGAGAGAGAAGCTTTTTTGAGACGTGCCACTAGTAGTTGTTAACGTTACAAATTTTTCAAACACACCTACTTGATAAAACGCCATTGCATTAAAAGATAAATAATTGAAAGAAATGTTAAATTAAGAATATTCTATTTTAATAAAGAAATGGTAAATTAAGAAATAACGAGTACTGCATTGTAAGATGTATCATTCCACAACTTTTTGCATTCGGCGAAAAACATTCAAATAAACTAAAATGTAAAGCAATATACTTAACGAAGATAACGTCAAATTCGCAAACACAAATTACAAAATATATAGACGTAGCTATAACCAGAAGTTAGCAATTTCGTCAACTTGTAGCCGCATACGAACTTCACACATTAATACAGTTACTAACTACCTGAATGGTAACTAAATTACCTCTCAAGGCGTGCAGGAAAATATTTGTTGCTTCTTTGCGATTTGCTCTCTAACTACATTTCGTTTATTGGATTACCTATCTTGTGTGCGGGTTTTCATTCGTTCCTCAGTTTGTTTTTGTTGTTTTGGTTTCATGAAATCTCACAAAAAAAGATTTTTATTTTTATCTGACCGGATTATGTATTCGCTTTTTTATCGGTCAATAAAATTGCTGAGAAGCGATAAGACCAGACGATCTAATGTTCAAAATGAAAAATATATACTCAAGATTATGATCGATATCAGATTGATTTATATTTGCATAGCGTTGATCTTCTGAGATTTTGTGATCCAATGTAATACATAAAAAGGCAGACAACTTGTTCATTTCCAAATTTAATAACTCCTATCTCGATTCCCCTAGTTTTCGAATCTGTTTTCAAACAAATTGGATCATCAGCTTTTCCAATATCATCACACCATGTTATCGTGCATACAAAATATTAAATTTTACTTGAATAAAACTTCCTGAGCATATCACAGTTTAGGAGGAGAGGGGGGACGGAGGGGGGGACGAGAGATGAGTTGAGTTGTCTCCATCTAGACATGCATCTTATCAAACAACTATATGATCTTTACGACAAATTCTTTAATTGTATACATTGATACAATTTGGTTTACGAATTACATAGAATCTAGCAATAAAAGCGTCTTACAAATATACCAAAAATGGTTCTACAAACTGACTTTTTGACGGTCGAATAAATTGAAGAGTAAAAAATGCAAAATACTACATGATGCTAATATTCAGCAAGAATATAATAAATCAGAAGATAAAAAAATGTTTGCAACGTTACTGTCCAATATTAATACAATTATACTGATTTCACGCGGTGTTAATTGCAAATCAAGGTTTTTAAAATGTGCGATTAATAAATGAAACAAGAAATAATTTGCATAAAGTAGCACGCTACTCAAAACTTATTCTTACTGAATTAACTGCACAGACACAATACAACAGACAACTGGTCTTAATCTATGAACGATTAATCATGAACATAAAACTGTTCAAAAATTAAATCTTAACATTGATCATTTAAATAAGGCCAGGGAAGATACTATTCAAGTATTATACATATTATTTCCTGAAATCATAAGTTTCTAAAAAACTCTATAATTCAGTAGAACATGTCAACTTGTTTATTTCTGCTCATTTATACTTGCTAGCATTCGATTGAGCTGAACATAGACAAACATGATTGACAGTGCAATTGTTTGGTACCTTGGAGGTGTAAAATATTTGGGTATTCATCAACTTAACATGGACTTAACAAATTTGGTATCTTTAGATTATTCAGGATGAGTGGACCGATCTAATCTGATAATACAAGTGTAGTATTTTTAAGCTCTGAACAAATCAGTTCGTGTTTGTAAATTTAGTTAATTGTTACATTACTCTGGTAAATAAATCACCTCATTATAAAAGTTTCGATACTATTAAGTATACGAAAATAAAATTAATTCCGGGCTGATTTTTTGCTGGTTTCCGTTGTTCATTCCAACCTTTAATGAATTTAAAATTGTACGGAGCTATCAAAACATTTTGATCGAATAACTCAGATTTGAATTTTCATGTCGATCGAGAAACAAATCTCAAATATGTACATGCAATGCAACGTAATGACGCCGCTATCGGAATCCACGAATGATTACCGAGAAGTGTGCTATGCCCCTCAATGTAAGAAAAAATTACCACGAGATACCATCAGCAGCACGCAAGCAATACTCGCATATGAACACGCTCACGTGCTCGTGAACTATTTATTATGCAAAACTTGAATAAATCCTTGAACTTATTGTACCTTTTGTTTTAGCGTCATCAAAAATGACTGGGTGCTTTTTAATAACTTGCTTCCGCCCTCAGTTTTTAAAAGAATTATCAGGCCGAGGAGTGGTGTTCCACACCTCGGAGGTTCCTTTTTGACAGCTTATCACGTTTATGTGGCCACCATCCTTCTAGTTTTCCTAAAATGGCAGAGGAAAAAAGAGTCACGGACAATTTGTAATAATAAAAGTTCCGTTTTAGTGCACAGAACTATAAAATAAAAGTAAATGAGTCAGCATAGATTTTCTTTCGAAAAAACGGATTTCTTTACTAAGGCTTCCTGCTAATAGTTTAACAGCGATACCTATTAATAAAAATCAACAAAGAACGGGTCTTTTTACACATGTACGTGCACGGACGTAAGGCGAACGCGGCAGCAGTCATTTATCATGTTTGCGTTTGGGGGAAACGTATCATTAATAAGTCGTTACTTATGAATATTATATCAAAAAGCCCTAAATATGTACCAACAGTAAAGTGAATAAGCCTGATTATATTTATACACTAGCTAACTTGACTCGACTTGACACGCGTGGCCTTAATATGTATTAGAGCTTCCGTAAACAGTTCTTTCACTGGATATAATATGAGGATAGTTTGTTACAATACTAACCGAAAACGCGAAATATTGTATTGAGATATATACTTCTTGTATATTTTAAATATTTATCCATATTTTAAAAGATTTTAGTAGTTTGTCTTTTGCTATATTTTTTTTCAGGACGAATAAAAATAATTTTAACTACTGAAATGTTTTTTTTTAAATAAGTCTTATTAGAAGATTGTAGTTAACGTGCACGTATTTAAGAAACATACCTAAACCTAAGTCAAATATCATTCATTATTATTTTCTGAGTATTAAAAATATTTGAATAGAATTTCAGACATTATTTCTGTATCAAAGACGAATAGAAGTTCGAGGAAACATCGCCTTTAATATATTAATACTTAGACTAATTGAACTCTTAATGAAGTTAAAACTAAACTCTGTCAAATGTCCCGTGCTGCCTGAAAGTTATCAGGGGTTTCAATGAAAATTTATTAGTCCAACAACTATTTGGCGAAATTGTCCCCAAAGGGTTGGGGAAGTTTCACAAATATCCAGTTGAACTGCCAATTAGCTTGAAGGACCTTTAGCTGTTTGGACCCTTGAATTATGCCCCAGTCTTTATTTATTTATCTATATTCTTTGGCTAGCTTTTAATATACACAGAACCAAAACGTATACTAAGTCTGTTACAGATGATCTAATTAGTCAGTTAGCTATCATCATCATCATATTAACCGCTAGACGTCCACTGCTGGACATAGGTCTTTTGTAGGGAGTTCCAAATTCCACGGTTCTGTGCCGCTTGGATCCAGCGGCTACCTGCGACGCGCTTAATATCGTCTGTCCACCTCGTTGGGGGTCGACCAACGCTGCGCTTACCGGTTCGGGTCTGCCATTCCAGCACCTTGGGACCCCAACGTCCATCCTTTTTCCGAACTATGTGCCCGACCCATTCACTTCAGCTTCGCGACTCGTTGAGTTATGTCGGTAACTCTGGTTCTTCTACGAATCTCCACATTTCTGATTCGATCAAGTAGAGATACTCCGAGCATAGCTCTCTCCATCGCCCGCTGAGTGCCTCTGAGCCTTCTTAGGAGGCCCTTAGTTAACGACCATATTTCAGAACATGTTTTTTAAAGTATATAAACAACATTGCAATTTAAAAAAACATAACATTTGTTTTTAAGAGGACCGACGCATAGCAAACCCGTATCAAAATCTGGAAAACGATTATAGTATCATAGAAGAAAAAGGCTACTGTTTATACTGAAAAAAATTACGGTTCCCTCGGGATTAGATTTTGTTTTTCACAGTATCAGAGATAGTTATGGTTTTGCATACTAGTAGCTCCGGAGTCAGAGACATTGGGAGGGACATTAGCATTAAAATAAAAAATTCCACACGAACTAAGTCGTGGGCCACAACTAGTATTTAATAGTCAATAAGCCATGATACACAGTTATAGACTTTATAATGTTTTTGTTTATTACACTACCGGTTAGCCCGTGACTGCAATCTCACCTGGTGGTAAGTGATGATGTAGTCTAAAATGGTAGCGGGCTAACCTGTTACGGAGTATGGTAGTTATACCCCCTAATCGGTTTCTACACGACATCGCATCGGAAAACCCAAAGAGAAAATTCAGAAATACTAAATTCCCAAATTATCTCAGCCAGGAATCGTATCCGGGACCTCCTACTTAAATTCAAAGCGCTTACCGTTGCGCCAGAAAGTCCTTCAAAAATATTAAATTTATATAAGAATACAAAAAGTGCAATCTTTTCTACTCCCGTATTGTTTGCCGTATAATTATTTTCAGTCGCACGAACACATTGCAGCCGATACAACAAACTGTTGCCTGCGTTTTATTTTTCAAATAGACATACCCTGCCAACTGTTTCAAGTCGGGGCTGTTTCGCGGTCTACCAACTTGCTCGTATCGACGGCCGACTTTTAAAACTCCGATACGTTTAATACTGTATCCGCCCCGGGCACAACTTAATAATGTATATACGTTACGGGAAAATTCCGCAGGGTATACAAGACTGACATTGCCTGGTGAAAGTCAAATTTGCCTAAAAAACTGTGGACTAAAGTTTTCAAATATCGATGGTTTCCAGCAGGTACTGCAAACTGAATTTGGTTTAGTCCAATAAAAAAACGACACTTATTATGCGATACTATCTTGTATTTTAAGTAAGCACTAAAGTTTTAAGTAAACAACCAATGCTACATTAGAAGATATAGTAGGTTATTTTTCAGTAAAAGCTGTGATAGCTCAATAGTTAGGACTTCGGTTTCGGTGGGCCGAGTTCGAATCCTGGCACCTCTAACTTATACAAGTTATGTGCGTTTTAAGCAATCAAAATATCACTTGCTTGAACGTTTTTTCATCTTAACTTTGCCCAAGGATCTAATGAAAAAGGTCTGCAAACTTTGATCGCTTTGTCTGTTGCTTGCCGTATTGCAGCACTAAAACGAATTGGCTGTTTTAAATACGGTTTTATTATTCGAAGGAGTATTTAATTGCTATGGTTTTGCTCATCTGTTATAGGATTATCAGGTCTTATTTCAACTGAACGCTTAGGAGTTTGAATAATCCGATTTATTTTAACAACAGACATTTAGTATAAAGGTATTTTACAAACAGGTTATTTGGTATAAAATCTGGAGACTCAAAACTGCGATAATGTAACTTAGACCTTGGACTTAGTTGGGTAGGTCTACGGAGTACTCAACTGCTGATCAAGTTTACAGTGTTAGTCTCACTGTGCCAAGTACTGGGGCAATAATCAGAAATGGTTGTAAAAGTCAACACTGCCCGGGCAGTGTACACTTTAGCGACCATGCGAATTTAACCAGTAACATATGTGTAGGAAACTTGTTTCATTCGACATGAAGAACACCAGCTGCCAGGCGACTTTCTTGTTTGCTTACAGCTATTCTATTTCTTCCGTCCTTTTTAAATGCGACGCTTTGCATGTCGGTTACAATCGAGGCGGTGTGTTTTAAGAGCAAACCGTTCGGGACGTTCTCAAACAGAAGCTTATTGCCTCCGAACGTCGGGTTGTTCTTTTAACTTCGCCTTGCGGGAGACGGCCTTGTGTTGTAGCAAATATTATAATGGACTTGAAAGTAGTCTCAGCCTTAAGTGTCCAAAGAATTCTTAAGTGGCGGCCGTCATATAAAACTGATGAGGCATATTTTTATGTAAGATTCCGTGACTTAGACGCACCTGTATCGCTCTGCACTTTAGATACAAAGTCACACCTACATCGCTGCTAATTCACTTAAGTGTTAATAACTCAACGCAGTGCGCGTCTCTTGCAGTTTTTTTTTGATAATACCTTATAAGTGGTTTGTGTACGATTTGACCGCAAAATAAATACCGCAGTCCTAGCGGTTCGTGATATGACGTCACTAGCATTTCGTGCGAGTTAGTCCGGAAAATTCACTCATGTGTTATGGGTGTGTGCGTAATCAAGCCCGATCAGGATTCTGAAGGCCTACTAGCATAGCTTAAAGCAATATTTTTTTGACATTGCTCTTGCTGCCAAATTCTAATTCTTATTAAAGAGACGTTGAGAGACGTTAGGCAAGGTAGGAATCACTAGAGCGCGCGGTAGGTCACCCATGCGATGGAACGATCAAATCAAATCTTCAGTTGGAGGTCCCTTGAATGAGTGTACCAGACTATCAGCAAACAGGTAGAAGTGGCGAGGAGAGTAACAACTGCCACAAACAATGTCCTATCGTGATGACCACGACCACTCTGGCAAGAGTGTTACGACAAAGAAGAAGAAGAAACATCAAGGTTAATGGTAGGACTACCTAATTCTTGAGAAAGGTTAAAGGTTATTTGATAACATGGTTTGATACTTAGAAGCCGAGGAAACGAAGTAGTAGCACAACAGGGCTAGCAGGAGACAATATTTATATCCCCCTCACTGGGGATACAATTAACGTGTCCAGCTGCTTAACCACGGGAACATGGAATAGGAGAAGTTTACCTCTGTTGATTACTACACATATATTATTTGGATATTCTTTTCACTTGTACGCCAACGCTCTGAGAGTTGATAAAGCTGTGGGAGAAGATAAATTTTTATCCTTTTCCCGGGGGGGTACAATAACAAATGAAAGTGTTTTATGGAAGAAATATTAATGGGGAATATTAAGAGGTTATATGCGGACTTAGTCAAGCTATTTACTTTTATATATAGCTGTAAGACGCATGGATCAAACCGTCATCATGGTTTGAAGAGAACACGGCCAAAGTTGGTCGGGAAAGATGCTCACAATATTCAAAACGGGTAACTTTAATGATATTCATGAACGGTTTAGCCGACGACGCTGTTGTGAAATGTCGCTTAGACTTGTAAGTAAAACAATGACACTAACTTAAGCCAGGGATGGAGCCCAGTGCAATCTGCTAGTTGGGGAGGTGGTGGCTGTATCGAGGTTATAGAAATGTTTAGATATACAAATCTTTTTATTCCTTTTAAGATTTTAACTGAATAGATACAAAATGCGGGTAGAATATAAAATTATTGGAATAAACTCTGATTACGGCAGATACATTGAGTAGTGCTTTCTGAGTTCAAAGCTGGGTGTCGTCTAACTGTATATTACAAGCATCCATGTATATAATTCATAAATATTCATCACTTATCTGAGTACAGCAAAACCCTTTTGGGCAAGATTGCGATGATGTATTGTCGTATTAAATTTATATTAAAATATATATATTATATTATTATATATATAATTGTCACTTCTTTCGGTGTGGATTGTGAGACAACCCATGCCTTTGAGAACATTATGAAGAATTCACAGGCATGTAGGTTACCTCTCGATATTTTCGTTACCGTTAAAGCATATTCAAATACTTAAAACGCACATAGCTCAGAAATTTAGCGTGTGCCGAGGAAACTTGGTCCCTCCGTAAGGCAAGCCAAAACTCTAACCACTTGGCTATCATTGCTTAAGCCGGTTAAGTTAAGTCAAATATAAACCAAACCATATCCAGAGAAATCCGGGTTAGAGTCATGGTCTGAACTAAGACAATAAAAGCGCCACCATGACTAGAATTCGGGAACAAATGCTTTGAAATTTTCTTCCACTAGCTCCCTATTTATTCGTTTGACGGCGTACATAAACAACTGAAAGCCTTTATTACCGTGGCGCAATTCGGTATTATATTTCGAAGTTTTAAACTCGCAAAGTTTGATTCTCGCAGACGGGGGATCGTAACGAAGTATCACCTTAAAAAGTTTGATTCCATCTTAAGTAGTATCCGTAATTCACTTAAATTCGGAGCTAACGAGACAACTCCGCGCGCTTATCTCTGCCAACCCGGGCCGTCCGAAACTTAAAACAAATAACTAACTGTTAAAGAAAGCCAAACAAATTTACGGATCAACTTATATAAAGGCTGTCCGGAATTTCTCTGCAGACTAAAGCTGCGCTTACATTTGAGCAGATAGCGGAGCAGGAAAAACGTTAATAAACCTTTATTGCCATACTTCAGGGGCCCTTTAACTAAACAATTAAAACTTCATGATTAAACTATATAGCAAATGGGCTGCACACTCAGCGGTATTCTGTGCATTAAATAAAATAATCTAGCCCCAAAGTGAGCGTAGCTTGTGTTGTGGGTACTAAGATGACCGATAAACCTTTTTTTAATAATATGCATTATACACAAATACTTATAATGTACAGAAAAACACCCAGACACTGAAAAACATTCATGTTCACCACACAAACATTTTCCAGTTGTGGGAATCGAACCCACGGCCTTGGACTCAGAAAGCAGGGTCGCTGCCCACTGCGCCAGTCGGCCGTCAAATAATAATATTCGTCAATAATATTATAATACTAGTTTGTTTTATGATATATGATCGTGCCTGCCCGCAGCGGTGGACAATACGATGCAGAGGAAGATATCTGCTCCACTACCTCCCGGCTTAATGGAAACGGACAGTTCTTTTCTCATCTCTGCTCATCAACTTAAGTGGGAACGTACCCTTACCACCATAAGAGAAAACTTCAAGCGCATTGCCGCCGGAGAAATAAAAGCATAAACGTGTTGTTTTAACGCAAAAATGAAATGACGTCCAGCCCGCCATCGCCACCGGAAAGAGAATAAATTAAAAGTAAGGATTCGGTCCATTGTTGTTTTTGTGTTCGGAGAGACGACTTTTTGCGCGAGTTTTCTATATAGGCACGGAGCTGGCGGCAGTTTAATTATACCAATCGAATCATTTTTAATTGTCCTTTCTCCATTTCTTCCACAGCCTGGGGTCACTGGTAGAGATCTCTTATACAGATAAGTGAATCGCTATCCAGATCTTTTCTTGTATATGATTGTATCACTAATGTTGACAGAAAAAAAATCAATATCAAATTTATAACGTCGACCTTCCAGATTTTGGTACAGCCTCTCAGTCGATGTCCTATACTTACATTTTTAAATTAAAATAATATGAATTAGTTACCGAAGGGAATTTATACCAAAGTAAATAACTTTGTTTGTAAATCCTTTCTTAGTTAACTCAGCGGTATTTTATATTTTCATTACAGATTGGAGAAAAAAAAATTATGTAGTCAAAATGACTATTGCATGTTTTGTCGGTAAGTTTTGTAAAACTTAAACAAACGGTTAAAGGTAAAATTTAATAAAAAAGAAATGATGCATAATTCTTGTACTTTCTTTGGATTGGTGAAGTATATTTTTTTATTAAAGTAGTGTAGAAGTCTTGTCTCCTTTAGGTTATATTCTATATCTAGACAGCCGTTTGGTGCAGTGGGTAGCGTCCCTGTCCAAGGCCGTGGGTTCGATTACCACAACTGGAAAATGTTTGTGTGATGAACATGGTTGTTTTTCAGTGTATGGGTGTTTTTCTGTAAATTATAAGTATTTATGTGTATTTTATTCATAAAAATATTAATCAGCTATCTTAGCACCAATAACAAGAGCTACGCTTACTTTGGAGCTAGATAGCGATGTGTGTACTGTCGTAGTATATTTATTTATTTATAATGACTCCTAGGTCGTATATATAGCTAGTTTATTAGTTATATAAACGCATAATATCTGACGATACAATAATTTATCAATTCCTTTCACCAGCTCCTAAACTAAAAAAGAATTCTGAAATGTATTTCGTTAAAGATAAAAAAGACGTTAACCGCGGATGGCGGAATGGTAATAAGTTTCATGTTTGTTTGCATCGCTTTGCTCCTTTAATAGTTGGTATTCAAAGCAACACCATTAAAATGCAACGTTTATGAAAAATCTGGACGCTAATGCTTCTGTTATTGTACTGAATATTTATTTAGTTAGTACAGTTGTTTATCACAGATCCTTATGGTATGTGAAACTTGATTATTCGAACCATTTAAATCATCATTCTCAGTCGATTAATCTCCCACAGCGGGCAAAGACTTCTTCTTTTTGAAGGAGGATCAAAAGCTGAAAACTTCCACGTACGGTTTATGGTACCTACCGAGAAAAGGGTTAGGAACGACGCTTGTCAACTTACCGACTGGTACTGAGAATGATTGTGTGGACGGGAAAATAAAATCTGTTAATTTCAAACACTTCATAGAATTTGAAATGAAATAGAATTCAATTCATTCGTACGCGAATAAGCATGTGTATAGAAATTTAAACCTATCATAAACTTTGTGATGGGGCAGTTATCAAAATTTAAAAATGTTTTATTTATGTAGACCTTATCACAGGACCTTATGAAGCGTCCATACATTTAACATGTTAACACTAATGTTAGGTGATGGTGAACACTGCATTCGTTAACTAAAGACTAAAGCTAGGAGGGTTCCAAACGCGTCCTGGTTTAAGAAGAGTCCGCAGGCCACAATAAAATTAGCAAGTTTTTTTTTGTTGTCACCATCTCACAGTTGAGTTAATGTTTATATCATCGTAGTGTTACTAATTTCTAATAACTTCTTAAATCATATATCATTTTTGTAATATACCAATACGATGATCCGTACATAGTACTAATACTATAATAATTTCTCGTTTCCGTGACGTGTGTCTTTTAAAGAACGAAATAAATAAATAATAATAATAATAAATTATTGTAATGGCACAAGACAGAATTTGTAATTCTAACACATAATTTAATTTTTTTTATGAATGTAGTTACAATTAATTGCTGGTGTGTCTTATGAATACATAAATAATAAATAAATAATAACTATCCATAAAATATTCGTGTAAGTCAGAGCAATTATCTTACGAACCTATTACACGAATTACAGCAATTCATACCCAATGAAAATCATTTAAGTTACCATCCGTCAGTGGCAAATAAATGGCTGCCGTGCCTTCCTTGGCCGCATGGTTTGACTAAATCTCCATAGTCAAATTATTCACTTTCGCAATCCCAGCCAAGCTGCAGTGCCGCTCGTGTAATATTAAATTATAGTGGTTCAACTTATAGTACGGGAGCTAGCGGTATTATATTGATGGTATTATATATTAATGAATTTCAATAATATTTTTTATATATTAATAATCGAGTCTACAAGTGATCCTAGAGCGGGCAGTTACCTTGGCCAACGAATTAGTTTGGGCATCCAAAGATTGCCCCTTTGGATGGCCAAACTAATGCTGCCAGCATCCTAGGAACTGTACCTCGCTGCGGTGGTTTCGAGAACGTTTTAGATTTTATTTAGTGTTAAATAGTTTATTTTAGGTTATATTAATAAAACAATTATTTTAAAGAATAAATAAATGATTTCATATAAATTTCAATACGTTTTTATTTCATATGATATGATTGTAAGTTGCACACCAAATTAATGGTAGTACACTGTTTCAATAACAAAAGCTAAATTTGTACCATCTGATTATCTACGTGTATTTATGCAGTAAATCTAATTATTATTATTATTTTTATAGAAGTACTGAATGGACGAATTGAATGCCAAGTGAGCGACTATAATCATGTAAAAAGTTAGTCATTATATGTTTTTTTTTGTACGTTAATCATATGTTTCACGTACTTTAAGTCACTTTTAAAAAGTCAAAATAAACATCACAGGTATAAAAAAAAATAAGCTGTTGTTCAATTCCCAAAAATTTAAAGCAATATTTTTTTTTTACTTTTATGCTTAATAATTATGAACAATCAAATAAAATATTACAATTTAAAAAAGTAGTTTTAAATAAAATATGGTTTTCTGTTCTCGTTTGAAAGCCTGATGGCCAATAAATTAATACCTAAAACATATTTTACATGACGTAATTAAACTAAAATAACAAAGATCTCAACTTTTAAGAAAGTGGAAGCTTATATTATGAACATGGAAATGTCAAACAATATCTTTAGCAACTAGCTCCGGAACTATAAAGGCATTTCGAAATGGAAAATTGTATCCAGCTGGAAGTTTTGTCAGGGCGTTCATAAACAGAATTCCGTTGCTCTCTTATTTCCAATTAGACGCAATTTAAATAATCGGTTTTTGCTCTACCAATTTCCGAATTTGCCGAAAGAAATTTAACTTGCTACCAACATTCCTTAAGTTTACTTACGGTCGCAAAACTTTTATTTCTAACATCGATGTAAAAATAAGAGCTCTTTAAGTTTGATCCAACTTTTTATGTATCCCTGGTACATAGATGGTGATTTTATTATATTTTAAATTTGTAGGCTAGAAATATGCGATTTATGATTCTTTTTTTTTTAATAATAATTGAAGTACCAAGCAGAGCGCCTGATGGTGGAAAATGGTGGAAGTGGAAAACCATCGCTGAAAGTGTCGTGCTTGAAAGTGTCGCTCCTTATCCATCAACTTGAAGCCCCATGTGCCTGTAATTAAAACGGCACCAACGCCCTTCACACCGAAACGCAGCATTGCAACAATGCTGCTTAGCGGCAGTTATAAGTATGGTAGTGCTTCCCCGGACGAGCTCTGCCACAAAAAACTCTACTACTACTGGATTTACTAGCTAGTGACTTCGTCCGTTTGTTTTATTTTTTTTTCCCTTAATATGCGTCGTATCCAATATTTAAGATATCCAAATTAAATATTTTACCAAAATCGTTTTAGTTATGATGCCTTGCATAAATAACAAATTATATTTATTAATCCCGCAGGAATGTTACCCGGTTGCTTTTCCAGGATAAAAAGTATCCTAGAAGCAAGCTATTAAATTTGCTGAATTTTATCAAGATCTGTACAGTAGTTCTTGAAACAGACGCACTGTAATTGTAACTGTTGGAATATATGTTTTTTTTGTATGTTTGTTATCTACAGGGTGTATTAAAGCATCAAAGAGAGTCAAACTTTTATATGAAAAAGGTGTGTGTATCTTCTTTTAGAGTATATCAAAGTGTATTTTTGTGATCTGGCTATTACTTTGGGCAGTTTGTCACCGTTACCAGACGCCGTGCAGTGATAAATTCTTCCCATGGCGTTGGAAATGACACCCTGATCCGCTCTCATATTTCACAATATCCCGTCCTCGCCTCGCCTAGTGTTTTAACCCGACCGTGTAGGTGTTGGTTTAAGGACCCCTCTGAGTCAACAGAGAGCATTCTGTGTAAGTTCCTGAGTTATATTCCCGGGTGATACAAATTATGGGATCTCTATTGATTTTCTATGATATGTAAGGCTAAAATGTGATAACTATTTCTACCATTTTTTCGTCCTTTCCTATGAGAAATTACCAAGTTAATGGGTATCTGGACATAATTATCATGTGATACGCACATTAGCCCTAAAGGATTGCCACCAAAATGTCGGGAATCGAACCTTAACCGAAGCAGGTGGTAGAAAACTTCTCTCCCTTATTGTAATTGGCTTAGCTAGTATCCCAATTGGAACCGAAATGATTGATTACCGAAATTTTCTTTGACATCATTAGGAATCGAACCAAGGACCGAAGTTCGCCGCACACCAGTGCTCAAATAGAATAGAAATAGTTCATGTCAATTACGCTCCCTTTACGACGTTACAACGTTGTTACGAAACTTATTGTGCGTGCAACATTGAGATATATTAATAGAGGAGAAAAAGTGAACGCCTAGTGTGTAAGTAAGTGCTGGGCTTCCCAACAAGGGTGCGGCGGCGCCTTAGGGCAAGACTAAAAGTATATTTTTTTTCGAAATTTGATGGAGGGCTCTACTAGCGGAGTTCTATGATAATCAGTTTAAATATTTGGCACAAATCAAGTTTCAGTTGTCATAAGTTTAATTATTTATTCACCCACTTTATAAAATGTACTGTAACACATCACAATATTGTGGTCCTGTGTTTAAGGTACTTGAGCGCGCGGAAACTTATAATCGCTTGAAAAGAAAAAACCGTTCAAATTTTATATTCCGTAGTGTGTTGAGAATTTGAGATATTGTAGTATTAGTACAAGAAATAGAAACAGGTGGTTACCTGCGGGTTACACGCAGACCTCGAGCTGTGCACGACATTTTGTTCTGAATAGCGCTTCTATATATATAATTCAATGGCTTACCGACATTACTTTGATTCAATCTCAGTTCTGCGGTCAAAGGGTTTTAAAATTATTATATAGGTAGTTAGCTTTGAAATTGTTGAGGTTTTGTACAGATTTGAGGACTTTAGCTTTTTTTCCAAAAGGTGATCCATTATAATTATTATAATGTATTACCTTGCGTTAGTCATTTCGGATTCCATTTTATATGTTTTTTGTGATGATACCTTTAAGTGGTTTTAGTTACTTTTTGTCAAATCAAAATTATTGCAATGTCAAATATTGCAGTATTAAAAATTAATGAAAAATAATAACGGTAATTTCGTTAGAATGAATGCCCTGTTTTTTGTTACTATTAGTATAAGCGTATATATTTTTATTAGGTATATGCAATAACTTTGCGCACGCTAGCTATTTTATTTGTGCCAACCTTTTTTTAGCTCCTTCCTTATGAAAATGAAGCTTAATTTGCTATACTCCGCGAACAGCAGCAGATATTCAATCAAATTCAATCCGTATATTCCACACCAAACAGATCCTCGGCAATGTACCCTCTACATTCGCTCTCACATCTTATCTTATTACATTAGCTCTTCCCATTTCTGTGTGGCGTTTGCTACTCTCTTCCAATTTTTTCCAGTTTCCCATGACGTCAACGACCCATTTTTTCTCCGAGTCTTTCGCAAAGTTACCGATAGAGACTAAGTTTTGTGTTATTTAAAATGATCGAAGTCAGAAAGCACATATTAGGTTAACAATTAAGCCATTTCTATAAATTCCGTGTTCGGACGTGCTCGGTAACTCACGGCGTGGGGCATAAAACTGATAAATCACGGGATATGACATCGGGGATGCGTTTGTGCCGCTCCTATATACTGACGCTTATATATCTGACTGCGGCAGAATGTACTGCGATTTGTTGAATTTTCAGTTTGCCGACGGTATTTTAAAATTAAAATCCTTACTTGTATTATTAATGCAATTGGCAAAAAGCGATTTAATGACGCATTTTATAATGGTGAAGGAAAACGTAGTAGAGAAACCTGCACGCCTGCAAAGTTCACCATAATGTTCTCAAAAGTCGTCCAATACGCATTTGGCTGCTTTTTTACAATTTGTAAAGTTGGCCATATTCATAAAATACTCTATAGTTTCCGACAAAACATTAAGTTCTTTAAGAAGTTCTCAGTATAGATACAGAGTTTGAAAATTTGCGTGGCCCACCCTGTACCTCGAAGTTATTATATTTAAAACCGCCAAACCACTTTGGAGCGGATTGGAGGGTTTAAACTCTGAATCCCGCTCTCCTAAGAACGATGAAGCTTGTATCCAGCATAAGGTTACTAAGCAGGTAGGAATACTCGAAACCTTTTAGTATTGGCACTAATAATAATATATCTACTAGTAAATGTATGTATGTCTGTGATTTCGAAATAAATTCATTCGTCTTCAATTTAAGACACTGGATGTATACTTCTAATGTTAGGCTTATAACACTAATATATAACTTTTATGCAGCATTAACTCATATTGTTAATTCTGCATGCTGATTAGGTAGCATTCATTTAAAATTCTCTTAGTGCACATTCCATTAGTATGGAAAATATTGGAAAACATCTACTTTCTCTATATTTCGTACGATTTTCAATTTTCCAATTTCCAAATACTTACTCTACTTTCCATCTCCTCGACAACAGACTATCTATTTTCAATGTTTAAAAGCGGTAATATTTCAAAGACCGCGTTATAGTCCAAGAGCTAGCTCGAAAAATCTCTCCATAGTTGTAAAATAGAATTTGCATACCTTAGCACTTTACATTTTTTTAACTCTCACTTTTCATTGGTATTTAACTAGTTTTTTTTGTAAAAAATTAAATAACTTCACTACATTCCGTCTTATTTTATATACGGCTGCATCGATTTAAAAAAAAACGACCAGTGTTGGAGAATGGCAAATTTAAGCACGGAACGTGCAATAAAACAAGATCATAATAAAGTGTAACAATCACATAAATAGAGATTTGAATTAAGAAAATATGCGTAGTTCTATAGTACAACAACAGTAAAATAAAAAATATTTTATAAAGCGTATTCAAAGTCACATTTCAGTTATAATTTGTACTAGTTGAGATTATTACTGGTATATGACATACCAGTAATAATCTGACTTACTCTGTACAAGTTATAATAATAAACTTGCTATGTTGCGTGCTGACTACTTGTGCAATTGAAGCAATACATAAAAAAAATAAAAAAATATCACTAGTCATACCTTGTCACATAAACTCTGTGTGGTTTGAGATGAGGTGAGTTAGTTGTTGTACTCTTAAGTTAATCAAAAAAAATCCTTTTTAACATTTATATATACCCCCTAAAAACTAAGATCTGGCTCTTGATCTATAATATTTCAGGGGTCGCCTAAAATGATTGGGCGGAAGGCTTTTTGACGACGCCGGGGCGATTTCATTTTTCAAAGTGACTTTGTAAGCACGTGCCCGGCCGAATTCGGTAAAACCTTACTTTCCTACACTACGCTTTATTGAATTTTATCAAAATTTATTTCTAATATATTTAATGCACGTATTAGAGAGTGTTATATGTAATTATATTGTACACTATTGAGATTTCTCGACTCTCAATGATGTTGTTACATAAATGTATCCTACAAAAGATAACTTTTGGAAATAAGGTCAATCAATTCTTTTTCGGTATATTTTTAGTATTTATCCTTTTGTAGTACAGATGTTTGAATAAAAAAAAAGAGTTATTTAATTATAATAATGTATAAATTATTATAATTAAATACCATCGTTATGGTTTGTTTGAAGTCAAATTAAAACGTTTTTATTATGTATATTATGATATATTAAGGTAGTAGAGATATAATAGTAAAGTAGTACCCTTACTATTATTATTTAACTCTTTATTTGTACAATATGAAGTTGGGGAAATAAAAGAATAATAGAAATACAAAGACAGAAGTAAAATACAAAAGGCGGCCTTATCACTTAGTAGCGTTATCTGTCAGGCAACCTTAGGGTTAGGACAACATGAGCGAGAACGGACAGGTTCCCATCCCATTTTTATAGTGTCTATACTATGTATATGACTAAGTAGATATTCTGTAAGTATTATTACGCAAGTTAACAAAAGCTGGTTTGTTAAATATATAATTATAATTCCATAGGAGAATCGTTAATATTAGGTTGGTAAAGCCTAGGCACACGAGCCGACTTTATTGTTGTTTATTAAAATTGGTTGGCAACCGTCCCTGCAGATAACGCCAAAAAAGTATGTTACGACGAAACCCCGTTTGGAGAACGCGGTTTGTGGCGAATTGAGCTGAGCTATTGAGATTTGACGGCGGATTGGCGCAGTGGGCCGACCCTGCTTTCTGAGTCCAAGGCCGTGGGTTCGATTGCCACGTCTGGAAAAATTTTGTGCGATGAACATGAATATATTTTAGTGTCTGGGTGTTTATCTGTATTTTAAGTATTTATGTAAATTATTCATAAAAATATTCATCAGTCATCTTCACGCCCATAACACAAGCTACACTTACTTTGGGGCTAGATGCCGATGTCTGTATTGTCGTAGTATATTTTTTTAATTACTATTTATTTATTTAGAAATGGCGAATTCCCAAGACGCATCACCTTCCACGTTTTTACACAGAGATTAAATAGACAATTTAAGTAATTCAGCCTAAAATTTTCACAACACGTAACATAGGTATTTAATGCATATCATGTATGAAGGTATAGAAGTTTTTTTTTTAATTCCAGTGCAGGTTAAGCCCCGACTGCAATTTTACCGGTGGTTAGTGATGGTGCAGTCTAAGATGGTAGCGGACTAAACTTTTAGGAAGTATGGTAGTCATACCCCCTAATGGCTAAATCGCTTAGCGGCACGTCTTTATCAGCAGGGTGGGAACTAGCCACCTCCAAAGCCTCCCACCAGTCCGGAGAAAATTCTGAAATAGTAAATTTCGTCTCACTTCATCTGTTTTTATACCTACCGCGCCTCGCAGATTTCACTAAATACGTAGAAAAATAAAATTTACAGTTCTCATAACCCGTGATAACGTCAAGGTTGAGTGGAATGACCTTTGTGTTTGAATTATTAATGTAACAGAAGTATGCGCTGTCGGCCAAGTATGTAACTAGTATGTGCACACGTCTTTACCCTAAACCAAGTTAGTTGATAGAACCGTCAATTCTAAGTTAGTTCTATTGTTTCTAAAACTAACTTCACCATCGTTATCATCGAATCCACCCATTACCGACCCACTGCAGAGCACGGGTCTCCTCCCACAAATTGAAAAGATGCCGCCAATTTAAAAATTCGCAGCATCTTAAGCGCACCATAACGTTTGTTGCGCAAAATAAAATTTTATTAATTTATATAAACTCTTAATAGAGTCAAGAGTTTGTAAAGCAGTCTCAGATAGAAAAAGATTTTCCTAACCTTAACCTCCTGAATGAACATACAGACAAACACAAAACTATATTTTAAAAATAACTATGTATTTCTAACTATGTATACTATGTGTTGTAGATACCTACAGACAAACGCAAAACTATATATATGTAGAAAGATACAGTGCGATTACGAACTATGTATTTCTTTGCGCGGGTTCAGGGAACTTATGTTAAGAGCATAGCACCTAAAGATTTTATCTGGCAAAGTGCTGAATTCTCGTGTTTCAACGGTAAAACCTTTGGTTATTTTATCTCATAGACAAAACATTCAAACATATGTATAATAATATTTTTTTCTTCGATTTATGTTACATATTTAATCAAATCTATATTGTGTACTGAGGCGGCGTTACTGAGTGGCCCTTATAGCCTAGTGGTCCTTATGGCCTTCGAAATCCCATTTGGGGGACCGAGTTCGATATCAGCGCGCACAACCTTTCGAAGCTATGTGCATTTCTGATTTAAAGCAATACAAATATCACTTGCTTCAACGGTGAAGGAAACCTGCATGCCCGTTAGGCATATGAAGTCTATCAATTCCCCCGTTCTCATTCTGGGAAGGAAAATACTTTTTTTTTTGTTTTAAGTAACAATTGATTGACTTTTCAGATAGCTCACCTGATGCTAAGTGGCAAACTGTGCTGCTTTGCGGCAGAAATATACATGGCGGTAGTACCAGGACGACCTCTGTTACAAAAAGCTCAACTTCTACTAAATTCGGCCGCGTAGAGATATTAACAAATAAAGCGTTCGCGATGGTTCTAAATTCAATTCCCGATATTCCAATCTATCGGGCACATAATGCGGCGGGGGAATGATAGCCTGGAAAAAATTATAGTTACGGGCAACACCGAAGGAAAAAGACCTAGAGGCCGGTCGCCAACAAGATGGGCAGACCAGTTGAAAAAATCAAATTCGGACCGCTTCTATCAAATCGCCAAAATAGCCTCCAACAGAAGCCGATGGAGACAGTTTACCAACGCAAAGTTAAGATCTCACCAGGACCACGATCTTCACGATTCCAATCTAGCTACATTCTAGGTAATAACTAAACTCCAGCGTCGAATCGAAGTTAGTTAATAAAACCTCTCCGCTCCACCGACCAATTCACTCGCGACCGACAACAAACCGCGTATGAAATTTAATTCACCGCAAAAGAACATGCCGCGTTAATAAATGGAATAAGTATAAAAAAGCCGTCTACCCGGGGCCCATTCCAATTGCAGTCATAACACCGCAATAAAAGCGGGCAGGCCTGTACCAGTCTGCACCAGATGTGCAGCATCCAATTTCACAGAAATAACACAAAACACACATAAAAACTTCGCTCGCTGCGATACCTGCCGTAAATGGGCTTTTCGGAGATCGGTGTCGACAAAATATTGCTATTTGCTCACATACACGGCACCGTTCCTGGCTACCAGGTACATATATGCGAAAATACGTGCATGAATTCTCAGACGAAGCTGAAATCGATAGTTGGCTTATAGTGTTTTATTGCAGTTATCAGATATTGGTAGACTGGATAATCCTACTAACATTATATATGTGAAAATGGATATTTGTTACTGAATCACGCAAAAACGGCTGAACGGATTTGGATTAAATTTGGCATGCATATAGCCTTTGACATGGAAAAGAACATAGGCTACCCATTATTCCGATTCCTTAAGAAGTTCCCGAGGGAAAATTGAAATTGTTTACGAGATAAGCCGCGAGGGCGAGTTTTGAAAGTTTTTAGGAAATTTTAATAAACAATCCATTTAATATATGATTTTAACTTCATGTTTTATCAAATAACCATCCTTTTAGATATGGGAAAACATGAAACAATATTAAAGACGTGTTGAAGTGTTAACTTTGTTGAACTCGTTTGTAACCGACCGTTTTGGTAACCATTTTCAATACGAAAAAAACAGGAGTCGGCTCGATACAAGATCCCGCTTTTTTTCAAATTATAAACCTTTTTTAAGGGTAACTGCTCTCTCTCAAACATTTTTATAAAGGCTCTTGGTGTGTTTACTGAGTAAACGATACCAAGCAAATTCATTGAACTTTCAAAGAAATATGATCAAAATATTATTCCTAAAATTACAATATTGTACCAAAAGAAATATTCAAATTTATATAAGTCGTTTGAATCTAGTATGTATGTTTTAATGTTTTGTATCATGTCGTCAGTCATGATGTCAGTCGCTATCAAAATGTAAATCCAACTTTTATCGCACATAAAAAAAATACGGTCTACATACAAAAAATCGCAGTGACGAATCGAAATAGGAGCGCGTATTAAAAATACCCGATCAAGTTGGACGCGGGATTACAGAACGTCGATCCCGGTTTAAGCTGCGTTTATCGTCGCAGAGCAGCCGCGTACGGTCAATAGTGACGCCGGCGACGACTTAATCCTTGTGCTGTATGCTTTATATCGGAAAATCTCGGGCAATGCCGAATTTCCTTTTTTCCCTCGAACCCGGCTTATGTTTGTTGGTTCTTGGGTACCAATGGGATTAGCTGTCGGCAAATCTTATGGAGGATTTGTTGTTGCGAAACAAAACCTCGAAATATAAGCGTGCACTGAAATTGTTATCTAAATAAATAAATATACTACGACAATACACACATCGCCATCTAGCCCCAAAGTAAGCATATATGAATAATATACATAAATACTTATAATATATAGATAAACACCCAGACGCTGAATAACATTCATGTTCATCACACAAACATTGTCCAGTTGTTGGAATCGAACCCACGGCCTTGGCTCAGAAAGCAGGGTCGCTGCCCACTGCGCCAATCGGCCGTAAATCTCTATCTTGTATCTTGTCTGTGACTATTACTTCTAAGATATTAAGAAGCGGTGGTAGCCCAGTGAGTAGGACTTCGACTTCACTTGGGGGGGAGGGGGGGTGGGGAAATCCCAGCTCTCGAAATCTCATAACTTCTTTAAGTTATGTGCGTTTTAAACAATTTTTTTAATTTATTTATTGATTAACTTATAAGTAAAACTATTAACGACAACTAACGGGTACTAACTAAGGTAACTCTGCTAATCTCAAAGCACACAGAGTTTATGTGACAAGGTATGTAATGGTTTAACATAGTATGGTTATTAAAATATCGGTTACTTCATGGTGATGGAAAACATCGTAAGGCAATTTACATACCAGAGAGTTGTCCATAATGTTCTAAGCAGCTAAGGATAAGAGCAACGAGACAGTTTACTACCTACATTTCACGTAACTCCTTCACATGTGTGTGTTGAAAGTGAGTGATATCTAGATAATAATATCCAGGTCTCTGTTAGGTTATCACATACAGCATTAATAGCACCAAACGCAATTGGGGCGTGCATTTATAAGTTTAATAATACTGATAATGTTATTATCATGTGTTACGGTAATTTTATAAAGTGGGTGAATAATTTAAATTTTGATATACACTCAAAATGGATTTTTATAAGTATCCTATCAATTATTATTTAATAAATGGTTTTCAATTGATTCACAACCCAACGTTCATGAATTGAGTTGGTGGGTATTTTCTTATAGCAGGAAATTGCATATTGTAGATGCTTTACAGGTTTTTTAAAGTCGTGTAAGTATTGGAGGAACTGCATGCCTGAGAGTTCTACATAATGTTCTCAAAGGTGTGTGGAGTCCACCCATCGGCCTTAACCCCTTCTCGTTGTAGTGGGCCGGTAAGGGGTTTATGTGATGATGATGATGAGATAATTTTGATCATGCTTTTATCAACAGCCTATATAAGTCTACAGTTGTTTAACTAAAGACGTCTCCCAAGGGACCTCCCATTTGCGTTGGGAAGACGGGTTAGAGATCACACTAGCACAGATGACGCTGCTAGCTGTGCTCCGTTTTATTTCCTTAATCGCCTTTTACGACATCCGCGGGAAGAGGTAGGGTGGTGACAACTGAGTTCTGATCTGCCGTCACCACACGACATGCTTTTATCTATAAACGCTAAACAATTTAGTGAATTTTTTTACGCAGCAGACAGCATAAATCCAATAGACCGAGTCTACTTACGATATTATAAAAAAAAATGTTATTATACCGCTGAATAGGCGTAAACACACGGATCTATTCATCGCTGCGACATAAATAACAAGGTCGACGCACTCGTTTCGTGCGGCTACGCAATACGTGTAAATTAGGGTTGCCACCAATACTTATATACTCTATTATTTATTTACATACAATTTGTCTTTAAATTCTCAACGTTAATTGAGAAAGGTCTAATGTAATGCAATATTATGCTAAGCCATAAAATTAACACTGACATAGACAACTGAATAACACCTGGAAACGGACGGGCGCGGTCAGTTTTATTTATAAATTTCATAAAGTTTTTTCACAAAATTAAAAAAAAAATCGTATTAATAAAATAGATCCTAATATTTCAATAAATACCTATCCCACAGCTGGACAACGGTTTCCTTTCATACAGGAGGGCTTTAATAAAATCAGGTTTGTAAAAAGGACTTTTATAGAAGGTGGCAACCCTAGCAGCAGTAAATACTGCTGGGGCTTAACTAGCGTTGGGTATTAAAAAAAATGTTTCACTCCACATTCGCCGCTGAAAATTGTTGGCGCATGAATAACCCTTATGTGTACACTGATTCTTTACAAATTGCCAACTGTACAACCTAATACCATATCACCGGGATACTGATTTAAGACGACTAACGGTATGAATGGTTTAAATTGACGGCAGAGTGGCGCAGTGGGCAGCGACCCTGCTTTCTGAGTCCAAGGTCGTGGGTTCGATTCCCACAACTGAAAAATGTGTGTGTGATGAACATGAATGTTTTTTAGTGTTTGGGTGTTTATCTGTGTATTATAAGTATTTATGTGTATTATATTCACGTAAAAATATTTA
Source organism: Pararge aegeria (assembly GCF_905163445.1). Taxonomy (NCBI): domain Eukaryota; kingdom Metazoa; phylum Arthropoda; class Insecta; order Lepidoptera; family Nymphalidae; genus Pararge; species Pararge aegeria. Next base: position 1,476,920 of record NC_053200.1, on the reverse strand, counting down.
TCAGCTATCTCAGTACCTACTTAGGGTATGCACGCCACTGGATAGATAAATTCTTTATTGCACACAATTAAGGGATAAAGATAATAAATAATAAGTTTCATTCCTTCACCTAAATAATTTTGTTGGATTACTAACAAATAAATAAATATATAATATGTATACGCTATAAGTAGGCAGGTAAAAAAAATCAACGCCAGAGACCTTTCTATAGACAAAGATAAAAGATAAAACAAATTTAAAAATAACAAACCCTCAATAAGGCCGTTAAAGCAAAATCGAAAAATAAAAACTCAAATGTCGTCTAAGGTTAATCTCAAGCCGAGACGTGGCTCGTCGGTTATTTACCTGCTGACGGAGGTTTACCTTAAGGCGAATGCTTTCGACAGCTTTATCATACTAAATTAGGTTATTCGTATATATATATTTTATTAAAATTCATAGCTAGCAAATCTCAATTTCGAATGCCTTTTTAATACACAGTATAGTAACATATAGAAAAAAATTTGTGAAGTTTTTTTTTTTTGATGAGACACGTCAAGTATATTATCTCAGACAGCCGGCTGTAGCAGTGGCCAGCGATGTTTTCTGAGTCTAAGGCCGTGGGTTTGATTCTCACAACTGGACAAATATTTGTGTGACAGGTGGAATGGTTTTCAGTGTCTGGGTGTTTATCTGTATATTATAAGTATTGATGTGTATTAAATTCATAAAAATATTCATCAGCTATCTTAGTTCCCATAACACAAGCTACGCTTACTTTGGGCCTAGATGGCGATATGTGTGTTGGCATAGTATGTTTATTTATTTATTACTGTTAATTTTTCTCACCACTATTTACAATTTATTATAGAGCTTTTGAAAAGATTCCATGTAATGCTTTAAAAATTAAAACAAATAATTAAGCTTGATAAATAAAAAAAAAGAATGGTGCAATAGGTTTTTAAACGAATAAAAATAACATACGCCTTCGAAAAAGTTATGGAGAACTCTTCGCAATAATACCTTCAAAGCACATGTTACTTTAATTGCATAAATTAAAAATATTATTTTAGTTCGTAAAGGGTATAATTCGCCTTAAATAGGTACATATTTTTAACGATGAAAAATTAGTCACAACAGGCTAGTGGGTCTGAATTTTAATTTTAGTAATTATTATGTTAATCTTTGCCCCGGAGTGTAGGTTCGGAACGATTGAAATGTCGACGAACGTCCCATACAGTTTATTAACCCGTAACCTTTTATTGGCAGCTCATCATTCGGGCACGTAAAAACTGGCCGTTAAACACGTAACGGGTCGTAGATAGCGATAAGTGTTCCTAAAGGATCAATTAAATTGATAAAAAAACTGACTTTGAGCTATTACAATGCAAAAAAAAAATGTCCGATCGTTAATTCCGACATTTCTTATGCTCGCCCAAAACCAGCCGGACTTCAAAACTATTTTTTTGCTTGTAAACTTTAAAGGTGGTTTAACTTAATTTTTGCATTTGTAGTCTGGACCAAACTATAATGATTATTTAACTTGGTTTTAAATTATTCCTTTAGTCATTATAAATTATAAAATATAGATAAATATATTAGAAAATTTCGACTTCTGTAAAGTAAATGTAATGTAATGGGTTTACTGAAAATGAAGTAAAATGATTCCAAGAAATTTTAATTTAACTTATGTGCATAGAGATTTGGCACTTTGAAGCTTCTGGAGCGACCTAGGGGTTCGCAGGCATTACCTATAACGGACAGATCCGGCCAACTAAACAGAGATAGGCTCAGCAACAGCAAGAAAAAAAAATAGTTAAGTCTAGGTATACCTAGGCTACTTATGAGCCCGGAAAATTACCTTCTTTCCAAGGTAAATAAAAAATTCCACACGAATAAAGTCGCGGGCGGGCTTGTCACATATATTTGTCTGACACCTCAAAAATCTACGCGCTGCATATGTTCTCGGCAGTATATGCGTATGATTGTATTAACGGACAGTTCAACGGCCCCATTATCAAAACACTCGCGACTCGTATAATATATAGGACAATTTTTGCGTGCGATATTTCGTCACTTTGTCGTCATGCGTATCAATGAATTCTGATTCGGATTATACTGAATCAGAATTGTCATACATTGACTCGGACTTGGTAGACATTATGTATTTTGCTTCTTGATTTTATGAATACCTAGTACAAAATGCTAAAATGCTGTACTTTCTTAAAGCTGTGTCACGTATAGTCTATTAATAATCTAGGGCTCCTGACATCGTTAAAGGAGTATAATATTAATAGTTTTGCCGATTTGTTTCTGTATTATTGTAATAGTCAAATAAATTGCCATTTTCAAATAATACTGCTTTCTGTAAATGTAGATAAGGCCCTTAAAAATAACGTCGAAAGTCAATAAAGCGTGGTCGCTTTGCGCCAGGGAGGTCGCATTACTGAGCAATAAATGTAAGTCCCAGGATCTATCACAGAATTTCCATTGAGGATAACAACATAATCGGCTTCGAAATTAATTAACCTTACCTTATATATAAGGTAAGTGGGGTTGACGAAAGATGACCGCAAGCTATTTTAAGTTATTTGCAGCATTTTTACTTACATAAATCTAGCGTCCATCGCAAATCATGGTATGTACTTATTAAGGAATGTGTTATTACCTGAAACAGAAATGAAAATTAGTTTTGTAAACAAAAAATTTAGAGTTATCGATCTATGATGGCTAGGAGTAGAATTTTTTTATGCAACTTTTACACAATATGGAAGCACAAAAAAAACTGACACATTAAATGATTTCTGAACAACAGGTAAGTATTTAGTTACAATAGAAGTAAAGCTTTCGCGAGAGCTCGTTTTTTTTTTCGTTTACGGAAGTACTGCCACAGTTCCGTTCTGAAGGGAGTTGGCTTAACACCTAAGCTTGTTTATAGTTGATGGTTTATATTTACAACATGTAGGCAATCTGCTTGGCCGTCAGGTATTATCCTCAAGAGATAAAAAGAAACAAGCAAACAAAGTGCAACCTCGATAACAAAATGGGAGAGGAAATAGTCCTGTGAAGACAGCCTGTCTGTTTTACACACAAATTTATTGCACGCCGGGAATTCATTTAACATATTCATTAAAGCTCATACAAATCGCATGAAATCATGACGTAACAGTTTTGCATCCGCTTCAAGCGAGCAAAAGTTGAACGACCGGCAAATTTTTTATAAAATCTCAACCCAGATTTCAAGGAGAAAAAATGGTAATGCTCCATATTGACATAAATTATTCATAGTTTACCGTCCATATGGGTGTTTAAGTCTACTTCTCACTCGGGAGCCATTCATATATTCGTTTGTTTCCGATCTAGTTGTTTAAATTTTGATTATCTCCGCCTGTGCAGTTTAAAGAATGTGTATTATTAAAGTTTATGGTAAATTGTTGGCAGCGTGTGTGAGGACGATATGGTTGTATTACCCATTCTATGCTCCGTCGCTTCCCCCCACTGGCTCGTGAATACCCCTCGTAATGGGTCGTGGTTACCCCCCTCCGCGGCCACTTTGCGAATCCCTCGTTATCGTAGACACCGAAATGTGCAATGTCTACACATTTTTTTTTATAAAAATTGCACTTGATTTTAATTTGCGTATACGTAGATACAAATTATTTAAAATATATTGAACTTCAGGGGGCCGAGTTTGAATCCCAGCAAGCATATCTAACCTTTCTAAGTTATGAATGAATGAATGAATGAATGAATACACTTTTATTGTACACCACAGAGAAAATTTACTGAGATACAAATACAACAGCACAATAAGGTAGAACGTACAATTTGGCGGCCTTATCGCTAAATAGCTATCTCTTCCAGGCAACCAAAGGTATACAAGAAAATGCTATACGAAATTAGTAGGTGGTACAACAAACATTAGTGAAATATTAGGATTTAAAACTAAATTAACATAAAAAATAATACCTATTAAACATAACATATTAAAGATATGTACAAAAATATAAAATATATTCCATACATATAAATACGCTACTATAAATACATAATTAAAAAAAATAAAAATAAAAGAACCCTCAAAAATAAAAGTTATATGCGTTTTATGCAATTAAAATACCATTTGCTTCAACCATGAAGAAAAGCATCATGAGGAAACCTGCATTCCTGAGAGTTCTCCAAGGTGTGTGGAGTCTTTCAATCCGTACTGGGTCAGCGTGGTCGACCACGGCATTAACCTCACCTTGTTGTGGGGGGACCCGTGCCCTGTAGTGGGCCGGTAATCGGTCGATATGACGATAATGTATTTATTTGTTATTTATTACTTCAATTATCGTAAAGTGGGTAAATAATAAAACTTTGAATATCTCTAGCATGTTATATGGGTAGTTTAATTTTAACGAGTGCATTGGCGAGAATGAGAAATGAGAAAATTCCGTCTAGTGTCTAATAGATCGGTCATAAAATTAGTATAAGCTTTCCATGAATTTTAACCGAACGCAAAAGCAAAATAATGTACCTATTTATTAGTACCGAAAACATTGTGGTAATCTTATATTAAAATATTTAGCTGCAATTACTGCAATTTCAAGCGTTGGTAAGTGAAAGGGGTATGTCACTTTTAAAACCTCTACCCCTTCTTATCTGTGAATACGAAGTTTCGCAATCCAACGCTAGGTAGGTACAAAAAAAAACGATTTCCAAATCTACAAAAATAACACACAAATCATGCCGTAGAACCAAATTGAAACGTGTGGAACACCAGTAAAACCTCCGGGCGACATTTTTTAATTTAACATATTCGCATATTTTATATTCTTTTACCTGCGTAAAAGGCAATTTTTATTTATAGATACTATATAAAAAACAATATCAGCCTATAACCGTAATATGTTACTTAAATTACTCGTATGATATAAAGCAATAACGTATTTAACTTGGGTAACCGTGAACGTAGGTAATAAAGGGGTAAAATCCTCATACTCATATTATATTACGTTTTTAAACGAAAAAAACGAAGAAAAAAATTCGTTTTCAAAACTTTTTTACTCTATTCTTTTTTACTCCTTTGCAATATGGGGTATAATAAGGCATCGCATACCGTCTGTGAAAGGTACAGAAGTTCTTTTGTAAGGTTGTGCATACACTTTGTAATCTGATGATTTCGATACTGTTATGATGTTTGAACTATGTGTTAAAATATATTATTAACGCAAACCAACAATAGCAAAAAAAAAAAAAATGAGTGGATAAGCATACACGCATAAGACCGCACGGCAGAAGTGAAAACAATAACATTGACGGTGTTTCTTATAATCTTTATAACGTTTCTTTCAATAAATAAAATTAGCACGATAAACCGCTAACTACACACATTCACACGTAATCCAAATAATTATTATAATAACTATTAAATAAACAAAAACGCACTAGGTATGAATTGAATGTACTAAACACATTTCGCATCTCGTATCGTACTCGTTCGTGTACATTCGGCAATCTGTGGGCGGTGCGCCAAAAGAAATTTTCAATTCAAAAATTGTTTAACATTTAGTTCAAATTTAACGGAAATATGTACTAACAAAGAACGCGTTGAATAGAAGTTAAATAATGTCGTCCTCATTCTATCGATTGAAATAAACAGTGTTTGTTCGTACCTAACTCAAAATCACGTTTCCTGCTTGAGTACCGAATGGGCAATAAAGGGATCTTATAAAGAGGTTTTTCTCATACCGATCTCACAGAAATGTCTCAACCGTAACGGTGAAAGGAAACGTTTAAAGAATTTACGACAATTTCCCTCAAAAATATACATAATAACAAAAAGGGGGAAACAATTGCAAGTTCGAGAGATTATTGCTGGGTCTCTACGTTCGAACATGCTCTACGATTTAAACGCAACAAACGTACGAGCAAATTTGAACATTTGGTACAATAGCCGCCGGCTCTTTCAACTGTAAAGCTCAAAGAGTAGTCTTGTCTAGTTGGAGCAACGCAAATCTTTAGATTTTAAAGGCTAGGATACGCCGACCCACGTAATTATCTGAATCGTACTGGAGACCTGGATTTCTTCTCTGACATAGATAGAGTTTCTTTCCCCCTGGGTGGTGCTAAAAATAAGACAAAACTGCACCACAAAAAACCGTATTTAAAAAAAACCAAATCCCAGGTAATGAATAGACCAAATCAATACTATAATTAAAATTATCTTCAGAACAAGCTACGAGTAAACAAATTGCTTTGTACCATAAGCTTATGAGTCAAGCATGTACAGGCGTGTGGATGCATCTTTAGCGACGGGTATGATAAAAGGACACGGCTAAGCTGGCTTCTTTATTTGCGAAAGTCTCCATTGTCTTTTTTACTGCTTTTGTATTTTGATATCGTTTTATGGGAAGACACATTATTTTTTGTGTTGAGTTGATGTTTGAAAATTAAATTTATTCCAAGGCAATCCTGATTGTCATGAAGAATATCGTCATCATCATATTATGTCGCAAAGAAGCTCTGACTGCTGTTGGTATAGTAGTTAGCATGCTTAGGAACATTGGGTCCTAGGTTGGTTGTTAGGAAAAAAATTGTAAGGCCTGTGAATAAGATCCCATTACCAGCCTGGTTTTAAGAAATTGACGTTATCTAACCTTAGCCAAAAAACCTCACGGGCATGGTGATAACAAATCGTTAAAAGCCCACCAACCCATATTAGAGTTGCGTGGCGAGTTTAAGCTTTCAACTACTACAATAGCGTGAAGGCGATACTGATGAACTAGGTCTCATCACCCTCCGTGTAACGTGCTAGGTCAATATAAATCTACGCGTTTAAACAAGGCGGTCACGTCTCAAGTCCTCTCAGATTATAGATAATTTTAACGAACCGGCGATAATGATTATGGCTTTTGTAATCTGACCCCCATTTGCTCAGAGATGTCAATATCTATATAAGGTAGATACGCCGTGGGTGTCTGTACCCGTTCATTTTACTCACAAAACCATAGATACAATAAAACTAACGACATACAAATTTCTAACCACAATTTGGTACCTAAATTTGACTGACCCTATTTAACAAGGTTTATGTGACAAAGTGCATGTATGCAGGGATGACTTGAAAGTCTTGAGATCCCTCGTGGATTATACACAAATTGAAGAATATGTTCTAAGGTGTTAGCTTTGTAAAGCAAAAACAGCTCAGCACAATTATAGCCCTACAACTACTTTCAAACACTCGGGAGTAACATAAAAGTGCTACTTCTTAGCCCGTGAAAATTTTATTTTTTAATACCAGACTGTACAGACTGCACCAGACTTACCATTAGAATACTCAATATACAATAACTTTTCTTAATTAAACCACACAGAAGAGGGCTAATCTATATAGATTTATAACACTTTAAACATAACCACGCTAGTTGGTAAATACATTTGATGTGTGTTTCTTGGATTTTTGTATCAATGACAACGACCGATCCAAGTGAACGTCCAAATGCAAATGAAGGTTACAAATTACAATCTAATCTTGACCCTAATAGGAAAATTCTTGATTACAATTTATGAGATTTATTTTCGTGACGTTCTGTTAATAGTTCTTTGGTTTTTCTTTACCTTTGCGGCCCTTGGGTCAATTAAGTAATGATTTTCTACAAAGAAACCCTGAGCGTTTAGCTGCGTCCAAATAAAGATACATGCATGGCTAGAAAGGTTTATAGATTAAAAATGTGTTAAAAAAGCGGTGACAGCCTAGTGATTCGAGCTCCGGTTGGTAACCAAGTTGGTCCTCGGTACACACCTATAATTGTTCGCAGTAAAGTGCGTTTTTAATTTAAGGAATTTATTATATCTAAGCTATAAGCTTGAAGAAAAACAACGTGAGGGGAGCCTGCATGCTCGAGAGTTCTCCTAATGTTCTCAAAGGCGTGTGAATCCGCAATTGGTCAGCGTGGTGGACGACGGCCTAAGCCCCTCTCACTCTGTGAGAAGACCCGTACTGAGCTGGTAATAAGAAGATAATGATGATATTTGCAGACACACAGACATAGTCTTTTAATACACATATATAAGTGAATTGCGATGTGATTGAGTGACTGTGGTTCTGTGTGTTATATACTTAAAGTAATATTGAGCTATATAGCGGTACTCGTGGAAATATGAACCAGGGGCCCGTGCATAATCGTTTCTTCCACGTCACCGAGCATTGAACGTATCGATAGTCTCACAATAGACGCAATGTCTATAGGCCAGGGATGGCAAACCATTGGCACGCGTATGAAAATTTTGGACACATCAATAATTTTTGAACACAAACGCTCATAAAGGAAACGATATATTCTGATATCTTATTTTTCTACGTTTTGTAAAAGTCCACCGATACCACTTAACAAAATCATTTTACTCACATTTTAGTGTAGCTATTAGGGATGTCTCAATGACAAAGCTTTTCTTTTCACTCCTCTAAAATTAGTGTTTATTATAACACAAATAAAACTTTCATTTTTGTCATCTTAAAGATTTTTTTAGAATATGAAAAATTAATTAAATAATTCATCAGAATGCTTAAAAAAACGGTCACAACATCGAGGTTTTTCTAAAATGCCTCCTGTTGCCCAAGGTCCTATCTACAATACTTCGTAATAGAGAGGTAGGTATTACTTATAGGTAAGTATGGTTTGTCTTTATATCACAGCGACACTAAATATTTATCTATAAAAAAATTAAAACATAGTTTCAAATAAAAAGGTTTGCCATCCCTGGTCTATAACATGGCTATACGAGTACATTTTACAATTTACCGGCGCAAGGATCTCTTGAAAACACGGGAAATGAGAAATGGGAAATAGAAAATAGGGAGGCAAGTTCGAATGGGAAATGAACTGGATTTGTTGACAATTAATTTATTATCGGAGATGTTTAATACCTGCCACATACGGTAAAATACTTCATCATCCAGCCTGATAAAAATTGACGTACCACTGTTGGGCACAGGCTTTCTTTAAGATGAGGTTGTAAAACCATACTCCGGAATGGGCAAAGAAACTTTAAAATGCTGGAAAGCATGGATAAAACTTGTCTAAGGCAAATGTTGAAAAAAGTACATTGGTGTAAAATGTTTTAAAACTTCTCAGTAGGTCCTATCTAACGCACTTTGATCTAAGAATTGTTTATGGAACTTAGTCTCAGTTATCGCCATCTTAGTGTAACTTAAAATAAAATAAATAATAAGAGCAATTTATAATACCAATTTATGCCTTTTTACTCGTTAAATAAAAATCTTGAAATTATTAAGCGGCAATGGACAATATGTTATTTAATACTTTTACTCTTTAATAAGTAAATAGTGAATTTCTTTTCTTGAGTATTCAATTATATTTATATTATTTCTAAAATTAATAATGAACAAAAATAAGTGTTAAGATTATAACAGTCGCATTGTGTCTTAAATTTCGAGTTATTTTAATGCGAGTACATTTAATTCACAAATATGTACTGGTATACATTTTGCCTTCATGTGTATACAGGACGAGGTAATCTTTAAATGTCCCACAATTTTAATGTCACTTCACGTGCCAGATTTTTTGAAGTAACATATTAATACTCAGCATTTTGGTATTATTTCATTGCCGCATTCAATGTCCGAATTGACAGAGTATTTTCGTGACACCGTCTTGTAGTAAGCTTGTGATAATTTTGTCTTTGCTTGTGTTTATCTTTTTTTGTCTCATTTTAATGGGATTGTATTCGGCAAATGTTATATGTTAATAATATTTATTTTCTTTAATGATTCAATGTGTGGCATATTTTTACAGGGCACCTGATTATAAACGTTCTTTTTACGACTTATTTTATTTTACTTTAACAAAGGTTTTAGGAGAATGAGCTTTTATTTAGTTTCTTTGGACATGCTCGTATACATAGAGGATCCTAAAATTGCTTCTAGATTGCTTCCTAGATAAGTTTTGAAAGAATAGGTACTTGGCTAGAAGACAGATGGTCGGCCGAGACGCAAATGGTTGGAGGTCATTAGGAGGTGGACTCGTCTAGACTCCTCAAAACTGATGACCTTCCTGGTGGAGCGGTAAACACTGTGTTTTTATGTGGGAAGTCCCAGGTTTGATTCCTTTCATGAATTTTGTCTGGTCTGGTCTGATGGGAGGCTTTGGCCATGGCTAGTTACCACCCTACCGACAAAGACGTACCACTAAGCGATCAAGAGTTCCGATACGATGTCGCGTAGAAACCAATTATGGACATGGGTTTTGTATAAATGCCGTAGATAACCCGGTGCTGTAGTTAGGTAACAGGTTAGCCCGTTGCCATCTTAGACCGTATCATCATTTAGGAGTAGATGAGGTAGCAGTCAAGGGCTAACTTGTAGTGCGATAAAACAAAATAAATTATAAGAGCTATTTATACCCTGACTTTTTACCCGTTTAATAAAAAAACCTAGAAATTATTAAGCGGCAATTACCACGATATTATTTCGTAGTTTAATAAGTAGATACTTAGTAAATTAAGTGGGTATCCAATTATATTTATATTAATTCTAAAATTAATAATGCACAAAAGTAAGTGTTAAGATACAAAAATAAATGCTAAAGGAAGCTGCAAAAAACAGATAAGCTTATTGCATGCTGATTTTTATGAAAATTCAGCTTAATTTGCTATATTCCGCGCAAAGCAGGAGAATCTGTATGGTGTAATTTATAATTTCTTCAATCCATACTCCACACCAGACAGATGTTCGACAATGTACCCTCTACGCACGTTTCGCTCCGAAACCGAAGCATCCTCAGGAGATGTTGACTTTACAGTGGATAATTGTTTAGTTGAATGATAATTGGCATGCTGACTGCCAAACTTTATTTAAAGATGGCATGCGATGATGTTGAAGAAAGTAATTAAGTTTTTTTGGAATATAAAAAGAAATAGGTCGTTTCTCGAACCAAATCAAATCATTATAATAGTTTAAGCCAACGAACCCGCAGGTATTAGCCTTAAGACTTAATCCCTCTTTCCCACGAGAGAAAAGATCTGTGCTAAGTAGAATGACATTAATTAGCTAAGGATTATGATGAAGCAAAATGTGTGTTCCTATCAATAGCAGCTACAGATAGAGTCTGATAGAAACGAATCTCCAGATTACCTTACGATTACACCCACTCAATCATCAATCCAATCTAAACTTCAAGGATTCGTATTTTTTTCTCTTCGCCCATACCGTGAGGCCGACCGCACATTGGATTAAAAATAACTATAAGCGATTCTGTTAAGTTAAGTATGCATATCTGTGTATATTATCAATATCAATTTATCTATATTATGTATTTATTTTTAAATGCTGTGGAACTAATATCACCTTAGTTTTTTTCTATTTCTATCTACTTGTTACGTTACAATTATTATAACCAGAAGTTGGCAGGGTTATAATAACCAAGGGGTAGACTGGTAGAAAATGCCAATAGACGTTGAGTTTAGCTCATGAGCATGTTCATTTGTATGTAACTTTGCAATAAAGTATTCAACCATTGACCCACCTGATATTCAAAAGTTTAGCCTTATTACCAAAAAATACTCCCAACTAGCTTATCATCATGCTTAGATTGAGAGTTAAGTATGAGTACAAATATAATAAATGCAAATTTAACAATTACTATATCGATTGCACTAGCCCTAATTTATTACTAAGTTTTTGTAGTTTCCTTGTACCGTAAACCGTATATTATATCTCAGTACTATTTGACAAGGAAAGATAATCCACACTATCAAAGAAAAGATTTATTACGGGCTCTCACACAAAAAAGCGCACGCGAATATTGTGCGAAAGAGATGTCACGATATCGTCCGCTTTTTATAAATCTATTCTTCAATGGCGCGGCGTGGTAATAGCTCAATCGACAATATGCGACCAGTGTAACCGCCTAACTATAACCATCCATTGAACAGATAGAAATCTTAAATTAAACTACCTCGCGTGTTACAACTTCCACGTTTAAGGGGAGATTATGTGCTTGTTAAATACAAGAACCTGTTACCTATTAAGGTTGGTATATGAGACTTCCGGTCCTTCGATTTGGCAGCGTTATAATTTGTTAAACAATGGCCGCGATAATTACTACGTCCAAGCGATTTATCGTCAAGATTATTAAAATGAGACGTTGAATTTTCAACACAGATTATATTAAGCGTTGATTTTATTTATAGTGTTGAGGGAGTTGTATCGGGACGCACTTAAATATATCGATATCGGTTTAGTATAATAACGATACTACTATTCGTTGACTAATAGATAATCGACACTGCAAGCAATGTATGCATATACATTTTAGGAAGATCAATAGTCTCCTGCACAGTATTTGTAGAATACCTACACTTGATTAACGAGACGACGGAAATTTCTACAATAAAACTATGTACAATTTGATAAAATGATTTATAGTTTACCTGAAAAAAAATTTTAGAAAATATAAAATGATGAAAAAATAAAGAAATAAGAGAGAAATTAAATAGGAATATCTCATAATAAATATCAAAGTAAAAAAGTTATGTTAAAAAAACATCGACAATATTATTTAATTTGAAATGCATCTCTAATTACAAAATCGTTTTAGTCTTTTGTTCGGGCATAATAATTAACAAAAGCGTTATCACTTTTGTATTATTACCCTACACTTAAATTGCCTCTTCATTACGGTCATTAAGGGCGTGCTTATGTGAAATTGCGTTAAGAAAAGATTTCTTATTTAGCATTCGAAACATAAAGATACCACTTCGCAAGATAATTTTTATTGTTTTCGTTTTTAGCAGCTTACAACTTTCATTCCTATTGCAATTTAGTTTAATAACTGCTAACTTATGTATCCTCCTATAGTATTTTTTATGAAGCATTAAATATAACTAAATTTTTTTAAGTTACCCCGACGTTAAAACGAGGGGGTGTTATAAGTTGGATGCGTCTTTTTGTGTGTGTGTTTCTATATGTGGCAATTTATTTCCCGAACGGATGAACCAATTTGGATTTAGTTTTTTTGTTTGAAAGGTGAATTAGTTCGTAGCCGCCGCCACAAAATGGCAGATTACACATTACTTCCCAACTCCCTAAATATAGGGTATCAAATGACCCTTTCGTTTCTTGTCTAGTACAATAATATTGAAAGGGGTTGGTAAATTTTCAATTTATATTTTTATTATAGTTAATTCTTATTATTGCAAAATTCGAAATATAAATGTTACAACTGTTAATTGATAAAATGTAAGCGGGTAAAAGAAAAACATTCGTTCTAAGTTACAATTAGGTTAATGTAGCGTATAGAAAAATTTGGCAAAAGTTAAAGTTAAATCCAAAGTTATGTTATCTTGTTAAATAATTAGCTATTAAGCTTGAACACAACGAAGTACATTAGCCCATTCCGAATAGTGACGCGAGTAAAATATATTATCGACAACATTTAAATTATCTTACTCTTTGCCTGTACTAATGAAATTGACTGATTTTAATATTAGATTTTTTGCATGCTTAAAATTTAAGTTATTACGGATTTTTTTTAAAATATTATATTTTTATAGTAAACCGAGGGTAATATTTTTATTAAAAATATCATATTGAAATCAAGTATTTTGGTTGGTAAAAATAGGTAAAACGAAAAGACATCCGAAACACGCAAGCATGAATTAGTTATTAATATATAAAAAAAAAAAAATGTAATTGGAGAAGTATAGTGTATTTTAACTAAGCAACTTACCAAAAGTTCCATAATGTCCATCGGACAAAATGAAAGCGGTATTTTCATGTATGTTATAAACATCCTTACTAATATCCTACATGCGCAAGGGTATTTATTTGTTTGTTTGTTCTTCCGTACTTACCAACCGACTTGATTTTTGGTACATAGTTACAAACGGCGGAGAGTAACATAGGCTTTTAACAGTTTTTTTTATTCCAGGAAAATAAAACGGTTCACACGGTATTGTTAAATAATACACGCAGACGAAGAACGCTAGCAACAGCTAGTAATTGAATAAAAATGAGTTTGTCTTTAGATATTATTAACAACTTACAGCAATTTATCGATGAACAGATTTATCGATACACCTCCACATGCCTAGTGCCAGCTAAACCGGTACACGTATCAGCATTAATCCCAAAGCATGGTGCCAAGATACTTCTAAAAATCCAATTTAAGCACTTACAACTCACGTACGTACAATTTGTGCAAACGCTCTTGACTTTTATTGCCCGTTACACCGATATTGAGAAGAAGCCGCGATGGCTTAGGAGCTAGTGGGAAAAGTTGGGAGGCACTTAATCCTTTTATTAAGTACGTCCTGACAAGGACGCCAAAAATTCATTCTACTTATACCCACGATGTGCTTTAGTTTAATTAGAATTTTTGGGTTGTGATAGCAAATGTTGTGTTTAATAAATACCTGGTTAACGTAGTTGTTTGTTTTTCTTAAGACAGGGTATTTTTTTTTTTGTTTGTGTTTCTTCATTTATTCCTCTATGGGAATGGTGATCGGAGACTGTTGTAGGTCGGTACTTTAATTGGCTTTATAGGACAGGGTATTTAGACGCTTTAATTTCTATTAGTAGAACCATCACGTTTGGCTCACTCCAATAAAGAATTGCATTTACGCATAAAAAGTGCTTTTAACTTTGACTTACTCGTAAAGACCAGCTACGGTTTGGTCAAGAGTCCTTATTTTGCAAACGCGAATATTAGTTTGTTTTTTAAATTGTCCGTCATTCTTTCACGCAGCAATAGAGCAATGATGAGCATGGTTGAGCCACAGTGACATAAACTGTTGGCTTCTAATTATCCTGAGAAGACAGAGTCCGAATACGTAGGTAGATAGGACAAAATACACAAAGACACGTAAAAGAAAGACATCGCAATCATAATGGAACGTAAAGCCATTCCTCTATCTTAAAGATACATAGATATGTCTGTGTTTAAACGTGCGACATGCAAAAGAATTTTCTAGCCAAGAAAAATGACTACAAAGAGAATAATGTCTTACATTGAGTCGGTGTGTTATGCACTGCCGTCAAATCTAATAAAACACATAAGATGATCGAGCACAAAGGATATACAGGTGCAAAGGAAGTATAGAGGTACAATATTGCTATGGCAACGAATTGATGGCGTAGGTTTCTCATATTTTTTTTAACTTTATAGCCAGAGAGCAAGTGGACCATTATCGGTAGACACTATGACAAAAGTGAAAGTTTGACTTAACACATAAAATTTTTAATAATAAAAAAAAATAATAGCTCCAAAGTAAGCGTAGCTTGTGTTATGGGCACTAAGATGACGGATGAATATTTTTATTAATAATATAGGTACATTTATTTTTTTATTTATTCATATCCTTAGTATACTTACAGCTTGCCAAAATAAGTCAGTTATAGATGTGCATTACAAAAAATATAAGTTAATTTATCTGAATATAATTTATGAGCTTAGCTAAACTTATATTAAATATGTCAATTTGTTGGTGCTGAGTAATCAGATTACTAAGCAACGAGAATGTATT
The DNA here is from genome assembly GCF_905163445.1 of Pararge aegeria. Classification (NCBI taxonomy): domain Eukaryota; kingdom Metazoa; phylum Arthropoda; class Insecta; order Lepidoptera; family Nymphalidae; genus Pararge; species Pararge aegeria. The sequence continues at coordinate 1,461,413 of NC_053200.1, read as the reverse complement.
AGAAGCTATTTTAAACCCCGGGAATGGAAGTCTGAAGACAGAAGAAGATTGTCAGAAACATATTAAATACGTTTAGGAACCACATAGTAATACGTTGAATGGAATCAAAGGCTTCTCTCCGCAAAGATTTCTCAATGCCTTTACCAATATAGTCAGAGAACAAATGGGGAGTTTTCAGAAGGTTTTATAAAAAAATAATTACTTCTTATTACAATGTTATCGATATTACAAATGCAAAAGTGTTTTTTTTAAACATCATTCTTTCACGCAGCAACGGGGTAGCGTATGGTTAGTAGATAAAATCGCTGTAAACTGCTAGTCAGTAACTAAAGACGGGCCCTTAAGAACGATTGTTCGTAATCAACGAAGTATTTAAAAAAAAACGATCTAATTAAAAAAACAACAACAATGCAAATAGTAATCGACTTTGAAATAAGCAAGGTCAAGTATTCTCGCTTCTCCGACCGTGGAAATGGCCGGTAGGTGTGTACGATGTACTCAGTTATAATGAACACGTAATACGTCCATGCGAACGGTTTCGCAATTTCGAGCCGAGGTTAAAAGATAAAAAAAAACGTACTCTCGTTCGACGCGAACAATACAAGAATTGTGTGCTAAGGCCGATAGATTCCTAATCGGCGTGTTTTAATTTTAAATTAGAGGTTATGCATACTTAGAGCTCGCATACTCCATTTTTATTTCCTTTTAACACTGATTTGCAGCATTCTAGTACCCAAAAGTATATATCTCTTGCTTACATTTTAAGTGTCACCGTAAATTTACTGCATTTTATTGCATTTATTAACAAGCGGTTATAGCCCATTGGTTAGGACTCCAGCTTTGCCTTTGGGGTGCCTAGTTTGAATCCAAGCACGCATCTCTTCATTTTCTAAGTTATGTGCATTTTAAGTAATTGAAATAGATATATCGGGGAAGGGCAACATTGTGAGGAAACCTCAGAGTTTTCTGATGTTCTCAAAGGCGTGTGAAGTCCACCAATCCGCACTGGGCTAGCGTGGTGGATTACGGCCTTAACCCTTGTCATTGTGGGAGGAGAGCCGTGCCTTGTGGATCGGTAACGGGTTGATATGACGATGATTGCAACAACTGGGTTCGTATTAAGATTTTTTTTACAGAAAAATCCAATACGATTTTAACTGTTAGCCTTTGATGGTAAGTAATGACGCAGTCTAACATGGTAACGGGCTTACCTGTTAGGAGGTATGGTAGTTATATTAAAAACCCATACTCCTAAACAGTTTTTACGCGACATCGTACCGGAACGCTTAATCACTTAGCGGCACATCTTTGTAGTTAAAGTTGTAACCAAGGGCAAAGAAACGCTTCTAAAGGGGAGTGGTTTTTAATGCTTCAATATTAGTTCTGTAAACGGTTTCTGTATTTCCTTAATATTGTGAGACATAAATAACAACACTCCCATAATACCAATGATGCTTTAACGTATTACAACATTTACAGTCGGAGCCAATCCTTGAAATTTAAATATCACAGTTCCTTTCTAATTCACTGAATTTCTATTCACGAATGAAGGCAATCTCAATTTTGAGGGAACGATCTCACAAAATGAAAGGGCGTGGCTTCTATCTTGTGATGCAAGCGAATTACGATCATGATCTTAAATCAAACAGTACTTACCGCTTCCAGTCCGTTTTAAGTGGTGACTTTATTTAAATAAAACGCTCAAATTACGTAATAATACTCATTTTTGACTGATTTCTAAACAGGAGGAGGTTTTAAGTTCGACTTTACAACGTAAATGAAAGCCAAAATCTTACTTCACACGCTTTAGAGGTGCATTATTTATTGTCTCTGAGACTTATCTGTGGAACCAAAAACGCTTATAGTTTTTGAGAAAACCACGGCCTTTGTTACTTTTACTAAAATAAATCAGATACAGCTCTAACGTCACATTGAATATTAAAATCAAGTGACTCCTGTCACTAGTGCGTACTATGCGCGTGTCGGTGTTTAGTTTCAATAGGGTTGTCATAAGCCGTCCGTCCCATTCGAGACACGGATCGTTTATGCAGTAGTCAGTAGTCAGACCTTCCTTTTTTCTTAAATTGTTGAATTTCTATAATTCTTTTAATGTTCGAAAGGGTACTTTCGAAAGAGTTCCATTGTCAGCAATGAAGGATATTTCTTTATTTACCTCAGAAACCTTTTTTTACCATACTAATATTATTAACTCAAAATATTTTTTGTGTGTAATCGAAAAACCTCGAAACTACTGAACCGATTTTAATCATTCTTTCCCAATTAAAACACTATTTATTTTAATAAATGGTGCCTACGTGCTGAAAATAAACATTACAAAAATACTGATCTTTGCTAGATCTAAAATAAAAGTCTGTATCGTATTACTGTCTCTTATTAAAAAAAAAACCGCTAACAATTTTTAATGACGAAAAAAAAAAGGTTTTATTCCATACAAAGCGTTTTATCCATTCATAATTGGAGGTTTAAAAAGAAAATAGTTTCGTAGTATAGCGCCACTATATTCTATTCTATAGTCGATATTTCAATAACTGTAAAGTCAGGTTTACGATCGTCCATCAAACGTGGAAGTTATCGAAACGATTATTAAATTTTATCAAACGGCATAACTAGTTTCACTGTTATAGGCCAGGTGGCGCCAGCAGTGGACTTGCGAGATTGACGAAACTAGTAAATGACAGAACGTGGCTTCACTTCCGTTATTTTCTAAACAGAATTTGTTTTACAGATGTAATGAAAGACGTACGAGATTTTTGTAAGTTTTACACAAATCTTGATTAATTTAACATTCGGCTTACTTAGTTCATTTCAGCCGCGATTTAACGAGAAAGATTTATCTTTGTACATCTCTCTCGTTAGTTACTATACTATTAATGGATAAACCCAGTGCTCTCCAAAGCCGAGGTCTGGTGGGAGGCTTTGGCCGTGGCTAGTTACCATCCTACCGACATGCAGCTAAGTGATTTAGTGTTCCATTTCCATGTTAGCCCGCTACCATCTTAGATCATCGCTTCTTCACGTCACCACCAGGTGAGATGGCAGGCTAACTTGTTTTTTTTCCCACTCAGTTATCCTCTGACATGGTGTCAGAGACCTTCGTTATGCGAGTTTTGCTCTGAATAAGTGCCAGCTCACGATTGTCGTGATATGGTTATGCTACTTTGTTTTTATTTTTTTGGCTAACTTGTAGTAGAATACTTTAACAGTAGAACCCAATGCTCGAACAAGAAATCGAACCCACGGTCGTAGTTGATCTTGCTAATAACTAGTCTAATCGCTGCGATTATCAGTAATTCATCACATAAATCCATTACCGGCCTGCTATAGAGCACGGGTCTCCTCCCACAATGAGAAGGGGTAGCCGTAGTTTACTTGACCCAGTGCTGATTGCTGGACTCCGCACACCTTTCAGAATATTACGTAGAATTCTCAGGCATGCAGGTTTCCTCACGATGTCTTCATGCACCGTTGAAGCAAGTGATATTTCGATTACTTAAAACGCACATAACTTGGAAAAGTTAGAAGTGCGTGCTGGGATTCGAACTCGGCCCCCCGACAATAAAACCGAGCTTCTACCGAATGCGCTATTTATACATACGACATAGAAGCGGCTGTTTTGTCGAAGATTTTATTAACAAAAGTTGCCTATAAAAGAATGCAACACACAGACGTTCATAAGTATCCCAGTATATGTTGGCAACAGTAATTCACTGCATCTCATTTACAAACATAAATATTAAACGATTGGGCAGGTATTAGTAATCAATCGAGGAACCTTGAGGCCGAGTGTAAAAATAAAAATCAATAAGCATAATAGCGTCATATTATTACGAGTGTATTATTGCAGAACGGGTTTTTTTAAATGTATGTTTATTAATACGGAAATAAGACAGCTGTTTATATTATGAAAAGTAAGCTTAATTTTCATAATACGCGAAAAGCAGGTGAATCTGTATGGTGCCAAATGGGTCGCTTTTTATAGCTTTAGTTTAAAGATATAAAAGGGGCCCATTTGGCGAATTTTTCACTTAACAATTATTCATTGTAAAGTCTCCTGAGGATGCTCCGGTTTCGGAGCCGAACGTGCATAGAGGGTACATTGCCGAAGATCTGTTTGGTGTGGAGTATAAGGATTTAAGAATTTATAAATTACACCATACAGATTCTCCTGCTTTTGGCGGGGTATAGCAAATTAAGCTTAATTTTCATAATATATCATGGATTTCCGCAAAGTAACGCCTGCATCTATCCAATATCCAACACCTTAAGTCATCCCTTTTCCTTCATCTACTGGGCTGGTAAGTCTAGAGCGAGGCTTCGCCCAAGATTTGCCGCAAAGCGATTAAGAGTTCCGGTACGATGCCGCGTAGAAATTGATTTAGGGATATACATACGTTAGTGGGGATATAACTTTGATTTAACTGCGTAATGCATATCATGCTAGCTCGCTATCGTCTTAGACTGCATCAACACTTACCACCAGGTAAGATTGGTATCAAGAGCAAGGTAAGGAAATAAATAAAAAGAAAAACTGGTTAAAGTACAAGGGTTTCTATATGATGGGCCCAGCGAATTTCGCCTAGTTATCTAAAATATCCAGAGTTATAAAACTTGTACGCTACGTCATAAGTGTACACCACTACTTGTATATTGAACTTATCACAAATGTCCTTAAACTGCGCAAACGCTTTCGAAACCTCGTACACTTCACCACCCACTCGGTCCCAAGCGAGGTTTCCGACGAAATCGTTCACACGACTTTGAATCTTATGTAACAGCGATAATAACTTAAACCGTTTGAGATAGTGACATAGATTATCGTTAGGCCTATTATTATATTATTATTTGACCGAGAGCTGTTGAACCGGGCAGAGTAGATTTTACTGCAAATTGTATATCAGTTTTTATTAAATGTAAAAATCTTAAATATGTTTTTATAAACTAATTACTAGAAGTGAAATTAATATAAAAATTCAAATCTAGACATTTTCAAGTTTTCGCATACCACAATACAATTTGATTTTATTTAGTTATTAAAATGTAAGAGTTTGTTTATCTCATTGAAATTTCAGGGACAAAAAATAATTATTCTCTACAGCCTACAGAAGATTCTCGTTATAAAACTTTAAAATAAGGGTTTTCTTCAATTTTAACTATAAATCCAGGTAGTTACTGTATTAACCGTTATTTTATGTAATACTACTTCGATGTCATATCACTAATTTTCTTTTGTAATAGGTATCAACATTGCGGTTTTTTTTTGTTTTTTTTAAAGATATACAATGCTCTAGAACATTATGATATATTGACGTACGGTTCACCCAGCGTGTGCAATGTCAGTGCACAAAAATATGTTTACATCGAACTACATTACTAGGCTTTGAAATTCTTTAATTTTTTCCTACTTTGATGTATGCATGTACACTGCATATAAACCTTCCTCTTAGTTCACTGTATCTATTGCTGAAAGAAGAAACTGTTCCCCAGCTCTTAGACTACAAAGTACCCGGCTGGTTTTTGTATTTATTGCCACAACGTAGATGTAATTCTACGATTACCGTCTTCGTAACGGCTGCGCGGCTCTGATTGAGTTAGTCGACTCATGTCGTCACTAATTGAAACCAAGCGATGGTATACTTCGCGACACAAGTACCAACATTTATCTATATGTGTTTAGATACTGATTTTTTTTTTGTTGTTATCACCGCCGCACAGAGGAGCCACCGATGCGTTGCCGGCTTTTAAGGAATTTGTTTACCCGCCCCTTGAAGAACCCTAGATCGAATTTTTGAGGAAACACATCAGAAAGGAGATTGTTCCATAATTTGCAATTGCGCGGTAGAAATGACGGACGAAGCATGGTCCGTCTGATGTTAATAAGAAAACTACCGCCTACAAACAGAGCAACAGCATGCTCTGCAGAGCATGCAAGGAATATGTCCTGCAACATGCCATGCTGCTGTGTCCTGAGGAGTAGGTGTTAAGCCTCATGTGCCTTTGATTACACCAGTCCCTTCAGATCGGCACACAACATTGCAACAATGCGCTTGGGGGCAGAAATAAGCAGCACCCTGGTACTTCCCCGGACAAGCTCTGTATCAAAAAGGTCTTCTTCTTTTCTTAAGTCTAGTTCAACGGGTACATACCACGATAATATTTTGGATTTGTCGATATTTCGACCCAGCTGCTGCATGGATCGTGGTCACGACGGGACTGCGTAGGAACGAGATGTCAAGTTGGATGTCACGGGCAGAATCTGACTACCCGCTTTCGTGTTCTTTTTGTCGGTATTTCACGAACATTTCGACACACTACACTGACAACGTCACTTTTAAATTGAGAAGCTGTACGATGCTTTTTAGGTTTGCATAAATCGAACACTGGATTCCACACACTTGCTTATTTAAAACCGTCCTTAAGATTGAAATTTTGGTGCTTCCGAATTTCTCTACTTCCGTATCAAAAAGCCTAGCCTCACTTTTTACAAGGCTATTACCGCTTTCTCTTGTAGAATTGATTGTACGTGAACGGATTTCGAAGCCAAAGGTCACTGGTAGTGACATTTGCGTTATTTGCCAAAGGGCTCCAACATTCGACCAAGGTTGATGTAAGGCTAGGATCGAGTTATTTATTAAACAATTATTTTCAATTTTCCATTTTCCATATTATTTGCATTTCACATTACATCATTCATACATTGTTCATAATAATATAACAACAATTAAAAGCAATTGTAATGAAAACATTACACGGTTTATAATTCCCTTTTTTTGTTTTTATAATGGGTAAAAGTGCTTTTGGTGATGAGTTAACGTAATCAATGATTTAATAAATACCTAATCGTTGGGAATTAGGCACAAACTAGAAAGATGCACACTAAGCTCTTTGTGAAAATTTCACCTCTGTATCTATTACAGTCAATGACATACAGTTCACTGACAGGATTCGCTTTTTTATACCATTAAATGTTAGCCCTTGACTGCAATCTCACCTGATGGTAAGTGATGATGCAATCTAAGATGGTACCTTACCGCCTTATTTAGTCGCGATCGCAGTTATATGAACCCTAATCAACACCGTATCGACAAGCTAAATAGCTTGGCAGCATGTCTCTGTTCTGTGGGGTGGTTAACTAGCCGCGACCGAAGCCTTCAAATCAGACCAGTGAAAATGCTGAAATTATAAATCCACGAATTGCCCTGGTGGGGTTCGAACCCTGGCCCTTCGCTTACCAATTAGCCAGTAAATGGCACTAATCGAATAATACAAACAAACTGAAACCTCCCTTTTTAAAAGTCTATCCCGAAATACAGCAAAGAGGGTATTATCGCCTGTTAGCGATTTAATCTCAGGGGAAAAGTACCCATTAATGGGACCATTCATCATAAATCAGAACACCATCTATGTTTTGTCTCTGTCGTTTATGGGTTTAAGCGATATCTGTCTCCATCTAACTTAGGACGCTCACGGATTTGGTTGACAAATTACTTTTCCTCTTCCCTTGTTTATAAGAGGGCACGTTTTAGGGATGCGTATCGAAAAGCTATTAAGTATTGTTAGTCATTATGGATGTGATATTAAGTGCATCTACGTTATAACTTCAATTCAATTCTTGTTTATGGCTTTTGTCTGTGCCAACTGGGCACAAGGTATTTTGCCAATGTCTTGTAGATTCAGACGGCGCAAAGGAGATTGATCGGTGAAAGTAATGAAAAGTTAATTTTGAATATGTACAAAGAAATAAATAGTTGTGATTAGCTTGTACTACGGTTGTTTTCGTCTGTCAAAGATTTCGTTTCTTTAAGAAAATAAATTATTAAACCACAGATTATTATTTACTTGTAATGTCAGCTGCGGTGTAAGCGCATTGAGTAATAGCTCGACTTCACTTTCGGGAGGTCGAGTTCGAATCCCAGCATGATTCAAAGGTGAGAGAAAACATCGTGAGGAAACCGAGAGTTCTAAATAATGTTCCCAAAGGTGTGTGGAGTTTACCAATCTGCACTGGGCCAGCGTTGTGGACTACGGCCTTATATAATGAGAAGGGGTTCTCATTATGGGAGTAGACCCCCTGCTTTGTAGTGGGATGATGAGTTGGTTGGTAAACGTAGCGTTGGTCAACCCCCAACGAGGTGGACACACGACAGCAAACGTGTTGCTTCGAGACGCTGAAAAGAAATATGGCCCAAGACCGTGATTTTGAAACTGCCTAAAAAACACCTATATTCAGCTGTAGATTTAACTTTGTTAAGGTTATGATGATGATAATAAAGAATTTCGGACGGAACTTACAAATTCAACTCTTTGTGGAACTACACACACACACACAACTCTTTGTCCAGTATTTTAATAATGGTACCAAATGTAATAAAACTTATATACGGAACACTGGAAGCGTGTACGAGTCTCAAACTTGGCGTGTATTATTTCGGTATCGGCAAAGCATCGGTGTGTTTACTACGAACTTTCCCGGACTAGACCGGGAGCGATTTTTATTAACTTCCAAGGCTTTGGAACTCAGAAGTTTGTGCCTTTTGCCCGTTCTCCCCGTTTAACTTTACGTCCTGCATTTTTACGGCTTCTCGTTCACTTTTAAATCATACTTTTTAATGTATATTGATTAAGAGCGAGTGCTGTTTTTTTTATATTATCTACTTGTTGAAGTTTAATTTGACACTTTTACGTGATATATATTCCACCTAGTTAGTACCTACTGACAACTTTGGTTCGTAACGGCTTAAGATTATATTTTAGAAAGTATTTTTTTTCAGAACATTATTCTTATTATTAGTATCCTATCACCAGCCGACTACAGGACACGACTCTCCTCTCAGAATGAAAAAGAGTTAGGCTATAGTCCCCCACCCTGGCCAATTGCGGATTAGTGGACTTCACACAGCTTTTAAAACAAAGTGAACTTTCAGGTATGCAGGTGTCCTTCACTAATAAGCAATAAATTAAATATCACTATTTAATATTTTTAAACGCATGTCGCTTTGAAAATTTAGGGGATCAAGCTCGGATTTTCCCCCGAAAGTACGGCCAAAGTCATCTAATTCAATTCTCAATATTCAGCTTCCATATATGACCGTTCTTAAAAATCAAAATGTAGCAGATAGATTGATTTAAATAGTATATTTATAGTACGTTTTAGTTTGAACCACCCACAACCATTCCAATAAAAGTTAGCCTTTTATGGGACTTTTTTGTTACAAACGAATTATAGCTAATAAATAAAACATAACCTTTTGACTTTTACACTAAGACAGCCTTTATCCATGATATGTATTTAATGAAATAAATAAAACTATATAATTTTGTTTAGTGTTTAGATATGCAACCGAGAACTCGAAATTCATAGGTGTAATTAAATGGTTATTCACACTTGCCAAATTATATGATAAAAACATTAGCACGCTCGCAAAATAAAACACAAGAACTTAACAAGTGGATAAAAGGGGGGTCTGATATCGGCCCAAGTCCCCTCCCTGTCAATTTACTGTGATTAATGAACCCTCTGAATATTGAAACGTTGATTTGACCAACGCAAAAGTATTATATTACTTGGTGAAGTGGCGTGGCGGCTGCCTCCCTAGCAGGGCCGGATCAGTGGGTTCAGTAGGGTTCATGCGGGTCGTGACCCCTCTGAGCCTAAGAAAATTGCTTTCTAAAACTTGTTTTAGTTGCAAAAAGGTAGGTGTATTTGTTCAAGAATCGTTTAGTCAAATTGCAAAAGAAGTCTTTAAAGTTCTTTTTGGGAACACTATAAAGCTAAAATAAACGAACGGTACGCTTATAACGATATAATAAAATGTAAACTAAAGCCTTTCATGTACATACTATGAATTTAAACTCAGCACCCGCTCTGTTCTGCATTATGTATCTAGGTATTAGTTAAAATGATTTATATAAGGCTCTCAATTTTAAAACGTTATTTTATATTCAATTAATTATCAATTTTTCTCAATTTTATTGAGACACATTAGGTTAATAAAAATTCTTGTGAAGATTTAACAGAAGCATATTAAAGCTGCGTGACATACTTAATAGACATAATTAATAGGCACTCGCTTTCTCTTAATATAGATGAGCCTTAATTTTCAGTAAAATGTTGAAAGTATAGCAACTCTTCAAACCTAACCGATTTCGGTCCACCGCTAACCTGAAGTACAGTGTTGAACTTAGAAGTCCTTCTTCGTTGTATACTTATACTGGTTTCAAGTAATTAACCTACGCTTAGATATATTGAGCGTTGCCAGCCTAACGTACTTTTTGCAATTGTGGCTACAAAGTTACGAACCCCTCCTTAATTTGGTTTTTAACTCCGCCTCTGTTCTCCAGTATCAACTTTTAATAAAGTCGAGCCAAAAATTACGCTGCGGTGCCGACAGCTCGCGGGTTCCGCGGTCTTAAAACATTATTAAAAATTAATATTTCAAAGTTTCACCAAATTGCGAGACTTTAAATTTTAAAAAGATTTTTTGCGCTTCCTCCTCTCGTGAAGGCTTTTTATAAATTAAATTTATAACCGGAGATAATATAATGAACTCGAAAATGCGTATAGAATTACCTTTTAACTATATCTTTCCAAACTAAAAACCGCAAAAAAATCACATCGAGCAATAGATGGTCTTCGATATTTATGTGATTAGATCCTCAATTAACAGATCCGTGTGTTGGAATGGATAGGGAGATGCAAGTGTGTGAGAGAGCTAGAACGATCAATGGATTGAGAAGGTAAACTGGTAAACTCGCAGTGAAAACAGTGTAAGTATTTTTTCAACTAGGTGGATAAAAGATATCTAGCGAGACAGAATTAGGGGTAATAAACTCTTTTAACATTCCACCCATGTAGATCATAGAATTGATTATCTTTTACAATTAAAATCGCAGTCAAACACTAACTCGTGTCAACATCTATTATAAAAGCAGCATGACTCTGGAGCCCGTCGTGACAGGCGTAAGCAAAATGAAATAAATGTAAGTACAAAACCGGCAGTCGTTCATGAAATAGTCGCCTACTTCTGCCGTTGTCAGTTCTTATTTGAGTGCCCCTCAGAACGCCTCATCAATTCTGAAATCATAATTTAATTTTGCAGTACGTGTCTCCGAAATTGTTTTTGACAACCTCTCTGGGCGGGTGGCTTTCCTGGTGAGTGCCTACAAAGGTTTCTCGTTTGATTCTTTCAGGTAACACTAATCGAGGTTTATTACTGGTACTTGATTCACATCTCATGGTACTAGCCGGTGCAGGCAAGTATCTTGTAAAAAGGTCAGACTTTCTAATTCTTAACTTTTCATGGCTAAACTTAATCTTGCTGCAATTTTGTACGGTGATAGCTTGTTTTTTTTTATGGAAATCTAATACGTTTTACTGCGAAAAAATGTTTCAATTACACACAGCCAGCAAAAAATATCAAGAGAACTACATAAATGCCGTGCAGAAAGAAGGCGTTGGTAAAAAAAATACTGAAACATTTATCTCGTCTGTAGAACAAGGGAAAAACCTCAATTCTCGCCTACTAAAGGCAATTGTCTCATAATATCGGTTGGCTGCCAGGAAAAATACTCTACTTTAGTAGAGGCAGATGTTTTTTCAAAGTTGGCAGCATCCAGACGCTTTATAGCGACACTTTACCGCAATCAAGAGGATCATTAGCTTGTAGATGCCTGCCAAATATCCCTCACCCCGCTCTCAGTGTATTCTCGCCCTTACGCGTGAAAGGCGTTGTAACAAACACCTTTTTTAGAAGATAGCCTATCGGACATTGCCAAGTTTGGTGAAATTTTAAACTTCTTGTCGGCCATTAAGGGAATTCCTGTTTTTTCCGAATCTTATGCTATATACTTGGCTTTGTTCGATTAAGCAGTTTCTTATATTGTAGAATGGCATATCACATTTTTCCAAAACTTTTCACCGGTTTATCTCTGAATGTATTTATTGTTGTTCGTTTTAGCAGATTCTCATATTGTCAAGTGGCATATTACATTATTGCAAAACTTTTCATCTTATGTACATTTCTGTGATAGTTGTGTGCTATGGTGTGATTTTTTACTTATATATTAAATAATTTTGACTGATTTAAATAGGTGTTTAGCGTTCATTTGTCTGTTAAATAAACAGACAAATGAACGCTAATATCCCCCATATATATATAATCTACCCCAATTATGACAAAATCGATTCACTTTAAGGAACATCCGTTAAAATATATTACAAGCTCACGAATAGCTACTTATAATTAAAAGTACTTCGGAAAAGTGCTTATTTTTCTTTCAAATGAATTACATCGAAACAACTTTAACAATTACGTAAACGCGAAAAGAAAACACTATAGCCTTGAGGGCGAAAAAAATTAAATGGCAAACTGAAGAAATCAGACTTAGGCCTTCTCCGGAGGTAGAGGCAAAAAAACGAAACATCTATTTTAATGACTCCAAAACCATTGATATGGAAATCAGAGATGCACATTTCCAAGGAATCAAATCTCATCATCAAAATAAAATCAAAAACAATAATATTTTCTGAGTAAGTATTGAATTGTTTGTAGATAACGAATTGAATTAAATTGTAGGTGCAATGTACTGTGTATTTGAATAAATCGTAAGAATACATGGTAAAATTTGTGAATAGGTATTTGCGATTCTCCTTTTTTTGCCTTATATTGTAGTCTTGATTAGGATTTTTCTAATTTCCTTTATTTCTTATGGATTCATGTTCTCAAGTACAAAGGTAGATATGGTGAACTTAACACCTACTAAGTAACATATTTAAGTATCTTTTCACATTTTCTTTGCGAACACGTTTACGCGCGATAACGAAGATTATGTATCTTGTGTTTTGTATATCCAAGCTCAACATAAATTTTAATGAGTCCGAAAAACCAGGAATTTTCTGTTCCATTTAGTGAGCAATATTTTTTCTACAACATTTAATCAGAGCAAGAAGTGAAATGGTAATTTGTATGGACCACTCGATGTAAATTTTATGCAAGAATTCGCCCAGCAAACTCCCTCGCGCTGAAGCCCTAGCTAGACGTACCGACAAGTCGATTTTTGACATGTTTCAATCACTAAAGTATGTTTTTTTAATTTTCTACAGCTATCCTATAGCGTCCCATTACTAACAATAGTTTAAAAAAAGACCTTTGCTCCAATATATTCCAGAAATTGTAACGAGAAAAATGCACCTTTGCGTAACATATGTTTTGATATAACTGTCGATCAATTGTAGTTAGTATTAAGGTGGCATTAATAAAAATATACTGTTGTGTTTAAGCAGTGTTATAGTTTTGAACCTCTCCAATAAAAATGATTAAAGACCATCAAATATTTTTATGAATTTAAACTTGTACTAAATTACTGCTGACGTAAATATAAGTTGGAAGTTGGCTCGTCTACAGATGCTTTAAAAGGGGAAGATTTTTGCAGCGGACAGAGAATTTTGCTTAGCCAAGTGAAATTTTAACTGTCTCGGCAGAGACAGCTCCGCAAATGCGAATCCTTAATGCTAACTTACTTCCCGCCGGTTCATTATACTACATAATGTCGAGGCGAGGAGAAAAATTTGATCTTAAAGGGTTGTCTTTTATGTTTTATTTTAATTTATTGATCTAAAGACGTCGTAGATTTGCCAGTTTCAATCCATAGCCGACCGTCTGTGTATCATAGTTTTATGCAAACAACTCAGCCCGAAAAACGGAGGACAATAATTGGTTGGAAATTGGCATCATCAGGATCATCGGACTCTGCAATTAGGATAGACATTAAAATAATAATGCAGAGAACCTAAAGTTAAAAAAAAATACCAACATACTCTTTGGCAGACTACAACTATTAAGGTAAAGTTTAAAAGGTTTGGAAAGAACCTATCGAGAATTTTGGGAGCTAGACCTTGAAAATATTGATATACTAATGCTTTAAAATGGATGTAATGTGCTTATAAAATATCTTGTTAAACACTTTTACTCATTTCCTTTCCCCGAGGGGAAAAATATAGCATATTTTCGTCGGTCCAATAAAAAGCTAAGTTGCGAACAAGGGTAACAAAAATATAAAGAAATAGACTGTCACGGACAGAATCGTTGGTCCAATTTGCTTTGGCGAAACTTTCTGAATTTGTATTTTATTTAACTTTGAGCACTCCGGTCTTCGCCATATGAAATCCTAATTTCAAAAGCGAGTGAGCTTTTTAATCATGCTGAGATATAACTTTTTCTAAGGGTGTTTTTACGTGCACATAGTCTTCATCATGCTCTGTTGATGAAAGGGATAGGCAAAAATGAACTCTGATGAAGTAATGTAAGTTTTACTATGCCATACATTATTATGATAACGATGGTTATGATATTATAACCATCGTTATCATCATCATCATCAGTATCTTATGTTTTAGCCTATTAATATTTTACTACTGTTTACAGGCAGCCTCTCACTTAGATGGTCCAACAAAGGTTGGAGGGTTTTAACGATTATTGTTACAATTTGTTAGCATCACTATAATTTTTATTATAATAATTACAAATTATACGTCATGTTCCAAATGAGATTATCCCATGTTTTTTCTTTAAAATTTTTCCATTTTAAGTATATATATAGTGAGCAATGCACTGTAGGTATGAAGTTATTAATTAACTAGCTTTTAACATAATTAAGAAATTTGACATTTCGTATGGCAAATTGTATTTGTCATCCCGTAGTGAATTTAATGAACTCCTGTCGCAGACAATACCGATTAAAATGCTAAAATATTAGCAGGCATTACCAATCGACGTCGATCAAAATGTACAAAAGGGATAATGACACGAGTTGGGAGGGGAAATAAAATGGGACATCTTTTGTTTGGTACACAAAGACCCCTACTGTCATACCCATTGAATTTCTATCGTTCCTGACAAATTGAAACAAACTGGAAACTTTGGGATACAAACTTCGTAACTGACTCATTGAGCAACGCTCTTAAGAGTTGACATAGCGCTATCGGTAGATTGACCAAGTGATTAGTAATGATTCAGCTTAAGGTACACCTGCTTAAAGGAAGATGTCAAAAAGTTCGATGATGAAAAAGAAAAAAAACCTAAATACGATTTGAACACTCTTTCCAAAATGCACGAAGAATAGTGAGTTAAAAAAATCTTTAAAAAACTGTTACTTATAAGAGGCAAAAGTGGCGCAAAACGCCTCCCCGTTAATGTAGGGAGTGCTTGATATTTGTAACAGCCTCCTAACAGGGGCAAGAATCCATTAAATCATTTTAAGAACTCAAATCGAATCAGTCAAACATAGCTCCATCGGATTTAAGATGTTATTCTTATTATTTCAATGCTTACAAACTTGTTTAACTTTGTATTGGAAATAAATATTCAATCAGATGGAGAAGTTAGATACCGATATTGGAACTTCGTTAGGATATCTTAACTTTAATTGGCATCTTAAATAAATTAGAATGTTAGAAAGTGGCCCAATTCCAATAAGTCAACATAAAGAAAATCACTTCAACTGTTAAAGTCGATCGGCCGCGTCTCTCAGTTGGCAAACGCTAAATTTACCTCGTTTTATTAGTTAGAAAAAGGGTATATAAATAGAATTTTTATTTGAGGAAGTAAGTACTTTAGGGCTCTAACCTTTTCTAGCTAGATAATTTCAGCTTAATCTTGTCTTTTTATGAGAGCTTCAGTTATGCCTGAAATTGTGTTTTAAATAGTTACATAAAACTTGTATCAAACAAGAGAAAACAATTAAATGTAAATATTTCAGAACTGAAGTAAAGATAATTAAAACATCAAGGTAATGTATATAAAGCCAGAGATAAATGGCAGAGACAGACTAAATAATAACAATACAGTTAATGAGGATGTAGTTACTTAAGTGGACGACCGAATTAATATGTCACTTAAAACAGAACAGGAAACGAATGTTTTAACGCTAAACCTAGATTGGCACTAGTCATTAGGTAGATCGTAATCACTTTGTGCCTATTAATAAAATCGTAACGAGGTTACTCTCAATTAGTAGCTTGGTAACAGGAGAAATCAAATGGTTGAATACATTATAGGGTTAAGGATATCCAGCTGTCAGACTACAATCTTCTCAGTTCGCCGTATTGTTTATGATCCTATTATTGCCTTCTACTTTTCTAGAATATGTTGATTTTCGACACGAGAAGTAACTACTTAAAACTGTCTTGCTCAAACTCTTCGAAAAGATTAAAATCTGGTTGGATTTATTTTAAGTTATGCGGTAATTGGTATTAAATTTATAGACAGTACTTCGCTTAAATGACCGTCTCGCTTTGGTTTGACAAAATACATTTGCCATGTCTAATTATTCATTTAAATTTTCAATTAGTCTCACATAAAGCCAACTGAATTTTACAAATAATCGATCTTTAGATTTACAGCCAGTTTATTGACCTGATGGAGCGGTCCAACTGCTTCTGGCTGACAAACAGTTTACGAACTGTTAAACAATAACTTATTTGGCATTTTAATATTATTGTTTATTAAATTGGAATATATGAATTGCTAATTATTTTCGTTTAGAAATTAATCTTTTATAATGCTATCACGAAAATTTTTCTAATTTGTACTAAAAATATTGATTAAAAACTGTGAACTATTATTTACTTTTAATTGTACTTGTCTTGTACTGTGGTTTATAAAAAAAATAGTGTAGATAACGAGAGTTTAATTACCAACAGCTGCTAAAGATAGTTTTTTTAAATAACTAACGTCTATAAAGTTCTCAAATTAAAGGAAGTGATGATTTAAGAGGTCAAAAGGAGGTTGGCTTTTGCTAATTTTAGAGAATATTAGTTTTTAGCCCAGACCGTTTTAAGCTAGTTATCTTTTTAGATAACTAGGAAGCAGTGGTATTTAAGGGTCAGTCAAAGAAAATATTAAAAAATATATATGTATAAATATGATTATGTAAGTGTGGATCTCACCATAATACAGAGCAGTTATTTTTATCAACTATCTCACTGTACCTGCAACAAAATATAAATAAGATTATAAGCATTACATGCCGATAACTATAAACGGTGTGAAAGTAAAAGAAGCAGTACAAAAACATTATTGGATATATGCGATTAAATTTTCATATTGCAAAGAAATAGTGCCTAATAAATATAGTAAATTTAACTCATAACACTCTTAGATTTTCAAAGAAAAAGCTTAAATATAACGAATAAAAATGTCAAACTAATCCATTTTTACGATCCACATAAATTTAAACTTAAATATAAACATCTGTTTAGTTGGTGTTAGCCAAAGTCAACGCTTTTACTCAAGTAGGAATATTAGTTTATTCCTATAATTTGAGATTTTGTTATTCAAACTTAACGTTGTACGTAGCCAATTCTCTACTTACATGAAATAATATATCTCACTTTAAAGTACTTGGGAAGTAATTTTAAGTATAAGTTAACGCTGGAAGTGCTAGATAAATATTTCTGGATTTTACTATGATTATCGTCGTGCCCTTATAAACTAACCTCTGAGATGTATAACATTTTAAATACATTTACTGGTTAAAGGCACCGTCCACACTAAATCAATGATGGTGCTTTGAAAACCTACTAACTAGGCTGGAAGCTTACTACCAAACCTAATCTTAATTTAAAAAATAAAAAATAAGACTTGCATTACTTACAATATAGTAATAAAACTTTGATTATAAAGCACACAGCATTGCTGCAGCAGAGAAGTCGTCAAAGCTATATCTTCAAATACCTCGTCTCCGGAGCAGACGTGTTAATTGCAGACGTCTGGCGTATCTATCACGTAGTTTATGTTGCAGCTATTGTCTGTGGCTACATTCCCTTGTGTACGATTATCGGATCAATATCATCCAATTTTCTTTTTAAATTGTGTAGGTTGGTGAATTCAATCTCATATACTTATGAATCACGTCATTATGAATTTCATGATAATTATTTACATTGAACTTGAACTCAATGTGTCTACTTTTGTTTTAAGAAATCGAATACAACGTATTAGAATATAAATAATCATAAAGTGTTCGTCTTTCGGGTTGCTCAAGAAGCTGTCATGTTATTTAAGAACCACTGACTAACCATTAAACAAACAATACATTCTAAAGAGCTATGAAGTTGAGCTCTTTAGAATTCATTACTATATCATCAGCTTAATCAAAGCTGAGCACACGCCTCCACTCTCATAGAGCTTTGACCCACCAAGTTTCCCATGGACCAACGTACTAGGCCACACCCTCGATCAGTGTTCAATCACTCTCATTCTGTCTTTAAAATTTGTTAGTAGAATTGAATCAAAACACTTTAACATCGGTTTAAACTGACAGGACTTCGTGAAAGTTTGTTTTAATTGTGGTTTTCACTTTTATGTCGACTAAATAATGGTGGACCAGGTAAGTGTCGTATATCAACTGTTCATAGATAAAACACTGATTTATTAGATAAATTAATAATTCATGCTAAGGTTACAGTGTGTTATATATCCATTTTCAATTTATTCTATAACCAATACATTCAAATAAGTTCTACCTTGGATCAGCTCTTTCGAAACTACATTACAGATATGTATACTAAACACATTTTCAGAATTATCTAGAGTTACTTGAGATGTAAAAGATTAAAGGGGCTGAATATCTAAAACGAAAACATCACCATACAGAAAACTAATCTTAGTAATCCGTCAATACAATTATGAAGATGAGAGTAGGTAATTTCCCCAAGATATTCCCCGATAGTTGAACAAATTGAATCAGAATCACGAACTAAAACCACCCTGGGCTGAAATCGTGATTCGAGCGCATGCTACATCCAAAACGAAAATCGAAACACGAGGCGCGGTGCTATTGCCAGAAATTAGTGTACTTTCCAGAGCTACTCGAGCCGAATCCATTAGTGGTCCGGAAAAAACAACATTGGAAACTGCCGAAAAAGAATCCATAAACTCAATTCAAGCTCGTATTAAGAGGCGAGACTGAAGTACCTAAAATACCTGTTTTAGTGATTATAGTGCGATACAGTTTGGAATAAAATCTTTATTAGATTATGGCAAACCATCTTGTGCTCGAACTTGATAACCTGGGATAAAATACTTTTTCAATCTCTCAATATTTACATGTCTCTTTGCGAAAAAACAAACTTCAATCTGTTTGAGTAAATGGGCATGTGCTCACTGATTATGTACACAGAAAATTCACACCAGTTAACTTATCCACTACAAGTTAGCCCTCATCTGATGGTAGGTGATACAGATTAGGATGGCTGCAGGCCTGTCAGGGTCGTGGGATTTATAAGCCATACCCCTACTTGGTTTCGTATTTGGCTCGGCGGCACGTCTTTATTGATAAGGTTGTAACTAGCCACTGCCTAAGAGTCTCCCACTAGACGAGATCAGAGAAACTTTAAATGTAAACTTCCAAATTGCAATTGTTTTTCCGTTTGACGGTTATTACTCCCATTGGGGCAGACCAGACCAGACCAGAGAATTCTGCCAGGGATCAGATCCGGGCGCTCATCTTTATGCCAATGTTTACACAATGCGGTAAAACACATATTTGACTGTAACTATGAAAATGTAGAATTTGATATTGAGCAACAAACTCTGCTGAACCCAAGATTGCATACATGCATCAGATGTTGGAAATACTCGTAACTTTTCTGTAATGAGTTAGAAGAAAATCATAGAAATGCCTCCTACAATATAAATTCCTTCTTTTAATCTTCGAGGTACCGTTGTCTGTTCTTAATGAACCAACATTTCCAATATCGTTTCTACAGAACGCAGAACAAGAAAGTATTATAGGAGTTGCTGTTGTAAAAATAATAAGCAGTCATCTACGCTCGCTACTTTTACGATTATTACGAATAAGTAGATGTTATACTTACCTTCTGGTAATTTATTTCTAACCATCCATTTCTATAGTACAGGTATAGTTTATAATTCGCAATCAATGCAATATTTATAACGCTAACGAAATGTTGAACCTTTCTGGTTTTATAGTGAAGGCTGTGCCCTGGGCTGTATCCCTGGTTCAACCACGGTAATGTCAAATTGGGAATTTATAAATGTGGTCTGGTCTGGTCTTTTGCCATGCCACCAAACGTTGAAACCGATTAGGTGTATGAGTTAATTAACTCGCACCCCACTAACAGATAAACCTGCTACCGTCTTAGACCGCTTCACCATTTACCCCCATTTCCGATTTCAGTCAAGGGCTACTTTCTAGTCGAATAAATAAAAATCAATATAGTAGTAATAATAGGTCGAAATATTTTTTGTTTTTTTATCGTTCTATTATATATAATTAAATTTTGACGCATATATGAGTTATCACGAGGGTCTTACATTTCCGCTTATTATTCTCAACTCGTATTCGACAGGCTACTAGTTTTACACGCAAAGATTCTATCTGACCTCCGCAACCGGTTAAGAGTAATCAAAAGTAAGAGCAGGTTTACGGTCATTAATCTTATCATACTGGCTTTTTCATGTGACTTGGTCCACCAAGACTCGTTTTCCCTAGCATTAATTTATATTTCTAAAAATGTTTTTTTGCAAAAACACGTCAGAACGTTGCTCCGTCGCTGCGTGAAAGAGGAATGAATGAACAAACACACTTTTGCATTAATAATATTGGGATGCGGGTTTAAGCATTTTGGTTAAGTTATGCGCAGGCACGCAGAACGACGACGAAGAAACAAACGGGCAAAATAAAATGGAGTAGAGCATCCGAAAAAATCCTTTGAAGAGGTTTATACAATAAATCTTTTAATCCTCTTACACAATTTTATCGAGATTGCCCGGATGGGATCGGGCCGAAGATATAAACGTTATATATAAAGGATAGATTGGACAAACCTAAAATTACATAAGCTAAAAAAAACCTACTGTTATGAATAAAAAGCTGTTATCATCCGGCTATTTGGTGGAAGCCTCAGATGTGGTCAAGCTTTAATAGTAATTATAACTAGTATAAATTAAATTAATAACCAGCGCACAGAAAACCGTAATTATTTACTTTGTAACTGAAATGCGTAAATTTTGTCCGAGGGTTTACAGATTCTAATTATAATGTTGATTTACCTCTCACCAAGAGGAAAATAAACTATAAAGAGCTTGGATAGAAGCATTCATTACTTAGCGAAATTACGAAATACATGCTCGTAGCATGTATAACGAATCTTGAATTGTCTATAAGAGTCAAATGCTGGACTCAAGTCCTTTGCCCATTATCAACACAATGGGCAGACAAGTTGGTGCTCGTAGTAGTAGCACAGAGGACGATGTCACCCATTCATCGTTACGTTTCCTACATCGCCTCGTATGACACCCGCGGCAAGAGAGGGGGTGTATTCTGATCTACCGTTACCAAAGGGATGGTATAATTAAAATGAAACTTAATAATTAGCCATAGACCAATAAACTTGTACAGATTCATTTAGTTATTTTCTTAAATTATACGTAAAGATCCTCCGAAATACGTTATTTACGCGTTCTTCTCCGCTGACTAAATAGTTATTTCCGATAGCCTGTCTTCTGTTTGAGTAAATCTCTTTGAATCCTTCTCCTCTATTTTTCGTTGCTCAGTACGATTCTGCACGGATTTTCCAATGTCCAGCTTTTAATTAGTACTTTTATGTGCATTTACAATGTTAGGATCGATCCGGAGATTATGCGCTTCTGCTTTTTGTTTTCATCTCTTTCGAAAGATCATTTGCGATTAAAAACGTTCGTAAATTATTCTTTTAAAATCTCGTATTTATGGAAGTAATTTTAGTTTATCCTTTTTACGGTTGGCGTTTCTACATTGGATCAATAATTCGATGCTTAGAGTTTATTTATCTGTAATAAGTTCTGTTAATTTTGACCAGCATTCAGAGGATAACTAAAGTATGAATAAATTAAAGAGTAAATAATAATATTTCAGAACAAAATCTAATCGTTTAAAAAGTAATTTATATCTGCGTTGGATCAATATTTCTGTGACTTTATTAATTATTCTAAAACTTGTAATAAGTATTGTTACGAGTTATGTTAGTAATGATAGTTCTCTCGTCTTGCTTTTTTTGGTCCGTCCGTTCTTGTATCCAGTACTCACTGCGTATCGCCTTATTTTGTCTGTTAACGCGATACGAGCATTCCTGTATTTTAATTTATTAAATCTCGAAAATATGCTTTCTATTCTTGCATTAAAAAATCTTAATTCGTATTTGATGAAACAATGAGATCCAATTAAAATACCTATTTAAATTTTATCATTTAAACATCATTCAATCAAACAAACTCATTAAATAACTCATCGTTCACATTTTTACGTTCAGAAACATTATGAGCTCTTTTTTTATGTCTCACAAGAAATTTTGGGTTACCTGAGTTTTATGAGAGTTAAACGTTGCGGACTTAAGCTTTATAATCTTTATCCCTTTTGTCCAAATAAAGAGAAGGCCTTAAAAAAGTTAAATGCTTTTTTTACTTAAGAACATCGTTGTATTGATAACTCTTTAAAACTTGGCAAGGACTTTAGGAACTTAAGCCCAGGAGTATTCTAAACGCATCAATCAAAATGGCAGACGTTAGACAATGTTAGAGAGGTACCACATAAAAAATGTTATTGATGAGGACAGGTAGAACGTTTGTATATCAGAACTATATTATACAGGGTGGATACTATTATTGCCTACGTAAATAACTATTTTTAAATCTTGACATAGGTTATGGAAATGGAAAGTGCATTACCTACTTTATTCTAATTGTAAGATTTTAATCAATAAAATCATTAACATTATCAGCTTATTAACATCAGCAATATGAGCACTACACGGAACAGGCGTTTTCTGTCGCGAGGAGAGTTTTAAAGCATAACCCACCACTGATCCAATGCTTTTTTGCCTTTTAATCTGAAAGTAATGGCTCTATGAGGCTCGGAGATAGATACCACTCATTTCCTAAGTACAGGCAAATACTGAGAATTTTTAATAGGAATCCCCGTGCCAATGCCTAGCAGTTCTTTATCATCATATAACCACTAAACCTACGAAGCAGTTCTATGGATATTGTCATAAAATATTGGTAAGGTTAGAAATATTTCATACATGGCTCATATGTAATTTATCAACGTAATGCTTCTCGGGAACTTATTAACTAGGAAATTAAAAAAAATACATAAATTCCTGCGATTTTGTTATGTAATGGACAATAAATTATAGTTTTACCTCGATCTAGTAAATTTCCGGGTCCACCAATTATTTTTGGTCAGACTTGATAGCCTACTGATACGTATTGAAATTTTTTATCTGCTAAGAATAAATTAATGTAAAATTTTTACATTTACAACTTTTACCTTTTTACGAATGCGCAATTTTTAGCGATTGCTAGATTTTTACCTTTATGTCATGATTTAACGCCTGAGAAGAATCTTTGCTTAAGTCGTAATCGTTTAGTGACATACTCACCAAAAAGGTTGGTACCCTACTACTAGATTAATCTTGACCAATAAAATCTATAGGTCAACGAACTCTACAAAAATGTATGCCAAAAATACTTTTACAATGTGCCATACATACTCGAGGTTATGCAAATAAAAGAGAACATCGAATGTAAAATTCGGAAAGGGAATTCGTATGAAATGGCTACGCGACAATTCAATACACCGATTGAAATGTATGTTCAGCATTTCAGATATCTTGTTCTTCTTTCTACATATTGGTATTGAATAAGTTTTTAGCAATGCAAATATCTAAAGCTAGACAGCTTGTCTCACATTGCTAACTGACTGCAACTTCTGTTTCTTAGGATTTGTAGGAATAAAATCTGTAAACTAAACTAAATTGACATATCCTTAAAGTGAAATGAAATGACAATACTCTTTATTGTACACCTAACATAATAAAATATAAACGATAGCTCTAAAATATCAAAACCCCCAAAAAAGGCTTTAAGTGTTTAAGTCGGTAAGTTAAAAACTAAATATTCGTATCTGTTACAATAAACATTTCAACAAACCTAACCAGACAATTTAGAATCTCTTTTTTTTCGAAGTATCTACAGATTTTAAGTAACCTGATACTGGAGCAGCCTGTATACGGTCCTTTTTTACGTTTCGCCGTCCGCCCCCATGTTGTGGCACAATAAAACAACCTTATCTCCTTTACTATGTTTTCGTTTAAAAACCATTTTTCGTTGCATCATTTTTTTTTATTATACGCTACCGCACTATACGGCCCTCATGGTCGGGGATACACTTCACTGGAATATAGACTTTATTTCTTGTTTTACCAAGAAACCGAATCCTTTGCAGTTTGAATTGTTACTGAATAAAGAATGGACCTTTTGTCTTTCCCTGTTACTTCTTTTGTGTGCATATCACTGACGTGTAACCATTTACTGACATAGGATCTTAGATTTTATTCTGTCTAGATAAACAGAAAGTCTAAAAACGGACAGAAAATAAATGGGAATCTTGATAGTTTGACTGTTCCTATTTAGTTATTTAATGATTTCGATAAACAAGTTTAGATCATGAAACTGCGACAGGTTTGTATCCAATTCAAAATTTAGTTGAATTGATGATGATGATAGACCAAATCGCAAAAACAAGGAAAAAAAATCTTTACATCTGGAAGACCAATCAAAAGGGATTGGTTTTACGTATAGTTTGTTTAGAGTTGTTTAAATATCTACAGTCATCAAGATTCAAGATCCGTTTCATTAATGAAATTGTATTTAAATAATTTATAAATTCTGAATTGATTGAATCTAAATTATTAAAAATAATAATTTTAAGAAAAAAAACAAAATTTAAATTTCTTCAGTGTGAGGAGACTTGGCTTTTTTATTTTTATATGGAGACTATTAGGCGGCGTAGAAAATCAACTATGCAACTCTAGTTTCATTATTTCACTTTAATTTCCTGCATAAATTGACTAAATATAGAAGAATTTTTTGCATGCATTGCTCGCATATAGAAATTATTTATTCAGATGTTCATAAGCAAAGAGAATTCGACAGATGTTTAGTTTTGTTATTCAAGTGTAAAAATATGGTTTTAAGGCAGTCAGCTGGTCCAATTTGCAACCTGTAATTTTATTCTTTTTTGTACCTTAGCGAATGACTGAAGTGTTCCATCGGTAATCAACCACCAAAAATTTCTTGAATACCTTCATTTTAATGGCACTCACATAACTCTAGCCGCTGGATACAATTTGTTTATTATTGTTGCCACGCTTAGATGGATGGTCTGGTTTATTTTCTTGTACGACTAGTAGATTTGATTTTGAATATGCACTTTATTATCATGTACTAGCAGTTCTACGCCATACGCGGTCGCTGAACTGACCAGCTACTGGAATAATGTGAACTGGGCATTATGACCGTAGTTAGGAAGCTTATGACAATTTTGTATTTACCTTTATATTATGATTGTGAAAAGTGGTTCTCTTCAATTAGTAAGTTGAAGTGAAACACTTTTTATTTGCTTTTAAATCCCAATTTGAGTTTCTTTTAATTAAAATTGTTTAAGGTGTGAGTTTCTAGTCAAAATTAGTAAATAGTTTATAAATATTTGATAGTAATATAATATGTATATGTATAATATGTATGTAGTATATAGATATTTATGTTATATATTTTATTTGTATTTATATATAATATATTTATATATATATTATAGTTATATTTATATATATATATATATATATATATATATTTATATATATATTTTATTTATATTTCTATATTTGTATAATTTTTAAATCTTATTTATTGCACCACCTACCTCTTTTCTACGTTTTTTTCCTTTTACGCCGTTGGTTGCCTGGAAGAAATCGCTATGTAGCGATAAGGCCACCAAATTGTACTCTCTTGATTGTATTTATATCTTTGTAACTACTTTTTGTTTCTTTGGTGTACAATAAAAGTGTATTCATTCATTCATTCATGT
Organism: Pararge aegeria; assembly: GCF_905163445.1. Classification (NCBI taxonomy): domain Eukaryota; kingdom Metazoa; phylum Arthropoda; class Insecta; order Lepidoptera; family Nymphalidae; genus Pararge; species Pararge aegeria. Next base: position 1,435,466 of record NC_053200.1, on the reverse strand, counting down.
TTCTGTAACTATAATATGCTGAATATTAGAGTCAATAGTGCATAAACTTGGCATATGGTTAATCTCATACCTAAGCTAAAAAATAATAGTATATTAAGAATTGTATTTTATAATAGTACGTACATAATATAGAAAAACACCGATTCAGCTTCACCAAATAAAATTATTAATTTAGTTATTAATTGTTTTATCTCCAGAAAATCTTAGTGTAATGCTTTAATAACACTTTCACAATATTTCTTAGTACTCATATAATATTTTCTTTGAGCCAAACAAGTATTAATTTCATTATCTTCATCTCAAAGCAGCTGATTATTTTCTCTTTTATCATTATTCTCCGTTAACTTTTATCAGGACGACTCTGAAAGCGGTCTTGGTTTTAAAACTTGTTTAATTTGATGTCGACATGATAGCAAAAGAGCGAGTGGTAAATTTGGTATAAGATAAGTTCATCCTTGGGATTGTCAGGTAATTTATTTTCCGAAAATGAATTAAATAAATTAAAATTTGTAGTAAACACAGCTGCTTTGAATTGTAACAACTGATATAAAAATATCAATATATTAATTATAAAAAATAATCAAAGACATATCATACAATCAATTAAATTTTTACCAAACAGTCACTGAATAAAATATTAAATAATAATTGATGAAGGCACATAGATGTCTGAAGACTAGAATTATTTGGAAAACTTATGAAAGACCAAAGTGGACGAATTGCAATAAGTTAATAATGAGCTTCCAATCAAACATAACTTATTTTATAGCAGGAAAAACATACAATATTAGCATTAAATTACCCATTAAATCTGTCAATCTATAGTCTGACAATTTTCGGCAGTTGAAAAACGTCTGCCTCTGTACTAGAATTTAACCTGTATTATAGATTATAGAATTCTCCTACACAATACGAGTTAATAGAAATAAGTTTATGACAACAATGTTCTATTTTTTTAAGATTGTTCGATAACAATACAAAATTTTATTGTAAAATTAGAAGTCGACTAAAGTGTGTACGTGCATATGTTGGTGTGTTGTTGAATGTGCATGGGTATTGATTCGAAGTTGACTCAAGTGTTCATTCATCACCATTTTGAACTTAAATCACACAAAGTAAATCTATAAAAATTGTTGCCACTAGCTCCCTTACTATGAAGTGGGGGCACGAAAGAAAATATTGTTTGAACAAACATTTGTGTTCAGCCTTAGAGCCTTGCAAGCTTATCTCCGTGCAAATACTACTTAGTGGCGAAACCGGTTGGCGCAAGAGTTTGAGCAAAAGCGGCAAATGATATATCTCGTGATAAATGTACTAACTTTATTATGATAACCCAGTAAGGAAATGCTATTATTGTATTTCAAAACTCGGCTTTATAAAGTTCGTTTGCCAAAGCAAATGAAACTTGTTACGGACTTGGGATATTATAAATTATACTTACTAATGTTTTATCGTGAAACTTCTCTAAATTTGATACAAGGGATAAAGTTTACTTATTATGCCTATTTATTTCGTTCATCATTACTTTCATCACCTACATTTAATTATGTGTCATCATCATCAGTCTTTAAAGTATTACAGGACTTGGTTCTCACCATGCTGTTCCCGTACAGGTTGGCGTGATTAAGTAATTTGACGACCGATTGGCGCAGTGAGCAGTCATCCTGCTTTCTGAGTATAAGGCTGTGGGTTCGAGCGCCACAAATGGAATACGTTAATGAGCATTAAATGTCTTTCAGCGACTGGGTGTTAGTTTGTATCATATAAGTATTTATGTATATTATTAATAAAAATATTCATTAATCATCTTAGTACCCATAACATAAGCTACACCTAATTCGGGGCTAGGTGGCGATATGTGTTTGGCATAGTATATATATTTAATTATTTATTAATAAAAAATGGTAGTAAAATAATTAACTCAGAGTATTATTCAGTGCACGAATGTAAAATATTACCTAACTTGGTACCGGTGGCAACGACGAGATGTGACAATTAAGCCTTAATGCCATTTAAGCAAATCACATAGCCTAACAATCCGCATCCGATTCTTCTTCATATTATGTCCTACATCCTACTTCTTACCAAGTTTTTTTTAAGTATTAACCTCATATAGCTTTCGAATTAATGATGTTTTCCCATTCATGGCGTGCAAAATTTATATTGTATTATATAATTATTGTATTATATCCTAATAATATTGCAGTATATAATTGCAACAATATACCTACTATCCGCACATGAACCAAGATATTTTAATGACACGAATTTAGCAAAAACTCGCTTGGAACTTAGAATCCTTCTACAAAGCCTACAAATTAACTACGTGTATTTAGACGTACATTCTTATAATTTACCAAGTTTTCTAATTGGGCAGGAAAAATGTACCAATTTCGTAACAAGAATACCCGCGGCTCAGGGTCGGAATCAGCCCCGGCTTATTTCCAGAAACTTCTTAATCTTTCCCCCAGTAGCGATACAAGGTATTTTACTTACGTTCAGATAAGTCGGGCTAAATGGAAATGTGCCCGTTGAATTAGAAATAAGTTTCATTATTATTTAAGATTCAAATAATAAAAACAACATTGGCTTTAATAAAGTAACGGCTAAACGAAATTAAATTATTCACATATACGACGAATTTGTTATATGCAAGAAAATAAAGGTTCAGCAAAGAGATCTGAGTAGTATAATGAAAACTATTACATATATAACAGCATCAATTCTAGATCTGTCTTAAGTATTTCAAAACAAATCAGTTAATTACATCCGTACAATCGGTAAAATGTAGCAACAATGCATGTCTGTACTTATCAACTAGAACGTGAAATAACCGTGCCTGAGTTCAATATTATAATGAAGTCGATTATCATAATGATAGAGAAAATAGCCGTCCTATCATCTAAATAGTAGAACAAGAATCAATAGTCTACGGAACACTAAAAGCGGAGCAGGTGATTACACTTGAAAATCCACTCGCACAAACAATCTGCAACATTGTAGTATCAACGCATGTAACCATGTACCTAGCAGTTAGAACGTAGAACATGATAGCAAACTACGCTTCAGCACGACGCCGAGTATTTCATACCGAAAAACTTGCACGTGATCAACATTTCTTTGAGATTAATGGCTTGCGTCATCCAATTCTGTACACGTAGCTGCTACTGATAATAAACTTGTAATTATGCATGTTTATTGCACACTAGCTCTTGCCAGCGACTTGGCATTTTATAGTAACACAATTCTTGGCATTTTATAGGAAAACATGCTGGGTATTCTGTCTCAGTTGACTCTGGAGGATTAGTTTTGATTCTAGAAGATACTTGTTGTTTCAATCACATATCATCTTCATATTTGATAATATTATAGTCTTTGGTGAGGAGTTTAAAAAAAATGTTTATTTATTTTTGAATTTCCTTTCGCTTATTAGATGTGGTGTACTGCCAAAGACGTCATAAAAAACTTTACTTAGTTAAGTTAAGATCACAACAGAATTAGTAGCCATTAGTAGTTTTATAGTTCCTGTTGCGTAAATTAATTGTCCCTTTATACGGCTTGAAGCGATATTATCAGCTGACAAGGAGACGGGAGTAATGACATTTCCAATAAAATTTATCGCTCGTTGCAATTTAACATCAACCGACAGGCCTTTGCTCTCCTGTGGGACAGTAAAGGGCTATTACTTGGGAGATAAAACAACAACGTATTGACGGAGATAAGCTAACTATAGACACGACCACACAGAAATTTGCTAGTGTGATCACCTATAAGCAACATCCAGCGAATGATAAATGTGTATTATAGGTAAAAGCATTCCCGTGTTTTCTGCTTGATTGTGTAATTAAATATTAGACTCCTGCAAAAATGATGACTTACTAAAACCCAGTTTAGTTTAGACAAAACAGATTAAATTGGTCGGGTTAGATCACATGATGGTCAAATTTATAAGACAATTGTCATTATTGTAAATACAAGCATAGTTTCAGTCAAATTAATGTTTATTGACATGAAATTTTCATTTATAATATATTAAATTCTAGTATTAAAAGCGTGGTATATACTAAAAAAAATATTTCAATAATTAAAAAGGGGGTAACTCTTACTCATTAAATTTATAATTATATTTTAACATGAAAAGTGATTAGAGACAAAGAAGTAGAGAAAAAAGATTTGTCAAATGTTACTCGATTTGTCAATTTTATATATCTTCATAGCTCAAATACTAGAATCTAATTAGATATAGACATAAATTTATAATATAAACACACAGAAAAGTACGTAAAAATGCAAATTATAATAAACATGAAAATGAATGAAATGCAACAGCGATTTATAACGAAACAAAACATTAACGTTGAACCAGACACAAAGTCAAGAGCGTATCAATTGTTTTGTCACAGAATTACTTTGTAATCTGGTGCAAACAATAATTACTGTACATACGACCACACGCTAAATAGTGACATATCGTATTACAGTGGTACGGTTAAGTATATAATATCTGACATGCGCGGCGCGAGATACGAACGGGTTGGTTCAAGCTAAACTTCGATTGGCGGGTTCAATTTACGTGAATAATTGAATTAATTAACAACGCTGTTTAGAAGCGGTTGCGGCTTAAAATTCACAATGTTTATTGTGGTATGAAAAATTTAATGCAATATCTAAATTTACTACCGTTTTTACTTTAATCATCAAATAAATATGCAATTTCTTCATTAGTGTAACTATTTAAGATACTTCATTTGGTGCAGCAAAAGTTCATCAAGAAAACACTGAAATTGTAGACTCATTTTGCATGTTTATAATCTGACGGTTTTAGATCTTATTTTCTTTCATTCTCCAACCTAAATTTTTAAATTGCAAATTTCTTCATTTGAAAAATCTATTATTTATATGATTGTCTTATTTCAAACATCTAGGGCTCCATCTGGGTGGTCTCTATGCTCCGATCTTTATAATATTTTATGTCATTAGATAAAAGTTTTACAGTTGCACAGTTTATCCGCCAACCGTTAGTCTATCTATCCATGGCCCCATAAGCGCAAGCGCACGTATATCGCACACGTGGTTTGTTTATTAATAAACCGGCGCAGGAGAGCGCGTGTAATGATGTAACGTGGCGATACGATTGTTATGATGGATTTTGTACTGCAGTTTATAGAGTTGCGGTATGCAGCATACTGCAATCGTGGTAATAGATTTTGTCTCAGGGGTTATCATTTTTGTACAATGCGTACTAATAGATATCAGAGTCTATGCTCTACATTTATCCTTATGCTATAAAACCGAGAGTAAGATTGTATATTTTTGAAAACATTGATTTATCACTTTATTTATTTGTTTGGAAAATATTTGAGCCTAATTCTCATTGAAAGTTATATACCATTTTACATCACGCTACTCTCCTAAAATGTTTTTTATTTATTTCATGACGTTTAAGTGAAAACACATTTAAGTTTATAAACCTGTCAGATAAGCAAGTATATTTTAATAAAGTATTTGCTGAAGCAATAAATGTGAACTTAATATTTAGCGACCAACTCTATTGAGGTGCATACCAACAACTTTCAATCATCATGCATAATTATGTATGTAAGTCTGTTTGTGTTGTTCTAGTAAATAATGATTCTATTTTATTCTAGCCTAATTGGTAATTCCATTGGATAAAAGTTACTTGTGTATTAAATTTAATAAAAAAATTGCGTAATTCAATAACTAATACTACACCTTGTGAGGTGACTAAACATCTCTTTTCACATATTGGATAGAAGCAGGCGTTACTTTGCGGAAATCCATATTATATTATGCCAATTAAGCTTAACTTGCTATACTTCGCGAACAGTAGGAGTTTCACTCTCACAGGAGCTTCACAGGAGCATCACTTTACAATGACAACAATTATTAAAATAAGCTTAATTTTCATAATAATATCTTTTTACATTGACCAATTTTTATATTGTTGAAATAAATATGAACAATATTACTGTCTGAAAAAGTACGACAGCTTGTGAATTTACTAAAGTTTACACTGCAAGTACGTTAAAAAAGCACAGCTACGAAACATTAACTTTTGATTTCCGAGCTGAACATAATAAATTCAAGTTTTGGCACGCTCCGCCGAGTCTTATCGACGAATGTTACTATTCTTCTCTAACGTATCGTCCAATTCTTTAACTTGTATAGACATGCCAACTCTTAACTAAAGTCGGCACTCCGATGTAACTGTAAGTAAATATTGTTGACCCGACTCAGTTTGTAACATATTTACCTACGGCTAAGTCGCAGCAATGTTTTTTGTTATTGTGTTTGGGCAAATCAGTAAAACCAAAAAATGTTAGTTATACAAAATCTTCACACAGGGAAAGCTTATTCCTATAACAGATATCACTGTCAGACTCCCTCGAAACTTACATACAGAATAGTAAAACGAACTTTCCTGTCTATGACTTTTGATGACTATTAAACGATATGAATCGACCGAGAGATTACACTTATTTACTTGTAGTAGCACGATTATGTGCTGCCGTCTGACACAATTTAGAACAACAATTTAAAAATTATATTCTTTGCTCTAATGTAGGTAACGTTTGCCCCCATGGCCATCGTGAGCTGCTATTTCGTGCAAATGAGGGGGGATCCATACATGCCTTACATACAGAATCATACATTCTATAAAACTGTTAATGAAGGTAAAGTCAAAATCGGTTAAGTGTAGGAAACATTCACATTCAATACCTATATCTGATAGTTTAAGTAATTTGGAACATTAGGTTTTAATATTAGTTATTTATTTACTATTTATCTTAGACGTAAAATTCAACTTGTTGGAACATCTGTACATGGTTTAACGAACCATCCAATTCTTTACGGAGATACCAAGAATCACCCGGTGACTAGACGGAGGATTTCAGAAGACCATTTTAAGGTTCCACGACTCTGACTGCTGTTTAATGAGGCAAAAGTAACGGTAATCGGTGATATTTGAACCGTCGCAATTTTCTATGAGATCAGGAAAGGGGTCATGACAAAAGATAATGCGGTGAACGTGAATGTTCCTACATTTATCTCTTTTCACTGATGACTTACTGCAACTTTTGTAAGGATATCTGCTGATTTCAGACTTTTTATTTTTCATCATCTCTGACTTTGCAGACTAAAAATCACTAAGTGAAAAATCAATTATACAATTTACTTTTAGAAACCAAAAGAATAGGATTGTATTATGGAAAGGAAATGTGTTCAGATGCAACCAATCAATTTAAATAAAATAAAGAAATCCTTTCCGTTCGTTTTCCAGAAAAAACCAATAAAAACTCATTTGCCGTGGACTGCAAAAGTTACATTGAAAAGCAAAGTTAGCCAACTTAACTGTACTGAAAAGAACCAGCAAGAAAACTTGGCGGTCGCTCTTTGCCATATCACTTACCAAGTTAACGCTCGGTTGCGATCTCTCCTGATGTTAAGGACGCTCTAGTCAAAAATATGGCATTTTATCTAGCCCATGCCCTATGTTTGCAATTTGTGTCGTATTGGAGCATCGCTCAATGGAATTTGCAAAAACTTTACAACTCAGAGAATTTAGTGACAAGCGTAGTTTCCGGTTAGGACGTGTTAATTAAACAGCTTGACAACAGAATATTTAGTTTTGATTGCCTATCACGAAGCAAAACTTAGTTAATCCCCGGTGTTTTAAAGATTGGAGACCCTTTCGCGCTAGTTGTTAACGATACGTACTTCTGTCACTTATCGGTTGTTGTGATTACCGATGATATTAACTAATGTAAACAGCATGAGTCAACCTAACGCGTTCTGGAATTATTGTCCCTAGCCGTTTGTGCCTGCGGGTGATTCAATGCTAATTTATGAAAAATAGCGTCCCCAGTTATTTGGGCCAGTAGGTCACTGCGTCGGAAATTATGTATCAATTGTAAATTATTTACATAACACCTATTTATTGTTTCATTGACACGTTTGAATAACTTTTGTCGACCTCTGTGGCGCAGCGAAGTGGCCTAATAGGTGGACGGTTCTAGCTGGGGCTTATTTGGGAATTTATGCTTTCTATTATTAGCTTTGTTCTATTTATTCGCTCCAGTATTGTCTGGTTTAACTTTTCTCTCTCTGGCTACTAAGTTTCTAATAATTTCCTTGGATCCACTAATAACGTTTTGAGCATCGGCAAATAAATCTAACTCTAACACGTTACAAGCGTTTCCTCGTTCGTTATCACTCACCGAAAATATTTGAAATACTGTTTGAAGGATCCATATAACAGGCTATTCATAAAGTTTAAAGACAAACTTTTTATAAAATAGTCTACTGTTGTTAAATAGCACAGTTTGAGTGAGTTCCGTAAACAGCAATTTACAACAATGTGTTAATTGCAATGAAATAATCACTTGCTCGCAATATCTGTACTGGCCTATGACAAACACGTTATCGTAAATATATTTTGGACGTTGTCGATAGACTTGTTGGCGTCAGTACGTCTGTCAGTTGTCCTAGCACGGTTCTGATCCGTAGCCAACTCGCTAAACTGTAAACACAAACATTAAGATTATCTGCACTAATAGCAGCAATCCATCAAACGTCCGTCTTCGCTTTAAATCTAATTGCCCCTAAACCTGATTTAAAGTAAGCACTCCCAAATCCCTACAAGTCTTTTGACCTCGTAAAAGAAGAGTGTTTTTGTTATCTTATTTCGAAAATAGACTGTTCGCTTTATAGTCCAGTGGCTAAGAGATTACTTCGAATAAATTACTTCATCATAAAGGTTCAAATGTAATTTATTCGATTAAAAATATTAATTCTAGCATTGCAAATGTGCAAACGATAAATGCTTACATCTTACTACATTGTTTTTGTATGGACACTAGATACAGAGGCAATAAAATAGTACTACGAGAAAACAAATCGATACATATGGGAGCAAAGTTCTTGTATTGTCATCCCTGCTTATTTCTCTCAGTTAGAGGGAAAGGCGAACCTAATCAACCAGATTCAAGATAGGATAGAATTGAATAAAGATCCTTACTAAAGAAAGACTTGACTTTAAAAACTCTGCATGATTGGCCTCGTAAATACATCCGACTATAAAGTAAACCATAAATAGTAAAATAGTATTTTGTTTTTATGCCTAATATTTGGAAGTCATGCTGACAGTGGCGTGCACTTCATATATGTACAAATGCAATGCCTACCCTAAAATTTTCATACAACTTGTGTGGAAGGAGAATTTTTCTATTTAATCGATCTTCTTGCTTTATTCATGCCGAAGCTGCCGCAAAATGTTATGTTTTCCAACCGACTTAAAAAACGAGGAGGTTTTCAATTCGACTGAATGTTTTTTTTTTGTGTATATTTGTTACTCGATTACTTACGCCAATTATAAACCGATGTTGATGTTTATTTTTTGTTTGGTGCGTTTATGGGGTCCCATTTTAATTTGGTGAAGATTTGTTGGAGGAAGCTTAATAATTTTGTTTTGACAAAAACAAATAAGAACCGACTTCGTGAAACACATATAAATTCAGAAATAAATATTTTCTACAACATTTTTAAGTCAGTGCCAAGTAAAATGTAGAAAATTACTAGGTACTTTCCTTGGTACTATTAAAAAGGAATCCATATCTATCTAGATATACTTAGTAATTATAAATTTTACTTGGCACCGAAAAATGTTGTAGACAATATTTATTCCTCGCTTTTTAGTTGTTTAACAAAAACGGTTTTTTTTGTCTATTTTTTTTTGTATGGCGTCGGTTTATAACTTAGCCATATATTTCTAAATAATTCTTTCTTGTCGTGTGTTTCTTTTATCCTAGTACATAAGTTCGTCTCATTTGGCTTTGACTTTCGACTTTGTTTCATGCCAATACCGTTGTGTAGTTTAAGATATATTCATATTCATTTATTTCAAGCAGGCTTAATATTAGCACTTTAGAAACGTCAAGTCTGTTTGTAGTGACTCTACCACCGGTTCGGAAGGCAGATTCTACCAAGAAGAAGCCGGTAAGAAACTCAGCAGTTGCTCTTCTCCAACATCAACAAATTACATTTTTTCTATCTTGTGAGAGATGAAAGCGGAGCCGGATGCTTCCAAGCAACCTTGTCATTATATCATACTGCATATAAAACCGTAACCAAACCGCGCATTCTGACGAGGATCCATAGAAAGTTCTCAAAGCGTGCAAGCTACAGAAATAGACCTAGTATCCGACACGTGTACACGGTGTATTCTACGCCACTTACTACGCACTTTGCTATTGCGTCGTTCCGATAGAGAGCTATCGTACCACCGGTGACAGACTCATCATTATGTCGTTACCGGAGTTTTATTATTACTAACTGAGAGACGGCCGGATAAGCGCAGTGGGCGATCCTGCTTTCTAGGTCCGTGGCTTCGATTCCCACAACTGGAAAAGTGTGTGTGTGTGATGAACATAAATGTTTTTCAGTATCTGGGTGTTTATATATCTAGTAAATGAAAACCGAAATAATACTTCATAGGCCTTAGACCGTGAAACCGAAAACCTAAAACTTTTGAGTAAATAACTCACATAGTTTTACTGAACGAAATCAGATACAGCACTAACAACGGTAGCGTGGTAACTAGCCACAGCAGAAGCCTCCCGCCAGACCAGAGACGAAATTTAGAAATTATAAAATCCCAAATTTCTCCTGTTGGGAATCAATCTCGGGACCTCCCACTTGATTCCACAGCGCTCACCGCTGCGCCAAGGGGCTGTCACTTAATAACAAGTTGCATCCAACGTTATCTAGCTGAGTGAAATTTGACACTGTTATGTTACTTGCTTAGCTATTCATTCCCTCCTATCATATCTCATAGGAAAGATGGTTTTTGAACATAGACCCACCACGCTGCTCTAACACGGGTTTATGGGCATCTATCACAATTCAAGGTAATTGGAAACAATCTATTTTTTAGGTTGTTTTTTTTCTTCATCAACCCTTTCTCTCGAGTGAATTCCCTCGCGTAAACGATGGCTGTGTTCAAAAACAAAGTGGTCGAGCTCTTAATAAAACTAAATTATAATTAATTATTGGACGTTAATTACGACTATCTATAATAGTAAAACAAATGAATTCCTTTTAGGGTTTTTACGTGCAAGCGTCCCTAATGTTAGGGATTACCGCTGCCCATGTTTTTTACCCCACCAATCCGCACTGGGCCAGCGTGGTGGACTACGGCCTTAACCTCTTCTCATTGTGGGACGAGACTCGTGCTCTATAGTGGGCCGGTAGTGGGTTAATATGATAATGATTTTTACTTACTGGCCATTGACTATTTCTGTTATATGCAGAGTATCAAGGAGTTTTTACCTGTAAAAAAAATGGATAAAATAAATAAGTATGCATTACATTTAAAAACAAACACAATATTCGAAACAAACAGTATAAATGTCATAGGATTGTAATTCGTTCTATCTTCGTGTAAATCTCAGTAATCTTTTAAGTTTAAAACTACTGCACCTATTTTTATGATAATCTTAGCATCGCATAGATTTAGGATACCTAGTTGATGAAGATGGTTTAGTTGTTAGCATGACTACGAATAAAAAAGTCTTGGTATCGATTTTCAGGTCAGGTAAATAATAAATGAAGCTATGCTAGCCCAGTGGGTAGGACTAGGGACTTTCGGGAGGGCGAGTTCGAATCCTAGCACGCACATCTAACTTTTCTAAGTTATTTACGTTTTAAGCAATTAAAATATCGTTTGTTTCAACGGTGAAGGAAAACATCGTGAGGAAACCTGCATACCTGAGAGTTCTCCAAAATGTTCTCAAAGCCGTGTGAAGTCCACCAATCCGCACTGGGCCAGCGTGGTGGACTACGATCTGTAGTGGGCCGGTAATGGGTTGATATGATGATATGATGATGATATATGGTTAAGCACGTTAAGCCGACGGACTCGGTTAGTACTAAAATGTGATAATAATTAAAAAAGCGTTACTATGTCCAGCATTGGGACATCAATAGGTACCCTGATGATGATGGTACCTAACTAAGACCTTATTAAAACTGTTAACACGTTACCAATATCTACATAACTAAGATGCACGTGAATCTAGACCCAGTCGAGTGGACATGCCGAACACGCGTAAAACTGCTATTATTACGTGCACGCGGTAATCTAATTTCGACTAATGACAGTTAAGCCGATTGCGTCAAATAATACAAGTGTATTAGTGATTCAATACGGACGAAACGAATAATTTAGACGGCCGATCGGCGCAGTTTGCAGCTACCCTGCTTCCTGAGTTCAAGGCCGTGGGTTCGATTCCCACTACTGGAAAATGTTTGTGTGGTGAGCATGAATGTTTTTCAGTGTGTTTATGTGTATATTTTAAGTATTTATGTATATTGTTCATAAAAATATTCATCAGTCATCTTAGTACCTATAACACAAGCTACGCTTGCTTTGGGGCTAGATGGAAATGTATCGTAGTATATGTTTATCGTAGTATATTTATTTAATGTTGTCTGTGACAATTTATTATGTATTGATTCATTATTTTATTTTTTATTTTATTTCATTTTTCTTTAATTGGAAAACCAACAGTTGCAATTACTTAATAGTAAAAAAATTGGTTGAATTAAAACTAATAACAGGTTTCCACAGATAACTTATATACAAACAAGGGTACCTGGTAGAACCCAGCAAAAATGCAGCAAACTATACCTACAAATTTAGTTTACCTAACATGCAACAGTTTGTCTTATAGGTTGCGACATACCACTATTTGTAACCATAAAATAAATTAATTTCGGGGTCGTTTTAAACAGAATTAGGTAGGCAAGATACACGGATGTATTAATAGAAGTAAATAGTTATGACGGTAGATTAGAATACAATCATCACAACCCCTCCTCGTTTATGTGTGTTTCGTACGAGGCGACTAACGGAACATATCGGAGAACTGGCAGCAGCGTCTCTGCTTCTTCTACCATCTGCGATTACCAACCTGTGGGCCCAGAATGGGGGTCATGGGCCAATCCTTCCTTTGGTAGAGACCTTTCGTCCAACAGTGGACTTCTGTAGGCAATTGATGAATGTAAAGAGGTGAGAGAGTGCTATACTTATATTATAAATGGGAAAGTGTATCTGTTTGTTTGTTTCCTATGTTTGGCGCAACAACGGCACTGATCTGATTGGAAAGCGGCACAGAGACAGCTTACATCTTAAAGATGGGCATAAGACAAAAGATGGACATAACCAAGCCAATGTTCCTCAAGGATTAAAATTTTTGAATACGGTCAAAACTCTGGCTCTTTTAAGAAATAGCTAAAAGTTATAATAATCTAATTAGCCTTGGTTTTGCTTTTATGTTTCCATATTAATATCGTAGTAATTTATTAAAAACTAGCATGCTAATTAATGCGAAATGAACGTAATGTTATATAAGAAAGAGTGCGACTCATAACACAAGCGATTACCTCTACTCAGAAGCGGCTAGTTGCTAGCAGCTGATATAAATATATAATGACATCATAGACAAGCAACAGTCATACCGCTAGCTCAGAGTGAAAAAATTATAGACAGCATGCAAAAAAACAAATCGGCGAAATAATAATTCGAAATTTAAATATTCTATTATAATAGTATGTATATTTTTGTAATTTATGTTTATTATGTAAGTATTACCTTGTGTACGCCCTGACCCTTCTTCATAACTTCATGTACTCAATTTGATTTCGTAGGTTGCCTGGTAGAGATCGCTTTTAAGCGATAAGGCCGCCTATTGTACCTTTTCTCCTTTTTTTTTTTTCTTATGCTTGTTTTTTTTATTTGGTGTACAATTAAGTGTATTTCATTCATTAATTCATCATGAAACTTTGTATTTAATTTTCACATTAAATCTCGGTAAACTAGAAAACGTATGAGGACGTAGAAATCTAAGTGATTGTGCCATTTTGTTATATTTTTGTAGAAATGAGAAGCCGAAATATATATTACATGATAAAATACTGATTTTTGCAATTTACATTGCCTTCTGTGATTTTATTTGTAGGACGTTAAAGTTTGATAGCACCTTATAAATTGTACAGATTAACTTAATACTACATTTAAATTAGTTAACTTAATAAGTTACAGTAGAGGCATTTTGACCTTGACCTCTATGCCACTTAGGTGTTAACTTCGCATGAAAACCATTTATTGAAAGAAATTATTAACTTTTTAAACAAGAGGTTTAAAACAGTTTAATTTACCAATGAAGTTTAATTAAGTGGTCAAGAGAGAGATATTGGAAATACAATTCCAAAGTACCCGTAGTAGGTCAACTCAATATAATAGAGTTCAAAACAATCATGCATCACCACTTACCATCGAGTGTGATTGCAGTTAAACGCTCGTCTATAAACATATTAAAAAAAGTATGTTTTATTTTCGTTTAGATATTTTCTAATGGCGAATACTCCGTCTATATTCGTTAAGTCTGTGCTGGCTGTGAGAAAAAAAAAGTACGCCCAGCAAATACAACAGTAATTTTCCGTGTATTGCTCGGTTAATGCTAGACCGACGCACTATGTATTTGCCCTAACGGAGCTCAGTGTGGTAATGTTGCATCTCCGAAGCGCATGGGAACGCGGTAACTAGCACCACAGTTTAACTAGTATACAGATAGGGCCGTACCTTTGATCTTAAAAACTACCTGCAACACTATAATTTTTTTTTATGTGTTTGGATGTGAACATCTATAGGCGGAGGGTGAACCTGATTTTTGGCGTGGCGACACAGACCGTGGCCACACATCGCCATATGAGCCTATTTATTCGTGGCCCACAGCGTAATTGACATCTTGGAGATTTCTCTTAAAAAGTTCAAAGTTTGTATTAAAAGTAAGCTTATAGAAAAGTCCTATTATAGTATAAACGACTACGTAATCGATAAAAAAGCTTGGGTGTAAATTGTTGCTCTAACCAGGTTGCTCTTCTAATAATTTAAAATGACATTGTGAGATGGTGATAACAAAAAAAAAACACCCGGCTTTGGTTGTTGTGGGCTTCTTCTTAGACCAGGACGCGTTTGGAACCCTCGTAGATTTAGTTTTAAGTTTACGAATGTGGTTATCGCTGTCATCTCACTACCGTGTTATTCTTATGTACGCATCAAAAGTGCCACCTAAGGGCCTACTTGAATAAAGATATTTTTGACTTTGACTATATTTTATTGCTCATTTATATGGTAACTAAATTATGTGCGCAGATACTGTTTATAATATGCTTGCCAGTTTAAAACTCACCATTGAGTTTAGTTACAAAAATGACTTTCTTAAATCAATGGATTAAATAAAACGATCATCATTTTGATCATCAAAATAAATAGCTTAAAAAAACAGCAAAATCGATTTTAATTTAAAGGAGACATGAAGTAACATAATAAACATTTGCAAGTCGTTTAAAAAGCACTTAAAGTATGATATAAAATATTTCATGAGAACTACATATAGTGAGATAATGACAACTTAGTTCTCACCTTTAAAATTCAGCACTTAATTAAAAGCCTTTCCTCGCGAATGTAATAGACATGATTGTACACACGTCCGTAATGATGAACCATCAATCATTACGCGTATACTCTTTTGTGTAGTGGTGTCGTTAGTATAATTGCATTGCACTTGCATTTCCCCTCTCGGCCTTTATGGGCAACTTTTTCTGTGCTTGTATTCTATGTAAACCATAATATACTCTAAGGTCTGAAGAATATTAAAGACTGCCTCAGTTTCTGGGCAAACGATGAGTTTTATAGTCCTAAAGTAATAAATCCAAACATTTCAAAATACGTGACATTTCACGAACCCTTTATTGTTAAAGAAGCGTATATTATACTATTTTAAATTTGGAACTAGCTACTATTAAAACTTTAGAAGACGCGACGGGGACGTTTTCATATAATATCGACAAAAGCCGCGTAGTAAAAACGTTTTAACGTTTGATGATTCAATTTTCTTAAAAAAAATCTTCTGTACTCAAATACCTTAAAAACATCTTTAGACAATCAAATAAAAGCAACTTATCTTTTTAGACATGAATTAAACATATTTGAGTCTGTTTCATAAGTTCTTCATATTTCAGAAAATTTTCCGTACCAGCCATATAAGTGTGAGAAGTCAGTGGAGAGGTAGATCAATAATATTTTTAATTAGTTTAATATTGATTAAGTAATAGTTATGTTTTTCCTTTTTGTTGTGTTCTTTTTTATTAATAATTAGGTAATTGGCTTCTGGCCATTCTAATTAGTTAATAAGCGACGGCCTTTCAACTCACAGAAGAACAGGGTAGAGGATGAGGTTTTATATTTCTCTATTTCATGAGAAGTTCTTGCGCAGCATTTGGACATTATAAGCTAGGGATGATATTTTGACCAACACTTGCAAATATTTTGTTGGAAATTACTGCGATAGTAGGTTATATTCGACGGCCGACTGGCGCAGTGGGCAGCGACCCTGCCTTCTGAGTACAAGGCCGTGGGTTCGATTCCCACAGCTGGAAAATGTTTGTGTGATGAACATTAATGTTTTTCAGTGTCTGGGTGTTTATCAGTATATTATAACTATTTACGTTTATTATATTCATAAAGATATCCATCAGCTATCTTAGTACCCATAACACAAGCTATGCTTACTTTGAGGCTAGATGGCGATGTATGTATTGTCGTAGTATATTTATTTATAAATTATATGTATTGTAGTACTCATAGTAGTAGAGCTATTTGTGAGCTCGTCCGAAGAAGTACTACCACTATAACTGCCGCAAAGCAGGATTGTTCCAATATTGTGTTCCGTTCTAAAGGACGTGGCTGCCGGTGTGATTGCAGGCGCATATGGCTTAATACATACGCCTCAGGTTAAAGGACACAAGGCGGTACGATGCAGGATGTGTTCCTCGCATGCGCTGCCTATTTGTGCCCTGTATTTAGGCGATGATGAGCCATCAAGTAAGCCATCTGCTTCGCCTGTCAATTACTAACTATACTAACAATATACAACTTTTTTTTTAGATTGGACAGGCCGTAACCAGTGTAACGAAGAGAAATGACATTCTCATGTTACACAGTAAGGCTTTTACCCTGATGTGTTTATAATTATGCGTATGTTTGTGTTTCGTCTTTCGTGACAAAGCTGTGATCACTGTAATCACGCGGTTTAGCGATCATACAGTTGAGAAACGTAACTTTACCTAGCACCTTAAATTCTTAAACATTGAAAGCGTTTAACACCGCACTACCTAATATATAATTGAAAATGCATATGATCTTGTTTTACTAACACTTGGACAAAATTATACATTTAATAATAATTTATAGAAATGTAGATATATAACTTTATTAAATACATAAAATTAAATGCAAAATGTGTGACATTATTTGAAAAAACTTGTAATGATATTATGTTGGGATTGACATAGGGATATCCATTATATTTCATTAGTTTTCATTATCGACTAGTTCTACTAAAGCAAGATGAATTAAGCTACTAATACCATACGTGTTCATGATAATAATTTATAAAAATGTAGATAAAACTTTATTAAATATTTAAAATTAAAGGTACCAAAATGTGTGCCTTGCTTTAAAAAAAACTTATAATGATATTCTTTTGACACAATACCCATATCCCAATACCACAATATTTCATTAGTTATCATTTTAAATGAAATTGAATTATTACCATCGAGAATATTACGAGTAGTTCTACTAAAACAAGATGAATTAACTTATAATAACATAGTGTTCATAGACTAAGCGATACATCAAGTATTGTGAATAAGTTTTTCAGAAGAATAACATCCAAAGCATCAAGAAACTCAATTGATTTATATAATATAGCGGTAAGTTAAGTATATTTTAGTGGCCTTAGCAGAGCGGCATAGTTGCGTTGACGACAAAGCTCTTCAAATAATAATTTAAAAATAAAAAAATGCCATCCGTAAAATATTGCTGTTGCTGAACTGTACATTTGCTAAACCACGGTACGTAATAAGTTCCTGCCCATGAACTCGAAACGAGAACCGAATGGCAACCAAACGGGATAATGTTGACTACTTCTAATGGTAAGTGATGATGCTTTCTAAAGATGGAACTAATTTAGAAAATATAATTTCTCAATCTGACCTTACCGCTGCACTAGAAACCTTAATCTCAGATACTCTATACAAATAAATAGCATCTAAATAACTTTAACTACATCTAGCTTTGATTAAGCATGATTTTTTTTTAATTAAACACGTGATTTGAACTTTGGCTGATGGTATTTTCAACGGCTGTACCGACACTGATGGGGTGTTCACGGGCAGTTGCGGCTTTGCAAGAAGTAATGAATTACTTTTAAACTCAAAGGCACTGTAGTATTCAGTTTAACAATTTATTCTGTAGAAGTAGAAAGAGGATTTTTATCCGGAGTGTTCTACCGCGGAAAACGAATATGCTGTGCGGACCAAGCATCGGGTTATTGCTAGTCGCGAATTTTCTACGACGTGTTACAGTGCAGAACTGTCATGATCTGTTTGACGTCACAAACTGCAGATATTAAGTGTAATACGTTTTCAATGTTAAAGAGAATTAGGACCATGTATTGAGAGACAAAGAGAACAGCCTTACCTAGCCTCAGCGTTCCGAGGCACTGTAGGACCTCATAGTACCGAGATTGGCGGTCTCTAGCTCTCACAACTATTACAAGTGTCTTATAGCATCTTTATCACTTTGTACTAATAGTGATTAAAATGCAATTAGAACGAATTGATAAAGTTAAAGTAGTTTCCTATTTATTTCATAATTTAAAGTAATAGTGAAAACACGGATGCGTTTATGTAGAATCTTTTTTTTTATATATTAATAGCGGGCAAACAAGCGAGTAGTTCACCTGATGTTAAGTGATCACCGCCGCTCATAAACATCTGCAGCACCAGTGGAGCCACCGATTCGTTGCCGGTTTTTAAGGAATTTGTTTATCCGCCCCTTGAATAACCCTAGATTGTATTTTGAAGGAAACACATCAGATGTGAGATTGTTCCACAATTTGCAAATGCGCGGTAGAAATGAGAAGAATACCAGGCATCAATATGACGAGATTAGAATCACAAATCTGGTGTCTTTGGCAGGCATTATGTGTTTTACCTGGTACCAGGCTTCTGCCGTGGCTAGTCAGCCTTACCTACACAATAATCCTAATATTATAATAGGAGATTCTTTACGCTTACGTTTTATTTAAACTTTGAACTTATATTTCATACTGTAATTTGTTAAAAACAGCATACAATTCCCCTCGAATGAATTACTTACTATATGTAGCTTGTAAACTGCTTTTGGAATAGTGTTTAGAATACCGGTGTCAGGTTGTCCACTCAACAACCACTCGTCAGACTGCGGCGTGCATCGACACCCACGTCTAGTACACTCTAGATACTCTAGCAGACAGTCGCCAGCTGCAGCCAATCAATAAGTTTGTCCGAAATCGGACGCAGATGCTATCCCGTCAGACCGAACGTGAGTCCGCACCCGACACTTTGTAACGAATCGAACTTTTTATAGCGTACACGTTGATACACGTATTCCAAGATACCAATATACATATATTTTTAATTATAAATATATACGATATAAAAATCGCCATCTAGCCTCAAAGTAACCGTAGCTTGTGTTATGGGTACTAAGATGACTGATGAATATTTTCATGAATAATATTCAGATAAATAATGAAAGAAATTTCCCAGCTGTCGGAATCAAGCAGGATCACTGGCCACTGCGCCATTCGGCCGCAATATCGTAGAATAGTGGTATTTTTTATTAGAATTTTTTATTTATTGTTATTAGTAAGGACCAATTCGAATTACACTTAATCGATTAATTATTATTATAAAATAATTTTCTAGTCATTTTGCTTAACCCTATTATTAACAAACGGCATTCAAACTAATTTTCTCCAATGTAGCCTACGAAATAATACTCTACTCACAACAATAATGGATGGATGCGATGACATCACAGTATCAAAGAAAAAAAGCTTGCAAAAAGTATGCTATACAAAACTTACCTTTCGAAGGAGAAAAGGTAGAATCTATATAGGCCGGATCGCATAAGGGGCGTCCAGTATTTAATCTTGACGGTTTCTTCCAATTCTTAATTGCCTACAAATTATTTACTTCATTCCTGGTCACGATATCGAAAACTGTCCGCATTCTGTAGTATCTCTACACACTGCAGTTTCCATCCTCGTACCATAGCACTTCGCCTCTTGTGCCACTGGTACCCAAACTCCAGCAGCCGGTTTCCGAATGATCTGTATATCTTCGGTGTTATTATATCAGCAATCATGAACAACAAAGTGGTGGAGTTTCCAGCGTTGTAAATGTTAAATTTATAGCTCGCCCGCTTTAATAAAAACTACGTACGGACTCGTAACGCTATCAAGTATATGAAATGTGCTCGCGCTTTACGCTCACTCGCCCGTTAATCGTGCGGGTAGTTACGGACTTCATAAGAAATTACGTTTTATATCACGTGAACGTAGCTTTCAACTGTGACTTTGTATCCGTACTAACCTTAAGTACGAGTTTATTCTCGCTTGCGGTACAGTAATATTTTGCAAGCCATCCAAAGTTTATTTCCTTTAAATTTTTTTTTTTATGTTTCATACATTTATAATATACTCAATACTAAATATTCTATTACATACATCGCCATCTAACCCCAAAGTAAGTGTTGCTTGTTTACTAAGACAGATAATGAATATTTTTAGGAATATAATACACATCAATACTTATAATATACAGATAAACATCCAGACACAGTAAAACATTCATGCTCATCACACAAAAAAAATCCACTTGTGGGAATCGAACCACTACCCACCACTTGGGCTCAGAAAACAGGATCGCTGCCCACTGCGCCAACTGGCTGTCATTTATTATATGTCATTGGTGAAACGTCATAAGGCTTATTGCTGTCCCTTTGTATTTTTTTTATATCGATATTTTATCGGTTTTTTTTTGCCGTGCACATAATTCATAGCACGTATAGTCACATTCTTTATGAATAAAAAATATATATTCTGAAAATTACACTTTTGTTATGCTTTTAGAATTCCTGCCTAAAAAATATATCACACGTTTACACAATTTTATACAAGATAGCTCTTCGACCAGGAACCGAATCCGAGACCTTCCAATTATAAGGCCAGAGAGGTCGTCAAATGCGGCGTAGCAGTAATTACTACATCTGTCGGTGCCACAATGAACGCCACAGTGTACAATGAACGCATAGAGGCAAACGGCGATACAACACAATTAACGCTTCAACCAGATCTTTTGCAACTACGTGTAAGTAGCTTCTTAAATATGATCGTGTAAACGCAACGTTTGATAGCCTTATTGAGTACACGGGTACGGTCAGTTCACTTAGAAAAGGACCTGAAAAATTGGATACAAAAAAAAATAGTATGTTGTATTGAACTAGCATTTGCTCACGTTAAGTTCAAATTTTGGTTGGATAACATTTTATTACAAATGTTTAAAAAAATGTCTTGCTGCTAATAGAAAAATCATAAACTTTGATATAAATTTTCATAGAATTAAAATAAAAAATTAATTGATAAATGAAGGATTTTATACAAGCTTTCATCCCCAATTTAACCCTTTTAGGACTGGGGGTTACAAAAGTCTTTCTTAGCTGATGCCTACATTGTAATAGCTCTGTGTGCAAAATTTCGGCCCGATCTGTCGAGTGGTGGGTACGTTAATAAATCAGTCAGTCAGTCACCTTTGCCTTTTATATATATAGATACCGTTAGTAAAGAGAGCTTTATATACATACAATGCTATGATATATAACAATGAATTCAGAAGTCCCTAATAAAATCCAACGTCTAGTGGAATTCCATCGATTGATATGAAGAAACCTTTGTTATAAAATAAAATATTTCTTTAGGTCGATAACGAAAAATAAATCCGTAAAATAATGTGAGCTTTATTAAATTGGGCAATTCTAAACGAATATACACACTGCTATCAACATGGTTGCTCAGCGGAACGGTCTCAAAGACAGAGGGATACTGTTTACACAAGGAAACGTCCCGGCCGATCCCGGAGGACTTGGAGAGCAAACATTGGAACAAATATTGGCGGTGTATTACAAACTGTAACAGTAACTTCTGAACTGCAACCGAACTACTCTCGAATAGATATTTCGATTTCTACCTTTAAGCAGTTTGAGCATTCTTGTTCGTTTGATTTAAAATTACTCTCAATTTGTTTGAAAATTACATAGCCTTTTATTAGTATAACGACTATCGTGATCATCATCATCGACATATCAACCAATTACCGGCCCACTACAGGGCACGGGTCTCCTCCCACAGTGAAAAGGGGTTAAGGCCGTAGTCCGGATTTGTGGACTCCACACACCTTTGAGAACATTACGGAGTACCAACAGGAATGCAGGTTTCCTCACAATTTTTACATTCACCGATAAAGCAAGTGATATTTTAAATGCTTAAAAATCACATAACTTAGAAAAGTTAAAGGTGCTGGGACCTCTAACTTTTCGAACTCGGCTTCCCGAAATTTAAGTCGAAATGTAACTACTGGGCTATAACCACTTTAGTACCAACTTTAGTACTCCTCACTCGAGATAAAAAGCGAAATGTTGTAATTTTGACTTATTTGACGTATCTGTGTAATCTTAGACGTATCTTTGTATAAAAACTTTTGCCCGCGTTAGTAAAGATTTTGTCACTCAATTCTAGAAGGTAATATCAAAAGGTCTAGCTACTAAGGTATCTGTGTATCTTTTTGATATCACCATCGCCTCCCCACACTGACAAAAAACGGCTTGCATCAGAAGTCAATGGCATAATCATTTGAATCATTAAAGTTTTGCCAACAGTTAATTCCGGGAAAGCCACATCCAAAGTCGCGGAGGCGGCTAGTAAAAAAGTTGTATATTTAAAACAACAATAAGAAAACAGGAGCAACGGGTATTCTTGAAAGATCGTATCAATATAACTCTTGCGATTTGCTTTGACACTGCGCCCGCTTTCCGAACTTTCCAGCATTTTATTTGCCAAATCGAATACACTAGACTTTTATATTCTGTTCATTTGATTTATATCTATTGATCTCCATATAAATTGCTTGCAATAATATTAAATTATCTATAGTCGTTTAGAATGTTTATATATTATTTATTGTACCACTATTTCAGACAAAATATGCTGGATGAGTGTTCAATCTTCTACGACCTTGAATATAATTAACAATACACAAAGATGACAGTTCTCAATTGAATAAAATGGTATTATTATAAATTTCAATAGTAATGTGGTATTGATTTCCGTAAAAATGCTTATGCAAACTTAAAAAAAAGCGATACTTAAATTAAATAAAGGTTACACATGCATTGGGAAAATTCACGAAGGGTTTTAACGCACCTTGAAAAATGTACAAGCAAACCAATCACGCGTTTTCAGGAGATACCTAAGTAGCCATTCTTAACAAAGCAAAGCCTTATCTGAATAAGAAAACATAAACGCCGATTTCACGATTCACGAATTATATGTACATCACGTACAATTATACGAGTATGTACGAACGCTATGTAGACACTTTTCCTTGATTATTGTCGGACTAACGGATGGCGAACTGTATTCATCATCAATAGATAGTCTATCTATCTCAACGGGAGGGTTTGATTATAATCACGACGATGAGAGACGCTACTACCATTTAATGCGTTTACCAACGTACCTAATTGCAGTAGATCGTAAGTAGTAGTAACACAGAGGACGTTGTTGCCCGTTCCCATAATATTACCTAACTATAATCTTATATATTATATAATTATATCTTAATCCAAAGGATCCAAAAGCGCCCTAGAAGGAATATGTTATTTTATGTCATTTGTTTGTAAGAATAAAAAATGTTAAATATACCAATATAATATAATCTTCCCACTTAATTTTGTTTGGCATATTCTTCGATGCGAGACTGTAAATCTTGAGTTCCGAACATCAATGCAGCAGTAAAAAAAGTTTGAATGGAACGGTCTCGACGCCGCCATATTTCGCCAGGCTTTCTTCA
Organism: Pararge aegeria; assembly: GCF_905163445.1. Classification (NCBI taxonomy): domain Eukaryota; kingdom Metazoa; phylum Arthropoda; class Insecta; order Lepidoptera; family Nymphalidae; genus Pararge; species Pararge aegeria. The sequence goes on along the minus strand of NC_053200.1, from coordinate 1,411,364 downwards.
TAAATCTTAAGGACAGATCTACATATCCGTGTAGGTACGCCTTGTTCAGGAATTTGGCATTATCTTTTTTTAAAGCAGCCCCGTTTAAAAGCCATTACTCAACGTACGGAGTGAATTTTCGAGGTTAAAAAATGTGGCGCGACTCGCTAACAGAAATAAATGAGTTCAAAGACGTTAATCTAAGACACCTTAACGCGCTGTAAATAGCTCGTTGGTATAGTGGTTAGCGTGTCTAAATAACGAATAACGTTCGAGCCTAGGAATAATCGACACATAAGCACTTATATCAAGAAGTGTTCCTTTATGTTAAAACTATAACTATGTCTAACTATATGTATCCCACCTATTTGTCAACTTAATCAATTTGACGTACATATTAAATCAATATTAAAGGCACGGAGCGAAACTATAATAATAAAATAATAATAAAACTGGTTTAACAAGTTTAATAACTTAACACCAATGCAGATAAAATCAGTTGATGCACTTTTCCATAATATTTTAAATTTAGCACAATGATTTATAACACTTTTAAAAGTGTCATTTATACTGAATATATTAGATTGTTTTTAATGTGTTGGTGATTAAATTGTTGTTTTTTTCGACAAGATTAATTGTTGTAGTAATTAATATTTTCGGTGGCCCCGTTTGTATTACATGAGTAATAAAAATAGGAATACATTTAGTTCTAAATCATTATCATATTTGCAACTCCTTCATTGACCTCTGCGAGTTCCGTTTCAACCTGCTTCCAAAAGAAACATATTGTATTTAGGGTTTATCTACGGGTCAATGGTCTCTTAACTTTAAGCATCTATAATATTGTCTCAATTTAACTCTCCTTTTTGTTAGTGAAATAGTATTATTATTTTTCAGAGATACTTTCCTTCCTGTATTCAAACAAATGATCCAGTAATCTATGATACTCCGAAGCGTAATTTAGATGAACCGCACCGATGAATAACATTTCATCAAAATGTTTCATTTCCCCGAAAACGTGAAAAACACTTCGACACGTGTAAACTGTTTTATGTGTTTGTATATGTTTTATGGTATTTTAACATTCCTTAAGCAATTCCAATGCAAGTAACTCTGAATATAGAATGATTTATTAGTGATTTTGATCTTTGATATATTACGATTATCAGCAAAATTTTATTACAATCTATTACCGTATCACGGCTTGGTACTTCACTCTGGAATGTTATTGATGAAATTTCTGGAACTCATATAGCTTCATCATTCATTATTATCTGTATTTTAGTTAAACCTCAATAAAAACTTCTTCCAAAAACAGATTCCAAATAAATTCTTTATTAGAAGATCCCTACAAACTTATCGAAAAAATATGGTATCGATGTTATTCGTAACATTATTGTCTGCTATGACGAGGTACTCAATTTTAGTTAGGGTAATTTTTTTGTTTACTTTCTTAAACTTACCTTTGAGTTGTCCTTTGTACTTTTTGGTCACATTTTTTGTATAACAATTTTGTTTGTCATGTCCACCATGTTTGTTCTGCCTAACTTTAATTCTCTTTGCAAACGACACGCGGAAGACAACCGCAAATGAATTCATATATGAACGTAACCTGCTAAATCCTGAACGTAGTTGGGTAAATGCCAGACCAATAAATGCTGTATCGAAAAACATTTCTGCAACACATTAAGAACAAGATGTTGGAAACCGGTAGAAGGAAGCAACAGCACGTGTAATAAATACAATTGTAAGGCCGTGAACTTAAAAATGTTGTACTCGCTCGCCTCAGACCGGTATCCCGCCCTAGGCGTCCGTGCCTGTACATGTTCCACATTAAGGCGATTTAAAATTCAAGCCCCAACATTTTACTAATGCAAAGAATTGGATTGCTAGGCCTAGGCAAATATATATAGAACAAGTGACACACGAAAGGGTTTACAAACGATTCATTACATATCTCATCTTGATGGGCATAAAATTTCCAGAAGCTGTAATGGACTGAGTAAACTGCTAGCAGTAGATATGGTAATGATTACACTGGTAATCATACAGAATATAACAAAAGGATTTAACTAGCTTACAGAAACTAATGTTACTACTGAAAATATTGAGGGCCAATTTTGAAAACTTTCGCAAACATTCACAAAAAATAATCAAATATACAGATTTTAATTGAAAGTTTTAGTTAGTACAAAGAACATTCAAAAATAACAATTAGCGATAGTACATATTATCAAGTAGTTGTCTAGGTTAATCAGTATTGAACTGTACCAGAAATCAGATGTTGAGGCTACTATAACGGTTTTAAATTAGGCCACTGAGGTTTCAATTAGTGCCTATTTTATAATTTGATAACAAACATTAACTTCTGAACTACGTGGATTTTTGTTGAATTCAATATTTAATTTCAAATATGGAAGCTACATTTTGTATGTTTTTATATCAATTTTTAAATGTATGAAGTGCTCGCCACTGTACGGTTATCATCATCCATAATTACTGCTTCTAAACGCAACAAGGAACACCGATTAATTGGTTACTACTCTTCCCCACAAGAACTCTATATGGGCATTGAAGCTATACTACTAGGCATGTCTGTTTTTGCTAGTGACGTTGCACGTGATTGTGTGAAATTAGGTGGATAAACGGCTATTAGTTATTACGTATACAGCAATCCAGTGAATTTAAATGTTAATTATGCCAGTAAACAGGCTATCTAGATTAAAGAAGTAAATTTGTATCAACAGAGATTAAGCTTCGACCGTAATAATTACAAGTTTACGATTCAAATTTAGATTAAGCTTCCCGGGTTTTATGATACCGGCAACGGCAGCTCGGAATTAATTATTTACAGTTTAGGGAGCATTTACACTTCAGAGTTAAGCAAACTAGAGAAGGTGGACAATCGCCTCATCGAGCCTACATTACCGCCTATTAAACGCTACTATAGTTGCACAGAGTTCATCAATTTATCAAATATCAAATTCTGTTAGAAAGAAAAAAAAGCATTAATTGTACACGATAAACAATATGTAACAACTACTGCTACCTACTTTAAACCACATAGCTTATTGCTTGAGCAAGTTGTTACATGTGATCTGGTTATGCTACTAAATGACCACTAGAGGACGCTGATGTTCTCACAGCCCGAATAGGTTTCTGGATCTTTGTTTTTTCAGTGTAAATACTCCTTTAGTGAAACTCCTTTGATTAGAAGCGCCGGATTGTTCATATTTAATTAGGAAAATGTTTCGAGGTTATAAATGTACAGCTAGCATTGTCAAAGGAGTTTTGAGTTTCTACATCATATTATGAACTTCCAACTTCTTCGGTGTTTCAGAATACGTTTCTTTAATAATTTTTGACGTGTAATTAAAACGAATAAACCCTCCGGTCTATGTATTACGCACCTATAGAGTCGATGACATGTTATGAGTAAAGGACAGTATAAAATAAATCGAACTTAAAATACCTTCCTTTATAAATTAGTACTTATCAATTAAAAAAAAAATAATATATCGCAGTATTCTATATTATTGTTTACGACGTTTCCGAGGACATGACTGCAGTAGGGATGTATTACATGTAATGCATGAATTCATATTCAATACATGTTTGATTTGATTACTTTTGCTGTAATAGTTTGTGCCTTGTTTATCACGTATAGGTACACATATCTTTAATAATTTATGTATTTATTTGGTTTATATTAAATTTAAAATAAAATAGATATGTATGAAATCTCAACCCCAAGGATATAAAATGCTTTATAGGCCTGTAACTTATCGGCTTATAATGAACCGGTGGGTTAGACAAAATCTGCCGTAAACCTATACCCCTTACCCCTAATACGAATTCGAATAACGCAAAGTAAAAAGGATCTAAATGCTCTATGTTCAGTTTAAAATTCATTCGTTCCATTCTTAGAATTTCAACTGATTTCGAATAACTTTTTTGGTATTGGAAATTGATTGGGCTTATTGCACGAAGATATGTACGTAGAGATACGGACGAACATTTCATTAACAAATTTATAGAAAGAGAAAGATAGTATATACGAAAGGCATCAATTCGCTCTTTATCAATTTATTAAACAAAATAAAAGAGTTAAAACGTCAACCGTTACTAATACTTCGCAAACGAAAGTTAAATTTTATTTAAAGATCTCATTATTTTTATTCTTGAAGCAATAAAATCTCGTGCTAGGGGTACTAAAAAGGAGGAAATTCAGGGCGGGTGATTAATTTCACAGGCATCTAAGGGATTTGCCTCGTTCTTGGAGTCACGCTACTTGCGATGTAAATCATCCGAATGCCGTACTTTATGCCGATTTTGGGGTTCCACGAGGCATTTTGTTGTTTAATTAAATTTGTTACTATCATGCAGGCTGCCAGAGAATTTTGAGTTCTCGTATTTCGTGAAATTCCTTCTTACTGTTTAAGTGTTCTGATTTAATTCTTACCTAAATAAATAATTTTTCTTAATTAATAGATTATAAGAACAGTATATTATGCTTAGTTTTTATTACTTCCTATGTTTAGACATTACACTAGGTTTAGAAATTGCAAAAATTCAAATAGGTTACTCAGTTATCGAAACGAAAACCTACTAGGTTTCGATGAGAAAGGAGCTGAAATTTATCTACCGAAGCAATAAATAAATGACTCTGAAGATGGCGAGAAGTAATTTCGAAGTTAGTGAAATATGTACGGGGCAAGACTGCTGTGGATTCTCCTCGGGGTTTTTTCACTTCCAATGCGTTTAAATTTTAAGTTAAACAGGAATGCTTAGCTTCCAGCACGCCACAGAAACTGGGTGCAAAGAATTTTGTATTGACTTTATTTCTTTTAACTGAGCTACTACTGAAATTTACTCCTTTCATTTTCTCTGCAAAAATTTTCAGGAACATGAAATTATTACAAGGACTAAACAAAAAACTAAATATTAATATATATATAATCAATAAGGCCATCAATCGTACCACACTTAAATTCTATTGAGTATGAATTCGGCGTGTGGAAATAAAGTTTAACTCTACACTTAAAGAATATACGAAATGAGAAAATAACGAGATTAATATAAGTACATTCTAGCGATAGCAGCTTGAGTTTAATCCATCATATACGCTACGCTATGGAATAGCACTAATAACACATAACACTTGGAAATATCCAAAAGCGATTTTTATATTAAAGAGAATACGAAAGTACTTTCGTATAAAGAAACATTTCAGTAATAAGATTTCCAGCAACACAACGGACAGCAGTTCTAGAAACGTCAAGATAATCCCATGATCCTTTAATCCAATTACTTACTTGTGGAAAATGAAAAAAAACTTTCAGACTAAACCTTTCGCTAGACAAACTTGAGTAAACGTAAGTTTTTTTTTTCCAATTCAATAAGAAGTTAATTGTATAAAAGGGGCTGTCCACAAGTTAAACGGCTAACACGATTACCGGACCGACTGAATATCAGCAGAAAAGTTTCTTGGACAAGAAAACTTAGAGAATTTTTCTTACGGAGTATTAGCTTCAGACATGAACGTATGTCGTCAGAAAATTTAAAATTAAAGTAGCTACAATTTGAAAATGGTTCTGTGCTTTATGCACTATTCTTGATGAAATTTGGCAAATATATACTTTGCATTCTGGACATAGGATACTTTATAGCCCGAGAAAAAAATGATGACTAAATATATTAAAAAAAGATCTGAATCTATTATATTGCTTAAGTTTAGTTAACTAATTTCGAACACGTCTAGTTAAATTTAATAATACGGTTACTTTAGAAACATAAGAACGCTCCGGTATAGCAACATGAAAACAGGTCTCGGCTTAGATCGCGAACCGGTTTCAACTGAACGAAATAAGAGTTCTAAAGGTCATTGCCGATTACACGGTTAGCAATAGCGAGCACATCAAAACTAGACTTCGCCTTGCAACTAATATCTCTATTATATTAGATATGAACAATACCATGATATATTATGTATGAATTTACTCATTCATATATTTTGCAATTCAGACCTTTTAACACATATATAAAGATGTAATGGTTTTTCAGCAACCTGGGTCAGAGTTGTATGAACCTAATAAGCTTAATGCTGATGTGCTGAAGTTTGAAAACAAATAATTGAAAATAAATAACAACTGCATTATAAAATTTGATCTTCTAAACCTGATATAGCTTGACTAGTATGTAAATCGAGTAAAACCAAAGAGAAAAGGCATTAAAGAATAAAAACTTAAAACATATAATTACGAATACGAGAGATTATGAAAATGTTCACGAAGCTCACTCAAGTTTAGTGGACATAAAAAATGGCGGTCTCAGCAGGGCACATAAGAGAATTAATTACGCCATAAACCGGCACGGCTGATAAGGAAGGGGTCGTAAAGCCGAACTGAGTGGAAGCGCAGAGAAATCTAGTTTTAAGATTTTTTTGAAAGTACAGAGGACGAGAGTCCTGCAATTTCGGCGATCGTAAACTTTATGATTTTCGATGTACCGTCGCGCGGATTTAAATGAAAAAGAGGCAATTACCCGTGATTGTACGTCTCTGTTAATTGCGAAATGCAAAATAAAACTTTTCTTAAACAAAATTTTTCATTTATTTGGTTTTATATTCCGCTGAACCGCTTTGATGCATGATGGGTCAAAGCTCTTTATCTTTATTAAATAGGGTTGTGCTCAACAGTATGACAATAATAAGAATAACGATGATAATTATTACAGTGTAGATTTGGTTCAAAATCAGTTTTTAATGTTTTTTTAATTAGAGTAATTTTAAAAAAGAAGATGGTAAATTTACGTTTTTTTTTGTTATGTAAACTTTGTATTCGATTCAGTCCAAAAAATAGGCAATGAAACAATGCAATCACAAAAAACTGATGTATTCGTATAAACAATTCTTTCAATGGTAATGATCAAACTTAATGTTCCAATTAGCCTAATAAATATTGCAAAACGTAAGACGCCTAAGTAGTTTTCGAAACTTTGAGCAAGTGGCATATCACGATGCTAACAAACCACGACTGTTTTAAGATAACAAATACAAATAAAGATTTCGTTCGCACAAAACAAAAAAAAAAGCTTTAAATCTTTTATTTGAGCAACCTTCAATGTTTTATAGTGGCATGACATTATATTTTGAAAAGTTCAAAGTGAGTTTAATGACACTACGAACATCGAGCCGCGACTTTTTAATATCGTCATAATTGTCAGTGATGCGAGAATAATTCAGAATACGCGTTTTATTATTACTATCATAAAAAGTTAAGCTGGTATTTAAATTTTAAGAAAAATATAACTACGCATACTTAGATTTTCGTATGTATTTATAATATTTTTGTATTATTATAGACTTTGATACGCTCTGATGTTTTACCCACTTGTATAATAACAAATGTTTAAATGTGAAGTATAATATTAATATTTATGTATATAAGAACTATAACTAATATTAAGTTTTTTCTTAAATTTACGTGTATTTATTTTTCGACCGTCTTCATTTTTTAATCCACTTTTAAAAATTAGTACTCGCAAAAAGTTAACAAATATTTACCGATCGTTTTCAAAATGCAATGTGTACCATTTTACATATAAGTTCTTCTCGAAACACAAGAAAGCAATTATTTAAATATTGCAAACCAAATAACTTGTCGTATCTATTTTTGCTGTGAAAACAAAAGTTTTAGTTGATATTATTAACGACAGCAACAATTCCGCTGATTTTGTTTAATAAATTTCTGAATTACTAAGGGATTTCTTCCAGGTATCATTACAGGCCTTTTCACGCAAATGCTGAATGAAGATTGTCACGCGATAGGAATTTGAGTGTATTCCTTATTTAGAGGCCGGTTAATAGAGATTGTAGTTTATCGGTTACAGGTGAAGAAAAAGATTAATTTAGGTTTTGATTTACAACTGTACTATTTTGAATGTGTGTCTGATTTTTTGTTTGGTTGGTGTAAGATAAAATTGTGAAAAATTAATTCCAAAAGCAATATGTCGACGTCAATAAAATATAAATAAATGTTTGATTATATGGTGTTATTTGTAATCTAACTGGTGAATAAACTTATATGCACAGACGGTACAATTTACAGAGGAAACAACAAGAATATAGATTTATGGCAGTGTGAAAACAACGCAAATATTTTGGATGAATTTAAACCTAATTTCCTAAAGTCCGGTGTGCTTACAATCAAAGAGCAAACTGAAGCTTATACGGAATTGAAAGATATATGGCCGAGTTTTGGTGTTTCGCCCAGAAGTTGGCCGTTGCGAATTTCAGTCCCGACGTCAACGTGACGTTGAATTTATTGCTATTCGCTGGACTTTCTGTTGGGTGATTCTCTTAGGTGAAAATATATTTACATCGGCTGGGCAGCCGTTTTTTCCTTAGGCTACATTCTATTGGATCTAAGCATTACCAAACATATTTGGATTGCAAGATTACAAGCCAAGGGTCAACGGATTCATGATATTTGTTGTGGTCCATACCCATTACTGGCCCACTACAGGGCATACTTGAATTTTATTTTATTGAAATTTTAGAATATAAACAAAAATTAAAATGTAGAAAAATAAAATTTTATTTGAAAGTGTATACATACATAGTTTTTTGTTTTCATTCTTTAAAGAATATTTTAGAAAGCTTCGAAAGATTAATGCTTAAAGGCGTCAGTCTACCTGTGTAAGCTTTGGTCACCTTCATCCCAGATACATTAAAAAATCGAATAGCAGTCCATCCGGAATGCTGAAGCTTTAGCTCTTGATGTAAAAATGTTTAATTACAAGGTTAAATAAATTGTATTTTATCTTGTATCAACAAACTACTGTCATTGAAATTTCTATTTTGACGGCCAATTGGCGCAGTGAGCAGCGACCCTGCTTTCTGAGTCCAAGGCCGTGGTTTCGATTCCCACAACTGGATAATATTTGTGTGATGAACATATGAATGATTTTCAGTGTCTGGGTGTTTATCTATATATTATAAGTATTTATGTATATTATTCATAAAAATTATTCATCAGTTATCTTAGTACCCATAACACAAGGTACGCTTACTTTGGGACTAGATGGCGATGTGTGTATTGTCGTAGTATTTTTTTTATTTATTTATTTATTCTATGGTATACATAAGCGCGATATTCCATCTTCCATATTATTAATACTAGGAATTATCCTACACAGTGATTTGTCATTTAGTCATTTACTTTACCATGTAATTTTTAAGGTTATATCCTTATATTGGAACAATGGGTTGTGGTTTTGTTTCGTACTGATTGAAAAATTAATGGAAGTATATATTATTTTCGCTTGGATATGTCATTTTGATTGCTAGTTATTATACTTTATTTATAATGCCCTTCTCAGCAAAGGGCCTTATTTATATTGCCCTAATATAAATAAGGCCCTTTGCTGATAATGGAAGAAACTATGTTTGGAGTACCGATTGTACTTGAGGTTCCAAGCAGCTTTAGTAAATTTTTTACTGTTTGGTATCAAACGAATCCCAGGAAGTCATAAATTCACGTGGCATAAGACCACCGAATGAATTGCAACTTCTATGCAATGAGGCAGAAATGATAACGTCATATAATGTACTTTTTGTTAACTTTTCCTTCACGCAGCTACGGATTAATAATAGACGCCATTTTTTGAGATAGTTAAAGAGTCAAAGAGATAAACGCTACTTTCTATCCCGGGTTAACAAATACAAAAGATAAAAATAAAATGAGAATGACATGAGAAAACTTCTCAACGTATAAAAACAGAAGAAACAACTATCTCGCTTTCATCAAACAGAAAAGATATAAATATCAATACACTCGAAACGCATTATGATTTCAATACTAAGCAAACTCCCAGGTAATGTCTGTCCGTACTCGAAGGTAATTCTTGTGCAACAAACGCCATTCTCCTGTATAATGGCGCCATTAAACCACCACCCACAAGTGTAGAGCAAATTGCATTTGCTGGCATGGGTACGTATTTTACAATCAAAACGTTGATTTCCAGCGCTACCAAGAGCGTATTAGGGTACATAAATTTGCTTACTTAAGCGATAAACTCTGGTGAAGGATTCACACGAAATTGATTCTGAAAGGGGGCAGTCTTAAACATTTAATTTATTGTTTCGACACGCGGCTGCTACACGAGCATTTATTGTTGAACAAGTTAGACGAACTGTTATAGCATTAATTGTCAACTGCTTGGTTAGACACAAATTGATGAGTTATACAATTGAGATGATGATGATGATGAGTTTGAGATTATACAATTGATGAGTTTCTTAATGAAAAGGTTGCTTGGACAGCAAGAAAAACCAGCTAGTTTGGTTCGCCTACTTTTGCAAACAACACAACATTATCGCAAAAGTTAAGTATAAATAAAATAACTGAAGGCAAACCTAATGAGAATTCCCTAAATACCGAGACCTAGCCTTTCGTGAGTGTAAGTTGTATGCAGCATTATAGCAGACAGGCACGAAGAAAAATTTAAGGGCCTCACGTATTTATGTGACTGTGAACCCATAACATTAAACTATTAAAACAAGGGTTTGGATTTAAGTTTATATTGAGTTTTTAATCTTGATTAGCTAAAAACTAAGAACGTGAGTGCTTACATTATTAAACTCATTTCATCCCCTTTTATTATTATTAGGCTTTTTTTTCTCAAAAATCCTCTGCAGAAAACTTGTTTATTTTATTGAGATACAGTTAGATTAGATTTTCTAAAATCCCTGTAAAGTGTATGTAAAGTGTATAATATTAAATTTTATCATCAGCGTAGTTTAACACTGCAGTGTTTATTATCCGAGGCATTGCTTTCTTTTTCTCTGATAACATATAAAAAATGTTTAGATATCCTCAAACTTTATAATTATTTGACAATGAAGCTATTATTTAGGTCCTTAACATAGAAACGAGGCTTTTATTTCAAGGAAGTGTTCGAAGTAAATTAAAAGCGAGCAAAGCGAGTTTTTCAGACAACACTTAATCTAGGTAACAATCGGTTAGGAGAACGTAACAATCACAATTCCAGTAATAAATGAAGCCGACGCGCTGCAACCTTGGAAATAGATCTGTTGCCATACTCAACTCCGCTACATGTCCAATAAAAAATATAACAAAAACTAACTCGACACAAGTCTGTCCGCCTAGTATGAAATTGCAGAACTGCTCGTTTGTTCGCATCGAAACACTATGATATAACAGCCTTATAAACGTAAAATAACGTCGGAATAGTTATTCAGTATTTTGTCACGCCCTCGAAAGAACTTTCAGTTGAAGTTCCAAATATCGTGTGTATTAAATGCTTCTCGTTTCTAATATTTATTCATCCACGTTTCAGATAACGTTTGTGTAATAAATTCATAGCGTGTAGTTTTTTAACAATCCGCACTAAATTAAATTTTTAATTGAGGAGGTAACTTCTCAGCTGACAACAGCAAATTATTTTTATTACTTTAATAGTTTAGAAAACACTTTATTATATACACTTTAAACCATTAGTATTCGCAAAGTTTGCGTTAGTCTGGCTAAAGAACACATATTGGTGTAGAAAATAATGCGATTTCAAAACCGAGCAGTATCATTTTAATTTAATGTTGCACAGTTCTGATACTCGAAAACTATCAACGATTGCGAGTTTCGAAACTCATACTGGGGGGTAATGCTGGTCGCCGTTCGGATTATAACCGTCCGAAACTCCGCCCTTTTAATATTTTTTTGTAAAATGGACCACTGCGCTATATAAACCAAGAGAGTTCGAGCACGAAAATGTGGTCCGTATTAAATTAGTGAAAAGAACAATTCACGACGTAATATTTCAAAGCTAATGTAAATTAATGGCCAGTTGGAACTAAATTATTAACATTCATTTCACTAACATCCTGGCATTGTGAGTTTTGGCTTTTAAGTAGGTCTCGGTTTTGATTACATATTTGAGTATTTAAGAACTTTTACATAAACTTGTAAGACATATGCAATTATAATACGCTTGCAATTATAAAAGGTAACGCTGCTCTTAGTATTTACCCTTTGATTCTTTTTCTTTGCGCCCTAAGTCCCCCCTTTGGGGCAAAGTACTGTAACTGTAGCCACCAGGTAAGGCCAATCTTCTGCGCCTCCGCTTTGGTAGTTCGCCGCCAGGTTTGTTTTGGTCTTCTACTTTTACGCTTCCTCTGTGGGTTCCAGTCAGTCTGTCACCTTCCCAGAATCATCTCTCGGGGAAGGTGGCTCTAGTTTCCCGCAGGGTGTGACCAATCCACTTCCACTTGCGGCGTCGTATTTGGATGACGATTAGATCTTCGTGAAAAAGTCTCCACAAATGTAAATTAGTTATCGTGTCTGGCCAGTAGATGTTTAAGATACCTTTGATTAAAATATAATATTTAATGTACCTTTGCTTTTCCGGGCAGTATGACATCTGCTAAGTCAGTTTTTTTATATATATTTTAGATTACGACCCAAAGTTAAAGCAGGTAGAATTTCAGGGAATACTAAGGTTAATACCCGATCAACAGCCGATTGGCGCAGTGGGCAGTGACCCTGCTCTCTTAGTCCAAGGCTGTGCGTTCAATTTCCACCAATGAAAATGTTTGTGCTATAAACATGAATTATAGTGTCTGGGTGTTTATCTGTAACTATATATAGATGGCGATACGTGTATTGTCGTGATGTAATTAATTATTTATTTAATAAGTTAAGCAGGCCCTTAAGTAATGATAATCAAGCTCTTTACATACTATAATATCATCTCGTGACTAATGAAATAGTATTAATTATCTTCCCCATTGTGCCGCTAACTGTTACAGAACAATGTTTCAATGCTGATTAATCGTTTCCTTATGCTGCGATCACGATCGGGTTGCTCCTTCAAAATATTTAATACGCTATTGAGTTATCGGCCATTATGTCAGGTCAAAGGCCTCTGTACAAAATTGTTTTATACAATGACAAATGCCCGATAAACGCCGCTATCGGGCAACGGTAGTTTCGATAGCAAATGTCCCAGACCCGATGAACGATAAAGAATCAATCATAAAGAAGTTAACACACGCGCAAAACATATATTTTTTGTTGTTACACTAAAATTAACCATTGACACCTTTTTAGTTGGCGATAATGATGATGAAGATTCTTCGATATTATGGCTATTAATGGCTTAAGTTCAAGAAATGTAAGCGGAAAATCTGAGCATAGAAGAAGCGCACGAAAATTCATTTCCCCTCAATGTTCTTGGTAAAATTGCTGGCGCGAATGACCTGAGATTAGCATTTCCTAGTAGTAAACGCATGAGTGTGCTTGTGCACTGCATCCGATCTGAACCCGAGAAAATAAACTCCGAAACTATCTGGCTATTAATGCCAATGCTTAGTACGAGTGCTCATAGTACTCATAGTGCTGTTCGAATGCTGGTTGGCAGGTTTCTGCACTAGTTGCACGCAGGATGCAAAGTGAACCAGGCTTTATATCCCTCGCTTAATGCTTATTTGTTCAACAGTGTGTTTGTGAGGGGTGTAAGTGGGTGTGGCTAGTACCAGTCAGCCTCCCAAATTGCCAACCTCACCTGCACGTGGTGCACCCTGCCGTTTAACCGACGAGGCTCTGGCGACCGACAAGTGGCGGTATAACCACTTCGAATTGGCTAGGCTGAACAAATGGCACAGACCGGTGTCGGGCAGCAGCGACGCCGGGGCGATCAGTCTAGCCCTGCGATGACCAACCCGCCTGCCCAGCGTGGTCATTATCGGGCATATCTTTAATGGGAAGGAGAAAAAAACCACAGCCCCTAGTTCCCGGCGGCCCCGCTATTCCTGGCTCTGGCAGCGGTTATGGTAACGGCGGGGCAAGGGGTGTTAAGAATCTCCGGCAGAGATTCCGCTGCCAACCCCGACGACTTGACCTGGCAACATAGAACGCACGCACGTTGAGGACCGATGGAAAGGTGATTGAGCTGGAAGAAGTGGTGAGCAAGTTGCGCTGGGATATTATAGGATTGTCTGAAGTCCGGCGAGAGGGGGAGGACTCGATAATCTTGGAATCCGGCAACTTGTTTTACTACCGGGAGGGTGACCAACAGTCACAGGGTGGTGTCGGGTTTATCGTCCACAAGTCTCTCGTCAACAATGTTGTAAAAGTCGAAAGTGTGTCGAGCAGGGTAGCATACCTTATACTCAGAATTACCAAACGGTATTCGTTGAAGGTCATACAGGTATACGCGCCGACTTCGGCACACCCAGACGAGGATGTAGAGGTTTTGTATGAGGACATTTCAAAAGCCATACATGCCTCGAACACCTACTACAATATTGTGATGGGGGATTTCAACGCGAAGCTTGGCGAGCGAACTGACAGTCGGGTCCAAATTCTACAAGGCCCACCGTAGAAACAAGGCCAATAGGTTCTCAACCAATACACTCAAGCTTATGACGGAGAGGCAAGAGATGAGACTACAGTCTATAGCAGACGCGTCCGCTTACCGGCGGATTAATAGGCAGATCTCTAAATCACAGACTCGTGATATGCGGCACTTCAATACAGAGCGTATTAAAAATGCCATCGAGCAAAACAGAGGCTCTAAAGTGTTCGCTAGAGATCTGTCTATCGGTCAGAGCCAGTTGATGCGACTGAAGACCAATAATGGTAGTCTTGTCTCTTCCAAACCTGAGATCTTGGGTGAGGTTGAGAACTTTTATGGACAGTTGTACACCACAGTACAGACGCCTGTTGAAGATTTGGCTAAGGATCCTAGAGCCAAATTAACTCGACACTATACCGAAGATATCCCAGACGTCAGCCTATACGAGATTAGTGTGGCTCTCAAGCAGCTTAAAAATGGCAAGGCGCCGGGTGATGACGGAATAACGGCAGAACTCCTGAAGGCAGGTGGAAAACCGATACTGAAAGTCCTTCAGCGATTGTTTGATTCCGTTATTCACCAAGGCACAACGCCAGAGGCATGGCACAGGAGTGTGGTGGTTCTGTTCTTCAAAAAAGGTGATAATACCTTGTTGAAGAATTACAGACCCATCTCGCTGCTGAGTCATATCTACAAGCTGTTTTCGAGAGTCATTACGAATCGTCTCGCTCGTAGGTTTGATGACTTCCAGCCTCCCGAACAAGCCGGTTTCCGTAAGGGCTTTAGTACCATAGACCACATTCATACGCTGCGGCAGGTTATACAGAAGACTGAAGAGTATAACCGGCCACTTCACTTTGCTTAGCGTTTGTGGACTATGAAAAAGCCTTTGATTCGGTGGAAACTTGGGCTGTGTTTAGGTCACTGCAGAGATGCCGAATTGACTACCGGTATATCCAAGTGTTGCAGTGTTTGTACAAAAACGCCACTATGTCAGTTCGTATACAGGATCAGACTACGAGACCAATCCAATTGCAGCGAGGCGTGCGACAGGGAGATGTTATCTCCCCGAAACTATTTACCGCTGCGTTGGAGGACGTCTTTAAGCTTCTGGAATGGAACGGACTTGGCATCAACATTAACGGCGAGTACATCACTCAACTTCGGTTTGCCGACGATGTAGTCATAATGGCAGAGACTCTGGGAGACCTAAATACGATGCTCGATGGCCTCAGCAGAGCTTCTCAACAGGTTGGCCTACGAATGAACATGAGCAAGACGAAGATTATGTCTAATGCTCATGTTTCGCTTCAACCAGTAATCGTTGAGAACACTGCACTCGAAATTGTTGACGAATACGTATACCTAGGACACACGATCCAGTTAGGTAGGTCCAATTTCGAGAAGGAGGTGAACCGCCGAATCCAACTCGGATGGGCAGCGTTCGGGAAACTCCGTGCCATCTTTTCGTCAGAAATCCCTCAGTGCCTGAAGACGAAAGTCTTCGAACAGTGCGTGTTGCCAGTGATGACCTATGGCTCTGAAACATGGTCGTTAACTATGGGCCTCATAAGAAGGCTTAGAGTCACTCAGCGGGCGATGGAGAGAGCTATGCTCGGAGTATCTCTACGCGATCGAATCAGAAATGTGGAGATTCGTAGAAGAACCAAAGTTACCGACATAGCTCAACGAGTCGCGAAGCTTAAGTGGCAATGGGCCGGGCACATAGTTCGGAGAAAGGATGGACGTTGGGGTCCCAAGGTGCTGGAATGGCAGCCCCGTACTGGTAAGCGCAGCGTTGGTCGACCCCCAACGAGGTGGACAGACGACATTAAGCGCGTCGCAGGTAGCCGTTGGATCCAAGCGGCTCAGAATCGTGGAACTTGGAACTCCCTACAAAAGACCTATGTCCAGCAGTGGACGTATATCGGTTGATGTGATGATGATGTGTTTGTTAGTTTGTCCTTCCTTCACGCCCTAATTTTGCAACCAATCGACTTAATTTTTGTCATTGAGCTAGTTGAAAAGATGGAGAGTAACATTGGCTACTTTTCATCCCAGGAACAGAGGGTTCTGTAAAATACGCGGACAACCGATAGTAGATAAAAACACAAAATTTAGCCAAACTATGTATTTTTTTGGATTCAACGCACACCTCACTTGTGCACAAGCGTTGTCACACACACATCCGTGCGCAGCTGTACGCGCATGAACCCGCAGTACGAGAAAGGCCACGCACACTCCACGAGGATGACTAAAAATATTACGAGTTGACATTGAAATGTTAATGCACTCTCGGCTACGCTGGCGCATTTTACGGATATTTCGATCGATCCTCCGTGCGACAGTAAAATCGGAGACTCATTTTTTTTTTCAACATCGATTGTTTTAATTTTTATTATTTTGGCTTCATTCGTAGCATCAGATATCAAGCGATAGGGATTGTCATCAATAGCTTCAAACTTCTAGCCCACTGCTGGACTATTAGCCTCTCTTAACAGGAAGGTTTTCCTATAATCAACACACTGGCGATCGCAGTAGATGTCTTGTACGACAGCCGCGGAGAGTGGGGGATGACGGTTGTTATAAAATAACGCTAAATGCAACAATGAGCAAAATACAATTCAAATACTTAAACCGGAAAGGCATTTTAAAAGTAAAGGTGCTGCCGGTTGAGATTTGACAAATCACTGCAAAGCTATTCCGATGCTATAACTCGTTTATCTAAGAGGGAAAAATGGTATTAAGTACATCTTGTACCCTTCAAAAGTTACAAAAACGGATAGTTATCAAATAGGAATATTTTTTTTTCTTTATCATGTGTGTGACTTCTTCAGCTTAATTTTTAGTTATCGTATATTATATTATTTTATTTTAAATCCGAATTATATCATCGTAACTTTTAGACTTCACTATTTTATAATAACCACAACAGTATAAACAGAATTAAAATTATTATTTTTATACAAAACTCATCAAGGTCATTTAAACTGACTTATCAAGTTTCTCAAGTTCCCGAAGAAGTTCCTTTAAAATTTCATTTACTTTGTGTCGTTTTCAAACAGCCTTCAATGTTTGGCACACTTATTGTGATTGCATGTGATTTACTTGGGCAAGATGAGCCCTTACAAAACATTTCTTCAAGCGGAGCCGAGGCTGATAAATACTTCTTTTAGAATTTCATATCCGTCAGTTAATTCAGCTGTTTTACGTAAATTCTTTTGTAAGTAACACTATCGATTGTTTTGATTAGTATTGCTTTATTTGTGATAGATAACGCTTAATGCGATAATAAACAGAATTTTACGTCGACACTTTTTAAATGAACATCATGTAGAAATGAAAATAAGAATTAGTCTTTTTTGAAATAGGCCTAATTTTGATTATTTTTATTTTTTCCTAATCTACGGAATATTTTTTCTTTCCATGTTTTAACGTTTGGAGTTATATTGAATATTAAGCTTGTTACTGGTTTTCGCAACGTTTACAAATAATTAAAAAAATACATAATTAAATACGTCGTGATTACATTTGTTTGAGTCAATTTATCTATATGTGTATATCAATACAATTGCATTATAAAAAATACTTGTTACTGGAAGAGAAATAAACTCCTCGACAGATAATAGGAAATCACTCGCAGTCAGTTCACTACTTAGACAGCCTTTTTACTTTTCAACCATTAGTAGAATGAAGTTGCGAGTAAACACACATTGAACTCATTGAGTTGGTTTTTGTTAAATCCTTTTATTTGCTTTCAACAATCGATCTATTCTTGAAAAGAAATCTTTTATGGTCCATCATCGAGCATTCAAGGTGTTCAGGTAAGTAAACTTTTACACAAAACCCTGCTACTTTTATACTTCCAAGTCTTTAAGCTGATCCTTCTATTTTATGAGTACTAAATTCGTTACACCTCTTTTTATTTCGGTGAATAATAAAATTGGATTTACGTCGTAACGTTCTTGGATCGGTGGGTTTTTGATTAGTGCTTCACGTAGGTACGTGACTAGGATCGCATAAGTACCTACCTGCTAATACCATATGTTGCACAATGTTTCTAAATTTATAATTTCTATGCATACTGTCAAACAAATTAATGCTGTATCATGTACACGTGTCTAAAATGTCAAAATGAAAACTTATCTCATTTCAAAACACAATTATGAAAATGTTTTATTTTAATATATTACATTCGAAATTAGAATACTAAAATAAATACAAACACGTTTATATGTTGACTGTTTTAAATTAATGAGGTTTAAATTAATAAAGTATTCGTATTTATATTAACGATCATACATACCTATACGAAAAAGGTACGAGTTTTACGAGTATTATATTCTGGGGATTTCAATTTAATTTACTATAAAAAGTAGTAGTACAATTTTTATTTGAGCTACTAAATGAGAAATTAAAATGAAACGACTATAAACGAAACTATTCGTTTCCTTACAGAATGTTTCCCAGCTGAATGCTAATTTCGTATAGGTACTAAAATTTAAATAAACATAACTTTGATTAACTTGGCACGCACGACTTCGATACGGAGTGTTTTTTAAAGTTCACATTTTATATCTTTAATAGGTTTACTCACGCAGGTAATTTATACACGTTACTCAGGTCTTAGAGACGTAAAAACTAAATCCTAGCTTTTTATTTTACATTGATTCTTGATAAATCACCTTTCATGCGCTATCACATTTTCAAAGCCATAAATTTTGTCATAAATATATCTTCAATTTTAACATAAACATTTAACATGGTAAATGTAAATTATTATAACATCTTATTGTATTTAAAGATGATTCAGATAAAACCCGGTTTTTTTTGCGAGACACCTTGCAATGTAATTCATTCCGTGCATAGGAACCTATTTTACTTAACTACTTTTGCATTAAATTATAATTTTCAATGCTCTTTCGCTGATATTTTAATTTTAATGCAATTACCTAACTAACATAATATATTTAAAATATATTTGAGGGTTGTGATTGTATTTTAAATGAGCTATAATTTCAATGCTTTTATATACCGAATACTAAGTTAATAAAATTGTCAACAATATAAAGTGACCTATTTTGCCCACTTAAATAATTGCAGTAGGTACTTTATTTAAACTAAATAGCAGATTTTTTATCTTGGTTTAATTTTACGCAATATTATTAAATGCATTTCAATCTAGATAGTAGATGCTTACAATTTAAAAGTGCTTGAAATGATTTAATATGAATCATTTTTATCAAGTCGGGAATCCCGCATTTCCCCTCAAAGCACGCATGTTTTATAATAATTTTTCTTCGTTAGCGAACTCGCTTAGCAAAAATTTAATTTATGTATGGGTAATAACCAAGTAAGCTGCGAAAAATTATTTTACTCAGTACCTTATGGTGATATTCTACTTTTTATTAACGACCAACACTCTTTTTAATAGACTGGAGTACTTTTTTTTTTAGCATTTTTCGAGTTATTCAAGTTTTTGACTTGTAACTCAGCGTTATCAATACCGTAATCTCAATAGTTACTTCATTTGTTTTAGTTTCATAATTAAAATGAAAGGTTTTTTTTGCAGTAATAGAAAATCTATAACTATTTTTTATATTCCGACATTAATTGAAAATTAGTAGGTATTTTATTTGGAACTCATCGCTAAAAATTCTTTTTTATGTATTCTATCTTGAAACGTGTTTTTGCAGTAGGAGAATAAAATAAACAAGTTGCTAAACTCTGGATTCATGACTTAATTTTTTCAAAGATGTTTTCTGGGTAACATTAAATTAGGAATTCAGTTTATCACCAAATTTGGAAATATAGGTTCTATTTATTTTCGAAATAGAGAATGCATTTCGAATTTTATAATTCTGACTATATTCACGACACTTTTTTAATCATAATTGATAACAGGATAAAATATTATATCAGTATATTTTAAGGTTGAATTTTATCAAGAAAACACAATTTAATGCTTTCTAGGCCCATGCTAGAAGTTTTAAGAAACTTAGACATTTTCGTAAAAAAAAAAAAACAGTTTGTATATTTGAAGGATTGATAATTTTAATTAAAAATCTTAATACCATTTTAACAAATTACTAAATAGTTTGACTATTTGCTTGTGGAATAAGTGGCTATCCACAACTAAACAAATATCAACTTCGATAATTTTGTCGAACATTAACTTTTATTAATGATGTTTAAACAAGCTATTATTTTAATTGTCTACTAACGTCTTAACTACGTCGTTTGACACAATTTATTTATCACATTAGGCTTATTTATAATCAATTGGATTCGATTTGATTTGATATAGTTTTTTTTTAATTTTAAAATAATGCATCGATTGGGCCTTAAAAAAATAAGTTTTTTTGTCACTTTTGAGATAACGTTAACGGTAACAAATATTTTTCCAACAATCTCAATTCAAAAAACTAATTCAATTGTAGGAATAAGCCAAAACTTAATGGATGTATCTACGTTCTAAAGAAATAAACTCTAAATAGGATACGCAATATGGGATACGATAAACAAATATATATAAACCTACCTACGCAATTGCGATTGCCATAGAAAAAAAAACAAATAGTTCTGTGTTCCTTATTGAATTTACGATACGATTATCTTTACAAACATGTTTACAAATTTGTGCGTGCCACAAACGTTTCTTATGATAAAACTATTACGTATAATATTTATTATTGTTTTTCTGCAGCGTAACAAGATTGTGACGTTTTAGAAAATTAAAACGGTTCAATTTCGTTATTCGAAAGTTCGGAATTGAATTTTCAACGGTAATTTAATCGGGAGGTAGCGTTTACGGAAGTTTGCTAACGTTCGGAAGTTCTTGGCGGAGCTACTTTATTTTAGAGGGTATGCTTTTCTTGCCTTTTAGACGTTTCAGCATTTAAAACGTTTTAAATAAATTTCAAAGTTTCGTGTTTTTAACACTCCAATTTATAATAATTATTTTAAATCCACAGACTGTATCAATAATTTTATTCAATTAATTTATTGTGTGGGTCTAATCCTAATCCTTAATTATATGATCGTCAAATTCACTTCAAAGGTTTTTTGTTTTTATAATTCGGTGATTTCAAGTTAAGTGTATTTTTAATTGTTTTTTATTAAGTTATTTTCGGTTATGTTTTTGGGCCATTGTAAGTCTTTGCTATTATATATTTTTTTAAATAAATTTGTTAATAATATTGTCTTCTATATTTTTTAAAGCATTTTTTTTAATGTATTTACCTCCATAAATAATAGTGATAGTTGGTTATTGTAAATATATTATTTATTTGATTTTACTGATTTTGATTTCGATATGATCACCATCTTTGACAACAAATAAAAACAAAATCATATAACTATAAATTATTGTGAATTATAAATTTTATTTCTTCAATATTTTGCCGCTTTTATCTCAACTTTAATTTAAATTGAATAAAAAATCAAATATTTAATGCCACTTGTATTTTTTCCTTTGCCATAATTTTTTCTATTCATTTAATATGTTTCACGTTTTTAACCCTAAATCCACCCTAAACACTTATCCTACGGGCTTACCTGAGTTGCGTCAGTGTAGGGCGTTGAGGAGTTTTTGTCCACCAGTTGCGATCCAAAAACAGGAACGCTCGAGGTGGGCGTCAAAGAACGCACATCCGAAATTTGTTGGGGTACCATCGTGCAAAAATAAACCCAGAAAAAACTCAACACAAAAAAAAACACAGTTCACCTATTATTTTCACTAAACACTAAAAGTAATAAAAGTCACAAGTCTGAAAAGTTTACAGGAGTTCCTTTGGACGCGGGAGCCTCTCGGCGGATGTATCGCCGAAGACTTCCCAATATCTGGAAACTATTCTTAATTTTCGCTCTAGAATTATAAATCTGCCACTTTCGTTCCCGGCTGGCGGTCCATAAGTCATAATTTCTGCGGGACGCGACTGTTCAGTTATCAAAGTGTGGCATAACGATCGTAGCGGCTACACTCCGCACGTCTGCACTCCGCGGTGTCAGAGGACCTACTAACTGGTCGGCAACGTGCGGACTGCTGTCAATATACCCGCTCAGCTGTTCGCCCCTACCGCGCGCACGCGCCCCGCCCGCCCCGCGCCTCACTCTCGCGCGGCCCTTGCCCGCGAGTGCATGTGTGTACGCTTGTACTTATGATGCACGGTGCGAAATGACGCTCGCCGTGTTGTTAGGAAATTATTATAAATAAATAGGAAATGAATTTAAATTAACCTAGCCCTTTCGGAGTGCGCGCCACCACACACGGTCCTCCGCCTTTATCACATAGCTGCTTCCAGTCACCTTTTTAGGGTCATTTGTCCAGCGGGCTGGAAGTCGTCCCACAATGCGCTTACCGATTCGCCATTCCAGTGTCTGCCCCAACGGCCATCGGTCCTACGAAAGACATGACCCACGCTCACTGCCACCTCAATTTTTTTTTTAATATTAATAGCGGGCAAACGATCAAGGGGGCACCTGATGTTAAGTGATCACCGCTGCCCATAAACATCTGCAGCACCAGAAGAGCGTTGCGTTTCCGGCTTTTAAGGAATTAGTTTATGCAAGTGCGCGGTAGAAATGATCTGGTATTTCGCATAGTTTTCGCAGATAACTTGCTTATCCTTTGAACTGTGTCGGTGACCTTGGTTCTTCTACGGATTTCCTCGTTGCGTATTTTGTCCGAGAGACTCGCAACACAGCTCTCGCCATAGCACGTTGCGCGACTTTGAATTTTTGTATCAGGTGAGGCGTAAGGAAATACAGCTTTTTAATAATTTATTTTTTTAAATATGTTTTTTAAGCGCGCGTCACGGAATAACCGTTAGATTGATTGAGACCTCATAACGTTACTTTTATTTAAACTAACGCTTGACTGCAATTACACTTCTCAGTGTAACTACCTATGTGACGTAACAGTCTTTAGAACACGCTAGCTCTAAATAGGTAACAACTTACGTGGGATCTTACCACAGAGCTAAATTGGTAGGGGACTCGTATCCATCGGGAAGGTGGTAGCTAGAACGAAGACTTAAAAAATTGTAATAACTAACTACAACACTAATACTGGAGGCTTCGGCCGTGGCAAGTTACCAACCTACCGATAAAGATGTGCTGCCAAGCGAGCCAAGTTCCGGTGTGTGGTTGTATCCACGCCGATATACCCACAAAAAAAAAATTACAATGCTGCGTAGATTTGGGGTAAGTGTTTAAAACTGCTATACCTCTAAAATGTTAGTCCGCTACCGTTTTGGAATGCATCATCTCCTAGGTGAAATTGCAGTCAAAGGCTAACTTGTAGTGGAATACGTTAACTACGTATTAATAGAGGTGCTGGTGAATGGACTCTGTCCCCATGAAAGAGCCAAAAAAGCTGAAAGCTGCAGTCTTACCTACTGGACTACTTATTACAAAAAAAAAATACGTTTGACTTCGCACTACACTACATTACAGTAAGACTAGCTGTAACCCGCGACTTCGTTCACGCTTTTTTCGCTTTTTAAACATATTTTCTAACTAATCTTAAAAAAAAAACGCCTTGAGTGATAGTTACGTGAGGAAAACCGTTGACGTCCTATTGAATACACGCATTAAGAAAATTTATAACAATCGGTCAAGCTTTGATTACAAATAGTATGACACGAGAACTTTCCTCATAAAAGGTCTAAATTCGCGGCGAACCATTAAAATTAATTCTCATGGTCAATCCATTGCCGACCTACAGGGCACAGGTTTCCTTCTCAGAATGAGAAGGGTTTATTAGGCCCTATCTATTTAAACCTATAGATATTTAATGGGTTAAATTAAAAACGCACATACCTCCGAAAACTAAAAGGTGCGTGTCGGGAATCGAACTTGGCCCTCCGAAAGGGAAGCCGAAGGATATCACCGCATCAACAACAATAATTGTGCCAATGCGAAGTTTTCTATGAAACCGATATTATAACATGTAATTACAGTTATTGTGAATCGTAAAGTTTTATCAATTTTATAATATTCATTGATTTAGTTCGCAGAACAAAATCTGTTAAACGATATTCAAATAATTTATTGTTTACGTGAAATTAATGTTGACGGCCGATTGGCGCAGTTCGCAGCGACCCTGCTTTCTGAGCCCAAGGCCGTGGGTTCGATTCCCACTACTGGAAATGTGTGATGTTCATGAAATGAAATGAAATGAAATTTCAGTGTCTGGGTGTTTATATGTATATTCTAAGTATTTATGTCAGTCATCTTAGTACCCATAACACAAGTTACGCTTACTTTGGGGCTAGATGGTGATGTGTGTATTTTCGTAGTATATTTATTTATTTAATTAATTTGCATTTGAACTGTAAGTAGGTAACTGTAAGTACGGTTTGGGAAGTAGTGGAGCTTTGTGTGTGGAGCTCCGATCGTCACCAAACTTTACAGGATTACTTACCAGGTCCGGAGATTCCCTGAAAGTTTCATTGAAATCGGTCCAGCCGTTTCGGAGCCTATACGGAACACACACTTTCTCTTTTATATATATAGATAGATAGATTATGGATTTCCGCAAGGTAACGCTTGCTTCTATCCAATATGTGTATGTGTTCCTTGCAAGACCTAATAAGTGTTGCTTTGTTCATAGCTGATGGTTTCCACTAACCATCAGGTGGGATATATGTTTGGTCCATTTCTGATGGTGAAAGAATAATTAAAATAAGTTCAGTAGTTTAGTTTATTGATTTTCTACAAACGATTTAAAGAATTTTTCTTCTTTATTGTAGATATTAAGATAGATTCTCTTCCAGTTTTATTGAAAGGAGACCTAGCATTGTTTCCATTGGCTGGAAATTCTTCTTCTTGCCCTTATCACACGCTTAGTGGGACTGGCACAAATATCTTCTTCCACTCACGCTGTCATCTAACTATCCACTCCTTTTACACGCATACCCTCTTTCGATCTCTCCTTTGAAGTTCTTCTACATCCAAGTTCTTCTGATAGATATTTAACATTCATTTATATTCTTCATATTTATTTTAAATATATAAAATTTCATATTTTCCCTAAAATTCTTCGGCCACTCCCTCACTCGATTTTCTCGCTATTCGAAGGTTGGCTGGCAGTAAATCCTTTAGCAATAAGTCCGTCTTTTGTAAACCATTTTTTTTTTTGCAATAAAGTTAATAAATGAAATAAAGTGAATTTTAATGTACGCATCAAAAGTGCCATATATGTGCCTATTTGAATAAAGAAATATTTGACTGAGGTAACATGATTTTCTTCGCTCCGCATTACATGACATTACCATGCCAGTCTATTAGGTATTTACTCCTCATATTTTGTATCTCGAATGTAAAGTTTAAATTTATTTTTTTACTTTAAATCCACCTCCTACCTAAATCCATTGCTTATCTCACCAATTCTTGACACACATTCGCATTTCGGTTGTCTGTACAAATCAATATATGTAATTAAATAAAAGCTTGTTAAAGTTAAAGTCCTGTAACACTTTTTTTAGTACGAAAAACATCTGCTCATAGCCCGCATAAGCGCAGTATTTAATAAAAAGTTCAATAGTTTAAGCACTAGAACAAATAAAACATCCTATATTCGTCTTTGATGTTATAGTTTTAAGGTTGTGAATCGTAAAAATAAGCGTCAGGTGTACAGATATCCATCGCATTTCGCGAATGATATGGGTCAATTGACAACCATTATTAGTGTTCCCTAAGGAATATATTATGACGTCGCCATGTTGGCTCCACAAGGGCTGACTGGCTCTATTCCAGACGGACCTCCTTTAACGTTTCATAGAACGACAAGGTGTCAGATAGTTTTGCATCCTAGGCTGTTATTACCCATGCTATTATTACATACGTATATGAAAGTGTGCCATAGTGAATAACAACTATCTTGATGACATTTGATATGATACATTTAATAGCCTATAACAGTCCAATATTGGGCTAAGGCCTCTCCAAGGAGAGTTGGTGATCGCAGTGGATGGTAGTAGTAGCACAGAAGACGCTGCTTCCCATGTTTCGTTATATTCCTTTAGTCGTCTCGCAGGGAGAGGCAGGTGTCAATTTATTCTGATCCTACATCCTTCACTACAGCCTTCACTACATGACATCTTATTCAACATCATCATATCAACTCATTACCAGCTCACAGGGCACAGTGAGAAGGGGTTAAGGCCGTAGTCCACCACGCTGGCCCAGTACGGAACGGTGGACTCCACACACACACAGGTTATAAACGAAGACACCGGGAGGTATATTTGTATCGTTCGAGTCCAAATAGGACTGAGGTACATTATAATGCTGTCGAATTTATATCAAAATACCCACCAACTCAATGTCATGAACATTGGTTGTTAATCAAATATAATTTTAATTGTTTCTGTTTTAACTATTTAATAAAATATTTGGCAAATATGGATTTATTGTTATCCAAAAGTTTAATTATTTACCCACTTTATAAATTTACTGTAACACAGGTTTCCTTAAGACGTTTTCCCAAACCGCTAAAGGATGTGATATTTCGATTGCTTGAAACGTACATATCTTAAAAGTTGAAGGTGCATGCTGGGATTCGAACTCGCCCTCGCTTGGCTCGCTACCACCCTACCGAGAAAGACGTGCCGCTAAGCGATTTAGTGTTCCGTTGCGATGTCGCGTAGAAACCTACTACAGGTATGACTACCATACTCCCTAACCCGCTACCATCTAAGACTGCATCATCGCTTCCTACCAAGTCTACTTGAGATTGCAGTCAAGGGCTAACTTGTCGTGAAATAAAAATAAATTTTATAACCCCCTTAGTGAATACACTGTGCGTTCCCTCAGTGGCGTGCATAGAGGGTATACACAGGGAATGCAGATTGAATATGAATATACTTCGACAATACACACATCGCCATCTAGCCCCAAAGTAAGCGTAGCTTGTGTTATGGGTACTAAGATGACTGATGAATATTATAATACTTATTATATATAAATAAACACCCAGACACTGAAAAACCATTCATGTTCATCATACAAACATTTTCCAGTTGTGGGAATCGAACCCACGGCCTTTGACTCAGGAAGCAGGGTCGCTGCCTAAAATGATTTAAATCTCCAGTACGAGTTATATAAAACTGAAGGGTAGGCATTGTAAGCGTACCCTTAAGTTTTTAAAACTTGTACTGGATTAATATAACTCATTTTATATCATCTGCATACCCTGTGCATACCCTCTATGCACACCGCTCTGCCAGCCGTACAGTATTGACACCATTAACTTGTTCAAACTTTATGTTGGTCGAAAGCAAACACTTGTATCAGCTTAACCCATGTTTGTCCGTCACGAGCCGAAAATCCCATGCGCGGCGAAAATTCACGTAAACAGGAACTTAGTTAAGACGTGGAAGTGATACCGAATTGGAGCAGCATCCGGTTCTTAGTAATCTGCGAGATTATTTTCTCGGCGATCACGTGTAACGAGATAATGGACGTGCCCAAGCACGTTAACAAAGAATATTCAAACCCAGCAGAGTAATAATTGAGTGTCTCATCTCAGTGTGTTATTCTTGGTATTAATACAAGGTTTGGTAATTTGGAAGATAACATCATTAGCCTTTAGTCGATCAAAATGGCGGATCATCGTCATCCACAGCCTATTAATCTCTGCAGATCGGCACAAGCCTCGTCTCTCATAGAGAAAAAGACAGAAAGAAAAATATATTATTTAAATACTAGCTAATTAAGATTTTATTCCCGCGGGAAATCTCTTATTTCCCGGGATAAAAGGTAGCCTATGTTCTTTTCCATGTCAAAGGCTACACGCATGCTAAATTTCGTCCAAATCCATTTAGCCGTTTTAGCGTAATTGAGTAACAAACATCCACACTTTCACATTTATAATATTATATATATATAAAGGTATAGTAGGATGGATAGAAGCAGGCGTTACTTTGCTCCATGATATATCATGAAAATTAAGCTTAATTTGCTATACTCCCCGAAAAGTAGAATCTGTGTGGTGTAATTTATTATTTCTTCAATGTTTATGACTATCACTAAACAGATCGTCGACAATGTGCCAGGGTAAATTGTCGAAGATCAGTCACCATGCTGATTCTACTTTTTTTTCGGAGCAAATTAAGCTTAAGTTTCATAATATATATTTATTAATTAATTCCACGCATTACAATTATTACAAAAGAGACTTCTTCTCTCCGTACCAAGTATTTTAAAAACTCTTTTATGGCCAGGTCTATTTTCTTATGGAACGAACTTCCTATCGAAATACAATGGGGAAAATCATATATAAATTAAAAATCGACGTCAAAAATCATTACAATAATGCAGTAATTAACATAATTAGTAGCAACGTTAATTTAAGAGCTGTTGATTCTGATAATTATTACTTACATGTAAACGTTAAAGCCCGCCATGCCGCATCCGGGCAACGTGGTGGTTGAAGCCCTGATTCCCTCCTATGAGAGACGTTCATAGTTTAAGAATGTTATGATGAACACAGTGTGGCATTTATTAAATGATTCTAAAGCATGCGTCCATGCGTTGGACTGCCAATTTATTTTATTTAATTAAAATTTGAACTCAGGTCTACATGATTGAAAGTCGATAACCGCACCTCTATGCAAGTGAGGTTGTTCAATTTAATCGAACACCCGAAAAATACTTTTCGTGCTCATATTTACGAAGTTATGTGGAAACGCAACTATAAACAAAATGCTCGCGGAATGTAACCGCAAATTTTCCATTTGGCGTGGCGATACACGATAGACATGTCGAGCGATAAAAAGTCGCCATAGCCTATATATGAGGGTATTTATAAAAAGACCGGCTACGTGCGTGTTGGACTTACACACGAAGGGTCCCGTACGGAGGTGCAATATGAAACAATACATATAATGTAACAGCGTCCTCCGTTCTACTACTACCGATCTACTGCGATCACCTATCTGCTCAGCGTGGTTATGGGCAATCCCTCCCATTAGGAGAGGCTTGTAGTACTCCAGTGGACTGTTACAAGCTATTTGATGATATAGGATATCCAATAAGATTGAACTAAAGACCCTGTCCAAAAAATAAGGTCAGCGATTTATTTATTTCTTAACTCGTATTATAGCTGTACACTTTTATATACATTTAAGTATACACATTCTTTGAAAATTTCATTACTCTACCTATTATTGTTTGAAAGATACAGACCCTGACAGGTGGACGCACAGTCAGATGGAAGTACCGCAGACGAAAGAACGGTGGACGGACAAATGGTAGGACGGCAGACGGATGGTCAGTCGGACTTAGTAAGCGGAGGTTTCGGGTACGGAACCCTGAAAAAAGGACAAAAGTATACAAAACTGCGCTGTACAAACTGCATGTATTTGTACAAAATTTTATTAACATAAAAAAAGACTCAACCTCCTTAATCATTCTCTGATTCAGTTTAACAAACACACGGTTAACGATTCTAGATAAATTTGAGGAATTATTTTGATGTCTTGGCAATAATGTGACCACCTCAAGCGCATAAAAGAATTTTCGAAACCGTTCTAGAATAATAATTGAAGAGGTCAAAAATCATGTCAAATACATTAAATCGAACCTGGAATCCTTAATGTAGTCGTTTCAAAATGGCAAGACACAACGTTTAAATGACGTTTTTTTCGGGTTTTGCTTGAGCTTACATGAGTTTAGACGGGATTCTTGTACTAGTTTTCGCATTACATAGGTATCATATCAGTTACCTGTTCTGATACTTCAACAAGTGTGGATACTTCATGAGTAAGACTATAAAAGTCTTCGTATGCGACAAAACAAAATGTCGCGGGTATGTCAGAGCTCTTACAAACAAGTTCATCGATATTTCATTCATGTAAACTAAATATTCGATCAAATTAATATAGATTGCGGTTAACGAAATATTACGTGACATAATTCAGAGGGACTTTTATATGAGTAACAGTTATTGTTCGAAGTTCCACCGTTCCTAGGTTTCACTGGTCAGTTTAGGACAGTTTTCTTAATTTTTCGTTAAACGCATTTGCCAGTTTATTAAACTTGTAAGGTGCTTAGAAGAAATCACTTAGAAAAAAACACTTAGCGATACGTCTTTGCCAGTAGGGTGGTAATAATAGAGAACCGAAGCCTAGCATCAAATTATAAACTATTTTTATTTAGGACGTTGGTCCTCAATGTGTTAGTAATTCAATATAGTTAACCAATGTTAGTAAAAAATCAAAGAATATTGTAAAATGTAAAATATTAAATTACTGAAATTCCATATTATTTAGTTTCCATGGTAACTGAAAAAAAGTGTAATGTGTTCTATCTCACAGTGGCGTGCATTGCATATAATCACAAATGCACTACCTACCCTTAATTCATATAAAAATTCATATAATTCGAATAGAAGGAGGATTTTTCCATTTTATGCTATTTTCCTGCTTCTTGCCTACCCTGGTCAACAATCTTGTGCACGCCAATGCTATATCATTCTCTCGCCAACTTAATCGTATACATTTATTGACAGTCGATTGGCGCAGTGGGCAGCGACCCGGCTTTCTGAGTCGAAGGCTGTGTGTTCGATTCCCACAACTGGATAATGTTTGTGTGATGAACATGAATGTTTTTCAGTGTCTGGGTGTTTATCTATATAAGTATTTATGTATATTATTTATATAATTATTCATCAGTCATCTTAGTACCCATAACACAAGCTATGCTTACTTTGGGGCTAAATGGCGATGTGTGTGTCGTAATATATTTATTTACTTATTTATTACGGGCCCACTACAGAGCACGGGTCTCCTCCCATACTGAGAAGGGTTTAAGGCCGTACACCACGCTGCGGATTGGTGGACTCCACACACCTTTGAGAACATTATGTAGAACTCCCAGGTATGCAGGTTTCCTCACGCAGGTTTCCTTCACCGTTGAAGTAAGTGATATTTTAAAAACTATTCTTCTTTCTTCTTTCTAGTATTTAAGACTAGCTAGCACTAGCACTAATACGCTTCTGCCGATGTATAACTACGAAAAACATATAACTCTGAACACTGAGGTTTTACAAATCAAACGGAGCAGTGATTAAACTTCAGCTATTGGCTTTAATACAACATCAGTACATCTACGAGTAGTAGGTAAGTACATAAATAAAAATACCTTTTCACACGCGAATGTAATAAAAATAAATCCGAACGTGAAATAAAATTCTGCGCGATTAATAAATAGTAGATCGCCTTTTGAAATAAAAATATAATCTCAAACGTTTTCCATCATAGAATATTTGTAAAGGGCTTCCCTATGCTTTTCTATATTTGATTTATGTTGGAGTTGGTTTTATTGGATCTTATTTATATTTTTAACCAATTTTTCAAAGGAGTTTAGCCAATGACCGCAATTCTCGATATATATGCTATACCATTTTTATAATGAGGATAGTTCTAAAGAGTTGCGTTTACGGCATAATATGTTCCACTTTTTTTTTTATCCGATTAAACATTGAATTGCTATGGGTATAATGCCAATAAAAGTATAAGACAGAAAGTCAGAAAAATCAGTACCAGACAGGAGTTCAGAAATGTCCACGCCCGTGCCTCGGAGAGCATTTTTTTTTAAATCATAACAGGAGTGCTTGATCGTAACCACTAGGTTGAAGCCATCATCACCATCTAGCCCCAAAGTAAGCATAGCCTGTGTTATGGGTATATTTTTATGAATATACATAAATATTTTTATGAACAATATACATAAATACTTATAATACACAAATAAACACCCATACACTGAAAAGTCAATCATTTTATCACAGAAACATTTTCCAGTAGTGGGAATCGAACGCACGGCTTTGGATTCAGAAAGCCGGTACTGCAGGGTCCTGCCACAAAGGAACCCATATAATAGGTATCGGGAAAGACGGAAGTCGGATTGGCATTCCAGATCTTTGCAGTGAATAAAAGGAACGAGGAAGTAAAAGGGTCTTTTCAATCCACAACGTAACTGTGCAGATCCTTACGATGCCTTGCAGTTTGATGGTAGAAAGGTGAAGATGGAACAAATTGTAGTTCTTGAGCACAGTCTCCGATCCGATCTTGTTGAATACCAAAAGACAGTAAACTTTTGAGTTTACTGACTAAGTATTACCTTGTCACCGATGAGTCTCCTAGCTCGGCGATCCCCCCAAATCCAAAGCATCAAGCTGGTATATTAAACTGACGTCAATACAGTCGCTGGCCTAAAAATCTTCAAAGACCTTGAACTGGTAGGTTTAGGAGCAACGTTGCTGCTTAGGTAGGACGTACAAGAATTCGTAAGAAAGAAACATAGTTTCGCATTCGTAATATGTAGTATGGATTTTACTCATTATTTTATTCGCTAACCGAAACACCACACGAAAAATATAATATTATACATAGTTAATATTGTTTAAAATGTACACATAAGTTAATTAAATGTAATTACTGTAAACGATCAAGCTACACATACTGAAATATTCAATCAAGTTAATAATTCAGGGTGCGGTTGTCGAAATATTTTCCGATAAATTGTAATTGAAAGAGTTTTTGATATAAAATTCCGTTTAAATCTTTGGCTTAATAAAATACCTTTATGACCTAACTGGTACAGTGGTGTGCTTTAAGTTGATGGTCACAGCTTCGATTCCCAGCTAAAGTTAATTTGCGTTGTTTTTTATGTAGGCATAAAAAACAACGTACATACTGGCTTTGCTTGCGGATTCGCTCTGTTGTACTTTTTCCTCATCATCATCATCTTATAACCGGTCTACTACATAACACAGGTCTCCTCTCGTAGTCCACCACGCTAACCAAGTGCGGATCAGTAGAATTCACACGCAATAAAACAAAAATAATACTTATTATATAATATAAAAATTTTAAATTAAATAAATACCTCGGCTTTTAATATCATTAGTACTAATCAAGTCCTTTCATTGGATACCCATATTGAGGGTGTAAATCGCCATTTTGTGGTGGCGGCCATCTGGACACAAAAACACAGTCACACAAAAACACACACACGCAAACACACTAAGAGACACCCTTTCATCCTTTTTTGCGTTAGGGGTTAAAAAATCTGGACGTGACGTTTTCGCACGTTTCCGGATACTGATCTACCGGCACCTCACGGGCCTATTCCTTTGTGTCTAGAAATAATAGTAATAATAATAACGTTTAATTCAGATAAAAATCCATAGCTACAACAATAACAATTTTCTTATTTACTATATTATAAACTAAAATTGGCCAAAGCTAATTGGCCAATAATAAAAATTTGGAGTCTCCTTACTAAGGTAAATACCGTCTTGAGCACTTGATGTGTGAGTGTGTACCAACCCAGTGCTCCATAAAGGGATGAAATGAACAGATTGTATTACTTACAATAAAGAAGGTATATTTGTTTCAATATCATATTATTTTGGTTCTAATTAAATAAATAAACAGATTATATTCGTTACCGCTTCAGATAAAATGATCAGCATCAACCAAACAATGGAAAAATATGTATGAACGCTTCAAAAGAGTCAACGGGGCCTATTTCAATAAAGAGGTTTAGAGTTCCAAAAAATACTGTATAATATTCAATCGGGTAAATAATTAAGAGTGCGGTTAGAGAAATATTCCGCGTCGAAATTCAAAGAGAGTTTTCCGATAAAGAATTCCCCTTTATTGTTGAATGTAATGAAAATAAATTGGAACGTGAAATAAAATTCCGTGGAATTACTGAATCGGCAATCGCCTTTTGGAAAAAAATAAATATTTCAAACCTTTTTTCAGTATTGAAAGCCCGTAAAAGGATGCAAGTCAGTAGATATGGTTTTACGTATAATGTGCCTATCTAGTGGTACAGTCAGTCGATTTATCGGGTTTTTTCCTAAATACATTTTTGCTTCGAAACATATAACTTTTTGGATATAACTTGAATATGAAATACTGGTCTACGTACTTTTATACGCTGTCTTAACTTTGAAGATGAATTTAACTAGTTAAGTATTTATGCTTTTTACTAACCGAAAGCGAAAATAACAATAATTTGTTTTAATTCATTTTCGTAAACTTTCGTAACTTGAAAAATATCTTGACAAACTTTCTGCCACCATAATTTCATCCGTTTGTGGTTAGAATTTTCATAAACCTGGAAACACGTGTTTCTAATTATTTTCCCAAAAGCCCATAGTTTAACCTTTACAACTTGTTACATGACGGACTTTCATTCGAACTTTCTACAACTTATAACCTAAAAATAACGGGAAGAAATTTAAAAAAACTTGTTATATACAACTCTGAGCTGTAAATTTTACTTTCAGTCGTTTGGGCTGCAGGTTTTGTATCTGTTTGTAAGGCCTTTTATAGTTATAGATTAAGTTAAGCATATAATACTTAACTTTTTTAGCCTAGTGGTTATTATGTTAAATTACAATTCACGATGACCTAGGTTTGGTCAAATATTGCGAGGTAGTTTGTTAAAAAAATTCTCAGACCAATATATGTAAAGTAACGTAACTCCATGCTTTGGAGAGAAGAAATGCCTATATCCTAGTTACTGGCAATAATATCTGAGAATAATCTTTAAAACCTGCCAACCCTTATTGAAGTTGCTTAGTGGGTCTATGCTCTACAACTTCTCTCCTATGAGTAAACCAGGCCTATTATAATTTATCAGCAGTGGGACATCTTTTGAATGATGACGATAGGATCTTAAAATGTCCTGACTTAGTCGATATTTTACCTCCATGACCCCTTTCATTTAGTACCACTATTTATAAAAATAATTCACATATTCTTTATTCATGTAGCTTATCACAGGCACTTATGAAGCATAAATGTTTACATAATTGTGAGGTGAACTTAAACCTAAAGCCATGAGAGTTCCAAACGCGCCCCGGTCTAAGAAGCGTCCCACAACATTCTAAGCCAGGTATTTTATTTTTACTAGTTTATAGCTATGAAGTTAGAGCAATTCACAGCCTCAGGCTTTTTCATCGTTTTAGTGATCGTTTGAGAGACATTTCAAATATTGCATTCGTTAGTTTGTTTTAAAATAATATACAATTTCCCTTGCATTAATTAGTAATTTTATGTAGCCTAGTAAACTGCACAAAGACTTTAGACGGCCGATTGGCGCAGTGGGCAGCGACCCTGCTCTCTGAGTCCAAGGCCGTGGGTTCGATTCCCACAACTGGAAAATGTTTGTGTGATGAACATGAATGTTTTTCAGTGTCTGGGTGTTTATATGTATTTTCTATGTATTTATGTATATATAATTCATAAAAATATTCATCAGTCATCTTAGTACCCATAACACAAGCTACGCTTACTTTGGGGCTAGGTGGCGATGTGTGTATTGTCGTAGTATATTTATTTATTTATTTATAATCTTTCTTCTAATATTCACATTGTTACAGTGTATTTTCTTTTTAAATTGTGTTATATTTATGTACATGAATTAAATTTTCAAATATGTACTTTATCAACTCGAAAGTTTCACTTCAAACTTCGTCCATCCTTCATCGGTAAAATAAAATATCAATATTAATATTATCATCATTCATACCTACCACAGGAAATCAATCAATTCGTCATAACAAAGTTATATAAGAGGAAGTGTTGACTCATTACAGTGTTTTCGCTTATCCAGCACTTCGACGCGTGACCTACTGGATATTGTACTCATCATCAATTTAATCGTACTTACTAAATATCTATTAAATACATTGTATAACCAATTCTACAAATGAAATAACCTAAAATAACTTATGTACCAAAATAATACGTCTTCGAAACCACCGCAGCCTGGTGCCTAAGATACTGGCAGCATTGCCTCTTTGAATGGCCAAACTAATTCTCTGGACAAGGTAACTGCCCACTCTAGGATCACCGGTAAACTCTTTAACCATTTTTGAACATTCTATATCCGGTCCCCGCGATCCCAAAGTCTCTACTCAAAGAGGCACAAAAATTGTATTTGAATGTATAAATTTTACCAGAGAGAATTGCGGTTATTTTTTTGCGGAAAAAGGATGGCAATGTTTCTCATTTGCTCCTTACAGACATTGGAGTAAAAAACTAAGAGGTTATCAGTTCCCACTATTGGAGTAAAAAACTAAGAGGTTATCAACCCACTACAGGGCACGGGTGTCCTCCCACAATGAGAAGGGGTTAAGGCCGTAGTCCACCACGCTGGCCCAGTGCAGATAGTTGCCGTTGGAACTCCAGATTCCTTTGAGAATATTATTTAGAACTCTCAGGCATGCGGGTTTTGACCGTTGAAGCAAGTGATATTTTTATTACTTAAAACGCACATAACTTATAAAAGTTAGAAGTGCACGCTGGGATTCGAACTGGGCCCCACGAAAGTGAAGTCGAGCTCCTTTTCCAATGCGCTA
The DNA here is from genome assembly GCF_905163445.1 of Pararge aegeria. Lineage (NCBI taxonomy): Eukaryota > Metazoa > Arthropoda > Insecta > Lepidoptera > Nymphalidae > Pararge > Pararge aegeria. Next base: position 1,374,622 of record NC_053200.1, on the reverse strand, counting down.
TCACCGCTTTTATTCACATACTTAACATTTAATAAAATCCTAAGAAGTAGGCAAAATAAATAAGTTGACTAAAAACTTTCTGTGTTTCATTTAACATTAATACAACAACGATGTCTGGATAGTGATAGATATTATTTTAAAGCATACCCCGGTGAAAAAGGCAGTCGATAAAATATGCTCACTCAGGAAGGCTTCGAATATCATAATGTTACTCTTGACCTAATGTCCCGATGACTCAGAGCCGTGAGCCGTGTTATTATCAGACGAATGATATTGTGTAAACTTTGCATCGAATTACTTTAATTAGAAATTATAAGCCATTCGGAAGGTATGAGTAAGAAGGCTGACTTAGGCAGGTCATCATATTACGAACTTCCAATACAAAAACTATAACTGTAACAGCCTCGAGTCGGGTTAAAAATTGTTACTTATTGTGTATTTTTAACCGACTTACAAAAAAGGTGGAGGCTCTCAATTCAATTTATTTTGTCAGGCTCAAATTATTTTGTCAACTAATAACTCTGACGTTTATAGACTAGCTGTTGCATCGTACGATGTTTTTTGGTTTTTCATGAACCCTGCGCAAATCGTCCATTTTCCCGGAATATAAAAGGCTCGATATATTTTATTTATTTACTTCCCATGTGGTCCCATTTTCATCAAGATCTGTTGGAGATCCAGGAGAAATTGAGAGATTTCTTAAGATGTTATACTATAGCGATTGGAGTATTCTTTACAGTAATTTGAGCATTTCCTATCGAAAACCACCACTTGGTCAGGTGAAACCGATGATGAAGACCACGGATGGCCACTGGAACTACACAATAATAAGTATTACACTGATTGCGTTTCGATTTTGGTATATAGTAGGTAGGCAATTTATACTCGATAAAAGAGCCGACGGTGGAGTGTCGGGAGAACTCCTCAAGCATTAGCCCCGGCTTCAGGAAAAGCAATATTTTGTGTGTACAATATTCAGAATGTAAATTGCTTGTAGTCTTCTATAAGCAAATATTATAAAAAATAGCTTAATTTGCTATACTCTGCGAACAGCAGGAGAATCTGTATGGTGTAATTTATAATTTCTTCAATCCTTATACTCCACACCAAAGAGATCTAGAAGGATAAGGATTGAAGAAATTATAAATTCCACCATACAGATTCTCCTGCTGTTCACGGAGTATAGCTAATTAAGCTTAATTTTCATAATATATTATTAATTTCCGCAAAGTAACGCCTGCTTCTATCCAATATTCTATAAGCAATTTAAATTCGGTTATAATATCTCAGATATGATTGCAAACCTACCCACTAAAAAGCTTGAAAAAAAATAAAAAAAAACTATGTAGCCATATTTAGGTGGCGGCCATCTTAGATTTAAACTTGTCATAGTGTATAGTATTCTACTAGTCAAGCTCTTTCATTTGATATCATCGAACAAAAATAAGCGCACTCCCGACTAATTCACCTTTGAAACAAACAAAATAAAATCAATATCGATCCATCCGTTTGAGAGATACGATGCCACACACACATACACTCACACACCCAAACACACACACGCACACGTCCAGGCAAGTCAAACGTATAACACTCCGTCATTTTTGCGTCGGGGGTTAAAAATACTTCTTCATTATATTAATGTTCCGAGAATCAAAACCGGGATTAAGACCGTTTAGAGACAGTCGTAAAAGTCGAAGCCTATTATAATCAGCGCCTGCCTTAAGAGTATTTTCAGATACAAAAAGTCTAAAGAGGGCGCATTATAAGCCGTTTTAATTTGCTCCAAACCATTACAGTAACTGTAATCAAGTTCTGTGCGACTCAAGTAACTTTATTGCACTATTACTTGGATAAATAGTGCTTGTTACTAAGTAGTTAACAGTTAAACTAATGTCTAGCGCAAATGGAAATAAATCCTACTAATATTATAAATGTGAAAGTGTGGCTGTTTGTTACTCAATCACGCAAAAACGGCTGAACGGATTAGGATAAAACTTGGCATGCATGTAGCCATGGAAAAGAGCATATGCTACCTTTTATCCCAGTTCCTTGAGTAGTTCTAAAGGGAAAACTGCTTTTTTACGAGCTAAGCCGCGGGCAAACAGCTTTGAAATTTGGAACGATGTTCTATGACATGTACTTTCTATACCGATCTCTCAAATAGTTCCCGAGGTAGGATTGAAAATTATTAGCAAACGAAGCTTTAGAAACAATTCTGAAGTTCACGCAGACGATGTCGCGGGCAGAAGCTAGTTGAGTATAATTTTAATTCATATTTCAGTAAAAATAAAGCTTTAAAGTTATAATCTGCTATAGGCTAATAAATTGTAGTATGTTTATTAGATTCATTCTAAATAACATAAGATTTATCTGCTCTCTAATAGATATCTCTTCGTACTGTCTGTCGACAAATTCAAATTCAAATTCAAAATTTCTTTATTCATGTAGGCCTATCACAGGCACTTATGAAGCGTTCATACATATTTGTTTACATAATTGTAAGGGGATGATAAATTCGTTCGCCAACTTTAATCTAAAGCTACGAGGGTTTTAAACGCGCCCTGGTCTAAGAAGAGCCCACAACAAACTTAGCCGGGTAATATTTTTTTTGTTATCACCATCTCCCAATAAATTTATATTAAGCTATGAAGCTAGAGCAATTCACACCCAAGCTTTTTTATCGTTTAAGTAATCCTTAATATTATAATAGGATTTTTCTGTAAGCTTACGTTTTATATAAACTTTGAACTTATTGAGAGACATCTCAAAAATTTCATTTGGTAATTTCTTATAAAATAATATACAATTGCCCTTGAAAGAATTTGCAATTTTGTGTAGCCTAGTAAACTGAAACTGACCTGATTTAATGTTATTTTGGTCCTTAAGATACGACCGTTTATGTCACGTATCTTCTAAATCACGCTCACTAGAGTACACTCGCGAAAGATTCAAAACCTTTTTAGTAGTAGTAGAACTTTTTGTGACAGAGCCAGGCTTATTTCTGCCGGTAAGCAGCATTGTCGCACTGCTGTGTTCCGGTCTGAAGGGTCCGCACCCTTCAGACCGGATTGTCAGTGTAATTACAGGCGCATGAGGCTTCAAATATACTCCTCAGGTTGAGGGACTCAACCACACTGCAGGTTGTGTTCTTTGCATGCCCTGGGAAGTGTTGCTGCTTATAGCAGATGGTTTCCATGTGCCTGGTACCTGGTACCGGGCTATCTGCTTGGTCTATCAATTAATTAAATTGAAAAAAAAACCTTCGAAGGAAATTTCTCGTTAAACTTTCGAGTCAAGAAATTTGGCAAGAAGCAGTAAAAAATACAGTATAGTAATCTTAAAATATAAATATACTAAATAAATATACTACGACAATACTCAAATCGCCATCTAGCCCCAAAGTAAGCGTAGCTTGTGTTATGGGTACTAAGATGACTGATGAATATTTTTATGAATATAATACACATAAATACTAATAATATACAGATAAACGCTCAGACACTGAAAAACAATCATGTTCATCACACAAACATTTTCCAGTTGTGGGAATCGAACCCACGGCCTAGGACTCAGAAAGCAGGGTCGCTGCCCACTGCGCCAGTCGGCCGTCAATCTGTATCAATAACACAATTTTATTCTGTGATTAATTTGAGCATACTTATTATTAATAAATTTATCAATCGCTTTTCACGTTAACCTTTTAAAACTTTTGATGGTTAGCAAAACCTTTTTGTCCAAAATGTGGATTGATAACACATTTTGCTCCGAAACCGTAGTATCCTCAGATGGTGTAAACTTTGCAATTGTACGACTCAATAGTACTGTGTCAAGTCGCAAATGAAACCAAATAAGTAAGTAAGTCCATAGCTCTATTTTATCTTCACTATCAAAAAAACAAAAGCCAATAATTTCGATAGCAGCCTTACAGAGAAAAATCTTCGAAACAAAAAAATTGCATACTCTAAAGAATATCTACTTCACGGCACGAAAACCCTGATAGAATTGAATTGACCAGCTCATGTCAGCACACCTATCTATCCTGACCAAAAGACCTTATATCCTTACCAAGCACATCGGAATTTCCACCTTGTGTCTCCAGTTTTAGGGTTAAAAATAGTACGCATCAAATAAATGCAGATCCAAGAAGGAATATTAGATAGTTTATCTCGTGCAAGCGTGTTTGTGTTGCGGTCCCTGTTGGTTTTCCGTCTCTTTCACACATATAGGGGTTATGGTGCTGTCTCGCTCGCACACCTAACCGGTCCTTTCGGGCACGTTTGTAGGAAAGTGGAAGCTTGTAAGATTAGAGTTGATACGGTGTTTTTATGTTAACTTTTTGTAGAACCTTCCTATAAGTATACCTACCTAGAACGTTTTGTTTTTTTTTGTAGATCAATGCTATGAGTCATTTGGATCAGTGAGCAGGCATCAAAACTTTTAATATTGGGTAGCTATGTTCTTGTTTCTACAGTATTTATTTAAATGTTTACCTAATGTAGGTAGAGGATAAATTGTTTGATAGTTTCTTCTCGCTTGAATTTAATCCCTGAGTTTAATCGATATAAAAAAACCGATTTTAATCTTTTAATATTTCCGACACACACTTCTAACTTTTTTGTAGACAGCCGGTAGGCGCAGTGCGTGCTGCTTTCTGAGTCCAAGGTTAGGTCCAACAGGTTACAAGGTTGTTCAGTCAAAAAATTCTCATTAATGGAGTTAGGAAATTGGAATTGTCCATCCACGTACCTAGGGGAGCACGTTAAACATCATCATCATCAGCCTATTAATGATCCACAGACTTCCTTTCTAAGGCTGGAATTACACTGGTAAGTATTACTCACGAGTCCCTTAAGATAATTTTACTAATGTAAACGACTTTGTAAGGTAGTTATAGTGACTAACGTCAATTGTAAAACTTACAGGTGTAGGTCGTAGGTAGGGCCCAGGCTAAGAGAGAGAGAACTTGGATTTTAAAGCACTGACCCACCACTCTGATCTTATGTGCAATGGTGGACTTTAACTACAAATAGCTTAAGTTGATCTTTGAGGCTGGGGGTGGACACCGCCAATTTCCTAACAACGGTGGAATGGAAAGAAAAATCCGATTTCTAACAACATATTATACGATTAAACATCGATCTTGGTTTGTTATCACTAGCAAGTTATATAGTTCATACCCACTTATTAAGCTCCAGAGCCAGGAAATCAGAAATGTGGAGATTCGTAGATGAACCAGAATTACCGACATAGCTCAACGAGTGGCGAAGCTGTAGTGGCAATGGGCGGGGCACATAGTTCGGAGAAAGGATGGACGTTGGGGTCCCAAGGTGCGGGAATGGCAGCCATGCACTGGTAACCGCTGGTCGACCCCCAACGAGGTGGACAGACGACATTAAGCACGTCGCAGGTAGCCGCTGGATCCAAGCGGCACAAAACCGTGGAATTTGGAACTCCTTACAAAAGACCTATGTCCAGTTAAGCTTCACCTATACCTATGCCCACTTGTGGGACCTTCACTGCAAATGTTAAGCAAACATCAGTCAGTTAACAGCACAGGTTAAACAAATTTGACCCCAGTTGATAAATGATTGAGATGACTGACCTGACTTTGGGGTGCTGACTTTAACCTGTGCCTTTTGTTTGTACCTCGAAAAACACTTACGCTATTTAATCCCACACATTGCGTTTCGGTCCCTTGACACTGGTAGTGTAAAATGCAATTTATAACAAAGTCAAAGTCAAAAATATCTTTATTCAAGTAGGCCCATAAGTGGCACTGTTGATGCGCAATTTACATGAAAATAACACGGTAGTGAGATGATGGCGATAACTCAAAACTAAAGCTAGGAGGGTTTCAAACGCGTCCTGGTCTAAGAAGAAGCCCACAACAAACTTAGCCAGGTGTTTTTTTTTTGTTATCACCATTTTAAATTGTCAAATTCACACATATGTCATATGTAATACCCGTTGTACACTACCAAAAAATAGTGTTGTGCTGCCTTTTGGATCCAAATATAACCTGGCAAAAAATCAGTGATAGCCTAGTGGGTAAGGCTTCGGCTTTCCTTTCGTGGAGACCGAGTTCGAGCCCCGGCACGCAACAAATATTTTCGGAGTTTTGTGCGTTTTTTAATTTAAGCAATTTAAATATAACTTGCTTTAAACGGTGAAGGAAAACATCGTGAGGAAACCTGCATGCCTGAGAGTAACGTCCTTAACGTTCTCAAGGGCGTGTGAAGTCTACCAATCCGCATTTCGCCAGTGTGGTAGAGAACACCTCATCATTGTGGGTGGAGACCCGTGCCCTATAGTGCCCGGTAATGGGATAATATGATGACAGAGACCTGCTGACAGAGACCTCCTGCCTAGCTGACCCGAGCAACTTCGTCTGCACCAAATCGATTATTACCGGAAAACACGAATAAAATAACATTTTCTAAAAATGAATCCTAGCTAGATCGATTTATCGCCCCCGAAACCCCCTTATACTAAATTTCATGAAAATCGTTGGAGCCGATTCTGAGATTCCAATTATAAATATATAAGAACTGCTCGTTTAAAGATATGAATTAAAAAAATTAAAACTTCCGACACGCTAAAAACGCTCCTGACGAATTCACGTTTCAATAAAAGAAAGATTTCTCAAAATCGGTGCATCCGACACATACACACAGGCACGTCAAACTTATAACACCCCGAGTTAAAAATGCAAATACAATAGAACGATAAGGTACAATTAGACGGACTTATCGCTAGATGGCGATCTCTTCCCGGCGACCGGTACAATATAATATACACACACAGACATTATCACTCACCTGGTACTAAGCCATCACATGTATTAGGGGTCGAAAGTATCGCATTGGTGCAATGTTGTTGGTCTCCGCTATGTAGATTATATCCATTTTCGGATGTCGGTAAAAAAATCCGAAAATAGTTAACATTTTAAGTTAAAAAAAGAATAACTAATTATTAATTAAGCCCGATTAAATATTTGAACGCGATTTAAGATTAAAACTTTACTTGCACAATGTATTAATACTTGCGGAATAATATTCATTCTGAAAAGTAGGTATTGCAGGTGTCACGTAAAATAAGCGCTAATTGTTTAACCCCGCGCCTGCTGCTTAAACTGGACGCTTTAGTTTTTAAACGTCATAGTAAGTAATGGAATACAACATGGTAGACAGTGTGTGCTAAGCGTTAACAATTAACTATGTTCAATTCTGAAAACTACGCTTTAAAATGTATGGATTTACTACTATCGATAAAAGCAGTTTTATATTTTAATTCCTGTTTTATATGACATCAACCTTGACATCCCTAAATAATGGTAACAATTCCGAAACAAAGGTCAACAGTATCAAAATAATACATATTATATACAAGTAAATTGAACTGCTAGTCAGAATTACTGTGATTGTTAAGTTACTTAAATTACACAAAGAATAATAATAACTCAATTGCATGATGATCAAAGAAATTAGGGCATTTTCTTAATACAGTTTCGAAAAAATTACATTTGCTTTCCTATGGTCAGTGCACTTATTACGTAATACTTTGTCTATTAAACATGAAATTCCTTCCTTAGAGGTTTCGGATTTAAGAGGAAACCTGTGCCCCGTAATGGGTCGGTAAAAGGATTCATAATGATGAATTCTCCCTAAAGGCAGTGCACTTATTACGTGACATCTACAATACATTTATTATAATTCCTTCGTATAGGTCAAGGCTATAAAATAGATATACCTATAATTTTCAATTTTATCCACGGATGATCTCACTCGTGACGTTGCCAAATCCAGTTCACTTATTTTTAATCGCCGTCGAAAACATACTAGTTTCTCAATAAAACTTTTTTAAGATAACTGATTACTGCTATCTCTCCTCGTAGAAAGTGATTATGCCGTCATAGATGGTAGCGGGCTTACCTGTTAGGGCTGCAGTTATATTAAACCTTATCAGTTTCTATGCGGCATTGTTTTTGTCGGTAGGATCGTAACTAGCCACGGCCGAAACCTCCCACTTAACCCAAACCAGAAAAAAATCAGTAATTATAAATTCCCAAATTATCTCTGCCAGGTATCGAACCTGGAACCTTCATCATAAAGCGCTCGCAGCGCTCGTCACTGCGCCACGGAGCTTTCGAAGAATCTCGGAGTTATCTTAGATCTAAAGTCTCGAGAAGTTTCAAAAGGTCAACAAATGGTTTAATCTTTTATATCTTATCTTTATCTCTTTAATGTTTTATCTATTATGTAAAGATAAAAGAGTATAACAATAAGTTCGGGTCATAATGACTAAGCTTTATAATACGGACCCTGTTCCTATGTAATCCAAATCGTAACACATTACAGTTTATGACGTCAAATTCGACAGTTATAGTACACGTGTCAAGTTTCACGTCACAAAATCTTTTCTACAACCGTCATCAAAAGTAAAACACGTATTTGAACTCGTTCTATCGTTGATGTTCTCATTGGCTTTTAACCGCACGTTTAAAACCAAATTTTGTTTGTTTAACTAGTTTTCGCCCGCGAATTCATACGTCTCTAGGTTTAAGAAGAATCCCTTAAGAACAGATTATTTGTCCGGGCTTAAAGTTACGCCTATCGCCAGGATGCTAATGCGAAATTTTCTGCTAAGCTGCACTTGAGGACATAATAGAGTATTCTCAGACGTGCATTAACAATTGCTTAAAATTTAAATTGGAAACGCACATAACTTCGAAAAGTTAAAGTTGCGTCCCCGAACTCGATCCCTCGACAAGGATGCTGAAGGCCTAACCACTGAGCTATCACCACTTCTGAAAACGTCTGCTAACAGACAAATTTTGACGGCCGACTGGCGCAGTGGGCAGCGACCCGGCTTTCTGAGTCCTACGCCGTGGGTTCGATTCCCACAACTGGTAAATGCTTGTGTGATGAACGTGAATGTTTTTCAGTGTCTGGGTGTTATTAGAAGTATTAATGTGTATTATATTCATAATAAAAAAAATGTCGAGATTCGTAGAAGAACCAGAGTTACCGACATAGCTCAACGAGTCGCGAAGCTGAAGTGGCAATAGGCCGGGCACATAGTTCGGAGAAAGGATGGACGTTGGGGTCCCAAGGTGCTGGAATGGCAGCCCCGCACTGGTAAGCGCAGCGTTGGTCGACTCCCAACGAGGTGGACAGACGACATTAAGCGCGTCGCAGGTAGCCGCTGGATCCAAGCGGCTCAGAACCGTGGAACTTGGAACTCCCTACAAAAGACCTATGTCCAGCAGTGGACGTCTGTCGGTTGATATGATGATGATGATGATGTTATTCATAAAAATATTCATCTTAGTTCTCTAGATGGCGATGTGTGTACTGTGGTAGTATATATTTTTTTTTTTAAGTTTATCTAATACCTAAACATTTTTGACCCAACCCGGATTACGAACCCAGAACTCCATCAACCGTTTGACTAACATCGAATGAGACAGAAGACCGCTGTAGCGCAGGTGTTCTCGTATTAACTATAGAGGTCATCGTCCTTTCTTTGAACAATTAGTACCATACAAATCCACGTAAGTACAACCCAAGTAACAAAACGTTTGATTATAATATGTATTGAAATATAACAACCACAAATCACTCCATTGAATCAACATACTATAACTTAAGAACACTCGAGGTTCTCGAATTTATAACTTATCACGTAGGGTTGCCACTATGCTATAAAAATAAATAAATGATAAATAAATATATTACGACTACTGGCTAGGTCATGTACACCGGACGGAACCTTCTCGTTTGTCTCGGCAGGTTCTTCTTGGTGAGGTGGCGCATGCTAAAAGGCTAGTGGGCCGACCTCGCTTAAGATTTATAGACTGTGCCAAGAGGGACATGACCGAATTCAACATCGACTGTAGACATTGGGAGAGGCTTGCGGAAGGAAGAGATGAATGGCGCAAGAGCATTAATGAGGGATGCGGTATCTATGACGAAGCTTGGCTTGGTGTTCTTGCTCAAAACAGGATACGAAGGCATACTACGGGATCTTCAGATTGCGCCGAAGGGTTTAACTGCCATATTTGCGGCCGTAAATGTCGCTCGCGCATCGGATTATTTAGCCAAACAAAGAAGTGTCGCTTAGACATTGTTTGAACCGTCTCTCAAGACAATAATAATAATAATATTAATAATCATTTATTTGCAAGAACGTTTGTACAATATAAAGATGTTGGTAAACAATATAGTTATTTTAGAGAGCATAACATTCTACTAAATTAATAGTGTGCAATATTAAAAAGATCAACCTTAATTAAATGTCAAATTAAATTAAAATAAACATAATAATTTTTTTAATTTTTTAAAAATGACAGTAAATAAATAAATAAATAACCAATTCGAAATAATGATTCATAATTTATAGATATTTAAAATTATTTAGTTTATAATAAATATTCTTTTACATCATAATAACATTTTTCGAGAAGCATTTTATTGAATTTATTCTTAAACATATTAAGATTCATGTTTTCGAAATCGGTTGGTATTTTATTTTATTTACAAACAGGCCATTGATTGATTGATTGATTGATACTACGACAATACACACATCCCCATCTAGCCCCAAAGTAAGCGTAGCTTGTGTTATGGGTACTAAGATGACTGATGAATATTTTTGTGAATAATATACATAAATACTTATAGTTTAAATATAAACACCCAGACACTGAAAAGCATTCATGTTGACCACACAAACATTAAATAGCTGTGGGAATCACGTCCTTGGACTCAGAAAGCAGGGTCGCTGCCCGCTGCGCCAATCGGCTGTCGAATATGCAATATACTGGTATGGTACAGTTTTATCTTTTATTGAACTTAATTAAAGAAACATTTTGATAAATTTTACTGTACGTAATAACTACTCTAAAATAAGCTCCCCAAATAAGCAAGCGTATCTAGTCTATCTATTTATCTTAAATGTCCTAACCAATATTATGATTTGCCTATTATTTTGTTACTAGTGTCCCACTGTTCTGATCACAGGCTGCCCCCATGAGTTTCAGTGAGCATATTTTCTACAAAAAACGGATTATTGTCTCAACTCCCAAAATATGGTTACCAAAAGGACACATTTAAAATCCAAGATGGACGCTGCTGCAAGATGGCGAATAACATTTTTTTTCACAACTCCCTCAATGTATAAAATGAAAGGGCATGACTAGTAGAATAATGTACGCTAAAGTGAAAGGCTTTCAAAGGCAAAGGCAGGCTTTAAATTTTTTTTATTTATATATTTATAAAAGAAGTTTAGCATACCAACGTTTCTGGTACGATGTTGATGGACAAAAATATAAAATTACCTTTTTGTATAAACTGTGGTAGCAACCCTATATAAAGAAATACTCGCTCAAATATACAAATTAGCTCACGGAGAAACTATCACTGTTACCTTCACTAATGAACTAAAATTCGCTGCCTATAATATACGTAAAAGTCCACTGTACAGTTTCGGGTTACAAAGTTATTTGTTATTGATAAAAAATGTTGTAAGTTGTACAATGAAATCATTTATTACTTTATATAAATCGTTCCGAACAGAAGCTTTTAATAAAATCTTTTGATTTTCAGATGGGTACAACATTTTTTTTTTCTTTTGCTCACCCGCGATTATATAACTGACGATTCCCTGGCGCAACGGTAAGCGCTGTGAATATTACTAGAAGGTCCGGGTTTGATTCCCGGGAGAGACAATTTGGGAATTTTCTATACATCAATACAAACTTTCGGATTTATAATATACTACTGTTGCCCGCGGTTACGTACGCGGTTTTTTGGTTTTTCATAAATCCAGCAGGAACCGTACATTTTCCCGCGATAAAAATCAGCCTGTGTTTAAATCCAGGTTTAATCCTACCTCTTTTCTATGTTTTCTCCTTTTACGTCATTGGTTGCCTGGAAGAAATCGCTATGTAGCGATAAGGCCATCAAATTGTACTCTCTTGATATGTATTTATATTTCTGTAACTACTTTTTTCTTTGGTGTACAATAAAAGTGTATTCATTCATCCAGGGTATAATCTATCTCTGTTCTAAAATTCAGTCAAATTGGTTCAGTAGTTTTTGCGTGAAAGAGTAACGAACATCTATCCATCCATCCATACTAAGGATATAATAGGAAGTAGGATACATTAGTATAAAAGTAACATCATCATCATCTTATCAAGTATCAACCCATTTCCGGCCCACTACAGGGCACGAGTCTCCTCCCACAATGTCCTCCTCCCGTAGTCCATCACACCTATGAGAACATTATGTAGAACTCTCAGTTATGCTGGTTTCCTCACGACGTTTTCCTTCACCGTTGAAGCGAGTGTAATTTTTATTACTTAAAACGCAAATAACTAACAAAAGTTAGAGGTGCTTCGGGATTCGATGTTGGCCCCCCGAAAGTGAAGTCGAGCTCCTAGCCAATCTTTATCTTTATTGACGGCCGACTGGCGCAGTGGACAGCGATCCTGCTTTCTGAGTCCAAGGCCATGGGTTCGATTCCCAAAACTGGAAAATGTTTGTGTGATGAACATGAAGGTTGTTCATTGTCTGGATGTTTATCTTTATCTTATAAGTATTTATGTATATTATTCATAAAAATATTCATCAGTCATCTTAGTAACCCATAACACAAGCTACGCTTACTTTAGGGCTAGATGGCGATGTGTGTATTGTCGTAATATATTTATTTATCTATTATCTATTAAAGTATAGATAGTAGATATAGATTGTATATTAAAACCTCTGTTATTAAAAGAATGAGCGTGTTTAACACAAATCGGATCGCATCAGCCGTCCAATAACAGTGCAGGCACGTTGAAGGCGAACTAGCAGTGTAGTATTGCTGACCTGGATTTGACAGGTCACAGAATTTGAAACGCTGGAGCAAGAGGACTCGCAGACGTGCGTGCAAGGGGCTTAGCGAACTATGCTGTTTAAACTGGGCATATGCGATCAGCGGCGTGCACACATGGTGTTCACTAAAGCGGGCGGCTATATAAAAAAAAAAATTCAAAATTTATAACCCCCGTAACATAACGTAACGTAACATGACGTAGTAGAAGCTACCTCCAAAGTGCCCTCCATCAACCTCTTTGGGGCTCTCTTGCCTTCTATGCGTTATTCTTGTAGCATGTTTCTAGGCGACTTCGTACCGGAACGCTCTGTCGGTTAGGTGGTAATTAGCCACGGCGGAAGCCTCCACCAGACAATAATTCCGGTTGAATTTGTAGTATTGAACCGATTTTTAAACCTGTACCAGTTAACTACAAGCCAAAGCCAACATTTGTCTAACAAACTTATTTCATTAGCGAACCAATAATAAAGTTTAAACCAATAAGGCAAACGAACACAGATTCATTTGATCTTCACACGCCTGTACTTCCAGATCAAATTAACATCGATGGAACAATTGCAACCTTATGTTAATCGATATACAGTTCATATTCAGTTGATTGCGATATCAAATGTGTCTATAGTTTTGAGCGGCCATTATCAGGGTACTAAGTAAGTCAGCTGTGCGTGAATTGATGGTAATGTAAACTTGATGTTGTATATGCAGGTTCGATGTGAGTACAATTGGAATTATTATTGCTTATACAGTAGTGATACAGAAGAATCGGTGATAGCCCAGTAATTAAATAAATAAAAATACTACGACATTACACACATCGCCATCTAGCCCCAAAGTAAGCGTAGCTTTTGTTATGGGCACTAAGATGACTGATGAATATTTTTATGAATAATATACATAAATACTTAGAATAAAAATAAAAACACCCAGACACTGAAAAACATTCATGCTCATCACACAAACATTTTCCAGTAGTGGGAATCGAACCCACGGCCTTGGGCTCAGAAAGCAGGGTCGCTGCAAACTGCGCCAATCGGCCGTCGTCGTGCCCAGTGGGTAGGACTTCGACTTCTCTTTCGCGGTGCTGAGTTGGAATACCAGCACGCCTCTTACTTTTGTGAGTTTTGTGCGTTCTAAGCAATTTAATTTAACACTTGCTTCAACGTTGAAGGAAAACATCGTGAGGAAACCTGCATGCTTGAGAGCAGTGGCGTGCACTTCATACATGCAAAAAAGCTCTGCATACCCTAAAAAATTTGTATAACTCATTAATGCGAAGGATTATTCCATTTTATGGCATCTGCCTCCTTTATGCATACCCTGGTCACAAACCCTGTGTACACCACTGCCTGAGAGTTCTCCATAATGTTCTCAAAGGCACGTGGAGTCCACCAATCCGCACTGGCCTGACGCGGTGGACCTTAACCCCTTCTCATTGTGGGAGGTGCCGTTGCCCTGTATCGGCCGGTAAAGTGTTGATATAATGATTTTAATGATACAGTAGTGGTGCTGTGGTGACGGCAGATCAAACAGGAGCTTACGAGAGCCTTACGAGGCGACAATGGAATATAATGGAGAAGCAGCGTTCTTTGTTCTACTACTACCATTCACTGCGATCACTCTCTGCATATATGCTTAGTGGGGTGATATATGGGAACGTTTTTAATAAAATTATTGTAAATCGAAATTATTTTTATGTTTTAGGTTGATATTTCAGGTAAAAGTTTCATTTATTTCTCTTAAAGAATAATTTTACATATTCACTTACAGAGAAATCATTTTGATTTACAGACAGGGACAATTTGGGGATTTACACTTTTTGAATTTTTTCGTATTGTCTAGTTAGTTGGGTATTGTATAGAAGCAGGCGTTACTTTGCGGAAATCCATGATATATTATCAAAATTAAGCTTAATTTGCTATACTCCGCGAAAAGCAGGAGAATCTGTGTGGTGTAATTTATAATTTCTTCAATCCTTATACTCCACACAAAACAGATCCTCGGCAATAATAAATAAATAAATAAATATACTACGACAATACACACATCGCCACCTAGCCCCAAAGTAAGCGTAGCTTGTGTTATGGGTACTAAGATGACTGATGAATATTTTAATGAATTATATATACATAAATACTTAGAAAATACATATAAACACCCAGACATTGAAAAACACTTAATGCTCATCACACAAACATTTTCCAGTTGTGGGAATCGAACCCACGGCCTTGGACTCAGAAAGCAGGGTCGCTGCCCACTGCGCCAGTCGGCCGTCAAATACGCCCTCAATACACCCTCTACGCACGTTTCGCTCCGAAACCGGAGCATCATCAGGAGATGTTGACTTTACAATGATTAATTGTTATATCTTAACGAAACACAGCACGGTTTAATAAAGTTATTTAGCGTTTCGGTACGATACCGCGTTGGCACTGTTTAAAAAATTCAAAAAAATTAAAATTAAATGCCTATCAGGTTGGTGCTAATATCTTAGACTTTAACCAGTCAAACGCTGACTTGAAGTGAAATAAAAAATTGAAGTGAATCTATACTATTTAGCTGCCCCCGCGTTCTCCTTCCGCCTTTATAAGGTATTAGCGTACCCAGGCCGCTTCGCCGGGCTAGATTTTGCTTTATTTTATTTAAGCAATAAACTTACATCATTAAATTTTTTATTTAAGTCTCATAATATATTAAATCATTTATTTCTCTCCGTATTCATTCTCTTCCATTCTCTTCTCGAGCGGGTGAAGATCATTATCTACACCCATGTACACACAACAATAGAATATCATCATAGTAAATAAAAGCTGTATTTGACAGTTTGACAGTTCAAAAATAGGAGTGCTCCGATCGTCGCCAGGTCAATCCGGAGATTCCCTAAAAGTTTCATTGAAATCGGTCCAGCCGTTTCAGAGCCTATACGGAACATACCCACACACTTTCTCTTTTATATATATGTACATATATATGGAAGATTTTAACAATCCCGTTGAATTTCTTAGGTTAAAAAGTAGCCTATATTACTTCCCGTCTTTTTTTCTAACTCTACGCCAAAACTGATGTTGATTGGTTGCTTAGTAAGGGTACAAACAAACACACATATATAATATGAGTAAGGATAAAGATATTCACGACGCAATAAGAAGCATAAAGCCTTCATTGACTATAACATATTGAAGTGGGTTAGAATACATTTTATCTATTAGTTGGCACTTTATCTGGCCCAATTGGTTAAACTTGGACAGTGAACACTCGTTTCCCACCGACTGACGGACAATTATTTGCTATAGATAACATTTAACTGGGCTCTGCCAATATGTGCTTGTGATATGTTACCAGAGACATTTCAAAAATAGAATAAAGATAGACAGGATAATGTGGCATAAAATATAGTCGTAAGTCTGAAAAATAAAAGGCTGACTACTTTTTTTATCATCATATCGACCCATTACCGGTCCACTACAGGGCACGGATCTCCTGCCACAATGAGAAGGGGCTAAGGCCGTAGTCCACCACGCTGGCCCAGTGTGGATTGGTGGACTCTACATACCCTTTAAAACATTATGAAGAACTCTCAGGCATGCAGGTTTCCTGACGATGTTTTCTTTTACCGTCGAAGAAAGTGATATTTTGAATTTCTTAAAATGCACATAACTTAGAGAAAAGAAAAGTTAGAGGTCCGTGCTGGGATTCGAGCTCGGCCTCCCGAAAGTGAAGTTGAGCTCCTACCCACTGCGCTATCACCGCTTCCCTATCCGCTTTGAGCTTCACTTTTTTTTAATAGTTACTTACTATTAAATAATAATGACCGCCCAAGCAGATGCCCTGACAGTAAATTCGAAATCATCGCCTCTAAACACATACACCTGGAAAACATTACGTTTCTTTTAACGCAGTCGGGTAAAAATGTTTGTCCACTCTATTCTATATATCTTTGCGTATCACCTACATCAAATACAAATTAGGACGGACAATCGGTGCGTGTTCTATTATTATATTGTAACGTATTGATAACGGAGGATTCAAATATGCTATATATATATATATATATATATATATATGTGCTAGCCAGTTTGACGTAGCAGTCTATGTGGTTTTGTGTGTAGGTTTTTCTGTTACCTCGTATCTCCGAAAGTGCTCATTATATTTTCATGAATAAGCTGTTATTAGCTTTTCATTTTGGTTGGGTTGGGTGGTTTGAATTGGAGAACCCAGGTTCGATTCCAAGTAGGGGCAATATGGGAAAAAAGTAAATAATTTCTGTTGCTGTTCTTTGAATATAAATACCCAAATTTTCTCCACCGGGAATCGAACCTATGTAACATAGATATTATATTACAGAAATTTAAGAGGTGTCAGTAAATAAATTCTGAAGGAATGAAAATAGTTTTACAATAGCATTTCTTCCAAAGTAGTATTTCTTATGTTAAGTACACATAAACTTTTTATACCGGCAACTACAGAGTTTCTTGACTGCATATTCTTTTTAATATTTCCTTTTAGATAGAATAGCCATTGCACTGATAATTTTTATATTGTTAAAGTACTTGAAATAAACGATTATGTAATTCATATTTTAAAAAAATGTTTTGTAGCTACGAAAATCGTAAAAAATATATATAATTTCGCTGTAACTCTTGAAAGCCGCTTTTTGTCGACTTTCCGTGAGTCTAGACGCCTTACGTTTTGCATAACTCTTAATCCGCCTCGGAACTGTCTAGACTGATATTAATACATTTGACATGAATTTTGTATGGATGTGATGTTTCTTTATACCTTTTTCTTATACAAGTTATATACCACTTAACTAATTTATGATGTTTCACCATCAGCATCAATAAATAAATAAAAACAAATAAATATAATTTTTAATAGTGTTTTTTTATAAATTTAAAATGCATTGAAAAAAACTCAGGCCACGATAAAAGTAATAGTAGTTTTTTATTTCTCAGGCCGCGATTACCAGAGAATCGCAGGATCATATCCTGTCAGTACCGTAAAAAGTTTAAATATGCATTCTAAATTTTGTAAAACAAAGAAATATAATATATACTACGATAATACATACATTGCCATTCAGCCTCAAAGTGACGGCCGATTAGCGCAGTTTGCAGCGACCCTACTTTCGGAGTCCCACTACTGGAAAATGTTGTGTGATGAGCGTGAATATATTTCAGTGTCTGGGTGTTTATATGTATATTCTAAGTATTTATGTATATTACTCATAAAAATATTCATCAGTCATCTTAGTTCCCAAAACACAGGCTCAGCTTCCGCCGTCAATCAAATGGTATATGACAGTCCACTGTTGGATAAAAGGCTTCTCCCAACGGGAGGTTTTACCTATTATCATTTTCATTTCATTCATTCATTCATTCATTCAATCACCACGCCGTGCAGACGGGTATGTATTCAGTAGATAGAGTCTAAAATCATCCTACAAAGTTATTCATATTTGAATTAGGTACAGTTTTATCATTTACATATAGTACATTATTTGTATTCTCTGCATTACAGTAGAGTCTATTTACAGCTATACGGGCTTAGCATAAAACGGAAAGTGATATCTCACTCTTGATACAGATATCTTCGACTGAAAGGGGCCGTGAAAACTTCAATACAGATTATCATATGTCACTGGTGCATATTTATGCCTAAACGTAGCAACTATCTAGCGAAGCACATAGTTTTCTCTGCAATCATAATTCTGAACAAAGCGTGGACAGTGTTGAAAAAGTACTGTTTTAAGAGATAGTAGTAAGCCTCTGGCTAGACAGCTCCCATGATAGAAGAGCTGCTGTACCTGGCAGCAACCACTAATGGTTGCTAACTATAGACGATCATGTCATCATTATCATCATCATTTCAACTAATTGGCGTCCACAATCCACGGTCCTGGGCCGCTGGCTTCCAGCGGCTCCCAGCGACTCGCCTGATGTCACCTGTCCACCTCGTTGGGGACCGATCTACGCTGCGTTTACCGGTACGGGGTTGCCATTCCAGCACCGTAAGACCCCAACGATGACGACGATCACGGGCTAACCAACCAACCATGGCCTTCAGACCGACACACAGCATTGCAGCAATGCTGCTTGGAAGCAGAAATATAAATATAACAATATTAAGCTATGAGGATAGAGCAATCATACCCAAGCTTTTTGATCGTTTAAGTAATCCTTAACATTATAAAATGATTTTTCTGTAACTTACGTTTTATATAAACTTCAAACTTATTGAGAGACCTCTCAAAGATTCTTTTTTTCAGTAATTTGTTATATAAAATAACTAGCGTACCCAGCCCGCTTCGCCGGGCTAGATTTTGCTTTATTTTATTTAAACAATAAACTTACATCATTAAATTTTTTATTTAAGTCTCATAATATACTAAATCATTTAATTCTCTCCGTATTCATTCTCTTCTATTCTCTTTTCGAGCGGGTGAAGATCATTATCTACACCCATGTACACACAACAATAGAATATCATCATAGTAAATAAAAGCTGTATTTGACAGTTTGACAGTTCAAAAATAGGAGTGCTCCGATCGTCACAAAACTTTACAGGATTACTCGCCAGGTCAATCCTGAGATTCCCTAAAAGTTTCATTGAAATCGGTCCAGCCGTTTCGGAGTCTATACGGAACATACCCACACCCTTTCTCTTTTATATATATAGATAGATAGATAGATATACATTTGCCCTTGAATGAATTAGCAATTTTATGTAGCCTAGTAAACTCCACATTCTAATTCAATCTCACAATATTTTACTTATGTTTTCGTAAATAACCAAAGTGTATCTTAGAATTGAAAAGGCAAAAAGTTGATATGACTACACAAGGCAAAACTTATCTTATTTTCAACTTTTACTGCCAGCCATGTCAAGCCCTGCCCCCGTAGACAAAATCTATTTCCTGTTAGCAAGCAAAAATATTAAATTGCATGGAAATGATATTTGTAGTCAGGCAAATGTCTCTTAAGCAAGTGTCACTTCCATACAAATCGATCTTTCAGCTTTCTGACGAGGAAACAGTTTAGATTCTGAAAATGTTTATGACGACCTCTTTGGCGCAACGGTGTGTGCTGTGGCTCTTAGTAAGAACATCCCAGGTTCGATCCCCAGCATTGGCAATTTGGGAATTTACAATTTCTGAATTTTCTCTGGTCTGGTCCACTAAGAGGCTTTGGCCGTGGTTAATTCCCACCTCACAAAGACGTGCTGCTAAGCGTTCCGGTACGATGTCGCATCATCACTCAACTCGTACCAAAGTGTATACGAATATTATTCTTCATTATTTGACTACAAATTTGCGTTTTACCGCGATCTAACGGTATGGTGGTGATAAAAAGTGTCATTATAGTTTTTAATGGATAACCAATGGAATGCAATCTGGACTGACAGAGATTTTCATTTTACGTTCACGTTATTGAACTTTTTTTTTGTGGCGAAATAAAGATCGAGAATTCTATTCAAACTTGGAACATGTATGCTACTGTAAAATTATGTGTTCACTTTATAATTTACGTAACCCTTTTAAACTTTTGAATTGAACCAGGAAAATCTGCTTGGTGAAATTTATAGTTTCTTCAGTATTTGTTTTTTGAACGCAGGAAAAATAAATAATTGTATAAGCCACATTCCACAGCGTTATTTGGGAATAGTATTTTCATTATGGCGCCTAAAATATACAATAAATTGCCAGCGTCACTTGTCTACAGAAACATAAATCTTGTAGATTTTAAAGATAAGATAAAATATTGCTTATTGGGAAATGTTATTATACCATCCAAGAATATTTAACAGACACAATATTATAGGTTTCACATTTACAGTGATTATAATTTGACATGTATTGATTAGATATTTGTAATTTTGATATCAGTCTTAAATTTTATTCTTATTAATATTATATATTTTTCTTATTAAGACATTATTAAATAATGTCGATTGTTGAACATATATATTATTTGCATGCCAATTTTGTCTACCAACAATGTAAAACCAATCTGCAAATAAACGATTTAAATTTGAATTTGAATTTGTACACCACACCACACAAAACTGTTCTCTCTCTACGCATGTCGTTTACATTTCTTATAACGGAGACTATATCCTATCCTATCCTAGACTATATCCTATCCTAGAGAGAGGAGTTCTGTGCCCAGCACTGACTTATTAATAGTGGGCGGATGATTCTCTCCTATTATAATATTTAGGATTACATGTATGATAAAAAAAGCTTGGTTTTGAATTGCTCTAACTTCATAGCTCAACATTAAATACACTGTGAGATGGTGATAACAAAAAAAAACCTGTCTAACTTTGTTGTGGGCTCTTCTTAGACCAGGGCGCGTTTGGAACCCACCTAGCATTAGTTATAAGTTAACGAATGCAGTTGTAACCATCACTGACATTAGTGTAACATGTTAAATGTATGAACGCTTCATAAGTGCCTGTTATAAGGTCTACATGAATAAAACCTTTTTGAATTTGAATTTGAAGATGATGATTAGAAATGCAGGTTAAAATTATCCTTAACTATGGGTAATATCGGGAAAACTATAATGTCGAACAAGACCTTGTGACTTGTAAAAATGCCTCAGACGATACATCATCTGATAACAGCCATGATCGACTCCCGCATACCTATTACGAGATTCGTCTCCCAACCACGCATGGAATTCGAAGTGATAACAATTACTAGGAACTTATCTCAAGTATGCTATATGTAAATACTATGTAATTGTTTGGGCTAAAATCACGCTATGCTGCTAGGAGTTTCGAGAAAATGATATCATTTATTAATGCCTAGAATCTGTTTTGTTTTCCGCATTCTATTTTTATTTTCGGTTAGATAAAATTATATGATTGACACGAAAGGCTAGAGATAACGAAAAATAGGTAGGCATCCACAAAGATGGGGGGATGACATCCGACAAGCATTGGGTATTTTATGGATAAGAGTCGTGTTAGACAGAGTCCAATAGCGTCACTTGGAGGAGGCCTTTGCCAAAAAGCACAGAGTGATCTGAGACATTATTTGATATATTTTCCTGACTTTAAAAGGAGGCTCTTAATTCGGTTGTATCTTTTTTATTTATGTTTGTTGACTCAGAACTCTGTGATTTATAAACCGATTGGTTTTTTTTTTGCTTGAGACGGCATACCTCCTATGTAGTCCCATTTTCATGAGGTTAAAATATGTTAAAGATCGTGGAGTAATTGAGGGAGCTCTTCAGATATGATAGGGAATACTGTAGCGATTTGTATGTTGAGTATTGTTTTAAGTAACTTGAGCATTTGCTATGGAAAACCACCATTTAGTTAAACTGATAATGTAGACAACGGATGGCCACTGAAACTACACAATAATAAATATAGCACTGATTGCGTTTCGATTATGTTATATAATCATCGTCATCACATGGACCCATTACTTCGACTTCACCATCACCATCGGGGGGCCGAGTCTGAATCCCAGCCTGTAACTTATCTAAGTTATGTGCGTTTTAAGTAATTAAAATATCACTTGCTTCAACGGTGAAGGAAAACATCGTGAGGAAGCCTGCATGCCTGAGAGTTCTACATAATGTTCTCAAAGGTGTATGGAGTCTACCAATCCGCACTGGGCCAGCGTGGTGGCCTACAGCCTTAACCCCTTCTCATTGTGGAAGGAGACCCGCGCCCTGTAGTGGGTCGGGTTTTATAAGGACTTTTTAAACGTCCAGCCCGTCTGCTTGTATTAAGTCAGTAGCTCTGTCCCGCAAAAAGCGCATACCCAGATATTGATTGCGATGCCGAATCACGCAAGTTGTGTGCAACACCACAATAATGAGATCACCACAAAACAATGAATGACCTTAAATGGTGATGAACTGAATATTTAAACAGTGCGCGGTAATCAGACGCACAAATATTTAATTGTAATTTTGACGATTTCCCCGGCGCAGCGAATGCGAGTGAGTGAATTTAAGTAGGAGATCCCGGGTTAGATTCCCAGTAGGGGAAAGGGCATTTATTTATTTTCTCTGGTCTGGTCTGGTGGGAAGATTTGGCCGTGGCTAGTTACCGCCCTACCGACAAAGACGTGCAGCTAGGCGATTTAGTGTTCCGGTGCGATGTGTCTTAGAAACCGATTAGGGGTATGACTACCATACTCCCTAACAGGTTAGCCCGCTACCATCTTAGACTGCATCATCACTTACCACTAGGTGAGACTGCAGTCAAGGGCTAACTTGTAGTGGAATAAAGGAATTAAATAAATTGCAAAAATTAGGTTGGTGTAATTATGAGGCGCTTATACCACTGTATCAGGAGTGTTATATATTATGGTAAATTCAAAATCAAATTCAAATATGCATTTTCATATAGGACTATCACAAGCATATATGTATTAACGCTTATGTTTACATAATTGTGAGGTGATGGTGATATCTACGTTTGCCAACTTAAATCTAAAGCTACGAGGGTTCCAAACGCGCCCTGGTCTAAGAAGAGCCCACAACAATCTTAGCCGGTTGTATGTAATCCTAAAATTCTAGTTTCCACGAGGTATTGCGCAAACTTACGATTATAAAATTGATTCGTATAATGGCGCCTTTGAACTTTAGTGCTCCTAATAAAGATATTTTTGACTTTCATCGCAAATAGTAGTTTGAGACACTTCAGATGGGTGATTGTGCCACGAATTACATAATAATACTAGCTAGATTTGTGAATCTAAATTATCCAGGGTGCCACCCAAACGCATACCGATAAATTCATTCAAATCGGTCCAGCCGTTTAGAAGGAGTTCAGTGACATACACTCGCACACAAGAAATATATATATAAAGATACATAAAATACATATGATCCTTACACAAACGTTTTCTAGCTGTGGGAATCGAACCCACGGCCTACGTCTCAGAAAGTAGGGTCGCTGCCCACTGCGCCAATCGGCCGTCTAAATTACCTTACTCCGAACTGGTACTGAAAATTCTTTTACAGAAAAAACACAATACCTTACAATTTTTGGCCTAATCCGTAGCTAAAAATGGTTACCACTAGACCACTAGGCAGTTAACGAATTACTGAATTTTATATATTTATATTTTATGTTAAGTGTAGAGGCTCCCAGTGTACAGGAAATAAAACCATTTTCTAAACTTATATTAAAAGTTATTCTTTACATAATTGCAAAAGATATAACATTGTACTAGATATTCTACTCTAAGATTCACAGCGTAAAGTATGATACAGTTTGAATTTTATTTACGAAAAGGTAATTTTGTTTTGTAACGTCCATTTTTCCGTCCATTTTTCTTCCGGGGGGTTGATAGTTTGACGTTTTATAAGGGTACATTATTTTTGGTATGAAAAGATTTAATAGAATTTCGCCCGGTAACCTATCCCATCGAAAAGCCTGGAGCGTAGCGTTGACGGCTGTTCATTTTAAGCAAGTAATGCTACAACGGTAAATTGATAGGGTTTTTGTTTTTATATTTGTTATTTTGTTATTCTTATTATATTGTTTACTTAATTTCTTGGTTTCCTATTTATGAAAAGAAAAATAAGAAATGTAATTGTTAATATCTCTTCTTCTCTAGTATATCATACTCGTTACATAAATGAAGGTGTAGTGTTAAGATACCATAAAAATGTTAAGGTAAAAATAATAATGTCCAGCAGTGGACGTCCATTGGTTGAGATGATGATGATGATGATGATGATGATGATGATGAAAAATAATAAGTTGTAGCATAAGTTTATAAAAATGTATCAAATTATGATTTTGCTTTTAAATAAAGTTGCTGAGACCAAGACCTAGTCCATACGCAAACTACGATAAGTTTACGCCGGATGTTTAAAAAAAAGTTAAAGTTTGTTTGTGCGTTTTATTTTTACATGTCTTACACGGGTCTTCTCCCACAATGAAAGGGGTTAAGGCCGTCCACCACGCCGACCCAGTGCGTATGGTGGGCTCAACACGCCTTTAAGTACATTATGGAGAACATTTAGGCCTGCTGGTTCACTCACGATGTTTTGCTTCATTGTTAAACGAAGTGATATTTTCTTAAAACGCACATAACTTAGAAAAGTAAGAGCTGCGTCCGGGGATTCGAACTCGACCCCTCAGAAGTGAAGTCGAAGTACTACCCACTGGGCTATCATCGCTCCGCTTGACAAGTACGTCAAGCGAAGCATAACAAATAAATAACGTGTTTCGTGAAGGTTAATTTTAAAGCCACGAAGCAGGGACCTATCATGAAGCTGCAAAACTATAAACTAACACGGAAGAAGTCACAGTCAACAGCTAGAAAATAATATGTCTTTTATTTACGAAACCATATTCTACCTAACAAAAAGAACTCAACAGTTTAATATAAAAATAATTTCAAACGGAAAATGGGAGACAAAGCCATAAATAATTAGCTAAGCCGTAGAGAAAAAAAACAAACCGAGAGGGAGATAGAGAATGAAAAACAATTTACTCCTCTAATCCGTTATCACAATGGGTGTTTTATGCGGGAATTGTATTACCGAAAAGTTCCACCATAAATTACACGGGAATCTCGGGGGGACGGGATTTATGAAGAGCACTTTTATTGTTTAAAGGTAAACGCTTATAAAGTTTGTGTGAGATGAGGCTGAGGGAACCTTTCCGCAAGAGCTGTGGAAATAAAGTCAGATTTTTTTTATTTCGAACAATGACAGTGTATTCACGTAAGTCATTTGCTGACCGGTTAACGTAGAAGTCATATCAATAGTTTGCAATGAAAATATAACGACTTATTTAATTAATAATAGTTATACACATGCTATCGCTGACTTTTTTGTAGGAACTTTTCTATAGAACTTAATCATATATATTTCATCGTTAAGGCAGCGTTCGTAAGAAACGATTTAGATCGACCGTTTTTTCCGACTTACTTCGTAAATCCGACTCCCACGACAAGTTCTTTTCAGTTTTCAAGTTAATATATAACCTATGACACTGCACAATAATGTAGCTTTCTACTAGTGAAATAAATTTTAAAATAGGTTCAGTAGATCCAGAGATTAGCCCTTACAACGTCACAAACTCATAATCTCACAAACTCACAAACGTTACATCTTAGTATTAGAATAGATTAGTGATAATAACCGGGGTTCACATTGACGAGGTGGAGCCATCCATTTTCTAACTCCAGCCAAATCGCTCAATCTATAAATTTGACGGCTGATTGGCGCAGTGAGCAGCAGCCCTGTTTTCTGAGTCCAAGGCTGTGGGTTCGATTAATACTACTGGAATATGTTTATTTGATAACCATGAATGCGTGTGTATTACACATCGCCATCTAGCCTCAAATCAAGCGTAATAATTAAGCGTCGTAGTATATTCATTTATAAAACATAAAAATTGGCGGTGATAACCCCCGCGCCACGGAGAGCACGTTAAGCTGTCGGTTCTAGTTATAATCACTTACTTGTGATGATGGACGTTAAAGTCCACCAAACTGCATAGGAGCAACTTGGTGGGTCACACAATAAATTATGCTTCAGTTTTTAATTGAAGCAATCTACAAAATATTTTCAATCATAGCTTGAATAAAATGCATTTTGTATTTTCTCGTGAATAAAGTCAAACTAATAGGTATAAGTGGAAAAAGCACATCAACTAAACCGTTTCTAATAGATAAGTATTTGAAATAGCAGTCCAAAAGTAAAGTTATTAGTTTAATTTAATTACTCGACCCTTCGGCCCTTTTACTTCATGAAAGGCTCAAATTCCATTTTATCCGGGATAGGTTTTCCAATTAAGGTCACCGCAATGTTTGCACTTAAAATTGATAAAACTAATTATCGCGCCAAAGTTTCACAGTCGATTTATAAAACCGCAAACTTCCTACAAATTATCTTGACATAACTAACATGATATCGACCCACTTCCGGGCCACTAGCGGGCCCACGCACGGATCAACTCCCAAAATGAGAAAGGTTTAGGCCGTAGTCCACCATGCTGGCCAAGTGCGGTGGACTTCACATACCCTTGATAACATTATACGGGCAGGTTTTTTTAAACCTATTAAGTTACCTTGAATATAAATATATAATAGGCAAGTTCGGATCCCAGCACGCACCTATATCTTTTCTAAGTTATGTGCGTTTAAAGTAATTACAATATCACTTGCTGCAAAGGTGATGGAAAACATTGTGAGGATACCTGTATGCCTAAAAGTTCTCCATAATGTACTTAAAGGCGCGCTGAGTCCACCAATCCGCACTGGGCCAGCATGGTGGTCTACGGCCTTAACCCCTTCTCATTGTGGAAGGAGTGCCCTGTAGTGCCGGTAATGGGTTGATATGATGATGATGATGAATTATATTAATTCTATCCATGGTAACTAGAATATCCTCTCCATCAAACTTGTATTACTACAAGTGAGAAACATACACCTCAATCTGCAGGAAAAAAAACCTCAACAAATTACACGGGGATAAGTGAGTTAAAAAGAAAACAAGAAGTTAGCTAATCAAAGCGAATTGCGGCCTCGAAGATAAATTTATTATTATCAGCTTAGTTTCCTACTAGAGAATTCTGTTCCTTGCAACGAGATTTTTCCAGAAGGCATCCCTCTCGCCGCAATTACATTGGACTAAGAATTTCATTGCCAAATATTTTCCTTTTATCCGTAACTATGTGGTCCAAAGTGAAATAGATATCACAGTTGACTTGAAATCTTTACTTTTTCTTTTCTTACTATTCAGACGGCCGATTGGCGCTGTGGGCAGCGACCCTGCTTTCAGAGTCAAGGCTGTGGGTTCGATTCCCACACCTAGAAAATATTTGTGTGATGAATATGTATGTATTCAGTGTCTGGGTGTTTATTTGTATATTATTTATGTATATTAGTCATAAAAATATTCATCAGTCATCTTAGTACCCATAACACAAGCTACGCTTACTTTGGGGCTAGATGGCGGTGTGTGTATAGTCATATATTATGTTATTTATTATTATTTATTTATTATCATAAGAAGGCTCAAAGTAACTCAGCGGGTGATGGAGAGACCTATGCTTGATGTATATCTATGTAGTAAAATCGGGAATGAGGAGATTCGTAAACGCAGCGTTGGTATACCCCCAATGAGATAGAAAGAGGCCATCAAACGAGTCACAGCGAGCCGTTGGACCTAAGAGGCACAAGACCTTGGTATTTGGAACTCCCTTCAAAAGACCTATGTCCAGCAGTGGACATTCATTAATTAACATGATAATGATAATGATGCACAAACTGGAAGCCATCAGAGGTTTTTATTCATCATCATTTCAACCCAATACCGGTCCACTACAGGGCACGGGTCTCCTCCCACAATGAGAAGGGGCTAAGGCCGTAGTCCACTAGCTGGCCCAGTGAGGATTGGCTGACTCCACACACCTATGAAAACATTATTTAGAACTCTCAGGCATGCAGTTTTCCTTCACCGTTGAAGCAAGTGATATTTGAATTACTTAAAACGCACATAACTTACAGATGTTGTAGGTGCGTTCTGGGATTCGATGTCAGCCCCCAGAAAGTGAAATCGACTTTACATAAAACACATCGTAGTGAGATGTTGGCGATAACTACTTTCATCAACCTAAAACTAAAACTGCGAGTGTTCCAAATGCCCCTGATCTAAGAAGAAGCCCACCACTAATTTAGCTGAGTGCTCTGAATGACATTTTGGGGTATAAAATCCCATATCAGGAAAATTAAGCTTAATTTGCTATACTCCGCGATAAGCAGGAGAATCTGTGTAGTGTAATTTATAATTTCTTCAATCCGTATATTCCACACCAAACAGATCTTCGGCAATAAACGCTCTACGCACGTTTCGCTCCGAATCATCCTCAGTAGATTTTGACTTTACAACGAATAATCCCTATCCCTATGCCTACTTCCCTATCCCTATCCCTACTAATATTATAAATGTGATTGTAAGTTTGTTTGTTACGCTTTCATGCGAAAACTACTAAACCGACCCCCATGAAATATTGTACACATATTCTTAGAAGTGTTAGAAGTAATATAGGATACTTTTTATCCCGACATTAAGCTCGGTTCCTTTGGGAGAGGGGATGAGTGTTTGACGATTTTACACCATAACTCCGACAAATTATAACCGATTTAAATAATTATTTTTGTACTATAGAGGTTATAATACGTGTTTAATTTTGCCCAAACTGTGGTTGGAGATAGAGGACAGAACTCCTCAGCGTACAGCAGCAAACCCCTCATTTAAGGCTTAGCGATACTGAATACTTTAATTTTTTTTAGATCTACAATAAAATTTAATGTCACATCAAAAAACAAGATCAAATGCAGACAAAGCCGCGGGCAGCAGCTAGTATATATATATATATACATCGTCAAGGTTTATGTCAAAGAAACAATTATATTGGCAAATAAGGAGTGAAGTGATGGTAGCCTAATGGTAAGAGACTGGGGAACCAAGTTCGAATTCAGGCATGCACACACCTTTGACAACAGCATGTAGAACTCTCGGGCTACATTATGTTCTCAAAGTTTTTGAGGATTGTTGACTTTAAAATGAATAATTGTTTAACAATTATTCATTGTAAAGTCAACATCTCCTGAGGATGCTCCGGTTTTGGAGCGAATCGTGCGTAGAGAGTACATTGCCGAACATCTGTTTGGTGTGGAGTATTATAAGCATTGAAGAAATTATGAATTACACCATAAATATTCTCCTGCTTATCGCGGAGTATAGCAAATTAAGCTTAATTTTCATGATATATCATGTATTTCCGCAAAGCAACGCCTGCTTCTATCCAATGCTATAACATCCATTTGCGAACCGCAACATCTTTTGCTTTCCGATCAAAGGCTTTTACGGTTCAATCCACAGATGATAATATGCCGTAATTAAAGGCTCCGCATCAGTCTATTCCTTGCACGGGTCCGCCGAACTTCCCCCAAGCCTTCATTATTGAAAGGTCGCAATATCCCCGCCCATGACGCGTCCCCTTAATTAGTACATCTGCTCTGATATTACGCCGAAAAGGTGTGTGCCCAGCCTGACGGGGAAGTGCTACTGGATAAAGTTAGAACCGATCTGTTTATAACAAAATAACTGTTCAATAAGTTATTACAGCGAAACTGCAATTCATATAAACACAAATGCACTACCCTGAAAATTTCAAAAAACTTTTATAGAAGTAGATTTCTTTCAATTTTATGCGATCTTCCTGCTTTATGGTTAAAACTCCGTAAAACTGTTTACCGCCGTATTATAAATGCGAAGGTGTTTTTGTTGCTACAACTTCATAGTACAAAAAAAAAATGGCTTAGTTTGTTGTGGGCTCTTCTTAGACCACGGCGTGCTTGGACAAAGAATTTTTGAATTTGAATTTGTTCGTTTCTTTGTCCTTGCTTAACATCTTTACTAAGTTACGTCGGAGAGTAGTGAGAGCAGAGGCGACTTTTTATCCCGGGAAAATAAACGGTTCCCACGGGTGTTATTAAAACCAGTAATAAACGCGGGCCTCAACTAGTCACAATTTTATGAATTAAAAATGCATATAAAATTTTTTTGAACCGACAGGATTTGAACCTTCTACAACTACTACTGTGGCAATCTTGGCCTGAGCGTTTTGACCACTAAGCTACAGCTCTCCAACTGGAATAATTTCTGGAAAGATTGAAGAAATTACAAATTACACAAAACAGATTCTCCTGCTTTTCGCGGAGTATAGAAAATTAAACTTAATTTTCATATTATAAAAAAGTCCTACTTGTTAATCGGTCAACAGCGTCAGTGGTCAAACCATTCCCGATATTGTTTCCTGCAAATCTGTTTAATGAAATATCAGATAATTTCCTCATATTTTTCGCAAAATCTGATAGTCTATTTGGTCCCATACCGTCTCCTATGTGTGTACCTTATTCTGTCATTATTATACCCAGTAGGTAAAACATTAGCTTTTGTTTTGGAGGGACCGAGTTCGATTCCTGGCATCTCTTACATTTCAGAATTGTTTGTTTTGACGTTCAAAAAGTTCTTATAAGCTAGGCCAACCTTAAATAAATGACTTCTGAATTTTAAACATTAAATAAGAAGCGGTGGGTAAGGCTTCGGTTATCCTTTCGTGAAGACCCAGTTCGAGCCCCGGCACGCACCACTGACTTTTCGGATTTATGTGCGTTTTCAATTGAAGCAATTTAAATAACACTTGCTTTAAACGATGAAGTAATACATCGTGAGGAAACCTGCATACCTGAGAGTTCTCCATCATGTTCTCAACAGCGTCTGAAGTCTACCCATCCGCTCTTAAGTAGCGTGTTAGACTACGGCCTAAACCCTTCTCATTCTGAAAGGAGACCCGTGTCCTGTAGTGGGCCTGTAATGGATTGATTACGATAAAGCATTAAACATCACTTGCTTGAACTTTGAAGGAAAACATCTTGAGAATCTACATGCCTGGACTGCTATGGATTACTACACGAGCTATTCAGCGCTACATTCGCTCCAAACCAAAAATGAATAGTTTCAAACAAGTCCCTACAATTTCGTTTACTGATCGGACTACGGCTTCCATGTATTAGGCCGGTAATAAGTCGGTAATGTTGATCCCAAGAAAAAACATAAATTTTTATAAAACGAAGTAACACGTTCCATAAAAAATACTGCCCATTAGGTAGGGAGTTCAAACTGATCTCAGTTTTAGATAGAACCGGTGACGCTGGGTTTCTATATAGCTGAAATTGCGACCACCTATAAACGTGACCCCAAACTTGGTGGGCAGAACAGATAAAAACAAGTTTCAGTGGGCCTATACGACAGACAATTTAGACTTGGTACATCATCCTAAAAAAGTCCCATCTGTCCCATCCCACTTCTGGGAAAAGGCTTTTTTTGTACTCAGTACTCTAACTTTTGTTGATGATGATAACAAGATAGCCCTTGACTGTAATCTCTCATGGTAGTAACGATGGAGTCTAAGATGGTAGCAGGCTAATCTGTCAGATGTACCATCGGTTTTTACGCGCCATAGTACCGGAACGCTTAATCGCTTGTCGTTACGTCTTTGTCAGTAGGGTGGTAATTAGCCACGGCCAAAGCCTCTCACCAGACAACCTTGTGGACTTGCTGGAAATCAAACCCTGTGATTCTTAGTCAAAAATACCAACCAGCGAGGAAGTAGGAACACTATTACTGGCATACTCAAACTGAAAAATATTTATTCACAAATAAAGCCTCCAATTTGCCTGACACAGTGTTTAATCCCAGGAGTGGTTCAGCTTTCCACTTTTCCGTTTCGGATCTAAACTCCGGGCCCGAGGTACTTTACTGCTATTTGCATTAAAGTTGAAAGTCGTCCGGTGCAGATTTTTATAATTCGCATCAACCGTAGGGATGTGACTTGCGAAAACGGGACGGAATATCGATAATTTTTATTTATTGTTTAAGGTATATAGTTTTGTATTCGCAAGTTGTGGCAGTCTTTAAGTGGGTCTACAATTTACATTTATATGTTTTTTCATTTTTTGTTTAGTTTTTAAGAGTTGTTGTTGTAACCTGTTGATTGTCCATTAAATAAATAAATAAAGGTTAAGTGGAAGCTGGACTCGCACACGAAGGGTCCCGAGGAGCAATATGAACCAATACAGAGTGTTAATGTTATTAAATTGAAGAGCGTGGTTGCCGGTCTAATAACATGCATATAAGACTACAAAATGGCGAGCCTAGTAATAAGTACTTCGGCCTCACTTTGGGGGGCGAGTTCCAATCCCAGCATGCACCACTAACTGTTATAAGCTAAGTGCGTTTTATGCAATTAAAATCACTTGCTTCACCGGTGCACCAAACATAGTGAGGAAATCTGCATGCCTGAGAGTTCTCCATAAAAATATCACTTTCATCACCAGTGTAAAAAAACATCGTGAGAAAACATGCATGCCTGAGAGTTCTCCATAAAAATGTCACTTTCTTCACCGTTGTAAAAAAACATCGTGAGTAAACATGCATGCCTGAGAGTTCTCTTTAAGATGTAATCTCTCTATTGACCTGTTTGTGATTGTAGTAGATTGTACTGTAGTAGCACAGAGGCCGCAGCTGTTTTTTCTTCGTTATATGGCGCAGCGGTGAGAGCTGTTAGTAGTGTGTGAGCTGTGTTAGTTTTAATCTCCGAATTTACTCTGGTCCGGTCTGGTGGGACTCTTCGGCCGATGCTTATTACCACCGTACCGATAAAGTCATGCTGCTTAGCGTTCTGGTACAATGTCGTGTTGAAACCGATTAGGTGTATGGGTTTTATAAAATTGCCATACTGCCTGACAGCCCGCTACCATCTCATACTGCATCATCACTAACCTTCAGGTGAGCTTGCTTGAGAAGTGGTGTGGTGACAACTGTATTCGGACCTGTTGTCATCACACGGCCTATAATTCTTTACCACTGGAAAACAAACCCACCCACGCCAAAATAGTCCCGGTAAATAAATTTCATTACATCGATACAATTACCATCCCTACAACCAAGGAATGAGGTGAGCTCTTTAAATATTGACACAAGACTTAGGGAGACGACACAGAAATGTATCCAAACAGTGAGGTGTCGATGTTTATTTGTGCAGCAATAGACATCGCAATAATGTGCCGGAGGCTTCTGACACTGTGTACGTTGTTGGAAACGTGAGGACGCCTCGAGTGGAACCCGTGTTTAAATACATCTTCGAACATCATTCTTAACTATTCCGCAGAAAACATGGATGCGTGTTATATGCCGTCTTAGTCGAAAGGACGAGTAAAACTTTTGATGAAGGAATCTAATCATGAAACAATAGAGTCAAACTGCAACAAGTCGTCCAGTTTGGCGAGGTATTTAAATTAAGTTATATTGTACATATAAAGGTTCTAATGAATTTAAAAAAAAAGTTACAAAAGTAATACACTCACATGCTGCGAGAACTATATTTTTATTTGATTGTTTTTGATCGATTACACTTATTATATTTGCATTGCATTGCATTTATTCTTTGGTTTTTATGTGTTGTTTACATTTGCAAGATAATTAACTCATATACATATCTATTTAATTCAAGTACCTAATTATTTTTTATGTTAATTCCGAAACGGTATTTTGAGTCTTATATTAATGTAATTTTTGTGGCCTTAGATTTAAATGAATCCATTTATAGCTGTAGATATAATTTTGTTGTAACGCGTAGAACAAAATTCAATAAATTAAAAACAAAACTGCTTTCAAGGCACGGATAACTTTTTTTAGTCTGGCTAACTTGGGAGCAGAGTTTGGAGAGCACGAGGACAATTGACATTAATGCAGACTCTTTCTCCTTTTCTCTTACTTTGAAGCTATATCTTCTTCTCTCTTATGTAACGAAATGTAACTAAACGCGACCTTGAAGGACCTTCGTCAGAAACTTAGTTCCTTACTTTCTGTCACTGAAATCACGTTTAAACAATATAACATACAATGTAAACAAGCATGGCGGCTTGCAATTGACGATAACATCCTAAACATCAAAGGACTTGTATGATATAACGCATTTTCCTTACGTAGCGTAGTTACGTTTACGTTTCATAAAGTCTTCAAAACGCCGCCAAAACATTTCGATACAGAGAATATACAGTTTCTTCAAACTTCGAGTACGGTAAGTTTTAAATTTGCTATAGCTACGTTTGACTGCTCCAACATTTCAGCACCCATCAGGAACTAACAGCGTCGGAAGCCAATCATCAAGGACTAGCTACCCTTGTATTTAAACCAATTAACAAGAAAACAATTTAATTACTTTTCAAGTCGGCCATTGCTCCAGCCATTTCGATTTGACAATTTCGTTTTAAATTTTCGATTAAATACTCATTCATTTCGTAACTTCCGTAATTGTACATTAAGCAACCCATTTAAGAGGAGACAAAGTGCAGAGATGTGGTTATAATAGTATTAAATGAAAAGGAAGTTAGCTTATTAAGACTATTCGAAGCTCGATTGCAGGTTTAAACACAAAGATTTGAATGAACAAATAAATAATTCATTATTTCCGCCAACAACTTCATTTGCGTATGATTTCTGTTTTCTTGTTTTTTCTTGGATAAAATCTATATGTGTTCACTTTAATTGAATTCAGTTCAACATGAATTGTTAATCTATGAGGTACATATCTTCATTTTTAATATTATTCTGATGAATAAAGATAACCTAATACTTAGTACGCAAATAACCAATAACTTTATAGAATAGGTAATGGTTTAGAAGGTTAAATTTGCCAATGTTGATTATGACAAAGACTGTAGCAAAAAGTTGTAATTTGGCCTCAGCGTCGCAGTTTACCGTCTAACAAATTGCTCTACATTATTGCGAGCGGAATTCTACCATAAAACATATATTAATTAATATTATAAATACGAGAGAATGACAGTTTGTTTCTAACCTATGTTCTTGATTTTTCACATACATTTCGTGAATCCTATTAATCGACGATATACATTTAATCACAAATAACATTCTAGTATGTTAACAAAATATTATCCATGCTAATACTTTACTACATATATATTATAAATACGAAACTGTGGTAAGTTATTTGTCCCTTACTTAACGCTCTAACCAAGCAACCAATAAACGGTTCCTACGGGATTTGTTAATCAGCTAGTAACCAAATATTATGTTTACCAATTATATATTTTCATATATATATATATATATATATATATAAAACAACAACATGTAAAACAGACAATCTGATTATGGCTGGCAAAACCGATGGCAGATAGAATATATATATATATATATATATATATATATATATATATATATATATGTTTAATTTTGGGGGGTATACCAGTGATAGATAGTTGATTAGTTGAAAGTAAGAGGTAGTTAATTTTTTTTTCGTCCAATTCTATTATGTGCCATCTTTCACTGTTTGTAAGGAAGCTCTGTGCCAAGATATATTCTCGAGATGTTTACCTACTTGAACCTTTTATTATAGACACATCGTTATACAAGTTTCAACTGTAAATTTTTTCGCCATTTCGAATGCAATAAGTAATTCCAGTAACGAAAACCTTCTCCCCGTCTTGGGGAGGCAGTGTTTTTGGTAATTATACATCAAAAACAAAGTCGAAAATTGTTTTAATCGCGCCGGATATTTCTTGATGGGCAAAATAATTAGGCGGGTCCGTCTCAAAGGAATCAGTAATTTGCGATTTTGATAATTCATAAAGGGGGGTTTAGATCATATTCTCAGATTTGAAGCAAGCGAATGAATCATGAATGCCCTTTGATTGAAAGATTTATGTCGTTTGTTATGTCATGACATCGGACATCTTTTTTTAACCCCCGACTCAAAAACGAACGGGTGTTATAATATTGACAGGTCTGTATGTGTGTGTGTGTGTGTGCAAGTAAATTATTCTAGCTATGTTCGATACTCCTATAAACCCATCCAAGATGACCGCAGCCACAAAATTGCGAATTACACTTTTTTTCACAACCTCCTTAATACGGGTAAATGAAAGGGCTTGACTAGTGTAATACTATGATAAATTTGAAATCCATTAATTTTTTTTTTTATTTATACTCTTTATTTTCCTGCACCTGTGACCTGCACCTGTGACCAACAGACAGGCAAATATAAAATGAAAAACACAGTGTTGGTGTCCCACAATAACCTGTGAATCGGTGGGCCTCTGTTTGTTTGTTTGTCCTTCCGACACGCTCTAACTAAACTTGATCGATTTTTGATTTAGTGTTAGTTGAAAGGACAAAATCAAACAACGACCTATGACGAATGTAGACCAATAAAGACGTATTTCATTAGAAACAATGTTAATGTATATCAATAGATTCTAATAGAATTTAATTTCGATTTCTGTTCCTCGGTAGTAGTATCCTTTGTCCCTTTGACATTCCAAGCTTAAGGTGTCAGGAGGAAATACTATTGGGGTTCAAGTTAGCTATTTATTATGTTACTTGTTTGTATACACATAATTACTCTCAATTTTTTATATACTCCATTTTTTCTTACATGTCTTATTATGTCAACAAACTTTCCGTTACTTTTTAGTGTTAAGATCGTTTTAAAAATATTATAAAATAATGAAAGCAGAAATTCATAGAGAATATTTATTTTATTTTATTTGGCTTTATTTATTTCAATAGATTTGTATTGTATTCTTCTATTTTTAAGAACATAACTAACGAAAAGGTAATGAAAAGATTAATTACATGATATGATAAGTTGGAAAAAATAGAGTATAATAAGTTAATTAAAGAGTTGATAACTAATTCATCCTCATCATATCAACCCATTACCGGCCCACTACAGGGCATGAGGCTCCTCCCACAATGAGAAGGGATAAAAAACGTAGTCCACCACGCTGGCCAAGTGCGTACCTATTGTTACACTCCGCACACCTTTGAGAACATTATGGAGAGCTCTTAGGCGTGCAGGTGGGATACCGACGTTCTCCTTCACCGGTGAAGCAAGTGATATTATAATTGCCTACAACGCACATAAATTAGAAGAGTTTGAGGTGTGTGCTGAGATTCGAACGCGGCCCTCCAAAACAGGAGTCGAGGTCCTAACCCGAGGCTATCACCGCTCGATTGGTTAGTATACTATACATTTTGACAAATTTAAAATTCAGAGCACTACAAAATGACGAAACACATTATTTTATTTTTTTATTAGGGACAACAGATTAATAGATTAATAAAATATAATTAACACAAGACCCACTTCATTGTCCACGAATTACTAAACTTATATTAAAAAATAGGACTACACAAAAATTTAAAAAGAGATTAAAGTTATTACAAAAATAATAAATAATTCATCACTTAATTTAATTTATTTATGTATTTCATATAAATTGAGGATTTTATATGTTATATATTTATATAGGTATTTATGTTATATATTTACATATTTATTATATATGTTGTATATGTTTATTAGTAGTTTACATTAATTATGGGTAATTTCATGTATGTTTATATTTTATTTGTATTTATATGTAATATATTTATATATATTATAGTTATATTGTGCCTAGATATCTGAATATCTAGGCACAATGGTTGTAGATAGTTAATTACTACCATTAAAATCACCTTTGTACCAAAATTAAACCTGAATGACATGTACAACGTCTTCGAAACCACCACAGCAAATCATGCCTAAGATGCTGGCAGCTTTGTCTCTTTGAGTGGCCAAAATAATTGTTTGGTCACATTTTTGTCGTAATTAATTCTGAAAACAAACTTAATGGAAATGCATCTATGTTTAGTTAACTCATATAATTGAATCCAGAGGATGTTCGCTCCGCTAAAACAGATTACGCACTCGGCCAGCTATATCAGCAACAGATATACACTATTCAAAATGCAAACTACGCCTGCGGTTCTAACAGAATATTTATGTAGATTAGTTTGCGAATAATGTAGGCTAGCCGGGATCTTATGCGAACAGATTTATCTATCAGTGTCCCCTGCGTCTTGGGACATGCATTGATATTCAAAACACAAGATAATATATTTTCATATGCCGGATAAATCTAATAGGGTCCAGCGGGCATTGACAAAATCTATTTAGCACAAACTATAAGGGGTCATATGACTAGTATTTATTAACTTGTACTAAGCAAGATAAGTGATTGTTGTATGCAAAAGACTGCAACCTAGGAGTTTTTTTTTTATAGTTATGTTTAACGAAACAAGCGTATGACCCACCTTTTGTTAGTGGAAAACTATCTTCTTCTTCTTCTATCTATATACTTATTATACAAGTATATAAAAGAGAAAGTGTGTGGTTATGTTCCGTATAGGCTCCGAAACGGCTGGACCGATTTCAATGAAACTTTCAGGTAATCTTCGGATTGACCTGGCGAGTAATCCTGTAAAGTTTGGTGACGATCGGAGCACTCCTATTTTTGAACTGTCAAACTGTCAAATACAGCTTTTATTTACTATGATGATATTCTATTGTTGGGTGTACATGGGTGCAGATAATGATCTTCACCCGCTCGAGAAGAGAATAGAAGAGAATGAATACGGAGACAAATAAATTATTTAATATACTATGAGACCTAAATTAAAAATTTAATGATGTAAGTTTATTGTTTAAATAAAGTAAAGCAAAATCTAGCTTATGAAGCGGGCTGCGTACGCTAGTAACCTAACACAACAAACAACATTTAGCAGGGTACGCAAAGAACAGGTCCTGCAACGTACCGCTCTGTGTTTATCAACCTGAGGCATAGGTGTTAAGCCTCATGTGCCAATTACACCGGAAACCACGCCCTTCAGACCGGAACACAGCATTGCAAACTAAGCGGCAGCAATAAACATGGTTGTAGTGCTTCGAGCTCTCACAAACAGTTCTACTACAACTAAATAGTGATAAAGTCTAAGATGGTAACGAGCAAACCTATTATGGGTTATGGCCAGTGGCGTGCACTCCATACATTCGTAAAAGCACTGCATACCCTAATTTTTTTAATGTGCCTCTTACAGTAGGAGGATTTGCACGCGACTGGTTATAGCAGTTACGTTAAACCCATATTGCTCCAGAGTTCTCCATAATTTTCTCAAAAGCGTGTGAAGTCCACCAATCCGCACTGGGCCAGCGTGATGGACTACAGCCTAAACCCATTCTGGGAGGAGACTAGAGCCAGTGTACAAAATGTCTCAACCAGCAAAAAGCCTTCGGAAGCAGTTGTTTTGTTTCCACTAAATGTTATCCGATGACTGCAATCTCACATGGTGGTATGGAGTCCAGGTGGATGGAGTCTAAGTTGGTAACGGGTTAGCCTGTTAGGGGTATAGCAGTTATATTAAACCCATACTCCTAAAATGATAAATCGCTTGGTGTTTTTCGTCGGTGGGGTGTTAACTAGCCACGGCCGAAGCCACCAACTAGAACAGACGAGAGAAGAAGAAGCCTCGTGGGCTTTACCAAATGGGTTTATGTGATGATGAGAATGAGATATCTTGTATCCTGAGGATGAATACGCGATGCTTTTAAGCCCGAGATAAACAGAAGTCTCTGCGGGTTATTAAAAAGGCCAACAAGCGCGGGCGAAGTCGTGAGAAACTACAAGTTATATTTTTTTAATGAAATAAAATTATGGAATTCTTCCACTCACCATTTTTTCATGACGAAGCCCGCTATTCCAAACCACCAATTTACCCTAAACCGTTCATCCCACATAATACAGAAATCGTGACCGAAAAAGGGCCAATCAGAGCCCAAATAACATTATTAGCCTTTAAAGAAAAAATAAAAATAACACAAAACTAAAACATCATACAAACTAATTTGAACTAAAAACCATATTGTAACGTAATAACGGGCTGCCGTTCAATGACATTTCAACTGAACCGCACCAGCGGAAGTGAGATCGGATCTGAACTCGAATAATAGCCGAATAATTACATTACACGAACGACTTGCCACGTACTGTACTCAGACTAGTAACGGGTGACGTGGAACTATACACGACTTGCCCCGGATCCGCGCGGTTGGACTCTAAACATTTTAATCAAATAAATCAATCAATTATGAAAATTAAGCTTTATTTGCTATACTCCACGAGAAGCAGGAAAATCTGTATGGTGTTATTTATAATTTCTTCAATCCTTTAACACTATACATATCTTCGGCAATGTACCCTCTACGCACGTTTGACTCAGGAGATCATGACTTTACATTGAATAATTGTTAAGCACACATCCACATTCATTGTAAAGTCAACATCTCCTGAGGATGATCCGTTTGGTGTGGAGTATAAGGATGAATTCCCTGTCCCTACCGTAGATGGAGCCCTGGATATCCGGTTATAAGACCACAGCGTTTATGCCTGGGAGGTCTTTACTGTACAATGTAAATGAAGTGAGTATCAAAAAGTGGTAATGTATCCATTTGTAAAAGATTTCCATACAGCCTAAGGCGTGTAATGTATAAAGTGTTCTCATTATCTCTGAACAAAGTTTTTACAAATTTCCAAACACCTGTTTCGATGGTTAATAAAGGTGTCTTTCCACGGCGACTATGTGGCGAGTCGTTGAACACCTGGAGTGGCTTTTCTTAATTTTTATGGTTACCTAATTCCTTGTAGGGTTCAGCTGAATTTAAATAGATAACATTTTGAAAGAAAAAACAAAGAAAAAATGAAAAATAATGCAATATATATATTGGGAATATATATAAATGTTATAATAATATACTTCTTAATAGTAGTTAAATAAGAAAAATTAGCCCAGTTTATGTACACATTTTGTTAGAGACCAGCGAGACCTCCTGGTACTGGCGTAATAATTGAGATATGAATGTAATAATAAAAATGAAATAAAATTTATTATTATTATATCGGCCCAATGCGAACCCAAAAATGGCACTCTAACTATCCTAAGTTACTCGTATATGTGAACGAAAACATCGTGAAGAAATCTGCATGCCTAAGAGTTCTCCATAACGTTCTCAAGCGTGCGGAATCCACCAATCCGCACAGGAACAATGTGGTTCCTACGGCCTTTACCCTCTTCTTGTTGTAGGAGGAGACCAAGTACTGGGTTGATATCATGATAGGAAAAAGGTCTCCTCTCATAGGGTTTAGACCTTAGTTAATTAAATATCACTTGCTTTAACGGTGTAGGAAACATGAGAAAACCGGCATAGCTAGGAGTTTATAACGGTCTTCGGGACGTGTGAAGTCTACCAATCCACAATTGTTCATTGGGTAGACTACGGCCTAAAAACTTCCCATTTTGACAGAAGACATGTGCTGTAGTGTGACGGTATGGGTTAGTAATAAAGAATTTAATTAGGTATAAAAAATTGCTAGGTTTTCCTTGGAAATGGAAGTAAAGCATTTACCGCAAGAACTTCGTGTAAAGGCGTGCAAAATTTGTATTTGTTGATAGTTAAATGTAACCATCCATGCTGAAATATTATTAAAAAAGTACTTAATTTCCGGTGAAATTATTCTCGTTTCATTATTTTTCATTTCATTACATCATCGCTAAACAATGACCAATTTATTGGTTTCATGTGGTTCGGTGTGTTAGCCCGTGTAGTGAAGCCGGATAAGAATACTGTGATTCTAGCCTCCAGCATGTGTGGTATGAGGCGACTAAGGGAGCTGTAGCCGAGATCAGGCAGTCCTCTATGCTACTAATAAATAAATAAATAAATATACTACGACAATACACACATCGCCATCTAGCCCCAAAGTAAGCGTTGCTTGTGTTATGGGTACTAAGATACCTGATGAATATTTTTATGAATAAAATACATAAATACTTAGAAAATACATATAAACATCCAGAGACTGAAAAACATGGTGCTCATCACACAAACATTTTCCAGTAGTGGGAATCGAACCCACTGCCTTGGGCTCAGAAAGCAGGGTCGCTGCAAACTGCGCCAATCGGCCTTCATATCACTATATTAATAATAAATATTTATTAACCACAATAAAAAAAAAATACAAAATACTACAACAAGACAACAGAGAAAAAGAAAAAAAAATACATTAATTTAGGATTACGTTGCTTCGTTGTGGTCAATGGGTCACCTACTCAGTTCTGTGCCGCAGCACCATGGCAGTCACTGCCAAGGAATACTGTAACGCCGATTTTCAGTAGAGACCAAAGGTCACGGGTTTGCGCGGACAGGCAGCGACATGGTCTGACGTAGTGTTTGTATACTCTATGGGACTACTTCCATCTTCTGCTGGGAGAGACCTTTAGCCAGCAGTGGACGGTTTTGATGATATATCTTTATGATAATTGTTGAGCACTAGCTTCTCCTATCATCAGCTCTCATCAGCGCTGTGTCATAGCAGACACAGCAAACATGCTGACTGGAGACCATTTTGGGATCACACCGTACCTATAATTGTTATGTAGACTATAAGTTGTATTTTAATTTTAATGCGTGTATACCCAAATAAAAGTTTTCTTTCTTTCTTTCTTTTATAGGATAGATGGATTTTTAAACCCGCTACGCTTTCCCAAATTGGGTTGGCGGGCTACAACACTGTGAATACAGGTGCCATGATATTGATTTCAGGTGGCTGCTTAAACCAAAATAAACGAAAGCGCTCACCGCTCGCGTGGCCCGAACAATTAATTCCGAATGCCGACTTCGCCGAGCGACGTTTATCTAAATTGTAAATAAGCCTTCCGAACAATGTATTAAAATGTGCAGTGGAGTAAAAATCCTACGAGTGTTGTACCCCGGTCATTAGACAGTTTGCTATTTGACATTATCACGCCTTTCAAGTTCCTTATTCTGTATCATGAATAAATAAATATACTACGACAATACACACATCGCCATCTAGCTCCAAAGTAAGCGTAGCTTGTGTTATGGGAACTAATAAAGTTGATGAATATTTTTTTATGAATATAATACACATAAATACTTATAATATACAGATAAATACCCAGACACTGAAAAACATTTATGTTCATCACACAAAATTTTTTTTCCAGTTGTGGGAATCGAAATCACGGCCTTGGACGTAAAAAGCAGATCGCTGTCCACTGCGCCAACCGGCTGTCTATGTAAGTACCTATCATCTTCATCATCATCATCACACCAACCCATTATCGGCCCACTACAGGGCACGGGTCTCCTCTCACAATGAAGAAGGGTCAACGCCGTAGTCCACCACGCTGGCCCAGTGCGGATTGGTGGACTCACAGCTTTCAGAACATTATGTGAAACTCTCAGGTTTCCTCACGATGTTTTCCTTTTCTGTTAAAGCAAGTGATATTTTAATTACTTAAAACGCACATAACTTAGAAAAGTTAGAGGTTTCGCCCCATATCACAGCTTCCTATAGTAAGTAAATATCAGAACTCCTGCCAAAAATATACAGAAATTTGGGGCATGGGGCAGTAGCGTAGGGCATACTCCGAACATCCACTTGAGTCGAGTACTGATACCTACTTATATATTTTGATGTAATTGTTTTATTTTATTTGATATATTAAAA
The DNA here is from genome assembly GCF_905163445.1 of Pararge aegeria. Classification (NCBI taxonomy): domain Eukaryota; kingdom Metazoa; phylum Arthropoda; class Insecta; order Lepidoptera; family Nymphalidae; genus Pararge; species Pararge aegeria. The sequence goes on along the minus strand of NC_053200.1, from coordinate 1,330,740 downwards.
AAAAACCACAGTGATCAATTAAAAAAAAACTGCTACTTTAACTTTAGTTTTATCGACAAAATCAGCAATTGGTACGATGGAATGCGGACGTCACTAAACCGACCTGTCAAATAGTAAATAAGAAACGGATGGGGTATAACAATTAAGGCTCGTACACACCGGCCGTCACGCTATATCTCTAATCGAACGAGCCACCCTAATATTAAATAATTTTCCGCAGATCGAGCCTCTAATTAACATAATTAACACAATATTAATCCGTTGATTAAGTGTGTGTATTTTTTTACCGTTTAAACAGCTTTGTAAAGAGTTTTTACGTTTCGTTACTTTGTTGATGAATATACTCTTTAATCTTTACCGTTGAAGCTACGTGGGAAAGTAAGTTTTTATTAGTATATATTGTTTTTAAGCCTGTATATAGCATCGCTGTTTGCAATGCCCACTAAACAAACACCTTTCCATTTTAGGTATAACTAACAGTCCTCTGTGCAGAGCATGCATGGAGACAGATGAAACACCGAAACATGTAATGCTCCAATGGTGGGCGGGAGTGGTAGAGCAACGCGCGGACACCTCGGCTCAGCAGCAACACTTCAAGAAGCACTCGGCGACCTGGGTGGCCTGCTAAGCTTCTGGAGTGAGCTCGGCTGGCTGGAGTGATCCAGCGGGGAGCCGCATCAACGGCCACACGTACAACGGACGGTTCAGACCAACCAATTACAGAAGACAGGCCCAGGAAAAGAAAACGAAAAGAAAAGAAGCATCGCTGTATTTTTAGTGTGCTAGACCAGGAAGCGTTTATAAACCTCATAAGCAATAATTAAAAAAGTGTGAAATTAGCAAAGCGGTGGGTTCTTGGAAAGCGGTGATAGTCCAGTGGGTGGAAGCTCGTCTTCAGTTTCGGGTTGCCAGGTTCGAATTCCAGCACGCACTTTTAACTTTTCTATTGTATGCGCGTTTTGAGTGATTATTTTTTTGCTGATCTCCCTGGCGCAACATTGACCGCTGTGTATTTAAGTAGGAGGACCCGGGTTCGTTTGGGAGGGAGCTTTCTCCAATTAAGCTACGGCTCTCCTACCGTCGCGTCGATGCCGAAATTAGTATATGCCTTTCACATCAGTCTTATAGCTACTGTAGCGTCATCTAGTACGAAACGTTGCAGTTTCTATCTACTTTTTCAAAGGTCAATATTACAATGAAAGCGCTCAGGCCGCGATTGACAAGGTGCAAGTCCTGTCAATTCCGAAATTTTTTATATGCATTTTTAATTTATAAAATTTATTACAATGCTATCCTTAATCACTATAATTTAGCTGTTTTTTTTAATATTCTAGTTTTGTTATCATCATTCCGGTACAGTTTTTTTCTCGATTAAAGTCTTAATGATTTTTTTATCGATTAAGAACAACAATGGGCAAAACGTAAAGGAAGGTATTGTATAGAAGCAGGCGTTACTTTGCGGAAATCCATGATATATTATCAAAATTAAGCTTAAATTGCTATACTCCGCGAAAAGACAAATGTTGACTTTACAATTATTCATTGTAAAGTCAACATCTCCTGATGATGCTCCGGTTTCGGAGCGAAACGTGCGTAGAGGGTGTATTGCCGAGGATCTGTGTGGTGTGGAGTATAAGGATTGAAGAAATTATAAATTACACCACACATATTCTCCTGCTTTTCGCGGAGTATAGCAAATTAAGCTTAATTTTGATAGTAAAGGAAGGTATTAAGATTAAGTTTTTATAGCGAATTTCCTCGAAAGCGAAGTAAAAAACTTATTTTATGCACTTGTTCCACAATCAACTATTCTCATGCTAGTTAAAAATACCTACCGACGTATGTTTTTTTTTGTCTGTCCGTTGGTAACGATACTTTTAATAACCCGCCCAGCGGTCTCGCGTGACTCCAGGAGGCGTAGATAAGAACAGGCATCGCTTACATTACTTAATATGTAACAGTTTGGAAAAGGTAAAACACTCTAATTGGAATAATATACATAACAACACTTCACTTCTGATTGTTATTTTACGGACCGCACTTGTTTTTAGCTGTTGAATTTTAATGCGATAAAGGGAGCTTACAAGGCTAAGTTTGTTGTCAAATAAATTCAAAATTCAAAAATTTTTTAATCATGTAGACCTTATTACTACCTTGTAGACTTATTTCATAATAAATACACTGACCTTAGGCGTAAAATTATTGACACTTTTAATTGTTCTATCAGACATTTCAAGATAAAAATAAAATAAATACTTGACTTCTTATGTTATCAAATATTCAAAATTTAATAAGCTTAAACTTGGACATTGATGTTAATTTTTTTTTTTTTAATTTAATTTTTTAATTTAATTCTTAATTTAATATGAATTTTAATTTTAATTCTATTTATATTTTTAACATTATTAATTAGTAAAATATTTTTAGACATTTATTTTGTAATGCAGTTAGATATATATAAAATGTAATTAATTTTAAGATTATTTGTAAACTTTGTGAAAACCTGTAATAAGCTGAACATTCACTTAGCTCGCAACGTAAAAACTTGGACAAGAAATAATGTATTAGCGGTTGGTTTTCCTAAATAAATAAATAAATAAATAAATTACAGGCACTTATGTAGCGTTCACACATTTAACATGTTTCACTAATGTTAGTGATGGTGATAACTGTATTCGTTAACTTAAAACTAAAGCTAGGTGGGTTCCAAACGCGCCCTGGTCTAAGAAGAGCTCATAACAAACTTAGCCAGGTTAGCAGGTTAGCAACTTAGGTAGTTTTTTTGTTATCACCATCGCACAGTCTAGTTAATGTTGAGCTATGAAGTAACAGCAATTCATATCCAAGCTTTTTATCATGTAATCCTTAATATTATAATAGGATTTTTCTATAAGCTTACGTTTTATATAATTTTTGAACGTATTGAGAGACATCTCAAGGATTTCATCTGGTAATTTGTTATTAAAAGATATACAATTTCCCTACAATGAATTAGTAATTTTAATGCAGCCTAGTAAACTGCACTTGTGGGCTTGGTAAAGACCGGTAAACTGAATAAATATTAGAAGTTGAGCCCAGGAATCAAACCTAGGACTTTGTGATCTGCCCTCAAAAGTACTAAATAGGTACTAGACTGAAGCAGTTATAATTTCCCAAAGTAATTCAATATTAAGTTGCAAGCTCTTCAAAAGTTAAAAAGGAATCATCGTTATCGGTACTGTTTTGAAGGGAGTTACATCGCCAAAACAAAACGTATCTACAGGTTTCATAAGTCAACTCCACCTTCTTTACAAGTCAGTTAAATAATGTGTCACGCAGGAACCGAACCGAAATACCGCCCTTATGTTACAGGGGCGTTAAAAGTCCATTACAAATTAATTACAATGAAAAATTCATAACTTTGCGAACACTCATCAACTCAGTAATCAACGGACCTTATAATTCATGGAATAACAGCCTGTATTGTATTAACATAAGTGTCATTTTGAAGTGCATAATTTATTATAGTAGGCGTCAAGTTTACACATGATCGACATAAAACTGAACACCTGCGTAATTAAAAAAAAATAGTTCGTTTGCATATATTACGTGCAGTTGGCGTTACTTGGTGAACACTATTCGTTGAGAAAACGGGTGGTAGGTATCGATGGTATGAGAACCGCTTTGACAGCCGGTTGGCGCAGCGGCAGCGACCCTGCTTTCTGCATCTAAAGATCCCTTCCTCCCCCCTTCCCACAACTGGAAAAATGTTTGTGTGATGAACATGATTGTTTTTCAGTGTCCTGGTGTTTATTTGTATATTATAAGTATTTATGTGTATTATATTCATAAAAATATTCATTACCTTAGTACCCATAACACAAGCTACGCTTACTTTTGAGATAAACGCCCATACACTGAAAAAAATTCATATTCATCACACAAACATTCTCCAGTAGTGGGATTCGAACCCACAGCCTTGGACGCAGAAAGCAGGGCCACTTGTTGCCTCAGGTTGATGCACTGTTTATATGCGACGGTTTTCCACTTGCCATCAAGTAGGCCACCAGCAGGGTCCGCCCATTATAACTTAAAAAAAAAAAAAACGGAACACCTTTGCGCTTAATAGATTCACCCTTAACAAGCATAATATAATAAACCCGTACTGTGCCTAGTCAATTAATGTCTAAAACGGAAGGGTTATGAAAATAAACTAGCTCTATTAGGGGTGAAACATCCCTTTGCTATTCCCTAGGCGATACTGTTGTCAAGGTAAGATAGATATCGCTTGGGGAAAACCGACGAACTATTGAGTCACCGAGGATCCATGTTATTGTTATCAGTGTTACAACCATCTGTGTTTTAACCCGGTAGGGTTTTTCCAATAATATACAATTTAGGTTATTAGTTTCGGTGTAATGTGTGTGGTTTAGTGGTGACAGCCTAGGTCAGGACTTCGCATTTTCGGGAGCCGTCACGCATCTCTAACTTTTCTAAGTTATCTAAGTTATGTTTTTTTTTCCTACTGCTCTTGACTGCAATCTCACCTGGTGGTAAGTGATGATGCAGTCTAATATAGTAGCGGGCTAACCTGTTAAGGAGTATGGTATGCACCCATAACTGGCTTCAACGCGACATCGCACCGGAACACTCGTTTAGCGGCACGTCTTTGTCGGTAGGGTAACTAGCCAAGGCCAATACGACTAAAACTAAAACCCTCAAATTTAAACTGGGTTCGCACTGCTCGGTCTACCAAACGGAATTGGTGGTGATTTGGGCTGCTTCTATCGCAGTGAAAACCAAAGAGGATTGGAATTCATTCTGACTCAAGGTCTTCTCTTGAGTCAGTAGTGGGTAAAAATTCCCTCCATCCACTGGTTGCTAGAGACAACCTGATGGTATATTGCCGACTCCCTGCGGCTCTTAATAAGTCATATATTTCCGAGTGAGGGTTTCAAATTGGATGTCGCCACTCCAGCACCTTGGGACCGCAACGATCAGCAGTTCCCCGTGCTAAGATCCCCAACCGTAACATAATAATACCATAACATTTTTAAATACCAACAAATGACATGTTCACTGCTTATCACCAATTTGTTTGTATTTTAGTACAAAGTGAATACAATAAAAACCACTTGACGCTTTCCGTTACGTTGGTTATTACACACTTAACTCATAGGACTTCGACATCCTAAAAACATCCTTAGCCCTGTCAGATTAAGCGCTAAAATACCTTGTGCAATACCGATGAGACGTAAACTGTGGAACTTTCAAATAAAATAGGTTAATAGGCATTTTAACGCCGAAACTTAAGTCTTATAGTTTGTTTAAAACTGATACCTTTGTGGGCAAAGATTATAATTAAAGAAGTACTAATCGGAGACACGCAGTACTATGAAGTGGAATACTTCCTACCTATTTACTTCGTGTAATATAAAAACTCAAATACCTCAATGCCTGAAGACCAAAGTCTTCGAACAGTGCGTGTAGGCAGTTTTTTATATTCTAATTCTATTTTTGAAGTGAAACTTGCTTATCAACGTTGGAAAAAAAATTACCGTCACATTTTTTAAATAAATAAATATACTACGACAATACACGCAACGCCATCTAGCCCCAAAGTAAGCGTAGCTTGTGTTGGTACTAAGATGACTGATGAAAAATTCGATTAATAATTCTATGAATAATATACGTAAATAACTAAATACTAATAATATGTTGATAAACACCTAGATACTGAAAAACATTGATGTTCATTACACAAGCATTGTCCAGTTGTGGGAATCGAACCCACGGCCTTGGCTTAGAAATAAATAAATAATAAATAAATAAATATACTACGACAATACACACATCGCCACATAGCCCCAAAGTAAGCGCAGCTTGTGTTATGGGTACTAAGATGACTGATGAATATTTTTATGAATTATATATACATAAATACTTAGAAAATACATATGAACACCCAGACACTGAAAAACACTTAATGCTCATCACACAAACATATTCCAGTTGTGGGAATCGAACCCACGGCCTTGGACTCAGAAAGCAGGGTCGCTGCCCAACATTTTTGATTCGAATCGATGAAATTCGATCATAATTCTAATGATGTTGTTAACATTGTAACTTTATCGATAGATATTTCTCTTTCTCCTGACTTTCATGGGACTCAATGCCAAATGGAAAATAGGATGATATGATAATTTTGATTGTTGCACTATATATATCTCCTAATCAGAATTTTGACGATATTATTAATTTTCTTCACCCTTCACTGTTGTCATACACAAGTGGAAATGCCTCTTTACTCGGTAACAATAATGTTAAAATACAGATGATTTTAAGTGGAGATTTTAATGTCATCAATAAGGTAAAATGAAATAATTGTATTATTCGTATTCATGTCTACGATACTAAAAGCCTGTTCTTAAACTTCATCTAATTTAGCTTTATTCAATTAATTTCTGTAAAGTTGCATATAGTAGATAATTTTTCGAAAAATAAGCTCATTAAGAAGTCTTTCTTTTTACTCGTGTACATATACACACACATTTTTTTTAAGACGGTTAACAATATTGAAATAGCTTCTCTACTTATTTATGCCCGGCTGTTGCATACCTAGAGAAAGCTTGCATTCTGAAAATGTACAGAAAATAATTAATTCCGAAAAATTTAGTTACATGTGGAATTAATAACATATTATTTTTAACTAACACAAACTATTCAAAGAAGTAAAAATTATAGCATAATTAACTTATAAATCCTAATTACCACAAACAACGCAATCGGAAATTAATAACGTAACAATAAATTATGTTGTAAAGTTTTCCAACAAAAAAAGTGTCCAATCTATCTTTTAATCTATGACAACAAATTAAGAAGCTACGTCGACTGCGCAGTGTTTAATAGCCTTCTTTATCTGTACAGAAGCTTGTAGCTAAGCTCACGATGACAAATTGATAATTTATATCGCTTAGCTTTCACGGCGCTTACACATTGCTCAATATTTGACCGGCGTCCGCTATCCGTCATGTTGAGCAATGGGGTCGCGGGGAATATAAGAGTGTAGGTATAAAACATTTTGGCGTGTAATATTTTGCTTCACGGGCTAGTTTTATTCCTATTTATTAATCTTTCGTTCTATGGGCCTCATAAGAAGACTCAGAGTCACTTTGGGCTTTGGAGTATCTACGTGATCAAATGGGAAATGAGGAGATCCGTAGAAGAACTAGAGTTACCGACATAACTCAACGAGCCGCGAAGCTGAAGTGGCAATGGGCGGGGCACAATTCGGGTACCGGGTACACAATACCCGACAATCGGGTAAGCGCAGCGTTGGTTGGCCCCCAACCAGGTGGACGTGGCCGCTGGATACAAGCGGCCTAGAATCGCGGAGGTTAAAACGCCCTACAAAAGACCTATGTCCAGCAGTGGACGTCACTCGGTTGATTTGATGATGATGATGAATCTTTCATTTTTAAACTTCTAGTAAGGGACGAATATGAACTTTAATTTCTGATTACGAACACTGAAAAGGTTGCCTCAGCCTCCGTCAGGCTGAGGTACTATAAAGAGGTCGCGGTGTGAGCCTACGTCATGACGTCTGAAAGAACGTTAGAAAAGACGCTGTGTAAAGGTTGTATGTGTGACTCAAAACGGAGTGTTTCAGTAGTAATCTTAAAGTCATGAAGAATGTGTTTAGAGAGAGGTGCTAAGGTCGGGTTAAAGGAAAAACCCACAACATTAGTACACACTTAAAGGGCGTAATATACGTCACTGTTAAATTCAAATTCAAATTCAAATTCATTTATTTCAAGTAGGCCTACTTTATAAGCACTTTTGAAACGTCAAGTATGCATGTTTGTGTGACTCTACCACCGGTTCGGAAAGCAGATTCTACCGAGAAGAGCCGGCAAGAAACTCAGTAGTTGCTCTTTTCCAACATCAACATTTACAATCATTTTGCTATCTTGCGGGAGATGAGAGCGAGGCTGGCTGCTTCCATTCTACCTTGTCATTGAGGAATTCATCAAATGTATAGTAACCTCGCTGTACTAGATGCGTTTTTATACATTTTTTAAATGTATGCATTGGTAGGTCAAGAATTTCCTTAGGAATCATGTTGTAAAAGCGTATACTCAACCCCACAAAGGAGTTCTACACCTTTCGCAGACGATATGCAGATATCACTAATTTATGACCGTTTCTGGTAAGTCGATTGTTAATTTCAGCTTTTGATTTATAAAGAGTAATATTTTGCCTCACAAAGACTATATTATTATAAATGTATTGCGAAGCTACTGTAAGAATACCTATTTGTTTAAATTTTTCACGAAGCGATTCGCGTGATCCAAGTTTATATATTGATCGTACGGCTCTTTTCTGTAGTATAAATATACTTTCAATATCTGCAGCTTTTCTCCACAGCAAGATCCCATAGGACATAATACTGTGAAAGTATGCGAAATAAACAAGCCTAGCTGTTTCAACATCGGTAAGCTGTCTAATTTTCCTGATTGCATATGCAGCTGAGCTGAGTTTACTCGCTAGGCTTTATATATGGGTACCCCACTGTAGCTTACAATCTAAGGTCACTCCTAAAAAAACAGTGGAGTTTTCTATTTCTATTACGTTAGGCAAACAAATTCCAAACACTTGGTTTTTTTTGCATTTAAAAGTAAGTTATTAACAGTAAACCAGTCTGACACATGTGACAAAGCACGGTTTACGTTGTCAAAATTATCTTTGTTTCTATCAGTCTTAAAAATGAGAGATGTATCATCTGCGATCAACAGTACAATCTCACAAGTGCCCCTGACATGGTGTGGCAGATCATTTATATACACCAGAAACAATAAGGGACCCAAAATTGAGCCTTGTGGGACACCCATTAAGGCAGATGATCCCTTAGACTTTATGTCTTTTACGCATACCCTTTGAACTCTATCACTTAGATAAGAGGCAATTAAATTGAGTGCAACGTTTTTGATGCCATAGTGGCTTAGTTTTAATAACAACGTTTTGTGTTCAACGCAATCGAATGCTTTGGACAGATCACAGAAAACACCAATGGCATTCTGCGAACGTTCCCAGGCATCGTAAATATGCTTTATGAGTCTTGCGCCTGCATCCGTTGTACTACGACCTTTAGTGAAGCCGTACTGCTCCGGATGAAGTAAGTTATTTACATTAAAATGATTTAAAAGTTGATAAAGTATAATTTTTTCAAAGACCTTACTAAGAGTTGGCAAGATTGAAATAGGCCTGTAATTGTTAAGGTCATTTTTATGACCGGATTTAAAAAGGGGTATTAATTTACTACATTTCATTAGGTTCGGAAAAATACCCATATCAACACATTCATTAAAAATTACAGCTAGATAAGGGGCAATAACGTCAATAATGTTAGAAATGACCATCACCGACATACCCCACAGATCACCGGTTTTTTTCAACTTTAATAACCTGAAATTCTTTACAATATCTATTGCAGATATATGTTTAAAATTAAATAAAACATTGCACTCTTTAACATTATCTCTCATATTGAGAGATAATGTTAAAGATATGCACTCTTTAACATTATCTCTCATATTGAGAGATAATGTTAAAGAGTGCAACGCTGAGCTGCTATTGGTGAAGAGCTTAGAGAATCTGTTAACAAAATGGGAACATTCTGAAAGAAGTTTTCGAAAATATTAGCAACCTCCCTGTCAGACGTCACTTTATTGTTATCAACGTAAGTTCAAAATCCACATCACGAGATTTAGTTTTTCCTGACTCGTAATTAACTATTTTCCAGGTTGTTTGTATTTTGTTATCAGATTTCATTATACTATATTTAATGTGTAGCGATTTCGCATTAGTGCAAACATTCTTAAATATTTTAGAGTATTTTTTTACGTGTTCTACGAAAGTTGGAGTATGATTAAATTGTTTTTCATCATACAGCTCATACAACTTCTCCCTACTTTTATATATACCTACAGTAGCCCAGTCACTAAATTTTAATTTATTACTGACATTGATGTGCTTAAAGGGTGTCGGATACGGATTGGCTTATGCTCCTCTCTCATAGGATAACTAGCATATATTCACCACGATGCTTCAATAAGGTTTGGCGGACGACAACGACTTTTATGATATATTGCCGATGTAATGCCAGGCAGGTGGGGATTAACACCAAAGCCTCAGATCTATGGACACAGAATGGTATGTTTCAGGACGTGTTCCTTGCATCCCCTGCAGTGTCGGAAATCTGTCTGCTTGGCTCGGAAATTATTACAATAAAAAAAATATAATATTACAATAAAAAAATACAGCAGTGCTGCTATTTTATTATCTATTCTGAACATTATGGCTAACATCAATTATTGGCATGGGGTATAAGCAAGTAATGTTTTTTAGCCATTAGTAGTATTTAGGTACATTTGAAAGTTTACCCTTTTTTTCTCCCAAGTGTGATGAAAAACGTCGAATGAAACCGATATGCATTGATCATTGCACTATCGGGTTCCTCATCGTGCTCGCTTATAGCTCGTGTGCTGGATACCGCCTCAAGAATAAAATACAATTAATCATTCTTGTTTCATTATGTACTATTAAGCCATTATCTGATTTTTCAAAACCAACATAGCGTATCGACTGTAAATAAGAATTATAGACAGCTTCCTTATTAAATACAAAAACTATTAACTTAGTAAAAACTCTGTATTTATAAGTGGTAAAATTCCAAAATAAGCTTTCGCATGTGAAGATCTTTTTACAAGTTTTTTATTACCTACGAGTGTGCAATAAAATTGTTCAATAAAAACGGGCATCAAAGACATTTAAAACGCTTAGATTTTCATTTTTAATGCTTTCTTTTAAAGTTTAACTCGAAGAGTCGGATGTTAATAGGAACACCATGGTTTTCTTATGCCCGGATAATCCTATACAATAATATCTATAGCTAAAGAGTTGAACTGTTTACTTGAACGCGATGATCTCAGAAACTACTGCTCTGATTTGAAAATTCTTTCAGTGTTGGATAGCCCATTTATCGAGAAAACTTCCTATATCATCACGCTTAGACCAATAGGGGCATAGCACCAATGAAGATTTTTTTTTTAATTCTGGGTTTTTTTCTCCTTTAAGATCTTCCGCTGCGTGCGTTGCGTATACGGTTAAAGTTTCGATAAAATCATATATCACAAAGTTATTCAGTGACAGCATATGTCTATCTTTTAAGGTTGTCTTATACAAGGACGAAGTCGCTAGGGAATGCTAGTATTATTGTAAAGTTAGCTTTACAACCAAAACATATCGTCTTCAGGCTATGATATGTTGAGGTTTTTAAAGCTTACTTTAGGATTCCTGATACTATCGTAAATTGGGGCATATTTTAATAAAAGCGAAAGAGAGGGATTCCCATCCCCCTGTCCACCCGTCGAAGCTCCATCTTAAACTTAAACTTAAATTTACTTTTCTCTTTAGGGTTAATGTGCAGTACCCAAACAAGTAGAGAAGGCTTAACAATACGAAGAATCATACCAATAAATATAAAAATAATAAAATGTGCTTCCATGCGTATATGAAGTGCACGCCAATGCTGCAAAGCTATTAAATTAGTGATCAAAATAGACAAGACAAAGGCTTCAGATTTATAGTTTGTAAACATTTGACCTGTCAGATTTTAAAAACTACATTTCAGCCCCTCGTGTAAAATAGCTAGTAGGCTAATAGTAGTTAGCTCTTGACTGCAAACACACCTGATGCAGTCTGATATGGTAGCGGGCTAACCTATTAGGGAGTATGGTAGTCACTACCTCTAATCGGTTTATACGCGACATCGCACCGAAACACTTAATCGCTTAGCGGCACGTCTTTATCGGTAGGGTGGTAACTAGCCAGGGCCAAAGCCTCTCACCAGACAAAAAATATTACTAATATTGGTAATAATGGTGCACTTACTATTGGTAGCGATATAATTCTGTCCCAAATATATTAAACTTAATGATATCATGGTCATAACAGTAGTGTAACGTAATAACATTATAATGTGTGGCGTAGACCACACATTAGCAGTTTTAACTATGGAAATGATTTACGGTTGTGGTTTAATGAACACGTGTTTCCTTTGAGTAGATTTTAACTGATACGGCACTATGGTTTAATATTATTACACCAGTTTCTATGCGCACAATAATAAATACATACCTATTTCGTTTTATAAATTTCGCTTGCGCAGGATCTATATAGTATAATGAACATGAAGCTAAAATTAACATAAATGTAAAATGTATTCAGTAGATTTTAGATCTACATGTTTTATTACTAGTTTTTAAACTTTACATAAAGTAACCAATCTCGACATCTCACTTCTCAGTCCAATAGTTTTAGACTGCCGTGTGTTTTAGGTTAGGTCAGATCAGAATGTATTAACACCACCCCACCTCGTAATATACCGGAATATACCCGAGAGCAGTAGCGTCCTCTGTACTAGCATCAACTCAAATTCAAATTCAAAAATTCTTTAATTATGTATGCCTATCACAGTCACTTATTAGCGTATAGCGTTACACATATAGCGTTCATACATACATATAAATAAATAAACTATGACATATCGCCATTTAGCCCCAATGTTAGCGTAGCTTGTGTTATGGGTACTAAGATAACTATTGGATAGAAGCAGGCGTTACTTTGCGGAAATCCATGATATATTATGAAAATTAATTTAACTGGCTATAGTCCGCGAAAAGCAGGAGAATCTGTGTGGTGTTATTTATAACTTTTTCAACGCTTCGCATTCGCTTCGCATTCGCTTCTCTTTTCGCGGACTATATCATCTTAAGCTTAATTTTAATAAAACTAAGATAACTGATGAATATTTTATTGAATTCCATACATAAATACTTATACATATATATAAACACACACTGAAAAACATTCACTTCATCACACAAACATTTTCCAGCTGTGGAAATCGAACCGTTAACTTTAACGGCTTTTTTTTAATGCAAGGGGATGGTGATAACTTCCTTCGCCAACTTAAACCTAAATCGACGAAGGTTCCAAATGCGCCCTGGTCTAAGAAGAGCCCAAAACAAACTAAGCCGGCTAATTTTTTCATTAACACCATCTCACAGTAAATTAATATTAAGACGTCAAGTTAGAGCAATTCACACTTAAGCTTTTTTGTCGTTTAACTACTTCGATCACCCAGTCTGCCACAAAAAACTCTACGACTATTGAAATTCTAATACTGCACCTATCTCAAAGATGACAAAGATCTATAAACTATCCATCTCAATTATTGACTTCCTGGGACCCCTATCTAAGAACTAAAACCCTTTAACATACGAGTAGCTGTTTCTAGATTTTAACATTAAAAAACAAGTTTGAACTTTAAAGATGGTGGAACAAGATGTAGTGTGAACAAGATGGAACGTGCGGCAGTAGAACAAGTTAGGACAAGTTGTACGCTTCTGTTTCCGAATACGAACTTATCCTGGCTACATTTTTAGGTTCCACTCGTATTTTATTGATCATTGCAGAAGTGTGATGCACGACTTTAAAAAACGAACTTCTTAAACGCACTTCAAAAAACGGAAAGGGTGTAAAATGAAATATATCATATTTAACAGATCTTTATTTGCATAACACATTCATATTTTTTTTATTGTGTTATTTTAAAATGATTTACAAAGTCACTGTGTATTTCCATTAGCTGTATTGTTAAGATATACAGTAATTCATTGTAATTATAAATTATTAAAAAAATTGCAATTTGAATGCAATTTATAGCAATAGTAATAAATAAATGAAAATAGCAATATCAATTCAATTCAATTCATAGTCTTTATATGACGGCCGGTTGGCGCAGTGGGCAGCGACCCTGCTTTCTGAGTCTACGAGTGAGTGAGTTTGTGTGATGGAATTGAATGTTATTCAATGCTTGCATGTTTATCTGTATAATATAAGTATTTAAGTATATTATTATATTATTTATTTAAATATTCATCCGTCATCTTAGTATCCATAACACAAGCTACGATTACTTTGAGGTTAGATGGCGATGTTGTTATTGTCGTAGTTTATTTATTACAAGCGTACCCAGCCCGCTTCGCCGGGCTAGATTTTGCTTTATTTTATTTAAACAATATTTAATTTTTAAATTAAGTCTCATAATATATTAAATCGTTTATTTCACTCCGTATTCATTCTCTTCTATTCTCTTTTCGAGCGGGTGAAGATCATTATCTACACCCATGTACACCCAACAATAGGATATCATCATAGTAAATAAAAGCTGTATTTGACAGTTTGACAGTTCAAAAATAGGAGTACTCCGATCGTCACCAAACTTTACAGGATTACTCGCCAGGTCAATATGGAGATTCCCTGAAAGTTCATTGAAATCGGTCCAGCCGTTTCGAAGCCTATACGGAACATACCACACTTTCTCTTTTATATATATAGATTAATATTCTGAGAGGTAGATATCTTTGGTGTGGTGGGAGGCTTTGGCCGTGGCTAGTTACTACCCTGCCGACAAAGACGTGCCGCTAAGCGATTTATTGTTTTACTGCGATGTCGCGTAGAAACCGATTAGGGGTATGACTACCATACTCCCTAACAGGTTGACCCGCTACCTTCTTAAACTGCATTATCATTTACCACCAGGTGAGATTGCAGTCAAGGGCAAGGGTCCTTGATGATGATGAGAGAAGAATTATGTATCACTACCTCAAATAATAGTCTATTTTATTATTTAGTCAGTTAAAGTATTAATTTATAGGCATAACCGCTAAGGTAAGTATATTGGTATCAATTTCCGGTTCGCTATAATTGGTATTCGTTTTGGAGGAAGCGGAAATACCTCCATAATTAATGGCGTGTAGGCAGTATCGCCTAATCGCCATAATCCACAAGGACGTGAAATAAAGTTGTTTACAACTCTGGCGCAGTGGTTATCGGTGTGTTCTTATGATTGGGAGTTACCAAGTTCGGTCACTGGCGGGGATATTCGGAAAAATTATAATTTCTGATAATTCTTTGATTTTGTCGGTTGGGGTTCTTTAGGCGTGGCAAGTTGCCGACCTAACGATAAACGTGATGCCAAGCGATTTATCGTTCCGGTACGATGTCGCGTGGATACCGGGAAGCTAACGGGTAAGCCCGCCTTACCGTCCAACGTCCGTTTTCTATGTTCAATCTTGTCTGTAATCTGTTAATAAGTTGCTAAGCGAATCTGTTTTATTTATTAAAAATTGTATAAATATACTAAATACACCATGACAATAGACAATAAACACATCGCCATCTAGCCAAGTAAGAGTAGCTTGTGTTATGGGTACTAAGATGACGGATGAATAATTTTATGAATACACACCCAAATCTTCGAACAGTGCGTGTTGCCAGTGGTGACCTATGGCTCCGAAACATGGTCGCTTACTATGGGCCTTGTAAGAAGGCTCAGAGTCACTCAGCGGGCGATGGAGAGAGCTACGCTCGGAGTATCTCTACGTGATAAAATCAGAAATGTGGAGATCCGTAGAAGAACCAGAGTTACCGTCATAGCTCAACGAGTCGCGAAGCTGAATGTGGCAATGGGCGGGGCACATAGTTCGGAGGAGGGATGGACGTTGGGGTCCCGAGGTGCTGGAATGGCAGCCCCGCACTGGTAAGCGCAGCTGGTCGACCCCCGACGAGGTAGACGGACGACATTAGGCGCGTTGCAGTTTGCCGCTGGATTCAAGCGGCACAAAACCGTGGAATTTTGAACTCCCTACGAAAGACCTATGTCCAGCAGTGGATGTCTATCGGTTGATATGATGATGATGGTGACACAAAAATACTTATAATATGCAGATAAACGCTCAGACACTGAAAAACATTCATGGTTATCACACAAACATCGTACAGTTGTGGGAATCGAACTCACGGCCTTGGATTCAGGAAGCAGGGTCGCTGCGCACTGCGCCAATCGGCTGTCCCTATGAATGTACAGTGCCAATTTCTCGTAGATGTTCACAAATCTCTAATCTGAACTAAACAGGCTGGTAATAATATTGTGACTAGAATATCGTTAATTTTAGAACTGTCAATTTATATTAGTTAGATTTTAGTGTACTGGTTTGCATCAGATTTGGCACAGTTGCTTGCTTATACATTCGGCTGCTTTGTTCCTAGACCAGGGTATGTTTAGAATCCTAATAGATTTAGTTTTAAGTTAACGAATGCCGTTTTCACCATTATCTCACTACTATGTACACATTTTTATGTAATGCACACAACGAAAGAACCAATATAGACATATTAGAATAAAGTAATATTTGACTTAGCACAACTTTTCGGACGATTTACAAGAGGGTTGTGAATCACAGACCTACTGCTTCAATGCAGAATGGCGGACTTTATTAACTCATATCGCAACGTGTGAACTGGTGATAGTCTAGCGGTAAAGGCTTTGGTTTCACTACTGGGGTGCCGAGTTCGAATCCCAACACGCACTTTTAACTTTTCTAAGTTAAGTAAATAAAGTATCACTTGCTCCAACGTCAGGAGAACATCGTAATGCTGTGCATGGCTCAGAGTTCTAGATAATGTTCTCAAGGGCATGTGCTGTCCACCAATCCACACTGGGCCAGCGTGGTGGACTACGGCCTATACCCTTATCGTTGTGGGAGGAGGTGCAATGGGCTAGTTATGGATTGATATGATGATGATTTTGATGATCACCAATTTTCCGACTCCGGACTAGTAGGTAATTTTTTATAAAGAAGAGTCCATTATAAAATATTCCTACCCGGTAATCGAGCCCGCAACCTGCTGATCATGTTAACCATTAGACCAACGAGACACAAAAAATATATATATTACGTATAAAATTGTGCCCATTAATAAAAATATGATTTCCTCGTTTTTATTTAACTTTATTGCCTTTCTCATCAAATTAAGAAAACCATTTATAACTGCCAATATAATGAAACGAGTTTTTTCATAATTTTTCTCATGTTAAGTGAGAGTTTCTTTGCCGGTAAAAGGGGGTGTTGTATGTGCGTCGATTTTGTGGCGAATTTGTTTTAGATTGACTAAACTTTTTTCTGTATTTGTTTTCTTCGCCATTGGTTGCCTGGACGAAATCGCTATGAAGCGATAAGGCCGCCAAAGTCGAGTTAAAAGTATATTCATTCATTCAGTCATTCATTGACTGTTTTGGGTTACGTATCATCATCACAACCAATTACCGGCCCACGGCACGGGTCTCCTCCCACAATGAGAAGGGGTTAAGGCAGTAGTCCACTACGTTGGCCCAGTGGGGATTGGTTAACCTTTGAGAACATAATGTAGAAATTTTAGGCATCGAGTTGTAGTCTAGTAAGGAAAAACTTGAACAACAGAGTAAAATGGATCTTATTGACAAAATTAAATTAAATCAAATCAAATACACTTTATTATATACCGAACACAAAGCAATAAAAAAACACAATTGAAAGAAAGAAAGGAAAAGGTACAATAGGCGGCCTTATCGCATATAAAGTTATGAAGAATCATCTTATTTTTGAATCTTCGGAACCTTAACATGTCGTTTGGGGTTTGACAATATTGTATATATGTATGTATTATTGTTATTAATTGTATAGGTATATATGGTATATATTTATTATCAGTATCTATATATAATATTGTAAGTTTATTATATATATATTATATATGTATATTATATATATTTCTTGTGTGCGTGTGTATGTCACTGAACTCCTCCTAAACGGCTGGACCGATTTGAATGATTTTTTCGGTATGCGTTTAGATTCACAAATCGGCCTGACAGATGGCGCTGGGGTCTAGGTCTTACCCATCTGTTGCTATCGATTCTCTTGCTATGCCACTGCTAGTATATATATATTTAACACACAAAACAGATCATGACATAACATAAGCATAAGAACAATAACCAATAACAATAAAACTAGCCACTCTCCACTACATGCGTGTATAAATGCAGCTAATAGATGTGACGGATTTACGTTCTAGAATATTGCTAGAAAAAAAAAAAATTGACATACCATATAAAAGAATACAGTGTCGAGTTAAATAATAAAAAAATATTTTATTTTTTACATTTGTCAAGCGGAGTGCTAAAACTTTACAGAGATTTAATGAAAGAAACGGATTTATGATTGAAGATGTCAAGATCGCAGAAGGAAACCAACTCGTTATAAAGGCGGCACAGGATTGTAGAAAGAAGTGTTGTTTTTGTATACGTTAAGACTAAAGACTAAGTTTTACTGGTTTTGTGTGTATTTAATTACTAAAAATTGTGTTGAATTAGAGATGCGTACCAGGACTCGAACTGCGTCTCCACAAAAAGGAAGCTGCGGTCCGAGCCACTAGGCTATCACCGCTTCAAAATTTGACTTCTAGCGATTCCTCGCAACCTATTCTGCGTATCAGTACATAAAGATCCGCCCTGTCTCCATCTACCTAAGGCGTAAGTGATAAATAAACATTTGACGATCGCCCTGCCGCAGTGGTCGTCTTATGGAGGTTCCGTCGTTCGAGGGAAATTTGGGAATTTATAATTTCCTAATTTCCTCTCGTCTGGTTTTGGTGGGAGGGTGCGGTCGCAGCTAGTTACTATTTAGCGACAAACTTGCCTGCAAGCGATTTGGTATTCTGGTATGATCCGCGTAGAAACCGATTCGGTTTACGTATTTAATATAATTGAAACCCCCTAACAGGTTAGCCTGAACCATCTTAGACTGCATCACCAACTGAGATTGCAAAAAAAACTAAAAGCTCTTATACTATATGATCCAGTCACAAAGACTCAGAGCCACAGCTTAAAATTTCACAGTAGTGTCAATAATTGGAAATGCATGTTCACGGCACTAGCCGATGGCTGAATAGACTGAGGTAAACTCAGTGCGAGTAACCAAAACTCGAAAATGTTTATACAGTAAAAAGGACCTAAAACCCTTGTATTGTACATTTCTTTTCATATCTTGTAACAGACGATTATTATTTCACAATGTACAGTTCTCGTTGTAAAATGAAGCTAAGCTAAGAATATAAATTACCCTGAATACGTTAAAATTAAAAAAATAAATTCTGGTTTTGAGATGAGATGATTGGTTTATCAAGTATTAATGTACAGACACGCATTTAGCTTGGACATGAATTGTGATCTCTAGCGTCTGTTTTATGGACTATGACAAGGTAATTCGATCGGATACGTTATAGCAACCTCATGGAAGTTCTAGGTAGTACAGGCCTTTAATAAAAAGGTGCACATTTAACCTGTATTAGTGATAGGCGAAATATCCATATTCTTACATTACTTTATTCTCTTCTCTATAGTCCTTTCTCTCCGCTTTACCTTAAAATGCGTTTTTCCTTCTCTCAGCATCTTGTCAGTCTCCGGTCGGCGAATGACAACAAGCTTGTGATTCCCTTATCTCGCTCTCAGCGCTATAACGAGTCATTCACTGTTAAAGCTGTAACACTGTGGAACTCGCTCCTCTGGTAAATACGTCATTCTGAAACCATTCACCTGTTTAAACAGCGCTTAAAAAAATATTACTTATCTATGTAATTGAGTATTATGTAAGTTTATAAATAGCATAAATTTATATCATATATATCTATTATAGTATATATAAATTTATATCGGTATTTGTGTAGTTAATATGTGAATGTAGTATGCATGTTCATGTAAGTTTATTTTATTTTTTTGTAACACACTTTATGCACAATCCACTTTCCACTTTTTTATCGGCTTGGTACGCTCAGGTTGCCTTTAAAAGATCACTTTTAGTGATAAGGCCGCCTTTGCACCCTAGCACTAAGTACTATTACTGTTTTCCTTGTATTTTTCCTAATGTGTTGTGTTGCAATAAAGTTTTTCTATTCTATTCTATTCTATTCTGTATTGCTCTGAATACAGGTTCAAAGATTCAAAGAAGCGGTGATAGCCCAACGAAAAACTCATCATTTTCGTTGATTCAAAAACGTTACTCAACATCTAGGTTCAGTGCCGTACTAAGGGTACTGCCGACTACTGACGTCCTTTTATTGGACGCTTGTCGGTATTACTGTAAATGAGCTTTCATGTTCTGATAGCATTATTTGGAGTTCTGAACTCAGTAAATCCATGGGCAGGGTACGTGCGTATTGTAATATATCTTTTGAAGCAAATTCGCGGTATATTCATCACTATCAGCATTTCAACTGATTGACATCCTTGGCTGGGCATAGGTATTTTGTGAGGACTTTTTATACTCTTTTACGATTATCATCATCATTTCATAAACCCATTACCGGCACACTGCAGAGCACTACTACACTCCTCCCAAAATGAGAAGGGGTTAAGGCCGTAGACCATCACGCAGGACCAGAGCGGTGGCCACCTTTGAGAACATTATGTAGAACTCTCAGGCATGCAGGTTTGACACGATGTTTTCCCTCATAGTTGAAGCAAGTGATTTTTTATACATAACTTAGAAAAGTTAAAGGTGCTTGCTGGGATTCGAACTCGGCCTGCCGAAAGTGAAGTCGACCCACTGCGCCATCACCGCTTATTCTATGGTATGCCAATGGAATAATATCGTGTTTGATGCGTTTTAATATGTTGTATATCGCCCAAAAATATAATAGGTTGTTTGTATTGATCGTAAATTTTTGCAAATATATCTCAGGTATGTTTTATATGTTCCCGAAAGTGTCGAACCTATACACCTAATTGGAAATGCATGTACGCAGTGATTCCAGCCCGCTGCCGAGGGCTAGACGACATTTTATTGGAATCCCGGTGTTCCAGAAATGAGCTTTATTATTCTGTAAAATGCAATCTATTATTAAAATAGATAGTTGCCTGGTCTGCAGATGTTGAAGGTTCTACTAAAGTTGTTATAATTACTGAGGCGTTCCATTTAAGGCTTGAAGTGCAAGCGAGAGCGCAGAACGTTACGTACAAATAAATGTTACTTGATCAATTCAATAGTGATTTCCATTAACTTCCTTCTCTATATCCATACAAAATATCTATCAAACAAATAAAATTAAAATTTCCTTTTGAAAAATGCAACCATTCCATCAGTATTTTCTAATGACGTTGTCACGTTCAACTATCGTCAGTGCCTGAAGACAAGTCTTCAAACAGTGCGTGTTGTACGTGATGACCTAATCGGCCGGAATCGAAATTGAGTCTCCCGTAAAGGTGACCGCCACTAGACACTAGGCTATTACAACTTTATAAGTATTTACATTACAGGAATACTGAAATACGTCCAATAAAAGGACGCCAATCACCCGGCCCTCAGCTCCGGGCCAGTATCGCTCGCAGCGACGTACACACGTTTCCAATTATTGATGGTGCTATGGACGTGTAAGCTGATATGCATTATTATTGCGCGGCCCGAGGCGGGCGGACAAAGGACTTGTCTGTATTTTGACGAGAGTACCAACCCTATATGTAACCGGAGAGCAAGTGGGCTTTTCACAGCAGGTGCTTGATTTTAAATAGAGTCCGTAGATGCTGGAATGCTGCTTTCATTCGCTAAAAATGATGTTTGGCTAGACTTAAGTGATTCAAAGTGGCATACGACGGTAGAATACGTAAATCATTACATTTAAAAACAGCTACCTGTTTTATTATCTTTATGCTCCGTTACCAGCCCACTACGGAACACGGTCTCATCGCAACATGAGAAGGCAATACACTATGAAGGATATACAAAGGGTAGGGTATGTACAGCGGCATGGATAGAGGGTATGCAAGGGTATGCAGATGGTATAAAATTGAGACAATCTCCAGTACACTTTATAAATACTTAAGTGTAGGCTTTATATAATTCTTACAATGCCTATCATTACATTTTTTATCACTGGTACTGGGGATTTTCTTCATTTTATTTCATCTGCATACCCTGTGCATACCCTCAGTGCACGCCACTGTTTTGTAGTCTAGATGACGAATTGGTACACTTCACACACCTTTGAGAACCAATATGGAGCAGTCTTTCTTCACCATTAAAGCATGATATATTTAATGGCTTAAAACGTACACAACTCAAAAAAGTTCCCCCCGAAATTAAGGCCAAAGTTACCCACTCGGCCTATATCACCCTTGTTAATTATAACTAACCAACGAATACTTTAGTCATTTTTACAGCATAGCATAGCATTTAAAAAGAAATAGCATTTTACAAACAAGCATCGGCCACAAACTTTCCAGGAGCTCCTGGAGCAATACGCTTTTGTACGCCGTCGTCCCGTCGCCTTCGAAACCAGACATATCGCGGATTGAATTATTGCGCGGTCTCGCTGTAACGTTATTGGATTTTATGAAATTGTATGTATTAATAGCTTGCATTATGTTTTAGCGTTAAAGTACATAATTTTGTTCCATACAAACACATGTCACATAACGTTCGTGGTTACATAGCCGGTTTCCGGAGGGTGGTTAACGTACATTTCTGCAGTTATCATGTGAGACAATATGTCGGTGAACAACTCGAATACGTGAATATAGACAGTGCTGCCTAGTTAGGAGAGTAGGGAGAGCTATCACACGACCGGCGTGCGACCAAAAAATATTAAAAAAATGTTTCTATAACTTTTTAATTTTTTTATAATGTAGAGAAATTTATGTATTATAATAACACTCTATAAACAATAATTTGTCAAAAATAATAATTAATAACTTACATTACTCAATAAAAGCGGTGATAGCGCAGTGCGTAGGAGCTCGACTTCACTTTCGGGGGGCCGAGTTCGAACACGCACCTCTAACTTTTCTACGTTATTTGTTTTTTAAAATTCTACATAATGTTCTTAAAGGGTATGTGGAGTCCACGAATCCGCCCTGGGCCAGCGTGGTGGACTAAGGCCTTAACCCCTTCTCATTTGGGGAGGAGACCCGTGCCCTATAGTGGGTCCGTAATGGGTTGATATGACGATGACCATGAACATCACGTGTAGTACCCAAAATGCTGGCATTATTATTATTAAATATAAAAGTAGTGAATTTTTGTTATTACACATTCATGTCTAGAATATACTGCAATAATTCTGATTATAAGTTAAGTAAGACTAAATATTTTTTGTTATTAAACGTGGGTGAAACTAACTATTCGATAATGTTTATAATAACGTGCGTGTGGATTTTGTCGTTTAATATATATACCTAATTTAGCTTTAGTTTTAAGTTAACGAGTGTAGTTATCACCGTCGTCTCAAAATAATGCAAAAAATATGTATAACCGAGCTTATAAATAAGCGATTTTTATGGGCCTATTGGAATAAATAACTGTTGAGGTTTAGTTCTAAGTGCCTAGTGGTAAGTGATGATGCAGTCTAAGATGGCAGCCTAACCTAACCTAACCTGTTAGGGAGTATTTTTTGATTAATAATAATAATAATAATAAAAAGTTTTTATTTGCTTAGAAGTACAATGTTTTTTCTAAAATTACCCTGGACGCCCAAACTAGGATATCCCGTGTCTTGGGGGTCAGTGTCTTCCCATATGTGCTGTGCCCGTATTTATTACGCATACGTGTGTGTGTGTGTGTAGTTTGTGTGTGTGTGCGTGCATGTGTGTGGGTGATTATTTATTATTTATTCAAATTAATATTCAATAAAATATTATACATATTTAGTAAATTTACCTTAACGAACGAATTATATTTTCGGTATCTTGATAATTTAGATGACTCAGCATATTCTTCAGTTTATTTGTAACATTGTAATTATTTAAATGTGTTATTTTTAGTTTTTTATTAATGTTTTTATATAAAAATGGCCCTAAATACAAAAACTGACGCTGTGCAAATGCACTGTTTGTTCGAGGAATATGTATTGTAGGTCGACGACGAGGAGAAATTTTAATAGATTGGATTCGATAGGTCCGATTACTAAGCGTAGCTTTTGTAATGGGTACTAAGATAGATTATAAATATTTTTATGCATATAATACACATAAATACTCATAATATACCTACAGATAAACACCCAGACACTGAAAAACATTCAAGTACATCACGCTAAAATTTTCTAGTTGTAATCCATACAAGAACTGGAAAATGTTAGTGTGATAAACATAAATGTTTTTCAGTGTATGGGTTCTTAACATAAAGCACGACGCTGCACACTGCGACAAACGGTTGTTATATTTAACTCATATCTATAATCCTATTGAAACATTAAATCGCTTAGCGGCACGTCTGTGTTGGTAGGGTGGTAACTAGCCACGGCCGAAGCCTCCCACCACATAAAACTCATTCGATGTAAAAATTTGCTATGATCAGTACCCTTAGTACAAGATTTGTTTGCTTGCAATCGAGAAGTCGATTTCGAATATAGAATTATCTCAAAATCAAATGGAAAGTACCTAAAAGTAATATCAGTCATTTTTGTAGTCGTAAAAGTACTTCTGATTTTTGTTTTACAAACTTTCTGCCACTTTAGTTAAGCGAAGGAATTTTAGACAAATTTAAGCTTTAAATTTTAGTATATAGTTATTATTAGTAGTTATATGAAGTTAGTATATATTTTTTAATTTTTTGATATTTATTTATTGATTTTTCTTAATTTACGAATGAATGAATGAATTCACTTTTATTGTAAACCACACAAACATATTGAAATTTTGTAAATAAAAATTTAACAAAAAGTATACAATTTGGCGGGCTTCCAGACTATACAAATATATATTTGCATATATACCTCTATATACATTATATATATAAAGATAACATGCTTCAATGGTAAGGAAACCCGCATGCAAGAGTTCTTCATAGTGTGGCCTGTGATGTCCACTAATCTCCAATTTGCCAGCGTGGTGGAATATACCGCTGTAGTGGAATGGTTTGGGTTAACAATGTTGACATATCTTAATAGATTTCATGTACACTAATACGGAATATACGGAAGTATATTTCGCATTTTTTACTATTGAATAGTTAAGAAGAATACTATTTTATCTGAACTGTTAATAAAAACTTTTAGCTATAATAACTGTAACAAAGGCCCAACTTCACAATAATTAGCATAGAAAATAGACCGGTTATTAGAAACTGTTGAACTTTGCTAAACCAGTTCGCGAATTAACAGTAGCTACGGCTTAATATCGTTATTTTATGTTAACCTCGGTCTATTTTAGCGTTTACTTTAACTTGACTGTTTTTACAAGCTGTAACTTCACTTTGGGTCAAACCTTGTAAGTAGTTTTTAACCAAATCCCGTTATTAAGCGACGGAAATTCACTACACGTGTATAAATCCGATAAAAATGCAGTAAATGATCGGACCGAAAGACAAATTTTGAACATACGTCTTCTAGCTTAATACACATAATGGGATTTTAAACAAAAACTAGAAACGAAAGATGCAGTTACTATGGCTATGAAAAAAAAAAGGAAATGGGCTGGACGAATAAGGGACAATAAATAAATAAATATATATACTACGACAATACGAACATCGCCATCTAGCTCCAAAGTAACCATAGCTTGTTTTATGGAGATTTAGAATTCATAATCCGTTTAAAGGAAATCGCATACAATTCTACAATAAACTACCAATTGACATCTTGGAGATGTCTCTTAAAAAGTTCAAAGTTTGTATTAAACGTAAGCTTATAGAAAAGTCCTATTATAGTATAAAGGACTACGTAAACGATAAAAAAGCTTGGGTGTAAATTATTGCTCTGACCAGGTTGCTCTTCTAATAATTTAAAATTACATTGTGAGATGGTGATAATAAAGTTAGCTAGTTACCACCCTACCGACAAAGACGTGCCGATTTATTGTTGGTATTCCAATGCGATGTCGCGTAGGAACCTGTTAGGGGTATAACTACTATAGTCCAACATAAACAGGTTAGCCCGCTAGCATCTTAGACTGCATCATGACTTAACACCAGGTGAGATTGCAGTCAAGGGCTAACTTGTAGAGGAATAAAAAAAAAGATACTAGGGGAAGCCTTTGCCCGGATATGGGGTGGGGTATGGTGTAATTGTTTCTTTACTCTGTAACTAGGCTTATAATAATAATATTAAATAATCGGATGAAACCATGTTTAATTGAACATTGAGGCTCTTAGAGTTAATTGGGTAAAATTACAATTTGTCCATCTGCCTAATTATTTTCATTAATTTCTCCATAAGAAACCTACTTAGTAACTTTTACGTTCTCGACTTTCATTATTATCCTATTCAAAGCCTTTCATTTGATACCCATATATTGGAAGTTGTGAAGAATACTTAATGTGGTTGCCATTTTGTGGCGGCCATTTTGGACTGATTTTCATCAAACATAAACTTAAAGAACACTCCCGACTAATTCAACTTTCATAAAAAACAAACAAAATCAAAGTGGGTTCATCCGATCGGGAAATACGGTGAAACAGACTCACATATAAACACACAGAGACACGACAATGTTATAATACCCCGTTGTTTTTGCGTGGGGGCTTAAAGATGATAATTTAAATTGATTGTCTTAAATTAGTCGATGAAATAGTTACATTTCAAAGACTGCGTTCATAATTCGCTGGCCCAGTGCGGATTTGTGGACTCCACACACCTTTGAGAACATTATGTAGAACTAAGACATGCAGGTTTCCCCACGATGTTTTCCTTCGCCTTTAAGGTAAGTGATATTTAATTGTTTAAAACGCACATAACTTAGATAGTTAGATAGCGTGCTGGGTTTCGAATTGGCCCCCCAAAAGTAAGGTTGAAGTCCTATCGACTACGCTATTAGTTTCCGAGATTAGTTTTAGAGTTAGTTACGAGATTAGGGGTAGCTATTAATTTAACATTACGGCCTTACTCCTAACAGGATACTTCTTCATGATGTTTTCCTTCTCCGTTAAAGTATTTATTAACTGTATAAATTAAAAAAGCCCATAGCTCAGAAAATTTAGAGGTGCGTGCCGGGAATTCGGGAATTTCAAATCAACCCCCCCCCCCATGTATCTTTTGGTTTTTAATAATTCCGCGCGACTAAAACTCCAAAACTCCAAAGAAAAAGAAGATTAACTCTTCATCCTAGTTGGGTTGCTTTGAAGAGATAATGTCATCGATATATTGAACCTGCCAATTTCCGGTACGTCAAGTCTATGACAGATTATTTCCTTCATCAGACGCTCCATGCATGCTTTCTTTATCTATGCGTGCTTGCGGTTTGGTATTGTATCCCGGATATGATTTTATGAAGAGAAATTGCGTCACTTATACGACAAAGAAATTTGAATATTAGATAGAAGCAGCCGTTACTTGCGGAATTCCATGATATATTATGAAAATTAAGCTTAATTTGCTATCTTTATTAACTTAACATTGTAAAGTAAACATCTCTTGAGGATGCTCCGGTTTAGGAGCGAAACGTCAGTAGAGGGTACATTGTCGAAGATCTGTTTGGCGCGGAGTATAAGGGTTGAAGAAATTATAAACTTCACCATACAGATTGTCTCCTGCTTTAATTTTCATTAAGAGATTTGATTATGAGGTGCCCGATTTCTTATGACACACTCATGTGGTTTTTCTTCTTCTACTCCGAACCGTTTTCATACACACTTTTAATGTTTCAAATCAAGAGTGAATAGGCATCTTCTAGGCAAGCGCGCTCCACCTTAGGCTGCATCATCGCTTACCATCAGGTGTGATTGCAGTCAAGCGCTCGTCTATAAATTAAAAAAAAAAAAAAAAAAAAACTTCCAAGTTTTAGAAGCATATCTGGCCGCCCTGGTTGTCAAGGACATCTCGGAAAGTTGCTGGGAATCTCAAGTTGCGTTGTTTTGTCACGCCTGCTAACTCTAGCAATTGTATTAGTTATAGCGATTGTAACCTAGTGTAAAGAGCTTCGGCTTTTCTTTTGGAGGACCGAATTCGATTTCCGACACGCACCTCTGAATTTTCTGAGCTACGTGCGTTTTTAATTTATACAGTTAATACATACTTTAACGGCGAAGGAAAACATCGTGAGGAGGTTTCCTGTTAGGAGTAAGACAGTAATATTAATTTAATACCTACCTCGCTTTAATCGGTGATAGCGTAATGGATAGGACTTCGGCTTCACTGTCGTACTACTTATTACTTCCCCGGAGGAGTTCTGTCACAAAAAGCTTTTCCACTAATATACGCTACGATTAGAGCAACAAGGCATAGAAGACCTACAGTCTCTTCACCGACGAATTAAAAAAAATCATAATTCAAAATTCATTTAGGTATTTCAAGTAGGCTCAGTTTATAAGCACTTTTGTAACGTCAAGTCACTTTATTCGTAGTTACTCTACCTCAGATTAGGCCGATTCTACCGAGAAGAGCCGGCAAGAAACTCCGCAGATTGCACTTTTACAACATAATTTCACAGTTTACAATCTTTAGAATTTTAAAATCCCATGAGAGATGAGAGCGGAGTGGCCTGCTTTTGTTAGCCTTGTCTATAAGAAATTCATCAATGGTATCCACGATTTATTAAATGTGTTTTAACACATTGTTTAAACTTATGCATTGGTAGGTCCAAAATCTTGTTTAACTCTAAACATTATCTCAAACCTTCCCAAAGCAAGCAAGCTTTAACGAATCATTTCACGCTACAGCCGAGTGGAGTCACGATCGAGCGCTTGTATCATCAAAATAAATCTACACAACCGGGCATCTACGTCCTCATGCCCTTTTGTGATGATCCACTGCCAGCACCCGTGCAGCTTTGCCATGGGAAATGCGACTTTAACTAAAAGTTATAAGATCGAGTTGAAGTGTAAAAAGTTTACCTTTAAATTGGTAACTGGTTTAGTAAGCCCGTCTTTCCCACTACCGAACTACGCAAAGCATTGTACCCATCAAGCAGCACGCTTAAGAGAAGACAATTGACGTTCAATAATCTACCAAAACATAATATATTATGCAACCCGAAAGAAAACATAGCACATATATAAAACAAGTTAAACCACACACACAAGTTAAACACTACTACTCTAAAAAACAAAGCGAGATTTGTTTTGCGTGAATCCGAAAGTTAATTCTACCTGATCAGTAAGCTAAGAGCTAGTTTATTTTTGTTGTGTCCATTGTTCTTTTTTTCTATTTGTGGTGTACAAATAAAGTGTATAAATAAATAAAAAAATAAATAAGAGCAAGCTAGATAATTATTTGTTCCATTTTCTCGTCTTATTTATACGAGATAAGACGAGAAGACGTGAATATCCCGTGGTATCCATGTAAGCAAAGATCAGAAGATCCGAAATATTCTTTATATTTTATTAAATGACTTTTCTATACACCACTAGAAAAGCAAAATGAAATACAGGCTGCATCATCATCTCCAGCCAATTACCAAATGCGGATTGGTAGACTTCACACGCCGTTGAGAACATGATAAAGAACTCTCAGGGATGAAGGGATCCTCGCTATGCTTTCTTCTACCGTTTAAAGCAAGTGGTATATAAATAGCTTAAATTAAAACGCACATAACTCGGAAAAGTCAGTAGAGCGAGCCGGGGCTTGAACTCGGTCTCCACGGAAGAAAGAAAAAATCCGCTTCAAATACAGGCTTAGTTGCATTAACAGCCGATTGGCGCAGCGGTTTGGTTCCCACAAATGGAAAATTTTTGTGTGATAAACATGAATGCTTTTTAGTGTCTGGGTGTTTATTCGTATATTATAAGTATTTATATATATTATTCATAAAAATATTCATAAGTCATCTTAGTACCCATAACACAAGCTACGCTTAATTTGGGGCTAGATGGCGATGATTGTCGTAGTATATTTATATTTATTTATTATTAAGTGTAGCGAGTAGTCTTCTCCCCCTCAAAGAGAGATCGAACTGCTCACTATTCCAGGCACCTATAGAACAATATTCTTAGAAGTAGGTAGATATATTTGTGTTGGTGTTGAGCCGTGAAACTTCGAGAGATAGCTTTTGCCCGTGACTGCGGCGCTGTGTAACAACAAACATCTCACTGGTGATAGGTTTGCGTAACTACAATATCGTACGCACAAACACAATTTACCTACCGAGTATTTTGTCAGTACTATGAAAAATCTTTCTTCGAGCTATGTCTCATTCATATCAACAATCTGTATTTCGTGTTAAATCTGTATATGCGTAAAAACTCTTATGCCCGATTTCATTAACCAAGCGCAAGGCAATGCTTAAGTACGTAACGCCTAATCAAAGAAGATTCCTAGGCATAAATTTACCTAACCTTATATGTCCTATGATCCTTGCTACAAGTACTGGTTGTTGGTAGTTTGTATCACGCTAGTATAGCTAAACGGATCTGGATGAATTTTAGCACAGAGATGCGTAATCAAAATGACGACCGATTGGCGCAGTGGGCAGCGACCCTACTTTCTGAATAAAGGCCGTGGGTTTGATTGCCACAAGTGGAAAATGATGGTGTTATGAACATGAATGTTTTCAGTGTCAGTGTTTATTTGCATATTATAAGTATTTGTGTATATCTATCTATCTATGTATATAAAAGAGAAAGTGTGTGGGTATGTTCCGTATAGGCTCCGAAACGGCTGGACCGATTTCAAAAATTTACTAGGGAATCTCCGTATTTACCTGGCGAGTAATCCTGTAAAGTTTGCTGACGTTCGGAGCACTCTTATTTTTGAACTATCAAACTGTCAAATACAGCTTTTATTTACTATGATTATATTCTATTGTTGGTACATGGGTGTAGATAATGATCTTCACCCGCTCGAAAAGAGAATAGACAAGAATGAATACGGAGAGAAATAAATATTATGAGACTTAAATTAAAAATGTTATGATGTAAGTTTATTGTTTAAATAAAATAAAGCAAAATCTAGCCCGGCGAAGCGGGCTGGGTACGCTAGTTATTCATAAAAATATTAATCAGTTATTTAGTACCCATTACGCTTACTTTGGGACTAGATGGCGATGTGTGTATTGTCGTAGTATATTTATTTATTATTATTTGTTATAATCAGGAATAGCACTTAAGTTACTTTATATCCCGGCAAATGAAGATTCCTTTGGGGTTTTTTTACAGAGCATACGATCGGATTGTGATTTGCATAGTAAAGGCATACTACTATTGCGTATTTACGAATAAATAAATAAATAAATAGTGGTAGTTCAGGGGCCAGAAAATATCATTTTTTTGTTCACTACAAGTTAGCCTTTGACTGCAATCTCACCTGCTAGTAAGTGATGATGCAGTCTGAGATGGTAACGGGTTAATCTGTTAGGAATATGGTAGTTACAATAAACCCATACCC
Source organism: Pararge aegeria (assembly GCF_905163445.1). Classification (NCBI taxonomy): domain Eukaryota; kingdom Metazoa; phylum Arthropoda; class Insecta; order Lepidoptera; family Nymphalidae; genus Pararge; species Pararge aegeria. The sequence goes on along the minus strand of NC_053200.1, from coordinate 1,299,510 downwards.
GAATCGGATTCTACGCGTCATCGTACCGGAACGCTGAATCACAATTTCCACGCTAAATCGCCGGCAACAAGTAGTCAATTATAAATACAGTATCTACCACCCGCACAATTTCCATTTCAGTTTCAAATTCAAATTCAAATTCAAAATTTCTTTATTCATGTAGGCCTATCACAGGCACTTATGAAGCGTTCATACATAATTGTTTACATAATTGTAACGGGATGGTGATAACTTCGTTCGCCAACTTAAACTAAAGCTACGAGGGTTCCAAACGCGCCCTGGTCTAAGAAGAGCCCACAACAAACTTAGCCGGGTAAATTTATTTTTTTGTTATCACCATCTTCCAGTAAATTTAAATTAAGCTATGAAGCTAGAGCAATTCACACCCAAGCTTTTTTATCGTTTAAATAATCCTTAATGTTATAATAGGATTTTTCTGTAAGCTTACGTTTTATATAAACAATGAACTTATTGAGAGACAACTCAAAGATTTCATTTGGTAATTTGTTATAAAATAATATAAAATTGCCCTTGAATGAATTTGCAATTTTGTGTAGCCTAGTAAACTGCACAACGAGTTTTTTTTTGCTTCTAATATTTATATTGTTACAGTGCATTTTCTTTTTAAATTTTGATATATTTTTATGGACATAAATTAATTTTTCATATATGTACTGACTATGCACCGTCATTATTTTAACTTCTTTAAATTTATCCCTTAATGACTCTCTTGGGCCCATTTTATATATCGCACGAACAGCCCTTTTCTGCAGGACGAAAATAGAATCTATATCAGCAGCATTACCCCATAGTAAAATGCCATAGGACATAATGCTGTGAAAATAACTAAAATAAACAAGCCTAGCAGTTTCTATGTTTGTCATATGACGAATCTTTTTTACCGCGTATGCTGCAGAACTAAGTCTGTTCGCTAAATTATTTATATGTGGGCCCCATTGAAGCTTAGCATCTAAAGTTATTCCTAAAAAGATTGTCGTATCCACCAAATCCAACTCCTCATTATTAAGTTGTACAATGGTTTTTACTTGTTTAACATTCGGTAGTGTGAATTTAATACTCTTCGTTTTTTTCCGTTAAGAGCTAAGTTATTAGCCTCAAACCATTGTACTACTTTAGCGAGACATATGTTTACATCGTCAAGATTTTTTTCACGACGTTTAATTTTGAACATCAATGATGTATCATCAGCAAACAATACTATCCCGTGATTGTCCTCAGCTAGGTAAGGAAGGTCATTAATGTAAATGAGGAATAGGAAGGGTCCTAATATAGATCCCTGGGGGACACCAATTTGCACAAATGACCCGTTAGACCGCTTTCCGTTCACGTCAACTTTTTGAATTCTATCATTAAGATAGGAAATCATTAAATCTAGAGATATGCCCCGAATTCCATAGTGGTGTAGTTTCCTGATTAATGTTTCATGTTGTACACAATCGAAAGCCTTGGACAAGTCACAGAAGACGCCAAGTGCGTCCCGTGACTTCTCCCAGGCTTCAAATATATTTTTTACTAACTCAACACCAGCATCGGTTGTTGAGCGACCCCGTGTAAAACCAAATTGCTGCCCGTGCAATAAATCGTTCTTATTAAAAAATTGAAGTAATTGATTTAATATAAGTTTTTCAAAGATTTTACTAAGAGTAGGTAGTACAGATATTGGTCTAAAGTTAGAGGGGTCGGTAGTACTACCCGATTTGAACAACGGAACTAGTTTGCTATGTTTCATTAAATCAGGAAACACACCACAGTCTATACAATTATTAAATATGAATGATAGGTCAGGTGCAATTATATCAATCAAAGACTTTACAACGTTAACGGAAATGCCCCACAAGTAATTTGTTTTCTTATTATTTAATAATTTAAATGCCTTAATAACGTCTGAGCTGCTAACGTGTCTGAACTTAAAAGTATCGTTACATTCAGGCACATTAAACTTCAACAAAGAGAGAGCGGTGTCCGGTGATGATTTCAATGATTTTGTTGTGGAGACAGGAATGTTGGTGAAGAACGTTTCAAAAGCAGTTGCAACCTCGAAAGCTGACGTTATTGACTTGTTATCTACATCAAGTTTGATGTCATTAGTTCGAGGTGTTACTCTTCCTGTCTCCTGATTAATTATATTCCAAGTTGTTTTTATAACATTACTGCTATTTTTTATTTTATTCTGTATGAATATAGATTTAGCCAAAATGCATTCACGTTTAAATTGTTTGGAAAACAATTGCACATTTTTTTTGAACTCATCACTGGTGTTATATTCTCGTATCGCGTACAGATCATAAAACCTTTGTCTACTTTTATGCAATTCAGTCGTAGCCCACTCACTGAAAACTAGTGTATCAGTAATCATGACAGACTTACTAGTGAAAATGGAATTAAATATTGTAATAAATTTACTGAAGAAAGTAGTGTACATTGCGTTAGGGCCAATTGTAGATGATAAAAAAGGAAGGTCCTTAACAAGGCCTATTCTCATTTTCTCCAGTCTGTCTGATGTCACAGGCACAAAAGTTATTTTATGTTTAGACAATGTTTTTTCCCAATTTTTGAACTGGATTAATTGACCACAGTGATCAGAATCTAATTTACTTATGATATTTTTAGTGATTGGGTTGATATTTGTGAAGATATTGTCTAAACATGTGGCGCTAGTGGCAGTTATTCTTGTAGGCTCCATAAACATATTTGATAAGTTGTAGGTCTTAAATAGATTTAATAACCTACTACTTTGAGAGCTACTTTCTAAAATATTGACATTAAAATCACCGCACACAATAATGTTTTTATTCGATTTAGATATTTTATGTAATACTTCATCCATAACCTGATCAAAAAGTTCAAAGTTTAATAAGGGTGGTCTATATACAGTAACAACAATGAATTGCTCTAATTTTCCAAAAATAATTTGCATTTCCAAAAATAACAACATATAAAAAAGAATTCATACAATCCCTTAGCTTAATTTACCGAACATCAAACCTCTTTGATAATATACAAAAGAAACGTCAAATAGCGAGAGGGTTTTCCTAAAGATCGTAGACTTTTAAACACTATATGAATGACAGATACACAAATTGTCAAAAAGTATTAGAGAAGAAAAAGTTGACAATTGACAACAGCTTCATTTAATGTATTCTCGTGTAAAATTAGCTTCATTATTTATACCTACAGTGACTTCTCAATCTGCCTGGATATTTCTTTTTTCATTGATTATTATTTTTTGCTGTTTGCTTATTTATCAATGAAATTTTTATTCATACCATTGTTACGTCTCGCTGGTTATCTAAATTTAACTAGGTACTTCCCAATATAATGTAATATATTGTATTTAACTAAGTAGCTTTGTATGTTTGAATGTTTTTAGGAGGCACATACTTTAATGTATTCGCTTTATAAAATACGCTCATATGCATGGTTTGGGATTATGTATTAAAATAAATAAATTAATTAAAATAAAATTCTGCCTGGATAGTTTTTTTACTAAGCTAAGCCAAGTTTAAGCACTTTGCTAAGGAATCGAACCCACAGCCTTGGACTCAGAAAGCAGGATCACTGTGCCAATTAGCCGACAAATATAAGAAAGCTGCTCTAAGCCATAAATATCTATGGTGTAGATCGATTTAAATCACAAACAAGTGAGAACCCGGTCTCGAGAGCGGGTCCCGGGTCCCGAGAACAAACGAGTTACGTCCCGGAAATTGAATCGAAAGCCTCTAAAATAATACCGCGATGCTTCAAAGCCTTCCAAATATTACTTACTTGTAGCCTTTATTGGGCGATTTTTGTGAGGAAAATGTTTTATAAACGATAGGAAAACGTATAATAAATGTTTTTTTATTACTCGACTACGGCGAAGTAAAGAAAGGGTATTTTTTAGCATCATTATAATCAGCATATTCATTTCCAACTTTTGGGTGCGGACCTCTAAAATTGGTTTGGAGTTTAATAGATTATATCTTAGATCACGCAAAACTCTCCGTGAAAAATTTTGAAATAGGTATAAGTACTTACAGTAGCTTCGCAATATAGAGTGGTAGAGTCGCTACAAACATACATACTTGACGTTTCAAAAGTGCTTATAAAGTAGGCCTACTTGAAATAAATTAATTTGAATTTTAATTTTGAATTTATATTTATAACAATTTAATCTTTGTCAGACAAAACATTAATCTTTATAAAAAAAGCCCTCCTAGCTTTAGTTTTATGTCAACGAATGCAGTTGTAACCATCACTAACATTAGTGTAACATGTTAAATGTATGAACGTTTTATAAGTGCCGGTAATAAGGTCTACATGAATGAAACATTATTGAATTTGAATTAAAAAAAAGTGGATATAAACAATCGAATTACCAGAAATTTAAGTGCATATCATCATAGGAAAGTGCAGTAAACCTTTGTAGGCCTGAATAATGCTTTTATAACATGATACCGGAGGTAATATTAGATTTGCCATTACATGCGTTTAAGGAATTTTTCAAAACACATTTAATAAATAGAGGTTACTATAGTATTGGTGAATTTCTTAATGACAAGGTTGCCTGGAAGCAAGCCGCTCCGCTTTCATCTCACACAAGTTAGAACATCGATTGAACTGCTGATTTTCTTGCTGGCTTCTTCTCGGTAGAAACTGCCTTCCGAACCGATGGTAGAGTCATTACAAAACGAAAGTCTTGACGTTTCAAAAGTGCTTAGCTTAGGCCTACTTGATATCCTTCGGCGATTGTAGAAACATTTTAGAATGTCCCAGAGGAGGTCCTGCAATGGCGGGCGCCGCTAGCTGGGTTGCGGATGGTGCGAAAGCGTTCCCGTGGCCCAGCCGACTTGTAGGAACACCGTGAGGATTTAGTCGGTACGAGTCCGACATAATCACCGTGCCTCCCCGTGGCGCGGTGAAATTTTATTTATTAATTTTGTAGGAAGCACATGGTCCACCTCAGTAAGTATAACTTCTCAAGGATTCGATACAAGGAAAAAGTTTTACAAAATTCCGTGCCATTACAAACATTTTTAGGCATTTTTAGGTTCATTGGCCTGTAATTACACCGGCAATTTCTACACTATCGTACCGGAACGGGATAAAGAAGTACTAACTAGAGCCGGTGAAAAGAGGTATATAATAGAACTAGAGGAAAATGATTGCCCAACTACTAAATAGGATGGAAAATGCTAAACCGACAAGAGCTTAGCTTTTAAGTTAAAGAAGAAGAGGATAAATAATAATATCGTAATGATATTAAAAATGCGAAAGTTTTTATGGATGGATGTTTGTTACTATTTCACGCAAAAACTACTGAACCAATTTGACTGATTTCTTATCCCGCGGAAATGTAAGGTTCCCGCAATAAAAAACAACGCGGGCAACAGCTGGTAAATAATAAAAAAAGTAAATCCTGTGTGTATTCAAAATGAGAAAAAGAAGAAGAAGAACGTGTTATTGCACGTGAAACATACAGGAAAAGAAACAGCAAGGAGTATACAGTACACAATGAAGACATGCAAAGGCGGCCTTATTGTTGCAAGCAATCTCTTACAGGCAACCTCTGTACACAGGACTTACAGCAAGAGAACGGGATAGTTCCAAGAGTGTTGATATAAATACATAAAGTTATGCATTCTATTAAATTCCCTCCTATAAATTTATGGGTTTGTTTCCTATTCTTCGTGTTGTTCAGTTTCCATGGTAACTAAAATAGTTTCACTGATTCTCTAACATGTATATATGTGTTTATTTCTTTATCGGATATCTTTATTAATTCACAGCGATTCTTAAGAAATTTCAGTTCAATTATAATTATAAATTTATTTCCTACTTTGACTTAATCACATATAAGTAAATAGGCCTGACCTCAAGGGCTTACATATAGGGGACGTGTTAAGACATAATATAAAGCGGTATACAGGAATTGAATTGGAAACCTCAGTCACGAACTTTGTTCAATGGAGCAGTGTACCGTGCACTCTACTGTGTGCTAATAAAAACTGGTTTGGGACTCTTTTACACTCTACGATATTAGTTAGGAACACGACATTTGAGTCTCCGCAAGCTAAAATATTGAAGCTAAGACAGTTACATTAATCCACTGACCGTTTACACCATGGGCTGGTTGGCCCTACACAAATGACAGCTTCAATTTAGTCACCATTTGTCCAAATGTGATAACTACAAGAACTAATAAGGATCCGTGGACAATGGCCCTTTATAGGCATAAACCCAAACTTACCTTACCTAATCGTATGTCTGATGGTTTTGAAATATATTCTCAATGGCTTGTAAAGTATACCAGTAGCAGAGACCCGTGACCTGTCGCGGGCTGACACGTCAAACTTATAAAACCGTCGTGTTTGCGCCGGGGATTAAAATTGAGTACATAGTATAGTAGTGCGATGATTGCGTTAGCTTTTAATACATTTGTAAACTTAAAACTGAAGCTACGAGGTCCAAACACGCGCCGGTCAAAGAAAAAGCCCTCGAAAAATTTAGCCGGGTGGTTTTTTTTCTTGTCACCACCCTGAATTTCCATTTAAAACTATTTATCGTATGCATCGTATAATCGTGTTAGATATAAATATAAAATCGTGTCGTATACAGAAAACGGGGCGTTCACTTAATTTGCCCGATCAAAGCTTAACTACAACCCGTTTATATGCACAATATATCTGTTTAGTTTGTGTAAATATATCCAGCTAAATTAACATTTTGCTCCGGATTTGAACTAAAATATAGCAATATTTAAATGTATGCTAGTGCTAGGTATCTCATATTATTACCTGTGAATTCATTTAGTTTATTCGTAGCATAATATAAACAATATAGTGAGATTACCTTTGGATGTTTATTAAACACTAACAATTTACTTAAATCAGCCTCGCAATTTTATATCTACATATAATTGTTTATTCTACTTCGAGTTAGCCTTTGAATGCGATTTCACCTGTGAGTAGAACTAGCACACACATTAGTTGTGTGAGAGTGTAAAAGAAAAAAAACTTTTAATTAAATTAAATTTACTTGCATTACTTTAGGAATGAGGCCCATAGTCCTCATTCCTAAAGTAATGCAAGTATATATAATAATATATGGGCCTCATAAGAAGGCTATGCTCGGAGTATCTCTACGTGATAAAATCAGAAATGTGGAGATCCGTAGAAGAACCAGAGTTACCGACATAGCTCAACGAGTCGCGAAGTTGAAGTGGCAATGGGCGGGGCACATAGTTCGGAGGAGGGATGGACGTGCCAAGGTGCTGGAATGGCAGCCCCGCACTGGTAAACGGAGCGTTGGTCGACCCCCGACGAGGTGGACAGACTACATTAGGCGCGTCGCAGGTAGTCGCTGGATTCAAGCGCCACAAAACCGAGGAATGTGGAACTCCCTACAAAAGACCTATGTCCAGCAGTGGACGTCGATCGGTTGATATGATAATAATGATGACTAGGAATGCTTAGTTCAATGAATTTGCTCAATCGCTGTACTGATCTAAGATAGTCGCCGTCGGGCATCGAACCCAAAACCCGCAAGTGCCATAACGCGCACTACTAAGCCATAATGGAAATGAGTTCCATAAGCCATAATGAGAAAAGAGCAGAGTTCGACTCGCTAAACCACTGTACCTGATGCTTTCTTGGTTTTACTTTTTAATTAGGTAGGAAGTTGTTATAATGATACGAAATAATATAATGTTTACGTTAAATGTAAAGTCGATTGGTGAGAAGCGAAAGTTCGCGATACCATCGCTGAGTCACCGCTACTGGACGTACCGCTTATCTGAACCCGTATCGCAGATATACAGCGTGGTCACTAAAATAATGTTTAAAAGAAAAAAAATGTTGTTCTAAATGCTTTTTTAAACCCCCGGAGCAAAAACGTGTTATAAGATTGACGGGTCTTGTGTTTGTGTGCGTGTGCCTCTCTGTCTGTGGCATCGTAAATTTCAAAAAAAAAAAAAAAAATTTAAATATAGACACTTTTGAAACGTAAAGTCTGTCTATGTGTAGTGACTCTACCGCCGGTTCTTCTGCCGAGAAGAAGCCGGCAAGAAACTCAGCAGTTGCTCTTTTCCAACATCAACAATTTACATTTGACATTATAAAATTCATTTTTCTATCTTGTGAGAGATGAAAGCCGATTTCCCGAACGGATGGACCGATTTTGATTTTGTGTTTTGGTTTGAAAAGTGTACTGAACTAGTCGGGATTTTTCTTAGCTATGCTTTATTAAAATCGGTCCAAGATCGCCCGTCACTAAAAAATATAATAATTTAAAATTTTTAATATTTTCCATTCAATTTCAAATCCAATCAGATCAAGCACAGAAGTCTTGGATTTAAAACTCGGGCCGAGAAAAAATTGTAAGGTATTATTTTTTTTAGATAGAAAAAATTCAGTACCAGCCCGGAGTTACGAAATTGGGGTGCCAACCACCGAACCACGGAGAGCAAGTAAAGCCGTTGTAGACAAAGCCCGCCAACCTGAATTGGAGCATCATGGTTAACCGTCTCTCTTATGTGAGAGAACTGCCGGCTGAACGGCCTTTGTTCAGTCACTTCAGTTAGTGGGACGTTTGCAGGTTGCGGACGATCATGATGATCATCTGCATTATTTGTAACCATTAGGTCAGATTGCAGTTAAAAGAGTTAACTTTAGTTAACTTTGAGTTAAATTTGAATGTGACATTTTTTTTTTGATTTTACAGTTCGAATTATTAAATATTTATAATATATTTAAAAAAATATTAGAATACAATACAATTTTTGTTAGTAATGCTATTTATTCATTTTTATTCATACTATTTATAGACACACCGCTACATGTTAAAGAAACAAAAGAGGAACCGAAAAACAAACACAGAATCAGAATGCAAAAGGTAGCTCGTAATTGTTTGTTTTTTATTTTTTACTATATGTTAGGTATATATAGGAAGTTCCCTGGGCGTCTAACAAAGCCTTCAAGAGGGACATGCCGTGGTGGTTTTTAGTTTGGGTATACCCCTTTAGAGGGGGGAGTCCCACATAACTTCCGTCCTGTCCAAGGGTCGGAGGAAGCAATTCAGCTGTTTCACCGCGCCAAAAAAAAGGTATCTATAGGAAACAAATGTGGTCAGTATAATTTAGCAAAGATGGATATTTTTTATAGTCAGTTATTTATCATAACTAATTTAGAACTCTTACTTTGTTAATTAGGTATATATTAAAATAAGTATTACAGCACAGATGCTATCAAAAATTAAAAGAACAAACTGTGCGTTAAAGCGATTTTCATATACGTTTTCCTCCCCCTTAGCGAGTTAACAATGGATTTTTCCTCCCGCATTTTGATAATGACGTAATTTCTTTCTCGTTTTCGGAGACTATGGTACCTTCCCAGCATGTTTAGTTACTTTTTTTTTTAATGCCATAGACACTAGTGCTTAGCTGCAATCACACCAGATGGCACGTAAAGTGATGATGCGGCCAAAGGTGGAGGTATGAACCCGTGATGGGTTTCTTCGCAGCTTCGTACCGGAACGCATAATCATTTGGCAGCATCTTTTTGTTGGCGTGATGGTGACTAGCGGCTTAAGCCTCTTGCTTTGCCTAGACGATGCCTTTTCACTAACGATTTTAAGGTTTAGCTATATTCACGACCTAACAAAGTAACCAAACGACGATATAAATAGTTGAAAGGTTGCAAAATAAAGAAGATGTCCTGAAATATTGCATTGTTCTGTATTCATGATCGGTGTCCCATTCTTCCTGGCAATTTTTATCGAATTACCACGCGAGCGAAGCCGCGGGTGAATGGTAGTTAATACTATAAAAAAGAAGCTACTCATTGTACAAGCGATGTGAAAAACGAACTAGAATATTCTTATTAAAATTTTAATATTTCGAAACACCATCTTTATTTATATCGTATTCCTCATTAGTCAGCAAGTTTGACACCGTGGGAGAGACGACGCGACAGTCGGAAGCTGCTGTACCCACTAGGACACAACATAAATCTCCCCACAGTTTTATAAAAATTTCCATTTCGTTAAATAGAGGCAATAAAATTTTATGACATTTTAAGCAGGTAGCTCTTTAGCTTTACTACTTTAATATTTCAAATGTCATGTAGAAATAATAGGAGGGTGACTGTGCTACTACTACCATCTTCTGCGATCACCAACCCGTCTGCCCAGCGTGGTGTCGTGTGCAAATACTCCCGTTGGCATTAAGAGCTAGTTCAGACATGGCGGATTCCGCGCGGATGCAAATCGCGCGGTTCTAAACGCAAGTGTTCAGACAGGCGCGGATGTACATGCGGAGTGCCGTTATTCGCATAGGGTGACAGTCCAATCATGGAAGTCGAAGAAGCAATATGTGTGTACTTGTTGCTCCGTAAAAAAGAAAGAAAGAAGAAACGGCAGTATTGGGTGCATCCAATATTACGCGATCGGTTTACTCATGGTCAGTTTCAGACTTTATATCCAAAATTAAGAAGTTTTGAACCAAAATTCTTCAATTATTTGAGAATGTCGATAAATTCATTTGATGAATTATTAGAAATGATGAGTAAACAAATTGAATCTAATGATACCCATATGAGGTCAAGCGTGTCCCCAGAAGAAAAACTCGTGATCACATTAAGGTAAGATATTTATTTTATACGTCAGAATATATATTTTGTACTATAGAAGACTGTGAATCGTCAGTGCTATTGCATGATAAAGGCGATGGAGACTCTCCTGGTACTATTGTAGAATATCCAGTGAAATATCCTTGTGGGTTTGAATATTGTTGGTTTTGCCAAAATACTGCATTAGGCGTGTTTTGCTGGCTCGTGATATGAATAGGCGATGGTAATTTCTGCCCTTTCTGTATTACCTGGAGCAATTCAATTTTAGTAGCCAATCGTTTATTTTCTGGAACTTTCTTTAACTCTTTATACAATGACATGCAAAAAAGTTTATCATCATCATCTTGCTTTGACATACTTTCTTGTATTTGTCTTTGTATTTTATCTCTTGATTCAATACTATTTTCTAATATGTTAGACAATCGCTCTTCTGAAGTAATTTTAGTTTTCTTCCTTTTATTGGGTACCGGTTGTATTTCACGTGCATTTACAAAATTATCTAGCTTTTGGTCAATGTTCCGAATTTCTTCATTTTTGGCTTCATCTATGTTTGTGATAGTTTCTTTGTTTTCTATCGTCTTCTGAAGAAAAGAAAGCCGGTCGAAATACATGTATTTTGAACCTTTACATGCACCAGAACCAGAAGGAATTGATTTGCCTTTCTTGAATTCCTTATTATAAGCATCACGGATGTTCTTCCATTTTTTTTGTAATGATACACCTGGAACAGAAATCACTATCTTTAACAAATATAAATACAGTAGCGGTTAGGTAATTCAAGACACTCATTATGCTTTAACTAGCGGACCCGGCAGACTTTCAAAACGATACAGATTAATATTTTATTTTTCAGATATCTGGGTACTGGTTGTTCCTTTGGAGAACTACATTACAACTTTCGTCTTGGCAAATCTACAATCACAGGAATTGTCCGTGAAGTATGTGAAACTCTGTGGGAAAAAGTCACAAAAAACGTCATGCCTGAACCCAGCGAAGATATATGGAAGAAAATAGCTAAAGATTTTGAAAAATATGCAAATTTTCCCAATTGCATAGGCGCCATAGATGGCAAGCATATAAGGATTACAAAACCCAAAGATTCGGGTTCTTTGTATTATAATTACAAAACTTTTTTTTCCATAGTACTGTTGGCACTTTGTGATAGTAACTATTGTTTTACTTTCATAGATATCGGATCTTACGGAAAAAGTAGTGATTCTGCAATTTTTAAAAATTCAGCATTTTATAAAAGGTTAATAGAAAAGTCATTACACATACCAAAACCTAAACCAATATCTGAAACAGATCCTAAACCATTGCCATACGTCATAGTTGGCGATGAAGCGTTTGGTTTATCCGAAAATGTAATGCGACCCTATGCAGGTAAAGGGCTATCATATGAAAAAAAAATATTTAATTACAGGTTATCAAGAGCTCGACGTTTTATTGAATGCACTTTCGGAATTCTGGCAAACAAGTGGCGCATTTTTCATAGGCCTATAAACGTGAATATAGACTTTGCCGAAGACATAATAAAGGCCTGTTGCGTGCTACACAATTTTGTTAGAACTAGAGATGGTATACAGTATGAAGATACTTTACATACTGCGCCAATGAGTAATCTTATTACATTACATGCAGGAAGGGGTACACCATCATCATTAAACATTAGAGACAAATATGCTAATTACTTTGTGAATGAGGGTCGTGTAGAATGGCAAGACACGAAAATATGAAATTAAAATTGTTACAGTTCGCGCCAAATAACTAAACTCAAGATGGCGCGTCGCGTTGGTGGGTTGTACATATTACAGTTAATAGCTATACGTTACTGTGGTAACGTGATAGTTTTCCCGCGCTCGTTACGTACCGCCAAACAACGTTATACACATTTCAGTTATTTGGGGTGGACTGTCTATTACAAAACATGTAAACTACCCTGGTAAAATGTATAATTAAATGTCTACTGACCAAAAAGAACCTTCTTTTCCAAAGAATCCTCATTTTCTCCAAAAATCTCCACCAGCTCCTGCCAAGCTCCGTTTTTAATCGTTTTGTTAGAATATTCTGCACATTGGATGTTCCACAAAGCAGGTCTTTTTTCCACCTCATCGATGAATAGCTCGGTGTCGAAGCGATCCATTGTCACCGTCCGATACGCGCGGCTTCCGCGGAGCAACTGAACGCCCTCTAGGTACGTCAAGTAAATAAAACCGAGCGGCGACCGCGCGAATTCATTTTCTCGGTTGAGCCGCGCGGATTGTCAATCCGTGCGGACAGGTATGAACGATTTGTAAGGCGCTAATGTAATTAGGATCCGCGCGGTTCAACCGCGCGATTTGCATCCGCGCGGAATCCGCCATGTCTGAACTAGCTCTTAGTCTAGCAGTTATAGGTTGTTGATGATAATAAATTATCGATTATTAGGCAGTAGGCAATGTGCATTAGGGTTTCAATGGTACGCGTGTCACTTAGCACTTTTAGTTTGTCGTGTCTGTGTGTATGTGTGTGTGTGTGTGTGCGTGTGTGTGTGCGTGTGTGTGTGTGTTGGTTGTGTGTTAGTTTCAAAGGTGATAAGTCATGAATGTTCTTAGCTAAGATTGTTGAAAATTTGGGATAACATTTTAACAAATTACAAGATGGACGCCACAACAAAATTACGGATTTCCTTTTTTTTCCCAAGTCTCTCATTATGGGTATCAAATTAAAGGGCTTAACTAGTAGAATAACGACTTTGATTTGACCTTGATGTCACGGGATACCACAAATTGGTTTGTTTGTTTTACGTCGCGCTGGTAACCTATTTTAATAAATTTTAATCGCCTCGTGTTACTTACCTTTCGAGATTCCTTACAACGAGAATCTACATATTGTGTTGCGAAAGTTTACACTTAGTCTAACAGTTTCAGTGATTACATTAAGTATTTCTGTTGGCTTGTTATAACATAACTTCTTAAAAGTGAAAATGACACCTGCCTGTGCATAGAAAAATAAAATAAAGCCTTAACTAAGCACTCGCTGAGATTAAGTTATCATAAAACTAGGATTAAACGAATAAAATCACAAACTCATAGTAAAAAAACTATAAAAGTAAACAAACCATAACAAAGCGGTCGCCTGAGTCAGCGATAGGCGATGCGCGTGCGCCGATGAGTAATTGCAATGACTCATATTCGGTTGTTATGCGACTTTTCGTTTGACGCTCGGGTAAAGGTTATGCTTTCAAAAAAGAGGTTCTATTATGATCTATTATAATAAATATTTTATTAGTAACAAGTTAGCCCTTGATAGCTTTTTATTCCATAAATTAAGCTGTCACTTGAGTGCAATCTCACCTGCATGGCAAGCAAGGATATATTTTAGTTCAAGGGTTCTCTTCGCAATAGCGCACCGGTGGAATAAATATCCTAAATATATACTTTTTCTTGTATACCGGCCTCGCAACTGTTCTAAGTTATGTGCGTTTAAAAGCACAGTTATTAAAATATCACTTTCTTCAACGGTGAAGGAAAACATCACGAGGAAACCTGCATGCTGGAGGGTTCCACATAATGTTTTGAAAGGCGTGTGGAGTCCACCAATCCGCACTTGGCCAGCGTGGTGGACTACGGCCTTAAGGCCTTCTCATCGTGGGAGGAGAACCGTGCTCTGTAGTGGGCCGGTAATGGGTTGATGTGATGATGATGATGACGGTAGCAGAGATGGTAACTAGTCAAGGCCGAACCCTTATACCAGACCAGATCAGAGAAAATTTAGAATAATCAATTCGATCGATTGACGTCCACTGCTTGACAAAGGTTTTGTGGATTGGGTTGTGAGGTGAGTTCAGAAATCTACGGTCCTCGGTCGCTTGTTCCCAGCAGATCCCAGCGACTCCCTTGGTGTCGTTGGTCACGTGGTTTTGTACAGGGTCGCTATTCCAGCACCTTAAGTACCCCAAGGTCGATCAGTTCTCCTCTTCAGCTTCGCGACTCGCTATAGCTATATTTGTAACTCTAGTTCTTCTACGGATCTCCTCATTTCTCATTTGATCACGTTGAGATACTCCCAGCATAGCTCTCCCACCCACAGACTGACTCCGAGCCTTCTTGTGTGGATGAGGAGAACACAGATGCAAGAAATATATTTAATAATAAATAAATATACTACGACAATACACTCACCGCCATCAAGCCCCAAAGCAAGCGTAGCTTGTGTTATGGGTACTAAGATGACTGATGAATATTTTTAGGAATAATATACAGACTTAGAATATACAGATAAACACATAGACATTGAAAAACATTCATGCTCAACATACAAATATTTTTTTGAAGTGGGAATCGAACCCATGGCCTTGGGCTCAGAAAGCAGGGTCGCTGCAAACTGCGTCAATCGCGTGTCAAAAATATATATATAAATCCCGATATTACCTATGCCATGGATCGAACTTGTGACCTCCCACATATAAAACCGCAGCATTAACTACTGCGCCAAGGAGGTCGACTTAACTATGAAGGTAATATTATTTCACTGACTGCGAGTAACATCTTATCACCAAAATCTACCATAGAAGTACTAAATAGAAACTGTAACTCCTTTATCAGTGAGATCCGCTGTAGAAGCAGAGTCGCACGCACGCGATCTCATCTGTGTTACCACTTTTATCTTAATTAAAAATCTCGAACGTGTCTCTCTGTTTTGGTTGGTATAATGCTATGTTTTGAATTGAGTTGTATTCATATACAACTCAATTCATACTACATAACACAAACAAACATTACTGCCGTGTCTCACGTAGCAACCAAATGAGCTGGTATGAAATATAATAAAAAGCCTTTAATCACTATTCATGATGGCAAAAAAACACGGCTCAGTTTGTAGTGGGCGGGCTCTTCTTAGACCAGGGCGCGTTTGAAACCATCCTCGATTTAGTTTTAACTTAACGAATGTAGTTATTACCATTACATCCCAAAAATTGTAATAATATATATATATGAACGATTCATAAAGTGATTTTAGGAATCGATTATGATATCGAGATATCGATTAAGTAATCGAATACAATATCGATTAAAGTATCAATTTTGATACCGATTAAAGGATTCGATTACAATATCGATTTTAGTTATGGATTATGATAAAGAAATCGTTTTTGACTTCGATTATAGAAACCGATTACAATATCAAATATGATATCAAGAACAATTATCGATGAACGTATTCGATTACGATAACGATATCGATAAAAGTATTCGATTTCAATATCGTTTTTTGGAATCAATTATTATATCGATTAAGAAATCGATTTTGACACCGATTATAGAAATCGATTACAATATCGATTTTAATATCGATTAAGTAATCGATTAAGAAATCGATTACGATATCGATAAATGTTCTTGATAACCTATTCGATATCGTAATCAATACCTCAAAACAAAAAAAAAACAAAATCAAAGTCAAAGTCAAAGTAAAAAATATCTTGAATATGATGCGCGGTACGAAGTTCGCCGTACGAAGTTATTCATAAAAAGTATTCATTAGTTTTCTTAGTATCACATCGCCATCTAGTTCCAAAGTAAGCGTAAGTAAGTGTTATGGACACTTACATAGCTAATGAATATTTTTATGAAACTGTGAATAACTGTTACTGACATAGCTCGGGGAGACAGCGAGTCGGGCAGATAGCTCGGGGAACCGTTGCACGTTGTGTGGACGGGCAACCCCACAACGGCCGCAGCGTTGGTCGGCCCCCAACGAGGTGGGCAGATGACTAGAAACGAGGCTCTGGATGCCACTGGAAACAAGCGGCCGAGGACCGCGGATTTTTGAGCTCCCTACAAAATATCTATGTCCAGCAGTTGAAGTCAATCAGTTAAAGGTATGAGTCACTCTGGTGGAAATGAGGAAATCTTTAGAACAAGAATTACTGATATAGCTCAGAGAGACAGCGAGTCGGGGCACATTGTTCGGGGAACCGATGCACGTTGTGTGGAAGGGCAACCCTACACCGGCCAATGCAGCGTTGGTCGGCCCCCAACGAGGTGGGCAGATGACTAGAAACGAGGCTCTGGATGCCACTGGAAACAAGCGGCCGAGGACCGCGGATTTTTGAGCTCCCTACAAAATACCTACATCCAGCAGTTAAAGGTATGAGTCACTCTGGTTCATCTACGGATGTCCTCATTATTTGATCACGTGCAGCTTCTTGGGCTATATTTTATTCAACTTTTTTTTTAATTTAACGAGGTTGAAAGGTAGGTTTACGTTATTGTAGCAATAAAAACTCTTTTAATTTATTCAGCAGCGAAGTGTGTGACTACCGACGTTTCTTATGCAAATGCCGGAATATTTACGACTTAGGGGCTGGCCGGAGAGCAAAATATAAATTAAACGGCGTCGTCAAAATGCCCCGGCCGAGGCCCCGGGTGAATGGAGTTTTGTTATAACACTAATTTTTGAATTACGATTGCAGATAATAAAAGGTTACCATTGTAATGGGGTGTATTTAAGTTACCATTTATTTCGAACGTTACTTGACACACCTCCTCGTGAAACCATAACATGACTAAGAAACCATATACATAACAGATCATATTATAGTTTGTTATAGGGTAATTGTAAGATTCGAGATACATGCCTTAGATTTTTTGTTTTCTTTTGCTTTTCGTATTTCCTTCTTGGCACATACCTCTCTCTCCCAGACTCTCATAGAAGAGGGATATAGAAGAATGACTATCAAACGTTAGTAATACGAAAAAGATCACCCGTCTTAGTTTGTCGTGGGCTTCTTAATAGACCAGGGCGTGTTTGGAACCCTCGTACCTTGAGTTTAAGTTTGCGAATGTAGTTATCGCCATAACTACTCACTATTATGTACACATTGTGTATGTAATCAGCGCATCAAAAGTGCCATCTATGTGCCTTTTTGAATAAAGATGTATTTTACTTGGACTTTAGTAAAATTTGTAGTATCTTATAACTGTGGTTAAACTGGGAGGTGATATTAATGTAGGTAGGTACACATGTTAGCTCGTCAATCTAATTTACAACTACCAGTCGTGACCCATTAAAGACATAAACTTGCTCCAATATCAACCCGTTCCGAGATGAGGACGCCATTAGAATAATATGGTATGTGAATAACAAAAGCTCACAATACGTGCATCTGTGCATTAATTTATTCCTATTCTATTTGACGTCACTTGAACACAGTTTTTTATGTTTTTTTTTTATCATTCGTTCACGTGGAAGGAATTGTGAATCTGACCGCCCGTTTTTTTAGGGGGTTGATTTGGTTGATCCCGGTACGGTGTTATTTCATTTGGTCAATATACACTTTTTAAATATACCTGTTTTTTTGCCGTTGCTTTTTAATCCTATTTTCTTACCGTTTGTTTTCTAGGCCTAAACATTACCAAACTTCAGTTTTGATAATTTAAATAGAGATCTCTGTGATAGAGCTTAAGAAGAAGAAGAGAATAGAGAAGTGCTTATTACTGCACAGTGCACACTATTGCCGTGTTCCAATCTTAAATGTGCGGTACACCAAGCATCATTGCTGTGTTCCAATTTTAAATGTGCGGTACACCAAGCATCATTGCTGTATTCCAATCTTAAATGTGCGGTACACCAAGCATTATTGCTGTATTCCAATCTTAAATGTGCGGTACACCAAGCATCATTGCTGTGTTCCAATCTTAAATGTGCGGTACACCAAGCATCATTGCTGTGTTCCAATCTTAAATGTGCGGTACACCAAGCATCATTGCTGTGTTCCAATCTTAAATATGCGGTACACCAAGCATCATTGCTGTGTTCCAATCTTAAATGTGCGGTTACCAGTGAATTTATAGGCACATGAGGATTTACAACGACGCATCCTGGTAGATCGACATGAGGCGGCACGTTTCGGTACGTGTTCGTTGTATACCCTGGTTAGTGTTGCATTGTTTATAATAATAATAATAATCATTTATTTCAGGCTTTCAGCAAAGCCGCAACCATCTTCAGAACTTTGTTGGAGCTATTCCGCACCCTGCGCATCAAAGACGCGCACCATATATATTATAGGCAATGGATTTCCACTTACCATCAGGTGGGCAATGTGCTTGGTCAATCATTTATAACTATGAAAAATGTCATGTTACCCAGTTTGTATACCCAGGCAAAATGTTTCTAACCTAAAAAACGACACGAAAATATGTTTTGCATCCTAATTACTAATCTTCAAATTATGACATATATATATTGACATAGAAGAATGATGACAATGTTTATTAAAACAAAGATTTCAATTAATTTGTTAGAAAAAATAATATTTTGTTATTAAACATTTTTTTTTAATTTTTAATGAAATTGATGATATTAAGTAAACATGATATTGTATTTGATATGAGATTGTATGATATTGTCAAGTACACTCATGGAATGTACTTATAATTTAAATATATTGTTGTACGCCAGAAATGGTTGGATGCATGTATGCATGCATGTATTCACATCAAATAAATAAATTAGACTAGTTTAACTATAAAGCGGTGGAGCTCCATCAAGTGCCAAACTTTGAGAAGAAGGTATCTTTTAGCTATGCATAAGTATTTAAGTATCGATTGAAATAAAGTTGACAATACCTAAGGCAAAAATTTAATAGTCATGATAGAAACAGTCTTAAATGAATTTAGTCGTTGTTCTGCAGATTTTTCAATTAATAAAGAACTAGGTTTTGAGGGCTGTAATTATAACTTAATCATATTTTATTTTACGAAACATTCCATATTATATATTTCTTAGTTTATAGTAGTTAACAAATCAGTTTCGTTCACACTCTTAAATCGAGAAGTATATTTTTTTAGGGTTGAATATTTTAGTCTAATCACTTAAATATCACAATGCCGAACCAAAAAGATTCCTAAATTTGTTTGGATACAGCCAAACCTGTCTTTTAATATTAAACCGTAACCCTTTGCAGTAAAGTTTATATTTAAACACGATAATATATAAAAACTATGAGACACTTTCATCCTTCGTATCTCAAGACTTTATTGCGTTAGTAATAAAGTTTACAATACAAGATTTCGATGGTAAATTTATGTTGGTATTATGAACGATTTTTGAGAACTAGTTCCCTTGATGTTTGCCCCTGAATCATGATAATTGTCCCTCATACTCCATAATGCTCGACGTGACTCTTTTATGTAATAGCCTGCTATTTGACCCTTTACGAGAAATAGTTACCAGAAGTGGTAGCTACGTAGCTATACACAATATACTTATAATAATATATTCTTTGTACATAAAAACAACAAAACTCTTTATAAAAAACAGAAACAAGTCAATTGTTGAGTAAAAGCGTCCATAAATTGGGAATATCGTCTGAGAAAAGTACAAAGAACCTTGGAGGTTAGTTGCTTTAATAATAAGATTCCAAAGACAATATTACCTTTGCATAAGTGTAAATAAAAGCCGTGATAGCGCAGTCGGTAGGAGTTGCGGCAAGTGAAGCCGTTCTTTCGGGGGCCGAGCTCTAATCCCAGCACGCATCTCTAACTTTTCTAAGTTATGTGTGTTTTAAGTAATTAAATAGCTTCAACGGTAGAGGAAACATCGTGACGAAACCTGCATGTCGACTACGGCCTTAACCCCTCCTCATTGTGGTACGAGATCCGTGCCCTGATCCGTAGTGGGTTGGCATGATGATAATAATAATAAATAATAAATAAATAAATATACTACGACAATACACACATCGCCATCTAGCCCCAAAGTAAGTGTAGCTTGTGTTATGGGTACTGAGATAGCTGATGAATATTTTTTTATGAATATAATACACATAAATAATTATAATATACAGATAAAAAGACACTGAAAAACATTAATGTTCATCACACAAACACTCTCCAGTTGTGGGAATCGAACCCACGGCCTTGGACTCAGAAAGCAGGATCGCTGCCCACTGCGCCACTCGGCCTTCGGCCGATGATGATGGTGAATTGTGAATAATGTATCTAAGCACATTTAACACATCGAGGTTAGTAAACTATTGATGAATTTCTTAATCACAAGGTTGCTTGCAAGCAGTCAGCTCATCTCCCGCAAGATTTATTTTTATTAAGGGAATTATTTTAAAATATTGATGTTGGAAACGACAACTGCTGAGGTTCTTGCCGGCTTATTCGCAGCGGTAGAGTCACTTCAAACAGACAGACTTGACGTTTCAAAATCGCCTTGCTAAAGGAGGCCCACTTGAAATAAATTAATTTTGAATTATGAATTGTATCATCATCATCATTTCGCAGGCTGGTTATAAACATGAATAAAAAGTTATTATATACGGCTTTCTAGAGTTTTTTTTAAAATTCGTATCTATACATAAGATACGGAACCCCAAAAACCTGATATACGTGTAGGCAGGACTACAATACGAGTTGAGAAGCGGGAGTGATTGTCATCTGGCACTTGAGCTCACGTAATTATGGAACAGGTGTTCAAATGAAGCGGATCGTCTCAGCTATTTAGCCTCCGTATTATAAAGCCTTCGCAATTAGTTTAATTGGCCCGTCCTTAAGGCCTCCGTTAAACCTACAAGATTTTTTGTTATTTTTGGAGGTATAAGCATTTATTTTTAACGGTCAATAAACACTTTAATTAATTTTTTTTAGTTGTGATAACGATTAAGACACCGTGAGGTATCTATGCATCGTCTAGAGGTTCATTCAAGACTCAAAATTTATATCAAAATATCCATGTATATGATGGAAAATATTACCGGTACTGTCACGAACATTGGCGGTGAATCAAATATAATTTTAATTATTTCTTGAAAACTTTATTAATAAAACGAGAATTATAAGCACATTTGTTAAAATGATGATCATTTTAATAAAATGCATGTTTAGAAGTTCACACATCAAGTTAGAGTTATCAAAAGTTTACTAATTTACGCATTTTATAAAATTAAAGTAACAGTAGTTTTACCAGAATAAAGTGTTTTGCGGTAAAAGCAGCTTGCGATGAGGTGGAGAGATGACATTAAGCGACCAAAATAGTTTGTCAACGGCATGCTATGGGATGTCTCGGTAGCTGCCAGCATGCTACTGTTTTAAATAAGCCACTGACATCTTAAAGTCAGAGCTCAGCAGTAGCAAATTTTATTGTCCTAACGTCCCTAATGAAGTATCAAAGAGGATACATACAAAAAAAGCGCGTAGTGTGAATTTCCCTACTTAAGAGCTATATAATATGTCTGTAACGCCTGCTTCTATCCAATATTTGGCTTGAGAGACTGACTATCAAAAAGTTACCTTCATGTCCATTCAAAATGATCGCCTCACTCAGCACCGCTATATTTTTTCCAGTCCACCCGGAATCAGCTATAGATTATATTCTGGAGGACTGCCAGGCTGCTATCTGGTTGGCCGATCGCTAGATTGAGATATATTCGACTAATCTTTCATAATGTAACGGTTTGCTTGACTGAATATTATTAGATTTTTATTAGGGACATATTTGATGGCTTCTTTGCAGTTATTCGGAAAAATATCGCCTCTTTCGCGGTCGAGAACTATTCCAATATTGTTCTGAAGTTTTTAGCTGACTGAGATGACAGTGCATAGGGTGATACAAAGAACATTGAGGGTCAGCTTTAGAATGTACTCAACAAACATTAATTTTGTGAACTAACAGAAATATTAATAGTAAGTTAATAACTCTATGTCTTTGTAGTTTTTGCGGGATTTACAAAACAGCTGTTACTTATGTTACAGGTTCACAGCTAAACAGAATTGGGTGAAATTTGGCAAACAGAAAGCTTCGTTTCTGGACCCGGATATATGATTTTCTATCCCAGAAAAACAGATGGCTTCCCCGGGATATAGTAATAATCGAACACGGAACAAGTCCCGGGCAACAGCTAGTCTAAACAAATCGGCTAGTATATGTGAAGAACTCTCTGGCGTGACGGTGAGCGCAGTGAATTTAGAAGGAGGTCTGGCTAGTTACCACCCTACCGACTTAGATGTGCCTCTAAGCGATATAGTGTTCCGGTGCGATGTCGCGTAGAAAGCGATTAGGGGTATCACTACCACACTCCCTTACAAGTTAGCCCGCTACCATCTTAGACTGCATGATCACTTATCTATCGAGTCATTGGCATCTGCCGGCGTGAAATTTTTTTTAGAGGGCTTTCTATAAATATTGTCTGTCTGTCTCTTGGCCACCATACAGTTTTTAAGAAAGTTCATACATTTTCTGCGAGATATCCAGATATCCTCCCATTACTATCCCCACTTTTGAAGTAAGTCTGCTAAAAAAAGGCCTGTGCCCAGTTGGATTTATAGGCTGTATATGTACATAGGACGATAGTATCGCCCGTTTGCACCCGTCCTTAGACATCCCGAGACGGTGCAAAACTGATGGCGGCAAATTTAACCAACATTAATTACGCCGTACAAATGTTCGGACTATTTACAATACTGCGTATTGGCATTGCGCCTTGATGAAAGAGATTGATTTGGTACAGTATATACACCCCTCCACTTCCCACTGCTTCTAAAACATTACTAAGATAATGTGATACAATCGCGGGCAATAAACACTACATAGAATAGTATAGAATAGAAAAACTTTATTGCAACACAAAACAATAGGAAAAATACAAGGAAAACAGTAATAGTACTTCGTGCTAGGGTGCAAAGACGGCGTTATCACTAAAAGTGAGGTTTTAAAGGCAACCTGAGCGTACGAAGCCGATAAAAAAGTGGAAAGTGGATGGTGCATAAAGTATGTTACAAAAAAAAAAAAAACTTACATGAACTTACTTAGATAAGTAATATTTTTTTAAGCGCTGTTTAAACAGGTGAATGGTTTCAGATTGACGTATTTACCAGGGGATCGAGTTCCACAGTGTTACAGCCTTAACAGTGAATGACTCGTTATAGCGCTGAGAGCGAGATAAGGGAATCTCAAGCTTGTTGTCATTCGCCGACCGGAGACTGACAAGATGCTGAGAGAAGGAAAAACGCTCTTTAAGGTAAAGCGGAGAGATAGGACTATATAGAAGAGAATAAAGTTAAGTAAGAATATGGATACTTCGCCTATCACTAACAGTTACCCACATTAGTTGCTGACGGTAATGAGTAATTTGTTAAAATTCCTTCTGCCTAAAGATAAATTTTATGATTAGATTTTGGAGCCGCTCAAGTTTATTAAGAAGGAACTGGGGTATATCAGAATAACACGTGTCTGCGTAGTCCTCTATAGGAAGTGAAAGAGAGTGAGAAAGAGAAAAACATAGTATAAAAAAGTCGCTTCGCTCTGTCTGTTTGTCCCTTTCTATGCTTCATCATATATCAACCCATTACCGGCCCTCTACAGGGCACAGGTCTTTCCCACAATGAGAAGAAATTAAGGCCTTAGTCATTGTTCTCTTGCCGGTTTCTTCCCGGTTGAATCTGCCTTCCGAACCGGTGGTAGAGTTACTACAAACAGAAATACGAGTATTTGACATTTCAAAAACACTTATATTAGGCCTACTTAAAATAAATTAACTTTGAATTTTAATTTATTTTTTATTTAGTCGACCACGCTGGCCCAGAGCGGATTGGTGGGCTCCACGCACCTCTGAAAACTCTCAGGCATGCACATTTCCTCACGATGTTTTCCTTCACCGTTGCAGCAAGTGATAATATGTCAATTGATAAACACATCTATCTTCTATATATCTATCTATCTATATATATAAAAGAGAAAGTGTATGGGTATGTTCCGTATAGGCTCCGAAACGGCTGGACCGATTTCAATGAAACTTTCAGGGAATCTCCGGATTGACCTGGCGAGTAATCCTGTAAAGTTTGGTGACGATCGGAGCACTCCTATTTTTGAACTGTCAAACTGTTGACAGTTCAAAATAGTAAATAACCGTAATAGTCAATATCGTCATAGTAAATACAGCTTTTATTTACCATGACGATATTATATTGTTGGGTGCACATGGGTGTAGATAATGATCTTCACCCGCTCGAGAAGAGAATAGAAGAGAATCAATACGGAGAGAAATAAATGATTTAATATATTATGAGACTTCAATTAAAAATTAAATGATGTAAGTTTATTGTTTAAATAAAATAAAGCAAAAACAAGTCCGGTGAAGCGGGCTGGGTCCGCTAGTAACTTATAAAAGTTACTCTACAGGTGCGTGTTGGGATTTGAACTTGGACCCCCAAAAGTGAGGTCCAAGTCCTACCTTGGTCCTATGCTTCGGTGGTAGAGTCACTACAAACAGACATACTAGACGTTTCAAAAGTGCTTATAAAGGAGGCCTACTTAAAATAAATAAATTTTGAATTTAGAAATTAGAATTTCGATCTTCAAAACTACACACCGAATTTTAATACGGTTTTTTAAATAGATAGAGGTTTTCAATAGAAAAGTTTATGTTTACAATACATGCATCATGTAATAGAGAAATGCTGAAAATTATAAAGTTTTCTATTGTGATGTCTTAAATAAAGACATTATTTTGCGCTTACATTGCAAACGCTGGCTGAACCCTACGACGCTAATCAAAATAGTGTACTACAATATTGTACACTTTAAAAAGGTCTACAAAAAAGTCCGCAATGGTATATCGATACCTCTGGACTCAAAGGTCGTAAAGGACAAAACGCAATTCTTTTTGCTCTAGAACATTTGTTTCATTTAAATAAAACCTACGAAGAAAGTGCTAAGAATTTACAGTATTTTATGAGGCAGTGTTTAAAAATTGCCCTCGTACTTAATTTACCGAAATAGATTTCCTCTGCGAACATAAACTTTAAAACCTTTACACCCTACAAATTTTCATCATATAGTATTACCGAAGGGCGTAAATCAACTTTACTGACCAGACTGAACAAAATAAGAAAATAGGTTTTAAGGATCATCCGCTAATTATTAATATTCTGTAAAGACAAAACAATATTTGTAGTTAAGTATTTAATGGATTATGTAATTTTCTATTTACATAAATCATTTAATTTTATTTTAAAATGATAATGAAAGTTCATATTATTGATTATTGATATTTGATGATTCACATTCAGTCACGCCGGCAGATGGCGTGCCAATGACACGATAGATAAAATGAACAACTATTATCTCGCTTGTTAAAATATGAACAGTTTAATTTATAGCTTTTTTAAAGAAGGCGCATACCGAAGATTACGCAAGGCGCAATGTGATAAAGTGAATTGCGTACCCTCATGATAACTACCTGATGCAATTCCACCAACCACCTGCCTCCGATAGCCGATAGAAATGCAAATATTCCCGTCGACCTTGACAGCACTTTTACTTTATAATTATAACTGACTGGCGGTAACCGGTGGTTTCACACAATATGGGTTTTTGTTTTGTTTATTTTGGAACCAAACATTGGAATTCAATAGATGTTGAAGGATATTCCAATAATTTACATATTTGTAAGCTCGTTTTGTATCAAAAGAAGTGAAAAAATCATTAACAAGGGAACACTCCAAGAGATCCATGAGTGAGTGACCCTAAGCGGTGAGAAAAATAATAAATAAATATACTACGACACATCGCCATCTAGCCCTAAAGTAAGCGTAGCTTGTGTTATGCGTACTAAAATGACTGATGAATATTTTTATGAATAATATTCAAAAATACTTAGAATATACATATAAACACCCAGACACTGAAAAACATTCACGCTCATCACACAAACATTTTCCAGTAGTGGGAATTGAACCCACGGCCTTGGGCTCAGAAAGCAGGGTCGCTGCAAACTGCGCCAATCAGCCGTCCAAAGAATGGAGAGGAAAGGAGAATAGATAAAACAAGAAAATAGAAACAGTGTCACAACTAAAAATTCAAAATTAATTTATTTTAAGTAGGCCTGCGTTATAAGCACTTTTGAAACGTGAAGTATGTCTGTTTTGTAGTGACTCTACCACCGGTTCGGAAAGCAGATTCTACCGAGTAACCAAACTCAGAAGTTGCAACAAAGGAAAACAAGACTAAGAAACACTTAGCCGAAAGGAAAAGAAACAGTAAGAAGTATACAGTAAAACACATTGTAGACATGCAAAGGCGTCCTTATTGCTGCAAGCAATCTCTTACCGTTGTAGACAGGACTTACAGCAAGATAAATAAAAATACATACATAATTAAAATAAATATATATATGAATATATACACAAGTAGATTTAAATATATAACATCATAATACACATACAATAAAAAGTAAAGTAAAGCGATAACTTCAGATGCTTTCCCATCAGATTTGAATGTCCTGTTATGATTGCGTTAGAATTGTTAGGATTGGAATATAAATAGATGAAAATAAAAATCGTCATAGGGTCTGGTACCCTTCCAAAACCTCTCCTTCTCACAGAATGTGAACGTGACAGACGGACAGACGGACGACGTGCAGGTTTAGTACACCACTACAACAGCCGATTGGCGCAGAAAGCAGCGACCCGGCTTTCTGAGTTAAAGGCTGTGGGATCGATTCCCACAACTGGATAATGTTTGTGTCATGAACACGAATGTTTTCAGTGTCTGTTTATTTGTAGGGATATATTAAGTATTTATGTGTATCCACTAACCTAACCTATACCCATAACATAAGCCACGCTTACTTTTGGGCTAGATGGTGATGTGTGCATTGTCGTAGAATATAGTCAAGTCAACAAGTCCAAAATATCTTTATTTAAGTAGGCCCATAGGTGGCACTTTTGATGCGTACATATAAAATGCTATGTGCACTTGTAATTGTATTGTATGTATTGACGTGCATATCAGTCCATGTTTGTGTGTGAGCTATGTTTAAAAACGTGTAATATATATGTTTTTAGTTCTCTTAATAAATAAATAAAAAAACTCTGTCACAGTTATTATTTAGTAGATACAAAGGTAGGTTGAAAAGCCAGTACAAAAGTTAGTACCAAAATAATTATCCAAGGAGATATAATTGATTTTTTATTAATGTGAAAACAGTATTTACATTCAGTACATTTACCTAACTCATTAATTATTTCGGTAATGTAGCCGAAAAAAAAGTCATCGATTAATTAAAGATTCTTCTCTTTTATTTTTGTATACCTGTTTCCCGCGTTCTTTTTTACAAATCCACGGTTAACCTTTGATTTCCAGGCATAAAAATTATGTTTGTCTTTCTTTCAACTAACTCCATGCCGAAAATCAAGTTGATTCATTGCCTAGTTAGGGCTTAAAGAGGGGACAAACAAACAAGCACACAAACACACTTCCGCATTTATAATATTAGTAAGATAAAACATAGGCTTCTGATACTAAAAGCGAAATTAAAAAAGGAAAAAAAGCGGTAAGCTCGCGTGATCGCGCCATCTGCTATCAGCAAGAACGCGAGCTTTAATAACGGCCCAGTTTTATTGCCGCGAATTTGTCTAAACGTTTATTGCCTCGCTAAGTCCTAGATTAATTGCGTTACAACTTTTGTTACTCCTTCGCCAGCATAGTTTTGCGATGTTTTAAAGAAAGAAAGAAAAACTTTAATTTTAGTGTGTGTGTTGGTATACACACACACACTAAACACACACATAATTAAAATTAAAGTTATAGTAATTATTTTTTATTTTATTTTACTTCAAGTAAACCCTTGACTGCAGTCTCACCTTGTGGTATGTGATGATGCAGTCTAAGATGGTAGCGGGCTAACCTATTAGGGAGTATGGTAGTTAAACCCTAAATTCAAATTCAAATTCAAAATTCATTTATTTCGAGTAGGCCTACTTTATAAGCACTTTAGAAACTTATGAAAATTAAGCTTAATTTGCTATACTCTGCGAAAAATAGGAGAATCTGTATGGTGTAAATTATAATTTCTTCAATCCTTATACTCCACACCGAACAGATCTTCGGCAATGTACCCAAATAAATAAATAAATATACTACGACAATAAACACATCACCATCTAGCCCCAAAGTAAGCGTAGCTTGTGTTATGGATACTTAGATAACTGATGAATATTTTTATGAATAATGTACATAAAATACTTATAATATACAGATAAACACCCAGACACTGAAAAACATTCATGTTCATCACCCAAACATTTTCCGAATCGAACCCACGGCCTTTTACAGTGTGTTCCCAAAATGGTCCCAGCGCTGATTTCCCGTAAAGCCAGACGTGGCGTATTGGTCGGTAGGCTCTGACAGGGCAACGCTTAATAACTTTGGATATGTCCAATGTATGCTATAAAACTATCTAATTTAAAAGTATTTTACAATTTAAAAATAAAGAAAGAAATATTTACGCCCTTTGCGGCTTAAAAAGTTTTAGTTTCCGGTCTGATTGGCGCAGTGGCCAGCGACTCTGCTATCTAAGTACAAGGCTGTGGGTTCGATTCCCACAACTGGAAAAAGTTTGTGTGATGAATGAACATTCATGTTTTTTAGTGTCTGGGTGTTTATATGTATATAATAAGTATTTGGGAAGTATCAGGATAAAGAATGCAGGTTTCCTTGCGATGTTTTATATCACCTTTGAAGCAAGTGATATTTTAATTCCTAAAACGCACTGAGAAACCGCGTGACGTCAAAAATATATATTTGATTTACGAATATTTCGACTTCCCTCGAGCAGTGATGAGCACTACTGGGTTAAAAATTGTAGGTCCCGAGTTCGAACCCCGGCGAGGATAAATTGGGAATTGATAATTTCTGATAATTTCCGGGCGATTAAGTGTTCCGGTACAATGCCGTGTAGAAATCTATAAGGTTTAAAATTACTACAATAACCTTATATGTTAGCCCACTGCTCACTGCATCATATTTTAATGTTAATCTATTGAAACTGTAGTCAAGGGTTGTGTGTATTAAATAAAAGAGTAATCTCCACTTAAATGTGTTAAGAGATTTTTACGCAGAAATTCTTCGTAATGAAATCGCTGAATTGCTGTTTAATAAGCCATTCCTATATCTAACATAAAAGAGAAACCATTAATCCAAATGATAACTCAAGCACAATACTTAAATCCTTTATTAATTTATCCCAAACCATATATTACCAGAAAACCAATTTTAAACAGCCATACTTCATAACCAAAAGTTGGGTCATTCATTTGTTTACGACCCTGAAATTACCGTGACGGAAATTATGTTGTACAATTTTGGTTTTTATTGTTAATAATGTAAGGGTGTATTTCCCGTGAGAGGTGTTAAGGGTAATGTACAGTCGGACACGGGTTTACAGTTCGTGCGACAAAACATGTTGCGTGTAAAAGGTACAGTTAATATGGTCAATATAATATTATGCATCAGTATTATAATTTCTGTAATAACTGTTATCTCGTTTTAAAGAAGGCTTTGGATGCTGTGTTTCTTGCCGGCTTCTTCTCGGTAGAATCTGCCTTCCGAACCGGTTGTAGAGTACAAACATACATACTTGACGTTTCAAAAGTTATATTAGGCCCACTTTAAATAAATGAATTTTGAATTTGAATTACCTACAAAGACGAGCCACAACGAGTTCCGGTACGTTGTCCCATAGAAACAAATTAGGGGTATGGACTAAATATAACTGCTCTTCCCCTAACAAGTTACGCCGCTACAATCTAAAACTGCATTCTCAATAAAAAAAAATCTCGTTTTAAGTAGAACCTATTTAGATCTGTAATAAAAAAATGTATTTGGACATATTTTTTTTTATTTTTTGACTCATACAATAATTAGAACGTGTGAATTTTCTCCCTGTGGGATGGGGGTGGGAACCACTAAACTGCGAGCTCCAGGTTAGTACTGAGCGTTTTAACACTGGAATCGAACCCAGAACCTCGTGATCCGTAGTTGAGTATGCATACCACTTAACAAAGTAGGCAGTTACGCAAGGACAGTATGTTTATATTTCATATGCTAGCTTCAGTTCATTGTAATAGCAGGTGCGACCGCAATAGGTTGATATTGTATTTCTAGAGACAATTCTAGAGACGTACACGCAAAATGTTGTTTTGAATTGTAGAGTGCACACAAGATTGAGTGAATACAAGATTGAATGAATACCAGTGATCAATATATTTAAAAAAAAATAAAAAAAATATACTACGACAATACACACATCGCCATCTAGCCCCAAAGTAAGCGTAGCTTGTGTTATGGGTACTAAGATAACAGATGAATAATTATATGAATAATATACATAAATACTTATAATATATAGATAAATACCCAGACACTGAAAAACATTCATGTTCATCACACAAACATTGTCCAGTTGTGGGAATCAAACCCACGGCCTTGGACGCAGAAAGCAGGCCCACTGCGCCAGTCGGCCGTCTGATATAATAAGCTGTTGATGATGATATGCAATAAATAAGATTTACAAATTATACAAATATATAAATATAAATAAAATATATATATATATATATATAAATATATTATATAATATACTATATTTAAGAAATGTTGATTGACCACGAAAATCTTAGTTTAAAATCTACGCAGCAACGTAATGAAAGTGACTAAAGTTGTAAAACGTCCCAGCATTTGTTTGTACAATACCAACTAGCTTCATATTATGAAAATTGACCTTAGTTTCCTATACTCCGCGAAAAGCAGGAGAATCTGTATGGGGTAAATTATAATTTCTTCAATCCTTATACTCCACACCAAACAGATCTTTGGCAATGTAGGTTAGATCGAGGATCTGTTTGGACTACGCTCGTTTCGCTCCCAAACCGGAGCATCCTCAGGAGATGTTGACTTTACAATGAATAATTGGTAAGCTGGAATAAAGCAAATTTTATAATATACTAGCGTACCCAGCCCGCTTCGCCGGGCTAGATTTTGCTTTATTTTATTTAAACAATAAACTTACATCATTAAATTTTTTATTTAAGTCTCATTATATACTAAATCATTTATTTCTCTCCGTATTCATTCTCTTCTATTGTCTTCTCGAGCGGGTGAAGATCATTATCTACACCCATGTACACCCAACAATAGAATATCATTATAGTAAATAAAAGCTGTATTTGACAGTTTGACAGTTCAAAAATAGGAGTGCTCCGATCGTCACCAAACTTTACAGGATTACTCGCCAGGTCAATCCGGAGATTCCCTGAAAGTTTCATTGAAATCGGTCCAGCCGTTCCGGAGCCTACACGGAACATACCCACACACTTGCTCTTTTATATATATAGATCATGGATTTCCTCAAAGTAACGCCTGCTTCTATCCAATATACACCTAGCTTCATCCGCATTATTTCAACTTGTAACAACTCACGTAGCTTTCCTTGGATAGTAATGTTAATGTCCTTACGTTAATCTGTCATATTAACTAACTCTATGCCAAAAATCAAGTTGATCGAAAGCTTAGTTAGAGCGTGAAAGAAGGACAAACAAACAAACACACTTATGCATTTATAATAATAGTTAGCGTTCCAGTTATAATACGCACCAAGGTAGGTGGAACGGGCGATATGCGAACGTATATGCTAGCAACAGTTCATTATAATAACAGGTGCAACCGTGGTCCGAACTGCCCCGGGCGGATCGACCGTGTTCGGACGCCTCTGGGTAAGGATCGTCGGGCAGCACGAACGTACAATATTACATATCTAGAGACAATACTAAAGATGTACTCATACAATAATATTTCGTAATATAGAGTACACATTGCATTGAGTGCTAACAAGCTCTTGTAAATTGTTTGTTCAAGGCAAAATAATGATAGTTTCCTCATGTTTTTATATATATTTTAATAGCGGGCGTACGAGCAAGGTCACTTGATGTTAAGTGATCACCACCACCCATAAACATCTGCAGAACCAGAGGAGCCACAGGTGAGTTGCCGGCTTTTAAGGAGTTCGTTTATCCGCCCCTTGAATAACCTTAGATTGTATTTTGATGATTGCGCGTTAACCGGGAATTTTATTTAGTTATTTATTACTTATTTAGTAATTTTAACTTTATATGCCTGGTGTACAATAAGGTGTATATTATTTCTTTTATTGAAATCAACTTGAATGTTCTCTCACATGTTAATGATAATTGAGCGATAATGCATAGCATAGGCTGAGCTTTACACCGTTTCTGTCTGGTGTTACAGACAGACAGACTGTTTCTATTTAAATCTAAGATATACTTTTTATAACGCTTAACATGAATAATTGTATTTTCTTTCTGTATTCTATATTCGATAAATTAGGAGTATATTACAACTACTGTTTTGTATTATAGAGTACTCATTATCCCTATCCCTATCCCTACTAATATTATAAATGTCAATGTAAGTTTGTTTGTTACGCTTTCACGCAAAAACTACTTAACCGATCCTCATGAAACTTTGTACACATATTTTTGAAAGTATTAAAAGTAATATAGAATACTTTTCATCCCGACATTAAGCTCGGTTCCTTTCGGAGAGGGGATGAAAGTGTTTGACGATTTTACTCCATAACTCCGTCAAATTATAATCGATTTAAGGATGTAATATGTGTTTAATTTTGCCCAATTTTTGTGTAGATCTGACGAATGTGGTTGAGATAGAGGACAGAACTCCTCAGCGGACAGCAGCAAACCCCTCATTTAAAGCTTAGCTATACTGAATATATAAAAAAACAAAATCAATCGCAGACGAAGTCGCGGGCAACAGCTAGTATTGAATATTTCCCTTAACCATACCATGTAAATAGCGAATTATAGAGTACTCTTAATATTACAGAGTACTTACAATTTACAGTTGAAAACCCTTACCGTGTACCTATCAAGAAGTTACACATGAATTTCGTTTAAAATACAAACTCAATTTTATGACTTGCACCGGAAGAGAAGTCCAAGCCTTTACCGGGGCTTAGACTTGCACGCAGACATAGTGGCTTGGCTTTATTTCACTCGACTTAGCCCAGCCCCGACGATGTTACGAGTATTTTCACGAGCATGCATCGGGTTTTTGAAAATACTTGATATTGTACCTACTCTACACTCGCTTCTAATATTCAGGAAATGGAGAACCAACATTTCCTTTGTGTGTTTATATTTTCCACGCGATTTTTCTTTTTACGGTTTACTTATATGAATTTTATATCATATCTTCTCATAATTAATTGATCTCCCTGGTGCAGTTGCGAGCGCGTGTCTTTTAATGTAAAGGTCGGTCATTCCATCACGGGCAGGTTTGTGAAATAATAGTTTCTCTTGTCTAGTCTAATTCTAGTTCCAATATCAAATACAAATTCAAAAATTATTAATTTAAAGTATTAGTTTATAAGCACTTTTGAAACGTCAAGTCAGTCTGTTTATAGTGACTCTACCACCGGTTCGGAAGGCAGATTCCACCGAGAAGAGCCGGCATGAAACTCAGCAGATTGCTCTTTTCCAACATAATTTTATAGTTGTTTTCTAATCAAGTCTGGTCGGGTAGGCTTCGGCTGTGCCTAGTTACCACACTACCGACAAAGAGGTGATGATATAGAGTTCCGGTACGCCACCGCGTAGTAACTTATAAGGCGTCTTCGTCTGTTCCTAGGCCTGTCTCCGTTCTTGGTTGGCCGGAACCGTTTGTTGTACGTGTGGCTGCGTGTTGATTGATCACTCTAGCCAGTTGAGCTCACTCCAGAAGCTTAGCATTGCGCCCAGTTCGCCAAGTGCTTCAGAGAGTATTGCTAAGGAGCCAAGGTGTGCTGCCCATTGTTTTGTCACTCCATTGCATTGCAGCATTACGTGTATTGGTGTTGTGCTCTTCAAAGAGTGCGGTTGGTTATACCTAAAAGAGAAAGATGTTTACTTCATGTGCAGTGTCTGATAAGGAGTAAAAGGACATAAAAGCAGTGTAAGTAGTTCATTTGACGTTATAAAACGAATCGCAGTGTCAACTGGACAAGCGGTATAAGACCAAAGCATTAAGAAATCTCTCGTTAAGATGTATGTGCGTTCATCGGAGCGCAGTCGGGTGAAAATTAAAAGATAACCTGAAAATATCTTGACCGAACTTAAGAACGCTTTATACGCTTAAGTTACGTGCATTAAACATAAGAGCACTTACAAATTGGCATAATTACACCGTCGGTCAATAAAAACGTATCCAACTTAAATAGCGTCCGAACAAATGAAAAAGTTGTACGAATTTAAATTGATAGTCTCGCGGAGGAAGCGAGTGGTTTGCGGGATTATTATCTTGCGCTGTAAGTGAATTTAAGAGGGATTCAGTTTTTTTGGCTTTCTGTGTACTGATACCGGTAATTAAGATTATAAGATTGATTCGCGGAAAATTGCAGTTATTGAGTGAGCGTAGAGGCCTTAGAGTTTACTTGGGTGAAATTACATCTTGTCAGTTTATCAACAACCTATAGGCAGTTTTTAAATCGAAAACGTAGCATCTTGTTATTAAAAATTTTTAAATGTAACTAATGCCCAAAGCTTAAAATAACATAATAAAATATTTGGTAAACAAAAAAAGTAACTTATACTCGTCTATACGTAAGGCCGTCTTTCCGTCTGACAGGAAAAAATCCTTATCCATATACATTAACTTAAAACTTACATGAGCCGAGCTTATTTTTTTTTATCACCATCTCAAAGTATCACTTAAAAGTTACGAGCTTAGTTTTAGTGCTATGCTTAAGCTATCTGTATATATTTATACGCTAAGCTTTATAATAGTTAACACACTTAATTTTTTTTAAATTTTGCTTGAGAAATAAAGTTACATTTCAACTAAGCTAAACCCCTCAGCAAATTCAAATTCAAATTCAAAATTTCTTTATTCATGTAGGCCTATCACAGGCACTTATGAAGCGTGAATACATATATGTTTACATAATTGTGAGGTGATGGGGATAACTTCGTTCGCCAACTTAAACCTAAAGCTACAAGGGTTTCAAACGCGCCCTGGTCTAAGAAGAGCCCACAACAAACTTAGCCGGGTATTTTTTTTTGTTATCACCATTTCACAGTTTACTTATATTAAGCTATGAAGCTAGAGCAATTCACACCCAAGCTTTTTTATCTGTTATCTAATCCTTAATATTATAATAGGATTTTTCTGTAAGCTTACGTTTTAAATAAACTTTAAACTTATTGAGAGATAGCTCAAAGATTTCATTCGGTAATTTGTTATAAAATAATATACAATTGCCCTTGAATGAATTTGCAATTTTGTGTAGCCTAGTAATCTGCACAACGAGTTTATTTTTGCTTCTAATATTAATATTGTTCCAGTCCAACTTGAATCATGTACCTAAACTTCATACTATTACAAAGAAAAGAAATAATAATAACCCTTGAGATTTAACTCCAACTTCACTTTACTTGTTTGCAAATAAACATAATATTGTATTTACACTACGGATAATCTGGCAACTTGGCTCCATTATAATTGTCTCCATGTAGATCCATTACTAAAACTAATAAAGCTGAATCCGCACTCCCCAACGCCGGCACAAACTAGCGCGCGATACTCAAAAGCAATAACAACCGAAACAAACAGAATAATTCACATCAACATAAACAGAGCTATTTGGTGGAGAACTTAAAACAAATCCCACTCACATAAACACTGTTAACCTTTCCCGACCTGTGCTGGTCTCTCAGACCGCACTAACTAGCTCTTTGTTGATGTGAAAACTAAGTGGTTTATTAAAAATAATAATAACTTTACTTAGACCAAACATTTACACGCAGAGTTCTAAATTAAGTATAACGTGTAAATGATAACCGAAATAATACTTCACAGGCTTTAGAGGTGTCTCTGAGACTTATCTGTGAAACCGGAAACCTAATAGTTTTTGAGTTAACCACAGCCATAGTTTTACTTAAAGAAATCAGATACAATCCTAACATCAGATGCAAAATTTAAATCATGTGAAACCTGTCACTTTCTTAGGTACCCCTCGCGTAGCGAAGGTACTATGCACGTGTCGATCTTTTATCTTCAATAGGGTTGTCATAAGTAAACACTGAGAATGTTTTTAATTCGTTTGTATGCAATAAAAATATATTTCTTTTATTTTAATATTTTTACAGGGTGATTGATTATTTATGAAATATACTGATGCATCCATTAATATTATTTCATAATTCTGTTACAAGTTGCATAAGAACAGTTCTACCAATAAACAAATACTTCTTAAATTTTTTTTCTGACTTCGTTGGTAAAGGAAACCCAATATAACCCGGTTTCCCTGTTCTATGAGCACCAGCGGCATTTACCTACACCAAAATTAATACATACTTAGTTAATAAATAAACTTACTGTAGAAATCTGTGTTTTAAAATGTCGGTCTTAAATGAAATATTAATAACTTTATGTAATTTTACTGATATTCATTGCTCTTACATGTAATTATTACTTATATAATATATGTATTATGATATCATCATCATCATCATCATCTCAACCAATTGACGTCCACTGCTGGACATAGGTCTTTTGCAGGGAGTTCCACAATGCACGGTCCTGGGCTGCTTGCCTCCAACGGCTCCCAGCTACTCGCCTGATGTCATCTGTCCACCTCGTTTGGGGCCGACCTACGCTGCGTTTACCGGTGCGGGGTCGCAATTCCAGCACCTTAAGACCCCAACCTGTATTATGATATAATTTGTTTTTAATTATAAATGGATGTTTCATTCATATTAAATTAAACGTAATGCTTTTAAGGTTTTTATTTTTGCTGGGGGTTTTTTAAATAAATTCAGCTCTCCATGAAATCTGTTTCGATTTCAGATATTTATTATGAAAGAATAAATATGTACTTACCTTATCCATATAATTGGTCCAGTAAAATGTTTGACGTTCTGATACAGATCTCAGAAGGAAAAGGAAGGAACTCCTCTAGGAAAAAACGCGATGTTGAAAATCCTATTAAATAATTTCTAAATAAACCTAAATTTACAAGTCGTAAGTAAAACATTAGTAAATTGCACCAACATATAAGTTCAATTTATATATTGAGCTATAACTACTAGTGCCTAGTATATCGTACTAACTCAAGCCATGGAAATAGGTTCCATTTCGGTAGATTTAAAATCTTTTTATAGAAAACGTGGGTCTGTTAGACCGAGTCGGGAGTTAAGAGGGGTTAACTCTACACTTCTCACACTCACCGAATCCGCTCTCAGACATGCAAAATACTGCAATAAATTCGAATACACCTCAGATCTGGGAAATATAAACCATATTTTTGAATTACATAGCACTAGAATCAGCCTTGTATGGGTGTTTATGTGAACGTGGTGTAATTTTGCTATCATTTGATGTAGTTAGCTTGGATTATAGCTGTAACTTTCTCTTAGCAGGAAGTTATGAGCGGGATTTTTACCTTTTCGTTATAACATAAACGTAACACCAAATGCAACGGTATATTCAAGATATGAGGCTAGTTTCCTAGTTTACGCAAAACATTCGATTGCCTGGATCAGTATTGTTGACTGATATCGGTAACTGGAGTTCCAGAGCATTGATAATGGCCGTCAATGATAATAACCTAAATTTTCTTGGGCCTAGATAATGATAAGAGTATGTAGGGATAAATATATTCCCCCTAAGAAAATAGTGGAGAGACAGACCGGAAAAAAATAGTCTGAACCCTAGATCGCAGTTTTTACTCCTATCTGTCCCCCGGCAGGGCTATCACATGCAGGTGACAAAAATTATATCCCCTGACGTAAAGCAAGGGAACATGGAAGAGGATAAGTTTATCACCGTGTGTTTATCAGCCCTTGATTCAGTCAAGGGCTATCTTATAGTGGAATAAAAAAAAAGATAACTAATGAGTCCCGTTTCGAACCTGTATCAACGACTCAGTTATTATAGGCAAAATGATAGGCCGCGATTCGTTGAAGTATTCTTTTGATTCGCCATCGATGCCTATTACCTATTCTTTTGAAGTACCCGGCTTTTATATTCCTTTATGGCAAAATATTTTTTTAATTAGTAGTGAATGAGGCAAAGGTTTAAATTAAAAAGGTTTATGTTAAAAATACTTATTTTCCCTTATAATTAGTAATGTTTCACCTGGAAATACTATTTACTTAGCTGTTTACAGAAAACTCCAATGTTATAAATATAAGTACTACGACAATACATCGAAATCTAGCCCAAAGTAAGCTTAGCTTGTGCTATGGTTACTAAGATGACTGATGAATATTTTTATGAATAACTAGCGTACCCAGCCCTATTCGCCGGGCTAGATTTTGCTTTATTTTATTTAAACAATAAACTTACATCATTCAATTTTTAATTAAGGTCTCATTATGTAGTAAATCATTTATTTATCTCCGTATTCATTCTATTCTATTCTATTCTCTTCTCGAGCGAGTGAAGATCATTATCTGCACCCATGTACACCCAACAATAGAATAGCATCATAGTGAATAAAAGCTGTATTTGACAGTTTGACAGTTCAAAAATAGGAGTGCTCCGATCGTCACCAAATTACTACAATTACTCGCCAGGTCAATCCGGAGATTCCCTGAAAGTTTCATTGAAATCGGTCCAGCCGTTACGGAGCCTATACGGAACATACCCACACACTTTCTCTTTTATATAGATTCTTATGTATAGAAGATATACATAAATACCTATGATATACATGTAGACACCCAGACACTGAAAACCATTCAGGTTCATCACACGATCGTCCGATTCTACGTAGTATTTATCTTAATATTGTTAAAAATATTTTTAGCAATGAGTTAGTTGAAAGGACGGAGAGTAACATAATCTTCTTTTTAGCCCACGGGGTTTATAAAAACCTTAAAAAAAAGTTGACAAAGAACGCGGGCAATAATTAGCTTATAATATACCACCTGCATTGTGTTTTCTTTAGTTATACGTAGCACTACAAGATGATAAGTCTTTAACTGGTTTGACGGTATTTTATAAAAAAGTATTAAAAGTATTAAATTTTAGTTTTTTTTTAATTTAGTAATTATCATTATTCATTGTGTTTTTTTAATTTTTTATTTTATATTAATGACATGTCATATGAATCAATTTATACTGTAATTTTAATTTTTAATTCGATAATGTATATTGACTATTACCAATTTGCTTAGTTGTTTTAAATGTATTAATATGGGCTTTGCCGGAAATAAAGAGATTATTATTATTATTATACCTGTTATATATTTAGCTTCTGCCCGCGACTTCGTCTGCGTTGGAATTGGGTCTAAAGCTTCGCTCGTTAACCATTTTGAATCCTACCAGGGGATCGTTTTGGAAAGTACATGTCCTTTTCCATAGCATAGGCGACATGCATACGAAATTTCAAAGATGTCATCCCGCATCTTAGCTCGAAAACGACATTCAATTTTCTCTCGGGAACTACTTAAGGAATCGGGATAAAAGGTAGCCTATGTTCTTTTCCATATCAAGCGCTACATGCATGCCAAATTTCATCCAAATCCGTTTAGCCATTTTGGCGTGATTTAGTAACATACATCCACAATTTCACATTTATAATGTTGAGTAATTTCACAGTTATTATATACTAGCTGAAAACTGCAACTTTTCCAACTAGATGACGCTACAGTCGGTATAAGACTGATGTAAAAGGCAATTTAACTAATTTCGGCATCGACGGTAGGAGAGCCGTAGCTAAATTGGAGAAAGCGAGTCGCAGGTTCAAATCCTGTCGGTTCCGAAAATTTTTATATGCATTTTAAATTTATAAAATAACTAGCGGACCCCAGCGCCATCTGACGGGCTGATTTGTGAATCTAAACCATCCAGGGTGCCAGCTAAACGCATACCAAAAAAATCATTCAATTCGGTCCAGTCGTTTAGGAGGAGTTCAGTGACATACACACGCACACAAGAAACATATATATAAAGATAATGGAGTGCAAATAAAGAGTTTAAATAAATGAATAACGTATTATCTATGATCTCAAAGATTCCTGTAGAGTCACGATCGTCAAATAAGTATTTCGTGTAGCAGACTTATATGGAACCTGCAAGGCTATAATAATAACAGATATTGTTAGTCAAAAGCTTAGCAATCTAATGCATATCGAATAATGCACATGAAAAGCGACCGAAAGGCAGTCTCTGAACACCAGTACACCAACAATACAGTTCAAACAATGCACGCTACGTCATGCCCATGACGTCAGTTTGATCTTAGTACACTGGAAAAGGAGCCGAACGTCAAACACAAAGCGACTTTAGTCCTCGGAGACAAAGTTGAAAACCGTTTGGATGTAAATAGAATTGCGCATGTTTAGAATTCGGCCGATAGTAAGGAAATATAGGCAAATAGATACGTGAGCAATTTCAGATTACAATGGCCAAGTGTATAGACCAATAGTCGATGGCTAAATGGTCGTGGTATTATAAATTATTTCTCAATAGCGCAGCGAGTGCTTTTAAGCAAACCAAGGGAAATGGACGAAACTACGGTGGGTATATAGTGTACAAATACGTGCCAAGATTGTTTTTGAGATAAATGTTTGGTTTATTTGTATTGTTGTCTGTACGCACGGGAGTGCAGCGGACAAGTTTCGTCTAAATTGAACCGTAGACAACAACGATAATGCCTGTATACACCTATAATTGATTATTGTAATGGCACTATACAGAATTTGTAATTGTAACACATTATTAAATTTTTTTATGAATGTAGTTTCAATTAATTGCTGGTGTGTCTTATGAATAAATAAATAAACTGCGGTCAACTGAATGAGATAATTTATGTACACAAACATTGACGTTATTTGCTTGAGAGAAAAGGACAGACAGTTTCAACGTCTTCGCTTCTTGGGCCCTGTCATAAGTACCTTGTCCTCCCTAAAATAAGTATTATTATTCATAAGCGTCAACAATGTTAAAATACTACTGTTTTAAGCGTTAGTGCCACCTACATGATATGAAAAGTAACTAGTATATAATAAAATTAGTTGACAGTTTACTTATGAAATGTAAAAAGGAAGAAAGAGAGAGAAATTAGGTACACATGAATTACGGTAAAACTATACTTATTTTTATATATATAACTAGCGGACCCCAGCGCCATCTGACGGGCTGATTTGTGAATCTAAACCATCCAGGACGCCACCCAAACGCATACCAATAAATTCATTTAAATCGGTCCAGTCGTTTAGGAGGAGTTCAGTGACATACACACTCACACAAGAAATATCATAAAAAAAAGGTTTTTTTTTGAAGTGATTATACACTATTTAACCAACTAGGGTTTACTTTTTGTACTATTAATTTATTTCATTCATTTAAAAATCTCTATTGGATGCGAACGGAAAAAAGTACAAGACATAGTAACAATAATTTTGATCCAAACGGCGACCTTATCACTAATTTGACGGCCGAGTGGCACAGTTTGCAGCGACCCTGCATTCTGAGTCCAAGACTATTGGTTCGATTCCCACAACTAGAAAATGTTTGTTTGATGAACATTAATGTTTTTCAGTGACTGGGTATTTATGTTTATTATAGGTAGGCACTAATGTATATTACTCATAAAAATATTCATTAGTTATCTTAGTACCCATAACACAAGCTACGCTTACTTTGGGGCTAGATGGCGATGTTTGCATTGTTGTAGTATATTTATTTATTATTCAATCTATTTATAACCATCATCTGCCTTCTATTAACACTCTTTTTATGTATTTTACGCATCAAAAGTGACATCTTTAGGCCTTTTTTTAAGATTTGAATATTTCCAGTACTCTTGATACCAAATGTTTTTCTAAAAGTAATACTTAATACCAATATTCATAACATAGCATCAAGCCGGCGCAATATAGTTAGTCGTAAACACAGAATACAAGATTTAGTAAGCAAATGGTACAGCGTTATAAACCCGGGGTCTCATGTGTTGCAATAAAACGTACGGAGATATTTCGTATGTCATCGCCTTATGTTTATTACAAGTGTAGATTACAGTTTTTAAACGCGAGTTTTCGGAATTATTTTTTTTAATTCATAATTAAGGCGACACGTGTTTCGGTAGATGTACGAGGGCATCCCTGGCACTGCGGTTTTAAGTGGAAGGTCGAGAGTTCTATCCCCAGCACGGGTAATTTATAATTTCTGAATTTTCTCTGTTGTGTTGGTAGCTTCGGTCGTGACAATCCCCCGATAAAGACGTTCCGCCAAGCGATTTAGCGTTCAAGTACGATGATGCGTATACAGCGATTTGGAGTAAACGATAATTCACAGACCTCCCTGGTGCAGTGGTAAGCGCCCGTATTTATAAGCAGAAGGTCCTAAGTCTGATTCCTGGAAATTTGGGAATTTATGTCTGAATTCTGTCCGATAGGGTTTGGTGGGAGGCTTCGGAAGTGATGCGGAGTAATTTAGCGTTTCGATACGATACCGCGTAGTATAACTTATACACGTTACAGGTCAGCTCGCTACTAACTTGGCTGCATAATCATGCAGTGAAGAGCTAACTAAGAAAACTAAACGAAATAAAAAAAACATTCGGCCTCGTTTGAGATTCTTAGTCAACAGCTCGTTCGCGTGATGGGATTCAAATAAACTTGAGTGTACTCCGCGATGTATCATCTTATTCCGTAGGACGTAGTCCAACACGCTGGCCAAGTGCGAATTGGTGGAATCTGCACGCCTTTGAGAACATTATGGAAAACCCTGAGGCATACAGGTTACCTCTCGATATTTCCATAACCGTTGAAGCAAGTGATAGTAGCTTCGCAATACATTTATAATAATATAGTCTTTGTGAGGCAAAATATTACTCTTTATAAATCAAAAGCTGAAATTAACAATCGACTTACCAGAAACGGTCATAAATTAGTGATATCTGCATATCGTCTGCGAAAGGTGCAGAACTCCTTTGTGGGGTTGAGTATACGCTTTTACAACATGATTCCTAAGGAAATTCTTGACCTACCAATGCATACATTTAAAAAATGTGTAAAAACGCATCTAGTACAGCGAGGTTACTATACATTTGATGAATTCCTCAATGACAAGGTAGAATGGAAGCAGCCAGCCTCGCTCTCATCTCCCGCAAGATAGCAAAATGATTGTAAATGTTGATGTTGGAAAAGAGCAACTACTGAGTTTCTTGCCGG
Source organism: Pararge aegeria (assembly GCF_905163445.1). Taxonomy (NCBI): domain Eukaryota; kingdom Metazoa; phylum Arthropoda; class Insecta; order Lepidoptera; family Nymphalidae; genus Pararge; species Pararge aegeria. The sequence continues at coordinate 1,255,859 of NC_053200.1, read as the reverse complement.
CTCTTCTCGGTAGAATCTGCTTTCCGAACCGGTGATAGAGTCACACAAACATACATACTTGACGTTTCAAAAGTAGGCCTACTTGAAATAAATGAATTTGAATTTGAATTTGATATTATATTTACATTGCACATAACTTAGAAAAGTTTCAGGTGCAGGGATTCGATATCGGTCCCCCTAAAGTGTAACCGAAGTCCTTACCACTGGGATATAAACATTTCGTACGCGACGTATCACGCAAATGATATTAGTACTACAAGGGTGTGTTATTAATATTGCGGAATGGCGGGGTGATAAGTTAGCTGGTTTTGGGTGCAACGTGTTCTTTTGGTATAAATCAATTTTTTTTTTTACAAAAAGACTAATAGTTGGCTTTTGTCACACCTTGTTAATTGATGTTGCAGCTTAATTGGTTCACATTTTTTTTTATTCCACTACATATTAGCACTTGACTGCAATCGCACCTGGTAGTAAGTGATGAAGCAGTCTTAGATGGTAGCGGGCTAACCTGTTAGGGAGTATGGTAGTCATATCCCTAGTCGGTTTCTACGCGACATCGCCCCGGAACACTAAATCGCTTAGCGGCACGTCGTTGACGGTAGAGTGGTAACTAGCCACGGCCAAAGTTTCCCGCAAGAAACATTTTTATAAATAGACGTCATCAGTTCACGAGAACAATACCAGGGTTTTTAGAGACCATTCACTGAGTCCAGTGCTAAATTTTTAGTAAAAAAACAAAAAAAAACTGTTTGGGAAAATCTACGTTCAAAATTGGAACAGTTAGTAAGTATTTACTTAAAATACGAATCTAATAATAATTGGAGTCAATATTTTTACAAGCTTTCGCATCGAAGTAAGTAAATAACATTCTAATTCCACAAAAAGGTTTATAAGGGGTGAAAGGGGGGTATAATGCCTACCCTTAGTATAATAATAAAATAATTATTGATATGCAAAAACCCCTAATGGAATCACTCAATCGAACTAATGTACCGATGAATAGAATAGTGATTTATTACTGGTTGAATAAGAAAAATGACTATAAAATACAATAAAGTGTTTATACGACACGACGCGGTGACGTGACACGATTTATTTAGTCGGAGGGTTAGACGGTGTCCTTTTCAGCGGTGGGCTCTAGTTAAAAGTTAGCTACATCAGTTTGCCTGGAGAGTTGGTATTTTTAACGTGCTTTGTTGTTCTAAAGTTACATCGGAATGAATAGAGAACCTCTATATGACAATGTTACTAAATAAATATACAAAGTCTGCTTTTTGTCAGTTGCATTTCTTTCTCAGACAGATAAAAAAAAAAATTATGGGAAAACCCTCCCGTTGGAAAGGGCCTTTAATCTAGCAGTGGGACGTCATAGGCTCTTGGCGATATATATATGCAGTAAAAAAAAAAAGGAACATTGTAAAGAAGTCTTCATTAGATGCTTAAGATATGTGACTAAGAAAAGTAGCATGGAATTTAAGGACAAAATATATATACAAAAAACAAATTCGCATTTCTACTTTACTAGCTGTGCATCTCTGTTTTTCTTACGCTCACAACGCGTACCTAGTGACGAGATGTTTTATAGCCTTACATGGTACACAAATCGTGAAGTAAAAAATAGTAGTTATTGGGTAGGCGTGTTTGAGTAATAAGATTCGTGATTGTTACTTCGCACTTACAATATATATATTTATTGTATATTGTATAATGTTCGCATCAAAAGTGCCACCTATGGGCCTACTTGAATAAAGATATTTTCGACTTTGACTTTGACGTTATTTATAGCGATAATTGAAGAACCCCTTTCTTTGGATTTGAATGAATGAATATACTTTTATTGCACTCCACAAAAAGTACATAGAACAAAAAGAAAAGTATAACAAAACAACGTATACAATTTGGCAGCCTTATGGCTACATAGCGATTTCTTCCAGGCAACCAATGGCGTAGATAAAAAAATGTTAGGGGGTGCATATATACATATGATATTACTTAAATATTTTATTTAGAAATTAGATATATGATATGATTAGATATGATAGGATTTTTGTTTAGAATTAGAGGTCTTTGATGCGTGTTTGTTATATTTTAATTTCGAATTATTACTTCAAGTCAAAAAAGTCAAAAATATGTTAGAAGCATATTTACTTACAATCATTATCCACCAATTTCCTTTTTTATAGACATAATTGCAAGTGAGTAGATGGCCCACCAGCCCTGTGTCCATTATCCTGAAGCGGTGTTAAGCCTCGTGTATGTTCTGAAATTGCATCGGCAACCACGCCCTTCAGACCGGGACACTGGGGAACAATGAAATCAGCATATAATAAAAATAATCATTTATTACAAAATACACGTCAATAAGGTTGTACATATTGGATTACGGTACAGTGTATTGCCAGTAATTTGGCATGCAATGTAACACAATAGGTTACCTACGCAAAACTGGTGTCAAAAAAAAATTATAATACTCAGAGGAATGCATTGTCAAATTATTTTATACATTAATTTAAATTAATATGAATAAAATAATTTTATAAATTATTTTATTCATATTAATTTACCTTGAATGGCGCGAATGTTAATGGCTTTATGTTATGAAATTGACATATTTAATATAAGTTTAGCTAAGTACCTAAATTATATTCAGACAAATTAACTAACATTTTTGTAATGCACATCTGTAACTGAGTATACGTTTTGGTTAGCTGTAAGTATACTAAGGATATAAATAAATAAATATATAAATGGCGGTAGTACTTACCCGCACAAGCTCACTCATGAAAAGCTACACAACTACTACTAAAATAAAGATATGTTTCGATGTTTAGTGAAACCGCCAAAACATCGATAGGTCTAAACGCCACTTTCACATAAAAACGTAAGCTCTTTCGCAGATTATCGACAGCCACGGCTTCTTGGCTCAGATATATGTTGCCACGTCGAGCTATCCATTACGCCTTCACGTATCGTATTCAATTAGACCTCATTGATTCATAATGCGGCGTTTTTTACCTAATCTGTCGTTTATACCCCAGCTTATACATTAGGGAACGTTATGATATATGCTTTTTGTGTGTATTTTATGCTTAAATACCTTGGCACACGTATATATTACATAGACGAATGCATGTACTACGATTGCATTCGTGTGTGTGTGTTTGTATGTGTGTATATGTGTGCGTGTGTGTGTGTGTGTGTGTGTGTGTGTGTGTCTGGCTGTGGCTTCATATTACCCAAACGGATGAACTGATTTAGATTTTTGTAAGATAAATATGCTGGGAGTGTTTTTAGCTATGTTTAATGAAAATCGGTCCAAGATTTCCGCCTCCACGAAATGGTGGATTAAATATGTTTTCATAAATCCCTCAAAATGGGTTTAAAATGATAATGGTACACAATATTAAAAGTAGGGGGGTTTTGATTTTTTTTTTTTATAGTCATAATTTGACAGACGAAGTAGATTTCAACCCGGGGTTATCAACCTATTACCATCCCACTACAGGGCACCAGCATGTTCTCAGAATGAAAAGGGGTTAGGCTGTAGCCCAACAGGCTTGCCAAATGCGGACTAGTGGACTTAACACCCTTTCGAAAGTTGTTGAGACCTCTCAGGCGTGAAAGTTTCCTCGCTGGGCTATCACGGCTTTTCTTTATACTCTCTGGGTAACCATGGCAACGTATTATATTAACAACCTCGAATAGTACCTATCGCGGGTTTCTTGGAGCGATACAAATCTAACATGCGTGTTTGTATGTTAAATACGCTCTATCTCTTCAACAAACAATGTGTGACCTTAACACTGCTATTGTTGTAACACAATGCCTTGAAACGCGGCCGCTCGCGCCCGACCCGTCAAGCGTGAGCTTTTTTATGTTTTTCAACCGCTATCTCAGATTATCGCAGAATATACTTATTTTATTATCTATTGTTTGCTGTTAGCAAGTTAGAATACGGATCACGAGGTCCAAAGTTGAATCCTCGGCTCGTTTTTTTTTACTGTAATAGACTAGCGCTTGACCACAATCTCACCTGATGTAAAGTGTAGATGTGGCCTAAGATGGGACGCGCTTGCCTAGAAGATGCCTATTTACTCTGTTAAATATACCCATATATCTCGTAAATAATTTTCGCTCGGGAACTTCTTAAGGTATCAGGATAAAAGGTAGCCTATGTTCTTTTCCATGCCAAAGGCTACATGCGTGCCAAATTTCATTTAAATCAGTTTAGCCATTTTTGCGTGATTGAGTAACAAACATCCACACCTTATCTAAGAATTTATACTTAATAGCTGATAACCGCGACTTCGTTTGCGTGGGTTAAGGTTTTTGATTCCCGCGAAAACTCTCTTATCTACCGTGATAAAAGATAGCCCATGTTCTTTTAGGCTCCATGTATGCCAAATTTCAACCAAATCCGTTCATCCGTTTTCGCGTGATTGAGTAACAAACATCCACACTTTCACGTTTATAATATACATTATATATTATATTATGTACATCAAAACTATTGTAATGTCAAAACAACAAACAAGTCCTCTGACAGTTTATCTGACTATTAATGATATAACACTGAATAGACGGAGCTTCGGAACGACCTAAAATAATAAGGCGCTGTATAAACCTAACCAGTCGTGACTCGAGACTTATGCTAGTGATGTGCTCAGCAATATGTTTAGTTGTCGATACTTTGCGAATGCCACGGGGTTTTTTAGTTTCGGATTCCATAATGCATCTAATGCAAAACAAAGACAAACCTCTGAATAACACCTCGGGTTATAAGTCACGTTAACTTCACAGCTCAAAGTCTTAGGCTAACAGAGCTTTTATTTTACTCACTGTTAGCAGCGTATTTTTATTTACAGTTCCATACCTGAATGACATAAGCTTTATAGTATGGATTCAATAATGATGGCAGAAACTGCGTAATAACTTTAAATCCCTGAATAACGCACTGGATTTTAGGTCACTTGTTTTTTTACACAGTTAACACTCTTTAATAATCATTATATCAACTCATTAGACAGATTAAGGACTCAGTCCTTAATCAATTTAAAATAATAATCTGCATTGTATCTGCATAGTATATGGCCGAGGACCGTGGATTTTGGAACTCCCTACAAAAGACCTATGTCCAGCAGTGGACTTCAATCGGTTGAGGAGATGATGATGACGATGATAATATGATAGATAGAACAGTTTTATGGACATGAAGTCACACAAACTGCGTACTTAACACAAAATACAACACAACATGCGAAGTCAATATACAAATTATAGGAAAAGATTTATTATTACATATATTACTAGCTATAGCCCGCGATTCTCTGCGTTTGATTTTGTTTTTTGATGTGGCATTCAATTTAATTGTAGTTCCAAAAAAACATAGTATTCAGTATCGCTAAGCCTTAAATGAGGGGTTTGCTGCTGTCCGCTGAGGACTTCTGCCCTCTATCTCCAACCACATTTATCAGATCTGCACAAAGTTTGGGCAAAATTAAACACATATTATAACCTCTATATATACAAAAGTAATTATTTAAATCGGTTATAATTTGTCGGAGTTATGGTGTAAAAACATCAAACACATAAAAAGTATCCTATATTACTTCTCACACTTCCAAGAATATGTGAACAAAGTTTCATGAGGATTGGTTAAGTAGTTTTTTCGTAAAAGCGTAACAAACAAACTTACACTATCATTTATAATATTAGTAGGGATAATGATAGGGATAGGGATACACAATTTTTTTTCTTTTATATAAGGCAAGGATACTAAAGAATTTCTAATGGCAGTAAAATTGAGAGTTGTATAGAATAATCGATGAAGTAAATATATAGGAAGCATCACTATAAGCTTGGAGCAATCAAATCGTGTCCATACATTAAGACCATTCATAGCTTTGTCGCTTAATGCAATTCATTGTACAAGGATTCTTACACTGACCACCGTACCCTGATCTTCCCCACCCCTCTGTTTGCTGAATAAACTGACCACAGAAGTACATTTTGGAACAAACACGAAGATCAATATTAAGTGGCCACGTACGTCCCTCGAATAAACACCGACCAGTATTACAAGATCTCAACGTCACATACATATTCTTCGGATAAAGGGTTTTGACAAGGCCCAATTTATAATGGAACAGTCAATCAAATGGAGCCTGTATACGATTTACAAAACTTGAAATGTTGTATTTGAAGAAAGGGGAAAAGGATTTTTATTTAAAATCATAAATGGCGGTGCATTTGGGGGATTAGAGTACTTTGATTCGTATTTGTGATAAGTGTTTTATTTTTGAATATTTATTTTGAACGTCAAAGATATGTTAGAAGCACATTTACTTACAATTATGTGATCCACTCCAGCAGGGCTACCACAGGCAGGAGAAAAAATTATATCCCCCGATTATACCCCTGACAGGGGAAAATAACGTGTCCAGTTTCTAAAGCACGGAAACATGGAATAGGAGAAGTTTACCCCCGTTTTTAATTACACGTATACTATTTGGATATTATTTCCACATGAACGCCAGTTCTCTGAGAGTTATTAACGCTGTGGTAGAAGATACATTTTTATCCTTTCCCCGGGGATCGTCTCCTGCCCATGTTAGCCGTGCTGGACTTCGTTCTTTAATTTCGATATTTATGATTTCCAAATTCCACGGTATTTTTTGGTAACTGGATAACTGGAATATATAAATAAATATAGGTACTACGACAATACAGCATGACTTCTAGAGTTCTACATAATGTTCTCAAGCGATTTGGAGTCCACCAATCCGCACTGAGCCAGCGTGGTGGACTACAGCCCTGTAGTGTAGCCTTGCCCTGTAATGGACCGGTAATGCGTCGATATGATGAATACGACAATACACACATCGCCAGCCCCAAAGTAATCGTAGCTTGTGTTTATCGGTACTAAGATGACATAAATATTTATAAACACCCAGATACTGAAAAACGTTCGTGTTCATCACACAAACACTTTTCAGATTTAGGAATCGAAACCACAGCCTTGTACTCAGAAAGCAGGGTCGCTGCCCACTGCGCCAGTCGACCGTCAGTGGAATACAGAGTAACAATTCGCTGGCAATGCGAGGGGCACTTCCAAACATACAGCCTATGTCCATCAACCTGAGTCGTAGGTTAAAAGCCTTTTGTGTCAGTTATAACACCAGTAACCGGGTTTCGGGATAGACCACAACAATGGTTCATAAAAGTAAAAATAAGCATGGTCCCGCCCCCTTCCCCGGACGAGCTCTATAACCAAAGATAGAGCCATTACTAACAAAATGAATTTCATTTATATCAAATAGGCTTACTCTAAAAGCACTTTACTTTAATATATATATTATAGTTATAAATATATATATATATATTTTATTTATATATTTGTATAATTTTAAATCTTATTTATTGCACCACCTACCTCTTTTCTATGTTTTTTCTTTTACGCCATTGGTTGCCTGGAAGAAATCGCTATGTAGCGATAAAGCCACCAAATTGTACTCTCTTTATATCTTTGTAGCTTCTTTTTTTTCTTTGGTGTACAATAAATGTGTATTCATTCATTCATTCACTTTTGGAACGTCAAGTTTTTTTTATTCCACTAAAAGTTAGCCCTTGACTGCAATCTCACCTTGTGGTAAGTTATGATGCTGTCTAAGATGGTAGCGGGTCAACCTGTAAGGGAGTATGGTAGTCATATACCTAATCGGTTTCTAACCGGAAAACTAAATCGCTTAGCGGCACATATTTGTCGGTAGGGATGTAACTAGCCACGGCCAATTCGACTAGACCAAACCAGACAAAATTCAGAAATTATAAATACCACTGGCGGGAATCGAACTCTGCTTAAAATCCCAGCGCTCACCGTTCGGTGCCTACCTCTTTGCAGTCACTCTACAACCAGTTTCACTCCATATCACAGAGAGCACATTGAGCTGTCAGTCCTAATTATTATAATAGTACCTGTGACTTAGAGCCCGCCTATCCGTATTGGAGCAGTGTGGTGGGTTAATATTAAAAGACATATAATGATATCATATATAGATCTCTCCATCACTTGTTGATTGAGGCCGAGGAATGATTGCAGTCGATTGAATTTAGAAATAGGACGGGTGCAGATTATACCAAATACGGCGATAAAAATACCAATGAAACGGATATCGCCATAAAAAGCATACGAGGGATGTCGCGCTATTAAACAATAGGTTATTACGACCCACCTGTTTGTTTGTTTTTGTGTTACGAGAAAAAGATTAAGGTTGTGGCATACGGGCAAATATAAAACTATAAATGCTTTGTCCTGTTTATTGCGCTACATTTATTCAAATTAAATATCATATTTAATTTTGTTTTAACCACTTTTAAAACGTTACGTTATTCTGTTTGTAGTGACTTTACCACCGATTCGAAAAGCATCTTATGTCAAAAAGAAGCCGGTTAGAAACTCCGCGGTTGCTCTTTTCCTGACATAAAATTTTACAATAATGCTTCTATCTTCATTTCATTTTCGGATGGACACTTGCCGATAAACACCTGGGGGGTTGCTACGGCGTCACCGGGGGAGTGGGGCGAGCGCGAAAGCTCGCCATGAGAACAGCCCCAGTGCTCGGCGACATCGGGGGGGTCTTCTATCTTGCGGGAGATGAAAGAGATATATAAAACGTAAGCTTACTGAAAAATCCTATTAATATGTTAAGGATTACTTAAACGATGAAAAGCTTGGGTATGAATTGCTCAAATTTCATAGTTTAATATCAATTTACTGTGAGATGGTGATAAAAAAAAACCCTAAGTTTTTTTTTCTTGTAATCACCATCTCATATTGTCATTTAAAATTATAAGAAGAGCAACCTGTTTAGAGCATAACACCCAAGTTTTTTTATCGATTACGTGGTCCTTTATACTATAACAGGATTTTTTATAAGCTTACGTTTAATACAAACTTTGAACTTTTTAAGAGACATCTCCAGAGGTATGTAACCAAGACAGGTTTCACTAAAATTCATCCTCATAATTTAAGAATCAGGTGAGATTGTATATTTAAAAATATATACCACTGGAGCGATATAATGGCAAGCCGTATTTTCTCTTATACTCAGACAAGCATAAATGAACGGAGCTGTCAATAACAAAAAAAAAACTACATAAAGAGGAATTCCGAAGCTTTTCATAATATTTTGTGTATTTCGCACAATGCATTGTCCGTTATAAATTACATAATTCATTCCAGTATTATGCCCGTCGATCCGTACGCGAAATACCTCGTTTGAAATTCCACAAAAATTATTATGACAGTACAAAAGCGAACGAAATTCGGGCCATTGTTGGCTATGCAATTTTGGTACCCGAAAGAAAGGTTTCAGAAATAATCCAATAATTATACTAATTAAAATAACATTTTTACAAGTCTTGTAGGAAAAGGATAACTTCAATTTTTTTTTTTCAATTTGCCACTTATTTAGCTTTCCAAGCGGTAATAGCCTAGTGGTTAGGAATCTAACTTTCCTAATTTATATGCATTTTAAGCAATATCACTTGCTCTTACGATGAAGGAAAGCATCGTGAGGAAACCTGTATGCCAGACAGTTCTCTAAAATTTTCGATAAGGCATGCGAAGTTCACCAATCCGCACTAAGCCAGCGTGTCGAAAACCCGAATTCTTTTACAAGAATACACTATTCAAATATATCGCTAGTAGAACAACGCCTACATTAAATGCCTCACATCTCTTAGTTCCTACGGGATGCTTTAAAAACAAAACAAACGCGGACAAAGACCAACATCTAGTTATTTTATAAAGCAAAAATTTCTTGGCGGTACATCTTTTCCGGTGGAATGGGCCTAGCCACGACCTAAACCTCTCACCAGACCAACTCAGAGAAAAATTTGAATATAAATATTTAAATTGCCCCTGCTGGAAATCGAACCTGATTCCTTCCGTTAATAAGATTACAGCGCCAGGGTTTACACAAGTTACAGTTAAACAATTTGTTTAACTGTTCTTGTGTTCTGTCCCAGTTTTATTGCCGTATTTAATTTGCAATAGAGAAACTTTTATTAAACGCACCATCCATAAAAGTTGTATGGCTGAGCAAATAGGGGGAAATTGTTACGGATACAGACAGAATGGCCTCCTCGCGCTCCGGAAGTCGGTCTTGTAATTTTAAACCCCTTGCTCTAATAGTAAGGTTTTATAAATGTAACATGTGTAAATAAATAAATATACTACGACCAATACACATCGCCATATAGTCCCAAAGTTAGCGTAGCTTGTGTTATGGGTACTAAGATAACTGATGAATATTTTTATGAATAATATACATAAATACTTATAATATATAGATAAACACCCAGACACTGAAAAACATTCATGTTCATCACACAAATATTGTCCAGTTGTGGGAATCGAACCCATGGCCTTGGACTCAGGAAGCAGGGTCGCTGCCCACTGCGCCAATCGGCCGTTAATGTGTATCTGGCTGTGTGTATCATATCAACCCATTACCGGTCCATTACAGGGCACGGAACTCCTCCCACAATGAGAAGGGTTAAAGCCGTAGTCCACCACGCTTACCCAGTGCGGATTGGTGGACTTACAACGCGTTTGAGAACATTATGGCGAACTCTCAGGTATGCAGGTTTCCTCACGATGTTTTCCTTCACAGTTGAAGTAATATTTCATTTGCTTAGAGAAAAGTGATGACGACTAAGACACCGGTAGCTTTGCGAGTTCGAGTCCGTGTAAGACGAAGTGTATCGATAATGCAGTGCATTTATATCGAAATACCCACCAAATCAATGTCATGAACATTGGTTGTTAATCTACATATATAAAAGAGAAAGTGTGTGAGTATGTTAGGTATAGGCTCCAAAACGGCTGGACCGATTTTTATGGAACTTTCGGGGAATCTCCGGATTGACCTGGCGAGTAATCCTGTAAAGTTTGGTGACGTTCGGAGCACTCCTATTTTTGAACTGTCAAACTGTCAAATACAGCTTTTATTTAATATGATGATATTCTTTTGTTGGGTGTACATGGGTGTAGATAATGATCTTCACCCGCTCGAGAAGAAAGTAGAAGAGAATGAATACGGAGAGAAACAAATGATTTAATATATTAAGAGGCTTAAATTAAAAATTCAATTATGTAAGTTTATTGTTTATAATAAAGCAAAATCTAGCTTACGAAGCGGGCTGGGTACGCTAGTCAAATATAATTGTAATTGTTTCTTGAAAACTATCTATTGACTTAATAATAATTATCAGCGTATTTGTTAAAATCCTAATCAATTTAATAAAATATCTGGCAAATGTGAATGTTATAGTTATCAAAAGTTTAATTGTATATTTAATGTAACAAAAGTTAGAGGTGCGTGTTGGGGTTCGAACTCGGCCCCCCGAACGTGAAGCCGAAGTCCTAGCCACTTAGCTATCACCGCTTCTTGTCTGTGAGTATGTCACTCCTGAAATCCATATTATTATTTCGAAAGTTTCGTAGTCTTATAAGAAGGAGGTGCCGGGTTAGATCTCCGGTAGGCAAATTGGAGAACTTACATTCTGAATTTTCTCTGGTGGTTGGAAGCTTTGGTCGTGGCTGGTTACCACCCTACCGACAATGACGTGCCATCAAGTAATTTAGCGTTGCGATACGATGCCACGAAGAATCTGATCTGGGATATATGGGTTTGATATAGCTTTCATACTCCTAACAGGCTAGCGACCTACCATTTTTGGCCATCAAGCATTGCAGCAATGAGCTTACTTGTAGTTATAAGACCACACTGCATACCACTGCGCCAACAATATTAGACAAATTGATATAAAAGCCAAAAAATACGGTCAACAAAAAAAAGTTGCAATGCGTAATATAATATTCAAGCCATTATTTAAGGCGACGTGGCACGGCAGAGCGGGCACGCATAATGCGGGGCCATATCCCGTCGATTTATTTGGGCCGGTCGCAGGTCGCCGGTAGATATCTTATTTTAGATCGCAACTTCAGCGGTCGGCGCTGCCCAGTGGGGACCGATACATCTTTGTACCGTTGCCAAAAAAATTGTACAATGAACATTAAGCTTAATTCGTTTTAATACTCCGCGAAAGGTGAAATAATCTGCGGGGTATAATTTATGCGCTCCTGGTCAATCTCCGCACCAAACAGATCTTCAGCAATAAATGTACCTAAATATTATATACTACATAATATTAGATAATACACACATTTCCATCTAGCCCCAAAGTACGCGTAGCTTGTGTTATGGGTACTAAGATGACTGATGAGTATTTTTATGCATAATATACATAAACACCTTAAGGTGTTGGAATGGCGACCCTGCTCCGGTAAACGCAGCCTAGGTCGGCCCCCAACTAGGTGGACAGATGACATCAGGCGAGTCGCTAGGAGCCGCTGGATGCAAGCGGCCCAGGACCGTGTATTGTGGAAATCCCTACAAAAGTCCTATGTCCAGCTGTGGACGTCGATTGGATACATAAACGCTTATGATATACATATAAACGCCCAGACATTGAAAACATTCATGTTAATCACACAGACATTTTCCAGTGGTGGGAATCGAACCCATGGCCTTGGACTCAGAAAGCAGGGTCTCTACCCACTGCGGTGGCGATGTGTGTATAGTCGTAGTATATTTATTTATTATTTATATACTATTAACTGTCCGTATGTCCATCGGTCAACAGGTTCTCTAACAAGACCGAATTTAGAAAGGATTTGAATATTTCACAGAATGTCTTATTATTTATATTGCCATTACAACAGACTAAAAAAAAATTAGAATAAAAGGGGATTAAACAGGAAACGTGTTTTTGGTCGAATTTAATTACAAAAATATGTTGTTTTCCATATTCCACCTAAATTTCGGCACTCTTCCCACTTTGTAAGTCCAATTTGAAATCAGCTATTTTTTCTACTGCAATGTTGTAAGAGCTAAAATTTTTTATTTATTCCGCCTCATGCAGCTACCCTCTGAACTGGCAGCGACAAATTGTCAACGCGGCTCAAATGCATTTATTATAGTCATACTTTTAATATGCACTAATAAATAATATAAAATATTGTAAAAGCAGCAGTTCCCACATAATATCCGTTAAATTGGATTTCAGTTTAAAGATAACCAATGTGCCGACATAAATCATACGTTAATTCATTCACTTATTTACAAACAAAATTATCTTAATCAATAAAATATAGAGGTACCTCAGATAATACTTGATTAATATGTCTACCGATTTTCTCTTCTTATCTCAAAGGAATAGAACGTGAAAATGGTACACGTAATTATCAGAATTGAGATCTCAAGGTAGGCCTAATCCCAGATGTACGGTACTGACTAGATTGTTGACATGCACAGGTCAATAAATATGGCCGCCACAATAGAGTGGGGATCAGTTGCGTATTGGCAGCGATAGAAGCAACACGTAGAGGATAAATTAGCTTTGTGTATTTAAATATGTAATCACCGGTGTTACAATAAATAGCTTTTTACGTACTATTGTGTTTGAATAATACTATTACATTTATGACTATAGTGAGTGAGTAAACTATACCAGTACCTTGTTAAAAAGTCCATAAAAAATGGTTAGAAGAACATTGTTTTAATCATTTTTTTCCAACCGTACCATTGGTCAAATGTTGACCGCACTTATCTACCCGTGAGGTATACCCCTTATTATAGGAGTTTTTGCGGACGCCTCGCCTAGTTACAATGGCTGTTATTATCGGAAAAACCACATTTTAAAGCTCGACACACACTGTGATAATAGACTTGCATAAAAATACTATTTAATAATAATGGGAATTAACAGAGTTGGCAATGGGCGGGTATATCTCGGAGAACTGATGAAAGTTGAGGTCCCAAGGTGCTAGAATGACAGTCCCGCTCTGGAAGACCCCGATTTGGAACTCCCTGCAAAATACTTGTATACAGCACTGAAGGTCAATTTGTTGGAATGTTGATGATCATGAAAATATCAATAAATTATGACTTATGGCTTCAAAACATAGTGGCTGTCTACAATAAACTAAATACATTGTGTAATACTATACAAACATATTGGGCCTCGGGGTCTCACTACCTTCGCTTAAAGTAATTTAAAAATGACAGTTTAAGTATAAGTACCTTAATTTTAGAATAAGAATTATATAATTCTGAAACAAAACTTCAACAATATCAAAATAATAAATAAATATATTACGACAATACTTATATTGCTATCTAGCCCCAAAGTAAGCGAAGCTTGTGTTATGGGTACTAAGATAATTGATGAGTAATTTATAAATAATATACATAATTACTTATAATATATATATAAACACCCATACATTGAAAACATTAATCACACAAAACATTTTCCAGTTGTGTGAAACGATTTTCGAACTCACAGTCTTGGACTCAGAAAGCGGGGTCATTGCCCACTGCGCCAGTCTACCGTCTTCTTTGTCTCCATCAACCTGAGACGTAGGTTTTAGGCCTCAAGTATCAGTGACAACACCGGCAACTACGCTTTTCAGACTGGAACACAGCAATGCTACTTAGAGGAGAAATAAGCTGGACGGTAATACTTCTCCGAACGAGCTCTGTCATAAAAAGCTCTTCTTACTTCTATATTTTTTTTATTTATACACTTTATTTGTACACCACCAATAGGAAAAAAAAACAATGGACACAACAACAATAAACTTAAAAAGTAGGATACAAAGGGCGGCCTTATCGCTTAGTAGCGATCTCTTCCAGGCAACCTTAGGATTAAGAAAACCAAGGGAAACCGATTGGTGGGGTGTATTATTATTATTATTATATACATACTCACGAACAATTACACACTAATACTTATCGAGATTACACACATAAAATACTAATAATAATAAATATAAAAAAAAAAACTAATATTTACTAAAACATACTTAAATATGAGTTAGAGTAAATCACTGTCGTCTTTATTGCTCAAGATAATGGGCTTTAACAGCATTTTTGAATATTTAGAGGAGATGGTATCTTTTTATCCGATCTCCTTTCTACCATCGAACTGCGAACCGAAAGAATCTGCACCGTTACGTGGTTGAAATACCATCAACACGTACGAAGCGTTTTGCTTCTTCCTTTCTGATCCGCACCGCAAAGGCCTGGAATGCCCTCCCATCTTCCGTCTTCCCCGATACCTTTAATCTGGGTACCTTCAAATCAAGAGTGAATAGGCATCTTCTAGGCAAGCGCGCCACATCTTAGGCTGCATCATTACTTTCCATCAGGTGTGATTGCAGTCAAGCACTTTCTCTATATAAAAAAAAAACTACATATCCAATGTGAGATCGTGACTGTAGAAATCACTACGGGCCATGTCAGTAATATAAATAAATAAATAAATATACTACAACAATACACGCATTGCCATCTAGCCCCAAAGTAAGCGTAAATATGATACACATAAATACTTATAATATACAGATAAACACCCAGACACTGAAAAACAATCATGTTCATCACGCAAACATTTTCCAGTTGTGGGAATCGAACCCACGGCCTAGGACTCAGAAAGCAGGGTCGCTGCCCACTGCGCCAGTCGGCCGTCGTATGACATAACGAGCTGTCACAAAAAACTCTACTACTACTCTTGCTTTTAGCGTCTGATTTGTACTCGCTCAGTGCAAACGGTCCCTTATACAAATACCTTAAATTACTAACAGACCCGTACCTCCCATATAAATAAGTGCCTACGTATTCCTGAGCAGCTCACTACGTAGATTTTATTAGGGAAAAGTGAATTTTAATGAACATTTTTGCTGATTTTTTGACCGTGCATAAGTAGGCAGTACTTACCTTTTCCACTTTTCGCATTTTCTCAAGTATGAGTGTTCTCGAAAACTCGACTGTTCTAAGTTATCAAAACAATATTTAATTCTCGTTCACGAATTGAGCGATGATTTTTTTTAGCCCACTTCGAAGAAGAGAAATTTCTCAGTTTGAGAAGTAGTTTTTTTAGTCAACGGCATTTAAAGGCAGTGTGAGATTTTACCATAAATTCGATATTTAGCGAGATTTGTTAATCGTCATCATCACATCAACCCTTTACCAGCCCACTACAGAGCAACGGTCTCCTCCCGCAATGAGAAGGGGTTAAGGACGTAGTCCACCACGCTGGCCTAGTGCGGATTGGTGGACTCCACACACCTTTGAGAACATTATGTAGAAATCTCAGGCTTGATTTCCTCACGATGTTTTCCTTCACCGTTGAAGCAAGTGATATTTTAATTACTTAAAACGCACAAAACTTAGAAATTGTAGAGGTGTTTGCTGGGATTCGAACTCTGCCCTCTGAAAGGAAAGTCGAGCTCCTGCCCAATGCGGGCACCGCTTCGGTTTGTTAATGTACAAACATTATAGAGATATATATATTTTTTTATTTGACGAATATTTAAGTTTTTATTCAAAAAATATTCGTCAGGTTGCGTAGAACTTAAAATTTCATAGGAACTTAAAAGTTGGGCACCCATCTAGCTAAATACAAACTTAGATGTGGGTAAACCAGTGCAATTGCCTTTTCTGACCCACCAATACGCGCAATCCGTTACATTATTTTTTTCCATGATAATATTATCGATCTATTGATCCGCAGGTCAGATCGTGCAGCGATATATATCGGCTGTGAGTCGGTTACAAAGACTCCGGCCTTGATGATACATTCTGTACTGATTTATGGAGAGCATTTCATAGCGTTAAAGGTCACTAAAATACTCAGTTCATCATGATCAGTATAATTAAATTCCCATTGCTTTTATGGGAGCGAAAGAATAAAGAACGTTTGTCTTTTGGCTTCAGCCGTGACTAGTAACCTACCAACAAAGGCAAGCCGCCAAGCTTTTTAGCGTTCCAGTACGCTGCTTCGTAGAAACCAATAATGTACGTATATGGCTTTAATATCACTGCCATACCACTAACGGGATATTTTGCTACCATCTTGGACTCATTACTTACCACCAGGTAAGATTGCAGTCAAGGGATAACTTGAAGTGTTTTAGATGACCTCCCTAGCGCAGCGGTAAGCACTGTGGTTTTAAGTTGGAGGTCCCGGGTTCGGATCCCGGTTGGGGCAATTTGGGAATTGATAACTTCTGAATTTTCTCTAGTGCCATTTTGCCACCCTCCAAAACCAGAGCATCCTCAGTAGATGTTGACTCTTGTTGTCATTGTAAAGTCAGCTCGGTTTCGGAGCGAAACGTGCGTGGCAATGTACCCTACATTGCCGAAGATCTGTTTGGTGTGGAGAATAACGATTGAAGAAATTATAAATAACATCATACAGATACTCCTGCTTTTCGCGGAGTATTTGCTATACTCCGCGAAAAGCAGGAGTATCTGTATTAAGCATCATTTTCATAACAAAAAAAAGTATTTAAGATGGACTAGTTCGCTGTATGATAAAAAAAAAAACCTCAGAAAAAGTTAATGTACGCAATACGTCTTCTTAACAAGTAACAAAACAAGCATACAGATAATATCACAGCACAAAGCATACACAGTTGTGCTGCGCAAGAAAATAAATACGTCATTATCATAATGTCATCTTAAATTATCTCTTAGAGAAGTTAGAATAAAAATTGCTTGCCATTATGTTCGTAACTGTACTTCCATAAAGGTTTTTAACTTTATCTATTCAAAATAAACATATACAAATTAGTTTGTTTTACGTAAGCCTTCTTTTGAAATGTCAAATCTGTTTGTTTATAGTGACTCCACCACCAGTGCATTATCTATCACAACACCCTTGGGGTAAAAGAAACGTCTATTTAACGTGTGTGTGTGTGTGTGTGTATGCGTCTGTCTGTGGCATCCTGGTCTTCGAACGGATGAACGGATTTTGCTTTTGTTTTTTTAGTTTGAAAGTTGAATAAGTCAGGAGTGTTCTTAGCTATGTTTCACGAAAATCGTCGCCGCCGCCATGTCGGATCACCTATCTTCCCACCTTTTTTCCCAACTCCGTCAATAAAGATATAAATGAAAGGGCTTGACTAGTAGAATAATATACACTAAGATCAAAATCGGGGTTTTCGGATAATTTTAAATTTATATAATTATTGGCTATTTTTGTTCAATCTTATGGATAATAATTAGTTCTATTCTCTATATTGGTTCCTGTTTCATATCTCACCTCTGTACGGAACCCTTGGGGGCTTTATTAATAAACGTGGCATAACGTCGGAATAGTACGCCGCGTTTTGTCGCACTTCAACTGACAGGTCCTTTCAAATGACAGGTCGTGACAAAACAATTCATAACAATTTCCAGGTTTTTTATTTATTTATTTATAGCCGAAATATACAATAATCTTATATTCATCCCGAAGTTCTACATGCTTCGAGGTCATAACTTTTCCTTCTTTGCTGTACTCCTGATTTACTTTAAAAGGACCTTCTTCCTACCTTCGGAATGGCTTTTCCTTTCTTCTCTTACTATCTCTATATATATATATATATATATATCTCGTATATTATCTTTGACCCAATTTTATTCTTCAACTTTTCACTAACTTGTATGCCCCGTCTTTTATTACTATGAAAAAACATTCCAATTTCCGACGCTATGTCTCGTTGCTTGATATGCAAGTCAGAGTGGCACTTAGCATTGGGTTACAAAATGATTCACAACGCCCATAAAATCGCATCTCAAGTTGACACAGCAATAAATGCCAAAAAACCGTAAATTACTGGACAGTGCGGAGCGACAGCAGAATGTGCAATATGCACTCATATGAAATACCGATCTTTTTTACGTCAATCGTAAAAACCGTTTTTCGGAACATCCTTTAACTTCCCGGTTTATCCCGATTTAAAGGTGGGTACTAACCGGGAGCAATTTAAAGAAATACTGCAAGGTGTGAATCTGCCAAGTATTTTTTTATTTATGCATTTAAATATCACTAGCTTTAACGGTGAAAGAAAAAATCGTGAGGAACGGTTTCTTCACGATTTTTTTCTCCACGCCAGAGAGTTCTCCATAATGTTCTCAAAGCTATGTGAATTCATAATATCCCCCGTCAGCACGCACCTTTAGTCGTCTTCCCCGAGCATTGTTCGACGAACTGTGTCACCATACGGAGGGATTGGGCATTGTAAATATTTCCCTGCACTAACTTCTTTGATACCGTGATATATTGTTACATTAATATGCAAAAAGCGTACCTATAAAACTTCTTTGTTTTGAATTTGAAATTGGGTCAGTCTTTTTTTTTAATTTCGATGCCGTTCCCGGCGCATTGGTAATCCCAGTGCTTTTAAGTAACTTACTTATTAATATCACTAATACCTTGTCACATAAACACTGTGTGGTTTGAGATAAGGTGAGTTACCTAGCTGTCATTAATTGTTTTTTACCAATAAAAAAAAGTAGAAGATCCTGGGAGCGATTTCCGGGAGGGGAACATAAGAAATTTTTAATTCCTGGATTTTCTGTAGTCTGGTCTGCTAGGCTTCGGCCCTGACTAGTTACCACCCTACTTACGAAGACGTGCCACTAAGCTATTTAGCGTTAGTTATATCAATTAGTTTAGTATAACTGTCATATACCACAACTGGTTAGCCCGCTACTATCTTAGACTGTATCATCGCTTACAGCAGGTGAGATTGCAGTAAAGGGCTAACTTGTAGTTTATTAAAAATTAAAAAAAAAGCTTATGTATAGGAACTTTGAGATGTTCCCGCTATATTTCTTTTATTCATAGCTGGCTTTGTAGTTGATTAAAAAAAAACGCCGTATGGTGACGTCAGATCAGATAATCAGTCATCTTAGTACCCGTATCATAAGCTACGCTTACTTTGAGGCTAGATGGAGATGTGTGTATTGTTGTCGTATATTTATTTATGTCCCCGGGGAAAGGATATACATTTTTCTTCTCCCACAGCTTTATCAACTCTCAGAGCATTGGTGCACAAGTGGAAATAATTTCCAAATAATATATGTGTAATAATAAACGAGGGAAAACTTCTCCTATTGCATGCTCCCGTGCTTTAGCAGGTGGACAAGTTAATTATATCCAATTTCAGTTGATATAATCGCGGGATATAATTTTTGACTCCCATCTGTGCTAGCCCTGCTGGCGTAAAGTAAGGATAGACGCACAAACATACAAATTTTCGAATTTATAATATTAGTAAAGAAGTATGAATTTATGTAAGGGTGATATCTTGGAGCTAGTATATATTGTACACCATCCGGGTATAAATTGTATACCATCACTTAGTTCTAGTCAGACTGTATAGCTCCTATAACAATACGTATTGACAGGCAATAAAAGCGTTGATTTATAGTCTGTCCACCGAGACTGCGGTAGCGGGGAATCACCGCAAGTTATCGTCGCACCGTGCGGCTTCCTTTGACACCAACTCGCAAATAAGCCGCCGACATTTTGTTTGCATAGCAGTGAGACAACAAAACCTTTAAATATAGTTAATTCAATATCGTTTATTTCTATTATTAATTATTATAATTGTTTATTATTGTGTGTGTGTGTGTGTGTGTGTGTGTTTGTGTTTATTTCCATGCCATGGACACGTTTCTGAAAAGACTGACTGCTGTCTTTATTTCATGGGGAGGCATTTAAAGAAGAACTATTAATTTGGATGTGAAATGATTACTGATGCCCTGATAACCCGTGACCTTCTGTTTAAACATAAAGATAAACACAACTAAGTTCCTAAGATGGGATTTCAACCTATAAATATTTAATTTTATCGATACCTATATCATAATATATTTAAATATATAAAGCTAATTAACAGCGGCATGCGTGTACTTAGGTACAATGCATGGCAAATGCTGAGCTGTACACCCTTTCTGTCTGGTGTTACACACAGACATTGTATGTTGTATACTATGTTGTTACTTTATTATTATAAGATGTACTGTTTGTAACACTCAACAAGAATAAATGTTTTTTCTTTCTTTTCTTTCTTTCTTTCTCATTACGAGTTGTATAGAATTGGAAAGCGCCATTTTGTAAGAATACTTTTTCCCAGCAAAATTTTACATCACACTAGGCACGCTAGCACCATGGCTACCAGTCACGGCGTAATATTTATAAAACAAAAGTTGATTTTAGCATTATTATTTAAATAGTGGCATTTATTTCTTAATGCAATGCAAGGCTATTAGCAGATTGACTAGTCTGAAATCAAGCACTTTTTCTTCATCATCATCAGGAAGTCCATTAACGTCTCATGGCAGGATACGGGCTGTCGCTATCATACGATAGAAGGTTTTGAGAGCACAAACCCACAATGCTGCTCCAATGCAGGTTGGTGGGCTTTGATGAGTATTATCACATGTAACGTATGTTAGCCATTAGTTGAACTCTCAAAGTATCCAATGAGGAAGTTCTGCGACGCGTCAACCAACAGCGTGAACTTTTGCATACCATCAAGATCAGAAAAGTTGCATATCTGGGGCACGTGCTAAGGCACGAGAGATATGAGCTCCTTCAACTTATTATGATGGGAAAGGTTGCAGGAAGAGGCGTTGGCCGCAGAAAAAAGTCCTGGCTTCGTAATATCAGAGAGTGGACTGGAATCGCGAGTGCAGCAGATTTATTTCGCCTCGCGAAAGATAGACAAGAATTTACGAAGCTGACTGCCAACCTTCGCTAGTCGGAGAGGCACCGCAAGAAGAAGAATCACATGTAAGTGATAATAACCGAGACCGACATCTTACCATTCTCCCCTAATCTTAGATAACGGGTGCCTTTCGGTTTCGAGCCCATGACCTCATGATACACAGTTGGACAACCTAACCACAACAAGGCAATTTTACTGTAAACCTCTAATTTTACAATGCACGCGTTATGAAATTATAGGTTCACCCGTGAAATTGTTGATGAAATTAATATCCTGAAACTAATTTTATGCCACTAATTTCGTAATGTAAATCCGACTTTACGCATGAACGATTGATGAAATCTGCGATAGGCCTATTCGAATTAAGAACTTTTACAATACCAAGTCCACACATTTCGTGTCCAAAGCAACACAAAACTACAATTATTTTTATTGTACCGCCGTGCACGGCAACTTCTTTGTAACCTTTGACGCCGACCAACTTCTAAATAAACATTGAACCACCCTTATTGCTTCACAGACAAGGTTCATTATAAACTAAACCAAGAGTAAATCTGAAGGTAAAAGGTATGTTTGAAGGGCACTAAGTTGGTTAGAAATGATAATAAATATGACTGTTATATCGATAGCATTAAAAGACGAGTGGGTGAATTGTTCGATGTTAATGTAAATTGTAATGTAAACAATTTATTTACGCACAGCTTTAGTATCTAGGGGGTCTATAGGGTATTGGATGTCTGTCGTTAGGTACACAGTTTTATATGAATTTTGATAGGATACCAGTTGTTGCCTGTGGCTTCGTACGCGTTTTTTTTTGGTTTTTCAAGAATCCGTACATTTTACCGGGATAAAAAGCAAAATCTATCTTCATTCCGAAATTCAGTCATATTGGTTCAGTAGTTTTTGCGTGAAAGAGTAACAAACATGCACCCATCCATCCATCAACTTTCGCATTTTAATATTAAGTATTATTAGCTTAGTTTTGCAAATCATAAAATTTATGCTGTTGTTCGGAACATCGTTGCAAGGTTGCCTGTTAATCAGAGTTTTAGAAGTTGTCCTTATCAATTTCCGACAGTAAATATAGGTTGCTAACTATAGGCCACATAAGAAGGCGTCACCACCACTGCAGCGGGGGCTGGAGAGAGCTTAATTCGGAGCTATCACAACTTGATTAAATAATAAATGAGGAAATCCGTAGCAAAACCAGAGTCACCGACAAAGAACAACAGTCGCAAAGCTTAAGTAAGTGGCAACGGGCAGGCACATAGCTCGGAACCGATCGACATTGGGGATATAATGCGCTAGAGTGGTAAACTTGCACTGTTAAGCGCAGCTTTGGTCGACTCCCAACGAGGTGGACAGACGACATCAAGCGCGTCCCAGGGATCCGCTGAACCCGGGGGGTTCCCTGGGTACAAAGTCAATAATCTATAGACTCGTCGATTGGTTATTGAATGGTAGCGAATAACCTGACACTGGGAAGGGCGCTTCTCTGCGTTGATCTGCAGATGGCACAGTAGATGGAGCAAGGATGGGTTTAGTGTGCACTTGCACTGCCGCTGAACAGGCTTTGGTAGCACTTTGCTGCCTAGCCACCATCGGACTCGTGTTCCCGTACTGGCTTATTCGGGTGCAGGGGGCACCACTCGGATGGACCGAATATTTCCCCCATACTCGTGGGATAAAATATGAATAAAATTTTTCAAAATAAAAATAATACTAATATGAGAGGGCTAGAAGGTCCGCTAGGAAAGGAGGAGTCGAGCGTTTTAGCTCGGCCCTCGGAAAATGGTAGGCAGAATATTATTCTGACGATGCCGACATGTGAGGAAATTGAGGTCGAGTCCCTCGTGAACACTGACTCAGATACGGACCGAGCGCTGGAGGCTCTGGTGGGACCGTGGAGCTGTCCCAACGTGATTTCGGAGGGCGAGGCTCTAGACGCGCATGCGCTCCGGCGTAGACGAGTGGGAAGAAGACAGCGGATTTGCCGCTCGCCAGCTTCTCTTGGGAGGCGGCGGGTAGTGACGGGCAGCTTTTGGGCTAGCTACCCGTCACTACACAAGCCTCTCTACAATCTGAGGGGGAGGTTCAAGCTGTCTTGATCCCCTCCTCGCTAGTGCGGGAGCCTCAACATTCGGTTGGGGTGGTTGGTAGACGTCCGAGAGGTACACATCGGGTTCCCCGGGCGTCTAACAAAGCCAGTAAGAGGGACATGCCGTGGTGGTTTTTAGTTCGGGTATAACCCCTTTAGAGGGGGGAGTCCCACATAACCTCCGTCCTGCCCAAGGGTCGGAGGTAGCAATAAAGATTTTCCACCACGCCAAAAAAAAGGGATCCGCTGAACCCAAGTGAAACAAGACCGCAAACTTTGGAACTTCCTACAAAAGACCTATGTCCAGCCGTGGACGCCAATCGATTGAATTGATGATAATGATGATCCATTAAGAAAGGATATTTTGAAATTCCAATCCCAAAGGACAGTCCAGTAGAAGACGTCTATCGGGCCCATTCGGTGGTCAGAGCTAGATCCCCGGCATGCACCTCTAACTTTACGGAATTATGTGCTTTTTAAGTAATTAAATATCACCTGCTTTTACGATGAAGGAAAAATTGTGAGGAAACCTTAATAACCTAATTATTCTTTATCATAGTTTCAAAGGCGCGTGATGTCCCCAAATCCAAATTTGGCCAAGGTCGAACAAATTTTACGGAGTCGTCCTTCGTTAAGTCGTGTTAAGTCGTGTCTTACGCTCTGTGTTCTGCTTTTGGGTTTGTTTATTTATTCTTCTTTCGTTTCTCCAACTTGTAATAAACAGTAAAAATAAATAAAGCTGGTAATAATATCATCAATAGCCTGTAACTGTCCAACCCTAAACGCCTTTCTCAACGAGAGGGTTTGTCTATAATCACCACGCTGGGCAGGTGGATTGGTACTCTCAATAGACGGTAGTAGTACCACAGAGGACGCTGCTGACCATTTTTCGTCATATTCCCTTAGTCGCCTGGTAGACAGAGGGTCTGTCTACCAGTCGCCTGTACTCTGGTTGTGACAACTGCATTCTGGTCTGCGGTCACCACACAGCAATACAGTCAAAGATAGCATTCTTTTTTCCAATGTAAAAAACGACATAGATTTTTAAGTTTAAATTCGTTTAGCTTATCTCCTTGGGTTAGGTTATTTTTAAACGCAATGAACATTTTCAACCAGATTTATTATCGCAATGAAACACAATTGGAAAATTTGTACACACAAAGAGATATTTAATGGGTTTTTCCATGATGAAGGAGTTATTAATAACCTACCTAGGTATTCATTTTGGACTTTGTGTAATGCGTATGATACAAAGGTCACGTCAACCATTTTACACGTGTATGTATTATTGTATTGATGACTAGTCCGCCCTCACAGTTTTAACGATGATAGATCGAGTTCAATAAGAAAATTTTCTCGAAAAATCTACTTCAACCGTCTTTGAACACATTATTATTTCAACTTTGGAAGGCAAATTATAATGCGTTTTGTTTGTTCGATTTCAAATCGGCTGGCGTAATTTTTTTTTAATAATTATTTAGACAGACCAAAAAGCTAACCTGATGTAGAAAAACCTTCGCCTATAAGCATATCCTTTAGGTTTCATTAGTATAAGCATAGCAACACTTCGTTGGCCAAGGAACTCGTCATATGAATTGCCCCGCCCTTTGTCCGACAATCTGCACGGCTAGCATGGACAGGACACAATTATCTCCCAGGGGAAAGGATAAAAATATATCTTCTGCGACAGCTTTATCAACTCTCAAAGCACTGGAGCACAAGTTGAAATAATATCCAAATAATATATGTGTAATAATAAACGGGGGTAAACTTCTCCTTGGAAAGGATGTTTCCGTGGTTTAGCAGGTGTTTTCCTGCCCTGCAGGCAGCGAGAAGGAACGACGTTGTGTTTTAGACATTGAGAGTCTGTAATAACCTCTACTTCTCCTCGTGGCACAGGGGTATCATGGATACCCCTGTGCCAGGAGGATGAGGAAAAGGATATCCCGGGATTCTGGAACCAAAATAAATCACCGCCAGATTTGTAATAAACTGGATGTAAATACATACGATTGTAATTATAAATTGAACAAATTGAACTAATGTGTGAAGTTATGAATAACATAATAAATAACGCATTGGGTGATAAGATAAAACACCTGGCCGCATCGGAAATGATACGATGGTCACGTACCAGGCCACCTACAGCGGAAATAGGTATTTGATATTGTTTTTAATTCCACTACAAGTTAGCCCTTGACTGCAATCTCACTCGGTGGCAAGTGTGATGCAAACTAAGATTTGACGACCTTCGTGGCGCAGTGGTGAGCGCTTTGGTCTTATGACTTTGGGTTTAATGTAACTGCCATAATCCCTACGAAGTTAGCCCGCTACCATCTTAGACTGCTTCATCACTTACCACCAGGTAAGATTTTAGTCTAGGGCTTACTTGTAGTAATTTTTTTTTATTTTTTAAAAGTAATCTGCTGAGTTTTTTGCTGGCTCTTCACGATCTAGTGGTAGAGACACTACAAACAAACTGAATTGACGTTTCAAAAGTGTTTATAAAATTGGCCTACTTGTAATAAATGAACTTTGAATTCGAACCCAGCACCTCGTTGTCCGTCATTCAACATAATAAAACAACCAATGCAGCAGTTATATTCAGTAATTAATTTCTGTCTTTTGTCAGTTGGTTGATGACTCAAGACGTGATGTCTAAACAAATCGCTGATCACTTGTAATATGAGCCATACCGTCAGCCTAGGCAATTGTTGTACCAATTTCAATAGAATCGTCGTTATATATGAGTAATCATTAACTTGGCTGGACGCTCTGAACTCTAGACGAGTATTGTATTTACGGAACAATAACTAATATCATAATTTAATCTCTTAGTTCATTTGTTTGTTTGTTTGTTGCATATGTTCGGCGTAACCACTGCCACCGATCTAGAATATGACAGATATATAGCTTGTATCGTAATGATGGACATAGAATTCCGGCAGTGGCGTGCACTTCATGTTTACTCAAAAACACTGCCTACCGTATTTTTCTATATGGCTCGTCAAGTAGGATAGTTCCATTTTATGACATCAATCCGATTTCTGGCTACCCTGGTTTAAAACCCAGTACGTGCCACTGAATCTCGGTCAGGTTTGAAATACGGGAGTTTCCTCATCATGGCACGTTTTAAATCCTTATAGCATTAGTTTTAAGCATAAGAATGTAAAAAGTCGCCTCGCTTATTTGATGATATAATGCTTTGATTTGATTTCGTAAATAGCCTAACTTTGGTGATCGCAGTAGCCGTAGTGGCCTGGTTGCAGTGGCGTGCACTTCATACATGCACAAAAGCTCTGCCTACCCTACAATTTTGATATAACTTATAAATGCGTTGGATTTTTCTATTTTATGGCATCTTGCTTATTTATGCATACCCACTGCCTGGTTGGTTATCGCAGTAGATAGTAGTAGTAGCACAGATTACACTGCTGCACATTCTCCGTCATATTCCCTTAGTCGCCTCGTATGAGACCCGCGGGAAGAGGAGGGTTGGTGACAACTGCGGCAAACTCCACTATCCCTCGGTTATGTAAATTATACAATAAATTCAGTCCGTCAATTGACATTAACTTTAACTCGCATAGCACTTTTCGTAAAATTATAATCAGTAAATTAACCAATCTGTCATCCCGAGTTTAATAGTATCTTAATCATTGTTTATTTTGTATAATTAGTCTAGTAAGAAGAGTAGTTAATTAAACATAGTTCTAATTTTAATTTTAATTTTAATTTTAATTTTAATCATAACTTCTTTTATAATAATAATTTAGTTTATTCCGTTTGTAACTGTTTCGGCTTTTGTTGTTGTTCTTTTTATTCGTTTTTATTGATTCTCTTTGAAAATTGTTAGTTCATAAGCGAAATTAGCATGTAATGTTTACCTTTGAATGGTATTTCATACTCTGTGTAATGTTTATATGATAGGTAATATTATTTTTATTTATGTAAAATCGCAGGTAGACCCAATAAATAAATAAATAAATAAACTAAAATCGCTGACGTGTTATAATTATAATTGTTAAAGCCCATCAATTCTTATTGGAGCAGCGTGTTGGGTCATTACTTTGAAACCATCTCTCCTATAAAACAGGAGTTCATTGCATATCAGTTGGTAGAAGGCTGATGAAAATGGTAATGATGATGATGATGATGATGACCAGTGAAGAAAAAGTTCCCAAGAAAATCCCGAGAAAAATTTTCGTGTTGAGACCATTGTGGTTGTGATGTGAGGCAATTGCAAATTTCAAAGTAAAATAAAGTCATAATATAAATGGTAATTGGCAAACTATATAATTGATTTTTAGTTTATTTAAAACTGCATAGTTCATCATACAGCACGAAACATACAAAAAAAAATTAACGTAAAACATAAAAATAATTCAAATAAAAAAATAATTCCTTCAAAGTAAGCCAAATTAGCTTAACAGCTAGAAGTAGAGCCTAGACTTAGAGTTGTAATTTAATTGCAATGACTCACAATGATATATTGCCCTCAACAAAAACGCTAGTCGCCTGTTATTTGAGCCACCACGTCGGCTGATTTTTGTGCCAAGTTCAATACAACTGTATAGATGATTAATAATTATTTTGCTTACCAATGTGTTTTGTCAACAAAATAACTAATTAAAAATTCATAAATTTCAAGTAAGCCTACTTTATAAGCACTTTTCATATCAAGTCTATCTGTTTGTAGTAACTCTACCACCGGTTTGGAATGCAGATTCTTTAGAGTAGAAGCCGGCAGTTGCTCTTTAGGAGCCTTAGACCTATTGTACTTCCAAATTCTTGAGAAACATAAGTTGTTATTGAATTACAGTGACTCATAATGACCCAATGTCCTAAATCTAAACTATAGTCGCCTGTAATTTGAGCCACCACGTCTGCCCGGCCGATTGTTGTGCCAATTTCAATAGAATTGTATAGGTGAGCAATAATTAATTTGCTTACCAGTGTGTTTTGTAAATTGTTGCCATGTAGGTACCTATTTTCAGGCTACCAACATAACAATAATACATCAAGGAATTGTTATGTTAAATAAATAAATAAACTACGACAATACACAAATCGCCATCTAGCCCCAAAGTAAGCATAGCATAGCTTGTGTAATGGGCACTATATATACATAAATACTTATAAAATAAAGATAAATACCCAGACACTGAAATACATTCATGTTTCATCAACACACTATGTATTTTGAACTTGTTCACTGTACATAGTAAAGGAAAATTACAAATATTTTGTTTCTAATCAGTGTGACAAGCCACTCAAAGTGGATTGTTTACAAAACTATTTTAAGCAATACAATATTATTTCTTATCAAATTAGACACGTTTTGCATTTCATGTTAATCAAAATGGTCCTTTACAGTATAAAATTCAAATGAATACGTTACTATCAGAGATTTCAAATTGTTCGTCATTTTTACTCCCAAAAAAATCTCATTACATAAACTTTTACATACATTGCATCTGTGCGAAAACCTTCTCATTCTAGAAGGAGACCAGTGGCCTATAACGGGCCGGTTATGAGTTGATAATGAAAAATAAAAAAACCTAAACGTTGAATCTATCGTATTCCACCAAACCGTAAGGGGCCAGTGTGGTGGGCCACGGCCTAAACCCTTCTCATTATGGGAGGAGACACGGTAAAGGGATATATATTGCATCTTAGAACGGAACTTTAAAAAGAAGAAATACTTTATTGCATAATAAACAAAATTAAAGAACAAAAATTTTTGGCATGCAAAGGCGGCCTTATTGCTGCAAGCACTAACTGAAATTTAGTGTGCAATTGAAATTTCAACTCCTGATGATGATGATAAATTAACAAAACGGTGGAATTGGAACCTGGACACTTCAAAATTCAGCCAACCCCCAAAATGACCATGCTTATGAGCTAGAGCTTGAGCTTTAGTATACCTGAAATATAAATTATACTGAAGGGAACAAAAACTGTTTAGTTTTTACGTATAACAACTTTATACGTTTTTTATTTATAACCTATTCAGGCGGAAAATATATAACCTTTGAAGGTTGGACAAAGTCACATTTTATGACATTATGACAATAAGCCACTGTAAGGTCTCCCACAGACGAATAAGTTTTGGCACTTTTGTTTATTTATCATTATCGAAATCACCCCATTACGAGGCCCACTACAGGGCCCGGTTAACCAAGGGTTAGGCCGTAGTCCACCACGCTGGCCCAATTCACATTGGTAGATTTGACACGCCGTTGAAAACGCTATGGAAAACTCTTAGACATGCAAGTCTTCTCAATCACGGGGATCGAACACGGTCCTCCCAAAAGGCAGGCCGATGTCCTAACCACCAGGCTATCGCCGCATTCATTTGTTACCGTATTATTATATAAAGTTTACTAGCTGTTTTCTGCGGTTTTACTCGATATAACTAAAGGTAACGTATTGTTATTTTGGTCACGTGGTATCTTACCCAAAGACGTAAACCCGTACGCAGTGGCGTGCATAGAGGGTATGCACAGGGTATGCAGGTGATATAAAATGAAGAAAATCTCCAGTACGTGTTATAAATACTTAAGGGTAGAATTTGAATAACTCTTACAATGTCTATGCGTAAGTTTTTTATAACTCGTACTGGAGATTTTCTTCATTTGATATCATCTGTATACCCTGGGCATACCCTCTATGCACGCCACTGCCCGTACGGTAATATGTATTTTTTACTATCTACGAAACTATACAACCAATCAATAACAAACAATATAGACGACGGTTTATATACATAACATTTTCTTAATAATAAATTGACTCTTTTGTAAGGTTAACATTTTATGAAATCCCTTTTGTGACATAGAATGCGTTATTGTAGTTTATTAATAACGAATGAATTTAGAGGATTTTTTTCAAAAAATACTAGAGGCCAATGTCTGAATATAATATAACATTTGAACAACAAGTGTTATGTTATGATTAGGTTTAAAACTTTTTAACAAAATCCTTCGTCTGTGATAGGCCTTATGTAATAAAAATTTGACTGTCGTTTGTCGTGCATATCAAATCGTATGCAGTTCTATTATTAAGCGCGGCTAAATATTTTTCTTATTCGGCTCGTCTACAGATCTTATCAAATACCTATACCTAATACATAAAAGGTACTGTACGTCGGTATTAAATCTTCCATACGACCATTTTTTATTCCATTAAAGTCAAAGTCAAAGTCAAATATTTCTTTATTCAAATTTTTTTTTTTTTTTTTTTATTACACAAACTACTAAAATTATTATTCTTCGCATCCTGAAACTCACATGAGTTTATTTGGACGCTGCACATTCCTCTAAAATCTCATAAGTTTTAATATATACAATATAAATAGGCACATAGATGGGACTTTTGATGCGTACATTACAAAATTTGACATAGAATTACATGTAAATTATGATTATATATAGAATTAAAATATTACAAGTTGAGCTGCAATATCATCGGGTGATAAATTATGCTACAGTCCAAGATATTAACGGGCATGGCAGATATAATTTTTAGCAATAGTTATTCCTGCAGCATGGTTGCAATATTTCGGTCTGACGGGCGTAATAGTCGGTGTAATTACAGTCACATGAGACTTAATATACGTCCGTCGAGTCCAGTCCACTGCTGGACCAAAAGCCTCACTAAACTAGAGGGTCCGCCCATAAACACCACGCTGGCAACACAGGCATATAATCGGTTTCTACGGCATTTTAACATGGGAACCTAGTGATTTAGGATTTCGGGGCACACTTTTGTCGGTAGGGAGAAACAAGCCACGGCCGAAGCCTCTCTCCAAACCAGCAGGGCTAGCACGGGCGGGAGATGAAAATTATATCCCCCGATTATATCCCCTGACAAGGTATATAATTAACGTGTCCACCTGCTAAAGCACTGGAACATGGAATAGGAGAAGTTCACCCCGCTTATTACATATAAAATGAAATCTTTGAATCTTTAAGTTCAAAGTTTATATAAAACGTAAGCTTATAGAAAAATCCTTTTATAATATTAAGGATAACTTAAACGATAAAAAGGCTTGGGTGTGAATTGCTCTAGCTTCATAGCCTAAAATAAATTTACTGGAAGATGGTGATAACAAAAAAAATATTTAAGAGTTTGTTGTGGGCTATTCTTAGACCAGAGCGCGTTTGGAACCCTCGTAGCTTCAGATTTAAGTTGGCGAACGAAGTTATCACCATCCCCTTACAATTATGTAAACAAATATGTATGAACGCTTCATAAGTGCCTGTGATAGGCCTACATGAATAAAAAAATTTTGAATTTGAATTTATATATTTGGGTGTTCCTATCTTCTGCAGTTCAAGCGCGAATTCTTAGTTTCTTCGGTTACGTGTCCAGGCGTAATGACGTGGCCATTGAGTGACTTGTGGTTCAAGTGAAAGTAGAAGGTACCAGAGCACGCGGAAGATCACCGATGAGATGGACGGACCAAGTGAAGGCCACAATCGAGGCTCCTCTACATGAATGCGCAAGAAAGGCAACCGTTAGAGAAGAATGGCGAAGTATTGTCAAGCGAGCCACAACCCCCAGATGACGAACACGACCAGTCTGTCAAGACTGAAACGACTAAGAAGAAGAAGAATTTGGGTATAGTATAAGTGGGAATCACTTGTGCGCCAATGGTCTGAGAGTTGATAAAGCTGTGGGAGAAGATACATTTGTATCCTTTACCCGGGGGCCGTGCAGGTCAGAGCAAAAAAATCTGTACCAATGCTGTTTTGTAGAAATAAGCATGGCGGTAGCACCGGACGAGCTCTGTAAAGAAGCTCTAGGGACTTCTTGACGGCCGATTGGCGCAGTTTGCAGCGCCCTGCTTTCTGAGTCCAAGGCCGTGGGTTCGATTCACACAACTGGAAAATGTTTGTGTGATGAGCATGAATGTTTTTCAGTGTCTGGGTGTTTATATGTATATTATAAGTATTTATGTATTATATTCATAAACAATATTCAGCAGCTATCTTAGTACCCATAACACAAGCTACGCTTACTTTGGGGCTAGATGGCGATGTGTGAATTGTCGAAGTATATTTATTATTTATTTATTTGAAAAAAAAAACATAATTACTCGATATATATATATTTTAATAGGCTGGCGCTTGACGTCGAACATGCCTGTTAAAAAGCTATGATGTGGTGTAGGTTGGAGCACGCTTGCTTAAAATAAGCCTATTCACTTAAACTTATAATTAAACACGAAATAAATTGAATATTAGTTGTAAAACCAACTAGCCACGTGAACGAAGTTGCGAATAAAAACTAGTTGAAGCACAAAAAGCGGTGATTGCCATCTGACCCCTACAAACTGCCATTCAGCGGAAAATCGAACGAACTTGATTAAGTAATTAATGAAGAAAAAATATTCGGTCAATGCGCGCACTGAAAACTTTCAGTGGGATTGGACGCACACTAGATACTTTTGGACACAAAGTAAAGGGTTGTTCTATTATGAAAATAAAGGTTAATTTGCTATAAATGCCCTTCATTGCCGAAGTGCATGAGAGTACATTGCCGAAGATCTGTTTGGTGTGGAGCATAAAGATTGAATAAATTATAAATTACACCATACATATTCTCCTGCTTTTCTCGAAGTATAATAGCAAATTAAGCTTAATTTTCATAATATATCATGGAATTCTGCAAAGCAGGCGGCTTCTATATAATGGTCATTCTATTTTTGATGACTTACCTAAATGCACACAAAACACGACGACCGAAACGACGATCAAAAAAACAGAAGAGCGTCAAATACATTATCTGTATGACTTTGCCGTTACATTTGTTTTTTTAATTGGCTGAGAAAGCAGATAGCAAATCTAATAGAAATTGAAAAAACATCTTCTTTAAACACGGTTATACTTCGTACCATGTGTTCCTTGCATGCCGCAAGGAACACATGGTTCAAGGTACCCTTTGCCCGACAATAGGAGACGTAGGTGTTAGCCTAGTCTGCCTGTCACAGTAATTTCCTGGACGATTTCTGTAAAAAAAGCTCTACTACTACTTAAACAGAATCCAAAGAGCTATTGCATAACACAATTAGAAATGGCATTGATCTTACCATAGTCAAAAGTGCCTGGCAACAGCCATAAAACGGTCAGGCCGCATTTTTTTATCAAAAGATTGGGGCCGCTAAGTTTGTCTAAGCGATGATACAGATGAAATGGGGCATAGCTAAGTTATAACCACGAAAAGTACTTTAAGCGTATAAATTTATTTTTGATTTTCTTAACAATAATTTCTCATTTTCTGAATAAAAATATTTAAAAAGATGTGCAATACCTTTATATAAATATATAATTGCAATATCTTGTGTCCAGCCAGCATTACAATTTTGAAAAGCCATGAAAGTTCATACGGAATACTCGCCGCAGGGGTGGCCGGTATATTGAAATTTGAAATACATATTTTCAGTACAACCCTCGCCTGAAGCCCCCTCCCCACTACACCCCCTCCCGTAGCCGCGGGCCGAACGGTGGAACTATTCAAATATTCCCCGTGAGAACCTCTAAACGTTCGTTTTTTCATCGAATAGAGCAATGCAGGTGTTTAAAGCACACGATACGATATCGACATAAACTCACCCTGAAAGTATTGTGAGAATAATTCATAATTATGTTTTTATATATTTATTATTTTATTAATAAAATGGGTCTCATAAAAAGGCTCAGAGTTACTCAGCAAGGATAGAGAGAGCGATGCTCTGAGTGTCTCCACGTGATCAAATCAGAATTGAGGAGATGTGCAGAAAAACTTGAGTTACCGACTTAGCTCAACGAGTCAAATAACTACTCAACGACTCGCGAAGCTGAAGTCAGCTTCGCGAGTCGTTGAGTAGTTCTCTTTTAGTTTTTGGCATAATTGTAAAATTAATTTATCAAGGAGATGAAAATATTGACACAAATAAATATTCATCAACAATCAACACACTTATACCAAAATTTTCTAATACGCAGGCATTAAACACACGGAGTCCGAGAACGTCTAATGTGTTCTATTTCATTCTGTCGCGGGCTGAATCCTATACATTTATGTGTTTGTGTATTTTTGATGCTTCCAAGTAACCTTGTCATTATAGGGAGAATAATAATCTTAATTTCGGATTCACAGAACATATCTCTCTACTCTACTACTCTCTAACTCTACTACTCTCAGAGAAGCCGGAATGGTACAAGAAATCTTAACAGAATAACGCCCTTTTGGCCCGATCCAGGGTTAAGAACAATTTTTTGTGTTCTTTTTTGAAAATATTAACAGACAACAAACGCGACGAGGCAAGAATTACGCTTATAAATAGCTTGTGTTGGACGCAACATCCTTTATACAACTCGAAAGAGTTTTATTTCTCATTACGTTTATGCTAGTCTACTGGAAAATCTACACACATTTTTTCTTACAGACAATTAAAACAATATTTTACACTTACGTACTTCTGCGTTCCAAGTACACCTACCGACTCTCAGAGTTTATTTAATGAAGGATGTTTTAAAATCGTTTTTTTTTTTCCTTTTGAGAGCTTCCGCTGCGTGCTGTATAAACGGTTAATGTTTGATAAAATCATGTATGACAAGTTCTAAAAAAAAGTCAAGCATGGCATATGTCTATCTTTTAAGGTTGACTTATACGCGGATGAAGTCGCGAGGGACCGCTAGTTTCCTGATAAATCTGTAACTTTCAACCCAGTTCAGTGACAAACTTTCGAAGTAGGTACTGTGTGCTAGTATTTATTATTTACCGAAGAGAGAAAACGACAGAAGTTTTATAGTGCCAGTATCATCAGCTACTGAGACATTATGTTGTTGTTGAGTATAAAATTGATTTATTTTCATCATCATATGTGGGAAGGTCCCGGATACCATCTCCGGCAGGGTAAATTCGGGAATTTATAATTTCTAAATCTAACAGAGACGTTCCACCGACCGATTAAGGGTTTTCAGCACAAAGTCGCGAAGAAACCGATCAAAGGTATACCCAGAATATATATAGAACTGCCTATACATCTAACAGTTTAGCCCGCTACCATCTTAGACTGCATCATGACATACGACCTCTTGGTATTGTAGTACAAAAAGCCTAATTTTTATTTCGTGAGACAACGAATATTTTATACTTTAAACAGGTACAATAAATAAATATACTACGACAATACGCACATCCCAAACGCGCCCCAAAGTAAGCGTAGCTTGTGTTATGTGTAATGACTGATGAATATATTTATGAATAATATACATAAATACTTAGAATATACATATAAACATCCAGACACTGACAACCATTCATGCTCATCACACAAACATTTTCCAGTAGTGGGAATCGAACCCACGGCCTTGGGCTCAGAAAGCAGGGTCGCTGCAAACTGCGACAATCGGCCGTCAAATTGTAATAGCCGTCAATATTAAAGCATTGAGTTTAGTTTTTAATTACCTTATTCTGATTGCGTTCAAAAAATCTTTCGAGTTGGTTAAGGTCAAACTTATGTTCACTGGGCTGCTCTCCCATACGAGTTTTATATAATAGTAATTCTCGACGGACCAAGCAGATTCCCTACCTGATGGTATAAGACGTAGGTGCTAAGCGTCAAGGTCCAGTAAATACGACAACCACCGCTTTTAGACTGGACACATCCATACTACCTCAGCATCATTCCCTGAAGCACTTAGCGACCTGGGCGGCCTGCTAAGCTTCTGGAGTGATCTCGGCTGGCTGGTGTGACCCAGCGGGGAGGGACCCTGGGACCCCCGTACCGTGGGCCTTACGTAGAACGGAAGGTTCCGGCCGAACAATAATACATATACTTCGGTGAGTGTG
Organism: Pararge aegeria; assembly: GCF_905163445.1. Classification (NCBI taxonomy): domain Eukaryota; kingdom Metazoa; phylum Arthropoda; class Insecta; order Lepidoptera; family Nymphalidae; genus Pararge; species Pararge aegeria. The sequence goes on along the minus strand of NC_053200.1, from coordinate 1,219,284 downwards.
CTCAGGAACTTCACAATCTTGTTCGTCCTTCCCCGTTTTACCACAAAACAGCGTGACCAACCTAGACCTCATCATTGCTTTCTAACGGGCATGATTGTCGTCAAACGCTGGCCTATCGTCAATAAAAAAAATAAAAGAATAAAAAAAAATAATAAGTTTATTCCAATCAACAGTTACACAGTAAATTAAAAATAGTATAAAATAAGGCAAACATAAGGTAATGTGTATCGTGAAACCGAAATTCGATAATACTGCTATAGTGCAAGACTGAGTCGCAGTTATTATCGCCCATCTATGGAGCGAGAACCATAAACTTAAATTAAATCTAGTGAGACGAATAAAAATAGAAACCTAAAAACCTTTTGGATTAAATTCATTTTTTTTTTTCTTTTTCTACATTTACAAAAAAAAAAATTAAATTGAACAAGTATGAAGACAAGCCCAAGAAGAATAAGAAATCTGTCATAAAAAGCTCTACAACTACTATAGGAAACATTGCCACCATGCTCTAATACGGGTGGGCGGACGTGTAGAATAGGTTATTGAAACTTTTTATCTCTCGGAATATCCAATGTGAGATCGCGCTTGTGAAAAAAGCTTCTATGACTACGGGGCAGCTACAAGACGATACGACATTATAATCGAAACGACAAAAATATATGTCTTTTCTACCGCGCACTTGCAAATTATGGAACAATCTCCCATCTGATGTGTTTCCTCAAAAACACAATCTAGGGTTATTCAAAAGCCGGCAACGGCCAGCAAAAGTCGGTGGCTCCTCTGGTGCTGCAGATTTTTATGGGCGGCGGGGATCACTTAACATCAGGTGACCCACTTGCTCGTTTGCCCGCTATTAATATAAAAAAAAAAAAATCTACTTCTTATATTAGCAAACGGTGATTTCATATACCACCCAACTGTTAAACTTTGTATGCAAAAAAAAAAAAAAAAAATTCAAAATTCATTTATTTCAAGTAGGCCTAATATAAGCACTTTTGAAACGTCAAGTCTGTCTGTGTGTAGTGACTCTACCACCGGTTCGGAAGGCAGATTCTACCGAGAAGAAGCCGGCAAGAAACTTTTTCCAACATTAACAATTTACATTTTACATTTCAAAATTCATTTTTCTATCTTGTGAGAGATGAAAGCGGAGCCGGATGCTTCCAAGCAACCTTGTCATTATATACATGGTGATGGGTGCCGTGTGGGACGGCAGAACAGAATACAGTTGCACGCACCAGTTATCTTCCGTACGTATATTTCCGGACCGAATTACTGAATGCAACTAAGAATGGGTAGGCGTCCTTACTACTACGTACTGCGATCACCCAGCTGCCGTTATTTATTTATACACCACAAATAGGAAAAAAAACAATGGACACAACAAAAATAAACTTAAAAAGTAGGATACAAAGGGCGGCCTTATCGCTTAGTAGCGATCTTTTCCAGGCAACCTTAGGATTAGGAAAACCAAGGGTAACCGATTGGTGGGGTGTATTATTATTATACACATACTTACGAACAATTACACACTAATACTTATCGAGATTACACACAAAAATACTAATAATAATAAATATAAGAAATAATAAACTAATATATACTAAATCATACTTAAATATGAGTAAGAGTTAATCACTGTCGTCTTTATTTCTCAAGATACAAGCGTTGTGATTATGGGCAAACCCTCGCGTTGGGAAATGCAGTCCAGTAGTGGGATATTTATCATCCTCATATCTACCCATTGCTGGCCCACTACAGAGCAGGTCTCCTCCCACAATGAATTCGAAATTCTAATTCAAATGCAAAATTTATTTATTCTGTGCCTGTGATATGTAGGCGTATCACAGGCACTTATGAAGCGTTCATACGTATGTTGGGTTACCCGGTGTTTCCTTAGGTACCCTGTGGTGTCACATGGAGAACTTGAAATAAAAAATAACACAGATACGCCGAGTTTCACAAGCAGAGACGTGCTGAATACTGTCGTATCGCGCGCGGGTCAACTATATATATAAGTACAATCCACATTTATATATGTTAGCATAATTGTATGGGGATCGTGATAACTTCGATCGCTAACTTAAACCTACAGCTACTAGGGTTCCAAACGCGCCCTGATCTAAAAGGGCCCCCAGCAAACTTAGCCGGGTTATTTTTTTGTTATCACCATCTCACAGTAAATCAACATTTTGCTATGAAGTTAGAGCAATTCACCCAAGCTTTTTTATCCTCTGAGTAATCCTTATGATTATAATAGGATTTCTATGTAAGCTTACGTTTTATTACGAAACTTTGTATTTATTGAGAAGGAGTTAAGGTCGTCCACCATGCTGGCTTAGTGTGGATTGGTGGACTCCACATACTTTTTAGAACATTATGTACAACTCAACAAGTGCTATTTTAAGCTTAAAAAACGCATGTAACTTAGAAAAGTTTATTCACAAGAATGTAGGTACGTAGAGTTTTTATTATATTAAATAGAATCCAGTACCAGTCTACCAGTTGGTGCATGAATAATTCACAAAATCAAAAATGTTAAAAAAATTAGGTTCAATGAAGGAAGTAGGTACTTAACAATTCACTTATTTAATTCTATAGATTCATAATTTACTTTCATTTTAAATTTTTAAATAGGTATATCGAATTAAAATTATAATTAATGAATTGGAAGTCTTTTCTATTCTTTTTCTTTCAGTGGGTTATAGTTAAACAACGATTTTGAGTCTGACATCCGAAAGATTACGACTATGCGAAGCGCGACTTTAGTAAGCGGTAAGAGTTAAAATTGTATTCAAGATTTGTTATACCTTTTTTTGCATACCATAAGCTATATTCGAGCGTTATATAGTCAAAGTTAAAGTCAAAAATATCTTTATTCACGTAGGCCCATAGGTGGCATTTTTGATGCGTACATTACATGGGAATTACACGGTAGTGAGATGATGGGGATAACCATATTCGTAATCTTAAAGCTACGAAGGTTCCAGATGCGTCCTGGTTTAAAAAGAAACCCGCAACAAACTTAGCCGGGTATTTTTTTTGTTATCACCATCTCACATTGTCATTTAAAATGGTTAGAGCAATAATTCACACCTAAGCTTTTTTATCGATTACGTAGTCCTTTATACTATAATAGGACTTTTCTATAAGCCTACGTTTAATACAAACTTTGAAATAGTCATGAAAAAGGCACTACTCAAAAGGTTATAAAAAAAGGTAGTGACATCCCTAAGCCCGGGTATCGACAGGGTGCATAAAAGCGAAAATGGATAAAACCTAAGTAATCCTAAACTGACATCCCTAATACTTATTCCGTTTGCGAACAGTGCCCGTGCCTCGTTGAAATAAAAAAAAATAAAACAAAAGAGAAAAAGAACACAAAAAAGGAAATCCACACACGAAAAACAGTTTTCCGTACAATACGGAAAACAAAATCCACCCTTTGTGAGCAGGTACCGTTGCCGATACCGCGCCGAACGTTGAATATTTCCCCGAATTCTGAACTTGATTTACAATTCTGTTGCAATAGCTGTAAAAAATGTAGACTTTATTTCATACTAGTTGATTACTGTGACTGCTTTCGTTTTTCCGCAGATTTATTCGTTGCATCACCATCTTTATACTAGGTTACATAAAATTCATAATTCGTTTAAAGGAAAATGCATACAATTCTGCAATGAACTACCCATTGACATCTTGGAGATGTCTCTTAAAAAGTTCAAAGTTTTTATTAAACGTAAGCTTATAGAAAATTCCTATTATAGTATAAAGGACTAAGTAATCGATAAAAAAGCTTGGGTGTAAATGTATTGCTTTAACCAGGTTGCTCTTCTAATAATTTTAAATGACATTATGAGATGGTGATAACAAAAGAAAAAAAACACCTAGCTAAGTTTGTTGTGGGCTTCTTCTTAGACCAGGACGCGTTTGGAGCCCTCGTAGCTTTAGTTTTAAGTTTACGAATGTGGTTATCGCCATCATCTCACTACCGTGTAATTCTTATGTACGCATCAAAAGTGCCACCTATGGGCCTACTTGAATTAAGATATTTTTGACTTTGACTTGACTTTGACATCATCAAATCAACCACTACTGGGCATGGGTCTCGACCCTCAATGGGAAGGGGTTTAGAATGTAGTCCACCACGCTGGCATAGTGCAGATCGATGGACTCCACACACCGGTGAGAACATTATTGAGATCTCTAAGGTTGCACACCTTTCCTCCTCACAATTGTTTTTTCACAGTTGAAGCAAGTGTTGTTTTAATCGCTTAAAATGCATATAAATTAGAAAACTCGGTGCGTGCTGGGATTCAAACTCGCCCACAGAAAGTGAATTCGAAGTCCTACCCACTGCGCTATCACCGCTGCCACTTCATTTCATCATCAAACCTCAATAGCTTACAACAGTCCAATACATTATGATATCCTAGACACAGATATCTAGTTAGGAGTCAAATATTCACCCAAACATATGGCCAATTATTCTTTTTAAGTAAAAATTTTACGTGTATATAAATTAATTTGTATAACCTTGGCCGTAAGTGGGTTAAATGTATAACTAAATAGCTGTTGCCCGTGACTTCGTCGGCGTTTGATTTTGTTTTTGGATGTGGCATTAAATATAGTTTTAGATCTAAAAAAAAATTAAAATGTTTAGTATAGCTAAGCCTTAAAATGAGGGGTTTGCTGCTGTCCGCTGAGGAGTTCTGTCCTCTATCTCCAACCACAGTTTGGGCAAAATTAAACACATATTATAACCTCTATAGTACTAAAATAGATGTTTAAATCGGTTATAATTTCTCGGAGTTATAGTGTTAAATCGTCAAACACCCCTCTCCCAAAGGAACCGATCTTAATGTCGGGATAAAAAGTGTCCTAAATTACTTCTAACACTTCCAAGAATATGTGTACAAAGTTTTATGAGGATCGGTTAGTAGTTTTTTTGTGAAAGCGTAACAAACAAACTTACATTCACTTTACAATATTAGTAGGGATAGGGATGGATATGTAAATAAATAAAATGCTGGACTAAAGGCCTCTCAACGGGAGGATGTGCCCATAGTCACCACGCTAGGCAGACAGGTTGGTGACAAGAGGTACATATAAATTACGCCTATTTAAAATAAATGCATTTTGAATGTGATTTTGAAAAATTTTAGTAGAGATATATTATGAACATTAATAACATTTGTAACTTTTTTTTATTTATATTGCATATTAATATTTAATGTAAGTTTTTTTTATTTATTTTTTTAGTTTGGTTTTTAATTATTCTATTTATGTTATAGTGTAGTGCGTAGTGATGGGTCATAGATACCAAATAAATAAATAAAATAAAATTTTAATAAATTTGCTACACTCCGCGAAAAAAATGAGAATCTGTATGGTGTAATTTATATTTTATTTAATCTTTGTACTCTACACCAAACAAAAAAACATTAATGCTCACCACACCAATATTTTCCAGTTGTCTGAATCGAACCCACGGCCTTAGACTCAAAAAGCCGAAGCAGGAGAAGGCTCCCATAAGTCGCTGTCCACTACGCCAATCAGCCGCCGACTTCTAGGAGTAACAACTTACGAGAGTATCTCTACTAAATATCGGATAGAAGCAGGCGTTACTTTGCGGAGTTCCAATTATTATAAACAATTATTTATTGTAAAGTCAACATCCCCTGAGGATGATCCAGTTTCTGAGCGAAATGTGCGTAGAGGGTACATAGCAATGCACTCTCTGGTGTGGAGTATGAGGATAAAGAAGTTATAAATAACACTACACAGTTTCTCCTGCTTTTCGCGGAGTATAGAAAATTAAGCTTAATTTTCATAATATATCATGGATTTCCACGAAGTATCGCCTGCTTCTATCCTTAGGGTTAATATCCTGCAGCGACCTGGTTTAACCCAGGAACATGTGATCCGATTAGTCCTTCCCGATATAGGCGTATCCAGACGTCATCGCCACATTATATAGCAAATGGTATAGACGTGGTATAAGCACGCTACATTGAGTTCAAAAATTAAAGGCTGTCTATAATATTTTGTTATCATTTTGTTAATACTTCAAATAGGACTGCGAAACCAATAAACCGGTCACTTAACTGAAAATTCCGAGAGACTCAGTGGACAGTTCGTAAAACCGGTAAATTCAAAATTCGAATTCTAAAATGTTTCATTCATTAGACCTTATCACATACACTATATGTAGGCATAAAAATATATGAACTTGAAGCGTTCATATATTTTAAATGTTAACACTAATGTTCGGTGATGGTAATGTATATACTGTACTACATTCGTTAACTTAAAACTAAAGCTAGGAGGATTCCAAACGCGCCATGGTCTGAGAACAAACTTAGGCAGGTTTTTTTTGTTATCACCATCTCACAGTCTAGTCAGAGTCATCTCAAGAGTCATAAAAATTTAGAAAAGTAGAGTGGTTAAACCTAGCATAAGTAATAGACAAACTATCTTATTATGGATACAATTAAAATCGTAAGTGGTTAATGAAGGAACCGCTAAGAAAACTTTTTTTTATAAACCGCAGTTTAAACATTCTACATTCTGGCTGTTCAAAAATGACCCTTCAATATTGTTGCAATAAGAATTAAATTATTCATATTGCTTATATGAACTGCGAGGTGTTTAATCACACTCGGGACATAAGCCAGTAGTGTTGTACAGCCAGCTCTTTAAAATGAGTTTGAATAGGTGACTCTTTCTGGGAGCCAGGGCAAATAATGAGGCGAGTCTTGATAACTAGACTACACCATTTTGGAGCACTTATTATTGCGTTGCTAACTTGATGCCATGTTCGCCCAATCGGTATTCCTAATCACCCGTTTTACTTTTTAATTTTCTCATAATTTCACACGTTAGATTATTACTTAATACAGAGTCTTAAAAATGGATTAACGTCTTAATTCGATGCGTAATTAAACTATACAAGGATTCTTTATCATTTCTTTATGTCCAATTGTTGGTCTGCATAAATCAGCTGTTACAGAAACCTCATTCATTACGAATAATTTAAAGTATACATAGGTACGAAACGGTGATGGCGGAGTGGTTGGATTGCATAAGGGAAGTTCAGTTCGAATCCCGGGACGCACCTCGTTTTAAGCAACTAAATAACACTTGCTACGGTGGAGGAAAAAATCATGAGGAAACATGCATGCCTGAGAGTTCTTCATAATGTTTTCTAAGGAGTGTGTAGCCCACCAATACGCATTGAGCCAGCGTGGTGGAATAAGGCCTCAACCTTTCTCACTATGGGAGGATACTTGTGCTTTGTATTTGGCCGGTAATGGGTTGATATGAAACATAGGTACTCCAAGTGAAGGTTTCTACATCATTAACTGAAATAATCCAGGCATACTATTAGGCCCATAGTTAGCCAACTCGCTATAAGTCCTCATTCAAATCAAATAACAGAGCTGGCACGACTTAAGCTCGCTTCTATCTGACCATCGTGGTCGGAGTGCCATTAGCCAATTCGACTCAATAAGCCCCCTGTGGATACACCACTATTTGGAAAAGCGACAAAACATCGCGTGACTCAAAGGATGTGACAAAAACCATTGCATGTGCATCCGTATACAAAACGACTTTGCTGAATTTTTTGAATTTTTAACTTCACCGGGCCCGTTAAATCAGATGGAAATTTCGGTAAAATCATTCAGAACTGTTGACTTCCATTTTATTTTTTACTATGGAAACATTTTCAATTTTTAGTAGTAGATTTTGCGGCACGTCCGGGAAGTAGCGCCATGGGTTCTACTGCCAAGCATTTCTGTGTTTCGGTAAAAAGCAGTAGAATGCATAGAGGGTATGCACAGGGAATGCAGATGATATAAAGTGAAGAAACTGTCCAGTGCGAGTTATAAATGGTTAATGGTAGGCTTCTTATAACTCTAACAATGCCTATCCTTAGGTTTTTTTAAAACTCGTACTGGGGGATTTACTTCATTTTATATCATCTGCCTACCCTGTGCATACCCTTTATGCACGGCACTGGTAAAAAGGGTGGGGTTTCCGGTGCAATTACAGTCACATGAGGCTTAACACCATCTCATTAGGTTCAAGGATACAGGACAGCACGTTGCAGGAGCAGGTTGCAAGAACAGAGATCAGAACATACAGAACCAACATTCAGTCATTTTTGCATGCAGTGTAGTGTTTTTAAAAACGCCCCGCGCACGTCTCACTTCACACTAGCTAGTTCACAAACTTTCTCCCATTTTATGGTAAACTTCTAGGACATTATTAAATATTAGTAACATATATACTGTCAACTGCTAAATGGTATGAAGTGAGTAACCGCCTGTTCGAGAAACTCTACTAAAATGGAGTGGTTTTTGTTGCTTCAATATTAGTCGTGTACATGGTTTTTATATGTTCTTAATTTGTGATTGCAGGACGTAGTCCTCGCATGTCCAGCGATGGTTTTCCACATACCATCTTCGATTGTGAGCCATCTTGGTCTGTCAATTAATAGAAACTAAGATTATACTCTCATTAGTTAACTTTTGACTGCGATATTGCTTCATGCAGAAAGTCAAAAATGAAACCGCGCTAACCTGTATCGATTAAAACAAAAATTACAATACAAAGATGTAGTTGTTCAGGTGAAATTTAAGCTTAATTTTCATATTATAGCATGGATTTCCGCAAAGCAACGCCTGCTTCTATCCAATATTCAGATGAAAATTTTATTGTTTTGTTCCTTTCCTTTAATAGATTTGTTCTCCTTAAAAAAACTTCATCATCATTAATCTTTTATCAGCACACTACAGAACATAGGTCTCCTCTTCTTATAAAAAGGGTGGGTGTCCACCACGCTGGCCCAGTGCAAATAGACAAGAGACAGACATCACCCGAGAACTCTCATCGTGCATTCTTCCTCACGGTATTTTTCTTCCCAATTAAAGCTAGTGATACTTTCATTAGAGGTGCGTGCCGAAGCCATAACCACTAATCTATCACCACTTCTTCGATATTATGTATAGCGCAGTACAACTTTTCTATTTTTTTTAAACTTATCGAGCGTAGAACTATAATAGATAAATAAATATACTACGACAATACACACATCGCCATCTAGCCCCAAAGTAAGCGTAGCTTATGTTATGGTAAGTAAGATAACTGATAAATATGTTTTAAATACTTATTATTTAGGTATAGATACAACACCCTGACACTCAGTGGCGTGCTTCCCCTATGCACTTAACCAGGGTAGGCATAAAGCAGGAAGATCGTATAATATTACAAAAATCTCCTTTATTAAGTTGTACGAATTTTTTTTGGTTAGGCAGTGCATTTGTGCGCATGTGAAGTGCACGCCACTGCAGACACTATATTTTTCACAAAATGCTTTGTTGATCTTCTCATACATGTGACATTGGCGAAGTGCAGTGCGCTAATTTGGCACACCTAATATCAAACAGAAGACGAAGAATGTCAGACGAAAGAAATACTATAATAATGGTTAAGATGAACGCGATGATAAAAAAAAACGACAGTCGCTAACCAATAAATAAAAACAGATTTACATACGAACTCAAAATAAGTACCTCATTTCTGACCAGCCTCACATTTTATTTTGTTGCTTTCAACCGCGCTTCAATATATCCATTCAGACAGACTTAACTACCTAATAGCGAAGCCGAAGAGCAAATACCGCATTAAATGTTTAACCCTACGTGAAATAATGTGGTGAAACAACCCCTTTTATGAGTCACGATGGGCTTTATTGACCCTAGGACTAGAATTGATATATGATACGAATATATTATTTACAAGCTTCGTTTATGGTATTAAGGGACTTATCAACGTCATAAATAAATACTCTAACAATGATACATTTTATAATGTCTAAGTCTCAGTTGATGACAAACTATGTGAATGAATGAATAAACTTTTATCGTACACCACACGCAGCGATTCACAAAATACAAATATAATAGACAGTTGATAAATCGTAAGGTAGAAGGTACAATTTGTCGAACTTATCGCTATGTACAAATTCAAGTTCAAAAGTGTTTTATTCATATAGACCTTATCACAGGCACTAATGAAGCGTTCATAAATTAGACATGTAACACTTATCTTAGTGATGGTGATAAGTGCATTCGTTAACTTAAAACTAAAACTATGAGGGTTCCAAACGCGCCCTCGTTTAGAGAAGAGCCCACAACAAACTTAGCCAGGTTTTTTTTTGTTATCACCATCTCACAGTCGGTTAATGTTAAGCTATGAAGTTAGAGCAATTCTTACCCAAGCTTTTTTATCATACATGTAATCCTTACTATTATAATAGGAATTTTTTATATAGTGAATTAGTATGTTTTTTGTCTATTTATTTGTTGCCTCAGACCAGTACCAATTGGTTTTAATGAAATTTCACACAGAGATCCATGGCATGCTAAAGATGGACATAGAATCTTCCTATCCCGAAATACGAGTCACCAAATAACCTTTCCCGTTTAGTTAATACAGTTTAACAACTTAACGTGTCTGGTCTCAGAAAAATCAGTGCTAGTTCTTAACAGTACTTTTATTTTATATAGATTTTATGATTTATTTTTAATTATTTTTTTAGCTTTGGTGTATACCCGAATAAGTTTATTTTCTAACTGATTTTGACGAAATTTCGTATAAAAATAGTTTGCATCCTGATGACCGACAGAGGATAGGACTTTTTAGCGTGAAAAAATATATTATCCGTTTGATTTCTAAATAAACCGATACGAGCACGGATGAAGTCACGGGCAACAGTTAGTTTTCAATAAATTAGTTGAATGGGGTATTTTTGACCCACACCTGGTTTAACGAGGGTTAAGCTGCCATAAGTGCACCCTTTATATTTAGCTCGAATCGCGTTTCAAAGGCCAGTAGCGATGGGCGAAATAAAAAAATCCCTTTGATGAAAAAAGCCTATTCAATGCATGTACTCGGGCGGCCATTGGGTTAAGCAGTATGGGCTAATGACTTCCATTTTGCGAGTAAGCCTTCGAATGCACATGTTATATTTTCGTGAACTGAATTTTTTTTGCTCCATTTTAAATAAGATCAGAGGTTTTTATATTCAATATAGAGCATTGCACCATCATCCTCATCATCATCATATCAACCCATTAACGGCCTACTACAGGGCACGGGACTTCTCCCACAATGAGAAGGGGTTAAGGCCAATGTCCACCACGCTGGCCTAGTGCGGATTAGTGGACACTATCAGCGGCGTGCATAGAGAGTATGCACAGAATATGCTGATATAAAATGAAGGTAATCTGCAGTAAGAGTTTAAATAAATCCTAAGAATAGTCATTGTAAGAGTTATAAAAAGCCTACCCGTAAGTATTTACAACTCGTATTGGACATTTTCTTCATTTTATATCATCTGGGGTACCCCTCTATGCACGCCACTGGACACTATACACCTTTGACAACATTATGTAGAACTATTAGGCATGCAGGTTTCCTCACGATGTTTTCCTTCACCGCTGAAGCAAGTGATATTTTAATTACTCAAAATGGACATAACGTAGAAAAGTTGAGCACGCACCTCAAGTGCGAGCTGGGATTCGTACCCGGCTCCCCCGAAAGTGAAGACGAGCTCCTTCCCACGCGGCTATCACCGCTTTACTTTTCATCTTCTTCTTCTTAGGGTGCCGTCTCTTTACGAAGGTTGGCAATTATTAGGGCTATCTCTACTTTGGACACCGCTGCTCTAAATAATGATTTGGTGCTCTTTCCAAACCAGTGTCGTAGGTTTTTGAGCCATGATATTCTTCTCCGGCCAGGCCTTCTTCTGCCTGCCACTTTACCTTGTATAAGCTGAAGAAGTTTTCTGTGTTCCGCATCAAATGACCATACATTGCTGATATTAAATGTTTCGTTGTTCTAACTGTCTTAGCATGCTTGTATGTTTAGACTGTTGCTGTTTGACTGAATGCTTAGACTGTGGGTCACAAGGACCCATAAGTCAACAGACTAGATCAAAAAATGATGAGTATTGGATTTACGTGTCAAAAATATTTCAATCCAGCTCGTAGTTAGGAATTACGGTTTAAGATGGTCCGGCCAACATGCACATTTAATTGGTGTAGACTTTTAACTGCCTGTCATTACAGGGCACGGTAATGGTTTGATATGATGAATTACAAAACCAAGCCGCAGGCGAGTTTTGTTTGCACCATTTCAATACATTATTTACACTGCACAATTCATCCAAATCCTGTTTTACTACACTGCCTGCGTAAATGTGCGAAAAACATATCGCCACACATTCCGGCTCCACAAAACAGTAATGTATTTATTTTACAGCTTGTTATTGAATAAAACAAAATGCCGTGATTCATTTATTCACACGATTTATTTCTTCGGCAAAATAGCCATTTATACCTGCATACATGCACTCCGTACAAGCAGGTCCAACAAGCCACTCGACTCGGGTTTAAACTGTGCGCTCGCTTCAACGACCCTACACTCGCCTGGTTGAGGAATTTCTTTCCTGCGATTCTGAAACGTCCTCCATATAGTAGGTACTTAACTTTGTGTTGTTTATATTTACCGAGATACAACAAACTATGGTAGTAAATAGAACTTCAAATTTCCTTTCGGAGCAGACCAAAATGTTGTTATGTGGGTTTTTATATATAATCAGTTGTTGGTGAACGTTGAAGGAAAACAACCTGTAAACTCTGGTTTACAGGTTGTTTTCCTTCAACGTTCTCTCAACGAACGAGTTCAACGAACTCTCTGGAGTTCCCCACAATTTTACTATGGTAATTTTTAAGTTATCTAAATTTAAGAATAATATAAATCGTAGATAGATAGATAGATAAATTCTTTATTGCACACAATTAAGGGATTACGATATTACAAGAAAAAAGAAAAAGAAAATGTGCAAAGGCGGTCTTATCGCTTTAAGCGATCTCCTTCAGACAAACCTTAATGATGAAATGAAAGAAGAGAATAGATTGTTGTATTCTTTAAAGTCCATTTTCAGTATTCAATCTAACAATAGTCCGTAGATTTATGGCTTGGTCAAGAATAAACATACTGTTTTTAATAAATAACAGCTTTGCTAAGCGGCTTATCAGCGGATTGTGAGTGAATTGATTATTGAAGGTGGAGTTAGGTAACTAGGTGTACATGACAATTCTTACTCCTGATTTTTGTTTTGTTTTTCGCTTACTTTTATATACGTATCAATTACAAGGTTTGACCTTGTATATGAGTATTGATCTCATATGTTACAGCTGTAATTGACAAACATACAGTACTTTTATAATTACATTAATTGATAAACTGTGTATGGGAGTGGTTGGTTAATAAATCTTTATATTATAATATATTTCTTGTGTGCGTGGGTATGTCACTGAACTCCTCCTAGACGGCTGGACAGATTTGAATGAATTTTTCGGCATGCGTTTTGGGTAGCACCCTGGTTGGTTTAGATTCACAAATCAGCCCGACAGATGGCGCTAGGGTCAGCTAGTAAATTAATAATTTTCTCGTGGCGTGGTAGCAGTAGAGCTATTTTTTAGTAGTAGAGTTTGTGACAGAGCTCGTCCGGGGGAGTGCTATGGCCTTGCCTTTTTCTGTCGCTAAGCAGCATTGATTCAATGCTGTGTTCCGGTCTGAAGGGCGTGGTGGCCGTTACGCTTAACGTCAGGCTTAACACTTACGCCTCAAATTGATGGTCACAGGGCATGCAAGGAGCACGTCATGTGTTGCATGAAGTGCTCTTTGCATGCATGTGAAGTGTTTCTCTATTTGTCATCATCAAGATTAATATAATTTTTGTCTCTGTGAAGAACTAAATAGATTATTAATAGTTTTAGTTCCTTCAACCTCATATAGAAGCGCTCAGCGACTTAGAGCCCGCATCCACATGCAAAGTAGCTAGTGATTTTCTAGGATTACGTATTATTTTCGCTCCAAAAGCTACTTGTGTTGAGTGCAGAGGTGATCTCTCGGCTTCCTCCTTTTTTTAATATCGCTCCAAACTGCGCTTCTCTTTAAGACATACGATATTATTAAATTAATTAACACTGGTGCTATTAATACCTGTCTCTTGCCCGCGTATTTTCTAGTGTTCAAACCCTCGTGGGAAACGTTTGCCGGGATGAGAAGTTGCCTACAGCCGTCATTTACAAATAAGATTCGTCAAAATCTGTCGCGCAAAAAGGATAAGTATACAAACTTTGTCCCTCATATATAACTGGACACAAGAAGAAGAAGAAACACTTCATTGTACGTATAACATACAAGAAAAAGAAACAGTAAGAAAACACAAAGTACAACACAAGTACAGCAAGCAATGTGTGTGCCAAATTTCATTAAGATTAGTGCGCAAACAGACAAACTTTTACATTCATAATATTAGTATGGATTTAGTTATTACTACTGTATCAGTAAAATATCATCTATCTATAAAAAAATATCTAACCATAGATTGCTGTAACCAATGCTTAGATCATTTAACTAATAACTAATGTGTCTTTTTGTATACAATTTTAATTGTACTTGTTTCTTTGTGCCCAATAAAGTATATTATTATCTACAATTACAGCTTAATACTTACTAATATTATAAATGCGAAAGTTGGTATGATGGGATGGGTGGATGGATGTCTGTCACTCTGTCACGCAAAAACTACTGAACCAATTAGACTGAATCTAATCTAATGTATGGTTCCCGGTTCCGTAGCAGGAATCATGAAAAACCAAAAATCAGCGTACGAAGCCGCGGGCAACAGCTAGTACTAACGTACTGTTAATCCTAAAGGTATGTAGAGCGAACTTTGATTTTGCACAGACTTTGCTCACAGCCAACTTAACTAAGTTTAAGCTTAGTATAATAATATAATCTTTGATTTGGAATTTCTGGACGTTTCTCGCTGAGATTAATGAAAAGTCAAACTTCATCGAGGGGGCAGATCAAGTTAAGCTTACTATAAAATTTTAAGTTTTGCTCAAAAGTTTGAGGTACAGCTTTAGTCTGAGGTAAACTTAAGAACAAATAAGTAATACTTACTTCAAGTGTACAATTGTGAGGCTAATAACGTAGTTTTTCGTAAGTCATTGTTTTGTGATCGCGACAGGCGACTAGAGTAGCAGTACCTCTATCTATGTTAGGACCATCATTGCGGCTTGTGGTTACCGCGAAATCGTTCTCTTAACCCAGTCACAAAGCGGTGAGTTAGAGCACCCTGGGGTTCTGGTAGAAGCCTGAAATAACCTCTCAACCTTCCCGTGGTGAGAGAAAACCACGAGGATTTCCCTCCTAAAAAACACCGTCGCCGCCCGATTTACATAACATCCACCTACCTTATTTTAGACAATGATATTTTTGATGAAGATGACCGAAGCGTCACAAAACCAGCAAGTACAAAAGACGTATGCCAACCCGGCAATGGCCATGCTCTGTATAAATGCTTAAAAACAGTGCCTACCCCTTTTTTTTAAAACGTGTTTTTTTTTAATTGTATGTCAGTTTCCTTAATTCACGCCACTGCCACTAAGACGACCATTTCTAATATCTGAACATCGTATCGTGTCCGTGTAGCACTTAATAAACAAACAATGACTCTTCATAAAGGGTTGTAGCTTTGAATTGTTTATATTTCCATGTCTTTTGAGAGCCTGCTTTTTAATTAGCACGACTTGATTTAAAATTCGCCGACGGAGAGTGGAGTGTTCTTGGCGAAATATTTTTTGCTACGTAATTGCTTTTTGCCTCTTGACTGAATCAACTAAAAAAATTAAATCATAATTGGACAAGAGTGTGTTGTTTTTCAAATAAAGTCAACCTTCCTAGTGCAGCGGCGCTATGGTATTATAAATGGGTGGTAACAGGTTCGATCGAATTAAGCAATTTAGGAATTCATAATTTAAGAATTTTCGCTGTAAATCAGAGTGAGAAATGTTGTTATTAGGAAGAAAACAAAGGTTACAGATTCCATAAAACATGTACTCGTTTCGAAATGGAAATGGGCAGGATATATACAAGGAGTCAAAGACGAGCGGTGGTCACTCAGAGTTACCAATTGGTACCCCCGAGACTCTAAGCGCAGGCCGACCATTAAGAAGGTGCTGCGATGATATAATACAAATAGCAGGAAAAACATGCGCAAGGGCAGCTTTGGTCAGAAAGACCTGGATACTCATGGTCGAGGCTTTTACCGCCAAAGGCATACTTACTTAACTTGGGTGGTTGCCAATCAGTCAGCGGAGAGACTTGCATGCTTTGACCCTTTTATATCGTGTCCTTTTCTTTCCTCAAACACCACCTTATTTGAAGGAACGATTTATTTTTTACGGAGCGGACTGCCAGGACTTGCTTCGATCTTGCACCGACGGCAAACTCCAGGTTCCATTCAGTCGCACGAAATACTATAGTAACTCTTTTACGGTTAATTGTGTCAGACTCTGGAATTCCCTCCCTGCTGACATACGTAAGGCTCAATCCCTAAATGTTTTCAAGAAGCGTTTGGAAAACCATTTCTTATCTATGTAATATTATAGTATGTAGTATATTGCTTAAATATGTATATACTTATATATATTATATATAATATGTATGTAGTATTAGAATTTATGAGTAAGTAGTTTATTAAAATTATTTTGTATATATATAAATATATATATTTTTTATACTTAAATTGCTGCACCAACCCGTTCCTTCGTTTTTTTTTTTCCTAACGTCAAAGGTTGTCTGGAAGAGATCGCTTTAGTGATAAGACCGCCTTTGCACGCTCTATTTTATTTTTATTATTTTAAGTTTCTTCTGTATTTGTGTTTAATTTATATAAAATGTGTGTGTGCAATAAAGACTTAAAACAAAACAAACAAACTTACAAGAAATATAGAATCGAACATAGTTTTAAGTATTATTACCTAAACAGTATCTAAACAGTTTATTGTATTTAGAATTTAATAACGTAAATTTAGGATCTAATTTACATTATTTGTAAACCTTTGTAAGGAACAATAAAGCTATTTATTCGACTTTAGTTATTTGACGGACGATTGGCGCAGTGGGCGGCGACCCTGCTTTCTGAGTGGGTAGGATTTCCACAACTGGACAATATTTGTGTCATGTACATGTTTTTTAGTGTCTGAGCGTTAATCTATATCTATATATTATAAGAATAACACAAACTACGCTTACTTTGGGACTAGTTGGTGTGTGTTTTGTCGTAGTATATTTATTATTATTAATTAATAAAGCTATTATTAATAAAAGTCTGATCGAGTTACCAACTTAACGACGAATACGTTCCAGTGCAGTGCCATGTTTTAATATGAAGTGGTGATAGCCTAGCGGGTAAAGCTTTACTTTCGTGGAGACCGAGTTCAAGCCCCGGCACGCACTTATTTTTCGAGTTGATTGTTTTAAACGCACATAACTTTACTAACTTTTTATGTACTTTTTGTAGTGTGCAATAAAAGTATATTGATTGATTGATAACTTCGCAAAGTCACTCTCGTTTAGAGGGCTGAGTTCGAAGTACAAACACCAAACTATGACGCCTTACACACTCATACCTTAAATTAAAAAAATAGGAAGGTTTAATGGCCTGCTGAAGTTTACTCAATACAGAATAATCGTATATTAAAATCACACACAGCGTAAATTAAAAAACAATCCTTTTCACCACTTGTGTATAAAAGCTCAGCTCAGTATAAAAGCTTATTTACATGCGGTGAAATAATAACAACTAAGAGATAAAACAATTCCAGTGAGATATTATTGCTTCAAGAGGTACAAATCCCTATACACCTGAAGGTCTAACATCGCGCTCCGTGAGATGATAATTGTGTCTAGGGTAGATGTATCGGATAGAGGCGTTACTTTGCGGCAATCCATAATATATTATGAAAATTAAGCTTAATTTGCCCCGCGAACAGCAGGAAAATATGCATGGTGTGATTTATAATTTCTTCAATCCGTATACTCCACACCAAACAGATCCTCGGCAATGTACCCTCTACGCACGTTTGCTCCAAAACCGGGGCATCCTCAGGAGATCTTTATAATGAATAATTGTTAAGTCAAATTTGTTAAGTGAACAATTATTCATTGTATAGTAAACATCTCCTGCGGAGTACATAAAGCTTTCATTATGGAGATGGGCATAAGATACATTTAATCCTAGAGGAGAACGTGGGAACTCTCACTTTACATCCCGGAAAAACAAAAAAGATCATTCTTAAATTGGTTGGAAATCGGTAACTCAGTTATACGCGTGTTTTAACGGTTCATATTAGTTTATTTATTGATGTGTTTAAGATTTAAATATTTGACTTTGCTGTTCAACTGGTTTTCAATTGCCAGCGTAGTTTTTTAAACGATGCTGTGCAGAAGTTGACATACAAGCACACCATACAAATCCACTCGCGCTGTGTCAGTGTGTCCGTAATCCGTTTAGTTTAATACGATACAAGTCGAGCTAGTTTAAACTGCTAGCCGATTTCAACTTATTGCCACGCTACACCTGCTTCAGTAGCTTTAAAAGAACAGTACTACTACTTTTTCTGTATCAGCACGGCCTCTGGAAGTAATAACATCTCCCGGAAAGGAGCGCTAATGAGCAGAAATGTTTTTATTCCGAAAGATTGAAGAACGTTATTTTTTTTTAATATACCTCGCCGGAAAAGTGTTTACCGGGACACTGCAGGTAGGGTTCCGTAATTCAGCTTTGTTCTTAACTTTCAAGGCTTACATCACCATCTTAACGTTCGAAATTCCCAGTTACATATGCCAAGCTGTAGACTGGTTACCAGGTAATGGAATAGTCGACAATGGCTCGACTGTTTATTGGAAGCTCATTGAAGGTAAATCGTAAGATAGATAATCGTAGGTGGGAGGATTTTAGTCCAGCATTGGATTGTTGTCTGTTGATGATGAACTAAAGCATGCGGACAACAAAACTATAACGTTTTCATATTTCCCTACAGAATCCTAAAGCAGCGCTCGCAAAATATGAAACGCACTGAATGAAATACATAAATCCCAGTTTAAGCTTGTAGATAAAATTATATGTGGAGATAACTTTATGCATATTCAAACCGTACGTATGGCGACATAAAAAATACACTCCATAACTCTTACAGCAATGAGGATAGAGCTCAAAATAGCTTGCATACATTTCACTTTGTGACCCACCATACTAAATTCAGCGTGTTATTTAAATGCAAAAGTTATGAATTTCAAAGTGAGCCGTTAACGGATTTTAATGGCCATTACCCTATATTAAGTCGCGTATGTTGTTTTATGATTTGATTGAAATGTTGCAGTTTCTTTTTTGTTGCGAAGCGTGAATATACATACTGTAGTAACTTGGCATTAGTTACCGTTATAGCTCAACAAGTCGTGGGCTGAAGAGACACATAGCTTTGTTAACGGACGGACGGACGCTGGGGTCCCAAGATCCTAGAAAGGCGAATGATCCTAGAAAGGTGAATGTAAACGCAGTGTTAAAACCGGCAAAAGACCAAGGAGTTTAGAACTACCAATAATCAAACCTTCATCCAGCAGTGGACATCCGTCTGACTAGTTTAAAGATTACGATTATGACGAATGTAATAGGTACATATTTATATCTACATAAAATGTTTATAAACCCGTAACTTATTTTTCGGTGATTATGTTTGTGTCCTATACAGATGAAAAAAGTAAATCCCACTTCTGAAATGCGGTTCCTTAAAAAGTATTAGTCACGCAGCGGATGATAAATAGAACTATGCTCGGAACATGATTGTATCAGCAAACCAGTAGCCTTGGATTCATGTCAACTAACGTCACATACGCGTCTACGTAATTGTGTGATTCGACTAAACTTTCGGAGGCCGAATTCAAATCCCAGGCACCTCTAACATTTCAAATATATGTACGTTATAAGCAATTAACATATCACTTGCTTCAACGGTGAAGGAAAACATCGTGAGGAAACTTGCATGCTCAAGAGTTCTCCATAATGTTCTCAAAGGTGTGTGAAGCCCACCAATCTGCACTGGGCCGGCGTCGTGAACTACGGCCTTAACCCTTCTTATTAAGAGAGGATGTAGTGTATGAATGGAAATACATGTTAAAATATTACAAAAAAAAAATTTGAAAAATCCAGTTTTTTTTTAAATTCAAATTCAATATTCAATAACTATTTGCAATTGCGTTATTGCAAATCTTATGCAGGTGAGATTGCGGCAAACTCACATAATACTGAATAAAAAAATCGTAACTATGGCCACCCCCTCTACCCGCATATAAAAGCAAAAAATTATTCATCGGAAATATTTAACAAGCGTATACATGGAAAGTTGAAAGCAACCTCTCCAACACACCACCAATTTGTCCGGACCCATTCTCAGTTAAAAAACATACAAAATTGTTCGAGTATTTCATAAGTGGGCGTATCAAATGAAATTGGACATATCTTGTGTCCACCGGGCACTCTCAATGGGGTTTTTTGTACGTCATCCATTCTGTACGTAAAATTGAAATGTGTGCTTAATATTGTTCTATGTGTAATTGATTTTGAATTGGTCTTTGTTTCTTTACCCGTCTATCCAAGCACAGAGAGTTATATATTTCCATGCTCGTTCTTTTATATTTGCATCCTCAGTTTTTAAGGCTCATAGCCTTAAGTGGTAGTGGAATGGTAAGTGGAAAAATATCGTCCATAGTCCATAATTTACAGTATTGTTTTTTTTAATCTTTTAATAATTTTGCAGCTTTTATCATTTTATTGGAAATAACCTGCTTCACTCTATTTTATTATATTGATTTTATTTTATTTTTCTTCGTTTTTCAGGTCTCAGCTGAAAATCAACGTCATGCATGTACCTATAATTCATGGATAATGACACAGAACTGTACACTCTTTCTGTCTTGTGTTACAGACGGACATTCTTTTACTTTATTAAAATTAGATCTACTGTTTGTAACACTTAACATTGATAAATATGTTTTCTTTCTTTCTTTACATTTATTATCTCTCAGAGCTCACGTTAGCCTTGTGTATTAAAACGTAAAGGAAGAGATATAATTATAACTTAGTTTCTACACTTTAAAATTCCCTTACAGACTTCAAATAATAATAATGTAAAGATAGTAAAATTACGTGTGCGAGATGTTTTGGTTCGACTCGTAGAAATCGATCTGTCTCGGTGTTATGAAGGCCCATATCAAATGATATCGGACATACGAGTATATTGTGTACACCGGACACTTTTAATGGGATTTTGAAGTCATCGTCCATCGTAGTCTGAACGTAATATTATGTCTGCCAATTCCTTTTTGGTCTAGTGTTTAGCGTAGTGTTCACGGATCAGGCGAATCAATGGTATTGACTTTTGTCCAACGCACGGGCCCTAAAGAGTCATGGTCAGCCAAAATATTATTCCCTACTAATCTATTTATCTTTATGTCGATCTATCTGAATATAATTTTAATTTGTGTACGGCTTTTTGCGTGGGGTAGAGAAACTGTGAAATATGATAAAAACATAAATAAAACTTGAGAACAAAGAAGTAAAGAAAATGAAGAGTAAGTAAAGAAAATAATCTGGATTTGTTGTCTTAATAGTTCCTTTCCTGTAGCGCTCTGACATCATGTGCTTTGTGTTATCATTTAGATGGTTTCAAATAGATTAATGCCACGCAATTCAAATTCGGATTCATAATATTAGTTTAAGTATGAATCCGTTTAGGTAAAAAGTCTGTAATTTTTTCGACTCTCGTGTTATGTGTAATCACGTAAACGCTCTCCATTAAGGGTGTGCGGGAACTTAAAGGTTTTATTTCGTGAATGCGTAATTTGGTTTTAATTGTTCTAACCCTCATCTGATCACATTTAGAGCGCCGTTTCGGGACCCATCTGTTTGAATACATAAAAAATACCTTTTTATATATAAATAGCGGGCAAACGCCCAAGCGGGTACCCTAATGTTAACACGTCCATATAAATAATAATAATTCTTTAATTGGTAACTATGAACCATTTACGCTAGTATATAACACAATAATTAAAAACAGTAATAATCAAAAAATCAAAAGAAATAAAGTAATAATAGTTTTAAAGTAATATATGATTGGTTTAGTTATAATTCAATTCTTGATGATGATTTTAATTTAAAATGGTGATAGCCCAGTGGGTAGGAGCTCGACTTAGCTTTCGGGGGGGGGGCGAGTTCGAATCCCAGCACGCATCTCTAACTCTCATGTGCATTTTAAGTAATCACTTGCTTTAACGGTGAAGAAAAACATCCTGAGGAAACCTGCATGCCTGAGAGTTTCTTCATAAAGTTCTCAAAGGTGTGTGAAGTCCACCAAACCGCACTGGACCACGGCCTTGATCCCTTATCATTATGGGTCTCCTACCCGTGCCGTTAAATGGTTGGCCGGTAAATGGTTGATATGATGATGATGATGAAGATAATTCAACTCAAGATTAAAAAGTACAAACGAGCTATTAAACGATTTTGTCTCGAAGCGGTAAAAAAATAAAAAACTTACTATTAAAAAAAAAATAAAAAAATCGGGCTATTTAAATCGATCACTAATAAAAAGGCTATTCATTAATTATTGGTGTTCCATTGTCAATTTTTTATGCTAATTATTTAACGTCAAAACATTTTGCTCACCTGATCGTAGTCGATCGATCGGAAAACTATTTCCTCTAAACTTTCCTTGTTATTTTTTTTTTTTTTTTTAATTGAGGCGTATACAGTTTAAAACATTGGATTAACGAGACTGAATTTATTTTTTCTTTAAAATAAAATTACAAAACGTTATATTTTTCATGTACAACTTTTGTAACAACATTTTGTCATATAGTAGGACTATATGACAAAATGTTTAAGTTTACATGTCGCTTTGTCAATGCCGTCTGCACTTGCTCATGACGTGCACATCAGTGCCCGTTATTGTGTGTGTGTGCTTTATCTAAACACGTGTAATATGTCAAAGTTAAAGTCAAACATATCTTTATTCAAGTAGGCCCATAGCTGGCACTTTTGATGCATACATTACATGAGAATTACACGGTAATGAGATGATGGCGATAAACATATTCGTAAACTTAAAACTAAAACTACGAGGGTTCCAAACGCGTCCTAGTCTAAGAAGAAGCCCACAAGAAACTTAGCCGGGTGTAGTTTTTTTGTTATGACCATCTCACATTGTCATTAAAAAATATTAGAAGAGCGGATTAGAAGGAAGGTTAGAGTAATAATTATTACCCAAGCTTTATTATCAATAACGTAGTCCTTTATTCCATAATCGGCCGTTTCTATAAGCTTAGAAACTTTGAACATTTTCAATAAACATCTCCAAGATGTCAATGGGTAGTTTATTGTAGAATTGTAGCCAATTTCCTTCAAACGATGTTTATGTATGTTATTAGTGATTTTAATTAATAAATAAAAAGAACAATAACACTTTCACTTAACACTAAATAATCAAAATAGCCGAAAACTTTGCAAAGAAAAACCATTTGCGCATCAATTTCCACGCGAATAGCTGTCTGACCCAAAAATTAACAATTATACTTTTTAATGCCACTTCTTTACAATACAACGCATTGTGAGAACTTCGGAACGTTTTTTTAATAAGATGCTTTATTTATTTCAAGTATAATTTTTCTCTCGAATCTTATGCATTCTGTTATCTTCCCTGTGAAAAATATTTTGACAAAAATAAGAAAAAGTACACAGTAACATTGATATTTACAAAAAATATAAGCCGTCTAACTGTTCACTTTTTTTTCCTGACTTACATTATAAATGTGTAAGTGTGTTTGTCCTTCCTTAGCGCCTTAACTTAGCAATCAATCAATTTAATTTTTGGCATGGAGTTTGTGGAATGTTACATTGGCGAGTATTTTTATCCCAGTAAAACAAGCAGTTGTTTTATGGATATAGATGACCTCTTGACTGCAATCACACCTGATGATAAGTGATGATGCAGACTAAGGTGGAGCGCGCTTTCCTCGAAGATGTATATTTACTCTTGATTTGAAGGTACTCATATTGTAGGAACTGGGGAAAATGGAACCTGGAAGGGCATTTCAGATCCTTGAGGTGCGAATCAGAAACGAATATGCAAAGCGCTTCGTACGCGTCCGCTGTATATAAACCCCGTAGGGAGGCAGATGCATTCCACAGAATTTGTAAAATCCCGTTATAAAAAGCTTACGAAGAACGTTGGCAACAGCCTAGTATCATTATATTTCTCTCTTTTATTATTCAAATTGGGAAGACACAAAAAATGTCAATAAGCAAGTTAATGACGTAAAGTTCAGATCGGTCAGATCAGACAGTGTCCAGTATTTTCTTGTTTCAATATAACTAAATATATATGTTATAAAATGATAACTAAAGTAATTTTGGATCTACCAATGCATAAGTTTAAACAATTTGTTAAAACACATTTAATAAACCGTGGTTATAAAACTAAAACGATTGGTGAATTTCTTAACGACTCGGCTGCTTGGAAACAGGCTGCTCTGATCTTTTCTCTCACAAGATACTCGTAGACCAATTCTAGAGATTATTAACTATAAAATGATGTTACAAAAGAGCAATATCCCGAGTTTCTTGCAAGCTCGGTAGAATCTGCCTTCCAGACCGGTGGTGGAGTCACTAAAACAGACTGACTTGACGTTTCCAAAGTGCTTAAAATCTAGGCCTACTTGAATTTTTCCAACGAGGGGTTTGCCCACAATCACCATGCTGGGAAAAACGGTTGGTGATCGCAGTAAATGGTACTAAGAGCCCAAAGGACTTCGCATCCCGTTCTCCGTTGTACAGGAGCTATGGTGATACGCTCGACCGTAACAATAGGAAGATCTTCCTCCGAGCGGGTGATCGTGCTCAGGGACCGAGGTCCAAATATTCATTTATGGAAGTTGTATATATAGGCATTCCTCGTGAACACTTCGCTAGCGCGATGCAGGATTTTTGTAGCGCCATCTAGTTCTGTAATGTGGAGACCAATACATCCGTTATATTCACTTAGTCGCCTCGGACGACATCCGCGGCATGAGGAGGGGGTATGACAACTGTACACTGATCCGCCGCCATCACCATGCAGCATTAATATAGTTATTCGAATTTCGTAAAGTTCATAGTTTAATGTTTTTGATTGATACTAGCGTGACGGTATGCTACTTTTGTCCCTTCGTCAATAGACTTAATGTAGAGTTAACGTGTACAATAAGCTATTCTAGTTTAATTGTCCAAAGGCTTTTGTTATGCTAATTAAAATGTTACGTGCCATATAACTTGAATGATATTGTGTAAAGAATTAACAACAGTAGTGAGATTTGATGAAAATTATTAAATTCACTTATTGTTTTAAAATTATATTCGTATTTTAGAGTGTATGTTTTGTTTCATCAACATTTATTTTTCAACCATTATCGGCCCACTATAAAACCCGTATCTCCTCTCGGGATGCGAAAGGTTTAATTTTAAAGAGAACTGGCCAAGTACGAATGGGTTGACTTCACACCTGTAAGAATACTACAACTTTCAGTCTCGACAATTTTCTCACGATGTTTCCCTACACCGTTAAAACAAGTGATCAAAGAATTGCAGAAAGGGCTCGGACCCTCAATAAGAAGGTTTTAGGCCGCAGTCCACCAACGTGACCGAGTGCGGATTGGTGGAATCCACACGCCTTTGAGAACATTATGGGAACTATTACAAAGGTTTCCGTTTCACCGTTGATATTTTAATTGCTTAAAACGTTACTTAGAAAACTTAAAAGTGTGAGCTGGGATTTCGAACTTGGCCCCCCGAAAGGCTAGCCGAAGTCTTAAGCGAAATTTGCGTTGATAGCCTAGTAGAGGCTATCAACGCTTCAATAGAAGATTTGATCAATTTTAACTGTACCACTTCATTTTTTAGACTATATCTTTGGTACTATATTTACGCAATACATAAATAGTAAAGTTATTTTTTCTCATCCATTAAAATTTAGCCCTTGATCGCAATATCACCTTGTTGTCGGTGATGATTAGGTCTAAGATGACAGCAGGCTAACCTATATGGGGTACGGCAGTTATTTTAGACCCTTACCCCAAGTCGGGTTATATGCGGAACGCTGAATCACTTAGCAGCACTTCGTCATCGGTAAATAGCCACAGCCGAAGCTGAATTTATGTTCCAGTTACACTGGAACATAAATTCAAATTCAAATTCAAATTCAAAATTTCTTTATTCATGTAGGCCTATCACAGGCACTTATGAAGCATTCATACATATTTGTTTACATAATTGTAACGGGATGGTGATAACTTCGTTCGCCAACTTAAATCTAGAGCTACGAGGGTTCCAAACGCGCCCTGGTCTAAGCAGAGCCCACAACAAACTTAGCCGGGTAAATTTTTTTTTTTGTTATCACCATCTTCCAGTAAATTTAAATTAAGCTATGAAGCTAGAGCAATTCACACCCAAACTTTTTTATCGTTTAAATAATCCTTAATATTAAAATAGGATTTCTCTGTAAGCTTACGTTTTATATAAACTTTGAACTTATTGAGAGAGACAACTCAAAGATTTCATTTGGTAATTTGTTATAAAATAATATACAATTGCCCTTGAATGAATTACCAAGCCAGAGCCAAATTAAACATTCCCAAGTTGTCCCCGCCGGGGTTCAAACCTGGGACCTCTTACCACTGCGCCAGGGAAGTCTTCAAAATATGTCAATACAATTCGGCACTATATAGTTTGAACACTATATTTAGACAATATAAAATTATAGAGGCACTATATTTGGGCACTATAATTGCAGTGATAGCGCAAACGTCACTCAGGCACTAATGGGCGAAATCGCGTGATTTTAATATTATAGCGGGCTCGCACAATTAAATGGAATTGCTTCCCCGGACTAAATGATTTTTGAACACACGACAAAATATCGACACGACATAAAAGTGGCGCTAAATTATAAAT
Source organism: Pararge aegeria (assembly GCF_905163445.1). Lineage (NCBI taxonomy): Eukaryota > Metazoa > Arthropoda > Insecta > Lepidoptera > Nymphalidae > Pararge > Pararge aegeria. Next base: position 1,192,310 of record NC_053200.1, on the reverse strand, counting down.
AAATATATTACGGCGATACACACAACGCCATCTAACCCCAAAGTAAGCGTAACTTGTGTTAGAGGTACTAAAAAACTGTAGAATATTTTATAAATAAATTATATCAATACTTATAATATACAATATATACAGATCAACAGACAGATAGATAGAGAACATGAGTGTTTTGTACAAAAGCATTTTCTAGTTGTGGGAATTGATCCTGCAGCCTCACACTCAGAGAGCAGGGACACTGCCCACTGCGCCAATCGGACGTCTTGTTGCATCGCCAAACTACATTCACAAGAACTTATTTCTGTCCTTCTTACGTACAAAGTTTCCCCGACAGATTTTGGCTACGATGGTCAATGCACTCTCTATTCTCTCACTCTTATAGTACGATGGGAAAGCTGGCCCGACTCGACCAGTTAGAGACCAGGCGTACAATAGCTTAACGTGCTCTCCGAGGTATGGGTATCAAACAAGCTTACTAAAAGCACCGTCATCCTTACTCCTTAGTCCTTACTAATATTGTAAATGCGAAATTGGCTTTTACGGTTTGTTTGTTTGTGCGGTCACGCCCTAACTAAGGGCCGGCGCCCATTGTCGGCATCGGCACGACTGAGGATTTTAGGTGGCAAATAGCAATATACATTAACATAATGACAATAAAGTAGAAATTTCCATTATATATGGTCGTAATAACAAAAATACCGCTTCGGTATGCTTGAGGCTGCTGTATCGGCAGCCTTAAGAATGCTTCGGGATGCTTCGGCATCCTTCGGCATCCTTCGGTACCCGCCGGCGCCGAGGCACCACTCGGGGATAGCTTGCCCTGCGGGGCGAGGGGAGGCATCCGCCATTTGAATCATTTGACTCACACACAACACAATCGAGGTAACCACTGCGTGTATCGGTTGTTTGCTGTAACAACGAATTTTCTTGTAACAACGATGGCGGAAGAAAAGCTAATTAATTTAGTTCGTCTACACGAGTGTTTATACAATATAAAATCGCGTCACTACAGTGACCAACACATGAAAAATAATGCGTGGGAGCAAATCGCCAAAGAATTCAATAAAACACGTAAGTAAGCATCATAAACATTGTATTTTTTATTGAGTTATAATAAGTATAAGTATATATAATATATAATTAATTACATTGACTTATAGATCGTTGGTATTTTATGATCTATTGACAATATTATTCTGCCAACTAACTGACCCATGTTCAGAGTTAAAATATTGTTTAAATTGATCTCTAATGACCATACCCTCGCACATGATAATATCGGTATCGCCAACTACATTGTTATCCACGGAACTTTCTAAAATGTCACTTTCCTGTAGTGGGTTTGGAAGTTCCGTCGTTGCATTGTTAATGATGTAATTATGTAAAGAACAGCAGGCTAAAATGATGTTATCTATATATTTTGCTTGTACTTGCATTCTCCTCTGAAATATTTCAAACCTTGATTGAAGAATGCCAAAAGCACTCTCCACAATACGCCTTGCTCGACTTAGTCTGTAATTAAAAACTCTTTTCTCTATATTTGCCAATTGATTCGCAGGGTACGGTCTCATTATATTTTTCGTTAGTGGAAATGCTTCATCAGCAACAAAAACATAGGGTAATTCTTCAGTTATTCCTCGTAAGCTCACATTTTGAGGAATATTTAAGGTGTCGTTTTGCAATTTTAAACCCAATTTTGAATGATCTAATATACCACCGTCGCTATTTCTACCATAAGCACCTACATCGACAATGACAAATCTGTATTTAGCATCTGCTACAGCCAACAGAACGATACTAAAAAATTTTTTATAATTAAAATACATACTTCCACTATTATTTGGAGCTCGTATCTTGAAGTGCTTGCCATCTATGGCACCAATACAATTTGGAAAATTCCATATTTCATCAAAGTCTTTAGCAATTATCTTCCATTGTGCTGTTGTTGGTTTTGGCAGAACGATACGGCCAAGAATATTCCAGATTACACGGCAGGTTTCATGGACTATACAACGAACTGTACTAAATCCCATTCGGTAATTGAATGCTAAAGTTTTGAAACTGACTCCTGTGATTAAAAACCTGAAAAGAAACATTATATTTTTAAATATAGCTTAGGTAGGTACCTATTAATCTATTGCCACTTGGAAAACCTGCGTGAAAACCCCTCACTAACAAACCATTCATTTATATGTTTATTATATTATTTTCAGCTCAAGAATGCCTCAAGATGTGGACGAACATCAGAAACAACTATCGAAAAGCGATAAAAAATAGAACAAGCAAAAGTGGTGATTCTGCAAAGCCACAAAGGCCAATAAAACACGAAAGAGAACTCCAATTCTTAACTACATTTTTACAAAATAGAGCACAGGTATCTAATTTAGATTCGTCTTCCGAGGACACACAAGATTCTTTCTTGGATTCTCTTCAATCACGGCCACAATCACAAATGTCACATTCAGATTCACAAAACTCGCGTCCTCGATCACAAAACATAACCACAGCTGAGATATTAAAAAATTATATAGATTCTAAAAATAACGAAGATGAACATCCTATAGATATATTTTTTAAATCAATGTCTGCTACAGTAAAATCTTTACCGAAAAAGTTGCAACTTCAAGTGAAAAGAGATGTATTGCTTATTGTTAATAAGGCAGAAATCGAATATTCAGAAATGTTAGAAGCACCACAGCATATTGAAACAACAAGATCTATTAATGAACCATCCACATCGAAACAAAAACCTCCTGTGAATCAATCAAACTACACCATGGACGATTTTTCTTATTACACACCCCAAGCAACATCCGTAAATAACGAGGACAACATACATTCAACATTGAAATATACACCGACACCCATACCTAGATGCCAAGACCAAAACATTGAAATCAGTGATTACCAGAATATTGAAACCAATGATTACCAGAATTTGTAATTTCTTTAACATATTATTACCTGCAGCAAAGCTAATGTGATTAAAAATAAAGATATGACTCCAATGTCATCAACAATCGCTCCACGACGACAGTTCTATGACCGGCGCAGCATGAAATATAGATTCAGACGAAATAGTAATGTAGTCTGCGATCTGAAGTCACCATTCGAATCATACCTGTACGAGTATATGTGAATTAAAAAATAATAAATATGATTATTAACACATTAAAGTATTGTTTATTATTAACTAACTAAGGGAACTATTTAATTTTCCGGGATAAAAAGTAGCTTATGTCACTCTCCAGGTCCTCAACTATACCCAATCAAAAAATCACGTCAATCCGTGGCTTTCTTGCAGCGTGATTGAAGGACAAACCAACAAACACACTTTCGCATTTATAATATTAGTATGATTACTCACCTCAAGCACACAGACAATCTTTCTTCAACAGATATAGGTGTGCGAAAATTTGATTGTTTTTTCTCCATGAAAGGTCGAAGCAAATGAACCAGACTTTCAAAATTTTCATAACTCATTCTATAGTAGTCATAAAATTTTCGCACGTCATAACGCAAATCATTGAATAAATTGTTGAATTCACCGGACGTATATCGTTGCTTCCAAAGGTTGTTCACCCAAAATCTTCTTGATTGATTAGATTTCTCTTCTTCTTCAGCAAGAGCTGCTATGAGCACTAGATCCCAGTCCACCATATTAAATACAACTCACACAACTAGCTTGTAACAACTCTGAAACTGTTTTGACGAGAAATACGATATTGAGACGCTTCGGCAAGCTACAGGACGGTGCGGCATGCTAAAGGACGCCTCGTCATCCCTAAGAACGTTGCAGCATGCCAAAGCATAGTTTCCATCAGTGTGCGCTTGCATGTAGGATGCCGAAGGATCCTGTTCCTTGCCGATGCCGACAATGGGCGCCGGCCCTAAGTCCTTACTAATATTGTAAATGCGAAATTGTCTTTTACGGTTTGTTCGTTTGTGCGGTCACGCCCTAACTAAGCCACTTTGTAGAAAACCGTTAAAGAACGCTTACTGAACTGAACTGACTGAACAGCTAGCTTAAAATAATGATTGCCTGGTCGGAGGATTTGGCCGAGGCTAGTTACCACCCTATCGACAAAATCGTGCCACTAAGCGATTTAGTGTTCCGGTGCGATGTCGCGTAGAAACCATTCAGGAATATGGCTACCATAATCCCTAACCAGTTAGACTGCATCATCACTTACCACAGATTGCATTCAAGGGCTAACTTATAGTGGAGAAAAAAAAATGAAAATGCTTAGATCCTCGTGAAAAGACGTTCAATACCAGAAAACACATGAGAATGTCGTGTCGTACCCGTACGAGTGTAGTTAAGTGTAAGCCCGCCATCCGTCGACACAATTTGCATATTTTTACTGCGGCCGACGCGGCGCGCTCACTCGCCGAAAATATTAAACTTGAGTTGCTTAATGAAATATTTTAAACAACTGAAGTTGCCGCTGTTTGTTTTAATATTACAGCGGAATGTAAAATAGTTTCAAGTTAACTAACTTCATCATCCACTGCATCTTATTATCCCACCGCTGGGACCAGGCAGACTAGAGCTTAGACCCACCACGTTGCTCCAACGCGTGAATTCGCGTATACTACGATTATTATTCAACGTGTACTCAATCTACAAACCGAAATAGTACTTCACTTTAGCTGGCTGGCTTTAGATATAAATTATGTACTATCTCTGAGATTTATCTGTGAATCGAAAATTTGACAGCCGATTGACGCAGTTTGCAGCGACCCTGCTTTCTGAGTCCAAGGCCGTGGGTTCGTTTCCCACTTCTGGAAAATGTTTGTGTGGTGAGCAAGAATGTTTTTCAGTGTCTCGGTGTTTATATGTATATTGCTATTTATTAATGTATATTATTATCAAAATATTCGTCAGTCATCTTAGAACCCATAACACAAGCTACGCTTACTTTGGGGCTAGGTGGCGATGTATGTATTGTCGTCGTATATTTATTTATTTATTTATTTAATCACTGCCATAGTTTTTACTGAAATAAATCAGATACAGTTCTAACAACACATGCAAATTAAAATCATGTGAATCCTGTCACTGCATTGGGTACGCGTCGCGTAGCGTAGGTACTATGCGCGAGTCGGTCTTTTATCTTCAATAAGGTTGTCATAAGTTACAAGTATGTATGGAAAAATGAATATGCTTCTTTTAATTTAATATTATTACAGTATGATTCCGTATGAAATTTACATATATGCAACGTTGTATACCACTTGAACTCTGGTTCTAGGCTCTTTTTTTTGGTAATAATATATTTTAAACGACTAAGACCGACCGGGAGGTATCTTTGCATCGTTCGAGTCCATGTAGGACTAAGGTGTATCGAAAATGCACCCGTATTTATATCAAAATACCCACCAACATAATGTCATGAACATTGGTTAATAACCAAATATAATTTTAACAGTTTTTTGAAAACAATCTATTAATTAATAATTATTGGGGTTTTTGTAAAATTCAAATCAATTTAATAAAATATCTGGCAAATATGAATTTATAGTTATCAAAAGGTTGGAATTTTACCTACTTTATAAAATTACTGTAACATATAGTAAAATATTAAAGAGTATTAGAAAAAAAAATTACTACAAAACTTCCTAAGCTTCATATTGTCACATCTCCCTAAAGCCGAAGCCCATACTCAAGTATGGGTATTATAATAGATAACAATGCTACATTTACTTAAAGGCTTCCGAGAGTCTCGAGCAAAGCTAAGATTTCGTGAAATTCTATCTTGAAAGGATCAAAAAGACCCTTGAAGGGTTTCAAGGCCCAATATCTGCGCTATTGTACAACTTTATTGAGTTAATATGAGTTTTTCTACAGATACACCTACAGTGAGTAAGTATTCTGCTCTAATATCACACATCTTTGAATTTTCGTTTATTCCAGGCATATTTGGTATAAGGGCTAAAAGATTATGATTATATTTTAGTACTAGCTGTTGCCCGCGATTTTTGTTTGTTTGTAAAGCGTAAGATTTCAATTAAGTGTACCTATCTCTAAAAATAAATTTTGTTTAGGTGTAGTCCTTAAATTATTCAAACTCGCGAGGTTAATCTTCTTAAATATCTTTTGGAATTAGTTTTTAGTATTTTATTGCTATATAAATACCCTTGGTGATAAAGCGATTTATATTTGAATAAGAAAAAGCGGTCCAATTAAGTTCGATAACACAAAAGCTTCTGTTGCGATTTCACTATAATAGACAGATATATTCCCGCGCGGGCTTTTTTGTAGGTAATAATTAGTACTTTAATCATTTAGTTCATATTTCTTATGTATCATCAATAGTTTTGTCAGCGCACAGTGAGTAATGAATTTTATAGGCACAATTCTGCTACTTTGGGTTACATTATTGCAATATTTTTAAGGATCTCTATATATTTTTTTAATTAACCATAGCCTATGTTACTTTGTGATAAATAAACTTTCTTTTGGCGAAAAAATGGTTAAAATCGATGCAGTACTTTCGGAGCCTATTGGGTACATAGAAACAACCAAAAAACCTTTCCTCTTTATTTATTTATTAGTAATCCAACAGCGTTTCAAATTATTTTAGTTAAGCGTTTATCTTATTACTAAAATAAGGCAAAATCTCGATTACAAATCTAAACTGTGATAATTAAGTAACAGGTGCAAGTACGAGATATACAAAACAATCAGTTACGATATTCACGACAGCATGAATGAGTGTGTGTGTGTGTGCGTGTATGTATAAGTGTGCAAATGTATGTGCTTGAGTGCGTGTGTGTATTCATGTAGAAATTATTTTAGTACAGAAAAACAGTATCTGACTAGTAATGGCGGTTGAACCATACATACCTGACCTGACCTGATTTATCACGGTGCCGTCCAGCTGTGTAGCCTCGTGAAGGACAAGGTGGAATACAAAAAGAACTGACCGCCAACCTTCACTAGTTAGAGAGAAACCGATAGAAGAAGAAGAATACTTTTTTAATGTAGAAAGTTGTTAATACATTACTCCAATATCCTAATCAAGAGATAATAATCTCCGACCCTCAAAGGCAGAGGTCATGCTCATATGGAGTCAAAAGTTCATTAGCACGAAATTTCGCATCTCTATATCTATCCGTATACCATCAATGAAAATTGAGCTTTATTTTTATTAACATAGAATTCGATATTCACTGTGTGAAAGTATAAGATACCATTAAGGTTTAACGCTAATGCCTATAATCATTTATCAATGTTATGTAATACTGCTTCGTTTGCCTCGTCATGCGCAACTACGGATTACGAGGTCCCGGGTTCGAATCCCGGTTCGGGCCAAAGATTGTTAGGTGTTGAGTATTTTCTGTTAGGAGCTAGGGATTTACGATGTTGACCCCCGTGCTTTGGAGAGACCAAGTTGAGCAGTCGGTCCCGGCTAATACCACTCATAGTGATTATGGTTGATAAAACCCACCAACTCGCAGTGGAGCAGATTGGTGGGTATTTGCCGTGCACTCTGCTATCAGAGTCGAGGCCTGTGCTGATATAATACTGAAAAACTTTACAGGGGCAGGTCCAGTACATATACTAGTAAAGTTTTTTTGCCATTAATAACTTTACAAACTAGTAAACTGCCGGCTTCTTCTCAGTAGAATCTGGTATCCGAGCCGGTGGTAGAGTAACAAACAGCCAGACATAACGTTTCAAAATGGCGTATATTTAGCCCTGCTTGTCATAAATGAATTTAAAAAAAAATCTTTTCAACCAATTAAAATACTTTTTTCAACGGTAAAGGAAAACTTCGTGAGGAAACCTGTGTGAAGTCCACAAATCCCCACTGTGCCAGGCTGGTGGACTACGGCCTTAACCCTTTTTCATTGTGGGAAGAGACCCGTGCCCTGAAGTAGAAATAATAATAGGATGATGATTTTTTTTTTTTTTTAATTATTTATTTATTCGGGACTTTTCTTAACAATAAGAATGTCAGCCCCATCGTTTGGATGATGATGGTGATGAATTATAAATTTTAAATTAAGATTTCAATATAAAAGCAACGATAGCCTAGTGATTGGGGCTTCACTAACAGTGGTCCAAGTTTACGAGTTGTTAACTTTTGGCCCGACCTGGGATTCGAACCCGGGACATCGTGATCCGTAATCAATAGACTTAAACGAGGCAGTTAAAGATACTAATATAGTATGAATATTTATTTATTTTTCCTTTTACATCTATGTAACTACTTTTTTTTTTTGTTGTACAATAAAAGTGTATTCATTCATTATATTTTACAAATGAATGGCTATTAATTTTTGAATGTGAACTATTTGACCGCTACGCTTATGTTATGTAACCACAGTCGTGTTTGTGATAGACACCTGATTGTGACGTGCAGACAGACAAGTTAAGCGGGCCCTTTTGCTGGAATCTCCGTAGATCTTAATTAATTCACCGCAGTAGCAGCCAGCACGACTCTTTAACATTATACTCAAGAGGCCGCTTTCCCACTAAAAGTTCAAAAAGCGTGTTACTGAAGTATTTATCGATACTCTATTTATTTATCTACTTTTCAGAATGTTGCTAGTTAGAATCACAAACCTTAGCATATTATGGATGTATATTATTTACAAATGGTAAGTTTTTGTATAGTAATTATTAGGTCGCCCACCTGATTGTAAGGGGAAAACTATAGCCTTAACTTAAACTCAATACTTAAACTTCTTAGGGCATGCAAGGTACCTGTCCTTCATAGTGACAAAGCTTTTTGTAACAGAGCTCAACCGGGTAAATACAACCGACATTCTTGTTTCTGCTGCAAAACAGTATTGCGCGGTCTATCAGCGCAGTGGGTAGCGACCATGCTTTCTGAGTCCAGGGCCGTGGGTTCGATTCCCACAACTGGAAAATGTTTGTGTGATGAACATGAATGTTTTTCATTGTCTGGGTGTTTATCTGTATATAATAAGTATTTATGTATATTATTAAGTAAAATATTCATCAGTCATCTGAGTACCCATAACACAAGCTACGTTAACTTTGGGGCTAGATGGCGATGTGTGTATTGTCGTAGTATATATATTTATTTATTATTGCTGTGTTCCGGTATGAAAGGCGTGGTTGGTGATGCAATTACATTTATGTGGCTTAACGCCTTGCCTTGGCTAGAATGTGTTCCTTGATTGCCCTGCGAAGCTACGTTTTTCCTTTAACCGTTAGCTAGGCCAAAAAAAAACTAAGAACAGGCGATAATATTCACCGTGGCGTACAAATACATGAATTAATTCATTTAAGTCAAGCGCAACCTGTCGTTATCGAAACAGCTTTTATCAAAACTGTGATCTGTAATCGTAGGCGCGGAGTAATGTATGCGTGGCAATTAGCTGCGAGTGTATTTAATTATGCACCCAAAACCAACTGCGGGAGCGATACCGGCGCGGCGGTCAGCTGATACGGGAATACGTTTAAAACTGACCACAGTGGTGACCGGGCCGCGGGTCGGGATTATTAAAACAAGGAAAATAACAAATTTATAAATTCAAAATTCACAGGCCCAGTTCATAAGCCCTTTTGTAACGTCAAGTCAGTCAGTTTGCAGTGACTCTACCACCGTTTCGGAAGGCAGATTCCACCGAGAAGAGCCGGCATAAAAAAAACAGATTGCTCTTTTTCAACATTATTTTACAGTGAAAAAAAATACATAAACATTCAATTTTCTATTCTGTGAGAAATGAGAGCGGAGCCTGCTTCCAAGCAGCCTAGTCGTTAAATTGTTCGTTTACATACTTATATTGGATTACTAGCTGACCCGCGCAACTTCGACTGCACCAAATCGGTTATTACAGGTTTTAATATCTTAAAAACCTATAACCTAATTGCAGCGCCACTACTACTTTGACGGCCGACTGGTGCAGTGGCCAGCGACCCTGCTTTCTGAGTCCAAGACCGTGGGTTCGATTCCCACAACTGGAAAATGTTTGTGTAATGAGCATAAGTGTTTTTTTAGTGTCTGGGTGTTTATATATATTTTCTAAGTATTTATGTACCTATATATAATTCATAAAAATATTCATCATCTTAGTACCCATAACACAAGCTACGCTTACTTTGGGGCTAGATGGCGATGTGTGTATTGTCGTAGTATATTTATTTATTATTATTACTACTGACTAAGCAGGAGGGCGAGGATGCAATACAAATTTTATAATACGGTCGGACTTATCGTTTTTTAACCTACTTAAAATTTAACACTTTCCATGGAATAAAAGTTAACCATATACAAAGTAAATACATACTTAGTAATTTTACTTGGCAACGACTTAAAAATGTTTTGGAAAATATTTATTTCTTGTTTTTTGTTTGTTTATTTGAATACTTTATTGTACACACACATTTTACACAGAATAAACACATATAATACAGAAGAAACAGAATAGAATACTGGGCGTGCAAAGGCGGTTTAACGCTAAAGCGATCTCTTCCAGAAAACTTTGCTTGTACTAAAGTCAGTTTTTTTTGTAAAAAAATAAATCACGCCCAACTTAAAACAGTTTCGGAAACCTGGTTATAAAAAAAGAAGTTATCTAGTGCGAACTGAAATTCAGATACCAATTTATACAAATTACTTCCGACACATTTCAGAGATTATAGGTTTCACGATTTCAATAATGTTATCAGAGAATATTTGAGAGCGTAATCGAGTCTAGTCAGATCGATCTGACGTTATCGAGTTCCACGGGATGGACAGCAGACCTACCCTTACATAACGAAGTTAGAATTTTTAGTAGTCCTAAAAATCCGTTTTTGAAATTTTGTGAAGCTTTCCGTACTCGTATATGTGACACCTACATTTTGTATTGGGGTTTCTGTTAAAATAATCGCGTACAAAAGTGTTAGCTGTTAGTAAATTGGCGTTGCTGACCCAGTGCCCCGGAGAGCACGTTAAGCTGTCGGCCCCTGATATTATAACTTGGTTTTTAATACATACATAAGTATTCAAAATTCAAAATTCATTTATTTCAAGTAGGCCTAATTAATAAGCACTTTTGAAACGTCAAGTCAGTCTGTTTGTAGTGACTCTACCACGGGTTCGGAAGGCAGATTCCACTGAGAAGAGCCGGCAAGAAAATCAGCAGATTGCTCTTTTCCAACATAATTTTAAAGTTTAACAATCTTTGGAATTTTTCTGTTTTGTGAGAGATGAGAGCGGCGCGGCCTGCTTCCAAGCAGCCTTGTCGTTACATCTACAAGTTAGACTGCAATCTCACCTGGTGGTAAGTGCTGATGCAGTCTAAGATGGTAGCGGGGTGACCTCTGGAATATGGTAGTCATACTCCTAATCGGTTGCTACGCGACATCGCACCGGAACACTAAATCGCTTAGCGGCACGTCTTTGTCGGTGGGCTGTAACTAGCCACGGCCTAAGCCTCTCACCAGACCAGACCAGAGAATATTCTGAAATTTCGAATTTCCGATTTGGCCCTGCTTTCGTATACTTGTTAGCTACACTATGTAAAGTATAGCTAACTAGTATATGGAATAAACAGCATCTTAAGACCAAACTTAAAAAGCTGTTGTTGGCTCACTCATTAAGATTACTGCCTACCACCACTTAAGCTTGCGAATCCTTTAATTATTTTTAGTAATACAGATATTCTCTAACATGAATTTTCATAGATTTTAGTTCTTCACGGATTTAATATTATCAGAATATTTTAAAGCAAAACCGAGTCTAGTCAAATCGATCCGAGGTTATCGAGTTACGCGGCACGGACGGACAGCTGAGGGTTATTAATGCGGTTAGCATTTTTAGCGATCCTAAAAATTCCATCTTTAACATTCTTTCACACGGCAGAAGTATTTAGCTACAATCAAAAATAGTAGGTATTTTTTCAAATATTTCCAGTCTTCTTGGGATCTTTGAAGAACTGGTATTAAACCTACCCTCGTTTTAAAAAATCCTTTTCATTGCAGTGTACATTATTCCACTTGTCAAGTACATTCGTTTGAAACCTAATGTATTTTGTACTCAAATTCTGTAATCTGCTATTTTGTGACGGCGGAAATTTTGGTCAGATTTTCATCAAACACAGCTAAAAACACTCTCGACTAATACGATGCCACAGAAACTACCACACAGACACACACACACACACACACACACATATAGACACGTCAACTTATAACAACCCGTCGTTTTTGCGAGGGGGGCACACAAACACTACACACTTCCATATGAAAAGAACCCTCGAAAAAAAAGACAAACCTTTTTGAAAATCGGTTGAATAAAAACGTACACCAGGAAACAGATCAATGCAGTAATGCAACACCATTAACAAAGTAAAGTTACCACAATTCTGTTCCACCATGAGCAGAGTCATAGTGAAAACCACGGGACAAGCCGCTGACAAAAGATAGTCACTGATACCAATATGTTAAGAACTTGATATCCAATTTACTATTTCAACACAGACTTAAATTAAGGTTTACAAACGAGCCAACTATTTGTTCTGGCCAAACACCGTGGGTATAAAACATTCAAGATACTTACTTGGAAATATAATAAATATACATAACATAGAATATATGTACGTTATACGTTATATGTACGTTACGTTTATGAATTAAGTATATTTTATTTTATTGATTATTATTTATTCATTTCACCCTTACTTAGATTGCCTGTTAGAGATATTTATTTGGTATTTATTATTTTGGCGTATTTAGGCCGCCTATTGTACCTTTTTTTGCGTGTTTTTTTTGTTCTAATTCTTTTTATTCAAAGAACATTGATTGGCATTTAAAGCCTGACCAGAAAAATTAAAAACCTCGCCACATGGCGGATGAAAATGGAACATTTTTTTTCAATTCTATTTTCTGTCAAAATTGCCATGCAAAAGTGGCGTCCCCATATCAGTATTTTATCTCGTCAGACTTTATAATAGTAATTCAGGATACATTTAAAAGTGACTTTATATCTCGGTTAATATATATCAGCGGGCCAAAAAGATATCAAAACAAACTTGGGGCTATTCCGAATAAATTAGCCCTCAAATATTAATAGGGTATCTTTGTTATTGCCCGGGGCTAAAAGTCTGTAATTATACGGGTCCGTTTGGGGTCATCTCCCGTGAACAGGTCTGTTTACGTCCGCATTTTATGCACAAAAGGATATTACCTAGTTGAGTGTCGGTTACTCACAGTGACGTGCGTGTCTTAAAATTCAAATTCAAAATTCAAAATTCATTTATTTCAAGTAGGCCTAATACAAGCACTTTTGAAACGTCAAGTCTGTCCGTGTGTAGTGACTCTACCACCGGTTCGGAAGGCAGATTCTACCGAGAAGAAGCCGGCAAGAAACTCAGCAGTTGCTCTTTTCCAACATCAAAAATTTACATTTTATATTTTAACATTCATTTTTCTATCTTGTGAGAGATGAAAGCGGAGCCGGATGCTTCCAAGCAACCTTGTCATTAAGAAACTCATCAATTGTATAATAACCTCGCTGTAATAAATGTGTTTTAACACATTCTTTAAACTTATGGATTGGTAGGTCCAAAATTACCTTAGGAATCATATTATAAAAGCGTATACTCAATCCCACAAATGACTTCTGCATCTTTCGCAGACGATATGCAGATGTCACTAATTTATGACCATTTCTTGTAAGTCGACTGTTTATATCCACTTTTTTTTTATAAAGACTAATATGTTGTCTTACAAATACTATATTGTTATAAATGTATTGTGAGGCTACCGTAAGTATACCAATTTCTTTAAATTTTTCACGGAGGGATTCACGTGATTTAAGTTTATATATTGACCGTACAGCTCTTTTCTGCAATATGAATATAGTTTCAATATCAGCAGCTTTGCCCCATACTAAGATCCCGTAAGACATCACACTATGAAAGTACGCGAAGTAAACAAGTCTTGCTGTTTCTACGTCAGTAATCTGTCTAATTTTCCTGACGGCGTAGGCAGCCGAGCTTAGTTTACCTGCTAGTGTATCTATATGGGTACCCCACTGAAGCTTACAATCCAAGGTCATGCCCAGAAAAACTGTGGAATCTTCCATTTTTAGTGATTCTCCATTTATTATTATATTTTTATTAACTTTCTTTACATTTGGTAAAATAAATTCCACACACTTAGTTTTTTTTGCATTTAAAAGTAAATTATTGACAGTAAACCAGTGCGACACATGCGACATAGCACGGCTTACATCGTCAGAGTTGTCTCTACCTCTATCAGTTTTAAAAATTAGAGATGTATCATCAGCAAACAGTACAATGTCACAGATTTCACTTTAATCTTAGTCTTGTAGTTGCATTCATTTGTTTTGTTTCATTATTCTGTTAACGTCAATAAATTTCAATTTGTCTTTGATGCCTGACTCGCGAGCAAGTAGTCATTTAGCTAGTTTTTCTACCAGCGATTTTCCGCCTCATCATTGACATATAATTAAACCTTACAAGATAAATATAATATGCTCTAAAGACTTTTTGAAGTGAAATTGGCACACCGCAAACAGACTTTTCCGTACTCTGTAAGTAAAGCTGAACCGTCACGCTCTGAGGTGAAAGGCTCATGACCATAATCGGGGGATACATTTTTTATGTCTTTGTGCTGAACTAGTTGATACTATCTGTCGTCAAACAGTCTCAATCGGTATGACGCAAAGCTTACGCAACGAGTACCACGGCAGATAGTGGTCAGTGTGATTCAGAGGCGGATTGTGTCTACGCCTACGTCACGTCGCACCTGGGTCTTATTCACGATAGTACATCACATCTTGACAATTGTAATGATTACATCAAAATATGACTAGGGTCAATGTGATCAAAAAGGTAAAATTAAAAAATCAAGTTACCTGAAGTAATCTGTCGTAAACTATTATAAATTCGTAAAACATTCGTTCGGTACGATATTAGAACAAATAAAGGGACGATATCTCCATCTCGAACAGATTAAAAATAAAAATGCGGCTACCTAACATTTGTTTGCGGTGGATACTCGACTTCTTTAGTCAGATTGCTAGGTAAAAATAGAAAAGCTTATGACAACTGGAAAGATCAAAGGAAAAGACCTCGCGGCCTTAACCCGAGACGTTGGTAAGTCCAGAAAAAAGAGGCAGTGGACGCCTCTATTTATAGGTGTATTTCCAAGATCAGCAATAGACAGAAACCGCGAATAGTGCAGGAAGTGGAGCCACGATCCTTCAATTTGAGGCAGAGATGCGAGAAAAAGCCCACAGCCCTTTCGACTACAGACAAGAGAGTACACAATAGTCTATACGTAAATATCATAGCACTAGTTTCCTAGTGCTATGTTATTTACCCAGGATCAGTTGGAGCGCAAAACAGTAAAGATCTCGACCGACATTCGTGTCGAAACTGATAAAGTTTCCATACGTGACGATAAACGAATATGGTTAACTGTACCGTTAGGCGTACCGGACATAAGCGGAAGCGATAAGCTATGTCTGGTTCCAAAGAAATCGACAAAAAATGTAGTATATATATTTAATACCTGATAACGGCTATTTAAAACGAGTTTATTGCTACATCGTTGGAAATACATGAGAATAATTAATTACAAAGAAATAAATACAAGAAGCTGTGGTAGTGCAGTGGGTAGAACTCGACTTCACATTCGGAGGGCCGAGTTTGAATCAGCACGCACCTCTATATTTTCTAAGTTATGTGCGTTTTAGTAATTAAAAATATCACCTGCTTCGACGGTGAAGGAAAACATCGTGAGGAAACCTGTATAATGTTTTCAAAGGTATGTGGAGTCCACCAATGCGCACTAGGCCAGCGTGGTGGATTACAGCCTTAACCTGTAGCCAGCAGCATCGTCGGCACAGAAAACAAGCTGCAGGCAAATAAAAGTTAAGTTTTATTTGGAAGAAATTATAAATTACACCATACAGTTACTCCTGCGTTTTGCGAAGTACAGCAAATAAAGCTTAACGATTGTTGAATATCATAGAATAGCGCAAAGTAACGCCTGTTGCTATCCAAGAAGTCAAAATAACAAATTTATAATATAGCTTGAAAACTTCTGTAACCACAACTTCTATCCCCTTATTTTTCTGAAAAATCACGGTTTTACATTTTGTTCATGTAAATTTTCATCTCCCCTCAGGAGAACTTTCAAATTTCTTTGTTGAGCCGTTTGGTCTGTAGGTTGTTTGTAAGTCAGTTAGGTCAAAGCCAATAGCTACTGTCGGACTAAAGGCCTCTCCAAATGGGAGTGTTTGCCCAAAACCACCAAGCTGGGCAGACGGATGGTGATCGCAGTAGAGAAAACGCTGCTGGCCGCCCGCCCTGTTAAATTCCCTTAGTCGCCTCGTATGACACCCGTGGGAAGCGATAGGGTTCATTAAGCCTTGTGTAGCTACAAATAAGCTAAGCTTGTCGTTCATTGCGATTATTGGTAAATTCCGCTTCCGCTAGTCGCTTGGGCATAGCCAAGTTAATTTACAGCCAATAATAAAATTAGGCTTAAAGCCTTTGCAGTAATGGAGCTTGGCAATTTCACGTTGGGTCACCATGGGAATGACTCACGGACCCTTTATGGTACCGCGTTCTGTTATGACAAATGGAATACCTGGTACTGGGTATTTAGTAATCTCTTTCTTAAAGATTACTTTTATCAATCTAACGGTCAAATTTCTTACTACATGACCATCACCATTCTCATTACCGGCCCACTATAGGACACAACTCTTATATCAGAATAAGAAGGGTTTAGGCCCTAGCATACCACCCTGGCCAGTTGTGGTTAGGTAGATTGCATACGCCAGAACGTTATTCAAAACATGCTGGTTTCTTCACGATGATTTCCTTCCCTATTAAACAAGTTATATTTAATTGTTCCCTTGTCCCTTGTTGTGAAAATCAGCGTTGTAGTATTCCTTGGCATTTACTGCCATGGTGCTGCGGCACAGAGCTGAGTAGGTGACCCTTTGACCACAACGAAGCAACATACGCCTAAATTTTTTTTTTTTTTTCTTTTCTTTTTCTCTGTGCTCTTGTAGTATGTTGTAATTTATTTATTTATTGTGGTTAATAAATATTTTTATTGTTATTATTATTATTATTAATTGCTTAAACGGCTCAAAGCTCCGTAAAGTAAGAGGAGGTGGCCGGGAAACCAACTCGGTACCCCGAAAGTGAGGCTTAAATTCTAGCCGCTAGACTATCACCGCTACTAATACGGATCGAGGAATTCCAGACTCAGATAATGACAGAATTACAGTTTTATTTTCGTTTCTTTAATCATTTTACTATAGAAGTTAGCCATTGACTACAATCTAAGTGGTGAGTCGAAAAAAGATAGTGGGCTTAAAGGCAGTTATATGAAACCCTACGCGTCATCGTACCAGAACGCTCAATCGGTTCCTACGCACGGCTGAAATCTCTCACTAGACCAGACCAAAGAAAGTTCTGATATTATTAACTCTTAAATTGCCTTTGTCTGGAATTAAACCCCGGATCTGCCCTTTAGTGACACACTTCTTCTAGCAAGGGGTTGTTTGATTTTTAGGTCTTAGCAACTGTACTGACCTTGGCTAATTTTGGCACAAAGATACTTTGGATCCTGGTGATATTTTGTCGTGGCTTTTTTTTATATCGTTACAATGGACGGACCAAGCAGATGGCCACCTGATAGAAAGTGGAAAACCATTGCCTATAAACAGAGCAAAAGTTCACAGGGCAGGACATGCTCCTGGAACATGCCGCCATCAATTTGAGGCGAAGGTGTTAAGCCTCATGCGCCTGTAACTACACCGGCAACCGTGCCCTTCAGACCGGAACACAACATTGTTACTATGTTGGTCAGCGCCAGAAATAAGCACGGCGATAGTACTTCCCCGGACGAGCTCTGTCACAAAAAGCTCTTCGATTACTAAACCTTGACTTTATGCCTTGCATAATTTCGACAAAATAGATGTGTTTTGATATTTCCACACTTATTTACTGTATGGAGATGTCCCGGCGAACTTCGTACCGCGGATCTTTTTTTTTTGATGAATGTTAAAATTTAGTACTTATTAACCTATTCCGGACTAAGAGAAATCCAAAAAATCAAATATCATAAAAATTGGTCCAGCCGTTCTTGAGTTATAAATGGTGTAACAAACACAACTTCCTTTTATATATATCTACATCTATCTATATACACTGGTCCAAATCAAGATGGGTGCGTGGGTTGAGGCCGAGCAAACTGTTGGGTTAGGATAAACCAGCTGTTGCCCGTACGCGGTCTTTTGGTTTATCATGAATCCTGTGGAAACCGTACATTTTCCCGGGCCTACGTTAAGTAGCCTACGTTAACGAGGGTATGATATATCTCCCTTCCAAAATTCACACAAATTGGTTTATTAGTTTATGCGTGAAAGAGTAACAAACATCCATCCATACAAACTTTCACATTTATAATATAGCATCTAAAAATAAAATAAATATTCTACGACAATACACACATCGCCACCTAGCCCCAAAGTAAGAGTAGCTTGTGTTATGGGTACTAAGATGACTGATGAATATTTTTATGAATTATATATACATAAATACTTAGAAAATACATATAAACACCCAGACACTGAAAAACATTCATGCTCATCACACAAACATTTTCCAGTTGTGGGAATCGAACCCACGGCCTTGGACTCAGAAAGCAGGGTCGATGCAAACTGCGCCAATCGGCCGTCAAAGCTGTAAATGGGCTTGTGCTTTTGAAAGCACGAAGAAAATATAAATAGATATTCATAAATGCTTAGACGGTCTTCAAACCAGTTACCGCCTTAGGTTCATTTTTTTTTTCAACCTGAGATCATCTGATTTTTTGAATGCCCCATGAATGTCCCAACTATGGGTATAGGCCACACTTATTGGAAGGAGAGGATAAGCTTCGACATTGCTCCATTGCTCCAATATAGGTGGGCAGTCGTCTGATAAACGTCGCAATAAAAAAGCTAACCCCCACCGATTGGTCCGTATATTATTTATTTATTTATTTATACACTTTATTTGTACACCACAAATAGGAAAAAAAAAACCATGGACACAACAAAAAGAAAGTTATTATAATTGGGGATTAAAACAAATTTATCAATTTTTCCAACAAATTCATGAGTAAATTTGGGGACAATCTATCCAGGAAAACGCCCTTGCGTGTAAAAATCCGATCTGTTCGGATTAGGGGTGATTTTGTAGGCTTCGTTTTTATTTTTTATTCCTTTTTTTTCACGCTTTAGGCTAACGCAGTGGAATAGATTATCTGCGCGGGGATTTCGTCGGATTATTTGGAAATTAATTAAATCTCAATACCATTTATTCCAAAAGTGGTTTACATCGACCCTTGGGAATGTATAAATACAGTATACTCGTATGTAGGCCTACATGAACAGAGTTAATTTATATATGTTTATAACGTGTAAATGAAAACCGAAATTAAGTTTTACAGGCCTTAGAGGTACATTATGTACTGTTTCAGAGACTTATCTGTGAAACAGAAAACCTAATAGTTTTAGTTTAAGTTTAACAAACCATTGCCATAGTTTTTACTGAAAGAAATTAAATATAGCCTTAACATCATATGCAAAGTCAAAATCATGTGTCTCCTGTCACTTTATTATGTACGCGTCGCGTAGCGTAGGTACTATATGCGTATCGGTTAGTTTATCTTTAAAGGGTTGTCATAAATAAACACTTATAATTTTTTGAATAAGTTGGAATGAAAAAATAAATATGCCTTTTTTGATTTAATATTTGTATAGGGTGATTCCTTTTGAAAAATACATATGCACCCTTCAACAACAGTATATCGTTATTCCGTTACACGTTGTATATATTGGGTATCTACGCGACATCGTACCGGAAGGCAAAAACGCTTAGCGATTTTTTTTCCTGTAGGTTGGTAAGCCACGGAAGCCTTACATCAGACCAAAAAGGTAGTGCCTGGCTTGATCGCTTTTAATTTCGACGGTGAAATCGGGCCAAGTGTGACTAAATTATACCAAATTGTATGACCACGAACCGCTAGAAAAGTAAAAATAACAGGGTTCAAACGTGCGAGGGCGTTTGATTGTGGACACTGAATATTTGATGTTAGTGACAAATGCCGCTTCCGGTGACACTTTCATAAAATATACACACAAAAGTAGGTGTGTTTAAAGAACTGAGAATATATTTCACCGTTCAATCTTTAGCACATTAGACAGTCTAACGTTCGTAATAAGTGATCATTTTAATACAAAACCTTCAGACAGGATGACAGATATAATTGATAGTGTCCTGAAGATCAGTCTTGAAGTGATGAATGAGGGAACTGGTGGTAGGGCCACCAGAAACAGACATAATTCATAATTCTCTAAAGTGCTTATAGCATACTTAAAAAAAATATTTTTTTAACCAATGGACGTTTATCTGTAAACTATTTAGTCTAGTAACCAGCAATGTCCACAGATTGGACCGCGTATTTAGCAGTAAATATAACCAACAAAAATATACATAAAGCTGTGATTATTGTATTGTGTAGGAGCTCGACTTCACTTTTAAGGGGTCGAGTTCGAATCCTAGCAAGCACCTCTAACTTTTCTAAGAAATGTGCGTTTTAAGTAAATAAAATATCACTGTTAGTGACTACTAATACTTATAAAAATTGTCTGTACTAGTGTGTAGTCTGTGAAGTGAAGCTTCTTTATTACCTCATTTTTTGAAAAATTATCTACTATATGCAACTTTACACAAATTGGTTGAATAAAATTTTAATAGATAAAGTTGAACAAAAGGCTTTTAGTATCGTAGACATGAATACAAATAATACAAATATTTCGTTTTATCTTATCGCTACTAAGATTATTACAGCATTTCATTAACAGTAATAGAATTATTACTATCATTGTTATCGATATTATACATTTTTGTTATTAACGGCTTATGTTAACTGAAATATGAAATACATATGTTGTTGACATTCCACAAAATTAGTAACCGAGTAAAAACTCCATCAATTGCAGTGCGGGAACTTGTTGTTATCGTTTGAGGACTGTTTGAAAATAAGAAAAAGATGGCGCGTAACAGAAAAAAATGTGACGCGTAACCGAAAAATGTGACGGTAAATTTTTTTCCAACGCCGAGAAAGAAGTTTCACTTCAATAAACACCCAGATACTGAAAAACATTATTGTTCAGCACACAAACATTTTCCGGTTGTGGTAATCGAACCTACGGCCTTGGACTCAGAAAGCATGGTCGCTGCCAACTGCGCCAACCGGCGCTTTACTATTAAAAATAAACAAATGGAGGTGCGCGCTAAGATATCAACCACGTTGCTGCGCAAAAACGTAAATCAAACAAACTTAGCACAATAGATTATTATTGTTAAGGAATTATCAATACTCTGGAATAAGTCGAAACCAAAGTTACTATTCCACTACTACGGGATTCCAAAATTGATTAAAAATAGAGCAGATTTTTCTTATTACCATCGCTAACTATAGTTACTAAAACGGCCGACTGGCGCAGAGAGCAGCAACCCTGTTTTCTGAGTCTAAGACCGTGGGTTTGATTCCCACAACTGGAAACTGTTTGTGTGATTAACATGAATGTTTTTCAGTGTCTGGATGTTTATATGTACCTATATAATAAGGACTTATGTATATTATTCATTAAAATATTTATCAGTCATCTTAGTACCCATAATACAAGCTTCGATTACTTTAAGGCTAGATGGCGATGTCTGTGTTGTCGTAATATATTTATTTATTTTTAGTAGGTAAGGTACTTAGATTATTGATTGTAACGCAGCAAAGACCTATATTGTACAATAATTAATAATAGGTATATTATTCTTAATCGCTTTATTCTATATTACATAGTCATTAGGATTATATTATAGACGTAAATTAAATAGTACCTAGAAGTAGTAGTAAAATTGTAATAAAATATGTAGCTAATATTACACTTGTAGATTCGATACGGCAAATTATGTGCCGCGAAGTTTACAGTTTCTGAGATCACCTAGAGGCTTGGATTCTTTTAATTTTATAATCATTACTGCATATTGAGTAAAGATGTTTTATAAACAAATCCTAGTTTAAGTTTATTACTTTAGTTCTTTTTAAAATAAATATACTACGACAATACACACATCGCCAACTAGCCCCAAAGTAAACGTAGCTTGTGTTATCTGCTAAGGTGATTATCTGTATATTATGAGTAAACTGAAAAACATTCAAGTTCATCACACAAACATTTTCCTGCTGTGGGAATCGAATCCACAGCCTGAGACTCAGAACGCAGATTCGCATCGGCCGTCTTTAATTTATAATGACTATAGACAGAGAAATATGATAATATCTAAAAGATAGACGTAGTTTCTAGATATAAAAATGAAACTACGTAAAACATAGATAAGAACAAGATTTATCTGACAATAATTAATTCAATTGCAAATGGGTAAAAAAGACTAAGAGGTCAGTTATTATGTATATATGTATGTAAATATTTTGTGGTACAGTGTTAGCCACCATGTTGTAATTGCAGAGCAACACACTTATGATGCATCGACATAAAATGCGTTAAGTTATTCGAGCAAAAAGTGAGTATGCGTTAAGTGAGTCGAGCTTAAAGTGGGTTTTGATAGTAGCAGTTCAGTGTTAAAACATCAATCGCTTGCATTTTACCACGGTATTGTATTTCTGTGACGCGCACATAAACACGGCGCGAGGCAATAGATTTTCTGCGCACTAGCTGTTTAGTTTATAAACAATGGACACCGCTTATAAAATATAAAGTAGATAAAACAGCCCAAGTTGCATCAACAGTTAGCAATGAATATTAGGAAGCTATTAAAACATTACATTACATTACATTACAACTAATAAAAGCTTATAAAAGATTACTCCACTGCTATGTCTGGCCGGTAGTTATATATGGTAGTGAAGCTTGGACTCTAAAAGCCGAAACTCAGAAACATCTCGAAGCCTTTTAGATTTGGTCCCACCGTAGAATGCTCCGCATTAGCTGGACACAGAAAGTTTCTAACGTGAGAGGACTCCAGCGCGTCGCCAGAAGCCGGGAGTTACTGCTAATCACTAAAACGCGAAAAGTCCAATATCTGGGCCACGTTCTGAGAGATGAGCGATACCAACTGTTCCAGCTCATAATGATGGGCAAAGTAGAGGGCAAACGACGTGTTAAAAGGAGGAAGAAGTCATGGTTGCGCAACATCCATGAATGGACCATTGTTTCCCATTTCCGTGGAAACATTGTTTCGCTTGGCGCAAGATCGCGAGAAGTTCGCTTAGCTGACGGCCAACCTACAGTAGTAGAGAGGCACAAAGAGAGAGAGAGAGAGAGAGAGAGATAAAATATAAAGTAGATAATAGTAAACAGCCCAAGTTGCATCAACAGTTAGCAATGAATATTAGGAAGCTATTGAAACATTATAGCTATACATCAAGCTATGTAAAAGTGCTAAAGCTATAGTTTGAGCTATTACAGTCGTCAGATAAAAGCGTTCAATGTTGGACACAGGTGGTTGGCGACGTCCCTGGCCTCGATTCGATCCCTGGCAGGAGCAATTTGAGAATTATTTATTTCTGAAGTTTAACAACCTTGCTGTCAAGTAGTGATCACGAGGGTTGGAATACTGAGTACGGCCTTATGGCTTGACTCAGTATTCCAATACTCGTGTTTTCTATGTTAAAGGATTTTCAGTACCAGCTCGCTTAGAAAATTAGCAGTGTCAAAAAAAGCATGCTGAGCTGTGGGTCCGGGTTCACCAACTTGTTAACAGACGTTAAAATCCACCAACCCGATTTAGAGCATCGTGGTGGGTCCATGCTCTAAAACTGTCGTGAAAGGAGGCCTGTTCCCAGCTGTGGGAGGTGAATAGGCTGCGGATGTTGATGTAGTATCTAAAACCAAATTGTAGTAACATACCACACATTAGACACGTACCTACCGACGAAATTCTGAATACCTCCCTAGCCTACGTTGCCTGGAAGAAATCGCTCTATGACGATAAGGCCGCCTTTTTATACCTATCTATTTTAATATAATTTTATAACATCTTACTTGAAGCGGTGATAACCCAGTGCCGCAGTGGCGGAGATGAGGTTATGCATAGGGTATACAGATGATACAAAATAAAGAAAATCTCCAATAAGAGTTATACTCGTATATACTTAAGGGTAGGCTTTTTATAACTCTTACTGGAGATTTTTTTCATTTTATATCATCTGCATACCCTGTGCACGCCACTGTCCAGTGGGTACTAGCTCGACTTCATTTTCGGGGAGGCGAGTTCGAATCCCAACACGCACCTAACGTAAAGTGATGTGCCTTTTAAGTAATAAAGATATCACTTGCTTCAACGGTGAAGGAAAACATCGTGAGGAAACCTGTATTCCTGAGAATTCTCCATTATGTTCTCAAAGGTGGACTACGGCCTTAACCCCTTCTGATCGTGGGAGGAGACCCGTGTCCTGTAGAAGGCCGGTAATGGTTTGGTTAGGTTAGGTTTGGATGATGATGATGACATTTTATTTACAATTTTCCGCGATGTACGCTATACAATAAAATATTTACAAACATACATACATTATAACCAGTGGCGTGCACTTCATACATGCACAAAAGCACTGCATACCCTAAAATTGAAATATAGCCCGATTTTTTCCATACTATGCAATTTCCCTGCTGTATGCATACCCTGGTAAGAAACCGAGTGCACGCCACTGATTATAACTAACATCTTAGATCTTTTTACTCATATGGAATTTAAGTGATTAAGTGTTGTCAGATAAATCTTTATTTTATTTATGTTTTATAATGTTAGAATCTACGTCTATCTTTAAGATATTATCATATTTCTCTGTTTATAAACTAGTCATTATGGTATGTTATGTTATGTATAGTTATATGTAAGTTAATACTCACGTGTACTATTGTCATTGAGTACACGATATTATAAGGGTCCAATTAGGATAATAAAATAAACAATTAGATAAACTAAGGTGTTATAATGCCCTAATTGGTAGGTATTGAGTGTTACAATCTATAATATTATTATGGGAAATATTATACAGCAACCGCGTGTTCGGTAATTTAAACTAATTAATGTCACCGCAATTTATTAAATAATAAGACTCGCTTCGTAGGAAATTTAACGAAAATGGTTTAATTACATTGGAAATATAAAAGGCTCGTTGGTTATAATTTGACGTTAATAGATATCGGATGTAAAACGAAGGTAAAAGTAATTAACCCTATTGAGTATTTAATAAAAAACTTCGGAACATCGTCGCAAGGTTGCTTGCCTTTCGGTATTCTATAGGATATATTTCGGAGAGTGTGCTAAAGAACTATTTCATCTAGTTCCCCCCTCGCCTTTTTACCATCGGACCGCGAGGCACCGTAAGGATCTGCATCCCTACATGGTCGATTTACCGCGGACGCGTACGAAGCGCTTCGCATCTTCGTTTCTGATCCGAACCGCTAGGTTCTGGAATGCTCTTCCATTTTCCCCAGTTCCTGCAATATGACCTGTAACTTCAAATCAAGAGTCAATAGGCATCTTCTAGGCAAGCGCTCATCTATGAACATAAAAAAACCCCTTCTTTAATAATGTTTTTCTATTGCCCACATTTCTAGTCTAAGATGGTATCAGGCTAATCTGTTAGGGATTATGGCAGTTATATTAAACCATACTCCTAATCGGTTTCTAAGCGACATCGTACCGGAACGCTAAATCAATCAGCGGCACGTCTTGGTCGTTAGGGTGGTAACTGGCCACGGCCGAAGCCTACCAACAGACCAAACCAGAGAAAATTCAGAAATTGTAAATTCTCAAATTGCCCCTGAAACCGGGACCACCTACTTAAATTTACAGCGGTCACCGTTGCGCCACGGAGATCGTCAAGTCATGGTAACATCATGGCCACCAAAAACAGCCTTTTATCCTACAACGCACCTCTAACTATTCTAAGTTATGTGCGTTTTAAGCTATTAAACAATACTTGCTTCAACGGTGAAGGAAAACATCCTGAGGAAACTTACTAACCCGAGTTCTCCGTCAGGTCCTTAAGGGCGTGAAAGTCTACCAAAACGCACGATAAAAAAGCTTGCAAAATTGCTCTAAACAGGTTGCTTCTCAAATATTTTCAAATGAAAATGTGAAATGGTGATAACTAAAAGAAGACCCGGCTTTGTTTGTGGGCTTCTTCTTAGACCAGGGCGCGTTAACCCAACTAATGAGAGGCCTAAGAAGGTCGTGCGCCGTGTAGTGTAAGCCTCTCCGGAGGATTTGGCAGAATCAGGCCATTGACGATACATTGGGGGGTCAAAACCTTGGCGAGAGTGCGGTGAATATAAGTCTATCGAGGGACACACAGAGTTTTAAGAGGGTGCAAGTCCAACATAACTACTCCGTTTTCCCCAACGGAGTGGTATGGGTCAGGCATTTTCTGTGCATAAAAAAAAGGGCGCGTTTACCCTCGTAGCTTTAGTTGTAAGTTTACGAATGTAGTTATCGCCATCACTACTCAGTGCTATGAACACATATTGTATGTAATGAACGTAACAAAAGTGCAATCTATGTGCCAAAAAAAAATATATTTATTTGACTTAGACTTTGCACCTGGCTATGGCCGTGGTTAGGAGACCCGTGCCGTGTAGTGAGCTGGGGATGGGTTGATGGTGATGATGTCCGTCAGTTGCAATTGTAATAACTGCTGAGTTTCTTGCCGGCTCCTTCTCGGTAGAATCTGTCTTTCGAACCGGTGGTAGAGTCACTACAAACAGACTGACTTGACTTTTCAAAAGTGCTTATATTAGGCCTACTTGAAATAAATGAATTTAGAATTTAGAATTGAATTTTAATTTGATGTTTTATCTTTATTTCTCATTTTACTTTCAAACATCGCTGGAGTATATCCAATGGTTTATTTGGTTAACGAAATATAGTGCAAAAATAACTTCGGAGCGCTTAGTAGAAGCGTTGGCTGACCATTTTTACCAAGTTACAACAGCGTAAAGCGGCCATTGAGTTTTCTAGTGTTATGTGAAACCGCATGACGGTTATTCGACTCTCCCCACCAGTTAAACTTGAACCTTCCTGCCACTTAACCCACAAACATTGGAACTGAAAACTGTTTCAGCAAAGGAACTAAAGGGGGCAGGTTAGACTGGTTGTTCTCGCGCTTTGACGATTTACAACCCACTTTGATTTACTTTTAATGGTCCCACCTAAATTTACACGCGCAATAAATCAATATGGCGGTGTTGCATAGGGTCGTGTCACACTGACGATGACAACTGCAGAGCACCTTTGCGGTTAAGTTTATATCCGCTTTGCTCAGTGGCGTGCATAGACGGTATGCGCAGGGTATGCAGATGATATAAAGTGAAGATAGATAGAAGAAGATAACAAATTAGTTTTAACTTAGTATAGTCTGTGCTCTATGCCCTACGGTTAGTAGTTTAATCTGTAGTATTAGTATGTTGTTATTTTTGATTGTCTTTTTGCATCGTAATAATCTTGTTTTTCTTTTTTTTTATTATCCTGTAGACCTAAATTTATGTTTGTAATTATTGTTAAGTTATAAGGACGTAGTGTTTGTATTATATTTGTTATTTATACCCATAGAGTATGCAAACACTACGTCAGACCATGTCGCTGCCGGTCCCGACTAAAATTTCAGAGTTGTTTCAGCCATGGTGCTGCGGCACAGAGCTGAGTAGGTGCCCATTTGACCACAACGAAGCAACATACAGCTAAATTATTATTTATATATATATTTTTTTTCTTTTTCTCTGTCCTCTTGTAGCATGTTGTAATTTATTTATTTATTGTGTTTAATAAATATTATTATTATTATTATTATTATTAAGAAATTCTCCATTAGTATAAAAAAATCTCCTGTACGACTTATAAAAAACTTAATTGTAAGATTTATAAGCATGCTGTAGTAATTTCAAGAAGGTTTCAATCTTCTGTCTTTCCCTTTTGTTTATGTTATTCTCATGATAATGTCATTAATTGTTACCAGTTTAGTGATACATTAAAAAAAAAGGTAAAAAGAAGCCTACCCTTAAGTTTTAATAATTCGTACTAGAGATTTTCTTTATTTTATATCACCTGCATTCCCTGTGCATACCCTCTATGCACGCCACTGCCTGGTAATACACATATAAATCGTTTAACTATAAACTTCTACTGTTATCGATGATTTTTTATATGCCTTTTGATTCAGAATACGTGGTAATGACGCAGCGGCAATAAAGTGTTGTGTGAAACAGCGTTTACCTTTAAAATTTCCCCATATCACGTGACTTGGTTTTTATGAAGTGGTTGTTTTATGTCCACGGTGTTTTTGGGCATTGCCATCAGTTTATCACAGTTTTATGGATAATGTCAGTCCGGAATGGTGAATAATGGTGCTTTAACATGAGGGCATGGTTTTATTATGTTACTTATTTGTTGTTTAGTGGTAAGGGAGGGGCATAATTATGGGTTTTGTTTTCCATACCCTCCACGATATTCTGAGTGCCTAGTACAACTGCTTTACCTATTGTATGAAAGTACTCTGAATATCTGAATATGTTTGTACCTGTAACATCTTTATCAACTCATTGCCATTCGACGGCTGTTTTGCGCAGTGGGCAGCGAACCTGCTTTCTGAATCAAGGCTGTGTGTTCGATTCCCCCAACTGGAAATTGTTTGTGTGATGGACATGAATGTTTTTCAGTGTCTGGGTGTTTATTTTTATATTATAAATATTTATGTATATTATTCACAAAAAATATTCATCAGCCATCTTAGTATCCATAACACAAGCGACGCTTACTTTACACGACATCGCACCGAAAGACTAAATCGCTCACGTCTTTGTCGGATGGTAACTAGCCACGACCAAAGCTGCCCACCGAACCAGACCAGAGAAAGTTCAGGAATAGTAAATTCCCAAATTGCCCCTGCAGGAAATCTAACCCTGGAACTCCTTCACAGCGCTCGTCGTTGCGCCAGGTAGATCGACAAATTCTACTCGTAATAATAAAGTGTATGTAACGTTTCAATAGTCTATACAAGTCGTATGCAGATTACAAAGGACCAGTAATAGTTATAAAAAACTTAAGGATATGCATTGTAGGAGTTATAAAAAGCCTACCCTTAAGTATTTATAACTCGTACTGTGTTAATTATAGCTCATTTTATATCATCTGTATAGTCTATAGAGTCTACTAACCTTAGAGTTACCTATCTACTATACTGCATAGTAGATAGGTACCTGTACGGTAAGTAGACTCCCATCGCAACAGAGTCTCCCGACAACAGTTTTCAATTAACTGCAGTCGCATTAGAGCAGCACCTACCCATCGCGCTGTCAAGTGTTACGGGGATTTATTAATTCAGCTAACTACATGTGAACGCTGACACCGAATCTACATTTAGTACACGTCTCCCGAAATGGAGAGCTTACTGGGCAGATTTGAGGGAATTCCCAAATTATAAATATTGATATCTGTCTCCCCCGGAACCTTTGCACAACCCACTTATTACAAAGGACTTTATGCTGACTGCCGCAGATGAGCATACAGTTGTCACCACCCCTCTTTTGCCCGCTGGTGTCGTACGAAGCGACTAAGGAGAACGGGCAGCAGAGTCCTCTGTCCAACTGTGATCTCAGCCTTGTGATTATGGCCAAATCCTCAAGATGAGAGAGGCCTTAAGTCCAACAGTGGACTGTTATAGGCTAGATCCTATTAAGTATCATCGCAGTAAATTAAATCGTAACACAGAGGACGCTGGTTCGCCTTATCCTTTATATAGTTTATAGTTTTATTTATTAATTATATTATTTACTGTATGTAATGTATGTATTTTAATATTTGTACCACCAGCAGTCTCCTCTTCTTTTTTTTCCTAATTCAAAGGTTGCCTGGCAGAGATCGCTATTAAGCGATAAGGCCGCCTTTTGTATTACTACTTCTTTCGATATGTTTCTGTTTTTGTTATATTTTATATATGTTAATGTTGTGGTATACAAATAAAGAGTTTAATAAAATAATATAAATATATAGTTTTCATCACCATCATATCAGCCCATTACCTGCCCACTACGGGGCACGGGTCTGCTCCTACAATCAGAGGAGTTTAAGGCCGCAATCCACCACTCTTGTTTAATGCGGATTAGTGGACTCCATACACCTTTAAGAACATTATGGAAAACTCTCAGAGATGCAGTTTTCCCCACGATGTTACCCTTCACTGTTGAATCAAGTGATATTTTAATTCCTTAAAATGCACATAACTTAGAAAAGTTAGATGTGCGTTCTGGGATTCGAACTCGGCCCTCTAAAGCTGAAGTCGAAGTTCTATCTACTGTGCTATCACCGCTTTCGTATATTGTATGTTGTATTCACCTATACATAATTGCTTGTGTTAATATTCGTGATATCTTAATATCTATTGCATAAATGGCTATAAACTTATTAATCTTGACATCCCTAAGATGCCATGCGATAGTTTTCTATAAAATAGAATACCTACCAAAAATGTCTTTATATAATAGCCTTTAATTTAATACTTATTAATTTTATGGTAATTTTACTACTTGATTTAGAAGACAATGCCGCATTTAACATTATAGTCCTGTCAGAATCAAAAGTTAGTGAATACTTGATAAGTCAACCTGTCTCTTCACTAGAATAATATTGTATAATAATTTCACGAAATGAACATTGAATTCCCAAGACGATCAACAGACAACTAGTGGTGGCAGCATTTCGATTTTTTTCTTATCAAGTCTATCGATGCAAAACAAACTATATAGTATCCAAGTGATACAGTGGTAGAATTATGTAAACCAAGAAAGAATCGTACAGCTTCTCAATTTAAAAGTGACGATGTCAGTGAAGTGTGTCGAACAGTTCGTGAAATACCGACAAAAATAACATCCAACTTGACATCTCGTGCCTACGCAGTCCCGTCGTGACCACGATCCATGCAACTGGGTCGAAACATCGACAAATCCCAAAATATTATCGTGGTATGTACCCGTTGAACTATATTCAAGAAATGTTGATTATCCACGAAAATCTTTAAATTTTAAAGTAATTTAAGTAAATGATTAAAACTGAAATATTTAAAATACCTTGGAAATACTCTCAAAGTTCCATTCATGGAAATACCATCTGTAGACCAAATTCAAAATAATCAGACCTGTGACAGTTAGAGGAACCCTTTTTTCAGAGAAATGAGCTGATTCTCTTGGAATTCTTTAACTGTAGCACATAGTAATAAAAGCTTGATCTATACAAAAAAATATTTACTTTTTAGTTTGTAATTATAACTTTTTTTTTTGTCAAACAATTTTATCTATTAAACGCAGTATTGTACCGATATCACATTAGGGCAGGGTTTTTATTCCATTACAAGTTAGCCTTTGACTGCAATCTCACCTGCTGATAAATGATGATGCGGTCGCATATAGTAGCGGGCTAACCTGTTAGGTGTCATCATCATTTAGAAAAGTTGGAGGTGCGTGCTGGGATTCGAACTCGGCCCCCCGAAAGTGAAGTCGAGCTCCTACCCACTGGGCTATCACCGCTTGGTGCTAGGTGTATGGCAGTTATAATAAACTCATACGCTAGCAGCCCTTCATTGTTGGTATGGTGGTAACCAGCCACAACCGAAGCCTGCCACAAGACCGGAGAACAGCCACACCAATGTACCAGGGACACATAAAACGTTGTGGCAGCAAATGGGAGATGTCACAACACTATGAACCTGCGACTACAACATTTTATTACACATCAAACAACAATTAAACCCGCGTATCAATAATTTGGTGCGCGGCTAATTTGACAAGGAGCCGTGGAATACGATCTGCTAAATATATTTATTAGCTTCGAGTGGGTCAGGAGCAATTTCTCCATACTAATTGTTCAAAGACAAAGGCATTCCGCTGTGAACGGTATTGTTTTACGCGTCCCGTATCTAAGCCCATATGATGTGTGTGGTGCAAGTTATAGGATATAGCAGTAGGCCTAAATACAGGTGGGTGGCATAGAGCTTAAGTAAAGCCTAATTTGTACATCAGCAAGGCTAGCATACTCACGATATTATTATCTCGACCATATTTTTTCTATAGAGACAAAATAATGGGTAAATAAAACTTTCTCGTAACGCGCATGCTAGACATGCGAGGGTTCTACACGCGCATGTGCCTAAGCACTCGCAGCTTTAGTTTTAATTTTACGAATGTAGTTATGAGCCCATTGGAATAAGGTAATATTTGAGTTTAACTTCATAATTTACCCATAGTGGCTGGTTAAAACTGTATATTCTATTATTTAAGTTATGGAGCATGCGTTATTTTAAGTGCACATTACATGCACAGTGAAAAATATATATTATTTTAAGTGCTTCAGAAAATTGGGAGCACTGATTCTACAAATATTTATATTTTTTAAATGTATCAATTCTTTGTCCAAACGTCAAAACTTTAGATCTACCAGTTGAAATTAAGTATCACAATTTCTTTAAGTCCATAACACTACGAGTGGCTAACTTAAGGGTCCAAATTTGACCTTTACTTCTGAGCACGTTAAGCCGTGAATCCACTCCACTAACACATGATTTTGAGCGCTATTACCAGGCACGGCTTAATAATCATCATCGTCATCATATCATCCCAATACCAGCCCACTACAGGGCATGGATTCCACTATGAGAATTTTGTCTGGTGGGAGGCTTGGGCCGGGGCTAGTTACCACCCTACCCTACAAAGACGTGCCGCTAAGCGATTTTGTGTTCCGGTGCGATGTCGCGTCGAAACCGAATAGGGCCCTGGCACTAACAGGTTCATACTTCATCATACTTCCCAACAAGTTAGCCCGCTGCCATCTTAGACTGCATTATCACCTAGCACCAGTTGAGATTGCAGTCTAGGGTTCACTTGTAGTGAAATAAAAAAAAATGAAAGTGGTTAAGCCGTAAGTGGCCGTAGTCGACCACGTTGGCATAAGAACTCTCAGGCATGAAGGTGTCATCACGATGTTCTACAACGTTGAAGCAAGTGATGTTTTTATTGATTAAAACGCACATGGCTTTTAAAAGTTAGAGGTCCGTGATGGAATCCGAACTCAGCCCCCCGAAAGTGACGTTGAAGTCCTAAGAAGAACCTACTGGGCTATCACCGCTTCGTAACGCGCCTTAATTATAGTCACCGCTATTTCCCACGACTTAGGCCAAACAGCGATACGGGTTCATTATCATTTCATGGCATGTGTCGGCATGAATATTTCCCTTTGATTAATTTGTGTGGCTACGACGCCTGTAATACACCAGTGTGTATCGCGCTTTATTAGCAGTTTCGGGCGCTTTGTTTAATTTAATGCCGGCATTTAATACTACACCTGACGTGCCTTTCTACTGCACTTGCCGGATCGCTTCATATTAATGAATAGATTTCGTGCCAGAAGGAAATTGCGATGTCACATCTCGGAGTTTAGTTTATCTGTTTGTCAGTTACAGGTGTGAAGCGTTATTGCTGCTAATATAGCTCTGCGCTGCGAACAGATTTACAGTAGTTTATGTCTTGATAATAATAAATAAATAATAATATAATATAATAATCTTCTTATTATCCCTACTAATATTATAAATGTGAATGTAAGTTTGTTTGTTCCGCTTTCACGCAAGAACTACTTAAACGATCCCCATGAAACTATGTACACCTATTCCTGAAGGTATTAGAAGTAATATAGGATGCTTTTTATCCCGAAATTAAGCTCAGTTCTTTTGGGAGAGGGGACGAAAGTGTTTGGCAATTTTACACCATAACGCCGTCAAATGATAACCGATTTAAATAATTACCTACTTACTTTTTTTATATAAGAATACACAACTTAAAAATTTCACTAGAATTACACCTAAATTGAATGCCACATGACTTTCGAAAAACAAAAACAAACGCAGACGAAGTCGCGGGCAACAGCTAGTAATCTATATAATCTTCTTTTCCTTTCTGGCCTCTTTATGACATATAGGTATATATTGTATATATTATAATATATTTATGGTATATAAATATCCTTTTATATATATATATATATGGAGTATGTATATTTTTGTAATTTACATTATTATTTAAGTATTACTTTGTGTACACCTCTAACCCTTCTTCATAACTTCATGTACTGAATTTGATTCTGTAGGTTGCCTGGTAGAGATCGCTTTTAAGCGATAAGGCAGCCTATTGTACCTTTTTTCCTTTTTTTCTAATGCTTGTTTTTTTATTTTTTTATTTGGTGTACAATAAAGTGTATTTCATTTTTTCATTCAATAATACATATTTAACTTAGATCTCACCTGTTTGTTGTAGATCTTACCTGATTGCAGTGGCGTGCAAAGAGGGAATGCAAAGGGTATGCAGATAATATAAAATGAAGAAAATCTCTTCTTAATAAGTTTAAAGTTAATAAATCAAATTCTAATATTCTTTTTTCATCCTAACACAATAATAAGCTTATAGAAATTTCTCTTTTAATATTAAGGATTACAAGAACAATAAAAAAGCTTGGGTATGAATTGCGCCAACTTCAGAACTAAATAATAATGAACTGTGAGATGGTGATAGCAAAAAAATCTCCCGGCTATGTTTATTGTGTGCTTAAACTAGGGCGCGTTTGGTACTTAATACATTTTTACTTATTTATTTAACGTGTGCTTATGTGTTTGGTTAAAATGCGATTAGCAATTTAATTTGCTTTGTTTAAAACTTAATGCCGTCATTTAATAATACACCTGAGAGCATGCTACCACCGCTAATTAAGGATTATAATATTGAAACAAAAGCGTTAACAATATTAAAATTAATTATTGATATTGCTTTAATACGCGATGGTAGTAATCCCCTGACCTGTCTTTATGCTGCAGTTTCCGAATCACTTGATATTGTAACAAATAACCTTAAAACGAGGCAAGTAAAGTCCATAATCGCGTGTGAACGTAGTGTATGTGACTAGCCGCCTGTTCGAGAAACACTACTAAAGTAGAGTGGTTTTTTAAGCTTCAATATTGTGTACGCGGTTTCTGTACGTTCTGTATTCTATGGGTGTTACATCACGAATACCTTTTACATCGCTCCCCATATGGATTATATTTTCGCCAGTAACAGTGACTGGGTTTAATCTTTATCGTTTGTCATTATTATCTCCTCATTTGAGCAACATCCTCTTCGCCCCCCCCGTCTGTTTACCATCAACCCCCGAACATCTGTCACTGAATAGAAAAAGATACGTTGTTAAGAGTGATGGATCTGTGTAATTTATCTGTTTTTTTTGTTATGAATCAATTATTGTTTCTCTTTTATTTGGGCTGCAAATTGATTTTAATCAATTACTCGTTGAGTAGGAGGCTCCTATAAGTCTGTTTTCATAATATAATAGACAGTTTTATTTTTACGACTCGATGGTAAGACTTAGGATCACAAGGCCGTTATTATATAAAAAGAATTACTCTGGTTTTTCTGTTGCTTCACAAAAACCCCTTAATAACAATTAAGATATTTAAACCTATGACAAGAGCCAATTCGATATCTCAAAGTAGCGAACCAAATACGACCTAAAACGCTACGTGTCCAAGTCTTAGAAGTTTCAGAGTTAAACGATTACAAACAGAGGTCTTCTTCACAATGAAAAGAAGAAAGTTAGATTATTTTGGTCATGTGATGCGGAACACCAAACAATATGAACCTCTTCAGCTTATCATACAAGGTAAAGTGGCAGGCAGGAGAAGGCCTGGCCGGAGAAGAATATCATGGCTCAAAAATCTACGACACTGGTTTCGAAAGAGCACAAAATCGTTATTTAAAGCAGCGGTGTCCAAAGTAGAGATAGCCCTAATAATTGCCAACCTTCGTAAGGAGACGGCACCATAAGAAGAAGAAGATTACAAACAAGCAAATTTTCTTCTTTTCAATATGAAGTAAAAATAGTATCATGGAATTTAGCTTAGTAAGGCTGCTGGGCTTTTTGCTTGGGTTTTTCTTGCAATTTGCAAATTAACTCTGTAATAAATTTTATAATTTAAAATGCATATACAAATTTTCGGAACCGACAGTATTTGAAACTGCGACTCTCTGGCAATCGCGGCCTGAGCGCTTTCTCCAATTAAGCCACGGCTCTCCTACCATCGATGCCTTTCACATCAGTCTTATAGCGACTGTAACGTCATCTAGTAGGAAACGTTGCAGTTTCGATCTCCTTTTTCATAGGTCCATATTAAAATGAGACACGTTTGAAACAACAGATGACACATTCCTTTTTTATAATTTTTATTAGTGTTTTTACCTAGACTTGGAGGAATTATATTTTTTTAAATGCATTTTAAATTTATAAAATTTATAATTCCTCCAAGTGTAGGTAAAAACACTAATAAAAATTATAAAAAAATACTCTTTTCCAGTAATAATTGACGGACCAAGATGGCCCACCTAATGGCAACACTTCGCGGGTCGCGCAAGAAGCATGGCTTCCGAATTGCTGCTTTATGGCCGCCAACCTAAGGCGCCATAAAGCAGCAATTCGTACTCATGCGCCTTTAATTACACTGGCAACCCCGCTCTTCAGCCCGATAAAGTTATAATAATAAGTAAGTATTAATCATCGAGAATAAATAAATAAATTTCCAATAATAAGAGTCGTCGCTCAGGTATCCCCTGACAGCGTATTTATTGGCGAAAAGTGCACCAGATTCCAAACACGAAATAATATAAAATAGTTGGATTAAAATTTTAATTGTAATTTAATGTATTCTAATTTTTTTTTTTTTAATCTGTCTTTTATATTTATTTTGTGTTAAATTTTGTATATGGGTGCCCGTTTTTTTTTTAATTTATAAAATTATGTATTGCATAGAAGCAGGCGTTACTTTGCGGCAATCCATAATATTATATAATGAAAATTAAGCTTTACTCCGCGAACAGTGGGAGAATCTGTATTTAGAGCAGCGGTGGATTGAAGAAATTATAACACCATACAGATTCTCCTGCTGTAAGCGGAGTATAGCAAATTAAGCTTAATTTTCATGATATAATAAAATTATGAGTTACTCCGTATCAGTCTGTTTGTGCTGTTCGGTAAAATAATTAAAAAACTACCACAGTTACCCTCTCTCTCTGGTCGTGCCTTCATCACTGAAGGTCGTGGTCCTGGTGAGATCTCAACTTCGCGTTGGTAAACTGTCTCCATCAGCTTTGACAACAGTTAACAGTGTAACAGTTAAAAATTGTACATAAATTTAGCGGCCTTATCGCTACTTAGTGATCTCTTCCAAGCAACCAACGCCGTAAAACACAGTTCAAGGAGACAGGTACGTGGTGTATATATTTAAACATATATATTTGCATATATATATATATATATATATATATAATAACCTTTTACACAATATTATATACCTATATGATGAATATCAATAACACATAAATATATATAATATTACCTATTCCCAAACGAAACAGAAGTTCCCAAGTAAGGTTATTATTATTATTAAATTCTTTATTGCACACACAAAAACAAAATACAAAGAGAAACTGATTAAAAAGTTAAAAAATAATAAAAAACTAGTTTATGTGTGCAAAGGCGGTCTTATCGCTAAAGCGTTCTCTCCAAGACAACCTTTGGCGAAAGAAGTTATTATAAGGAACGGGTTGGTTGGGTTCTTAATTTCCAAAGATTCAGACCAAAAAATATCTTTAATATATTTTTTAAACATGCTAATACGATAAATACACCATTACAGAGTGGCATATAGTCCCATCGAATCATCTTTTAAAATAAACATCTTCTAGCTCTCATTTCAAGAGCTTATATAGAGCTCGAGTAAATCCACACCCGGCCAGTATTTTTAAATCCGTCTCGGTGTTCTTCCGCTACGTTCTTAACCGACTTAAAGTGCATCTTAAATGGTATAAAGTGTACATTAATTGTAAATTAGGGAAGAGCAGCATTACGGCTATTTGTTACTTGCCCGTGAGTAGTTTAGGAGATTTGTTGTCTTCAATTAGCCTAAGCAACTGCTTGCCCATACAGTTTGCACTAAGGTGACCAATTAATAAGGTCGCAAGTAACTTATAAATAAAATAAATATACTACGACAATACACAACACGCCAACTAGCCTCAAAGTAAGCGTAGCGTGTGTTATGGGTACTAAGACAGCTGATGAATATTTTTTTATGAATATAATAAACATAAATACTTATAATATACAGATAAGCACCCAGACACTGAAAAACATTCATGTTCATCACACAAACATTTTCCTGTTGTGGGAATCGAACCCACGACCTTGGACTCAGAAAGCAGGGTCGCTGCCCACTGCACTCGGCCGTCACCGTCGGCCGGCTCGGACGTCAACTTAGCGGAAAAACGACGGGGTGTTGTAAGTTTGACGTACCGGTGTGTGTCTGTGGCATCTTCTTTGCTGAACGGATGATCCGGTTTGATTTTTTTTTTTTTTGAAAGTTGAATAAATAGGGAGTATTCTTAGCTTCGTTTGATAAAAATCGGTCCAAGATATCCAACGCAAAATGCCGGTTTAAATATTTTTTACAACTTTTTTTATTTTTTTACTCTCTAACAGGTGGCATATAATATATATATATATATATATATATATATATATATATGTGGGATATGACACATATATATATATATATATGTCATATCCCACATCGCACCCTTCATATGAGTACCAAATGAGAGGGCTTGACTAGTGTAAATTCGGCATACTATGACAAAGTTCACATCCAAGATGGCCGCCACCACAAAACGGCGAAATAATTTTTTTTTCACGAGCATAGGTAAGAGTGATGACAAGTAAGTTGAAAGATGACGCGAACAGCTATTCATATATATATAAATTCAAGAAGTTCGTAATTGTTACATAAAAAAGAGTAATAAATGTCGACGGAGAGCGCAGCTAATCCGACTAATATGATAAATGTGAAAGTGGATGTTTGTTACACAATCACACAAAAACGGCTGAACGGATTTGGATGAAATTTAGCATGCATGTAGCCTTTGACATGGAAAAGAGCATAGGCTACCTTTAATCTCTAAAATTGCAAATTGTGTACGAGCTAAGCCGCGGGCAGACAATTTTGGAATTCGGTATGCATGTCACCTATGCTATGGAAAGGGAAACGTACTTTCTATACCGATCTCTCTAATAGTTCCCTTGGTAGGATTAAAATTTGTTAACGAGAAGCAATATACCCAATTCTGAAGTCCACGCAGAGGAAGTCGCGGGAAGACACTAGTAAAATATAAAACTAGTCTCGATTACGGCATCTAGACTGGTGACCCTAGCCAGTGTAGTCTACTAATAACCAAACAAAGCACTAACGACTTCGTGTTCGTACAAATGGCTGCTTTTTACTTTGTTACGTACATTTTAACGACATTTCGGACTGTACCAACAGTTCGCTGAAACATTTATAATGCGATTCAAATTCGATCAAATACTCTGAGTGCGTCATGGTTTAATTCCGAATATACAATTAACTAAAAGCATTTTAATTTGAAAAGGCACTGTATCGCTATCGGACTATTATCCCGAATGAGCAAGAAATGCATATTTTGCAGCGTTTACTACAATACTATTAAATAATAAATAAATAAATATATATACTATACATATAAATAAATACATAGACAATACACACATTGCCATCTATCAAAGTAAGCTGGTGTTATGTGTACTAGAATGACTAATGAATATTTTAATGAATAATATACTCGTACATAAATATAAGTATTTATGCATTGCAACATATGCATATACATATGCATGCATGTTTTTAGGGTATATGTGTTAATCTGTATATTATAAGTAATAATACAGACCCTGAAAACATTCATGTTCATCACACAAGCATTTTCCAGTTGTGGGAATCGAACCCACGGGACTCAGAAAGAAAGGTCGCTGCCCACAGCGCCGATCGGCTACTATACTAATATTATACTACTACTCTTCTCTTCCCGAAAACATCGTACGAGGCGACTAAGGGAATATAACAAAGAAGAGGCAGTAGCGTCTTCTGTGCCAACTATTGCGATCATTGACCCATCTACCCAGCCTGGCGATTATGGCCCAATCCTCCAATGAGGAGAGGTGTTGACAGGCTATTGACGAAGCAGAATGTTTATTTAATACTAATTTCTTATTATTATACAAACTTTGATCACGCGAATCAAATCAAATTAATCTTTATAAAAAAAAAATTGTTATAAACAATCGATTTACTAGAAACTTACGTAAATTGGTCACAATATCAGCTTATAAAACCTTTGTGGGGCTGATTATATGTTTGAAACATATATTACATGACATATATTACATACTCTGACGATGTAAGCCGTGCTATGTCGCATGTGTCGCACTGGTTTACTGTCAATAATTTACTTTTAAATGCAAAAAAAACTAAGTGTGTGGAATTTATTTTACCAAATGTAAAGAAAGTTAATAAAAATATAATAATAAATGGAGAATCACTAAAAATGGAAGATTCCACAGTTTTTCTGGGCATGACCTTGGATTGTAAGCTTCAGTGGGGTACCCATATAGATACACTAGCAGGTAAACTAAGCTCGGCTGCCTACGCCGTCAGGAAAATTAGACAGATTACTGACGTAGAAACAGCAAGACTTGTTTACTTCGCGTACTTTCATAGTGTGATGTCTTACGGGATCTTATTATGGGGCAAAGCTGCTGATATTGAAACTATATTCATATTGCAGAAAAGAGCTGTACGGTCAATATATAAACTTAAATCACGTGAATCCCTCCGTGAAAAATTTAAAGAAATTGGTATACTTACGGTAGCCTCACAATACATTTATAACAATATAGTATTTGTAAGACAACATATTAGTCTTTATAAACAAAAAGTGGATATAAACAGTCGACTTACAAGAAATGGTCATAAATTAGTGGCATCTGCATATCGTCTGCGAAAGGTGCAGAAGTCATTTGTGGGATTGAGTATACGCTTTTATAATATGATTCCTAAGGTAATTTTGGACCTACCAATCCATAAGTTTAAAGAATGTGTTAAAACACATTTATTACAGCGAGGTTATTATACAATTGATGAGTTTCTTAATGACAAGGTTGCTTGGAAGCATCCGGCTCCGCTTTCATCTCTCACAAGATAGAAAAATGAATGTTAAAATATAAAATGTAAATTTTTGATGTTGGAAAAGAGCAACTGCTGAGTTTCTTGCCGGCTTCTTCTCGGTAGAATCTGCCTTCCGAACCGGTGGTAGAGTCACTACACACGGACAGACTTGACGTTTCAAAAGTGCTTGTATTAGGCCTACTTGAAATAAATGAATTTTGAATTTTGAATTTTGAATTTTGATACCGAAGGTAATATTAGATTTACCTTTACGTATGCTTAAAGAACGTATCAAAGGATATTTAAAACATCGAGGTTACAATACTATTGATAAATTTCTTAATGGCAAGGTTGCTTCTAAGCAAGCTTTCATCTCACACAAGATAAAACAATGATTGTTATATTGTAAAATGATGTTGGAAAAGAGCTTAATTACTTGCCACCTTCTCCTAGGTTCTGTATTCCGAACAGGTGGTAGAGTCACTACAAACAGACATACTTGACGTTTCAAAAGTGCTTATATAAGGTTTTATCATCATCATCATCACCATATCAACCCATTGCAAGCCTACTACAAGGCCACACCACACTGGCCCAGTGCGGAATGGTGGACTGACAGTGTGAACCTTTAAGAACATTATGAAGAACTCTCAGGTATGTAGGTTACCTCACGATGTTTTCCCGTACCGTTGATACAAGTGATATTTTATTGCTTAAAACGCACATAACTTAGAAAAGTAAGAGGTACTTGCCGGGATTCGAACTCGCTCCCCCGTAAGTGAAGGTTTACTTGATATAAATTATTTTTGAATTACAAAACAAACATAAGCCTTCACGTCAACGCAAATCAAAACACACACACAATCAAGTGTTCCTTATAAACGGCTCGCACTAGCTATAGCGGCGCAATCCGCAGCAGAAGTATGCACTCGTTTACAAGTTAAATCGACGGGGAGCGGGCCGGGTAATTAATTGGGGAGCCGGGAGTTTCCGGGACAACACTACTGTCGCGGGTGAGCCCCCGAGCGAGAAAGGATGGAGTTGGACACGGGTTTCCTACCTTTTGACATCTTGAAGATGTCTTTTACAAAGTTCAAAGTTTTAGTTGTACAACACGTTATAAAACCAACGAATAAATTAAGAAACGTTAGTGTACTTATGTACTTGCGTTAGAAGTTATACTTCTTTGGCGTAAAAAGCTAAAAATCTTTTATTTTTTTTTATCTTACGCCTTATTCTTCGTTTGTAGAGAAAACGACACTAACAATAGAAAAAAGGTTTGTAAGTTTTATTATAAGGAATTATCTAGTTATCTCATTATAGGACCACCAAGTTTCACTGAACATTAAAATTTGAGATTTTTCTACTGTGTACAATCGAATCGGTTTCGCAACTACCTTCATCCTGTTAAAATCGTGTAACAATATATTCTTTGCATCGTATAATTTCACTCCTATGATTTTTTCCTAACGCCAGTAAAGAAGTATAAGTTCAATAAATATATAACGTCAATAAACACATCGCCATATAGTCTAGTAAGCGTTACTTTAGGTTATACTACCACTTCTTTCAGGCCGGATTACAGCAAATGCATGGCGA
This sequence comes from Pararge aegeria, assembly GCF_905163445.1. Taxonomy (NCBI): domain Eukaryota; kingdom Metazoa; phylum Arthropoda; class Insecta; order Lepidoptera; family Nymphalidae; genus Pararge; species Pararge aegeria. The sequence goes on along the minus strand of NC_053200.1, from coordinate 1,149,532 downwards.
CTGGAATTAGCAGGCCACTGGGCAATTGTCTTCTCTATACACTGAAATAAGATATTTTAAGCCGACACATGACTTTATGGTGAAGATTATTAAGAACATTCAGGTGTCTACTACACGTCACTAGTCTGACGCAATACGTCACGAGCATATCGAGGTCATCGGTGACGCGAACCCATAAGTTTTTCTTCTACCAAAATCCCCCAACGCGGTTAAGATTTGACTTTAAAAAAATACCCAAGTACCGCATTCATAAACAAATATACCTCTCGTACATCTAGGATCACGATGTCTCGAGTAAAACTGTACTACGAGCGAGCTTGTTCAGCGCGTCTGTACGTTTGTATGTGTTTACGTATGAACAGCACTCGTAAGAGATTTAGTACAGCATAGAGCAGATAATGAGAATATAGTATCACGAACACTTAGAGGCGCAATTAAATAAACTTATCATTAATTAGATTGTAATTGTAAATAATATTAACTGGTATCGTTCTTGATCTAGTCAAAATAATTGACAAGTGGATCAAAGCGGAAATTAATACATGGTTAACATGCCTTAAATGTAAATTAAAAGATAAATTTCATCGGATAGGACGATTTTATTGTAAAAGTGAATCCGCATGATTTAAATACATATATGATTGATCATTCACGAACAAAATACAGAATTCGGTAATTCTAAGTACGAGTAAGTAGACCTACTTTATAAGCACTGCACTGCACACCGGTTCAGAAGGCAAATTCTACTATATAGACAATTGTCAAGATTTTCTTGACCATTGAAAATTCCATTACCATATAGTTGTCCCGTCTGTCACTAATATAAAGTCTGATTATCCGCGCACTTGAACAGTGCTCAAACCGTATTAGCTCAACCACCTTAATTTATTGTCAACTCATACAAGTGCATCCAAGGTTTAATTGGACGTTTTGTTTGTGCGATAAACTCACGAACTTGTTTTTCAACTCACGTCAGCTCCCTGATAACTATGTTAGTGGCTTCCATTTAGAGTTTATAGTTTAGAGTTAAGTTGAGATCTAGTAACTTTCAGACTTAAAAATGGAAAAATGCTGCGCAGAAAAGATGTTACTTATATTTTTTAATAAAATTTTAAGTCTTGGTTCAAAAAGTAAAAGTTTCAAGTATGAAAAGGAAACTCGGAGCGCTGAAACTGAAAAGAGCTTTATGGCGTATTATGTAAATTACTGATAGTTACACCCCCTGGGCCTCATAAGAAGGCTCAAAGTCTCTCAGCGGGCGATTGAGAGAGCTATGTTGGGAGTATTTCTACGTGATCAAATCAGAAATGAGGAGATCCGTAGAAGAACCAGACGACCGACGTAACTCAACGAGTTGCGAAGCTGAAGTGGTAATGGGCGGGGCACAAACCTCGGAGAAAAGATGGACATTGGGGTCCCAAGGGGTCGCACTGGTAAGCGCAGCGTTGGTCGACCCCCAACGAGGTGGACAGACGACATAAAGCACATCGCAGGTAGCCGCTGGACCTAAGCGGCACAAAACCGTGGAATTTGAAACTCCCTACAAAATACCTATGTCCAGCAGAAGACGTCAATCTGTTAATATGATGATGATGATGATGACACCCCCTAAGTAAGGGGGAGACTAGTACCAGTCAGCCTACTCAACCGACCAAGGCACCGTGGTGCCACGGACAGGTGAAATTAGTGGAACTCAATAAAGGTATGACCGTACCTTTTCTGCTGGCCCAAAATTAACAGAACGGTAACGGGCAGCAGCGTTATCAGTGCTATAAGACCAGCACTGGAATCACCATTCCTCATACCAAGCTTCTAATAACTTTGTTATGGGAAGTACCAACCACAGCCCTTACACCCCGGCAGCCCCGCTGTTCCTAGCTCCAGCGCTTGGCATAGCGAGACTGCCCTGCCCTGACTGAATGCTAAGCGTTTGTCGACAATGAGAAAGCTACTATAAAAATTCGGTGCAAGCTTGGACTGTGCTACGGTCAATGCAGAAAAGCTGAATTGACTATCTGTACATCCAAGTGTTTAAGTGTCTATACCAAAGCGCCACAATGGCAGTTCTTGCAGTACCAGACTACAAGACCGATCCACTTGCAGCGATAAGGAGACGTTGTCCATCCACCATCTTACAGGCAATTAATAATTAGCTATTAAGTTAAAGAAATTCACACCTAAACTGTTTTATTCTTTATTATTATTATGATGATAATGTATTGTTAATAGACTCAGTGGAGATAAACCGCAACACGTTTTATAGAGTGATGATTTAATTTGATTCAGTCCACCCTTTTATTTCCATGAGCGACGAGCAAGTCTATCGGGAAAGTAAAGAACTAACCCCGATACAAGTTTTAAGATGAAAGGCTAAACGAAATAAGGCCTTATGTCTGGAAGTTAGGAGTTAAGTTGGCAGTAAAAAAGTTTGCGAAGCTGTTCATACAACAGATGTTTCGTTCGCTTTGTAGAAGACTCTAGTTGAAGAAGTTTCTCTAGTAGCACCATGGTTTCCGACTTTGAGGGATATATCCTACTTTTAGAATATTGAATCGCTAAGAAAATGTGCTAGCTGCATTAAATATGAGCAGATTAATAATACTCTGGCTAGTATATTGTCATAAGTGGCTCAGAAGTCAATTCAACAATTTTTTCTGTTAATTATTCCCTACAAACAAAATAAATAGATTTTTTCTTCAAAAAGTAATATTCATTTATCCATATAATCTACAGCAATGCGCAGTAAAGGATATAATTTTGCTTGTACCTTTAAACATAAAATAGACACTTATCTTAAAAAAATCTGTTGTTTTCGATAAACAACCTTAGTATCAGGGCTAACTATATAGCATAATAATTCCTGCATTTATTTATGTATGTTTGAAGTCAGCTTTTATTTGATTACTCTGCCAATTATAAACCAATTTTGATGTTTCTTTTTTTGTTTTGTACGTTTTCAGAGTTGGTCCTATTTTAATCTGGTGAACATTTATTGAAGTGGTTCTGGACAAATCGAGGAAACTTATCAAATTAATGGAACTTGCGTTGAATATAGCTTGAATTCTTGGGTAACAATACTGTTTATCCTAAAACAATTGGAAAAGAAAATCTGAACAGAAGTCGTACTGCGTGCGTTACTCTTATACTCTAGCACTTAGCCGATATAAAAACAACACGTAACACAAGGTTTCTCCAATAATTTACTTTGACTTTACATAAATCACCTTACTATTCGGGACACGGACCAAAATAAATGGTCTCTGGGCAATTTTTGCTCAGCTTATGTTTGAACCCGGTGTTAGGGCAGTACATAGGTCAGTAGCTTGGCAGCATTTTGGCAAGCACCAGAACTGACTGGACTGAGACTGGTTATATATAAATACTACCTACTAAAGAGACATGCTGATTCCAGATGATTATTACGCAAATCGATATTACAATATAAGCTATATTTAGCTCGGAATTTAGGGTTATAAACCGGATACCAGCTACTGTATTTATAATTGATAAAGAAGAAAGCGTACATGTGGTTACCCTTGCTTAAACAACTTCGCCAGTTGCCGATTGGTCGTGAGATGAAATTTTATTTGGCAAACCTTTTTTGAATATCCCAAGTTTTGGTATCAGCAGCCACGGCGCGACGAGTGATGGCTCTCTATAGAGATTTATTGACACGGAATTGCTGAATGATATATGGCAAATGTTTGGCGAACTTCGCTAACTTTCGCTTAGGGATATATGATTATTGATCAGTTTGTTACCAGCAGGCGATACGTTGCTGATGTACATCATATACAAAGAACTGCGTAATCCATACTAAATAAACTTAATATTGGCATCATCAGCAATATAAGCATCATGATCATCATCATCAATAAGACAACAAATGGACTTCCTCTGCTGGACACAGGTCCTTCGTAGGGAGTTCCAAATACGCGGTCATGTGCCGCTTGAGTCCAACGTGTCCATGCAACTCGCTTGATGTCATCCGTCCACCTAGTGGGTGTCTACCAACGCTGCGGACACCGGTGCAAAGTCTCAATTCCAACACCACGGAACGCGGAATAACGTTCATCGGTTCTCCAAGCTATGTGCTTCCTCTCACAATGAGACAGGCCTTCTATTACTGTGTTAACTAGCATTGGAGCAGCGTAGTAGATATATGCTACGAATTTCCAACGTTTAAGTTGACCACTCTGGCACACTGCTGAGTGTTCTGGTCTTAGAAGCGACGTCCTGTGCTCAATTCCCAAATTGGCTCTGGTCTTATTATCATCAACAATTTAACCCATTGACGTCCACTGCTCGACATAGGTCTTTTGTAGGGAGTTCCACAATCCATTCTCCTGGGCCGCTTGCCTCCAGCGGCTCTCAGCGACTCGTCTGACGTCATCCTACCACCTCATTGGGTGCCGACCTACGCTTATCGGTGCGGGGTCACCATTCCAGTACCTTAAGACCCCAACGTCCATCGGTTCTCCGAGCTATGTGCCCTGCCCATTGCCACTTCAGTTTTGCGACTCGCTGAGCTATGTCGGTAACTCTAGTTCTTCTACGGATCTCCTCATTTTATCACTAGATATAGTCCTAGCATAGCTCTCTCCATCGCCCGCTGATTGACTCTGAGCCTTCTTATGAGACCCAGAATAAGCGACCACGTTTCGGATCCGTAAGTCATCACTAGCAACACGCACTGATCAAAGACTTTACTCTTCAGGCACTATTTAAATATGTCTTGGCTCTGGTCTGGTAAGGTCTAATAAAGGTTTAGCTGACCGTTACAATTTCTGATAGAAACAGATTAAAGGTGGTTTAATAAAATTGCCATAGCCCTATTAGGTCCGCCCGCTACTATTTTAGACTTTAGTCAAAGGCTAACTTGTAGTGGAATAAAAAGAAAATCTGAGCGGTACTAATGTAAGGTAAAAACCAGATACGGTTATGCCACACCTAAACTAACTACAATTTTATTTTGTGCAGTTTTTGGTAACAATAATAAAGAATTTCTTACGTTCTGCTTTCTTATTTAGTAATACTATACCAGTGAGCAATATCGAGAAATCACTGCCTTAAAAGTTCCAAGAAACTGCACTCAAATTCCAAGAACTACCTGTTGCTCCCCAAAATGCTTTTTCTAGAATCTCGTGTAAAAAATGTGTTTGTGTATTCAAATTATTTACTCGCATTAGAATTGGACCTTAGGCTACATATATATAGAGTTCAACTTTTGTAAGCAAAACTATTTACCAAAGGGGCTATTGAACATTGGGAATAGGGTCCGAGTCATTATAGTCATTAATTTTATCCATAGGCATTTGTTGATATCAATAAATCAATGCAGGTAGAGTAAGAATACCCTTTTGTAGTAGAATTTGTGGTCGTTTATAAAGATAGGTAAGTAGTACGTCTGACTTAACCTCTAATATTTGGAACTTTGACAAAAAAAAACAAGTAATGTTACTTTTACGGAATATTGGCGCTGTGGACAGCAACCCTTTTTCTGAGTCCAATATTTTCAGCGTTTGTGTTTTTACATACATATTTTAAGTATTTTTGTATATTATTCATAAAAATATTTGTCACTTATCTTAGTACCCATAATACAAGCTTCGCTTACCTTGGGGCTAGAAGGTGATATGTTTATTGTCGTAATATAAAAAAAGCTTAAGCCTAAGAAGGTTGTTAGACTTATAAATAGATAACATGATTGCAACTTTGGAGACCGATACAGAAGCTTTGAGTCAATGCAAGAGAGAGCTATACTCGGAGTTTGATCTTAGTAGATATAAACGAGGTCAGAAGAACCAAGCTAAAGACACAATGGGTGGAGAACCAACGATACAGATTTTTGGTTTCAAAGGTACTGGTGTGATAACCCCGCGCGTAGCGTTAGGAGACCCCTATATGGACAGACAAGCCGCTGAAAGCCGCTGTCGACAAGTAGGAAAAAATTTAAGCAAATAGAAAAATCCTATTATAATATTAAGGAATACATGTATTATAAAAAGCTTGGGTATGAATCGCTCTAACTTCATAGCTAAACATTAACTCGACTGTGATGAAAAAACTGGCTAAGTTTGTTGTGGGCTCTTCTTAGATCAGGGCGCGTTTGGAACCCTCCTCGCCTTAGTTTTACTCGTAAGTTAACGAATGCAGTTATCACCATCAGTGACATTATAATGTTAACATGTTTAATGTATGATCGCTACATAAGTTTTTTTTTTTTTTTAAACTTGACTTTTAAAAAAAAAATTATTAAAAAAAAAACATAAGTGCCTGTGATAAGGTCTACATGAATAAAACATTTTTGAATTTGAATTTGACCGTGGATTATGAAAGACTATCAAAATCAGTGTGCTTAAAAACTTATTTTTTCTACCATCAAAACGCAAGACATCGTAAGGCATGTAAACTCTTTTTCAAACGTAGTTAGTTAATTTCACAGGAACGATGTGCAAAGTTCTTTGCTTCCTTGTTTCCTAAATAATTTTAGTTCCTAAATAGTTTTAAAGATGAACGTTTAAAATAGTTCAGTTCCATCTTATGTGTAGATAAAACTGGCCTTTGCATCCAAGAATCATTGTCATTAAGAATTTCTAGACTATATTCAGTTAGAACCGAATGTTCTTCTGAGTTCTTCGTAATTCTCTTCCTTCTTCATTTCACATTCTTCAATTAAAATCCTTTACTTACGTTATCATCACAGATTTATTAACAGAGATACTTAAATTAAACTTAGGAAAGGCGACAGGAGAGATTATATTTGTGACATTGACATTGCCTTTGATTTCAGTCAATCTCCAGAAAGGTTTTCAACTACGAGGGATATATTATAGTTTACAAGTGTGTGCGCATTACCATTTACTAACCCAACCCGGGCAGCGAACCTATGACCTCGTGATATGTAATCGAGCATGCTTACCACTTATTGACCACCGAGGCAGTTAATATAAGTCAAGTTTAACTTAACTTATCTAGGTATGTGTAAAAAGTTTGCGTAGTCCAAGCACGCGATTTTGTATAGGCCCACGTGCCACGTACCAGGCTGCCATGAATGGCCAGGAGGTATAAAAACGACACCAGGCACGAAATTAAATCGGATCGCTTGCTCGGCGCGTTCAATTAATTATTAATGTTAAGCAACTTCTTACAAGCTCAAGACAAAACGTAACAGACAGGTACGGGTTTTTTGTTCAAAGGACTAACTGACTGTATAATAGAGATATTCGAAAGAGGACTCTATCACACAGGGAATAAAGACGGTACACTTGGGAATCGAGCTTGTTAGAAGTTTTACGAAACACATTTATATTTTAGCGTAGAAACAAAAGTTGAAGTGAATAAAAGTTGTGCAAAAGGAGATTATACTGTCTCTCTGAATTGTAATAAAGTTTTTGTAGATTGAGATTATGGATGTGACAGCTTTAGTGGAGGCGATGACAGAATTGTTCGGGTTTTTGTTGAAAGTTAAGCAATTATTTATCTCTCTGCTAAGTATTACTAAAAGGTAGAAAGCGGTGTATCAGAAAGGTTAGTAACAGCCTCCCAAGTTAGCTGCTTATAGTGCTATTAATAAAATTATATCTACGTTACGGATGCGTACCGCTAAGGTTTGGAACGCTCTTCCGGCTTCGGTGTTTCCTGATTCATACAACTTGAATGCCTTCAAGGTAAGCGTGAATAGGCATTTTCTAGGCAAGCGCGCCCCAACTTAGACCGCTTCATTCCATCAGGCATGACAGTTGTCAAGCACAAGCCTATGAATGAATGAATGAATGAATACACTTTTATTGTACACCAAAGAAAAAAAAAGTAGGTAAAGATACAATATATAAATACATATCAACAGTACAGTCACAGTACGGTCACAGTTACAGATACAAGATATAAATACATATCAAGAGAGTACAATTTGGTGGCCTTATCGCCTTTCTAGTATTTTAATTAATTTAACTTAATTTCAGGAATTTCGTCTTGCCTATTCGCAATTGAGGGCTGATTATACCGAAAATTGATTTGGCAGTTAACAACTGGTAACCATTCATTACATATTCTATTCATCCCCATATAAAATCATAAGAAGCCTTATTGATTGCCCCGAGCTGCTATCTAAATTTAACTTTTAATGCCGAATATAACTCCCTATTCGTCTTATCGTAAACTAAATTTGTCGTAACTGCCATTTTCTATAAAAAACACACATGCAACTGTTACGATTAATATTTAGACGTGAACCTGTTTTTTAGCTCATCAAAGAAAACAAAACCTACATCTTTTAAAAAATACCTGTGGTTTACTCTCTTACGTATCTTTAACTCTCTCTTTTTTTTTGCTTGCTGTTTTCAATAACTATGCACCTATCCTGTTTTACTACTTAATGCCTTACTGCTGTGCTCAATGCTTTTAAAATTTCTACTATTATAAATTAATGAACTTTTTCGGCAATTTTTAGTCTATAACAAGATTGTTATTATATGTATTAAGTTACTTATATGTAATTACTGGGAAAAGTTCAATACAGAATAGGTCAATTAGAAGACTATCACTAAACTTATCGACAACTTATAGCAAATGCAAATATTAAGTTTATTTCGATTATAAAAAAAATTCAAAATTCATTTATTTCAAGTAGGTCTAATATACACTTTTGAAACATTAAGTGTGCAAACAGTCATCTGTTTATAGTGACATCGATCGTATTATCGATCTTTTTCTAATACTACTGCAATCACTGACCCGTCTGCCCAATGTGGAGTTAATTTGCAAACGTTCTTATTGGGACAGTTAGCCCAACTGTTATGGGCTATAGATGATTGTTGAGCGTCTTATAGAAGTGGTAGAGTTTTTTGTGACAGAGCTTGTCTACAGCAGTACTACTGTCATGCTACCAAGCAGTATAATAAGTCGGATCAAATTCTAAAAAACGGAAGTTGACAACGTTATATTACGTGAAGCTGGTGGTACCAGCCCGGCCCTCGAAAGTAAAGTCGAAGTTCCTACCCACTGAGCTATCAGCGCTTTTGAATGTAAACAATGTGGTTAACAAAATAAATAACGACACGATAAATAAATCAATTCCACAAAGCGAAAAGAAATTCATTACCAATTACGTATTCAATTCAATAAAGAACATAAAGGAGGAATAGAAAAGACGGCGTTATTACTGAACGTAATCCCGGAACTCCGTCCCTTATCATAATTGAATGGATGACATCGAGCGTAAAAAATGAAGACGGATCGGCATGAGGTATAAGCAAACGGATCAAAACAATACCTGGACATACCCGAGTATTATATTAAACATTTTTTTAAGTGATTCTATTTGCGAGGCACGTACATGAACGGCCGACTGGCGCAGTGGGCAGCGACCCAGCTTTCTAAGTAATAAGTTCTAAGTTTCTAAGGCCGTGGGTTCGATTCCCACAACTGGAAAATGTTTGTGTGATGAACATGAATGTTTTACAGTGTCTGGGTGTTTATCTGTATAGTAGTAAGTATTTATTTGTAATATATTCATAAAAATATTCAACAGTTATCTTAGTACCCATAACACAAGCTACGCTTACTTTGGGGCGAGATGGTATGTGTGTATTGTCGAAGTATATTTATTTATTATTTATTTATAAAATTCAAAATCATAGAGTGGTTAGGACTACGAGATCGAGTTCGAATCCCAGCACCTGTAACTTCTTAAATTATCACTTGCTTCAACCGTAAAGGTAAAGATCGTGAGGAAATCTGCATGCCTGAAAATTCTAGTATGTTCTCAAAGTCGTGTGGATTCCACCAATCCGCACTGGGCAAGCCGGTGGACTACGGCCTAAACCCTTCACACTGTGGAAGGAGACCCGTTCTACACGTAAGTCACACGTCATTCGTTTTGTGGCCTGGTAATGAGGATTATCTGTAAAGTTAACTTTTTTGCGAAGCAAGTTCATAAAATCCAAAAATCATAACTCTAATTTTTCTAACACGCAGTATAGCACTTTTGAATCGTCACATATCTCTGGTATTTGGGTATTATATTATTTGGGTATGAATTGATATAACTTCATAGCTAAATATTAAATGACTGTAAGATAGTAATAACGAAAAAAAGCTGGCTGAGTTTATTATGCGTTAAACTTCTAGCTTATGGTTTTAGTTAACAAAAGTTAACTTAAAAACCCCATAACTTCACATTAATGGAAAAATGTTTGAATTTGAATTTATTTATTTCATGATGGGTTGACGAATTGCCTCAGCATTAAATATGCTTATCGTGAACAGACAATCGGTATAAAATGCTACTGAGTATATGTTTGTCAATAAATAGCCGAACTTTTTGTATGTGAGTCCGCTATGGCACCTCTAAAGCAACTTAAGCCGCGATTATGCACTTAATGGACCTTAAGGACAGAAACGTGACTTGCCCACTCTAAGGGGAGGTCCTTTATAAAACTGTGAAGGTACGGGACCACCGGGTCTGAATACAGTTTTTGTGCAAAACGAGCTTTTTGCAATACACATTTGTTTTCGTTAATAAAAATAACACAAATATTTCCCACTTTAAAACATCAACCATATATGCAAAAATAACTTCAGTTTCTTGGTTCCCTGCTGCGCAATATATTTGCATGCAATGAGCAAATCAAAGAAATAACTTTTGCTTTAATAGTTAATATGATACAATTTTTGGTATAGTATGGAGTATAAATTGCTGCTCTTACCACAAATATTGCCTGATGAAAACCAAATATGAGAGCTGGGTCGGAACTAGCTTACTTAGTAAATGCTATTTACTTCTGCTACAAATGGATCTAATCAAGTGATCAGATTCCCCACACTTTTGCGGTTTAAATTAGAAAGTATTTAACTGACCACTAAATAGTCATTCGTATCATAATATTACTATAAATGTAGACAGCCGGTTGGCGCAGTGGGCAGCGACCCTGCTTTATGTGTACAAAGCCGTGGGTTCGATTCCCACTACTGGAAAATGTTTGTGTGATGAACATGAATGTTTTTCAGTGTCTGGGTGTTTATCTGTATATTATAAGTATCTTTGTATCATTCATAAAAAAAAATTCATCAGTCATCTTAGTACACATAACACAAGTTAGGCTTACTTTGTGGCTAGATGCCGATGTGTGTATTGTCGTATTATATATATTTATTATGATTATTACTGTTTAGGTATCCTATGGGATTTTTTAAGTCATGTTTACTTTATCAGAGTATGCTGCGAACTACAATTTAACCCAACCCATCTGTGTTGCATGTACGATGTCATCTCTTAGGTTTGTTTCTTAATGCGTAAGGGCAGAGACGCACACATCGAAAGCTGAACGTGGAGCAAAAAATAAACTCGAAGTAGAATTTACGACTAATTGTAAACTCGACACACGCGATAATGGTCCGAAAGTTGATGACGCATAAGGGGTAAAATCCCTTTGCACGGTGAGGTATGTTTGTGATAACACATCAGCTGTTTGAGTTAAGGGCGTAGAGGAAACGGTGATAATTTGGGGCAAACATTAGGTTTCGTCCTCGGTAACATATACATTTCACTGAGCTGAGTAAATTAAAATTGAAGCGGTGATAGCCCAGTCGTTAGGACTTCGGCTTTACTTTCTGGGGGCGGGATTTGAATCCTAGCACCACCTCTAACTTCTAATTATGTACGTTTTATCACTTGCTTCAGCGGTGAAGGAAAACATCGTATAATATTTCAAATGCGTGTGGAGTCCACGAATCCGCACTCGAGCAGCGTGGTGGATTACGGTCCCTTCTCATTGTGGGAGGAGACCCGAGCCCTCTAGTGGGCCGGTAATCGGTTGATATGATGAAGGTCAAAATCAACTAACTATGCCTCCGTAACGACGTGTTATCAGTGTGAATTTCTTTTTTTATATTTATTTTACCCAGCTATGTTTCTTGTGGGCTCTTCTAAGACCAGGGCGCGTTTGGAACCCTCGTAGCTTTAGGTTTAAGTTGGCGAACGAAGTTATCACCATCCCCTTACAATTATGTAAACATATATGTATGAACGCTTCATAAGTGCCTGTGATAGGCCTACATGAATAAAGACATTTTGAATTTGAATTTGAATTTGAAAAACATATATGTATGAACGCATCATAAGTGCCTGTGATAGGCCTACATGAATAAAGACATTTTGAATTTGAATTTGAATTTGAAAAACATATATGTATGAACGCATCATAAGTGCCTGTGATAGGCCTACATGAATAAAGACATTTTGAATTTGAATTTGAAAAACATATATGTATGAACGCATCATAAGTGCCTGTGATAGGCCTACATGAAAGAAGAAATTTTGAATTTGAATTTGAATTTGAAAAACATATTTGTATGAACGCATCATAAGTGCCTGTGATAGGCCTACATGAAAGAAGAAATTTTGAATTTGAATTTGAATTTGAAAAACATATTTGTATGAACGTGCTAAAAATATATATATAGAATGGAAGGGCAAGGTATTCACTTATTCAATATAATACCCACAATGTTCAGGATGGCACTTAGATCTTTCATTAATTAACATTATTATTGAAGCTAAATACCTAGTTTCTTAGCAGTAATCATTTATTCTCATGACTATTATTCTTCCTTCCTATTAAAGTATTCATTTTATAAAAGAAATCCTTTAAGCCCACCAACCTGCTTTAGAGCAGTGTTGTGGGTCTGTACTCTATAAACCTGACTTTCCAAGGAGTGAAATAAAACAACTGGACTGACTCTAATACTGTATATTAAGCTTCTCTATAATTCATATTACTTGTTACCTTCAAATGACTCTACAACAAGTTCGGAATGCTGTCTTCGGCAGAGAAGACCACTGGCAAGAAACTCTACCGTTGCTCTTTTATTCAATCAATTAAATCAAGACTTATAAACACAATTACAACATTATCATATGTTATAACGCTAGGCCCTTTGATACAAGACATATAAGACAGGTCAAACATAACTACTAGGATCACTTATAACATCAGGACTTTTGAAACAAATTGTTTGTACAGAGCAACCTATGCTACATAAGCTATCTGTATGAAATAATGCTAGGGCTCCATATATGATACCTGAATAACCCAAAGGATATAAGAGATATACTTATCTGATGCTACATCAGGTACAACCATAGTACCAACAACTTTTAACAACTTATCTCAACTCCATCACCAGTATATACGACTCTTGTTTTGCCACAACAATATTTCGTTAAGTATGTCGTTTCCATTATAAATCATCTATTCCCAATTTGTAACGTTCTATCCACAATACTTTACTTAATCTTCCATTCTCAATTCATTAATTTAAATCCGTCCTCACTTTTCTTTGCCGCCAATCTAACTTGTCAAACTCGCGTCTCCCGCCATAGATCCTATACTTTTATTTGACAGTCTACTAAAGTCCATTATTCTATTTTCAATACATTATCAATGAGTATACAAACTATGATTTGTTGATATATTTAATATAATCATCGGGTTTATCATAGATAAAGTGCTGTAATTCCCTATTTCCTAACACGGCCATTCTGACAAGTACTTCGTTCTCGAAGTACATAGGGTTATTCTTTTTTAGGTATATGTTTTGTATCATAAGTCCTTAGGTACATAGAATATCCTAACAAGTACATAATCTTATGTACACCTCTATAACGTTAGTTCAAATGGTATATAAGCACAAATATCATCAAATCAGTTACATTCTGTATACACTTTTATCAATAAACTGTAAACAATATTCTATCAAAAGATAGGCATAATCAAAACATTTTATAATTAAAGTGAAAGAGACCAAAAAAAAATTTCATTAAAATTCCACACCATTTAATATATTACAACATTACTTCTAATAAAGTAAAATGATTAATTTTCAACAATGTAAATCAAAAATACTCATTTTCATTTATCTTGTACATTTTAACATGTACAATCACAATCCAAATATTTCCATCTCAATATAAATCTCAAACAATTTATCCTTTTGCCTCTAGTCCAACTTTATCAAAATATCCACATAGGTAATTGTATTTCCCATCAATTCTGTCATTAACATTGTTAGTCTCATTTAGTCACAGATGCAATCGGTACAGTCTAATAGTCAAACCACCATACCAAACCATACCAAAACACCAACACCCACTGGTGATATCAACAACATCATCACTCTCAAGTGATATCAATAACATCATCACCCACTGGTGATATCAACAACATCATCACTCTCAAGTGATATCAATAACATCATCACCCACTGGTGATATTCATATTTTTTCCACTGTCAAGTCAAGTAATATATAAGATAAATATAAAAACGCTAAGATGGAATTATTTCTATTATGGAGGGTTTACCTCTTTTTTTTATCACATCATCAAAAAAGCCAAGGTTTATGTTTAATTGTTATTTCTATTATTCAAAAATTATTTCAATCTAAACATCAATAAAATCACCCGTTTAACAGAATCATTTATCATACAAGGACTATTAAAATTTCAAATAGAAATTGAAAATTTAAACAACTGTAGACCTAAGTATAATATAATTATTTATAATGCAACTAATATATTTTCCTTTGCAGCAGCAACATTAATTTAGTTTATATTTGTATTTATTCTTAGATAATTTTAAGAACCTCTCTAACCATCATACTGAAAGATTACTAACCTAACCCATAACATTTAAGCTGACTCCCAATTATTTTCTTTGCACAATCCAACATAGACACTAAACTATTTCATTTAGCTATTCAGTAGTAATTTTCCCTATATGTATTGTTCTGATACATAATCATATTCTATTCTATTCTACCAACCAAAATTTTTTTTTTTTTGTTTTTTTTTGTTTTGTTTTATGTGTATTCTTTTATATGTTCTGAATAATTTACATAATCTCTCCTATCTCGGCTTTCCTGACAAGTACTTCGATCTCGAAGTACATAGAAAAGTTCCTAAATAAAAGTTAACAGCTCAGCTAACCTGACTAGTTGCTCAATATAAACTTGAAATCTTGTATGTAATAAATAAGAATTAAAAGAAAAATCTATTACACATTCCGTTCGGCTAACCTGACCAGTTAATTTATTTTAGCCAGGACAGACTAATAAAATAAAACTTAGCACAAATTCCATTTGGCTAACCTGACTAATTAAATAAAACTTGATAATTCAAATTTATCAAACTCATTACACATTCTGTTTGGCCAACTTGACTAGTTGGTTTTCACAAACAAACTTAAATCAATTCTATTTTGGAATTAATCATTTCAGCAAAATAAACAAAGAGCCACTAGGCCATATCAGTTTCAGGTAATAAGTACTATCTTTCAAAAGTAGAAACCACAAAAAGAAAAAATTAATTAAATTATCACATCAATTGGTTCCCCGGACCACATATCCTTCAATGGAATTTTAGCAAGCAAGGTGCTTTGTCTCCAGAGTGTTTCTGTTTCAGCACATAGCAGCAAAAAGTTGAGGCATCATTAAAAACATCAAACTCTTTACTATGTCCACATTTGACGGGATGGTTCTAAAAAAAAGTAAATCTGCATTAGAGAAAGGCATAAATTGGACATGAATAGGATCCAACTTCTGATGCTAAAAAATATAGAAAAATGGAAGGCCCAGGTATTCACTTATTCACTTCAATATAATACCCACAATGTTCAGGATGGCACTTAGATCTTTCATTAATTAACATTATTATTGAAGCTAAATACCTAGTTTCTTAGCAGTAATCATTTATTCTCATGACTATTATTCTTCCTTCCTATTAAAGTATTCATTTTATAAAAGAAATCCTTTAAGCCCACCAACCTGCTTTAGAGCAGTGTTGTGGGTCTGTACTCTATAAACCTGACTTTCCAAGGAGTGAAATAAAACAACTGGACTGACTCTAATACTGTATATTAAGCTTCTCTATAATTCATATTACTTGTTACCTTCAAATGACTCTACAACCAGTTCGGAATGCTGTCTTCGGCAGAGAAGACCACTGGCAAGAAACTCTACCGTTGTTTTTTTATTCAATCAATTAAATCAAGACTTATAAACACAATTACAACATTATCATATGTTATAACGCTAGGCCCTTTGATACAAGACATATAAGACAGGTCAAACATAACTACTAGGATCACTTATAACATCAGGACTTTTGAAACAAATTGTTTGTACAGAGCAACCTATGCTACATAAGCTATCTGTATGAAATAATGCTAGGGCTCCATATATGATTCCTGAATAACCCAAAGGATATAAGAGATATACTTATCTGATGCTACATCAGGTACAACCATAGTACCAACAACTTTTAACAACTTATCTCAACTCCATCACCAGTATATACGACTCTTGTTTTGCCACAACAATATTTCGTTAAGTATGTCGTTTCCATTATAAATCATCTATTCCCAATTTGTAACGTTCTATCCACAATACTTTACTTAATCTTCCATTCTCAATTCATTAATTTATTCAATTCAATTCAATTCTTGTTTATGGCTTTTGTCTGCGCCAACTGGGCACAAGGTATTTCGCCAATGTCTTGTAGATGAAGAAGGCACGAAGGAGATTGATCGGTGAAACTAATGAAAAGTTAATTTTGAATTTGTACCAAGAAATAGTTGTTATTAGCTAGTTAGCTCTTTAACCTAAGGACACAGACAACACATGCATATATATCTTACACGGATATTTTTTGTACATTATACTTTAATTTTATTACTTACTATATATTTACATAAAAATCTACAATAAGGACTGAAAACAAACATTAAAAAACATTTAACACTCAAAGGACGGGGGACTTTGGGAGGAAGAATGGTGGGATTATGAAGGTTAACTCATGTTTCTTGGGACGTAAACTTTTACAGTTCCACTGTAGCAGGGTTATTGGGCCCATTTTGGAGTAGTTTAAAAAGTTGGCTTAAGTTTTTGGCAACGTTGGGCGGTAAGGGAATTTCACTACATGGAGCGACAATACTAAGTAGAAATTCGGAGATAAACTCAAGCATTTTACCTTGGGAGGGAGGGTTCTCAACATTGTTGTTGAGAGCGCATCCATTAGGAAGGGATGAGGAGTAATCACCGACAATAGTCTGAACAGCTTTTTTATCGTAGCCCTTTGCTAGAGGAGCTCGGGGACGAGGAGAGCGGAAAACTGTTTGCCGGTAGGAGGTTTTGGAGGAAGTTACATTAGTAGGAGTAAACATTTCTTTTGTTATCTCAGCATAGGACCTGCGGACAGGAGGAAACTGAGATGATGCTTCAATGTAAGATTTATTATTCTGAGACATGACCATTTTAATAGATTGCTGCCTGGAGAATTCTGGGCAGTCTTTATCAGTAGCAAAATGACTACCAGAGCAGTGTAAACATGTAGATAATTCCTTGATGACCAAACATGAGTCACCTGTATGGGGCTGAGCACATCTGTAGCATCTGGGCTTAGATCTGCAGATTGTTTTAATGTGGCCAAAACGGCAGCAGTTCTGGCACTGTATTGTTGGAAGTTTATATGTTTCAACTGGCAGTGAGGTGTGGTATGAATATACCTTAGCAGGAAGCATTTGCCCCCTGAAGGTTAGGACAACAGATTGGGTAGGCACCCAAGTGATGACACCCTCTGTGACAGATTTTCTGTTCAGTCGCCTTGATTTCAGAACCTCACCACAGCCAGGCGGGAGCTCTAGCGAATCAACAAGCTCGTCCATCGACCAGTCCACGGGAACTCCTTTCACCAGCCCCATTCTGGTTATGTTGTATGTGGGAATTATAGCTCTATATTTGCATAACTTCAAAACTGGACTAACCAGAAAGTTGTTGGCAGCTTGGGCAGAAGTAAACTCTACAGTAATTTTGTTGCGGCCTATATTTTTGACGCCGTCGTGGATAATTGAACCAATTTTGTGTTTGTGCAAGAATTGACCGAAATTTATAGCCCGTAATGACGCTCCAGAGGATGGGTCCTCCACTTCCCGTGAGACTTGGACGATAAAAGGCCCATTATCATCGTCAGAGTATGACTTGGCGCCTTCGGTGAAGGAAGGATGTATGTAAAGGCTTTGAACGGATGGGTTTACCTGAGTAGGATCAGTTATAGTTTTTTTGGCCGCATATACGTTGGTATCCTCTCCTTGTCGTTTGCGAGACGAGGCTGATGCCCCCGGGTCGGGCGGCTCAGGAGGTGTATCTAGATCCATTTTACTGGAAACACTATAACTACAGACACATAATAAATATTTAACCAACACCAAATACGGTTAGATTTATACGAATATCACCAATAACAACTATTTCTGCTGCTGTGTAAATTCACATAAAACACCGAAATTACACCGGAATCTCACTAACACGTGTGCACAAATTGACAGGCCAAGTTACAGTTCAATATAAACAACACCAAATCCTTTTCAAGACGAGTTTACAGTAAAATCAAAGAAAAATTTGAGAAAACCGCGTCCGCCATGTACGAAGTTTCCCGCCGAAAAAAACTTCATTAATTTAAATCCGTCCTCACTTTTCTTTGCCGCCAATCTAACTTGTCAAACTCGCGTCTCCCGCCATAGATCCTATACTTTTATTTGACAGTCTACTAAAGTCCATTATTCTATTTTCAATACATTAACAATGAGTATACAAACTATGATTTGTTGATATATTTAATATAATCATCGGGTTTATCATAGATAAAGTGCTGTAATTCCCTATTTCCTAACAAACGCATCATAAGTGCCTGTGATAGGCCTACATGAAAGAAGAAATTTTGAATTTGAAAAACATATTTGTATGAACGCATCATAAGTGCCTGTGATAGGCCTACATGAATAAAGAAATTTTGAATTTGAATTTATAGGAATACTTAGTTGACGCACTAAGCAGAACTGGTGATGAGTGGAAAACCAAATAGGTTTTATATAAAATTGCAACACTTCGAAGGGCATGCAACACGGCACGTTGCAGGACGTGTTCCTGCAACGTGCCAACCTGTGTCCATCAACCTAAGACGTAGGTGTTAAGTCTCATGTGCCTTTAATTACACCGGCAACCCCGCTCTTCAGAACGGATCACAGCCTTGCTACAGTGCTGCTTAGCGGCAGAAATAGGCAGTAGTACTTCTCAGGAAGAGTTCTGTCACAAAAAGCTCTACTTCTGCTGCAGGGGGGCGATAAAAAATTATATCCCCCGATTATATCCCCTGACAAGGTATAATAACGTATACACCTGCCAAAGCACGGAAACAGGGTATAGAAGAATTTAACCCCCGTTAGTTTAATTTTTATATTCTATCATTTATTGATTTTCATTTTTTTTTTAAATTCTTAACAATTACCTAAAATTAAAAAAAAACACTGTTAATAATTTATAAGAAAAAAAAAACACCCTCCGCTTGCTGGGCTTTTGAATGCCCAAGCAACCGGCGGTCAGGGCTCCAGAGTGAGGAACCTCCTCACAATACGCGCCGTTTCAAGGACTACTGCCTTCTGTATCCGACCCTTGATCCAACAACCAAGCGAAAGCTTCTTAAGATGTTTTTCGAAGCTTCGCGAGATGACCATTGACTGAAACGACGATCGGAACAATAACGGTCGACTCAACATTTAATATCACACATATATTACTTGGATATTATTTCCACTTGTGCGCCAGTGCTCTGACAGTTGATAAAGCTGTGGAAGAAATTTTTTTTTCTTCTCCCCCGGGGAGAAAATTGTCTCCTGCCCATGCTAGCCGTGCTGATACCTAAAGGTCTTATATAATAGGACAACATCTCATCTATGGTGATAAAGTTAACGAAGCTGTCAGATGCGATGATAATAAAGATTTCCCGGTAATAGTGCACTATAAATCACACGACCCGATGCCCCGGGAGTATGATCCATCAGTCAGGGAGAGAAAAAGTTGGGGAACTGCCATGACTGGCCGTTATGCCGCGTCCTTACTTCGCAATATGAGTTATGTCTATAATGACAAATGTTGCGATCACTTATGTGCTTGCTATTTATAGAGGAACATATAATATTTTTGTACGTACGTATAACACCACGATAGTCTAAAAATCTGAAAGTATCTTCTAATCATCATTATCATTTCCAACAATTCACCTCCACTGCTGGACATACGTCCTCTGTAGGAAGTTCCAAAATCCACGGTTCTGGGCCGCTTACCTCAAGCGGCTCCCAGCGGCTCGCCTGATGTCGTCTGTCCACCTCGTTGGGGGCCGACCTTCACTGCGTTTACCGGTGCGGGGTCGCCATTCCAGCACCTTAAGACCCCAATGTCCATCGGTTCTCAGAGCTATGTGCCCTGCCCATTGTCACTTAAGCTTCGCGACTCGCTGAGCTATGTCGGTAACTCTAGTTCTTCTAATCTATAAGAGCTCAACCAATGAGTTAAACTCATATATTAATCTTCTGTAGATCCATACTAAAACTATGAAAAGATACTACCCAAAACTCTTTAGTAGCAGACAAGGATGACGTCACACGGTAAGCAGAATCAGGGTCTCACCAGAAGTAATATATCACTTAATATGAACTAGTGCTTTATCGCTAAAATCCCTATAGCAGTTGAGAAATTACTTAATTACCATTCGTATTAATATAAATAAAATAATAATAAATATATTTTGACAATACATACAACGCCATCTAGTCCCAAAGTAAGCGTAGCTTGTTATGGGCACTACGATAACTGATGGATATTTTTATGAATACATAAATACTATAATATATATATACTGAAAAACATCATGGTCATCAAACAAAACCATTTCCAGTTGTGGGAAACGAACCCACAGCCTTGGAGACAGAAAGCGTACCTAGGCTAGCCTATGATAAGGCTTTCATCGCATCTTTCAAAAAACATACAGACACACACGGACATAATACGAACACAGTGGGCAACTTAAAATACCCTACTTTTTGAGGTGGGGGTTAAAAAGTGACATTAGTCGATCGTTTTCACTGCATCACTCAAAAATCCCATAACCGAGGCTGTAAAAATCAAAATAGGTAGCAACTAATAACAGGAGTTACGGTCGTCGACGTTGCGCTCTTGACAAATGCAAAACACATGTAAAACAATAAAAATAACCTAATGTTAACCAGTCGGGCTAAAACGCCGGTGCCGCGCCTTGCTTGCTGCTCACGCGCACGTTGCACGCGTGTGCGTGTGAGGCCCGTCACCGAAGTACGAATACAAACTTTGCTGCCTTTCTTTACTTACATAATTGTTTCTGTGTTTTAAATGCCATGAGCTACAACGATCAGGAGCGGTTATTCGATTCTCAGATGGGGTCATAAATTGTCAGGCATTTAATTTTTCCACCAACAGCAATTGGTATTTACTTTGAGGAGTTTTATAATACATATCAGAATATCTACATCAAATAACCAAAACTTTAAATAAGGCTTTAAAATTTTTTTTTTAATGAAAATAAAATCACCAAAACAAAATCTGTTTAGTTTTTAACAATACGTAGTAGCATGATATTAAATAATAGTATGACTAACGTTTTTATAACCACAGCCAGTGATATTGCGCTTATAGTAATAAAACCAGATTGATATGTTAAAATTGGTAAACGCCCAAATTTTTTTTTTATCAATCTAATCCAAGAACTTCAGATTAAAAAAGAAACACTAGATCTACAGAGGCGACTAAGATAAAGAAATCAAGAATATATACTTTAATCTTTGATATAAACATTTTGGACTAGATTTTGTATAAAATTTCTGTGTAAAGATCTAATTTCGGATATGTATAAAAGTATTTAAGTCTCAAAACCTTAGTTATTCCACCTCGTAAGGACGCGCGGACGGCAGAACTAAGACATGTAGGTTTTGGTGAGCTGCCTCCCATTTTACATCAGTGTGCGTGCGTCAGGTAGCATCAGCTGTTCCCGGCCCATATGACTTCAAGGACGGACTGCGGAGCCAGTTTTTTTCTTATTTTTTTTAGAAAGTTCAATTCTGCGTTCTGACATACCTTTTGCTTGTTCGTTTCAGTTTTTTTTTAATGTAATTTCCTTAATTGATTTACTAAATTAGCGGTGATAGTGGGTACGACTTATACAAAATTCAAATTCAAAAATGGTTTTGTTGCACTAAATTATTACTAGGCATTTTATTAGGCACTTATGAAGTGTTCATGCATTTAACATGTTACAGATGACGATGATGACTTTCGATCGTGAATGCGAAATTTTTTTGTTTGTACAACGCATTCGCATCAATATAGCTCAGTATATAAATTGGCCTAGTGGCTAACGTGGTCGCCTAGGGGTTACTAGAACATGGGTTCGACTCCCGGGTCGGGTGCAAAAATTGTAGGTTATTAATCAGTGTTCGATTCTCGGGCACATCTACAACTTTTCAGAGTCATGTTCTCTATATGTAGGAATATATCATGAAAATATTTCATCAATTTCTTAAAGAAGTGTTAATTCACCAATCCGCACTTGGCCAGCGTGGTGGACTATCGCTTAAACCCTTCTCATTATAAATGGAGATCTGGCTGTAATAATGGTGATGATGATTCTAGAAACATCATCCTCAGACGATTGTGATGATTTAATCATTAAAAGACATTTTATTAAAAATATCTAAAAGCTGCGAGGCGAATGATTATAAGCTTTGTGCCACATGAAATAAAGCTCAGTTTTCTTTGCTCTAGATAGTGATTATGGTTTACGAAGGGCTTTAGTCGCAAATGAGTTCCTAGCACTAAAATCATTAAAAATCATTCCACGTTTCTGTCATACATCAAACTTGAACTTATTTCTCATACGTACACACACACACGCGTTGCTTACACGTTGAAGATCAGCTGACTACTCACACATGTGTATGAATAAACAATATGGGAGTATGGTTTGTTTGTGGTTATACGTAGATATAGGAACATCTAGACTGGTAGTTTGTTCTGAAATTTATATTTTTACATATAATTATTGTTATCGTAGTGGTTGTGATAGCCAATTTATGGAAATGCTTATAACATGTCACTCAAAGAGACAGATATTTTTTAGTTATTTTTTTTATCAGCTGCCGTAGGGTACCAAATTTATTCGTTCAAATTCAACTCGTTACTATTTTATGACGTATACACGATTTGACACCTTCCCATGTAACAACTGTCAACTTTAAACCCATATATTTTTATATGAGCATTTAATGATTTGGATGTCATAGAGAACAGACAATACGGGCTAATATTAGGGGCTTACTGTCGTTTTTTCAAGCAGTATGCTTTAATTTTGTTTGCAGCTGCTTTTCATTTCAAAACTATAATAATGTTATTTCAGGGACGTCAGGTCTGTGAATATATAAAACAGTACTACTTTAAACAGTACATGATAGTAATAATACCTGTTATATTATATTGTATTCAACTTTACACAGCAACACTTGTCTATATTCTTCTTAAGTCTACGTGCGTGTAGGATGTTGACTGTTCCTACGTAATGAGAGGGTTACGAAAAAAGTACAAGAGGTGATCCTTGCAGATCTTTTTCACATAATTACAAAATCAAGTTATTGAAATATCGACTCAAAGCACTTGTGTATAAGAGTAAATTTTAAATGTAGTTATTTATTAAATAGGATGTCTCGAAGCAAGTTAATGTGAAATAGTGTGAACAGAATAGCTATAGTCAAATGTGCTTTAAGGTTGTAGGTGTGAGTGCGAAGGGCGATGTTTTATTTTTCGTCGTCGACGCGTTCCTTTTTCAAAAGCTCGATGGGAGGCAAGGTGCGTTCTTTTTTTAATTGTGCCCTGACTGATGTGTGACGCTAAGGAATTTTTTTTTTCAGATAAGGGCATTGCCGATTCTTGCAAGATAAGAATATCAAAGAAAAGGGAAGAGATCCTTGCAAATAGATGTGCACTGTAATATGAGATCTAGTTGCAAATTTATATAAAATTAATATGTATTACATCCGATCTCTAAGATTTTTTTTATCTTTCGAGTACTTATATAAAATAAATAAATAAATATACTACGACAATACACACATCCCAAAGTAAGCGTAGCTTGTGTTATGGGTGCTAAGATGACTGATGAATATTTTTAAATAAAATAAAATAATAAGTGAAATAGTCATGAAAATTAAAGTTCAATTAGTCAATTTCAAGTAGTCAATGTATTCAGAACAACGTTAGCATTAAAATAACCACTTTAAAAATGACCTTTTTAAATAATATTATTTTTTCCACTACCAGCTATCCCTTGAATCTCACCTGGTATACTTTATTGTCGATGCAGTCTTTGATGGTTGTGCGCTCTGAATGGTAAGGCATATGGCAGCCAAACTCCTAATCGGCTTCTAGGAATCGCTTGGCGGACATATATTAATTCATTTATTAGTAATGGACCACCGACAGTAGTATATATGATTTACTAAATAAATTTAATAGGTAATATAATAACACAGTAAATGTCCAATTATTTACAGGTTACCAAAATGTTACAAACCATTCCTATAATCTCAGTCTAAAACAAACCTATGAGAGTACTTCAAAACATTAAATTAATTAAACTTAAGCTACAATGAATACTTAAATATATTTAATAATTATGACACAAAAAAAATATCTTTGTTTGTAGGGTTGTACATATTATCCAGCTGACTAGACCAGAGAAAAAAGCAGAAATTTTAGACTCCCAAATTGCTCCTGCCAATAAACGGACCCCCACTCATAAGACCACAGCAACATACAGCGAGCTTTAACTTCCTTGGCACAGTGGTTACGAAAAACTTGGATTAATCTGACCAGTGAAATTAATACCAGTAGCATGGATTACACACTTTCCTAAGTACACCAGTACAGCTGTCATAAACGCTTACAAGTTAATTTTTAACTTTATATTGAAGCTGATGTATTCATACAAAATTGTATTATCACCCCATTACTCTCAGAATGAGAACTTGCGGATTGATAGACTTTACGCGACTTTGAGAACATAGAATTAAACTTTCAGGAATGCAGATTTACCGCAAGTGACATTTAAATAGCTTAAAATAAAAAGTAAGTGATTAGAGGTGCGTACCAGAGATCGAACTCGGTCCCCCTGAAAGGTAAGCCGAAGTCCTAACCACTTGTCTTTCACCTCTTCGCACCGGAAAATTGTATGCAAGCTGCTATTTCTCGGTGGGGGGCACTGACCCTGATTATATCGAGACAGACCATAAAGTATCTATTAAATTCTATATCTATTTAATTTATATCTTCAAGATAATTACACTAGACATTCTTTTAAAATCACAGCAACACAACAAAAACTATTAATAAACACGTATTAAAGTTTCTTAGAACCTCCATCCATATATTTCCGACGCAATAAAATACTATTAATTCTCATAAATCTCCATTGCTATGCCAACGACGTACAGCTGTCGCATCAGCTGATCACACACACTAGTGTGCTGAACTGGTTACACAGACACACACAAGTGCTGTCGCTGTAGGCCGCAGGAGCAAAAAAGGGACTCGTCAGACGGGCCCGGTATACCATCCGTAGTGTTCACAGATTAAGGACTTGTTTTCACAGACGCGGCAGTTTAAGTTAGAAAAAACTTTATTGATTACTACAGTCCACTCAAAAACACCAACATCTCGATCTCGTGCTCTGTCGAAAACTATTTTTTCGAAATATTATTTATTAAGGCGAAAAAAGTTTACTTAACACTAAGTATCAAAAGCATATTTACTATTTAAAATTAATCAAAAGAATGCACAAAAAGTGACAGCAAACGTAACCCTTTTTTGAATCTTTAACTAAGCCAATAAGGCAAACTATTGTAACCTTATTATTATTTGTAACCTGTATTTTCAAGGTGAATTTATGAAAACCTATAATATATATATATATATATATATATACCTTTTAGTAATAGACGCACACATATGAACGCCTCAAAAGTGACATCTATGTGACTACTTAAATAAAGAAATATTTGACTTTGATACTTAAACATTCTCACAATTCAGCATTAAGTTGTTTTTGAACTGAGGAAGATTAAGACTAAATGAATAAATTATTATAATTGTTTTAAGTACATAAATAAACCTGACTGAAGGTACATTAAAAGGAGGTGATTAACACCTTTATATTTGAGTTTTTCTCTAAAACAAATTTATCTCACTCTCCGAAATAAAAAGTAGCGACTCCAGCCTACAATATATGTGTGTGTGTGCGTATAATGTGAGCTCCGTTTAGCCGTGTAATCACACTATCAAACATCCATCCATCCAACTCTCATCGTCAGCCTATCAATGTCTTATTGATGAGGATTTTGAGATGGGAACACACTGTTCTAATGCGGGTTGGAATAGCTGTTATTGCTATAATGACATTTTTTTTTAAGCAATGAAAATAATAGCTTTATAGGTGAAGGAAAACAACGTGTTGAGAACTGCATGCCTGAGAGTTCTCCATAAACTCAAAGGTCTGTGAAATCTATCAATCCGAATTGGACCAGCGTGGCCTACGACCTAAACCCTTCTCATTCTGGGGGGAGACCCGTATCCTGTAGTTGGCCGTTAATCGGTTGTAAATGATAAAGAAGCTGATGATTATTACTAAATATACTTTGCAATCAAATAATCCATCAAAACCAGCCTTTCACCCCAAACACATAAATAAAGGCCAAAAGGCCAGACCGTTGCCGGCCATATAATACAATATAATTGATGATGACACATTTAAAAGAAAAAGTGGTTATGCCAGCCACTTGAGAGCCGCAGTGGAGGAGGATATATGTAATAGGCAAAACACTAAACGATGTCCGACTTGTAAATGCTCTGTTGCACTGTTTAGTCTATGGAAAAAAAGCCAAGCAATTTGATTTCAGACCCTGTGTGAATACTTCCAACGTCATATCCGACCATACAGATTTCCTTTCAAGTAAACCTACCTGCTCTGTTATTTTATACCACCATTGTGCCCTTATGGTCATACCTCAATGAGCTTCAACGGTTGTTTTTTTTACAAGTCGCTAGCCAACGACATTGTT
Source organism: Pararge aegeria (assembly GCF_905163445.1). Lineage (NCBI taxonomy): Eukaryota > Metazoa > Arthropoda > Insecta > Lepidoptera > Nymphalidae > Pararge > Pararge aegeria. The sequence goes on along the minus strand of NC_053200.1, from coordinate 1,122,505 downwards.
ATATTTTGTACTCCTACGCTAGCAGGTTAAAGTAATAGGATTCAAAAGAATACGTTTATCTAGTGTTATGTCCTTATCATTATCAATGTCATGTGGTTTGCTGATGGAGGATCAGAATACAGTAGTAGTAAGTGAATATGGAGCACTGGCAGCATCGTATTCTGTGCTACCACCAAAGTCTACTGCGATTACCAACCTGTATACCAGCGTGGTGATTATGGGGGAAGATGGCGAAACTCTCCAGTTGGAAGAGGTTTTTATATTCTTTTAAAGTTAAGTCGCTGACTGACGACAGGTGGACCAAGAAAGTAACAACATAAACTGGCCTTAAAGCGACATCTGCAGGATAGCCCGGACAGACTGGGTAAAGAAAGCCTCGCAAAGAGCATCTTTGAACGCTCTGGAGGAGCCTATGGGTTCTCATTCACACATCACAAATAACACAATAAATGAAATAAAATATTAATAATAATAAAATCAAATGACCAAACTAATAAGAAAATATTATATTAACTGTGACAATATAAAGATTTTAAGAAAAAAACAAAAATAGTGACAAGAAAAACATTAAACTTATGCTAAGTAAATGCACGGTAATAAAAATTAATTCTGGTCAAGAAGACTTCTCTGTATATTTTGTATACAATAGAATTTAAAATCAATGTAAATTTTATATATTTGTGATGATAATGAGAAATAAATGGCTTTTTTATTTATTTACTAGCTGTTGCCCGCGACTTCGTCTGCGATTGATTTTGTTTTTTGATGTGGCATTCAATTTATTTGTAGTTCTAAAAGATTTAAGTTTTCAGTATCGCTAAGCCTTAAATGAGGGGTTTGCTGCTGTCCGCTGAGGTACTGTCCTCTATCGCCAACCACATTCATCAGATCTATACAAAGTTCGGGCAAAATTAAACACATATTATGACCTCTATAGTACAAAAATAATTAATTAAATCGATTGTAATTTGTCGGAGTTATGGTGTAAAATCGTCAAACACTTTCACCCCCTCTCCCAAAGGAACCTCTTATATTACTTCTAACACTTCCATGAATATTGGTTCAAAGTTTTTTGAAGATCGGTTAAGTAGTTTTTGCGAGAAAGCGTAACAGACAAACTTACATTGACATTTATAATTATTGACATTTATATTAAATATATTAGTTTATTTATTTAAAGTTATTTCGTATGCCAGTATCATACTCAGTCCACACATATCCTACTACTGGCACAGGCCATCTCTATCCTAGCAAAAAGTGATGGATTATAGAGAAAATACCCACAAGGCTGCTCCGTGACGATTGACTGGCTGTCACGAGTGTAAGTGCAAACTCAGGACTGAAAGAACAGAGGACTGTTCGGTACCGCAAATTTTTTAAGCTGTCCCGGGATTTGAACCCGGCCTCATGATCTGTAATCGAACACGTTAACCACTAGATCAAAGAGGTCAGTGCTATTTGGTATCTAATGGTGTTGCCATTGATTTGCTGTCCTCCTTGGTGTCAGGAAGTCTTCATAAAATCTTCATTGTATTTTAATGAATAGATATAATAAAATAGCAAAAGTAATAAAGCACGTGCAATAAGGTATATATAAATAATAAATAAAAATGAATGCCCTAACCTAACCTAACCTAGCCCCAAAGTAAGCGTAGCTTGTCTTATGGGTACTAAGATGACTGATGAATTATTTAATGAATAATATACAGAAATTCTTATAATATACATATAAACACCCAGACACTGAAAACATTAATGTTCATCGCAAAAACATTTTCCAATTGTGGGAATCGAACCCACGGCATTGGACTCAGAAAGCAGTGTCGATTGGCGCAGTATCGCAGTCACACTGCGCCAATCGACCGTCATAATATATATATATCTATATATATAAATAAAAGAGAACGTGTGTGGGTATGTTCCGTATAAGCTCCGAAACGGCTGGACCGATTTCAATGAGTCTTTCAGGGAATCTCCGGATTGACCTGGCGAGTAATCCTGTAAAGTTTGGTGACGATCGGTGCACTCCTATTTGTGAACTGTCAAACTGTCAAATACAGCTTTTATTTACTATGATGATATTCTATTGTTGGGTGTACATGGGTGTAGATAATGAACTTCACCCGCTCGAGAAGAGAATAGAAGAGAATGAATACGGAGAGAAATAAATGATTTAATATATTATGAGACTTCAATTAAAAACTTAAGGATGTAAGTTTATTGTTTAAATAAAATAAAGCAAAATCTAGCTAGAGTATAATAAATATACATTTATATAGTACCCAGATTAACAATTATTTTATTACAGTGACTGCATCGCTTTCAGACTTTTAACAATAAATATTTTATCACAGTTTAAATTGATCTCAGAACAAAAATCATCAAGTCTACGAAGCCAAAGCAGAGCAAACTCTTATAGTATCAATTTCAATATTATGTTATTTTTTAAAATCAAGACTACTGACGCCATCTAGTTGTACAAATAAGAACTAATAAAACTAATAAAGTTTTTTTTTTTTGTTAACCTGGTTTTATATTTGTATGTGCAATAAAGACTTTTTCTTCTTCTTCTTCTTAATATTGATGTAAAGAAATAATATTATCTTGACGTGTAAAACTATGATTTTAGAAACTTTTTGGGAAGAAGTACACACAAATTCTTGGATAATTATAAAATTGAATCTACGACCCTTCTATTGAGCTTGCTCGTCGAGCATGTATCTGCATACATGGTCGACGAGCAAGCTTCGCAGAGCGTGGTAATGCTCGACTTCGCTTGAATGAACTTTAAAAGCGTCGAGCATGTATGCACGTGAAGACTAACATGAAAGCAGTTTTAAAAACCAATTACGAAGTAGACTCGATTAACTTCAAAAAGAAACTGTCAAAAGGCCAATCAGCACATCGATGGGGCTTTGAAAGAATTCTACGAAATTCCCGTGAATAGAATAAAATTATATTGAAAATTAGCTGTATCCGCGGGGCCACGGTCGTTTAGCTTAAGAGGAAAATTTAGGCGGGATTCCATACAAATGTATATCCCAGACTTTTCTCCGGGTAATGCCACTAGAGCAATCATTTTTTTCGCAAGATCAGGTCTAGAGTTTATGCATGTTATCTTGATTTTTTTGCTTGAAAAAATAAATACTTTAGAAGCTCTCTAAATTGATACCGCCATGTTCAGAGGACTCAAAGAAAAATACAAAAAAAAAAAATAATGGAACAAAAAGAGAAACCGCGCACTTGCAAACTGTGGAACAATCTCCCATCTGATGTGTTTCCTCAAAAATACAATCTAGGGTTATTCAAGGGGCGGATAAACAAATTACTTAAAAGCCGGCAACGCATCGGTGGCTCCTCTGGTGCTGCAGATGTTTATGAGCGGCGGTGATCACTTACCATCAGGTGACCCACTTGCTTCTCTCTTCATCTTTTTTTTAATTTTCATGCCAAAAATAATTTTATCGAGTGAGTTTTTGAGTAAGAAAACAGGCGAATAAGAAAAGTCGGAAGGTAAGTCGGTCAAATGTTTGTAGGTAGAATAGATGTGAGCTACATCTGTCTGTCCCTATCGCAATTTACCCGGGAAGACAGGCTCACCGCGACGGCAATAGGTTTTTCAAATACCTATTCATCAGTTCTGTTACAGCTATCCTTCACAAGCCATCGGTTTAAGCGGGGGTTTTCGTGCCTGGTAACAATAAATCGCAACCACAATGAAGACCGATTTTGCTATACCTAATATGAAAAAAAAATATTTACTGATTACATAATTTTTTTTTTAAAACTGTCTATTTTGGACGGCCGAGTGGCGCAGTGGGCAGCGACCCTGCTTTCTGAGTCCAAGGCCGTGGGTTCGATTCCCACAACTGGAAATTGTTTGTGTGATAAACATGAACGCTTTCGCATCATTTCCTTCTAAAAATGGACAACACTAAACTAAGTGCATTTATAGCTGTACTGAATACCACTATTACTGATCACTCTATGATACTTTTAAACTTATCAAACATAAATACAGAAACAAGATGCTCTAAAATAAAAACAATTATAGATTTCAATGAAGCTGTTAAGAGTCTTGCTAATAAAAACATAACGGTGCTTCTATCTTGTAATAGACCTGAGATAGTTATTGAACAGTTAACAAATAAAATTAAAGATTCTCTAGATGAAAACACAAAAAATATTCTGATTCCGAAAAGTAAGCGAATAATTAAACCGTGGATAACTCCAGGCATCTTGCGCTGTATAAGGCACCGAAACAAATTGCAGAAAGATCTTCGTTCTGACCCCACAAATAATAATTTAAAGAATACTTATAAAAGATATCGCAATTATTGCAATAATTTGATTAAAAAACTAAAACGTAACTTTGAAAAAGAGCAGTTGGCTAAATCAACTAAAAATTATAGAGATCTGTGGAAAAATATAAAAAAAATTACATACTTAAAAAACCAAAACAATAAAAGTATAAATCTACTAAATATTAAGTCCACCCCTATCGAATCTGTTAATCATGTTAATGCCTATTTTGCGAGTATTGGAAAAAAACTTGCGGAAAGCGTTCCTCTGGATAGTCGTCAATATCTAGCAACTGACTCAGTAACATTGCCTTATTCACACTATTCATCATTTGGTCTCCTTGACACGGATTCTAATGAAGTAGGGAATATTCTAATGAGTCTAAAGACGGAAAGTGCACCAGGTTGGGATAATATTCCAACTAAATTTATAAAACTTGCAAGCAGCATAATTACTCCCATACTTGTGCACTTTGTCAATCTTTGCTTTGGTTTGGGTTGTTTTCCTAAAATCTTAAAAAAATCCGTTATAACACCGGTCCATAAGGGGGGAAGTACTGATGATGTTAATAATTATAGACCGATCGCAGTATTACCAGTTATTTCAAAAATTTTAGAAAAATTAATTAATATTCGACTGCAAAATAATTTTAAACAATTTAACATTATATCCAGCTCGCAATACGGTTTCAGACGAGGTAAATCTACCGAAGACGCTGTCTCAGCTCTTAGTGCTCTAATCGTGAATCAGTTGGATAGCAATAATAAATGTATCACAGTTTTTCTTGACCTTCAAAAAGCATTTGATACCGTCTCAGTGCCCATACTTATGCAAAAACTGGAATCCATTGGTATAAGAGGTACGCCATTGTCCCTATTTCGGAACTATCTGTGCGAGCGTACCCAAATGGTGAGAATTGATAAATGTACTAGTAAAGAGATAGATATTTGTTATGGAGTCCCTCAGGGTAGTGTTCTTGGGCCAACCTTATTTTTGCTTTACATTAATGAACTATGCAACCTGAAATTACAAAATGGCCACGTATTTTCCTACGCAGATGATACTGCTATTGTTTTCACTGGAAATTCTTGGGAAGATGTTCGCAATCATGCTGAAAAAGGGCTCATGAACATTTCGAAGTGGCTTAGTTCGAATCTCTTGACGCTAAATACCGTAAAAACAAATTTCATGTGCTCTAGTATTTGTAAACGTACACAACCGGCTCAAAATTTTGAAATAAAAATACATACTTGTGCAAGGTTTGATAGTGATGCCAATTGTGATTGCCCAACTTTAAATCAAGTTTCAACAATCAAGTACCTCGGTGTGATGCTAGATTACCGTATGACTTGGTATGCTCATATAGATTTAGTATCCAATAGAATTAGAAAATTAATATGGGTATTCAAATATCTCAGGCATATAGCTTCAAAAAAAATTCTCAACACTGTTTATTTAACTCTTGCCCAATCAGTTGTATCTTATTGCATTACTGTATGGGGTGGTGCAGCTAAAACTAAATTTCTGGAGCTAGAGAGAGCCCAAAGATCTCTTTTAAAAGTAATGCTCTTTAAACCTTATTTGTTTTCTACTTCACAACTTTATTCCATCACTGGGTTGCTTACTGTAAGAAAGCTTTATATTTCAAGCATAGTTCTTAGAAGGCACAAAACTTTACCGTTTATAACTACCAGTAAACGAAATAGATATTGTGCAGCTAATTCATTTAAAACCAAAACTGCCTTTGCGCGGAAACAATACTTGTCGCAATCAAACTATCTGTATAACGTTATTAACAGGAAACTTAAAATATACCCACTAGGATTACATAAATGCAAAAAATTTTTAAATAAGTACCTTTTATCACTAAATTATGATGAGGTGGAATCTTTATTAGAACGTTTTATATAAAATTGAATTTATCAATCGTGAATTTTCACAAATTCTGTCTTACACAAACTTTGATCACGCACACACAAACATACACACACACACAAACATACACACACACACACACTCAAACATACACACACAAATATACACAGAAACACGCATACTTATTTTGTATATTGTTATTTTTTTTCTTTTTTATTATCATTTAAATTTCTTTATAACATGTCTGTCCTTTTGTATATCATTGTATCTCTTATTTTGTGTGTTTACCTACCTTCATTTTAATGTATTTTGTTAAGTTTATTTTAATTGTAATGGAAGAGCGGAGTCTTCTGACACAGGGGTAGTAATACTACTCTTAAAAGAAGGCTTCAGCGATATATTGATGCCACTTTGTTTCATACCGAAATAAACTATTTTTATTTATTTAACGCTCTTTAGTGTCTGGGTGTTCTGTATATTACATCTATTTCTGTATTTTATTCATTAAATAATATTGATCTGTCATCTTACTATCCATAATACAAGCTAGATGGGACTAGATGGCGATGTGTGTATCGTAGTACATTCATTTTTATTTATTATTTATATAAATAAACCTTATTGCAAGTGCTTTATTACTTTTGCTTTTGCATAATAATATTCAATAGTCACCTTAGTACCCATAACACAAGCTACGCTTACTTTGGGGCTAGATGGCGATGTGTGCATTGTCGTAGTATATTTATGTATTTATTTGCGATTGCGTTCCAATTGGATTGCGATTGAAAGGCTAGATTGAATTATTACCGCGCTCCAGTAGTCTTGGTAATTATCGTAGTCTACATCATAATTAACCACCAGCAGAATGCAGGAGACAAAACTTGTATCCCACGATTTCATCCCCTGACAGAGGATATAATTAATGTACCCACCTTAATGTGCTAAAGCACGGGAACATGAAGCAGTTTACCCCCCTTTTTTATTACACATGTATTATTTGAATATTATTTGCACTTGTGCGCCAGTGCTCTGAGTTTCCGGCCGGCTTCTTCTCGGTAGAATCTGCCTTCTGAACCGGTGGTAGAATCACTACAAACAGACAGACTTGACGTTTCAAAAGTGCTTATATTATTAGGCCTACTTGAAATAAATGAATTTTGAATTTGAATTTTTTGAATTTTTCACCGGCGCGATAATTGTCTCCTGCCCATGCTAGCCTTCACTTGTAGTGAAATAAAAAAAAACCTATTAGGATAAGAGGTGTTGGGGAAAACAGAATCCAAAAGTGCATTATACGCAAAGATCTGGTCTTTGCGTATATGATGCAGATAAAACGACACCTTGCTCGATGGTTATAAGTTACTGTCGCCTGCCGCTTATGCGATAAGCTTGTGGCCCAGGGTTAATAACATTTCGCATTGAATACGGCTAGACGCTTAATTAAAACCTTTTTAAATAGGTGACTACGTCTGTCGCATACACTACTAATTAGTGCTATTGTTTTAATGTGAAACTCCACAGTTGTCTCTACAATTTATTAAAAGAACCGACTCGGTTAAGCTAGTTTAGAAATAAATTTGTTGTTAAAATAATTCTCTCAAGCGATTTGAATAGCAAAGATTAAAAGTTCTTCGTTAAAGTTAAATAACTTTTTATCTCGTGCATGCAATACTTACATTTTCAGGTCCAAATTGGCGGTTTTAGGAAAATGATTATGGTATAATAATATTATTACAAGCTTTTCATCACCATCATATCAACCCTGCACCGGCCCACTACAGGGCACGGGTCTCCTCCCACAATGAAAGGGGTTAAAGCCGTAGTCCACCACGCTGGCCCAGTTCGGATTGCTGGTCCACACACCTTTTGAAAATATTGCACCATCCATTTTCCACTCTTTTATCGGCTTCGTACGCTCAGGTTGCCTTTAAAAGATCACTTTTAGTGATAAGGCCGCCTTTGCACCCTAGCACTAAGTAATATTACTGTTTTCCTTGTATTTTCCTTTTTTTGTTGTGTTGCAATAAAGTTTTTTCTATTCTATTCTATTCTATATTATGGAGAACTCTCAGGCATGCAGGTTTCCTCACGATATTTTCCTTCACCGTAGAAGCTAGTCATATTTTAATTACTTTAAACGCACATAACTTACAAAAGTTAGAGATGGATGCTGGGATTGGAACTCGGCACCACGAAAGTAAAGTTGACCTCCTGCTCACTGGCTTCTAAAATAAGATAAATAAAAATAATTCACGTAACTTCGCTTTAAAAATATATTAATTGAGAATCTCAACATATTTCGAAATTTAAAAATAGAACTAAGCGGCGTTAACCGAAACTAAGCGATAATAAGGAATTTTAACGAACTGTAATAGTTTAATTTTTACGGCCCAAGTGGTATTTATTATATAGGCGGCTCAGTTAGTGTTAGATATTCATTTAAAGAGGTTATTATCAACGCTGTTGCGTGCCTAATTGTGTATAACAGCTTTTAGATATAGTGGCAGGTTCACATACGCCGAGATTATGAGAGCATAGGTATTTTCAAACAGTTTTTTGTATAATATGTACAGCTTCAGTTTAAATGGTAATTAATTATTAAAATAATTGTTTTCTACCTACAGGCTACAGTACAAATTAAAGTTAAATTTGAGTAATTTAATTCATTTATTTTACATTGGCTATTTCTTCTTTGGCTTTCTACATCTAAGGCCGTGGGTTCGATTCCCATAACTGGAAAAATGTTTGTGTGATGTACCTGAATGTTTTTCAGTGTCCTGGTGTTTCTTTGTATATTATATGTATTCACGTGTATTGTATTCATAAAAATCAGCTATCTTAGTATCCAAACCACAAGCTACGCTTACTTTGGGGCTAGATGGCGTCGATGTGTGTATTGTCGTAGTATTTTTATTTATTTATTTATTTTATTTATTGGCTTAAACAGCTTTTTATTTGCACTATCGCCCTCTTGATTGCAATCTCACCTGGTGGTAAGTACTGTACTGTATCAGTTTAATATGGTAACGGGCGAACATGTTAGGGGTATGGGGTATGGGAGACATCGTACCTGAATGCTGAATTGTTTAGCACGTCTTTGTCGGTGGGATAGTAACTAGCCAAACCCAAAGCTAGACCATAGACGATTCGGAAATTATGAATTCCTAAGTCCCTTCGGGGATCGAACCGAGGTATCCGAAAATTCGTCATGTCTTAAATGACTGAACATTCGGCATTAATCGATTTGTCTGAAGTAATCATGAATTACTCATTAACTTAAATAGTATAATCGCATAGCTTTTAGATATTACTTTTACGTTTAATACATGTTATCACTTTAAGTGGCAATTTGGACATAGCATAGAATACATAATTACGTAGCTTGCCTTTTTTAATGTCAATTCGGTCGGTACCTTTTTCAATCGGATCGCTACCCAGTTCAAGATATGGTGTAATATGTATTAGATCACTAAGATTGAATTGCACATTGCATTGGTCCGTATATTAGAGACGGAATTGTCTGGTGGGAGGCTTTGGTCGTGGCTAGCTACCACCCTACAGAAAAAGACGTGCCGCTAAGCGATTAGGCGATGCGGTAGTATGTCGTAGAAACCGATTAGGTGTATGTGTTAAAACTGCCATACTCCGTAATAGGTTAACCCGCTACCATGTTAGACAACACCATCACGTACCATTACGTAGGTGAATCACCTACAGTTTCCCAAATCTGGGCTGATTTTAAAAACCCTGTGCTGTGGCCCGACCCAGAGCTTGAACCTTGAACCCAATCGAACATATTTACCACAACACCAACGTTGCAGTTAATCAAAGCAATCCTATAAATATATGACGCCATAAAATATCGTCATGCCATTAGCCGTGACGGCATACGAGTCGCTTCCACTGTCAAGGCACGCCAATATGATGTTACACATAAAAAAACTTGAAACTCGCTTTCAGAAGTCACTACAAAAGATAAAGGTCTCGTACGGAAATATGTGATGTATAGATGCATTCCAATCGTATTACTACAGTGGATATTTAAGTACCCAATAATAAATGGAATCCAGCAGATTTCATTCTGCACCGCTAATAAAATGTAGACGACCTCTTGCGGTTAACGCAAATGTTTTTGTTATTAGTCATATCACAGTCACGTTCATAATATTATCGTCAACAGAAAGTTTTTTATTTATTTACTATCTGTTACCCGCGTTTATTACGGTTTTTTAGGAATCCCGTGGGAACCGTTTGTTGGAATTGGATGAATTTACTTATTTCATGCCAAAAATCTAGTTAGTTGGTGGCTTAATTAGGGAGTGAAGGGAGAAACAAACAAACACATTTTCGCCTATATAATGTTAGAAAGGATTTCAGACAAATATTAGTCTGCTAAGAGGTGGCCAACCCAATTGAAATGGTGCTTTGATAACATTACTGCTAAATTAACTTTGAAATGTAAAAAAGAAACACACTAAGTGAAATAAAAGTTAAAACAATAAATGTTGTCAAACAAAATAAGCTGTTTGTGTTTTTTTTATTTTTCATAGTTTTTGATTTTATTTATATTTTAGTAGGTATCTATATTATTTTTATTCTTTTGACTGTGGTTTTATTATTATTTACATCTTACTTAGATTTGTTACATTTTGTTTTTGATGATGTCCTGAATAGGTAATAAAGTTTTGTGTTAATGTTAATGTGCATCTTTAGTTTGATTTTTTTTTATTGGACTATAAAGTTTGAAGGCCGACTGGCGCAGTAGGCAGCGACCCTGCTTTCAGAGTCCAAGACCGTGGGTTCGATTCCCTTGATGAACATGAATGTTTTTCAGTGTCTGGATGTTTATCTGTATATTATAAGTATTTCTGTGGATAACATTCATAAAAAAAAAAATATTCATCAGCTATCTAAGCACATATAACACAAGCTTCGCTTACTTTAGGGCTAGATGGCTAGGTGTGTATTGTCGTAGTATATTAAAAAAAAACAGAAAAAAAACCCTTGACTGCAATCTCACCTGTTGGTAAGTAATTATGCAGTCTAAGATGGTAACGGGCTAACCTGTTAGGGTATGGCAGTTATATATAACCCATACCCCTAATAGGTTTCTACGTGACATCATATGGGAATGGTAAATCACTTAGCGGCAGTCATAAGATACTAACATTAATATTAAGCTAGCAGTGGTATTTTTGGTTAAAGTTTTTGGTTTTATTAATACTAACCTAAAGAAGTTCCAGTAGCATAGTAATATTTTTTTATTGTTACTAACCCAAATTGACTTTTTGTTGTCTGATATAAATAAATAAATACTAAAATAGTATTAAAAAGAACTTGACCAGTACTTTCTAATACCAGTAATTTACATTTACACGTAATTGTATCAAATCAAAGTCAAATATTTCTGTATTCAAATAGGCACATAGATGGCACTTTTGATGCGTACATTAAAAACATGTAAAATATGACATAGGAGTGAGTTGATGGCGATAAATAAATTTGTCAACTTAAAACTAAAGCTACGAGGGTTCCAAACGCGCCCTGGTCTAAGAAGAAGCCCACAACAAACATAGCCGGTTGTTATTTGTTTTTTTTTGTTATCACCTCATCTCACATTGTCCTTTAAAAACTATTAAGGAAGCAACCTGGTTAGAGCAATAATTTACACCCAACCATTTCTATCGTTGACGTAGGTAGTCCTTAATACTATAATAGGACCTTTCTATAAGCTTACGTATAATACAAACTTTGAACTTTTTCATCATTCATTTTATCAGTCGAACGACTAAATATTCACAGAAGCCATAATGAGTATAATATATCCGTCTTGAATGAAAAGTACAACAAATAATAGGGGTGGAATACCCCGGAAGAATGTTTCGTTGAAAATATAAAAATAAGTTCCGAACACATCCAGATTAAAAACAAACAATACCTATAACCCGTGTAATATAATTTTTGTAACATAAGTCAGCGTTAATTTATTAATTCTTAGGTCGCGTGAGCGAATAGGTGCAGAGCTAGTGGTCGTTTGGTTCAGCGTTATCGTCGAACTGATTGGAAGTACAATGAACATTATGCTTTTATTTATGTAAAGAACTCTTTTCTCGCGTTCATATATCGAACCTTTTCTTAAAGTGACATTTAAAAAGATATTTAAATTGTGTTATGGGTACTAAGATGCCTGATAAATATTTTTATAAATTATATACATAAACACTTAGAAAATACACATAAACACCCAGACACTGGAAAAAATTCATGCTCATTACACACAAACATTTTCCAGTAGTGGGAATCGAACCCACGGCCTTGGGCTCAGAAAGTAGGGTCGCTGCAAACTGCGCCAATAGGCCGTCAAAAGGTTAAAGGCTATTGATAAATTACATATCCTTTATACGATAAAGATATTAATTTATGGATATATAAAATGGCTGCCTGTGCATTCACTTGCGACATTTTTTAATATCATATATCAAAATGATAAAAAAACCCAAAACCGATGGATTTTCTGCCACTAGTTCCTTGACTACAAGAGAAAAAATTTACTACTAAACTGTTGAAGGGTTACTCGCTATATTTTCAGTGTATCAAGATTAACTAAGTTTATTGTTAAAAATAATGTTTTTTTTTTGTTTTTTTTTTTTCTGGAACATTCAACGGGTTCAAATGACACGCAATGCGGAAAGTATTAGGTGCTATCAGTTATATTAATTACCTACTTTTCATTATAGAATGACGTCATTCCTTTAAATATAACCAGTTTACTGTTTCTTTTTTTGTGTGCAACTTTGAAAGTCAATGGATTTTTATTTTTTTACTAGCACGAAAAATATTTAGCTTATTTATAATGGGACTTTCCAGAGTTATTACATATTTAGTGAAAATGATAAGTTACAAGTATTTAAAGAAATAAATGAAAGTAACGTATTTAACACTGCAAAGAGCGAATTTACGGTAGAAAAATTTTCAAACTTTTTCGCCATCCCAAAACAATAGTCACCATGAACAACTGATAAGGGCCATCTTAGTCCATCTTAGTATACTTAAAAAAAACTAAAGCTATTGTCGCCACTTCGCGGAACTTTACAGATAAAGAATACTCTTTGAATACTTTTTTAAATTTAATATAAGAAATATCGGATCTCTGCGACTCTTTGGCAATAGAGGCCGGGGTGCTTTAGCCATTAAGCTACGGCTCTCTACTCGATGATATGATATATGTAGCGCCGAACTTTTTAACAAACGGACACACTTTCCTATTCATAATATTATGTAGGTATGGTTATGACGGTATAGAAGTATGGATGGAAGCCCGTGATAATATTAATCTGCAAGTTCTGATAACATTATAATATATGAAGAGAGTCAATACTCAATAGAGATAAATCGAGCTGAACTGTAAGCAATTTATCAAGTTACCAATATTACTAAGGTACAGTCAGAAAAAAAAGTATTAGCGAAATACTATTTATAAATATATTTTACTAGCAGTCGCCCGGAACTTTGTGCGCTTCGAATCAGATTTCCCGTGAGATTGAGCAAAGTTTCAAAGAATCCGTTGAAGAGAACTCCATAACAATAAAGAATATCCCGCAGTAGTAAATTTTTGTTTACAAAATACTGGTTATGACACATTTCGCCAACCGTGTTTTCAAAAAAAGACCCATATAATAAAACCCTTATAAGACTTAAGTAGGTGTGTAGGGCGTAGTATCTTTCGATAATCATCATCATCATCATATCAACCCATTACCAGATCACGGGTCTCCTCCCACAATAAGAAGGGGTTAAGGCCTTAGCCAACCTCGCTGGCCCAGTGCGGATTGATGGACTCCACACACCTTTGAGAACATTATGGAGAACTCTAAGGCATGCAGGTTTCACGATGTTTTCCTTCAAGGTGGAAGTAATAGTATATTTTAATTATTTAAAACGCACATAACTTTCAAAAGTTGGAGGTGCTCCGGGACTCGAACTCTGCCCCCCGAAAGTAAAGTCGAGCTCCTACCGGCTATCAAAATCATGCCATTATATATATGATATGAAAATATTTATATATATATATATATAAATTTTATATACTTAAAATAAACGAAAAAGCACGCATATTAAAAAATTAGGTATACCTACAGACTCGTATAATGAATGAGTTATATGATAATCAGTTTATACGTCGACATGTACGCAGGCCGCTGTACTACGCGTCACTAGTCTGGCGTAACACGTCACAAGCATGTCGAGATCATCGGTGACGCAAAACCGTAAGTTGACCATACCAACCATAGAAAGAGCAGTTTACGAATGTGGTAATCGCCACCATGTTACCGTGTTCTTCTCATGTAATGTACGCATCAAAAGTGCCACCTATATACTTGAATAAAGATATTTTTGACTTTGAACAAGTTGTACACAAATTTGACCTTGTTACATAGCGGTCTTTTTTTACACAAAACTTATATGTATGCAAAGGTGATATTTTCCTAGCTTACACATACAAAAGGATTGATAATATGCAAAAGTTTTTCAACTTTTTTTGCGAACAGTACTCCCTATCGCTGTGAGGTGCACCGCAACGTAGTAAGTCATTGCTGCTATCTGTACCTGCATTCTGCACTCCTTATTAACTCGACAGTACTAGTGCAACATTCGTTAATCCGAAGTGTTGCGCAATTATTTATTGCAAATAACAACTGCAGTAATAATGTTATTACTGAATTAAATTGTTATTGCATAGTTGTAAACTTCTGGGCAGCGAGGATGTGCAAACTTCTTGTGTATTTTAGTAAGATATGTTATCTGAGAACTTTTAACAGAGTATGTACTCTGTTAAAAGCCAGCCTTGTTTTTTTACCTTCATTGTTTAACAGCGGTGATAGCCTAGCAGAATTAATAGCTTAGTGGCTAGAACATCAGCTTCATTACCGGAGGCCCGAGTTCTAATCAAGTTCGTTTCAAGCAGTAACAATATAACATGTTTTAAAGGTGAAGGAAAAACATCGTGAGGAAACCGGCATGCATTAAAGTTTTTCATAATCTTCTTAAAGGCGTGTGGAGTCCACCAATCCGTACTAGACCAGCGTGGTGAACTGCGGCCTAAGGCCTTCTTATTGTGGGAGGAGACCCGTGCTTTGCAGTGGGCCGGCAATGGGTTGATATAATAGAAGAAAACAAATATTATAAACTCATGATACCAAGTCTCAAACAACACAGGATTTATGTAAAGAGTCATAACGTTAACTAACTTTTCGTCGGAAAACTCTAAAACCCTATGTCCTATGAGAGTAATCAGATGATGACGATGATGAGAAGAGAACCCTATGTGGTAAAATCCATGACATTGTTTGTTTGTTCGAAAGCATTATTCCACACACACATTTTATATAAAGTAAACACATATACAGAAGAAACTTAGAATGGAAAATAGAGCGTGCCAAGGCGGTCTTATCACTAAAACGATCTATTCCAGAAATTCTTCGACGTCAGGATTTTAAGCAATTTAAGTTGAAAATATATATACATATATAAAATAATTATATTAAACAACTTACTCATAAATTCTAATACTACACAAATATTATTTATAAGTATATACATATTTCTGCAGACTTTTATCAATACTCGTGGGCTACACGGTTAGCAGTTAACCACTAATCTAACACTGCTTCATTTAATAAAACGGTTCAACACAAATGTTATAAAATTAATCTGTCTCTTTGATTACACAGTGGATCCTATAACACATGCCGCGTTGTATTGTTTACGCCCAGGGCGATACGAACTTTACCGACAATGTGTTGCCTATCTCTCTATTATTATCTTTTTTCTTTTATATTCACACAGTAATCCGAGACATGTGGCGCACCGGCGGGGAAATAGGTCAAATATGTTTATAGGGTAAAAAAGCCAATTATCGCTCAAGTGTTTTTATAAGCAATACATTACTTAAAATCACTTTAAGGATAGTAGGGTACCGAATGTTCGCAACCACTCTACAATTTACAATAAGCTATGTTGTAACTTGTAATACATTGAAATCATTTCTAAGATAAATAAAATAAATATACTACGACAATACACACATCGCCATCATGCTCCAAAGTAAGCGTAGCTTGTGTTATGGGTACTAAGATGACTGAAAATATTTTTTATGAATAATAAACATAAATACTTAAAATATATAGATATACATCCAGACACTTAAAAACATTCAAAAAAAAAAAAGTCACTCCAAGTCGTACACTCATCAAGTAACGCCGTACTTGATTAGTAGGCTTTATCCATTTCGAGATGGCTTCGTGTATTATCGTACTGAAACGATAATTCACTGTACATACTAGGTAGTCCACCAACCCGAATAAGAACAGCGTGGTGCGTCTAAACTATACAATCGGTCTCTCTAATAAAAGAATTCATGTGCTTAGCAGTGGGACATAAATAGGTTGATGATATTGATGACAGGAAATTGATGTGGTCAAATTGGCTACAACGTATACCAATGCTCGTAACCTTACTGCATTCACTAAAATATAATCACTTTTCGCATATTATGTTTGCTTTAAAGAAAGCAAAGATTAGATATACGAGTAGATCAGCTAGCTGATGAACTTGCAAAAGGTGGGCCCCACAGCTCAGAAAACGACTTCACTATGGGGTCCTATGAAATAATAAGAGTTTCCCTGGAGTATGGAAATCTCTCTAAATTATATAAATTCAGCGAATGCCGACTAAGCGATATGACGTAGAATATCCGTATTAACTTCATTGCATTGTGTCCAGCATAAAGAGGAGCATGAAGATGAGTATCCTAGATTTCAATTCTAATTAAGCTAAGAGTTGATTTAATTAAAGTGAACAGCCTCAAAGGGAACTTTCTTATTGAGTAATTATTTCATACAATAAGGGAGTATTATAGGAATAATATCCAAGCTCAACTGGAGCTTAGTTTAAACTTTGCCTGACTTTGAAACTTGTTTCAATATTCCACCGCCTGAATATTGTAGTACTTTCGCCGTTGCCTCTAAAAGCTCTGTTAATTAATATATGGCCAATCACTTACATTTAATTTTCCTTATGACTATGTAGGTAACTTGTTACCTATAATATAAATAAAATAACTATCAACAGCAGGACTTATTAAGAAGTAAAGCTCCGAGATAGTTTTGATTATTTGCATTCCTAAGTATACAAAGAGTAAAAAAGGGGAAAAGTCCATCTTTTCAGGGCCACAGGGAAGATGGGCAAGTGAATTAGCCTCATTCATATGTTTGCCCACAATGTATAAGCTAGATACTACAGCTGTAAAAATCACTTGTATTCGGTTGTTAAGCAATATTGATATAAGTTTTTTTGTATATGCGTCACCACAGGCTAGCCCTTTTCTATTGATTTTTCATGTTTTGGTCAGTCGTATAAGATAACAGGGGGTGAACCTGTTAGGGTAAGGCAATTATATTAAACCCTTAATCTAATCTGTTTCATCGCGGCATAATATTGAAATTGTTTAGGAGCACGGCAGGTACGGTGGTAACTAGCCATAGCCGTAGCCGTGTATGTAAAAAACAAAGTTTTAACTCCCAAATTGCCTCTGCCGAGGATTCAAACCCGGGAAATCTCACTTATTAGACCAAAACTCCCAAAATTTGCCCTCTATCTTTCCTCCTTATCTCAAAGAGTACTTTAACCGAACAGAAGCGCGATTAAAACCTTTTATTTGAACCTTGGCTAATACCTTACTATACAGACACGTTACAAAAGTTTATGTTGAGGTCCTGTTAAGATTTTCCACAGAAATCAAATATCCAACATACAAAAGGAAAAAAAAGTTGCATATACAGAATATTAATATATAGTTAAAATATGCGTAACATGCGTATGATTTAAAATTCGAGCACTGGTACGATTACCCTATAGTCATTATTTGAAAGGTCAAAGCCCTTAGATGTTTGTAGTTAACCAGATTAGGTTGTTTTTTTCTGTTTTCGTTACATATTACACGGTCACATTGAGTATTGGTTTACTCGACACGAAATTAACTCCTCGAGTTAACCGCAAGTTAGGCACTTTAACCAATTTGGTGACCGAAATTTTACCCAACTACGGACGGGTTAGGACGCCGTGCAACGCAGGCATTACGAAGCTATCATAACATAGTGGCAGTGAAATAAAAAAATACGCAAAACATCTATTTGGCAGCTGACTGGCGCAGTGGGCACGGACCCT
Organism: Pararge aegeria; assembly: GCF_905163445.1. NCBI lineage: Eukaryota > Metazoa > Arthropoda > Insecta > Lepidoptera > Nymphalidae > Pararge > Pararge aegeria. The sequence goes on along the minus strand of NC_053200.1, from coordinate 1,104,103 downwards.
GCTTTCTGAGTCCTAGGCCGTGGGTTCGATTCCCACACCTGTAAAATATTTGTGTGATAAACATGATTGTTTTTCAGTGTCTGGGTGTTTATCTGTATATTATAAGTATTTATGTGTATTATATTCATAAAAATATTCAACAGCTATCTTAGTACCCATAACACAAGCTACGCTTACTTTGGGTCTAGATGGCGTTGTGTGTATTGTCGTAGAATATTTATATTTATATTTATTTATTTGTAGTTTTTATTATTGCGAGGTCAAAAATGTAATTTTATAACGACAAAAAATAATTTTATTTGTTACAAAGAAAAATGATTGAATGATGGATTTTCTTGCGTATTATATAGGTAATAAAAGTTTGTAAACGAATGCATTGCAAAGAGTAAGTTTGAATTTATTATTAAGAATGAAACCTTGTAAATATTAATAAGAAATTGTAATAACAAAAAGTTCATTATATTAAAATGCAATAAACTAGGAAAACAATTCTATTCATCAGATCAACAAATGACCACTATACCTTGAGCACGTGCTTCTCCTTCACTGGGAAGGGGTTAAGGCCGTAGCCCACCAAGCTGGCCCAGTGCGGATAGGTGGACACCTTTTAGATTATGTAGATCTCCCAGACCTGTCGGTTTCCTCACGGTGTTTTCCTTCGCCGTTTAAGCAAGTGATATTTTAATTACTTGAAACGCGCATAACACAGAAAAGTTACAGGTGCGTGCTGGGATTCGAACTCGGGCCCCCGAAAGTGAATTCGAGCTCCTACCCAATGCGCTATCATAACTTAAAATTTTTGTAGTTTTGTAAATTCTATTAAAATATTGAACATGTTTTCCGTTAGCGACCTTATAATAATATAATTTCATAAAAGGTCTTCTAATTCAAAAACAATACTACTTTGATATTGTATTAACCCCTGTATATAAAAAGCAGAATTCATTTTCGCGTCTGTTAAAAATCCTATTATAGTTTTTAAAACTGTGTATAGAACGATTATATCCGTAGATAAAATGAAATTACAAAAGGTGTTGAGCCAGTTTTATTCGCAGCCTGATTTATGTCCTATTTGAGCTTCGAAAGGAAAAAGGCACCACACAAAATAGAAAACATACAAAATTTATGACTTTAAAATTTGGATAGCTTCGCCAAAAAATAGTACACAAGGAATTGTTTCGAAATTCGAATAGTGTTTTTGTGCTCGTTTTGTATTCTCTTCGGGAGTTGGCACGAAATAAATTTAGTTATTTTGAAATAGAGCTTATTTAATGTTGGCGTGATTAATGTTGGATTTATGTTTTTAAATAATGTTGCAGACAATACTGTTTATCTGTATTCGTATCTTAAAATTCTGATGATAAATTAAAAGACAGTTAATAATGACAAAGCGGTGATATCCTAGTGGTCATAGCTTCGGCTTCTCTTTGGGAGCGAACGAGTTTGATTCCCTCTAACATTTGTAATGTGCGTTTTGCATTAAAATAATTTAATTATTCGCTTCAACGGTGAAGGAAACATGGTGAGAAAACCTGTATGCCTGAAAGTTGTCCATAATTTTCTTAAAGTTGTGTGAAGTCTACGGTCTTAAAGCATCTCATTCTATCTATTCTGAGAGTAATGATGGCTTGGCTCTATGGTTTAAAATCTTCTTTCCTATATAAAAGGACGTAATATGTACCTATCCAGCTGTCAATGGCTAGCTGACAATGATGTTGAATAATAAAATATTGTTCGTGCTATGTTGCGACAAACAAATAATATTATTTCCTTCTATTTGCTTATTTTGACATACGTTAGTTACCTTATAAATGTCCTACAGTGGAACCACTCCTTCCTTCTGCCTATTAACATCCCACGGCGAGTGGCGCAGTGGGCAGCGACCCTTTTGTTTTTTTTTTTTTTGTCGTGGTGGAAAAGCTTTATGGCTACCTCTGTCCTTTTGGCCAGGACAGAGGTTATGTGGGACTCGTTTACCCGAACTAAAAACCACCACGGCATGTCCCTCTCGTTGGATTTATTGGACGTCCGGGGAACCCGCTGTACACTTCCCAGACGTCTACCAACAACCGCTAAGGAGGAGGTGATCAGGACAGCTTGACCCCCCCCTCAGACAGCAGGGAGACTCGTATAGGGACGGGTAGCTAGCCCAATAATTACCCGCCGCCTCCCAGGGCAAGCAGACGTGCGGCATATTCCCGCCGTCTCCTTCCGCCCCGTCTACGCCGGAGCGGATGTGCGTTTACAGCTTCTTCACGCATCCGCCGCGGGGCCTCCTTCTGCGAGATAACTTCTTCGCAAAAGTCAACCACAGCTTCCCAAGACCTCTCGCTGCTCAGCATGGCAAATACAACGCTGGACAGCGAGAGGTCCCCGCCTATTTCCGCTACCAGAGTGCGACGCTGAGGATCCCACCTGCGACACTCCTCGAGGGTGTGCTGCGCAGTGTCATCCACAGCACCGCACTCATGACACGACGGGGTCGGTTCCCTCCTCGCGACACGGTGCAGGTAATGACCGAAACAGCCATGGCCTGTCATAACCTGCACGAGCTGTTTATCTGTATATTAGAAGTATTTATGTATATTATTCATAAACATATTCAACAGTCATCCATAACACAACTTACGCTTACTTTGGGGCTAGATGGCGATGTGTGCATTGTCGTAGTATATTTATTTTATTTACTGCTTAGCGTAGTCTTCCTATGGGAGAGGACTTTAGAGCATTGACCTACCACGCTACTACAATGCGGGTTTATGGGCTTTACTGATAATCACATGTATCAATAAGAACCTACGCTTCAACGTGCTCTCGTAGGCACAGGGATTGACAAAGCTAATTTCCTAACTCCGAACTGGTAATGCAAATTATAAAACAGTTAAACTCAATACGCTACAAACTCTATACCTAAGTTTGCCTGACTCAGGATTTGAACCCAGGAACTCGTGATCCGGAATTAAACATGCTAACCCCCAGATCAACGAGGCAGTAACACCAGCAGTGGGCACCTGGTTAAGACGACGAAAAAAAACAGTTAACCTTAATTAATAATGTATTAACTTTTACCTAATGACCATGACATAAACAAATTATACCGCAAGATGTGAACCGAAAAAAACCTATAACATGGATGTCAAATCAAAGTTAATTACGCGGCAAAAACTGAATCACCTTATTGGAAAAGCAGGTGAAGTTTAATGATACGTTTAATATATAACATTTAAAATTATTATTTAATGGATAAAATATTCTGATGTATTTGGTAGCCTTCGATTTGTCCTTCGTAATGATTTTGAAAGTTTTATTTGGTATATACAACGCGTAAATAAAAACCTTGAATTAGGTGTATACAGCGCGTAAATAAATAAAAAAATTCTCAGGCTTTAGAGGTACATTAGGTACTGACTCTAAGACTTATCTGTGAAACCGAAAACTTTTTTAGTAAACTACTGCCATAGTTTTTACTGAAATAAATTAGATACAGGCCTAATATAAGATGCATAAAAATCATGTGATTCCTGTCACTTTATTAGGTACGCGTCGCGTAGCGTAAGTACTATGCGCGTGTCTGTCTTTTACCTTCAGTAGGGTTATCGTATATATTGTTAATATTTTGAATTCATTTCGAAAAAAAAAACATGCTGCTTTTGATTTAAAATTTTTACAGGGTGATTACTTATTAAATATACTTAGACATCCTTCAACATTATTTAATGTATTTTGAAAATAATTAGGTAACCAATGTTTAGTAATAGTTTTTTTGAACTACGCGGCTTAAATCTCTATAAGTTAGCCTTTAAAAGCAACCTGTCTAAGATGGTAGCCGGCTAACCCGCTATGGGATAGGTATGGTAATGTTATTAAACCCCTAATCGGATTCTAAGCGGCATTGTATCAGATCGCTAAATCGCATAGGGGCACATCTTTGTTTGTAGGGTGGTAACTAGCCACGAGTGAAGGCTCCCACTTGACAAGACTAGAGAAAATTCTGAATTTCAAAATTCCAAAATTGCTTCTGCCCGTCCGGGCGGACTGACTTTCCCGCTTATAATCAAAGTCTTCACCACTGCGCTAGGGAGGTCGTCAGAACCTAGTGCAAAATAAAAACGGTCTTACTAATAAAATTTGTGTATATATATACAACGTTTTCACGTATCCTTCAAAAGTCATAACTACTTTTGACTGGTAATTTAATAGGTAGGTAAATAAATCTTTATATATATATATATTTCTTGTGTGCGTGTGTATGTCACTGAACTCCTCCTAAACGGCTGGACCGATTTGATTGATTTTTTTAGTATGCGTTTGTGTGGCACCCTGGATAGTTTAGATTCACAAATCAGCCCGACAGATGGCGCTGGGGTCCGCTAGTAAATATATAAATAATTAAATATACTACGACAATACACATATCGCCAACTAGCCCCAAAGTAAACGTAGCTTGTGTTATGGGTACCAAGATGACAGATGAATATTTTTATGATTAATATAAATAAATGCCCACTGGCAGTGGGCAGCGACCCTGCTTTTTGAGTCCAAGGCCGTGGGTTCGATTCCCACAACTGGAAATTTTTTGTGTGATGAGCATAAGTGTTTTTCAGTGTCTGGGTGTAGGCAGCTGACCTAAGTTTACTCACTCATGTGCACCCCACTGAAGCTTACAATCCAAGGTCACTCCTACAAAAACTGTGGAATCCTCCATTTTTATCGATTCTCTGTTAATCATTATATTTTTATCAATTCCTCTTCATCACATTTGGTAAAATAAATTCTAAACACATGGTTTTTTTTTACATTTAAAAGTAAGTTATTGAAAGCACAACAATAAGGCACATGCGCCATAGCACGATTTACATCGTCAGAATTGTCTTTACATCCATCCGTCTTAAAATGGCAGATTTGGAAATGCAAACATCTACGGCGACCGCCAACCCGCCTGCCCAGGTAGGTGATTGTGGGCAAACACTCCCTTTGGGAGAGGCCTTTGGTCCAGAACTGAATTGTTATAGGCTGTTAATGATGAATTAAGTAAGAAGAAGTTATTTTGAAAAGGTTCTATATTAAATTTTATGTAAATGTAAAACAAACACAATCTTCTTTTAAACAGATTCCTTTCAATAATTCCGTCGTTTTATCTCGGAAAATGATCCCAATAATCCCCGGGCACTAATGTCTTTGGAAAGTAATTAAAACTAGATATTGGGGGCTAAAGTTTTTTGTTCGCATAAACAGCAATAAATTACACGTAAACTCTTGTAAATCTCCGCGGTTCAGACTTTTGTCTGCCGCGGTACCGGCGGACCATTGTGGCTTGTAAAATATGATGCAATTAAAAATGAGTTATGGTACGCACCCCCGAAAGGTATTAAATACTATAGGGTTTGTAGGCCCGCCTATTACTTTCGTGGAGGTGTAATCAATTGATTAAGAAGCGCGTAGCCACATCTTAAGCTTTATTTTTTCAATTTCCAAACGATTACCGGCCACTTAAAGGCTCTCAAGTCTCTTCCCAAAATTATAAGGGTTTAGACTGTCCACCACGCTGACCAAGTGTGGCAAACATGATATCATTGAGAAGATTATGGAGAATGCATGACTCCACACGATATTTTTATTCACCGTAGCAAGTGGTGTTAAATTGCTTCAAACACAAATAGCTCAGACGAGATAATGGTGCGTGCTGAGAATTGCACTTGGCCGAAGCCCAAGCTCTAACCACTAAGCTATCACGTCTCATAAATAACTAATGTTTCAGAGCGATGTTTTCTTCTGCAACCTGCTGATACCCAAACATATACAAGTAAGGCATTCGTTTTCACTTCGTTTTTTATAAAAACAATCGGACTAAGCAGATGGCCCACCTGATGGTCAGTGGAAAAGCGTCGCGTATAAACAGAGCAATAATTTTTTTTTTTTTTATATTTATAGACGAGCGCTTGACTGCAATCACACCTGATGGTAAGCGATGAAGCAGCCTAAGGTGGAGCGCGCTTGCCTAGAAGATGCCTATTCACTCTTGATTTGAAGGTACTAATGTTGTAAGAACTGGGGAAAATGGAAGCTGGAAGAGCATTCCAGATCGATCGACCAGTGCGAATTAGAAACGAAGATGCGAAGCGCTTCGTACGCGTACGCGGTATATCGACCACGCAGGGATGCAGATCCTTCCGGTGCCTCGCGGTTCGATGGTAAAAAGGCGAGGGGGGAACTAGATCAAATAGTTCTTGAGCACACTCTCCGAAATATATCCTATAGAATACCGAAAGGCAGGCAACCTTGCGACGATGTTCCAAACTCTTAAGTTTTTTATTGGCTAGGTCACCGATGAGCCTTCTAGCACGGCGATCCACCGAATCCAGGGTATCCGAATTCGCAGGGTATACGGGAAACACCTCCTTTACACACAGCACTACTGTGATCAATCTGAGGCGTAGGTATTAAGCCTCATCATATCAACCCATTACCGGCCCACTTCAGGGCAATGACAAGGGGTTAAGGGGGTTCCACCACGCTGGCTCAGTGCTGATTGGTGGACCCTACAAACCTTTGAGAACATTATGTAGAACTCTCAGGCATGCAGGTATCCTCACATGCCTTCCTTCACCCAGACACCAGTGTTATTCCACACTGGTGTCTGTTTCAGTTCTGGTAGAGGCCAATGGCTGAACAATTGAGGCCTCTCTGACCAACTCCCGGACCATTTGAGTAAGACACCAACATGGACAACGATTCGGACCCTGGTGAGGCGCCATCGCGACGACCGGGGATGTCGAGACCTCAAATCAGACATATATTTATATATATATATATATATATATATAATAATAATAATATATATAAAATGTTAAAATCAGCCCAGTTTTCATATATTTTTGCAAACATGCAAACACATATATTGGTATATACACATCTATGTACATGATAACTTTTGGGCATCGAAATGTCTCTCTCTGAAACCTGAAACTTTTCATTTGATACCATACCAAAGTCGAACCATATTGTCTGTACACATAAAGCTAGTACACACCAGACTTACCTAAGGCAGGTTTGCACTATCGAATTCCGCTCTAAGGTACAGGAAACCAAACATGGCCGCACAAAGGTATTATTGGCAGCCAGAAACCGGAAATCAGTGACTGCCGAGCCTAGCAATATCCGTTCAATATGCCCTTAGGGGCCTGTGCCTCAAGACCACCTATTGACTGTAACAACCTATATGTGATGGATGTTCAAGTAAATAAACGGGCTATATATGGCTTTGATTATATCTACCCGGTAATATCGCTAAGCATACTCGAATACTGCCTTAAAATTTCAAAAGCAAAAATATTACAGTCTCATAAAAGACATATAATACGTCATAATATATAAACATTATTTAGAAAAAAATACAAAATAATTAGCTTTTCCATAAGGTTTAATATTATTTAATACTAAATAAATAAATAAATATACTACGACAATACACACATAGCCACCCCAAAGTAAGCGTATGCGTTATGGGTACTAAGATAATGATGCATATTTGTACGAATGATATACAAATAAACACCCAGACACATAAAAACATTCATGTTCATCGCACAAACATTTTCCAGTCATGGAAATCGAACCCGTAGCCTTGATTCAGAAAGCAGGGTCGCTGCCCACTGCCCACATATTATAAGCATTTATGTATATTAATAATAAAAAAACTCGGATGATCGGCTACAATTATAAATTCCCAAATTGTCCCTACCGGGATAAAAGCCCGGACCTCCCACTTGCAAGACCGCAAAGCTTACCATCGCGCCAGGTTTTCAATATAAAACATTAAGCCTACGAGCAATTACAATCTCAATAAGCGATCTAAGATGGAGTTAATCCGTCGCAAAGTCGATCCTTCCCGAATTTGAAAACTATTTAGGGCCCGCGCAAACATCGGGCCCCGAAGAGCGATCACTTCATCAATCACGCATTGAAGCTTCGATACGGGATTTGTACCCGATAGGTACACTACGTCGATTTGGAAATGCTCCTAATGGAATATCTTAATAATAAATTGTGTTTTTTTGTGTTGCTTTTTACGAAGGAAGTTTTTCGGTATACAGATTATATACCTATATCAAGCGTTCAAATAATATTACATCGTTATCAATCCATTACCGGAAGCGGTGATAGCGCATTGGGTAGGAGTTCGACCTCACTCTCGGGGGGCCGAGTTCGAATCCCGACACGCACCTTTAACTTTTCTAAGTAATTCAAATATAACTTGCTTCAACGGTGAAGGAAAACATCGTGAGAAAACATGCCTGAGAGATGCCGACATAATGTTCTCAAAGGTGTGTGGAGTCCACCGATCCGCACTGAGCCAGCGTGGTGGGCTACGGCCTTATCCCCTTCTCATTGTGAGACCCATACCCTTTAGTGGGCCGGTAATGGGTTGATAGCTGATATGACTCTTTATCTTGAGTCCTTGAGAATTTTGGCAGAGCATGTTATCTAAGTTGTTAAGTTATATTTTTAAAGAGTATTTTATTACCTTTGTGAATTATATCTGAACTAGCTGTTGCCCGCGACTTCGTCTGCGTTTGATTTTGTTTTTTGATGTGGCATTCGATTTAGTAGACAGTTTCGCTAAGCCTTAAATGAGGGGTTTGCTGCTGTCTGCTGAGGAGTTGTCCTCTATCTTCAACCAAATTCATCAGATCTACACAAAGTTCGGGCAAAATTAAACACATATTATAACTAAAATCGTCAAACAATTTCATCCCCTCTCCCTACGGAACCGAGCTTAATGTCGGGATAAAAGTATCCTATATTACTTCTAACACTTCCAAGAATATGTGTACAAAGTTCTACGAGGATCGGTTAAGTAGTTTTTGCGTGAAAGCGTAACAAACAAACTTACATTGACATTTATAATATTAGTAGGGATGTGTTGTGCACGTACGGAGAAGGGGCTAGAAATATTATAAATTAGCCTAGCACGCAGCAAGGCTAATTTTTAATATTTCTAGCTCACTGATAAACCAACCCCTTCTCATTGTGGGAGGAGAGCCGTGCTCTGTAGTGGGTCGGTAATGATGATGATGAGTCCACTACAGGCCCACTAGGTCCTTAGCTTAAAAGAACCGGTGACATGGCGTAAGCCGGCGCAGGTGGTAGGGCAGGGCGGTAATGTCTTGCGAAGCCAGAAACTCTACACAGGCGACATCGAGGGCATTCTCTAGTTCCTAAGGTAATTTTGGACCTACCAATGCATAAGTTTAGAGAATGTGTTAAAACACATTTATTACAGCGAGGTTATTATACAATTGATGAACTTCTTAATGACAAGGTTGCTTGGAAGCATCCGGCTCCGCTTTCATCTCTCACAAGATAGTAAAATGAATTTTAGAATGTAAAATGTAAATTTGACAGCCGAGTGGCGCAGTGGGCAGCGACCCTGCTTTCTGAGTCCAAGGCCGTGGGTTCGATTCCCACAACTGGAAAATGTTTGTGTGATGAACATGAATGGTTTTCAGTGTCTGGGTGTTTATCTGTATATTATTCGTATTTACGTATATTATTCATATAATTATTCATCAGTTATCTTAGTACCCATAACACAAGCTATGCTTACTTTTTGTATTTAAGCAAACCCGGAGGTGGGCGTTAATAGCTGTAACACAGTTTATTATAAAATAATAAACAATTGCCCTTGAATGAATAAGCAACTATATGTAGCTTAGTTAACTGCACATCAAATTTATTTACAATATTATAAGATTAATTTAACTTTTCTTTTTATACATTCTTGTATAATGCTTTTAGAATATGTATAAAAGTTTCATGAAGATCGGTTCAGTAGTTTTCGCGTGTAAGCGTAACAAACAAACTTACATTCACATTTATAATATTAGTAAGTAAGTATTATAACAAATAACAGAATGAAATATAAAAACGTAAGCTTACAGAAAAATTATATTATAATGTTGAGGATAACTTAAACGATAGTAAAGCTTAGATGTTATTTGCTCTGACTTCATAGCCCATTAATTTACTGCGAGTAGGTGATATTAAAAAATATTCCTATAGGTTTAAGATGACGAACGAAGTTATCACCATGCCCTTACAATCATGTAAACATATTACATGCATGTTTGTAAACGCTTCATATGTGCCTGCGATAGGCCTACACGAATAAAGAATTTTTGAATTGATTTTCAAATTTCTAATAGTCGCAATGCAGTCGAGTTTATATATTATCAAAATCCTATTATTCTTTAACAGATTATATTACAACTTACTTTACCAGTATACAAGGTTATCAATAAAGTATTAGTTTAGGTACTTAATGTAAGCGAATAACAAGGATAGTGCTTTTTTGGCTAGACACCAACGCCTTCTTCCATTTTATTCCATTATCTTGAAGTTCCGAAGACAGGGCTTGTCTAGTCGGGAGTAGTTCAAAAACTAGCGTCTAGCAACTTATAATGAGTACACGATAACAAGCTTTTAAACTACCCCCCGAGGTACTGCTTAAAACTGTAATGCAGAAGTGATTAAAAAGAAAATGCTTTTCAAATGACAAAAAACAGTTTGAATATACATGCGGTATTAATCGCATATTACGTCTACGGATACGCGTGGATAAGATATGGCGTTATTTTGTGAGGAAATAGCCCTAATGTACAGGACCTATTTATGTTACAAAAAAAAATGCGTACGAATAATAGTTAATAAAATAAAACAGACTCAAATATATCTTTAAAATCTGCAAATTTGTGAAAAAAAAAACAATTGTTATAATACACCTAAATGTAAGGAAAATAACATAGTTTTTCGGAAAAAAACTAAAAATAAATTAAATGCCACCTATTCAACATTAGCACTCCACAAGAAAAGTCCATACGCAATGTCTATAAAAATATATAACCGTCTAGTCAGTCGGATTTTATTAGGAATACTGAAAATGCAAATGAATTTATTAAAATATTTAAAAAATACCTCATACAGCTTTTATTCCGTAAATGGTTTTTTTTTTATCTTGAGCATCCCAAATATCAGTTTCCCGACGAAACGATGTCTTACTTATGTTTTTAAATTCATAGAATTATTAATTTTGAAAAAAATGGCTGCGTCAAAACTGGGTGTACATACGTTACATCATGTAATTAAATTTATTTAAAATATTGCATTATGAATGTAACATTATGTATTGTGCTCAATAAATTAAAATGTTATCGCACATCCGTCTGTTAGTGAATCTTTATTTAATAATATGTAAGAACTTATCTTTAAAATATCAAGCTGTATTAAAATGGAAGTGATAGAAATTAATGCTTATAGTGTAAGTTTGTCTTTGTTTTTTTTTTTGGTCCACTTCTTGTTAGTGGCACGACTTTGTTACTCTCGTGGTAACTAGCCATGGGACCAACCAATTTAGAAATTATAAATTTCCAAAATTTGATTCACTTTGCTATTCACAATTGATCCGTTTGAAAACATTGGCAAGAAATAATCCTAATTGATTGTGATATTTGCCACTGGCTGGCATATAAGTCGAGAAGCTCCGCATCCGCTCCGCATCCGGCTCCGCTTTCATCTCTCACAAGATAGAAAAATGAATAGAAAAATGAATGTTAAAATATAAAATGTAAATTTTTGATGTTTGAAAAGAGCAACTGCTGAGTTTCTTGCCGGCTTCTTCTCGGTAGAATCTGCCTTCCGAACCGGTGGTAGAGTCACTACACACGGACAGACTTGACGTTTCAAAAGTGCTTGTATTAGGCCTACATGAAATAAATGAATTTTGAATTATGAATTTTGAAGCGTGAAGCATATGACATATACTTACGACCAATCCAAATAATTATTTTTAAACAGCGGAAACAACACAGACGTCTGACGTAAGCGTTACTTCCGTCAGAAAAAATCTGAGTTACTCCCTAGTCGCGCCTAAAAAAGTTTTACTTCAATAAATGTTTTTTTTTTAAATAGGTATAACACAATTATACTAACATTTCAATTGCTATAACCATTTCACGCCTGACTAATACTTCAACAGCAATAATTGACTGCCATCCTCAAGACAATATAATGTCATAACAGTAATTACACATTATCGCTAATCACATTTGTAATTGGCTGTCAGAGACATAATCCGCATAGATCATCGAGAACTCGAGATGACTTCGACATACCATTGTGCTGACGATATAAATTAACATTGCTATTATGGCGATTCGTTTAGCAGATCTAGATAGATATGCTAAACGAGTTGCCTAGATAGCGCAATGGTAAAAGGGTGGACTAAAAATCAAATAGATCTACTTTACAGATTTACTTAGCTTTAATCTTAATCGTAACTAGCATTATAAATGTAAAAGTATGTTTGTTGGTTTGTCCTACCATCGCCCCCTGACTAAGAAAAAAATCCACTCAATTAGACAGCCGACTAGCGCAGTGGGCAGTGACCATGCTTCCTTAGTCCAAGGCTGTTGTTTCGATTCCCACAACTAAAAATGTTTGTGTGATGAACATTAATGTTTTTCAGTCTCACTTGTTTAATAATAATCAAAATATTTATTCATTTGCCAAATTGTGGGTACATAACAAGAACACATTTCATTAAACAGAACACAATCGACTGTCACAAGACAGTGTGCAAATGTTTATAAAAATAAAAAATAAAATATAAATTATATTACAATTTAAAGAATAAAAATACAATAATCAGAAATAAGTAATAGTGTCATTTTAAAATAATTAGGCAAATAATACAATTACAAATGTTGTTATACAGTTACAAAAGTTAACTAAGTAGGTATATTGCTGTCACTGAGGTATTCTTTTACACTATAATAGTTTTTTTTTTTGTTTATATATATATATTACTTATAAGTATTTATGTATAATACTCAAACAAATACACATCAGTCTTGGTACCCATAATACAAGCTACGCTTTCTTTGGAGCTAGATTGCGATGTGTGTTTTGTCGTAATATATTTATTTATTCTTTTTTGGCATAGGGTTAGTTAAAAGGTCGGAGAAACAAACGGTTTCAACGGCATTTGTAAAAAAACCGTAAATACGCGAGCGAAAAACTAAGACAACAGCTAGTTGCCACGATGGTAAGTGGGAATCCATCGCCCGTAAACAGGGCAGTGGACAAAATTAGTTATCGCCATCAACTCACTTCTATTTCATATTTTACATGTAATGTACGCGTCAAAAGTGCCATCTATGTACCTATTTGAATAAAGAAATATTTGACCTTATTATGAAAATTATGCTTAATTTGCTATACTCCGCGAGAAGCAGGAGAATCTGTATGATGTAATTTATAATTTCAATCCTTATACTCCAAAACGAAAACAGAGCACCCTCAGGAGATGTTAGGTGTAATTTATAATCCTCAGGAGATGTTGACTTTACAATGAATAATTGTTTGTAAAGTCACCATCTCCTGAGGATGCTCCGGTTTCGAAGCGCAACGTGCGCAGAGGGTACATTGACGAAGATCTGTTTGGTGTGCAGTATAAGGATTGAAAGAAAATATAAATTACATCATACAGATTCTTCTGCTTTCGGGGAGTATAGCGAATTAGCTTAATATTCATAATATATCATAGATTTCCGCAAAGTAACGCCTGGTTCTATCTAATATCTAAATAAATAATAATAATAAATATACTACGACATAAATACTTAGAAAATACATATTATAAACACCCAGACACTGAAAAACACTTAATGCTCATCACACAAACATTTTCCAGTTGTGGGAATCGAACCCACGGCCTTGGACTCAGAAAGCAGGTTCGCTGCCCACTGCGCCAGTCGGCCGTCGACCTCGATTATCTGACCTTGACTTTGACTTTGAACCCTAAGCGGGACATGCTAGAAATACGTCCTGCAGCGTGCTGTGTCCATCAACCTGAAACGTGTTATGCCACATAAGCCTGTCATTTCACCGGATATTAGGACCGGAACACAGCACAGTTGCTTGGCGGCAGAAATAAGACTGGCGGTAAAAAAAAACCTGGCTAAGTTTGTTGTGGACTCTTCTTAGACCAGGGCGCGTTTGGAACCCTCCTAGCTTCAGTTTTAACTTAACGAATGCAGTTATCACCATCACTGACATTAGTGTAACATGTTAAATGTATGAACGCTTCATAAGTTCCTGTAATAAGGTCTACATGAATAAAATATATTTGAATTTGGTGGTACTTCCCTCTGTTTCAAAAGCTCTATTACTACCATAAAGCTGTTTAATAAATGTTTAGAGTGACGGTCGACAGGTTACGAAATGGGCACTCGTGCGTACTCCGAGTTTACTCAAACTAAACTAAACTAAACTCAATGACTCACGGATGCGTCACTCGATGCAGATAGAATTATCTGCTAGGGTTACCGGTAAAAATATTTATTTACCTGCTGAATGAATAAATTAATGCACTTTTATTGTACACCTTCGAACCTTCGAGATACATAGAAACTGACAGCTGTAGACCGTATTTTAAGGAACTAAAGGTCCTTACACTACCTTCGTTATACATTTATGAATCATTGCTTTTCATAAAGAAGAACATGCATTTATATTATAAGCATTGTAATAGAGAGCGCCACAAACATAAGCTTCTTATGCCCCCATCGAAAACAGTTAAATATAGCAAAAGCTCATATGTTATGTTACCTAAGCTATACAATAAACTACCGTTAGATCTCATTAAGACAAATAATTTTAATTTATTCAAAAATAAATTGAAAGAGCATCTTCTGAATCAATGTAATTATCATTTAAATGAATATTTGTGTTAATTTTAAAAATTATATAACATTAAGAAGAGTAATCAACTTGACTAAACATTTTGGTATTGGCTGACATTTGAGGACATGCTTTAATATTATAATATAAAATTTAGTTATAACTTTGGGAAACAAATTGTATTTGAAATTAATTGCCTTATCATAGTAATATTATAATTATTATTAGTTTTAAAATAATGTTAATGATTTTTGCACGCCAATTCTGGCTGAATATGTAGATCATGAATTACGCGTAACATCTATTTTTTTTTACCATGTTCAAGCAAAATTTAATGAATAAATAAATAGATATATACACAATAAAGCTAGATGTGCTACATCACGATCTCCTCCAGGCCATTTAAAATTATTTAATTAACACTTTAAACATCTCCAAAAACTATTAGGTACAATATAATAATTATAAAGTTCTATTTATAGACGTTAATTAATTTATAATTAAAAAGAAATTTTGTATTTTGAAAATGTTTAACTATCTACATGTTTCTTAAACTTTCATCTCGAAAAGTTATTGGAGATCATTCCAAGCAATTAAAAAATACTTGAACAATTTTTAGTGTCAGGATATAAGGGTATCTCTATGCAAAATAAATCAAGAATGGTGTGGTTTTGTTAAAAGCGGTAGGTACATGTAGAAGAAACTTTCAAAAAACCGAAATGAACACGGACGAAGTTGCGAGCAACCACTAATGCTAACTAATAAATAAATGCGAAAGCGGGTTTTTTTCACGCTCTAACTAAGCAACCAATTAACTTGATTTTTGAAGTTATTTGAAAGAGATTATCATAGACTACTTAATCTCAGGAAAACAAACGAAGTGACCGCTAGTTCGCTATAAATATCTTAATAAATCAGGACGCTATCTTGTGCCAACCCTATCACATCGTCACGCACTATCACTCGACATCTATGTTCTTAGCCGAATATTTTCCATCCTCGTCACCTCTAAAACCACACTAACCTACAAACAACGAACATGCCAAATTAAAACTTAACCTCCAGCAATAAAGCATACCTCCAACGCATTTCTTGTTTATGTTGTAAAATGCTCTGTGAAAATTACAAAGTTATCGTTTGCGGTTAACTTAAGACACTTTAAACTCTATTTATAAGCGCATAAGGTGATTCAAAAGTGTAGAGTGAGAATTGGTGCGTTATAAATTATTACCATACATATTTTAATGTGACGCATCAATCACAGCGCGTGTGTATGAATAGGGATATTTAAATTGAAAGGGTAATATTCTTTTTGAACACGTGCTGTAAATATGGCTGACTGGTCCGGTGAGTACTCGTATAGTTCGCCTATTATATTTTGCGTATTTGACAGATTGCTTTAGTGACTTCCAAATCATCATCTGCTAGATACGTATCTCTACGTGATAAAATGATAGAAATGTGGAGATTCGTAGAAGAACCAAAGTTACCGACATAGCTCAATGAGTCGCAAAGCTGAAGTGACAATGGGAGGAGCACATAGTTCTGAGAAAGGTTGGACTTTGGGGTACCAAGGTGCTGGAATGGCAGCCCCGCACTGGCAAGCGCAGCGTTGGTCGTCCTCTAACGAGGTGGACAGACGACATTAAGCGCGTCGCAGGTAGCCGCTAGATCCAAGCCGCTGCACAAAACCGAGGAATTTGAAACTCCCTACAAAAGGTCTATGTCCAGCAGTGGACGTCTATCGGTTGATGTGATGATGTTATAATATTCTCTTCTAGGAAAATAAAATAAAGATAGATAGAGGCGACCAAACTAAGTAATTACAAGTCTATGAGGCTTGCCATCTGCGCTTCAGATTGCTGGAAAAAGGGCGGCACGTTGCATTACGTGTTCCTTGCATGCCCTGCGAAGTGTAGTTGATGATTTCCCACTGACCATCAGGGAATTATCACTATTAAAAAAACACTGTGTTGTGTTTTTTTTGTTTTCTGTTCTTTTTGCGTTCGACATTCATTAGTTGTGATGTCACACAGGTCCGGTTGGTTTTAAAAAATAGTCCAAACTCAAAACCACATATGTCTTCAAGTTTAAAGAAGACATGTCGTTCTGAACCTTCGCTGTCTGAGGCAACCAGGAAGAAGAATATAAATAAGGGAAGTATAATTCAAAGCAGACAGATGAATTGGCGGGCGTAGGTAGTTTCATAAAATGAATATTTTTTGTACAAAAATTGTTAAAGTAATACCTGCCCGGAGTTTTTAAACAGTTATTTTCAAAGTGTAGCATTTAGCTTATATTTCCCGCGGGCCTCGTTCGCTTCGCCCAGTGAAGCGTGGCTTCTACTGAGGCATGGGTATATTTAATGCAAATAGCATACCTACATACGTGCACGGCACTCTGCAAATATTATCTTCAGCGAACTCTGTGAAAGGATTTTTTTTAACAGATTAAAAACTACAACGAAATAATCTACGGCACGTTTTCCCCTAACGTTATTTTTCAGTTAAATGCGTGACATGACCGGATTCAATTTCAGTACAAACTAAAACGCGACCTAATCCGTACATCCATATTATTGCGTTTTTTTTTATTTTTATGACTAATAAAACATTACCGAGTTGGCGTGAAATGTAGCTTTGAATTTTTTTGTAGTGGGAAAATTTAGTTCATCGTGAAGAGCACCTCTCAGAATGAAGAGGGTTTACGTTTTAGTCCACTTTATTTTATTGTTTAAAGTAATTTAGTGTTTCATTTTTCTGTCTCAGATGTGTTAATTAAGGTCAATTTAGTTACCGTTGAACGTTTACCTGTTTTAAAGTACTTACCTTATATTCAAATTCAAATTCAAATTCAAATTCAAAATTCATTTATTTCAAGTAGGCCTAATATAAGCACTTTTGAAACGTCAAGTCTGTCTGTTTGTAGTGATTCTACCACCGGTTCGGAAGGCAGATATAACCCAAACTAGCCAATTCCATTTGACTTATATTAACATAATTAAACTTCATGACTATTTTAGTAAACTAGGTAGTTACTTATGAGAAAATAATAAGTAATAAAGGGTCCTTTCAGGAACATTGATTTAATGTGTTACTGTCGTAACGAAAGTATGACGCCTTGACTATCTTAATATATATAAATCTCCTGTCACGATGTTTGTCCGCGATGGACTCCTAAACTACTTAACCGATTTTAAATTAAATTGGCACACCGTGAGCAGTCTGGTCCAACTTAAGAGATAGGATAGCTTAGATCTTTAATTATAGTCGCAATTTTATTTTATTGCAAATTATTTGTTTTTAATTAATTGACAGTCACATGTTATACATATATATACTACTATACTCATTTAAGGCTTAACGATACTGAATACTTTAAAAACAAAATCAAACGCAGACGAAGTCGCGGGCAATAGCTAGTGTATTATATACACCTAATAAAAATTTTCGGGGTCATGAAATAGTTAGCTTTTATAGTTTACTAGCTGTTGCCCACGACTACGTCCGCGATGTGTTTTTGATGTTCCCTGAAGTTAAAACCTGAGCACCTAAAAATCAGTTGCTTGATTTATACGTAATCAGGTCACAATCACACAGAAATACTTGAGATACTCACACAGAGCTTGAGTAGATCCCAGATGGTCAGCCCTTCTCCAGAAGTATGTTAGGTACAACCCCTGTTTTACCCGCTTTTACACCCTTTGTTTACAAAAACATCAATCGACTATCTTTGTTGATTAGAAATCAGTTGTTATTGCAAGCTTTAACCTTTGACATTTGGCGCCCTTGGCTTAAAACTGAGTCTCTTGGCAAAAAAAATCTTCATTTAAGCTTTTTAAAGCACTTAGCGATGTTAATTACCACTCAGCGCTAAGCGATTGAAGCGTAATTAATTTATTCATAGATTATAAAAAGGTCATACAATTGGAGGTTCGTTGACCCCACAATGTGCCTATAGTTGTCAGCGCGTGTCCAATGATCTGACCTGAAAATACACTCGAGAAACGTGCGCAAAAATCATTTTGATCTCTATTTTTATCTGGATTAGAGATTAAATTTGAATGTACTGGTTATACAAAATGTAAATATGTGTTGGTGCTTATTAGGGTTCCGACAATAGAGTTTAAAACATAAAATTCTTGAGAATATTTACTTTTAACATTTAACATTTATAGCTAACATCAATAATAGTTATCGATTTCTCGGTTTATGACAAAGGAACGGAAGAATGCACTAGTTATTTGGAATAGATTCAAAGCGCAATTCTCTCACGACAAGCTAGCGCTTCATGTTTACATGTGTAAACGGAATTTAGGCATGTAATGTTTAATACTGCCATCAAGGCAACATGGTACGAGGGTCAACACCAAGTTTTTAAAGGTTTATTATATTTTAGTCAAATGTGATTCAAAAAATAATTAGAACGACTCTCGTTGAGGGCTTACTACGATACTTATTTGCGGGAATGGTGTTGTGACACTGTTTTGGCACATCTATAGATATCTAAGGAGACGAAAACTTATAATTTTATATCTATAAAGAAGACATTAGCCGGCAATGAAGAAAATTAATGTTGATTAGATGAGGGTAGAATGTTTAGAATTGAACGTACTTTCAATAAAAATAGAGAAAAAGTTTATGTACGGAACTCTCGACACGCGTGCTCGACTCGATCTCGACCGGTACTTTTTTATTCGAGATACTTTGATTTGATTGTTTTTGCCCAGGACACTGGAAATGTTTAATTACGTATGCAGTGTTACGAAATAGTTAAAATGTAGATTTTATTGGAGCGCTTAGGCGGATCGGGGACGGCTTTAGATTTTATCTCAACTGTTACGCTATTTGTGCGACACGCTTGGAATAAATATATATAGAAACATGCGTACTTTAACTGTTAGATATCATGATATACCATGAACTGTAAGCTTAACTTGCTTTACACCGGGGAAAGCAGGGGAATCTGTACGGTGCAATTTATAATTTCTCCAATCCTTATACTCCACACCAAACAGATCTCCTGCAGTCTACTTTCTACACACTTTTCGCTCCAGACACTCAGGATAATCAGATGTTGACTTTACAATGAACAATTGCTAGTGAGTACCTACTTTACGAGATGTAAATGATGTACGTTCCGGGTTCGATTCCCGGCAGCGGATCTGGGAATCTAAAATTTCTGAATTTTCTCTGGTCTGGTCTGGTGGGAGGCTATGGCCGTGGCTAGTAGCCACCCTACCGACAAAGACCAGCCATTAAGCGAATTAGTGTTCCGGTGCGATGTCGCGTAGAAACTGATTTTGGGTATGACTACCATTAACCATACTTCCTAACAAGTTAACCCGCTACCATCTTAGACTGCATTACCGCTTACCACCAGGTGAGGTTGCAGTCAAGGGCTAACTTGTAGTAAGAAAAAAATGAAAAAAAATCCATACAAAGGAAAAATAAAGAATCATGTAATTTCTGAAAAGTGACATTACACTGTAAAACCAAACACATGTTCCTATTGTGAAACCGCTGAGAGTAAGAACGATAGAGTCGTGATTCGCGCGCTGTTGCCGATGTAACATTACAGAGTAATAAAAAATAGAGTATCTATGCAAAATATTGAATATTTTATATTTCACAAATTATAGAGTTTAAAAAAAGAGTCATAGAACAAAAATTGTTAGTATTAATGTAAACAACTTCAGGCCGAGAGCTTTTTGGTATTTTTATTTAACCCTGTATACGCAGCACCACACAGATCGTCCATCATGTGTGGAGGCCGTGGCTAGTTACGAACAAAATGTGTCGCCAATCGACTTAGCGATAAGATTCGCGTAGAAGCCTGTCAGCGGTATGGAATTTATTAAAATTGCCCTAACGGCTTAGCTCTGCCATCTTAGAATTTATTATCACTTACCACCAGGCGGAGCTGCAGTCAAGGTTTAACTTGTAGCGGAATAAATAAAAAATAAGAAATGCTCTCAAAAAATCTTTGGGACATAGGTTAATTATATATTTTTAGAAGCAACAGAAACCATAATTTCTAAAATATGTTTCCATACAAATTTGTCAGTGTTATTTATATTTTCTTAATTTTTGTATACAGGCCACTATATTACTTGCGTAATACGATACGAGCATGTCGAGGTCGTCGGTGACGCGAACCCATAACTTTGTCCCTTACCATAGCGAATCGCGGCAAAATTTCACAACAAAAACATATAATTTTTTCGGCCAATGTTATTTTTAGGTAAGTAATAAAAATGGTGTAATATATTACAATATTGGCTCAAAGTTAATAAATTGAAATTAGCAATATGAGGAGATTAGGCCGACCGGATCAACAGCTGACGGGCGCGTCACCTGCCCCAGGTGCGTGTGACAAGTGTGAGAGGAGGTCGGGCAAATGGGGATACAAGTTTTGCAAGATAAAATTTGCTATTGCTAATATTCCAAATAAAATTATGGAACCGGTGATAGCCTTGTGATTTTTTTTATTATATTACGACAATACACACGTCGCCATCTAGCCCCAAACTAAGCGTAGCTTGCGTTATGGGTACTAAGATAGCTGATGAATATATATATATATATTATGAATATAATACACATAAATACTTATAATATACAGATAAACACCCAGACATTGAAAAACATTCATGTTCATCACACAAACATTTTCCAGTTATGGGAATCGAACCCACGGACTCAGAAAGCAGGGTCGCTGCCAATTGCGCCACTCGGCCGTCAGATTAGAGCTTTGGTATTCTTTTCGGAGGGACCGAATTCTGTCTCCGGCAGGCATCTCTGACTATTCGGAGTTGCTTACGATTTTTTAGTTTAACAAATTGAAATAATACTTGCTTTAACGGGAAAGAAAAACGTCGAGAAACCTGCATGCCTGAGAGTTCTCCATAACGATCTCAAAGTGAGAAGATCATGGACCGCACTTGGGCAGCGTTATGTACTTAGGCGGACCCATCTCATTCTAGAGGAAACCCGTGCTCTGGTAGTGGGCCGGTAATAGTTTGATAATGATAAAATTATATTGCATTTGGGGCTAAATACGATGACGTGGACGATGGAATGCTGGAAGGGGGGAATTTGTCTACTTTATGCTAGAAAAAAAAAAGAATAGAAGTAATTTACACCCCACGAATAATAATAATTGTATTTGATCATTAAAATCCAACTGGATACCGATATAATAGGCCAGGTAGGTTGGAAACAGGATAGTTCCTTATTATGCACAGCTCTACTTATCCTACTAATTGATTTGATTACTGTTTTGTTTTATTTTTAATAAGTAATTTTTAACTCATCCGCTTCTTCTTGTAGGTGGCTTTGTAAGATTTTATTTGATCTATATTGCTCTTACGTTATCCCCTAACAATCAAAACGATTTCTGAATCTGGGCTTTACATTATCTGAGCCCACCAACCCGTATTGAAACATAGTGGGTTCAAGCTCCGTAGCAGTGGATCTTCAATAAAGCCCATGACTATGATCCTTCCGCACCCAACCTCCCCCACAATTTGCTATACCATGCGCATGCGCACCGTAGTACGCCATTGGCGATGGTAGGCCGTCAGCTGATCGCTTTCAAAAATGGAATTTTTGTGAATGGGACCGCTGCGTCTTAACTAGTAACGGCAGTTAACTGTTAACTACCCTAGCGGCTACACTGCTCTGGAACAAAACTGAATAAGTAACATATTTATGTTTTTTTTTTTAACAGAGAGCTTAGCATTAAGAGAATATATTATTATTTTAAGTTAAATTAACAAATTTTAAGTCTAAGTTTTTGGCTGAGGAGGCTGACTGAAGTCTCTTTGTGAATACAATTTTGCGTTTAAGTTATTTTAAACTTCGTCAACGCATGCAAGTATGTGCTATAAAGCTTGCTTACATGCTGCATTTCAACTAGCAAGAACAATTCTAGCAAGAAAAACTCTTTTGAAGATTTTAAGTAAATATTTTGTATGGTATCGTATGTTAAGCATCAAAACAATAGCTGTGACTTAGTTTATCCAAAAAACATATTTACTATCATCAACCTGTCACTTTTGAAGGATAGTAGCAAAAAATACTGACAAAAATTTCAAATAGGTTTGTTGAACTTGTATTTTACGTTACAAACGTAAAATACAAGTTCTGTTTTCATGGTGATCATAATGACTGATTCAGCTTTACAATGCTCTTAATGTATTGAGAAAGTTAAACCCATCAATACATTGATTTAGAGCATTAGCGTTTACTGCATTATTTATTTTATCATACACTTGCGCATTATTCAATAGGCCTTTAAAAAAAAACATCAATTAACATAAAGTAAAGTAATTCTAAACATTTTTAATTTGGCACGCCCATTTTCGCACTCTTTCTAAGCCGAAGTTTAGTTTTGTACCTATATCTAAAACCAAATCTTGGAGTGACATATATTATATGTACGATTTGTAAATTGTGCTTACGAAGTTTTGATCTGAGGCAAATGAATTATTATGATTCCAGACATATCCAACCTTAAAATTGTGACGACAAAGCTTGATTTCCTTTACCATGTAACTTGAAGTGCTTATAGCTTCAACATTTCTATGAAATGCAGTAACAGCTGATCGGAACAGCTGATGTACGACCTTGCAATGTTGGTCAAATATTTGCCCCATACATGGTACATACAACTAGTTTTGACTTTTGGATTAATAATAAAAATGAATTACCATATCATCCCATTACCGATCCACTACAGGGCACGGGTCTCCTCCAACAATGAGAAGGGGTTAAGGCGCCGTAGTCCACGACGCTGGCCCAGTGCCGATTGGTGGACTTCGCACGGCTTTGACAACATTATGGAGAACTGTCAGGTATGCAGGTTTCCTTACGATGTTTTCCTTCACCGTTGAAGCAAGTGCTATTTTAATTTCTTAAAACGACGCTAATAAATATTCATTCCAAAATATTACTAGCCTTTAGTTAGGTATCCTAACAATTATTATTAAGATTCAAGCCTTCATACCTCTTTTTCGAAACCGCAGGATGCAACTGGATTACGCAAATACTCACAAAAAGCAAAACAAGCGAGACAGATAATGTAATCAAACCGTCATTACTTTCCTCGGGCGATTACTGTTCTAATGCTGTGAACTCCCTCTTTCCTGGCAGAACGACCTCCTTGACGATGATTTATTTGCAGCTTTGTTTCACAGCGCTGCTCCAGTATAGTTTTGTAGGCTTAGCAATTAATGTATATTAGATTATTAATATAATATATACATAAATATATAATAATCGGGAATGACGTCCTAAGGTGTTATTATAGACTCTAAAGTATGAAAAAAAAGATGGATAAGGAAAACATGAGAAAAAGCTATCAGGCATATAACCTTGTCTGGTGGGAAGTTTCTGGGATGGCTAGGTACCACCTGCTGCGAAAGACATGCCGTACGATACCGCGTACAAACAGATTAGAGGTATGGATTAAATATAACTGCCATACCCCTCACTGATTAGCCCGCTACTATCTCAGACTGCACATTACTTATCACAAGGTGACGTCAAGGGCTAACTTGCGGTGGATTAAAAAAAACTACCAAGTGCGAAAATATCCCGCTGGGAATCAAACTCCGGGTCAAGTTACTTTGGTAAAAAAACTCAAAACTTTACCAGAGAGGTCGCATTATTATCTATGTAGGTATTTGAATCAGTAACGTAACACCAAACAGCTGTTACCAAGGACAGGGTTCGATTCTCGGTCAAACACAATTCTGTCCAGCTGCCCGACAATTGCTTTTTTATGATGGCTTTAATTACCAAAGACAAGATATCCCTTAATTGGCTTTTTATCAATACCTTTCAATATTTAATAACTCGTTTGGTGTTTAACCGCGTTGTTCCTGTGGTTAGCAAGTTCAACTAAAAATCTGCGGTCCTCGCTTCGATTTCGGGTCGTGTTAAGAATTTTGAGGTCAAAGTTTGACTTTGACTTCAAGCCAAAGTCAAAAATATCATTTTTCAAGTTGGCCCATAGGTGGCACTTTTGATGCGTAGAGTACAGTAGAAGTACACGAAGTGAGATGATGGCGATAATCATATTCTTAAACTTCAAACTAAAGCTACGAGGGTTCCAAACGCGTCCTGGTCTAAGAAGAAGTTCACAACAAACTTAGCCGGTTGATTTTTTGTTATCACCATCTCACATTTTAATTTAAAGTTATTAGAAGAGCAATCTGGTTAGAGCAATAAATCACAACCAAGCTTTTTTATCGATTACGTAGTCCTTTATACTATAATAGGACTTTTCTATACAAAAAGTAGGGCGTTTAGTACAAACATTGAAGAGAAATCTCCTCCTTTTAGGTAAGTAATGTATGATTGTTTAAACATGGTAGTTATGTACATGGCTAAGATAATCGGTGCTAGCTCTTGCTTCGGAGAGCACGATAAGCGGTCAGTGTTGGTTATTAAAACTTAATAATAAATAAATAAATAAATAAATATACCTCGACAATACAAACATCGCCATGTAGCCCCAAAGTAAGCGTAGCTTGTGTTATGGGTACTGAGAGAGCTGATGAATATTTTTTTATAAATATATTACACACAAATACTTATAATATACAGATAAACACCCAGACACTGAAAAACGTTCATGTTCATCACACAAACATTTTCCAGTTGTGGGAATCGAACCCACGACCTTGGACTCAGAAAGCAGGGTCGCTGCCCACTGCGCCACTCGGCCGTCGTGATGTGACTTACATGTGATAATAATAGTTATAGCCCACTAACCCGTATTGGAGCAGCGTAGTATGCTTTACAGCTCGATCTCCTATAAAAGATTCTTATAACTGTGTTCTTGTACCAAATTGTCTTCGAGAAAGGATGTAGTACAACACAGATTTTAGTTCTGTGACTGTGGATGAACCAGTCTCTACATTACTTATACCTTTAAACAAGATTTTAGAAATTTTGGGAAAAAAAATTATGTAGGTAAGTATTCAAATTAAAAATAATTAAAATTCATTTATTTTAAATAGGCCTAATATAGGAACTTTTGAAATGTCAAGTCTGTCTGTTTGTTGTTTGTAGGGAAGGCTGATTCTACCGAGAAGAAGCCGGCAAGAAACTCAGCCGTTGCTCTTTTCCAACATCAGCTATTGACATTTTATAGTTTAACATTCATTTTTCTATGTTGCAAGACATATAAGCGGAGCCAGATGCTTCTTTTTTAATGACTGGGTTGCTTAACCTTGTCATTAAGAAATTCGTCAATTGTATAGGAACATCGCTGTAATAAATGTGTTTTAACTTATTCTTTAAACTTATGCTTTGCAAAATTACCTACCTAAGGATCTATACGTCTATGTTATTCTCTAATCCATGAACTATGCAAAAAAAACATCCCTACCTGAGTGGAAACAACTACAAATCTGTTTCACAGGCACCGTACAACAAACTTAATCTATCTCTGTGCTAAAAGACATCCAAATCCTTTCAGCATTTCAAGAGTGATTGAGCAATAAACATTCCTACGTGTTTTCAAATTTAAAAAAATTAGGAAAGATTCTTTCTTTGATATCTTAAAACACAAATTGGAAAACCAACTTCTGTCTACTAGCGACATCTATGAACGATCTTTAAAACTAAAGTTGTAAACAATTGCTTTTAAAACCATTAGGTTTAAATTATGAACAAAACAGTACTAGTAATATTCATTTGCAATATAATAAAAAATACTTCGGGTCTTATTAGTATTATAAATAAAAAACAAAATCAACAGGTAAGAGTTTTTTAAACTACTAGCGCCATCTGCTATCACAGATCAAAACTACGATGTAATCAATATTTCAAAGCAAACCGCTTCGACTACGCTGGCTGTCACGAGGACCATGCCGCAGGTGAAGAGTTTATTATGACGGTTCTGGACCCTTAGGTCAATTATAACTTTCTTATGTTTGGAAAGCCAACAAAATGTATGTATAATACTCGTATAAGGTTGTTAAAAAGGGTTACAATTGATTAAAGAAACCAGCAAAAACATAAAACCCGGTATGTACATTAGATTTTGGATTCCTCAATAACAATCCATTACTGGCCCCCTAGAGGGCACGGCTCCCCTCTTAGAATAAGGAGGTCTTGGGCCATAGTCCACAAAGCTGGCCAATTGCGTATGGCTGTTTAAAAACATAGTGGAAAAATTTTAAACTTGCAGTTTTCCTTCACTGTTAAATTAAGTGATAAGTTAAATTAATTAATTGATTGAATAAAACGCACATAGCTTCGTAAACTAAAGAGGTGCATGCCGAGGTTCGAACTCGGTCCAGTGAAAGCAGTAGTCTTGACTTTTAAGCTATCACCGCTTCTTTAAGATTATAAAAATTAAAAGGTATTATAGCTTTATCCTTACTAATATTACAACTGTGTATATACTCAACCGATTGTCGTGAAACTTTACTATACATATTCATGGAGGTATTAGAAGTAGCATAGGATACTTTAACTATTATATATAATATGGTATGAACGCTTAATAAGTACTTGTGATAGGTCTACATACATATAACAGTGTACTGCTGAACTAAAGGTTTGCCCAACGCTTACGGCTCTGAAAACAATGAAGGACAGTTTTATTGGCAATTAGTATTATCGTTTTGTTATTTTAATTTTTGTCTGTTAGTGACGGCATTAAAATATTTTTGTGGGATTGAAAACGTAAGGTACAAAGTTTAAAAAAAATATATAACATAGGAAAATATGTAAACATAAGTAAATAAATATACTACGACAATACACACATCGCTATCTAGGCCCAAAGTAAGCGTAGCTTGTGTTATGGGTACTAAGATGACTGATGAATAATTTTTTATAAAGATGATTTCTTATAATATACAGATAAACACTCAGACACTGAAAAACATTTCTATTCATCACACTAAGAATTTCCAGTTGTGGGAATCGAACCCATAGGCTTGGGCTCAGAAACCAGGATTGTAGCCCACTGCACCATGGCCGTCCTAATAAACTTAACGTATCCATTTCATCGTGGGCTATAAGTAACAAAACTAAATAGTTAAGTAGGTAATTCCCCTAATTAAAACAAACAATTTTCGAATGAATTCCGAATTAAAATTCAAATTAGACGTAAATCCAATTTAAGCCTAACGTGGCTGTCCCGACAATCGAAAATAACCCGAAATTCGGGATCCACGTCCGGATTAAGCCCGTGTATTTAATTACTTCTAAAAATCCCCTGAATGGTGTCAACACACATGAGCGTGCGATAAAATCTCGGCCGTTATCTGAATAAAGTCATTTCCATTCAAACGGGTGGTGAAAACTGCGCGAAAGACCATTCTACTGGACCTTTGTTATGGCCTGAGTGATAAGATTTAGCGATGCAAACATTCAAACATTCAAAAAAAAAGTTAGGTGCTAAGCAACGAAAAGGTCGTCATGATACTGACGAGGTATTCAGAGCCAAGACCTTTGCTGCTCTAATATTCATGTCGATAGAACGCCAAAAAAATAAGAAGAGGCAGGGCGAAGGGGATTAGTTCGACCCCGTCTAGTACCAAAGGTGCTTTAACATAAATTAACTTTTCAAGTGATTTGCGTTTAAAGTGCATTTTAAATAATTAAATGTCACTTGATTTAAATACGAATGAAAAGACAGTTACCTGTGTAGTGATGCCAGAAATATACACAAATTTGTACCACACATCAAATAATAAACGCTACTAAAAATTGGTTGCCTGTAAAGTCGGTATACGGGCGAAAGTTTTACGTGACAACGACTTTGAGTGGTAAAATAATTTTAATGTGAATATTCATTCGTATAGTAGGAAGAAGGATGAAATAATAGTAACAATTTAAAACATTTATTTATACAAAGAATTATATCTCTCTCTCTCTTATATCGCTCTCATTGTGAGCGCATAACGTGAGCGGAGCGTAACGCAGTTTCTTGAAGTGTCACCCGGCAAACCAATTTATAAGACGTTGTCACGTCAATATCGTGTCGAAACCGGCATGCCTGAGAGTTCTTCAGAATGTTCTCAATGGCATGTGAAGTCCACCAATCCGCACTTTGTCCGCGTGCAGGGTAGTGGGCCAGTAATGGTGAATGGTGGTAATGATGAATTATACATGTGTAGATTAATCAATCATCTTACCTGTACGAGAAGTTCTAACATAATTGTACGAAGGATTCGTCCGAAACGATTAGCAACCCTTCCTTTCTGTACCTTATAGGTGGCCACGATATGGCGTGAAATACATATATTTTCTAAACTAAATAATGAGAGTGTAAAGATCTCCCTCGCTGAGTCGAAAGTGCATATTTAATTTTTTTTTTTTCATACCCTCAAATAAAGTGCGTGACTGGCGATCCACAGCTAGGCGGTACTACAAGTATTATTTGCTAATCCTTTCGGACGAATACTTCTTATAATTATAATAGAACTTCACGTACAGGTACGTTCGTTTAATCATTAATTATACATGTTTAGATTAATCGAGAATAAAAGATCGCTTCAGCGTATCAATTGGCCCACGCCATTTACGACTATCTATAATATTTTCAAATACGGATTTGGATATGGCGCGGGCACGAATCGAAATAAAAGAAGCGTTACTATGTGGCTGCTGAAGCTAAATAACAGATATAAAAGGGGCTTGTATCGCGATGGAGATATTCAATTCGTATAGAAACCCGGTATCATGGTATAATCTTATTTTTTTATTCTTCGATAGTTTTCTATAGAACATGGATGTTATACGAGTACATCTATTTTCTATATCATCATCATCATCTTCATGAAACCATTATAGGCCAACTACAGGGTCGCCCAACGATAAAGGGTTTTAGCAGCAGTCCCCCACGCTGGCCCAGTGCAGATTGGTGAACTCCATACACCTTTGAAATTATAATAAATAAATAAATATACTACGACCATACACACATCCGCCATCTAGCCCCAAAGTAAGCGTAGCTTGTGTTAAGTTACTAAGATGTCTGATGAGTATGTTTTAGGAATAATAGATATATAAATACTTATAACATAACGATAAACACTCAGACATTGAAAAATATTCATGTTGATTACACCAACATTTTACAATTGTGGGAATCAAACCCACGGCCTTTGACACAGAAAGCAGGGTCGCTGCTCACTGCGCCAGTCAGCCGTCAAAACTCGTTGAATAAAAAGAACCACAGAGTAAAATAAAGAGTGACAAACATTGTACTTATAACAGAGTATGGAGTTCTGAAAACTGTGGCCTGATAAGTGGAAGGGTCCGAATTCGATCAATTTAATAATTTATAATTTGTGAATTTTAAATTACTTGTGAATTTTTCACTTGGCAGTTATGTAGAACCCAACGCCCCTAATTGGTTTTCACGCGACACCTTAACGGAACACACAATCACGTGACGCCAACGTCTCTGTATGCCTTATCCAATACCGACGGTGATAACTATGGTACTTTTATCACCGGATCACAACAAATAAAAATCATCAAATTCAAATTCAAATTCAAATTCAAATTTATTTATTTCAAGTAGGCCTACTTTATAAGCACTTTTGAAACGTCAAGTATGTATGTTTGTGTGACTCTACCACCGGTTCGGAAAGCAGATTCTACCGAGAAGAGCCGGCAAGAAACTCAGTAGTTGTCGTGTCGTAAGTAGTCTTTTCCAACATCAACATTTACAATCATTTTGCTATCTTGCGGGAGATGAGAGCGAGGCTGGCTGCTACCATTCTACCTTGTCTTTAAGGAATTCATCAAATGTATAGTAACCTCGCATCAATCATCAAAGCCTGGATGGCAGTAGCAGCACAGAGGAAGCTGTTGTCCGTTTTCCGTTATTTTACCCAAATCGCCTCGTAGGACATCCCCGGGTAGAGAAGGAGTGGTGACAACCTCACAGAATAATAGATAAAACTCAGAAATGATACAATCCTAAATTGCACCAACCAGGTATTGAACCCGACCGTATAAGATCACACACTACTACGCCACACAAGGTCTTCAAAACTTTAGCTCCTAATTTCAATTTACAAAAGTTAATGTATCGCGACTATGGCATTACTTTAATAAGATACTTCCAAAATATAAAATACATCCCTTATTATTTGTCATGAGGGAGTGCTCGATGTTTTAAGAGGCGCGGGGAAACATTGTTATGATATATGAGTATAAAAATAATAGCAAGCACACAAAATCGTTACGGGAAATTATTTCGGCGTACATAAATACGGGCGTACTTTACTTGCAAATAATGTTATGATCCCAACTTAGGGCGGGTTCCCGTTATCCTTAGTTATTTTAGTAGATTCATGAGCTCGTCCGATGAATATGATTGAATACTATCTACTACTTTATTTTCTATAATTTTTTTTTAATTCTCAATAATGCTTAATTATAATCAACACTATTAAAAATTTATTAAAAAAAAAAAACATTCACCCTCCGCTAGCGGGGCTTTTGAATGCCCAAGCAACCGGCGGTCAGGGCTCCAGACTGAGGAACCTCCTCACAATACGCGCCGTTTCAAGGACTACTGCCTTCTGTATCCAACCCTTGATCCAACAACCAAGCGGTAACTTCCTAAGATGTTGGTCGAAGCTTTTCGCGAGAAGACCATTGACTGAAACCACGATCGGAACAATAACGATATATACTACACATATTATTATGGCGATATACATGTTTTGAGGTATCATCATGATTGTCAGTTCGTAACTTATGCATTTCTAAGTTGTAGCAGTAGTAGATCTTTTGTGGTAGAGCAAGAGCATGCAATAAGTTAAGCTTTATCCATCCATCCATATTCCCTACTAATATTATAAATGTGAATGTAAATTTGTTTGTTACGCTTTCACGCGAAAACTACCAAACCGATCTTCATGAATCTTTTTATACATATTCTTAGTGATATTAGAAATAATATAGTACAATTTTCATTGAAAAAAAAATTTCGTAAGATAAAAAAAAGTTTGTGAATAAATCTCAAAATCTATATGACTATATTCGAGACTATGTAGCAGTACGCTGCCTCCCAAAATTACGCGGGCGAAGCCGCAGGGCACATCTAGTATAATTATAAATTTGAAAGTAACTCAGTTTGACAGTTTCCTTTTAATAAGTAAATAACACACGTTTAAAGTTTGTATTTAGCATGGGTTATGTCTTTTTCATTATTATTCCTCAATCTGCAATCTCACCCAATGGTAGCGGGCTAACTTGTTAGGAAGTAAGTATGTCATACTCCAAATTGTTTACTACGCGACATTGCACCGGAACACTAAATCGCTTAACGGCACGTCTTTGTCGGGGTGGTAACTAACCATGGCCAAAGCCTCCAACCTGACCAGACCAGAGAAAATTCAAAAATTATAAATTCCCCAATTGTCCCTGCCAGATAAAGCTATCCGTTGCGCCAAGGAAATGTATTTTATTTTTATTTATACTCTTTATTTGCACACAAAAAATACAGAAGAAGAATAAAAAAAAAACACAGACAGAAGCAAACGCAGAATACAAAAGGCGGCCTTATCGCTTAGTAGCTATCTCTGCCAGGCAACCTTAGGATAAGGTTAAGGTTAACCTTAGGTTAAGGTGAGATGTGTGGCCTATTTGCGAAAATACGTATTTTATATACCAAAAGATTGCGTCCTTAGGAAGGACCTTCGACACTTTTAAACCCGAGAAATAACGAACGGTTTCAGAGTGATATCAATGAACAGTGGAAACAAGTCGCAAGGGAGGGTAGGCCTACATTCACAATTTAGAAGAGCCTTTGTCGCGAGTTGGCTTTTAAGAATATTATCTTAATAAAAATAACGAAGCATTCACGTGACGTCAGTACGATTTAATATTATATCTCCATTGATATTCTACCAAAACTTCGAAATATTTTTAATATCATAATCTGGACCGATTTCTATTCCTGGATAACATCGACAATACACACATCGCCATCTAGCCCCATGGTAAGCGTAGCTTGTGTTATGGGTAATAAGGTGACTGATGAATATTTTTATGAATAACTAGCTGTTGCCCGCGACTTCGTCTGCGTTTGATTTTGTTTTTAAAGTATTCAGTATCGCTAAGCCTTAAATGAGTATAGTAGTATATATATATATAACATGTGACTGTCAATTAATTATAGACAAAAAATTTGCAATAAAATAAAATTGCGACGTTACTTAAAGATCTAAGCTATCCTATCTCTTAAGTTGGACCAGACTGCTCACGGTGTGCCAATTTAATTTAAAATCGGTTCAGTAGTTTAGGAGTCCATCGCGGACAAACATCGTGACAGGAGATTTATATATATTAAGATATACATAAATACTTACAACATACAGATAAAGACACAGACACTAAAAAAACATTCATGTTCATCACACAGACATTTTCCAGTTGTGGGTATCGAAGTCACGGCCTTGGACTCATAAAGCATAGATGCCCACTGCGCCAATCGGCTGTCTGATATCATAAATGCCGAAGTTTTTTTTATTTACACAGCAACGGAATAACGGATTAAAGTTTATATTTTGCACCAAGATATATGATACGTAAAATGTTTATCATACAAAATAATAAATATAAAAATAACATTAAAAAAGTTGAAATGTTTTAAATCGCGGCGATCCGCTTTAGGCAACTGTTAAGGTGCTGAGTCCTAAATACAGTTGAAATAACTATTTTAATAAATTTCTTCAAGGTGACTATAGATATGATATTCTTGACCATATTTTGACTGAGTTGCAAGACTGAATGGAATTTATTTTCTCATCATCATCGTCATATTACCTGATAGACGTCCACTACTGGACAAAGGTCTTGCGTAGGGAGTTCCAAATTACACAGTTGTGTGCCGCTTGGATCCAGCGGCTACCTGCGACGCGCTTAATGTCGTACGTCCACTTCGTTGGAGGTCGACCAACGCTGCCAGTGTTACCGGTTAAGAAAATTTGAAGAACGTATTTCTTAGGTAGTTTAAATTCTGGGAAATAAAACTAGTATATAACATTATGTAAGATCTTCCGGAGTGTTTTGGTTTTTTTAAATTTGTTTATTACTAATTTATCCTGAAATTTCCTCCAAGTGCAGGTTATGACACTTAGACATACCTTAATATAATGTTACATAATGTTGGAATATACCAAAAATACAAGTCTTTGGTGCAATAGTTTGTGTTGTCTGCGGCTATGCAGTTATTCCAACACTCGCTCCTAACCTTTTAAGTCATTCATTTTCTGTTCGTTTATATAAAGTAGACAGTCGAACAGTGCACACGTCTTTTCTTCTCACTGCGACCCATATATATACCAACAGATAAAAACAAAACATTAATACTTGAAACTTTTGATAGCGAGAAAACAAAGAATTTTCGCAGGATTACAAAAAATAATAAGAACGAAGATGAGAGCAATAGCTAGTTTTACTATCCCTCTTTGTAGCTGTATTCAAAATGATATAAAAACACTAATTTATTACAATGCAACGTTGTGTAAAAGTTTAAAGTCAACTTCTTTTTGAGTTTCATGAACAGACGGAAGCTGTGTTTTTATACATATCGATTATTTAACGCATGGGTATATTGCTTATGGTTTAATAAGAAGTCAAATCAATAAAACCTTTATGTTATATTTTCCCCGCTTAAAAAAACACTTCTCACGTTTTGTTTGCAAGCAAGACCTAGAATCACGTGTATGGGAACAATTCCCTTAGCACGAATTTCCTTTCATTTTTTTCTTTCGAAATTCTATGTCGAGTTCATGCAGGTAAATTTTTCTGTTAGAAAACTATGAAAATGAAACGGTTGCCAGTTAGTACATAATATACTACTATTACTATAACTTGAATTGGTATCTGTTATTATTATATACTAGCGAACCCACGCGACTTCGTTCGCGAATGAGCCGACTTAAAAAAATATTCGTATATTTTCGCGGACTGTTTTATAGAACTTTAAAGAAACAACAATTCCGACAATTCCGATATACTTACTACATACTTCCATCGTTTGGCGTAACGTTTACCGTTCACGCATCGCATGCATCAGAATCTATCAAAAAGGATATTTTTGCAGTTTTTGCCCGAGATTCCAACATAAATGAATCCTAGCTAGATCGATTTATCGCCCGCGAGACCCCCTGTATACTAAATTTCATGAAAATCGTTGGAACCGATTCCGAGATTTCAATTATACAAGAATTGCTCGTTTAAAGATATAAGATTAAATCTAGAATGATAATTCTACAATGAAGTTTTTTGTATTTAAAGATGCATTGGGCGAAGGTTCTTTGATGTAACAACAGCTCGCTATAGAATATTTGATGAGCATTCATGGATTGAAAACTTACGTCATGCATAATATTAAGATGAAAAGAAAAATGTTTTACATCGTTACTTTATCGCTTTATGGCAATTTGGCTTTGTAAGAATAAAACAGAGAACATCATAAGCGGAGGTCCGAGCGTGCGAAAATCTTTTTGCAATAGTATTTGTTAATTTTATATGGACCGCAGATTGGGTTTTTTAGTATTAATTAAGAATATATCATATGTAAAATTTAAAAGGTCTAACTATCTTGGTTCATGAAATACAGCCTGCAAGCAGACGGACAGCGGAGTTTTAGGGATAGGATCCCGTTTTACCCTTTGAGTACGGAACCTTAAACAACGCTGAAGTTTTCGAGTAAACGATAATCGGTAATACTATAAATATAAATAAATATAAATAAACTACGACAATACACACATCGCCATCTAGCCCCAAAGTAAGCATAGCTTGTGTTATGGGTACTAAGATGTCTGATGAATAATTATATGAATAATAAACATAAATACTTATAATATATAGATAAACACCCAGACACTGAAAAACATTCATGTTCATCACACAAACATTGTCCAGTTGTGGGAATCGAACCCACGGCCATGGCTCAGAGAGCAGGGTCGCTGCCCAGTGCGCCAATCGGCCGTCAATCCTATCTACAGGGTAAACAAAA
Source organism: Pararge aegeria (assembly GCF_905163445.1). Lineage (NCBI taxonomy): Eukaryota > Metazoa > Arthropoda > Insecta > Lepidoptera > Nymphalidae > Pararge > Pararge aegeria. The sequence goes on along the minus strand of NC_053200.1, from coordinate 1,068,343 downwards.
CCCTGATACTTTTTGAAACTAGTCCGCCTGTCCGTCTTTTCTCTTTGAAAACCTTTCAAAATCCTAATTTGTTGTCGATTTGACCACTTCATTGATGAACCTACCGAGTTATCACCCTACCAACCAGTCCTAGCCTCTTAGCCATTAAGTATTACGGTACGATACCGCGTAGAAACCGATTAGGGGTGTCAAATAATATAAGCACTATTTTCGTGCTGCAGAAGAGGGCTGTTTGTGCGATCTACAAAATGGGTCCGAGGGAGTCATTGAGAGATAAATTTAAAGATTTTAAAATAATGACAGTGTATAGTCAGTACATATTTGAAAATTTTATGTACGTTCATAAAAACATTTCTAAATTTAAGAAAAAATGTGACTACAATAATTTAAACATTAGAAGTAATAATAAACTTACACTGCAATATACTAGGTTACATAAAATTCATAATTCGTTTAAAGGAAATTGCATTCAATTCTACAATAAACTACCCATTGACATCTTGGAGTGGTCTCTTAAAAAGTTCAAAGATTGTATTAAACGCAAGCTTATAGAAAAGTCCTAATATAGTATAAAGACTACGTAATCGATAAAAAAGCTTGGGTGTGAATTATTGCTCTAACCAGGTTGCTCTTCTAATAATTTTAAATGACATTGTGATATGGTGATAACAAAAAACACCCGGCTTAGTTTGTTGTGGGCTTCTTCTTAGACCAGGACGCGTTTGGAACCCTCGTAGCTTTAGTTTTAAGTTTACGAATGTGGTTATCGCGATCATCTCACTAACGTAATTCTTATGTACGCATCAAAAGTGCCAACTATGGGCCTTGAATAAAGATATTTTTGACTTTGACTTTGACTTTGACTTTGACTTTAATATAAACCTATAATATTTTAAGCCCGTTATTATCTTAGACTCCAACATTGCATGCCACAGGTGAGATAGCAGCCCAGGGAATTTTTAGTGGAAAAAAAGAATTTAAAAAAGCATCAATTTAAGTAATAATAATAATAATTGTTTATTATTTAATAAAACATAGATACAAGTTACATTACATCTGCACAATAGGTATAACTTATATTATTCTTATAATATACTTGGACATACAGAAATCAACTGACCCTAAGCTACGTATATAGTATATGTGTTACAGTGCTCTCCTTTATAAATATGTCTCGTTAAAAGAAAAGATTTGAATTCGCAGGTAAATCGTAATTGGTAATCATATGTATGTGCGTGGGTGTGTGTGTTGTGCTTGTGGGCGTGTGTGAGTGTGTGTGTTTGTGTGTGTGTGTGTGTATGAAGACTGCAAGAAACTCGGCAGTTGATGTTTTCTGTCGCAATTTTACAATTTGGCACTAGGGGTTCAGATATAGGCGTCGTGTAAGCGAGCACAAGTGCAGAAAGCTTCGAGTGCTCTCGCGCCGTAGAGCGTCGTTAGCGCAGGCCCCGCGGCCACGTCTGACAACACGTGTCTTGTTGGACGTGCTGTAGGAAGCTAATCGGTAATACTTTTTTTTTAATACCACTACAAGTTAGCCCTTGACTGCGATCTCGCCTAGTGGTAAGTGATGATGCAGTCTAAGATACATTGCGGCGGATGCGCAAACACAACTTGGTCCTACCGCCATCTAAATTAAAAATCCACAGCACCGGCCCAAACCCCATGTGCGCCAAAATTTACAATAAAATCCCGGAACATATAAAAGAAAAAGAAAGTACAAACTTATTTACAACATCCTTAAAACATTACTTGCTGGAGAAAGCTTATTATAAAATAAATTACTTCCTATATGAGAATATTTAATATTGACAATAATAAGTCCGCCTCTCAATCTGGTTACAGCGCCCTCACAGGGTTCCATTTCAAATGTAAACATTAGATTGACATTCTTTTTGAAAAATATAACAATTATTTAATCTATATGACATTGTAATGGACTTGTAATTGAATAAATAAGTAAATAAAATGGTAGCGGGCTAACCTGTTACGGAGTATGCTAGTCACACCCCTAATCGGTTTTTACGCGACATCGCATCGGAACACTAAATCGCTTAGCGGCACGTCTTTGTCTGTAGGGCGGTAACCAGCCACGGCCAATGCCCCCCACCATCCCCGATAGAACCTTTAACACATGGCTTTCACCGCTTCTTACTTATTTAAGAGAGAAAGATTAGGAGGTATACAACGCTAGTGTAATTTTAATTGGTGGTAATTACAGCACGACCGATTAAAACCCAACAAAAACACCTATAAAAGTATCACATGTTACTATAAACTCATGTGCCCATAATTACGCCACGACCAAGCCATGCTTGGAGGCATAAATAAGTCAAAGTCAAAAATAACTTTATTTATGTAGGCGCTAAGATGAAACTTATGATGCAAAAAAAACAAAAAAAAAAAAAAAAGAAACTTATAAAGCATTGTGGCAGTTCTTTCCCGGACGAGCTCCGTCCGAAAAAGCACTACTTTCACTCTTCATGTTATTAGAACTATGTTTTTATGTTAATTACCTGAGCTGAAATATAAATTTATTGCGCATAGTAATTAATGTTAGGCCGGAGGCTACGTGGCTTCAGGTGAACATTGAAAGCGTCACATGTCTCATTTATCATGTTTTCAGTTTTAATAAAAAAGTAATCCGCCTTACTCAGTTAATTCATTACATGTGCACCGATTGGCGCAGTGGGCAGTGACCCTACTTTCGAGCTAACACCTCGGGTTAGATTACCGCAACTTGAAAACGTTTGTGTGATGAACATGAATGTTTTTCGGTGTCATAAATAATATTCATAAATTATTCATCAATTGGATAGAAGCAGGCGTTACTTTGCGGAATTCCATGATATATTATGAAAACTAAGCTTAATTTGCTATACTCCGCCATAAGGAGGAGAATCTGGATGATGTGAATCTGTATGTTTGACGGCCACTAATAGAAAATATCTATGTACCTACCTTTGAGAACATTATGGAGAATTCTCAGGCGTGTTATCACTGGCCTAAAACCGCTTCCAAAATGATTCATACATAATTTAATCAACCATATAATACAATCTGGTAAATAAATACTTTATAATAATATTATAAAAAAAGTTTATTAGAAAGATGTTTCACTCAAATCAATAAATAAAATGCTAACAATTGTAAAACACTGGAGAAACATTATGTACATTGAACAAACAACGTAATATTACTACTCGTACAAGCAGCTACCACTAGAGTCGTTTTACGTTTTATTTCAAGCACGATGCATTCGCAACGACAAATAGTGAGATATTTCCCCCGTATTTTAATTTCCTCTCATGTAAAATAAGTTTTCAAACGTTCATATGCATAATTGAGTTTTTCAGAGCTCTCCTAATACACAAGTTTGTTAGAGTTTCACGTTATTTTATATTCAATTGCGTTGGAGTTGAATGTTACATTGTTTTCATCATCGTCATCTTTATCAACGTATTATCTTTTGGGTTTACTTCTGTTTGTTTAATCTGTATATTATAAGTATTTATGTAAATTGTTTATTTTTTTAAATATTTGTTTTATAAGTATAACCTAAAATAAACTATGTAAAACTAAATAAAATCTAAAACGTCTTCGAAACCACCGCAGCGACGTACAGTTCCTAAGATGCTGGCAGCATTGCCCCTTTGGATGGCCAAACTAATTCCTTGGCCAAGGTAACTGCCCGCTCTAGGATCACCGGTACACTCGATAACCCTTTTCGATAATTCCTATATATTATTTATAGAAAAAAATATATATTCAGCATATTTAATGAAAATGTTGACTTTACAATGAATAATTTAACAATTATTAACAATTTTTTATTCATTGTTTAGTCAACATCTCCCGATTTCGGAGGGAAACTTGCGTAGAGGATACATTGCCGAAGATCGGTTTGGTGTGGAGTATAAAATAAACCATACAAGATTTTCCAGCTTTTCGCGGAGTATAGCAAATTAAGCTATAACGTATCTTAGCTCGCGCATTTTTATGTGAATGTTATTTCAGCACTTAACTTCAGAATTAAGAACGTCCCCCGCCCGCGGCCAAATCACTTAGATCTCAGCTAACGCTGAAACCGCTTATTTTAAAGTGGATTTCACCTTTTTTGCTCGCGTTCCTTTGAAATTAGCCTTTTACCGCGACTTCGTTATCATGGAGTGGAGATTATCAAATTATACACATTTTGTTTTTTTTTTTTTAGCCCAAGAAACTCGCTTATTTCACAGAGATATTACACAAAAGCTTACATTTATAAAGAGATTTTTTTTTCATTATTAGGATCCATTCTAATATTATTAACTAGCTGTTGTTTGCGACTTCGTCGGCGTCTGTTTTTAAGATAAATAATAAAAATACTATGACAATACATACATCGCCATCTAGCCCCAAAGTAAGCGTAGCTTCTGTTTTGCGTACGAAGATGGCTGATGAATATACCTAATAACATAATAACATAAATAACATAAATACTTATAATAATCACCCAGCACTGAAAAACATTCACGTTCATCACACAAACATTTTTCAGTTGGGGGAATCGAACCCACGAACGAAGTTTTTGTTTTAAAGCATCCCGTAGGGACAGTTTGTTTGAGAGATGTGAGTTTACTCAAATTAGGTGTAATAGTTCTACACATCATATATTTATGCTATCATTTGTTTTATCTTCTAAAAACAATCGGGTGTAGTTTTTAAAGAGATCTAAAATTACATGAATGATATCAAAGTCTTGGTATGAATTGCTCTTACTTCATAACTAAATTTTTATTTGACTGTGTGATGGTGATAACAAAGAAAAACTGGCTGATTTTGTTGTGGACTCTTCTAAGACCAGGGCGCGTAACCCTCCTAGAATTAGTGTTAAGTTAACGAATGTAGTTTTCACCATCACCTTCCATTAATTGTAATGATATGTGTATGAACGATTCATAAGTGCCTGTAATAGGCATATATTAATAAAACCTATTAAAATTTAGAATAAGAATTTGATATTTTGCTGTTTTTACTGTTTTGTGTCCTTAAGTCCTTAAATTTTATAAACTCGCGATAACTTCTGAATAAAATGTCCGATTGAAATGAAATGACTTTTAAAGTATTTTACTGCTATATTATCGAGCCATGAACTCGTTCCATGCAATTCATACATTAAGGACCAATTTCACAGAATAGATAAAAGTACCTACTAACGATAATTGAAAAAAAAATTACATGCGCCAAACCAATTAGTTTTTTGACAAATAAATTTACCACTTATGGCCCAGTTTATCAGCACTTTTGAAAAGTCAACTCAGTCTGTTTGTAGTGACTCTACCACCGGTTCGGAAGGCAGATTCCACTGAGAAGAGCCGGCAAGAAACTCAGCAGATTGCAGACTCTTTTCCAACATGATTTTATATTTTGACAATCTTTGGAATATTTCTATCTTGTAAGAGATGAGAGCAGAGTGGCCTGCTTGTCTTGTCGTTAAGGAATTCATCAATAGTGTAGTACCTGCGGTTGATTAAATGTATTTTAATACATTGTTTAAACTTACGTAAAGGTAGTTCTAATATTAGCTTCGGTGCCATGTTATAAAAGCACATACCAATCCCCACGAAGGTTTTCTGTACGACTTTGACTTTTACTTTGAATAACTTATGCCCTAAACCTAGGAAACGCTTAAATCAGATGCCTGCTATGATTTGAGTGATGTGTGGAGACTAAAAAAAACGTTTCACCAACTCTTGGATGACGACGACCTTAAGCGCTGTCTAAAGTGACGGCACTGACTCCTCGTTAACTAAGACGTGACAGATGAAAAAAAATTTTTCATCCTTTTAGCCTTAAATCCATTCGACGAAATATTAAAAATTTGATAACACAAAATACCCCACCTTGTGGCACATAAATCATAGGCGATTAGACGTTAAAAGAATTGATTAGTGAATCTTCTTTCTTAGGCGGTACTAACTTTGCCTTAATGAAAATGAACGTTAGAGACTTTAACCCAGGGTTGGTCTTATTATCTAATTCCTTTTAGGTACTATATCTTCTTCTTGAGATACTCTCTGACTAGCGATTGTTGCTAGTTACCAACGTATTCTGTTGTCCATTCATCGCGAGGTGAAATAATTTAGTAGCACTCGCAATTCCATCTACTCGGACGTTGCGAAGTCAGCACTTTTTTTACAAGAAACGCTCCCTCCAACAACTTTTCCCACCGTTATGTGACGTTTGAAAAATAAACTGGAATGCAAAAAAAAGTTTTCGACTACAACTTAGCCCTTGACAGCAATCTCACCTCGTGGTAAGTTGTGATGTATTAGGTGGTAGAGGGCGAATCTGTTAGGGGTAGGTATAGCAGTTATAATAGGCCTTTACCCCTATGGGTTTCTACGTGCTACTAAATCTAGGCATCGCCAAAACCTATTTTTCACAATTCCGCTCTGAGTATAACTCAGAGCGGAATTGTGAAAAATAGGTTAGGATTGAAGAAATTATAAATTACACCATATTATAAATCCACACCTCAGTCTGTCTGTTACCTCTTTCTATGTGTAAGCAGTGGGCAATAATATTATAATCTGTTTTGTTCTGTTCCTTTCTATTATGTTCTGCTCCACTCCACTCTATTCTATTTAAATCTATATAGCAATATGTGCCAGATGTAATAACGTAGGAGTCAATGCGCGAACGGATAATGACACCCTGTAGGTAACCTTAATTCATTTTTGACGTCAATTACAAAGTTACAATGCCATTACAGTTTAAAACATCACGCATACTCAAAGTTACAGCCATAAAGACCAAGAATTAAGAGTCGTAAAAGGACACATTCTGTTCGTCATTTCAACTTAATTACGATTTTACCGAAGTGCAGGTACGGAGGGAGGGTGGGTTAAATTGGAAGGGGTGTTTGATCACACGTGCCCCGCCTGCGTAATTAGTTGAACAATTTTCATATTAGCTTAAATAGAAGGTACCTTGGTTTTGTATGGTACAAATTCTAAGTCGGTGCGAAAACTTTGTCACTTTGCTATTGACAAAGAACAGTGACCTTCAACAAACACTAACCGTTTGTTCAAGAAACCATTCTGGAGTAGAGTGGGATTATTGCTTTAATATTAGTCGTATATCTACATCATTGAAGTCTTTGTCTGGTGGGAGGCTTTGGCCGTGGCTAGTTACCACCATACCGACAAAGAATAAGCGATTTAGTGTTCCGGTGCGACGTCCCGTAGAAACCAATTAGGGGTATGACTTACCATACTCTCTTAACAGGTTAGCCCGCTACCATCTCAGACTGCATCTTCACTTACAACCAGGTGAGATTGCAATCAAGGGCTAACTTGTAGTGGAATAAAACTGAAATTAAAAAAAAGGACACCGTTTCTGTATGTTCTTAATTCTGTGAATAACATATAAAATCAATGATATCATCGACTAGTGCGTTAAAAAAATAGTACAAAGAAGTTCTGTAGAATTCGTAGCAAGTACTGCTTATGCCTTGCACCGGATTCGAATTCTAAGCGGTACGGCGTAAGTTGCGGCGCAAGTTCTCGCACGGGCTCTTCGGTGTGCGATGTTGCACAGTATTCTAATTATATTTACCGCTAACTCGAGCAATGCGCTGATAGAGGATCTCCTCAGATCTCCCTCACAACGGCTGTGCTATATCATTTTAGTAGTACAATTTTTTGTGACAATATAGCATAATTTCAAGAGCTTAAAGTAGAACAGAATAGAATAGAAAAACTTTATTGCAACACAAAACAATAGGAAAATTACAAAGAAAACAGTACCTTCATACTTAAGCTAGGGTGCAAAGGCGGCCTTATCACTAAAAGTGATCTTTTAAAGGCAACGATAAAAAAGGATAAAAAAGTGTAAAGTGGATGGTGCATAAAGTATGTTACAAAAAAAAAACTTACATGAACATACATACTACATTTACATATTAACTACACAAATACCGATATAAATTTATATATACTATAATAGATATATATGATATATATTTATGCTATTATCAACTTACATAATACTCAATTACATAGATAAGTAGTAATTTTTTTAAGCTACTTTTAAACAGGTGAATGTACAAAGTAATTAAAATATCACTCGCTTCAACGGTGTGAAAACATAGTGAAGAAAGCTGCATGCAAGGGTATGCACAGGGTATGCAGATGATATCTTCTTCTTCGTCGTTTACTTCATTACTGAAGGTCGTGTCCGTCAAGTTCCTTCGTAGCGAATTTTTACTACAGCCTTCCATCCTGTTCTATCCTCGGCCTTTTTGATAGCTTCTGTCATAGGGAGGCCTGTGAGTGACTTTACCTGGTCAGAGCAGCGACGAGGTGATCGGCTACGTGGTTTCACCCTCCACCTTACCTACAAGTATTAACTTCTCCATATTACTGGACAGGCGTCGAGCAGATGATATAAAATGAAGAAAATCTCCAGTACGAGCTATAAATACTTAAGGGTAGGCTGTTTATAACTCTTACAATGCATATCCTTAAGTTTTGCATAACTCCTACTGCAGATTTTTTAAATTTGATACCATCTGCCTACCCTGTATGCACGCCACTGCTAAGAGTTCTACATAATGTTCTCAAAGATGTGTGGAGTCCACCAATCCGCAAAGGCCGGAGTGGTTGACTACCGCCCTAACCCCTTCTCATTGTGGGAGGAGACCCGTGCCGTGTAGTGTGTCGGTAATGGGTTGATATGATAACGATGACATGAAAACATCATTTCATATCATTTCATTTCATTATCATTTATTATCACTTTATATTTCCGAATAAAACGCGTGCAAATATAACACAGGTATAAAATTTGTGTCTAATTAAGTTATAAACTTAAATACACTCAGTTTTAATTTATTTGATATAATTGAATGCTTAAAAAAATGTGAATGTATAACAATTTTGTTTTGTTTTATTTCTCCTTATAATATCATTATAAACCTTTATATCATTATATTTGTGAATTTTAGGTAACGACGTTTAAAACTCAGCAGTATAATGACAGACAGAGGAAGAAGGGACAGACTTCTAAACAGCTTGAGTAGATTTATTTTACCCATGTCAACTAAGGCCTGCTTGTTGAACTAAATACAATGGTAGTCGAGTCAACACCTCATCGACAGTGCCTTTTCAAAAATCTTGAGATACGATAGGTTGTTAAAGTTGTGCAATTTGGAGGTACGAGTAAAAAACAACGAGTTTCCAACAATAAAACAATCTTCAAGAGCCCTTTGAACCTGGGGACCTATGACGTTTTATAAATAGACGGGGCAAACGCCCAAAAACTATTTTTTTGAAATTATCATGCCACTACAAACTAGCTCTTGACTGTATTCTTACAAGTGGTAAGTGCCGATGCAGTTTAATATTGTAGCGGGCTAAATGGGGCATGGCATAAATATTATACGCATAACCCTAATCAGTTTCTACGCGGCTTTGTACAAGAACTTTTAATTCTTTAACGGATCATCTTTTTCTGTAGGGTGGTAACTAGATACAGCCGGAGCCTCCCACCAGACTGCTGGAGCCCGTCACAAGACCAGATCAGCAAATAATTCTGAAATTATAAATTACTCACTTTTTAGTCTTACTCCGCTTTCATTCTTACGTAGTATACTCATACACGTCGTAGTTACCAGTATATGACTAAAACAAAACAATGAAACAGTTTTTTTTTTATGTTCTAATAATTAAATACTTTAATGTTAAAAGTGTTCTCTTCCCATCGTAAAAGTTTTAACACGACATTGAATAAAAACATCGTCTTGGAATATAGGTTCTTTAATAATATTTGCCCAAGCCGAAATATATCTTACGACCGCCTCCAGGGTGCAAGCTATTTCAATGCCAACATTTAAAAAGATGAGATAAGCGGTCAAGCAAAGCCAGATAACAAATGCTATTTTCTAAAATGCCACGGGTAGATTTTAACAGCTTTTCCGAGATAAATATTATTCTATGTCCATCTTCAGGATATTAGCTAAATGTGTGCTTTTCAAAAATATTAGTTTCACGGTTAAGTCTAAAAACAAACAAACATTCATTTCTACAGTAATAGATTTAAGTATGGATACACACAGTACTGTATGCTGTGTAAGATAATGTAGGGCAATTGCCTTTAACAATCATGATATAGCTTATACAACGCGTCTACACTTAAATAAACGTCCTAGACGGAACCACGTTTACTTATTAACTTGCGAACAAAGAAATCGTAACTTTGACACGAGTTGTCAAACAACTGCCGTAATTGTGTCGATTCGGAATCACTTGGGCGAAATTTGAAAACTTTTAATGGTATGCCGTGAACGTTGTCACGAAAATTCGTCAGTTCCACCCGTGAATGGCTTCATAACCTTGCGTTTAAGGTCCAATTTTGTTTTATGTGTTTATTTTTAAGAATTGAACCATTCGCAGGCGTAATTTTAATTATAATGTAATTATTACCCTTGCACCCTATCTACTTTTGTCTTGGTTTTTCTTTGTATTGTATGATTGTGCTATGCTGCAATAAAGTTATCTATCTATCTATAATATTTATCTTCTTTGCATGATATGAAATAAAGTCGCTATACACTGATAGACAGACGCTAGTATTTATTTCGCTAACACCTCCTAAACCCCGCTACGTAAGTACTTCGATGTCACCATCGTTTTCATCATCATCATCATCATCATCATCATCAACTCATTACAGGCATACTATAGGTTTATAACTATAAATTGCACAGTGCAGATTTGCCTGGTATTCGCGAATTATAGCTAATAGGATACAAACATAATGGTATTCCGCAATTTAATGCCTACTTCTATCCAAAAAATGGGTGTGGTCAACTCGCACGTTAGAAAGGTTCAGCCGTTGATTCTAGTTATTTTCACTGATATATTGTGTTAACAGTCATTTAAATCCGCTAACCAGCTATGGAGAAGAGTAGATATTTAATGCTCTATATGTCCAGCACCAGTTAGTACTTAAACCAGTGGTCAATTAATAACCACTGGGCTAAGTAAGAATTCGATCCCCAGCACTCACCTCCAGCATTTCGGAGTTGGAGTTATGTGCGTTTTAAGTAATTAAATATCAATCACTTCAACTGTGAAAGAATACATTGTGAGGAAGCCTAAGAGATCTGCCTAAAAGTTATACCTAACAGTTCTCCATAATTAAAGATTTTAAACTAAGACTTTAGTGGTTAATCAACATTTCTTAAGTATAGTTCAACGGGTACTTACCACGATAATATTTTGGGATTTGTCGATATTTCGACCCAGTTGCATGGATCGTGGTCACGACGGGACTGCGTAGGCACGAGATGTCAAGTTGGGTATCACGGGCAGAATCTGACTACCTGCTTTCGTGTTCTTTTTGTCGGTATTTCACGAACATTTCGACACACTAACAACGTCACTTTTAAATTGAGAAGCTGTACGATGCTTTCTTGGTTTGCATAATTCTAACACTGGGTTCCACACACTTGCTAATTTAAAACCGTCCTTACGATAAAAGTATTATCGTGGTATGTACCCGTTGAACTATACTTAAGAAAAGTTCTCCATAATTTTCTCAATGGCGTATGAAGTTTACCATTACGGACTTGGCTGGTGGACTACCTACGCCATAAACCCTAGTTCTTTGAGGAGACCCGTGCTCTGTAGTGAGGCAAAGCAAAGGGCAAAGGGTCGATAATGTTGACTGTGGCGGCCTCCACATTACCAAACTAGATGGCGCTACGAAGATCCTGCATCCCAGTAGTTCACATATAATGACCAAAGTTGAATGATTGGACTTCGGTCTTCAAGCTGGTAGATCCTACTGGTAAGGATATCTCCACAGATTAAGTAACTATTATTAGTAAAATGGGTAATACCGGTTTACGTACATAAGTATTCCACAAATTTAGAAAGAAATTTTAGGTCAGAACCCTCTTTTAATTTCCCTTTATGTTACTTTAAAGTTATGGATAATGGGATGGGATCGCATTCAAATGTGTTGATATTAGTTTTTTTTAATAATAATAATTGACGGACATACCAAAGTCAAAAACAATTTTTTAAGCCCATAGCTGGCACTTTTGATGCGTTCATTACATACGAAATGTATAGGTACATAACAGAGAGCTGTCTATACTCGTAAACTTAAAACTGAAGCTACAAGGTTTCCAGACGCGCCATGGTCTGAGAAGAATCCCTTTAACTTAGCCTGGTTTTCTTTTTGTTATCACCATCTCACATCGTCATTTGAAACAATATATTTAAGAGGCAACCGTTTTTTTTATCGTTTGCGTAATCCTTTAAACTATAATAAGACTCTTTGATAAGCTTACATTAAATACAAACTTTGTACTTTTTAAGAGACACTAACAAGATATCAACCGACAGATATCTCCATTAAAGCAATTGGCTCACCTGATTGTAAGTGGAAAATCATCGCGTTCAAACAAACGATCAAACGACGATAACATAAACGATACAAAGTAACGATCCGCATGGCATACAAGGGACATACGTCTTACTAAGTCCCTCTTGTATCCGCCAACTTGAGGCGTAGGTTTTTAGCCTCATGCGCCTGTAATTACACCGGCAACCACGCCTTTCAGACCGGAACGCAGGATTAATGCTTGGTAAGAAAGCATGGCACACGCAGCATAACTTCTTCGGACGAGTTCTGTCACAAAAAGCTCTAAAACTACAAAAAATGATAAATAAATAAATATACTCACACATTTATTTATTTATAAAAAAAAAACACACATAGTCATATAGCCCCAAAGTAAGCGTAGCTTCTGTTATGGGTACTAAGACGACTGATGAATAATTTTAAGAATAATATACATAAATACTGTATTTTAAATACAGATAAACATCCAGACACTGAAAAACATTTATGTTCATCATAGAAACATTTTCCAGTTGTGGGAGTCGAACCAACGGCCTTGGAGTCAGAAAACAGGGTCACTGCCCACTGCGCCAATCGGCCGTCAAATAACGCATCACAGTTTATTTTTTATCGAACTAAAACCATCCATTAAAACTCCCATATCTGTAATCACTAGTGTTGCCCAAATTCAGTCTTGGTCTTGCAGTCTTGGTCTTGTTCTTGCGTTTTTGCAAGACCAAGACCAAGAACAAGACCGCGTATTTTTAGCAAGACCAAGACCAAGACTGACCGTGCAAGACTTGAGCAAGAACAAGACATAGCCTGCAAGACTCTTGCGTCTTGCAGCTAGGACTTAGCGCTATTTCACGGAGTAGTTAGGTGTAACAGTTCGGTGTATAGGTAGGTAGGTACGCTTAGGAATTCTATGAGACGCAAAAAACTATATCAAAGAATATGAAAAACTGGACCTATGCGCATTACGACTAATACCATAAACATAGCGAATAAAAAAATATCTATTAAAATCAAACTGAGTGCATGCATAGTTATGTTTTAACCATCGGCACTTTGATAATGCGGCATCAAAGGTTTTGTACTTACTTCTCAAAGAAATTTGCCGCTTTTCGGAAGTACATGGTTATGATACACGCGCCGGCGGCTTCTTTTGAAATCTAAAACAATCGTTGCCGCCGCGCCGAAATCATAACATTTGACACTATTCATGCAAAATAATATCGAATTTTAAGAGTACCTACAGGTGTTCCAAAGAATAAATAAGTTTCAGAGTGCTTAGAATGAAAATGAATACATTATACTGATCACGCAAGTAGTATTATGATTAGGATAAAATGGTGAGGATAGGTAGTAGATGTCATAATAATTCATTCTAGTAAGTAATTATAATATTGATTACTTATATGGTTTTAAACTAATTACTTAGGTACTATTATTGTACATTTAGTCATTATATTTCTTAAGTTTTTACAAGAAAAAATAGCAAAAAAGTGTTCGAATATCTCTGAGAGAGATGATGAGAGTAAGTATTTACTAGCTGTGCCCGCGACTTCGTCCACGAGGAATAGTAACTTTGGAGGTATAGTGACGTTCAGGATTTATTTATTTATTTTAAAACTTCTGTCATCAAACATACAAACGAACTCTTCAGCTTTATTCAAATAAATGATAAATCGTAAAACTCTTTTATTAAATTTCTTATAAGTTGAGGGTTCAATCTCTTTCTAGACAGATAAGTATTGTTCTTTAAAATACAGTCAAGTTATTGTAATTAATTTGTTTTTTTACATGTTTTAGCAAATGTAAGCTTATAAATCATAAATGTTTATTAAGAAACAGTTACTTCCATGGAAAACGACATATAGGTCAGTTGATTTTTCGAATTTCTTATCAAATCTTCAGTTATTTATTAATCTGCTTGATCTTTACTATGGCTATGTTAATTCAAGCTCACAATGTTCCAATTCTAATACGTTTTTCTAAGATTTAAAGTAAACTTTAATAAATAGTAATAGACTAATAGGTAATTGCAAGACTTGCAAGACTCTTGCTGCAAGACCAAGACCAAGACCAAGACTGGGAGCGCAAGACCAAGACCAAGACCAAGACCAGGTGTATTGGCGCAAGACCAAGACCAAGACTGGCTAAGTCTCGTCTTGTTCTTGCATTTGGGCAACACTAGTAATCACGTAGTGCGCCGTTCCTGAACAAAATATCCGGTGAGATATCTAAGTATACGATAAAAAAGTTCCATGAGAAGGGAAATTATAAAGAAACGGGAAGCGTCTAGTTGTTTTTTATGTACAAAATTACCATCGGGTCCTCACATATCAGGAAGTTGCCGGGATATTTACGAATTTTCCTGCGTCTTAGGCTGGATACTCACATTCCTATCTCAACCGGAAAAATCCTTAGGGAGTATATTTTTTTAGCTTTGAGGGAAATGTAAGTATATCGTGATTAGCACACCATATCCATCAAATCATAATCATTTATTGCAAAATACACGTCAATAAGGTTTTACATGTTGGTTTATGGTACAGTGTATTGCCAGTAATTTGGCAAGCAATGTTACAAAATATATACAACCGCCCAACTAATTGCTGTCAAAAGAATGTAATAATAACACTTAGATTAATAAATCTTATAGTCATCTTATAGTATTTCTTTAGAACTCTTTATGCCATGCGATGACGGCGGGTCAGAATACAATTGTCAGTACACTTCTTCCCACGGGTGTCGTATGCAGCAGCATCCTCTATGCTATTACTGCATTGATATTATCCTAGCTTGGGCTTTGTGTAACATTAATTATATAAAGTTGTACTTTTTTATTTTTTTGCTTTTGTTTCCTTTTTTTCCCTTTTTTTCTAATTATTATTATTAATGTACTAAGTCAAATCAAAGACAAATATTTCTTTATTCAAAAAGGCACATAGATGAAACTTTTGATGCGTTGATTACATACAAAATGTGTACACAGCAGTGAGTAGTGATGGCGATAACTACATTCGTAAACTTAAAACTAAAGCTACGAGGGTTTCAAACGCGCCCTGGTCTAAGAAGAAGCCCACAACAAACTTAGCCGGGTGTTCTTTTTGATATCACAATCTCACATTGTCATTTGAAAATATTTAACATGCAACCTGGTTAGAGCAATTGTTCACACCCAAGCTGTTTTATCGTTTACTTTCCTTTATACTATTTGTTTTACATTTGTCACTTATCATTTTGCGCCATGTAGACCTTTGCGCAGCAATTTGCTACCAATTGTTCCAAGGTATAGAGGTTAGATTGCGCGTGTGTAAACAGCTTTAAGAAGCGAGGGCTGATGGCCGATAAGGGAAAAATTTTGGAATTTAATGAAGGAGATATATAATGGCGCTGTAATGACTCCCCCGTCGCTGCGATTTCCTTGTACATTCTTTGTACGCGGAGCACTTTGGGACAATTTTTTTCGTGAGCAAATTTGCTTCATATTGTTTGTTGTTTTTCTGTTCCCGTTTCTTTTTAACGATAACAGTTCAATTTAGAGAGACCGAGTATTTTGTTTATGTTATAAACTGAATTGAGATATATAAAGATAGGAGAAGGTATTCTCCTCCTATTTTATATATCTATTCGGTGGAGTCTAGTAGACTACACGGCGTATGTAAATTGCCATCACGGCCAACGGCGTGACGCTCTTCATTTCTTCTACTTGTGCCTTATACCATCGAATACTGTTTGTATACTCTGTGTGTTTATACCATAGAATACTGACAGAGCCCGATTCTTTACATAAATTTAATTATTTAGATTTACATAAATTATATTATTTTATAATTGACGGATCAAGCACATAGCTCCCCTGATGCTAAATGTCAAACATCGCCTTTAAAAAGATCTTTTTTTTAAATCAAAATAAAGAGGCTTGGGCAAATAATTAGGAATCCAGGACCTCGTGATTTTCAGTGAAACATACCACTACACCATTGAAGTTATAAACGTATTTATAAATTGGCCCGTAATTCAATTGGTCGGACCGTTCGCACCCGCGAATCGAACAAGTGCCCGCAGAACAATTAATTAAGGACATTGACAGACGGACAAAATAAATCTATTGCAAATATAATTACAATTGGACCCTTTTATTTACGAATCGCAAATACACAACGCTGCCCGTTTAAATAAATCGTTTTATCAATGACGTTTTATATATTTATGTAAAAATAAATTTTAAATACTTATATACGTAAAATTGTGTTATTGTCTAAAAATGATTTGCCTCAGAACCTACAAAGACAAACAATGCAAAGAGAGCTTTTGTGCAGCGATGCAAATAATATTACTTGGTTAATCATGCCACTTTTGTCAAAGTCTGAGACGTTGCTGTCTCGGGGTTCTGTCGCACCGATAAATGCATTATTGGTCGACCCCAACCGGTGGTTTAACGCGCTAATGTTTTAAATTGAAAAAGGATTTAAAAATAAATAAATACACTACGACAATACACACATCGCCATCTAGCCCCAAAATAAGCGTTGCTCGTGTCATGGAACTAAGATGACTGATGAATAATATTTTTATGAATATTTTACAAATACGTTTATGTTCATCACACATAAATTTTCCAGTTGTGGAAATCGAACCCAAAGCCTAGGAATGAGAAAGCAGGGTCATAAGTTATCATTAAATAAAATAGAACATATAGCGGGCATTCAACGGTAAGTAACAACTTCACTAGTAGAAAAATAGCTCTGTTGAAGAAGACTTTATTACTTTGACTCGATAAGGAACTCTAAAAGCCAAGCACTCACCTTTAAATTGGTTCAGTATAAGACTCAAGTGTATTCTACGAAAGCATCTAAGCTTAAATAAGAAACAACTTAATAAGGGTGGGAGAATCGCTGACTACGTCTGACCAGAACTTAGTAAGTGACAAAATCGAGAGACAAATTAGAAAGAGTACCATGTACATACAAGTATACATTATTTAAATGGTATATAAAAGCCAGAAAATATAATATTTATTTCTTTATTTGTACACCACTATGAAGTTAGGAAAATAAAAAAAAACAATAGAAATACAAAGACAGAAGTAGAATACAAAAGGCGGCCTTATCGCTTAGTAGCGATCTCTGCCAGGCAACCTTGAAAGAATTGAGGAAAATGTGTTTTGTAGAAAAATAATTCATGGTTATTCGTGGAAAATGGTGTTTAGGAATATATAGATTAATAGAGTGATAGTTACATTTTAAAGAGGATTAAAGTAAGACAGGCAAACGGTCGTAAGAAATGACCTCAAAATGAGATGAAACAGGTCTACCTTCACGTTTGAAGCAGACATGTTGTGCCGATCCCACAAAACGTGGGATTAAGGCAAGAAGAAGATTGTTATATTCAAAAAGAAGAAACAAACTTGGTATAGTGTTGAAATAGTTATATAGCTTCATAGCTAATTATAAATTAACTTTGAAATGGTGATCACAAAAAAAACATTCATAGCTTAAGGTTTAAGTTAACGAATGTAGATATCACCACCACCTTACAGTAATGGAAACGTAAACGTATTAAAAGACAACATTTACATATACAATATCCGGAAGTACCGGAACGGGATATAACTTGGCGAGAAAAAATTCAGCTGAACCATCACAGTGCCGCGTTACAGTTATGTAGGTATATACGTTTACTGCCTGTGATAGGTCTACATATTATTACATCATTTTAATATATATTCGTTTTATTATTGTTATACAAGGTAATTGTTAGTTACAAGCTTCTGATACGAAACAGACGCGCAAACATTACATCGAGTGTTCGAGCCAAAAGCAACATATACGTGAACAGAGAAAATATAATAAATGCAATTTCTATTTTCTCTTTAAGTATAAAAACAAACAAAAGATCTCTGTATTATGTCCATAATCCATTGATATAAAAAAAACATAGATAGACGGTTCCCTTTTTTGTACGACTACCTAAAATAGGAATGTTATACAGATAGCTTGTTTTATTTTTATTCTATGGCAACTAAGACACAGGGAAAGTGGCTTTTATTTATTGTTTTATATTTAAGATTTCAATTGTAATTATGCGCCTTTTATACCTTAAATTATCAACCAACTCACTGAAATATAAATTGACATAGCTTATGTAAGATATACTTTAAAATGTACTTAAAAATAATGTACCTGCTTTGATGATGTTATTCTTAAAACTTCGCCATTGCATATCTCTATCTGTTGTGGTTAAATCACAGTATCTTTCATTTAATTCAATTTCTTATAACTCTAAGGCTAACTTTTTTTGTAATTTGTACTCATGCAACCCTGGTGCGGTGATAGCCCATTGGGCAGGAGCTCGACTTCACTTTCGGGGGGCCTAGTTCGAATCCCAGCACGCACCTCTAACTTTTCTAAGTTATGTGCGTTTTAAGTAATAAAATATCACTTGTTTCAACGGTGAAGGAAAATATCTTTAGGAAACCTGCATGCCTAAGAGTTCTGCATAATCTCAAAGGTGTGGGTAGTCCACCAATCCGCACTGGGCCAGCGTGGTGGACTACAGCTTTAACCCCTTCTCATTGTGGGAAGAGACCCGTGCCCTTTAGTTCTCCGGTAATGGGTTGATAGTTGACTCTTTATCTTGAGGCCTTGAGAATATAGGCCGATCATATTAACCAAGTTGTTAAATAAGTCGGGTTGTAGACATTTTATATTTTAAAAGAGTATTTTATTGTGAATCTCTGGTGAGTGTGTGTAAATTTCCTGTGGCCGTGGGTTCGATTCCCACAACTGGAACATGTTTGTGTGATGCTTTTCGGTGTCTGGGTGTTTATCTGTATATTATAAGTATTTATGTTTATCATTCATAAAAATATTCATCAGTCGTCTTAGTACCCATAACACAAGCTACGCTTACTCTGGGGCTAGATGGCGATGTGTGTGTTGTAGTAGTATATTTATTTATTTTATCCGAATGTGTTGCGTACGTACGGAGAAGGGTAAGTGCTAGGCTAATTTATAAAATTTCTAGCTCACTGATAAACCATCATGAATTACGTTTCGTAATGCCTTCTCTGATACGAGGAAACAAAACCATCATATCTTAAACTGTCTATATCCCTGAGAAGAACTCTCAAGCGTCCTCAGGTTGGGTACCTTAACTCGCATGAAGATGTGCTTGAATAAACTTAACTGGCTTGACAATTCCTTAGTTTCCTCCAGTTTTAGTGTACATCACCTTAAAGACATAACAGCGTGATTTATTAGAGTTAACGATTCAGTATTGAGCCATAAAGGATTTAAAAATCTGTCTTAAAAGTCTTTTGATTTTTGTCAAATTGCTAAAAGCTTAACCGAGAAAGCTGAAATCCTACGATTTTTCTAGTATCTCCGCTGAGCCAACAAATTTCCTGTTATTTACGAGTGACCTCAACTCTGAGCTATTTGTCACGTTAACTCCAGGAACTTATTGTTTCTCACATTTGTTAGATCTCTCGGCTCCATCTTAAAATATTGTAGATCGAGAGATAACTTTGATTTATTATTGAGGAACCGATTTAATTTCGTTAAAAGTTTCAATGTTTTATATTTTATCTTGAAGCTTTATTTTAATTTATGATATATTAATTTACAGTTAATTGGACGCTACATTTGATTACAAACAGCTTTGTCGCCCACATTGGAGCAACGTCGTGGGTCTCTGCTCCAAAAGTGTATCCCTAAGATAGAGGAGGTATTGGGTGAGGCTTAATTTGCATTTTGTATAAATTTGTTGGTATCGAAAACCCGCCAGGTATGTTGAGTCAAAACAAATTGTCTAAATTAAGCCACAGTTATAATACGTCTTATTAGAAGTTTAAATATTTTATACCTTTATTGAATGCTAATAGAAAAGATGTATAAAAAAATATTGTTTGAATTATTTTGCCTTCCGAACATTAACCTAAGTGTTGTCTTAGCTTTTAACCCCTGGTGGCGAGTAAAGATGATGTCTAAGATGGTAGATGAGCTTACCTATCAGAGATATCGCAGTTATATTGAACCCGAAATCGCAAATCGGTTGAACAGTTAACACTAACCTATGATTATTGTTGTTAAAGCCCACCAACCCGCATTGGAACAGCGTGGTGTGTATACTCTAAAACCTAAAGAGGAGACTTGTCAATTATCTTTTTGTTCCATTTAGTGTATTTTAGTTTTTCAAATTGTTAAGAATATAAAAAAACACACCCGCATAAAAAGTATCTTATTATGTTCTTATAGTGTTTTTATTTATTTTATGGCACTTGCTTTTTTATATTTTTAACTCGCACTACACACTAAAAAGTAGTGGAAAAAATTGTTCACATTATTGTACAAGTTAGAAAAAACTGAGTGTAAATTAGTCGCTGACTCACAATTATAACCATTGCTTAACTAGTTAAACTCAACTAGATTATCTTCGAGAGTTTCGTACCAGATAACCGACACCTAACACCTTTCTGAGCAACCCAGGACTTCGTCATCTGTTATCGGACATTTTAATCACCAGACTAATGGAGCAAAAGATGAACAAAATAATTAGGGACTCAATAAGATGAAGTAGAGTAAAACGTGAACATCAGAGCAAGCTTACCGGCTTACGGTACAAATAAGTAGGCATTGTTTAGAGTTAACTTCTAGTATTGACGTAATAGGCGTTGATATAGATAACCAAAGACAAACCCCAGTTTAAAGTTCATGAAATACCAAATTCCACTGCGAGAGTTGCAATCTCACCTACTGGTAAGTGATGATGAAACGGGCTTAACTGTTGAGGATATGGCTAAAGGCAGCTATGTTACACTAGTATCTATATAAGTTTAAATAAATAAATAATAAATATACTACGACAATACACACATCGCCATCTAGCCCCAAAGTAATCATAGCTTGTGTTATGGGTACTTAGATGACTGATAAATATTTTTGTGAAAAATATACATAAATACTTAGATTATACATATAAACACCCAGACAATGAAAAACATTCATGCTCATCACTCAAACATTTTCCAGTAGTGGGAATCGAACCCACGGCCTTGGACTCAGAAAGCAGGATCGCTGCCCACTGCGCCAGTCGACCGTCAAGTAGCTGGTAGTAACGGCTGGTAGTCTTGGGGATGTCACTAAAGAAGTTCAAAGTTTGTATTAAGCGAAAGCTTATAGAAAAGTCCTATTATAGTATAAAGGATTACGTAAACGATAAAAAGCTTGGATGTAAACAATTGCTCTAACCAGGTTGCTTCTTAAATATTTTCTAATGACAATGTGAGATGGTGATAGCAAAAAGAACACCCGGCTAAGTTTGTTGTGGGCTTCTTCTTAGACCAGGGCGCGATTGGAACCCTCGTAGCTTTAGTTTTAAGTTTACGATTGTAGTTATCGCCATCACTGCAATGTACACATTTTGTATATAATAGCACATCAAAAGTGCCATCTATGTGCCTATTTGAATAAAGAAATATTTGACTTTGAATTTGACTTTGACTAACACTAAATCTAATAAAAATACCAAAACCTTCCATCAGAGGGACCAGAGAAAAACAATTGAATATGTTTTTTTTAATCTTATATAATTTCCTCTGCTAGAAGTCAAACCAATGACCTTATAGCACAGCGCTCACCTCTGCACAAGCAGACCAACTACGCGGGAGATATAGTGCACAAGTTATACAATGTTCTGTCCAGCCATAGTCCGATGGGACATCTAACCATGGACTAACTAGTTGTAGCCATTTAACTACAAGTTAGCCCTTGACTGCAATCTCACTTGATGGTAAGTTGATGATGCAGTCTAGCAGGGCTAACCTGTTAGGAGCATTTAAATTAAAACTGATTGGCTTCTACGCGACATCGTTTTAGAACGCTAAAATCGCTTAGCGGCATAAACACTTCTGAAGCCTCCGACCAAACCAGACCACAGAAAATTCAGAAATAATAAATCACAGTGCTAACTGCTGCGCCAGAGACGTCTTCAAAATAGTTAAGCCCACGATCTCATGACACGACAGGAATCTTTTAAAAAATTTGGAAAATCCAAAAGTGCACGCCATAAGTCATAATCTCATTTTTTTCACAATAAAATGAATTTTTTTTAACTGAAACTTTCATATTAATTATTATTCATTTTTTGTAAACAAGACCCGGGAATGTCATAATGATTGCACATTGAAATTTACAATTAATATTAGCTAGAATAATTACATGGAAATTTAACGACAGTGAATTGAACGCTCATATTAACTAAGAAATTATGTCGTGTGTTACTTTAGATAATTAAAAAAAAATATACCGATACGATCATTTTTCGATCGTCCATACACGGACGTCCAGAAAAGATTATGTTTAATGTTATTATTTACTATGTTAAAGAAAAAAATTGTTATTGAAATGTATTTTATGTGCCTGACAAATTTAATTTGACTTGATATTAGTGTACTCAAATTAACCTGTATAAATAACAAAAAATCAATTTCAGTTTCGAGAAAACTGCTTTTTTTGAAATGTCGAGAGTAGAGCACAACCTCAACGCTTCGCTTATGAGGCGTGCAAAAACGAAAAACAAAATTATTGTTTTGTATTTTATACACTTATAAATATATATTATGAAAAATAGCGATTAGTTTGGCTAGTAGTATCCGTGAACACTCGAGATGATAAAGCCAAGGTGTAAACGGATACGTCATGGAAGACATCATCTTCAGTTGACTAAGGTTATAATATCAATGGTCACAGGTGATTAACGGCGAGTTCGCAAAAGAAATTAGGGCACACAAGCGGCCCTTCATCAAAACTTCTTGCCATCGACAGCCCTCCGACCAGATAATAGCATTTCCCTGTACGATTTACGCAAGAAGATATGCTGCTGTCCTGAAGGAGTCACTGAACGCAGTGATCCCCTCTGCCAAAGTAAAACTGGGGCCAAAAAATCTCCTTAAAAGTCTACGTGAACATGCTTGTTCTATTTTCGGTTTTGCTAATACTAAAATACTAAATGATTAATATTCAAAGGAACAAAAATACAAATTCAGATAACTACACCATAAAGTAAGCGAAACATTAATCTGTTATTTTATTCAAAAGTCAATGTCAAAGTCAATTTTTTTTCTTTCAAATAGGCACATAGATGGCACTTTTGATGTGTACATTACATGTAAAATATGACATAGAAGTCAATTAAAACTATAGTTACGAGGGTTCCAAGCGCGCCCTGGTCTAAGAAGAAGCCCACAACAAACTTAGCCGGTTGTTTTTTTTTTCTCACCATCTCGTATTGTCATTTAAAACTATTAAAGAATATATTATCTCGTATAGAATAGTAGAAACTGGCTTTAATTTGGTCAGAGATCAGATTATTCTGATATAGAGTTTATTGATGCTTATTATATAATAAAAACTTTAGGTTCTTAAGATTTAAGAAGTGAAACTCTTTTAAAATCTATCAAAAGTAATTTCAAACTCGATGAAACGAAAACATAAGTACATAGAGACACAAACACATGAATGTATAGGATTCGGCCGGCGAGAGAATGAGATAGAACACATTACACATTTTTTTTTCCTATTTAAGTTACTAAGGCAACTGAATAATATCTACATTAAGAAACAAACATAGATGTATAGGACAGAGTGAGATAGAAAACATTATACATATTTTTATCTATAATAGTTACCATGGAAACTAAATAATATACCTTATTTTTATCCTAATAGTTCTGATACTCTAAATCCACCTCAATCTCTCGTAGGCTACTTTTCAGAAGTTACACTTCTGCCGTATCAGATTAACTTCCACAGCATTCTTTATTAGGTTATTATACCGATATAGCCATTGGTCGCTCGCCAGGTTCTATATAGTAAGATGGACGAATGTCTCCTTTACTTTACCTAGATTCTTTAAAAAAAAATGTGTCAGCATTTCAAGCCAGAATGCTTTGTTTATAACGTTCTGCCTTCTCCTCAGTGTGTTGCTGATACGAATTACGTATCAAAGATCTTTATTAGGTAATTATTTTCTTTGAAAACCTCCCAACTATGACAAACAGATTTGTCATTTATTATCCAGAAACTTTAGAAGAATATACACCTTATTGACGAATGCTTAAGATTCAAAACGGAAGATATAACTAAGCCAATAATTAGGTATTTCTCTGAAGTTATAACAAAGAGCAAGTAATTGGAACAATGGCCGCGGTCGGGATGTGTTGATGACAACTTCCAAAACTGATATAATGACGGTAATTTTTGTCCTTCGCACAACTTTGGCAGAAGAAAGTTTGTGAAAGAAATCTACTGAAGTCGAGGAAGATAAAAGAGATTCGGTAACGAATAAAATGAGTATTTAATTGCCACTAATTAGTCTTCTACACGTCATTATGTTTAGGACATCCCTATTCCGTAATAGAAAAACAGATTCCATTTCTCAGGTCGGTCCTGGAGTAGGGATAAAGTGACAGGCGCTCGTCAAAGCAACCGAGACCAATATATCGGAACCTATAGTTCGCATCAGCTGACTGTGCAGTGTATAGAGTATAAACTGTCACTCGTTAGTGCCAGTGCTCCATAAAATATTGGTCACAATATCTTTATTCAAGTGTATTGTATAGTGTTTTTTTTTGTTATCACCATCTCACAATGACATTTAAAATTATTAGAAGAGCAACCTGGTTAGAGCAATAATGCACACCAAAACTTTTTTATCGATTACGTAGTCCTTTATACTAGAATAGGACTTTTCTATAAGCTTACGTTTAATACAAACTTTTTCACTTTTTAAGAGACATCTCCAAGATGTCAATAAAATATGCAATTCAGTTTTTTGATACGTGTAGAATCTCAATCTAAATAATTGTTAAGTATAATGTCTAAGACACTCACTACAATACAATGCACGGATCTGTTCTCAGAATAGGGAGGGTATACGTCGCAGTCCCCCATGCTGGCAAAGTGCGGATTAGTTGACTTCACACGCCTTTGAGAACGTTCTTCTTCTTCTTCTTTCTCTGGGCTAGTCTCCGTACTTGGTCGGCCGAAACCTTCCGTTGTACGTAGTGCCACTGGTACCGCTCCCCGCTGGATCACTCCAGTCAGCCGAGCTCACTCCAGAAGCTTAGCAGGCCGCCCAGGTCGCCAAGTACTTCAAGGAGTGATGTTGGGGAGCCAAGGTATGCTGCGCGTTGTTCTGCTACTCCTCTACATTGGAGCAGTACGTGAGTCGGTGTTTCATCTGCCACCATGCACGCTCTGCACAGAGGTCTGTCGGTTATAATATAATGAAAACGTGTTTGTTTAGTGGGCAATGCCCTGTTATCATGCTTACTACCGTCCTTAGTTTTTTGAGAACGTCATGGAGTACTCTTAATCAAGCCGGTTTCCACAATTGTAATTGTAAAACAACATAACTCCGAAAAGTGAGAGGTGCATGCCGGGGACTCGAACTCGGTCCGCGGTAATTGAGGCCGAAGCTCTTGCTACTAGGCTATCACCGCTTCATCTTCATATCGACTATGAATGATTCTTTGACATAACGCATCTATTAAAACGGTGGTAGCGTAGTGTGTAAGGCTTCGGCTTTCCTTACGTTGAGACCGATCCAGGTCAATCCGGAGATTCCCTGAAAGTTTCATTGAAATCGGTCCAGCCGTTTCGGAGCCTATACGGAACATATCCACACACTTTCTCTTTTATATATATAGAAGATAGATAGATGTACTTAAAAAACATAATGAATTTATTAATAGCATACAATCCAATGCTACTGTACAACAAAACTATGTAATAATAGAACAAACTAAACAAGCAATGAATGATATCACAAATGAACCTGCGAAGTAAATAGAGAATATAAATGATGCTGTAAGATACAAACAAACTCCTAATTAAAAGATGCCAGATGTTAGCCAATTAATAGGCCAATATGCCAATGTTTTGAATACGCTTGCGCAATATTTAACTGTTCATTTATAAATAGAGTTTAATGGCATGTAAGACACATGTAATTAAAGAAGTACTTAGTACATTAACACAGTTTAACATATATCCAGCCGTTATCTGTAATAAAACATAAATACATTACATATCAGCAATACTTAGATTATGATTCAGCAAAAAATAAATATATATGAACTAGCCGTTTCCAGCCCGCTTCGCTGGGCGACTTGAAAAAGGAAATAAATTACATTTTATGTTTCATTTTTATTTATTTTTTTTCATATTTTTATTATTCTCCTTTTTTTTTATTTTTGTATGAACATAAATAGGCCCCGCGGATAGAACTGTAAGCATCGATATTGTTTAGACTAACTCAAATTCGAAATTCCATCAATTTAGCATGCATCCAGGTGATTTTTCTCACTAATATTCATTGTAACTTTCAATGTGCAATCATTATAACATTTCCGTGCCTTTCTTCCAAAAATTAATAATAATTGACATGAAGAAAACGTATTTGAAATGAGCATTGAAAGTTTAAGTTAAAGTCATTGCAAGTCTCATATGTGCAGTTGAAATCTGTCTAGGTTCAAGTGCGACGAATTTTCTGTTAACTAAAATTTTCTCCGTGACATCAATTTTTTATTATAGAAAATCAATTGTGCATGTTTTTTATGAATTCTATTGGAATAAGTAACTAATTTTCTTTTCCACATCTCATGTGCTTGGAAAATGCATTCATTTTAATCTGTTACATTTCCGCGATCCCGCAATAAAAGAATTCGTCGGTTATGTAGTCTGCAAAAGTAAAATGAATGTAAAATTCTTAGTCCGTTGATTGGATAGCTACATGTAAAGTTAAGTTTTTGAAACCTCTCAATGACGTTTTCTCCGCTGCCAAAAAGACGATTATTGTAAGGAAATACTAAGAATATCCCTACATACACGAAGATCCCCACCAAATTTGGAGTCTGTAGAAGTTACAGGTTAGAAATAAAATTTTTAGATTTTAACACCCACCCCCGCAATTCCTGTCGGAAGTAGACTTTATTGAAATCCATTTTGGGATGTTCTTTATGTGAATAATAAAAGATTCCTACCATATTTAGAATTTTTAGAAGCTATATTTCGAAATTGAAATTTTTTATTGTTAACACCCACCCCCGCGAACCTTATTGGAGGTGATTCATTGTAAAATCCGCTCGAAGATCATTTTTATATTACATATAGAACACTCTCACTAAATTTGGAGTCTATAGGAGCTATCGCTTGAAAATTGAAAATTTTCATTGTTAACGCCCCCGTAATCTTCTTTGGGGTGGGATATCGTAAAATTTGTTCATAAATCATTTTTACATCACTTATAGAAAATTCCTACAAAATTTGGAGCTTGTAGGAGCTTTAGCTGGAAAATTAAAAATATTAATTGTTAATACCCACCCCCGCAACCCCCTGTGGGGTGAGCTATCGTAAAATTCGTTCATAGCCTATTTCTACACCTCTTACAGAAGATTCCTACCAAATTTGAAGTCTATAGGAGCTATAGTTTAAAAACGGGAAATGTTCATTGTTAACGCCCCCGCAATCCCCTTTGGGGAATGAATTTCTTAAAATCTATTCATAGCTGACCTCTACATAGCAAAAGTAATATTCCTACCAAGTTTCACGTTTCTAAGTCTTATGGTTCCCGAGATTTCGTGGTGAGTGACTATATAGATGGGAATTCTTCGATTATCATCGAAATTTTTAACTTTTTATCGGGCTTTTTTAAAATTTTCTTACATACAAAACTTTCTCCTGACAATTCTGAAGATAAAAAAAAGCCCAATTGGTCCAGCCGTTCTCCACTACCGTGAGTAGATTCTTAGCTGAATGTAAAAAACCATAATCCGTTTAATACACTCTGTTGAAATCCATGAAAACAAAAGAATCAAGAGAAAATGCTTATCTTTTGTTTTTATTAGCGGGATAAATGTTCATAAAAGTAAAACAGCAATAAAAAAATGAAGGAATGTTGGAATTCAAAAAATAGATAGCCATAAACCATCTAGGAAAAATTTCGCATCGAATGGTGGGTGATTGAGCCTCAAACGAAGACCATTTTCATTATATATATATAATGAAAATGGAGATTAGATTAGATAGGTAGGACGTAGATATATATATATATATTAAAAACAAACAAACTGAAAATTTATGAAAGCAAGTAATATGGCTAAACTATAGTTATTGATATAATTAATAATAATAATAATAATAATAATAATAATAAACTTTATTCAGCTTCCACACATAAGTAAACTAATGAAAACTAATTACTAATTACATTAAAACTAATTAAAACTAATTCTACACTATTTTACAAACTAAATGCCTTATCGAAAGGTGCTTCAGCTGAAAAGGCTGCTACCTCAGCATGCTGCTGCAGTATTTGACAACTGCAGCGCTGATTTTCAGGTATAGCCTTGATTGGCGTCACGGATTTGCCGGGAAAAGTTTAAAAAGAAGCGAAGTGAACTTGACAATAAAACAATACTAACTAAACTTGATTAAAACAATATTTACTATGATAATATATTAGTAGTTCATATTATAAAACATTACCTGCCATTCGACATATATCGTAAAATACTAAATCAATGCTGTACATAATAGGTTCGGCCACTAGTAAAAGTAAATACGACAGTACACATGTTGTGGTATGGGTACCTACTAAGATAACAGGATACAGATAAACACCTAGACACTGAAAAACAATCATGTTCAGAGAATTCTAACCCCAGTCAGCTGGATCATCAAAAATGAATCATTAATGTACTAGACATCAATGGACAGGAGATATTCGACCTATTTACAGCCTCAATACATCAAACAGTTCATTTTTCCTAACGTTTAAACACTTTGTGTCGTAGTAAAATTTTAATAGCCCAAGTAACGTGACGAATATAAGATATTGACTTTAAATTGAGAGTGGCTATTAGTAAGAAATTTATATACCAATGATTTATCCATCTTTATCAACATAATTAAAGTCCTGTTGTTAAACATGGCCATATCAAAAATTTCTGATGCAAAATCCTTTTAAGTATTCACCAATGGATAATATGTATATTCTATTGAAATTGATACTTAGGATCAACCAAGAAACCAAAGCATGAAAGATAATTAATAAAAACAGAAATGTTCTTAAACGACTTCCAAAAATACTAAGGTTTATGTCTTTATGTGTATGTATTTTGGTTAATAAAGGGTGTTTTTTGAGTATATTTCCAATATTTCCACAACAAATTTCGCCTCAGTCTCTGACTGGTTTAAATATTTTTATAGTAGTACTTCGGTGATCAATAGGTAATTCTGTAATTTGTTATTCCCACCATAATTCAAAGTGCCACTTAATTTAATAGTTTCTTGGCGCCTCCTTGTCTACCGCCATTCGTACTTTTACATGAAAAATCATTCATCCTCCACATCCTACCAAAATTAGCAATCGACTTGTTTCTCAGCATAAAGACAGTTCAAGGGACGGACAAAGGCTATTTGTCCTGAAATATATGAAACTCCCAGGTTAGTCTGTACTAAACATAATTTTTTTTTTTAAATTCAAGTACCTTTAGATACTTATTCACCGCGGGTAACACCGGGTGTATCTAGTACCCTACTAAGTATAAAATAATAAGGAATAGTCCATGTCGATTCAATTGTCCTATCTAACACTTATATGATGCTCAAATATCCCAACGGTCTCATCTATTTATCATCTAAACACACGGCATTTGGTATAGACAAAAAATGCTTTTGTTACATTAATTATGGCCTAATGGTTCAAATAGACGTGCTCGAATTCCTTTGATGTTTCACATTTTAATATAAATTGAGGATCTCTTACGACGCCATTAAAGTATGTCTATCACAGAGAAGGCATTATTAATAAAAAAAAATGGGTAACAAGTGGCGTCAAGATTACTATAACATTTACTTCGTTTATTGTGAAAATATTGATATTGTTCACACAAATATAATATAAATTAAAATAAAAAAATCTGAATTCATTTATTTGAAGTAGGCCTAATAAAAGCACTTTATATTTAGGCAGATTCCACCGAGAAGAAGCCTCGTTTACATCTCGTGAGAGACGGAAGCGCGCCTGCTTCCAAGTAATCTTGTCATTTAAGAAATTCATCAATTACATACCGTAGTAGTAACGTCGATGTTACCACACCAAGGATGGAATGTTTTGATACTTTTTTTTTTAATTTATGCAAAGGTAAATCTGATATATTTATCAGAAAGGATTATCGAGTCTACCGGTGAACCTAGAGCGTGCAGTTACCTTGACCAAAGAATTAGTTTTGACCATCCAAAGGGGCAATGCTGCCGGCATCTTAGGAACTGTACATCGCTGCGGTGGTTTTAAAGACGTTTTAGATTTTATTTAGTTTAACATAGTTTATTTTAGTCTAAAGTAAAATTCGTTATAATTCGGCATCTCAACATTTCTTTATCAGTGAGCGCATTGGTGAACTAACGTTGTCTTCTAACTAACCCACAGGGTTCGATATAGAAACATTCATTAATCAAAAACATTCAGAATACAGCTATTATTGCATACAGTCCATTATGTCCAAAAACAGTGAAAACGGCCCACGCACGTCTCACTTTACACCCGCGGAATGTTGCTAGCTCATAAACTTTTTTCCATTTTCACATTTTATGGTGAACGCTTAGAACATTAGAGGTAGATAATTGCACTCACCTCTTACTTTTTAAGTTATGTACGTTTTAAGTAATTAAAAATATCATTTGCTTCGACGGTGAAGGAAAGCGTGAGGAAACCTGCATGCCCGAGTTACATAATGTTCTCAAAGGTGCGTGGAGCGTGGAGACCACCAATCCGCAATCGGCCAGCTTGGTCTACTACGGCCCGAACCCCTTATCATTGTGGAAGGAGACCCGTGCCCTATAGTGGGCCGGTAATGGGTCGATATGATGATGACACGGTTCATGCGCTCGCTGATAAAGGGCACATACAAAAATGGCTGAATCAGGATTCTGTATGTTCTTAATTCAATGCTTGTCATAGACAAAATGTATTTTATACTTAACACAAAACGAAACAAAATATAAATTCTTGGATACATAATATAACGTCAACTCTTTTGTTCTCCAAGAATTCAATAACTCACCAGCTTGTGAGAGTTTAAAATTTATTGCATGATCAAAGAAAATCTTAACACAGTGTTAAGGTATTCAGATATTTTTAATGCAGACAATAGTGAACTCTAACCCGTTGTTATAAAGACTGCAAAGTATAAAGGCTGTGAAGAGGTGGCAAAGTAATTTAACCAACGAGCATGTATAATAATGAATGCAGGAGTTATTTTACGGCGATAGATGACTCACTGAAACTGATATTGGGTCATGACAGTTCAAGAAAATAGTGGTGAACATTTGTTAAACATTCCTACAGTTTGTAAATGATTAAATTGTAGGTAGAATGACTGACGGTAATGCCAAACATTTTATAGTCCGAATTCACTGAAGTGAACATTGTATTTTTTTTAATCGTAATTATGTTTAATTCTTCACATAATTCATCTTTCTTCCACCGATCTTTCACTGTTCAGGCTGTTAAGCTTTGGAATGCCTTGCCTCTTGAAATCCGAGAGGCACAGTCTATTACCAATTTTAAAAAACTTGTCAAAGATCATTTTTTGTCTGCATCTGCGGATCTTTAACTTGCCTATTCCCTTCTGTTTTATTTGTGGTTTGACAATATTGTATATATTTATTTATTATTGATATTAATTATATAGGTACATATTAATTATTATCACTATGTATATATTTTATTGTAAGTTTGTTATATGTACATATTACATTTGTATATATTGGTTTATTCATGTTTATTTGCAACACAGTACAGTTAAATGCACCACCTACCTCTCTTCTTGAGCTGTTTTTAACGCCTTTGGTTGCCTGGAAGAGATCGCTATGTAGCGATAAGGCCGCCAAATTGTATACCTTTTGTTAAATTTTTACTTTGAATTTGTTATGTTTATGTGGTGTACAATAAAAGTGTATTCATTCATTCATTCATTCATTATTAATTCCGCCAATTATTTATTTTAAAAAAGAATTAATACCGGGATTCGATCCCCGGTGCGGTCAATTTGAGAATGTATGATTTCTGATTTATTCTGGTCTGACCTGGGAGGCATTGACCGTGGCTGGTTTCCCCCCTGCCGTTAAATATAAACATCCATACCGCTTGTCTGCGTCGTAACTTACCACCAGATGAGATTGCAGTTACTAGGTAGTCAGCAACTAGGGTAGTGGAATAAATTAAAAACACATATTTGTTTTACAAAAAGTGGTTCAGCATGCTTTCCTAACTTATCGCTGTGAAATTGGCCCTTTACGTGCACTTTCAATATTAATTATTTGTCTTTATTTTCGATAGATGTTTCATTATTTAAACAAAATATAATCGATATACCGTTGGATAAGTATTGGATAGAAGCAGGCGTTACTTTGCGGAAATCCATGATATAATAATAATAATAATAATAATAATCTTTATTGAAAGGTATAAACCCAGTTATAAGAATATAAAAAGATAAATTAAATAACAAAATAATAATAATAAGTAACAGTATTGCAATATAAAAATATTGCAAACTCACGTCCGTCATAATAATAATCATTAATTACATAGTTCGTCATATTTTATGGGTTTTCTTATACCTAACCTTTACAAAAATCACTACAGTTTATTTTCTATTTGCCTCACGGTGCACCGAAAGCTAGTGCTTGAAAATCGAGCAGTCCAGACCCTCTGCCAACGTGCTTAGGATTTCATTATCGGAGGCTCGCAAACGACTCCAAAATGTTGCTATTCGCGATCTTATGATCGCAAAGAAATCCGGTACTCTGGACCTAGCGAACATGTCCGACGCGCTGCAGTACCTTGGCAATTTCATCAAGATACGATAAGCATTATTGTATTGCACCCTGATATTGTTGACAGCGCGTCTGGTGGACTTTACCCAAAGTTGACATGTATAGAAACATAAACAGTATGCTCTAAACAATGTCACCTTAACTTGGTCACTGCATTTCGCAAAGCGACGTGCGAGCATATTACATCTAACAGCCAGAGCACGTCGTTCCCTCTCTACATCTTCATCATCGACAAGGCCTTCAGTCACAATATGTCCAAGGTATCTGAACCGCTCAACTCTCTCGAGCAAATCTCCATCAAGGAAAACCCCCGGAATAGTCCCCGGACCTCTGCCAGATCGGAACACCATCGTAACTGTCTTCTTAACGTTATATTTAAGACCGTGTTCTGCAGCATAACTCTCGCAGATTGCTACTAGTTTACGAAGTCCTCTAATAGAGGGGCTGAGAAGAACCATATCATCCGCGTAGCTAAAGTTGTTCATACAAGTGGACCCTATATGACAACCGATCTTGGTGCTTCTCAGTCTCTCAATCAGGTCGTTCACGTATAGGCTAAAAAGGTCAGGAGAGGTCAATCCTCCTTGACGAACACCGCATTCTAGCTTATATTCACTAGAAGTCGCGTCGCCCCATCTTACATAGCTTGCTTGGTTACCATACCAGTACTTCAACAGATTAATCGTTTTTAGAGGGACTTTAGAGTCGTGTAATTTCTCCCAAAGTAAATTATAATTTACGAGATCGAAAGCACGACTTAAGTCGAGAAAGCACGCGTAAACTGATGTGTCTCTGTTCACATAATGGCTCACGGTTGCTTTTAAGCTGAAAATCGCCGAGTCTGTTGAAAGACCGGGACGGAAACCAAACTGTGCATCATTCAGCTTGATGTTATTCTTTAAGCTCGGATGTATTAACCTTTCCAGTATTTTTCCTAACACAGTACCTAGCGAAATCGGTCTGTAGTTTTTTAGGCTGGAAAGGTCACCTGTTTTGTTTTTGGGGATTGGAACTACCACGGTTTTCATAAGCTGTTTTGGTAAATAGCCAAAGTTTATACAAGTATTATACAGGGTGGCCAAAACTCTGAATATTGATTCGCCAGCATACATAATGTGTTCAAGACTTAAACCATCGAACCCAGGAGACTTTCCCTTACTCATCTGATGAACCACACTAGCCACATCGCCAGCAGTAAAACTTACAGTGTCTGTTATATCTACAGTTACCTTAGTAGGGTTTAATGCAGTACGAGCCGGAAAGGGATTGACCTTGAAGTGGTGTGAAAATAAGTCTGCTATCTTATATTTGTCATTCACTCCATCTACCGTTTCAGGTACGCTGGATCTATGATTTAAAGACTTTGTAGTACGCCAAAATTTAATGAAATTTTTATCTGTCCTGTGCATTGCTAACGCGTCTAATTTAATTTTTTCCTCATTATTTTGACACCACTTCAGTTTGTTTTTAAATACCTTACGGCTTTCAATCATGTTGTTATAAAGTTCACCGGTACTAGGCTTACCATTACAGCTCCACCATCCATAATACAATTTTGCCATTTGATGACACTCTCTTACGTGATAGTTCCACCCAAAGATTTTCTTAGGCCTTTTCAGTGCACCATTCGGAATGTCCGCGCTGTTTTTAG
This sequence comes from Pararge aegeria, assembly GCF_905163445.1. NCBI lineage: Eukaryota > Metazoa > Arthropoda > Insecta > Lepidoptera > Nymphalidae > Pararge > Pararge aegeria. The sequence continues at coordinate 1,033,378 of NC_053200.1, read as the reverse complement.
CGCCAGACTGTAGTGTAGATACAATATTATTATAAAAATCAAAAATGTTGGTTACAATTATAAGATCGACAATTATCACAATGACTAGTCAAATATAAGGAACTTAATTTATCACAGCAGTATTTTGTATATAATTTAATTTGGTCATCCCGTCTATGACCCCACTTTATTCCCTGTAGGGAGTCCGCGTTGGTTAAAATAACTTTACGAATCACCGTGTCCATCTCACAAGTAATAACTATTGGGAAATGATCAGACCAGTACACACCATATTCCACATGAACAGATTTAACAGTATTACGTGCAGCACAAGTAACGACACAATGATCAAGCCATCTCCTGGTTCCGTGTGCATCACTTACGTACGTGTGTGTATCGGCCGAAAGAAGTTCTCTATCCACACATATCAAAGAGTGATCTAAGCAAAATTGTTTAAGTTCCTCCCCAAATCTGGCCCCAGGGTGAGCGTTGAAATCCCCCAAAACATATACGGTTTCAGCGTTACTGTCATCTATTAGCGCAGATATATTGGCAAGACAATCCGTGAAAACAATCAGATTCTCTTCAGAGTCTGTAGGCAGATAAACGCTCAAAATCAAAAATTGACGACAATCCAAGTTAACTTGAATTGCGGCCAATCTATCACTAGTGCAGTCTACTAAAGTAACACTGGGAAATACTGATTTCCTCCACATCAGCGCTAAGCCACCGTATGGCCGCCCCTTTAGAACGCCCGAGGAGGTGTCGACAGAAGATTTGGCAAAGCATCCGAACTCGTCATTAATTTCATTGATGAAACCAAGATCGTGAGGTAAAAGCCACGTTTCTTGTAGCGCCACAATATCAGCAAACTGACACAAGGATCTTACTTGTTCTATGGATCTTTTTATACTTCTACAGTTGAACGTGACCATTTTAATTATTGATAGGTTGTTAGCTCTGTCCATTAAATGATTATTTAAAGACGGTGGGAAATCTGCGTTCTCGATAACGACGGTAAACCAGTCCAGCGGGCCAAAAGTTGGGATTCAGGAATGTCTCTAATTTACTGGTAGGTATGGTTACTTTAAATGAGTTGAACGATGTTTCTTGGAACTGCTTAAGCAATTCGACCTTACTACATTGTTCGCCCCTGTCCGTAATATGGTCGTTAATATCAGCTTCAGTAACAGACTTCATAACTCGTGAGACATAAATTGAACATTGTGATTCTACCACCCTTATCTTCCCAAAACTTTCTAATGTCCCTCGCAAGTTATTAATTTTATGTTTGCGTTTCTTATTCATAACTAAAGTAAAATCGTCATCGCATACAGGTAATTGTCCCTTAACTACCTCATTCGATTTTAACTTTAGCCTGCTATCAACTAGTACACGATCCCCATCCGTCTGACCACTATGAATACGGGTAGTTTTAGCACGTCGAGAGCGCGGTGCCTTATGCACAATGTCTCTGTACGTCGGCGTGTACATCGTCTCAACCGGTTTTGTCGGGCATGTCTTCTTTGCGTATGGTTCGGGCGTAAGCGGTAGCGATTTTGTTTTATCGGGCGATATATGCAGCGGACCAACCTCCTTGCACTTAAACGTTTGTTGCTCAAACGAGTTGCGCAAATCAACTATTTCCGTGCTCATTCTCATCTGAAACTCGGAGAGTTCTGTCTTCATGGTCGTCATGTCTTTTAAAAGTCGAGTTACATCGACATAGTCAAAAGAGACCGGTGGCAACCGGTTCAGGTCTTTGGCAACGAAAGTCGGTTGTGCATCAGGGTCCACTTCTTTCAGTAATTTGATGACATCTTTTATGTTGCGTTTCTTCTTGTCATCTCCTTTTCTTTGTACAATACGTACTTTGTCACCACACGCACTGTACAGAGTACTCTTTCCAGCTTCAATTTCCGCATCCAAAAAGTTGGTGGCACAAATTTGCACTATACTCAATTCGTCTAACACATCTATTTTGTTTTGAACAAACGTCAAGAATTCATTAATTATTACTTGACCCGCCATATCTTATAATTTGGGCCAGCGGCTTAGATAACATTACATTACATTATAAACGTCCGAATCGAACTACCCGTACGCGACGAATGAGCTTATAAGCTTAATTTGCTATAGTCCGAAAAACAGGAGAATCTGTTTGGTATAATTTATTATTTCTTTAATACTTATACTCCATACCATACAGATCTCTACGCACGTTTCGCTCCGAAACCGGAGCATCCTCAGGAGATGTTGACTTTACAATGAATAATTGTTAATTTGGATAAGTAACCTATAGTAAGATTAGTAGTGTCGGAGAACGTGAGGATAGGACTTTGAATAATACTATTTTCACTTATTAAATTTGACACATAATCGAGCAGAGTTTCCCCGTACAATTGCTTGATTCAGAATGAATGCTTGAGAAGGTAATGCTTCTACTTGTATGCGGCTCAGGTACCGTTTACAAAGTTGACAACAAAACGAACAAAGAATAATATTTTATAATATCAGTTTCCGGTTAGCTATTTCACAAACTACAAAGTTATTAATCTATTTGGAAAATTTTAAATATTTAGATTAGAATTATTACGAATTATATAAAGCAAATTATTTGTATTTAAGCAACTCTATATAATGAATCTTCTAGAGACGTCACAGCATTTAATATGGCGTAGCGTGGTAACAGCCAGGTGGGCAACCGCTAACAGTAGATTGAACACAGAAAACAAATGTGAATCATGCATGCGTACACAAGATTGCAGTCAAATACAATCATGTCATAGACAGAAAAAGTTTAAAAGCATGCCTTCTATAAATACTGATTATGACTCACCTTCCACACTAGAAGAAAATGATTCACTTACATCTTAAGTATTGTCACGTATCCCAAATACATTTGTCCTTGTACAAACAATAAAACACTGAGAGCTGGTGGATAATCTTGAGGAGGTATATCACAAAGTCATCATAGTATCCACCACTGACAAGCCTAGTGAGGAACCTTGGAGATACTCAGCGGTTGGAGCTCGAAGTATCTCTACATGATCAAAGCACTGTAAGTAAGTAAGTAGAAGCTTCACGTGAAAATCTACTTGAGTTTTGAAAGTAAGATTGTTTAACTGGTATTCGTATGTAGTTGGGGTGGTGGTTCTATTTAATTGGTTTAACATAATTTCACGTGAATACAAATGGTTTCTACGTTTTATCTAAATACAGTTATTTTTGAGAAGGGTTAAAATATGACAACGTAAGTGGCTTGATTTTTAAACTTATCTTACACTTTAAGCGCACATTAAAATTTAAGAGTCTGTAAAAATGTAAACTTATGATTTAATTAAAAAAATAACTAAATTGTATTATGGTTAGATTAATCTCAGCCTATTCTATAAATTCCTAAACTAAATAAACTATGGAAAAACTTTCTAATGTTCGATTTAGATTTTTTCAAGTAAGCAAAGTTCGAGAAAATCCCATGTTGATAAACTTTCATCAAACAAAGAAAAGGATCTCAAGTATCTTTCAATCTATGCTTAGCTTAACTCGATGATAGCTTATTAATATGGCACTAGTTCGCTACTAAGATATCAATCTAACAAAGTCCCATTTATTAAGTACCTACAGACTCATACTTCTTCACCAACAAGGCGCAACAGTGAACGCTTAGAATTTCAGCAGGAAGTCCCGGCAGTTTGAGAATTCATAATTAACTATTAACGAGAGAAAATTCAGTTTCTCTAGCCTCGTCCGGAGAGAGGATTAGGCCGTGGCTAGTTACCACCCTACCTACAAAGACGTGCCGCTAAGCGATCTAGTGTTCCGGTGCGATGTCTTGTAAAATCTGACTACATCATCAGGTGAGATTGCAGTCAAGGGCTAAATTGTAGTGGAATAAAAAAAATCTGTCCACCTCGCTGCGCACGCTGCGTTTACCGGTTCAAGGTTGCCGATTTAGGACCCCAACGTCCATCGGTTCTCCGAGCTATGTGCGCCGCCCATTGTCAATGCTAATACTAGCACTAGCACAGCAGTGCTCTCAATTACTCATCATCATCATCATCATCATCATCATATCAACCCATTACCTACCCACTACAGGGAACAGGTCTCTTCCACAATGAGGTGTTATGGCCGTAATCCACCACGCTGGCCTAGTGCGGATTGGTGGACTCCACATACCTTTGAACAGTATGTAGAACTCTCAGGCTTGCAGGTTCCCTCACGATGTTTTCCTTCACCGTTGAAGCAAGTGATGTTTTAATTTCTTAAACGCACATTACTTATAAAAGTTAGAGTGCGAAGTTAGAGTGCGTGCTGGGATTCGAACTCGGCTCTCCGAAAGTGAAGTCTAAATCCTACCCACTGGGCTATCACCGCTTCCATAATTACTATCTCGTATATAATATTCACGAGTTCCAAATTTATCAAGTGTCATCTAAAATCTTACCAGCAGCTCTTAGACTGACAAAACACCGTGACTTTACACAATATGTTACATCACAACGTTACTAATTCCTATTTGAAGCGAAGCATTTGTGCATACCACAACTTAAACAATCTTACATTTACACTCAATATCGCTTTTATAACTAGTCGAATAAGGTTCAATTTGAAAGTTTTAGGGGAGTTTTAAACTTGTCGTTTTGATGTATGGGTATGACATGGAGACAATTTTAAAAGTTTTTTGACAGGAATTAAGTGTTGTAATGGCAACATTTGGTGTAATTAATATTGACTGCGGAGTGACATAATGAGTTTCGGAATTCTGATATAATTGGACAATGGTGTAACAGATTATCTTTGGATGAGTAACTATGTTTTATAGACAAGGTAATAAATAAATTATTCCGTTGGCACATCTAAATATATATCTTTTAACTGTCCATAAATGTACAAGTGCTTTTATACATTGGCTTAGAAGACTATCCTACGGAAAAACGGAAAGATAGTAAAACAATGATTCCTACTTCAACAGATTTTTAAAAGAGGTTCAAATTATAGACATTCACATAACACACATTCATAGACTCACATACGTGAACACACTCACACAGTAACACTTACCCATGCACACTAAATAAGTCGCTGCATGTTTTTTTGTTTTTTGTTTGTTTTTTTTGTATATGAAACTTATTCATTATTTTTATTTATCTTTGTTTAATTTACTTACTATGCTCTGATATTTATAGGCATTTACTATGGTCTAATTTTGTTTCATTGACACAGTTTATTCTACTGCAACAGTTATCGTAAAACTTATTTTTTTAACATTTCAAAGTTCAATTTTAAACTCAGATTCTATAAAAAAAAAACCCCATGGTTACTCTACTAATTTTCTTTTCATGTAAATTAATCTCGTAACTTGTAAAGCTAGACTTTGATGTGGCCACTTTATGAAAAATGTTAATTAAAAAACCATTTTAATTTTTATGAACAAGAGCCTTCAACCTAGATGACCAATAAAAACTTAATAGCTTGTAAATTTAAATATTGACGACGACGATTTCTGATTCTGACGGACGAACCGTCAGAAAAAAATCAGAAATTATAAATTCCTGGATTATCCCCGCCGGGAATTGAACCTGGGGCCTCTCACTTATAAGATTAAGTCCCAATAAATTTTCATCAAGTTAGATTTCTCACGATGTTTCCCTTCACCGTTGAATCCAGTGATATTTTAATTGCATAATAGTATATTGTGCAACTAGTGCGACAAGTTGTATGTCGCACTTGTTGCACATACTATTTTGTATTACTCATGCGGGGAAAGTAGTACGCTCGCTCTTGTAGTTGAAAAAGAACCGTTTGCCCATTTTAAAATTTTACTTGTCGCATTCAAATTAGTATTAGTACCCGCATGAGTGATACAAAACGCACATTACTTTAAACAGTTAGAGGTACGTCCAAGGAGTCAACCACTATCGCGGTATAAGCTTTTAAAGTATACTACTTCTTAACCCACATGCTTCATTATTGTAATAACTCAGTTTCAACATCACCATACAAATAAACGTAGCATACGGCTACGTATATAATATGGCGCGGTTAATTTCACGTAGACCGCCCTTCAGATTAGTTATTCTGTTCCATAACTAAGGAATAAAGTTATTCACGCTCGCGATATAAATTCTTGTAATTCATCCTGAAAACATAAATTGCCTCCTCGAGCGACCGAAAGGCTCTTAATTTCTCGAGTGACTCCCGCGGGATATGTGGGAATTACTCCTATTAATAATGCAAATAGATGTAGGTACGGTACGAAGTTTGATCGTGGCGATGGAAATAAACTTATGTTGAAATGTTATTTTAACTCGTTAGTTCTTGAACACAAACTGTCGCTGCTATTTAACCCAATCCAGAGATAGTACTATTAATAACCTTGAGGTGCTGAATTAACTGCTAACTGAGGATGAAACAACTAAAATATAATAATATTATCCGTAGTTCTTCATAGTGAAAAAAGATATTTCATTATGGACCATATTTTTAGCGAAATGCTTATCCAGTTTACACTATTCAGTAAAATTTACAAAATACTAGTAGCGAAAGAGAGGTAAATACCAAATTCAAATTTTTGAAGGAGACGTAAATACCAAATTCAAATCCTTGAAATTGGGATTTACCTTTCCCAATCATTCAAACACAATTATAGTTGGTCACACCGATCACAAGGATCATTTTATTAATAAAGAACGCACTCGTTTCTACGGAAGCAGAATTTACGCTGCCACAACCTTTGTAAAGTGTATCTAAAATCCATCATCATTCATCAGTGTAGAAAAGATAATAAAATGATTCTTCCTACTTCAACAGATTTTTTAAAATAGGCCCAAACTATAGACATTCACATAACACAAATGCATATACACACACAAACACACACACACTCACACACAATTGCACACACACACACACACCCGCACTAAATAAGTCGCTGAATGTTTTTATTATTTTAATTGACTCTTATTCTCTTTTTTTTTTATTGGCATTTACTATGTTCTACTTTTGTCTTATTGGTGCTATACATTTATTGTTGGAGGTGGGCGTGTGTTGCGACACAGTTTATACTACTGCAACAGTTATCGTGGCACCATGTTTATTGTGTATATTCTGTACCCTTACCAATATTCTGAATAAATGAAATGAAATGAAATTCATCATCATCATCATATCAGCCGATAGATAGATATGATGTTGATTTTTGATTTGGTTAATTGGAACTTCCTACAAAAGACCTATGTCCAGACATAGGTTTTTCAAGGAAGTTCCAAATTCCACGGTTCTGTGCCGCTTGGATTCAGCGGCAACCTGCGACGCGCTTAATGTCGTCTGTCCACCTGGTTTGGGGTCGACCGACGCTGTGCTTACCATTCCAGCACCTTTGGACCCAAGGTCCACCCTTTCTCCGAACTATGTGCCCCGCCCGTTTCCAGTTTAGCTTCGCGACTCGTTGAGCTATGTCAGTAGCTCTGGTCTTCTACGGATCTCCACATTTCGGATTTGATCACGTAGAGATACTCCGAGCATATCTCTCTTTATAGCCCGCTGAGTGACTCAAAATAAATAAAATCCTTACTAATAAAAATGTAAAAGTGTGTTTTTTTGTTTTTCCTACTTTCGCGCCTTTGTCAACTTGATTTTTTGAAGAAAATAGAAGAATTGGATAGATTTTATCCCAGTAAAACAAATGGCTCCCAATTCCACAACGGGAATGATTAAAACCGTAATAAACCCGAACTAGTATTTAATAAACTTTTTGGGAAAGGTATATCAGATAAAATACAAGTATATCAAAAATGATTTTAATCTTTTCTTTTAAACTAAAAACTGAGTAAGATATTTTATCTCATTTATGAAAATTCTAATAAATTTTATAAAATATTTGACAAAATTTAGTGCTCGCTACGGCTCCATCGGCGTGTGATTGTGGTGTCAACGCTTTTGATTTAATACCATATTATGTATTGGCCACATTGTCTGGTTTAACCGAAAAGTTAAAAAGTTGCGATCTCTCACGAAGATAAAAGCTTTTAAAATAATAAATCTGCACAATTTCCTCGTGCCCCGAACCAATGATATACAAAATATGGAGAACATATCATCGACTGGTAGCCAAATTTCCGCATGGAGCCACAGTGGAGACCTACCTCCGACAAATATGTAGTCCTTCGGCCGGGATTACTTGGAAGCAGAAATAATCATGACAGTAGTTCGAGCTCTGTCACAAAAAACTTTACTACTGCTAACGTTGTAGTGATGACGTTGAGAGCCTGAGCTCATAAAAAAAAACCAAGGCCCACACGTCAAAGAGTATTCGATGGCGTTCACCTAAAACAACACTACGCTCACTGGGGTTAAGTGGGTACTATGACTCGCCATCGAGTCCCTCAAAACCTTCCTCGGAAGGTATGTATACATACCCTAGAAAAAACGGCTACATGCGTCGTACAACGTGCGCCATCGCACATCGACAGCCTGCATATAACAACCGAAGAAGATGGGTCGGTTTAAGCGAATATTACGGTAGTTTGCTAGTCGAACACATATTCACGCCACTATGGATACAGGCTGGATACGTTATCCTAAGCTGCTATTCTAAGTAGATATGCATCTACTGACTAAAAGCTTACGGTATTTCAACTTGTGGCCTGGTGGCTGAGTTACTGATCGCCGTAACTATACAGCGGGCCCTGGCTAGAGACTGAAATAATGGTTCCGCGCTCTACCTCGAGGATTCAAAATGTATAGGGAGTCCACATCGTACCCGCAGAAATTGGCGGAGTAGTGCATACCGCAGTGAATGCATTACTCCGCCAATTTCTTCATTACTATCACGTGCTCGCAAGAAACCACAACTTTTCAAAACCTCTCACTTCCTAGAGCCCATGCCATGCCTTGACCACAGCAGCAAGGGGTATTTTCTTACCGCTATCCAATTATCTGACGAATTATGCTCCCCACGTAAGCTGACATTCATGCTCCACCACTCAAACCCAACTTGTTAGTCGGAGGTAGGGTTCGACTGTGGCTGGAATCCTTGCGGCAATTCCGGACATAAGAATGGCGCTATCCCACAGAGGTTTTCGAGCCATCACACCCACTGCTCCGCAAAAAAAATTGCGATACGCTCTCAGCATGTTATCGAAACAGCAAAGAAATATTACAAGCGGTCTGTGTCCAGAAAAGTGCCTCGTGTATCATTAACGTTGCTATCTAGCTATTTTTATACAAACAATATCATTGCCCAAAACTAATTCGTGCACGTCTGGTGTCGGAATTTTCAGTTAAAGCTGGATTTACGGCAGTTATTGTTGTGACACGCTGAGATGATGCATTGCTTCTGCTCAAATTGGATGGAAGCTAACATACACACGGGAATGTTAATGCAATTGGTTCATATGTGGCTGGAAAATGTTTCTAACCCAATCTTATCACATACATTTCTCACTAATGTAATAGAATATTTGAATGTTTGTAAAGGATGTTTAGAATTTTCAGTTTATTTTAAAGTTTATATATTTTCTAAATGTTATGGCGGAACTAGCACTAGATTTCCCGTCAATAAAATTCAAAATACATTGAATTCGTCTCAGTCTGGGTGGTGCTAGTATTATTTACCATACCAGTCCACAAACTAAATCTGGCATGGTATGCTATACAATACTTGTCCCTTTTCAGCATTACAGCATCAAAGTTTTATCTTAGGCGGCCGACTGGCGCAGTGGGCAGCGACCCTGCTTTCTGAGTCGAAGGCCGTGGGTTCGATTCCCACAACTGGAAAATGTTTGTGTGATGAGCATTAAGTGTTTTTCAGTGTCTGGGTGTTTATATGTATTTTCTAAGTATTTATGTATATATAATTCATAAAAATATTCATCAGTCATCTTAGTACCCATAACACAAGCTACGCTTACTTTGGGGCTAGATGGCGATGTGTGTATTGTCGTAGTATATTTATTTATTTATTTATTTATCTTAACCCAAATTGGTTTATATTTAAAGCCGTGCAAAGAAAGGCAACTAATTTTGATCTCCAGCATGCAAACTAAAGGGTCAAATTTTATTTTTATTTGTGGATTCGAGCATAAAGGTAACAAGCAGTCTCATCGCATTAGCAAGCAAACATTCGAAAACATTTATATAGTATGGATTTAACTTCTAACATCGAGGTCTTACATTTCACTTTATTATTGGTTTGTGCTTCTATTCTTGTCTTTATATCCTTTAAACTGTTCGCCAATCTTACATTGCCTTACAAGTATTAGTCTTCAACTATAAAATACACTATAAATATATATTCTACGTTCGTACGTATCATGTAAATCCCAAAGCCGAAAATGTAAGAAAAATAAGGTACTATATAAAAATATTTTGGACTAAGCTTTATTTATACAAGTAAATAGGATATAAATAGTATAAAACCTTGTCTCAAGATTCTTATGTACAATTTTAACCGCGTCCAATATTGAAACAAAAAAACACATCAATTGATAACTAAGGAAAAATTAAGTTTATTTCTCGTAACATTTTCTAGATTGATAATTAAATAAAAATTATGCTTATTGAATACATTTTATTAACTACCGACGGACGGTCGATTGGCGCAGTGGGCAGTGACCCTGCTTTCTGAGTCCCAGGCCGTGGGTTCGATTCCCACAACTGGAAAATGTTTGTGTGAAGAACATGAATGTTGTTCAGTGTCTGGGTGTTTATATGTATATTATAAGTATTTATGTATATTATTCATAAAAATATTCATCAGTTATCTTAGTACCCATAACACAAGCTACGCTTACTTTGGGACTAGATGGCGGTGTGTGTATTGTCGTAGTATATTTATTTATTTATTTAATTTATTTAATCTTACTTCCTTTACAGCATGAAGCTATAAAATTAGCTAATGGTTGCAATGTTGTAATTGCACACAAACGCACACACACACCCACACAAGCGTACGAGGATTAAATTAATTATCGTATAACTAGCGAGATTGTCCTGTTTTGGCAGTCGCTCAAAATTTAAAACTCCATCTATTGAAGTGGCGTTTTTAATTAGGCTAATCCACACCGCGACGCCATGGCGGGTAATTGAACGCGGCGTGTGACTGATGAACTGCTACGCGATCCCGACAGCTTATGATGGACTGGGAGTGCCACGCACAGTCACAAAAACGCCGCGTTTTTATCATCGTCATGATCGTACAAGTGAGAATTTTCCTGTTTTTATTCTATTTTTTTTTTATTGAGATGTTTATTATTTTAATTAGATCTTGTAACCAATTCAAAACGTTTCCTATAAATTTATCCTAAACGAAAAAAAAAGATAAATTAGCTACACTCCGCTAAATGCAGGAGTGCTTAATTTTAATAATATATAAAAAATATCGAAAATTGGAACTTGATTAAAATGGCTGAATAGGTAAGTACTGTACTGTTTTTCAAAATTCAGATTGGTTAATTATAAAACATCCTCAGTACATTTTGACAGTAAAACAAAAAATTACATACAGACCTGACTTTGTAACTTCACTTTTGTGAATGATAAATAACACCGTACAGATTTGTTGCGGTGAACGCGAGGAAGTGGTAATAGCCTAGTGGTGAGTTCGGTCTCCTTTTCGCAATTAAAGTATTACCCGCTTTAACTGTGAAGAAAAACATCGTGGGGAAACCAGCATGCCGCAGAGTTTTCCATAACGTTCTATGATATGACCTATGACCCGTGCCTGGTAGAAATTCCGTAATAGTTTGTTAATGATGATAATATCACGAGTAGCTAACAACGCAGCGTTTATTTAACCACGTGCGTAACATCCATTCATTCTGTTCGTGTTGGGAGCACACGAAAAGTTTTAGGTGTCGCTTTTTGTAAATTGCAACGTTTTTCACGACCGGGGCTGACTAAAATGTGAAACTAGCTCAGACGTTTTATGTGCCTTTTTAGGGTTCCGTTGCCTAAGGGTGCTAATGGGGTCACCAGGTACCGTATATTAAGGATACTCATTCATACATAAAGCAATATAGCAAAGCGGTAAACGCGGACTGGTGCTAAGCGAGAATGGATCCATGCTGCGGGAGCCAGTAAGGGTGACGAGTATCCTCGTCCCGATACGCTGATTAGACAATGTCGACATTTACGACTAGATCAAAGGTTACAAACTACTGTATGAATCTTTTGTTTATACTGTGATTCTTATCTAACCCACCAAACCTCCGTCTGTCGATCCGTCTCAGAGAGCTATCTCATAAATCATAAAAGGTAGACAAAATAGAAAAGTGAAATAAAAAATTAATTAATGAAAATAAAATTTAAAAGGGAACATGTACAAGAAATGAATGTAAAGGGAGCATGTGCATGTATAAGCGGTTATAGCGCATTAGGTAGGAGCTCGACTTCACTTCCCGGAGGCCGAGTTCGAATCCCAGCGTGCACCTCTAACTTTTTTAAGTTATATGCGTTTGAAGTAATTCAAATTTCACTTGCTTCAAAGGTGAAGGAAAACATCGTTAGGAAACCTGCATGTCTGAGACATCTACGCCAATCCGAGCTGGGCCAGCGTGGTGGACTACGGCCTTAACCCTTTCTCATTATCTTACCGTGCTTTGTAGTGGGCAGGTATTAGGTTAATTTGGTGATGGTGATAATGATGTACAAGAAGTAAGAATACAGTTGTCATCGGGGTGGTGATTTATTTATTTATTTAGGAAAACCAACCGCTACTACATTTTTTCTTGTCCAAGTTTTTACGTTGCGAGCTAAGTGAATGTTCAGCTTATTACAGGTTCTCACAACGTTTACAAATAATCTCAAAATTAATTACATTTTATATATAACTGCATTACAAAATAAATGTCTAAAAATATTTTACTAATTAATAATGTTAAAAATATAAATAGAATTAAAATTAAAATTCATATTAAATTAAGAATTAAATTAAAAAATTAAATTAAAAAAAAAAATTAACATCAATGACCAAGTTTAAGCTTTGCGTTATTTTTTTGCGTTATTAATGTTATAGCTGTATTCTGATGGGATGGCTTCTTCCAACGGGTTTCGATAGAGGAAAGTAAGGAAACATTACGGAGAATGGTAGCAGCGTTCTCTGTGCTACGATTACCATTATCTCCAACTCCACTGCCACCACGCTGGACGTCTGTCAAACCCTTCCATTTTATGAGAGTGGCAGTCCACTCTAAACAGCTTATGAGCTATATATAACTTAAAATCAGTTAAAGTCAAAGTCATAAATATCTTTATTCAGGTAGATAGTAGGGCCTACCTGAATAAAGATATTTATGACTTTGACTTTAACTTTAAGATGGTACTAACGATGCGTACATTAAAGTGAGAAATGTGGGTGTAAGGGTTCCAAATGCCTGGTCTAAGTTTGCAGCCCACAACAAACTTAGCCGGATCTTTTTTTTTGTTATCATCTTTTCTTTTCATTCTCATTTAAAATTGTTAGAAGAGCAACCTACTTACAGCAATAATTCATAGCCAAGCTTTTTTATCAATAACGTTGTTTTTTTTTGCCAATCTTATTATTAATGTTAATATAATGTACTATTTTATTTTGCAGCTTGGTACGGAGCCCTCTGTTCGCAAGTCCAACTCCAACTTGGCCGGGTTTTATATCTGTGCAGCAACTGAGAGCTGAAACTACGCCAAACTCGGGAGTGATTTATACGTCGAATTTGAATAAGTGATTAAAAAGTTATTCTAGTTCTCCAGTGAGATGTAAGTTATAAAATCTTTTTTTTAAATAAAGATTATTAGCCAAATAAACCTGACTCATTGTGCCGTATGGTTTCTCTCACGTTAACATGCGTTCGTAGTGTGATTATAAAGCATCTAGTATGCATTATATGTCACAAGCGACATCTGTTGCGACATCCTTCGCGTAAAATATCTGATATGCTTACCATATCTCCCGCTATCAAAATATACCCCGACACACCGCGACACATCACCCGCCTGCATTATTCGTTTGGTCGGTGCGTAGCGTAATGTAAATAAATAGCTTTTAACCTTCTTCAAGGTAGCCAGGTACAACAATAGTACAAGGAATGGATCTTAAAATTCTTTTTTTTTATAAATAAACAAATACAGCCTAATATGGGACGCCCTTGTCTAGAAGATTCCTATTCACTCTTGATTTGAATGTACCCAGATTATAGGTGTATGTCACTGAACTCCGCCTAGACGGCTGGACCATTTTGAATTATTTTTTGGTATACATTCGGGTGGCACCCTGGATGGTTTAGATTCACAAATTAGCCCGACAGATGGCACTGGGGTCCGCTAGTTATATATTAGTTTATTTTTATATTTATTTATCATATTAGGTTTAATGTATTTGTGTAAACTAGTTTATGTATTATTAAGTAGTTATTCGTATGTATGTATTTTAAAAATTTGTACCACCAGCAGCCTAGTCTACTCTTCTTTTTTCCTCGTTCGAAGGTATCCTGGCAGAGATCGCTATTAAGCGATAAGGCCGCCTTTTGTGTTCTACTTCTTTCTTTATGTTTCTGTTTTTATTATATTTTGTATATGTTAATGTTGTGGTATACAAATAAAGAATTAAATAAATACACTACCCCCTGGCATACTGTGCAAGCAGGACAACCTAGCTTATAGCATCGCATCGAAAAGTTGAATCTCTTAGCGCTTTGTCGGTAACTAGCCACGGCCGAAGCCTCCCACAAAACCAGACCAGAGAAAATTTAGCAGAAATTTAAGTTTTAATTTTTTTTATGTATACATTTTATTTATTTATTTATTCAACTACAAGTTAGCCCTTGACTGCAACCACACATGGTGGTAAGTGATGATACAGTATACGATGGTAGCGGGCTAACCTGTTAGGGAGTATGGCAGTTATATTAAAACCCCCTAATCGGTTTCTAAGCGACATCGCACCGGAACGCTTAATCGCTTAGCGGCAGAAACTTTTGCACACACCGGGAATCGTACCCGGAACCTCCCACTTCAGTTCACAGCGCTCACCGTTGCGCCAGGGAGGTCGTCAAAACATATTTACGAGAACTTTAGTAATATAGACATTCTACGCGAATACGCGCCTCTTAGAAGTTGGTCATAGATCGTTTAAAGTAGTTTTAAATTAAATTTACATACAAGTATTTCGGGTAGTAATCAATAACTGTTACAGGCAAAGTTTTGCGATCACAAAATATTAATAAATAAATATAAGATTTCCTTCCATATATATTGTGATTCCATATGTATTTTTGTAGAAATTGTTGCAGCAATAATGTTTTGTTAGGTTTTGAATAAGCCCACTTAACAATTTTTTCTTGTAATATGACTGTGGTTTACGCAGGTAATGTGATACTGTGTTGTTTGTGAACCCAAATAAATAAATAAATGTATGAAAATGTAAGAATTAATTGAATTGAATTTAATTGAATTTAATTTAAAAGGTTTTAGGTTTTTTGTCATAATTCATCTCACTTGATTTAATCTAAGTATATGGTTCTCGCTTCAGCGACGGGCGATAATAGCTGCGACTTAGTCTTACACTACAGCAGTATTATTGAATTTTGGTTTCATGATACATAATACCTTATATTCGCCTTATTTTAACTGTTAAATCGATTAAACTTTGTCGCTGCCGAGGATCGAAACCGGGACATCCCACTTATAAGACCAAACGCTTACCACTGCGCCATCTACGAGAACACCAAAAATTAAGAAAAGAAAGAGAAAACAGAAGTTGGTACAACTGACTTTGACCGATCCTCAGAGCTATTTTGTCTTAAAGATTTCCGTACAAACATTTTTAAGCGATTGCGTAAAGTTTTTCGGTATGTGTGTGTACGATAGGTTCCATCCAATTTGAGCAGAAGCAATGCATCATCTCAGCGTGTCACAACAATAACTGCCGTAAATCCAGCTTTAACTGAAAATTCCCGTCACCAGACGTGCACGAATTAGTTCGCGTTTGAGGAAATAGCGCTGATTTATTACTTTAAAAGCTTTTGTCTTGAAATAACCACCTCATAAACTATCTTGGATACGTGAAAATAATATGATCTAGCTATGTCGTATAATATCTACTTACATTTCAGCTACAGAACCGTTACAGTACAGTACAAAATTCAAAATTCATTTATTTCAAGTAGGCCTAATACAAGCACTTTTGAAACGTCAAGTCTGTCCGTGTGTAGTTGCTCTTTTCATTTACATTTTACATTTCAAAATTCATTTTTCTATCTTGTGAGAGATGAAAGCGGAGCCGGATGCTTCTTAGCAACCTTGTCATTAAGAAATTGATCAATTGTATAATAACCTCGCTGTAATAAATGTGTTTTAACACATTCTTTAAACTTATGCATTGGTAGGTCCAAAATTACCTTAGGAATCATATTATAAAAGCGTATACTCAATCCCACTCAATCCAATGACTTCTGCACCTTTCGCAGACGATATGCAGATGTCACTAATTTATGACCATTTCTTGTAAGTCGACTGTTTATATCCACTTTTTGTTTATAAAGACTAATATGTTGTCTTACAAATACTATATTGTTATAAATGTATTGTGAGGCTACCGTAAGTATACCAATTTCTTTAAATTTTTCACGGAGGGATTCACGTGATTTAAGTTTATATATTGACCGTACAGCTCTTTTCTGCAATATGAATATAGTTTCAATATCAGCAGCTTTGTCCCATAATAAGATCCCGTAAGACATCACACTATGAAAGTACGCGAAGTAAACATGTCTTGCTGTTTCTACGTCAGTAATCTGTCTAATTTTCCTGACGGCGTAGGCAGCCGAGCTTAGTTTACCTGCTAGTGTATCTATATGGGTACCCCACTGAAGCTTACAATCCAAGGTCATGCCCAGAAAAACTGTGGAATCTTCCATTTTTAGTGATTCTCCATTTATATTTTTATTAACTTTCTTTACATTTGGTCTAAATAAATTCCACACACTTAGTTTTTTTTGCATTTAAAAGTAAATTATTGACAGTAAACCAGTGCGACACATGCGACATAGCACGGCTTACATCGTCAGAGTTGCCTCTACCTCTATCAGTTTTAAAAATTAGAGATGTATCATCAGCAAACAGTACAATGTCACAGGTTTCACTGACATGGTGTGGTATATCATTTATATACACCAAAAATAGAAAGGGACCCAAGATTGAACCCTGTGGGACACCCATTGACGTAGCCGACCCCTGCGACTTAATGTATTTTATGCAAACCCTTACAGCAAGGGTTTGACCATAATCGAAACGCTGGGTATACGGATTGGTGATCGGATGGCAATGGCGTATATAAGAAACTTTAGGATAGGCATTGTAACAGTTATAAAAAGCCTACCCTTAAGTATTTGTAACTCGTACTGGAGATTTTCTTAATTTTATATCATCTGCATACACTGTGCATACCCTCTTTCACAACCTACGCTTACTTTGGGCCTAGATGGAGATGTGTGTATTACCGTAGTCTATTTATTTATTTATCGGTATCAGATCGGTAGAATCTGCTTCCCGAACCGGTGGTAGAGTCTTTAAACAAGGTGGTAAAGTTAACCTTCTTTTTTTTTTTCTTTTTTAATTTGAATAGCAACGGTATAAATCGAACATTGATTCACCTCTAATGGATAGGGAAAATTAGTAGTTAATGTAGTACCAAATAATTGATGTAACTGTAGCAGCAGCTAAATGGCTCTGATATTCCAATTAATATGTTAATCAAATTACGCGGATGTTCCCTAATGCTGGGAAATTATGTTATGAACTTTGGTTATACGCTTGGATCAATATCCCTAATGGGTACACGCCTTTTGATAACTTTGTTTTTTTTTATCTATAAAAGACTAGCGTTTGACCACAATCTCACCTGATGGAAAATGCACATGTGGAATAAGATGGGACGCGCTTGCCTAGAAGATGCCTATTCATTCTTATTTATTTAAGAGCACTAACAATATGAATATTACACGTTTTTTAAACATAGCACACACAAACACATGGACTCATATGCACGTCAATGACAAGTGCACATAGCATTGACAAAGCGTCATATAAACTTAATTTGCAAAAAAATTAACACAAAATTTAACTCACCGATAATTGTTCGGTTTCTGTAACACAAAATTTAACTCACCGATAAGTGTTCGGTTTCTGTAACACAAAATTTAACTCACCGATAAGTGTTTGGTTCTTGTTCAAAAGTTACCCAGGTTGTAAGAATTAGGAAACACAGAACTCGGAAGGGTGTTACCGAACCCCAGCCATCCATGCGTATTGGAAGAAGTCATGTAGATTATATTATCATTATCGACTAAGCCAATATATCGCACAAAGAAATTCCTCAGATTATTTTAACCCATTAATAATACATTTATTTTTTTAAAGCCAGTTTTCACAACAGTTATTATTTATTACTTACTTAATAAAACTTAACTTAAAAAAAAATTAAGATCATGGTTTTGTTAAACGGCATTGGTTTTCCAAATAATTTATCGTTTTTCATTCTCTTCCGTGCAACACAATTTTCTATATAGTCTCAATTCAAACCCTGTGTTTGTTACTGCTAAGTAAACAAAGAAAGTGAACGCGTGCATTCGACATATCGAGGTGTAATCCGAATTAGTCGTTCGTGAATAAATTCTGAAATAGCATAAAGACCTTAAATACTCGTAGATCTCGGCCGAGTGCCAGGTGAAGTTTAAAAGTGATATTTTGTGTCTCCGCGTTGGTGTCAAAGAAGTGCGTCGTAGGAGAACTTTTGTGAGCTGTGGCAGGTAAGTCCTTTCTCCATTTTTCTTTTCATCTTACCCTGAACTTTTTAAAGTTTTCCTGACGCCATCGTCTCTATGGTAATTTATCCAATGTTGACCATCAATAAATGAATTTTTGAATATATAAAAAAGAATACGAAGTATATGATATGAGCTTCTGTAAATCACACTTAATGACGTAATAGGTTCGATTGAACATATAGGAATGAAAAGGAACGAACGGAGTTTGAGAGAAAACAGATTCGCAGACACGACAAACGTCAAATATCTATTAATTATTTATCTACCCTCAATGAATTCTTCCTAGGACGTCAAGTTCGGTAAGTTATTATTATATTATTATAAATGTATAATTATTCGCACCTTTATAGGCTTTATAGTAGGTACTTTTATATACTTAATTCTTTTTTTTATGTGTATTACATTTTATTTGAATTTTTAGTTTTTGTGTATTTTTTCTGTTTTTCAATGCTACGCTTTTTAGAATGCATACTGAGACAGGCATTTTGTCGCACATTTTTGTTAAAAAAAATTTATGACACAAATGTAACATTTTATATAAATTTTGATGATTTCTTTATAAAATAGCTCCTTTTCGTTCAACTAAGTTATTATGCCAAAGATTTTGCAGCGTTGGTCGACCTATGTCCAGCAGTGTGCGTCTTTCAGTCGATATTCCCGGAAGGGCATTATGGAAATTTATAATTTCAGATTTTTTCCTGGTCTAGTGCGGTGGGTGGCTTCGGCCGTAGCTAGTTACCACCCTACCGACAAAGACGTGCCGCTAAGCGATTGCCGATTTACGATGCCGCATGGAAACTGATTACGGCTATAATATAATCTTAGACTGCATCATCACTTACCACCAGGTAAGATTACAGTCATGTTGTAAAAAAATACGATGATGATGATGATGATTGTTGTGACAAAATACGTTTTATTTTATTTATTTATTTAAACTGTTACAGTTCCAATACAATATCGTATAGATTACATAATTTATATAATTTAAAAAAGGAATGTCAATCTAATGTTTGAATTTAAAATGGAACCCTGTGGAGTTCCACAAACCAAATCAAAATCGTGCTGAAACCAAATCGTGAAATGGTTTTGCCAAAAAACGTGTAATAATTAAAAAATACAAAATTAGAGCATTGAAATAGTAAACACTGTAATCTAAATAAGGCTTTACTGTGACAAGCCCATTCATCACGCGATTTGGCGGTCGCTCGGGTTGTTTTGAAATAATCGAGTCGTCATATCCGGCGGAGATAGCGCGCGGGCACCGATCCAACATGGCGGCCGGAAATTGTCATTGCGACGTATTTAATGAATCGAAATGGGAAAAATGTTGCGCCTCTCTCTCCGCACCCCCGAGTTGTTCAAGGCTCGACAATTACTCGCTTCTTGCTTTTATTCTCTATTTTAAATTATATTTCGCTTGCGTTGTTAGGGAAAATTTTAGTGTTGGGAAACATTAAGTATCTGCCTCGTTGGGCTAATGGTTAGCTATTCAATTACCGATCACGAGTTCCTTGGTTCGAATCTCGTGTCGGACCAAAAATACTTAAAAATTTTTGGCCTGATAGTATTATTTGTATATAAGCGGTGATAGCTCAGTGGGTAGAACTTCGAATTCACTTCCAGGGGCCAAGTTTGAATCCCAGCACGCATCTCTAACTAAGTGCGTTTTAAACAATCAAAATGGCACTTGCTTCAACGGTTAAGGGAAACATCGTGAAGAAACCTGCATGCCTGAGAGTTCTCCATATTGTTCACCCATCCGCACTAGGTCAGCGTGGGGGACGATTGCCTTAATACCTCCTCATTGTGGGAGGAGACCCGTGCCAGGAGAGGGCCGATAATGGGTTGATATGATAAATCCGGCCCTAGGACTTATTTTAAGGTAATTGTGACATAGTAGCTTATGGCTCTAAAGGTTTAAATTTTAATAATTGTTAAAAAACTTCGGCGGTTATATCGGATAAACTTATGCCCGTTTTCACTAACGCTGAACATGCCAAAGTAAATAATGCCTTATCAAAGAAGATTCCTAGGCATATATTTACCTTTCATCAATCGATTTCACTAGGCAACTCATATAACGTATTGTCTATGATTCTTGCCACAAGGTGTTTTGTCTTTGTATTGTCAAACTTTTCATTTTTCTTAATAATCTGTCAAGTGTCAGTTTACGAATCCCCTAACATACATACATAACGCACCGCCGAATCATGTTCGTAACTTTAGATGGCGCCTAACGTCGTTAGCCATCATCTAGGAGTTGGTGTAACGTTTATTTTCTCTAAGTATCACCCAAATAATTAGTCATCGGATTTAAGCGTATCCTAGTTTTTGTGTAACGCGTATTGTTCTCGTTAAAATCGTATTCCACGCAAGTATTGTGTAAACCGAAAAGCAAAAGCCAGTAATCCAGTGAATAATAAATTGTATACAATTTCTATCACACAGACATTGAATAACTAGGTTTTTATTCGTTTTTCACCACTGAATTTCGGGTGCACGGAGATGAATACCGAATGAAGGATATACTAGTAGCGGCGAGCGTACCCGGGGGGCGAGGCGATAATAAATCAGCGGCTGGACGGCTCCGAAACGCCTTAACACTGCACTCACCGACGTACGTACCTACTGGCTTTACTTCTACTTGTGTTTTCCGATGTAGACTGCCACTGTACTATAGCCACCTACTTAGGTAGCTACATAGCTCGTCTGGGTGGTGAATTCAAATTAAAAAGTAGATAAAATGTTTAATGGAAGTAGTACTTTGGAAGAACACAATTTTTAATTTGCAACCACACTGTATATTTTTAATAAGGCCATTCTTTATCCATATTGGTATTACATTTAACATAATAACTTGTTTCTTCATATTTTATTCAAAAGAAGGTACTTATTTTTTATTCCACTACAAGTTAGCCCTTGACTGCAATCTCACGTGGTAAGTGATGATGCAGTTTAAGATGGTAGCGGGCTAACCTGTTAGGGAGTATGATAGTCATACCAGTAATAAATTTGTACGCGACATCGCACCGGAACACTAAATCGCTTAGCGGCACGTTTTAATTCTGAAATTATAAATGCCCCTACCGGGAATTGAATCCGGGACCTCCTACTTAAATTCACAGCGCTCATCGTTGCGCCAGGGATATATGCAGATATTTACATCGGTTTGTGTTGTTATCAGGATATTTGTGGGATTATTAAGGAGTCTTAGTTTTATTGCTGTTTTTTTTGGTTTTATTTTAGACTAGCGGACCCGCGCGACTTCGTACGCGAATGAGTCGACTTCAAAAAGTAGTCGTATGTTCACACACTCAAAAAAGATATGTATTCCAGTTTTTGCAACATTTCTCATTAAAAATTATTGTTTATTTATTAGGAAGCCAAGGTGTATACAACCTATCTTAATATATGGACTTAATAAATAAATGACTAACAATCAATTGCCGTACTTATAAAAGTTTTTTGACTTCATTTTTGTAATATGGGGCGGAGTGTAAATAATGTACTAAAGTATATTATGTAAGTGAGTATTTTATGTATTTAAGTATATAATGTATTTAAGTATAAAATGTACTTAAGTATATTATGTTAGTAAGTATATAATGTATATAAGTATATAATGTACTCAGGTATATAATGTAACTATTAATTTTATGTATTGCAGTATATAAATAATTTATTTAAGTAAATAATGTATTTAATTATATAATGTAAGTAAGAATATAATGTACTAAAGTAAATAATGTACTAAGGTACATAATGTACATAAGTAAATTATGTATTAAATTAAATAATGCACTTAAGTATATAATGTTAGTAAGTATATAATGTATTTCAGTATATAGGTCTAAAAGTATATCATGAACTTAAGTTAATAATGTACCTAAGTAAATGATGTACTTATGTATGTTATGTATTTCAGTATATAATGTAAATAATGTACGTAAGTGAATAATGCAATTAAGTAAATAATGTACTTAAATATATAAAGTATTTAAGTAGATAACGTCAATATGTAAATAATGTACGAAAGTAAATAATTTATTTAAGTAAATAATGAACTTAAGTATATAATGTATTTAAGTCTATTATGTACTTAAGTAAATAATTCACTTAAGTATATAATGTACCAAAGTAATTAATGTACGTAAGTATATAATGTATTTAAGCATATAATGTACATAATTAAATAATGTACTTAGGTATATAATTTGAGTAAGTATATAATGTATTTCAGTATATAATGTATAAAAGTATATCATGTACTTAAGTAAATGATGTACTCTTGAATATTTCAGTATATAATGTAAATAAGTAAATAATGTACTAAAGTAAATAATTTATTTATGTAAATAATGTACTTAAGTGTGAATGAATGAATGAATGAATGAATACACTTTTATTGTACACCACAGAGAAAATTTACAGAGATACTAATACAATAGCACAATAAGGTAGAACGTACAATTTAGCAGCCTTATCGCTAAATAGCGATCTCTTCTAGGCAACCAAAGGCATACAAGAAAATGCTATAAGAAATAAGTAGGTGGTACAACAAACATTAGTAAATATTAGGAATTAAAACTAAATTAACATAAAACATAGTGCATATTATAGATATAAAATATATTCCATACATATATACAAACATATAAACATAAGAATACGCTACTATAATATAAAAAATTAAATAAAAAATAAATAAAAAATTAAATAAAAGAACCCTCAAAAATATGTATAATACGAAATAAACAAAATAGAATACAGTGATCATTCCCATCAATGCCCGGCCGATACAAACAAGTAGTGATCCTTCACCTGTTTCTTAAAAATGCCGATCGTTTGCGCCTCAAGAATCTCTAACGGCAGGGCGTTCCAAAGTGTAACGGCCTGAACCGTAAAGGATTTGTGGAATAAAGAGTACTTATGAACAGGCACCTTTAGGATAAACCTCCAGTAGAGCGAGCAAACTCAGGAGGCCTTGTGAATACAAATTTCTCTTTGAGATAAACAGGAGTAGAAAGATGGAACAAGATACAGTACAGAATAGAAAGAATATGCAAATTCCGGCGAAGTCGGATTGGTAACCACTTGAGACGAAATTGGGAAATATGGTCATATTTGCGCAATCCAAATATGAACCGGATGCTAGTATTTTGAAGTCTCTCAAGCTTATTTAACTGGTCTTCAGTTAAGTCAACAAAGCTTGCGTCAGCGTAATCAATAATGGGAAGGAGGAGAGTTTGTGCGAGCATAATTTTGGTAGGAATCGGAAGAAAAAAAAGAAGGTGACGCAAAGAACCCAAAGCTGCAAAGGTCTCTTTCAGATGATGTGTCCAACTTAAGGCTTGATCCAGATATATACCTAGATTTTTAACATTAACACAATAAGGAATTGTTACACCATCGAATTCAATAGGCGGAAGGGAAACCCAGTCAATCTTTGAGATTTGGTTTCGGCTGCCTATAATAATTGCCTATGATTTCCTAGGGTTCACATTTAGGCCATGTGCTTTACTCCACTGCAGAATAAGACGTAAATCCTTATTTAAATCTGCAATAGCTATCGAAAAATTCTCAAAGGTTGACTGGGTGTAAATCTGGACATTGTCAGCATATGGTAGAGAGAAGATATGTTATGAGTTATCGAATTGATGAAAATAGAAAAGAGTAATGGTGACAACACGCCGCCTTGAGGCACGCCAGCAGTAATATTACACCATGAGGAGTGAGTATCCTCAACACGAATACGCTGCCGACGACCATGGAGGTAACTATGAAACCAGTCAATCACTGATGGAGATATGTTAAGAGAACGTAACTGACCCAACAAAATGTCAAAGTCAACCGTGTTAAAAGCATTACTGAAGTCTAGCAATGCTAAACAGTGAGTTGTTTATTGTCCATGCCCCAACGTCTATCATCAGTTACTTTAATAAGAGCAGTAGGCGTACTATGCCCAGGACGAAAACCGGATTGAAAAGGATTAAAAAGAGAATGCCGGCTAAGAAATAGGTTCAGTAGATGGTAAATAAGTTTTTGAAGGACTTTTGATAAAAAGGGTAAAATTGAGATTGGACGGAAATCAGGAAAATCAGCCGGAATATGACATGTGCGCTCTTCCAAGCGTCGGGAAATTTACTAGTAGAGGTAAATTCATTTAAGATGTGAGTGATGACAGGAGTGATAACGTCCAAGAGAGGAAGCATATTACGGCTAATATCGTCACAACCGACAGCATTGGACGCAATGGACAAAATGTTCATAACATCACAAACAGTAAACTGACTAAACTCAAACGGAGGATAATTAGGAGTTGGAATTGCAGAGAGAGCATAAGAGTATGCAATTTATCTGAACTACCAAAAGAGTTAGAAGGGGTAGAGAAATATTGATTCAAAAGCTCAATATAAACACTAGGAGGAGTAGAATTTGCGGATGATTTACCAACTCCAACAGTTTCAAGAAACTTCCAAACTTTGGATGAGTCACCGTTTTCGACTGATGTATGAATGTGTCGTCGTTGTGCATCTCTACAAAATGTATTGCAGCGATTCCTGACCTCGTGATATTTTCTACGATTTTCATCTGAATTGATAATTTTAAATTTTAACTTCGCTATATATTTCTTTAAAATTCTATTCTTCAACTCATCAGTATCTATTATAAAGCATCCCCCGGTCAAAATTTTTAAAATATATTAAATTTACAGAAATCTTCCAGTTACAGTTTTTTTCTTGTTGAACACTAGATATATAATATTGTGGTCGGTGGATGGCTATGCGTTTCCGTGGATTTCCACCTGGCACAAGGTGCCAGCTGGAAATCAGCGTTGAATCCTAAGCTGCCTCCTTTTTCTCGGTTTTGCCACACACAACATTAAACATTCGTTTAAATAAAACTTGTGTTTTTCGTTATTTCTTTTCATATTGTAGTCGTTCTTACGTTAAATCTTATCTGATAAACTCGCGGTTTTGAACCGATTTTAATAATTCTTTTCATTTGGAAGTGTACCAAGCATGTATAGTCTTACTTTAATAAGGATCTGATAAATATTGTCGGAGATAAAAAACATAACTCTTCATAGATAACAGAAGGCGCAAGGCATAATATAGGACAACGATCAAATGCATGCGTACCATCCTACTAATATAATAAATGCGAAAGTCTGTGAAGATGGATGTATGTATGGATTCGTCATTTGGGTCCCAAGGTGCTGGAATGACAGCCCCGAACTGGTAAGCGCAGCGTTGGTCGACCCCCAACGAGGTGGCCAGACGACATTAAGCGCGTCGCAGGTAGCCGCTGGATCCAAGCGGCACAGAACCGTCGAATTTGGAACTCCCTACAAAAGATCTATGACCAGCAGTGGACGTCTAGCGGTTGATATGATGATGATGATGACTTTGCGCAATAGACATTTAAAATAAATAAAAATAAAATAAATATACTACGACAATACACACATCGCCATCTAGCCCCAAAGTAAGCGTAGCTTGTGTTATGGGTCTGAAAAACATTAATGTTCATCACACAAACATTTTCCAGTTGTGGCAATCGAACCCACGGCCTTGGACTCAGAAAGCAGGGTCGCTGCCCACTGCGCCAATCAGCCGTTAACGTTTTACCTACAGCTTTTGTATTTTTATTTACATTTCACCGTAGGAAAGTGGGAAGATGTCCGGCAACAATCTCTGCCAACACAACAATGTCAGGTAAGTAAATAATCATTTTCATAGCTGGGATAGGCAAACAATAATGGGCAATTTGATGTAATGACCGTTATATGGACCGTACAGACGCACAGACAAACGTTAACTTATTAAAACAACAAAAAAAAAACACGATGAAAATTAAGCTTAATTTGTTATGCTCCGCGAAAAGCAGGAGACTCTGTCTATATGATAACATATCCCGAGGAAGTTTCGGTGTCGGAGCGAAGCTTGCGTAGAGAGTGCATTGGCGAAGATCTTCTGTGTGTGGAGTATAAAGATTGAAGAAATTATAAATTATACTGTACAGATTCTCCTGAATTTCGTGGAGTGTAGAAAATTGAGCATAATTCCACAATGTAACGCCTACGTCTTAGCTAGTTA
This sequence comes from Pararge aegeria, assembly GCF_905163445.1. Taxonomy (NCBI): domain Eukaryota; kingdom Metazoa; phylum Arthropoda; class Insecta; order Lepidoptera; family Nymphalidae; genus Pararge; species Pararge aegeria. Next base: position 1,006,491 of record NC_053200.1, on the reverse strand, counting down.
TGTGATGATAATAATTGTTTTTTTTCTTCATTACCAATCGGAAAGCAATAATGAGGTATTGGTTGGAGTGCGCTTTCCAAGGATATACCTATCCACTCTTGCGTTGCAGGTACCAAGTTATACGTGGCAGGAAAAACAGTTGCTCGGAGGGCGTTCTACACTTAAGCGGTACGTATCAGTAACGTGGTTTCGTTCGTGTTGATTGAATATTAACCACATAAAGATACCGCCGCTTTCGTAAAAGCTTTCTTTGGCAGCGCTCATCTGGTGAAGTTGTATGGCCATGCTTATTTGTGCCGCTAAGTAACATTGCTGTCTACCGGTCTCAAGTGAGAGGTTGCCGGTGTTATTACAGATAAAAAACTAAGAAAATCTCCAGTATGAGTTATAAATACTTGAGGGTAGGCTGTTTATAACTCTTACAATTCCTATCCTTAAGTTTTTTATAACTCTTACTGGAGATTTTCTTCATTTTATATCAACTGCATACCCTCTGCATACCCTCTATGCACGCCACTGATTGGGGGCCATATTTATCTTTTTATAGACGATAGTTTTCTCCTTTCAATTAAGTTGCCATCTGATCCGCAAATACCTGTACTATAAAAAACATATCAGGTGACCCTCTTGCTCGTTTCTCAGCTTTTATATAAAAAAGTGTTTACATTTAACACAAAAAAACATGCTTTTTGGCTTATTTATTTATTTAATGGACATTCAACAGGTTACAATAACTCTTATTTAACTAAACAAAAAATTAAAAAACATATTAATGTAATATTGTAGACCCACAGGCAGGCAAAAAGCTAGATTTGCTTTTATGATACTTGAGAATGCAGGCAAGCGCGAGCTGGTCGTTGAACATAGAAGTAACTTTCGCGCGCAACTGTACCACCATGACTCCCCCAGATCACTATAATCATCGGCATGACATAATAATCCGTCGGTTAATAGAGCGTGTTTGGAAACCATTACGGCAGCTGTAATGGCTGATTATTTTTAGTGCTCATGCGTCATGACGCGGATGGGCCTCACAAATTATTACCTTGTAATAATTGAATAACAACAGACGCGCCTACCGTGCTTACTAAGCTTTTCTATAGTGTTACAAACCTACAATCCAATATAATGGATAACGTTAAAGGAGTCCATACGAGCAATAAGAGTATCACTTGCTTCAAACGTGAAGGAAAACATCGAGAAGAAATAACTAATAAAAGAAAATAATGTGTAAATAAAAATGCCTGGGTCAAAAAAGTTAAACCGAGCAAAGGAGAAATAGATCATCATCATATCAACCCGTTACCGGCCCACTAGTGATCAACAAGTGATATTCTAATTACTTAAAATGCACAGAACATCGAAATGTAAGAGGTGCGAGACGAGACTCAAACTCGGCCCCCAGAAAGTGAAGTCGAGCTCTTACTCAATGCCCTATCACCGCTTTTCGGAGTATATTTATTTATTGCAAAACCATTCTAATATTTTAAGTGCAAAAGTGTATAACCAGTTAACTTGATTTTTATAATTTTTATTAGTGTTTTTACCTACACATGGAGGAATTATCAATTTTATAAATTTAAAATGCATATAAAAATTTTCGGATCCGACAGGATTTGAACCTGCGACTCTCGGGCAATCGCGGCCTGAGCGCTTTCACCAATTGAGCTACGGCACTCCTACCGTCGATGCCGAAATTAGTATATGCCTTTCACATCAGTCTTATAGCGACTACTTTTTCAAAGGTCCATATTACAATAAGTCAACTTGATGTTTGACAAATCATATTTCCAAGGTTGGTTTACAGGAACATTCGTATTTTAACACAAAATGTCTTCCTTCCTTCACATCGTAACAAAATAATAACTTAGAAAGGATACAGGTGCGTCCTAGGATTTGAACTCGGCCCCCCGAAAGGGAAGTCGAGCTCCTGTCCAATGCGCAATCAACGCTTCAAAAAACCACATTACTCTCGTTAATATGATGACAAAACAAAATAGTACAATCGCTTTTTGGGCAGTCGTGTAATGATATAGAATTTCATCGGCTCTCCACAGCCGGATGGTGAAATTTCTACAACAATGAAGACACTAACGTAAGTCTGTGCGGAATAGTTAAGAAACTCGATTGTACTGCTATACACACTGAGACACTTCGCATCTTGGCGTACATATACTGCAGGACAAAAAAACGGTGTGGCTATTTTGTAAAATTGACTTCTCGGAATCTTTATATATAGAAAAAAACACCTTTGAGAACATTAAGGAAAACTCTCAGGCATCCAGGTTTCTTCGCAATGTTTTCCTTCAGCGTAGAAGCAAGTGATATTTTAATTACTTAAAATGCACAGAACATTGAAATGTTAGAGGTGCGAGATGAGATTCAAACTGGGCTCCCCGAAAGTGAAGTCGAGCGCCTACTCAATGCCCTATCACCTTTGTCGTAGTATATTTATTTATTTATTGCAAAACAGTTCTTATATTATAAATACAAAAGTGTGTTTGTTTCTTTGTTTGTCCTTGCTTAACGGCCTATCTTTGTAACCAGTCAACTTGATGATTGACAAATCATACTCCCAAGGTTGCTTTACAAGAACATTCGTATTATAACACAATATGTCTATCCTTCACATCGTAACAAAGAAACCAAACTTTAAGTTTTATTATACTTCGTGTAATACCGCGGGCGCAACTAGTTCTAAATAAATAAATACTAAGCGTCTGTTAGATTATTTAAAGGTTACCTACATACAACACAGTGGAGTGCTGTGAGTGGTACATCTGATCCCTAAAATAAACTCCAAAGTGACCTTAACACGGTTAGCTGTGACCTAATTACAGATAAATGACATCATCTGTTAATTCTAATAGAATTACGCCACATTTAATCCTTGTCATTCGATAGGATTACACATTGGACATCTACGTAGTATTTAAAGTATAGCTTAGTTTTAAAATTAAACAAAATGTAGTTAAATAAACTGACAAGTTGTGAGATGTTTTGGTACGATACTTGACTTTCTTTACCCTTTATTTAAAGTTTATTTGGCTCGGTCTCGGCTATTTTTTTTTTAATACTGTTGATAAGTACTTTTAGCAACACTCGAAGGAAATATCAACTTTATAATTTTTAAAATGCACACAAATATTTCGGAACGGGAAGGATTTGAACCTGGGACTCTCTGACAGCCTGTGACAATTACAATACAATAAGTATACGTCTTTTATGTCACTCTTATAGTGACAGTCAGTTCCGAAATTTTAGATACATTTTAAAATGTTTCAAAAAGGATCGTTTCAAAAAATGTTTTCTATTCACAATAGGTTTTACGATTTCCGTGTCCCAGAGAAATTCTTAGTTGAGTTATAATCCTGCACAAGAAAGAGTTGGTATAAACTTGACTGATCTGTGATCTATCTATTTCTGTCATAGCATTAAAAAATTTTGATTGAATGGTTTTTTGAAGATATGTTTAATAACAATAAATAATAAATAATAAATAAATATACTACGACGATACACACATCGCCATCTAGCCCCAAAGTAAGCATAGCTTGTGTTATGGGTACTGAGACAGCTGATGAATATTTTTTTATGAATATAATACACATAAATACTTATAATATACAGATAAACACCCAGACACTGAAAAACATTCATGTTCATCACACAAACACTCTCCAGTTGTGGGAATCGAACCCACGGCCTTGGACTCAGAAAGCAGGGTCGCTGCCCACTGCGCCACTCGGCCGTCGAACAATAAGTTAAATCTGATGATTACCTGATCATCAGATCAATCTTCTCCATAATTTTCAATTCTTTTATCAGTGATTTGTTTTTGTTTGTCGCAGAGCAAGACATGATCTTTTACTAATTGGTATTTTAGGGATCCGAGAGTAACACCCAAATTCTAGGCATACAAAATTTCGGGAAACACCTTGTTACTAAATTGTACGGCAATTATGGTGATGTGCTTGACCGTAATAATAGGAATACCTTCTTCCGAACTGATGTGCTCCTTCATCTTTGCAAGCTATATATACTCGTATGTCTCTCGGCGCCATCTTGGTCATCGTATGTCATTAGGCGACTCGGAGACCGCCACAAAACAAACCAACTTTTTATCATCATCATCATGTCAACATGTCGCTCATGCTATTGTAGAGAGTTCCAAAATCTACTTTGTTGTGCCGCTTGGGTTCAGTGGCTTCGTGCAACTCGCTTGATGTCCACCTCGTCCGGAGCCTACCAATGCTGCGTTCACAGGTGCGAGGTCGCCATTCCAGCACCTTGGGACTCCAAAGTCCATTCGAAGTTCGAGTCGAGCTCTGTGCTATGAGTTCAGAGTCCACCTCCGCCCATTGCCACTTCAGATTCGTGACTCATTGAGCTATGTCGGTATCTCCAGTTCTACTATGTCCTCATGCGTGATCACGTAATGAACCAAGAAAAGCTCGTTCGATAAACCAACTTTTTGGAGTTCCATTATTTTTGCAAGTAAGTGTAACACAGACGAAACTAGCGCGTAATATGTGAAGTTGGCAACTATTGCAGTGAATAGTGGCCGGATGATCGCTCCAACTCGATCTTGGTGCGCCAATGGGAATATTATAGCTCCCTCGGGATTATTATCGGACCTCTTAGTGTGAGACTCAATAACTTCCTATTATTCCATGATATTAAACGTCATGTTGCAGTCAAGTGTATTATACTTACACAATATCTTGAAAGAAAGAAAGAAAAAAAAATCGTCTTTATTATCACACATTTATGTTAAACTAGCGGTCCCGCGCGACTTCGCCCGCGAATAAGTCGACTTAAAAAAACCACGTCAATTATGCCTATCCAAAAAACCACGTTGCGTCGTCTAAAACTCCATTGCGCGGATATTGAAAGACAAATGGGGGAAAAATTTGCGATGCTATCCTGTAGAAGGTGTTCGCTTTTCCAGGATAAAAAGAAGCCTATGAGCTGTGCCAGACTATATTGTAGGTATCTCTGCCAAATTTTAGCCAAATCGGAACACGACCACGGATAACGAACATCCATCCATCCATACATCTATTCCTACATACTTTCGCATTTATAATATTAGTAGGATGGTACGCATGCTACTAATATTATAAATATCTTTCGTTAGCTGTTATCTGTGAAAAGTTATGTCCTTGATCTCCAACAATATTCATCAGATCTTCATTGAAATTAGACAATACATGCTTTGTAGTACACACTCAAATAAAAAAAGAATGATTAAAATCGGTGCAAATTTAACGGAGATATGAAGTAAAATTGATAAAAAATGTCTTCCCATATTCCGGAGGAAACTTATTGTTTATCGGGATAAAAAGTATCCTTTATGTTAACCCGGGATATCAGCTACGACTTTACTAAATTTAATTTAAATCCGCTCAGTAGTTTTCACGTGATGCCCGAACAAACAGATAGGCAGAATGGCAAAAATTCAATAAAAATCTGTTTTGGACTCAATATCGATTAAAAAACATCCCCGGTCAAAATGTTCAAAATATATTAAATGTACAGAAATCTTCCAGTTACAGTTTTATTATAAGTATTGATGTTACATTTGTGTCATAAAATTGTCTAAAATAAAAATGTGTGACAAATGAGCTGGCTCAGTATAGCTGCATACTAAAAAGCGCATCACTGGTTTTCAGCCAGCCTATCTGTCAGCCTTCATCGTCACCGAATCCTCGCGACTATAAAATTAAAAAAGTTCGAAACTCATTTATTTCAATTAGGCCTAGTTTACAAGCTTTTTTGTGTATCTATAAATTATATATAAGTTAGTAGATGGAACAGATGGATGGAGAATCACTTCTATAACCTTCCTCAAAGGTTGACCACCAAATGCAAAAAAGACAAGCGCGTGAAAAATCAGATAAAGAACCTCTTTAGATTTATTTTTAGTACCAGTAGTGAGTTTTCTTACTTTAATGAAAATCAGTCCAAGATGGCCGCCGCAATAAAATGGCGAATTACATATTTTTTCATAACTCCATCAATATGGTTATCAAATGAAAGTGCATGTCTAGAAAAATACGATACACAATAAGAACTTTCAAATCCAATATGGCCGCTACCACGAAATGGTGAAGTATGGATATATGATACGTATTAAATGAAAGAGCTTGACTAGTAGAATAATGTAAACTTTATTGGAAGTCTGGGGTTTTAAATTATTTTAATGTAATTTTAAATTTATATAGTATTACAAACTGTCCCAAGCTTTTCTTAAACTATGTACAACCGGGTCCACCAAATAGCACCACCCGACCTTTCTATTACTTCATTTTCTCAGCTACTCAACATTACTTTAAATACCCAGTAAACTAACTTAGGAATTCGACTTTTCATTTCATCCATCCTACCTACTTTTAAACGAGTCATTCTTTAACTCAGTGATAGCAGAGTGGTAAGGACTTCGGTTTTAGTTTCGGGGAACAGAGTTCGAATCCCGGTCGCATCTCATACTTTTCTAAGTTATCTGCGTTTTAAGCAATTCAAATATTATAACTTGCCTTAACAGTGAAGAAAAATATCGTAAGGAAGGAAGGAAGAAGGCGTGTGGATTCCACCAATACGCACCGGGTCAGCGTGGTGGACTACGGGCTAAACCCTTCTCATTGTAAGAGGAGACTTTTGCTCTGTAGTAGACTGGTAATGGTTTGATATAATGATGATATAAGTAAGAGGAAAGAATAACAAGGCTGATAACGATACCTTAAATATCTCTCTCTTCTTTATAAAATTCAAAAATGTTTTATTCATGTAGACCTTATTACATACAGGCACTTATGAAGCGTTCATACATTAAACATGTTACACTAATGTTAGTGATGGTGATAACTGCATTCGTTAACTTAGAACTAAAGCTAGGAGGGTTCCAAACGTCCCTGGTCTAAGAAGAGCCCACAGCAAACTTAGCCCGGTTTTTTTTTGTTATCACCATCTCACAGTCAAGTTCATGTTGAGCTATGAAGTTAGAGCAATTCATACCCAAGGTTTTTTATCATACACGTAATCCTTAATATTATAATAGGAATTTTCTATAAGCTTACGTTATATATAAACTTTTAATTAGAAAGAGGAAGTAATAACTAGGCTGGTGACGATAGGACTCACAGCGTACCTACCCATTCGTAAATCAAAAGGTCTCCCAAAGCCAACATATCAACATTTCCGTCCCATATTTAATATAATTCATCGCCATTTATCCCGAGCTGCATTGTTCGTTCATCTGTTGACACTCTACGATCTACGCAATATACGAAACAACCCCCCCCCACCCCCCCTCCGTCAGGGAGTCCGCGATTCAAAGGAGTCAAATATATTGGAGTCGTAAACTAATGAATGGGCGCCTCTTGTGAAACGCAATAACATGAATATCTACATCTAAATACATGTTGTAGGCTTATTGTTGGATCGGTGGCATTATGAAGTTACTAGTTCCACTCAAAAATAGCTTTGAAAAAGTTGCCGTCTCGTGACTCATAGTGCACCTATACAAATAATAAAAGTATAAAAATATAAAATGTAATTAATTGGTTATGTCATGTTATCAGTTGTAAGCTGTGTAACGGAAAGAGCGAGAGCTCCAAATACAGGTTTTTTCAAACTTAAACGGAGGTTTTAGCCTATTGTTTTGTAGCGAAATTGAGATAACAAATAAATTATTTTTCATTTCATTTCAGATAATATGTTTATAGAAGCTTTGATAAACCAGTGGGTAGGAGCTCGACTTACCTATTACCTTTCAACGGTGAATGTACATGAAAAATTGCTGACTATTTGCGAATATGAATATAATAATGACGTCATCAAGACGTTCTAAGTCAATACGAAACTCACGGTCTACCCGCAACACGAGCACAGAAGATGCTGTAGTATAGGTGTTTACGTACGAGGTAGGCTTTCAGGGATAATACGGGTTCATCTGCATAAGGGTGGAATGGCGCCGTAACTTTTTAAGGCGTAAGCACAAAACAGTGTCAAATTCCACACTGCCCTTTGTCATAATAATTATAATAACCGTTAACGTGAATTTGTAAGGGCTTAATGCTGGCTTGTAGAATATCCTCTTACTTTGTACTCATACAAATTTAGGTATATTTAGGTTTTTTCCTCGACTTCTTTTGTTTCTGTTCTAAAAAAAAAATTATTTTTTACTTTGTATTCGTTTGAAAGGGGCTGTCTACTTTACACAATATTGATGAACTATACGCACTATAGTTTAAATACTACAATAAAATAGTGGTTTGTGCTACAAGTTCCATTTTATCCTAAAGGCAAGAGCTACGCACTCTTCAAGGTTCAATGCCCTGGTCATATCCAAAGTTAATATTTAAATAAACGATAAAATGGGTTTTATGAACGAGTTTAGCACTAATACTTATTTCGATTGCAAGAAAAATAAATTAATGTAAATTAAGACAAAATATTAAAAGGTTACATAAAAAATGCACCTACAATGTTTGGTCATTTATTAGTTTATTGTTCAAAAGGGAGATGAAGGGGCGCCTTACGTTAGGGGCGCCGGGATAAATCCTAAGCAAACGAGGAAATTTGCAGAGTTACTCCCAAGCGTAGCGTGGGTGTAGCATCTAGAATCCTGAGTGTGACGAAGGTTTTAGGTAAAAGAAGACAGCAATAAAATTTATTAATTTATTTAGTTGTTTTGAGGGATAGAGTTACCTCTATGAGAGTCAGACTTATGCGTACAGTGAATCTACGGATTTAATGTTCAATTCCCACGTAACGTTTATACCTATATGTACACGTATATATCTAATCGGATTTGAGATTTACCTTCCGGTAGCATGGCAATATTTGATGGTAAGTTTCGCTAATAGTAATGTTCGATATATTCGAATACATACGAGATTAATCTGGAACCTCAATAAATAAAATATGAGCGTAGCATCGTTCTCACGTTATTCAATACTAAATGTGTATGAAGGTTTCACCCGCGTTAAACTCAAATACGTTAACGAAAGATAGCCTTTATAATATATACCTACCTCAATAAACGGGATATGCCATGTGGTAGGTTAATCTAAAATAGTACATTACTATACTAGTAGATACTAGTTTGCATTGACACTAAATTTATTAATTGGAATCATCAATAGCATAAAACAGTCCACCGCTGGGCTAAAGGCCCCACCCATTCCTTATTTAGATTTTTTTATTTAACTTCATGTTAGCCCTTGACTGGAAACTGGACTTGGTGATGATGCAGTCAAAGATAGTAACGGGCTAACCTGCTAGGGGTATATCAGTTACCGACTACGTACCGGAATGCTAAAGCACGTCTTTGTCGGTAGGTTGGTAACTAGCCACGGCTGAAGCTTCCTACTAACTATACCAGAGAAAATTCAGTAATAATGAAATAACAAATTGCGACTGCCAGGGATGAAACCCGTGACCTATATAAATAACAGCACTCACCGCTGCGCCATGGAGGTCCTCAAATTCCACTAAATTTAACATTTTAAATGATCAAAGGCTACATTATAAAGTATTATATTATTAGGATTATATTATAATATATTATTAGGATATAATAACTTTATAATGTTTGCCTGACAGAGAATGGTTATAAGCTATAAGGCCGAATTTTGTATTCTACTATTATATACCCTAATTTCATAGTGGTGCACAAATAAAGAGTTAAATAATATCCGTACGAATATTGTAAATGTCAATGTAAGTTTGTTTGTTACGCTTTCACGCAAAAACTACTTAACCGATCCTCATGAAACTTTGTACACATATTCTTGGAAGTGTTAGAAGTAATATAGGATACTTTTTATCCCGACATTAAGCTCGGTTCCTTTGGGAGAGGGGATGAAAGTGTTTGACGATTTTACACCATAACTCCGACAAATTATAACCGTTTTTAATAATTATTTTTGTACTATAGAGGTTATATGTGTTTAATATTGCCAAAACTTTGTGTAGATCTGAAGAATGTGGTTGGAGATAGACAACAGAACTCCTCAGCGGACAACAGCAAACCCCTCATTTCAGACTTAACGATACTGAATACTTTAATTTTTTTTAAAACTACGACTAAATTTAATACTACATCAAAACACAAAATCAAACGCAGACGAAGCCGCGGGCAACAGCTAGTTTATAATAATTTTAATGTGCATGTGTTTTTATTTGCGTTATAAGTAATTAAAATATCACATGCTTCGACGGTGAAGGAAAACATCGTGAGGAAACCTGCATTCCTAAGAGTTATACATCATGTTCTCAAAGGAGTGAGTCCACAAATCCGCACTGGGCCAGCGTGGTGGATTACGGCCTTAACCCCTTCTCATTGTGGGAGAAGACTCGTACCCTGTAGTGGGTCGGTAACGAGTTGATATGATGATGATGCAGATGATTTATTTTATACAATCCTGCCAGGCATCCTATGATGGCAAACTTTTTTTTTACGGGCTAGTATTAAATGTACTTAAAACCCTCTGAATGGTGAGCAGTGTATGGTAATGATTGATCAGGCCGAAAGTTTGGGTTCTGGTAATTAGCCCCATTTGCGATACAAGGCATCTTTGCCAACGCAATTACCGCACCCGATCGATTTACGACCGGCAGTGGAACATAAATCAGCTTTTAGTACAACGTTGATAGATTTAGGGCTCGAATGAGAAATGTAGAATTGTTAGCAAATACTTTTGGGCGAGGACAGTAATTGAAGCATGGCTCGAGGAAAGAATTGTGACACCGTTTCCATTTGTGTAATCTAACAAGACTAGATCTGAACCCTGGAAGGAAGGTTCAAAATTCATAGCCTAGTATGGGTAACTTGGAGAATTTGTAGTCATAATAAAAGTGTCGCTTAGACAGAGATAGATAGATAAACATACAAAAGAACAAACATACACTATATCATATTAGATAAATAAAATTCTTTTAGTCGATTTTTTTAAATATGTTTACTGTCTGCGACTGTCTTATTTCTCTCGGCAATTCATTCCACAGATTTACCACTTTTACAGGAAATGAGTTACCATACGCCATCGTACGACTGGCAGGAACGTGCAACCTGTTATCATCTTTGGCCCGTAAAAAGCTCTGAACGTTGCTACCAAGAAAGTTGAATCGTTTTTTTAAATACGGTGGAGTTTGAGGATAATATAAAATGGTGAACAAAAGTGAAAGAGCGTGCAAGTTTCTACGGGATCTTATTGGTAGCCACTTCAACTGAGCACGATAGTATGACACATGATCAAACTTTCGCAGGCCAAAGATGAACCGTATGCATACGTTCTGTAGCCTCTCCAACTTGTCAAGCATGGTTTCTGACAAATCTAAGTAACAAATGTCTGCTGCAGAGTTTGAATCGTCCAGATGAAATCTTTGAGATGTCTCTGAATAAGTTCAAAGTTTTTAAAAAAAAACGTAAGCTTATATAAAAATCCTATCAAAATATCTAGTTGATAACAAGATTAATGTGTTTACTAATTAGAATTTTATCAAGATGTTGTTTATATTGAATGAAAAATATATAAGGATTACATTAATGATAAATAATAACTATGTAACATAACTACGACAAGATATAATGGAAACACCAATGAAGAATGTTGCAAATTGGTAAAAAACATTCCTTTTGAGAGCTTCCAAAGCGTGCGATGTTTGTAAGGTTTAAGTTACGCCGAAATAATGTAAATGCGAAAAAATCAGCTCTTTAAAAGTCTTTATAAAATCCACGTAACAAAATTTGTCTATATTTAGAGGTTGACTGATACGACGAAAAGGTCTCGGGGGACCGCTAGTAAAAGATAAAAGCTACAATCCAGTAACATATTACTAGGTTCTTGTATCCGTGCTATGTCTCACAATCATTGCAGTTGATTTATAAATCTATGTCGTTTTACTTTCTTGTTTATTTGTGGTTTGATCTTGTTGACCATTACGCTTTCTGTCTAAGCAAATTTCAGATGTCAATTTTGAAAATCCCCTGCAAAACTATTTCGATTTCTGTAATCCGCAGTCGATTAGGTCCTACTGTAATACGGAAATACGACTTTAGAGCATAGACCCACCATGCTGCTCTAATGCGGATTGGTGGGCTTTTACTTATAATCTCACAAGTTAGTGATAATAACCGGGAACTATACTTGACGTGCTCCCTGGGGTATGGGTGTAGACATCGTCTATTTCCTAACTCCATGCTGGGTGGTACTGAAAACACAATAGCTACCAACAGCTAGAAGCAATGGTTAGCCCAACCTGGGATTACAACCTAGGGCCTTGTCATCCGTAGTTTAAAATAGATCAGCGAGGCAGTTATATTAACAATTTACTTGGCACGCCCCTTTGATTGGCTGCAAATATCGCTAGGTAGCGATAACGCCAACAAATTGTTCAATCCATCTAACTTGCTCTGTATATATATTTCTGACATTCCTCTCCGTGGCGTTCAATAAAAATGCATTCAATCATTCATTCATGACGTTTAGTCGCCCATACATATTGACAGATGAACGATAAACGTCGATTTGACGTTTGATAACTACAAAAGCGCCTATTAACACCGACATGCTTTTTTATTTACTTCGATCCATTTTGATATAGATATCAAAATCATCATCATAATGCCAATGGGCGTCCACTGCTGGATAAAGGTCTTATGTATGGATGTCAAAATACCTAAGCCTTGTGCCGCTTGGGTCCATCGGCTCCCTGCGACTCGCTTGATATAAAAGTCAAAAGTCAAAGTCAAAGTCAAATATTTCTTTATTCAAATAGGCACATAGATGGCACTTCTGATGCGTACATTACATGTAAAATATGACATAGGAGTGAGATGATGGCGATAAATAAATTCGTCAACATAAAACGAAAGCTACGAGGGTTCCAAACGCGCCCTGGTCTAAGAAGAAGCCCACAACATACTTAGCCGGTTGTTATTATTTTTCGTTATCACCATCTCACAATGTCATTTAAAAACTATAAAACAAGCAACCTGGTTAAAGCAATAAACCCAAGCATTTGTATCGTTAACGTCAACGGATTATCCGTCCACCTGGTCGAAGGTCTACAAAAGCTGCAAACACGCTAGAAACCTTATCGTCACATCATCATATCAGGCCATTACCGGCCAACTACAGGGCACAGGTCATCCACAATGAGAAGAGGTTAAGGCTGTCAACCACGCTGGCCCAGTGCGGATTGGTGGGCTCCACACACCTTTGAGAACATTATGTTAAACTCTCAAGCATGCAGGTTTCCTCACGGTGTTTTCCTTCACCGTTGAAGCAAGTGATATTTTAATTACTTAAAACGCATCAACAATATTATATATATTATTATTACTAATATTATAAATGTCAATGTAAGTTTGTTTGTTACGCTTTCACGCCAAACATACTCAACCGATCCTTATGAAATTTTGTACACATATTCTTGAAAGTGTTAGAAGTAGTATAGAATACTTTTTATCCCAACATTAAGCTCAGCTCCTTTGGGAGAGGGGATGAAAGTGTTTGATAATTTAACACCATAACTGCGACAAATTATAATCGGTTTAAATTATTATTTTTGTACTAAAGAGGTTATAATATTTGTTTAATTTTGCCCAAACTTTGTGTAGATCTGATGAATGTGGTTGGAGATAGAGGACAGAACTCCTCAGCGGACAGCAGCAAACACCTCATTTAAGGCTTAGCGATACTGAATACTTAAATTATTTTTAGAACTACAACTAAATTTTATGCCACATCAATAAACAAAATCAAATGCAGACGCAGTCAACAGCTAGTAACTTATAAAAGTTACAGGTGCGTGCTGTGATACGAACTCTGTCCTCCGAAAGTTAAGTCGAGCTCTTTCTCACTGGGCTATCACCGCTCGAAACCTTATAACCTAATAAAGTAAATTTCGCAGTGTGCGAAGGATCTCAAAAAATGAAATCCATCCATCCAACTGACGGCCGGCTGACGCAGCGACCCTGCTCTGAGTCCAAGGCCGTGGGTTCGATTCACACAGCTGAAAAATGGTTATGTAATGAACATGAATGTTTTTTCTTTTATCTTTAAATAGTGACTAATTATTTCGACGATATATATATATACATATATATATATTTCTACTGACAATTATTAGATAGATATAAATCGTGTATTTTTAATAATTATGAGGATCAAACTTTTTCTTATATGACTATGTAAAGGCATGGATACAATTAAATTTATAAATAGCTCAGTAGTTGCTCTTTTCTTAAACCATTTAACAGTTCAACATCCATTTTTCTATCTTGTGAGAGATGAAAGTGGCCTGCTTCCAAGCAGCCTTGTTACTAAGCTAAGATCGTAAAACCTTCACTCGTCATCTAAATTTCGCAATTAGTTAAATCCAATTAAAACCATCGTTTCCTGTGAAGAAAATACAACAATTATTTCAACAATTGAATTCGTCTAAATAAATTTCAACTGTCATTCTATTTAATGGATAATAATCATCTGCTATTATAGAAATCCTTATTGTATTGTTGTTTTTGGCTCCGTTCCGTTGTTTCACGCATGAAGTTTCACTGGTGTACAATTATCATAATTCGGTAATAGCCCGAGAGGCTGTGGCAAATATTGACGGGCTGCTTGATAATAGTTTCAAAGTAGTTTCTCTTCAATAGCACATGTTTATAAAATTTTATCTATCTGTCTCTGTAGATTTACAAAGCTGGAAACCAAAAAACAGGATTTATGTTATGAAACTGATTTTAGTATGGTAAAAGTATATGAAAATGCAATATAACCAATCAAAAAGAGAGGTTTCTAATCAGTACTAATGTGTGTTCACGGTGCTTCATGAAGCCGTTCATTTCAAACGTTGGACGATATTAACAGGGTGTTTTAAACTGTTAAATCCATACAAGTAACTCTGTTTGTCTTTTTACTTTATTTTACTTATTACTTTTTAACAAATTTCGATAAGATATGCAAAAAGCAATTAAAAACATAAACAGTTTTTAACGTCAAATCTATAGGTTTGTTGTGACTCTACCACCAATTCGGAACGCAAATTCTACCGTGAAATTGAAGTAAGAGCTGCTAAGACTTTTTATTCAGTATCATAATTTTTCAAACTAACATTATTCTGCCTTGTGAGGGATGTAAACAGAGCCGGCCACTTCTAAGCAAACTTCGCTATCAAGAAATTTCTTAATTGTTTAGTAGCCTCTATATAACGCAGCCTAGGTATAATTAATGTGTTTTAACAAAAAAAAAACAAAATTCATATAATTCAAGTAGGCCTAGTTTATAAGCACTTTTTAAACGTCAAGTCAGTCTGCTTGTAGTGACTCTACCACTGGTTCGGAAGGCGTATTCCACCGAGGAGAGCCGGCAAAAGATTTAGCAGATAGCTCTTTTTCAACATCATTTTACAATCTTTTAAATTTACTATCTTTTGAGAGATGAGTGCTGAGCCTGCCTGATTTACACATAGTTTAGTTAAAATGTTATGAAACATATTGTAAATACAATAATAGTAACCTATATATTTATTAGTTATATCAATTTACAATGCATATAAAAATGCTAAGGAACCGACAGGAGTTGAACCTGCGGCACTCTGGCAATCGTGGCCTGAGTGCTTTGACCATTAAGCTACGGCTCTCCAACTGCCAATGCTGAAATTAGTATATGCATTTATATCAGGCTTATAGCGACTGATATAAATGCATTTACTAATTCCGAAAACTGTTATATGCATTTTAAATATATAAAATTGGCATTTCCTGCAAGTAGCTAGAAAAACCATAAAATTTCAAATTAAAATAAAACTTTGTATTCCTTTTTACGAAAATTGCGCGGACGGAGGAGTACATAATTTCCCAAAGTGCAGCATACAATTTTTTTTAATTATCTTAATAAATACATTATAAAAAAAATTAAACATGAATCACAAGAATATATACTCTTTAATAATCAATTATTGGTTGGTAATTTGTTTAAAAAATATTGGCTAAATAACAGTGTCAGTGTCATTCAAATATCTGTGAATATAGAAGTATAGTCTTTGGCAAAAGAAACTTAATAATGTACAAAGTTATTATTTAAATTAGTTATGGTTGAATTTCGACCCCTAGTTATATAATTTTTTAGTATCCTATAATTATTTATCAAGCACTGCCTTACAACTTCCCGAAAACTCTAGGAACATAACACTGAGTGTCAATCCGCCTGACCCACCACGCCACTAGGCCGTGGTTAGTTGGACACAAATTACATGCAATAGGCGTGGTCATTGATTATGTATTCAAAAGATTTGCGTACTTTTTTTTGGCATTTTAATAATATGTAGTTACGGTTTGAATATTGTGAATAAATGTAATTTAATTGCAGTTATAACGATATTTATATATTTTTATAGTAATTGTAGGTTATTATTAGAGTATTATCTTGATTCCTAACATATTATACCGACTTAATTACTTTTAGGTAAATTGCTATTTTTTTCTTAACGCTTGGGTTCTTTGACATTGGTGATTTCCTTTCTAAACATACACGAAGAGTCGGAAACTCAGTTTTAGCAATGTGTCAAAAAGTGAGGTGACTCCGCAATATAAACACAAAGCTTGTAGACCACGAGAACACCCGAGAAATCAAAAAACAATCGCCATCAGAATACTTTCAATAGAAGACCTATAATAGTTGGATAAAACCATAGCCTGTGTTAATCAGGCAAAAGACCTATGGACGCAGTGGAAGTCCTGTGTTGTGATGATGATGATGACAGTAGAATAACCATGTGATAATAGTCTTTAAAGCCCTCCAACCCGCTTAGAAGAATTCCATGGGTTCCAGATTAATATCTAAGCTGTAGTAGCTAAGCTAAGTATATAAGCTGTCACGCGTTTATTTTAGTTTTAAAAAAATCTCCTCAGGAGCCCTTTTTTTACAGAAATAAAATTTACCCATTAGCTATCCCCAGGATGTAAAAAATATACCAGGAAAAGTTAAACGATATCAAATATTTTATTAGCAACTTTTCCAAAATAAATTGTATCCTATCTCCATCTCTCGTATGCAAGCTACGTGTGCTAAATCATCAAGATCATTTTACCGGTTGAGCCGAACCTAAGTAACAAATCAACAAACAAACCGACGGAATTTTGTATTTATAATTTTAGTATGGAGGTTAAGCAAAGCTGTGATAGCCTAGTGCTTACCACTTTGGCTTCCATTTCGGGAGGAGCGAATTCGATTTCCGGCATGCACCTTTAGTTTTTGGAGTTATTTATTTAAAAGGAAACCAATATTGTTTGTAATGCCTTAAATCTTGTATAAACATTGTATACCCAACTTAAAGGCTAACTCTGCGTGCATTATGAAATTTAAATATTCTTCAACAATATAAAGAAAATAATACTTAAGAATTATTTTTTGTAAATACTCAAGATACTAAAAACTAT
Organism: Pararge aegeria; assembly: GCF_905163445.1. Lineage (NCBI taxonomy): Eukaryota > Metazoa > Arthropoda > Insecta > Lepidoptera > Nymphalidae > Pararge > Pararge aegeria. The sequence goes on along the minus strand of NC_053200.1, from coordinate 989,039 downwards.
AATATATATATGTAAAAACTATAATATATATATGTAATAGTTATATACGTCTAAAGCAATTATTTACATGGCTCCTAACAATATTTTTGTCACACTTTAGTTAAAAAAAAGCAGTGCAACAAATAATTAAAACCGCCGAATACAATCACACAATACGAAACGTATTATTTCTTGTTCAATTTATACAAATCCGTTTCTGATTGAGTCATTATTTTGAAAAGCATACAATTTCTTAAGAGAAGTCCGCCGTAACCGAAATAATCAACGCTGTATTAAGATGTTAACGAAATTGTACTAATGAGCTTTTAATGGAACGCCGAAAGCTTTTAATAGTGTTTTAATTGGACACCTAAAATAATTATTACGTTTCTCGTGTATTTTAACATTTTTTTTCTTGAGAATAAAATATTTAAGTACGGTAGCAAAAACCTAAGTACCTGCCATTTAGTAACCAGTAGCTTTATTACAAGTTGTTACAGTTTTCGAAAAAGAAATCTGATTTAGCTAAAGCCTTGCATACATTTAGCCCATAATTAATTAGTGGCCAAAGTAAAAAGTTTCGAAGAAGAAGAAGAAACACTTTATTGCACGTATAACATACAGGAAATGAAACAGTAAGGAGTACACAATGTAGACATGCATAGGCGGCCATATTGCTGCAAGCAATCTCTTACAGGCAACCTTTGTAGATAGGACAGCAAGAGAACGGGAGTTTGTTCAATTCAAATAGGTTTTATCCATGTAGACCTATCACAGGCACTCATGAAAAACAGGCTTAGAGATATTTATGTGAGGGACCAGTAAATTCTATTAAAGTAACTATTTGCAGCTCCATCGTGAAACCTTATAAAATCATTGATCATTTCATCATTTGTTTTTAACCACTATCTACTTACGTATAGCATCTAAACATATAACTACGTTATTACAAGAGATCCGATCCCGTTTACAAACTGTTCTACAGTTTGACAAAATTGTAAAATATCTTACTATACTGTAATTGTAACTGAAAATAAAAATATAAATTAAATAAAATAAAATTCCCATAGGATTACAATTATTGAGAAGTGATGGTGATAACTACATTCGTTACCTTAAAACTAAATCTAGGAAGGTTCCAAACGCACCCTGAACTAACAACACGACCGATTGGCGCAGTGGGCAGCGACCCTGCTTTCTGAGTCAAAGGCCGTGGGTTCGATTCCCACAACTGGAAGATGTTTGTGTGATGAACAGGAATGTTTTTCAGTGTCTGGGTGTTCATATGTATTTTATCAGTATTTATGTATATTATTCATTGAATAAATATTCATCAGTCATCTTAGTACCCATAACACAAGCTACGCTTACTTTGGGGCTAGATGGCGGTGTGTGTATTGTCGTAGTATATTTATTTATTTATTTATTAACACACACAACAAACTTTGCCGGGTTTTTTTTTTAATCACCATCTCACAGTCAATTTAAAATTAAGCTATGAAGTTAGATCAATTCATACCCAGGCTTTTTTATCGTTCATGTAATCTTTAATATTATAATATTATAAAATGATTTTTTTATAAGTTTATGTATAATAAACTTTTAATTTGCTATAAAATAATATACAATTTCCCTTGAATAAATTACTTTTTTTTTCACTTCTTAGATGCCTACAAGTTTATTTTTACTTAGATTTAGATTGTTGCAGTCCAGTTTGTTCCTTTTTATTTTTTTTATAAAAATACAAACTTGCTTTTCAATATTTTTAAAAAATGTTGCAAATTTTTTTATACCTTTACCATTTAAAACCATTAAAACTATTGTGAAGTCGTCTGCAATAATACGATTTTTATACCATTTAGTATTAATATAACAATAATTGCTATGTGTCTAAAGAAGTCACTACAATGGATCTTGTCATTTGTCTTGATCAATTAAATTACGCTATTCCTAACGAATGCATAAAGAATCACACCGGCCATGAAACGATAGATGAATCGGTGATGAATATTAAATATCAACATATCAACCCATTACAGGTCACGGGTCTCCACCCAAAGTGAGAAGGGGTTAAGGTATTGTCCACCACGCTGCCCAGTATGGAGAACTCTCAGGCATGCAGGTTTCCTCACGATGTTTTCCCTTACCGTTGAAGCAAGTGATATTTTAATTACTTAAAAAGCACATAACTTAGAAAAGTTAGAGGTGCGTGCTGGGATTCGAACTCAGCTCCCCGAAAGTGGAGTCTCCGCTGGGCTATGACTTCTTCACATTCCACTGATTTAGTAGGATGCAAGTAAATATATTAAATCTTTGTACAATCGAATTGAAATAGAAAAAAAAATTGTACGACACTTACGCAAGCAGCAACAGTGCTTTTAGTTTTGATATAATTAAAATTAAAAAAAATAATGGTCGTAACATGTAAAAAAGTACATAAAACTATTGTTCAAACAATACGCGAACTGCAGTAATCATTTTCGGACACCCTGTATATGTGACAGAGTATAAACGTTTCATCACAGTTTTTCAGTTTTGTTTTTATGCGCTTAAACTAGACTGAGAGGGGCGTACTATGAAAAATCGGAGTTTCAATTCATCCGATCTTTTTGACGAGATTGCGTCACTAAAATAGGGGTTTTTGATTCCAAATCGCGTGTTTGATATACATCGCCCGTCTTGGCTGCGACACTACATTTTGCCAAATAGAGCCCGCGCAAACAACAGACTAAATCGAATGACTTAAATTTATCTAAGGTTTTTGTAGTAATTTTTGTAGTAGTATGAAGAACAATGTCACTTTTTGTGACAGTGCTCATCCGGAAAGTACTACCGCAATACTTTCTTCTGCTGCCAAACAACATTGCTGTGTTCCGCTGTAATAGCTGGCACATTATACTCAATGGCGTGCATAGAGGGTACGCACAGGGTATACAGATGATATAAAATGAAGAAAATCACCAATACGAGTTATAAATACTTAAGAGTAGGCTTCTTATAACTCTTAAAATGCCTATCTTATTTTTTATAACTCTTACTTTAGATTTTCTTTATTTTATACAATCTGCATACCCTGTGCATACGTTCTATGCACCCCACTGATGATACTTTTAACTATTACGTTAACTCTTACGGCTCAGGTTGAAGGACACAGGGCAGCCTTTCGTTAGAAGTGTTCCTAACGTGCCCTGCGAACTGTTACTCTGTTTAATAATAATAATAATAATAAATATACTCGTAGTACTCGTAGTACACATCGCCATCTAGCCCCAAAGTAAGCGTAGCTTGTGTTATGGGTACTAAGACGACTGATCAAAATTTTTATGAATAATACACATAAATACTTAGAATATACCTATAAACACCCTGACACTGAAAAACATTCATGCTCATCACACAAACCTTTTTCAGTAAAAATGTGTGAATCGAACCCACGGCCTTTGGCTCAGAAAGCAGGGTCACTGCGAACTGCGCACATCGGCCGTCGACGTTTATAGGCGATGATTTTCCAGGTCAATTATAATTTTAAAATTTATCGACCCATTACCAGTATAAGGCACGGGTCTCTAGCCAAGTGCGGGTTAGTGGATTCACACGCCTTTGAAATTATTGTAAAGAAATCTCAGACATGCAGGTTTCCTCACAGTGTTTTCTTTCACCGTTAAAGCAAGATTTTATTTGTAAAATTTAAAATCTTAATTTATATTTGCTATTTATTTACACAGCCGATAGGAGCAATGGGCAGCGCAACGTAAGATTCCCGCAACTGTAAGAGGTTTTTGTGATGAACATGAATGTTTTTCAGTGCCTGGGTGTTATGTAGTAGAAAGTTATGTAGTGAAGTATTTATGTATATTATTCATAAAAATATTCATCAGTCATTTTATTAACACAAGCTACGGGGGCTAGATGGCGACGTGTGCATTTTTAAAAAATCATAATATTTTGATATTGATGGAGTGCCATATTGCATCAACACAAAAAAAAAACCGGCGTTATTGCGCAATGTATGAGGAGGCACAAATGATGATATCGATTACGCGAGGCCCATCGGATTTGATTACATCTCCGCGCGCGCCGGCGACGACTTCGCTGACATTGACGCAGGGACATCGCACGGACACGACAAACCAACAGGCTCAAAGCCAATGATGGCGGGCCTTAGCCTCTAGAAAGGGACTAGGGCCAGCTAATACCAACTAATACCAGGCCATCATAGCTGCCCTGCGAATATGACCTGGGTAAGGAGGCGTTGCCTCAAAGCCCGTAAACCCGATCGGCCTATTAGCCACTTGGAGATGACCCGCACGTCGACGTCGCGCAATGTATGAGCTACTTGGCGAATCGGTCGCATACATCAGTCTTAGTACCAGGGCAGCAGGATAGCTCGAATGTCATTTATCTAGCACGAAGCTGAAATAGCGATAGGCGTTTTTATATCCGCCTTCATGAGTTATGGCCGCTTTAACTGTAGTGAGCGAATGGATTTAGTTTTTCTGCGGCAATTTATATGTGGGTAGTCGTTAATATTGGGACGATGTGCACGCCTACGGAAACAGGGGCGTTCGTTTAATTTGATATCGAGATGGTTCGCTTTATGCCCGGCTGAGTTTCTTCTGGTACGAAGGGGCATACCAACATCACATCAAGCATTTTAATATTTGGGATGTCCAGGATTTCCAATAAAATATATGTGTAATAATAAACGCGGGTAGGTCGGCCCCAAACGAGGTGGACAGATGACATCAGGCGAGTAGCTGGGAGCCGTTGGAGGCAAGCGGCCCAGGACCGTGCATTGTGGAACTCCCTACAAAAGACCTATGTCCAGCAGTGGACGTCAATTGGTTGAGATGATGATGATGATGAAACGCGGGTAAACTTCTCCTGTCCCATGTTGCCGCGTTTTAGCAGGTAGGCACGTTAAATATAACCAGTGCCTGTGCCAGCCATGCTGCTGGTCTAAAAGCCTCTACCAACGAGAGGGTATGCCCAACGTTGGGCAGACAGGTTGGTGATCGCAGTAGATGATAGAAGTAGCATAGAGGACGCTGCTGGCCGTTCACTAATGTGATAAATTTCCTTTTACGACACCCGTGGGAGACAAATGAGATAGGTGGTGACAAATGTTTGCCATCACGACTTAAAAACATAAAACCCTAATATATAAAAATAAATACTCTGACCGCTTATCACAAAGTTTGATCATTAGATAATATTCGCTACGAATTGGATGGAGCGATAATACTATGGCAATGTCTAAATTCATATCAATTTCGGCTTATGAATATTCATAAGCCATTACGGCATTAAGCCATTAGTGGCTACAACTGCTATTACTACGACTAGTTTCTGGTTATTGATTAATGTTTACTGAATACAAATGGTGATAGCGCAGTGGGTAGGACCTCGACTACACTTTTGGGGGGCGAGTTTGAATCCCAGCTCGCCCCTCTAAATTTTCTAACTTGCTTCAACGAAGAAGGAAAACATCGTGAGCAAAATCTGCATGCCTGAGAGTTCTACATAATGTTCTCAAGTTCTCAAGTATGTGGAGTCCACCAATCCGCACTGGGTTTTAAAGGAAATTGTATACAATTTTACAATAAACTACCAGTTGATATCTTGAAGATGTCTCTGAAAAAGTTCAAAGTTTGTATTGAACGTAAGCTTATAGAAAATTCCTATTATAGTATTAAGGACTCGGATCAAGGATAAAAATGCTTGGTTGTAATTTATTGCTCTAACCAAGGTTGCTTCTTTAATAGTTTTAAATGACAACGTGAGTTGGTGATAACCAAAAAAACAACCGGCTAAGTTTGTTGTGGGCTACTTCTTAGACCAGGGCGCATTTGGAACCCTCGTAGCTTTAGTTCTAAGTTGACGAATTTAGTTATCGCCATCAACTCACTACTATGTCATATTTTACATGTAATGTACGCATCAAAGGTGCCATTTATGTGCCTATTTGAATAAAGAAATGTTTGACTTGATATTTGACTAGGCCAGCATGGTGGACTACGGCCTTAACCCCTTCTCAGTGTAGGAGTAGACCCGTGCTCTGTATTGGGCCGGTAACGGGTTAATGTGATGATGATGAATACAAATGCATTCTACAATGAGTGCGTCAGTAGTACTTATTAGTAGAATAGCTGTTTTACTTCTTATGACAAGGCTAGTCCGCGGTAATAATACTACCACGTATATTTCTGCCGCTAAGCATCATTGCTAGTGGTACGAGTATAATGTTGGAGAACGAACTTGAATAATACTCTTTTTCACTTATAACACTTTGAACTATAATCGGGCAGAACTTCCTCTAACAATTATTCGTTACAAATGGATCCACTAAAATGCACTGCTTTTACTTTTATTCGACTTAGATACCGTTTACAATGTTGACAACAAACGGACCAATAATGATACTTTACGATATTTGTTTCCGGTAAGTTATTTCACAAAATATATTGGTTAGTATTCTATTTGGAAATACATTAAATATTTAGATAAGACCCCAGCGCCATCTGTAGGTCTGATTTGTGAATCTAAACCATCGAGGGTGCCACCCAAACGCATACCAAAAAAATCATTCAAAACGGTCCAGCCGTTTAGGAGCTCAGTGACATACACACGCACACAAGAAATATATATACAAAAATTATTAAGAATTATATAAAGCAAATTAGAACTATAAATAAATAATAAATAAAAATAAAATAAAATTAATAAAATCATTTTATTTCAGGTCGGGGACCCATATACCAAATTGAGAGGTTAACACAAAATAAATATTAAAGACTGATTTTAAAAATAAATAAAAAAAGAAAAAAAAACAGTAATTCATTAAAATCTAGAATTAAAATTAGAATAAATTAAATTTCAATTAAAGAATAAATTAAATTTCAATTAAAACTAGAACTATCTACTAGAAACTTCTAGTGACATCATAAAATGTTTATGGTGTATCGAAGGTATCTGCCAGGTGGGCAACCGCTAACAATATCTTACTGTGGGGCGTGGTAGCCGGTGTAATTTCAGGCGCACGAGGCTTAACCCAACTTATAAACACTTCGCAGGGTACGCAAGAAACACGACCTACAACGATACGTCCCGTGTCCATCAACCTAAGGCGAAGGTGTTAAATTACACTGTTAAAGTCTTAGGCATACAGGTTTCCTCCCGATGTTTTCCTTTAGCGTGAAGCAAGTGATGTTTAGCGGTGATAGCCCAGTGGGTAGGGCTTCAGTCAGAATAACGTCGAACCGAGCCGAGGTCCGAGCCCTCGCTTCTCATGGCGAGCTTTCGCGCTCGCCCCACTCCCCCGGTGACGCCGTAGCAACCCCTCAGGTGGTTAGCGGCAAGTGTCCTTCCGGGATCAGAGTTCGAATCGCAGCATGTTGCGAGCGTTTTAAGCAAATTAAATATCTGTTGCTTTAACGTTGACGGAAAACATCATGAACAATAAAACAAAAGAGTCCCTGAAGCCCTCGCCCTCTGATGTCGCATAGAAACCTATTAGGGGTAGGTATGGTGTAAATAATGTGGCGAACTGCGCAGGGTTGCAGGGCAGGGTGCAAAACACTTCTTACTTTTTGTCGATTTTCCTAGCACAGCGGTGAGCGCTGCGATTTTGAGTTGGAGGTCCCGGATTTTATTATATCCGAATTTTCTATTGGGAGGCTTCGGCCTCGGCTACTAACCACCACACAGACGTGCCGATAAGGTACGATGTCGAGAAACCGATTAGGTAGGTTAGGTTCAATATAACAACCTTACATATTAGCCCGCTACCATCTTAGGCTGCCTCATCAACCAACAGGTGGGATTGCAATCAAGGGCTATCCTGTGTTGAAAGAAAAAAAAAGAGTTTGTCAGACTACGCGATTTAAAGAAGACTACAACCTAAAACCTTTGAATAGAAAGATGGCGGCTCCAGAAGAAAATAAATTCCTAAGGATGAATGAGTTCAGTAAACGACGAGCTTTGTAAAAAAAGTCGTCAACATTGGATGTAAAAACATCAAGCCATATAAAGCTACGTCTACGCAGTACAATGTGTGCAGTCCATGTAATTCTCGCTGCAATCTGTCCGCTCCCAATAGTAATTGGATTAGCGCCGCTGTAATTCAATGAATCTAACGCGAATCGCGCATGGCAGTTACATGAAGGCTCCATGTGCAATATTTCCCCGAAAGAATATTACTATATTACTAAGCAACGGGTTTTCTGCAATGGCTAAACCGTGAACGGTTATAGTTTCGATAACATTTTGTAAGACAAAGTTGATCCTCCTTAAAAGTTCTAAAAAAAGTCCTGGACAGAATATGTCATCTTTTAAGCTTGACTTATACTTACACACGTACACTTATACGGAAAAAGGCGCAAGGGACCGGTATTATTGTATAAATTTACCCAAATATTACAATATAAACAGCCAAAAATAGTTTAAAAATTGTCGACGATGATCTTTAGCTAAAACGTCCCGTAAAATGGAGTACGATAGCATTGTCTCTTAGACGGTCGTGGAACAAGTCTTTGGTTGCTCACGCAGATTCATATGCAAAAAAGATCTCATACAAAATATCCACGATTCATAAGCAAAGGTCAAACATAGATGGTAATAATAGGAACCTTAATTTAAATATGGCATTCAAAATATGTGCATAACAAAATGCATCTATTCAAAACAGATAGTAAAATATTAAATCAATGGATTAAAATGTTTAATTAGTCATTTATCTCTTTTCCTCTCATTAAAAATCCTATCGTTATTTCATTCCAACCCGTCTTTTGGGGTTGGCAAATTTATGAAACAAAAATCGAACTCTGTCTTTCGTCGCGTGCACACGTACTATTCGTGAGGACAAAAAACATGGCCGTATAAGTTGCAAAAATTATATAAATTAATTACACCTTAGCGGTGGTGGAATTGTGGTGGTGAAGTTATTCTGTGTAAGTTAAAATAAGTGACAAACTGGATTCACGAAAGGATACTGTGAGTTGATTCCTTTTAATTTTGTCTCAAATATTACTGCTCTCAAAACGCTTTATCCCACCAATAGGATATAATTGTTGTTAGAGACAAAAGCGCGCGACATTCGAATTTCGAATTCGTGACGTTTTAAATTCCAGGTGTTTTATCGTCAACACGCTCCCAGGTCCTTTTCCGACAACACTTCCGTTCAGTTCACCAATTTCGCTAGCACGTGAGTTCAGAACGCTCGAACGTGACTCGCCTTTATAAAGCACCCAACCAATTTACCTTGACACGCCGCCCCTCCCGCCTTGTTAGATAAAGATGAAATCGTAGGTAACAAGGTGAGTATTTAGGGAGTTCATCTAAAATGGTTGTTGGTGCTAGAACAAAAGTTTTAAAGTGTTCTACGGTGTCGAGTAAACGTTGAAATTGAGTGGAAATTATCGAAAGGGACCCGTAAGCGATTTGATTGTTGTTTAAATGCGTTACTTGTTTAATGTTTTGTGTAATTACTTATCTTTTACGTCAGTTTATATCACGTACTTATTTAAGGGGGGATTGTCTACCTCCCTGTGGTATTTTTTTTGAAGTTAAACTTTTAGTACATCGTCTCAGACTTTCCGACTTGTAGTTGCATGTCGCGTGACGATAGCCGCGGAATAAGGATAAAGTGACAGGCGCTCTTCAGAGCAGCCGAGGCCAGTATGGCGGCGCCTGCAGTTTGCATCAGCTGACCGTGTAGTGTATAGACTATCCGTCAGTGCTCGATAAACTATTGGTAACATTTTTAAACGGTGAAACTCATGATGAAGATGGAATTGATAAAAGAATTATTGAAAGTAACGGATCAAAATGACTTAACGTATAGGTAAAATATATATCATTTCATCTAAATAATTGTAAAGTATTATGTATGTTTAATAAAAATCATTCCCATTTTCCAAGTATAAAATTAGGATTGATTTCTATAGCCTTAGTGGAATATTATATCGAAAAAATGTTTCACTTTTACCGTGGTTTCATAAAATCACACAATCTTTTTTTTTAATAGTGATATACTTGACGGTACATTGAACAGTGGCGTACATAGGAATTTGGACCAGGGTAGGCATAAAGCTTTAAAATGGCATAAAATGTCCTGTAAACTGTAAATCCTACTCTGTTACTTTGCGGAAATCCATGTATATTATGAAAATTAAGCTTAATTTGCTGTACTCCGCGAAAAGCAGGAGGATCTGTACGGTGTAATTTATAATTTCTTCAATCCGTATACTCCACACCAAACAGATCTTCGGCAATGTACCCTCTACGCACGTTTCGCTCCGAAACCGCAGGATCCTCAGAAGATGTTGACTTAACAATTATTCATTTATAAATTACAACGTACAGATTCTGCTGCTTTTCGCGGAGTATAGCAAATTTAGCTTAATTTCATAATGTTTTCGGACACAATGAACTACATGCAATAATGGCTGTATAGGGGTTCTGTATGTTCTTTATTCTGTGGCTAAAAGTGTATTTACGTGATCAAATAAGAAATGAGGAGATCCGTAGAAGAACTAGAGTTACCAAAATAGCTCAGCGAGTCGCGAAGCTGAATTAGCATATCTTGGAGAACCGTTGGGGTCCTAAGGTGCTAGAAAGAAACCCCGCACCGTTAACACAGCGTTGGCCGGCCCCCAACGAGATGGACAGACGGCACAAAGCGAGCATGGAGCCGCTGGAAACAAGCGGCCCAGGATCGTGGATTTTGAAACTCCCTAAAAATTAGCTGTGTCCAGCAGTTGACGTCAATTGGTTGGACTGATGATGAATCATCATCATCATCATCATATCAACCCATTACCGGCCCACTACAAGGCACGGGTCTCCTCCCACAATGAGAAGGGGATAAGGCCGTAATCCACCACGTAGCACGCTGGCCCAGTGCGGATTGATTGACTGTATGAGTGCTACTACTAAAATGTAACATGGTATCTGCTTTAAATAAGAAGTCTCAAGTTCGATTCCCCGTAGGTAACCCACTCACGGGAATCGAACCGAAGACGCACAAGCCTGGGGCTAATTTCCCTCGGGACAAACTTAAGGGATGTCTTAGAAGGGGAGTATCGTTATTCCTTGAAGATTGACACCGCCTCATCATATTATGTACTAAATGTGACATTCTCCCCACCCTCTACGCTGATTATATGTAGGTTAGCGAGGATTTTTCTTGACAGATGAACATATACCAAACAAAATCAAAGGGTGGTAGCCTAGTGGTAGCCGATATAGGCTTTACTTTCGTGGGCTGAGTTCGAATCCCGGTACGCAACTCTAACCTTCCATGTGTGTTTTTGCCAACTTCCCTGGTGCATCGGTGAGCGCTATGAATTGAAGTAGGAGGCTCTGGTTCGATTCCCAGCAGAAGCAATTTGGGAATTTATAATTTCTGAATTTTCCCTGGTCTGGTCTGGTGGGACGCTACTTACCACCCTACTGTTAAAGATATGCCGCTAAGCGATTTAGTGTTCCGGTGCGATGTCGATGATGTAGAAACTAATTAGGGGTATGACTACCATGCTTTAGCCCGCTACCATCTTAGACTTGCATAGATTGCAGTCAAAGGCTAACTTGTACTGGAGCAAAAAAAGCAAGCAAGATTACATGCTGGAATAGTAAATAATCTACTTTAGATTCCGGAAAAATGTGCGGTTAAGTGGGTACGTTTAGTTACGCTTTCTCGCAGAGTAAAACCTATTAATTTTGGAAATGGAAGTTCAGAGGTCAAAGAATAACACAGGCATGCAGATATAAATTAAAAAACGAACGAATTCGCGTGTAAAAGCTAGTGTATAAATAAAAACGTATCTATGCTGCAAAAAATATCTTATACATAAACAGACGTGAATATGTCTTAACGAGCTACTACAAAAGAGGGAGTCGCGTAAAAAAATACATTTATAATTCACGACACGACTGCGATATGTTTTTTTTATTCAATGCGATTTGATTGCTATCAGAACTGGTAGTGACTGTGCAGTATACGTAAGCTTGCTAACCGTGATGTCGTTTGGCAGGTAAACTCATTATAGTTTCCTGTTTTGCATCGTACCGGGTCGTTTTATTTAGTATCCTAGCCTTCTTATTAATAACAAACGTATCTAACAGTTAAAAGTTGTCTACAGCAACAAAATGGCATCACATCAAGCAAAAAATCTTAAAACGTGTCGTAAAGGAAAACTCATAGGGAATTTTGCAAGTAACGTCGAAGATGTCTCAACCGCCGTCGTTTAAATCGACACAATCTTCCGAAGCCATCATAGCGGGTGGATCAGAAGCGTGCTAGTTATCAAGGTTTAATTAAAAATTATTTATTTGTGTAGGCACGTATGAAGCGTTAATACAAAATATGATAACATAATTGTGAGGTGATAATAACGTTTATTAACTACAACCTAAAGCTACGAGCCCACAACAAACTTAGCCGGGTTATTTTTTTGTTATCACCATCTCAATCATTCAATTAATATTCAATTGGTCAAATTTGTCAATTAATATTTAGCTTTGAAAAGTTGGAATGACCAAAAGCGCAATGTCACAGCTATATAGGACTTGGAATGGCAGGAAAATCTGAATCAAGACAAAAGTGCGTCTGGTCCGCGTACTTATTTTGCCTATATTTACGTATGCAGCTGAGACATGGACCATTAAAGCAGCTGATAGACAACGTATTAGACGCTTTTGAGATGTGGTGCTGGAGGAGAATGCTGCAAATCCCGTGGATGGCACACAGGACCAACGCATCGTTATTAAAACAGCTTAAAATTACAAGAAGGCTATCAACCACCTGTCTTCAGAGGAATCTCGAGTACTTCGGTCACTCGAGGGTTTTACTCGAGGCTCACTTCGGGTTCTCGAGATTGATTGTTGATTGAGATGGAGACAATCTTGAAGAGATAGTGATCACTGGTAAAAAGATAGTGGTCACTGGCAAAGTGGAAGGAAAGAGACCTCGAGGACGTAGAAAAATTCTTAGGTCGGATCAAATCCGCACTGCTCTCGACAAAAAAGTGCATATTGATTTACACGTTGCTACAAGCTAAGTCAAATGGCAGAAAATCGTCCGAAACGTTGTAAGTCACGACAACGAGAAACGTGACGTTGAGAAAGAGAGAGATGAAGTTGAGCGATTATTTTTGAGCTTATTTAATGTTGGGTTTACGGATACGGCTTAGTATGGATGTCTTAAGGTATAAACGTCCTCATCAGTAGGGTGTGTTTGTATGTAGCAATTACAGGCCGTGCTCCGATAGTATAAGACTAACGAACGATAACAACCCGACAGTGTATCGGATAAACAATTTGTGTTTACCACCCGTCCCCTGCTTACCTACCTACACCCCCCCTTCCCCCACGCCGCATACTCATGTCGCTCGCTTACAAATAATTTCATTTTTAAGATGGAGCCACGATTCCGAAATTTCAGAACTTTATTTTATGGCAGAGACATCTAAAATCAACATCACTCACTCACTTATATCTATATTTATATTTATTTATACTAATAGCTCACTAGCTATTAGTATAAATAAATATAAATATAATAATATTACGACAATACCCCCATTATCATCTAAGTACCTAAGCGTAGTGTTATGGGTACTAATATGACTGATGAATATTTTTAGGCAAAAGTCAAAGTCAAAAATGTCTTTATTCAAGTAGGCCCATAGCACTTTTGATGCGTACATTACATGAGAAGTACACGGTAGTGAGATGATGGCGATAACTAAATTCGTCAACTTAAAACTAAAGCAACAAACTTAGCCGGGTGTTTTTATGCTATCACTATCTATTGAAGTTTAGCGTTAACGTTAAGTTTAACGTTATTCCTAGAAATACTGTCATATTATACACCAGGTTCAATTCCTCATTATTAAGTACTACAATCGCGAAATACAATATTTATAATATACATAAATACTTATATTATACGGATCAACACACGGGCACTCAACTAATGTCCTATTAATAGGTAGGTCTGTACCTACATTAGTTGACGACCGACGGGGCTACTTTCTCGTAATTTTTTTGAGTAAAAGCCCACCACGCAAGGTTTTAGGTGTTGCCCGCGATCCCCGCCCTCTTTTCATAGTTGGTTGCATAGTTTGGTTGAATAGTTAGGGCGTAATGGAACGGCAAACAAATACACCTTCGCACTTATAATATTTCTAGCTTAGAAAGACTTAGAAATCCCGTAGGAACCGTATGTTTACTTGGGAAAAAGTAGCCGGAGGTAGTAGTAGTATGTTACTCTTCGTGCTTCCAAGTAACGGAATACACAGAACAGAGCAAATATAACTGAGCGAAATATTAAGTACCTAGAATAGTGTCTAACCATCATGTCGGAGGAAAGAAGGAACACAAAAAAAAAAAAAAAAAACTAACGATATGCCAAAACTTATGTTGATTGGTCGCTTAATTACGGTAGGACAAATAAACAAACACACTTCCACATTCATACAATTGGTAAAGATAATTATATTTAACCATTAATACTCAACAACTTTTTAAAAGTGTCCTATTTGAATTTTGACTATTTATTTATTTTATGCTTGTATTTAATCATATTATTTTGTTCGTTTAATTTACTTTTAATTATGAAAATTAAGCTTAATTTTCTATACTCCGCGAACAGCAGGAGAATCTGTATGGTACAATTTATAATTTCTTCAATCCTTGTCCTCCACACCAAACAGATCTTTGGCAATGTACCCTCAACGCACGTTTCGCTCCGAAACCGGAGCCTCTTCAGGAGTTGTTGACTTTACAATGAATAATTGTCAACAATTATTTTGTAAAGAATGAAATTTTCTACATTGCCTACACTGGATATACTTCTATCTTATTTGTATAATTGTAAGCTAGTTTAACACTATTTATTTAATGCGGTGTCTACCTATAAGAAGCTAAACATTTTGTCTTCATACTGTACAGGTAAGCTAGTTTAAAGTTTTTGAAATGTAAAGCTATTGCTTAACAAAATTTAAAAAGAAAACGTGTGTGTACTTATGTACACGCGTTCGAAGTTCGTGGTACTTATGTACACGCGTTAGATCCCTGTGGCGTAACCAGATAAAAATCTTTTCAAAAACGCTATCTTTCGCCTTATTCTGCGTTTGCAGAAAAAAATACTATTATAATAGAAAAAGGTATCTATTTAATACATTGAAAGATTTATCATTGAAAGATATATATCGGAAAACCAAGTTTCATCATTAAAATTTGAGATTTTTGTTTGTACAATTGAATCAATTAAATCACTGGAAGCCCGCAGACTTTGACAATTCAAAGTGTACAATGTCAAACCTTTTATTGAAAAACAAAATTGTTGACTATAGCTAACTTCAGGGTGTCGGTTTTTCGTGACGGTGTGCGCGCGCACCGTAAAAATTTACTCTCATCATTTTTCCCTAACGCGCCAAAAGAAGTATAACTCCAAAAAACAACTTTTTCCCCTGATCTGTATCGAAAAGTGTTAAGAACTACACCAGGGAAGCAGACAAAACAATAAGCTGAATGTATTCCATTCCGAAGGCGCCAGAGTTTTCCCGATACAATAAAAGCCATCAGGAATCTCGCTCACGTCCACGCATGAATCACTCGTTCTAATCAAATGCGCATAGACCACTCCTCGTGATGCGTCCTGAATCCGGGACGTGGGATATCTCCTGGGACACGTGCGGGATTGCCTCATTAGAGATAACTGGCGGGGATCGCTGACGTCACGGGATCGCGGCCTTCGGAGACGTGACGTTTAGGTGATTTTTCGGTTAAGAATGAAATTTTATTTTCGATTTGAAAGCATTTTTTTTTGTTCTTTTGTCGTGTTAGATCACGGTTGGTCATCTTACGAAGAGATGGAAAGAGTTCCAATCTTAAATCTTTGGCTAAATAAAAATAATTAACATACATAATAAATATATCACAGATATCGTTACTACACCAATCATAACGTATTTAAACCAAAGCAGACAATTTTAATGACATTCTCGCTTCGCACAAAATGGCGCTCTCCGACTCCACACCTCTACACAAAAAAGGTGCATAAAATAATATGTAAACTTCTTAATGTAACTTGCCTCTATAATCATGGATTTATAGTAATTTTCTATAAAATTATACATAAAATATTTAACACATACCTACCAACTAAATTTTAAATAAACAATTTTAACATAAATTTTACGTACCAACTTATAAACAGATTACAGAAAGATTGAACATAGAAAACGGGCGTTATAATTTTGATATCGTTTCAATGCTGTTAGCGACAACACTATAGGTATCATTTTAATAAAATAACTGTATGAGCTGTTTTTAAAGCTGTAGATTAAGGGATGAAAAATCAATGTAAATATTCCTTATCAGATATTGATAGCGCAGCGTTGGTCGACCCCCAACGAGGTGGACAGACGACATTAAGCGCGTCGCAGGTAGCCGCTGTATTTAAGCGTCACAAAACCATGGAATTTGGAACTTCCTACAAAAGACTGGAAGTCTATCGGTTGATATGATGACGAAGATTGTTTTAGATGATGTTGCATGCGCAATGGTTAATTATTGTAGAATAAAATATAGCATTAGATAAAAATCGTTTACTGACTGATTAAGTCAATAATCAATTAGTGGATCTATTTTCCGATGAAGAACATCAAAAGTTGAAAAATTCAGATTGTGATCAGAATTTATCACATCTTTTTCACAGCGCAATCATTTTAATCGTTATATCTCTTCGCTCTACGCCGTAGAGTAAAGGCAATTTGAAAACGTAGATATTAATTGTATAATGTTACACATTTTACAATTTACAGGCTTTTGAAAACAAGAAATTTTTATTTTGTTTATTTTACTATTAGTCTTAGTTATCTAAATTGAATTATTATTGTACTATTTAGTCATAGTAAAATGCAGTATTTTATAAAATCAAAACGGAGGTAGATGTCATAAAGAATTGATATTTAGGCACACAAATTTCAGTAGGCAATATTGATCGGTATTCACGTATTGAATTCATCAGTTTTATTAAAATAGTTTGCAGTAAAGTATTTTTCTTTGTTTTAATATAACTATATATATTAACGGTTTTGTGTTTATTGCGTTTATAGATCTACTATTAAATTATGTTTTGGTACTTAGTTAATTTTAAGAAATAAGTTCTGTGTTTTAACAGTACACTTTATCAGTACAGTATTTATTATATGAAACCTGTACATCCCACTAGTCCGCGCTAGACTATGTGGTATCCTAAATATAACAATAACTAGTTAAAAGACAGATACTCACCCACACAATGGCTAAATTAGAACTTATTACCTAATATTCGTGGGTCATAGTAAACCTTGAATTGAATATTTTATGTATATAAATAAATAAAATATTCAAGACTGCGGGTTATTTATTAAAACGAGCATTATTCAATCCTATTCTAAAATAATCAAAGGTTGTTATTTAATTTGATATGGCTTTCGCAGAAATAAATGTATTTAGAATTTAGATTTTTTTTTAATCCCGTCGTTTTTGCTTCGGGGTTTAAAAATGTTAATCATCTAATATATGAACTAAGTATTTTTTTTATGTTTAAAGATGATTGCTTGACTGCAATCACACCTGACGGTAAGTGATGGTGCAGCCTAAGGTGGGGCGCGCTTGCATAGAAGATGCCTATTCACTCTTGATTTGAAGGCTCATAAAATAACATCTGCCTTCATAATCATCATTATTCTTAGTTTAGTTATGACCCACAGCTTGGTCTCCTGCTTTATAGGTCTCCAGTCTTAAAGAATGGATTAAGAACAAACTTGGCGACACTGTTAAAATGCGGGTCGCCGGGCTTATGATGCATATGAATGCAAAAAATGGAATTCCACATTGTCTAGGTAGTAAAAAACTTTCTTCATTCCAAACAAATCTAAAAGTCGTATTCCTCTTTATTACGACTGTCATATAAATCACAACTAAAACCACTGCAGGCTAGCACTAGAGTTTATTTTCTATTTATTACCTACTCTTAGGCTATGAAAATACGAGATACAATTCGAGATATTCCAGACAAGCTTTTGCTCGCAATTTTGTCTGCTCGGATTTCTTTCCTCATGAAAAACGCTTATCTATGACACCGCAAATATAATTTTTACTAGCGAATAATAAAAGTGAAAGCGGTGATAGCCCAGTGGGTAAGAGCTCGACTTCACTATTGGGAGGCCGTGTTCGAATCCCAGTACGCACCTCTAACTATTCTAAGGTCACTTGAATCAACGTTGAAGAAAAAAATCGCGATGAAACCTGCATGCCTGAGAGTTCTCCATAATATTCTCAGTGTATGGAGTCGGAGGTCCGGGGTTCGATGCCCGATTTTGGAAATGCATGATTTTAAAATTTTCCCTGCTGGTCTCGTGGGTGGCTTCGGCCGTCGCTTGTTACCACCCGACACCTACCTTGCTTCAAAGTTCGTAACATATTAGGTGTTATTATATGTCCAACTGAAGGCGATGTTTAATAGTATTTATTTGCTCTTATCTAAGTATTTATTATATGGTAAATAATATATTATTAGGTTTTTTTAAATATTTATTGAAGTGGATCTTCTTTATTACATGTTCGATGCATTTGTGTATATTAGTTTATGTATTAGTATTTAGTTGTTCGTGTATATGTATTTTATACCACCTGCAGTTTATTCTCTTCTTTTTTTCCTAATTCTAAGGTTGCTTGGCAGAGATCGCTACTAAGCGATAAGGCCGCTTTTTATATTTTGCTTCTATTTCAAGTTTCTTTTTTTTCTTGTATAATTGTTGTACTTCGTGTGGTGTACAAATAAAGAGTAACAATAATAATAATTTCCTGTACTGGAAAATATTCACATAGTTAAACGCAAGCCCGTTTTCATTTGAAAAGTACTTCGACCGCGAAAATGCTATCTTTACAGAGCAACGCAGGGCTATAGTGGAAAATTTAGCATATTTCCTTTCCGAAATATTATCTGTAAGCTCCGTGGGTGCCACAAATCACCCACCGGAACTCATAAGCCACATCCGTAGGAAGGAACAAAGTATATAAAATCTGTGTACGTATATGTACATAGAAATATTATTCGGATTTACGTCCGCAGATATACGTGATATTGTGAGAGGATTTGTTGGGAAAATATTTCCTAATGAAAAGTTTCATAAAGTAAAGTTTTGACGACCTTCCTGGCGCAGCGGTGAGTGATGTGGTTTAAGGTGGGAGGTCCCGGGTTCAATCCCCAGCAGGAAAAATTTGGGAAGTTATAACAATAAAATCTAAATATTCATTGGTCGGGTCTGGAGACTTACGCCGTGGTCAGTTACCACTATACCGACAAAGATGCGCCGCCAAGCTATTTAGCGTTCTGCGTAGAAAAGGATTAAGGGCTTTTATATAACCTTTATAATATAATTTTTTATACCCTTAATGGAATATTATTCCGAAATTTTTAGTTAAATGTAAAATGGAAAAAAAAATTGTTTGTCTGTAAAGTCGGCTTACTGACAAGGTTGAACGTGACAACGTCGTAAGAAAATACTGATGGAATGGTTGCATTTTTCAAAAGAAAATTTTAATTTTATTTGTTTGATAGATATTATCGTTGCTATAAACAATTGACACCACATTCACTATTCACTGCACTTCATCCTTGCCGAAAACATGTAAATGTATTATTGTATAGAAGCTGTCCACCCGGACGCATCGCTCACTCAAGTAGGAGAGAGACAGATGTCGAACGCGGAGACCGACTGTGCCTCTTTGTCGCTCGTTCCGCGCTCTCGCTTGCACTTCAAGCCTTGAATGGAACGCTTCAGAGCGAGGTAACGCCACATACGCCGTTTTTTCGTGCGTGCAGCCGGCTCCATCGAATTATAAGACGTTGTCACGTCAAAAACTTTCACTTTCATCGTGGTTTCATAAAACTTTCTGTCAAATTAAATTTATATGACGCTTTATCAATAACATGTGCACTTGTAATTTAAGTGCATATCAGTGCATTTTATTGTTTGTGTGCTATATTTAAAAACGTGTAATATGTACCTATATTGTTAGTTCTCTTAATAAATAAATAAAAGTAAGGATACGATGTCACCAAAAATCCATTAAAATAAGTCCCTCTGGAAGAGAAACCGACAAATAGTTCCTAAACACAAATTTTGCTGTACCTAACCCTGATGTTGTTGAACGATAATTTTGACGGACATGTTAGGAACGTCAGACCCGAAGCGCTGTCAATACTTGACGTAGGTAAATTGTATCGGCATTGTACGCGCGTACCGTAAAGCTTCCCAATACGAGGTACCTACGAAATAGGTAAGTAATTGGTAAGGGACAAAACCTTTGTATCGGAATTGGTTTACTAGTTCTGTCCTTTACGAATTAGAATAAAATATTCTAGGTGGCATGCAGTGGCGTGCATAGATGGTATGCACAGGGTATGCAGATGATATAAAATTAAGAATATCTCCAGTACGAGTTTAAAAAACTTAGGGATATGCAGTGTAACTATTATAAAAAGCCTTGAGTATTTATAACTCGTACTAGAGATTTGAATATATGCTGGAATATCGAGACCGCACCGGTAAACGCGTTGGTCGACCCCGCACGAGGGGGCCATAAGACATGAAAAGAGGCGCTGGAAACAAGCGGCCCAGGAGAGTGGATTTTGTAACTCACACCTCACACCAAAAGACCTATGTCCAGCAGTGGACGTCGATCGGTTGATGTGATGATGATGATTGGTTTCTCTTTCAGCGGTACCAAATTCCCTTAAACTAGCAAAGTTATGTTCGACCTAAGCAATGCTTTAACGTTGCAGGAAAACATCTTGAGGAAACTTGGGTGCCTAAGAGCTCTCCATTTCGATCAAAGGCGTCCGAAGTCTCCCATCCTTTTTGACGTGACAACGTCTTATAATTCGATGGAGCCGGCTGCACGCACGAAAAAACATGACGTATGCGGCGTTACCTCGCTCTGAGGCGTTCCATTCAAGGCTTGAATTGCAAGCGAGAGCGCGGAACGAGCGACAAAGAGGCACAGTCGGCCTCCGTGTTCGACATCTGTCTCTCTCCTACTTGAGTGAGCAATGCGTCCGCGTGGACAGCTTCTAAACAATAAAGGATGAAGGATGGATGAAGCAAGGATGAAGTGCAGTGAAAAGTGAATGTGGTGTCAATTGTTTATAGCAACGATAATATCTATCAAACAAATAAAATTAAAATTTTCTTTTGAAAAATGCAACCATTCCATCAGTATTTTCTTACGACGTTGTCACGTTCAACTATCGTCAGTAAGGCGACTTTACAGACAACCAATTTTTTTTTCACTACAGGCTAACCCTTGACTGCAACCTAAATGATCATGCACGCTAAGACGGTAGCGGACTAACCTGTTCGGTAGTATGGTAGTCATACCCACTAATCGGTTTCTACACGATACCGCACCCGAACACTTAATCGCTTTTTTTTTTAATCCTAATTTTAAGAGATGATTCGCTGGGCGAATATGCCTCTCTGTTGTGTTACATTACGTATAACTACATACAGTACTTGTACTATATACAGCAGTAGCAAGGACTGTCAGCGAGAGAGGAATTGTTATTGTCTCTTCTCGATACCAATTCCAACCAATCGCAACAGTTTTCTTGCTATCATTGAATGGGTAGGCCAGCACAATCTTAAAATATCTAACGGAGGTTAGAATCAGCGTATTAAAGTGTAAAAGTGTTTTTTTCCTCTACAAGTTAGCCCTTGACTGCACCTCATCACCTGGTGGTGATGATGCAATTCTAAGTTGGTAGCGGGCTAACCTGTTAGGGAGTACGGTAGTCATACCTCTAATTGGTTTCTACGCGACATCACTTATTACTAAATCGCTTAGCGGCACTTCTTTGTCGGTATGGTGGTAACTAGCCACGGCCAAAGCCTCGCACTGGACCAGACAAGAAATAATAAATTCCCAAATTGCCGGGACCTCCTACATTCACAGTTGGTTACCTGAACCCTTCTATTTTTGAGACGAAACCTATGTCTAATAATGGGTAGGTAACCCAGTACCGAACGCAAAACTGAAATTTCTTCTTACTTCTTTCTACGTTAAAAATTAAAAAAAAACTTATTCAACAAGGCAAATAAAGAAAATTTGTGTTCAACTTCAATTTTCCAAACTTTTTCCTTTTTTGTTAAACACACAACTCTACTGTAGCGAGCACAGGAGCTGTTATTTCAGTTTGCTACATTATTTTTTAATTAAAAAAGAAGTAATAGTACTGCGTATACTAATACTTCAGTTTAACCGACTTCAAAAAGGAGGAGGTTATCAATTCGTCGAAATATTCTTTTTTTATGGATGTAACCGATTTGAGTAAATTCTATTTTTGTTTTAAAGGGCATACTTTCCAGGTGGTCTCTTTTAAATTTTATCGAAATCGGTCGCGCTGTTATAAAAAAACCTAAGTAAGTTATTTTGCTTTTAGTTCCTGGGCGTATGTTGAAATCGGTTTATTTAATTCAAAAATAATTTTCATTTAAATTTTTTTAATTCATTTAATTTTTTAATTAAAACCTTGGTGAGTGCTGAGGTATTAGGTAAGAGGTCGGAGGTTTGACTCCCGGCGGGCAGTTTGGATATCTATAATTTCTGTTTTATGTCTGAAGACTAGTTACCACCTTAACGAGAAAGGCATTCCACCAAGCTTTATAGCTTTCCGGTAAAATACCGTAGAAACAATAGAGATATGGGTTAAATAGAAATGTCATACCTCTAACAGGTTTGCCCACTACTATTTAAGACTTGCCATCAGATGAGATTGTAGTCAAGGGCTATAAATAAATAAATATTCCACGACACTATTATATCGCCCTATCTATCCCCAAAGTAAGCATCGCGTGTTTTATTAGAGATTATATGATCGATGAATATATTAATGAATAATTTACATAAATACTTATAATATACATATAAACATCCGGATACTAAAAATATTCGTGTTCATCACACAAATATTTTCCAGTTGTGGGAATCGAACCTGTAACGTTATAAAAAGCAAAAAAATAGACTAGATCAAACTATAACATATTAGTTATTCCACTTTGCAAACCTAGTACATTGTGGTTTAATAAACTTCAATCGAAAACCAAAAACTAATTGGATTAGTTTTAATAAAGACAAATACCTCGCCCAGCCACGATTGGCAATAAAACAGTTAATATAATTTAGCAATACCAACTGAAAACGTTAAAACAATAGTTACCCTTGATAATTAGGCAATCAAAATCTGCCGAACAATGAATAGGAATATCAACAAAATACAACGGGAACAATTTAATTCCGACTCCCTGTGTACATTACACCGAAAACAATCGTAAAAGTTAAATACGAGGCAAAGCAAACCCCGTGCAGTTGTGAGCGAAACCGCGCGGGCGGCTAGTTGCGGATTGTAAACCCCGCATAGCTGTAGGAACACCATCTGCGAGTGCACAAAATGAGACCTTAGCTTTTTTTTAGCGTTGATAGCTTAGCTGTTAGTTAAATTCAAAGACAAAAGTCAAAATTTTAATTCAAAAGTCAAAGTCTAAATTAGGCCCATAGGTGGTACTTATGTACATTAAAAATGTGTAGGTACATGGTAGTGAGATGATTGAAACTAAAGCTACGAGGGTTCCAAACGCGCCCTGGTCTAGAAAGAAGGGGTTTCTTTGTTGTTATCACCAGCTCGAATTGTCATTTAAAATTATTAAGTTCGAATTGTACCTGATGGTAAGTAATGATACAGTCTAAGATAGTAAGGGGTAACCTATTCGGGGGCATGGCAGTTATGGGTAGCCCCTTGCCTACTTGACGATGTACCAGAACGCTAAATCGTTCGGCGGCACCAGACTGCCTGTCTATATATATTATATAGTTACTGAAACATGCAGTTGTGACTTTGTGAGAGACGGTAAAACCACCACGGTATGTTATATGTATTAGAAAACTTGATTAAACACCACATTTGTAAAAGAACAGGATACAAACTTAAATTAAAATATAATTTAAATAGTAAAAGTAGGTCTTTCATGTTGGTAGAGAAACGCAAATTCAAATTTCGTGTTTTGGGAGGATCCGTTGAAAACCTTACAGCATACTTCCTCTACACAAGAGCACATATTTCAAGTATCTCGGGACGGAAATCAAATGTAGACTCACAAAAGGATGCTCTGAAAAGAGCTACAAAGCCCCTGCATGTGGCCAGTGCATTGTTATGTACCAGGCGGCATGCAAACACTGGAGTCGAACTAATATTATAAGATATGCTTCCATCGGGCCTTTTAAATAAAGATAACTAACTTTTGGATAGAAGCAGGCTCTGCGGAATTCCATGATATACTATGAAAATTAAGTTTAATTTGCTATACTCCGCGAAAAGCTGGTCAATCTGTAGGATGTCATTTATAATACCATTAATCTTTATAGTCAATACAGAACTGATCTTTGGCAATGTACTCTCTACGCACATTTCGTTCCGGCACCCGAGCATGCTAAATAATTGTTAAGTTACTAAAGAACGTATAAATTGCACCGTTTAGATTCTCTTGCTTCTCGCGGATTAAAGATAATTTAAATTAATTAATAAACGGCCGATTGGAGTATTGGGCAGTGCTTTCTGAGTCCTGCGAGGCTGTGGGTTCGATTCCCGAAACTGGGGTATTCCCATAATTATATCGTTATGCGATAAACATTAATGTTTTTCAGTGTCTGGGTGTATATTATAAGTATTTATGAGTATTATTCATAAAAATATTTATCAGCCATCTCAGTGCCCATTACACAAGCTACGATTACTTCTGGTTTTGATGGCGATTTGTTTTGTCGTAGTATATTTATTGACTCGTATTCGTTTTTATAACTAGCTTTTGCCGACTTTAATTATTATCCTCATCCTAGCTTTAGTATTAAGTAAACAAATGTAATTAACACTATCTGGCACCACAATAATATCAAAGAATGCATGAACGCTTGAAAAGTGCCTGTGATGGGCCTACGTGAATAAAGAATTCATAAATTTGAAAATTGAAAATGAAGTTAATAGAACATTAAATAAAATAATAGAATGGCTATCATCTTTAAATTTAAAAGTAAATTTGAATAAAAAAAAACTATAGTTCAATTTTTATAACATAAGCTCCTCTGAAACTAGATATCACATACGGAAACAATAAAATAGATAAAGTAGCAGAATTACGTTTTCTTGGAATCACAATAGATGCATATTAAAAATGGAAAGTCCATATTCTTAAAATAAATAACAAAATGACAAGTTATTGTTATGCATTATCAGTACTTTCAAATAAAACGTCAGAAGAAATTACAAGAAATGCGTAATATTTTATGTTTATCCACTTTTAACATACGGTGTTATATTTTGAGGTCAATCTACATTTATGTTACAAAACAAAGGTCTAAGAATAATATACAGTATACGATACGATGAATCGGTACGAAATGTTTTTATAAATAAAAAATATCTTACCGTGACTTGCCTATATATTTTGGAAATATTTTGACAGAAAATATAAAGATAAAATTCGTACGAAATATAAATATAATATATGTGTTCCCGAAAATAAATGTTACGTATTTTCGAAAAGTACTTATGCTTGTGGTATTAAAATTTTTTAACCATTTACCACTCATGGTAAAAAAAATAGACGGAAATATTTTCAAAAATAGGTTAAGAATTGGGTTAATAAGGCGTATTATAATATTAACGAATATTTTTGTGACAGTTCTTAGTTAGTGTCTAAAGTTTAAAATTTAAAGTGTTATAGTATTTTGTAATATAAACTCTAAATATGTGATAGGATTGCACGCCAGAAAGTGGGAAAATAAAGGGACTATTCCCACTTACAACACCAAATAAATGTACACAGTTAAAGAATTAAAATTTATTCTATTCTATTCTTGATTTTGTAGTTGAATGTGTGTTTGGATCCAAATATCTGAATCGTTAGATTTAATTTCATTTGAGAGAGTTCAAAAAACTCATTGTACATTATAATTATCCAATTTTTTTTATAGTAATAATTGATGAACCAAGCAGACGGCCCACCTGATGGTAAGTGGAAAACCATCATCTATAAACAGAGCAACACTTCACAGAGCATGCAAGCAGTGGCGTGCATAGAGGGTATGCACAGGGTATGCATATGATATAAAATGAAAAAAATCTCCAGTACGAGTCAAAAATACTTAAGAATAGGCTTTTTATAACTCTTACTAGATATTTTCTTTGTTTTATATCATCTGCATACCCTGTGCTTACCCTCTATGCACGCCACTGCATGCAAGGAGCACGTCCAGCAACATGCCGCCCTGTGACCATGAATTGGGCGCGTAGGTGTTAAGTCCGTCCTCATAAGACCTCATGTGCATATAACTAAACTCGCAGCTACGCCCTACAGACCGGAACACAGCATTGCAACAATGCTGCTTAGCCTCTCAGAGTGAAATGGGTTTGCGACTTAGTCAACCACGACAGTCGAGTGCGGATTGATCGACTTCACACGACTTTGAGAACGTCATGGGTAATTGCCAGACATAGTAGATATATAGTTAGAGCTAAATTAAGTTATATTTAATTGCCACGAAGAGCTAGAAGTATTTGTAGGTAATGAACTTGTTCCTCCCAAAGTACGAGTAAAAGCGAAGTCCTAATCACTAAACTATCTCCTCTGACACACTCTACATGGTTCTACAATTTGAGGATTTCTTTTCGATTTCCATGAAATCCCCTCGTCAAAGCCTGACCTACAATAAAGTTGTTAAAAGATGTTCCCAATATTATAACTAGATGGCGCTCCTTCGATAACATATAAATCGTAGTTAACTTTCACGCGATCGAATAAGTAAACTTAGGAAGAAAATCTCACAATTTGAACTCAGGCGACAATAGGACCATCACAACCATTTCAAATAATTAACAGAGAAATAGGTGAAAAAACATGCAAAACATATTATATGATGCTTATATTAAAATTATTATCATATAATTATTATATATTGTTTATGTTCTGATAGTCGTTTGAATCAATTGTCTCCTCGCCAAAAGCTTTGACCAACATCTTATGAACCTTATGGTTGTTGGATTAAGGGTTGGATACAGAAGGCAGTAGTCCTTGTAACGGCTCGTATTGTGAGTATCCTCACTCTGGAGTCCTGACCGCCGGTTACTAGGGCATTCAAAAGCCCCGCAAGCGGAGAAGGGGATTATATTTTATTATTTTTAATAGTGCTGTTTTTATTTATATGATTTAGTATTAATAAGAATTATAAAAAAAATGAAAATCAATAAATTATAGAATCTATATTATAATGATTCTTTATTTTTGATTTTTTATTTAACATAGATGAATTTTTCAAGTCAGTTTAAATTTATGGTTAAAATTATTAAACAAGTTACTAAAGCGGTGTCTATTTGGTACTAAAGCGGTTTTGAATCAAAAAGTGCCTGGACACGAAATCCATCCCAAATTCTTGCTGAAAATTTCTAAACGTTCACAGCATATTCAGGAAGTGGAAAAATATATTAGTTATAAAAGATGTTTGTGTGTATAGAAAATATTGTCTGACGTTGTATCCGTGCGAAACGTGATATGGGCTACGTGTTCCGGTTATACGGATATCTTCTCTTTATTATAAACATTCTCCCACCGTACCGAAATTGGGAGAAAAATGTTATGAAAGTTCTTTTTTATTATGAAATAAGTTTATTTAATGTAGGTAGTTCCTTTTTTTGCCGTAATCGGTAAATACACACATTTATAAGCTTAATGTAAGATGTAATATAAACCAAAATCGCATCCACTGTAACGAAAATCTGACAATATATAATGTGGATCTGCGGATATTATCTGTATTGTAAATTACCAAACAACTTACCAAACGGCCGATTTGCGTAGTGGGCAGCGACACTGCTTTCTGAGTCCAACGCCAGGGGTTCGATTCCCACAAATTGAAAATGTTTGTGTGGGTGTTTATCTGTATATTATAAGTATTTAAGTATTTTATTCATAAAAATATTCATCAGTCATCAAACATCTTAGTATTCATAAAAATATTCAACAGTCATCAAGCTACGCTTACTTTGAGGCTAGATGGCTAATTTTATTATTTATAACTACATTCGTAAACTTAAAACTACCGCTACGAGAAGATGAAGCCCACAACAAACTTAGTCGGGTGTGTCAAAAATACAATTAATATCTGCAGTTGTTTATTTTATATCAACTGAAGCATTACTCTCCCCAAACAATAGTTCACCCCAATGGCACAGCAATAAAACATTAAATGATAATTCCGCGAGATGGCCATTCGTTTCCGGGCCACGACTTCCGGCGACACGCATTAGCCATTAGCATGGCGGCTGCCGCTAACGTCACATCCGGTAGATGATAGAGATGTCATGGATGAATTATATAAATATCGATATTATTTTGATTTATTTCAATAACTATGCCATCTTTTAAGACGAACTCTAGAAGACGTTAGGACATCTATCGCTATCCCTTTACCGAAATATAAAGCCAGTTTGGTTACAGAAAACCAATTTCAAATGCAAAAATTCCTTATTCGTGGAGGCATACCACAGGCACTTGCGAAGCGTTACATAGGTATATGTTTAATTATATAACATTTTTCTAACTTGTAAACACGTAAGTCGATATATTGTATTACGCTTATAAGTTAATGGCTATTTTCCTTACAGCGCAAAGTCCTAGATCTGGATCGGATTAGTAGTTTGAAATATGTTAAGGTGAAGTGTGAAGGTTGGTAGCCAAAATTGGTTATGTTTAAAAATTGGTAGCCAGATTAGGCAAATGCAATGTATTTAACCCCGCAGGAAAGTTCCTATAGTGCTTTTCGGAGATTAAAAGGATCTTTGCGTATCTCCAGACGGCGCAAAAATGTGTCGATTTATTACATGTTTCTCAACTATATGCATGCATGTATGTACATATAAACTTTCCTCTTGAATCACTCTTTCTATTAAAAAAACCGCACCAAAATCCGTTGCGTAATTTTAAAGATCTAAGCATTTATAGGGACAGACAGACATCGGGAAACGACTTTGTTTTATACTATGTAGTACTGTTTTCCTTGTATTTTTCCTAATGTTGCAATAATGTTTTTCTATTCTATTCTATTCTATGTAGTGATGATAGTGAAGTATACGTTTTTGTACAGTTTAGGCCAGTGGTGTGAATTTTTAATTGAAATGTGTACAATCGCGCACTGCAGTTTATCCTGTCGTGGCACATCTTAACGTCACTTGTGTCGTAAACTCGATACTACCGAATAATGTACGTCACTAGCCCAGTAGTAGTATTGTTTCGGATCCAATTCGCGAGCGCTTTCGAATTGGATCGCGATTGAAAGGGCTGGATTGAATAATTACCTCGCTGGTGTATTCGTGCCGCGTTACGCAAATATCTGAAAACTGACTTTTACGTCATTCTATTGTGCTATTTTGCGACTGAAAGTAATGTTTTTATTAGTTACTCACTTGTGTACGTCACATAAAAGATTTCCTCAAGTTTGGTCGAGTTTAATGAATGGTTTTCTTGTATAAGTTCCCCAACTTATATTTGGAAGTAAAGCATTAAAAGGACGTAAGACGACACTGTTTCCGATTAAAGTCACCCCGCTTTGGCCGTTGGTTCTATTCAATATTTAAATGAAAAATTATGAAATATATTCATCAGTCATTTACGTATCCATAACACAAGCTACGCCTACTTCGAGGCTAGATGGAGTTGTGTGTATTGTCGTGGTATATTTATTTATTTATTATTAAAAAAAGAAGTAGTGCCGTTGGTGACGGAACTCGTCCGCTAAAGTACGATCGCCATGCTTATTTCTGCCGCCAAGCCGCATTGACGGCCCATTGGTGCAGTTTGCAGCGACTGCTTTCTGAGTCAAAGGCCGTGGGTTCGATTCCCACGACTGGAAAATGTTTGTGAACATGAATCGGGCGTTTATCTGTATATTATAAGTATTTTATGTATATTATTCATAAAAAATATTCATCAGTCATCTTAGTACCCATAACACAAGCTACGCTTACTTTGGGGCTAGATGGCGGTGTATTGTCGTAGAAAAAAAAAAAAGAAGAAAAAAAAAAGTTGTCGCAAAGCAGTGTTCCGGCCTGAAGGGTTAGGTTGCCAGTGGGACGGGCACACGAGGCTTAACCTACGCCTAAGGTTCATGGACTCAGGGCAACACCATGCAGGATTGCATGCCCTGTATTGATTTGTTTATAGGCGATGGCTTTCCACTAACCATCAGATGACCTATCGGCTTGGGCCATCAATTATTACTAAAAAAAAATCACCATCTGAGAAGCTTGACATATATTATTAAGATATTGTGTTTTATATTGTTAAACTTTTTATTATTTATTATTATTTGCACACACAAAAACAAAATACAACAAGAGATACATTAGATGAAATATGTAAAAAAAACAAGTTTAGTTGTTCAAAGGCGGACTTTAGCTTGTTTTTTTCGCTAAAGCAATTTCTCCCAGGAAACCTTAACTTATTTGGATTAATTAGGGTTCTATACCCCACTTCGTCACATCGTTGTCCGCCTGTCTTTCTTACACGACCACTTTTCGCAGAAACGCGTGTTGCATCAATTTGAGTGAATTTCAAATACTTAGGTCTGGAATATATTGAAGCTGCGAAATAATCAACGCAAAAAACGGATAGAAGAAATCTCTGTAGAGAAAAGTATTTCTTATGCCAGTCCTGTCCTTTTTACATTGCTTTTTATCTTTGGTACTAAATAAAAATCAATCAAATGCGACTGTGTATACCGCACAATTTTGCCCGCGCAAACAAATCTCTGGTCTAAGAAGAAGGCCACAACAAACTTAGCCGGTTGTTTTATTTTTACCTCGACTTACCTTTCGGAGGGTCGAGTAAGAGTCAGCACGCACTAAGTTATGTGCGTTTTGAGTAATTCAAACATCACTTATATACGGTAATGGGTTGTTGTGATGATGATATTTAGTTGCTTAAATTTGTGGCGGAACCCCGCGCGGAAGGTATTCGGGACCGCTCGAGTCCGTTTATCTGTCGTGTTCGGGACTCGCCAGTCTGCCGTAGGTAGCACGCGCGTACGCATCACGGTAACTCGCACACCACGCCGCGCCCTTAAGTTTAGAATATTTATTTGTTTAGACATTTAATTTTGTAACTTACCTCAGAAACAATTGTAACGATGCATCATACATGGGTTACATTACTACGGAACCCCGATAAATTAAAAAGGCACATAGGTCCGAGAAGTTAGAGGTGCGAGTGAGATAGAGAGTGTCGAGGGGTTTTCCATCTCCCCGAAATAAAAACTAACGGGAAAGTACTGACCACAAGGCTAACAATGTAATGTAATAGGATTATGCATGCCAATGACACCAGTGCAGCTAATGTACGATTCCCTGTGCAGGTATCGGGTTACCGTCACCGGCAGACGGCTTGGCGGCGCGACTTGCCTTAGTACTACTTTTATTGATTGTACGTTTATATAAAACGTGTAAATGAAAACCGAAATATAACTTTACAGGCCTTAGAGCTACATTATGTATTGGCTCTGAGACTTATCTGTGAATCCGAAACGCTAATAGTTTTGAGTAAAACACTGCCGTAGTTATTGCTGAAAGAAATAGCCCTAACGTCGCATGCAAAATCAAAGTCAAGTAACAATTAACAAGTTAACAATTATTCATTGTAAAGTCAACATCTCCTGAGGAAGTCCAGTTTCGTTGCGAAACGTGTGTAGGGGAACACGAATTACATTGCCGAAGATCTGTTTGGTATGGAGTATAAGGATTGAAGAAATTATAAATAACACCTGATTATCCTGCTTTTCGCGGAGTATAGAAAATTAAGCTTAATTTTCATAATATATCATGGATTTCTGCAAATTAACGCCTGTTTCTATCCAATATTTGAATTCAAGTGACAATTGCCACTTTATTGGTTACACGTCGCGTAACGTAGGTACTGTGCCCACGTCGGTCTTTTATTTTCAATAGGGTTGTTTGTATGGAAAAATAAATATGCTTCTCTTGATTTAATATTACCACTTACTCACCCTTTAACAGTATTTTGTAATTAGGTTACACGTTGTATAGGTGTTATTTACATAGCGATGATTATGGTTATGGTTTCAGTCTCCCGTTCGGAGATTCCGAGTTCGATACCGACACGCACCTGGTACTTTTCGGAGTTATGTGCGTTCTTAGTTTAAAGCAATTAAAACATCACTTATTTAAAAGAATAAGGGAAACGTCGTTAAGAAACCTGCATGCCTGAGAGTTGATGTTGAGAGAAAGGCGTGTAAAGTCTAACAATCCGCATTTGGCCAGCGTGATGGACTACGGCCTGACCCTTCTCATTCTGAAAGGAGATCCGTGCTCTTTAGCGGATTGGTAATGGTCGATGATAACGATGATATATTATTTATGTTAACATACATATATAGACGTAGTAAAGAAAGCCAAGTTGTAAGAAATTAACCTTCACATTAGGGGGCCGCGTTAACACCTATTACTTAAAACGAACATAACTTGAAAAGTTAGACTTTTCAAGCTATGTGCGTTTTAAGTAATTAAACATCATTTGGTTTCCGGTAAATGGAAACCTCGTGAGGACCTGCATGCCTAAGAGTTCTCCAACGTTATTTACAGGCACGTGAGGCTTAACACCTACGCCTCAGGAAGTTGGACACACTGCGCCGATTTACAGCTCGTGTTTCTTGCATGCCCTGCGAAGTGTTCATAGGTTCATTGTGAGATGGTGATAACAAAAAAAAACACCCGGCTTAGTTTGTTGTGGGCTTCTTCTTAGACCAGAACGGGTTTGGAACCCTCGTAGCTTTAGTTTTAAGTTTACGAATGTGGTTATCGCCATCATCTCACTACCGTGTAATTCTTATGTACGCATCAAAAGTTCCACCTATGGGCCGGTCCTACTTGAATAAAGATATTTTTGACTTTTACTTTGTTCATGGGTGTTGAACCTCAAGTGCCTGTTATTCCCTGTCAAGCCCTTCAAACCGGAAAATACCAATTCTGCTGGGAACAGAAATAAGCACAGCGGTCTTACTTACCCGATTGAAGTCGTAAAAACGTGCGTTCATTGTTTATTAATTGCTTCATGGACATACATAAGAGACATGACAACCCGCCGGGGCATTGCAATAAAATTATTTTTATTTCTTTACTTAATTTAAATTAATATATCCAAATTAAATTTTATTATTGCGATTCATTTAAATATTAAAATATGTCAACTTAGAATTAAAAAAAAACCAAAATATTAGATCGATTTACAATGATTCTAGAATTAGGAATTAATGTCACACTATTATTAATAATTGATAATTAATAATTAAGATATCATGTAATTGAGGTCTTAGCATCATGTTTAAAAAGGTCGTCATAAAAACAATTTTGAATAAGCCAATGTTTCTGATTCAAATTGACTTAAATCTACAAAGAGAGCGTCCTAAACGTTTGTTATATTAATTTGAAACTAATAAAACACGTGTAACCATGCGTTAGCTACACATAGATACAAGTAAATACAAGTATATACTCATTAATGTGAAGCTTAAAGCCTTAGACATGTTGGAATGCTTAAATATTCATGTCTACTCTATATGAGTACCTACAGGGTGTGTCTACTTTAATATTTAATGCCTTCAGAATTAGTGGCTTCCAATACGATCCGGTTAAGGAGTTCTTAGTTTCATCGAGGTTTGATCCGAACATATTTCATTCTGTTTTGATGTAAATTTCAATTATTCGTTGGGGTATTACGTGAATAACTAAAATGTAATGAACGCCTGCCAAGGAACACTTTGATAATCTTGGCTTTTTTACCCAAAAATATTCTTTGATTTTAACAAAACTGCATCTTTACATCAAATTATAATAATATAATTATTTGGACGATAACATACTAATAAAGAATGTATTACGATCTGTCAAGAAAATCCTTTTATAACTAGCTTCCTCATAAATAATGTTTGTTTTTTTAATCTTTAAAGCTAGGTATGTCATTTTATTGATTCTAGGCTTTGTGTTTGTATAATGAGTCAAACCAGGCATTTTGGGTTTGTATAATAGGTATCTCTAGACAAATAGAATTTTTAGTGATAATTGCCTTTTTTATTGTTATCATTTTAAAATTTATCTTAATATATATAAATCTCCTGTCACGATGTTTGTCCGCGATGGACTCCTAAACTACTTAACCGATTTTAAATTAAATTGACACACAGTGAGCAGTCTGGTCCAACTTAAGAGATAGGATAGCTTAGATCTTTAATTATAGTCGCAATTTTATTTTATTGCAAATTATTTGTCTATAATTAATTGACAGTCACATGTTAAATATATACTACTATACTCATTTAAGGCTTAGCGATACTGAATACTTTAAAAACAATATCAAACGCAGACGAAGTCGCGGGCAACAGCTAGTTTATTATATATATCTTATATGGGTCCTACATGCCTTCTCATTTTAAGAGGAAACTTGTAGCCTTAGTACAAGATTTGTCGTTTGCAATCGAAAACTCGTTTTCGAGTATGAAAACTTGAACATTGTAGTAAAATGGATCTTATTCGCATTGTTTAAAGTTCAAATCTGCATTTTTATATATCGCTTGTAAAACAAAAGTCATACACATGGAGGATTCGAGTCTCTAAAACGAGTGAGATAAAGTCAATTTTACTTTGACGATACAGAGTTTAATACTCCAAAACGACCCCTCGATTGTACTCTTGCAAATCTTGTACTAAGACTACTGGGCCCTGTTGTGGGTTGTGAGTGAATAATGATAAAACAACTACTTCACCAAGAACCAGGTAAACTCTAAGATCTGAATTACTCTGAAACTTAAAATCTACTTACCGTCGTAAATGTTACCAGTGTTGGAATTTGGTTAAACGGAAACCTCGTAACTCCTTAACGATTATTTCGCATCAAACCGCTCGAGTGTGGAGATAAATTTCGCCCCGAGAAACAGATTTAAATAGGCCATCAAGAAAATGTATACGGAGTACATAGGGTGGCCATATCTCCACCATTTTTGGGTATCTTTACTTATATAATTTGGTACTCAATGTAACTTGAAAACTTATTTTTTTCTGATATGAATTCCTGACACAAAAATTCAATAGCAATGAACCAAATGAATCCAGGATGATTTTTGGAAACTACATAAATCTATCTTTCAGGTTACCCTAATGCGACTGATTAACATCCACATTCTTTACAGTTCATACTAGCCTAGCCATTGTGGACATAGATCCAAATATCGCAGAAACCAAATGGTCCTATCTCAGTATAACACTGAGGTTCCTATTTTTATTAAAGTCCAGAGCTGGTAATTCACCGATACCAAGGATTGCACATCCCATCACATTTGCATAAGATGTGCAATCCTTAGTACGTACTGATCTGATACACCACGTAATGAAATATGTTGATGATTGTATAAATTTCAGTATTCATAGCATATAGAATATCTTTAAGCTTGTGTAAACTGTAATGCGGTAACTATTTAACTAATTACTAACCAAAATAATAAAGAATTCAAATAATATCCTTAAAATATTAAAGTACTATGTTGTCACACTGGCCTAGGACGTAATCACGGAATCGCTACAATTTCCTTATTAAATTACTCGGTGACGATCTTACGTATGAGCTTAGATTTTTGTAAATTATGATTCAAATAAAAAAAGTTATTTTTAGTCATTAAGTTAGTTCACGTTTGTGCGTCATTCGCTTACGAATATAACTGTGTACACAGAGGTGATTCTGACAGCTAAATTTTTAAACTTAAAACTAAAGCTACGAGGGCTACAATTGCGTTTGGTATTTTTTGGGCGATTGGGAAAAG
This sequence comes from Pararge aegeria, assembly GCF_905163445.1. Taxonomy (NCBI): domain Eukaryota; kingdom Metazoa; phylum Arthropoda; class Insecta; order Lepidoptera; family Nymphalidae; genus Pararge; species Pararge aegeria. The sequence continues at coordinate 953,078 of NC_053200.1, read as the reverse complement.
CCCACAAAAAATTAATCAGGTTTTGTTTTTGTTACCACCATCTCACATCGTCATTTCAAACTATTTTGAGAGCCGATTGGCGCAGTTGGCAGCGACCCTGTTTTTTGAGTCCAAGGCCCTAGGTTCGATTTCCACAGCTGGAAAATTTTTATGTGATTAACATTACTCTTATTCAGTGTATGGGTGTTTATATGTATATTATAATTATTTATGTATAAGTGTTATTCATAAAAAAATATTCATCAGTCATTACACAAGCTACGTTTTCTTTGGGGCTAAATGGCGATGTGTGTACTGTAGTAGTATATTTATTTATTTAAAAAGCATTCTGTTGGTAGCAGTCATTCATATCCGAGCATTTTTTTATCGTTTATGTAGTACTATATACTAAAATAAGGAAGACTTCTCTAAGCTACCGTTTTCTTCAAGTTTTTGTATCTCCTATTTATTAAATGAATGGTTTGGTTACTTTAGTGAAGTTAAACTACGTTAAAATGATATTTTGTAGCAATTTTTTGGTGGCTCTTTAAAAAGCTTTTATTTAAAGAGCCTCCAAAAATGATTATAATAACAAATTCAGGACAGGGTTCGAGTCAAAACTGATTGTAAACGTATTCAGCGTTAATAATTAATGGTAATAACCAATGCTTACCCTAAATCAATCAATATCAATTACAAACAGATTATATAGTGCTTCAGATATACAAATTATCATTAAACCTACCTCGGTCGACTAGTTCGTATATTCAACGAAGTCCTGTGTTTGATTTCCGGATAGAATCTAAAATTGTGACCTAGGTTATTATCAACATCATCATATCAACCTATTACCGACCTCACTACAAGGCACGGGTCTTCTCCCACATGAGAAGGGTTAAGGCCGTAGTCCACCACGCTTGCCGAGTGCGGATCGGTGGGCATGCTTCCCTCACGATGTTTTCCTTCACCGTTAAAGCAAGTGATATTTTAATTGCTTATAACGCGCTTAGGTTGCCTGTAAAAGATCACTTTGTGTGTAATCACAATCACAATGATCACTAAGTTATAAGGCCACCTTTGCACTGTGTATTTATGTCTTTTTTTCTTTGTATTGTTTCTTTGTGTTTTGTTGCCATAAAGTTTTTCTAAATATATACCCGTACCGTACCTAACCCAAGACCGTAATACCGTGGTACCTTAACTGTACCCAGGAGGTGGAAGGCCCGTCAAGGTTTTGACGACCTCCCTCGCACAACGGTGAGCGCTGTGTATTTAAGTAGGAGGTCCCGTGTTCGATTCCCGACAGAGGCATTTGGAGAATTTATAATTTCTGAATTTTCTCTGGTCTGGTGGGCGGCTTCGACCGTGGCTAGTTACCACCCTACAGATAAAGACGTGCCGCTAAGCGATTAAGTGTTCCAGTGCGATGTCGCGTGGAAACCGTTTAGGGGTTCATACCCCTAAACGGTCGGACTGCCATCCCTAACAGGTTGGCCCGCTACCATCTTGAATTGCATCATCATTTACCACCAGGTGAGATTGCAATCAAGGGCTGACTTGTAGTGGAATCAAAAAAAAAGGTATGTGAGGGATGATCAGCGAACGTTCAATGCAATAACAACATAAAAGTATTTATTTATTCATTACCGAATCCATGTTTTTAAACAAATTTATGTTCCTTAACTTTTCCTACCCCTAAACTTGAATGACGTTTCCCTTTTGCTCGTTAACCATCGATTTGTTTGCCTTCCCCCTCTACTTTACATAATGCTTACAAAAGATATCCTTTTAAGATTACCCTTTATTTCAAGCTAAAGTCTTAATTAATGAGTTTAGTGTAAGTTAGCATTGAAATTATAAAGTGCTAGTACGTTATGATACTAGTGTGCAATGTTGGTCATTACATCGATAAGGGCCGTTATTCAATGCCAGTACACTTGCGAGGAAAACAACAGGCTTGTAGTGTAAGCACAACTATAAAAATGACATCGATAGTACAAACGAAAAACAATACCATTTTAATAGTTTGTATTATAATATTCAAATTCTTAATAGTTTTAACATTACCTCGTTTTGTTTCAGTATTTACTTATTTTTTTCATCAATTTAAAATGATAATGCATATAAAACTTTTCGGAATCGATAGGATTTGAACCTGCGACTCTCTGGCAATCGCGGCCTGAGCGCTTTCTCCAATTAAGCTACGGCTCTCCTACCGTTGATGCCGAAATTAGTTTATACCTTTCACATCAGTCTTATTTATTTATTTATATTTGCAGCGGCTGTAGCGTTGCAGGAAACGTTGCAGTTTCGATCTACTTTTTCAAAAAAATTCAAGGTTCAAATCCTGTCGGTTCCGAAAATTTTTATATGCATTTTAAATTTATAAAATTGGCAATCCCTCCAAGTGTAGGTAAAAACATTCATAAAAATAAAAAAAATACTTGTTTTATTTCGGTATTTCAGTACCTTATCTTTCATATAAGAGATATTCAGTACCCTGACAAGTCGACAAGGCTTAACGGTGCATAGAACCTACAAAATATGTTATATTTTTGTTTCAATAAATAAATAATAATAACTCGTCGAGCTATTACGGTAACCATAGTATCGTTCTATGGGTCTCCTCATACTTGTTTTAGTAACGGAATATTTCTATACTCCGAACATAGCTCTCTCCATCACCCACTGAATGAGTATGAGAAAACCGTAGAGATTTTTCTGCAATTATGTATTATCAAGCTTAATGTTCATTGTCTTTTATATTAAGAAAAACATACCTACATTCCTATTCTTAGGCTCTATATTTTCGTTAATGGTCGGAGGCAACAGATCGATAGCTAACGACCAAAACGTAATCAAAGAACTTCGGATTAAGGAACATCGATCATTGTTCATGATAAATTATGAATGGAAATTATTTTCGGCTTCCATTTTGTTTATTACATTATATACTTTAAGAACAGCGTAACAACGAGTTGACGAAAACAGAGTTTCTTGGTAGATTAATTATTATGTTTGAATTATTTTAATCCTCAGAAGTCATGCTGGGTCAAATTTCAATACCCTACTAAAACTCTTTTCAAACCACTCCAAGAGCATTTCACCAAGTAAAAAAAGGCAGTTCAACTTGTTAGCAATCCGTAATAAACATGCACTTTGGAGTGTATTGATTCTATATGAGGAGTGTTTTCCCTGTTCGGAGACCTTACCTCAAGTCTTCAATATCAAAGACCAATTTCTTCCCGTATTCTGAATGCCCTAAATACTACCCGTTCAGATAATTTCTAAGACGCATTTGCAATTTGTGAACTATCTATAATATAACAACACCTATGTGATCAAATGTGATTTAAAGAGGGGATAGATAAAATAAATAAAAGCTGATAACGCATTGGTGGCTCCTTTGGTACTGAAGATGAAATGAAATTAAATGAAATTTATTGTTAAAATATTAGTTATTTTACAATAGTGTTGGGAGTCCTGAAGTAAGTTTTAAAATAAAACCTGTGTCTCAGAGTCCCCGCTCTCCTCCGTATATATTTATATATCTTAACATAGAAAAACAAAGTAGGTACCTATAACCTTACATGTAAATAATAGTGTATGTGTGTGTGTGTGTTTGGATTCGTGTGTGTGTGGTTGTATGTATAGAGTTTCTACAAACATACTTGACGTTTCAAAAATGCTTATATTTTGCCTACTTGAAATATATGCAATTGGAATTTGAATGGAAGATGATCATGTGTCGCGGGCATCATCTATCAAATCTTGCATTTTTATCAAAATAAGCACTAGCTTGTCAAACAGCTTTTTAGTAGTAGTGGAGGTTTTTGTGATAGAGCTCGTACGGGGAAGTAGCATAGTTTCAACGTTACATTCCAGTTCACAGGGAGACACATTGCAGGATGCAACCCTTGCAAGCCCTGCGAAGAATTGCTTTATGGGACGGCCGCTTGACGCAGTGAGCAGCGACCCTGCTATCTGAGTCCAAGGCTGTGGGTTCGATTCCCACAACTGGAAAATGCTTGTGCGATGAACATTAATATTTTTCAGTGTCTGGGACTTTATTATATATTATAAGTGTTTATATATATTATTCATCAAAATATTAATCAGTCATCTTAGTACCCATAATTCAAACAACGCTTACTTTGGGGCTAGATAACGATGTGTGTATTGTCTTAGTGTATGTGTATTTTTTTATACGATGGTTTTTCATCATATATAAAAATAAAAACAAAATTATTTTATTTCAAGTAGGTCTAATATAAGCACTTTTGAAACGTCGAGTATGTAGTGACTCTACCACCGGTTCGGAAGGCAGATTCTACCGAGAAGAAGCCGGCAAGAATCTCAGCAGTTGCTCTTTTCCAATCTTGTGTTCTATCTTGTGTGGATTGAAAGTGGATCGGCTTGTTTCCAGGCAACCTTGTCATTAAGAAATTTTGTAAAATATAGTAACCTCGATGTATTAAATGTGTTTTAATACATTCTTTAAACTTATGTTATGGTAAATCTAATATTACTTTCTATGTTATAAAAGCATATACTCAGCCCCACAAAGGTTTTCTGTACTCCCTAAGACGATATGCCGGTATCACTAATTTATGACCGTTTCTAGTAATCAGGTAGACCAACTGCTTCTCTAGTCCTAAGTCGAGTCGAGTTCAAATATCTAAGAGTGGAAACATGGAATATTTTATGCATCACGTTTTTGGCACCTTTTCATAGAAAAACCTTTGACACGAAAAGAAAAAGATTTCAATTTAAAAATTAATTCAAGTTACGTATACAAATAATGAAATTCAATAACCATGATACAGTTGGCAATGCAATGCTACCGTACCTGCTGGGAAATTACCTGTAGGTGATCAAAGGCTTTCTGGCATCAAGCCTTTGATCGTCTCACTTTGATGTATTTTGATTGAGATCCACTATCTACAACTTAAAACGTCAGGTACTCCAAGTATTTGCTATTCAAATTTATCGTCTATAATCGTACCTATTAAGTTCATTTTACATTGGTGGATTTATAGATTAGTAGGATTTGTCGCCATGTGAGCTATTTTTTTAAAGTCGCTTACTGGTTTCATAATAAGCAGAGGGAGTGAATAAGAGTGATCTTTGCGGTTGCTTACGGCGGTATCATTCGGTCTGGAAATGCCTTTGATGTGTGACTCTACATACACATGTAATAGGAAAATGTTTGTGGAAATAACGTATTCGTAGAACGAGAAAATTAAGAGTATATCTTGGGATCCAAACTCTCGCGAGATTTCAGGTGTACAACATTACAATTTAAGTAGCAGTTAGCTTTCGCAGCTAGTCCGGGCCAGTACATTGCCATTTTTTTTTTCATTAGGACTACCAACAAAATTAGATGTATTACAGTTATTACTTGTATATTAATACAAGAATTTAAAGAAATAATTAAACTACCTCAAATACAGCAGCTCAGAGTCACTCAGCGGGCGTTGGAACGAGCTATCTCGCGTCATATAGAGTGCGTGCGGAATTTGGAACTCCCTACAAAAGATCTATGTCTATGTAGACGTGTATTGGTTGATATGATGATGGTAATGAAATACAGCACAAGCAATAATACAACAATAATATTAATATTTAACGGACCGTGGAAACAAAGTAGGAGTATGAATCAAATTACGAGTCACCTTCTAGCGAATAATTTTAGTTTTTAATTTTCTTAGAGTATCGTTTAACAAATCAATACACTCACTTTTAACAGTAAATTATTTACACAATCTACTTAGCCTAGGTATTAAGGAGTGGTGGCTTATTCTTGCCGTCGAGCAGCGTTGTTGTAATTCTGTCTGACCAGCGCGGTTGACGTTGTAGTTGTAAAATGAAACTCCTCAAGAAAATTACAATAATATAACCAAAAGTCAAAGTCAAAGTCAAAGTCAAAGTCAAATATTTCTTTATTCAAATAGGCACAAATATGGCACTTTTGATGCGTACATTACATTTAAAATATAACACAGAAGTGAGTTGATGGCGATAAATAAATTAGTCAGCTCAAATCTAAAGCTACGAGGGTTCCAAATCCGCCCGGGTCTATGAAGAAGCCACGACTTAGCCGGTTGTTTTTTTTTGTTATCACCATCTCACACTGTTACTTAAAACTATTAAAGAAGCCACCTGGTTGGAGTAATAATTTACACACGCATTTTTATCGTTGACGTAGTCCTTAGTACTATAATAGGACAAGTTAGTGTATGAGTATAGGTAAGTGGAAAATTTTGGCTACAAAATTCATTACTTGGCGTGTGCTGAGAAAACTAAAAACAAACACTTTACACGGTTTATAATAAACTGACACGTTTTTGTAAATATTAATATTTTCCGCCAAAAATTACTTTTCCTTAGGTTATTAAAGATTCAGTTCCGTTATTTATTTCCGGAACCCTAAAAACGTGGTTACAACGCTCTCATAAAATAAAAACCATCAAATTACCATTCCTCCCATTTCAACACTCAAGTTGTTCAAAGATCCATTCATAAATATAAGAATTATATTGAAGTAGAAGCCATTTTCCATTTGCGAGAAATTTATATTTATTGTGTTCCGCTGTTACGTCTCACAAGCGTCGTATTTGCGGCCGATGTGAAATATGCCACGTTCATTCCATTTGCATACGTCATCGCTGTAAAGAGGGGTAATGTATTTGTATATTTTTGAGGGAAAATAATTCTTTTGTTTATCTTCAGTCATTACCTACTTGAATATTGATATAATTGCTTTCATTCTTTATATGTATAACTTCTGATTTTTCTCTGGTCTGCTCTGGTTGGGTAATTTTCCCGTGCCGCTAAACGGTTGTATCGTTCCGGTAGGATGTCGCATAGAAACCGATTAGGGGTAATGGTTTAATATAACTGTCATACGCCTAACAGGTCAGCCCGATACCATCTTAGAATGCATCCTCACCAGCATTTGAGATTGTAGTCAACGGCCAACTTGTAGAGGAATGTAAAAAAGCGGTTACACACGTCTCTGTTTCTTGGTTGGTTAAAAAATGAATGATGATCAAGTCAACTTTTATCCTCCTTTCCACAAATACTTCACATGGCTTTACTTGATAAGTACATACTTGCCTCCAATACTTAGGACTGATAAGATACAATTATCTTTAACCTATTGCCGGGACACTAAAGTGAAAATACATATAAATCTTTATATATTTACCTGCAATGCTGCTGGAGTAATTCTTTGAGATGACTTAAAGAAGTACCCCAGATAATATCAACATTTAGAATGTCAACTGAATTTTAATATCAAGTAAAAACTTTCCACAATCAAACTTACTGAGGAATATGGTAACTCCCTTAATCATTAAACCAATGTTATCATTCTATAATTATCATAATTAAATAACTTATTCGCGCTTAATCCAAGCCTTATTTCTAAAACATGTCTACACATGTTATAGTCAGGGCCCCAGTCAGTGTTCGGTCAGGGAAATTCTCATTTAATTGAAGAGATCTTCCACACATTTGCCAGGCGTTCACCATTCTTTAAGGTTCTCACGTATCATCATCATCTTCACATCGACCCATTATCGACTCACTACAGGGCACGGGTCTCCTCCCACAATGAGAAGGGGTTAAGCCGTAGTCCACCACGCTGGCCCATTGCGGAAAGATGGACTCCACACACCTTTGAGAACATTATGTAGAACTCTCAGGCATGCTGGTATTCTCGAGTATGTTTTCCTTCACCGTTGAAACAAGTGATTTTTTAATTACTTAAAACACACATAACTTTAACAAGTTTTAAAGTTAAAGGTGCATGCAAGGATTCAAACTCGGCCTTCCGAAAGTGAAGTCGAGCTCCTACCCAATCCTAGCACTATCACTGCTCTAGAGCTATCACTGCAATTTCTCTCACGTGTAGTCCTATTCAAACTTAATCTCGTAGCGGAAATTTGCTGCGAGTTGCGCATGTAGTCAACTATACTGTCCCGTTGGTTAGCTGATACCCAATATTGAATGCGCAAGGAAACGCAAGATGTTTGAGAAGTCAAAAAGATTAATTCGCACTATCATTCCTATAAAATTTTTTTCTTAAACCATATTGTTCTTCATAATGTTCTGAACGCGTGAAGTCTCTATCCAAACTTGGCCAGCGTGGTAGATTACAACCTAAGTCAATGATGAATATAACTGAATAGCTTTTCGCGTTCTTCGTACGCGTTTATTACTATCTGGTTTAAGATATTTATTGTTCCATAAAGGAATTTCCACTTAAATGGAGCTTACAGGCTAGTTAACAAATAGAGGGTGGTTATAAAAAATTGCATCTTCGAGCGCACAATAAATAAATTATAAATTGTAAGTGGGTAGTTCTGAAGCACCATCGCATCAAAATCATATCGACGGTAAACTGCTGACGCGACTACTATTTTCTACAAATCCCGCGGGAACCGTTTGTTTTTCTTGGATAAAAAGTAGCCTATGTTCTTTCAACTAACTCTATGCCAACAATGAAGTCAATTGGATGCTTAGTGAGGGCGTTACCGAATGACAATCAAATAAAATAGTTTCGCATTTATAATATTACTGCGGATGTCATGTCCCTGACACTGACTCATAGGTTTTAGGTTCCGATAGCCAGTAAACCAACACTTCCTGATCATGACGTATCTGGATAGACCCTTAAGCGTATGCCTTCAAATATTCCCGACGTGTTGGAAGAAACGCTCACATAAACGCCGCGTGCGCGCTTTCCCCGGACGTGACGAGTTTGCGAAATGCAGCCGCTGACACCGCGGCTCCTTATTTCCTTTTGTATTTTCCGTATATTACCTTACTATAGAATGGTAGTGATTTGAGCAGTGTATGTTTGTTCGTGCTTATGTCAAAGTCACAGACATAATCAATCTTATTAAACAAAAAGTGAATGCAAACAATCGACTTTGGATGATTTATAAATTATCTGCCGTGAAGTGACGGCAGAAACACAGTTGTCTCCAACCCTTTTCGTCCCGCGGGTGTCAAGTACAGAGCGAATAAGCAAAAATAACGGAGAACGGGCAGTAGCGGTGCTACTACTACCATCTATTGGAATTACCAGCCCATCGATAGCCTATAACAGTCCTCTGCTGGACTAAAGGCCTCCCAGAGTACTGCTATAGACTAATGATGATGAATATAAAAAAATGGCACTCTTATTTATATATTTTAAATTTAGCACGGGCAGGAGACAAAAATTACACCCCCCGATTATATACCCTGACAGGGCATATAATTAACGTGTCCACCTGCTAAAACACCGATATAAATTGACGGCCGAGTGGCGCAGTGGGCAGCGACCCTGCTTTCTGAATCCAAGGTCGTGGGTTCGATTCCCACAACTGGACAATGTTTGTGTGATGAACATTAATGTTGTTCAGTGTCTGGGTGTAGTATACATAAAAAAGTAGTTTTATTGATTCTATAGCTCTTTAACTATATCCTTCTTTAATATGTTTTAGCTTTCCACAATTCTTTCCATTTAAATTTAATTTTACTAGCTGAGAAGCGACTTGACTTGAGACTGTGCTACTACTAGCACCTTCTGCGATCATCAACCCCGTCTACCCGACGTGGGTAAACCCTCCCGTAGAGAGAGGCCTTAGTCCAGCGTTGGACTGTTGATTGATTGATTGAGTTACGAGGAGCAGAAATAAATAAATAAATATACTACGACAATACACACACCGCCACCCAGCCCCAAAGTAAGCATAGCTTGTGTTATGGGTACCTAGGTGACTGATGAATAATTATATGAAAAATATACCTAAATACTAATAACACGGGTCAACATGAAATTTGACTTTGATTGCAAAGCATTAAATTTCGGTAGTTTAGGTCGTAATAAGACGGAAAAAAAATATATGGCATGAAAAACTTTGCTTTTGTGCTTAGAAGACTGTTATAATTGACCACATATAAAACAAAATGCATCAGCATCGTATTTGCACTTTCGTGACGACATTTGAAGTTATTCTGGGCTTGTACTCGTAAATAACACCTGATGGTTGTTTATCACTCGGGTGCCATCTAGCGGCACAGTGTAAACGTTAACACCCCACTCTCACCGCGTGGTCTTTTTAAAAATATTAAAATCAATTAAAATTTATGAAAAAATTGAAAAATGAGTATTATTATTATAACTATCACAAAAGCAAACTTTATACCGAAAAAAGGTATTTTCTTTTCGTTTTTGTGCATAACTAACTGGAAAATAATAGTATAAACTTTAGGACAAAGAACGAAAATTTTTTTGTAGAGTCGTGTAATATATAGATAAACACCCAGACACTAAAAACATTCACGTTCACCGCACGAACATTGTCCAGTTGTGGGAATCGAACCCACGGCCTTGGCTCAGAAAGCAGGGTCGCCGCCCACTACGCAAATCGGCCGTCATAAATAGTTAAATAGGTTGCTACCTCAAGTAATACAGTGATAAGACGTTAATGATGTAAAATGTTTAATAGTTGACATATTGTTTACTTTTTAGTTGCCTGGCAAAAATCGAATTAGCGATAAGGGCGCCTTTTGTATCCTTCTACTTTAAGTTTAAACTTACTTTGATGTTGCTCACGTTTTGTGGTGTACAAATAATGAGTATTGACTGTGTAGTCCCAAAGGTGGCCACAAGGTTAGAAGACTGGCTGTTGCCCGCGGCTTCGTACGCATTTTTTTTGGTTTTTGGTGAATCCTGCGGGAACCATACATTTTCCCGGGGTTAGCCTATGTGTTAATCCAGCGTATAATCTATCTCCATTCCAAAATTCAGTCAAATTGTTTCAGTAGTTTTTTGTAGTGAAGGAGTAACAAACATCCATCCATCCTGGATGGATGGATGTACCAACGGCCGTTTGGTGCAGTGGGTAGCGAGCCAGCTTGCTGAGTTAAAGGCTGCGGGTTCGATTCCCACAACTGGAACATGTTTGTGCGACGAACTTGAATGTTTTCAGTGTCTGGGTTTTATAAGCATTTATGTATATTATTCATAAAAAAAAAATCATCAGTCACCTTAGTACCCATAACACAAGCTACGCTTACTTAAGGCCTAGATGGCGATGTGTGTATTGTCGCATTGTATTCATTAGTATATTTATACAAACTTTCGCGTTTATATTAGTTGTATACCTCACCACGCTGCTCTATTGTAGTTTTGTAGCACGGGATTGAAATCAGTCACCCGAGTGGAAAGCCGAAGTGTTAACCACTGGCTTAAGAAGAAACTTGAACATAAAAAGAAAATTGCCGACCATGATAAAGACAGTAGGTAAATTAGACAATTCTCCTCTGAAGGACTTTGCTTAGCAATTGGCCATGAAGAAAAAGGAAACTGAAATCAACGTTCACAGTTTTTTAACCGAAGTTCCGTATTCTTTATGCAAGAGCAAACCGCGCCTTTCGGCCCATAAATAATTCTTAGCGAAATACCAGCCTTCACACAAAATTAAGTTGAAAAGGTCGCTGCAAAAACCCCTAGCGAACCTTTTAGGCCGAGAGCTCGTGGGAATTTTGCAGGAGGTACTCAATAAAAGCTTAGGTATGTAAGGAAGCCTTTGCCTATAGTATCATCATTAATAGCATATTACCGGCCCATTACGGGTCTCCCACAATGAGAAGGGGTTATAGGGTTAGGGGTTAAGGTGTGAAGGTCTGGTGGGAAGGGGTTAGTTACCACTACCGACAAAGACATGCTGCTAAGCATCGATGGCGTGAGAGGTCACGTAGGAATCTATTAGGGGTATGGCTGCCAAACTCCCTAACAGGTTAGTACAGGTTAGGTACTCCGCTACAATCTTAGACTGCATCATCACTTACTACATGGTGAGATTGCAGTCAAGGGCTAACTTGTAGTGGAATAAAAAAAAATCGGATCGATGGACTCCACACATCATTGAGAGCATTAAGGAGAACTTTCACGCATGCAGGTTTCCTTCCCGCTGAAAGAAGCGATATTTTCATTATTTAAAACGCACATAACTTAGAAAAGTTAGGTAAAGGTGCGGGAATTCGAACTCAACAACTATCAACGCTATCACCGTTTTGTCCCCTGTATAGATAGGGGAAAATCTACCACTGCAACTTGCCTGTATGGTAATTTAGGTCAAACCCACCCAATGGGTAAGGCCGTTAGTCCAGCAGTGGACTTCGTTGGCTATTAACACAGGGTAATAAAGAAAAAAGAAGACAGGTTCTTCAGTTGTTTTGTATTTATGAGTATGGTATTATATGCATCATAGAGATGACGATGATTGTAGAGTTTGTATCAAACGTCTCGACGAAGTTGCTCCGCAGCTCCGAAGCCTGGTCCCGAGCGTCCGTCAGTAATTATAATAACACAACTTTAATTAATTCCACCGGAGGCCCGCGGCTCTCGCTGCGACGGACGGACCGCGCCACGTCAACTTCATTGTTCACTTTGTTTATTTTTTGTGGAAACTTGCTGACAGGTTCACAACTTTGTTCCGAAGTTTCCATACTTTTTTTTTTTAATATTTATTATTCTATCATTTATTAAGTTTCACTTTTTTTTTTAATTCTTAACAATGCTTAAAAAATATATAACATATAAGAAAAAACATCCACCCTCCGCTTTCGAATGCCAAAACAACCGGCGGTCAGGGCACCAGAGTGAGGAACCTCCGTATCCGACCCTTGATCCAACAACCAAGCGAAAGCTTCTTAAGATGTTGGTCGAAGCTTTTCGCGAGTAGACCATTGACTGAAACGACGATCGGGACGATAACGACTCAACTAATATTTATTACTAGCGTATCCAGCCCGCTTCGCCGGGCTCGATTTTGCTTTATTTTATTTTAAACAATAAACTTACATCATTAAATTTTTAATAAGAGCTGTATTTGACGGTTTGACAGTTCAAAAATAGGAGTAATCCGATCGTCACCAAACTTTACAGGATTACTCGCCAGATCAATCCGGAGATTCCCTGAAAGTTTCATTGAAATCGGTCCAGCCGTTTCGGAGCCTATACGGAACATACCCACACACTTTCTCATTTATCTACGAGTATATAGATTATTGTAGACTCGGTGGTATTTCGTTGTAGAGCAGAGACCTTAATCTGTCGAGTGTCTACTATTAACTCATCAAAAGCCTATGTCCTCTGCTGAATTAAAGGCAAAACCCCCCTTTCAGGAGTACAGGGGGGTTTGTCAATAGTCACCAAGCTGGGCAGTCGGGTAGTAGTAGCACAGAGAACGCTGCTGCCCGCTCTCTGATATATTCCTTTAGTAGCCTCGCATGACACCCGTGGGAAGGGGACTGGGGAGGGGTGGTGACAACTGTTTTCTAATCTGCCGAACACACAGGGCACTAATAATGAGAATGAATAATAAAAAAAATCCTGTGCAATTTATTCACACACAGCGGAAGTGTAACTTCTGTAAAGTAGCCTACGAGAGATCGAGGTGGATGTAGAGTATCAGAACTATTAGGATAAATGTATTGTTTATTCTTTAGTTTCCATGGTAACTAGAATAGGTAAAAAAATTTATAATGTTTTTTATCTCACTCTGTCCTATACATTTATGTGTCTGTTTCTGTATCTAGATATTATTCGGTTTCCTTGGTAACTTAAATAGGAAAAAAACAGATAAAATAGTATGTATATTTCTGTCTCATTCTTTGCCGCCTTCATCCTACACATTTTTGTATTTGTGTCTCTTACCTGTCGTTTTTTCCGTTGCATCCGGTTTGAAATCACAACGGTTCTAAAGAAGTTTCAGTTCAAAAAAGTGTATGTAATTATGTACAAGCGTTAGAAATTATACTTCTTTGGCGTAGCAAAATAAAAATCATTTCAAAAATGATATCTTCCGCCTTATTCTGCGTTTGTAGAAAAAACTACACTATCAAAAGAAAAAAAGTCTTTTATACATTGAAAGTTTTATAATTACATTATCTAGTTAAATAAAGTTTCTTTAAATAAAAAATAAAAATAATTAAGGAAATGGTCATAATAAACATAATTAAATTTGGAATACTATTAGATGTTTTCGAAGATCTGTTTGGGGTGTGGAGTATAAAGATTGAAGAAATTATAAATTACACCATACCGATTCTTGGAAGCGATGATAGCCCAGTGCGATGATAGCCACTTTGACTTCACTTTCGGGCGACCAAATTCGAATCCCAGCACGCACCTCCAACTTTTCAATGTTATTCATAAGGTACGTGAAGAAAAACATCGTGAGGAAACCTGCATGCCTGAGAGTTCTACATAATGTTCTCAAAGCTGCGTGGTGTCCACCAATCCGCACTGAACCAGCGTGGTGGACTCCGCCATAACCCCTTCTCGTAAAGGGAGGAGACCCGTGCCCTGTAGTGGGCATATTAATATCGCAGTATTTAACATTCAAATAACCTTCTTATTCAAATAAATAGTCTTATTATCAAGGATATTTATATAACAGTTAAATATTTATGTATTTATTATGGACACTAACTATATACCAGATACAGTAATAAACTTGTACAATATTTTACACGTTCACTAATAGGTATGTATATCTATAACAAGTGACCATGACATTCACAAAAAAAATAATTGTGAAAAATACTTTTTATTTCATTCCAATCGGACATATTTAAAAAATATAAACCTAAAAAACGAAGTGTATTTTTTAAAATACACTTCGTTGAAAAAGTTCCTCTTAAAACCACACCCGATCATTTTTTACAAAAAAATACAACATAACCGACGACCAAGTCGTGGGCAAAAGCTGGCAAGGATACCCGTACACCCATGACGGATGTTATTCGCTGTAGTAAAATCTCAAGTCACCAGTGACTGGCAGACGGTTTCTTATTCCGTAAGCCAGTCACGTTTGCCGAATCCGTAGCACGCCGCGCTTACACACGCTTACGTAACGCTACGCGGACACGTCGCAAGCTCTGTAGAGGGTTACGAAATTCATTGCGAAGCTATAAGTTGTATGTAAGATGTGGTAATTACATAAGTTCTACATAAAATCCTCATCATCGTCATCACTAAGTCTGGAAGAAAGAAACTCTGGACTAAAGGCCTCTTCCAACGGGAGGATTTGCCTATAATCACCACGCTGGACAGACGGGTTGGTAATTGCAGTAGATGGTAGTAGAAGCATAAAGGACGCGGCTGCCTGGTCTCCGTAATATTCCTTTGGTCGCCTAGTGCGACACCCGCGGGGTGGGAACAACTGTATTCCGATCTGCCGTCACAACAATGATCATTATTTTATAAATTTAAAATGCATAAAATTTTTTTTTCGGAACCGACAGGATTTGAACCCGCGACTCTCTGGCAATCGCGGCCTGAACGCTTTCTGCAATTAATGCTCAGGCCGCGAGTGTAGGTAAAAACACTAATAAAAATTATAAAAAAATCATCATTATCATCCAAACAGTGAAGTACTACAACAATGCTTATTTCTGCCGCTAAGCAGCATTGTTGCAATGCTGTATTCTGGTTTGAAGGGTGTTATTGCCGGTGTACTAAATTGATGCACATGAGGTTTAACACCTACGCCTTAGGTTTATGGACACAGGTTCATGGGTTGTGGAAAGTGTTCCTTTCATGGCCTGCGAAGAGTTGCTCAGTTTATAGGTGTCAATTTTCCAATTACCATCAGGTGGACCATCTGCTTATTGGCTATTTAATAATAAACCAGCGAAAAATATTATTTTCTAGGGAAATAATAATTCCAAACTAAAATAATATTTACAATAAACATACGCCGTCTAGCTGTTCACTTATGGGCATGGTACCCAAAATGCTGGCGCTATAGCCCCTTTGAATTGCTAGACTCAGCCATTGGGCTAAATAAGCGCCGGCTCTTGGGTCACCAGACGTAAGGACCAATTTTTAGGACACGATAGAATAGAATAGAATAGAAAAACTTTATTGCAACACAACACAATAGGAAAAATACAAGGAAAACAGTAATAGTACTTAGTGCTAGGGTGCAAAGGCGGCCTTATCACTAAAAGTGATCTTTTTTAGCGGCTTCGTACGCTCAGGTTGCCTACCTGAGCGTACGAAGCCGCTAAAAAAGTGGAAAGTGGATGGTGAATAAAGTATGTTACAAAAAAAAAAAAAAAAACTTACATGAACATACATACTACATTTACAGATTAACTACACAAATACCGATATAAATTTATATATACTATAATAGATATATATGATATATATTTACGCACGATGTTAATAAAATGTTTTATTCTCAAAGAAACAGTTTTGTTGAGTGAGAAATTAAAAATATCACAGCCACTTATGAAGCGTTCACACATTTATTGGCTTACTTCAGGGCATATGTCATATGTAATTTCCCATGAAAACTGAATAACTTAGGCTACTTTTCAGAAGTTTCTCTTCTGCCGTGTGTTTATTGCACAGGGTTTTTTTGTTCTACGTGACAACAAAATTCTGTATCTGTGTTGTATTTTATCTAGTTAGTGTGATACAAAACTAGCAGCTTAAACTAATAACAGCTTTTAGTACGTAAAATAAAAGGTGGCGGGTTTATGAGAAGTTGACACCAATGTTTTTAGCTTATTTTTAAATGATTTAAACGATTTCTCACAAAAAAAAAACGCTTTGGATATATTATGTACAGTAGTGATCCCTCAACCTGAATAGTTTTACTGTCATAGTTAGTTCTAGCCTTGCGTAATCTTAAAAACCACAATACACACATCGCCCTTTAGCCCCAATTTAAGTGTAACTTGTGTTATGGGTACTAAGATGACTGATGAATATTTTTATATATAACTAGCTTTTGCCCGCGGCTTCGCTCACGTTAAGTTTTATTTTTGATTTGTTAAATTTACTACAAAGGGTTAAAAAAAGGTCTTGCTGCTTATAGAAAAATATGAACGGAAATTACTTAGAAAATCAGAAACTTTCATATAAATTTTGATCCCCTATGAAATACGTATTTCTTTATTATAAATCGAAAACCTAAAATCAAAGTTTAATTGATGTAGCTTGAAAAATAAATTGATAAATGAAGAATTTTTTACAAACTTTCATCCCATATTTAACCCTGATGGAATTTAAAAAAATCCTTTCCTAGCGGACGCCTACGTTGTAATAACTATCTGTGTGCAAAATTTCAGCCCAATCCGTCAAGTGGTTCGAGCTGTGTGTTGATAGATCAGTCAATCAGTCAGTCAGTCAGTGACCTTTGCCTTTTATATATTTTGATAATATACAAGTTATCAGCTGCTCAATAAATATTTTACGCAAAAAGGGTAGGTTAGGTATACTTTCGAAAATTTGTGCAGTTATGCTGATAATGCGTTTGGTGAAAATAATTGGTTATATACAATTACCAATCAAGTAATCGGTGAGTACTAAAGCAAAAATGATAACTTTTAGTTTTTTAATCGATGAAGTGCGTTTGAAATAAAAAAAATTATTTTCTAAGATTACGTTGACGAAACAGAGACAACTATTGCAATATCCTGTACAACCAATAGCTTGGACATGGTAATTATTAATGATATTATCACTCGCGTTTAGATGTAATTAATGTTTTAAAAGATAAAATTAAATTTAAAAAAAAATTAGGGATTTTTCATAAAATAAACTTCTTTCTAAAAATATAAGATAAAATTAAATTTATATTTAAAAAAAAATGAATTAAAATAAAACGTTAATTGTAAATATGAAATGTGAATAATAAATGATTAAATGTAGATTAAAATTGTAGCTATATTTAATTAAAAATCGATTAAAATAATTTCTCAGCTTTAAATGACATCTTAATTTATGTTATTTTTATTTATAAATAATAAAGACAAAAACAGGTTATATTGATAAAAAAAAATCTATTTCAGTTTCATACTCTATATTTAATAGAAGTGTGAAGTTGTTTACTCAAAACCTATTATGTCATTATTACTTTATAAAACTATTTACACTGTAACTTATAATTAATCTTACTTAAATTTGTATTGTTTATCGAAATTATTACTTACGAATAACTATTAATTAAATTTTATTCAATTAATTATTTAAATGTATATATATATAGATTATTTATTTATTATTCATAATTAACAATTCATCTCAAGGCCAGCGGATAGACAATATTGAAAATAGTAAAGAAATATTTATTGTCTTTCAATTTATTCTAGCTTTTGCCCGCGGCTTCGCTCACGTTAAGTTTTATTTTTGATTTGTTAAATTTATACAAAGTATTATTACTTTTGTTAATAATACTATGAGACTGATTGACTGATCTATCAACACACAGCTCGAATCACTTGACGGATTGGGCTGAAATTTTGCACACAGATAGTTATTACAACGTAGGCGTCCGCTAGGAATGGATTTATAAATTATATTATATTATTATTTGTAATTTATTATTATTTATTTATATTTATTCAATATTTTTTTTAGTATTACTCTTTGTCCAATATTCGCAGCTTCTTTATCATTCGATATTGTATCTCGCAAATGAATATACTCTTCGGCTCGGAGTTTCGATTGATTGTATCGAATAAAGTTTAATCGTTCGCTTTCAACCTTAGCGTACATGTCAACAATAAATTGTTGAAACAGTTGACGACACTTAAGAATATGGTTAGATTGATTATCTCTTATCATGATACGATACGCATAAAAATCCATACAACTAACTCTCTTCAATGTCACAGCGCTTGTCGTGGGATTAGTTTGATATAGTTCGAGATTATATCCATCTTCTGCTCGCGGAAACAGAATTGGATATTGAAGCGCGTCATACGATCGGTGTGTTTCAGCGACACGTTGCTTGGTTTGATCTCGCTTAGTGATAATAATATCTCTTTTTGTAATTTCTGTACCAACAATTACAGCTGCGACTTCCGAAGCCACGGGTGCATTAAAGCGTCTTTCATGCTCATTCAAAGGTTTTTTATCTGCTCTAATAATGACCCTGAAATCATCTGTTGTCGCACCTTCTAATGCAGATTTAAAATCTCTAATCAAACAATTATTTTCATGAAGCATAATCCGTAATTTAGTAATAATTTCCCGGTTAGTTGTTGTACTGAACATGCATCGTCGGTCAATCTCTTTTTCTACGTTGTCCATGAAATAAATTTGCAAAAATTGGGGATTTTCTTCAGGTACTGGGAGAAGTGAACCAATTTGATGGTATACTTGTCCTTGCACTTTAAATGTGGGCATAAAATGATTATATTTTACAATATTTGTTGCTCCAAACGATGTCATTTGAAAACAGGAATTGTATTTTCTAATATGCTGAAGAAAATGTTTAGACTCCTTAGTAGTTCCAGATACGTAGGTAAGAAGAGGTTCTGGTGGTTCAACCAGTGGTGGTAAATGAACTTTGCCGTTGGAGCAACACAAACCGGCAGTTCTTTTTCAAAACTTCTTAGCGCGACAATGCGGACATACTACATTCATTGAACCAATTACCACATCGAGATGGATCTTGTTATCATATTTCTTATCGTAATTAAAGGCTGCTTTATTAAGATCGGTTTTAGTTCTTAACTGATTTTGTCTTAATCTTTGATCATCCAAACGTTGAGCTCGTTCGTCAGGTTTTTCGGCAGCTCTTGATGAAGACGCTCTTGATCGTAGGTCTGTAACTCGAACAACACGTTCACTATCTGTTTCATTAGCTCTCAAAGACGAAGCTCGAAGTCTGTTTGATTCTAATCGTGTTGTTTGTTGTTGCGGTGTTTCTGTAGTTCTTCTGGTTGCCTGTTGCTTCGTATTTCTCGTTGATCTTCCGATATTTGATTTTTTCCGTGACATTGTAAATAATATTATTTGTGTAGCACCTGTTTTATCTATTTACATAAATAATTAATTAGTTAATTCTTTTCTATTTACAATTTAAATTAACTATTTATTATTATTAAAGTCTTGAGTATACTTACTAATTAAGAGTATTATTGACTTTCATTAAATTACACTTACAATTAAAATTACAAATCAATTTTTTTAGTACATGATCATGTTATTTTAAAATAATAATTATAAGTTATTTTTTATTTTATTGCTTTATTTTTATTTTCAATAACAAATGATATATTTGAAGTTACCTGATTTGCTTTTTAAATAAATTATATTTTTTTGTTTACAAAAGAAGGTTAGTTATTTCTTTTATTTTCTTATTTAATATAAGTTGTAAAATAACTCATTGAATTTAATGAGAAAACATTTTATTGCATTCATTGCCGCATATAAAATTTTGAATCAGTTGATCGCTATAGAACTTAATGCATTGAAGCGCTATATGATGGTGATATTTAATAACATGGACATCATATTTACATTCTCCATGGAAAAATACATGGTCATACCAATTTTTATGACAATCGGTTGAACGGGGCGGAAGTCGATACTTGACAGCGCCGCCTGGTGGGGAGTTACATCAATGGGCATAGCATATAAACCTTCTCCGTGAAAAAATACATAAGCATACCAATTTTCATAATGATCGGTCAAATAGTTTCTGAGTTTATCGATGACATATATACAAACATCCTCTTTTATATATATAGAAGATATACATAAATACTTAGAATATACATATAAACACCCAGACACTGAAAAACATTCATGCTCATCACACAAACATTTTCCAGTAGTGTCAAAGTCAAAGTCAAAGTCAAAGTCAAAGTCAATCGAACCCACGGCCTTGGACTCAGAAAGCAGGGTAGCAGTTCACTTCTGCTCTACTGCGATTTAGTTTGACTAACGCCGCGTTTTTCGGGTAGCGTTTCGTGTTATAAGTGTGTTAGCATCTTTATCCGCTGCGCCTACATTATGCGACAGCACGGGCAATGGCGTTACTCTACAAAAGCAAATAGGCAGGCAAATAAGCTGTGTTACGCGCGCATACATTATATAATACAATGTATTTGTGCAAATACGCCCGGTATTGCGTTAATTAAGTCTTGTTTGGGATACGAATATTTTTACAAGCATTTATTTAAGAGCGTAATATTATGACCGGATTATATTTCATTATTTTTGAATATTTGATGATTGGTATGTATGAGTTGAGGAGTGCAGCATAAATCATATTTTTTCTAAGTAGAGATAAAACATTTAAATAAATAAAATAAGTGAAAAATATTATTTGTATCTCAAAAAACCTTATTCATCCACTTGAGCGCAAGTTAGCCCTTCTCTGCAATCTGACCTGGTGGTAAGTGATGATTTAGTCTAAGATGATAGCGGGCTAGCCTGTTCATCATCAGCATAATATCAGACCCAGCCGACCCAGCTCCGTACTATAGGGCTCCGGTCTCCTTTTACAATAAGTAAGGTTTAGGACGTAGTACACCACGCTGGCCAAGTGCGGACTTCACATGCCTCTGAGTATATTACGGAGTACTCTCAGGCATGCAGGTAACCTAACGATGATTTCCTTTACCTCTAAAGCAAGTGATATCGAAGTGTATCAAATGCACGTAACGTTGCCAGTTAAAGGTGCGTCTCGGGGTTTGAACTTGGAACCTGAATGTGAAACCGAAGTCCAAATTACGTTTAAAACTAAATCACATCTAAATATATGAAATAGGCATAAATTAAGATTACAAAGACTAGAACTAAGTATGGCAGTAAAACTATACAGGTTGAGGTAGCACTACTATACAATAGTCTACCCAAAGAAATTTTTTTATAAACGCGCCACCTTTGTATTTTTGTGTTTGTTTAGTTTCTGTATCACACTAACCTAGATAATATATTACCACTTCTTTATGTTAATTTTTTAATTTCTCTTTAAGTGAGACTGTTTCTTTTGAGAATAAATGTCTTTAAACCTAAGTCCTAACTGCTGGACCATAACAGCCGAGGGACAGAAAAAATATGTAAATGTAGAAGTAATACCAAATAAACCCTAACCGTTATAGCGATATAAATAACAACAAGTAAACAAATCTAACACGAATGTATGACGATCAGAGCGACCCAAATTAGGTAGCAGGTGCTCGCGAAGTTGTCGGAATTGAACCCAGAACCCCTGGGACGGTGTCCCTTTGTATGAAAGGTAAACCTTCGCGCAAATTACGTTTTCGACGAAATACATCCAAATACATCAATTTGGCGGATTGTCAATTTAAACATGTTTTATAAAGGATGTTTCAAATACTAAAAGTAATAGTAAATAGTCGTATAGTCTTAGGTGAAAATAACAAAACACGTCTATGTGAGACGTGTTTTGTATCATTTCATTCAATCCCTATCCCTATATTAATAATGAGGAACTGAAACTGGAGGATACGACAGTTTTTCTAGGAATAACGTTAGATTCTAAAGTTCAAAGGGGCCCTCGTGTAAATAAATTTATCGAACAGGCTTAGTTCTGCTGCCTATGCGGTACTTGGTTCATCATAAAACTTTTTCTGCAACTACAAACTAAAATCTACGTGAAATCAAATCATCAATCCCACGTATTATGAAAGTTTCACCCCGAAAAAAAAACTAAAATTGATTCCCGAGTAATAACAAGATAAAAATCTCACGGCCCATTCGCCATTTCTATCTGCTGCAATAACAAAGCAGAGAACGGCAATAAACTCGGTAATAAAGTAAAAAACTCGTCGCGTCCACTACAGAGCATAAACACTAGTTTCTAGTTGTAAGAAAACATCGTAAACGTTTACAAGTCAAGTATACTTACGCTTGGTACAAAATACAAGAGGAAGGCGAGGCTATGACGAATTGATCGATTGGGGTAAGAGCCACTTTTCTAATCTCTCATTGGCCTAAAGATCATGTGAGGTCCTAAATTTGATAACCGGGTTAGGCCAAGAATTGTATTATTTGTATTTGTATTAGCTATTTATGTATTATTTTTATATATAGTTGATGTAGTTTATGTTATGACATATTTTTAAAACTTGCACTCGGGTTTCCATAATCATTTTCTTCTTTCATTAAGGGTTGTCAGGAGGAGATCGCTTAAAGCGATAAGACCGCCTTTGCGCATTTTTATTTTTCTTGTATTTATGTTTTCAATTTATATTATCTTTATATCTTAATTGTGTGCAATAAAGAATTTATCTATCTATCTATCTATTAAATAATTTTTGGTTATAAAAAGTTCCTTTAATTAGTCAAGAGTCAGGAAATTGGCCCTGTAAGTCCTCGTGCCACGAACATGTGATAATAAGTATTACAGAAGATGGTTATATGATCGAGCAGTAAGGTTCTTACAGACTACGATGATGTTCCTCATTTGTCTCGTTTTCATCGTTTCATCGGATTGTTTTTTTTTTACTTTGAGAACATTATGTAGAACTCTCGGGCATGCAGATTTTCTCACGATGTTTTCCTTCACCGTCGAAGCAAGTAATATTTTAATTACTTAAAACGCACAAAACTTTGAAAAGTTAGAGGTACGTGCTGGGATTCGAACTCGGCTCCCCCCGAAAGGGAAGTCGACTCCTGCCCCACGCGCTAGCACCACTTCTTTAATTCATTCAATTATATATTTTTTAATATATTTACATTTTGTTTAATTTACCCTGAAAACTGAATAACGTAGGCTACTTTTCAGAAGTTTCTCTTCTGCCGTGCATTTATTGCACAGCTTTTTTTGTCTTATGTGAAACTTGCTTTCGCCTCTGGATTGGGCCAGAGCTGAAAACTTTCAATACGCCCCCCTCAGTTCCCAATCAGTGACATTCACTTATTGAATTTTGTTGTGTTCGAGAAAAGTTTCAATAATTCCTTAGATTGGAGGAAACTTTATCAATTTCCGTTACAGGAGCATATCGGAGCGGGGACGGAATGGGCCGCGCGTCGGTCGGAACCATCGCACCATTCGGAAAGTTACGATTCGGTTTGCCAACGTCACTCTTTTTTCTGTTTTTTTTTTTCTTTAACTGATAAGAAGTAGCCTTACAACCAGCTTAATTAGGCTGCGGTCCCAACGTGCAAGTTCTTGCGTACATATCAATAAATAAATGTACTACGAGAAATCCCCAAATTAAGGTACATTTTGTTATGGGTACTAAAATAACTGCTGAATATCTTTATTAATATATTCTTAATTACCGGATTCACACCCAGACACTGAAAGACATTCATGTTTATCACACACACATTTTCCAGTTGCGGGAATCGAACCTCAGAAGTCAGAAAGCAGGTTCGCTGCTTACTGCGCCAATCGGCTGTGAAAACATATAGACAGCTATGACATCTTTATTTTTCGTAGGTGTCCTTGATAATTCGCGGCCTTTCCCAGGTAATAAAATAAAGGATGAAATATTCCCCTTTAGTTCTTTACACATTTTGAAGCTAGATTTGCTATTTAAGCTTGAGGTAAGAGGTCAGTTTGTAGTCATAGCTATATTCTTCTTTTCATAGTCAATAATTGATGGACCAAGCAGAAAGCCCAACTGATAGCAAGTGAAAATCATAGCCTATAAACACTATTTGTGGGCAGCAACCTTGCTTTCGAAGACTGTGGGTTCGATTCTCGCAACTGAAAAAATGTTTGTGTGATGAGCATGAATATTTTTCAGTGTCTGGGAGTTTATCTGTATTTTATTTTTATGTATATTATTCAATTTAAAATAATATTCATCAGTCATCTTAATACTCATAACACAAGCTACGCTTCTTTTGAGGCTAGATGGCGATGTGTGTGTTGTCGTAGTATATTTGTTTATTATTTATTTATATAAACAGAGTACCACTTCGCAGGGCATGCAAGAAACACATCCTGCAAAGTGCTGCGCTGTGTCCATCTAACTGAGTTGTAGATGTGAAGTTTAATGTGTCTGTAATTACACCGGCATCCACGCCCTTCAGACAGGAAAAGCAGTGCAACAATGCTGCCTCTCCGGACGAGCTGTGTAACAAAAAGCTCTACAAGTTCTTTTCTAATCATCGTTCAGCTGTGTTTTTTTTGAAGATGGCAACACTGTATTATAATAAGCTTATCATAAATGAGTTGCGATGGTTCAAAAAAGCGGTTGCCTAGTAGTGAGGTCTTCGGCTTCAATTTCAGGGGTCCGAGTTCGAAACCCAGCAAGTAATAGGTTTTATTACAATCAGTAGTTTTATTTTTTTTTAATTATTTTTTAATTTATTTACTATGGTTTTATAATGAGGATATTTTATTAATTGCGCCTTTCTGCCTAACTAACTATTACCTTTACCTTTCTATTTTAAATAGCTAGTTTAGGACGCGGGCGCCGTGACTTAACTTGTAAGTCTGGCTGGCTTGAAAAGGTTGGGAACCCCAGGTTATGTGATAAAGTCCACCACGCTGGCGAAGTGCGTATTGATAGACTGCACATGGCTATGAGATCATTATAGAGAATTTCTTAGGCATGCAGGTTTCGTGATGATCTTCTTTACTAAGCAAGTAATATTTAATTAAATAAATAAATATACTACGACAATACACACATCGCCATCTAGCCCCAAAGTAAGCGTAGCTTGTGTTATGGGTTACTAAGATGACTGATGAATATTTTTATGAATAATATACATAAATACTTATAACATACATATAAACACCCAGACATTGAAAAACATTCCTGTTCATCACACAAACATTTGCCAGTTGTGGGAATCGAACCCACGGCCTTGGACTCACTGGGAGAGCAGGGTCGTGCCCACTGCGCCAATCGGCCGTCAAATGCCGTTTTTAATTTCATTATTAATATAATAATGAAATTAAAAACGCACATAGCTCTTAAAGTTAGAGGTGCGGTCTCAACACGTACAATTGTGATGAATATTTACTGCATGTTTATGCAAAAAGACACTACCGTAATAACGTTAACACCAAAGTAGTACAAATTGCACAACGCTGGTTATAGCAGAGCAAAGTGGCTCTAAAGATCATGCCATAGTACAAGATTTTCTCGCTCGCAATCGAAGAGTCTTTTTCGAGTATAAGAATTCTGGAGCATCGGAGTGTTCTTATTTGCCTACAATTCTCTAGCTCGAGCTTATAAGAGTAGCCTTCGTGCAGCAATTGCTCGCTCGCCAACTCGGAGTGGCAAAATGGACCTAAAGTCACTCGTTTTAGAGTCGCAATTCTGATTATTGTGTACAAACGTTCTGTCAAATTTGAACTTTAACACAATGAAAATAGGATCCATCTTACTCCAATGTTCAATTATCTCCATGCACGAAAACGACTCCTCGATTGCGAGTGATCGAAACTGGTACTAAGGCTGCTGTCAAAAGCTCGAGCTAGAGAATGGCAAGCAATTTTGATCTTCAACACAATCGAAATAAGATCCATTTTGCCTCGATGTTCAAGTATCTCCATACTCGAAAACGACTCCTCGATTGCTAGTGATCGAACTTGTACTAAGGCTGCTGTCAAAAGCTTGAGCTAGAGAATTGCAGGCAATTTTGATCTTTAACATAATATAAATAAGATCGATTTCATTCCGATGTTCAAGTATATCCATACTCGAAAACGACTCCTCGATTGCTAGTGATCGAACTTTTACTAAGGCTGCTGTCAAAAGCTCGAGCTAGACAATTGCAGGCAAATTTAAACTTGAACACAATCGAAATAAGATTCATTTTGCTCCGATTTTCAAGTTTTCCATACTTGAAAACGATGCGCAAATGTACTAAGTCGACAAGTTGGATAGCTTTCGTTGGAGCGCATTGGTATAACGATGAACACATGCTTACAGCAGCCGCGGGAATGGAGTTTATTTTACTTTATTTCTACTTAAATCCTCAACGGAACGGAATAATACGTATCTGGAGTGAGGTTATATTGAGTTTGACTATTGGTATCTCAAACCTACTTGCCGTCTATACTTGATATAACTGCTATACAGTTTAGCCCGTTGAATGAAAGAATGAATATACTTTTATTACACACCACAAAAATAACATAAAAAAAAAAGTATAACGAAACAACGTATACAATTTGGCGGCCTTATCGCTTCATGGCGATTTATTCCAGACAACCAATGGCGAGGAAAACAAAAACAGAAAATAGTTAGGTGGTGCATATATACATATCGTAAAACAAATATTTCATTATTAAGTAACTACCAATAATAATAATAATATAATTATTATATATATTTAATACTTCTATATATATTTTTTTTTTTTTATTTATTTAGAATACTTTATCGCACAAACTTAGAAACAATACAAGGAAACAAAAAAAAATAAGTAAAATTACAAACAATTAAAAAAAAAAACATAATAGAAAAAAAAAAGTTAAATACAGTTGTGTGCAAAGGCGGCCTTATTGCAAAAGCAATCTCTTACAGACAACCCTTATTATTTATTTATTTATTTTATTTATTTTATTTATTTTATTTATTTTATTTATTTTATTTATTTTATTAATTTTATTTATTTTATTAATTTTATTTATTTTATTTATTTTATTTATTTTATTTATTTTATTTATTTTATTTATTTTATTTATTTTATTTATTTTATTTATTTTATTTATTTTATTTATTAAGGCCCAAACAGTATACTTAATACTTAAAATTAGTACAAAGAAAATAACACATATAAAAGAGAAAGTGTGTGGGTTCCGCATAGGCTCCGAAACGGCTGGACTGATTTCAATGAAACTTTCAGGGAATCTCCATATTGACCTGGCGAGTAATCCTGTGAAGTTTGGTGACGATCGGAGCACTCCTATTTTTGAACTGTCGAACTGTCAAATACAGCTTTTATTTACTATGATGAAATTCTATTGTTTGGTGTACATGGATAATGATCTTTACCCGCTCAAGAAAAGAATAGAAGAGAATTCATACGGAGATAAATAAATGATTTAATATATTATGAGACTTCAATTAAAAATTTAATGATGTAAGTTTATTGTTTAAATAAAATAAAGCAAAATCTAGCCCGACGAAGCGGCCTGGGTACGCTAGTAATATAGAAAAACGATATTTACTAAAATAATATTACTACCCGTTATTACTTACCAGCAATCAGTGAAATAAAAAAAAACATCTAACCAGTACCTCTAGCCGGCTAGTCTTTTTGTTTTCACTACAAGTTAGCCATGACTGCTATATGACCTGCTGTATGGCTGTATGACGTTTACAGTAAACCCTTCACCCCTAATAGGTTTCTACGCGACTATATATGTACTGGAACGCTAAATCACTGAGTGGCATGTTTTGTCGGTAGGGTGGTAACTAATCACGGCCGAAGCCTCTCACTAGGCCAGACTCGAGAAAATATGGAAATTATTAATTCCCGAATTGTCTCCCACCTAAAACACAGCGCTCTTCACTGATCCAGGGGGGTTCCCAAAAAATCTTTAACCCTTTTTACGAGAGTAAGCGTCTAAACCAACATAATCTGTGTACGTGACGGCTTGTTTGAGGTTCCTTTAGCGGGTAGTGGTCATCCATCACCGGTGTCCCCGCGTAGCCAAAGCAAACGGCGCGCAACACAAACAGACCGTGGGTAAAAGATACACGTGTGGAGAGCCGTGATATAATGACCGGCCATGATGTGAGTCGCGATAACGGGTTCCGTATATTCAACAATTTCTTCTTACGTGATAACTTCTTGTAAGTCGATGAACGCCCGCTGCACACACGTAAAAGCATGACGCATTGTCACGTTCCGTCTGAGCAGAGCGTACAAGCGAGTGCGCGGACAAGTGATAGAGAGGCCCGATCGGCCCGCTTCGGCTTTCTTCCTGCAATGGTCGCTTATGACGGATGAAGTTCAAGAGAGATAAATGATAGACTTATTTATTGTAACGAGTGCAAATAAATGTTACTTTATCGAAAGGAAATAATCAATTAACTACTAAGGCATGGGTGTTCATTCATCATTGGCGGACGATTGGCGCTGCTTTTGAGTCCAAGTCATCCTAGTACCCATAACACAAGCTACGCTTACTTTGGGGCTAGATGGCGATGTGTTTATTGTCGCAGTATATTTATTTATTATTATTTTATTTTATTGAGATTACAAAATGACTGTATTTTATTACTTGCATTTGCCCGAGGCTTCTTTGGCGTTGGTTTTGGTTTTATTTAAATAGGTAAACAATAGTTAACTTTTTTACGCTAACGAACGCTTTCTTGGTGCTAGTAGTTGTAAAGATGTAGGACTAGCGGATACCAGCTATCTCTGTATCAAATTTTGATAAGCGGTTGAGATAAACATAGCTGTTTCAAAAAGCGTCTCATTGTTATATGGACCTTTGAAATGTAGTTCGAAACTGCAATGTTTTGCTTATTCATTTGAAGTAAAACATGTTTAGGTGCGACTATAGAGTAACTCAATTTTTTTTCTGACGAAAGTAACGCGTCAGACACGTCAGAAAATATTTAAAAAATGTGAAAGTGATATTAATAAATTTTAAATAGAATATAAAATGAAATGGCGGAGTCCCAGGAACTTCTACTCTTTATAATGTATATCAATAAATAATAATAAAAGTTTTGCTTCAATCGCGCGTAAAGGTTACAAGCACACACATTTTTTTATAATAATTGACGGCCTTTACCCAGAGCAACACTTCACAGGGCATACAAGCACGTCCATCAATTTGAGGCGCAATTTGAGGTGTAAAACCTCGAAGCACGGAGTCGGGTACCGTTTTTTTGTCAAACAAAACAGACGTTATATAGAACTGAGAATTTATCAACAAAACAAAAAGTACGACTTGAATGTCACAAGCAAGAACTCAGTGTCTATTTCGAAGCAAAAGCTCAACTTTACTAACGAGGACTCGCATAAACATAAACTATTGTAAATTGAAACAAGCGGAATTCTTAGATGAATTTGAATGCCCCACGGTGGAACAGTTCCGTGGCACTTTTAGAAAGTTCAGCTTTGTGGCTGAACTGGTGCGTACCTTCCAGCGGCGCCCATTAAAAGGAGTAATTATTTTTCTTTTTTCCGCACACTTTGTTCCAACTTTGTTTAATTGTCGAAGTTCGGACGCCGCGGCGGAAACTTTAACGAATTGCCAATGAATAAATTGGTTTTTTTTTATTCTAATACATTGTATATGTCAAATTCAAAGTCAAATATTTCTTTATCCAAATAGGCACGTAGGGAGAGACGGGTTGGTTGGAAGATTTTTTTCTTTTTTCGACGGGGTGATTAAACTATTGAGTATTTTAATTGAAAAGAGGTTTTTAAATGAGTTATCATGTATTTGGAAATATATTTCTACAATATTTTTTCCTGTATCTATAATCAATTAGTATTTATAGCGCTTTTTGTGGAAAGTTTCATATGTAACAACTTACCCCTTTTTCGGGTAAATTGTAACTAGTTTCAAGTTGTATCTTCAGATTAAAAATATAGGTTTCATTATTTAAGGCTTATATTATAAAATTAAAAAACAAATAACAAGAAATTTGTATTTCTTAAGAACTAGTGTAGTGAACACTTATTATTTTCTTCAACAATACAGCAATAGCGTAAACTTAGTAATTAAACTTATAAAAAACTCAATCATCAGTAATATATATATTTTTTATGACGATTCTTTATACTTTTTATTTACTTATCTATCAGAATTAATGTGCTAAACTTGTTTGATTGAAGGAAGTGGCCCTGTTTAATGACGTAGATTCTGGTATCCTTAGAGATAGCCTTCCATTTCTTTCTTTGAATTTGGTAAACCAATCAGCTCTAGCCATGTTATACTTGTGCAAGAATGTTTTTAACGTCGAAAGCAACTGCACACTGGGTAGCTAGTTATTTTACTTTGGATCCTCCTACCTCCTACGTCCTGCTAAGAAGAAGCCAGTGGGCTTCCTCTTAGACCAGGACGCATTTAGAACCCTCGTAACTTTAGTTTTAAGTATACGAATATGGTTATCGCCATCATCTCACTACCACCTAGATATTTTTGACTTTGACTTTAGACTTTATAAATAAATAAATATACTACGACAATACACACATCGCCCGCCATCTAGCCCCAAAGTAAACGTAGCTTGTGTTATGGGTACTGAGATAGGTGATGAATATTTTTTTATGAATATTCCGTATTCCGTATACAGATAAACACCCAGACACTGAAAAACATTCATGTTCATCACACAAACACTCTCCAGTTGTGGGAATCGAACCCACGGCCTTGGACTCAGAAAGCAGGGTCGCTGCCCACTGCGCCACTCGGCCGTCAATTACATACTTTGATGTTTACCTTCACCGTTGAAGCGAGTGATTTTAATAACTTAAAACGCACATAACTTAGAAAAGTTGAAATATTTATGTTTTATTTACATAGTTTAAATAAATATATAGGAAGTTGTAAATAAGTTGCGCTGCAGCTGTATTAAAATTTCTAGTTTAATTCAACCGGTGGTAAATAACACTAGTTTTAATAGCACCAAGTGTAAATATGCACATGTTTGAACACACATTTCGCTTGATTACTCACAAAGTAATACGTTTGGATTCCACTACGTGAATTTTTGTTGTGTGTACGCTTTTCCGCGGTAGAATCTTTACCTTCATTAGTAACTACTGAGATCTCATATTGAATTCATCATCAAGGCTCGATTCCCACAACTGAAAAATGTCCAATCCGCACTGGGCCAGCGTGATTGACGGTGTTGGACCGGTAATGAGTAGTTGATGAGTATGATAATGATTTAGGGTCTTATAAATAAACCTGAAATACCGCATGAATAGTCAGAATATAATAGTGTTAATGAATAGTGTTTTCTGACATATGAAAGGTGCTCTTAAGACTACAATGTTGATTAACAATACAGACCTCTATTAAAATCAAAGTCAAATATTGCTTTATTCAAATAGGCACATAGATGGCACTTTTGTTGCTTACGTCACATGTAAATTATAACATAGAAGTGAGTTGAGGGCGATAACTAAATTCGTCAACTTGAAACAAAACTAAAGCTACGACGGTTCCAAACTCGCCCAGGTCTAATATAGTAAGTAGTATTATATAGGTCAGTGGTTGGCAGGCTTTGTCCGTAAACTAAACCTAGGAATCGCCATAATCTGATGGCTATTGATTCAGGTGATTGCTGGAGGAAAAAAACGTTTCACGAACTCTCATGTGGTATCTAACGACTTTAGGCGCCGTCTATAGTTACGACACCGATTCTGCGGGTCGTAAATGAAAAGGGAACTCGTAAACTCGACACTTGACAGATGAAAAGAAGTATATATTCTGTTTTTTTTCATAACCCTAAATCCATTCGAAAACGAAGGCCAGGACAATAAATGAGTAATTATTACAAGAAGAAACAGAAAGCCCTCCGTACGTTTCCACCATCTCGAATTTCAAGTCGGCTCCTTTAATAAAAATCTTTTTAATATATGGCCAATCAAATAAGCCAAAACATAATAAGCCATAACGAAAATGGTAAAAAAGAAACCATTAGGGTTTCCTTTTTACCATTTTCGTAAAGGAACCCTATAATACCAGCACATATCATATTGAAGTCGCTTTCGTTGGGTTTTTAAATCCTCATATCCCATTTTCATGAGGTCATATATCAGTAACCGCGAATAACCCTTATATATAACCATATTGTGTCTACGAGTAATATAAAAGGCTCGTATGAACCGCTAATAGCTTCATAAGTTGTCTGAAGGGCGCACTTCGCCCATTTTATGCTACCCGAACACGAATACGGACTGCGTATATGGAAATTGACGAAGTTTGTCTTACTTGCTATGTGTAGTTTTAGATATTTTTGCTGAATATGAAAGAGGAGGTTCCAGATGTCTCAGTTTGCTCTTGACAGCTTGCTCGGTACTGGCTACAACGCTCAGCCTCCTTAGCCGAACGTTTCCTCACAGGTATAGGACAGATTTTGCACTTCGCTTCTGGCATCCGTTGCAGACGGTTGCCTGAACTCGCGTACTTTTGAGTACGCAGTCGATGCTCCAATCGACTTGTTCAACACACATGCGGCTTGAGACTCTCACTTCAGTGCAGTGTTTTTGGTGGCGTTTTTGTTAGTTCATTCACGGTTGTGTTTGTGTCAGTGCAGTGCAGTGAAGGTAGTAAGTCGTTAGGTACTCAACCCTCACCTCCGAAGGGTGAGGGCCCCTAGGGCCACACCTTAGGTACTCACCTCCCTGCAATGGCGGGGAGGCCACCCTATTTACTGCCCGGGGCAGTTGTGGATCCCGCAAAGATCCTCAACTTGAACCTGGCAGCCCTACTAGCCGACCTCGAGAGGAACCACGCAGACTACATGCGTGGTTTCCAGATCGCCCCTAACCCCCTCGATCAGACGCCCAGTCTGATTAGCTCGCAGGCGTCCCCCCGGGACCCCCGACTAGCCCGACCCGTAACAACCGCGGCCCCAGCCCCTTCAGGGCAACCAATGCATGTGGAGAAAACTCCTATACTAACCCTAGACTCGACCTCCCCAGCCTCTTCTGAGGTAGACGATGGCTTCACCACCGTCTCCCACAAGAAGAGGAAACTAAAACCTTCCAAATCCAAAGGAAACCCCGCGAAGAAGGTCAACATCGACCCCGTCCCGACACCCGTTCCGACTAAACGCGCGCGCAACCCGGATGCGAACTCCCAGGCAACCCCCGAGGAGGAGTCCGAAGACTCCCCCATGGAGGAACCCGCTAGGGAAAAAGTCCCACCGCTCTTTATAAGAGAGAAACTCGCGTGGATTAACCTCCTCCCGAAACTCGCTGAGCGAGAAATTAGTTTCTCCTCCGCCCGCTCCACGGCCATTGGCATCAAGGTGCAATGCCCGTCCTCCGACGACCATCGGAAGCTAACCACTCTCCTCAGAGAGCAACCAATAGGTTATCACACCTACGCTCTCCAAGAGAAGAGACTTCTCCGTGTAATCATCCGTGGGATTCCCAAGGAGATTAACACGGAACACATCAAAGAGGACCTTCTGTCCCAGAAAATCCCCGTCCTAGAAGTACACAGGCTGTACAACGCCCGCAACAGGGCTCCATACGACATGGTTCTAGCCATTATAGAACTAACACCGGAAGGTAAACAAGTTTACAACTTGTCTACCGTTTGCAGGCTATCCGGCATTAATGTCGAACGGCCAAACAACCGCGGCAAGATCGGCCAATGCCATCGTTGCCAGCTCTACGGGCATTCCGCAAGGAACTGCTTCGCCCGCCCCCGCTGCGTAAAGTGCCTGGACGACCACGGCACCTCCGACTGCTCCCGGCGGGATAGGACCGTCGAAGAGCCCCCTAGCTGCGTACTCTGCAGGACCCAAGGGCACCCCGCGAATTATCGCGGCTGCCCGAAGGCACCTCGGACGACCAAGCGAAGGGGTCACTCGAACGGTCGTAGACCCGCCGCAGCTCGGTCTCAGCCCGAACAGGTCTTCGTTCCGGCACCGGTACCAGCTACCAGTGCATGGAACAGACCTCTTTATAGAGCGAATAACGCTCCCCTCACCACCGCCACCCAGGCATCCGGGGCCTCGTCAGCCCCCCCGTCTGCAGCCTCACTGCTCTCCCAGACGTCGGCGGCCAAGTCCGCCGCCGGTCCCCAGAACTCTCTCCCTGTCGGAGCCTCGGCAATGCAGGGAACCCAGTTCATCGTCGACTCAATCGACGGTGAACAAATCAAAGCCTTCTATGCGGAGGCTAAGATTAACCTATTAGGAGCCTATGAAAAATATCATGGCTTACTTAGCACCATAAGGCGAGTCCAAGAAATTATCAACAATGCCTAGTACAACTAACGGTAGACTCAAACCCCATTCCCTGGCCGTTACTTTCTTTAACGCAAACGGCCTTATCGATCAAATGGCGCTTGTCCGCGATTTTATAGTTAGACACCAACCCGATATCCTCTTAGTGCAAGAGACCTTTTTAAAACCGTGCAATAACGATCCGCGAATCGCTAATTATAATCTAGTCCGAAATGACAGAACCACCAGTAGGCTCGGTGGTACTGCCATTTACTACAGAAGGGCTCTTCACTGCTCTCCCCTCGATCCTCCCAGACTTACCAACATGGAAGTCTCAGTATGTCAGGTGGGTATGACCGGCCATCCGCCGATCATACTAGCATCAGTGTATCACCCCCCGACAAAGTCGCTCCTAGAGAGCGATCTTAGCGCACTCCTCTCCCTAGGAGACTCGGTCATTTTGGCCGGAGACTTCAATGCCAAACACACTAACTGGAACAGTAGTGTAAACAACAACCGAGGTATCAAACTCGACAGACTGTTCATGCGACCCGAATTCAATTTCGTTATAGTCGCCCCTGACAGTCCGA
Organism: Pararge aegeria; assembly: GCF_905163445.1. NCBI lineage: Eukaryota > Metazoa > Arthropoda > Insecta > Lepidoptera > Nymphalidae > Pararge > Pararge aegeria. The sequence goes on along the minus strand of NC_053200.1, from coordinate 917,874 downwards.
CCCGCTTCCCTAACAGCGACAGACCCAACGACCGACCGGACATACTAGACATAGCACTTCTCAAGAATATCGCTCGGGAAGTATACTCTTTGGAAGTGTTATCTGAACTATGTTCAGACCACCGTCCCGTTCAGCTCCAGCTAGGTCCCCTGCCTACAGAGGCGCCCCCGTCCCGAACGATCATCGACTACAAGACGCTCGCCGAGCATCTAAAGTCGAAAGAATCGGAGCATCTCTCTCGAATCCCTGACACCATATATTCATTAGAAGACGCCCGTGTTGCCTCACAGCACCTGGTTAACCACATCGGTCACTCTGTCAGCATCTCCTCCCGGGTAATGCCGATCGGACCCGTCCGTAGGCCTCTCCCGGACGAAGCTAGACAGTTGATCACCAATAAGAACCGCCTTCAAAGAGCCCATGACAAATGTCCAAACAGACGTAACCGGAGACTTCTCTGGAAGGCCCAAAGGGAACTTTTGGAGAACCTCAAGTTACTACGCGACGATAAATGGGACCGCTTTTTGGGAGAGCTCAGGCCATCGCATGTAGAGTACTACAAGCTGGCCCGTTCTCTCTCACAGAGTAATAGAGTCGCAGCAACCCCACCGTTACTTAGACCCGACCAACCGCCCGCCTTTGACGATATCGATAAGGCCGAGTGCTTGGCCGATAGTTTAGAAGCACTAGCACAATCTCAATAGATAGGACCCAAGTGTTGAAAGTCGAAAGCAAACTCGAAACACTCTTCTCCCTGCCCCCCGATGGTGACCCTCTTCCACCCACGACCTGCGAGGAGGTTCATACGATTATCAAGGGCTTTCACAGTAAAAAAGCCCCCGGTCCCGATTCCATCAACAATAAAACGCTTAAATTACTCCCCGGTGAAATAATAAACCTACTGGTTGTTATTTTCAACACATTCCTGGCACACTGCTACTTTCCCGACTCGTGGAAAGAAGCAAACGTAATAGGTATCCCGAAGCCGGGCAAACCCCGCAATCTTCCCACTAGCTATCGCCCCATAAGCTTACTCAACTCACTGGCAAAGGTGTTTGAGCGGGTAATTCTGAATAGATTAAAGGCAGTCGTAGAGGAGCGAAAGCTCCTCAACGACCAGCAATTCGGCTTCAGAGACAAACACTCTTGCGTCCATCAGGCGCACCGATTCACAGAACACGTCCTACACGGGTTCCACAGCCTAACGAGCTACATTCCGACCGGCGCTATATTCTTCGACGTGGCCAAAGCGTTCGACAGAGTCTGGCACGAAGGCTTGCTTTACAAGCTCCACCATTTAGGAGTTTCCAACAGGTTAGTGCACCTGTTGAGGAAATATCTCACGAACCGCACTTTCCGTTACCGTATAGACGGTACGCTATCCACTGCCAGGCCGATAAGAGCGGGAGTCCCTCAGGGCTCCTCGCTCTCCCCTTTGCTCTATGCGCTCTTCACTAGCGACATTCCACAGGACTTTCACAAAGTCCACATCGCTCAATTCGCGGATGACACCGCCGTCTACGCCACCGACATTAATCCCAACACCATTAGGTCTCGCCTCCAGAACGCGGCCGACCGCCTAGGCGATTGGTTCCGGCGTTGGAGGATCGAGGTGAACCCGGAGAAGAGCGCAGCGGTGCTCTTCTCTGGTTTCAGAAGGTATCCCCGATGGAATCGCAAACAGTTAACCCTCTACGGGCGCCTCGTCCCTTGGCAAGATAAAGTCAAGTACCTAGGAGTCACCTTCGATAAGCGTATGAGCTTCGCAGCGCACATTCGCAGGGTCCGTAAAAAGGCCGCGTTTGTGCTAAGTCGTCTCTACCCAATGATTAGCGGCAAAAGTAAAATGTCCCTCAGACACAAGGTCACCTTGTATAAAATCTGTATTCGCCCTATAATGACCTACGCGAGTCCCGTGTTTGCACATCTCCCGCACAGATCGTTTAGCAGCTTGCAAAAGCTGCAAAACAAATTCATGCGCATGGCCACCAACTGCCCGTGGTTCGTGCGCAACTCTGACCTTCATAGGGACCTAGACCTCCCTACGATAGCTAGTTATTTCAAACGGCTCTCTAAAAGTTACTTTAAGAGAACCGAGTCTCATCCCAACCCGTTAGTGGTGAAGGCGTGTTCTTACACGCCCAATCCAAACGTCGATCCTAATAGGAGACGACCCAGACACGTCCTTGACGACCCCGACGACGACATAACGACGGACAACGCTCCCTATGCTAGGGCTTTAGGGCTACACACCGACGACACAGTAACCACGACACAGCGTCTTCGCCGGCGAAGACGAGGTCCCCGATTTCTTACGTCACCCGGACGTGGACACAATCCACGGCCACGGGGACGTACGGACTAATCACCGTCCGATCAGTCCACCAAATTCCGACGTCCGCCTAAGCCGAGGTCCGAGTCTCGCAGGAGACGCCCCTAGGTAGACGTCACCCCGATATTCCTCGAGCCCTGGGGCTCAAAACCCTTCATCAGGCGACGCTACGCGCTCGCCCCGACCCACGCTGACGGTGACGCTGTTGAAACCCGTAAGGTTCACAGCTACTAACATTTCGAATCCACACACACAGATTTTGCAGATGTGAGTACACCCTCTTTTGTGACCTGAGAATATGAATAGGAAAGAAAAGCTTGATTACAAAGGAGAAAAGTTCAACTAACAACTAAGTTCCTACTTTTTGCAATTGATTTTTAAGTGAAAAAAAAATGTTTAAAAATATCAAATGAATATCCTTAGAAAAACTAACGTTTATAATCTGATCTTCCTCTTCCCAAGATTTTAAACGCACTCACAGCCAAAAAACCCGAAATCAATAGTCAGTCTTATCAAAAATCTGCAGGTTAAATAATAAAGTTAGTATTCGCACAGTCATCTCTATCGACAGTGTGAATCACGGTTAATTTACCATAATTTTTTGAAGAGATGCGTTCCGGCCGTCCGGATGCGTCCGACTCTTCATCCGAGATCCATATGATATTTCAATCGGACTATTTTGAAATAAAAATCCTTCGAACCAAAAAAGAATTGTGCAAATCCGTTTATAAATTACCCGATTGTGAGTTATAAAATTCAAAATTCATTTATTTTAAGTAGTCCCAGTTTATAAGCACTTTTGAAACGTCAATTCAGTCTGTTTGTAGTGACTCTACCACCGGTTTGGAAGGCAGATTCCACCGAGAAGAACCGGCAAGAAACTCAGCAGCTATAGCTGGATATACCTACATTTAAAAAAAAACATCCAAGTTGATACTCATCGCCTTTATAAAGTAAAAAATAGTTCACAAACTTGCACAGAACTGCTAAAATCGGAAATGCATTATTCTTTATCTTCGTAAGGCGCTCGTAAACATTATCAGGAACGAGCGAAGCACGCCAAGTGAGTATAACTTCACATTTTGTTTCTCAATCTTGAACCATGTTACCAAGTTGGCGAGTTTATAAATATAATAACCCTTTATAGCGCCCCCGGGAGAAGGCGTCGTTTTCTCCCTTAAAAATTCCGCTCTTATTTTTCTTAATCTCGTCTTGTTTTCTAAAGTCGTTTAGATAATATTATTTGGTCTCCTAGATACAAATGCTTAGAGCTCGAAGTTAAGATCAAGTAAGTGTTACTATGTTGCAAGATAATACTATTCCAAGTTTTGACCGATTGTATTCATACAACCATTGTGCATCTTATGAGTGGGAGGGTCCCGGTTCGCTTCTTGGCGATTGCTTAATTAAAATTTCTGTTTGTATTTTAGGCTAAGTTCTCATCTCGTAGAGATATCAACCAAGTCTTGTTTAAATCCCTATTGGAAAGGCCGTTAGATTGACGTTGTGTTTCGATGTGTAACAAAAAAAGGAAGGACAGCCCTATAGTTTTCTAGATTATTTAAAAAAAAATGTAGAATGCATCCAAAGAAAGAAAACAGTACGTTTATCAGTTTAAGCGCTATATTAATACAGATACACGGATAGATTGACTGTCAAACAAACTACTTTTTTCCGTCTTTCTTCTTCTTTACGTCAGGGGTAACATATTTGGTTGCAGTCTGCTACACTATGCATCGGGACTCAACTACTTAAAGCCGGATTCACATCATGTCATGAATATGTCAAGCACTTTATGTCCACAGCTGGGCATAATTATGGGCTGGCCATAGGTCTTTTGCAGGATGGAAGGCGGGAAGCCTTATCTTATATTGTTTGTCCACCTCAATTTTCTGACATGTTTTAATTGTATTTATTTGACATTAAAACTTAGAATTGTGATTAAATAACTAATACAATGATTTAATATGACACTATAAATCTCAGAACATTATTTTATTTTATAAAATTGATAACAAATAAGATTATTATTAATGTAACTTTTTTTTTTTTTAGTGCTTTAAATGTATTTATTTAATATAATTGTTTTATAAATATAACCTAAAATAAGCTATTTAAAACTAAATAAAATCTAAAACGTCCTCGAAACCACCGCAGCGAGGCACAGTTCCTAAGATGCTGGCAGCATTGCCCCTTTGGATGGCCAAACTAATTCGTTGGCCGAGGTAACTGCCCGCTCTTGGATCACCGGAAGAATCGATAACCAAGTTGCATCCCACGGAAGTGACCTTCCAAGCCTCCAAAGTATGAGCGTCATACCATCGGGTCTCTTGCCATCGCTCCGCGCCAAACCAATAGGTTCTAATACAGCTGGTACGTGAGCGGTAGCAAGAGATATAACTTAATGTTTAAATTTTGCTTGTTGATGTATTAACAGAATATGTTGGAACTTTATATCCTAAACACCAATAACTAGCCCATATTTAGCAAAATAAATTTTTCATTTCATTTCATAACTAGTCTACCTACGTTGCGATTTACAGTGTAAGGTTACCACTCCAGCACCATGGGGCCATAACGTCTATCGGTACCATTGCCACTTCAGCGTAACAAATCTTTGAGCTATGTTTTGGTAGCTGTAACAAAGTCTGCGGATCTCCTCGTTCCTGATTTGATAACGTACAGATACTCTGAGCATAGCACTCGGTAGATACCGAGTGGCTCTGATCTCTCACATTATGTACCTACTTAGTTTTTTCATAATGTGAGTCCGGCTTCACGGATTGTAGCAAAGTAAGCGTGTTCCACATTAATATTAGTGTGTCCAGGTCATTAGTGTAAGGAAAACATCCATTAGTCGCGAGGGAATTGATTAATCGGCCGGGGACAGAGGCGGGAGGGGTAGGGCCGTGGGTGCGGGGGCGGGGGGCTCGATAAATAACAGGAGAACACAGGCGCCGATGATTACAGCATCGCAACTTAGCGACCTAGCCTCTACGGCGAAGAGATGTCAACGGAAGAGCGCCTTTTCACCTGAGTACAAATGACATTTTACTGTTTGACTTGGGAGTGTAGTTTATAAGTATGGTGCATGTGGTAAAAGAATCCTTAGGGTAGAGAGGTAAAGAAAGATTTTCACGTCAAAGTTGTCAGGGAAATAATACTTAACATAAAAGGCGTTGCGGGGCATGGGAAACCACGTCCCACCACCTTCCCATCGAATATATTTTACTGTGGTAGTGGTAACCTAAGAACCACAATATGCTTGCTATGCAATATGATATGCTTTTACGATATATCATAATTAAATATGATTAAATCAAATTTAAATCAAAGTATATCTTAGACGATTATAAATTCTTAATAACTATCTCTATATTAATTATTATTCATTTAAATAATATCCAAGCAGTTGCTGTATTTTATATTATTTTAAATAACATCAATAACAATAAATTAAGTAGTAAACTACTACAGTTATCTACCAACTGCAAAGATAAAACAGTACAAGTGTTGACACAGTTATACAACTGAATAGAGATGCCATAATCAAATATACCACCATCGCCATAACTTTTAAAAATTTTATAAACAATAATATTCTAATATTCAATTAAGTAAATAAGTATACTTTATTATAGTCTCTCACTATATTCTAACACATGCATTGGAGGAAATGTCCTTCATCGTTTTGAAGGTTCAAAATTTTATCAACAGTGGTAAAACCCGAGGTTGTTTGAAGAGTGCTAATTATGTAGACTCACAATGACCTGTTTTTAATTTGAATCTTCTTATTCAAAGTTTGGTATCCTTTGCTTTGCGTATTCCTTACTGAGGGTCATGTTTATGGCTAAGCCACCAAAAATATTGGATAGATGTAGGCATTACTTTGCGGAAATCCATTTTGTATAATAAACGGGAAAAGAAAACCTTTATAACGCTTCATAGGTGCCTGAGATAATTTTTAAAGAAAAAAAAGTTTATTTTCTATTATCAGCGAAATCTGCATGTTTCATACATAATTTCTTCAATTTTTATATTGCACATTACAGAAATCTTTCACAGTATAAATACAGTAGATACACTTGCTAAGAGACATTGTAAAATCATCATCTTCATCATCACATTAGAAAATCTTTATATACTACTTACTATACTTCTCTTTCTTGACGTAAGAATTTGGAACTTTGCGCTGTCTATCATTGAAAAGATGCTTAAATATCTTTGGTCAACGGCCTATAACCTCTATCAATAATAGAAAGCTAAACTTGTATGATTTAGTACGTTTTTATGTATTTATATGAATACGTGAATACTGAAAGGGATATGGGAGCCCCAGAGAGTCCATAATTTACCTACTTGCATACATGTAATCCTAATTTATAGCAAAACTTGTCGTTCTTGTCTTAATCGAGAGACGTCCACTGCTTGACTGTCTTTTGTTGGAATTTTTCCCTTACTTTTTAACGTAAAGTGTTCGACGACCCACCCGGCGTAATGGTGAGCGCAGTTGTCTTATAATGTGAATGTATGCTGTCCAAGGTTTGATCCCGGCGGGTCTGATCTGGCTTTAGCCATGTCTAGCTACACTGTATCGTGAAAGACATGCCGCTTAGCAATTCGGTTGTCCGGTAATATGCCTCTTAAAAGCATTAGGCCATTCATTCATTACAATCCCGGTTTATCAGGAGTTAGCCGGGATGATGGTAAGAGACCTGACCGATTGATGCTGGTTCCATGGGAAAGGGAACTGGTGTTTCTGTGGGACGCAAGATGCGTTGACACATTGGCCTAATCTCATTTCAGGGAGACAGCATTAAGACCGGGCGCCCTAGCTGAGAGGGCTGAAAACAGCGAAAGGCGTAAGTATGCACATACAGGGTATACGCACAGGGTATGCACTAAGCCTTCATACCCTGTGTGAAAATCTCCAGTACCAGTTATAAGAAACTTAAGGAAAGGCATTATAAGAATTATAGAAAGCGTACCCTTTAGATTTTCGTCACTTTATCATCTATGTGCCTTAAAAAGTGCCATCTATGTGCCTATTTAAATATAGACATATTTGACTTTGACTTTGACTTTGATCTGCATACTCTCTATGCACGCTACTCACCGAGCGTCCGTTATGTAATTGTTTTTGTCCATCGTTGTTCGTGGATCGTTTCGTTAATTATTTATTAATAGTCTTAACTTTGATGATAATGAAACTGAAAAACGAAGAACAAAGCAAAAATAAAATAATTACTTTCCTTAATGACCGCTTCTCAAAGGTGCCCTTAAGTTGCTTGAAAACTTCAAAAAGTTGCCACTGGCTTAAGGTCTGCTGGATTGTACCATTGATATTAAATTCATAGATAAAGTTGCATGGAAATGTAGCGACATATTTTTTAAATTTTGTTTTTCAATATTTTTTTATGACAAATATCGATTGCAGTAACTGAGTAGTTACAAAGATGTTAAATTTATCATCTTGGCAAATCCTTATGATCAACTGACCAAAAATCTTTTTGAATGAATGAATGAAACTTCCATAACAAAAAAAACGTGTGAGCCGTCACGGGACACCTGGCAGATGTGAAACATCGAAATCTGTAAGTTGTTATTGCAGATTATGCAGAATGAAAAGATAAAGCATTACAAGTTTGTTCCACACATAAAAAAAAATACAACCAAATGGATAACCACTCCTTTTTCTAAGTCGGTTAATAATGACAGTTTTATTACAATATTAATATTCATTTTCATTGTTACATACGAAATACAAAAATTCAATCATATAGCGTGGCGATGTGTCGCCACGGCCTGTGTCGACACGCCAAAAATCAGTTTTACCCTCCGCCTATATATAGATGTTTTACATCAAAAAAAAGTTACTTTCAATACAGTGGATATTCTATAATATAATTGTACACTGTAACTATTTTATTTTGTTATGCTATTTTTGGTAAAGTTCTAATGAAGATGAACTCAATAATAGCGTTCAATGGATTCCTAATAATATCATTCTGCTGTATTTCACGACCGTCTGTCTTACAAAGATCTTTAATAGCACGTAGGCCTGTGATATCGAAATAAAACATCAGCGAATCTGTCTTACGTACCTACTTACAACTTACAATAGTAGAAAAAATATGCTTAAATGTAAATAAAAAAAAGTGTTAGGACGACTTTAATGCACATAAATTTCGTCCTAAACCATTAAATTAGGTCAATTTGTCTACTTTACACCTTTGGTTTTGTATATCAATGAGTTTTATCCAAGAAGTTTCGTTTGTTTCAATTTACAATAGTTTATGTGAGCGCGCTCGTTAACAAAGTTGGGAGCTCCATTTCTTTAGCAAATAACCATTGTATTATATATTAATATCATAAAACTTCCTCACCAATATAATTTTAAATATTGGATGGAAGCAGGCGTTACTTTGCGGAATTCCATGATGTATTATGAAAATTAAGCTTAATATGCTATCGCGACGCGAAAAGTAGAAAAATCGGTATCTGCCCGATAAGCGCAGGTGGCAGCGACCCGGCTTTCTCAGTCCACGGTCGTGGGTTCGTTTCCCACAAATGGAAAATGTTTACTTGATAAATCATAAACATATATGTTTTTTGATATCGTGTTTATCTGTATATTATAAGTATTTTTTTGTATTATAGTCATAAAAATATTCATCAGCTATTTAAGAAACACAAGCTACGCTTACTTTGGGGCTAGATGGCGATGTGTGTTTTGTCATAGTATATTTATTTGTTTATTATTTATTTATTTATCCTATTTTTAAAACAAACTTTACACTAAAATAATACGTGTGTGTACTTATGTACGTTCGATTCAATGCAAGTGCCACTCCTGTGGCTATAACATTCCATATAGTTATACTCTATTTTTTACAATTTCTTTTATTATTGAAAAAAATGCGTGTGTACTTATGTACACACTTTAGAAGTTAGAGATACTTCTTTGTACACTTTCAATTGTCAAAGTCTACGGGCTTATTCCGGTGATTTCATTGTACAAAATGTAGATTTTTATTGATTAAATTGTACAAAAATCCCAAATTTAAATTTTTGGGAAAATGACATAACTATATAATGCGTTATACTAAAACTTTTAATGTATTAATACCTTTTCTCCATTGTTAGAGTCGCTTTTCTACAAACGTAGAATTGGGCGAAAGATAAAAAAATTTAAAAGATTGTTATTTTGTTACGCCAAAGAAGTATAACTTCTAACGCGTGTACATAAGTACACACACATTTTTTTTAAATAATAAGACTTTAGAATATAAAATAGAGTATAACTATATTGAGTTTTATAGCCACAGAAGCGGCACTTGCGTTGAATCGACGCATAGATCGAAAAGGGCCTCTTTTACAGGGCGACTTGTCGATGGTATTATATTTAGTGAAAGAAGTAATATCATTGAATAGGGTCTGCGGCGCAGCTACTAATATAACACGGGATGCAATTAATCTATCGGACGTGGAATGATTTATGTTATTATATTGGAGTGCATCTGTGGTTTTCACAGCGTAGCCATCGCCAGAGTTAAGCTATTTCATATCTAAATTCAAATTTGAAAGTTCTTTATTCATTTAGACCTATAAAAGGCGCTTATGGTGATAACTTCGTTCACCAACTTAAACCTAAAGCTACGACTTTAGCCAAAATAGTTATTTTAGGTCCCTCGAGAATAGGCCATTTTTTCTGAATAATATGTTACGTAGCGTGAAAGCGTAACAACCAAACAAACTTGCATACGCATCCATAATCATAATTAATCGATACATTTGTATATACAGTGTATGTATATTTATTTATTTTAATTCAATCAGTACGGTAAACTTATTAAATACATAGGAGATTAAAACGAGAACTAAAAAAAATAAAACAAAAAACAAATATAACAAGATCATTAAAATACAATAGTTATACCTTCTAGTGACTGTGCAGCTCGCGCAGGAAGAACTACCACCGTGCTTATTTCTGCCGTTAAGCAGCATTGTTGCAATGCTGTGTTCCGGTGTGAAAGGGGATGTTGACGGTGTAATTAGAGGCACATGAGGCTTAACACCTACGCTACAGGTTGATAGACACACTTGGTAGTCGGCATGGTGTGTTGTGGGTGTGTGGCGGTGTGTGGGTGTGTGGGTGTGTGTGTGTGGGTGTGTGTGTGTGCGTGTGCGTGTGCGTGTGCGTGTTTTTTCAAAACTCCCTCAATATGAATAGCACATGCAGAGACTTGACTAGAATAATGTCCGCTAAAATGGAATGAAAAATGGAAAAATATTTGTGTCGGTAGTTCTATAAATTTTCAATTGTTAATAATACAAGATTGAATGCTTACTCTGATCAGATACTGATATGATCGGCAGCATAATTTATACACCCGGTTTCCTTAAAAACATTATCAAACGAAAACAATAACAAGAGTGTATCGCAAACAAAATAACGCGGTTAGAGCAAAATTAGGGGCATTAAGAAGCCGAATCTCTGCTGCCACGTGGTGAGGGTGACATTATTAATAATTAAATCCCGTGAATTTATGGTGCCGTAAGTCACGTGTTATGCGCTCGTAAAAAAACTGGGGAAAACGGCGACATATGTGACAAACGCATGTAAATCGTACAACAGGGGTATACTATGACGTTTTATGGGCATACCCTTGAGTTGTTTGTATTAAAATATTCAAGAATAAAAAAACATGAGAAATAACAGCAAGCGACGTTTTCTTTTATTCAGTGAAACATTGAGGTTTCATCTAATTTGTTAATATAATGAAAGATAGAAGTGCTAAGCTGCTAAGCTGAAAGAATATAGCGTATCTGATTCTATGAGTAAAAAGTACAGAAACTTTTGAAGATTTATAATAATTTAACGATAGTTAGTCGTCAAACTAAACCTGCCTTTTCATGGATAATTCTTTAACTTACAATCCATAATATTGTTGTTAATTCTTTATACCCAAATCTTTGCACTAAAACTAATGAATAAGATTGTAGTGCTTGTAGACCACTATCAAAAATAAACGTCTTTATTGTTAGTCAAGAAATTAAATAGTGTTGACTCTTAAAGCCTACCCTGCATTACTCTATGCAACGATTACATAATATAGAAGTTTCCAAATTGTAGTTTTCGTTATGTACTCACACGTGCATACATTTTATAATTGGCTTGTTTATCACGTAGAGCAAGCACACCATTAAGTTTATGGGCACTTATAGCTTTCATCTAACTCTTTATTTCATCTCAAAATGCATGGTATATTTTCCTAGAGCTATTTTACGATGCAGAACTACTCTGAGCATTGCTTCCTTCGTTGACTAAGTATTTTTATGGACACCGTTGTTAGCAGCCATGTGACGCCAATAATGGAGCAATTAAATAAAATTGTCCCCGAAAGCCTACCCTGTATTACTCTGTGGTACACATATATAGGCTGTACGCAGTCATGTTTGTGCTATGTACTCACACGCGCATACATTATTATTAGCTTAATTACCGGCAGCCCTGGGGTGGTCGTTAATGCAATCTTATCAAGCGATTTATAAATAATTACTGCGTAATTAATTTCCATGGCTCGTTTCAATTATGATACAAAATACGGGCTGGAGAGCCGATTTATTTGTAATACATTTACAACATGTTTAATTATGACGAATAACATCGTAGAAGGGTGCAGAACAGAGTGTAACTTTTCATGTTAAATAACATACTGAGTAAAATAACTCTGTCATAAATGTATGGAGCCGTCAGACCTTGACGTTTGATGTCCTTCTCAGAAAATGAAAGAATTTACGCTAACTCGGATGTTACGGTAATTTACATGAACACTTACACCAGGCTTAGTGGTGCCAATAACAAAAATGTGCAAGTATGTTTGTTGGTTTGCCCGTCTTTCACGCGTCAACGGTCAACATTATATTTGCACGAGTTACTTTGAGGATTGAATTCAAAAATTCTTTATTAATGTAGTGATAACTTCGTTCACCAACTTAAACCAAAGGCTACGAGGGTTCCAAACGCGCCCTGGTCTAAGAAGAGCCCACAACAAACTTAGCCGGGTAAATTTTTTGTTATCACCATTTCACCGTTAATTAATATTAAGCTATGAAGTTTCACACCACCCAGCAATTCACACCCAAGCTTTTTATCGCTAAAATAATCCTTAACATTTTAATAGAATATTTCTGTAAGCTTACGTTTTATATAAACTTTGAACTTATTGAGAGTAGTTATATTATGATACGCCATATTTGACGGCAATTGTCTGTGTGATGAACATGAATGTTTTTCAGTGTCTGGGTGTTTATATGTATATTTTAAGTATTTATGTATGTTATTCATAAAAATATTTATCAGTTGTCCTAGTACCCATAACACAAGCAACGCTTACTTTGGGGCTAGATGGCGATGTGTGTATTGTCCTAGGATATTTATTTTATTTATATAAGTTAGTCCACGACTGTGGAAGTGAGGATGCAGTCTAAGATGGTAGCGGGCTAACCTGTGAGGTGTACGGCAGTTATAAACTCCTGTCCTACTTGGTGGCACTTCTTGGTCGTCAAGCCGGAACCTAGCCTCTGTCAAAGCCTCACACCGATCAATCGCTCGGAGCAAATACAGAAATAATGAATTCACTAACAGTCTCCATTGGGGATTAAAGCTGAGACCTCTTACTTTTAAGACCAGAGCGTTTACCAATATGCCAGGGAGGTTGCCATAACATTCCGGAATAAACACGATTGTATGTGTGGCTCCGGGAATAGTATATCCATTTACTTAAATGCATTTACTTTGATTTAACCATCCGTCACTCATGCCCGTTTTCGCTCACGGCGATCAAGGCAATGCTTAAGTAAATAACGCCTATTCAAAGAAGATTCCTAGGGCATAACCTTTCACTAATGGATTTTCACTAGGCAACTCATAAAAACTAATTTGTCTATGTTTCTGCCAAAGGGTATTTTGTGTTTGTATTTTTCATTTTTCGTATGGATTTAAGGTATTAAAAAATACCCGATTTATATTTTTTCATCTGTCAAGTGTCAGTTTACTAGTCCCCTAACTTAACCATCCGCCGGATCGGTGTCGTAACCTTAGACGGCGATTAACGTCGTTAGGCATCACATAAGAGTTCGTGAACCCTTTTTTGTCTAGGAATCACCTAAATCATTAGGCATCAGATTTAGGCTATTCCTAGGTTTAGTGAAAACGGGCATCGGTGTTGCGCATTGTTGAGAAAAACACACATTTGAACAAAAATGTTTTAGCGTTCCGTTCACAATGATTCTAGAGCACGTAATAACATTTTCTTCTTCATAACAGTCTCATAATTAGTCATTAGCGGCGACCGCTAGTCGCACGTTCGCGTGTGCTACGGTACGGGCGACCATTAGTCGCTCGTATAAGTTGCTTGTCGCGATTACGTGAGAAAATAACACCTATTAAGCTGTGGACACACTAAAAACACATTTTTTTTTTCGTTCACCTCACCTATTGGTAAGTGATGATGCAATCTTAGATGGTAGCGGGCTAACCTGTTAGGAAGAATAGTAGTCATATCCCTAATCGGTTTTTACGCAACATCGCACTGGAACACTAGATCGCTTAGCATCACGTCTTTGTAGGTAGGGTGGTAACTACCCACGGCCAAAGGCTCCCACCAGATCAGCCCAGAGAAAATTCAGACATTACAAATTCCCAAGTTGCCTCTGCCAGGAATCGAACCCGTGACCTTCTTTGCGCTCGCCGTTGCGCAGAGTATACCAACGGAACCCTATGATTAAGCCTCCAATGTCTTTCCGTCCGTCCGTCAGACTGTAGATTTGAGATTTTTAAAAAACGTGTGTTCCTTTTACTGATATTACATAAGTAATAGTGGAGTTTTTTGTATCAGACCTCGTCCGGGAAAGTACTGCCATGCTTATATCTGCCGCCAAGCAGCATTTCTGAGTTCCGATCTGAAGGTAATCAAGCATGGTGGTAGTACCTTACCGAACGAGCTCTGGTGCAAAAGCTCACCTTAACCATTTCCTCACAACTTTATGTAAAATTTGTATGTAAAGTTAAATTTTAATCAAAAGTTTTTAAGTGTATTTGAAAATAAAGAAGTTTTGAAAGTTGAAAATAATAACTTAAGGATCCGAAACGTCGTGGCTTACTATGGGCTTCATGAGAATGCTCAGAGTCAGTTAGAGCGCGATGGAGAGAGCTACGCTAAGAGTATCTCTAAGTGATCAAATCAGAAATGAGGACATCCGTAGAAGAACCAAAATTACCGACATAGTTCAGCGAGTCGTGAAGCTGAAGTGACGATGGGCAGGGCACATAGCTCGGAGAACCAATAGACGTTGGGGTCTTAAGGTGCTGGAATGGAGACCCCGTACCGGTAAACGCAGCGTTTTTCGGCCCCTAACAACGTAGACAGATGACAGCAGGCGAGTCGCTGGAATCCGCGGGAGGCAAGCGGCCCAGAACCGTGGATTGTGGAACTCCCTACAAAAGACCTATGTCCAGCAGTGGACGTCAATTGGTTGAAATAATGATGATGAAGTTGAATTTTTTTTTTTTAAGAAGTTTTTAGAACATTTCAATCGGTTTATTGTAATCTTTCACTCGTTGTACTGGATGCCCCTCGCGTCCAGTTAGAAGCAAGTACGCGATACATACAACACGGCAGATTTATAAGTACGTGCGATGAGGCCCTCAGTGCTACACGTTTATGGTCGCCATAAAAGTTCGCCGGGGGGCGGCTCCGTGCATTATTTAGGGGCTCGGAAGCAGTTTATGGGCGACGCGCGCTAATTCCGTTCTAACTACTAGTTAAATAACTTAGAACAAGTTTATTCAATACATTTACTCTCACGTTAAATAACTCAGTACAAGTTTATTCAGTACATTTGCTCGTATACATAAGAGCTCGTTTAATTAAATACGAACCCTTATCAATGCACGTATTGTCATCGTCATCAGTCGCTTATCATTTATTCAATTGATTTATTTTTTAAATATTTGATATAAGCAGGCGTTACTTTGCGGAATTGTACAGTGTAGCGTTGCGATTACATTGAAAAAGATCTGTTCAGTGTGGAGTATAAAGATTGCAGAAATTATAATTTACACAGTACATCCTGCTTTACATTTCGAAGAGTATAGCAAATTAAGCTTAATTTACATTACTTTAATTCATTAACTAAATTCATTTGTTTATTGTTTTCATATATGTACACAATACTGTACGCATTATTGGGTAGATAGGCATAAAAACATGAAACCTTCGCGCCAGGGCATTGCAATAAGGTCGCAATAATTTTAAGCATCCGGTTGCTAAGTAGCTGAGAGAGAATTTTAGAGCGTACCCACCTTGCTGGCCCAGTGTGAGTTGGCGGGTTTTAACGATTATTTTCACATGTTAGTCTTAATAACCGAAACCATCGACTTAACGTGCTCTCCAAAGCAGGTCGCCGGATACCGCACCACTCAAATTCCTAACACCGGGACAAGGCTTGGGATTTTTGTGCTGAGGTTTCCGTGGGGACGTTGGGGTCCCAAGGTGTTGGAACGGAAACCCCCTGGCCCACAACTGTTAACGTAGCTTCGATTGCCTGATAGACCCCGAGGTAAACAGATAATATCAAGCTTGCTACCAGTAAGGTGGAAACTGGCAACTGCCATACCAGACCAGAGAAAATTCAGAAATTTAAAAATCTTAACTTACCTCCGCCCGGGAATTTAGCCCGGGACCTTCTTCTTATAAACCAGAGAGCTGACTACTATGCCAGAGATGTTTGTTAAATACAAGCAGTATAAAGTCTCCCTTTATGGTATCGAAGAGGTCCGCCAATCCGCACCAGGCCAGCGTGGTGGAATTTGGCCTACACCTTTCTCACTATAAGAAGAGTACGTGCCCAGTAGTGGGCCGGTAATGGGTTGAAATGTTGATAGAATGTTTTTATGTAGTCTTTAATACAGTATGTTAATAGTTGCCATACGTGTGCTGTAAAACAAGTTAAAGCGGCCAACTGTAGTTGTAAAGTTTACGAGCGAAAGTTGGCTTTATTACACACTGCACTTGCATTACTCCGTCCGGTTTTCTTTTAAAAGATCTTTTAAAAGTTGCACAAAAAGACGTGTGAACAGGACTCTTTGTGTTCGGGACTTGTTCCGAAGTGTCTCCGTTTATATGGAACTTTTGTCATATTCCAATAGAACTTTTGCTGTGCATCTTTAGTGTTGTGAATTTTGCTAAAGCCTTTTGCAAGACTTCTCTGTATTATTGGGCGTAGTGCTGTAAACTGAATTATGTAAGTATAGAATGTACATCAGTACTTCTGTAACTTTTTCTTTGAATGATCGTATTGCAATTAGTTCATTATAATCATCATAACAACCAATGCTGGACATAGGTCTTTTGCTTCGGAATTCACGATCTTTCGCCGCTTACTGTTTGCCCACCTAGTTCAGGTTATATCAAACTATCAAGGTTACGTTTATAGATGCGAGTCGGAAGGTTGCCATTCCAACACTTTGGAACCACAACAGTCACACACTAATCGGAACACACAAATTCCTAACTTCGGGATTGAGGTTCGAATGTTGGCTTTTGTCACAGACTGACTAAAACTTCTTCAATAACCTGCAATGCAGTGGAGAGACCTGTGGTTTGTAATAGGACGGTCCTGGATTGGATTCCCAGGCGGAGGCAGTTTTGGAATTTATTATTTGAGAATATTCTCTGGTCTGGTATGGTCGTGGCTAGTCAAACACACGACCTTCTTTTTCTTCTCCTATTCCTTTGCCTGTCTCCGTACTTGGTTGGCATCATAAACACCTTTCTACTTTAAATATAACCGACAGCCCTCAGTACAGAGCATGCATGGAGACAGATGAAACACTAATACACGTAATGCTCCAATGCAATGGAGTGACAAAACAAAGCGCACCACACCATGGAGCACTCATCGGCCGTGACAGCCTACTAAGCTCTACTGGCTGGAGTAATCCAGAAGGGAGCTGCATCAAATAACCACACGAACAACGGACGGTTCCAGCCAACCAAGTACGGAGATAGGCCCAGGAACAGAAGAAGAATAAGATGGTTGGTGCAGTCCAGCAATCTCGAGTATGGGTGAACGTAACTTGCCTTACCCCTGTCAAGTAAGCCCGCTACCATCTTAATCTGCATCTATTTACCATCAGGTGAGATTGCAGTTAAGGGCTAACCTGTCATGTTTCAAAAGAAATTTACATAGTAATCCTGCAGAGTTATAGGTACGTGAGAACAACTTGAAGCCGTAAACTTTACAACTCGCCAACTGACACTTCAAGATGTTACAAGAATTGTAAAACGACAGTTATAATTAAACGTTGGCTATCGCATGCGCTTGTTGATTTTATGCACACTTTGTAACACCCGCCAATCGGCCCTTAAACAGCATTGTGAGCAATATGCCTTTTCTATGGACATAACCAGATCAAAAGCTTTTTACTAGTAAATAAGATAAAATTTTACTTTACTTTGAAACTTCCTATCAAAACAGTAGACAAACTGAAGAAGACCGCACAAACCAATAATTCCAACCTACAGTTTTGCTGGCTACAATAAATACCATTTTAATCTCTTTAACATAACGTTTATACTTTTTTAACAACATATTTAATCTCTACGTAATCATCAAAATTAACCAATTACCGGCCCACTATAGGAGACCCGTAAACCACCACGCTCGCCGAGTACGGATTGGTGGACTTAACACGCCTTTAAATACTTTACCAAGAACTCTCAGGCATGCAGGTTTACTCAGAGTGTTTTTACTTAAAGTAAGTAATTGCTTAAGCTTTAAATTAAAAAAAAACGCACAAATATCAGAAAAGAAAGAGGTGTGTACCGGGGGATCGAACTTGGACCCCCGGAAATTAGGGCTGAAGCCCTAACCACTAGAATATCACCGCCTACCTAATACATATGACGACCTTCCTGGCGCAATTCGATTCACGGCATGAGCGATTTAGTAATTAAGTGTGATGTCGCGTAGAAACCGATTAGAGGTATGTCTACCGGACTCTCTAACAGGTTAGCTCGCTACCACCTTAGACTGCATCATCACTACCAGGTGAGATTGCAGTCAAGGGCTAACTTGTAGAAAAATTTCACATATTCTCTTATATTTTAATTATATAATACTTTTAAATTGTATTATTTTACCCATAGTTTTTAAGCGTCGCTCTGTCAGTGCCTAACGTCCGAACGTCACGTCTGACTTCACGGAAGATCAGCGCGGTGTCTTTAACAGGCACTGCAAACATGCTGAGTGAAGACCATTTTGGGATCACACCGTTCCTATAAGTGTTATTTCAATTCTAGTGTGTGTATATCCAAATAAAGTTTTCTTTCTAGTAAGAAGGTAGTCTAGTAGTAGGAGTAATTCTTTGTTTTTTTGTTTATTCGTCTTGAATTTGATAGTCCTATCTTTTAAGAAGGTTATAAGGTATTTAAGATCAGGCTAACATAAGCTAACGAAATAATAAATAAATAAATAAAAATACTACCGCTGCCCACTGCGCCACTCGGCCGTCAGACTAATAACAGGGCGGATGACTTGACGTGGCGAGTTCGGCCGCCTATCCTCACCATCATCCTTACCATCAACCCATTACCAGTCCACTACAGAGCACGGATCTCCGCTCAGAATGAGAAGGATAGGCCCTAGTATACCACGCTAGCAAAGTGCAGATTTTTACACTTCACACGCCGTTGAGAACATTGTGGAGAACTCTCAGGCATGCAGGTTTCATCACGATGTTTTCCTTCACCATCAAAGCAAGGGATATTTTAATTGCTTAAATTAAAAACGCACGTAACTCCGAAGGTCGAACTCGGTCGGTCGGTTGTTAAAAAGTTAGTATCGGAAATGGCGAGGAACCTAGCATTTATGGGAGGTTAAAGTAAAGCCGATGTATTATAGTTAAGCAAGTACAGCAGACAGCGCGACCGAGCGCCAACGCAGTGCAATAAATGCAAGTTTCGCTCGTAAAGTTTACGGCACCGGCCGGGTGCTGCGATCTGTTCCACCAGAGTCCAGACGCGGGCGAAATTACACATTTGTAATGGCTATTATAAAAGTTATTGATTCGGGTCCAGACTGCACTAAGAGCACACAGCAAAAGAGTAAGATTTTACGGCCTCTCTGGCACAATGGTGTATCTTTTTCAGTGCTACCAGGTTCGATCCACGCTGGTCTGGTCTGGTAGAAGGCTTTGGCCGTGGCAGGTAACTTCTTTACCGACAAATATTCTATACAAAAATACAATTATCGTTTCGGTACGATGTCGCACTATAACCAATTGCGGATATAAAAATTAAAATTTTGAATATATTTGTTTCAAGTAGGCCTAGTTTATAAACACTTTTGAAATGTCAAGTCACTGTTTGACTCTACCACCGGAGCGACCACGGAAGGCGGATTCTACCGAGAAGAGTCGGCTAGAAACTCAGCAGATTGCTCTTTTCAATCAGGTTCCATTTTCTACGCCGTATTTGGTCAAGGATAAGATTTTCTTTAGCAAGGGCCCAAAGATCTGAATTGAAAATTGTTTTAAGGCCAAAAGACACCAAAGATATTACCCAGGCAATTCCTAATGAATTGAATTGTTAATAGCCATTATACGAGTTTTATAAAGATGCCTTTCAATATTCTCGTCTATAGCAGGCGATATTGAGCGAGTCTGTAATCCACTCTGAATAGTGCTCCAGCATTAAATCTCTCCGTAAAATTATCCGAACGCAAAAAGGTAAGGCCTTCCGGTTCCGGTCAATCCCGGGAAACTGTCGATAGCCTGAATGGAGCTACATTTTTAGCCCGGGCAGTGAATAGGCCGGAGCTGGCTGCATTTTCTATGTGAATTGCTTTGATGCATCGAGTTTTTGGTTAGGATTTATATGATTTTAAATGTCGGTGGTTGGACTTTTGTTTAATATACAAATAAATGCTTTTACGTGCCATATCATTTAGAATTATACTCAAATTTCATTTATAGTTCAAGAAGGTTTCTGTGAGGTAATTCCGGACCTAAATCGGTAGATTCGTTCAAACTCTGTGTCAAAATATTTGAATTAGACGACCGATTGGAGCAGGAGGCAGGTACACTGCTTTCTGAGTCCAAGGCTGTGGGTTTGATTCCCGCCACTAGATTTTTTTTGTGTTTTTCAGTTTCTGAGTGTTTATATGTTTATTATGCATAAACATATTCATCCATAACACAAGCTACGCTCACTTTGCTATGTGTGTATTATGACAATGTGCACTACAAATTTAAGCAGGACCAGGTTCGATTCCCGGCAGGAGTTTATAATTTCTGAATTTTCTCTGGTCTGTCTTTAGCCGTGGCTAGTTACCACCCTACCGTCAAAGCGATTTAGTGTGCCGGTGCGATGTCTGATTAGAGCTATGTCTACCAAACTCCCTAACAGGTTAGCCCGCCACCATCTAAGACTGCATCATCACTTAACACCAGATGAGATTGCAGTCAAAACTAACTTGTAGCGGGAATAAAAAAAGTTGTAATAATATCGTGAGCACAGTGTACCGCCATACATTTCCCTACTCTTATTGTTATCTGTGCTAGTCGGAACGCATTAACTCTCTCGTCAAATTATCCGAACACAAAAAAGCACAAAGCCAATAGGGTCACAGCCAATCCGGGAATCCATTGACAACGTGAATGGAGCTGCATTTTTAGCTGTGGCAGTGAATAGGCCGGGACTGCTATAAATTTTGTATTCGTATTGGCCTGATGTATTCGATTTTCGGGTTAGAATTTGCATGTTCTGAATGGATGATGAAATTGGAAGTTTTTCGTCGGGGCTTAGTAGTTTTTTTTTTACCAGATTGTGTAGTCCCTTTTTCAACAGATTTCGAGAGTAACGAAGGTTTCAATCACGTGCATTCTAGTGCGCAAGCACTTAAGTGTTTTTGCCCGTAACGTAGGACAATTGCAAAAATTGCGATTCTGATGTAAAATAAATTATTTTTATTTAATCTTATTTTTATTTTTCTTGTTTCGTAACATTTAAGTTTTAATGTAAGCAATTAAATAACACGTACTTTAACGGTGAGGAAACCTGCATGCCTAAAAGTTATCCATAATGTTCCCAAGGCGTGTGAAGTCCACCAATCCGCACTTCTCCAGCGTGGTGGACTACGGCCTAAACCCTTCTCATTCTGGGAGAAAACCCGTGCCTTGTAGTGGGTTGATGATGATGACGACGATGATTTTTTAGGTAAAGAAAAGTCTTAGATTAATTATCAGCCTGAAGTTGACATCTGCCAAACTGATAACAAAGTGTCGATGAGATACAGTAGAAGATATATTAGTAGAAGAGAAGAAGTAAAAGTGGCTTAAGCGATAAACAGACAAACAAAAAGCTATACATCTATAATATACTCGTAAGTATGAATATAATAACATTGTAAAACTGAATCTACAAATAAATAAATTGAATTGAATATTTTCGCCAAGGTATCAACCGCAGCCTATTTATGTCCTACTGCTGGGCACAAACCGCGTCTCTCATTGGAGATACGGTTTTAGAGCATAGACCCACAATGCTGCTCGAACACAGGTTGGTGAGCTTTAAGCACTTTTGCAACAAATAAGTGATAATAAGGGGTTAACACGACAACAGTCAAATTCCTAACTCTGGGCTGATACTGAAGATACTTCTGTTGAAAATACACAATAACGTATAATTTTTGGCCCGACCTAAGATTCAAATCCAGGACCATGTGATCCGTAGTTGAACATGCTAACGATTAGGCCAACGCAGTTAGCAAAGTATAGTTTACTTGATTATTCATCGCACGCTTTTCAAGTCAGCGATTTTAGTACAAACGTAAGTATCTCTCAGGTCGCAATGATCGTGTGTGATAACTGTTATTATATTTGGCGACCTCCGTCAACGTTGTACATAGCAGCCCGTGTCAGACCTTTGAGTAACATAAACTACAACTATACTCCGCTCTTTGGAAGAATGCTTTCGTGACATCGGTCTGTTGGTCATTTATAACAGTAGGTAATAAACAGTTGGCATATACTTATAAAAAAATATGTTTAAAATTACACCGGCTTAGACTTTTTCGACTGTGTGTTGCATGTCGCGTGACGGTCGGCCGCGGAGTAGGGATAAAGTGACAGACGCTGGTCAGAGCAGCCGAGGCCAATATGACGGTGCCTATCGTTCGCATCAGCTGACCGTGTAGTGTAGAGCCTATCACTCATTTGTGCCATGAAATATTGGTAATATTTATAAACTGTGAAACTCATGATAAGGACGGAATTGATAATATAATGATTGAAAATAATTGAAAAACGGATCAAAATGACTACGCGATTATAAAATATTGTTTTCAGTTTTTTATATCATCTAAATAATTGTTAAGTATTATGTGTGTCGTACTCTAAGGAATGGTTTCAATAAAAATATTAGTTGGAGACCTAGTCTACTTTAATCATTCCCATTTTCCAAGTTAAGATTAAGATTAATGAAGCGATTTTTATACCCTTAATGGAATATTATTGCGTACATTTTTAGTTTAATGTCTATAAATACAGTTTTAAAATACTTTAAATCTAGTAATGGTGTCACAAGGAATAGTGTATGTACAGCAGATTGAATGATTTATCGGAACATTGAAATACCAGTATAATTAGAGGGACATCGCAACATCACAGCGATCGCACTTGTACACAAAGATGTTTCTTACCTAACTATTAATTCTCCTTCATTGAAATATAAATAAAGTGATAAAGTAATAATAAATAATTCTTAAAGTATATATTGGCGTGTATAATAGAACGTTGCGTATAGCGTGGTTTGCCAAGCAGATCGGGGGAAGAACTTTCTAGAACTAGAAACTCCGAGCTGAAACTAGGCATTTATTATCTAAAATACCCCAGTAGTTCCACACGCTCACCACTGAACCAACGGGGTATCGCTATAGTGATTTGTAAACTTCATTTGGCACCCCAAACACTGAGCCAGGCCAAGTGCCGCTTGACTAGGCAAGGGGGAAAAGGGGAAAAATAATGAATTCAGAAAAAAGTAGGGGAAAGGAAAATTTCGAGACCACAGATGATAACCGCCTCAAGTGTGTGCCCGAGGCATTCCTGAACGCGGCAGTGGGATGACAGAAAGCAACTTGAAACATTTGGATGCGGCTTTTATAATACTAATATTGTGTATACTGTTTAGAAGCGGTGATAGCCCTGGCACACAACACTGAGTTTTCGGAGTTATGTGGGTTTTAATTTAAGCAATTTAAATATCACTTGCTTTAAACGATGAAGAAAAGCATCGTGAGGAAACCTGCATGCCTGAGAGTTCTTCTAGTTTCATAACTATCTCAATGGCGTGTGACGTCTACCGATCCGCACTGGGCCATCGTGGTGTACTTTCTTAAACCTTTCTCATTCGGAGAGGAGCCCTGAACCCCATAGTGGGCCTGGGCTTTTAATTTAAATACATATTGCAATAAACATAAATGATCTACCCAGCACAAATTAAGAAAAAAAAAAAAAAACATAAGATAAAAACGGCCAAGTGCGAGTCGAACTCGCGCACAAAGAGAAAACCGCAAAAAAGTCACATTTGTTGTATGGTAACCCCCCTTAATTACTTTTAAAGTGAAACTTAATATACTATGGATATTTCAAGAATAAACCTGCTGTCGGTATCAATATCGAGCAAAAAGAACAATAAAAACACGTTCGTTGTATGGGAGCCCCTTTAATTATTTATTTGATTCTTAGTACTTGTTGAATGTTGCTATAACGTCAACAGAAACGCATTATCTGTGAACATTTTGACTGTCTAATTATCACGGTTCATGAGATACAGCCAGGTGACAGACGGATAGACGGACGGATAGGGTTCTGTTTTACCCCAAACAAACCTAACGAACGAACCCTAAAAATTTATGTCACCGCTGCTAAAAATTTTAGAGTGTCATATCATATCTGTTTGGTTTTAGGCTTAGCTCTAGGTGATAGAGTGAAGGGCGGAAGGGTAGAGTCGCGCGCATACATTATGCATGCTAATTTATTGGCGGGTCAAACCCGGTTCACGGTTAACGCGACAATGTACCCGTTTGAGTACCCGGCTCCACTTGCGGGAGTACTTGCCTGGTTATGTGATCGTTCCCCATTATGTAATAGACGGACTATCTAATGACTGCACTCTTCTCTTTCGTAATAGCTGCTTCTTGGAGGCTTTGAGGCCTCAAACGTTAGCTCGTTAGCTTCTGTGTATTTCTATGTCATTGCAGAATCATTTTTGACGGCTGATTGGCGCAGTGGACAGCGTACCCTGCTTTGTTAGTCCAAGGCCGTGGTTTCGATTCCAACTACTGGAAAATGTTTGTGTGATGAACATTAATGTTTATCAGTGTCTAGATATTTCTATGTATATCATAAATATTTATGTATATTATTCATAAAAATATTCATCAGTCATCTTAGTACAAAAACTACGCTTACTTTGGGGCTAGATGGCCATGTGTGTACTGTTGTAGTATATTTATTTTTTATATGATGATGATTTTTATTGGTTAACCTGAAACCGTTTTTCCGGGTGTGAAGCATACGGCACTGCCAGGTAGCTATTTATAGGTAGGTTTCTTATAGGTAGGGCTAGATGGCGATGTGTGTACTGTCGTAGTATATTTATTTATTATTTATTCATTCTTGCGGTACGGTGAGGTCTATATATGGCACCCACTGCTTGACGTATTATTATTTTTTCTTAATAACAAAATTTGAATAGTAAAGCTTTTTGTGACTGAATTCGTCTGGGGAAATGCTGTGTTTCGGTCTGAGACCGTGGTTGGTGTAATAACAGGCACATGAGGTTTAACACCGATGGCTCAAATTGATGGGCACAGGGCGGCATGTTGCAGAACGCTAATAGCATGCCCTGTGAAGTGTCGCTTTGTTTATAGACGCGACGGTTTCCACTTCTCTCGCCTCTGCTCTCCCTCTGCTCCCATGTCTTAACAAGGTAGAAAAATTCTAATGATAGTATTCTTTTTCGAAGGAAGGAAAAAAGGAAAATCTGCTGAGTAGTGCCGGCTCTTCTAGGAAGTATCTGCCTTCTGAACCGGTGATAGAGTCACTCCAAACAGACTGACTTGCGGTTTTAAAAGTTCTTGGAAACTAGGCCTGCTTGAAATAATAAATACTTAATTTGAATTTGAACTCTCGTGTCTTTTTATTCCTGATTAGATCATTAAGAGATACTCCAATCGTAGCTCTATCCGTTGCACTCTTTAATGTCCCAGTAGGACATTCCTAAAGTAAATAAACCATTTTGATAATAAAAATCGATGATAAAATTTACTAAGAAACTTAGGTTATCATGTCATTTTAATGTAAGGATTTTATAAATTTAACTTGTCTCATTGTAATATGGAACTTTGAAATAGTAGATCGAAACTGCAACGTTTCCTACTAGATGACGCTACAGTCGATATAAGACTGATGTGAAAGTCATATACTTATTTCGGCATCGACGGTAGGAGAGCCGTAGCTTAATTGGAGAAAGCGCTCAGGCCGCGATTGCCAGAGAGTCGCAGGTTCAAATAAAAAATTTCGGATACGACAAGGTTCCGAATTTTTTTATATGCATTTTAAATTTATAGAATTGATAATTCCTCCAACTGTAGGTAACTGTAGGTAACACTTATAAAAATTAATGTAAGGATGCACGTCATTGTACAAATTTCGCCTGAAACCTTGTACATTGTTTTCCAAGATTCCCACCGAATATCCGTTAAAATCGTACAATGCAATACAAGTAACCGGACGCGCGGAATCTCCCTCTGTGTACATCACAAAAACATTTTCCCTCATCAATCTTAATTCAACTCTCTTAAATCAAGTTCGTTCCACTAGCTACAACTTAGTGTTGCTGTTATTAAAAACGTTTCAATGATGTATTGCCAGTTATTCTGCGAAATTTCCCCACCCGCCGGGAGTGGGGGGGGTAGGGTTGCCACGCATAATTTTTAATAAACCGGGATAATCTACAAAATCCCTGAACGGCTTCGAAAGGGACGTGCAGAGGCAGGTGTAAAGTTATAAATCTAGACTTACTTATACTCTGGGAAAAATTTTGATTTTTTTCAGGAGGCAAAACTTTTTGAGAAGTATTTTTTTTTTCAGAATTATTTGAATATTACTATGGTGCAATCATATATTCCTACCAATTATATTATAAGCTACAGACACAGGTTGGACAATAGGTAACCACTTAGTGTATTTTCTATATAACCACTATAAAAATTATCTAATAATAGTAGTTCTCACCTACTACATCAATCTAGATATTTTATTTTACACCCCCAATTTATCTGTAAGTTTTAGGTTTTAAACTTGGTCGTAGATAGTAGGTAGGTACCATAAGTTAATCTAATTTAATTTCTGACAAATTGTTTTCGTAAAATAAATAAACGTATGCTAGTGTTCACAAAGGAATGTTAATAATTAATAAATGTCCAATACTGGCGTACTACTCGGTAACTTTCTCACAGTTCCCACGCGCATTAGTAACTTTGGGAACTGTAAGAGAGTTACCCACTCTCATCCAAAATTTATCTATAACAGAAGCAAAGACTCTGGCCACAAAAAACGGAAATGGCAAGATTTGAAAATTATTTTGATTCGATGCAAAAATACTTTAATAAACATGTCTTAAATATAGTTCAACGGGTATATACCACGATAATATTTTGGATTTGTCGATATTTCAACCCAGTTGCATGAATCACGAAAAACTTAGTTTAAAATCTTTAATCACTTTAACAAACATAAAAATTTATATTATAGTTATAATTTTTGGTTATATATATGCATACTCGTATATATATATGCAGAGGCGCAGAAGGTCGATGATGGCTTAAAAAAGCCTGTTGCCGTTTGCTGTGGCATACGAGTTGACTTTATTCAACATGAAAACAACTGTATGCCAAAACAAGAAATAAATCCAAAATAAAGTTTAAAAAATAATACTCCTCATTCCCTTCAACAAGTTGAGCAACCCTAGCCGTGGAAGACGTTTATTGGTTTGATTTATCGTTTTCTTAATAAATACGTCAAGTGTAGCCCGATTCGGCTTGAGGCTTTATTATTAATCGTTGTATAACGGATATTAATTGCTTTTTATTGCGTAAAAAGTTATGAATAAACATAAAAAATTGTTCACTTTTACGATATGAATATTCATCCCGTTTACTTTGTAAATAATTGTTTTTGTGGATAATTGATTGTGTTATTAAATCAAAATAATTAATTAGAGCTGGTGATTTATTTCGAAGGTTTCAAACCTGATAATGGTATAGTAAACCGGATACAACACCTTTGTTTTTTTTTTCTACCATCATCATCGTCATTTCAACCAATGAACGTCCACTGCTGGACGCAGGTCTTTTGGAGGAGGAGTTCCAAAATCCACGATCCTGGGCCGCTTGACTCCAGCGACTCGCCTGATATCATCTGTCTACCTCGATGGGGGCCGACCTACGCTGCGGTACCATATTTTCAGAAACGCGGTTCAGAAACAGTTACTTTGCGGAAATCCATGATATATTAAGAAAATTAAGCTTAATTTGTTGTACTCCACGAAAAGCAGGAGAATCAGTATGGTGTAATTATAAATTACACCATACAGATTCTCCTGCTTTTTGCGAAGTTTAGCATATTAAGCTTAATTTTCAAAAGCTTCAGATAAAGTTAAGAGCCTTTACTAAATACCTTTGATGTTAATAAAAAATATTGTGTAATTTTTATTTAATCATTTTCACACTGTCTGCGACAATCGATTGCGAAGGGACTGTTTAATCAGATGTTAACTTGTTATGTACCCACAGTTTGGCAAATAAATAAATATTATTATTATTATTTTATCAATACTGGATCTGGAAAGTCTAGGGTGAAAACAAGCCCCCGTGCCTACCTGCTGGTATCCATAATGTCACTACACTGCAAAAGTGTGTATGAATTAAATGTGGATTAAACAAAAAAGTTTGGATTTTCCTTTATACTACTCTATATACGATCTATTCTAGAGGAGGCCTTGGCCCTGGCTAGTTACCACCCCACCGACAAAACGAGCCGCTAAGCGATTTAGTGTTCCTGTGCGATGTCGCGTAGAAACCTATTAGGGGTATGACTACTATACTCCCACAAACAGGTTAGCCCGCTAACATCTTAGACTGCATAACTTACTACCATGTGAGATTGCACTCAAGGGAATAAAAAAAACTTGCTAACGATATATTGATATTATAAATGCGATAGTATTTATTTGCTTGTTTGTCCTTTCTCCCTCCAAAAATAAAATCTATTGGTTGCTTAATTGTGTGAAGCCCTTAGAATTGGTTGAAAGGACGGATAGTAACATTTACTATTTTTTATCCCACGAAAAGAATCAGTTCCCACGCGATTTGTAAAAAACCGTAATAAACGCGTGTGACAGCAAGTAAGCAAATAAAGTTTAATTTTTTTTTTCGAGATTTTCCATTTAATGTACAAAGTGTATTTTGAGGGTTAAGCTTTTTGTATGGCAAGGTGTTGGTTATCATAAACGGGCAAGATTTTTGACAAGTTCCTAGACGCAATTTTATAGACGCTAACTCTCAGAGATATTAATGAACACATACTTAGAATGCTGTATGGGGTCAGCACAGCATGACTCTTTCTTCCCCTTAGTTCTATGAACCGTGTCCTTATAATGCATTCCTTTTATATGCATATATTCTATCACACAATCCATTTATCACTTCTAATTTTTACTCCTTTTAAAAAAAATCTAAATTCTAAATTCATTTATTTAAAGTAGGCCCACTTTACAATCACTTTTGAAACGTCAAGTATGTTTGTTTTTAATGACTCTACCTCCGTATCGGAAATTATGTTTTACTGAGAAGAGCCGGCAACAAACTCAGTAGTTGCTCTTTTCTAACATCAACATTTACAATCATTTTTCTATCTTGAGGGAGATGAGAGCGAAGCCGACTGCTTCCAATATACGTTATGAAATACATCAAATGTATAGCAACCTCGCTTTATTAGATGTGTTTTTAAATGTATGCATTGGTAGACCCAGAATTAACTTGGGAATCATGTTGTAAAAGTTTATACTCAACCCCACAAAGGAGTCCTTCTCACAAAGAGTTTGTCCTTTTTATCTCTTTTTCTTTTTCACATCCCCGGCTTAATGGAGTCGGCACAACATGTATTCTTCTTCTTTAAAAAATCAATCCATTTTTTATTTGGTCTCCCCCTACTTATGACATTATAAATAACCTATAACAGTCCACGACTGGAAAGGAAAGGAAAGGCCTCTCTCTCTCTCCCAACTGGAGCATTTGACCGTAATCACCACGCTGGGCAGACGGGTTAGTGAACGCAATAGATGGTAGTAGAATTAAAAGGAAGGGTGTTAACTGGTGACACCTGTAATCTGATCTTCACTTGGCAACACTTTTGGCATAAAGCTGGCTATCTGGGCTATAATGAATTTTGCAATATCTTAAGTAGCTAGTCTGCGATCCATTTTAAGGGTTATTTTTGCGGGATTTCGCCGGATAACGGACATAAGCCGGTATTAACAAACTGCCGGAAGGAAAGTGATATTTATGGTGTTACTTAGAAACATATTTACCTATTTGTAAGAATTATAACCTCCATTTTGAATTGCGTTGTTTTATCCCTCTTTAGGCCGGAGTTTCGTGAAGAGGATTAGTTATAATAATATTATTCCGGCGATTATCTCATTTTATTATAATAAAATAAATAAAGCTAGTAATAAATCAATTTACTAGTGTATCCCCGTGCCTCAGCGAGCACGTCAGGCCTTCTGCCCCGGTTGTTATCACTGATATGAACTAATACTTTGAGTGGCAACAAACTAAGACGTCGCGCTGCAAAGTAAATAATATTAAGATTTTTTTCTACAAATTCTACATATACCTCGAGTCTTTTAATAAATTGATTGAGCTCTGCAGCTTTGGGCTAGAGACTTTTAAGGACGCGACCCATTGCCGGCCCAATACAGGTCAAGTCCACCACGCTGGCGAAGTGCGGATTGGTAGAATTCACACACCTTTGAGGACATTACGAAAACCTCTCAGGTATGCATTTTTCCGCAACGTTTTCCTTCAAGTAATGAATTACCTAAAACGCATATACGAGTAACTCCAAAAACTTAGAGAAATCTCGGACCTCCTTAGCCTAACCACTAGGATATAACCGCTTTTTAGTCTTGCATAATATAAGCGCATTTTGACTTAATTCAGAAGTTATGTGGAATTCAGAAAGAATAAGGCTCTGAAACGCTTAATCCCGCTAATTATTAGGAAATCAAGAATTGGGCTGTCGAATGCAAAAAAGATTTTGCTAATCCGATTACTAGTTCCAGAGATTGGCGCGATCAAATGAATAAACCTTATTTTTATTATTACTTTATAGGTTATAATTGGTCCAGTCGGTAGGATTCGAGTTTATTTACCTATTCACGAACGAAAATAAAAGGATATTATTTCAGTTCAGCATTTCCTTCTATATGTTTTCGGTCCGTGCAGGTATTTAGTTCGTCTCCTCAAAGTCCGAGCGGGCAGCTACCAAATGAGTCGCGGACCATTTAGCTCAAATCGTGCGTGCTACTCGGACTACCTCGTGTTTACGTGCAGTCGTCTGACCGGCCGAGATGGGGGCTATGTCTCGTGAATGATTGAACGCTTCCTATAGATACAGCCGGATAAATATTTACCACCCCTATGGCGATTGGCTACCCAAGAACAAGGTGACTATCCCAAAGTATTGATACATTTATTCTTAATCCGCTCTAATTTAGACCTTGTCTGCAATCTCGATTAGGTGATTACTACAATCGATAAAGCAGATTACAGATCTTCGGCAAGGTATCCTCTACGTAGGGTACATTGCCGAAGGTCTGTTTGGTGTGGAGTATAAGGACTGAAAAAATTATAAATGACACCATACATATTCTCCCGCTTTATGCGGAGTATAGCATACTAAGCTTCATTTTCAGAATATATCATGGATTTCCGTAAAGTTAGGCCGCTTCTATTAAATAAAGCAGTATTACTTTCAAATTATGTTTTATCTTTACTGCCTTGACGTCTTGAAAATAAAGATATAAGTTAGTTAAACGCCTGGTTTACCACCAATTTAGGATGTTAGCTAATAATTAGAGATATAACACATAAATTAAACCATACTTTTAATCGGTTTTAACGTGGCATCGTACCGGAACGGTAAATCGCTCAGCGACACGTGATTATCGGTAGGGTGATAACTTGCCACGGCCAAACTTCCCACCAGACCAGAAGAGAACTTCAGGCTGAACATAACACATAACCTACATATGTACCCATTGAGTCCACAGTGCCCTAAAGCGCTTATACCAGCAAGCATAAGTTATTTCAATTAT
This sequence comes from Pararge aegeria, assembly GCF_905163445.1. Taxonomy (NCBI): domain Eukaryota; kingdom Metazoa; phylum Arthropoda; class Insecta; order Lepidoptera; family Nymphalidae; genus Pararge; species Pararge aegeria. The sequence goes on along the minus strand of NC_053200.1, from coordinate 886,029 downwards.
GTGCCTCAGATGTGACTTAAATGGAAGGTTACCGGGGAATATAAAGCAAAAAGAACTATCCAAATCGGCTAGTAGTCAGATTCTGAGATCAGCTAAATAAAAAAAATGACCAATAGATTCATGAATATATAATATATACTACTACAATACACACATCGCCATCTAGCCCCAAAGTAAGCGTAGCTTGTGTTATGGGTACTGAGATGACTGATGAATATTTATATAAATAATATACAAAAATACTTAGGATATACATATAAACACCCAGACACTGAAAAACATTCACGCTCATCACACAAACATTTTCCAGTTCCAGGCCTTGGACACAGAAAGCAGGTTCGCTGCAAACTGCGCCAATCGGCCGTCAATGAATGAATGAATACACTTTTATTGTACACCAAAGAAAAAAGTAGTTACAGAGATATAAACAAGAGCAAGAGGGTACAGTAAATAATAATTATGGAAATAAATATTTTGCAAAATAAGCATTTAATTTTAGTAGAATATGTTTACTTTTTTACTAGTCTTTCTAAAAAGCGTATGCCGCCGTAAACATTCCAAGCTAAATTCATCGTTGGACATAAACTTCAGCGCCCCCATAAAAAGCAAAAGTCGTACACATAAACATATATTAGAATATACGCAATCAGGCCGTTGAAAGCAGCGCGGATGGCAAAGAATAATGCCTAATTCCTGCGGCCCCATATATAATGGCCGGGGAAGATTTACTGGGTAGTTATTGCCGGGGGGCCGAAGACTGTGACAAAAAATATAATCTGGTCACAGGATGCCATCGCAAGCCATGATTGCCTCGAAGCATATTTTATTATATTTTGTGGCAAATATTTTGGCGAACTGCGTAAGTTTTTCTTCGGCGTGTGGTCTGTGTTCACTATCTAACCTATGGGAGCCTCTGACGATCTTTTCTATAGATGCAGAAAATCAGCGCTGTATATTTTAATGCATGATAAGGAATGTAGGCCAAAAGATTTTTAACTAAGATTTTCGTGGTTAATCAAAATTTTTTTAACAGTTCAACGGGTAGGTAAATGCCATTACATTATGTGCCTGACAACGAATTTTTTAAACATTGACAAAAAGTGCACCAGATTCGAAATAATATAAAATAGTTGAATTTTAATTGTAATTTAATTTAATATAATTTTAATTTTTTTTTAGTTAATTATTGTTTTTTTTTTTTAATTTATTTATTTATAAAATCTGAGTGTCTTTTATATATTTATTTTTAATTTTAATGTTTTGGATATAGGCCCACAAGCTGAAATGCAATTTTTTATTTTTTTTATACTACGATAATATTGTAGGATTTGTCGATATTTCGACCCAGATGTATGGATCTTGGACAAATCGTGTAGCTGTAGTGTTCTACAAACAATAGCGGGTAGTTAGATTTTGCCCGTGACATCCAACTTAACATCTCGCACCTCCGATACTAACACTGGTTCCAAATAGCGACAAATCCCATAATATTATCTTTGTATATACCCGTTAAACTATTTTTAAGAAATGTAGCACAATGCTGAGCTGCAAACTTTAAGTATACTATGAAACAGATGTTAAGCGGTATCCGGGGTGCGACCTCACTTAAGTAATGTAAGGTGTCGTTAATAATTAATGTGGCATTGGTTAACTTAAATGGAGGTCTAGCCTATTGTTTTGTGATGAAATTTAGATAGTAAATAAATAATTTTTCATTTTCATTTTTCATTTTGGTCATTGGTTATTAATAAAGATATTTCATTCATTCTTTAATCTTTGTCTGCACGGATTGCCGTTCTGTGTGAATATGAAAAGTGTTTACAATGATTGAAACCGGAATACACAGTTTTCACCGGTGAGTGCATATTCTATGTAAAATCTTGCAATAATGTATATTTTAGCTGTGTTTATTATGCCAGGTAAAACCGTTGTGAAAGTAATGTCGAGTAAATTTATGCCAGAAACAATATACCTAGGGCTCGTCGTATTAGCGGTATCGTTACCTACCATGTCGAGTACCTGTCTGAATGTTTAAATTAGTTGACTAAGGGCCTCTCCTAGCAGGGTATAGGCAAGCGATAAAAACTATATCCCCGGTTATATCCCTTGACAAGGGATATAATTAACGTGTCCACCTGCTAAAACACGGGAACATGGAATAGGAGAAATTTACCCCCGTTTATTATTTGTTAGTGAAAAATATTTTTTTTCAGTGCAATACATTGGTTTATTATTTCCACTTGCCTATTCTGTGAGATTTGATAAAGGTGTGGGAAAAGATTTTTATCCTTTCCCCGGGAGATAATTGTCTCCTGTCCATGCTAGCCGTGATGGGGGGTTTGCCCACACATCAACACATCAGGCAGATGTGATCGCAGTGAATTCTTTTCGTAGTAGCACAGACGCTGCTTTCCCGTGAATAGTTGCAAATATATCAGTTAAATGTATAAATATTACCGAACTAGTTTTCGCCCACGTTCTTCGTCCGTGTTGCTCACGGTTTTTGTACTAATCCCGTGGGAACCCTGATATTCGGATAAAAAATTGCGTATGTTTCTCTTGGACCTTTCAAGTCAAGTAGATTGGATTCTTAGTGAAGTTGTAAACTTACAAACAAACACACTTTCGCATTAATAAGAATAGTATTGATTTATTCCGAAAAGTACACAAGTCAATTTTTATAATTCGTACCGGAGAAGAATATTCCCTGATCAATATCTTTACTATAGAAACTGCCCAAGCCAATGAAATAATATAGTTGATGAAAACAAATAAATGATGTCCATGTTACATTTACTTTTCGCAACATAACATAAAGTGATTTACCGCGCTAGGAAGTGAGGGCGGTCGCGTAGCCCATTACGCAAATTTCGCGATTAATGCCGATTTATTGTAAATATTAATAACTGTGGAAAATTCGCTAACAGTTGCGTAATAAGGTTGTGGAAATTATTTACTGTGTTTTTCCCGCAGAAGTGGGATTTGGTCATAATATATTATTTGTTGTTAGCTGTTGCACGCTACTTCAGTCGTTTTTTTTTATAATATCCCAAAAAAATCCCACTACCTGTAAATTTCCCAAAGAAAAATACAGGCTAACAACGCTGCTTAAATAAGTTGGTGGGCTTAAGTATCTATCCCAGATTTTTAGGAAGAATTTTATCAGGTGTTCCTATTGTGGGGATTGAGTCCCCTCGTGCCCACGATCCATGCAACTGTGTCGAAATATCGACAAATCAAATAATATTATAGTGGTTAGTGGGTAGAAGCTAGACTCTAGGGGGGCCGAGTTCGAATCCTAGCACGCACCTCTAACATTACAAAGTTATGTGCGTTTTAAGTAATTAAAATATGACTTGCTTCAACGGTGAACGAAAACATCGCGAATGAAACCTGCATGACTGAGAGTTCTCAAAGGTGTGTGGTGTCCACCAATACGCACTAAGCCAGCTTAGTGGACTACGTCGCGAAGCTGAAGTGGCAATGGACCGGGCACATAGTTCGGAGAAAGGATGGACGTTGGGGTCCCAAGGTGCTGGAATGGCAGCCCCGAACTAGTAAGCGCAGCGTTGGTCGGCCCCCAACGAGGTGGACAGACGACATTAAGCGCGTCGCAGGTAGCCGCTGGATCCAAGCGGCTCAGAACCGTGGAACTTGGAACTCCCTACAAAACACCTATCTCCAGCAGTGGACGTCTATCGGTTGATGTGATGATGAAAGGTCTAATTCAAAACTCCATTATATAGGTCATAGAAAGTAGCTGACTTGGGTCAAGGTTTTTTCCGTGCAATATATTGGTTTGCAATGTCGCGAATCACTACTACCATCCCCGTCATTGCTATCTTCATCATTTTCCAATATCTCCTTGCAACACAGTACTACTGCACAAAGTTGCGAGAAAGCATTCGATTTCCGGCAGTAAATTGTCTTTTCAAACTACGCGAGGGTGTGTTGGTAAAGAATATCTCTTAAGTATTTCTTTGACACATAAACTGTTGTCATGTTAATTTTAAATTACTTCTTTTTGTAATTTTATTACTCGGACTGTGTTAAGTATGTACTTTAAGTTAGTGAAGGCTACAATAACATAGCCAATGATTCTCAAAGTTTAATACTAACATCTTACATTCATAAAAAAAACGAAAGTTTGGATGAATAGATGTTTGTTTCCCTTTCACGTAAAAACTACTGAACCAATTTGACTGAAAACTGACATGGGTACTTTCTTACCAGTAAAATGTTCGCGGAATTAATGAAAAGCCGCGGTAAACAGCTGGTTTATAATAAAGTACTCGTAATAATAACAATAATAATTATTATAAAATAAACGTTGATGCAAAAATTTCAAAAATCCGCGACTCATAGTGTTAAAGTAAGGGAAGGTGTGTGTAGCAAGGTTCAAAATAAACATTTTGCCGATGTTAAGACTTAAGATGCACGTAGAATAAGCTTATAGACCCAACCACAAGAGCTACATATTCAATATAGTAACTCTGCTCTTTAAAAAGATAAAATATTGAAATAGCCTTAACCTTTGGAAACCTGTACCACTTCAACATTTCTTCCTAACCGCCGAAACGTCGCGTCGTCGTGGCCAAACAAACAAAAAAGCGTCCAGACTCCAGACGTTCCCACAAGTCATTAACCTCAATTTAGTCACAAAAAACGAAAACACAGTTCCGAACATAGACTAAAATCTAGACCGAAGAAATTCTAAGAACATGTCCCGGTCGACGTGTTTAAGAATCGAACCTTGACTATGTTCGACTGTTTTCTAAGTATTTTTTCTTTTTTTTTGTTTAATACTACGAAGTTTTGATAGGCATCAGCTGATGTATGCACATTTATAGGTCACTAGCTTTTGTCCGCGTTTTTCGTCCGCGGAAACATGTGTTCCTGAGATAATAAAAAGCCTATCACGAGTAAAGCAAGGACAAAGAAAAAACAAACAATCTTATTAAAAAAAAAAGAACTATTTGGTTCACCAACAGCTTTACATTTAAAAAAAAAACAATTTAAACTAGCTTATAAATTATGAAGTTCTAACTGTTGCCCGCGTTCTTCTTCTGTAATCCAGTGGGAACCGTTTGTTTTCCTGGCATAAATAAACTTAGATACTCTTCATCCTTTCAGCTAACTCAAGTTGAGTCTTAGCTTAGGGTGTAAAGCTTGGACAAACAAACAAACGCTATCGCATTTATATTATTAGTAAGGATTTATGTATGGATTTGAGAAGAAAATTCTCAATAACAGAGTTAGGGTGTTTTTATTACAGCACCACTCACGCGCCGCGGGTTCACCTGCGTTATCATCCTTAGAATTTTTATGTCACACTGACTACACAGATTATTATCACACAACTGCACAACAGTTAAAACAATGCAGTTTGGGAGAAGTTTTGTGCAGTTGTCTACACTAACTGCATGATTGTCGTACAGTCCTAAAGCAGTTGAATGCATTTTTTAATCCACATTTAAAGTGCCAAAGGCAGGTTAGCACAGGTATATTTTTCTTTTTTTTTTATAGACGTGCGCTTGAATTCAATCACACCTGATGGCAAGTGATGATGCAGCCTTAGGTAGAGCGCGCTTTCCTAGAAGATGCCTATTCACTCTTGATCTGAAGGTACTCATATTGTAGGAACTGGGGAAAATGGAAGCTGGAAGGGCATTCCAGATCCTTGCGGTGCGAATCAGAAACGAAGATGCAAAGCGCTTCGTACGCGTCCGCGGTATATCCGCCACGTAGAGATGCAGATCCTTGCAGTGCCTAGCGGTTCGATGGTAAAAAGGTGAGGGGGGGAGATAAACGAAGTTTTATAAGCATTCGTTCACTGTTAAAGCTACTGAATTGTGGAATGCACTCCCATTGAACATAAGACAGTCGAAGTCATTGGGCATATTTAAAAATGCTGTTAAGGCTCATTATCTCGCTTAGTAAAGACGACTATTATTATTTATTTATCTACTCAAACTCATATTTAAGTATTTATGGTATATTAAGATATGTATTAGTATATTTATTTTTTATATTTATCAATAGTATTTTTGTATTTGTGTAGTCTGGTTTATGTATTAGTATGTAGATATTCGTATGTATATATTAAATAGTGTACCCCACCTATTCGTTATCTTTTTAGTTTTCCTAATCCTAAGGTTGCCTGGCAGAGATGGCTACTTAGCGATAAGGCCGCCTTTTGCATCCTGCTTCATTCTTCATGTGTTTGTTCTTTTTTTTGTCTCGTTTTTCTGAGTGGTGTACAAATAAAGAGTATAAATAATAAATAAATCAAACAGTTCTTGAGCACACTCTCCGAAATATATCTTATAGAATACCGAAAGGCAGGCAACCTTGCGCCGATGCTCCATACTCTGAAGTTTTTATTGGCTAGGTCACCGATAATTCTCCTAGCACGTTTCCTAATTTGAAGCTTAACATTATTTCCTAGTTTGACCCGGGAAACGAACGTAGCACCTCGTGAATCGAACCCAGCACCTCTGAATCCGTAATCGAACTTATAACCACTCGACGAGCGAGAAAGTTCCGTACTTGTATGTTTCCATATATCATCCGTGTAGCGCCAAAAGCTAAGGTATAAGAATCAGATAAGTGCAGTACGTGTTTAATTAAATTTAATTGCAATGCACTTCCTAATTAGCTTTGCAGAACTAAATATGCAAAGTTTAATAACGATCAAAGTTATTCCGACGCCGCAGTTACTCCGGCACGCGGCAATCAACTAATTACTGAGTTATGACGCAGACTGACGGTACAAACAGACAGTACAAGTTACCACAAAATGAAGCCGATAAAGTGAAGTTTACTTAAACACGTGATAAAGGTAGTTTTTCGCCGTTTTCTCCATTACTGAAGGTCATATCCGGATTCAAGTTCTTTTTTTTATTACAGCCTTCCTTGCTGTTCTCTTCTCGGCCCTTTTGATAGCTACTGTAATAAAATAAGTAAATAATCTACGACAATACACACATCCAATGGCGTGCTTAGAGGGTATGCACAGGGTATGCAGATGGTATACAAAAATCCTGAGGATGCTCCGGTTTCGGAGCGAAACTTGCGTAGAGGTTACATTGCCGAGGATCTGTTTGGTGTGGAGTATACGGATTGAAGTCATTATAAATAACACTAAACAGATTCTGCTGCTGTTCGCGGAGTATAGCATATAAAGCTTAATTTTCATGAAAAAAACTCGAGTTAAACTTAAGAGTAGGCTTATTATAATTCTTAAAGAGCCTACCCTTAAGTTTTTTATAACTCTTAATGGAGATTTTTTTCATTTTATATTATCTACATACCCTGTGCATACCCTCTATGCACGCCACTGCACACATCGCCATCTAGCCACAAAGTAAGCGTAGCATGTGTTTTGGGCATTAAAATGACGGATGAATATTTATATGAATAATATACTTATAATAAACAGATAAACATCCAGACACTGAAAAACATTCATGTTCATCACACAAACATTTTCCAGTTGTGGTTTTTTTCGAAATCGAATCGAATCGGGGATCAAATTCGGTACCCCCGAAAGAGAAGCTGACGCTCTAGCCACTTACCTAACAGCGCTTCACCGGGTCATTTAGTGGACCGAGCTAACTTACTTCCATTATATTTCAGCCAGCACTGATAAATATTTCTTGCATCGCTAAAAATGTAGTAAGTTTGTTCCCGAGGGTTCCGTCTATTTTTCCACAAGTTTGTGAGATTCTTGATTTGGGTTCCGCGGCCGCCATCCCTAAACGGTCGCCGATAAAGTGCCGATGTTCGCTAACTTAATATAACTTGTACCTGAGATAATTGTTCGAAGGGACTCCAAGTTGGAACATTGAATAGGTATCTACATAATAATATCTTACTAATTCTATCATGTTTAGTCGCCACTTTTGCTGACTTATCTACTCGTAGCTCGTTTTTTTTAAAACCACTACAAGTTAGCCCTTGACTGCTAACTCCGTGTTGGTAAGTGATGATGCAGTCTAAGATGGTAGCGGGCTAACCTATTAGGTAGCATGGTATTCATACCCTAATCGGTTTTTACGCGACGTCGCACCGGAACACTAAATCGCGTAGCGGCACGTCTTTGTCGGTCTTATATTATACAGCTGAAAAGATTATAAATGTGTTCGATTCCCAGAATATTTAACTCTAATGGAATCGAATTAATATGGTATACTTTGCAAGTTGTGAAATCATATTGAAACAAAGAAATGGCCTCGTTGGTTTAGGGTTTAGCATTTTACACTACGGATCACGAGGTCCTGGGTTCAAATCCCAGACGCAAAAAAAATATAATTTCAGCACCAGCACGGAGTTAGGAAGTTGACAGCGTCAGCTCCCATGCCTCGGAGCGTAAAGGCTTCGGTCCCAATTTTTATAAGTTAATTGTGATACTTAATATTAGTATATAAATATATATATAGTAATAATAATATATAGTTTTAAGATGTAGGTATAGTTATCTATAACATCATATGATTACAAGGAATAAACTAAGCTTTAGTTAGGAAGTAGGTATTCCTAGTCTCATCTCTCAAACAAAGGTCAGTCGGGCTCCGGAGTTAATTCCGCGTGGCGTTGTTTATTGCGACCTCGGAACCCGGCCCGGACGAGGGACATACATTACCAATTCATTTTCCTATTTATATGTTCCTAAGAGTTTGTTATTTATAGCAATTCAAATACAATAAGTACTATCCACTTTCAATATTTAAATATTAAAGCTAAAGCACCGGATACAATTTCGCCAGCAATTAAAACGTTAAAGCGAATTGCTATTATATTTTAACAGGCGCTCGAATTTAATATATTCGCCCAGTAGCTAAACAGTTCTTTGCAACGTTACATGTAACCTACCGTAAACATATGTAAAATACGCAATTTTCAGGTGGCATCGTTAAAACCCGCCCAAATATAGATAACACGGGCCCAACATAATTCTGGGGGGGCTATCTGGTGGGCACGCAAGTTCGCGAGAGTTATCATTTCGCAATATTTATAGGGTAGAGGTAGAGGTAGGTAGCGCATTAGACGCAGGTAGATAACGTGACTAATGCGGGTCGAACGAGGGACATTTTTGCACGTATCACGGATAAATATTTTGTGGTACAAGCATTAAGAACCAAGTGCTTAAAAAAGGCGTAGTTTCACCTTAGTAGTTAATGATTTTTTTTTGGATGCGGTGAGTCCATGAAAGCATTGTAAAACGTTCTCCAGTAGGTAGGAGTAATAAAATCTTTGGGATAGGTAGAGTGCTCTTACGCATAGGTACATGAAATATATGCGTCTTCGTGATACATACAATTTTGAATAAGTACCAATAGACCGATAGCCGGTATCCAATAACAAAATTATTTTCTTCGTTCTTGCCAGTCTAGTGATCTGAACCGCCAGTAGTTCAAAGAATTGCCTATCCTAACACAATCCGAAGTACCTACACATTGAATTAAGCACAGACTCCTCATTCAGCCATTATTGTACCAGTGCATTGTGTCCAAAATCAGTAAAAATGCCCAGCGAACGTCTCACTTTACACCTGCGTCAACATTACGGGGTGTTAAGTTAGAAGGTCACATTTTTTTCCCATTTTATGGTGAACCCTTAGAGCATTAGAGGTAAAATAATTACTGATTACTGCTATATTGTATGAAGTGACTCACCGTTTGTTCGGGAAACCAATCTAAAGTGAAGTGGTTTTTGATGCTTCAATATTATTCGTGTACACGGTTTCTAAATGTTCTTAATTCTATGTACCTTCATATACTTACAGGCATTTTGTTAAAATATTTCGAAGTTCAACTCTAGGATACTTGCCAAATGTTTCCTCCAAATTTCATGTCCTGCGTCCACCTCTACAGCTTTTATTGTATGCGCCAGTCACCGTAATGTTTTATACTTTGAGAAAATATGCCTTATTATTCACTGTACATGAATGACTTCCGCAAAGTAGCGCCTGCTAGGTTACGAAATCGCTGGCTCTTAAAACTTGAAACATTTTCCCTCTTTGGCAATTTCGGCAGATTTGTAGCCGGTAAAGGTTACTGTCGGCGAACGGCCAGTTTTTAGTTTATCTGCGCCGGGTTAAATCGACTGGCCGTTAACAATCCGTCTGGCTTAAACTATTAACATAAGGGTGCTGTACGGTCGCATATAAAAGATAGGATAAATGCTCTATCCTAACTTGTGCGGCTGAGGGTAAGTTATAAAGTTAGACTACAGAACTAGACATTGTCATTGTCACGTTTTATTTGTAGATAACAATTCTAGTCGCCGTCTTTTTTAGTTTATATCATCATAGAGTTTGTCCATAGGATGACTTAAATTATCTTTGCTTTGTTCAAAATTCAAAAATTCAAATTCAAAATTCAAAATTCATTTATTTCAAGTAGGCCTAATAAAACAAGCACTTTTGAAACGTCAAGTCTGTCCGTGTGTTGTGACTCTACCACTGGTTCGATAGGCAGATTCTACCGAGAAGAAGCCGGCAAGAAACTCAGCAGTTGCTCTTTTCCAACATCAAAAATGTACATTTTACATTTTACATTTTGACACGAGTTACGATATGGCGGTGAACAAAAGACTTTTTAAAAAATTATTAAGATAATTATCAAAAATTAATTGAAAATTACAGAAATTATTTAAATGAATAAAATAACAATTAATAGTTAACGCGTGTGTAGGTGACTTCAGACTAACGTTCCTTTCCATTGTTCCCTGCGTGGTTCAATTTGCAAGCTGGCATTCCTCTCTGGCCTATTGTTCGTGAAGCTTGCTGCATCAGCGGGATGCCGTGGTTACGGCATGGTAACTCCTCCCTCCTTAAGATGGAAGCTAGTCCTAGAGCTTCCAGGAGCGTCCTCGCGACTTGCTACCGCTGTATGTTTCTTGAAACTGTATATTCTCCAGCTTATTGCGGATATTACGAATGTGTAGAGGAGCAATGTGGGCCAACTGGGGATTGCCATCATATAGGTCCAGTTGACAGGTTCGACTTCTTCAATGTCTTCAGCTTTGTTTATCAGTTCATGGACACTATCCAATGAGACGTCTTCAAGATGAATCTCGTATTGGGCTTCTTTCTGTGGTATGAGGTTTTCGTTAGGTAATGGGATTATTTCATTGATGGTGGTACTAGTGGTGTGTGTTCTTATTGTTCTGTTCATAATATTAATTTGACAGTCCTCTGTGAGGTTGGCGAGGAATGTTCCTGCTAATTTTTTATATTCGGTTTTCTGGCCGCACTGCGTTTTCACAACTTACGGTTCATTTGATACTATAAGCCATGTATTTTCTTGAATCTTCTGTAGTTTTCCTCGTTTCAGGTGTATACGAGCATGAGTACAGTTACCAGGTTTCTGTTTAATCAGTGAAATGATGCAATCTTCTGACTTCTCTATTGATCTCGTGTCTAATGCTTTGCAGAGCTGGGTGTCTTCAGCTATCTTCTTGCAGTTTTCTTCTAGATAAGCGTACTCATCGCTTCCAAGTGCAAGGAATTTGGATTTTGGTATAATGGTAAGGTTACGGTTGTTAGGTAGGGAGTAGATATGTATATAATCATATGTAGTGGGTTGAATGGACGGGATTTCTAGTATAAATGTTAGCGAATGTTCTGTACTATAAGCTTTAACGCTGATAGACCTTTCTATCGTATGAATATTATCTATACTTATTTTTTCTATGGGATTTAACGAAAAGTACTTCTGTAAATTATTAATTTCTGTTACTAAATTTCTAGGGCTTATAATACTAGGGTGCATTATGCCTAATTGAGAAAATGATACGGCATCTTCTAGCAACATCATCTTATCTAAAATAATCTGCAAACTAAAACTAATTTGAACGTATATTTCTAAAAAGTGTAACTGGTTTTCGACTGCATTGGAAGTGATTGTAATATTTTTCAATATAGATGATAGTATCTTCTGGTTGTCATTTATCTTCATTAATTGATTCGAATATTCTGTTATTGTATTTTCCGCCAAAGATAAAGTTCGCTTTTGCGAGCCTTGAATTTTAGAGACTGAAGTACGAATTTTATTGATTTCACTTTCGAAACGGATTGCGTCATTGCTATCCAGGTTACCAGTTATCAACTTTACTACATGACCTAATCCGTTAATAATACCACGCTTAATTCTACTTCTAGGTGAAATAAAAATTAATTTCTTAGTAATTAAATCTAACTTATGTTCTATCTGATCCCTATATGTTTTATGTAGCTCATTTGCAGTGGTGTTGCTTTCAGCCATTCTAGTACTTGCGTATAATGACATTAATTTTGTCGATATTAAATGTAAGTGAGTAACATTGTAAACGCAAGCAAGGTTGAAGGAATCTATTTGTTTAAGGATCTGCCCCTGCCTAAGTAATAAAACTCCGTTCGTATTGTCTACGGGTTGAAATGTTATTTCGGATCTTGCCTGGAACACGAAGGCTCCGAGGATGATTGTCCTGGAACAAGATGAGGCCTTCGTAGAAGTTTGAAGTGAACCCGGATCGATTTAGAATTAGGGTGATTTCCTATAATTTCTGCTACACTGTTTGGATGAAAATGGATGATTTTATAGGGTCCTTTGAAAACCGGTTTGGTTTTGTCGTTTCTCGCTGTTTTGGCCACCTGTTCGTAAACTGTTTCACCTACCTTGAATGTTATTTCTTCTGCTGCCTGGTTCCGCTTCGCTATTACCTGCTCCTTGTTTTTCGCCATGTGCGCCGTAACGCATTCTTGTACAGCTTCGGCTTGCATTTTGTGTTTGATAACATAATCCTGGTAAAATTGCTTAGGGTAATGTAACTCTAGTGGGTTTCTGGATGCTGTGTGTCCGAAGAGTAGCTCGTGTGGGGTATATTCCGTTGCAGAATGAATAGAGTTGTTGTAAGCTTTAGAAAATGCTAAATATAACTCTTCGTTATAGAAGTAGCAGTAAAATACACGATCGGCAATAGTATGTTCTTTTAAGAACTGAACTATTTCTTTCTCTGTGTTATTCACTGGAATAAAGACATCTTTAATTACCGTTCTAGAGTTAGTTGACCTATTTTCTACTCTATATGTGGAACCTGGGGTTGACCTAATATGAAATTGCTTTAATTGTCTGTCATTAGCATCTGATAAGATTGGTATTCCGTTATTTTCGTTATCAGGCTGGGTATGGTTTGTTGAAACTAAATTATCAGGGTCCAGTGACACGACGCTCATACTGTCAGATTCAGTGTCTGGGTTATGTAATATGTTAGGTCTAACTGTCACGTTATTGTCGTTAGTGCTATTATTATCGCTATTACTGTCATTATTATCTGCAGGTACGTTATCCTGTACTGCTCCCTGGTGAACGTTGTCAAATATTCTATTTATAATATCGTCATCGTCATTGTCGTCTAAGTTTACTGCAAGTGAATCTACACTTTTATGGTAAATTTTAACTCGCGAGAGGGCATCCGCATTTGTATTTTGTCGACCCTTTTTATATACAACCGTGTAATCGTACTCAGCCAGTTTAAGTCTCCACCTAGTCAATTTAGAATTGGGGTCTTTTAGTGACATAAGCCACGTTAAAGGCCTATGGTCGGTATATATTACAAACTTTCGCCCATAAAGATACGGTCTAAAGTACTTTATTGCCCAGACGATGGCTAAAAGTTCTTTTTCTATGGTGGAATATCGGGCTTCTGTATCGGAAAGAGTTCTTGATGCGTATGCCACTGGCTTATCTGAGCCTACTTTTCCTTGAGACAATACTGCACCAAGGGCTACGTCTGACGCATCTGTTGTTAATATAAAAGACTCGTCAAAATTTGGATACTGTAAAATAGGTGCATTGGTCAAAATTTGTTTGCATTTATTGAAACATTCTAAAAATTCCGGGGAGTGTATTACTTTGCTCTTTTTCTTAAGACATAAGGTCATCGGTTTAGTAAGCTTGGCAAAGTCTTTTATAAACTTTCTGTAATAGCCTACGAGTCCTAGAAAGCTCTTAATGTCTTTTTGTGTCTCAGGTAATGGAAAATTCAAAACCGCTTTGATTTTGTCTTGGTTCGGTTTGAGACCTTGATCAGTGAGTTCATGTCCTAAAAATGTGACGTGTTTACGCAAAAATTCCGACTTATCTAACTGAATTTTAAGGTTGTGTATTTTAAATCTATCAAAAACCTGTTTGAGCTTTTCCATATGTTCCTGTAATGATGTAGATATAATTATGACGTCATCTAAGTAAGTGAACACGTTATCTATACCTCTAAGTATGTGATCCATAAGTCTCTGGAAAGTACTAGGTGCATTCTTTAAACCAAATGGCATTCTAAGAAATTCGTAGTGTCCTCTCTCGGTGGTAAAAGCAGTTTTTTCTATATCATCGGGGTGCATTTCCACCTGATGATAACCGCTAGCTAAATCAAGTGTTGTAAAATATTGCGCGCGTCCTAGTCTGTCTAGTATATCATATATATTAGGTAACGGGTACTTGTCTTCTACTATTCGATCGTTTAGCCTTCTATAGTCAATGACTAACCTCCATTTTACTTTTCCTGATGCGTCTGGTTTCTTCGGGACGATATGTACAGGACATGACCATGGAGATATACTTTCACGAATAATACCCTGTTTTAAAAGGTTATCTACTTGATTTTGTATTTCTTTGCGTTCCTGAGGGGGTTGCCTATAACTTCTAACAAAAATTGGAGTCTTGTCTGTCAATCTTAGCTGATGTTTAACAGTATGTGTGAAGGAAAGTGGAATGTTTTCTGAGTAGAAAATGTCTCTATAAAGGTAGCAAATCCTATTTATCTCGCGTTGCTCTTCTTCGTTCATATGTTCCGTTCTAATTTTGCCTAAGTTGTCACATAACTCTTTATCTATGTCTGAACTTCCCTGTATATGATTTAAATTACAAACCTCTGTATACTCAAAGTATGGTTCTAAAACAAACTTTTCATTGTTGGCTATTATTCTTTTCTCGGAATTAAAGTTAATAACAGATGTTCTAAATTGACCTTCTCTAACTTCGACTATTGCGGTGGGGGATTTTAAGCCGTTACACCATATGAACTCATCTTGAATGTACTGACCGTCTGCATAATTGGTTTTTACTAATATATTTTTTTCGCATCTTGGCTCTATTGTTATTTTCTTACTTGGGTAATCGAACGCAATAGGAATACTTGAGTTGGCGGTATGTAAAAGCCTATTTTTAATATCAATTTTACAAGATAGTGTTTTTAGTAGATCTAACCCTATAAGGCCTTTATATTTCCTGTCAAAATCAAAAATAAGGAATTTATGAATTAAGTCACTATTGAATGCAGGGGGAAGTGGTAAATATGCAACTTGATTGTGCCGTGTAGTAGCGTGTGCTGTCTTTACTTCAAAGGGTTCGTACTCGACAAGGTGTTGGAAAATTGTGTTATGTATTACACTGGGTGATATCATAGAGCGCGAAGCTCCTGTGTCTATGAGGAACTTACCTTGAAATTCTGGTAGCACAATATACGGCAGGTGATCTTTATCGTGGTTGTTTAGTTTTATTATCCTTGGTCGACGTTGTGCTGACCTTGTAGAAAATTTGCCTGGGCCTCTCCGTCCTCCGTTTGAGGTTCATACTCCTGCTGGTTGACCCAATCTTGGTACTGACCTTGCTGATCGGCATAGTCCTCTTCCTCGAGATTTGGTTGCTCGTAGTCTCCCGGTGAGCCTGTGTAAAATAGCTCCTCAGCAGCAAACTGTGGTTTTTGTGGTTTACTTACAGATCTCATAGTGACATCAGACACCTTCTGAGGGGGATTAACCTGTTGATGTGGTATGTTATTTCTAAAGTTGCCTGAGGTAGGTCTATAGTTATTTGTTGTTGGGTGGTTTTTCCATGGTAACATGGATTGTACCCATTGCTGCCTTTGTTCTGGAGTCAGGTTATTCTGACGTGGAACTACAGTTGTATTACTTAGATTATTTTGTGAGTTAATATACTTGGGTGATAAAGGGGTTTGAGGCTGATTTAAAGCACGTATTGGTTCCCTAAACTTTGCCTGAGCCGATGTTGATGGTGTGTTATAAAAGTTATTGTTGTAATTTGTCTTATTATAAGCAAGTCTAGCTTCCTCTTGCCTAGCTAAGACTATGGCTGATTCTAGAGTGAGGGGTTGTGCTATTCGCACCCCTATCGATACTTGGAACTCTAAATTGTTCGTATACTGTTCTATAACCATTTTTTCATAGTATGATTTGTTGGAATGTGTGCCTACGGAAAACAAAGTGTCTAATAACTCACGCAGACGCCTACCAAGCATATCAGCGTTCTCGTTTTTATGACGCCGCACCCTACTGAGCTCCTGCATAACTTGGATCTCATTCCTGGGTTCTCGCAATCTCCGTATAAGAGCATCCTTAATGGAGTCCCAAGAATTAAGGCTTTCTTCGTATGCTATTGCATCAATCGCGGTATCACTGAGTCTACTTTTAATGAGGCATATAAATGCCGGGTGTACCTTAGCATTTTCGTCTAATAAAGCAAGGATATTTTCAATTTCTCGAATATAATAATTTAATCTCTTTGTATTACCATCATATTTTGGAATTAAATCCGCAATTAATTTAAAACTAGTCGTATCGCAATCTGGGATAGACATTTTGCAAAATAATTATCTAATAACTGATGAAAATGTTTGTTTTGTATAATATAGTACCTGCCTATCACGATAATAGCTGTTAGACATGCACTACTATAACTTTAATAAAGTCTATAACAATTTTTACTGTCAGACTTTTACCTACTCTAAAAATCTCTTAATTTTATGTCTCTAGCGAAATTAGCTTCTAGACAGAACTTAATACTAACATCCATAAGGAAATAGAGCTTGGGAACTTGAATTAGCGAGAGTACTCACCACAGCGTTCTCAGCATCTCCTTACGGGTCTGACACCTTCCACGTGGAATCCTTTGTCCGGGCCGCCGTCGTAGGTTCAAACTCGCGATTTACACGGTCGGAACCGTTCAATTGGCCTTTATTCCAGCCAATTTTCGCGAAAAACCGACTGCGCCAGTTACGATATGGCGGTGAACAAAAGACTTTTTAAAAAATTATTAAGATAATTATCAAAAATTAATTGAAAATTACAGAAATTATTTAAATGAATAAAATAACAATTAATAGTTAACGCGTGTGTAGGTGACTTCAGACTAACGTTCCTTTCCATTGTTCCCTGCGTGGTTCAATTTGCAAGCTGGCATTCCTCTCTGGCCTATTGTTCGTGAAGCTTGCTGCATCAGCGGGATGCCGTGGTTACGGCATGGTAACTCACGCCTGAACCATTTTTGTAGCAATGGTTTATTTGTACCACCTGCAGTGTGTATAGATATACCTGGAATTAAAAAGTGGTATATATTACTCTCTGTCTGTATAAATACTGAACCACAGTATATACTAGTTCTAGTTATTTTGCGATGTAAATGTACCTACCTAATAACTATAACCTATAAATATTATACATCTAAATAACTTGTGTAGTTTTACATATTTTGTATTTTGTAGTTGCTATGTGTACAATATGTAATTAATTAATTAAAAATAAATAAATAAAAATAAAATTAAAATATCAGTTGAATTAAATCTGTGCCAAAAATCAAGAAGTAATTCAGTAGTAGTAGAGCTTTTTGTGACAGAGCTTGTCCGGGGAAGTACCTGCTATCGACATGCTTATTTCTGCCGCTAAGCAGCATTGTTGGAATGCTGTGTTCCGATCAGAAGGGCGTGGTTGCCGGTGTAATGTAACCGCCTGCACACCTACGCCTTAAATTCATGGACGCTTGCATGCCCTGTGAAGTGTTGCTCTGTTTCTCGGCGATGGTACTCCACATACCATCAGGTGGACCATCGGCTTGCTCTATCAATTATTACTGGAAAAAAATTCACGTTGTTCCATAGTTCGATGTAAAGTAAGGACAAACAAACAAACAAAGTTAGTTTCGCATTTATAATATTGGTATGAATTTCCTAACTCAGGTTGACTCCCGCACCCCAATCATTTCAACATGTATACTTTTGATGGGATAGATAGATACTTTAAACACATAATATTTCACGCGCACATATTTCACATGACCGTACTTTAGGGCCCCCACACTGCACCGTCGTTAAGGCTCTCTGTGCACGTCGATAACTCTGACAGCGGAGAAATTTGCATTCGCAAATCGGCATCGGTTTGACCACTCTTCTTATGAATGTTTCCGCCTCACACTCCATTACCTGTATCGAGGAATGTTGTTTTATTAAAAGTTTATACTTTAGGCCGCTTCTTCAAAAACGGGTTAAAACAGGAGCGTGTAATAAAACCAACTTTTAAGCGGATCCCATGGCGTAATAACTGTACAAAACATTATCTTTTTATTTTTTCATTTGGCTTTCGTAAATTTTTTCAAATAATTGACCTGATAAGGAGAAAAAAAATATCACCTTACTGCTAATTCTTTCAGTTGTAAAATATAAAATTCGAGCATGATAAAAAAAAAACCGTGAGCCTAAAAGAAAAGACTTCAACTTCTCTTTTGATTTGTTTGATACCCGTACCTCTAACATTTAGGAGGTATGTGAGATACAAGCAATTAAGTATAACTTTAACTGTGAAGGTAGACATCGTGAAGAAACGCTGAAGTAAGTTTTATAATCTCCTGCAGGCCGATTCTATTACTCAATTAACTACAAATTTAGCTAGCCACTGTGGAAACCACCGGACCGTAGAGTCGCTACAAACAGACAGAATTGACGTTTCAAAAGTGCTTATTATATTAGGCTTATTTTAGGGCCTACTTGATATAAATGAATTTTGAATTTAAAAGTTGGCAACTAGTAACCTGTTATATCCATATTTTGCATTCATTTCGTATAATAACGGTATGGGCGTTATTGGATGGCAGATTTCAGTAGACAGTAGCTGGAATAGTCCTGCTGGACCCTTTTCAATCTAAGAGGAGACATACTCTCAGTAGGCTGTAACGAGTTTTTTAATGATAAAACATCGTGTAGAACATTTATCTGTGAAAATATTTAAACCTTCCCTTAAAAAAGTTAGTCGGTCATACTAAGATGGCGGAAATGGCTCCGCAGTATGTTCACCAGCTCACAGCTTCTGGGTTCCATTCCATAGATACTAAGAGCCCCGAACGTTACCGATCGCGGCTGTGCAATCACAATAGCGCTGCAGCTTATGTTAATACTGTGGCTGGGATTACGGGCTTTTTCCGGGGATTTACGAGGTTTCGCGGGGTTTTCGACGCTCTCAGCCCGCCCCCGGTTAATCTTTATTGCTGGCTAATTGAAATGCCGGATACGCTGAGTAGTGGCAGATTTGTTATTAACATTGGTGCGTGCTCCGGACGCTAGACCTGGCTAGCCAGATACGATAATCCCATCAAAAACATAAGTGTGAAAATGCCGAAATCGGGTTCAATCTTAACATATTACTGCGCCAACAAAAGAATTGAGTCCTGAATGGATGCCAAGATTTAAGAGCCATCTACTGAGTTCCTTGCCTTTTCAGTGTAATCTGATTTCCACTGAAAAAACATATGGTAGAGTCTCTACAAACAGTCAGTGTACTTAGGGGACCACAGAAGTATAAAGGAGGTTTTCTAGAGGGCTGCTTTAATAATAATTATATTCCATGAATAAATAATATAAAAATGCCAACTATCGTTGAAAATCTCAAGCTTTCCACCTACTTTATTGGATCCATTCATCAAAAGGGACGAAGATTGAACCGAAAAGTCTCCATTCATTCAGCCGGTCCCATTCAGCGGTTAATAAGACCCGCTCTAAGCGTCTCCGATCGGCTTTATTCAGGAACTTGTCACTTCAATAGAAATAGATACCGACCGGAGTCGATTCACTTTGATTGCTTATTATTATTTAGGTCATGATAGCCTGGTAGTTGAATGGACATGTTCGTCGGTTCGTAGGTTTAGGTATAGGTCTTTTGAACTACGAGAGGCGTGGACTTTAACACACAAAACAAATTTTCAAACACAGCATAACCATTAATTACTTTGTATATATACATATGTATATATATTTATATATGTGTATAATATATATAATATATATGCATACTAGCTGACCCGGCAAACGTTGTTTTGCCATATAAATTATTTCTAGGTAATTTCTAGTGTAGACAAAAAATAACTGACTTATAGTAAGTGTGTAAGGATGTGGTATATGCGTGAAATAAGCATGGAGCGCTGTGAACGATGATGGAATATTTATTTATTCGAAAGACACACCAGCAATTAATTGTAAATACATTCATATTACAAATATGACCACGTTTCCGAATTTCGACAAAAACTCAAGTGGCTCTCTATTCGCCGTCGCCGGGATTTGCATGTACTTTCGCTTCTGTACTGTGTTTTATTTCATTTAAAAACTCCTTCTTATCTTAAGGAGAAGTTTACTTTTCTGGGAGTGCAATCTGATTTAAGATCGTGTCGCGCGCTGACTCTGAGTATGCCTTTTCATAGAACTAAGTTCTATGAGCACTCGTTTACAGTGCAAGCCATAGCGCTATGGAATGCGCTTCCAATAGACATAAGGCAGTCTAAGACACTTTGTATTTTTAAGAAAGCTGTCAAAAACCACTATAGTTTGCATTGAAGACGACTTGTAATAGTGTTTACTGTTGTTAATGTATTTATGATATGTTATAGTATGTATTAGTCTATTATTATTTTATTTTTTTTAATATTTAATTTATTATGTATTATTTTATTTGTGTAATCTAGTTTAAGTATTAGTATGTAGTTATTAGTATGTATTTTTTTTTAATATGCACAACCTGCAGTATGTTATCCTTTTGTTTTCCTTATCCTAAGGTTGCCTGGAAGAGATCGCTACAAAGCGATAAGGCCGCCTTTTGTATACTTCTTCTGTCTGTGTTTTCTTTTATTCTTTTTTTGTATTTTTATTTGTGTGCAAATAAAGAGTATAAATAAATAAATAAATAAAAATTCTGTCTAGTGCCATTACAATAATCAATTATAGGTGTATACAGCATTATCGAATATAAAAATAAAAAAACGCTAAACATTATTATTTTTAAGTTATTATAGTTTATTTCTTAAAATTACATATCACTAATTAATTACGACAGTGACACTAACAAACAATATCTAACATTAGTAACACTAGGCATATATCAGGAATAAATTTTAATCGAAATATAGTGATAGATAGGGGTATGAAATAGATAGTAGCCGATTCTCAGATTTACTGAATATGCATATAAAATTTGGTAAAAATCAGTAAAGCCGTTTCGAGAGATATCGAGATATGGGGATTATACTGTGACACGAGATTTTTAAATATACATGATTATAATAAATAAATATAAGTAGGTACTACGACAATACGCACATAGCCATCTTGTCCCAAAGTAAGCGTAGCTTGTGTTATGGATACTATGATGATAGATGAATACCTTTATGAATAATAAACATATATATTTATAATTTACATATAAACACCCAGACATTCATGTTCATCACACAAACATTTTTACAGTTGTGGGAATCGAACCCAAGGCCTTAGAGTCAGAAAGCAGGGTAATACAGCACTGCGTCGTATTCATTGATTTAATATGTTATCGATTGAACTTGTATTTTATGCACAATAATAATATAGAGTTGGTAGGTAATTACTTTAAAATTAAATTTTTTGAAACCATTATAATGGCCTATATAAATAGAAGCTAAGAAGATCATTAAGAGAGGTTTGCGATTAGACACAAAAGCTTGTCCAATCGCCACCGATGCTTTGAAGTGATAGCCCCAAATCCAACCTTTGTAGTTGGGCCCCACACAAGCTCCCGACTTAAGCCTCGAAGACGCTTAGGACAGTTCTTATTAAACATTGAATGGGTCCGAGCGAACGAGTGGGCCCGATCCCGGTTTAATCTTCACCCCTTTTAGCGACTCATTCAAAATACAGACTAGAAGATCTACGTCGATGAGATTATAATCCTTCCGTACACAAAATCAGCACATATAATGAGTCGATAACAGTCTATCTGCTGGAATAATGCGTTTCCGTTTTCTAACCCTAGGAATCGCGTAAGTCGAATGCATAATGATTAAGGCGATGTGTATAGAAAACTTTTCACCAACTCTTAGGTGATAATTATTGGTGGCATGTATGTCTAGGAATTTCTTTAAGTTAGGCTTTATTTATTTAGGCATTCATTTCCATCGGTTGGAGGTTAAAAATGTGCGTTAAGGGTAGGACATGTTATGGCCCTCCCCCGATTTCTAACGTCATCCGGCCTTGGGGAAGTGTGCACACTAGTCACCGTTCAAAACACCGCACTGTGTTTAGTTCATCATAAATTAAATTTTAATCCAAACTTGGGGGAAATATCAGTATAAATTACTCATTAAAATATGTAAAACGGCCATAATACATAATAATGTACAATATAATATAGTATTTTCTATTTTATCTTTTTTTGTACAAATTTTTGTTACCTAACTATGTAATTTTTTTTGTATCGAGAATTTTTTCTGAATCGTGTAAAGCGGGCGACCATAACATATCAAAAACCATATATTTCGCTGTGAAGAACGATCTTCATTATTAATAGTTTGAGTTCTTTCAATGTCCTGTAGCATTACTCAGTGCCTTAAGTGGTTTAGTTATATACAAGAAGGTACATATCTGTTTTTATTGCGTGGAAGCACGATGTGTAAATCCGAAAACAGGATTTACACATCGTGCTTCCACACTGCGAAGGTCGTCCTAACGACCGACATATTATGTTATTAATGGTAATATGCTTAAATAGTAATAACGTAATGAATATAATTAAGGCGCATTTAAAAGTACCCGGGGGTATTAAGGCCTAGCTAAGGGCCAACAAGTTTTATTATTAATCAGTCAGTTACTTAATTTATTACAAAGTTTTAACGAAAAGCTGCATCTTCTGCTAAAAACTAAAAAAATATTAAACTTCTACAGGTCTCTTCTAAGCTCTAGCCTTATTATACTAAGGGAGGGTAAAAAGGCCTCTAAAATTTAAACTCTCTTTAAACTAACTCGATCAATAATCATACAAATAAAGCAATAGGAACATAAATAGCCTTAGAAATTGAAATAAATTGCCTGTATTCGCATCCATCTGGACAAGTCAGTCAGTATCTTGTACCGACAAACCGACACAAGGCTCATGATACCACTTGTAGCAACGCGAGCATTGCCTCATTGCATCATTCATACTGTCTTCTTCGTAGGCATGACAGTACCAACTCACTTGCTTTTGTGAAGTACCTTTACCTTTTCTTTCTGTTTTGGCCAAAAAATTAAAGCACTTTAGCATCCCAATGGTGCTCGATAAACTGCTTTGTCAAGGGGCTGCAGTTCGTGGGTAGTTTTTGACGGTAAACAGTACAAATGTATGCCAAGTGAGTAAGATAGATCGCCGATGGATAGATCTAAATGATATGCTGCTCCGTCAAATAAAAAAGGGATTGTCCCCCGCTTTTGTATCTAAACAGATGTCTTAAATCATGATCATCAAAGATCTGCCCTCAGATCATCTTCCGATCATAATGCCCGTTTTGGAGGCATCGTGCATGTGCTAAAAAATATAAAAAAAGGATAGAAGACCAGGTATTCCGATATTAACTATAATACTAACAATGTTCAGGATAGCACTTAGATCTTTCATTAATTAACAGTATTATTGAAGCTTAATACCTAGTTTCTTAGCAGTAATCATTTATTCTCATGACTATTATTCTTCCTTCCTATTAAAGTATTCATTTTATAAAAGACATCATTAAAGCCCACTAACCTGCATTAGAGCAGTGTTGTGGGTCTGTACTCTATAAACCTGACTTCCCAAGGAGTGAAATAAAACAACTGGACCGACTCTAATACTGTATATTAAGCTTCTCTATAATTCATATTACTTGTTACCTTCAAATGACTCTACTACCAGTTCGGAATGCTGTCTTCGGCAGAGAAGACCACTGGCAAGAAACTCTACCGTTGCTCTTTTATTCAATAAATTAAAACAAGACTTATAAACATATGTCATATGTTATAACGCTAGGCCTTTTGATACAAGACATATTTTAAGACAGATCAAACAACTACTATTATCACTTATAACATCAGGACTTTTGGAACAAGTTGTTTGTATAGAGCAACCTCTGCTACATAAACTGTCTGTATAAAATAATGCTAGGGCTCCATATATGATACCTAAATAACCCAAAGGATGAGATATACTTATCTGATGCAACATCAGGTAGGTTTTTTATAACTCTTACAATGCCTATCCTTAGGTTTTTAAAAACTCATAATGGAGATTTTCCGTTATATTTAGTAAGATTTTTCTCACTCAGGCCGTATTAACCGACAGGCTTTAATACCCCCTGGTACCTACATATTATTATAGGTATACGGAGAGGAACTGTCCTAAAAACTTACAAATATTTTAAACTAGCTTTGTCTTGCGGTTTTACCAGCAAAAACTACAAACACAGCGTCCTGCTACAATGTACACAACCTTACTTATTAAATCACCAAGTTTCCTCCCTTCAGCTAAAGGAAATGTGCTGAATTTTGGGGTAAAATTTATCCTACGTCCTGCCTCGTAGTTTGAACTCACATCATACCAAGTTTCATTTGAATTCATTCAGTAGTTTCGGTTTGATACGTAAAGATGTGAAAGTGGGATTTTTGTTTGCATGCATGTTCAGCTCAAACACTGCTGACTGCCTAAATTTGGCACATTGACATATGAGCTTGAAGCGGTGATAGCCAAAGTTAAAGTTTCGCCTTTCCTTTCGGAAGGACTAAGTTCGATACCCAGCAAAAACCTTTTCAGAGATATGTGCGTTTTTAATTTAAACAAATAAATACCACTTGCTTTTACGGTAAAGGAAAA
Organism: Pararge aegeria; assembly: GCF_905163445.1. Classification (NCBI taxonomy): domain Eukaryota; kingdom Metazoa; phylum Arthropoda; class Insecta; order Lepidoptera; family Nymphalidae; genus Pararge; species Pararge aegeria. The sequence goes on along the minus strand of NC_053200.1, from coordinate 861,083 downwards.
TATCGTGAAGAAAGAGACAGTTCTGCATAATATTCTAAAGAGCGTGTGAAGTGAAGTGTACTAATCCACACTTGGCCAGCGTAGTGTATTACGGCGTAAACCCTTCTTCGTCAGTGTTTCTAGCCGTTCCGCCGCCATTGCCTCTTCCTTAGTTAAGCCCACAAACACCATTGAAAAAATTAGTCAACCACTGGTACAACTTTTTGGAAAATAATAAATTAACTAAAACAGATTATAATTGCGTTTACTCTATTTATTAGCTCTTTCTATTCTTATCCTTTTAATTGGATAATTAGGTTTAGGGCGTAAATTTGTTTTATAAATAAAACCTACAATAAACTATTACGTATATACAATAAAATCTAAAACGTTTTCGAAACCATCGCAGCGAGGCACAGTTCCTAAGGTGCTAGCACCATTTCCGCTTTCGATGGCCAAACAAATTCTTTGGCCAATGTAACAGCCCTGTCTAGGATCACCGGTAGACTAGATAATTCTTTGAAAAGAGCACGTGCCTCCGGACCCCACGGTCTCAAAGTATCTCCTCCAAAAGGCACAAAAATGAAACTGCTATCAAGGTGTTCATATTTACACCTCTAGGCCTGCTCGGCACTGGTAGCAGCCGCACCCACCATTGACGAGGTGGCCTGGATGTATGATGCAGCTAGGGTATCGACACTAGTTGCATCCCACACAAGTCACCTCCCCAATTGATAATGAATAATAAAAACAATAAAACAGAATAGAACTTCGAAACTATTTAATTTAACGACAATTTTAAAAGAAAAGCTATCCCTGATTGGTTTGATAATTGTACATCCATCCTACTTTTATGTACGAGTATCCATCATCAATCCTCTTTCCTTCTGTACTTGGAGTAAATTTCCCGCAAGTACTTTAGCGATTCCCGAGAGTAGAGCGGCGCCGTCGAGAACTCGGCGTCAATGACCAAAGACTCCGGAGACGACTTGTTGGCCGCAGTCCACTTCACTGGTAAGAGAGCGGTGGACTCAGGTGTAGGATCCCTGAAAATAACACACGCGCTTTAAAAAAAAATCACGACACAAAAACATTTTTAGCGTTTTTGTTTTTTTTTTTTCTGGCCTAATCTTAGGTAAAGGTTTTCTTAGGATCTACTGTCTACAACGAGAAACAGTGAACCAATTTTGATTTGACAATTTCCATTAGGTTCCCTACCTAATGGAAATTGTCAAATCAAAATTGTTGAAGAAAGCTTCTACTTTTAATCAATTTTGCGTTGCGGAAATAAGAAAAACTAAGTATACGCGCGAAACTAGTTGCGAGTCTACTTGTGCATTTTCTTTTATTGTTACATATTTCTTTGTATTTATGAGATAACATGTGGAATTGCGGGAACTGCTTAAAAATGTACTGGGCCTTAGTATATAGATATTATAGTTTAAAATACGAGATACCTCTCGTATTTTGGGCACTTTTTAGTAGAGAATCATAGAGAATCATCATCATATCAACCTATTACCGGCCTACAATAATGAGAAGGAGTTGAGGGTTTCCTCCAATAATGAGAAGGAGTTGAGGTAAACCACGCTGGCCCAGTGCGGATTGGTGGACTTCACACGCCCCTAAGAACATTAAAGAGAACTCTGAGCCATAAAGGTTTCCTCACGATGTTTTCCTTCATAGTTGAAGCAAGTGATATTTTAATTGCTTAAAACGCACATTACTTTTATAATTAAGAGATGCGTGCTGGAATTCGAACTCTGCCTCCAAAAGTAAAGTCAAAGTCTTACCCACTGGCTATCATAAACTAAAATAACGTAAAAAAAACAAAGAGCTTCGACAGGAAATATATAGATAACAACCTTATCCAAATACAAAACTAAATGAAGCACTTACTTGTAATAGAAAAAAACTAAATATATCTAACTCGTACTCACCCATATTTAGCAAAGTTTGTCCACATGGTCGTCATCCTGTCTATCATTTTGCTCTCAAACATTGAAGGAAGCATCGGTTGGCTGAATAAGTAGAACATTTCATCAGCATGGGTTGCCCCAGGGAAGCTACACAGAACCCACGATAAGAGGGAGAATTTAGCCATATTCCTCCAGCCATCGTAGTTGAAAACGTAAGTATACACAGGACTGTCATTATTCTCCAAGTGAAGTTCTGTCTCTTCCAAAACCGGATAAACAAAAAAAATCTCTCCGAGTAGTCTCGAAAGATTACCTATCGTCTCATAACTGATATTTTTATTATCCATGTAATACCTCTCTAACTTTTTTACTATCTCATTTCGAACGTCCTCATTTGGTATCGCCAAATCTTTTGGTAAAGATTTTTCAACCCTCATGTTATTTATACTTGTAACATTCTCCATGCCTGCCAAAAATAACCCTTCTTCAATGTTCCGTCCTATTATCATGGGAACTTTATTGTACTTTCCCTTTGATAACAAATTAAATGGCAGATCAGTCAAAAAGGCTTCCTCTCCTACTATTTTCTTTTCTAAGCACGGTGAGTATAGTGGTTCTGAAACTTTTGTGTTACCTATTTGTCTGGGTACCCTTGTTCGGACAAGCTCTTCGTCAGTCTTTTCCAACAATATGTTATAAATCTCGTAGGGATCTTCAGTAGTGTATCCCATTGCTTTGGTGAGTAAACTAGCCGTGTATACTGGCCTAAATTGAAAGGCCCAAGGTGCAAGTGAAGAAGCACTCTCTATTATAACCTTGTGGAATAATCCCTCAGACATTGGCGAAAGCATGTGATAAGACACAGATGCAGCACCAGAGCTCACTCCGAACAGTGTTACATTATCTGGGTCACCACCAAATGCTTTGATATTACGCTGAATCCATTTCAAAGCTGCCACTTGATCTTTCATCCCAGCATTTCCCGCAGCTTCTTTAATCCCCAGACACAAGTGACCTTGAATATTAAACCGATAGTTGAAAGTGACAAAGATGACTTTTTTTCTGACTAAATAACCTCCACTATACAAAAATGTAGTTGCAGAGCCTTCGAAAAATGCACCACCGTGTATAAATACCATGACCGGATACTTTGAGGATGGTGTAGATTCGGCTGGAGTGTATATGTTAAGGACTAAACAATCTTCTTGGCCCAAGACCATGCCTTCTTCAGAAAATCTTTGTGGACATCGAATGTACTCTTCTACAGCGTCGAAAACGCCTCGCCATGTTGGTGCTTTATCAGGAGCCTTAAATCATGAGAAATTTTACACGTGATAAAGAATTATAAGAATAATAGGGAAGATGAATTTGGTGTATGTGCCAGTGGGATTAGTAATGTTTACGTAATCGAAGGCTCCAAGTAGCGTTTGAAGTTTAAAGTCAAGATATAATCGCACACTCAGTTTGTTAAAATAAGTTTAAAGAAGTAGCACCGCTATCTTTATTATCTGTATCTACTGGATCAGTAATCTATAAACCTTTTTTTGTTATATGCTGATATATTGTGTAGACGAAATTGCGAGGATCACGGAGTAGAATAATAATTTACCACCCGATAATAAAAAGTAGAAAGTATTAAATTCCTCTTGTTTCTAAAAATTTCCTTTTCTTACTAGAAACTATAGTAAGAATATAAATTAGTTTATATTTAAAAAGCAGAAAGACTTTAGTTTTCTATAATATTTTTGTATATTTTGTTTATAACACGTTTATACTCGAAATGCTTTACATTTTGAGAAAAGGAGTTGTCAGGAAGTACCGATTTGTTTTTTGTGGTTTGCTCGCCCCAATGCCGGGTTGGTTTACACGATATACCTATCTTCCATTTAGCCCACGCAGAGGAGGGTTTTTTAAATAAATAAATAAATATACTACGACAATAAACACATCGCCATCTAGTTCCAAAGTAAGCGTAGCTTGTGTTCTGGGTGCTCAGATGACTGATGAATATTTTTATGAATAATATACATAAATACTTATAATATACAGATAAACACCCAGACACTGAAAAACATTTATGTCCATCACACAAACATTTTCCAGTTGTGGAAATTGAACCCACGGCCTAGGAAATTAGGGTCGCTGCCCACTGCGCCAATCGGCCGTCAAGCCGGGGTTTACTTCGAGCTTTTAACCTACGACATGCAAATCAATATTACTAAGAAGAATACAAAATTAAACAATTATTACCTGAAACCGATTCTCTGGAATGGTAGCATACGGTATTGCCAGATATTGTTTATAGGAGCCATCGGGTGCCATCAGCCCGCGAAGCCAGCCTCCATGGGTCCGCACGGGCATCGTGGGCTGCTGGACGAAACGTGCGGCCCACAGGGACCAGAGAACTAACCAGCTCGAAGCCTTCATGTCACGTAAATGCTTTTCGTTACGCAACAAACAAATTCCTCCCTAAAGATTAATTTACCTCATTTTACGTTGATCGAAACCACCCCTGTCTTCTAATTAGCACTTTTATTGTTCGATTAAAATAATAAATCTAACAACCGTTTGGTAAGAATCTTTGATAAACAAGTAACGAAAAAGAGAATACAATGAAAACCTAGCAAACTACATTGATGATAAACTTTACGACGACTTAATGCAAGCAACGCTTATTGTGAATTAATAGAATTGTTGTTCTAATTATTAATTAATTCCACTGAGGTGGTTTGGTGCGCACAACGTTTTTGCTCTAGCTGGTCGTAAGCCCAGTAACCAACTATTTATTCAGCCTCAAGGAGCCCGTATATTATTACACTGTATCTCATCACAGTAATTAATTTTTGCATAATCTGATATTTGCATATCATCCCGTAACCCAAAATAAATTCTAAATTCATTTATTTGTAATATTATAAGAAAATCATTTAGAATAATATTACTAAATTGTTTTTAAATCATAATTTTATTACAATATATAACATATATATCAGTCCATGTTTTTGTGTATGTGCTATGTTTAAAAACAATATGCATGTTCTTAGTGCTCTTAATAAATAAATAAAAATAAACAATGATGAGTAGATTTTTACACATATCAAAATCTACTTACGTGCAATAAATTGTTTATTCTTCTTCTTCTTCTAATTTTAACCGTATGACTACTTCGTAGTAGGTTATTTTGATACCTCGAGTCTGTTTATCGTCTGGGTCGTCTAGTTGATTCTACTGAGGAGAAGCTCGCAAGAAACTCAGAATTTGCATTTATTGAACCACTTGCTGTTGCCCGCCTTTTCACAAATCCCGTGGGAACCATTTCTTGTCCCGGGTCAAAAGTATCCTACGTGACTCTCCGTCGTTTCAACCAACTCTTGTCTAAAATCAAGTCGAATGGTCGCTAAGTTAGGGCGTAGAGGAAGGACTTACAAACATACTTTCACATTATTAAGTAAAGATTAATTAACCTTTAACTATTCGTAACTTTGTTTCGGACACCTGCAATGTCATCTTGTTATATCTTCATAATTCAAAGATTCTTTTGAGGTTGATTAAAAATGCAGACAAATTAAGTGATATATATTTTTAATCATAATCATAATTTAATATATGAGGAAAAAACGAACCGTCAATTTACACAATTGCACAAACCACCTTTAGTAAAAATAAATGCTTGAAATAATGCACTGAATGCAGAAAAGTAAAAAAAGAACAATAAAGATTGCTAATTGCGGTTTCGCACATAATACTTCATGTATACATTATGATATGATACCACGGCCCATATACTTCTTTATGAGAGAAGACCCTTGTCCTGTAGCGAGCCGGTAATGAGATGACAATTATCATTATGACTACTATATTATAAATCTTATCCTAAAACGGTCAGTCTTCTTTTCGTCTATATTTTGAGTACACTTGACGTAGATATTTTAATGAGTCAGTGTTCCAAAGCGGAGAAGTGGAGAATTCCTCATCGATGACCAGGGACTGAGGGTTCGACTTGTCCAGTGGAAACCACTTCATTGGTAACAAATCTGACACATTCGGCGTTGGGTCACTGAAATAAAACATAATTTCCTGGTTAATGCAATAAATCTTAGGATGATTGATGTTTTATTTCAAAGAGCTGAAGAATGATCCGCATTCCATTGTTCTTTTACTAACACCCATAAAAAATAATAGTAGAGCTTTCTAAAGAGCTTGTCCAGGGAAAAACTATCGCCATGCTTAATTCTGCTGCTAATCAGCATTATTGCAATGCTGTGTTCCGCTATGAAGAGCGTGGTTGCCGTTGTAATTACAGACATAGGGCTTGAAGTCAACAATATTCATCAATTTAATAAGTACTAAAATTTTGCAGTAGGTACTAAAAGGTCAACACAAAAACCTGCAACCTTTTTCTTCAAAACTTATAACGAAAATAACAAAATAGAAATTATGACGTCAATCTGGCTGGTAATTATTGGGAACATAAAGAGGTGTATTTCACACATAGTTGCGATCTCAGTGTGTTATGTTGTTAACATAATCAGGATTTGATGCTTTTTAGTATCTTCATAGTCATTATCGTTTAAAGTCAAGGTTTTATTCCTTGATTGCATTTCCGAATAGTCTACACATTAGATTTTTTTTTATGAAACCTATCGAAATATCAGTATCATCTAGCGGTCAGACGTGTTAAAAATGGCAGCATATAACCTTTACAACACATATCGTCAAAATAGTAATGCAATATTTTGCCATACTGCAATAGAAGTAATGTCTGTTGAACTTTTAAAAGTTAGCATTACAAAACACTGTTCAACACGAGGTTTATTAATAAATAGGCTTATTTTGCTGTCTTATTAATATACGTGCAATCTTGTGACAAAAGAACAAGGCTAAGGAATACGTACCCATATTTTGCAAAGTTTGTCCACAGAGTCGAAACCCTATCAATCATTTCACTTTCAAAGAATGACGGTATGATGCTCTGACTGAAAATATAAAATAGATCCTCGGCATGTGTGGCTCCCGGAATGTCTTTCAGCACCCTGGCCATAGTAAACTTGAGGATATTCCGCCATCCATAATAACTAAAAACATAACTGTATACTGGTTTATCATTGGTGTCAAGGTATAGTTCAGTTTCTTCTAATATTGGATGTGTAATGTAAACCTCACCGTGCATCCTCGATAGATTTGCTAAAGTCTCATGCGAGATAGCTTTATTACCAAAATAAAAATGGTGCAGCTTTTGTGCAACCTCTTTTTTTTCTTCCTCTGTTGGTATGTATAAGTTTTTAGGCAATGTTTTCTCAACTGCAATTTTGGGTAACACTGTATCATTTTCCAAAGCAGCAAACAGTAAACCTTCCTCATTACACGCACCCAGCATGATAGGAACTTTATTGTACTCCCCCTTAGAAAGTATATTATACGGTTGATCTGTCAAGAATGATTCTTCTCCATCTATTTCGTGTTCAACGCAAGGTACGTATAAAAGTTCTGAGATTATCACATTGCCTTCAGTTCTTGGAACTCTAGTGATCACTAAGTCTGCATCACTTTTATTCATCAGTGTATCGTATATTTCATAAGGATCTTCGGTTACGTACAGCATTACTTTGGTTAATAAGCTAGCCATGTATACAGGCTTAAACTGCAATGCCCATGGCGCTAGTGATGAGCCACTTTGTATTATAGCTTTATGAAACAAGCCTTTGGACATTGTAGAGATAATATGGTAAGATACAGACGCCCCTCCGGCACTCTCACCAAATATAGTAACATTGTCTGGGTCTCCTCCAAATGCTTTAATATTTTTTCGGACCCACTTTAAAGCAGCCACTTGATCTTTCATGCCAGCATTACCCGGCGCTTCCTTCGTTCGTAAACATGCAAAGCCTTGTACATTAAGTCTGTAGTTGATAGTGACTAGAATAATACCCTTATTTACTAAATACCCTGGACCGTATATTAAAGGTGTGCTTGAACCGTCGTAGAACCCTCCCCCGTGTATGAAAAACATTACTGGCAATAAATCAGCTTCCGAAACATCAAGAGGAGTAAACACGTTCAGAACTAGACAATCTTCTTGGCCTACTACTATACTGCTACCTCTTCTTTGTGGGCATTTGATATTTTCGTTTATAGCTTCGTAAACGCCACGCCACGATGGAGCTGGACCGGGAGCCTGAAAAGTGTTTAAGATATATGTGTGTATTTACTTTTAGATTCCCATAAATTGCCTTGCTTACGTATTAAACGCGACCCCAAGCGAGTCTAAACAAGACCATGGATTTTGAAACTCTTTACAACTATATGCAGCAATAATCATCAAGTGCTGACAATAAAAGGCGACTGATTTGGCATACCTACTCGTATTTGGAAATTAGCAATTGCAATGCGAAGTCAAAATCTTCGAAGATGCTCCGGTGTCAGAGTAAAACGTATAGAATGTATTTAGAACAGCAATTGTGAAATGCAAAGTGCCTAGAATTACAATTGTGCATTGTGAAGTTAACATCACCGAAGGATACTCCGGTGTCGGAGCGAAAGGTGCGTAGAAAACCTATTTTAAATAGCAATTGTGCATTATGGAGTAAACATCTCCCGAGGATGCTCCGGCGTCGTCGGAGCGAGACATTTCATTGTATAGTATGGACCGGACTTTCTCGGTACTTTAGCAACAATTGCGAATGCAAGCGTTTAATATGGCAGGAATTATACCGTTATGTAGGGGGACGAGTTCGAAACCCGGCACGCACCTCTAAGTGTACGGAGTTATGTGCTTTTTTACAGCAATTTAATATTACTTGTTTTGACGGTGACCGAATACATCGTGAGGAAACCTGAATACCTGTCAGTTCTCCATAATATTCTCGAAAGGGTGTGGATTCCATCAATCTGCACTTGGCCAGCTTGTGGACTACGGCCTTAACCTTAACGTGAACGTTTTTTAGTATATGGGTGTTGATCTGCATAGGTATTACAAGTATTTGTATATTATGCATAAAAATTTACATCAGGCATCTTAGTACCCATAACAGAAGCGACGCTTACTTTGGGGCTGGATGGCGATGTGTGTATTTTCGTAGTAAATTTATTTATTTATTTGTTGGTAATTTTAGTGGTTTACCTGAAACCGTTTTTCCGGGTGTGAAGCATACGGCACTGCCAGGTAGCTCTTATAAGAGCCATCTGGCGATATAAAGCCGCGCAACCAGCCGCCTTCCACCCTCACCGGCAGTGTTGGTTGCCGCATCAGCCGCGCGGCCCACAGCGACCACAGAACCAACCAATGGTTCTTCATTGCCAGCTGCACCTACCACACCAGTTATGGATCAGAACTACTAACTCAACGAGCACCTCAGCACAACATAAGATTCACACCAGCTGTGCCAGCGGCTGTTGTGAATCTTATTCTTCGTCCTCGCTTATTACGTTTTCTTACAAATCCCATGGGAACCGTTTATTATGTTGGGATAAAAAGTAGCCTATGTTACTCTCCGTCCTTTCAACTGACTCTATGCTAAAAAACAAGTTGATTCATTGTTTATTTAGGGCGTGAAGGTAATACATACAAACACACTTTCACATTCATAACATTAGTAAGGATATCCAATTAACAGCAGCTGTTTCAAACTAAGTATTGCACAAGTCCCACTGTCTATTATTACTGTTTAGTATTGCCCTTCTCTAAATCTCTTACTGCCAAAAGTCACTTGAAGTAATCTTTAATAGTGTGTACCAAATAATTATTTTTGGTTTTACGGCCGAGTGGCGCAGTGGGCAGCGACCCTGCTTTCTGAGCCCAAGGTCGTGGGTTCGATTCCCACAACTGGAAAATGTTTGTGTGATGAACATGAATGTTTTTCAGTCTGGGTGTTTATCTGTATATTATAAGTATTATATTCATAAGAAAAAAAAATATTCATCAGCTTTCTTAGTACCCATCACACAAACTACGCTTACTTTGGGGCTAGATGGCGATGTGTGTATTGTCATAGTATATATATTTATTTATTCTATACCAATTATACAAACAAATCATAAATGAATACAACAGACAACGTACCTACGTATAGATAAGTAAGTACGTTTTATACCTACCTAAACTACAGGTGACTTTGAACCTTTGGCAGCCAATTATATAGTTATAAAAACTTGCCGTGTTTTAAAGAGCCCGCTATATATTCAAACTTCCTTGCTGCTTTTTTCCTTGAATTACGTTGCGTGAGATATAAGTACTGTGAGCATGATAGCCTAGCGGTTATGTCATCTTACATTTCGGAGGGAGTTCAAATATCACTTGAACGTTGTGAGGCATTTGGAAAGCGTGGTGGACTACGGCCTAATCTCTTGGGGACACGTGACCTGAACCAATAATGGATGAATATTGAGGAAGAAATTATTTTTTTAAATAATATTACGAACCTAACTTTGGATATTCTGTTATCACACCATGATGACTTTTCAAATCACTTTTTCACTCAACACTAATAGACTTATAACAATGTTATTGTTTCTATATCACTTAGCTAATGATAGTCAAGGCTCCCGATCAGTGTTACGAGTGCTACATGAGTGACACGAGTTTACACCAATGAGTCGCTTGGTCACTGGGCACGGTTCAGTCGGTGGCCAAAGGTTTATCTGAAGGCCACCTTAATCTATTGGTCGGTATATCATTTTTAATCGCGCTGCAGCGATTTTTGTTGTGATAGTATTAGTTATGTATTATTACTGTAACTGCTTCTTTGGTTTAGTGGTTAGCATGTTTCGATTGCTGACCACGAGGTCTTGGTTTCAATTCCAGTTTAACTTAGTTTTATTTTCCAATAAACATTATCCGGGCTATGACAAATAACGATTATTAAACAATGGCAACATTGTACAGCCAGTTTCAAGCGATGCGTTTAAACACACCCAACTACCCGTTTTGAAGCAGCGTGGTGGATCTATGCTCTAAAACCGTTCCTCCTACGAGAAAGAAGACCAGTGCCCAGCAGCATTTTATTTAAAGTAAGCAGTAATAGCTAAGTGTGTTGGATCTCGACTTCACTTTCAGGAGGCCGAGTTCGAATCCAAGCACGAACCTCTAGCTTTTCTGAATTATATGCGTTTTTTAAGTAATTAAAATATCAATCACTTCACCGGTGAAAGAAAAAATCATGAAGAAGCCTGCTGAAATGAAAATGTCTTAGAGTTCTATATAATGTTCTCAAAGGTGTTTGTGGACTACGGGCTTAACCCCTTCTCGTTGTCGGAGGAGACCCGTGCTCTGTAGTGGACCGGTAATGGGTTGATATGATGAAGTATTCGAAATGTTTTCTTACATAATATGTTTGTTTTACACCAATAACCACATAAAGCAAACAGTAGACTAACTTAATTTCAATGTTTGTAAAAAGCGAAGCAATATGATCAAATGTCTGATAATTACTATCGCTGCTGATAGTGGCAGCGGAATACAAATGTTGATAAAACTCAATAAAGATAATGTGAACATAGAAACGCAAGCTCACAAACTTGCCCTTAGTCACGCGGTATCACATCTCAGAATGAAGTTAAGAATACCGCGGTTACCGGCTAGACGCGGCGGGGCCACAAATTGAGTGGGTAATATACCTTATTGTTCTAGTACTAAAGCGTGACTAAGTGAAGAAGAAGCTAAAATAGCGGTGACAGCGCGTTGGGTAGGAGCTCGACTTCACTATCGGAGGGCCGAGTTCGAATCTCAGCTCGCAGCTCTAACTTTTCTAAGTTATGTGCGGTTTAAGTAATGAAAATATCACTTGACAACGGTGAAGGAAAATATCGTGAAGAAACCTGCGTTACTGAGAGTTCTACATAATATTGTCAAAGGTGTGCGGAGTCCACCAATCCGCACTGGGCCAGCATGGCGGAGTACGGCCTTAACCCCTTCTCATTGTAGGAGGAGACCCGTGCTTTATATTGGGTGGTAATGGCTTGATTTGATGATGTTGATGAGTACTAAAGCAGAACATGTCTTCATGAATTCTTATGAGTGTGAGTATAAGTGAGTATATATTATAGCATAGTATATGTAATAGTCGTACATGACATGACTCTTGCAATTTGAAAAACGTAATGTTTTCCCATACAAACTTGTGTCCCATATTCTTGAGAATTATTAGTTAATAGTAATTTATTAAAAACAATGCTGAATACCGTTCCTTTGAAAAACATTGTTGTACTTAGTTTTATTCTATATCATAAACCGTTTCTCAAAAGAAGCAGAGTTTTTAAAATATCATCTTGAATTATTGTCAGAATTGCTAAATATTCTAGCAAATTGTTCAAAACGGAAATTTACCTATGTTATGTTGGTAGAAAAGGCTTTATTTATCGTTAATAAATGATTACCTCACCCTCTACCTCCGAGAGAGATTTTCTATCTAGGTACGCGGGAGTTATAATAGCGCACAAGTGTGTGCGCAAACACAGGGCACTCTCATAGTGCGATGAGACGGCCGCGGCAGTTCCGACACGACTGAAAAGAGATAGGCGTGTTCTCCGAGGCACGAATATTGCTAAACACACTTAATAAAGTAGGTATTGGGAACAAACTTATAACTAGGTACGTATCCAGCATTAGTTCAAATGTACACACTGATCACTTTCATTTGCATGACATTAATCCACTTCAATCATTTTCAGAGTAATATCAACACTACCTCCGTACACCTAAAGATCATTTCGGAATCACTTTTATAAACACAATCATTCGATTCTACGTTTTGATACTAATAAGGCAAAACAGTTAATAACTATGTTAAACGCATTGCTATTTCAAAATAGTTCTTATTGTTCAGAACAGTAAAGTTGTAATTCCTTTGAAACAAATTTTAGAGGTAAACAGGAATTTGTAATCGCTGTACACTAGGGTGTTTATTAATGTTGATTTTGAAGAACATGTCCTCGTTTTTATATTGTCTTTAAACGTTCCATGATGATTTATAAGAAAGATTAAATAGGGCTTAGTATATAGTCCTAGGCTAGAAAACTATACGACTATTTTCCTACTTCTTTATCTTTTCAAAAAGGTAGGAATATACTTGATGTTTATTATTCGTATTTTTCATCATTTTTGTTGTAGTGGCTGGTTTTCTAAAAAGTATTATTTACATAACAATAAGAGCATAATAATGATAAGATTATACATAAATACGCATTTTTTTTTACATAGTACGAAAAACAATAGCAGAAATACTCACAATAGCTAGATCAAATTTAAAACAGTATTCTTAAAACGGTATGTGACAGGATGCCTAGCCATATCTTTACATATTAGCTATCTGTGCACCAGAGTTACTTAAAAAATAAATACGTGGTTATGACGCTTGGGAAGAGTTCTTTTAACCTTTACAGTTAGTATTATAGTTTAATTATTATTTGTTTGAATCGAGTCTACATCTAATTTTATTACAATTTTAATAAAATAAGATTGCAAACCTTTTATAAAAACATTATAATTATTACTATGCACGGCGTAACAGCTATCCCAATTTTGCAATCAGACAGCGCACGTTCTCGACCCACCTGGACCGACAGAAAACTTTTATCCCGGGAACGAACTCGCGGGCAATAGCTATGTGGCGATAAGGCCGAAAATCTAATACGCTGTTTGGTTATTGTTTTTCTGCTTTTTGTTTTTTTTGTTGAGTTATGCAATTTTCTTATAGTTTTTCCTGTTTTTTATGTGGTGTACAATAAAAGTGTATTTATTTATTCATTCATACATTTAATAGTCTTGTCCATTTTAAACACCTCAACATGGTAGCCCTACAGTAAGAGCGTGCAACTTTTTTTCTGTTGTCGTTCTTCACTCTCCAACCGGCGTAGTAACTTGGATGTGACGTGCATACAGTTTGTTTTTTAATTTGTTTCACTAATATTAGTGTAGTGTAGTGTATTTTGTGCTGTAATAGTATCGTGTAACTATGCGATATGTGAAAACTATGCATTAAATAATGGATAAACTATGGATTCGTGGCTGATTTCGCAATCCTAAAATGAGGTACAGTATTTACACTGCTTTTTAACTCTAATATATGTAAAACTTAAAAAATTAGGATGTGTTGGCCAGTAGCATTTTCAACTGTGGATTAGAGGTCCCGCGTTCGATTACCGGGTCGTGCCATAATTGTTAGTTTTTCTGACAAAATTTTTCTAATCAGTCCCATTTCCCAAGTCAAGAAATTGACGTTGTCCATGCTCTCTTCGAAGAGCACGTTATACCCTGGGTCCCAGTTATAATGGTTAACGTGTGATGGTAATCGTTTAAGCCCGCCAATTCGCAATCGCTTTTAGGTACTTAAAGTGTTGCTTGAAAATAAGTAAATTGTTTTTGTAGTGAAGTGAAGTGTTGACGCGTTGTAATACAAAGATCATTCATGATTAACCAATTACGAGTCTCCTTTAGGGTCTCCTCCACGGGTTTAGGCCGTAATCCACCACGCTGGTCATTTGCGGATGGGTAGACTTCACACGCGTTTGAGAACGTTATGGAGAACACACAGGCTTGCACAATGTTTTTCTTAACCGTTAAAGCATGTAATATAATTGCTTAGCGCACAAAACTTAGAATTGTTAGAGATGCGGGCCGGGGTTCGAACTCGGCCCTCCGGAATGTGAACTGAAAGTCCTTACCAATAAGCTCAACAACTCCATATAAACTTACATTCGTCATCATCATCATCATTTCAACCAATTGACCGCTGCTGGAAATAGGTCTTTTGTAGGGAGCTCCACAATCCACGGTCCTGGGCAGCTTGCCTCCAGCGGCTCCCAGCGATTCGCCTGATGTCATCTTTCCACCTCGTTGGGGGCCGAACAACGCTGCGTTTACCGGTGCGGGGTCGCATTTCCAGCAACTTAAGACCCCAACGTCCATCGGCTCTCCGAGCTATGAACCCTGCCCATTGCCACTTCAGCTTCGCGACTCGCTGAGCTATGTCGGTAACTCTAGTTCTTCTATGGATCTTTTTATTTATGATTTGATCACGTAGAGATACTCGTTCTTTACAACTTAAAGTTCTTTTTAACTTACATTCAATAAATAATTAACAAAACATTTAATCTTTTACAGGACTAAAAAAACATGAATACTATAATTGACCTAAAAACGGATTTTATCTACTCATAACATCGCGAATGTTAATACGATGAAGAGGTATTGGATGATGCTCTGGTCGCTGTGGGCGATGCGGCTGGTCAGGCAACCAACGGTGGCTGTACGTGTTGCCGGCGGCTGGTTGCGTGGCCAGGTTGCAAGAGACGGCTCACATGTGAGGTACACTGGCATACCCTACGCTACATATGAAAATAGGTTCCAGGTAACTAAAAATTCTAAGCTTCATATTTTTTTAAACCTTTTGAGTAGAGCTTTTTGACGTGACAACGTCTTATAATTCGATGGAGCCGGCTGCACGCACGAAAAAACATGACGTATGCGGCGTTACCTCGCTCTGAGGCGTTCCATTCAAGGCTTGAAGTGCAAGCAAGAGCGCGGAACGAGCGACAAAGAGACACAGTCGGCCTCCGCGTTCGACATCTGTCTCTCTCCTACTTGTCCGCGTAGACAGCTTCTATACAATAATACATTTACATGTTTTCGGCAAGGATGAAGTGCAGTGAAAAGTGAATGTGGTGTCAATTGTTTATAGCAACGATAACATCTGTCAAACAAGTAAAATTAAAATTTTCTTTTGAAAAATGCAACCATTCCATCAGTATTTTCTTACGACGTTGTCACGTTCAACTATCGTCAGTAAGCCGACTTTACAGACAACAATTTTTTTTTTATTTAATAATTTGGCGAATTTCGTGACACCATCGTCTATAAACAGAGCAGCATTCCGCAGGGCATGTAACGAACAGGTCCTGCAACGTGCCGCTCTGTGTCCTTCAACCCGGAGCGTAGGTGTTAAGACTTATGTGCCTGTAATCAGACTGAAACACGGAATTTCAAAGATGCAATAGCGACTAAAAAGGATGGTAGTATTTCTTCCCCGGACGAGTTATGCCTGAGTGTGTGGACTTGTATATCCGGCTTGGGCAGGGGAAATTTGGGAATTTTTATTTACTGAGTTGTCTCTGGTCTGGTCTAGCGGAAGGCTTTAGCCTAAGCTAAGGTCCACACGATGTACCCCATATAAATTTAGTGTTCTGGTCTGATGCCGCATAGAAACCGATTAAGGTTATGATTTTAATGTAGCTGCCATGGGCGAACTTTAAACGAAAGTCTAGATACAGAAGAGTACAGCAAAAAAAGAGGAAATAGGCAACAATTTTGCGGATCATCTTCTGTGCAGTCCGTGTTATGCGTCGGTTTACATTCACTATCACTACCCCCAGAATGTATCTATAAAATTCTTGAATTATTAAACAAAAGCTGTCACCTGAGCGCTTCCTTCATCCGCTATTATAACCGTTTTTTTTCCTAGGAAAAAGTAGCCATTCAACAAACCTATGGAATGGAAGGACAAAAAATAAAACACTAACATGAGGAAGAATAGTCCACTAAGTTATGTTACAATCCTTATTATTTTCAGCCGGCACACTCCAACGTATCATGGAAAGGCGAACTTGATGCGTCCGAAGAACATATAAGATGTTCACAAAGATTCACTGAAACCCTGATTTTAGGAACGGAAGACTGTCTCACCCTCAACGTGTACACTCCATTGGAATCATCCAA
Organism: Pararge aegeria; assembly: GCF_905163445.1. Taxonomy (NCBI): domain Eukaryota; kingdom Metazoa; phylum Arthropoda; class Insecta; order Lepidoptera; family Nymphalidae; genus Pararge; species Pararge aegeria. The sequence goes on along the minus strand of NC_053200.1, from coordinate 844,478 downwards.
TGAACTAAAACCTGTCATGGTGTACATCCATGGTGGAGGCTTCAGAGACGGCTCAGGGTCACCTTTCCTCTACGGACCAGAATATTTGGTGAAACATGGCGTTATACTGGTCACTTTTAACTACAGACTGGAAGTTTTAGGATTTCTGTGTCTGGGAATAACGGAAGCACCAGGAAACGTTGGGCTCAAGGACCAAGTAGAAGCTCTTCGTTGGGTTAAAAATAATATAAAGGTATTTGGAGGCAACCCTAATCATATAACTCTGTTTGGGGAAAGCGCTGGGTCTGCATCTGTTTTACACCATTTTGTTTCACCAATGTCAAAAGGCATGTTCCAAAAAGCCATCATGCAGAGCGGTTCTGCGATTTCACCCTGGAGTTTACAGTTTGAACCAATTAAAACGGCGAAATTATTAGCCAATCAAATGGGTTACAATTTAGATGATCCTTACAAACTATATGAATTATTTAAAAATAAATCAATCACAGAACTGTTGAGCACACGTGTACCGAGAAATTACGGAGATGTAGTACTGTCAGAGAATATATTCGTTCCCTGTATTGAGAAGAACATTCCCGAAGCTGACAAATTTATGCCTGATTCTCCATACAATTTAATCACAAAGGGAACCTACAATAAAGTTCCTGTTATTATCGGACATAACAATGCAGAAGGGTATATGTTTGTAGGTAAAGAAAATGATACGACAATACGAAATTTTAATATATTTAGCTCACTACCAAGAGATTTAAAATTTGCGTCAAATTTGGAGAAGAAACAAACAGCAGATGAACTAAGGAAGCTATATTTCGATGAAGATGATAAAGATAATGATATTTTGGCAAAACTATCCAAATATGAAGGTGATTCAGGCATCGTCTATCCGGTTACAATAACAGCTGAGCTCTTATCAACGACCATGGACTACCCAGTGTACATGTATAAATTCTGCCGTGATGGATGGATGAATTTGCTTAAACTACTATTTAAGTTTGGGGAGTATCCTGGAGCAACTCATGCTGATGACCTTTTTTATATATTTAAGTTCGCTGTCACGTTGCCTCAGTCATTTTACGAAATGAAGACGATAGACAGAATGAGTACGATGTGGACAAACTTTGCTAAATATGGGTAAGTGTTATTTAGTACTTTACATTTTCACACAATCTCTTTATCACTAGGAAGAGTTAAGAACATCACAATCGTGACGTCTTTTTCGAGTACCAATATAAAATAAATAAAAATAATAAATAAATTTACTAAGACAATACACACGTCGACATCTAGCCCCAAAGTAATCGTAGCTTGTGTTATGGGTACTAAGATGACTGATGAATATTTTATGGATAGTATACATAAATACTTATAATATACATATGAACACCCAGCACTGAAAAACATGCGTGCTCATCACACAAACATGTTCCAGTTGTGGGAATCGAACCCACGGCCATGGACCCAGAAAGCAGGGTCGCTGCCCACTGCGCCGATCGGCCGTCCAAACTGAAAGGACCTAGGTCAAATTAAATTCGTAAATTCTATTCGACGCTATTTTCCATAACGCTTTAAGTTAAAACATTCACTATTCATGTAATCTTTACCTATTTAGCCCAACAAACTGCATTGAAGCAAGTAGATCTATATTATACACCACTCTCTTCTGTGAGAGGAGATCTGCGCCGATGTCACTCTAACTAAAAGTTTATGTTACAGACAACCAACGCCCAATATAACGCAACTCTTGCCAATGAAGTGGTACCCATTAGATATGAAGGAACCTCAACTGTTGGTCATAGACAAAGAGTTATCAATAGAACCGCTATGGAATGATCCCAGCTTACGCTTCTGGAATGAAACTTACACTAAGTACAGGAGAAAATCGTAATTAAGGAATTCAATGTTCTTATTTATCATGTTTGTGAAGTAACTGTACTTACAAATTAGGATTTATAGTCTTTAAAATGTAATAAAACCGGTTAGTAAATATTTTGTTTACATTTAATTACAATATCACACAATTATAATTATATTAAAACCGTTACCTGTGGATTCGCTCACGTTAAGTTCGAGGTTTTTTAACATTAAAACTTATAGACTTTCATACAAAACAAAAGCCCTATTTTAGCGGACGCCTACATAATTTTTGTTAATTATCTTTTAAATATCTTCAAATTATCTTTTAGTTATGTAAAAATAATGTATTATTAATATCAAAAATTTAATCCTTGAAGCCAGAAATAAAAATTATTATTATAATGCCAAAATTTCAGCCTGGTCCATCCTGTGGTTTGAGCAATGCGTCGATAGATCAATCAGTCAGTCAGTTAAACATGTATCTTTAACTATTGAGCAACTAGTTAACTCAATAATAAATAATAGCTTATTGGTAGACGTGTTTTATAGCGCCTTTTACTTTTTAGATAGTAACACAAATATCATCCATAAACAAAATCAGAATTCATTTATTTTAAGTACTATTGCTCCTACTTATTTCGTATGGCATTTTTTAGTTTTGAAACGTCAAGTCTGTCTGCTTGTTATCACTTTAACATTAATTTGGACAACATATTATACTTAAAAGCAGTATATAGCAGTGTATTCCAACATCAACATTTTACACTATAAAAACAATCATCATATCATACTATCTTGTTTGGTAAGCGGAGCCGACCGAAGAAATTACTCGATATTTGTATTGCTATTTTATATCTGCAGGCTCAATTGTATTTTATCAACGTACAATCGCAATTAGTCTAAGAAAGGATAGTAAACTTAAATCCTATTTTGGTTCCTTGTCTTAATATTTAATAATAGACGGTTTGGATCAAACCTGAGATATTTGGTGCTGAACATATTTTTTTAATAAAAATAAGCCAATTATTAAAAAAAAAACCTGCAAAAGTCTTTTGTGAAGGTTAGGTATAAGATAACCCATAAAGTATGACGCTATTGTAGAAAGAGTAATTGCGACGTGCGTTTACAATATTTTTATTGTTACTTATTATTATTATTTTGTTATTTACATTGATGTCTTAATATTTTAATACCTTACAATAAAGATTATTATTTTTATTATTATCTTTATTGAATGCTTATCATTCAAGCTCTTCGTATGTATCTTACTTAGTTTTATTCAATGCATTTTCGTTTCCGGTTTCCGTACAGAAAACAAGTCTAAAAAACAGTTTTAGCAAACTGTCAAAAGTATTATTTTTCATTCGCACTGCAGAATTGCTATTGCATTTGTTTAGGCAATGCCTATTTCAGAAAATCGTGCACTTCTGTCCTTGATGTCCATACTTGCAGACCGACAATGTTGCTCAAGCTACAAGTAAATAGTGTGTTGTCATACTTTACTAGTGATTTGCTAGTCATGGTATGTTGGCATACCACTAACAACATTAAACCTGTTATCTACAAGTTAGAGCACACTAAAGACAATACAGTTCAGCTTCAGAAACATTTGATATAACTTCTAATTAGTTTTGGAGAAAGACAAAGATATTTCTCTATTGACTTGAATAGATATTTCTCGATTTAAATATTCTCCTAGTCGTGTTTAGACAGAAAATTGGCACAGATTGGATGACTAAGTGTAAGGATCGTTTTCTTTGGGAAAACTTGGGACTTCTACCTTAAATTAAACATAATGTTAACAAGTTAAAGACACCACAAAATTAACTTTATATGATATTTGTCAAATTAATTGAAAATAAGTTATTATAATTTTAAAAAATTTTATATCAGAAAAATTTAAGAATTGCAAGTAGAAAAGGTTTAGTTAAGTGAAGGTTTTATTATTTATTAATTTTAAGGGCCAATCCCACGATGATAACATCTTGTCTTCGTGCAACTATGCTCAGTACGACCATAAACAGTTTTAAAACAAAAAGTCGCTAATGTAATCGCATCGCAGCTGACGCGTCACGGTTTGCGCTTAGCCTTGACATTGTCTGGCCATTTTGTACAATGTAAAACGTTTGCAACACAACATTTTGTATATCTGTGTATCTACGTGATAAAATTATCTGCCTTCACTGACTTAAACTTAATTTAAACCTTATCCCAAATCTACTGGTATGCTCTGTGATACTTTTGTGATTATTATTATTCTCATTAAAATATACTACAACAAAATAAATATATATGGTGTGCCAAACATAACTTAGATACATAGAGACATATACAAATTAATATACATTACATAAATACAAAAAGAATGTAGTCATCTATTATTATCTACTCTTTATTTTTACACCACATCTCATAAAATAGATAATAATAAATCAGAACCATGAAAATAGAAGTAAAATAAAAAGGCGACCTTATCGCTTAGTAGCCATATCGGCCAGGCAATACAAAACATAAACTTATTAACACAAACTTACATCTTATTTACCTTTAGCTAATAAGTATATGAAATAGTTTATAGTAAGTATTATAGTAAAATGAAATAGTTTTAAAAGGTGATGATACCAAAAAAGAACAGCCGGCTAAGTTAGTTGTGAACTTTTTTCTTGAGCAGACAACGTCTGGAACCCTCGTAGTTTTCATAATTTCATTACCATACACACGTTTTTTTTGTAAAGTACACATTCAAAATACCATTTTCTCTAGTCTGGTCTGGTGGGAGGCTTTGGCCGTGGCTAGTTACCACCCTACCTACAAAGACGTACCGCTAAGCGATTTAGTGTTCCGGTGCGATGTCGCGTAGAAACCGATTAGGGGTATGACTACCATACTCCCTTACAGCTTAGCCTGCTACCATCTTAGACTGCATCGTCACTTACCACCAGGTGGGATTCTAGTCAAAATAAATATTTGTCTTTGATTTTGACTATTACACCTACTACGACTGGTGTTTAGGATTTTGATTGGTGAAATATACGACAAAAATAGAGCCGCGTGCGCCGCCGCGCTGCCGCGACCACGTTACTCTCATTCACTGGAGGGCGTTTCTTACGCACTGAATTGATTTTTTTTTTCTGTTTTGACACTTACTTCTTTTTTGTGTAATACTGCTTGTGAGCTGTTACTCGCGCTCTCCGTCCGCGTTTATTACGTGTTTTACAAATCCGTAGTAACCGTTGGTTTTCCGGGGATAAAAAGATAGCCCTTCTTACTCTCCGTTCTTTCAACTAACTCTATGTTCAAAATCAAGTAGACTGGTTGCTTAGTGAAGCGTAAAGTAAGGACAAACAAACAAATATACTTTCGCTTGTATAATATATATTAGTTTTGATTCAACAAGATAAGTCGCCCGATTTAAGGCCAAAAAATGTCGTGTGTCGAAGACGGTAGGCAGTGAAGGACGCTAGTATTACTCAATCATCTCGCAATCTTAACATTGCGCGGATAGCTGCGTCCATCTGTTTCTTCGCTGCGCAATTTTCCCCGTGTGGGTAAATGTCGCACCTTCGGAAACATGTAGCTACTTACTTAACTTAAGTTGATTGCCTCATCGCACTGCTGGCTGGATATAACAGACGTCTCCACCTATCAAAGTACGGCAACTGGGAAATAGGAGAAGTTTAATCCCGTTTATGACAACACGTTTATTTCGATATTATTTCCACCGCTACGCTAATGCTTGGAGAGTCGATAAATTTTATTCGACTCTTTATTTGTACACCATTATGAAATAAAGGAAATAAAAAAAGAATAAAAATATGGGAGTAGAATGCAAACGACGGCCTTATCGCTTAGTAGCGATACCTTGCGGGGGGAGATAAAATATCGTCCAATCCCTGGGCAGAAAATGTCTAAACGTGCTGTAACCCTGTTAGCACGGGCAGGAGACAATAATTATATCCCCCGATTCCTTATAATCAACGTGTCCACCTGCTAAAGCACGCGAACATGGAATAGGAGAAGTTTACTCTCGTGTATTATTACACAATATATATTATTTGGATATTATTTCCACTGGTGTGCCAGTGCTCTGAGAGTTTATAAAGCTGTGGGAGAAGATTAATTTTTATACTTTCCCCGGGGAGATAATTGTCTCCCATGCAAACCATGCTGGTGGCTAGCTCTTTTTTTGCGCAAAGGATCAGCCTGGCTGTTCAAAGAAAAAATGCAGCCAGCATTCTTGGTACCATTCCACGCGTCACGCGTGCATGGTTTGTGCAGAAATTCCTTTGTTATCAGTTTCTTGTAAGATTATCAATAAAAAAAGTGTTACGAGCTTCTTTATTTTAATTTTACATTATGTTGATACCGAATGAGTGTCTGAATCGTGCATACTTTGTAGACATAAATACAAACTAAATAATATTGATAAGAAAATTGGGTTGCGTTATCAGAACTCGTCAACACTAAAGACAGAAATTTTACCACAAAGACGTAAAGTTAAATGAATTTTATTCTATTAAATGATACAAACCCTTACGGTCTATATCTAGTCTATATCTAAGAAATTACTCTGTGGCGATACCGTATAAAAAACAGTATTAAAGTATTATGAACATTAAGCTTAATTTGCTATACTCCGCGAAAAGCAGGATAATCTGTATGGAGTAATTTATAAGGATTGAAGAAATTATAAATTACACCATACAGATTGTCCTGCTTTTCGCGGAATATATAATATATATAGAATATGCTATATATACTCTAAGCTTAATTTTCATAATATATGGATTTCCGCAAAGTAACGCCTGCTTCTATCCAATAGTATTAAAATAAACTGAAATAAATCAATTCATTAGTTTCATAAACAGTTGTATTCAGAATTATCTCCAATCTCATTGGAAGTGCACACACAATTAGGTATGTTTAAGAAAATCCTTTATGACATAATATCTAGTTTGGTTCTGAGTTATAAAAAGGAAGTTGTTTTTTCTTGAATCTTTTTTGCTCAATCGAATTCCTTGCTTATTGAACTATAGTACATACCTAACTTTAAATTTTCCATATAGGAGGTATATTTCCGTTAATTTGCTAGTAACCAAACATGTGTTCGTCCAAAAAAACATTAGTTTGGCAAATCTATTTTACATTTAAAAGCCCAATTCCTAAGGCAGGTTATTTCCTTTAAAATCTCTATAAGACCTAAAGGGGTCGATAAACGCGGCCCATGCGACACGGTGGGTCGTAGAATAGTAAGTCTTAGATAACACACCTAGGAACCTTTCTTTTTTAACAGGCTTCCAAATGAATTATAATGATATAAAAAAAAAAAAATATACTAGGACACATCGCCATCTAGCCCTAAAGTAAGTGTATCTTGTGTTATAATATACTTACATATAAATACCCAGGCACTGAAAAGCATTCATGTTCATCACTCTAACATTTTCCAGTGGTGGGAATCGAACCCACGGCCTTGGACTCAGAAAGCAGGGTCGCTGCCCACTTCCAATCGGCCGTCAAAATATAGAATTTAATCATCTAAACAAAATACGAAAGTTTGTTCGTTTGTATTTTTGTTTATTGTTTGTGCTTACTTCACACCCTAGCTTAACCAATCAACTGGTTTTTTGGCATGGAGAATAGACTGATTTTTATCCCAGTAAAACAGACGGTTCCCACGGGATTTGTAAAGAAAAAGTAATAAACGCAGACAAAAAACACAGGCTAGTTACAAACAAAAAATTAAACTATTGCTTAACCTAATTATAGAGCAACAGTTAAATAAACAGTAGACTTTCAACACTCTTAGTTCATAACGCAGGAAGTTTGTGTTGTTTTGGATACTGTAATTTTGAAGACTTAAAAAATGCGATTTTTTTCGAACAGATCAAGGTATTTCGTGAACAGCGGTCAGCACGCACACATTAATCATTCCACATTGTATTGCTTCACTCGCCAAGTTTCGAACGTGTTGGTGTGTCCTTTACAAGCAAAAACAGTCAACGAATCAGGCCTATAATATTTTCAAGTTTATTCTACAAGTGACGTGCTATGGTCGGTTTAACATTCGGGTCTCTCGCAATTGTTCCTTAAAAATAACGGCTATCTCAAAATCAATGTGATCTACTTTTAAAAAATTATTAATATTTTTTCTAAAAAAGTCATGAATTACTCACAAATCTTTTTAACGGGCTTGTCTGCTATGGATACTAGCCTTTTGAAGCCTAGAAAAAGGACAGTGTTTGAATTTTGAAAAGTTGTAAAGGTCGAAAATTTTTACTATAAAAACCTTGGGTGTTAAAGTTACTGGTGTGTTCGAAATTTAAAGCAGTCGTTTTTTTAAAATGAAATGGGTGGTGCTGCTATCGCTGATTATCGCGAACATAGTGAAAGAGCCGGCACCCGTAGTGAGAGTGGGGAGCGGTCTAGTGAGGGGGACAGTGAGTGACACTGGGAGGATTTACATGTACCTGGGGATCCCGTATGCTACTGTCGATCGGAGAAACAGGTTTCAGGTAATTTTTATCTAAGTATATTTTTCTTTTAAACAAGGCTAGTAGGAATGCCTATGCAAAACCGATATATCACTTATACTCGACTTAGGGAAATTATTATAACATAATATAATAATAATAACTAAATATCATATTTCCGTTTTACTCTGACTTTTTAAATGTTAACTTTGTCGATCTTCCTGACGCATTGGTAAGTGCTGTAGTCTTATGTGTGGGAGTTCGATCCCCGGAAGCAGCAATTTAGAATTTATAATTCCTGAATTATCTCTGAATTATCTCTGGCCTGGTTTGGTTTGAGACACCCGCGTACGCTAGTTACCCCAATGACTAAGACGTGCCGCGAACGATTTAGCGTTATTTTAGGACACCCGATTAGGGGTATAACAGCCTTACCCATAACAGATTAGCCCGTTAACATTTTTTCTGGTTGCATAGGATTGCAGTTAAGGGCTAATGGTAGGGTAATGAATTTACTATTACCAGGTAATAATGACTGGGACCTAATATGGGAGGTGCTTTGGAGAGCTCGTACAAATTGTGATGGGCTATTGAAAGCAAAAATAAAAATACATCAAAAATACTTAGGTAGATACCTACCTGGAGTTTCAATGAAATTAACATTCAACGGTTTGCAATGGTCACACAAAAAAATTAGACAATGGGTTACCTACCCATTTATAATTACGGCTATATTTTCATACAAATATATATTGCTAGGCCCGCGACTTCGTCTGCGTGGACTTCAGAATTGTTTCTAAAGCTTATTTCGGTAACAATTTTCAATCCTACCACGGCAACTATTTGCGAGATCGGTATAGAAAGTACATGTCCTTTTCCATGGCATAGGTGGCATGCATACCAAATGCTCCTAAACAATTTTCGATTTTCCCTCGGGAACTACTTTAGGAATCGGGACATAACATGCTTGCTATATTTCATCCAAATCCGTTCAGCGGTTTTCGCGTGATTGAGTAGCAAACATCCACACTTTCTTCACAATATTTAAGTTGCAATCACAACCCTACCAGTAGTCAGTACACAACATAGCAAGTTTATGATTAAAACTTGTACATAGATGACATACCAGATCCCTACCCCACGCAACATTCTTCAAGTTATTTTACAACAATATTAATGTTATTAGTGTTTTTAATCAATGTTATATTCCCTAGTCGCCTCGAAAGACACGGGAAAAGGTAGGTAGGTGACAACTGTATTCAGAGTGCCTAGTGTGAGATTTGCTAGCTACGTTTACTTTTTCGAAAGTGTGAAAGTTAACTACGGTTTGTATGGAATCGAAAGAACGCCATCTAGTGACCGTACGTTTTCCCCGGATGGCGCTTGCTGGATACCATACAAATCCTAGTTGACTTACTCGGGATCGAGTAAGTTAACGTAGGTAGAAAATCTCACACTTGGCACTCTGATTTGCCGTCACCACAAGGCACGTTAACCACAGGTATATTATAACAACCATTTTAATTTATTATCGATGAATAATAACTAAGTATACAGTTAAATGAATATAATCTACCAGGAACCTATCGGAATTTCCTGGCCGTGGTAGCCGCTTGCTATAACTCACTTGATAATTATTCGCCATTCATATACTTAAGTAGTTATTTATATGGCGATTATACTATTGTCAAGGTTTATAAGACATTTGGTATTACAATAGGAAAGTAAACTGTTCTGCAATCTATCAAATTTCGTCCAACTATTAAAACATGCTGTGGTTATTTGCTGCGCAAGAGTCGATAATAGTTTATTTTTTAAGGACACAATACAAGTAATATCTGAATGTAGAAATGTATAAAAAACATTAAGTTTTGTTTAAGTTTGAGTCTAGAATGTAACACACATGGGTCAAGATTTATCATGGTCCACTCATGTTAAAGAGCTAAGTAGGAAAATGTTCGAAACCATGAGCTTACTACGACGCCTAAGATTTGTTCTTCCGATCCCTACCAAAGTTATGTTGGCACATTCTCTCCTTCTCTCTATTTTAGATTATGCGGACGCAAGCTATCTGAATCTGACTAAGGACCAACTCAACGAATTCACGGGAGGAAGCTAGTGAAATATAATTAAGTGTGACAAAATTTATTAATATCCGTATTTCTTACTAAAAAAAAATTTAATTCATCAGCATCACTTCAACCGATTGACATCCACTGTTGGGCATAGGTATTTTGTAAAAAGTTCGACAATCCGCGGTCTCGGCCGCTTGAGAGTTTTAATTGAGTATTATCAATTTCCAGGCGCCGCTACCACCACCGAAATGGAGAGGAATCTTCGAAGCCCGAGACGAAAATACTCGTTGCCCGCAAAGAATGTTTGGTCCGATCATTATTGGTGACGAGAACTGCTTAAAACTAAACGTCTATACCCCAGTTGATAAAACTCACGGACAACTTCTGCCAGTTATGGTTTTCATACATGGAGGATGCTTCTACGAAGGAATTGGAACTACGTTTTTGTATGGACCAGATTTCTTTATAGAACATGGAGTTATTTTCGTGGGGATCAATTACAGATTGAATGTCGAAGGATTTCTTTGTCTGGGTATCAAAGAAGCGCCCGGAAACGCTGGTTTAAAAGACCAAATAGCTGCTCTTAAGTGGCTTAAGGATAACATAGAAGCATTTGGAGGAGACCCTGATAATATAACCTTATTTGGTGAAAGCGCCGGTGCGGTATCCATCTCATATCTATTTCTAGCACCAGCTGCTAATGGACTCTTTCATAGAGCGATTCTTCAAAGTGGCGCTACAATTGCACCCTGGGCGATACAATATGAGCCAATAAAAACAGCGAGCAAAGTAGCTAAAGAATTTGGTTACAACGGCACTGATCCTTATAAAATTTACAATGTTCTTTCAAATAGGACTGCTAGAGAGTTAATAGCTGCCATCAAATATTCAAAACATAGACAGTTTGTGATGGCAGAAACACTATTTGTGCCTTGCGTTGAGCAGGAAATTCCAGGAGTCGAACCAATCATTACGCAATACCCGAGCGATATAATCAAATCAGGCAATTACACGAAAATGCCCATTATAATCGGCTATAACGACAACGAAGGAATTTATTTCGTTAGCAAAACCCACGGTAATGAAATTAGAAAAGTAGAAGAAGAAGTGAATCCTTTTGATTTAATCCCGAATGATTTGGAATTTCCTTCGGTAGCAATAAAGAACGATACGATTACAAACATTTTAAATCACTATTTATCTAAGAAGAAGGATGATGTGATTATGCGATTAGTAGATCTATCTTCAGATCTTCATATCAAATATCCAGCTGCTATAGAATCTGGAATGTACTCCCGGTCGACTGACCAACCGATTTATTATTACCTATTTAAATACAATGGATACATTAATATGGCGAAGTTTATATCAGGTTTTATGTTCAAAGAAGGCGCATCGCATGGTGATGAACTGATGTATATGTTTAAGCCGTATGTATTTCCTCTACCCACGAGATTCTTTGAGATGAACATGGTGAAACGTATGGTTACAATGTGGACGAACTTCGCTAAGTATAGGTAAGATTTTTTATCAAATCGTTTTTAATATCTAATCACGATTTGACCCTGTGTTTTTATATAAAGAAAAACCGCACATGTATGTACTCATAATATATTTATAGTTTTAACACAAACTTGCGATATTACTTTAGCTAATAACTTGTGGTGATTCTAGTTTGCTATACACTTGAACCTTTAAAGAATCACAAAAAAAACACAACAAGCTTGATTACTTAACTAGAGATATACCTGCCTAAATATATCGATATAACGTTCGGGTAACCGGAGTCCTAAAACGATAACTAAAAGCGATAATCAATATGATGCAGGTTCGAATCCTACTGTTTATTCCATTATTTTGATATATATTGCAACATTTAGAACTTGAACAAAATCGATCAGATTCAAACAGAAATAAAATCAAACTTATCAAATAATATTTCTAGACACGAAACAAAAACCAACACAAAAAAAAAGAGTTCTTAAATTATTTTCATACCAACTAAAAAGTAAATAGGTAACTTTTTTTTAACAATCAAGCTTGACTAAGTACTTTGCGCTACAACTAGATTCCAATCGCGACCCATTACCGGCCCACTACAGAACACGGGTCTCCTCGCAGAATGAGAAGGGGTTAGGCCGTAGTCTACCACGCTGGCCAAGTGCGGATAAGTAGACTTCACACGGCCTTGAGAATGTTATGTAGAACTCTCAGGCATGCAGGTTTCCACACGATGTTTTCCTTCGCCGTTTACAGCAAGTGATATTTTAATTGCTTAAATTCAAAACGCACGTAATTTCGAAAGTCAGTGGTGCCTGGGCTCTGGGTAAGGCTTCGGGTTTCCTAACCGAAGTCTTACCCACACCGCTTTTTCACAGCACATACACTTCTTACTCACAAGCAGTCAGAAATTCTACGCAGAAGTCGCGGCCATCCGCTAGTCACCAAAAACAAAATAAAAGGCCACACAAGCAATTGCGCCCTTATTCTAGATAGATATGAAGTTAGAACTTAGACGTAAACACGCCGCGGACAAACCTGGGAAGAACAGCTAGTGATATTTTATTAGCGTGGCTGCCGGTTCAGTGAAAAATCCGACGTGCCGCGATTTAGTATGCGAGTCACGTCCCCGCGTTATTATATCGACAAATTTATTTACGCTGCCCGCCGCGCCGCCGCGAATGCTAAGCACGGGCGGCCCGTCAAATGCAGACCGCATTTCGAGAGTGGTTCTACTATTGTTAAGCCCAATTACAAACAAATAAAAACTGCTCTCAGATAAAAGCAACAAATGCCGTTACTATACTGGCTTAAATGATTGTAATAATTTAATTGCTTATCATTATTTTTTCGACGTTACAATATAATATTATATTTTAGTATCGGTAATGTAATTTTAATATATTTTTTGCGTAATTATTATGGTTGCAATTTATAATGTCTTTCTTCATGATCATAAGGTATCATCTCTACCATATTATTTTAAATAATCTAAAGGTTGCACGCCAAACTTATGGTAATTTCGAAAAAAGACATTAGAAACGAGCGAATTCCAACACGCTAAAAATAAAGGAGACTTATGAAAATTAAGCCTTATTTGCTATACTCCGGGAAAAGCATATACATTATAAAAATTGTTAAGTAAAGTTAAGTTTACAATTATTCATTGTAAAGTCAACATATCCCTAGGATGCTTCGGTTTCGGAACGAAACGTGCGTAGAGGGTACCCGTACATTGCCGAAGATCTGTATAAATTTCACAATAAAGATTCTCCAGCTTTTCGCGGAGTAGGTATAGCAAATTAAGCTAAATTTTTATAATATATCATGGATTTCCGCAAAGTAACGCCTGCTTCTATCCAATATTTAAAGGAGTTTTACTAACCTCAGTAATATGAGATCTACTCATACATAGTATCTATACTCTGCGTCATGTGTAGACGATGCCGGCATTTACAATGAGGTCATGAACTACTATACCTTCTCTTTAAACTGTGCTTCTAGACCAATAAAGTAGAAGCTTAGAAAACTCCTAACAAAGTATTGTGTAGTGAAAGTTTTGTTAAAATCGCTGCAATCGTTCCAGGGATAAATGGTCAGAGACGAAAAAAAAACTAAAACGTGTAGGTATCGGTAGGTATTTATATCAAAGTGAAACTTTTATTACATCGTCTCAGACTTTTTCGTCTTAGATAAAGTGACAGGCGCTCGTCAGAGTAGCCGAGGCCAATATGGCGGCGCCTATAGTTCGCATCAGCTGACCGTGTAGTGTATAATATACTATCACTCATTTGTGCCAGTGCTCTATAAAATATAAGTAACATTTATAAACTGTGAAACTCATGATGAAGATGGAATTTTATACTTCACTATTTTGATAATAATTAAAAAAAATCTTTTTCAGTGACCCTACGCCAAAGACGTCCAGCCTCATCCCAATAAGATGGCGGCCGAGCAGATCAACGAACCCCATAGCCCTGATCATAGACCGACGTCTCACCACCGCACCACTGTGGGACGAAGACATGGTTAGCTTCTGGAACTGCACTTACACCAAATATAGACGGAAAATGTACGAGTTCAAACCTTTTAATAACAATTCTTATGGCCATTATTAATTTTGTATAGTTATTTCTATTTACTAGTGTCACAGAAAAAAAGAAAAAGAGCACCAATGCTCTTGCGCATATTATACAATATATAAACGGTGCTCTTTTAGTTGTTAAGGTATCCCTAAGTTGTGTGTAATAATCTCTCTTAATTGACATATTATTATTGGTACTATACTTACACGAGGAGAGATTCAACCGTATATATGCATATAATATAGTGTTCTCATTTCATTCGCATATCTATAAAAAACATGGAATTAAAGGGTATGCACAGGGTTTTTGACCAGGGCATGCATATAGAAGAAAGATGTCATGAAGTGGAAGAATTCTTCTCCTTTATGACACATACAAAAATTTTAGGGTAGCCAGTGCTTTTGTGCTTGTATGAAGTGCACGCCACGGGGTATGTACCTGCTTAGTAATGTGATAATTTGAACCAAACCACAACGTATGTCAGCGTATAACACTCCATTGTAAGGGTGTTTTATTTCTTGGATTTATTTGAATAGGACTAACAGAACTTGGCATCACGCAACGTCCATCGTCCATTGTACAGGCTCGTATTGTAGCTTTTTTTTGTTCACGTATCAAGAAGACACTATGACTCAACTGAACGTCTAGTAATAATCGCCCCCGGGCCGACCAAATAAAGGCTGCAGTGGTTACCCCCCTACATGAGTGTAAAATAAAGCGGCCACAAAAGAGTCACAATTAAGTTCCGACGAGACGAGGAAGAACAGAACGGTCAGACTCAGACATGGAGTGTCTAAAGGCTTTTTTGTATTCGGAGAATACTACGGCGTAAAATGAAAAAAAAAAAACTAACCAACTGTTTATATGGGCTTAACAAATAAACGTTACACTCGTATGTTTGATTAGTTACACAAATTTTCTCTCCCTACGTAACTGCTGTACAATATTAAAGGGGGTAAGTTATTAATTAAAGTCTGGGAAGCTTCAAAATATTATTTTGGGTTTAAATATTAATTCTGTGATAGGTAAGTACCAAAATGTAATAAAAAACAAATTAAGTGATTAAGGGTAATCATGTATGCCATTTTTTTTATATATAACTTAATTTAGTGATTCTCGAAAGGTGATAGATATCTAGTCTATGAATACAATGAATTATAATTTAAAACGCATTATTTATTTGAAAACATGGGCCATTAAAGAAAAATCCCTTCTTTAATACTTGCACTGCACCCATTTTTTAGTTATAACCTAAGAGCGAGTGAAACGTTTTCTTTTCTATAGACCGTCTAAATTATGGGCAATCGATTTAGGCGATTCCTAGGTTTAATGGAAACGGGAATAAGACAATGAGAGACGACAATGGGAAACATCTGTTAACTATCCCGCTCCCGATGAGAACGTTAGGTACGGCACGCTGATTGAAGATAATATTTGATTGGAACATCTTATATCATCACACAACATATCAGCAGAAGCTTCGGAGAAGTCATTTCAAGAGATACTCTCTCTTTCTACGTCTTGTTCCTCATTGCTGAGGTTCGTGACCCCTTCCACTTACAACCTTTCGGACGATTTCGTGCCATATTTAAGAAATACCATCTACTGTTTTCCGTCTTTCCAGCTAACTCTATGCCAAATATTAAGTATGAAACAAAACACTTTCGACTTTATAATATTAGTTCAGATTAAAGGCATTTTATTTCATTCACTTAGACTAAGTAATAATCGAATGTAAAAAGGTTTTACATCCAACGCGATGGTGAAGCCACAAAAGCTCAGACGATAAAAAGTTAAGTAAACTTGGCCGGAAAAACGGCAAAGAGTCTCAAAGTGCCGCAAAGTATAAAGTTGGCAGAAGCTGTTCAGCTGTCAACTGCGTTTACAACCGAAACTTGGCCGGGCCCCGGGCGTCGGGCGTACAATGAGGCCCCTACGAACCGGCGGGACTAAGTGGCAAGAGGATTCGGGATATAAAGGGGAAGCTACAAAAAATACACCTTCGCATAGCATTTGTGACAACGTGTACCTACGTTTTTTTGATATATTTTTTTATATACTGCGACAACACGCACGTCGCCATCTAGCTCCAAAGTAAGCGTAGCTTGTATTATGGGTACTAAGATGTCTAATGATTATTTTTATGAATAATATACATACAGACATTGTGAAATATTCATGTTCATCTCGGAAACATTTTCCAGTTGTGGGAATAGAACCCACAGCCTTGGACACAGAAAGCAGTGTCGCTGCCCACTGCGCCAATCTGCCATCGAAGACGTAGATATGTTGTATACTCGTAAGTTTCTCGTGTGTGTGTGTGTGTGCGTACTTGCCTAGTAGAATAATGTGCACTACATTGAAAGGGAATGAGGAATATTTTTGTCTATACATTTTTAATTTCATTTTTAATTAACAAATTATTATCAGCAATAACTGTTACGTAATTGGGGCCGCATAAAAGTATCCACATTAATACAGCAGTCATCGTCATCATCATCGTCGTATTAACCTATTGCCGGACAACTAAAGGGCACGGGTCTCCTCCCACAATGAGAAGGGTTTAGGCCTTAGTCCACCACGCTGGTAAAGTGCGTATTGGTGGACTTTACACGCTTTTGGTAACGTTATGGAGAGCTCTCAAACAAGTAGGTTTCCTCAAGATGTTTTCTTTCACTGTTATGTGTACAAAGCAAGGGATATTTAACTACATGAAACGCAAAGGTTTCGAACTCGGCCCCCGAAGTAAAAACCGAGTCCTTACCTCTAGG
The DNA here is from genome assembly GCF_905163445.1 of Pararge aegeria. Lineage (NCBI taxonomy): Eukaryota > Metazoa > Arthropoda > Insecta > Lepidoptera > Nymphalidae > Pararge > Pararge aegeria. Next base: position 827,220 of record NC_053200.1, on the reverse strand, counting down.
CTATCAAAAGCCATAAGGCCTTAGAGCAACCTTCCGTACCAATAACGTAACTAGGTTAACTGTAATAAAAGGTACCTAGTTTATTAAGGCACGGTCAATTGAACAGTTAGGTGAGCAGTTTAAGTCGGAGCAGTTAAACTGCAGTGGATAATGGACAATTTGCGTTCACGTCGCATTGCTCCCCCGCGCCCCGCGCCGCCATAAACCACGTGAATTGAACATGGCGCTATCATAAAACTGTCCCCGATGCGTTTGTTTTGAAGTGCTTAACTATAAAATATTCGGGAAATAACTTCAAATGCTTGGGGTTTTATGTGTACAAAAATATTTATTTACCAGTGTACCGAATAATCGTTACCTAATTTCCTTTATGTATAATGTTTAATGGTGGCCTAGTTACCACCCTAGCGACTAACGCGTGCCACCAAGCGATTTAGCGTTCCGGCACGCTCCCGCGTAGAATCGGTTTTAATATTAGTATAGAATATGTTACAGTAAATTTGTAAAGTGGGTAAATATAATTAAACAATTGATAACTATAAATTCATATTTGCCAGATAATTTATTACCAATGTTCATGACATGAGTTGGCCGGTATTTTGATATAAATACGACTGCATAATCGATGCACCACAGTCCTACATGGACGCGAACGATGCACAGATACCTCCCGGTGTCTTAGTCGTTTATCAAATAGAATAGATAATAATAAATGAATAAATAAACTACAACAATACACACAGTGATATGAGTACTAAGATAGCTGATGAATATTGTTATGAATTTATAATATACATAAAAAACTTATGGGTGGCACAGATAAACACCCAGACATTGAAAAACATTAATGTTCATCACACGAACATGTTCCAGTTGGGTTGGGTATCGAACCCACGGCCATGTACTCAGAGAGCGGGGTCGCTGCCCACTGCTCCAGTCGGCCGTCAAGTGTTTATTGGTTGTTTAATTAGGGTGTTAAAGAAGGACAAAGAAACAAACACACTTTCGCATTAACATCACAAATAATTCCGGTTACCAAGATATGAGTCACGGAGTTCTCAGTCACGGCGCGATAACTGAAAGAATTAAAAGGGCGAGGAAGTCCGCCGCTCTAATTTGCATGTTTTCCCAGTTTATAACAATTAGCCTCCGCTTCCCGGGTATTTTTCTTTATTATCCGGATTAACAGTCTCCCGCCCGCCCTGCCGGCCAAGCCGCCCGCCCGGGCTTGCACTCGGCCGCCTTAATTACATTTTGCAACCTATCTCCCGCATTTCTTGACGATAGCTTGCAATGTACGATCGCAATGCCGCGTGGTTTATGAAGGGACAATAAAGTGTTATTGTAAACCCTCCAGTGGTAAGCATCAAATGGAAAAATCTTTTTTGATACCCTACCTTTTTAAATGCTGTATACAACGTGTGACCGAATTACGAAATACTGTTGAAAGGTGTATAAGTATATTACGTAAGGAATCGCCCTATTATGAAAAACCCTATTGAAGATAAAAGACATCCACGTGCATAGCACCTACGCTACGCGACGCGTACCTTTACAATAGATTAATTGACAGGAGTCACTTGATTTTAATTTTACAATTGATGTAAGGGCTGTATCTGTAACATCTATGGAGTAAGTAAACCTAGTTAAAAACTATTAGCGTTTCGGTTTCACAGATAAGTCTCAGAGACAGTAAATAATGTGTCTTTAAGGCCTGTGATATATTATTTCGGTTGTCATTTACACGTTGTAGAAAACAACTAGGGGTATGGCAGATCACTGCTATACCTCTAACAGGTTAGCCCGCTATCATCGAAGACAGCATTACTTACCATCAGGGTAGACTGCAGTCAAGGGCTAACTTGTAGAAAGAGGCATAGATAAAATGAATAAGTTTATTGAAATCGTTAAGAAAACCGTTGTTTTCCCAGCAAATAATACTGGGAAAGAGCAACTGCTGAGTTTCTTGTCGGCTACTTCTTATTACAATCGGCCTTCCGATGAGCCACTTGAATAAAGGCTGCAATAGTGACTACTTGAAAATAATAATTTTGAATCTTAAGGCAGTTTCACTAAATATAGGCATCGCTTTAATCGAATATCTATAAAAAGAAACTATGTGATGCCGGTAACTATTGGTGGAGTGTGGATGTATACCTAGACTTCTCCCTAGATTAGTCGTTACTTATTTTTTAGTAGTAGTATTAGTAGCAGAGCGTTTTGTTACAGAGCTCTTCCGGGGAAGTACTACCACCATGCTTGTGCCGCTAAGCAGCATTGTTGCGATGCTGTGTTCCGGTCTGAAGGGCGTGGTTTACGGTGTAATTGCAGGCACATAAGCACATTACAATCTTTGCCCCAAATTGATGGACACAGGGCAGCATGTCGCAGGATATGCTCCTGCTAGGTTAATAGGAAATGGTTTTCCACTTACCATCAGGTGAGCCATCTGTTTGATCCGTCAATTATTACTATAAAAAAAGGCATTGTCTTGTTCATCGTCAGTGAAAATGGGCATAAGTTGTTCTTAAAACTTTACTTCTGCGTTTCCTCAGTCATCAATTTACGGGGCAGCTAATCGCTGTGTTATATTACAGTGTATACCGTATATCGTGATAAAGAGAACCGTGCGATCAGCAGTTAACGCCGAGTGAGGATGAGTTGAGCAAACAGCTAGTCAGCGAGTTACGAGTTGTTCAACTTGCACAACTTCTACTGTACAGCTACGCCCTAATCCCCGCCAGATGATGCCGATCGTTTGATAGCCCAGTGGTTAAGACGTTTGATTCGAGTTCGATTCCCAGCACCTCTAACTTTTCTAAGTTATGTGCGTTTTAAGCCACTAAAATATCAGTTAGTTCAACGGTGAAGGAACACGTCGTGAGGAAACCGACGTAGAGAATCCTACATAGTGAAGTCCACCAATCCGCACTGGGCTAGCGTGATAGAATACGGCCTAAAGCCTTCTTGTAATGGGAGGAGATCCATGCCCTGTAGTGGACCGGAAATGGATTGATATGATGATGAAGAGATAATAACGTTTGCTGATTCTGTCCAACACCAACTCTTACCTTAACTATAATATTAGTTATATATATATTTTTAGGTTTTTAAGGAAATTCTTGACCTACCAATGCATGCATTTAAAAAATGTGTAAAAACGCATCTAGTACAGCCAGGTTACTATACATTTGATGAATTCCTCAATGACAAGGTAGAATGGAAGCAGCCAGCCTCGCTCTCATCTCCCGCAAGATAGCAAAATGATTGTAAGTGTTGATGTTGGAAAAGAGTTGCTACTGAGTTTCTTGCCGGCTCTTCTCGGTAGAATCTGCTTTCCGAACCGGTGGTAGAGTCACAAACATACATACTTGACGTTTCAAAAGTGCTTATAAAGTAGGCCTACTTGAAATAAATGAATTTGAATTATACCTACACTTACAGTCGCTATATATATGCATATGTGGTTTGAAAACCGTGGCTTAGTTGACAATTCGCGATTGCAGTGACATGCGATTTCAAACCTTGCCGATTCCGATTTATTTTAAATACTTAGTAATTATTTGACGGCCCTAGGAGATTTGCCATTTGATGGTAAGTTTTGGTAAGTCGCGAACTATCGAATACGAATAAATTATTTCGGAAGGAGTTACTTAGTAGCAATTTACATCGGTTATTACGTAGCAGCCTTCAACAGAGCTGATGTCGCTGATGTGCGATATTGAAAGCTATGTTTTTTTTTATTTTACTAAAGTGGTACCTAAGTGATGGTGCCGTCTAAGATGGTAGCGGGCTAACCTGTTAGGGAGTATTATAGTCATACCCCTAATCTGTTTCTACGCGACATCGCACCGGAACACTGAATTGCTCACCGGCACGTCTTTGTCGGTAGGGTGGTAACTACCATTCCCAAATTGACTGCCGGGATTCGAAATCGGGACCTCCTACTTAAATTCACAGCGCTCACTGTTGCGCCAGGGAGGTCGGCATGTAAATTCCGTTTTCCTGAGGAAATTTCTTACTTCAAACATCTCAATGTAACTAAATGATTTCACAGAACCAATACAATGACCTATTTGAATAAAAAATATTTAGATTATGAATATGATTTTGTTAGAGCCCTAGAAATCGTCGTTACAATTTCTCCTATTTTTTTCTCATATATTTAAGTAAAATATGTACATTATAATTTGATGGAGTGAGCCAAACCTACAAACGGTGCCTCGAGAAATTGAACTTCACGTTTAGGAGTTGCCTAAATGCTCAGTATTATAAACCTATGTTTAAAGATTGCGTCTAGTAAACATGTAAACATGCATAATATTATTGTAGTGAAAGCAAAGAAATCAAAAATATTTTTTCAACATATAAGCGTTCACATTTCAAACGCTGCCTAGATCTTAAATGACGCACTACAGAATTGTATTATTAATCAAAATCACACCAAACTGCCCCTAATTAGTGCCTAGCTACATTGCACTCGTGCGAAACCGGGTCGGGTCACTAGTATGCAATTAAATACACCGAGTCTGCATGTTCAAAAAGCATTTGTGTTACCATACCATGGGCTGCATTAAAAAAAAATGCCAATGGCGGTAATTTATAGTGCAATAGCATCTTCATACTTATCCAGATAAAAAGTGTACTTAGCCTGTATAGATCAAACATCCGAAAAAACAAACAAACAAACCGACGCACTGACGTTTTAAAAAAAAGATGTCTCGGTTTAAATGTAATTGAAATGATCGTTTTCTCTTAATATTTTAGTTATTACGAAATCTCAAACAATCACTTCGATTTATTTATCTGTATAGAAAATGTCGCCTCTACTGACACTTTAAAACACTGATAACAAATGCTCTCAATACTTCACACTCACATCAAGTAGACACACATTCGTAATGTAATCAGCTTTAATAATAATTTCGATAAAAGGAGTTATTTTAAGAAAGAAAGAAAGAAAAATCGTCTTTATCATAACACATTTGTGTCATAAATTTGTTTATAATAAAAATGTGTGACAAAAGGAGCTGGCTCAGTATAGCTGCATACTAAAAAGCACAGCACTGGTTTTCAGCCAGCCAAAGGGGGCTTCTATGTCAGGCATCTTCGTCGTGGCCGAATTTACTTGGTCACATCATCCAACCAACTTACTAAAATAGGTCTTGTTCGCATCCTCAAGCTACATCGATAGCTTTCAGTGTAAGACTTAAACCCAATGTCGATCGATGCCCCATCATATCAACCCATTACTGCCCCGCTACAAAGCACGGGTTTCTACCTCAATGTGAAGGGGTTAAGGTCGTAGTCCACCACGCTAGCACAGTGCGGATTGGTGGATTCACACACCTTTGAGAACATTATGTAGATCTCTCAGGCATGCAGGTTTCCTCACGATTTTTTCCTTCTCCAGCAGATATCTTAGAAAATTAAGAGGTACCGGGATTCAAACTCGGCAAAAGAAAATTGAAGCAGAAGTCCTAACCACTGGGCTATCAAACGATCTGCATCATCTGGCGGGGTTAAGGGCGTAGATGTACAGGAGAAGTTGTGCAAGTTGAACAACTCGAGGTGCGTACCGGGATTCGAACTCGGCCCCTCGAAATTGAAGCCGAAGTCCTACCCTCGCTATTATGGTTTCGTCGATAGCTACTTTGATATATTCAGGACCCGATGATCCGGTACTTTGCTGCCGGAACTGTAACGTGTAGAGACTTAGAGCGTGAAGACTTTTCGCCCAAAGATAACGAGTCATTGAATAATTATGATAATTGAAGACGAATTACTGGGGCCCAGATTCAATAGAGTAAAATTGTAAGGGTGATTGAGATTGGAGGCCCGCGGGACCCCGGCCTTTGATTATCGGCAATTTATGTTACGGACGATTCCATATGATTGTGTTATCGACAGGCTTTTTGTGGAGACAAACTTGGGTAGCAGGAAGGATTGGATTTATTTAATTCATAAGTTTATGTATATTTTGAGAATGTGAGGTTAAACAACCGAGCTTGTTCACATGAAACGTAACCAACGAGGATATCGGACGTATATTATATAGATGCGTACAAGGGATATGGCCGAAAATGGTATGGAAGTTTGTCTCAGAACATCCAGAGATGAAATCTATGTTAATACGTAGTACACGTCTTCTTTTGACGAAATAGCGAAATTACATGTAGTACATGTAGCAAGTTTGAAGACCTCCCTGGCGCAAGGGTGAGCGCTATGAATTTAAGTAGCCGGTCCCGGGTTCGGAATTTATAATTTCTGAATTTGTCTGGTCTGGTGGGAGGCTTTGGCCGCTAGTTACCACTTTACCGACAAAGACGTGCCGCTAAACGATTTTGTGTTCCGTAGAAACCAATAAGGAGTATGACTACTATATTGCCTAATAGGTGGTCTAGTTGCTAGTAGTCTTAGAAGACTGCAACATCACTTACCGCTAGGTGAAATTGCTGACAAGGGCTAACTTGTAGTGGAATCGAACTGGCTGGAAATCGAACGCCATGGAGGCATTTAGTCCAGCAGAGTACCAGCTACTTCGAAGACAAAAGGAGGATCGAACATGATGCTCATCGTGACCATCTTAAAGCAAGGCCACCCTCCAATATTACCTACAACTACGTTGACGGTACCCTTACATGTCCTCACCGTGCACGCATATTTAGTGCTAAAATAGGATATATAAGTCACATCAGGGCGCATGAGCGAAGCCCTTACATGTAATCTAATCTAAAAAAAGAGAAAAAAAAAAAAAAAACAAAAAAAACAGAACCTGTTGCTGTTGCCGCACGCGGCAGTGAATGAATGATGATGATGATGATGATGTAGTGGAATAAAAAAAAAATTAGTTATATTGACATGCAGATTTCAACTATGAACGTTGAAAAATGTTTATTTTTTGGTAACTTTTTGCAATGTTGATATACATCACCCTAAGTACTTACTTGCCAAAATCTTAGACCAGTTTATTATGGTCTAGCAGTTTGCTCATCGTTAATTATTAACATTTATTAGAAATAATTAACTTTTTTTAATCTTATGTACCAAGTATTTAATTGTAATATGTCCGCACCATATTACAGTTTATAAGGATTATCTTCATTTACGGCGTACGCCGCGCGCGGCGATACAGCGGTGCATTCGTTGACGAGATATCGCATAAAGCCTTTATTTATGTGTCGACGCGCGTGTAACAGCGATTCATTGCATCATAAACTTTTGATATTTTCACTATCTGATATCCATAATTCAATTGTGCAATAAACATTATATTAAACGTAAGCTTACAGAAACATCCTGTTATAATGTTATAGTGATAAACATTATATTAAACGTAAGCTTACAGAAACATCCTGTTATAATGTTATAGTGATAAACATTATATTAAACGTAAGCTTACAGAAACATCCTGTTATAATGTTATAATGATAAAAAATCTTGGGTATGAATTACTCTTACTTCACAGCTAAATATTAATTGACTGTGAGATGGTGATACCGAAAAATTACCTGGACAAGTTTGTTGTGGGCTCTTCTTAAACAGGGCGCGCTTGGAACCCTTGTAGCTTCAGGATTAAGTTGGCGAACATATTTATAACCATCCTCTTGCAATTTGCTATACATATATATATGTATGGACGCATCATAAGTACCTGTCTTACATGAATAAAGAATTTGAATTAAAAAAAAAAAAATTTCACCCACTGTACCGATACACGATGATGATGATAATGATAGGAAACGATCGAATGATCTCCCACTTAAAGACTACATAAAACACTTAAAGCTTTTAAAAAAGGTTGAATGTCAAAATTAATATATATCGCCGTCTAAGAAATTTATCCTTTTTTCGCTGCGTCAATGCGAAATAAAAGTTCATATCAGTGTTTGAGCAGCGAGCAAATCTTACAGTCCGGCGGACGATTGAATCAAAACATTGAATATTTATCCGCGCCCTCGGTTCAGTCGACGCCCCCGGCGCCCGGACCATCGCAAATACTCCGGAAAATACATACTGCTGTTAACCGGGACACGGACCAACTTGGGAGAGAAAGGATTAGCTCAAGAATATGAGAGCACCGTTATAAATGGTTAACTGTGTTCCTATAAGTTCTGACAAGCTTATTTGCATGCCACTTGACGAAGCATTAGTCGTCGCACCGCTTTTTGTGACAGAATTCATACTGTGAACTCACACACACATCGCCATCTAGCGTAGCTTGTGTTATGGTTACTAAGATAACTGATGAATATTTGTATGAATAATATAGAAGAAGAAGAAATACTTTATTGCACTCAAACATCAGAATATACATAAAATATAGAATAAAAAACAACAAGAATTGTAGGCATGCAAAGGCGGCCTTGTTGCTGCAAGCAATCTCTTACAATATACATAAATACTTATAATATACAAATTAACACCCGCACTAAAAAACGTTCATGTTCATCACACGAACATTTTCCAGTTGTGGGAATCGAGTCCACAGCCTTGATACGCAAAACAGGGTCGCCGCCTACTGCGCCAAACTGCCGCTAAACAGTATTGCTGTGTTCTGTTCTTAAGAGCATGGTGTATTTACAGGTACATTAACACCTACGCCTACGCATCAGGTTAATGGAAGCCGGGTAAGAATTTGTAGGACGTACTCCTTACAAACCTTGCGTAGTGTTACTATGTTATAGGCGATAGTTTTTCTCCTCCAGCAGGGCCATCGGCTTGCTTATGTTACTATAGACGCATAAGTCTTAGCTCCGGATTATGGGTCGGGCGAACACAGGACGGCACGTTGTAGAACGTGCTGCTTGTATGCCATATGAAGTGCTGGTGTTTAAATGCGATGGTTTTCCACTTTTTAAAATTCACGTAGGCCTACCACAGGCACTAATGAAGTGTTCATACATATGTTTACATAATTGTAAGGGGATGGTGATAACTTAGTTCACCAACTTAAAGCTACGATGATTCCAAACGCGCCCCGGTCTAAGAAGAGCCAACAACAAACGTAGCCGGGTATTTTTTTTTTATTATCACCATCTCACAGTAAATTAATATTAAGCTATGAAGTTAGAGCAATTCACACCCGAGCTATTTTTATAGCTTGAGTAATCCTTAACATGAAAGCTTACGTTTTATATAAAATTTGAACTTATTGAGAGGCATCTCAAAGATTTCATTCGGTAATTTGTTATAAAATGATATAACAATTGCCCTTGAATGAATTAGCAATTTTATGTAGCCTAGTAAACTGCACAACGAGTTTATTTTTGCTTCTAAAATTTACATTGTTGCAGTCCATTTTCTATTTAAATTTTGTTATATTTTTATGGACATAAATTAAATTTTCAAATATGTACTGACTATGCACCGTCATTATTTTAACTTCTTTAAATTTATCCCTTAATGACTCTCCCTTGTCGGGTCAAACCATTCGTATATAAAGCTATGTGTTTGGTCCGCTAGAAAGAAAGCTGAAAAAAAAGACATGTTAGCCGCTAAGCACAATATGATAAAAATAAATCGAAATTAAAATCCATCGTTTTCATTGCTCTGCATCGGAGTCGTCTCGTGATCTCCTTTTAATATTTGATCTGCATATTTATATTATAACATGAAAATCGGCCAATGTTTGCGCGCCGCGAGCTGTTGATCTGTAGTTTATTTAGTTTACTCCATTTCAGGACCGCATTGTTTGTGTAAATCCGAGGGATTTGCCGCGGCGGCGGACATGCTCTGTGAACGCCTTGCTCTCAACACTGACAGTATATTAATCTATATCTATAGCGAAATTAATCAAATGGTTTTAATGTTCAAAGGCACGAAATCTACTAACCAGTCGAATTTGAAAGGGAGATACCTTTAGACTTAGTCTAGCAGTGGACTGTTATAGACTAATGCTGCTTTGATAGCTTGATGAAGGCTAAAGGTTATTATTTTAATCTAACGACTAAGTAATAAATAGGGAATGGAAGTTAATTCCTTACAATGCGTAGGAAATATTAATGGTATGGACACAATAAAACAAATAGTAGATATAAATAGGTTTAATACGGCGATGTTTCTTTTGTCAAGAAACCTATCGTTAAAGTAACAAGCCCTTTATAATTTAATGTCTTATTTCATTTGAAAATGCTCTGTAACCTCTATAGGGCTCAACGCAGACTAAACGCGTCGCCGCAGAAGCATCGCAAGGCGTCAAAACCAGTAAAATATTATATAGTTCTGGTTAAAATCGCATTCCTAGAAGTTGAAACACAAGAAACACGTCACGATAATAACTTTCTCTTTATACAGAAGAAGAAGAAACACTTTATTGAACGAATGACATACCGGAAAAGAAAAAGTAAAGAGTATACAGTAAACAATGTAGACACGCGAAGGCGACCTTATTGTTGCAAGCAATCTTTTACAGGCAACCTTTGTAGACAGGACTTAGAGCAAGAGAATGGGATAGTGCCAAGATTGTTGATAAATATACAAAAATAACAAAATTTATAGATACAAATACATAGATAATTTAAATAAATCTACGTAATATATAAATATATATCATACATAATATATATATATATATATATAAGTAGATTTTAATACATAATTTAAATCAATAATAAAAAATCTACTTCAAATTCCGACAAACAAAGAGAGGTAGTAGTCCTTCAGACGACTCTTAAATATCGGAAGGGATTACTTCCACGGATTTCAGCAGGCAGATTGTTTCAGAGCATAATTGTCTAAAAGGTGAAAGAATAACCTAAGAACTCCGTGCAGTAAGTTTTCCCACAGGTTTTTAATTAACGGTATTGAATCGTTTCACTCAGAACTGGCAGATGTAGCCGTACAAAATCATAGAATACTCATACTCGTAGAATGTTCAATGTTGGACTGAATTGACAGAGCAAGGATGATAAGTGGAAAACCATAGCTTATAAACGAAATTATACTTCGCTTTGCCCATAAATCTTAGCCATGGGACGCATGGAACTCTAATTAAACCGGCAACCAAGCCATTCAAGCCGAAACATGGCGGTGGTTTCCCTAGACGCGCTTTGTCACAAGAAGTCCTACTACTACTTAACAGAAATGTATTACTGGTATGGACCAGTAATACATTTTATACGCGGCATGTTACCAGAACGCTAACTAAACACTTGATTGCACATCTTTGTCGGTAGAGTGGTAAAATTCAATTATAAATTCCCAAATTGCCTCTGCCTCTGAGACCAGAATCTCTACTTGTGGTCGTCGTGCAAATCGATTACATAAATATCGTCTGAATTCCTCCAATTTTATTTGCAATAAAAGTATAGTCCTTTTATATTTACGAAAATAGTAGTATGTATTACGAACGTATCTAGAAAACGCGTATTGGCAGTTTAGAGTTCTGCGGTGACGCATTCAATCTGTCGCTAAGTTTAGCGTACCTAGACCTCATAAGTAGGTACATGTACAACATACCTAACCTCGTTATTTCTCGAATGATATCCACATTATGTTCCAATTTGGAATCAAACAATCTTCCTATCAAATCTGGCCTAGAGCCCGATAGGTAAATTAGAAGAGGCATGTTGGAAGGTACCTATTGAATATCAGTATATGAATTAATACTGTACTACTTTAACCAGAGAATAGTGGCAAGGAAAGGGTATGTATTCCTGTGTCTGTTTTTATTGTTAAAAACGCGGATCACACAACACATTGTCGATTGGCCTGGCGATGCAATGCAGACGTAAAACCGAGCTTCCATTTCTCAGGATAAATTTAAATAAACAAAATTTTCTTTTCAAAATTCTGAATTTTGTTTTTACTTTTATAAAATGATATAAAAATTATATTAAAAAAATTATATCATACCGGAATGCTTAATCGCATGACTACAAACAATACTTGATACTGAACAAAACTTACAAAACTTATTACAAGCAAAACATTCTACAAGTCAAAATGCATGCAAACATAATAATATGATGTCTTGACTTTACTTATTCTATTCTAGGCAGCCTCCTATTCTATTACTTTTGTGAGCCAACCAAGCCAAAATATAGTGAGGCCGTTAAATTATGAGTTTTGTATGAACACGAACGGTTACTGAAAAAAAATACTGAATAGGGCATATTCATTAACTTTATGGTACTATTATCTAAGCTGGCACCTTTCTTGACTCTCGCACGGCACATAGCCCTTTTCCCCATAGGTGCAGAGCATCTTGAGGAAAAAATCTCCCCTCTGGTCTTTGCGCGGTCGGTTGATTATTTTCATCTCTTTGTTCAGCACGAATATATTTGACGTATTGGCGGTAGCCGGTGGCCATTGCAGTGCTAGTTTGGCTTTCTTCGGCGTTGGATTTCTGAAATCAGTCAAACATTTTTTTACATGAGACAATGCCCCAATGACATCTTATGGCGATTTGATTTAGGCGACGACTTTGGAAAAAAAATGTTCCACCAACTCTTAGGTGATAACTATTTGTGAACGGTTGATGTACGAGTGTGACCAGGAAGATTAGGAATTAGGTACTTATTTAAGCATTGCCTTGTTCGTCGTTAGTGAAAACGGGCATTAGAGTTCTATGATTTATCATTTATTTCCTAAAATGTTTTTGCCAAACTCTCACCCGTTTTTTTGGCGCGTTTTTTGGCTAGTAGCTTGACTGCGGCGTGTTTGGCTGGAAATGCTTAAGCATGAAGTCCGCCTTTTGTAAAATGTTTTCTGGGTTGTGCAATAAAGTTAACAATTTTTTTTTCTCTTCTCTTTCTACTTAGCCTATGTATTTTCAACTAAACACAAAAAATCAACCAGCAAGATTATTTTTGATCAGACCTTGAGTCTTGGACCGACGTTCTTCCAAATTCTCTAAACCATTGAGCTATTGAGACTTATCAATAAAACGTTGTAAAACCTATGTGGACATTTTTACTAATATTTTTTTTTTTAGGAATAAAAGAAAGAAAGCAGTTGTTTATTTTCCCACGTAATTGCTTACTATTGTAATTTCTTAGGTACTCCCTGTGACACCCCAGGGTACCTAAGGAATTACCGGTACCTCAATACCGGTATATATATATATATATATATATATATATATATATATATATATATATATATATATATATACTACTAGCTGTTGCCCGCGACTTCGTCTGCGTTTGATTTTTTTTTTAAAGTATTCAGTATCCCTAAGCCTTAAATGAGTATATATAGTAGTATATATATATAAAACATGTGACTGTCAATTAATTATAAACAAATAATTTGCAATTAAATAAAATTGCGACTATAATTAAGGATCTAAGCGATCCTATCTCTTAAGTTGGACCAGACTGCTCACGGTGTGCCAATTTAATTTAAAATCGGTTAAGTAGTTTAGGAGTCCATCGCGGACAAACATCGTGACAGGCGATTTATATATATTAAGATATATATAAAAAACATGTGACTGTCAATTAATTATAAACAAATAATTTGCAATTAAATAAAATTGCGACTATAATTAAGGATCTAAGCGATCCTATCTCTTAAGTTGGACCAGACTGCACACGGTGTGCCAATTTAATTTAAAATCGGTTAAGTAGTTTAGGAGTCCATCGCGGACAAACATCGTGACAGGAGATTTATATAAATTAAGATAGGTATACAAAAATATAGTTAGAGATATAATTAACCTGGGTTCTGATTCACTATGATATCGGAGTCGTAGACACACTGTGTGCATGCAGATTACTATTCTTACTGACGGTCGATTGGCGCAGTGGGCAGCGACCCTGCTTTCTGAGTCAAAAGCCGTGGGTTCGATTCCCACAACTGGAAAATGTTTGTGTGATGAACAGGAATGTTTTTCAGTGTCTGGGTGTTTATATGTCTTTTATATTTCTCTATATTATTCATAAAAAAATATTCATATAAAAAATAATAGATATTCATCAGTGTGTATTGTCGTAGTATATTATTTTTTTTATTTATTTATTCTAATCTATTCTAAGCGAATTTGAAAATAAATTTTGATTTGATAAGGTAGGTATTGACACTTGTGTCAAGGGATCTGTAAAGCGATAAGGTAGTTAAAAAATATTAAATGAAAGTTGATAGAATATTGTTCACTTACCCAAATTTCATAAAGTTCCGGATCAGCGTTGTCAATCGATCAATCATAATTTCGTCTTGTTTAGACAAAGGCAACGATATACCGATCGGTTTGAAAATATAAAAGATTTCACCAGCATGCGTAGTGCCATTAAAATTCGTTCCAGCAAACAATTTCCCAAAATCCCTACTGCCCTCATACGAGAACTGATAATTGAAAATTGGTTGATCCGAATATTGTGTCATGATTTTTGAAAACGCGTTTATAGACCCATATGCTATCCAATCGGAGAAGTATTCAATCAGACCTTTAACAGATGTCCGGTAGTCAAGGTAACCTTCTCCAAAATAATGAGACCGCATCATTTTACCAATTTTCCTTCGCTCCTCCTCAGAACACCATGAGAAAACGCAAGGCAATCTATCATTAAAATGATCGCTTAAATCATTGACCGAGTCCTCACTTAGTAATCTGTAGAAAAAACCACCTTCCTCGTCAGTATAACCTATCATTACTGGTACCTTATTAAATTTGCCAGCTTTTAGAATATTAAAAGGAGTGTCTTTGAAAAATGGTTCGCTAAAATTAAAATCGACACACGGTGAATACTTAAAAAAGCGTGGATTAACTGAAATGTCATGAGTAGTGTCTATGAGTAACTGTAAATCAGCCTGAGAAAAAGTATTGAACACATCTTCTTCTGTGGAAGGGGAGGAGATTTTTCTGGCATCACCTAAAGCAGCTGTAAATGGCTCTAGATTGAAAGCCCATGTTGATAACGCTGTTCCGCTCATGAGGATGGCTTTATGGAACAGTCCTGTGCTTAATTCGGACATCAAATGTAGTGATGCTGAACTAGCGCCAGCGCTTTGTCCACACAAAGTCACATTATCAGGGTCACCTCCAAACGCTGCTATGTTTCTTTTGACCCATATTAAAGCCGCAACTTGATCTCTTAAACCCAAGTTTGAAATATCATGTAAGCATAAAAATCCCAGCACCCCGAGTCTATAGTTAATTATTACAACTACTATTCCTTTCGTGACTAGGAACTCTGGGTCGTAAAGTTCTTTACTCCCTTCATAGTAAGCCCCGCCATGGAAGAAAACCATAACAGGAAACTTGCTTGAAGGTTTTGCTTTGTCTGGGGTGTACACGTCGAGGTATAGGCAGTCCTCCGTACCAGTTGTGAAGTAGGCTATTCTTTGAGGACATCTTTTAAAAGGATTTATTGCGTTGAAGATTCCTTCCCATTTCGGCGGTTCTTTTGGGAACTGTAAAATATTTTTAGGATTAGAATTTTACAAAACATAATAAACTTATTATTATAATTTCGTTTTGTTTCTATGTTTGTTTGTCCTTCCTTAACGCCCTAACTAAGCAACCAATAAACTTGATTTTTGGCTTAGAGTTAGTTGAAAGGACGCAAAGTAACATAGGTTACTTTTTGTCCCAGGAAAGGGAAAGGCTGCCGCGGGATTTGTAAAAAACCATAATCAATTCAGACGAAGAACACTGGCTACAGCTAGCAACTTTTATTTACTTTATTTAAAGAGAATAACCGTTAAGTTGGTTCTTCTAAAAGTCAATGAGAATCTAATAAAGGTTTTAAAGATAGAGAACTCCAGCGGCAAAACAGAATTAGTAAAAGAGGGTACTATGCGATAGGGCATCACAGTATTATGATACAGTTATATGTATCGAAACCAATTCCATTTCGTTATCGTAGTAGTAGATACAGCAAATTACCTGGAACCTCTCACTCGTAGCGTAAGGTATGCTGAAGTAGCGGTTGTACCCGTTCGCATTGCGCAGGCCCCGCAAACTGCCCTGATCTGTCTCCAGCACACGAGTCCATGTGCTGCACGCCAGCTTCGAGTACACCAATAGCAATTGTATCGCGGTCAAAGCTCGCATCTTCATTCTTCTTTGTAGTAGTTTTAGGTATATTTGTTTAGATCATTTGTTTTGTCATTATTTAGGATATATTGAGCTGCCATCGGTTGATATCAATTGTAATAAAATATCACTTGCTTCTCGCTTGCATCTGCTTTCCGAACCGGTGGTAGAGTCACTACAAACAGAGATACTTGACTTTTCAAAAGTCCTACTTGAGATAATAATTTTTTTGTTAAAACATCGTGAGGAAACCTGCATGCCTGAGAGTTCTCCATAATTTTCTCAAAGGCGTGTGTGTGGCAATAGTGCAGATTGGTGGATACCAATCTGCACTATTCCGTGGTGGACTACGACCCTTCTCATTGCCGAGGAGATCCGTGTCCTGTAGTGGGCCGGTATTGGGTTGATATGTTGATGATGATGATCACCATATAAACCAATCACGTAGACTGTACATTAGATATTTAGAGCGAACACAAATGAACTAGAAATAAAAATCTTACCCCTCCATAAGGAACCATCGTTCCATAAGGAACTTTGTTCCAAAACAAACAATGACTAATTTTGTTCCCGAACGAACTTTACTGTTACACTATTAAAGCCAAACTAGCTAACCTTGCACAAAGTAAGCTCACTCGACTAGCACACGGGTACTTAGTTACTAACACTCGAAACGTTGCACCAACAACTGCGAATGTGATCTTACGCAGTAGGCAGTTTAAGTTGCGCAAATATTAGCTGTGAGATGGAAGCATTAAAGATTTAGTGTCTAAGTCTGGCTATTTATACGAATCTTTGGAAACCAATATTAATAAAATATGAGGTCCATCCAGTTAATAAAAATAAGGCAGTCCACATGAAAACTAATTTATTTTGCGGACTGTCACGGTATTATGTCCTATGGAGTAAAGCTGTCGATATAGATATTTATATTACACAATAGGATTGTGCGATCAATTTACATACTCCAGCTGTTAATTTTTAAGAATTAGGAATACTTCTGTGAGCTTCTTAACATACTTGCTACACTGTAACACTGCTGCTGTACGCGACTTTGTCCGCGTTTTAAAACTTTATTAGCTCGATTAAAATTATACGAATTTATCTAGGTCGGTGAAGGTTGGGCTAAACTAATTTATCAAAAAGGCTTTTGTAACCAACAGTGTCAATCGTAAATGACCGTCCCAGGTTATCTACATAACTGTTTTACCCCATCTAGAGAGGTGTGGCCTCAGCGGACAATACACATCAACAAATAGCCAATTGCGTTGCGTTGCAATGTTGACTGTAAATGGCTAGGCAACAAACTGCTGCTAGCTTCTTTTCGTTAGGCCCTCAAAACCAGTGGCAGAGACAACAAACAGACATACTTGAAGTTGCGAATTAAAACAGTTTTTAAATTTGGATTTGATTGAAAACCACGTTTTGCTGAACGTACCTTCGTTCAATTATTCAAACTGATGCCTTGAACCTTGCTTGATTGCTTTTAGTTTCGGTAAATCGGACCGCCTCAAGATTGGGACAGCCCTATTCTGTTGCGCAATTTAAGCAATGAGACGTTGAACCTCCCCATGTGTTTGTGTAGGTATCTGTTTTTACATGTGGCGTCATAGCTTCGAAACGAAAGGACCGATTTTGATGCAGATTAATGTGTTTAAAAGCTTAAGTAATTTGCGATTTATATCCTACTCAACAAAGGTGTCTTTTTATCTGACTTTTACAGATCCGGCTGATTTGAAATCTGGTGTACGTTGTGCAGTACTTCGCATTGTGTAGTTAGTACTTAATTAGCCATGGTATCCCTTCGCTGATGGTCCAACATCTAGTGCTAGTTTGCGAGAATCCTAATTCTCAGAAACTTACAACAGACAAAGCGAGGCTGGGGTCAAAGCCTCATGGTGCATAAAAATTTTAGCTTAATGTCGGGGTCATGTAAATCTTTAATTTAATTAATTTATTATCATGTGCCTCTCGTGCCTGATTGTAAGCTATTATTAGGAAATCTGTGGCACGCTGGCCTCGTAAATGCCTATTCACTCTTGCCTTTAAGGTACCTGCTCAAAATAAAAATATAGGTAGGTACTTACTCAAGTTATATGTGGCCGGTTCTACTACCAATCAGCCTACTGATTGGTAGTAGAACCGGATAAACCTTTCTTTGCGTGTCGATTGGATGACAACGCTATAAAGATACCCGAAGACAGTCACGGGTCAGTGGGAGGTACGGAGTTCGATGCCCGCCAGTGGCAATTTCAAAATTTATGATTTCCGTTCTTGGTTCGGTCCGGTGTGTATCACCATCACCTCACATAAGCGCTAACATGTTAAAAGTATGAACGCTTCATAAGTGCCTGTGTTAAGGTCTACATGAATAAAACATTTTAGAATTTTGAATTTGTGGTGGAATGATTCGGTCTTGGCTAGTTACCCTTCCGACAAAGACATGACGCGATTAGAATTCCAATAAAATGCCTCGTAGAAACCGATTAGGGATGTGGGTTAATTATAACTGTCATACCGGTTAGCCCTCTACCATCTTAGATTGCATCATCATGTACAGCCAGGTGAGATGGCAGTCAAAGGCATACTTAAAGTGGATTTTAAAAAATCACTCAAAAACCGATTAACTGCCTATAAATAACTTTTCCCAATCTCTCTTAATTCTTATAATAATTGTAACATATAAGGTAAGAGTTCTTTACCTAAGGCCGCCTGTCTAAGCATCTTATTGGGCCATAGTTGATAAACAAAGATTTATTTTCTTTCTATTCTTATTATATTTACAGCCAGATCTATATTATAGTTAGAAGTAGGGGGTTTAACTTCAACTAGTTGGTCAAAGTATTTAAAACTACTAACATCTACATTTTAATGAGTCAGCTAGACCTCAACTTGGGAACATTTAAATATCTAACTAAATTCTTAATCTTACCTCCAAGCTCAAGCGTCCAGGACTTTTGTAATTATGTGCATTTAAGTTTTAATGAAAAGTAAATTCTTAGTTTCTGTAGAACTTCTGAAGATTTACCTTTTGAATATAAAACTCTCTTTGCGAATGAGCAAACTGGGTATTATATTGTTTTAAAACTTTAAAACTTGATCCACTGTTGGTTACCTACTGTTACCACAGTTTTAAGTGCCACAGAGATACAGTTGTACTCCGCGTATGATCTCCTGGTAAATGCCGACATCCTCTGACGCTCCAAATAAATAATCAACCTAATCCAAAATTAGGAGAGGATTGTTATAGACTTTTGATTGATGATGAGGGTAAATAAATGATGTCCACCCATACCCCTAATGGGTTCTACGCGGCATAGTGAGGGAACGCTTAATAATCGCTCGGTGGCTCGCCTACGTCTGTAGGGTAATACTAACCTCGGACGCAGCCTCCCACCAGGCCACACCAAAGTAAATTTTGAAATTATTTTAAGCCGAACCCGCGACCTCCCAATTAAGAGACAACAGACGTCACCAAAACCTTCGATGACTGTGTTGTTTGTGACCGAAGAGCCACTGCTGCTAAAGTCACTCTATTGACAGACTTGGCGGTCCAAAAGTACTGTTAGAGAAGTTCTACATAAAAATATATATGAATTTGGAATTTGAATAGTTACAATACACTTAAATTCGGCTCTAGTCATTTAAACTCATTGTAGTCTAGAAAAATTAGGATGGAATTGACTAGAACAGAGCAGAACAGAACAGAACGGAACATACGGAACGGAACGGAACGGACCAGACCAGACCAGACCAGGCCAGGTCAGACCAGACCAGGCCAGGCCAGACTAGACTAGACTAGACAAAAATAGAATAAACTAAATTAGAACAAAATGGAACAGAACAGAATGGAATAGAACAGCATAATATAATAGAACAGAACAGAATAATAATCACAATTAATTAATATACGTGCATGTCAAATTATAAGGTAAAGTACAAATCATTTTAATCACTAATATTGCCACTTTCAATATCAGTTATTTTTATTACTTTTTACACTTTAATTAAAATTAATTGTAAAAATTATATTTTATATAAAATAACAACTTTTTCGAGAGGCATGGCCTGTATGGTAGATTACCAGCACGTATACAAGCCATGAAAAATATATAATACTGTCATGCGGAGTCTTCTAAGAGCGTAAAAGTATTTATACAGCTTACCACATAAAACATCAATGTGTTGTTTCCAGATACAGTGGCTACCTTAAACGATGCCTAAGAGTTTACTCATTTTAGTCTCAGTTATTTTAACACTGCCGTGCTGGATCTTTCAAGCACGTTTTTTGGACTGGTAGGTGTGAAATTGTACCATTTTTGTCTTTTATACATTAATCTTTAAGCTATTTTAGCTCAGCCATTGCATTATATTTGCTAAAGCTACATTTATTAATTGCTGATAATCAAGACTAGTTCCTTGCAAAAGGAGCGTTGTGTCATCGGCAAATAAGACACAATGACTTACACTATTTGGAAGATCATTTCTGTATGTAAGAAACAAAAACGGACCTATTACAATGCCCTGTTACACATCTCTTTTAATTATTTTAAATTTGGACCTGTTTTAGTTTTTAGTATTATTTATAATTTTTATATTTCAGTACATTGTAACGGATCTTTTAAATAAGTTGCTAGCCACGTATACGCTGGACCTCTCACACCGTATTTTTCAAATTCAAGTAGAAGCCATTTATGGTGTACGAAGTCATGTCTTAAATATTGCTGTTACAGGTACTTTATCCTTTAAGCTTCCAGTTATTAATATATACGTTAGGTACATGAGTGCGGTAGGATTACACGTTAGGCGTGTTTCCAGGCCTGGTACAGCGTATTCGAAACAGGCCCTAGGAACCTGCGGGCCCCAGACGCTTGGCGTGAAAAACTTATCGCGACGGCTATGCGGCCCACACGCATCAGGTGTGTTATTACATCACTCGTAATTTCTAATTTATTTATTGACTAACATGAAAGCCCAAAACTTGCCTGATTTGAAATATAGCAATATGTTTATTTTTTGTTTAATAAGATGAAAACATGCTATTGTTGTTGTGCTTCCATCTCGGACTGTTCTTTTATTAATATTGGGTTATTGTTTTACAATGACTGTCTTGAAGTCTTATTACTAGTACCAATTTATGAATTTATCATTCATGAAGGAGTATTATGAACTGGTCATCAAATTTTATTTTTGTACTGAAGGTCATAATTGTTTCGACTGCCTGTCACAATTTCTTTTAAAATGTATGTCTTTTAAATAAGCTTTAGGGTTCCATATTTGAATTAGTCTGAAATGTTATTAGGTACATAGATAGTCTGTAGTTTTCATTAATATTAAAATAAAAAAATCTTAGTGAGATAGCTTAACATACGTGAAATTATTCAAACCAATTAACAATGTATACTTACCGAAAGCCTAGTGGTTGGGCTTCGGCCGTCCTTTCGGAGGGACCGAGTTCGATCTCCGGCACGACACATCTAAATGTTCTGCGCATCTAAATGTAACGTGCGTAAAAAATTATGTGCGTTTTCAATTTATGCAATTAAATATCACTTTGTTAACCCGTGAAGGGAAACATCGTGTAGATACCTGCATGTCTGTCCGAGAGTTCTCAATGTCCTCAAAAGCGTGTGAAGTCTGCACTTTGCACACCATATTAACGAATGAATGAATGAATATACTTTTATTGCACACCACAAAAAAATACATAGAACAAAAGAAAAGTATAACAACACAACGTATACAATTAATATATATTGAAAGATAAAAAATTGTAACCACTTGCCTCTATATGATCTATGAATCAGTTCAGCGACGCACTTTAAGGGGTAAGGTTGTAGCCACAGACCAAACATGAAACAACCTTTAACGCACATACGTCAAAATGGCTGTAGATCCAAAAAACAAAAATACGTCATTTGAAGTGTAATGACGGCATATAAGAATATTGGTAATCCCGCGGATGTCGTACGAGTCGACTTAGGAAAAATAACGGAGAGCAGGCAGCAGCTTCGTCGGTGCTACTACTACCATCTACTGCGATCACAGGTTCGTTACTTTTTCAAAATTTAGGAACCCTTTATGTAGTTTATTTTCCTTTAGCTGGATAGAAAGATTGGCATAGGCAGGAAATCGGGTAAAATCATCAAGAATAACGAAATATGAAAAATAAACAAACTATAGATATATATTTTTTATTATTTATTATTGACAATAATTTTGTTTTTACTCAATTAAACAACTATCCGCACACACAGTACCTGTATCACAAATAGCAGGTAAGCCAAAAAGTTTAGTTCGCCATTGCAGAGTATACAGCAAAGTTTTTAATTGCATTGCATCAGCAACTTGCTGCTAGCAAACATGTGTGGACGCGACACGCTGTATCGAACTTGCTCGTCGATCATGTATCAGCGTGAGGACGCAGCTTTAGAGTCCGTAGACTAAAAGCAGTCACGTTTTCCTTTTTTTTTTATCATCTCTACAAATCACCGGCTCCCACAATCATATTTCTTTACTCTATGCTATGTCGCGGGGCACTTGTGGGTTTACGTTATAAATTTGGCATTTTTCAAAGCTTATATTATTTGTTATATTGTTAATTTTAACAGTCCAAAAAAACATGAAAATCCTGATAACGCTTGCTTAGGTCAACATAGATAAATGGACTAGCAGGAAAACGGCCTTCGCTCACCAAATCAACTCTACTCAAATTGTAAGTAGTGGTATGTGAGCTTTATATCATGTGACATTAAGTATTGCTTGAAGTTTAAGGCGAAAAGCGCATGGTCCACTCGCCTTATACTAGCAAAAAAATATTGAAAGTTTGCTCTCTGTCACAGAACATAAAGTTCACATTCCCATCATTTCATTTCAGTAGAGTCGATAGACCGTATTTTAGATCAGTGCATCGTTTTCTCTTTTTTCCTAATGACAAGGTCGCATATAAATTTTGGACATCTATGATGTAACACTAAAAATAATTCACAATACAAATATAATAACTATCAAAAACATTCAGCTTTGTAAAATACCACTTTTTTTGCTACGACGTTTAAGCGACACGGGACGTTAAAATAAGCGAGTGCAAATATTATAATAACTCCCGTTCAATACCTCCACGCGTAAAGTGCCTCACAGTACCATTTTACATTAATTATATTATGTAATATTTCTAAAGTCACAGGCGCTTCGAAAATTCCAATTATGCAACAAACCTTTTTCAATGTTATGCTATTATTATAGACATCAAGGAATACATTTTTCTATTCCAAACTCATTTCATTTACTTAATCCCGACATAGTAAAGTAACAGTACTTTAGCATTGACTTTGAAAGAAGTGTTTAGTTTTATTTGGTAGTCAGTTGTTTATCGACTGATTTTAATTATTATAGGTTTATTGTTGCGCAATTGAAATTCACTAAACGCACAGACTTTACATCAATATAATCTATAATTACACGCTGAAATATACACAACGCATAGAAACAGCATCACAATATAATAACTACATTTGAAGTTTTTCCTTTAATTAAAATCATTTCTCACAACGTCCGTTTTCGTTTTCATCGACACGAGCACACTTTAAATATGATATTTAAATATATATTTATATATGTGTGTATATGTATTTAAACGTAATTATTTATATTTATATTATGTATTAAAAAGTTTTACACACTATTATTTTGCAACTCGAACAAATGTGTCACAGGCGCCGTCTTATCATTCGTGCATTACGCGCATACGCCGTAAAAAACTTATGAACTAATAAACATTTAAAAAAAAATTAAGATCTTCACTTTGCAACGTCCAATAAGGTGCATATTCGCGTGCACGCGCAGTAAGCATACATTATCTAATTCTAAAACTTATGTGTAAAATGGTGCACGGAAATATGCTCCTTACAATCGAGTATAACAAAGCCTCCAATTAACTCGATACATATTTTAAAAAAAAGCTACATACAAACTATTCCCCAAATTTTCCCCACTAATTACCAAGTTACACGACCGAAAATGTTTATTTCAAGTTTAATCACCAATATCTGATTCAATATTGAACCGCGCACTGTTTTAAATTGAGGATGGGAAAAGAGAAGAAAATGATTGAATAAAGGATGAATTACATATTAATAACTCGATTGACTCGTTTTCGCATACCAAAGCAAAATGGGCCTAATGCAACTCAAGTTAGAGTCGCAAATCTTCTCATTTTTATTTTGTAAATGTTTTGCCAAAAGCCCTAGCTGCTACTACCTGCATTATAGCATGCTTAGTACAAGATATGCTCGCACGCAATCGAAGAGTCGTTTTCGAATATCGAAATACTTGAATATCAGAGTAAAATGGATTTATTCCCAATTAATATTAATGCTCAGATTTGTCTGTGATTCTTGAGCGAGAACTTGTGGCAAAAAACTTGTTTAAGATAACATCACAAGGACAGTATTTGCAACTCTAAAATAGTTGACATAAGGTCCATTTTAATTTGAAGATAAATATTTAAATATATGATTTTTTATAAAACGTTATCGTAAGTGTCAATTTACTTTGTTCAGTCAAAGTTAGTGTTAAAAAGAGGCATGCTTATATTACGACCATAACTTAATAACTTTGTACCGTTTTAACTGTTTCTTCAATCTGTCAAAGTACTCACAGAGTAAATTGCAAGCTAATGAACCTAATAGATTACTCTGTCTTTCCATAACTGGAAGAAGTCGAAAGGTGGTGACCGTATCGCAGTCATAGTATTGCAAAGTAGACCTTTTGAGTTCATTAGAAAGGATAAAGGTTTTTTTTACCTGTCTTATAAAATAAAAAAAAATTATTTTACTTTTTATACTTTTTAGAAAATATGTTTTTAATTATTTGTTTTTTATGAGCAAATATGTTCTCATTTTCAAAATAATTCATAAATATTTTAGCTCGAGACACTGAGTGGAGACCACATAGCTAATCCCTCTTCTTGATGTTATAATTTAGCCGCAAATTTGTTTGTTTTTTAATTTATTTTATCTCACTTTTTTTTTAAACATTAAAGTAAGTGTTAATTATAAGACAAGATAGAAAAAAATGATCAAAAAAAAAATCGTTTTAATAGTTCGACCTAAGACTTTCAAAACTTGCGCCTAAACCACAAATATCCTTTTTTCCCTTCCTTATAGACATCCGTTATAAAGCATATTACACACAGCAAAAGCGACGCTGTGCTAAGCTATATTAGGTATTATCGTAGTTTAGGAACCCTGCAGACTGTTAAACGGTATGACGTCATCCAATATCCTTTAGTATATGATTTCTACGCTCACAATCGAAATCGTTTACGTTTCAATTTTTTTCTATCTCCACTTCTTACTTACATTTTTGGCAATGCAAGGATAACGTTATTAAACAAATGATGGCTTAATTTTCGGGAGCTCGTATGTAATTACTTAGTTTTGAATGCTCACAAGACTTCGATCCAGAAGTCTTTAATATTTACGGCTCAAGGTTTGAGGGTTTCAAGACAAGTTTAGGCATGAGGCATTAGAGTCATAACCTAAAAGACTCAAGTATCTAACAATTTTAATACTAGTAGTTTTATTGTTTCTGATACCTCTTCAAAAATTATTCAAAGCTTTTTAGTCTGCGAGGGCCCTTAGGGCACACACACATGAGCACTAGCGCAATCGTCTGTGCTTATTGATACACAGTGTTTAAACAAAGTTGATTTCTATGTACATTGACATAAGATCTATATTTAAATTCATTATTACAAATTGGTATATAATACAACAACTCCCAATTACTACATCTTTTATATCCATGTTATGATGTCGAGAATCACAGCTGACTTTGAAACGTATATCTGTCTCTGTCGCACACTTAAAAATGTATAGCTTTCTCGCTTGCATAGAGGTGGTTAAAAAAGTTTTTTGTCTCATTTGAAACAGCTCGAAAATGGCTGCGAAGTCATGAACGCTTTTAAACTATTAAAAGTTAATGATTGATTCTTGTTGCACGTCTAACACGACCGTATGAAAATTAATTTTATATCACAAAATGAGTGTGCGGATTATTCTACAAATCCATCCTGAGATAATATCTATCATAGTATAGGTAACGGTAGTGCCTAAAAATATTATACCTTTGCATTTGTAATTTGTCATTTCGGAATCGATTTTTGAATATCTTATAACTCGAGTTTTAATAGATAAATACGGGTTTCATTGAATTTACAGTACGGGCTGGCAAATAGCTAAGAAAATCGATGGACGCTTCTAGGGACCATTTAAGCTCGAAAACGCAGCCTTTATTAAGCCCGAATGACAGGCAGGTACTAACGAACGAATCGCTGGAAGTGGCTGAAGGCGAGCTCAAAACACCATGGAATTCTGCAACTCCTTCGAAAGACCCATGTACGCAGTTGTTCATCCGTCGGTATGATGAAAACTGTAGGTATTTTCAGCAGAAGTATGCAACTTTTGGATAAAGCACAAAAATTGTACAGTTAATAATGTGGCGACAGCAAAACTGCTGAAAGAATAAGGACAATTTAAGGGTAACAATTGTAAAAATTCCGGGAAACATGAACGTCCCAGGCTGTCGGTTGGGCTATTGACTCACGCCCAGAATTATATTTAATCTAATCCAAAACCTCAGATCGCAGATTGAATCTAGTAGTCCGATGGTAGAAAAGGTGAAGATGGAACCAAATCGAATAGTTCTCGTAATGTAAAGTGCGGCCCATCTATCCGCGGACCAAATGTAAATAAACAAATAACAGGTCATGAACATTTTAGATCAGGTTGGGTTAGTATTTTAGAGGTAAACAAAATATTTCTTTAAAAGTTTTACAGAATATTAAATTTCAAAAAATATTTAAATTTTTCAAGAACACTAAAATGTTGTTTAAACCTGACATTTTTTTGTTTACATTCATTCCGCCATTGGCGCACTTTTGATTGAGTTTTCAGTGCCTCGTCACGGTTTGTTAATGATAGACATGTATAGCAAACAGTTCATCGCGTCATTATTATCAGTTAAGTCATGTGGATTGAACCCCTGTCATCCTAAAAGGAGGCCAGTGTCAAGGCCATCGTCACGGGTTGATAATGATAATTGAGTTTATACCAAACACTTCAGCGAGTCGTGATTATTGGATATTCTTATCGTTCTGGTAGCAGACCCACACCTCGTAACGGGTGGTACGTTACTGTCAGTTCTGTATGGCGGCAGCTCGGCCGCGTTGTCGCGTGCTACACGCTGCGGCGCGCGCGGGGCGGCGACGAGGGCGCGGGGGCGGGCGCGGGGGCGGGGTCGGGCGCGGGGGCGGGGTGCGCGGGCAGGCGCGGCGCGCGGCGGCGCGGGCGCGGCTCGGGCGCGCGGGGTCAGCGGCGCAGCAGCGCGGGCAGGTCGGCGAACGCGCACGCGCCCAGCGACGCGCGCGCCATGCGCCGCAACAGCTCGCGCGAGTGCGACACGCACGCCTCCACCGGCGACACCCACTGCATGTCCTGCCACTCTGCGCACCGCGTTAAGCTTTTGTCATGTTGTATATACATTATATACTTTTTGTTGTTTTAATAATAATAATAAATAATAAATCTTTATTTGGAACAGTTACAATGGCACTTAAAATATTATAAAGGGTGGAATAGTAAAAACTGTGCTGCATGTACCACTGGCCACCTCCGATTTATAAATAGTACACTAATTAAACAAATGTTCCACTACATTTAGTGTATTTTATATGTGTTTTGTTGTTGTGCATGTGCGTACGTTTATGTCACCGTCAACTCAGCAATGCTGCTTTGTGCGTACCCGGACGAACTCTGTCACGAAAAGCTTTATTAATCGAGAGGGTATAGCCTAGTGTGCGCTCAGCATGGCTAGCATGGGCAGGAGACAATTTTCTCCCAGGAGAAAGCCAAGGAAAAGGCATATTTTTATCCTTATAAAAAAATATCTTCTCCTACAGAATAAACTTTCTCAACTCTCCGAGCATTGGCGCACGAGTGGAAATAATATCCAAATAATAAATGTGTAATAATAAACGGGGGTAGACTTCTCCTATTTCCTGTTCCCGTGCACGTTAATTATATACCTTGTCAGGGGATATTATCGGGGGATATAATCGTTGTATCCTGCCTGTGCTGGCCCTGCTGGAATCTGTAGATAAGAATACGGTGAAGAAAGACCTGCTAGTGTGAAAGTCAGTGAACTCACCGAGTATGGCGGAGTTGAGCGCCTCGCACACCGCCTCCCGGCGCACGGGCTCCAGCTGCCAGCCCACGGGACTGTCCCACGGGTTGCTGTAGGCTAGGAGACTGAACGCGTCCTGCAAAAACCGATATTCAGACAATGCAGCTTGGCGGGCCATTTCTAGCCCGCCCCGCCACCCTTTACACGCTGTCAATGTTACGACTTCTTTATCATTGCAATGCGTCATCTGTATGCAGCCTGTACTATAACAAATTCACAATCAAGCTTAATTGTTATAGTTATTTTAATTTTTATTAAATAAATTTAGAACGTGCATATTATTAATTCAGACAAAACTTATATATGCCATACTTGTGAAATAAATGATTAAAGAATTTGCAAGTCTAAAACAAAATTTTAAGATCCATTTTGCTTTGATTCGATACCCAATACCCGAAACAGACTGTGTAAACGTAGCGTGCAAATCTTGTACTCAACGTACTCATGTCTGATTTGATAAACAATACTCGCCGGCCGGCACACAAACTTGCTAACTCGCTAGAGTCTTTCATTTCCGACCCTATAGCCAATGCCTCCCAAAACACATAGATCGAAGACGAGCCCCCCGAAGTGATCGAGCTTTGAGGTATTCATAAAGTTGATGTGTCCCCCTCCCCCGATTGGATCGAGTTCTGAGCCATCCTAGGGGTTGACTACTTCCCCTTCCCCCCAATGTGATCGAGCTCCTTGTGAGTTTATGCTCGCCCACAGCCCTCGGTGACGCTGCTACATCCCTCAAACTGGCAAAACTCACCTCTAGCATGGACTTGTGGTAGTGGTCTTGGCGCAGCTTCTGGCTCATCGCATACAGCTCGCGCCCGAACGCAAGCATGCGCTCCACAGACGCGCGCGCCCCGCAGCCCTCGCCCTCTACAACGCGTTCAACACATTCCCGCTAAACCATCTCGAGTGGAATTTATAATTCACAAATAACACTCACTTCACGTATATTTTGTTTGGTGTACGCGCGACTAGTTTCGAACGCATCCGAGATCCGTAATTATACTCTCGTTGCAAAAAGTTTGAAACAGTTTACTACCCGTTGCATCAATCGATCGAGCTCATAATTATTAAAGTTCGAAACTAATCGTAAAAACGTTCCAAAACATGAGAGGCGTAAGTAAGCGGGATTTGTAGAATTCCGGTACTGTATTGGTCTAAAATTAAAGAAAATACTTCCAAATTTACGTCTTGCAGCTAGGAGATTCTCATAGAGGCTTTGTCCGCATGAATAATCTCGCCATGCTCAACTCACTCATTTATAAAATTTATAATAACTGCACTTCTAGTATGCGGCGAAGCCCCTCCTATTTCCTTGCTTATCTAAGTTATGTATCTTGTTGTACTTTTAAATTCGAGGATCAACTCTAGAACATCTGATAACATCGCAAAACGTGAAACATTATTTTATAGAATTGCGTCATCAATTGACTGACGGACCTAATTTTTGACGATACTCAGCCGTAGCCAAAACCAGGATGTGTTAGAATGTCTGTAGGTTATACCTTTATTATTCACCTGCCGATCGATCGGATTCGGCTCGCACTCTAGAGAACATACTAGACTACTTGTTACTGCATGAAAATCTTACATTCACGCAAAAACAAAAATATCCAAAACTAAACGTCGATTCAACTAGGTGGAGGGAAACATTTCATCATTTAATTTTAGACCAATATTTAAATTACTTATACGTAAAACACTTCATTCACAACACTTTCAAGTTTGTTAAAAGACAGCTTTGAAAAGAAAATAAAATCTTGATGAGAGAATGTGAGATTAAATTGACAACAAAAAAAAATTACATTAATAAGATTTAACCAGACATATCAGGGTCAGATTTCCGTCAGGGACAAAAACAACTGCTTACACATAGTTCTAGTATGATTTTTTCATACTCTTACTACTTTCTGTGTCAGATGTGACCAGACCTTCAATATTCCGGAGTTTACCCTGCCGGATGCACGCTCTGTAAGTCTGTCAATACTACCCGAAAATTAACGCTTCTCCTACAGTAAAATACCTAAGATTTCATCTGTGTGAGCATAGCTTACCAAAGTCCCCAAATAACACCGAGACCAAAAAACGCTCGAGCAGCTGTAAAACATTCAATACCTTGCAGTACGCTCTATACAGCTATGGGTAATTTATCAAAGAACGTCCTTGAAAAGTTTAGTCAGTTCCGATGGCCATCTTCCCAAAAAGCCCTGACCCTGATAGATTTGGATAAACCTTGAGACACTGCGATCGTCATATCTATTTTGTATCTATATTTATAATGTATGAGTGTAATAAAAGTGTACATAAATGTTAATATTTTTACACGGTATGCCACGACTCTTTGTTTCATTACAAATACAATAAATAATGATATGTCACATAGATACATATGAAGCAAGAAAACATATTGTGAGAAAGGTAATACATATTATTTTAATAAAACAAAATAACCATCCCATTTCATTTACCCATTTAGTCGCATGCATAGATAACGGTACTATTATGGTTGTTCAAATTTAACTACATACTAGCTACATTAAAGCTAGGTGAACAAAAGAAACGAGGGAAAGGACGAATAGAACGGTCCTATTGTATGCTGTACAGCATGTTCAAATTAGACAAATTCTTTCCCATTATTGAAGGTAGAAAAAAAACAACATGTACAACCGAAATAGCATCATTATGGGATTAGTAACGAACAGTTCAACTGCGATCAGTAAGTACATGCTTATATTAAAACTAAGTTTGGTGTACTACAGAACTTCACTGTGCTACAAAAACTAAAGAAACAAAATTAGCCGGACATTTCGTCCTCGATGAACAGAAAATCACAAAACAAGGACTATAATCGTACGTACCTCCATTTTACTAATAATTATTATAATAAATGACAAAATTAAAAAATGAGAGAATTTCGCGATGGAAACGATTTAATGGGATGGAAAACGACAATCTTCGCAAGAAAGGGCCCAAGACAGCATGACGAGGCGTACATGATTTTAAGCCAGGGAAATTATATAAAGAAATAAATCGCAGACGAAGTTGCGGGCATTGACAGTATGTATAAGATGTCAGGTTTCGACGCAGTAGCAACGGTCTAGAACTGTAATAGTCTCCGCTTGAATTAAAATACAGCTATATTAAATTAAAATACAGCTACTGAGGAGTAAACGCAAAAGAAAAGTAATGACAATGACGAGCGAAATTGGATGAAAAATATTGGGCCACTAAAATTAAAGCTCTGTACAATCTATAATCTGTACAATCTATAATCTAACTTCATAACTACGAAAATGAAAACTGCGTAGAGAATGAATGCAAAAGATCGTATGAAAGTAAAAACGATAACAATTTTTATTGCAAAACAGATTTAATCAAGAGATGAACGAATTTTGAATCAGTAAACTGATAATTGGATGAAATCCTCGACAAATGAAAGATGACAGAGTAATGTCGACAGAGGTATAAGGATGTATCGGCATAAGGCGTTGCGCAAACGAAGACACTTTTTGATTGCGACACGGCTGATCACAGAAAAGTGCGGTTGCTGTGCCCGACAATCGTAAGTGGGCATTGGTATCAGTAGGACAGCAGTTTCGGTTCCTTGCAGTGTACAACTACAACGTGTACAACTGCATGGGAAATATTGCTTGTGTTTTTAACTGAAGACATTTAATTTCAAGTTTCACACTTTTTGATTGGCAATCCTTATAAGCCATGTGGAAGCAATTGGTCACATATATATATATATACAAGAGATTTATATATATTAAGATATACTAAACGAAAAAAAAACTCGACGTGTCTTTTTATTGCAATAAACATTGAACCTAAATTTTGGAAACATGTACGTATGTTATTTTGTAGATATTATATATGCAGATTAAAAGACATATCGAGATCGTTTACGTTTGGTCTAAACGTGCAAATATACCTACGGGTACCTATACGATTGCACTGGTTTTAAATATAGTCCGATTAAAACTTTATGTCGACGCGGAAGTTAGCTACGAGTGTAGCTTAGCGCAGTAGTCAACTGATACCTGACTCCTGTACCGGCCCGCTGATTGACGGATACCGAACAAGATTGTGTCAAGATTTGGACTATACTTTTATCTCAAGAAGCGACGCGTTGTAGTAACCAATGTATGACACGCTAATGCGTCAGTTCTCAATACCATCCGAGACACGAGTTGTTGCTACGTTCTACGCAAACGTGCATTAGACGTAGTATGCAGCAACGAGGACACTCGTGCCTCGGACGGTACGGCGAACTGTCGCGCTCACTCAAACAGTATCAGCGTTATGTAACACAAGAGCGGGGGTTCGTGAGACGAAAGTACTGCGTATGATATCGATCGTGTCGCAAGCGGTCTCTGTTCGCGCAGCGCCTCGGGTACCCACCGGTGCGGCTGACGGACGCGAGCAGCGCGGCGACGCACGCCGTCACGCCGGGCATGCCCTTCAGCACCAGCCCGCCACCTACAACCCCAACCGGTACGTGGCTCACCCGCCCGCCACTAGGGGAGCACGCCGCCTAGCCTTACACTGGCTACTACAGAGATCGCGATATTTTCTCTCAACCTTCAACGTTGGTATTCCGTCATTACGCGACAAGGCCACTTATTGTATTAATGCGCGAATTAAGGTAGCAAAGCCACGTACCTATCTTTACTAGGTGTACGGATATCGTGATATTTTCTATAGAAGTTCGACTTGACATTTTAGAGGGAGGATTTGGGACTCGCACAATATGAGTAAGATCGAATTTGATGTTTTTGGGATTTAAATTCAAATATTCCGTAATGGAATTAGCGGAAATAGCAAAATGATTGGAAAATTACGAAAACCTCGTTATCGAAGTACGAAGGATATGAAAAGACCAAAGTTAAACGTGGACATTATCTAATACGTCATTCGTATCTCTTCCAGTAACTTTTATATTTTTTGTCTACTATTTACTAACGAAACTATAATTTTTTAACATTTATTTTTACTTATTAAAGAATGATACCGATTCACGTAGATATCGCGATCCCTGTATATTTCTTAATTTAAGACACTTTTGCGAAACAAACCAAGCCTAGTAACTACATTTGAGCCGTTTAAATAATACCATCCTGACAGTTCGTGATTGAATAGAAGTAACTTGGAAAGGTTTTTAATTTGCCCTGCTAACGAATTATAACCATTAAAAACTATATCATTATATAAATTAACAGGATTCATATATTTCGATGACTGAAGGACTTTTATATGAAGCAGCTATTACTTTAAGGTTCATTTGCTATAATGTTCATTGGTGAAGGATTTGCAGCAATGCAGGCGTCCCGGACGTAGCATCTTAACGTTGGTTTATCAGCACTAAATTTAGTTTTTAGTTTTCCTTAGATCCCTGTCACTCAGTTATACAAATTAAACTTTCCGAATTCTCCGCATTTCTGAAAACCATAGCAACTACTAGTATGATCGGCTCAATCGCCTTTAATATTCTATCCAAAATTATCGGACTCGGTGCCTCGTCAGTGTTCAGGATCAATTAGAGACTGTATCCGCGTCCAACTTCTTGTAAGTATAGATTTTACCCCCAATTCCACAGAGTATAACAAGATCTATCGCGTCACCAGCCCGCCTTTTTCTTTGCTTGCTCGGCTTCTAAAGGCCAAACCCATGGCCTTGGTCCCAAAAAACAGGGTCACTGCCAATCGGCCTGTAACCACACCGGAACACAGCATCGTAACAATATGCTGCTTGGAGGCAAAAATAAGCAAGGTTCCCCGAGCTTTAATAAGCAAGGTAGCCCGATGACTAACGGCACGTCGGTGATGGATCTCACGGTATTGTCGGCCTGACCCCAAAAACCTGACCCCGATATCCCTGGATAGACCTTAAATAATTTGATTTGTTTCACAAAATTCTTGCCTAATACTAGTTTCAGACGAAATAATTATAAGAAGCTTATGCCACTGATGTGCCAATATGGGTGCGGGATCAAGCCTTAACAAGCTAAACATGCAACCTAATCTAAAGCAAACTACCTCTAGCTCATCGGATTATCCATGTCCATTTTACTAAATAATCCCGACTGTAAGTTAAATCAAATTAGAGAGAGATGAGGACTTCTGGATCAGATCAGATCTTCGCCTCATTGGTTTACCGCCAAGTAAAATGAAAAAGAATGCTAAATGGAGAGGTCTAAGCTCGCCCAGTCCATACTTTTTGCTAAAACAGGCAAAACTTTCAGCTTTAAGCACAAACCTTAAATTTACTTAAGGTTAGAAAAACATCTATTTTAATGTCTCATGATACATTTCTGGGTGGCCATGCTAGAGTAAACTATACACCAAAGTTTGTTCGTGATTTCATTGAGTTCTGTATAAAATACGCCGTTTTAAACACTTGCATCAACGGTCCTACACTGTTATCGCAACTGTCGAATACCAATTTACTCTTACGACAAGTCTGCAGTGAATGTTTGATATGTCGAGTTTCAAAAGGACAATAAAATGGACATGGGTTCTCGAATTACTGAACTTGTAAGCATGAGCAACTAATTTTTCTATGTATTTACATCTTGTTACAAAATATTTGAACTGCACGTACCAGCAGATACGCAAACAAATACATTAGTACGTATTAATACATATTATTAATATTTTGGTCCCTTGCGTGGTATAAAATAGGGTATGTGACTCAACCTTTTTCTTAAAATAAAAAAGGCAAAAAATTATTAACTACATAGATATCCGCCAATGACATTCGAAGTTACAACCGTTTAAATATATACAATTTTATAGACAATTGCAATGAAGGCACTATGCTTTATGGCTGTCTCTTTCTTTGAGATAGCCATAAAGCACTGAGACGTAGTAGCATCTCTCTACAAACAATCATAATTATTTAAACGTTTATAACCATACATAAATTTATTAAGTCTTTCATTGTTTTATTTTAAATCTATTTATTCGAGAATGAAAGTAAATATTAGTCTTTCATTGTTTTATTTTAAATCTATTTATTCGAGAATGAAAGTAAATATTACTCACTCGGGTTATCGTCAATAAACCCTTTTAGTTCATATTTAGTCTGTTAGAATGGGATGGTGTGGTTATCATATATTATTGTATTAAATATCTATGATAGAATATTAGTAAGGCAAAGTACCAATTATTGTCCCAAAAGTAACATTTGTAAAATCGTTTGATTTTGCATAAAGGTATTTATGCTCATTGGATATTAACTAAAATGGTTTGTGATCAATACATCGATTATCTTCGATACGTTAACCAAACGTTGGCGTGGTCACAACGCTGGGCATAGATGCTCAGACCAAGAAACAGACAGTAATTTTAATATTTACTTCGCACGCTTGCTCGTCATAGTAAGGTATCTTCTTTAATATCACCTGTTTAGTGTTAATCGGTACTACGGATTTTAATTATACTATCATTCTTTTAAGAAAGCTCTTTATAAAAGTGTAGACGAATTTAGACTTTAAAAGGAGGTGGATAAGAAGCATTTTACAGATGTAATAGACATACAGCGTTTAGATACTGAAAAACTACTAAATAATGATAGAGTACATTTGTTCTATATGACAAGTACAAATCTTATACTGAGAGTTCGCACGAGCAGACTAGCTGCCGCATAAATGCTATGTATTTTGTATGCAAAGAACTGTAGGTATACAAAGCAACGCCGCAACGACTAGTAGGCGACCCGTCTTGCGGCTAATTGGTCGCTGCAGCAAAGTGAGTGATGCTTATTGGGTAGCGTTACCTAGACCCTGCAACCATTGGCTGAAATCACGAGCTCGTATGGCACAAGATCCCCTAACTCTAAAACTGAAGTTAGAAAATTAAACACTCGATATAAATATTGCCAAAGTATAGAAAACAATTGATATATCTATAAATAAAAAGTTGATAAAGTAATTAAATATTTAAACTCGCTTTTTTTAAATTAATTTGATAAAAAGCTGCAGTGGGTTACACAAAAAGGGACTTCGTATTATTAAAATATTATGATAAATCTTTTTTTAAATAATATACTGGTTAAAATTAATAGAAATATGTAGTTCAATGAGAAACTAAAAAACATCTAGCAAATAATACTGAATTATGACCGAAATAAACAAACATAATATAGTTTCGAATTTATACACAAAAACTATGTATAATGTGGATGAAATGACGTGCAAATAATAAATAATCCTTTTTATAACACTAATAAATAATTATTTTTACTCCTATTAAATAATAATACTTACTTATTTTATCTAAAAAAATAATAATTAATTTTTATGTTATGCGATATTAAAATATGTAAAGAGTAATGTTCTAAATAAATAGTCATATCATAATAAAGTAAATCATTGATGTTTTGTGTAATTAGATAAAATGCCATACATACATATTATATTTATATTTTTTATCCTGTATATATAACCAAATATTAAAGAAAAAAATAGGTACAGCCAAAGCTCATGAATGTATTTCTTGGTTGGTTTAACCAAACCAATTCCAAAAACAAAATAGAGTTACCCTTGCAGCCATAGGGACATCTTAATCATGGCTAAGGAGCGGGTTTAAAGGTGGTCTGGCATACACCAACTAAAGACCAATAATTTAAATTCAATTAGGAATACCACGGTGCAAAAATTAAATAAATTATTACAATTTTAACACATTCATTATCTAGGGCTGTATTAACCTTTTTATCTTTATTAGTTTAATCGATTATTAAACATTTTAATGTTTTTTTAGTTACAACACTCTTACTCCGAATATACCTTGTAACCATTTCACATAAGAAGTATTAACCATAATACGACAGACAGACAGTCGTCAATATATACTACTTATTCTCGTGTTATTTTATTTTTCATTTCTTTCTGGTGAACAAATAAAGTGTATGAATATAAAAAAAAAATATACGTTAGCGCAATAAGGAGTAATCTAGTTAAGTCAATTAATCAATGACAGATTTACTTGCTTGACTCTTGCTGTCTCGTTTAAAAACCACAATATTATTATTCCAATAGTATAGTTTTAATCGCGCCAATTATACATCTTTTATTTCTAAGTGTCGTTATAAGTTATTATTGTGTGTTTTCTTCTTTTTTAATATCGTTATGCCGGTAGTGACGTACCTTCGTGCGTGCCGTTGGCGGCGGGGGTGGCGGAGGGGGAGGCGGGGGCGGCGGGCGCGGCGGGCGGCATGTCGACGTCACAGTTTAGTCGCTCGTCGTCCTCAGTATCCGCTACACCTGTAACGCCGACCGTATCCATTTAACTCTTCACAAAGTTCTCTCACACAATCACAATATTTGCTTATTATGTCAATTTTAATATTTCAGGTAGGATATGTCCACGTTCTCGTTATAAAATGGTCAATTGCGAGTCGACTTGCGCACGGTGGTTCCCGTATCAATATCTATAAAAACGGCAAAAAAAGGCTGTATCATCATCGATGTGAAAATTTCAACTATGAAAAGCTTAATTTACTATACTCGGCGAAGTGCAGAAAAATCGGTACGGTATCATTTATAGTTTCTTAAATCTTTACACTCAATATACTATCTATGCACTTTTCGCTCCGACACCGGAGCATCCTCCGGAGACGTTGACTTTACAATGTATAACTGTTAAGTCACATAACAATAATTATTCATTGTAACCTATGTATGACATGAATGTAAGACGTTTGCTGCCTGTTCAGTTTATAAATAGATACAGTAGTTCAACGTCTTTGATCTCGTAGTAAATGACGACATCGCCTAAATAACGTTGCGACGGAGCTTAGGACCACTACTGTTGGTGCCAGTGATCGATTTGCATTGCCACTACGTCTGCGTTAATAACTAGCCAAGGGTGGCGCTTCCCACTTGTCCAGACCGGAGAAAATTCAGAAAATATAAATTCCACAATTACATCCCAGGACGATATTCCATATTGACGCACTGCGCTTTTTGGTGAAAATTAATGCAAATGCAATTTGGGAATTTATAATTTCTAAATTGTCTCTGGTCTGGTCTGGTGGGTGCTGCTAAGCGATTTAGCGTTCGTGCACGATGTCGGGTAGAAACCGATTAGGAGAAAGGATCTAATATAACTGCTATACTCCTAACAGGTTAGCCCGTAACTTCATCATCATCGTGAGTGCATCATCATTTACCCGCATGTGAGATAGCAGTCAAGGGCTAACTTGTAGTAAAATAAAAAAAATTAGACCACAGAATCCTCATTCAGCCCGCGCACGTCGCACGCACCCTCGGAATGTTGTTAGCTCACTAACCTTTTCTAATTAGAGGTAACATAATTACTGTCAAATGCTAAATGGTATGAAGTGATAACTAACCGTTTGTTCGAGAAACAACTCTAAAGTGGAGTGGTTTTGATGCTTCAATATTAAGTCGTGTACACGGTTTACGAGTGTTCATAACTGTGACAGGGTTCACCAACGCGCAAGGTTGTATAATATAGGATATAGTGTGACGGCTGTGAGCTCACCGTTGGTGTGCGCGGGGTGTTCGCCGTTGGCGGGCAGCGGCGGCGCGCGGCCCACGTGCGAGATGACGGACGTGGCCACGCCGTTGCTCTCCGCCTCCGCGCCCTCCGCGCCCGCCTCGCACAGCGCCTGCGACACGCCCCAGTCAGGCCCCGCCCCCACTGCGGGCACGGCTCCCGCAATGGGGGCGTGCGGAGTGCTACACTTCACACGCCTTCGAGGACGTAATGGAGTTCTCTCAGGCGAGTAGGTTTCCTCACGATGTTTTCCTTCACCGTTGGAACAAGTGCTAGAGCGTTGTGACAGAGCTAGTCCGGGGAAGTACTATCGCCATACTTATTTGTACCGCTAAGCAGCGTTGTTTTGCTATCAGAAGGTCACTTGCCGATAACCACCTGAGGGGTTGCTACAGCGTCACTGGGGGAGTGGAGCCATGAGAAGAGCCCCAGGGCTCGACGACATCGGGGGGAAAATGGGAGACGTCAACCCGGGGGTGACACCTGCGAGGACTTGTACCTCGGCTCGGTTCGACGTTAATCTGACTGTTTGGTAGACTCTTGGACTAATTATTGTTTAGTCCGAACGCCCCCGTGACCGTGGTAAGGGCCCACGTCCGGATGACGTCAGAAATCGGGGTAGTGCTGTTGCAATTCTGTGTTGCCGGTGTTATTACAGGCACATTAGGTTTTTACACGTACGCCTCAAATTGACGGACACAGTGCGGGATGTTGAAGGTCGTGCTCCTTTGCATGCCCGGCGAAGTGTTGCTCTATTTATAGGAGAAGATTTTCCACTTATCAACAGGTGCGCCATCTGCTTGGTCAATCAATTATTACAATAAAAAAGTGATATTTTAAATTCTTTAAATTAAGAAACGCACTTAACTTCGAAATCATACTTAGTATGTCATCTATTTCAGAATGCGTGACTGTCGTTAACACCATCGTTGCCGAACGCATTCCATAATCTATATGTATACTGTATTTATGTATACGTACGTAGATTTAGTGTTCACTTCTATTGACAGTCTCTAAAGAATATTTTAAAATAAATAAACTACAACAGTACACACATCGCCGTCTAGCCCCAAAGTAAGCGTAGCTTGTGTTATGGGTACTGAGAGAGCTGATGAATATTTTTTTATGAATATAATAAACATAAATACTTATAATATACAGATAAACACCCACATTTGACACTGAAAAGCATTCATATTCATCAGACAACCATTTATTTGGGCCTCATAAGAAGGCTCAGAGTCACTCAGCGGGCGATGGAGAGAGAGTATCTCTGCTTGATCAAAACAGAAATGACGAGATCCGTAGAAGAACTAGAGTTACGGACATAGCTCAGCGAGTCGCGAAGCTGAAGTGGCAATGGGCGGGGCACATAGCTCGGAGAACCGATGGACGTTGGGTCTTAAGGTGCTGGAATGGCGACCCCGCACCGGTAAACGCAGCGTAGGTCGACCCCCAACGAGGTGAAACGCTGGAGGCAAGCGGCCCTGGACCGTGGATTGCGGAGCTCCCTTTAAAAGACGACCAGCAGCAATCGTCCAGCAGTGAACGTCAATTGGTTGAGGTGATGATGATGACGATGATGAACCCACGGCCTTGGACCAAAAGAATCTGCTGTCCGTAGTCGCTTTACACACAGTGCCTCTGAGTAGACGAGTGGCGGTCGGGCGA
Source organism: Pararge aegeria (assembly GCF_905163445.1). Lineage (NCBI taxonomy): Eukaryota > Metazoa > Arthropoda > Insecta > Lepidoptera > Nymphalidae > Pararge > Pararge aegeria. The sequence continues at coordinate 786,795 of NC_053200.1, read as the reverse complement.
GACCTGCGAGTCGGAGCCGTTGACCATCTCCACGAACTGGCGGCACTTGAGCAGGAACAGCAGCTCGTGGTCGCGCTCCAGCAGCGCGGGGTACAGGCGCCGCGTGGCCTCGATGGCCTCGCCGATGCGCCCCGACAGCACCAGCTTCGATATCCCTGCACCGCAACGCGCAATTGTCAGAACGGCTGCTCTGGCCGAGATCGCTTTAGCGATAAGGCCGCCTTTGCATGCAAAATGTACTTTTTCGGCAATGTTTAGTCTATGTTATAAGATTGTTATTATATGTTTTAAGTTACTTTTATGGAATGACTGTGTTTTTGCAAAAAAAAAATGTTTTTAAAGTTATGTTTTACTGTTAGTTTGTTTCTTTGGATTATTAAATGTGTGTGCAACAAAATTATACAAACAAACAAACAAACACAGGTGTCCCGGCTGGCAATAGGTGTGTTGAGTTATTTAAAAAACAATGACCTTCGGTATTCCCAATTATGTACTATATCCAAAAAATATCTTATTTTTGCAGAAATTAAAAGTTTTGTTGATATAAATTGCAAGTTATATTTTAATTAAATAATTCCCGCACGGACGCCGGCTGTAATGGTCGCAGTCGTGATTTGCTTGAACTGAATATATTCGGCAACAAAACCGGATAGTTTAACCGTTAGTTCACAAATAGTGGAAAATATGCCGAATACCGAATACCAAACGAATGTTCGACGTATCTCTAATAACAAAGCTTCAAGCGACTGCAGTGAACCTCCTGCCTTTATAATAATAATAAATATTATTATTTATTTTAAGGCAACAGTTCCATAGAAAAGATTAGTTTTAAAGTATAATGATAAAGATAACGCAGATGTAAAAAGTTAACTTCATACCTAAAATTATTGTTCTCGCACCGGACTCGCACGCAAGGCCAATATTTGACATGTTCTTTCATAGCTTAAATTTGTTTATTTATTTTTTTGTACAGTAATAGGTTTTAAACTATGCTTTGCAAGTTGATTAGCTTTTAGCTTTTTTAATTATTAAGAATGCTGTGGTTATTCGAAGGTTTCAATCTTCTGTCTTTGTCTTTTATTTATGTTATTGTCATGATAATGCCATTGATTGTTACCAATTTAATGATCCAATAAAAAAAAAATTGACAAACGGATTTCTAAGGCCCTTATTTGAAGTGCAACGCATGTTATTGGTGCTGCGTCTGAACCTTTAACAGAAAAAGGCCGTCCTTGTTCTTAGAAAGGCAAAGAGACCGGGAACCCGCGCCTGGCTTATCTAAGCGAGTGCACTCACTCTGTCTGTTCTTGATGGAGGCGATGTCTTCGTCGATGGGCTGGCCGGTGGCGCGCGTGAAGGCCTGCGCCGTGCTGCAGTAGCCGTGGTGCACCAGGTACGTCGACACCATCCTGGAAGCCGCACGCAACAACCACAATCACACAGTGTTTGGTCACACTTCATGACGGCACCTTCCAAATGTCAGAGCGCGACAAAACACTGCGTAGCTAGCTACTCCAACATCTAGATACTGTTATGAAGTTGAAATATTTTTTTTGTTTGCTCGTACCCAATAGGCTCCGTAACTACTGGCTTGATTTAATTAATTTCTTCGCCAAAAGAAAGCTAACCTATCACGAGGTAACAAAAGCTATAATTGTTTTTAAAATAATCGGAGATGCTTTTGAAATTTGCAATAATATAGCCCAAGGTAGCAAAATTTTGCTTATAAAATACATAACTTACGCCGAGAAACCTATTGAAAACAGTATTTATCACATGTTTAAACTGCTAATTACTACATACAACAAAATCTGCGAAGGAATATATCTAACTAACATAGTTAAGCAGCAATAGCAGCTTTTGTGTTCTAAAATTTTGAAAAACAAGGGTTTACATTAGTATCTCAGTAATGATGACGGGGGACGCGGGCAACAGCTAGTAATAAATAAAGGGGCAATAATTTCAGTTTATAACCCTAATTTAGTTAGAAGTAAAAATAATTCAAGTTTCAACGGTCGATTGATAAGTTTTCCTGCTCCCATTAAAGGATTTCTATACTCGAAAATGTCTCTAAGATTGCAAGAAAGAACTGCTCCAATAACAAGGTGCAGCTTGTCCCGAGTGGCCACGCCAGCCTCACCGGTGCAACACCTGCTGCCACTGGCCCTGCTCGTCGGGCAGCGGGAACTCGTCGATGGCCAGGCGCGTGCGCGCGCGCAGCTCGCGCAGCATGTCCTCGATGTCGAACACGAAGGGCTGCTGCCCGAAGTTGGCGTCCACCACCTCGCCCGGCGTCTGCAGCCCCACCGTGGGGTACAGGTTGGGCTGCCGACAGGGAAGGACATTTCAGTCTCTCTGATACAGACACAGGGTATATTTACTGCATTGCGGCGAGCTTCACAACACTTTGTACCACTTAAGTTCAATGTGTCGTTTAAACTCGTCGTTGTATGTGTTTCTTGATGTGCAATAAAGTATACTTTCTTTCTTTCTTTGCCCATAGGTTCAGCACCAGGGAGGTCGTCAAAGCAGAAACTGAAAACAATAAATAAATGCGTATAAAAGCACCACACACCGGCAGTCCTCTAAACGCGATGCCCAAGTGGTGGCCGTTCTTGGTGTAGAAGCATGTGTTGTCCACCAGGTTAACTCCGCAGCCGATTACGTCACCCGTTGTGAAGGTGGGGCCGTACGGTTGACCCGTGCCGGAGGAGCAGAATGAGTGCCCGTCGTCACCGTGGTAACCGTACGAGTGTTTGTCCCAACCTGAAAAAAAAAGCGTTCTTTTAAGTTGCTTGTTGAGTTATTTTTGGTTGGGTTGGTGAGTTGGGCGCGGTCGCAAAGCATTTTTCAGCCATTCTGGATAATCTTAAGTTAGTTTATTGGATACTCCCAATAAACCAACTAGACCTAGGCGAAGTCCTGCCAGAAACATAATATCTAAAAATATAAATACATTATCACCCAGCAGGTAAGCTGACGATGATATCGATGGAATTTGGCTCAAAGATAACTATATAATATATATACATATACTATGTATCCCAAAATGCACAGGGGTACAGTTTCCGGATGGTTTTAAATGGCTTAGCAGCTAAATCGATCTTTAGAAAATTTTGCATAGATATAAGCTCCTGGCATAGCATCTTGGAGCTTACATTGCGTAGTTTTATACTTGAGTAAATAAACTGTTCCTTCGCCATTCTTGGAAAAACAACAAGTCGCGGGCATAAGCTAGTTACTTGTGTGCCAAGAAAGACTAGCAAACTCTGCATCATATACCTAAACAAAGGGCAGACAAATAACTCTCCATGAGGTTGGACAGTTCATAATAATATGTCATCATGAACTGATTAACGGCCCACTACAGGGTACGGGTTTCGTCCCAAAATGAGAAGGGTTAAGGCCGAAGTCAACCACGTAGGCCAAGATGCGGATGGGTAGACTTCACATGCCGTTGAGAACATTATGGAGAACTCTCAAGCATGCAGGTTTCGATGTTTTCCTTCACCGGTTAAAGCAAGGAATATTTAAATTGCTTAAATTAAAAAGCAAATAACTCCGAAAAGTCAGTAGTGTCGTGGCTCGAAGTCGTTCTTCACGAAAGGAAAGCAGAATCCTTACCCACTAAGCTATTATCGCTTCATATCAGACCTCGCTTATCCTGTAAGTATTGTTGGAAGGTACTCACCAGGCAGCCTGTTCATGTTGACCCCGTGCGCCGACAGCCCGATGCCCATGTAGCCATCGCGGCCCTTGGACACGATCCGCACCTCGAAATAGTACAGGCCGCATGCCGCCGGAATGGGGTGCGTAGCGCGTACGCTCGCCGCGTCTTTGTGTGTCTTGCCGTGACCTGCAACCATGAACAGAATCTCCTATGAACAATGTCGTTTGTTAAGGGGTATTTAGGACATCTATAAAAAGTATATATAATAATAGTAATAAGTATATATAATAATAAAAGCATCGACCAACATCTTAAGAATCTTTCGCTTGGTTGTTGGATCAAAGGTCGGATACAGAAGGCAGTAGTCCTTGAAACGGCGCGTATTGTGAGGAGGTCCCTCACTCTGGAGCCCTGACCGCCGGTTACTTGGGCATTCAAAAGCCCCGCAATCGGAGGGTGGTTTTTTTTCTTATAAATTCTTAATATTGTGTTTTTTGTTTTTTTAAGCATTGTTAAGAATTAAAAAAAAAATTAAAATCAATAAATGATAGAATACAAAAAAATAATAATAAATTCTATTGCCATACTCTATTTTTAATCCTTTAATACAAGATCTTGAACCAAATTCTTACCAAAGTGAGAGACATCTCAAAGATTTCATTTGGTAATTTGTTATAAAATAATATACAATTGCCCTTGAATGAATTTGCAATTTTGTGTAGCCTAGTAAACTGCACAACGAGTTTATTGTTGCTTCTAATATTTATATTGTTACAGTGCATTTTCTTTTTAAATTTTGATATATTTAAATGGACATAAATTAAATTTTCATATATGTACTGACTATGCATGTTGACGACCTACATGTAATACCCCATTTGCATCGCACCCCTTTCTAGTCATACTTGTTCCTAACGTCTGTACTAATTATCCCGCAGCTTCGCCCGCATGTACCTACTATTCTTGTACTGTATCCATTCCCCTTCCGATTTCATAAATGCAAAAGTTGCTGTTTGAAAAAAGACAAACCAAATCGTGACCAGTTTCATTTCAATTCATTCGGTAGTTTCAGCGTGATGTGCGACCAAGATATATGTATCAGACAGACAAAAATAAAAACATTGCCGTTTTGGTTTCAGTATCGATTTTAGAGTGCCCTTTAAAAAAATTTTTCTATATATATTCAATGTACATAAATCGATCGGTTACAGTTATACCTATTATAATTAAAGGTGTGTTAATTTTTGATTTTACGAATACCTACAGTCCATCATGTACGGTTTCTGGTGCTCTAATATAAATTTGACAATATAGTAAACCATAACTACGCAATATCACGTCAATCCGTTGCACCGGTGCTGCATGATAGAGGAACCAACACATTTTCTCTACTCTACGACATACTGAGAAAATTCAAAGCTCATGTAATGAATATATTTAAGTTACTGAAATGGTAAGGCATATATAAGTCACTACAACTCAGAGCGGTCGAGTGCGAAGGCCGGTTGCGTAAATATATAATAAAGGGCTAAAAATTCTCAGTACTAGGAGTTAGGAAATTGACGGGGCCCCTACCCCATGCCCTGGGGAGCATGCTAACGCCTATGACCAGCAGTCAGACTGATAGCTAATAGCCCGATGAAATACCTAGTTTTAAAATACCTATTGGGTTAGCAAACGCTGCCAGACCAAAACCTCTTTTAGAACATGACCCACCACGCTTCTTAAATACTGGTGGGCGGGCTTTAGCGTGCTCTCCGAGGCAATTTCCTAACTTCACGTTGGTACTGAGATTTTTACAATAAAACCCAATACCAAGTTTTTTTTAGGTGATGGTTATGGTGTTAACATAAATCAATAGCACAAAACTCAAATATTTGTGATTTCAGCAAGAGACGTTCTATGATTATTGGGCATGATATTACATTTCGTTCATGGAGCCTGAGTGGCCCATTGAGTCGGTTTTTACAAAAAAAAAACATCGCTGTATATTTGGGCCATATTTATTATTTCGATATATGTATAGTTGTAAAATATTAAATATCGAAAACATATCAAATGCGGTTTGTTAGTTTATTTGACTGAGATTGAATGAATTCATAACTGTCAATTGTACACAACATATAAAACAAAAGTAAACAATGCAAATACAAAAGAAAGATAAGATAGAAAGTACAATTTGCACATATTACAAATCGCTACATAGAGAACTTTTCCAGGCAACCAAAGGCGTATTAAGAAAAAGCTGTATATGCATGGCAGGTGGTACAGTAAATAAATATACTAAAACATGTAAATACAATACTAACAATACATAAATATAAATTTAGATAGTCGAAGATCCTCAGACATAAAATGTATACAATAGAAAACATAACAGTGATAAATCTCAATGCTCTACCGAAATAGACAGACAGTAATTCCAAAAATCAATAGAATTTCGGTTTCGGTGAAAACGTTAGGACTCTCTTTAGACCGGGACCGAGTTCGATTCCGACACGCATCTCTAAGCGTCTTTACAATTAAATATCACTTAATCTATCGGTGAAGTAAAACATCGTAAGAAAACTGGCATACCGAGTACACATAAGTCGCTGGTCACTTTGACCTTGTTGTTAGGCTGACATATTTTTGAGTAATAATTGACGTACAAAGCAGGCGGCCCACCTGATGGTAAGTGGAAAACCATGACCTACAAAGAGAGAAACACTTCACTGGGCATGCAAAGAACAAGTCCTGCAACATGCTACCGCCCTGTGGCAGTACTTCCCCGGACGAGCTCTGTCACAGAAAGCTGTACTTCTCCGAAATGATGAATCATAATAGAATAATATGTGTTAGTGCATCGATTTTTTTTTAATATATATTGCAATTTTATTTTTGTAAACATCGATACTATGTATATCGATACTTTTTTTGCACTCCTGATAAGATTAAAGGTTAAGGGTAGATACCCTACCTTAGAGGTCCCGGGGACACTGCCATCTGACCCTAAGAGTAGTTAGAGGTCGCACGGGCGAACTTGACGCAGCAGTTTCGGAACCGCATTGGTGGATTGATTTTTAGTTGTTACATGAATTTCAAGGTGAAATAATTAATTCAAGAATATATCATATGGTTTCATTTATCGGGTTGTTGATTGGTTATGTGTAGTTTATTGGTTATAAATATAATTATAATCATCAAAAAAAATGTACCGGACTTTTGTGGACCGGAGCAATTCGTTGCGTTGTGATTTTATAAATGGGAGGTCCCCGACATTTGTAACTGGGAATGGTATAATCTGGTGGTATGGGATATATGGTATAACCAAGACATGTCGCGATACGTTTTAGCGTTCCGGTACTATACCGCGTAGATAACGATAAGATAGGTATACATACAAAAGTGTGTTTGTGTGTTTGTCTTTCTTAGACGCCCTAACTAAGCAACCAATCTACTTGATTGTTGGCATAAGGTTAGGTGAAAGGACGGATAGTAACATAGGCTACTTTTTATTCTGGGAAAACAAACGGTTAATTAAAGCGAAAACAGCTAGTCAAATATAACTGCCACATCCCTGTCATGTCAGCCCACATCTCTGATTCCATGATCAATGACAAGATATCGCATTTAAGGGCTAAGTTGTAGTGAATTAAAGTCCATGCCCAACTGTGGGATAGTTATGGCTTGCGTGTAAAGTCATGGGGCCAGTATGCGCACGCTACGCGCGGCAATCGGCGCCGTGTTTCCAAGATCCGCGGGGTCATCAACTCCGCCGACCTTGTGGTGTTTGTTCAATAGTGACACTGCGCATTTGGACTGGCTTCAAAATACGCGCGCATTCTAGCGCGCTCGTCATTTCTACGAGTTGTGCGCACAAAAACATCCAATTGTGTAAGGAACAAAATAAAAATAAAAATTTAAAAAACTCCCGGCATAAATAATAAAAATAGTATGCACGAAAAGCCTGATACAATTAAATTGATAGGATTGTCAAAAATATTATTAGACTAGTATTCTACTAGTCAAGCCCTTTCATTTGATACCCATATTAAATAAATAAATAAATAATAAATATACTACGACAACACACACGTCGCCATGTAGCCCCAAAGTAAGCGTAGCTTGTGTTATGGGTACTAAGATGACTGATGAATATTTCTGTAAATAATATACATAAATACTTATAATTATAGATAAACACCCAGACACTGAAAAACAATAATGTTCATCACATAAATATTTTCCAGTTGTGGGAATCGAACTCACGGCCTTGGACTCAGAAAGCAGGGTCGCTGACCACTGCGTCAGTCGGCCGTCAAATATTGAGAGTTGTGAAGAAATATGCTATCCGCCATTTTGTAGCCGCGGCCATTTGGACCGATTTTTATCAACCATAGCTAACCCCGACTAAGTCATCTTTCAATCAAAAGAATAAAATCAAAATCTGTACTTCCGTTCGGGAGTTACAATGCCACAGACAGACAGACACACAGACATGCATCATGTTTAAAAAAATAAATACGCCGCCTAAGTAGGGCTAACGTGCGCGACACGATATATTTACTTATGTCTACTATTTTTTCGGTCTATTTTTACGAGAAAATGGTTTGACGCAATACCTCTCTTAAACCTATAAATTACTTCATTATGGCTCCGTAATCTGGTGAAACTATCATTTGAATGCTCAGGAACATTCAGAGAACTACATTCGGGGTTTCACTATTTAATCAAGTAAGAAATTGGGAGAACTCTAGTAAAAATCAGAGTTCCTGGTAACTCAGCGAGTTTAGCGCCAAAGTGACTGTTAGCATTCAGCAGCTCGGAGGACGCTATACACTAAACGTTGAGGTCTCAAGGTGAACCGCGACCCCCTAGTCAGTGTTTTAAAACCACTGCAATGGTCGAAAATTCATAATATGTCCAGGAGTGAACCTTGATCGGTTGATATGGTATGAATGACGTGAACCTATTCGCTGGCAGCCTTGTTTTTAACTATCATTTACGACACACATCACACAATAATTCGAATTTAAATCAACAACATGTAAGTTAGAAATATGACTGAAAAAAGGAAGCGACAGCAAAAACGAAATGAAACTATTAAAACTAATAACTATTTCAACTAATAACTAATAACTATTTAACTATTAACTATTTCAAATATTATTACTATTAACTATTACTACTATTTTAAACTTTACTTTAACAATTAGTTAACTGGAACTATTTTTTTCTATACATTTCAAATGAGGTCAAATATGAACATGTGGTCCAGGTTTTTTTATTTTTCTGCTCAAGCATTAAATGAAAGAGTTAATATCTAAAGAATTTCATGCATTTCGCTATAAACGTATTTTCAGTTGTCCTGAAACTCTAAACGAGAGTGCTTTTCAGCTTGGAGACACTTTTTGGGTGGCTTGTTTTACAGAGCAGTGTTTAATTATATCAGGCGCGGACTACATTGTAGTAAAGAAGCGAGTCTATGAGTGGATTTTATTTTTCTGCTCAAGCATTAAATGAAAGAGTTAATATGTAGAGAATTTCATGCATTTCGCTATAAACGTATTTTCAGTTGTCCTGAAACTCTAAACGAGAGTGCTTTTCAGCTTGGAGACACTTTTTGGGTGGCTTGTTTTACAGAGCAGTGTTTAATTATATCAGGCGCGGACTACATTGTAGTAAAGAAGCGAGTCTATGAGTGGACAGAAGTGTAAGTTTTTTGCTTTTTCCGTTTGCTGAATTAAAATCTTTGTCTCATCTCCTGCGTCTGACGCTTACAACGCGATTGTATTAGAGAATGCAGTTTCTGCTTCTCCTATCTTTCTCCGCTCTATGTTATATCTTTCATTTATTTCACGTAGCCAGATATTTAGACGACCTCCCTGGCGCAACGGTGGGAGCTTTGAAGTGTGTGGTCCACCGGTTGGGAATTTATAATTTCTGAATTTCCTCTGGTCTGCTCGGTACTTAAAATAAATTAGAAATAAGTAAAAGGGTGCCTGGCCTCCGAGAGTCAGAAAATATTTTAATTTTTTTGGAGTCCCCTATTCCATGGCACCTTATTTGTAAGTTACAATAGGTGTGTGTTTTTTTATTTTGCCCGAATATATGATATTTTATTGTATTTATTTATTTTATACTCTGATGGGAGATACCCCTAACCGGTAACCCGTCACCATCTTAGACCGGCATCATCCCACGAGGTGAGATTGCAGTCAAGGGCTAAATAATATAGTGGAATAAAAAAATATGACTAAACGTGACCTTGAAATGCCTCCCAAAATGATACTCTCAAACTAAATTTATTTGATCTCCCCACCGCCTTAGAATTTTCACTTCAAAATCGCATTGAATTGTTGTTCCCCTATACTTAGTGTCGGTTAAAAACACAATATCGATACACAATAAAAATAAAGTAACCAAGCAAAAAGTGGAAGGAATCCCGTTACAACCGAGACAAGTGCACGAAGCACGTCGGCGGTTCAGCGACGGAGCATCGCTCGCGACCTCGCTACCCGGCCGGTTTATCTCCGACTCCGATGTGTTTACACGTGGTTCGTTAACCTGTGCCTCTGCGCACAAGAGGGCGTGGGCAACATGTAGGGAGTGCTTGAAAAAGTCAACCACTAAGAAGTACGAAAAAAAATCTGTTTAAAATAATTTCTTACAACTTAAATTGCAATGCCCTGACGGGGCTTCATGTTCATATTCTTGTCTACCTTCTTACATTATTGTGTGCTATATACCTATGTTTACGTGAAAGCAATAAAAAATTTAAAAAAAATTGTTTTGTTATACTCCAAACCAGAAGTTGGAACATAATGATCTTAAAATGGTTCCGATATCCCATAATGAGCCTAAAAGCGACCCCTACGGGCGACTTCAGTACCGAAATTGTAATAAATGGTGGTAATATTTTTTTTAATACATATAAAAATTCTGGAAGCAACAGAATTTGAAACTGCGACTTTCTGGCAATAGCGGCCTGAGCGCTTCACCACAAAGCTACGGCTCTCGATGCCGAAATTAGTATATGCCTTTTTTATTAGTCTTGAAGAGACTATGTTCAGTAGCCTTAGACAGGTTACTTAATACAATCTGAAGCATGTTCTCTGAAACTTGACCTGCCCTTCTAACGCGGTATCACCATTAAACTTTTGGCTTTAAGCAAGCACCACCTCAGAATAGCCTATGCCCTCTCAAAACATTGGCTAAAAGAACATGACCGATGTCGGTAGCAACTATATTTGCCTTTTTAAGGCGAGCGCAAATTAGAGAATTTATGCAATGGTTTTAACCGCCTTTTTTTCTGAGGGATAGGTAATGGCCGTACTGCATTACAGCATAACCCTGAAAGCAGTTAAACGCAAGAGCGTTACCGGCATGAGATAACGCTCACATTCAACTTGAACTTGACTTGAAGAAATTGAATTGTAAGTAACTCAATCAGTCAGTCAATGTATAGTTTATGGATCGTTTTTACCATGGTCATGGCTCGAAATCGTATGTTAAGCTTACTGAACATTCGATGAAGACCTAAAAGTGACAACTGGATTAAAAACCAAATGTATTAGGTAAAACTTTTAGGATTATCATGAAATATATATATATATATATATATATATATATATATCTCATATGATGGTATGAAATCTTAAAGGAAAATTATCTATTGTATGCAATTGAAGCTTTAAAGTTTTATTTATATAGTTCTTGTTATGCATTAATTATATTAGCCTACAGCTGAATAGAGGCCAAAGATAAATAGACGTTGGAACCAACGTTCTATTCCTATGCGAGTTGACGGTCAACTAAATAGTAATTAATTTTTACTCTCTTGTACGTAGGTACTAGGCTTAGTACCGTGACGTCAAGCACGAGGCCCATGGGACTTTACTGCCTCTACGCGAAGAAATACTCGAACATAATATATGCAGCTAATTTTCATTTAGGTTTAGTAGATTAGCCATGGTTTATGGGTAACACATGGTGGTTTTAACAATACATCGATTAGAATACCCCCAGAATCCTTATTTATGAAAACGCAAGGCCACTCGATCGATGCATTCAATACGAAGTTCATTAACCTGTTCACGGTATACAGACATAACTTTGACTATGAATTTTGCAGTGGTGCTCACACATTGAGTATTCTAGTGCGGGAATTACATTTACAAAAACATAAAATTTAAACATGGTTTATATTTCACAGGAAGATTAAATTAACGATCCGTAACTGCCTCTGAAAACATTGGCAATGTACAAAAAATAACCCTGTAGGATTCAATTATTTACAATTCTGCCCTTATGTTTTTTCCTTCAGTTCTTAGGTTTCCATTCCCAAAGGGTCCCGGCCTATTACTAAGACACCGCTGTCCGATCGTCTGTCTGTCTTTCCGTCTGTTACCAGGTTGAATCGCATGAACCGTGATAGAAAGATGAATTTCGAAACATACATATATATAACATTTCTGTTGTTAATACTAAAATAAATATTTAAGGGGGCTCCAAGATAATGATACAAAAAGATTTGTGCGCGAGTCCGACTCGCATTGGGTCGGTTTTTTAGCCACATTTTAATCACTAGCCCGACCGGGCTTAAACCCGACTTTATTTTCGGTGCCGCAACCCATGAAGGAGGAAGGAATGCGGGAATGATAGACTATACAACGTGTTATGGAATTACGAAATACTGTTGAAGGGTGCATAAGTATATCTCACAAGGAGTCACCCTGTAAAAACATTAAATCAACAGAAGCATTATTATTTTCAAAACTATCTAAGTGTTTACTTATGACAACTAATGAAGATAAAAGACCTAGCCGTACATACGTGAAGCGTAACTTATAAAGTGATAGCAGTCACTTGATTTTACTTTTGCATATAATGGGCTGCTGTATATGAATTATTTCAGTAAAAACTATGGCAATAGTTTTCTCGAAAAACCTCAGATACAGTAAATAAATGTACCCCCAAAGCCTCTGAAGTATTAATTGAGTTTTCATTTACAGTTGTAGATGAACCACCTATTTCCGCTCATATAACAAAGTGAACAGCAATGGCCAGTGGCAACACAGAGGAAAGGAAAGGCAGACCGATTTAGCCACGATCGTTAATCGCAAGAGACCGTTGCCCCGGAGTGCGTTTCCGTATCATACCGTACCGTTATCACAAGGAAACGCGCACTAGCCCGGCAAATACATCACAACTATGCCTTTACTATAAGATTTACACGCTTTTTTAAAGTAATAATTTACGGACCAAGCAGGCGACCCACCCGATAGTTGAAACCATCGACTATAAACAGAGCAAACTCGCAGGGCATGCAAGGAATACGTCCGACAGTGTTCCGTTCTGTATCCATCAACCTCACGCGTAGATGTTCAGCCTCATGAGCGTGTAACCAGCAACCTGCAGACCCTTCAAACGGGAACACAGAAAGTCTGCTCGCTGGCAGAAAAAGTTCTACTTCTATTAAAACGCTTAGTATCGTAGTCGTTTTAAATATCAAACGAATTTGCTTTACTCCGCGAAATGCAGGAGAATCTGTATGGTGTTATTTATAACTTCTTCAATCTTTATACTCCACACCAAAGAGATCTTCGGCAATGTACCCTCTACGCACGTTTCTCTCCGAAACCGGAGCATTCTCATGAGATGTTGACTTTACAATGAATAATTTATCATGGATTTCCGCAAAGTAACGCCTGCTTCTATCCAATACTTCTGATTTTTTTGTTTCTTAATGCAGTATGCAGCAGATTGTTCAAACTTCAAAATAGAAACTAACTAGGGCCCATTTTACAACAGTTAAAACAATACGATACTAGAAATGATGAGTCGATTCAAGTTCTTTAGGGTGCATCTAAGACACCAGAAAGAAAATCTCGTAATTTATCCATACAACCCAGTTAACTTAAGAAAAAAATAATTTAATACAAGTACTAATAGATTTTTAAAACCTGTTTGTTCGTTTTTTTAAAAGTTGTTAAAAGTAATAAACACTTTAACAAATGTGAAACAGACCATTTCAATAAACACTTCGGAAGCAGTGAAAGGCGTAAAATATCGCATCACAAAACATTAAATGTAATAACGGCCTCTCGCTGTTTTCGCACGCTCTAACGATCTCTTTTTGGCTTTCTGGTACTGGGTACCAAACCGCATTTATAAATCCGCATTGCGTTCATTCTTAGTTCTTACAAGCTTTTATTTAACTTTGCGCTTTCCTATACAAACTCTATCACTCTACGGTCTATTGTTTTTTTTATATTGCCCGGAACCCAAGTCTTCCATTATAATTATTGTGTACTAATCGTAATGGAACACTTAGTCCGCAAACTTGGGGCTCTGGTCACTTCACAATATGTGTACAGTTCTTGTATATAATTATAGTAACCTCATACCTTGAGTTTTAAGTTTACAAATACGGTTATCGCCATCATCTCACTACCATTTACAAATTGTTCATGGAATGTACGCATCAAAAGTGTCATCTATGTGCCAACTTGAATAAAGATATTTTTGACTTTGAAATTGACGTTGACTAATAGCTTTTTTCTAAATTTAATCTACATATACCTTAAAATTAATGATTTTGACTTTAAGTGAAATGGGAATCTCTTTAAGGCCCTATATCGCCTCTTAAGAGGGTTATATAACAATAAAAAGTAACCCATAAAAGATTTATGGGTTTATTCCTATGCTAATCTAAATGAGAAGTCATTCATGGTCTCTACGATACAGGCTACCTAGTGTGGAGACCACTAGGAATTTATTTTTGTAATCTTTTTGAAAATAAAGATATTTTATTTTAATTTTTTATTTTTATTTTGCGTATTGCGTGTAAAATTTCCGTCAGATCGGTTTAGCCGTTCCGAAGACTAGTCTGACAAGCAGACAGATAATAAGAAAACTAGTGTTATGCTATCGTTCGAATGCATTCCTATTAAATTAATAAAAGGAAAATGTTTTGAAAACACACATAATAACTAACATTTAATTTAGAAGTATACGCTACGTGTAGCTAACAAAAGAGCATATAAAAGTGTTAGTTTAGAAAGTGGAAGCAAAGCAGATCACAATATTAAACACAATACAGAAGGGCACACGCAATATCAAACAGTACATAACATTGTGGTTTTATCATGGCACGATGAAGTGTCATGATGAAGTGCAAGATGCTTCACTCGACAAGATTGAGACGTGTTAAAAAAAGCCAGACGTACAGTTGCAATTTCAGAGCTGGTCTGACCAGCATGGAAAGGAAATAATGACCTTAGTTTTGATGGTGCTAATTCGTTTTTCACTGAACTCATTATTACAAAACCATATCTTTTACACCGCCATTTCCAACGTTAAAAACTGTCAGAAAAGATAAATAATAGGTAAACTAGTGTGGCATTTTCCACTTTAGTAGCTGCCTAGTCACCTGCGATATTATACAATTTATGAGATATTGTCATGGCAGGCGTTTATTTTCTTATCAAACCGAATATAACCGAATTAAATATTTACACCCATTCAGGATTTTCTTCTTGTACCACATATTGAAAGATAATCTCCAGCAGTTATATATATATATCAGTGCAGAACTATTTTGGACCCTTGTTTCAAGAGACCGTGTCACTGCTTTAAAAACCTTCCGCCAAATTAGCACCGATATCACTTTGAATATCTAATAGAGAAGATAACAAAAAGATAGATCAATGAAGATACAGATTAAACATGAACATTTATTCAAAACAGATAATAAATAACAATAGTTAACAAACAGAGTTGCTACATTAGACGCAGAAAAATTATATTCCCATATAATAGTACTCCATAATCTCACCTTTGCGACTATGAGAAATGGGATGGATGGCAGAACAATAACAAATATATTTCATGGAAATCATAAATTGCTTGAATTTATTAAGATTACTTATGGTTATTTATCTGTCAGTTTTACATGACCTTTTATCCCAATCCCAATGAAAAGGGCAAATTTAGCAGATCTATAAGTGGATTACTTAGGGGACTAAGAATAAGTAATTCAACGTTCATGTTACTTTTCACTTAAGAGGCAGTTATTTCTAGGATTATAAAATCTAAATATAATGTGAATATTGGAAAAATACTTCATTTCCTGTTTAACGTTAACTTTTCTTGAAAATCAATGTAAGCCTAGATTTGCTCAGTTATCATTATCAACGTATTCCGTAAAAAAAAATTGGATCGTTATAACGAATCATCATTTTTATGTCATGGTGATGTAATTCAATAAAGCGAAATCAAGCTTTATTTCGCTGTGCAATCAAATTTAAACCATAATTTATCCTTTAGTGTCAGTTTGTATGAAACCATTATATCTAAGAATGGAAGGATTAAAATTTGACGATCACAGTTTCATAAATTATGGCAATGTGCATTCAATAATATGACAGTTTCGATATTACGAAAAACTAGACATCATAGATATTTATAGTACGTTATATTAAAGTGTAATAACTGCTTAAGCAAGTCACATTACAACGTTGTTGGAACGCTTAGAAGTTGGCGGTAATCCTGTTAGCGGGCCCTGTTTGTTAACAAGATGACAGGTGTGTGTGAGAGATGTTGACGTACGATACATCCAGAGGCGTAAGTGGAGGTAGGGCAGGTGGGGTCTGCGGCCCGGGCCCTGCGTCCCACCTTACAACAAGAGAAAACATCCATGTCCATTAAACAGATCCACACTGAGGCCCCATACACCATTTACGCGTCTGGCTGCTCGGCGATACAGAACGTCGACTCTACATCGAATGTGTCCAGCAAGTGGCATGTGGAATGAATGACTTCGAAGCTGATTTTACAGATATGCTGTCTACATAATTAAATAGCTTTAGTATTATAAACTGCTACCTCATTACAAGCGAGCCTAACATTTACCATCCCGAACTCATTGTCACGGATTTTATCTAAGGAAATACGCTTATCAAAACGCGGTGTACTTACATACTTTATTATTATTATTATCTGTTATCAAAAATAGCAGCGTATCTATAAAATCAGCTCAATTCTCAACATAATAATTGCTGGCGGCAACAAAGCTTTTTCACAAAACAAAGATGGTGGCAATTGAGAATGCGTTGCCGAGAACACGACATGCATACGAATGGCATGCATGCAATCCTGACTTCCCGCAGACGAGCATTTAGAGCATAGTGGTGCTATGGAGCCAAAAACATCTAACTCTAGAATTAAAACTAATAATTATAATTAATACTACTTCTACTCCATTAAACTTAAAAATATATTTATTTATAATATATTTTGTGACGTTAAAGTTGCTAGCAACTCTTTCCGTGTTTATTAATTTTTATTTTCTGATTAATTTTTTTATATTTATGAAAACCTTAGGCAATTAAATAAAGACTATCAAGGTCTCTCCTCCAGATAAAGTAAATAATGCATGCTTTTAAAGTAATAACATAAACTGTATGAAAATTAAATGAAGACTTTTAAGTGACTATATTTTTCCATGAGATCAGCTTTGTTTTACATATACTCATGTGACCTATAAAGAGCCATTTCGAATCCTAGTAAATTTCAAGAATTGCTCTATAATATATACAAAAGATGCATAGTATAATATATATTTTATTCACCGTACATAGAAGCTTTATGTTAGGTATGACATATGAAAATCCAATGTGCTATTATAGTGTCATTATTGATATTATGTTCTTTTATTTATCAATTCGTTTGGGGACGTCTGGTGAAAATTTGTATGGAATTTTTAGGTAGACCATGCTTTTGTAAACCATATTTTTTATTATGGGTCAAAAATGTATGTATTCAGTATAATATTAAAATATTAATTAATAACCAGTGAAATCGGCTGAAGTGTAGTAGAACAGCTAATTTCAGCGGATGGGTCTCACAATTTTATGACAAGAAACTAAGAAAATATAATTAGTTGAAACTTGAAATCTTAAAGCAAATGAAATGAAGATGATATATATGTTATATAACCAAGTCCCTGTAAACCACGTGTGTCGCGGATAGTAAGATGATCTAGGAGAGACGCTGCCAGCATATTTAAATGTAATCAAACGCTGAACGCGAGACGTGACTTGGAAACTGTTCTCTAACTTTTATCGCATAATTGTGACTTCATTTTCCCCAGACAAAATAACTGTGATTAGCTAAGAGTCGATAATGACGTTTATACATCAGGGTTACAAACAGCTGCTTTCATTATTTCAATCATCATTACCTCAATTATTATCTACGAGGACAGTGTCTAGACACAGACGTCCGCTCTTAGGCAAGGGATATAGAGCTACCTCCTCCTACCATGCTGCTCCAACGCAGGTTGAAAGGCTTAGTTAACAAGCAATCTCAGACTAAGTTACTATGTAAGCATCAAATTAATACCTAATATCCAATGTAATCCATAAACTTCTGATGCTACCATAGAGTACGATTATGAAAGCGATCCGTGCGAAAATGTTAAACATTAAGCAAATGATAGCATAAATATTTCGATCTACGATTTGAAGTCTTTTGATTAGATTAATAAATAAAGGGCATTCGCAATCTGGAGTGAAAAAACGTAATACTTATTTACTAAATAGAGGAGAGCGACTGTATTGCACCATTTTCAAATGTGAACACTAATGTTCCGGTTCCGGCTACACATTACCGGTAGCTAGTATTTGAAACTCGAGTTTTTTTTTGACGGTATAATGCTAACTGGCGGTAATTGTGATTATGATTTGGATACAGTTATTATACCTATCCTTTCGCACGGATTTATAACGCTCAAGTCTCTTTTAATACTGTGTGTATCACGTATAGGTCACACCATTCGCGTACATAACATTCTTTGTTTTATTTCACAAATTCTTACAGGTTTGATCATCATCAGTACGCTCACAGCCTTACGAGGTAACTGTCCGTCTGTCAGAGCCATATTTTCGTATTAATACAACTGTTGGTTATTATGTATTATCATCATCATCCGCAGGCAGTTTACGTCCCACAGCTGGGCCAGGCCACTTCTCTCATAGGAGAGACGGTTTTAGAGCATAGACACACGGTGCTCAAATGCGGGTTGACATCTACAATGGCAACAAATTGCGAATCAAAAATATTCTTTTTTTTTTATAGTTCAAACGACCTCTAAACATCTGATTTACGTGTAAACTGCTCCAGCGATGAGTGGTGAAAATAAATATAAAATAGTTGTTCGCGGTGAACCGTAACGTTTAGACCTTGCAGTAATTAGTGCGCTCGGTTGCTAAGTGCGCTCGGCCTTGATTTGCGGTTGGGCAAGGAAGTATTAATAAAGTCGACGTGTTTTCGTAATCACATCAATATTAATAGGATAGCCTAGTTGATATCACTTGCTCCAACGATAAAGGAAACGGGGATTTAACGTGGAACCGAAGGTTTATTATTTATGTATGTATAGGTATTATCATCATCATCATATCAACCCTTTACCGGCCCACTAGGGCACGGGTCTCCTCCCAGAAATAGGTATATATAATATACCGGTGAAAGGGTGGTAGAGTCACTACAAACAGACTGACTTAACTTTTAATAAGTGCTTATATTAATTAGGCCGACGTGAAATATTGAATTTTTAGGTATAAAATAAAGCTGTGTTTTACGCCATAAATATACATAAATACTTATAATAAACATATAAACACCGAGACACTGAAAAACATTCATGTTCATCATACAAACATTTTCCAGTTGTGGGAATCGAACCCACGGCCTTGGACGCAGAAAGCAGTCGCTGCCCACTGCGCCAATCGGTCGTCAGGTATTTTATTAAGGTTGGATAAAAAAATAATTGAGTAGGTTAATAGCAGCATACAGTGTATTCAGTTAAGCGAAAGACATGTATTCAGTACGACCGATAAGATTTCAGAATTCGATAACAATCGGTTATTCGGATACTGAGCATTCCAAAATGAGGTTTAAACAATATACACTGTTACTAGCTTCTGCCTGCGAATTCGTCTGCGTGGACTTAAGAATTGGGTCTAAAGCTTGGCTCGTCAACAATTTATAATCTTACCGCGGAAACTATTTGAGAGATCAATTTCAAAGCTGTCTGCCAGTGACTTAGCTCGTAAACAGTTTTCAATTTTCCTTCAGGAAACTACTCAAAGAAATGGGATTATAGGTAGCCTGTGTTCTATTCCATGTCAAATTTCATCTAAATCCCTTCAGCCGTTTTGCGTGATTGAGTAACAAACATCACTCTTTTACATTTATAATATTATTTATTTATTATCCCTACTAATCCCTACTAATATTATAATTTGTTACGCTTTCACGCAAAAACGACTAAACCGATCATCATGAAACTTTGTACACATATTCCTGACGGTATAGGAATTAATACGACGGCCGATTGGCGCAGTTTGCAGCGACCCTGCTTTCTGAGTCCAAGACCGTGGGTTCGATTCCCACAACTGGAAAATGTTTGTGTGATGAGCATGAATGTTTTTCAGTGTCTGGGTGTTTATATGTATATTCTAAATATTTATGTATGTTATTTATAAAAATATTCATCAGTCATCGTAGTACCCATCACACAAGCTACGCTTACTTTGGGGCTAGATGGCGTTGTGTGCGTTGTCGTAATACCTGTATACCTATATACCTATATAATATAGGATGTTTTTTATCCCAAAATGCAGCTCAGTTCTTTTGGGAGAGGGCACGAAAGTGTTTGACGATTTGACACCATAACGTATGATTGGAGATAGGAAGGAGGACAAAACTCCTCAGCCGACGGCAGCCAACCCGTCATTTAAGCCTTAGCTATCCTAAATAAATAAAGTGCATAGAATTACACCTATATCGAATGCCACATGTCTTTCGAAAAACAAAAACAAACGCAGACGAAGTCGCGGGCTTTAGCTAGTAATATTATATATCCTAATAGGATTATATTTATAAAGAATTTCAAAGCGCATGATATACTGGTTCATACGAATTACTGTCTAAATGGTTTTCGGATTTTATTCGTAAGGTGTAACGTAAAATTTTCTGGTCAGGAAAAAGTTCAATCTTCTAACGCTCATAGTACACGCGGACGAAGCCGGGTCAAGTCTATTAAATAATTAAACCTTCATAGAGCAATCTCACACGCCCTTTTCCTGTTAGCTCCTGTCACTAGACACATTTCGTAAATTCAAAATTATTTAAAAAAAAAAAGTCAAGTTTGTCTGCTGTTAATGACTCTACCACCAGTAACACCGAGAATCTGGCCTCATCATCATTTGTTTTTTTTCTAACATAATTTTAAAATTTAACAAACATTATGTCTATCTTGAGTGAGACGGTGAAAGCCTAATGGTTAGGATTTCGTCTTCACTTTCCGGGGACCGAGTTCGAACACGAACCCTTCTAAGTTATGTGCGTTTTCAGCAATAAAATATAAGTTGCTTTAACGCCACATTGATAGGAAACCTGCAAGCCTGAAACTCTCCATAATGTTCTCAAAGGCGTGTTTAGTCCACCTTAAACGGACTACGCCTTAAATCCTTCTCAGTGCGGAAGCATAACCGTGCCCTTTAGTTGGCCGTTAATGGGTGAGACGAAAGCGGAGCGGCCTGCTACCAAAAAACTTAGTCATTAAGAATTCCATCAATTGTATAGCTAACTCGATATGTGTGAAGTCTACTATTCCGCACTTGGCCAGCTTGGTAAACTACGACCTAAACCCTTTTAATTCTGAGAGGAGACCCGTGCCCTGTACTGGGCCCGTAATGGGTTGATGATGTTGATAGTAAACTGGATGTATTTAATGTATTTTTCACAACAGTCACAACATTGAAAGGTTAAGTTAGTTAATACATCCTATAGGCTTAGCGGGTAAGTAATGTTGTGCCTACTGGAGGCTTTTATGATTTGAATAAGGAACATCGCGCGCAGCGTAATAAAATCAGCTCATTCTAATATTGCTATCTGCCTCTTAAGTATGATGGCGTCCCTGTCACTCACCAAAAAACCATAAGCGAAGCGAAAACCATAGAGCATAGATCGTAAAAAAAATCCCTGCAATTCAATATTTTATTTATTAAAGAACCGTTTGGTTGGGTTTCATCCGTAACGTAAGACATTGCTTCACCCCATTTTGAACAATCCACTTTCATTAGGTACACTAAAATAGGCTTTTTAATCAAAAATAAATAACTATTTAATTGGATTAGTCTATTAATAGTCTTCTCCCACACAAACAGCAACTAAACGGTATCAAAAGTTCTCTCTAACTCGGTAAAGTTTCTGCGGGTACGAAGTAGCGGGAAATTCGTCTTTATTGATTCCAGTTTGGTTAACATACCCCAGAGAAAGTTAAGCGTCGTAGTTACTGCTACTAGAATTAGTGGTTTTTGTGACAGAGTTTTGATTCAGTATTCATTTACAAAATAGGATATTGACATTCATAGTACCCATTAACTAAAACTGAATTGTAAATTCAATAAACGAAAATAAACTACGTACCAATATAAAAATAACACGAATCTAACATGGCAGTGATTTATTTTAATATGATATTTAAACATTTCAAATATAAACTGTATTTCATAATCACCATTAAAGTAAATCTAACGTTGCTCTTTTGAATATATCAACAGCATATTTACTGCCTACTACCTACAGGTCCCCCCCTCTCCCAAGAGAATCGTATACCTAGAGCTTACACACTCCACGCTCCTTAAATGATTGGTGTCCTTTACAAATTATTTCCTGTTTCGACGATTTGTTTGTTTTGGTTTTGAAAAAAATGTTAAAAAGTAATCCGCCAAGCCCCACTGGAGCAGCGCAGTCTATTCGCAGTCTATATCATGTCTGCCTGCTACCGTAACCTCGCATCAAATAATAATCTAGATAAAGATAACTAGATTAGCTGTGATAGCACAGTTGGTACGAGCTAGACTTCACTTTCGAGTTCGAAAACCAGAACGCAGGTCTAACTTTTCTAAGTATGTGCGTTTTCAGTAATTAAAATATCACTTGCTTTGACGGTGAAGAAAAACATCGCGACGAAACTTGCATGCCTGAGAGTTCTACATAATGTTCTCAAAGCTATGTGGAGTTCACCAATCCACGCTGGGCCAGCGTGGTGGCCTTAACCTCTTATCACTGTGGGAGGAGACCCGTGCCGCTGGGCCGGTAATGGGTTGATATGATTACGATGATAGATATCTTTTAATGGCATGTCGCTCAAGTCTTTGAGCATGACAAAGAGTTACCCTGTAGCTGAAGTTTACATTCCTAGTTTTTGATAATTATCGTAATTATGTTCAGTTATAATTAAGCTGTGATAGACCACATAGATCATTTCATGCTGTAATTATTAAAAAAAAAACTGACAAATTCATCAAAAGACCGAATAAAAATCATATTAAATACAAATTCAAATTCAAAATTTCTTTATTCATGTAGGCCTATCACAGGCACTTATGAAGCGTTCATACATATTTGTTTACATAATTGTAACGGGATGGTGATAACTTCGTTCGCCAACTTAAATCTAAAGCTACGAGGGTTCCAAACGCGCCCTGGTCTAAGAAGAGCCCACAACAAATTTAATTAACTTATTTATACTGAATCCCTGATTTTAGTTTTTTTTTTTTCAGTCCACTACAAGTTAGCCCTTGACTACAATCTCTCCTGTTAGTGATACCCCTAATTTCTTTCGACGCGACATCGCACCGAAACACTAAATCGCTTAGCGGGACCTCTTTGTTGGTAAGGTGGTAACTAGCCACGGTCAAAGCCTCTCACCAGACAAAAGTGGTGTTTCATGTAATGTATGTATTTTTTTATTTGACGTCTGGAACACATTCCTTCTCTGGTTGGCTTAATTGCTGCTTAGTTACATATAAAAATTATTTGCATAAACCCAAAATGAGTACACTAAAAACAGATTCGAAAAAAATGGTCCAAATAACCAGACCTTATATTAGTTGAAGAGATATGTTACGTACGAATGATATTAGACGCGTTCATTATTTAAGTTCATGTAGGAATACAAATCAATTGTGTTAGTGGGAGTCACATCCCACACACGAGCTAAAAGTACATAGATGTCAATGGGCAACCTCTTTTGGGCATAGTTACCTAGGTACTCTATTTATGTCTAGAGATAACTCACAGAACTGCGGCAGGGTGAAAAACACATTAAATAAATAATAAATAAATAAATAAATATACTATGACAATACACACATCGTCATCTAGCCCCAAAGTAAGCGTAGCTTGTGTTATGGGTACTAAGACGACTGATGAATATTTTTATGAATAATATACATAAATACTTAGAATATACATAGGTATAAACACCCAGACACTGAAAAATATTCACGCTCATCACACAAACATTTTCCAGATGTGGGAATCGAACCCACGGCCTTGGACTCAGAAAGCAGGGTCGCTGCAAACTGCGCAAATCGGCCGTCGAAACCATTAACCTCAATATATATAATAAATATGGATTTTTTTTTTATATTCCGCTTTATTTAGTAGGTACTTTACATTAAATTGTTAAGTTGAGCCCGGGGTGGTTTAAAACAAAATAATTTAGGTATTGGTGGTAACGTGACCGTGTTATCTAGTCACCAATTACAAAAAACGTAAAATAAGAATGAATTAGAATATCCATTGTTGTTAAAAAGAATAAAGAAAAGACCGTACAAATCGGTCGCGAAGGGCAAACTAGTCTTACATTATCTTCAATTAAGTATATCTGATGCGTTGTTAGTTCTGCGACTTAAGATCCTTCGCTTCGCCTAATATTGGACAAGAACAAAGACTTACTTCCGTGTCATAACATTCAAATGCCAACCCTATCGACATCATCAGCACAACGTATTGAATTGTTTTAACTGCGACAGAATTAAAGGAGAATTTAATCTCTATTACTGATGCATAGCACAGATTATCCAATGACTTGATATATAACTCATGCAATGCCACGGGCATCTACAGACATGACCAACTTCCTACTCCAATTTACGCCGCAACATTATTCATCACCTCAAGCAATGTACGTCCTCTACTAGACATAGATAATCGTATGATTTTTTTACACTCAACACCTAATTAGTAAGAAATGAATATTTATTAGCTTTATTTTGGCGTCTTTGGCACTATTAGTTGTACACAAAATGCTTAGCTAACCCAAAATAATCTAAAAATAGTGCTATCTACGTTTCTAGATTTGTATACAACCGAATCAGTACTGATATTTAACAATAGGAGACAGAAACGATTTAAGCGTATATCGATTAATAGAAGCAACTAAGGAATTAGGGTTTTTACTAATTATATTTAGGCACGCTAAAAAAAATTAGTAATAACCGAATGATAATTCAACTAAACATTTCTTCGTGACCAACAAAGGACGAGGCTCGGAATTGTTTCGCGCTTCCTGGTATCAAATGGGTGAAAAACACCGCCATTATTTTTTTAACTAAGTAGTTAGTTTGGTACGTAAGTTGGATAAAGAATTTTCTGTCTGTAGAGGCCTTTTAATACGAGTGAATTGCAAGGGAATTCAATCTCTATTGCCGATGAACAGTGGAGATTATCCAATGGTTTGAAACCTTGTTCGTGCAACACTATAACAAGGTCGATAGAACAGTTCTTTCGCCAAGGGAAAATAGCATCTGTTTCATTGGTATAGAGTGTAAAAGGAGCGATTGAAGGGAATGGAAACAGAGGGGAGAACACGTGGCGACCCAACGTAAGCGAGCTTGACCTAGTTAGTAGATGCACCATTTTGGTCCCATTTCGTAAGCGAGGCCCTTCGTCGCCGATTTCTTTGTGTGAAAACCTTTGATACCTTCACTTCTGGCTTCTTTTGTGACATTTCAATTTTTTAAACATTGGGTGGTACTGGTTACGCGAAAGTAACATATTATATCTAACTATACTTATAATAAAATGGAAAGTTCAAATTTTTTAGTTTAAACGCACTCAGAGCTGAAAAAACCAGTCGAATTTCATCTCTACGCGTTCCTGAGATAAACAATTGGACAGACTGATAGACAGACAGACAGACAGACGAACAACAAAGTGATCCTATGATAGTTTATTTTTTTCCATTTGAGGTACCAAACCCCAAAAATAATCAGAGTAAGTTATGATTTGACTGAGATGCAGAATGATCGGCAAAAACTACCTTATTAAAAGTCTGTAAATATAGTTAAGCTAAACAACACAATTTTTGAAAATAATAAATATAAATAAAAACATTTTCCGAAAAACAGACATAAAATCCTGACAACGTAAAAAATCTGCAAGTATTGCATTCTTGCAAACTTTTGCCTTTTTTTCTTGACTCTTTATCCAAGCTACCTATATGGAGCTTGGAAGAAAGCAATACCTACTAAACTTATTCTAGAGAAATCGTTGATTAGGATTTAGGCCATTTTATTTTAATATTTTCATAAATTCGAATATATCAGATATTTTCGAATTTTAAAAATTTCCTGTATTATATATTTTTCTTAGAAAACTTTTGGCAAACTGGGATATGACAGAGGAATGAAAAATGTTCTTAATAATGCATAACCCAAATCAAAAATTGAAGTCAAAATTTATACCTATTATTATACAATGGCCAAATGAAGATCTCCTTTTGGGGAAAATTGAATAAAAACGTGGAAAACCACAGAATTAAGAACATACGGAACTATCATTCAGCCATTATTGCATGCAATGTGCTCAAAACAGTGAAAACAAACGCCCCGTCCGCATCTCACGCGTAATGTTGCTAGCTAGCAATCTATTCCCATTTTCCCCATGTTATGGTAAACGTTTAGAAAATTAAAGAAAAAATAATTACTGTCAACTGCTAAATGGAGTGTAGTGACTAACCGTCTGTTCGCAAAACACTACAGTGTAGTGGTTTTTGATGCCTCAATGTTAGTTGTGTACACAGTTTCTGTATTTTCTTAATTCTGTGCCAAAAACTATTATTTTCTAAATAAATCGTCATCTACAAATGGTATTATTAATCTAAGTAAATAAAGAAACTTATAAATAAGTACTTAATATATTGTAGTAAACTTACTTTAAGTAGTATTATTATTTAGGTAGTTACTTCAGGTAGTATTTATTGAATATAGTATTTTTCTGGACTTAGGAATTCTGATATTTAATTTAATGATACTTAACCTAGTAACAGCACTTTAGAATTTTTATCTCCCGATTCAGGTCATTGTTTTCGGATTTTTACCTTTATCTGTGCCAAAAGACTTATCTCGGTGCCAAATTCTAATATTGTAGACAACTGGAAAGTACGCCGCAACTTTATTGAACCGAATACGCAATAGGATATGTAAATTACTATCTAAACTTATTCGTGGAACACGGAACTACGTAGATTATGACGAAAAAAATGCGTGCCTATTTAATTTACGAACGACAAAATTTGCTGTAGGTATGATAAGAGAAATACGAGTTAATTAATCCAGTCACATCAAGGTCTGTGACCCGTTCGGAACAAAAAATAGTTTTCTGAGCGATTAGCTGACTAGGGCCCGTATTTAAAACCAACATCGATCTAAGAACATGTTCTCACATATAGACCAATCTGTGCTGAGACCGAACATGAGAATTGAGAACGATTTATTAAAAGGATGATGATGGATGATTGGTTGGTTACAATTTAAACCGATATTTCCGAAATCTCGGAAACATATTTCCTCGTCCTAAGAGTGACTGCAAACGGAACTCGCATATACATTTTCTTAAGATTATTTGATCTTAAAAAAACTTCATGATCTCTAGCAATTAAACAACAGTTCCACAACAAATTTAGAACCCCGTCTCTGCCCATAAGGCATAAATTATATTAGATTGTCTTTCAATAAGTTGGTCAGACAATCAAGCGCGGTTTTATAGTTCGCACATCGTAGTAATTCCAATTTCTGAATTTCCTTTAGTCTGGTGGAAGAGATCGGCTGTGGCTTGTTACTACCCTACGAAAAAAGCCGTGCTGCCAAGCGTTTTAGCGTTCCGGTGCGATGCCGCGTAAAAACTGATTGGAGTACCATACGCCAAACAGGATAGCCTAGGACTTTCCAGCCTGGGCGCCGTAAGGAATCCTCTGTACTTTAAAAACAGCTCAGCCATCGCAATTATGGTCTAGATTCTGTAGATCTTTATTTTTTGTGCCTATTTGCCTATCTAACTAATATTTACCTATCTATTTTAACTAGCTATGTTAATGATCGGGAGCCTTGACAAATTTCTAAACTTGTAAGTGAACCGCGAACTTAAAAAGGTTCGGAGCCCCTGGGTTAGCCCGCTACCATCCTAGACTGCATGATCTTTTACAAACAGGTGAGATAAAGGGATAACTTGTAACTTAATAATAAATAAATAAATAAATATACTACGACAATACACACATCGCCACCCAGCCCCAAAGTAAGCGTAGCTTGTGTTATGGGTACTAAGATGACTGATGAACATTTTTATGAATTATATATACATAAATACTTAGAAAGTACATATAAACACCCAGACACTGAAAAACACTTAATGCTCATCACACAAACATTTTCCAGTTGTGGGAATCGAACCCACGGCCTTGGACTCAGAAAGCAGGGTCGCTGCCCACTGCGCCAGGTGACACTCGCTGGGTGTTACGGCTTTTATTCCAGGCTACAGAAAATTCGGCATTGTAGCAATTCATTATGAAGCCGCGTAGCAACCGATTAGGCTTATGGCTTTATTGTAACTGCAATCATCCTAACACGTCAGCTCTCTACCAGAATAGACTGCATATGATCACATGGGGAAATGGCAAACAAGAGTTTACATAATCTTGTATATAACCTTAATTATTTTTTTGGCGTACGGCTTTTGAAGTCGGTTTTATAAAATATTTATATTAATGAACTCGTTCATTGCGCCGAGTCGTATTGTGTAAATAATTCGTCTCTTCGTAATAATCGAGGAACGCGTAATTCTGACGCGTTTTGTTCTTTTGTCGTTCTCATTGTGTCGCACTGTGCAAATACCTCTTTATACTCATCGAGCTAATATGCGCCGCTACATTGTAGCTATTGAGATATATTATAGCGTGTTCGAATTAAAAGAATGGACTTGCTGGGAATGTAAGTCAATAATTTTGTACTAAAACTAGCGGTCCCTCGCGACTTCGTCCTCGTATAAGTCAACTCTAAATGATAGGCATATGCTGCCGCGGACTTTTTTTTAGAACTCTTAAAGGGTGTTCCCCTTTAAGAGTTCATACATGATTTTATCGAAACTTTAAACCTTTTACGTATGCTCTCAAAAGGAAAAATAAAAACCCGATTTTGAATCATTCTTAATTGGTGCTATGCTCCTATTGGTCTAAGCGTGATGATATATAACCTATCGCCTTCCATGACAAACAGGATATCAAACACTGAAACATTTTTTCATATTGGACCAGTAGTTAATGATCATCGCGTTCAAGTAACAAACAAACTCTTCAGCTTTATTTATTAAAAGAAGAAGAAACACTTTGTTGCGCGTATAACATACAGGAGCCATGCTTGTGTCAGGCAATAATATATTTGATATTTGAAATTATTTTGCACGCCTCATAAGCGAAGCGTTAAGGTTGTGCTCTACTCTCGACATTTCAAAAAAAGCAGTTTTCTCGAAACTGAAATTGATTTTTTGTTATTTATATTGCAAATTAAAATGTTTAAATTTGTCATATTTTATAGAAAAATTTAGTTTGTTAAATAATTTGTTTCTTTAAGACATTTTAAGTATTGCTTATAATTCTAAAATAGTTTCTGTACTAATTGAATTCAAAAAGTCTGATTTCGCTTCCTTATTTTATGTTTTATTTATACAAATCCTTATGGTAGTCCATATTTAGAGAACTTACTCTAATTGTAACTTCCAATGTGCAATCATTATGACATTCCCGTGTCTTGTTTACAAAAAATGAATAATAATTAATATGAAAAAATGAATAATAATGAGCATTGAAAGTTTCAGTTAAAAAAATTTCAATTTTATTGTGAAAAAAATGAGATTATGAGGCGTGCACTTTTGGATTTTCCAAATTTTTTTAAATTATGTTTGGGACCACGAAAAAAGTATCCTATCCCGATTTTTATTTCTTAATTTAAAAGTACTTGATATTATTGTAATAATAATAGATCATATGTACGAGTAAGTATGTATAATCGATTATGATCTGACATTTTTATAGAACATTAAAAAGCAAATCGATTATTTTTTCGCAAAACATCTCGTTATCCAATTATAATCGAATCGAAAATAACTCTTGTGGTTGGTCTGTGCCCTGTGGTTTAAATCACGGTCATTTTTGTGTGCTAATTACTTGAATATTATATTTGACAATTTTTACCCTTCAACTGCGAATTCTAAAAGAATTTTTTCTAAAAAAATAAAACAAACTGCAGAGCAGATTTCCGTAAATTATTTGCATTTTGTAAAATAATCCCTATTCACGAGAAAACTGAATTAGCATTGTTAAATGAGGAATATTTTACAGAAAACTTACAAAAAGTCCAAAAGTTTTATTCAGTACGAAGATGTGACAAACTAAAACTTACTAAATATAGTAATTTGTATGGTAAAAGACGATTGCTGTACGTCATACCTTACTTAAATAACCAGCTTCCTAAAGAGCTTAGGGAAGTTATGACGAAGAAAAATATTAAGTACATACTTAAACAACATTATATAGATCTTATAACAAACAAATATATTTAATGACAAAATCTGAGAAAAAATTAAAAACATCCAGTACATGTACAGTGAAGGAATATGTATACCTATACTGAGCTATATAAATTATGGAACGTAAACAAAAGGTTTTTATATTTATCATTGTCGACCTACCCGCATTCTAAATGGTAATGTGAATAAGTAACGATTTTGTAGCATTAATTGTGAATGTTAATATATTAATCTATTAGACTAGATACAAACAAATCAAAAATTTGTCAACGGCTGGGGGTACGGAAAAATTCTTTTGAGTTTATGCCTACACCTTTAAGTTACGACCTGTGATGTATAATGAGTTAATAAATAAATAATTATTCATTGTAAAATCAACATCTACTGAGGATCCTCCGGTTTCGGAGCGAAACGTGCGTAGAGGGTACATTGCCGAAGATCTGTTTGGTGTAGAGTCTTATACTATGAAGAAATTATAAACTACACCATACAGATTCTCCTGCTTTTCGCGAAGTATAGCAAATTAAGCTTAATTTTCATTATATATCATGGATTTCCGCAAAGTAACACCTCTTTCTATGCAATAATTACTTGAATTTATTTCATTGTTTACTTTTTTCAGTCTCATGCCGTTTTGAATTTTTTACGTCGAGTTGAGATAATAATTATATTTCCTCCATATAATCTAAAACTACTGTAGTGTTGTGTTTTGGAGCCATGTGACTCTCATTAACGCTAACCTTAGATATTCTGAAAACAGTTTTTCCCAATCAAAAAAATATTTTTGTGAATTAAAAAAGAATAATCAATTTACGATAACATTTATCGAAATACAAAAATATTTGGAAGTGGCCCAAGATCCATACTGTCCTGGTCATTCTCTTCTATTCTCTTCTCGAGCGGGTGAAGATCATTATCTACACCCATGTACACCCAACAATAGAATATCATCATAGTAAATAAAAGATGTATTTGACAGTTTGACAGTTCAAAAATGAGTGCTCCGAACGTCACAAAACTTTACAGGATTACTCGCCAGGTCAATCCGGAGATTCCCTAAAAGTTTCATTGAAATCGGTCAAGCCGTTTCGGAGCCTATACGGAACATACCCACACACTTTCTCTTTTATATATATAGATAGATAGATAGATAGATATAGCAATATCTTGGAACGAATACCTAGTTAATACAATCAGAGTATAGAGCTTCTGTACCCTGCCCGTGGTACGCCCCCTGATCTCATTTAGTAAGGACAATGGAAATCTCATAAAGCTGAGCTCATTCAACCGAACAGATTTACGAGTGAAACAGAAAAATAAGAACAAAGATGTTGTAAATATTAAAGTATGAAACAAAAGTTTAATAATGCATAGAAAAAGATGGCTTTTGTGTAAGAACAGGGAAAAGATCACAGACTTATTTTGCTCTCATAACAATTAACAAGCTGTACCTAACGAGCGATAAGCTGCTATATCTAAGCTGCTAAATCTATATACTTAAGGACTTAAGACGCGGAAGGGGATGCGAAGCGTTGAGTCAGGGTATATTAGTTGCAGAACAACGAACGAAAGTCCTGCAGAAGCAGTTGGAAATCTCGGACTACAAAGTAATTTTTTTAACAAGCTAAGTTATTTTTGTTCCAGATTGCAGCAATATTGATAAATCTATTGAGCATTAAAGAATAAACTCGCATTCCTTATTTTATTATAGATGGTGTTATTATAAAAAGACTTAATCAATGGGAGTCATATATAATTCAAAATGGAGGTTGAAGTGAAATTCAGTAAGCGTCGCCTTGCGGGCTGGGTGACCCCATTACGGAGCAGTTCCCGGGGGAGCGCGCTTACAAACACCAAGGATAGGGGACTAAGGTTGGAGCTTTGGAGCACTACTTGCACATTGACATACAAACATTTATCTATGATTGAAGCAAACAAAAGTAAAGACGAATCGACATTATAGAAACCAGAAAAGATCTTACAACATATTGGGTATGCTACTTTTGTTTTTTTAATAGTAGGTAATAATTGACGGATGGAAGCAGAGCCTGATGGTAAGTGGGAAACCATCGCCTATAAACAGAAAAACGGGATATGGATGAACAAGTCCTACAACGTGACCTGCGGACTCCATCAACCTGAGAAGCAGATGTGAATCCTCGTGTGCCTTTCAAACCAGACGCAGCATTACAGCATTACAACCACGCTGCTTAGCGGCAGAAATAAGTATGGCGTAATTCCCCAGTCGAGCAGTCGCAAAAAGCTCTACTACTAATTAAAAAGTTATTTTTTTTAAATTATTAGGCATAAAATATTAAACCTTTTAAAAAAATAAAACATTTTGCTATCAAACCACATTTTATGTAGATAAACCTTGTCGTATATACCTTAAAATTAAAATGCCCTAAGTTTTAATTATTAATGTATACGGGAGGGATGTTTACGTCTATGAGCAAGATGCCTGTTTTATTTATATAATATTTCTTTACGAAACCACAGGGAACGGCTAGTTTAATAAAAATATTGTTTCTTTATTCAAGTCAAGTAATGTCAAATATTTCTTTATTCAAATAGGCACATACAAAATGTGTACATAGTAGTGAGTAGTAATGGCGATAACTACATTCATAAAATTAAAACTAAAGCTTCGAGGGTTCCAAACGCGTTCTGGTCTAAGAAGAAGCCCACAACAAACTTAGCCGGGTATTACAAAGTATCTACTAAGCTATTAAATTCTAGAGCTACGTAATTCAGACAACTCAATAAAAATAGAATATCCAGCGCAAATTCTAATATCAAGGAGTATATTATTTTCGTTTCATGATATCAACTCTGAGCCAAACTCGTGTCGGAACCGTGTCGATTTAGCAGCATAGTAAAATTATCATGTTATGAATTAGTAGCCTTTGCCCGCGGCTTCGCTCACGTTAAGTTTAATCTTTGATTTAGGAAATTTTAACTACAAAGGTTTCAAAGTCTTGCTGCTAATAGAACAAAAGTTTACCCTCGTTTTTTACTACACATATATAATAATATATGGATATTAAGGATATACCAGTTATACTAAACCGCCTAAAACTAAACTGCCTAGGGAGATCATCAAAAATTTAAAAGTAAATCGCAATCTTTTTATGGAGATTCTATACTTTATGTTTTATTAGAATTAAGGCTATAAAGCCCGTTTTCACTTACATCGAACAAGGCAATTCCTAAGGAGACTAAGGCATACATCAAAGAGTTGGTGAAAAGTTTTTGTTCCATAGACATCATTCATCAGTCATTAGGCCTATGTTTAGTAAAAGGGGGCATTGGTTACTATTTTAACTTTATATTTTTATTTTACAATAGGTTAGCCCTTGACTGCAATCTCACCTGGTGGTAAGAGATGATGCAGTCTACGATGGTAGCGGGCTAACCTGTTAGGGAGTATGGTAGTCATACCTCCTAATCGGTTTCTATACGACATCGCACCGGAACACTAAACCTCTTGTGTCGTTACGGTGGTAACTACGGCTAAAGCTTCCCAACAGACTCAAAGCTTGTTTTAGGTGCCTAATAAAATAAATAAATAAATAGTGAGTCGCTTGTTTTACGGAGAAAAAAACTCGTATGCGAAGTCGCACGTGGTAGTGAATAATGATAGCCCTTTATGAGGTCCTGCACCTCCTGGCGCAGTCAATGCCCCTCGTTTGCCAGTTGAAACACTTCTTTTTAGGGTTCCGCAATATCGTCCCAAGTTAATTGCAAAGTGACCCTGGAATTCCCCTCTTTTCAATACATAGACATAATATATAGTCTTGTATTTTGGTATCTAATATACCCTTCCGGAAACAGCGAAGAGTTTCCTTTATTCCTTCCGGGAAGGAAACGAATGATCGAGGGATAGTGAATTTCCAAAATAAAAGAAAATTCAATACATTTTTCCCTAAATTATATCTACAACGAATAAAACTTAACAAATTTGTTTTTTATCATTAAAAAAACTATGCACTCAGTCTCAGTCTATGAACTCAAAGACGCTACGAAGTTATGGGTACTAAGATAACTGACGATTTTATTAGTGAATTTTATACTACGTATTAATATAATTATAATACCCAGATACTGAAAAATAATCATATTCATCACATAAACCGACAACTTCCCACAACTGGAAAATGTTTGTGCGATGAACATGGATGTGTTTCAGTGTCTGGGTGTTTATCTGTTATATTATAAGTATTTATGTATATTATTCATAAAATCGAACCCACAGTTTCGGGCTCAGAAAGCAGGGTCACTACCCACTGCGCCAATGGGCCGCCATTAATTAGGGATAATTTAGAGTAATGTTAAAGAACTGAAACCATTGTAACATTTTGTTGCTATCTCTACCTAGTACGAATACCGCAAAGAGAAAGCGATATTGTTCGAAAGCTTTCGAGTTGATAGGCAACAGTGGAAATTATATCTCTTGGCATAAAGTAGGCAAATAGAAGCTACTAATACTTCCTTTGGCGCGTAATGGAAATAAAATGACACTCAATTTTCCGAATGAAACGCGCGCAGTAGTAACACGAGAATTATTTTAATTTTTACTAGCTGTTTCCCGCGGTCTTACGGTTTTTTACATACCCCATGGAAACAGTTTGTTTTCTTGAGATAAAAGGTAGGTAGCCTTTGTTGCCTTCCGTCCTCTAAGCTTATTCTAAGCCAAAAATCAAGACAATTGGTTGCTTAGTTATGGTGTTAAGGAAGCAGAAACAAACCAGCACACTTTCTTATATATAATATTTTAGTAAGGATTGTCATGTAATATATATGTTAATAATTATAGTTATTGTGTGTTTTTATTCGCAGTAACTATTCCATGTATTCTTTTTTTTAACGTAGTTAAAATGTATTTAAATGCGTAAAAAATCATTTGTGATTAACGCCAAATTACCACGACGACTTTTTAAGTGCGTGCACAAGAGTTTTTTTTATTCATTATTACACTTTAAAAATCAAATAAAAAACGTTTGCGGTCCTAAGGACCCTCTTCAATAACGAAGTTCTGTACTCTTTTCTGACCATCGAAAAAAGAACACTCTTAACTAGCATATGATCTAAAAACCGATTGCTAAGTTGATTTAATATGTTACCATCTTAACATGGTCGCTGGATTGACATAACACTTAGTTATAAAGTGACATTGCCAATAAAAACGTGTCAAGTAAACAACTTAGATTCCTCTCAGAGTTAGGTCCAAAAAAGAAATTCTCATTATTGTCAAAGAAATACTAAAGTTATTTTATTCAGAATGTATATTATTCTACACCACACGAAAGGCGTCACATAATTTGCTTACTATTGATTTTAAATAATTCAGTTTGCATATTTGCCAGAGCGTTCTACGCGGAAACGTTGAATCACGCTTATGTCAGCTATCATGGTGTATCAGCTGTAGTGAACGACAGACGAGCAAGGACTAATATAGACATCGCACGCGCACACCGCATGCCCACTAGCAAACCACTGCAGGTGATACTCGCTAGGTGTCATGACCACCATCAATAATGTGCTAACAATCTGTAGCTCTGTGGTATGAGGACAATAAAGAAAAAAAAGTATACTATATTGCACACCTAGATACACATATATACAACAACGACACACTAAACCTAAGTTGTACAAATGGCAGCCTTATCGCTAAAAAGCGAGCCAAACTGCAGAGGACATAATGAGTTGCATTGTTAAGTCGACATCTTCTGAGGATGCTCGTCGGAGCAAAACATGCGTAGAAAGCTACAAAATGCATTATAGAAGGTCTGTGTGGAGTGCTGTATATATAAAGATTGAAGAAGTTATAAATTGAATCGTGCAGATTTGCATGGTATACGCATTTCGCGCAAAGGAACGCCTGTTTTATTGCAATAAGTAATTACTTATTAAAAAAAAACATGGTCGAATTATTTTTTGTGCCTGACGCTTTATTGGATGGAAGCAGGCGTTGATTTGCGGAAATCCATGATATACCATGAAATTCAAGCCTAATTTGCTATACTCCGCGAAAAGCAGGAGAATCTGTATAGTAGAATATATAATTTCTTCAATCCTTATACTACCAAACAGGAGATGTCGACTTTACAATTATTCAATTTTAAGTCAACATCTCCTGAGGATGCTCTGGTTTCGTAGCGAAACGTGCGTAAAGGGTCCATTGCCGAAAATAACACCATACAGATTCTCCTGCTTTTCCAGGAGTATAGCAAATTAAGCTAAATTTTCATGTCTGACACTAGTAGTTAGTAGTCCTTCATAAAACAAAACTAATCGTCAGACTTTGCCTCTGAATAAAATGAGTAATTTCCTGCACTTCACTCTGGATTGCTGAACTTCACACGCCTTTAAGAACATTATTTAGGTATTCAATATTTGTGTATTTTTTATTGAAATTTACAATGTATATTTAATTGTGTAAGTTTATTTTATATCTTTACTTTGTGCACATCCACTGTCCGCGATAGCTTCTTACGCAAAGGTTGTCTGTAAAAGATCACTCATAGTGATAATGCCGCCTTTGCACCCTAACAATATGTACTTTTGTCTCTGTATTGTTTCTTTGTAATTGTTGGAATTAAGTTATTCTACCTATCTATCTAACATAGAAAACTACCA
Source organism: Pararge aegeria (assembly GCF_905163445.1). Lineage (NCBI taxonomy): Eukaryota > Metazoa > Arthropoda > Insecta > Lepidoptera > Nymphalidae > Pararge > Pararge aegeria. The sequence continues at coordinate 749,777 of NC_053200.1, read as the reverse complement.
GGCATGCAGGTTTCCTCACGTTGTTTTCCTCCACCGTTGAAGCAAGTGATATTTTATTTACAAAATAACGTAGTAAAGTTAGAGGTGCGTGCGCGTGCTGGGATTCGAAGTCGACAGGACGGACGGACGGACTGCGGCAGGACGGAGTTTATCTGGGACTCCCCCCTCTAAAGGGGGTATACGCAAACTAAAAACGACCAACGACCATGTCCCTCTTGTTGGCTTTGTTAGACGCCCGGGGAACCCGTTGTATACCTCCCGGACGATGTGGTCTGACCCGGGAATCAAACCATTAGACCAATTTTGTTCGTCCGTTAGTTGTTCTTTGTCTGTGAATATTGTCTGTGGATAACTGTTTGTTTATCAAAAACAAAAACACGAAAGCTACGTAAAGAGACAGTTGCATATTAAACTAGTTTCCAGGAACGGATCGATATTCAGATTGAATGTAGACAATGGGACATCTTTTATTGATTGCAAGAAAATACATTTTTTGCCTCCATCTCTAACGTCCGTTTTCTATATTCAACCTATCTATAATCCGTTGACAAGTTGCTTAGTAAAGTTGTTATTTTTTAAGAATTCTATGGAATTCTTTTGACAATAACAACGTTGCTAAGTAGTACTTTCTTAATCTGACCGAGGATCAGCTTAATAAACTTGAGCGTCTTCAAAATCTTGCTATTCGGTTCATATTTGGCCTTCGCAAATATGACCATGTTTCCGAATTTCGACAAAAACTCAAGTGGCTTCCTATTCGTCGTCGCCGGGATATGCATGTACTTTCTCTTCTGTACTGTGTGTTATTTCATCTAAATACTCCCTCGTATTTAAAAGAGAAGTTCACTTTTCTTGGTGAGCAATCGAGCAAATGTAAGATCGTGCCGTGCGCTGACGCTGTGTATGCCTTATCATAGGACAAAATTTTATAAGCGTTCGTTTAGCGTACGAGCTGTGGAATTGTGGAATGCGCTTCCATTGAGCATACGACGATCCAAATCACTGGCGATATTTAAAAGAGCAGTTAAGGCTCATTATATTGTTAACGACTTTTAATCTTAATATATATAAATCTCCTGTCACTATGTTTGTCCGCGATGGACTCCTAAACTACTTAACCGATTTTGAATTCAATGGGCACACCGTGAGCAGTCTGGTCCAACTTAAGAGATAGGATAGCTTAGATCTTTAATTATAGTCACAATTTTATTTTATTGCAAATTATTTGTCTATAATTAATTGACAGTCACATACTACTATAATCATTTAAGGCTTAGCGATACTGTAACTGAATACTTTAAAAACAAAATCAAACGCAGACGAAGTCGCGGGCAACAGCTAGTAGTATGTATATACTTACTCATTTATTGTATGTTAAAGTATTTAATTATGTAAGTGTTGTTATTATATATATTAGTTTATTTTTATATTTATTTATTTATTATATTATTTACTTTTTATCTATTTGTGCACACTAGTTTAGTATGTATAGTTAACATGTAGTTATTTGCATGTATGTATTTTAATATTTGTACCACCAGCAGTCTATTCTCCTCTTCTTTTTTTTTCCTAATTCTAAGGTTGCCTGGCAGAGATCGCTATTAAGCGACAAGGCCGCCTTTTGTATTACTACTTCTTTCGCTGTTTCTGTTTTTGTTATATTTTAAATGTTGTGGTATACAAATAAAGAGTTTAATAATAATAATAATAAGTAGTAAATCTATGGACTACAGATAGATTGAATATTGAAAATGGACGTAAGTCGTTATGACTAGTGGTTAGGTCGCTTTTAAATTGCTTCGATTTGATTTTAATTTCGATTTATCAATATTGCCTATTCAGGTAATATTTCCACTTCCGAGCACATATCGCCTCTCCAATAGAAAAGAGGGGGCATTTGTTGATCCACCACGCAGCTCGAGTACGGGGCGGCGGGCGTATCGATGATGCTAGTGATAATAATGGAACCGACGATATCTGCTTAACGTGCTCTCCGAGCAAATGTCTGAATCCAGCCGCCAGATATTTTGAAGTTAAATCGAGCAAGTTCGTGCTCAAAGAACCTCGTGATCCGACATTCCCACAACTGGACAATGTTTGTGTGATGAACTTGAATGTTTTTCAGTGTCTAGGTGTTTATTTGTATTAATTAAAAGTACTTATGTAGGCAAATATTTTATATAATTATTCATCAGTTATCTTAGTACCCATAACACAAGCTACGCTTACTTTGGGACTAGATGGCCATGTGTGTTTTGTCGTAGTATATTTGTTTTTTATGCCTTAAAATATATGGATCAAGTGGCGACGACGCAACGCAACACAACGCACTAATGACGCAGATCTCTGTCAGATTTACCTCAAGTCATTAGTTATCAAAACAAACAACAAAATTTATACAAAATCTACAGTAGAGTCAATGTCAGTGGCTGGGGATTTAGTATCTCAGCAGGGCTAGCACAGGCAGTAGACAAAGGATATAATTAACGTGACACGGAGAAGTTTACCCCCCTTGAATATTACACATATATTATTTGGATATTATTCCACTTGTGCGCCAGTGCTCGGACAGTTGATAAAGCTGTGTGAGAAGATAGATTTTTATCCTTTCCCCGGGACGATAATTGTCTCCTGCCCATGCTAGCCGTGCAGGTTCGGATTCGCCGTAGAAACGTAATACACAGCTAGTGGCGTACACTTCATACATGCAGAAAAGCACTGCATACCCTAAAATGTTTGTATGACTCATAAATGCGAAGGATTTTTCCATTTTATGGCACCTTCTTTCTTTATGCATACCCTGGTCAAAAACCCTGTGCACGCCACTGTACACAGCTGACTAGGGCTGCGAGATATCGTTAAAGGTTCTATAATATTATAATACAGCTTCAACAAAGAGAGGGCAGACAACAAAGGGCTAGTGCCTAGAGTTCTGTGACCTCGCCGTTTTAGGGAGTTGCAGTTAGAAGTCTAGACTTGGGTTAATGCACTGAAACGGACGATTCGGAGAGGGGACCCGTATAGACCGACCGAGGGGGGTTTAGAACGGCGGGACGATGATCGATCTACGTTCCCTTCATCTCGTAGCCTTTTCTTATGAAACTGTAAATTTTCGGAAACGACCAACAACTGAAGCGGTGATAACACTATTACGTTTCCCGGCATGCCTCCATGCACCTCTAACTTTCGGAGTTATGTGTGTTTTTCATTTAAGCAATTAAAATATCGCCTGCTTTAAAAGCGAAGGAAAACATCGTTAGGAAACCTGAACGCCGGAGAGCACCTCCATAAGATTCTAAAGAGGCGTGGAAAGTCTACCAATCCGCACATGGTTCTTGGGCAGCGTGGTGGACGTGCCCCAAACCCTTCTTGTGTCAAGAGGTGACCCGTGCCCCGTAACCTATAGTGGGCCGGTAATGGGTTATGAAAATGGACAACTATGTTATAGTATAGAGGATTACGTAAACGGTATAAAAGCTTGAATGTGAACTATTGCTCTAAACAAGTTGCTTCTTAAGTATTTTCAAATGCCATTTTGAGCTGGTGATTACAAAGAAAAATACTCCGCTTAGTTTGTTGTAGACTTCTTAGACCAGGGCGCGCTTAGAACCACTGGTAGCTTTAGTTTTATCGAATGTAATTTGCGCCATCACTACTCACTACTATGTACACATTCGGTATGTAATCAACGCATCAAAAGGTCCATCTAAGTGCCCTTTTGAATAACAAAATATTTGACTTCAACAACAAAACACTTATTGTTAACAATTTTGGACTTAAACGACGAGATCCAGATACTGAACTGATTAATTTGCGACTTTTACCAACATACCCTTAGTAAAGTTATCAGAAATGTACCTGCATATTTCATACATACTACTTTATATCATAAATGCGAAAGTTTGTATGGAATGATGGGTGTTTGTTACTCTTTCACGCAAAAAGTACTGAACCAATTTGAATGAATTCTGGACAGATTTTAGCCTGTTTTTTTTAAGCCTGCCCCCCCTTTATTAAAACATTGGCTGCTTCTTATCCCGGGAAAATGTACGATCCTGCAGGATTCATGAAAAAACTAAAATCCGCGGGCAATAGCTATGTCAGTTATGTCAAAACCATGGTGACTGTTATAAATCAATGTTTAGGAAGACGCCTGCATTTATATAGCTTGCTTTCCTTATTAGTAGGAGCGTTTAGGGCCAGGTTTAAAAATGAATTACCTCTCACACTGTGGTTACTAAGGTTGAAAATGATAGGTCGTGTTTATTAATTTATTAATGAATAGACTTGCGCTTCGCTGCAGTATCACCTGATGATAAGGATGATGCATCCTATTGTGGAACGCAAGTAGTTTACTTGATGCAGTGGAGTACATGGAGGGAATGCACAGGGTATGCAGATGTTATAAAATGAAGAAAATCTGCACCTCCCTGTACAAGTTATCAATACTTAAGGGTAGGCATAACTCTTACAATGCTCATCCTTTAGATTTTTATAACTCGTACTGGAGATTTTTTCATTTTATGTCATCTGCATACCCTATGCACGCCACTGACTTGATGGTGATCTACTTTGAAAGTCCAAATTTAACCTTCACTCCCTCAGAAAGCTGTAGTCTTCATTATAACTTGTCATTTCAACTAAAAATGTAATAATCTTTATACAAGAATTATTATGGTACCAAAGCCTGTCAACCTGCATTTGTTTAGCGCTGTGGGTCTGTACAACTATCATTGACAATAATTACGATAACTATAGTTACCAGTTTTTATTTAAACTCGTTAATTATTTTTTATTGTTTGCGCTAAGGATGTGATTTTGTCATTTTTAGTAATGTATTCTTAGGAAAATAATAACAGACATTTGGAAATTTTTAATAGTTGTGGTTGGTAAATAATTACAATGGAAGGCCTATTAAGGAGTTATTATTTCAACAATGCAGATACACATTTAAATTATATTTATTTGTATTTTACAAGAGTACAACACAGCTCAATAAGTTGCAAATCTAAAGTGGCAATGGGCGGGAAACAGCTTAGGCAATTAATTGTTATTTGTGACCCAAGGTGCTGGTACTGCACCATTAACTCTCTGGTAAACCATGTGGTAGCCCTCCCACTAGGTAGATAGATTCGCTGGACACAAGTATGAAAAAGACTAAAATTTCATCCATAGAAGAACCAGAGTACCAACCAACATAGCTTAACATATTGCAAAGCTAGTGACAATAAGCAGGGCATGGAGCGCCAAGAGATATCGGGGTTCAATGGTGTGTGGGTGACAACCGCACACTGAAATGCAAAATGTTTCTTAGACTCCATACTAAATGGACAGACAACATCTAGCAGTCGCAACTTGCTTGATGTTAGTCTTCTCCTTCAGTGAAGTTTAGAAGTAACAAAAGACCTATGTCCAGCAGTGGAAGTCTACCAGAGTTAAAAAGAAAATGACAGATTTAGTGTGTTTTTAGATCCTGTAAAAATATATTCATAACAGGGGGCAGACACTATAAACTGTTGTTGTGGTAGTGACACAGAAACTTGATGTTTAAAATTGCTTAATAGGCCCATTTTCCAAGCCCATGTTGCTAATTTTTTTATATTTGAATTTCATGTACTATATGAAACATTATGCAGTACCTGTATACTGCATATTGTTTCATATAGTACATTTCCACATTGTAAAAATGTTGAATTAAAGAATATAAGTATTTTAATTAAACATCTGTTCTATTTATTTTCCAATGGAATTCTATCAAAATTAGATAAATACACAATATACCAAGTGCATCTGATTGTGAACTGCAAAACAATCTGGACATTTGACTGTCACTTGCCCACTTTTAGGAAACAGTTAATAGCAAAATTCTATGCAATTCCAAGAGTCCATATAAATACAGTGTATTTGGAATTTAATGTGCACTAGAATACAAAACTAACAATTAATATAGATTTTTAGATTAATTAACATTAAAATTATTAATGATAGATTGGCTTTACTTCAAAAATAACATTACCGTTGAATATATTCAGGAAATTAATTTAAGGATGGCATAACATTATTCAATAGAAAAATATTAGGAAGCGTACACTATATCTAAAAAAGTTAAGGTATTATGTAAGGGAGGTAGAGTTTTATGAAAACAATTTGCAATTAAACCCTGAGTCTATGGATTTATGTTTATTCCTATTCTAGTTTTTGTCTGCCATTTAAATAGAGGAGAGACCTTGTAAAATATCGAACTGTTCTTATTGAATTAAATCGTCATATTAAACAAGATAAGGAAGAAACGATAACGTGTTAGTTTATTTTAAACAGTTTTCAACACGAATAAACAGTCGTCATTTATGTTCGGGGTTTCAGGTACAGTAACAAAATATACGATCAGCTGATTTCTTTGTTTGAGTCATGAATTAGTTTCAAGCGCTGCATTACGACAAAATGCTGCCCGTCAGAACATCAACCAACTTTATATACTCCTTTAAACAAATTTAGATGCATTTCAAACACTTAGAGAGTATCATTAGAGAGTTTCGCGAATAACTAACCCATAAACAAACCTTGAAACTTACCTTTGTAGTGTACTCGTAGATTATTTTGCGATAGCCCGATGTAGCTGAATTTGTCCTTTGTACTCCACGATCGAGGCAGGGGTGTTTCATCTTCGTTCACATTAGGGTAAAGCAATTTTAAACGATCTAAAGTATCACTTTGCACTTGATTTTGGGAATCCATCGTCCCCCGTCCACTACCCATCGCAGCCATTTCTAATTTCCGTATTTCACAGTTGTCAGTGACGTCACATCCACTTCTAGACAGATTGCAACAAATCTGAGAAAGAGGACCATTTTAAAATCATAAGCAATATAGATACTAATGGCCAAGCCATGGGCCAATCATTGTCCAAGTATTGGCGAAAGAGTGGCGCATATTGGCAAAGCTTATACCTCCGGGAGTCAGCATAGTATGTACGAGCCTTATAGTAGGTCTCTAGTTATGCTTTATTGAACCATAGACAAGATACATTTCCGGCTTTACCTTGAAACAAAATTCAAATTACAAACTCGATTAGGCGAGTTTGGTCAACTTTGGAATTATATTTAATTTCTGCATGAGAGGTATGTACTTTGAGCAAAATACTTATTATTAAATTCAAAAGCTATTGTTATATTATTTTTATTTGAATAGAAACAAGGGATCCGGAATCGTTAATATTTACTGATAATCACTACAGAAACGGAATACCCTTTATCAGTTAGATAATAAGATAATATCAATATGGCCAAATCGATCTAAACTTGCAAATATGCAAAACGTATATCCTAAATATATTAAAACAATTGAATCTAAAATAGAATCAAAACTTAAATTTGTTAGACACACTAAGTCTGATATATTGGAAATCAAACAGATGTATTTTGATGAAGTACTTGAAGTAGGTATTGATTTATTTTTCAATAATTATTAGTGTCGTAGTTGTTTATTAATATTTAAAGTCATATTTATGTATCTCTTTTTAGATTTACCAAGAAGCATTCAAAGATCTTGTCGGATGTACAGTCACGCATTCTGCCCTATTAAATAAAATTAAAAATGCCTATGAAGAGGCGTTAAGGATAAGAGATGAGCGCATTTCTCAATTTATTATACAAGATGTAAGTAATCATTTCGATGCACAGCTATACGAGTATAGCTGTGCATCCACTCCGTTTTTTTCTATTAACATAACCACGCAGATTGAAAGGAACCCGACATGAGTATTCCACACTTGATTAATTTAGTATGTACTCACTGTAATGCGCGTGTCTTGAAAATTTGTGTTCGATTATTTTGGTACTTTGTGTTTTGATCATAAAATCATTGCTTGCTTTGAGTGAAGTAATTGTATATGGGCGGAATCTTGAGTCAACCCTAAAAATTCAATATCCAAAGAAAAGCCGCGGTGTGGTGCAAGTGCCGTGTTGTGGTGGATGATCAGAATACAGTTGCCACAAATTTAAACTCGACCTCTTACCACGGATATCGTACGAGACGATTATGGTATAGGTTATAAGCACCACTATCGCCGTCCAAAGCAAATTATTAAAAATTTTAAATACATATACATTTCGACTCATCGAGTAATTTTTTTTTTAATGTATAAAAATTAATATTTCTGTTTTTGAGTGAAGCAAAAACAAAACAAGAGTCAATGACTGACAGTATGTGGACTTTGTCAATGTCAATTTTCATCATGACTTTTCTTGTGACTTGCTTACAAAGTTGCAATGTTTACATTTTTGTACCGTTGAACTCTGATATTATGTTATCAATTTCTAAACATAGCTTCAAATAGTAATTACTCATCCATTCGTAGTTACAAACTATAATCATTCTTCTATATAACCCTAACGGCAATCAACCGCGTCGAAATAAGAAGAAACTTTTTAAAATGACTTCGCCGGCTAGTGTTTACGTGCTGGATGGTGGTTTTTCTTCGCAAATATCTCGTCACGTAGGCACCACTGCTGATGGCGATCCTCTTTGGACTGCTCGGTTCCTGCAAACCAACCCAGAGGACATCGTCAAGACGCATTTGGATTTTCTTCGAGCTGGTGCTGACGTAATCAGCACTAACTCTTACCAGGCATCCATTGGAGGCTTCATGAAACACATCGGAGTGACCGCTGAAGAGGCATACAACTTAATTCGACGTGCTGTAGAACTCGCGAAACGGGCCAGACAGGAATACACAGAAGAATGTCACAACCAAGGTATGCCCGTCCGTAAAATTCTTATAGCGGGCTCCGTGGGCCCCTACGGTGCGTATCTTCACGACGGCTCGGAATATACAGGCGAATACGCAGACAAAACACAAGAAGAAACCATGTATGAGTGGCATAAACCAAGAATAGATACATTAGTTTCATCTGGCGTTGATTTATTAGCGATAGAAACCATACCTTGTAAAAAAGAAGCGATGGTACTGACAAATATGTTAAAAAAATATCCAAGTGTTAAAGCTTGGATATCTTTTAGCTGCAAAGATGATGTAAGTCTTGCTCACGGTGAAAACTTCCAAGAGGTTGCTAGAGCTTGCTGGGAGATGAATACTGAGCAATTAGTTGCAGTTGGTGTCAACTGCCTTTCACCAAACTGTGTTGCAAACTTGATAGATGGTTTGAGCAACAGTGTAAGTCCACCAATACCTATTGTAACATACCCCAATTCAGGAGAAAAATATAAGTCTGGGATTGGGTGGGTTGAAAAAGATAAGTGTGAATCTTTGCATACTTTTGTAAATAAATGGTTAAAATTGAATGTTAGGTTTGTGGGGGGCTGCTGCAGGACATATGCGGAAGACATAGCTGATATACGCAAACAAGTTGATGCTTGGAATAATGTTAAAATTGGTACAATAATTGGATGAAAATTGTTTTGAAAATAGAAGCTTATTATGGACAATTTATTGATTGGTCAAATTTAAAACATGCTTAAAATATAATGATAGAAATAAGTTTCTGACTAAAAATAAGTGACTTACTTATACAGAATCATTAAAAAAATTAATCTGGATTTTTATTTAATTTAAGTGCTATTTTTAAACAAATCTTTGTAAGCAAAATATCTCATATATGTATTTAATATAATATAGGTTATATTATGGTCTGAAACAGTAGTAGCAGTAGGCTGATATTAGCATCAAGTGGGTGCAAAGATATCATTTAAGAGAGAGATATATAAAAAGCCTGACTTCATTCTAACCATAATATCATGTACCTTAAAATTACAGTCGCTATGTTATACTATCACTGTATTCATTATGAACCCTAAAAATATTGTTTGAAATAAAATAAAATGTGCCATAATTATAAGATATTGAATATTTAAATATATATATTTATATAATATGCCATCTACATTTGTTGATTATATAATGATATTGTCTAATGTAAGAGGGTGCTTACGATGTTTTAATAAATATGAGGTAACTAAAACAATTATTTTATCTGATCACCATTAATTTATTTTAGCACATTTTAGCATAAGTAATTCAATATAATAAGTACACTAGCTGTTGCCCACGAATTCTTACGCGTTTTTTTAATCTCACAGGAACTATTTAGTTTTCCTGAGACTAATTTCGTCAAAGTCGGCTTAGCAGTGATCTCATGAATAGGTATCATAAAAAGGCTATATTTAAAAATCGTACACGTTACACTGGTGCTTTTTCCGCGATACAAAGTTCAATCTTCAGGATGCAAGCTATATATACCCTAAAAAAAATCAAGATCGGTTCAACGGTTGAGCTGAATATTCGTAACAAACCAACAAACAGACACACTTGCAATGCGAAAGGGTGTTTTATCTATTTTCGGCTTAAACCTGAATGAACCATGATGAATTTTAGCGCACACAAGTTATGTTCCAAATACCATTAATATTAGTGCCGTGGTTAAACCGAACATAGTTAACAAACAAATAAACAAACATTTCCGCGTTGGATACACACATTCCTTGCTTGTCTCTTCCTCAGATTGCTTTGCTAAAGCAGGCCTATTGCACAGTTAAGACACAAAATTATACAGCCGCGTAGGCCTACGTACTTAGGTGCTATTTTAGGGGGAGTCGAAGATTCAAAAATACAAGATTTTGTATTTATTCGGTTTGTCTACAGTTGGACCATGAAATATATAAGAAAATAAATAATTATGTAGTAGACAAGCCACGGGCGTAGCATATCGCCCGATTCTAGCCCTAAATATTCACGCCAGCGGTTACAGTATGTCTGTAATCCAGCTAATTCCATAATAATATTATGAGCCTTTCAGTGTTATGTTTAATTTTCATTCGGCTCTCATTCTAGTAAGAATGTGAACACTTTTTTTTCCAATATTTCTTAATGCATCGACGTTTTCAGAAAGTTTTTGGTATATCTGTTAAAAAGAAACAGAGGGATGACAAATTGAAACTCCTAGTTGGAGAGAATCAAAGGTTGAGGGAAGAAAATCTAAAACTGACTTTTGAAATATCAAGGCTAAAAAAAGACTTTGGGAAGGTACGTTAAATGATTAATTCTATCATTAGCAATATAGACGTGATGCGACTAAACAAATTGGTACGCTACGTTTTGGACTGTTACACTACGTTGTGTGACACGCTTGCATTTATTTGTCAATCCATGACAAATGCTCTATATGTATGTGTGTCAAGCTACAATTAGTAAATCTCAACCCACCATTGATTACATATCTTACTATCGTAACATATCATATTTATAAGTTCACTGTCTGAACCCTTTAAGAATCGTCAAGAAAATAGAACAAATTCTAAAGATATTGTATAACCTATTCTTTTTTTTTATTTTATTGTCAGCTAAGTGCTACCAATTAGGTACTGTATAATTGTTATATTTTTTGTAATATTATATTACAATGTAGTATGTTATGTTATTTATGGTACCTAGGTACCTATTAAGCATTAAAATTGCATCAATGCTTATCACAACAGTAATTTGGATACTTAAATCAATGCATTCAACAACAATTTGATGCTGTTATTTTTTATATTACCTTTGAAAATACAAAAAAAAGTTAATAGCGCACGCGATAATTTTACAACTTCCTGAACGCTATCTTACTCGTATCTTATCGCTTTGTATTGAGTGTCAGTGTAGATATACGTCGCATATGCGCGTCATTCCATGTTTCGCTCCCTTTCTACTTACTTTAAATCATTCTTCTCCCTCATGTAACGAAACGGTTAGTTAAACGTGACGTATCCCTGAAATTGTATCCTCAATTTTGGCCAAATTATCAGCAAAGAAGTTTTCTTGACTAATGATCATACATTACTGGTCCACTACAGATCACTACAGAATACGCCTGTAGTGGACCCAGGGATAAGTAAGATTTGTGTTACGGGGTTCGAACTCCGCCTCCCGCAAGTTAAGTTGAACTCCTAACCATTAGGCTATAACCGCTTCCCTTATAGCTTAACGATGATAAATTCTCTGACTACTTATCGCTGATGCGTGAGAGAGACGCGCGGTACACGCTGTACTTCGAGAACGTGGCCCTCCAGCTGAAGGTGCGGGAGCTGGACGGCAGCTCCCGGGGCTGCTCCGTGGACGGCGCCTGCCGCGACCCGGCCGTGCTGGCCATAGCGCTGGACAGGTGTCGGTGAGCGAAACTCCTGGATTTCTAAAAATTGGTGAAAGTAGCTGTTTTAAGCTAAAAGTGATACTACGTGCACTGATAAAATTGCGCTAGCGATAGTGCTGTACAAGAATTTATTACCATTTTTGTCCAAGTTTTCAGAAAACCTGATAATTTATAGGTCTTAAAAAGATTAGCTTATTTTGCGCTTAGAATTGTGAATATTTATTAGGAAACAATTATAGTTATTATTTGCGGACCACCGGTCTTACCCTATGGTAAGTGGAAAATCATAGAACATAAACAAAGTAACATTTCGCAAGGCATGCAAGGAACACTTCGTATAAATTGCCACCCAGTGTCTATCAACCGCGTAGGTTTCTTTAATAACACTGGCAACTACGCCCTTCAGGCATACACATTGTCACATGGAATCAACTCACAGTGCAATATTTTAGATTTATTTTTATTCAACTTCGTTAGTCCTTGACTGCAAACCCACGCGATGGGAAGTTATGATGCAGCCTAAGACGCGACATCCTACCGGATTGCTGAATAGCTTTCACAACGTACGTCTTTGTCGGTGGAGTGATAACTGGCCACGGCCTATGAGCCTCTTACCAGACGGATTTATCATAAATTACCTCTCAAAATGTACTATGTACCTACACAAAACCCGAGCTCACAACATCAGCTCCGAGGAAGATCTTTCTATTGTTACGGCGCATCACCATAGCTCCCGTACTCTACGCCTTTTACTATGTTTCTCCCTTGGATAGCTCTATTACAGACCAATATAGAAAAAAAACCCAGCTTGGGTGTTCCCCTTTCTTAGAGATCTCCGTGCGATGGTGATAGCAAAATAAACAATTGGCTAAGTTTGTCGTGGGATTCTTCTTAGACCGGGCCGTTCCCCCGTAGCTTTAGTTTCAAGTCTACGAATTTAGTTATCGCCAGCAACCCACTTCTATATCATATTTTACACGTAATGTACGCATCAAGTGCCATCTATGTGCCTATACGAATAAAGACATATTTGAATTTGACTTTGACTTAGATTAGGGCGCGTTTAGAACGCTCCTTTAGCTTTTAGTTAACAAATTAAATTATCACCATCACCTTACAATAATTCCAACTATTATACTCGTATGTATAAACGCTTCATAATTGCCTGTGAAATCCTGTGATAGGTCTACATGAATAAAAAAAATTTTAATCTCTGATCTCTCGATCGAGATGTGAATAGATGAATTGACAGCAACATCTGTTCAGGGAGCAACTGTCAGTCACGCAGACGGAACTGAAGAAAATGAAGGACGAATACGCGGAGAGCGTGCCGCGACGCGACCACGACGCCCTGGAGACCAAGTTAAGCTCACTGACTATGAAGCTGGGCGCGCTTTCCGCTGAATACGAAGCCTACCAGAATGTGCACAAGCGTGTGCTAGGTAAGTGGTGGGACTAACCTATAAAGCCTTTCTGAGGTACCCTTACAAGCGCCTCCAAGGATATTATCCTTATCTCTATCCCACAAGATTTCTGCTTGGTCATTTAGGCTTCAACCCACTGAAAACAAGACGAGCTTATGACCAGCTCGTTAATGTTTGTAAGATTCTTACTGGGAGGATAGACTGTCCAGAGTTTCATATCATGTTGTTCCACTTATCTGCTCCTATTAATTACTGTCAATTACGTCTGTGTCGCCAACGCAAATGTTTCGTTGTCCTGTCTTGCCGCACAGTGTCAGCGTTAGATCTCCCATTACTCGCACTCTTTCGGCGCGTGACATATTTGCGGGTCCTTAGAACACTGTTAACCATTGCCTAAAGTACCTACTGTGAGAAATGTAATTGCACTATGGTTTTAGTTTAACTTGATTGTGTAAGAACATAGGATAGTTACTAGTAGGTATAACTATTTTAAAGTTATTTGAATGATAATATTTTTTGTTTTATTTTTGCGAATTTTTCACTTACCAATTATTCATTGTAAAGTCAACATCTCCTGAGGATGCTCCGGTTTCGGAGCGAGCGGAGGAGCGAATCGTGCGTAGAAGGTACATTGCCGAAGATCTGTTTGATGTGGAGTATAAGGATTGAAGAAATTATAAATTACACCATACAGATTCTCCTTTTCGCGGAGTATAGCAAATTAAGCTTAATTTTCATAACATATCATGGATTTCCGCAAAGAAACGCCTGCTTCTATCCAATATTGTTTTATTTTTGTTTTTTCTTTCTTTTTTCTCGTTTCGTCGACAATGAATGAACAGATACAGTTCCATGAAAATTGAAAGCAGTCATAATATGGATCTACTCGCTTTAACATTAAGTCATCACGTATTTTTAATTGACGTCATACGCTTAAAAAGTATGTCTATCCAAAATGATTTTAATAGATGTAGGTAGGTATTTATTTAAAACCATTCCTTGCCATAGCTCAAAAGAAATGCCTGGAAGAGGAGCTTATAGAGTACAAGGAAAAGTGTAGCGAGTTGGAGCGCGCGGGAACGCCGCGGCCGAGGTGGGAGTTGTGTGCTGACTTCATTGGCGGAGGTCGGGAGAGGTAATAGGAAGTAATTCCATCTCAAGCTGCTTGTATAATCTCATCATATCTTCTTCTTACCCAGCCGATTTCTTCTAAGTCTTTTCTTCTTCTTTCACTCACTATCCACAATCTTAACACGCATATCCTCTTCCACACAATCCATCCATCGCAGCATAGTAGTGGACGACACTACCTACTGCCCGTTTTCACTAACAATTGCCTAAATAGGTAACGCCTAATCTAAGGAGATTCCTAGGTATCCATCAACCACAAATAATTATCACGTAAGAGTTGGTGAAACGTTTTTTTCTATAGATATTTATTTATTTATTTAGAGCACTAACATGCATATTACATGTTTTCAAATATGTGCTACTTATACACATAAAAACATGGACTAATATGCACGTCAATTACAAGTGCTCATAGCATTGATAAAGCGTCATGTAAAAAATTGGTTGCCTGTAAAGTCGGTATACGGGCGAAAGTTTTACGTGACAACGACTTTGAGTGGTAAAATAATTTTAATGTGAATATTCATTCGTATAGTAGGAAGAAGGATGAAATAATAGTAACAATTTAAAACATTTATTTATACAAAGAATTATATTTAAAACATTAATTTATACAAAGAATCTCGCACTGAATTTCATATTAACACAATTTTATTTTTACCTTTACACATACATACGTATTTATATACAAATATACATACAATAACTTGCAATACATTTGCGTACAATGAAACAGCGTTTACTACAAATTGACGCGTGCCTTTCACTTTTTATGTCTGTCTCTCTCGCTCTTAGGCGGGCTAACCATGCCCGAGTGGAAGGGACGCGTGCCTCTCACTCGCTCTCATTGTGAGCGCATAACGTGAGCGGAGCGTAACGCAGTTTCTTGAAATTAATTTGACAAAAAATTCAACTCACCGATAAGTGTTAGGTGAGTTTTTTCCTAAAAGCTGTGGGTGAGTCATGGAAGATATCGATGCCAGTTATCTTTTTAAATAACTCGTTGTATCTGTTTCTATCTCTTAATATCTACTTTTTAAAAACCACTTCGCTTTCTTCAGGATGTATTATTAGGAGTTAGGCGATGGCCGCCACCAGAGTGCGGCGCTGGGTATCCCACTCGTCGCATGCTTCCTGCGATTGCCTCGATGTCGACCATCCACCTACCAGGCAATCTACCAACGCTGTGTGAGCAGGAAGGATACGGATTTCATCTCTCTCATTTCATCGCATCCTCTTTAATATTTTTATTGAAATAAATCAATTAACCAAACATTTCGAATGTATTAGCGTTCTGTTATTATTAAGATGGTGGCAACTAGCTAGCGGCTTGTCTTCTCGGGATATGCTTCGAGTTCTCTTAAAAGAGCTTGGACCTGCCGCGGAGAGTGAGCATCTAGAATACTTTGATGGCCTGGTGAGTATGCGTACTAATCATCATTTTAGTAATTAAGTAGAAAACTTAATCAGCCCCCCCCCTTCTTTGTATCAAAGCCGTTAATTATTTTACCTTTGATCAGTTTCATCAATATCATTATCTATAACTAGAGTTACTGAAATAGCTCAGCGTGTCGCGAAGCTGAAGTGGCAATGGGCGGGTTACATAGTTCGGAGAACTGATCCTAAGGTGCTGAATTGCAACCCCGCACTGGCAAACGCAGATAAGTCGGCCCCCAACGAGATGGACAGACGATATCAAGCGAGTAACCGGTAGCCTCTGGAAACAACTGGCCAGTGGACCGATACTGTGGATTTTGAAACTCCAGAAGACCTATGCCCAGTAAATCGGTTTAGGTGCTGATATTGATGATTTGCCTCATCAGGGAATGGATCCAGTGATCCCCCCTTACCTACGCTACGAGGGCCGCGTCCGGAACCTGCGGCTGTCGCGCCGGGAGGTCGGTGTCATCATCAACGACATCTGGCTCGGCAAGCTGCGCCACCCGCGCGACTTGGCCATGCAGGACTACGTTACCAACTACTTTGAGGAAAGGTGATTTTTGAGCGCGGCGAATACAACCGACATTCATAATTTAACCGGGACACTATGAATACCAGTTTAGCTTCACTTGATGAATATATTTTGTTAACCTGTTAAAAGATTATCAGCGATTCAAGTATTTCTACCTAGACAAAGTCAAATAATTCTTTATTTTTTAATATAATATGAACGTGCAATTTGTGTGCCTATTTGAATAAAGTTTGACTCGTATACTCTAGATATCAGCAACCGTCCGTTCGGGCTGAATGGGCGTACAACCTTTGCGCGGGAGCTGAACAGATGTTAGACGAGCCGCAAGTGAAGCTGTTCTGGGGGGTACTACATGGCCACCTCAGCGAAGACATCTACTGGGGACACCGCACTCAGTGGTACACGCTCAAGGAACAGCTTTATAAACACAGCAAAGATGGAGAGGTGACAAAGGAGAATAATTTTTTTGATTAAATTATATTTACATAAGTACCTTATTTTATTAGTATATTCGATCTGTATTAGCTCCAGCCAATATAGAAAAACTGTTAGAGCACGTCACTTGCACTCGCTATAGGATGCTTCTTAAACAATAAATAAATAATCATCGTTAGACGCTTCAGCTGAACTGCTGAGTAAGATAAAAAAAGTCAACGTATTTAAATGTTATTTGTAAATATTATTAGGAAGCGTAAGCCTAGGGTAATGGATCAGCTAGGGTAATGAAAAAACAACATTTTTTTCTTTATAATATAAAATTTCTTCCCTTCTTTATAAAATGTGAGAATTACTTTGTCTATTCAAATCTTAACTGTGGTAGTGCTGGAAAGTAATGTTTTTTTAAAGAGGCTGAACTCAAGTCGTATTTAAATCATTTTCATAGCAGGCAGGAAAAAACACTGTCACGATTAATAACGCAAAAATCTGA
The DNA here is from genome assembly GCF_905163445.1 of Pararge aegeria. NCBI lineage: Eukaryota > Metazoa > Arthropoda > Insecta > Lepidoptera > Nymphalidae > Pararge > Pararge aegeria. Next base: position 732,179 of record NC_053200.1, on the reverse strand, counting down.
TTCATTATTGGTATTTCAGACTATTACTATTGAAGATTTCGAAAAGGTAACAAGGACAACCTTCCCGTTGAAAAGCGAAGTGGACATAAAAAACCTTACCGACGTTGTGAAGAAACAGCTGAAGTTGAAAATTAACACTGTCGACATTAATTTGGATAAATTATTCCACGAGGTAAGGTATTTGTTGTCTATGGTACTCATATATCCGTTAAAGGATCCTCGAAGGTAGAAAAAGGTTGTAGTCGTAAATGTTGCATTTTAATGCTATATATCTGCGTTTAATTTAAACCATTAGGTACCTATATATTTTTGTATAAAAGATATAAACAGCTGGACCAAGACCAGTTTCAATTGTATGGCAATCTGGTGGTTCTAAAGAGGATACCACGAACAAGCACGTAGTAAATGACGCCGCGACGAACCGACTACAAAAGAGAGTGGTGGAAGGTGGCCAGATGAGGAAGGCTGAAGACCAGGTGTTGGTGCGCTTTTTGGGAGAGGCAACATAGCGGGCATCCACTGCTGAACATGCCTAAAAAAATATTGCAAAACATTATGTGACATTTTGTAATTGAAATTACATAGTTGTTTCTTTTAAAAGTTTCCGCCCCTTAATTGGAAATTAGCGGTTTCCGCCCCTTCCCTCGGACATAAGAGCATCGTGGTAGGTCTATGTTCTAATACATAGAGCATAGACCTCCCTTGACAGATAGACATGTGCTAGCAGTGTGACATTAATAGGCTGACGATGATGATGATGGTGATGTAACCTTGAAATCTCATTGTACAGAATGAAGAAGGCTTCGACCGGGTGGATATGTCTCGGGAGCTGTACCGCCAGAGGCAGCTGGCCCAGGACAAGTACATTCGCGAAGTGATCGGCACTTTGGGCGGGCGGCGCACCAACAGCGTTTCTGTTGACAGCTTAAAACGCGCGTTCGCTATCGTGGACCCCGCTATCAGTGCGTTTTTGAAGTGAAACTTTTTTTATTATTAAAGATAGGTCATCGCTTGACGACAATAATGCCTGCTTCCTAAGCAATGATGAGGTCTATGTTGGAGCCCGCTTGCCTAGAACATGTACTTAACGTTACCTAGCGGATGATGATGATGACTGTGTATGGACCGCGGCATAATATAACTCGACTGGACAGTACAAAATCAATCAGTAAGATTTTTTTAAACAAAATTATGCCTTATTACGTCTTCCGTGGTTATTTATGACTATTCTGAGTAAGGGCGCTGGTTTAATTGATGGGCGAAGGTATGATTCGCCGATGTTCACGAATAACTTTATACTGATCATTCACGTTTATCCTATGAAGTCATCAAACCTCTTATAGATCTCCTAAGATGGAGGACGGAGTTCTGTAACACATGATCACTCACCGAATCACTCTCTATCAGTCACCGATGTAAATGAAAATATATTTTTTATCTCATTCTTTAAGATCACATCCGCATGGAGCGCTACATCCGCTGGGCGTTTTCAGCGACTGCGTGCGACCTGGGCAGCGTGCATCCTGTGCCTCTACGCACGCTTGTGGCGCGACTCGCAGCCGGAGACATCGAGCGCATCGGGCCGCGGTACCGAGGCACGAGGAAAATTTATAAATAGGGTTGGGTCGCACTGTGCGATTTTTATTGTCGTGGTGCTTGTGAACACGCCATTTTCAAATAATAGTTTCTTTTTACTGTATTTCTAATATGTGTATTAAAAACTATTTCAATTATAGTGGTTTTTAATGTACTGTACTGTACTGTACTTGATACAAATAATTACGATTTTTAAACTCTTGCTTTGCTCTAAGTCTTTTTGATGTAAAACATCTTTAAGCGGAGGGTAAAGCTGATTTTTGGCGTGGTGACACAGGCCATGGCGACGCATCGCCACTCTACATGAATGAATTTTTGTATTTCATATGTAACAATAAAAATTAATATTAATTTTGTAATAAAATAGTCATTATTAATCGACTTACAAAAAGGAGTGTTTATTATATGGTTGTAATATATAACCAAATGGATAAACACTCCTTTTTTTATTTGTTGAACAAATTTGTAATCTTTTCATTATGCAATATCTGCGATAACTTACAGAAAACAATTTCGATGTTTCACATATGCCAGGCGCCCCATGACGGCTCACACGTTTTTTATTATGTAGAAATCCTTTAATAAATTAATCAAATTATTTGTTAAGCATATTTTAGTCAATTTTAATAAAAACACAGACCAAAAAGTCGAAATCTATAGTAGCTGAGGTATAAGTGAGAAATCCTCCGATAATCGGAGATCTGACATCTTTCAATGTCAAATGTCACGTGTCTCCTTTGACAGTTCATTTGTGTTGATAAACTAGATATTTTGAAATTGGTTTATTTAATTCTAAATAATAGTGTTGTATTCTGGTCCTTATTTATTGTAATTGAAGTACAATAGAGTTTTTGGTCAAAGAATAATGGAATCGGACATAGTAGAAAATTCGGAGATAGATAAAGACACCGTTTCACCAGAAGATCTAGAGACCCTGTTCAGTAAAAAATACAAATTGCTGGCTGAAACTGCAGTTACACTAAAGAAAACATATATAAATAAATTAAGCGTTTCAAAGTAAGTAATAATCCATTCATTTTGTTGTATAAAATCAAGGTTTATTATAAAATTATGGTTAAACAATAACATACAAGATAACATACTGTTAAAAACCCATGTCAGTAGTAATTGGTTTCTTACCCTAAAGTTTGAGCATATTAAACTTTTGGCCGTCCAACTATAACTACAGAGTTGTTTGAGAGCCACTGACACATGTTATTAATTCCACAGCATAATATTCTGTAAGGGGGAACAGCCTAGTTGCAAGAGCAACCTCTACTCTTTCAGGGAGACCCAAGTTCGATCCCCGGCACACACCTCAAACTTATTGGAGAATTGAGATGATTAAGTGAATTAAACAACCTACATAAACAACATACATAAGATTATTATGGTGAATTAGAGTTACATTCCTTTCCTAATGAAAAGTTAGGACTGTATTTGTGATGGGAAGCCATGCATGGGATATAATGCATAAATATTTTGTAGTGAAATATATACTTACATAATTAGTATGCAATTTTTCAGACCTGTGACAAAACTTCCCACTACACTGCTTCTATACTGGCAACAAGGGTTTTAACTATGTTTTACTAACGCTTCTCTATTATTTTAAAGGTCACTAAATATTGCAGTTCAACTGCTAGACAACAGTATAGAAGTATACAGACTAGACAAATCTTCCCTCTCAAAAGTTTGTCGGCTCAGTGGACATACAAAGACACTTACAGAATTGGTGTTTAGTAATAAAGAGGAACACTTGCTGTATTCAGCTGGACATGATGGTGTCAAGCTATGGGATATTAGGACCAGTGGATTGTGTGTGCAAGAATATAAAGGTAAGAAAAATAATTGCCTTAATTTTTAAGTCTTTCCAATAAAAAATACTGAAAGTTTGTTGGATTCTTTGTTTGAAGTCACTAATCACACAAGAAAAGGAGGCATTTAAAGAAATGTTTTATAAGTGATTTATTTTATGAGTACTGTTGCATTTAGACCATCCCACATGGTCTAATTGCAGTACAAATCTATTTTATGGCACTTATTCAAGTGTATTTCTGGAACACTTTGAAGTCTTTACTTTCCTTTCCACTTAAATCCTGTATCATTAAATAAATTTTTTTTCAAATTCAAAGTTAAATATGTCATGAAATAAGCACCTTTATTTAGAAATATTTTTAAAATGTACATTTAATTGTCAAATATTTATTGGCTGCTCTTGGACCCACTTTAAGGATTGCACGAACAGCTTTCTTCTGTCCTGCAGACAGAAATAATGTCAATAGCAGCATCACCCTATAGTAAAATACCATAATTCATAATGCTGTGAAAGTAACCTTTTATGTTCCAGATGAGCAACCATCACACCCTCGTTCATATGAATGCATGGACGTATCATGTTCTGGTCGAGTGATATGTGCCGGCACTGAGACAGTACAAAATGATGCTTACATGGTGTTTTGGGATCAGCGCAAGCCTGAGCCCCTTGGGGGATACTGGAATTCACATACTGAAGATATCACACAGGTGTATATTATTAATATTGCTATTTGGATGTTCCATTCTTTAAAACAAATCCCTAATTAATATTATAAATGCAAAAGTGTGTTTGTTTTTTGTTCTTCATTCACACCTTGATTGCCTAGCAACTTAATTTTTGGTATAGAGTTTCTTGAAAGGACAGACCAAAGCTATTGCCACTTTTAATCCCATTAAAATGTAAATTTATAAAGAAACTTTAACAAACGCGGCCTAAGAATGTCTGCAACAGCGAGTGTGTAAAATAAAACAATCAGACAAAGCCAACCTCCACTGCAAATATGCTAGTTTACCATTGAACTTTTCAATGCTTTAGTATTTTGTTTTAAATTGAATGTGTTCTGAATAGGCAATGTCCTTTCCTAGGTAAATTAAAGCTTGCTTACTAGACAGACATAGGCAATAATCCTGTGATGTTATGAGTATTTTTTAGAAAGCCAATGAGAGCTAAATTCTATGCTTTTGTGTGTATACATATAATCATTATTACCATTATCAACCCCTTACTATAGAGCATGGGTCTCCTCTTAGGAGGAGAAGGGTCTACCCATAGTCCACTACTCTGGGCAAGAGTGGATTGGTAGACATAGCACACCTTTGAGAACATTATGAAGATTTCCAACATTGTTTTCCGTTTACGAAAACCGTATTACGAAATACTGTGGCAGGGTGCATAAGTAAATTTCATAAGGAATCACTTCGAAAAAATATTAAGTAAATCAAAAGAAACATAGTTATTTTTGCATACAAACTAATTCAATACATTCTAAGTGTTTAATTATGACAACCCTATTGAGGATAAAAGACCGACACGCGCATAGTACCGTCGCTACGCGTGGCGTACCTAATAAAGTGATAGGAGTCCTGATTTTAATTTTGCATGTGATGCTAGGACTGTATCTGATTTCTTTCAGTAATACCGATGGCAGTGGTTTACTTAAACACTATCAGCGTTTTGTATTCACAGTCTTAAGAGACAGTAAATAATGTACCTGAAGCATGTGAAGTAATATTTCGGTTTTCATTTACACATTGTATTCTAAATTTGCCACACAAAACTTCGAAAGCTAGAGAAGCCCGACGCCCCCCCAATGGGAAGCTGTAAGCACTAGGATTTCACTGCTTAATACATAAACAAGTAATGTATGTTAATTAATCTGCATTGCAGGTAAAATTCCACAAAGACAAATCAGAGACTCTGGCATCTGGTTCTATAGATGGCATCATCAACATATACAACATAGAGGAACCCACTGAAGATGAAGCGTTGATATTCTCCCTGAATGTTGATCACGCTGTAGAAAAGATTACTTGGTTGAACGAAAACCAGCTCTCCTGCGCCACACAGTCCAATGTCTTACAGATATGGGATACTAGTTCTGCAGATAAGTTGCAGCATTATGATAGGGAAAAGATTTCACGGAGCATTAAGGTGAGTAGCAGCTCAAAAATAAACTAACCCATAAAAACTCATAGTAAATAATAAATAAATAAATATACTTTGACAGTTAACACATCACCATCTAGCCCCAAGGTAATATAGGTACTTAGATGACTGATGAATATTTTTATAAATAATATACAAAAATACTTATATTATACATATACATACCCAGACACTGAAAAATATTCGTGTTCATCACACAAGCAAGCATTTTCCGGCTGTGGGAATCGAACCCACGGCCTTGGACTCAGAAAGCAGGATCGCTGCCCACTGCGCAAATCGGCCGTCATAGTCTTATTATTTGACGGCCGATTGGCGCAGTTTGCAGTGACCCTGCTCACTGAGTCCAAGGCCGTGGGTTCGATTCCCACAACTGGAAAATGTTTGTGTGATGAGCATGAATGTTTTTCAGTGTCTGGGTGTTTATATGTGCATTCTAAGTATTTATGTATATTATTCATAAAAATATTCATCAGTCGTCTTAGTACCCATAACACAAGCTACGCTTACTTTGGGGCTAGATGGCGATGTGTGTATTGTCATAGTATATTTATTTATTTATTTTATTTATTAAAAGATGACTTTTGCAAATTCATCTTGTTGACTGTGAGATGGTGATAACAAAAAATAACCTGGCTAAGTTTTTTGGGTTCTTTTTAGACCAGGTCGCATTTGGAACCCTCCTAGCTTAAGGTTGAAATAAGCGAATGTAGTTTTCAACATCACTGCACAATCGTGGAAAAAAAGCTGTTCAAAAATCGTTGCGTTTATACTGAACTCAGTAATAGTTTGAGGTATTTGCTAAATTTTTGGCACACTGGCATTAGAATAAAACATATAATGATATGAATCAAAGCTAGAAGGTATATGTATGAACGCTTCATAAATTCCAGTTTCATACTCAAAAACCTCAAAATTGTTAAACAAATGGCGGGTTACATATTTCTTCACAACTCCCTGAATCTGGGAATCAATTGAAAAGGCTAGACTAGTAGAATACTAATGCTAAATTAGGGACGTTGAATTTTGCATTTATATATTTTTATATCTTCATCCAGCGGAGCCGAGCCGACGACTGCTACGTGGTGGACGCGTTCACGGCCGCTGACGGGCGCGTGGTGGTGCTGGCGGGCTCCGCGGGGGGCGAAGGGTGAGTACTATTCGGCTGCCGCACCTATACGCGCTTAAGAAAAATCGGGACCAGGGCACGGATCTCCTGTCGCGCTGAGATGGGTCACGAAAAGTAAATGGTTTATTGGGAGCACAAAGTGTAATAATTATAATTTTTTGCTGATTTACGAAACATTAAAACCTTTTTGAACGAAGCGGATTCCACTCTTCGGTCACTCAAAATCTTGAGATTTATGAGTTAAGTACGTACTTTTAAAACTACATAGTTTACAGACCGACGCAATATTGCCCATTCGGTTTTAAACCGGATATACTTCGGTGAGTGTGTTCAGGAACTTCACAATCTTGTCCCTCCGTCCCCGTACTCACACAGAACAGCGATCCTTATGTGGTAGTTATTCCATCAACACGCGTGAATCGTTTCTGATTCAATTCAATTTTTTTATTTGCATAAAACATTGTAGATATACATGTTTAGTCAAAATTGATGACATGCAAATCTTGATTTACACAAGTTCATTTATACAATAACCAAACAATCCTCAAAATATTTCGACTGGATATAATAAAAATGTCATTAATTTACTGTATGGAATAATAATGATACATACCGCTAGGATGTGGAACGTCTCCCCGCCAACTGCCGTATAACTTGAGTATGTCATTTCAAGACCAAGAGTGAATAGGCATCTCCTAGGCAAGCGCAATCATCATTGCTTTCTTATAGACACGACTGTCGTCAAGCGCTAGCCAATCTTCAGATGAAAATGTCTTCTCTCCATATAAGAGCTGGTGGTGTGTTATGAGGCGGTCTGAATTTTTTTCTTAACTGTAAGACTCGCGCTTGACCACAACCTCACCTTGTGGAAAGTGTAGAGGTGGCCTAAGATGGGACGCCTAGAAGATGAGCCCTCGGGCAAAGCGAGTACGTGTGTGTGTGTGTGCGCAGCCACGCGCTGCGGTCGCTGGCGCTGGCGGGCAAGAAGTTACAGCCCGCCACGCTCTTCGCCGAGAACAAGCAGCTGGTCAGGTGTTGCGCCTATGACAAACAAGTAAGTACAATATTTTTTTTTATTCCTTTACAAGTTAGCCCTTGACTGCAATGTCACCTGGTAAGTGACGATGCAGTCTAAGATGGTAGCGGGCTAACCTGTTAAGGTGTATGGTAGTCGTACCCCTAATGGGTTTCAACGTTTTCTTCTACGATCGCGTGGAAGTTACCTATGATTCGATACCATGTAGGTATCGAAACAGCGCCATCTAGTTATACTACTGGGAAATAGTATTGTAAATGGTTCCATTTACAAATTTAGATCTGAAGATTTTCGGGTACAGATAACGTAACTATTCAAAAATGACAGCGAATCAACCGCGTTTGCAGATATTGCATATATCTTGCATGCATCTGTTTGGTGTGGAGTATGAGTATTTAAGAAATTATAAATTACACTTAATTATATATTTTTTTTTGTGTTAAAAAATCTTGTGAGATGTGTCATCGTTGTCGCGAACAAGCGAATCACACATATGAAGTAGCTATAGGTCGCTAATGGCAATCCTCGCTACAGCGGGACGTGCTGGTGACGACGGGCGAGTCCGGCCTCGTGCACGCGTGGGGCGCGCCGGGCGCCGACGAAGAAGCCCTCCCCAAGCTGCTCGGCAGGAGTGCGCGCTTACACGAGCAACGCCACCGACCCTACTGATGCGCGACTGGCGGGTGTTAACAGGATATCGGCTACCGTGACACTAGAGTAGGCAGGATGACCGAAACAAACAATCGCTATAAAAATGTATTGATCTAATGATGTATGATTCATCCATTAAAAAAAACCTATTTTTATTTATATTTATTGTGAGATTGTTTTTATTTTCAATAAATAACACTGCTAGCGAGCCGCCATGACAGATGAAACGCGGAATGACGTCACGTCTATGCAAAAGACGCACCGATCGTACAGCAAGTATTTTGTAATTACAAACTACCAGTTTAGTATTCAGTTGCAAATTTGTTTCATATTTTTTCTTTATACCTACGAATACGGTTGATTTTTTTTAGAAACAAAGAGTATTCCTTCGGCCTAGGTACCTACCAGCTCTTGTATGCCTGTTATGAAATCGAATCTACGGTCACAGAGGCTCTACCCCAAAAGGTGACAAGAGGGTATTTGACTGTATTAAAAATATGACTCGAGCTGGTATTTCACCAGCACAAGACCTTAAAAGATTATTTTCAACATTATTTCATTTCACAAAAGTATTAATTTTCTAAAAATGAATTTCTTGAGACAAGGTCATGTAATTGATTGGGTCAATCTCGGTTTATAGTCTTGTGACGTAATGAGATTAAACAACGTGTGTGATTCTTGGAAGTACTGCAAGCATTTTTAGAACATTCTGAGACTTTCGAAAATAGTTTATAGTTTTTAAACCATTGTATAGTCCAATAAACCTTTTGGAAACAAATTTTAATAAGCGATACTGTAATTTACTATCAATTTTTATATTTTTAGACTTGTGACGCCGTTGTAGTCACATGACCCCAAAGCAGTGTTCTGGTTCACTTTAATGTACTTATTTGAGTTTACCTAAAATACTGAATATTGTTTACTGTAATATAAATACCTCATTTTGATTCGTTTGAGATGGTAAAAAGCAGTCAAACACTAAAGCTACTATCGAGGTTTCCATATTTGCGCGGCTTGGTCTGCTCAGCAGACTTCTACAGCAGCAGTATACTATTAGCAGCTGCGTCCATTGAGGACTGCTAGGGTATCAACACATCTGCACCCAAACAGGTGACCTTCCCTTCTTTAAGGAACGAACGTCACACCGATGGTTGCTAAGCGGTGGCCGCCATACAATAAATGCGATTACTACTTACGTTACTTTCGCTATCGTATTTAAGTTTTGTGGAGACGGGGGGCCTTGCTTGAACCACTACAGCCTGTTGATGCCACTTTGTTCTCTAAGACGATGAAAGCGCCGTTGCTCTGAAAGCCATACCGAACCGACAATGCAGTAGTTCCTGGCTAATGGCGATGGCATCTCGGGGTCTCGGGCGGTCGCTCTCTTTTTGCGAGCCCGGAAAGATTAAGGAAACACCTGGTTGTTTTAGAGATCCCGGAGCTTACCAATATGTGCAGTTCCAAAGGGGGTTTTAGTGGTTGAAAATACCCGACCTATCCCTCAGGAAGCTGGGTACCTAACTCATAAGGAGATTTCCTTCCCAAGAGTTGAAGGTAATATCGGCAGCAGGTCTCTTGTCCAAACCATTTGGTCTATTACAGCTGGTACTTGCATTGATTAAATAATAATAAATAATTAAGCGTAAGGTTCAAATAAAACTTCACATGTCATATTACCCAATCTTTAATAATATTTTAATATAGCACTTTATTTAAATTCGTAAATAAAAAATACCTATTCAAATAATATATTATTATTATTATATTTTGCTAATGTGTGTTAAAATAATCTATCAGTTTCAGAAAATATCATTATAAACTCACACCCGCAATAAAACTATCGTGCAATTAAACTAAATAGTCTAGAAAAATAATTTTAGTCAAAAGTAAAACGAATTTAAAGACCAGGTACTGCCAGCTCTTACTTCGAGAACGACTTCAAAACGTTAACTTCGATCTACTTTCTGCTCTACTCTATATATAACGACCCACCGCGTCACATCGCCCGCCCGCTCGGGTAGGGTAGTGTGATGTTAACTGACCTAGCCGCTTATATTTCTTAAGTGTTTTTAACATCTGCAAATTAACTTTACAGATTCAAATCGCCGACGAGCAGCTTCGCGAACACCACCTACAGCCCAAACAGCACCTTCACCACCCAAAACACCACCCAGAACACAACTCAAAACACCACTTTCAACACCACACAAAACATGAGCCAGCACGTCTCGAACCTGTCCCAATCCGTCCACGGGACGCCAACCTCGCCTGGTAATCTGTGACCTTGCGACCATCTTGTGGGACGTCAACACCTATTCGATCGCGTTACAGTTTACTATAATTTGTATGGAATCGAGAGGCCGCCATCTAGTGACAATACTGTTTCCCAATTTTCTTTTTAGATAGCATTTTTTTTGACTCGATGCCATACAAATCGTAGTACTGACAAGCTATCGAGTTGGTAAACGTTAGTAGGAAATCTCACACTAGGCTCTAGGCAAAGTTTAGTTAAATATAAAAATTCAACTAATGAGGTGGTGTGCATATCCTAAACCGAACTATATCCACATTTCGCAGTGACATCCTTTTAACATGAAACATGGGTGCAAATTCTACATTGATGTACACAAATTTTCAAACTAAACGAAATGTGCAGATCTAAAAGTAGAGTTAACCTTTCTTCAGGCAGTATTGTGGACTGGATAAAACCAGTCTTTTTTGATTAGAGCTAAGTGGATACCACTCGAGTTTAGAATTTAAACAACCTCAATAAAAAGACAATGGTTAAATGGTAAAAATGTATTTTTTTTTAAATAACACTAGAAATCGTTATGTGTAGTGGAAAATTCTATTCGAATTTGTAATTTTTATTAAAAGTCATTGTTAACAGGCCCACAATAAAAATGTTACAAACAAATATCTTCTTGTATAAAGAAAAAGAACAGCCCTATAAATAATATATTTTTTTAGTGAAATCTTTACTTGCTGCTTGGGTGAAGTCACATAAATCAGCATCGTCGTTTAGCTGTTTTTTTTATTCCATTACAAATTAGCCTTGACTGCAATCTCACCAGCAGGAGACAAAAATTATATCCCATGAATATAATTAACGTATCCACCTGCTAAAGCACAGGGAACATGGAATAGGGGAAACTTACCCCGTTTATTATCACACATATATTATTTCCACAGTGCTCTGACATATGATAAAACTGTGGGAGAAGATACATTTTTATCATTTCCCCGGTAAGATAATTGTCTCCTGCCCATGCTAGCCGTGCACACAATTGTAAATAATGATGCAGTAAATAAGATGGTAGCGGGCTATCATGTAAGAGCTATAGCAGTTAGGTTATAAAAGCTGCCATAGTTTGATAACGCATGTCTTCAGCTCCTCATCAGTCCACCTGTTGTTTATCTGCATTTGCTACTAAATAGTAGTAGTGAGCTGAGTTCCAACGCCTTCGTATGTATACATCCTTAGGTAGGCGTTATAATCACCTTCTAGCCAATAATATTCTGTAATCATTTTATATTTTTGAATAAACGTGAATTAGTGTGGAGAGCAGAATTTTTGCATAGTCTTCTTCATGAAAACAGTAATTTTTTATACTTAGATTACATACGAATCGTGCTGAGAAATGTGATTTTACCCTAGCTTGAAAATTAGAAAGCACCTGTATTCTAAACCCTGCATTAAACCCTATAATGAGCTCCACTGACGGGATTCCGACAACTAAAGAGTTAAGACTTCAAAAGTTCAGTAAATACGAAAGTTAATTTCGTCTATAAGTCCATAAAATAGTTTTGACTAAAATAATTTCAACAAAATTTCCCCTTAATTACTATTGTTTATAAATAAATTTGTACTCAATAATGATAACCTCGTAATGTTTGTATTATTCTGCTAATAATTTTACCACTATTTTTAAAACTAAAAGAAGTAGGTAATCAAAAATAACCAAAATTAAATTTAAACTTAATTTAGTGCATCTGATGCTTGCAATTTCAGAAAGTTTTTATTTTAGTGAAGTAAAACTCTACTAGCGCAATTGTTTATATGTGGTCCATTATTAATAATAATATCATAGTAGTGTTTGATGGACCATTGAGATACATTTATTGTAATAGCAGATTATAGGCTTGTTTAGCCCCGCACTTCATATGTTTTTATTCTCCACTAATATACTCGGAATGCCATGGAATTTCGTGTTCGACTTCTTTTGCAATATTTTTTTATAGTTATGCATAAAAAAAAAAAATCTTTTCTGCCAACTGTCACCTAGTGGTTAAAGGTCAAATGGTGCCAGCAGCGTCTCAAACAGCGCAAGCCTCAGACAGTGTAACTGTTTATCAGTGTGCCGAGTATCCAGCAGTTGACCGTGTAAGTAGCCAAATTCTGCACCGTTACACCATGACATTAAAGTGTGAAGTCGGGGCAAGCTGGGCAGAACTCACATACACATTTGATCAATTTTGCTAAGTGAATTTCAGGGAAACAGTTGCACTAAATTTAATTAAGGTTTGTATTGAGTAATCTGAATACACTTACTTAATCGTAATATTAGCAGTCTCAATCACTTTGTCATTTTATTCATTTTATTAATCGAGTTATTGCGCATTCGCCTTATTCTTTAGGGCATTGATATCACCATCTTTATGGTAAGTTTTGACAGTTATCACTGTCTTTAAGAATTTAGGTTCTAGCCTTTTAAACTTGAGTTATTGTACGAAGAGATGTCAAGACGTAAGAAAATGATTTCGCCCATGATCACAACCTCAATGTCATACAAAAAAATATATCTAATGCGAAAGTACTTCGCACATTACGCCTAACTCCGCAACGTTTGTAAATGCTAATGACGTCATCGATACTATCGCACCTGTCTAATAACTTTAACAAGCTTTTTATAATATTTAAAATCAATAAAAACGTAGGTACACTCATAAAAAGAATATCTTTTTATTTTATACTTTAAAAACAAAAATATCGAAAAGATTGTTTACATTATAAGCCACGTAAGGAAAAATGGACCATAAACGCACTCAAGAGTCGTTTTCAGAATGTAGACTAAAATAATGTTAACGAAAAATGGACCGTATGTTCCTAGTTCTAAATTCGCAAATTCCAAGATGTTGATTTTTAACACGCCTTTATGAGCTTCACCTGTATGTATGTTTGTATGTAAAAAACCCTAGACCCAAATGTAAAAACCTATGGCGTTTCCAACAGATGGCGTTCGCGTACCTAACAAATTCCACAGAAAACATTAAGCTACTAGATGGTAGAGGGCGTTAGCTGTTACTTTTTAATGGGTTGTTTTAAATAATAATTAGAACTTGCATTTCGAGGGACACTCTGATCGGGCACTTAGCAGCACCCGCGGAGGGACTTTTATTGTAGTTACGTCTTAATATAGATTCCTAAGCGGGTAATGGGGCTCTTACCGTACACATTAATAATTTGGAAAATAATTACACTTACTTAGAGTTATCACGGAATTGATAGAATATTAGATCGCATAACAGTTTAAAATAAACCAAACTAAAAAGTAGAAAATAAATAATACTTTAAAAAAAACTAAAAAACACGCTTTTTATAGAAAACCGAACTAAAAAAAGAAAATAAATTTTAATAAATTTAAATTAAGAATAGTGTTAAAAATTTCAATAAATATAAATTAATAATAGTGTGAATAAAAAAAAATATTTTATTTAAAAAAAGCGTGGGGTGCTTTTAAAGATATATCAAAATAATAATCACTCTACTCATATCTGTCAATAAAATATTTATAACTATTGACACCATGCACCCCACGCTTTATTTACAATAAAATATTTTTTTTTTATTCACACTATTATTAATTTATATTTATTGAAATTTTTATTTTACAAAAGTATTTTCAAGGGCAGCTGCTGTAGTGATAAAGTGCTGTCTTTTTTTTTTTTTTTTTCATGAAATTTGAATGGAACGGCAAAACACGTGTGGCTGTGACTTAAGTTAACATCGTAACTGGCAGCCGCTTTGACACAATTGTATAAATAACTGTATAAAAACTAAAAATTTGAATGCGTCCTTAAATCGACTGATTTCATCCGCATTTACAGGATAATGTGCAAAATTTGCAGGGTCAGCTCTAATCGTCATAATACTTTCTCAACAGATATTATGCTAAATAGAAAGCGTAGAACTTTACTAATTTTTCTTGCTGTGCCATTGCACAAGTATAAAACTTTTTAAAAATTCTTTAATTTATTAAAATACGAATAGTAATCCGAAAAATAAAATGTGCAATTTAAAGTTAAATTACTTACTACAAGAATTAAAATATTTGCTTTTTGTTATTGCGTCAACATCGAGATGGCTGCGCGTAAAGCTGAACACAGATTGTTCGGCGCCGCACGTATGGAATTTTCAATATTGTATTTAATATCGAATCTGAGATGCGATTGTGTAAGAAAATCGTAATATCGTATCGTATTTGGATCGTCAACTAACAAGTTGACGATCCAAATACGATAGATCCATGAGTGAACAGAGTGTTCGGTTATCATAGTTGCGTAATATATATAGTTTTCAGTGGAATTCAGTGATTTAAATTTTGAAATAAGTTAAATCAAAAAGTTGCTTTATTTTTCTTAAATTTAATTTCACTCGTTCACTTATTGGGTCTTTATTGAATAGACAATACGCGAGTGTATAACGTTATGTATAAACAATCCGTGACCAACCTAAAACAATCGCACCTCTGTTTAAAACGCTACATACTTTACATTTTGAAGAGCGCGCTGAACGCACCAAGATCAGCGCGGCCTGATATGCGAAGAGCTTTAATTTGTGTATAGATTGCACCGCCTCGTTCTTTGGATAGTCCAAAGCGCGGCAAGTAATGAGATCATTTCGGCGACAAGAACATAATCAATCTGCAAAAGAAAAAACTGATTGAAATAACCGTTTTCAACATTATTAAAGTAATAAGTACAGCTAAATTACAATAAATAATGTCCCACTACTGGGCCCACGCCTAAATCGCGTCGGCCTTGGTCGGCCAGCGCGCCGCTCACGTGAAGTGGATGGCCTTGTTGGCCAGCAGGCGGTTGGCGTCGGCGGGGTCGGCCAGTGCGGCGCTCACGTGAAGTGGATGGCCTTGTTGGCCAGCAGGCGGTTGGCGTCGGAGGGGTCGGCCAGCGCGCCGCTCACGTGAAGTGGATGGCCTTGTTGGCCAGCAGGCGGTTGGCGTCGGAGGGGTCGGCCAGCGCGCCGCTCACGTGAAGTGGATGGCCTTGTTGGCCAGCAGGCGTTTGGCGTCGGCGGTGTCGGCCAGTGCGGCGCTCACCTGAAGTGGATGGCCTTGTTGGCCAGCAGGCGGTTGGCGTCGGAGGGGTCGGCCAGCGCGCCGCTCACGTGAAGTGGATGGCCTTGTTGGCCAGCAGGCGGTTGGCGTCGGCGGGGTCGGCCAGTGCGGCGCTCACCTGAAGTGGATGGCCTTGTTGGCCAGCAGGCGTTTGGCGTCGGCGGTGTCGGCCAGTGCGGCGCTCACCTGAAGTGGATGGCCTTGTTGGCCAGCAGGCGGTTGACGTCGGCGGTGTCGACCAGTGCGGCGCTCACCTGAAGTGGATGGCCTTGTTGGCCAGCAGGCGGTTGGCGTCGGCGGGGTCGGCCAGTGCGGCGCTCACCTGAAGTGGATGGCCTTGTTGGCCAGCAGGCGGTTGGCGTCGGAGGGGTGGGCCAGTGCGGCGCTCACGTGAAGTGGATGGCCTTGTTGGCCAGCAGGCGTTTGGCGTCGGCGGTGTCGGCCAGTGCGGCGCTCACCTGAAGTGGATGGCCTTGTTGGCCAGCAGGCGGTTGAAGTCGGCGGTGTCGACCAGTGCGGCGCTCACCTGAAGTGGATGGCCTTGTTGGCCAGCAGGCGGTTGGCGTCGGCGGGGTCGGCCAGCGGCAGTGCGCGCGCGGGCGCGGCCTCGTCCTCGCGGAAGGCATGCTGCGCCAACGACGCGGACATGCGCGCCTCGCCGAAGGGCCCGCGCGCCCACATCCACCACACGCCCACCGCGCCGCCCGGCTTGCTCTTGAGGATCAGCTGCAACGGCGCAACGCTACAGCCACATACACTCCGCCTCGGCAATATCATATCCACCCATTACCGGCCCACTGCAGGGCACGGGTCTCCCGCCACGATAAGAAGACCTTTGGCCGGACTTCACACACCTTTGAGAACATTATGGAGAATTTTCAGCTAGGCGGGTTTCCTCACGATGTTTTCACCGTTGATGCCAGAGATAACGCACATAATTTGGAAAAGTTTTCCTTTAATTTGGAAAAGTTAAAGGTCCTGGAATTCGAACTCGCCCCCCGAAAGTAAAGTCAAAGTCCTCACGACTGGGCAATCACCGCTTCAATATATATTTATATATGAGGTTCCGTCTTTTGCCAGAGGTTAATAGTTTCAGAGCAATAACTATGAAATTGCCATAAAAAATACGCAGTGACAACCATAAGGTCAGCTGTGTTTACAAATAGGATCGAGGCAACAACTATTGGCACTTTTGCAATAACTAACTAATGTAACTAACAAAACGAGGGCCTAATAATTGCAACTCAGTTTTACTTATTTATTTGAATATCAACTGTCCCGAACGTATGTATACTTGTAGCGGTGTAAGCGAGCCCCTGGTACCTGGTAGGTGATCTCCCGCTGCGCGCTCTGCGTGGGGTCGCGCTGGTGCTTGTTGACGAAGGCCTTGACGAGCCACTGCTGGCCGAAGGCGGAGAAGCGCGACGTCTCGTAGTACAGCTTGTGCAGCTCCTCCGTGCGGTACGGCTTCAGCTGCAGGTCTGCAACGCGGCGCCGACGTGTGGGGGAAGGGTAACGCGGCCCGCTAGGGTTGCCAACTTATTTTACCGGCCGCCAATAGAAAGTTTAACTATCACGGAGTCACATACGTAGGCTGTTATGTATTTTCATAAAAGTTGCAATAATGTAACCCAAAGTAGCAACATTTTGCCAGTGAAATTATTCAACGCGCGTGCGCTCGTTATTCAAATAAATAGTTTAATAATTAACGGTATTTATATAGCAATGAAATACTTTTTAATTCAGTCCAATCGGACATTTAATTTAGAACTTATAGCGAGTTTAATTTAAGGACTACTCCTAAACAATAATAAACTGTTCCTACGGGATGCTTTAAACAAAATCAACGTCGCGGACAACATCTAGTTTATTCGAGATATTTATGTCTATTCGAGGAACTCTCGCGAGGTTCCCGACATATGAAGTCGTGATGTCCTCCGAAATTCCGCATTTACACGATGGCCAGGCTCATTAGCCAGGATCATCCAGTAATAACAACAATAATAAATTTTGGATATTGGCCGCTCGGTAGCGTCTGGGCTACTCAGTGTTACCGGACGCGTAACACCCTGCGGGGTGCGCGTGGCTCCGGGGCACTGAGACTCACCGGTGAAGGTGATCTTCTCGTAGGACAGCAGGCCCAGCAGCTGCGAGTGCAGCAGCAGCTGGTCGGCGGCCTGTCGCTCGCGCGCCGCCAGCAGCTCCACCAGGTCGGCGGCCGACTGGCGCGGGTGCGCGCACGCCGCCTCGTGCGCCGCGCCCGCCGCCGCCGCGCCGCGCCAGCCGCAGCCCAGGCACGCGTAGCGGCAGCCCGTCACCCTGCGGGCCCGCACGCCTGTAGCCTCGCGCACGAGGGCCAGATCCGCACGCGGGCGGCTCAGTACCAGACTTCCTCGTTCGCGATCCAGCAATCGTTCGAGCAGAGCAAAGTAAAATCAATCTTAGCTGTATTGCATTAAAGCTTATATTTCCCTACGATTCTTTAGCTCGGGTTTGAGAGAACGTTTGTAAAAAAAAGATCAGAAGTATAGGATTTGCGACTCTAAAACGATAGATGCATTTAACTTTGACGATATATCGAAAACGCTACTACTGACGCGATAACGCACGCTAAGCGGCGTCCTTAGCGGCGCTCGAGCTTGCTCGTCCGCGCACATTCTTATTGCTCGTAGTTAAACAAACAGGATCCAAAGATTCCGCAGTTTTCAAATAGGTCATTTTATGTGGCATAACGTCGCAATAGTTTCGCAATATTTTGTAACAGTTCAATTGACAGCGCCGCCGAAAAAACATTTCACGTTTATTTTAAAGGCCCAAAATGACCTCATTGTTGGTTGGATCATTATTGCTTCACGTCCAATTTGATAGGTAAGAAATAGTAATATAAGTTCTATAGGCATATTAAAAAGTGTTAATCGTCGAGTGTCGAGAGAGAGGATGTCTGTGAGCAGCAGCGTGATCATTATAAACAATAGACGCAATTAAGCGATAACGTTTAACCCACAAATCACAAAAAAATATTAAGTGCCAGTCGTCTTTTTTTGACATAGTGCCATTGTGGCTTAATTTTTGCTTAACTACGTTCTGTCCGTTATTAATGATCCCACTTCTGCCCACAGACCTATTTGGAACGGAGGGGATTAGCTGTCGATACCCCACGCTGCTCCAATATAGAACTAGGTGATGTACCGTGTACTCATATTTACCGATTATTATCAGTTGTAGTGGTGCAACCGAGACTGACGGCTCAAGATGCTTTCTGAGAGACAGAGGTAGATGAGGGCCATTATGGAACTTCCAAAGTTGTGCACATTACAGATAGCAACTTAAGTACTTAAGTCAGATTAACTGTCGCGTACGAAACTAAACCTCACCACCACCAACCAATAGAGTAAGAAGTGGGTTCCTATAAATTATTATTATGAATATCTATTACCTAAGTAAGTCGTTTTACTCAGGAGTTAAATTACAATATACTATTTAGTTTATCTCCCGCATGAGATAAATTTTGAAGTCACAGACAGACTTTAATTGATTGAAACATACAACACAGGTTTTCCTACCGCAGAGGGCAGGGCATTCAAATCTCTGTAACCAACAATTCTCAAGCTTGAATAAATGATTATTATTAATATTTATATGGATTAGTAATTAAGTTAATAAGATCTCTGTGTTTTGGTAAAGGTGTCAAAGAGCCCTGCTAAGAAAGTCCCCATTTGTGTCTCTTCACAGTAACTCTCAACTCGCAAGAATATGATATGAAACGTAAGAAGCAATACCAGAGTGCTAAAATATAAATGCCAGCGACTAGTAAAATTAGTTAGGGAAATAATAAATTTAGTTTGGTTCGCATTAGACCAAGTGTTAGGTGTTTGTTAATTTTCTAAAACCATAGTTTGCCAAAATGCTATTAGGGCCTATACAAACGGCGCGTATTAACGAGCGTTCATGGCGTCTAAGAGTTACTAATAGAGCTTTTTGTGCCAGAGCTCGTCTGGGGAAGTACCAGAACCATGTTTATTTCTGCCGCTAAGCAGCATTGTTGCAATGTGTTCCGGTCTGAAGGTGTAATTAAAAGCACATAAGGCTTAATACCTACGCTCCAGGTTTATGGACACGACACGGCAGGACGGGTTCCTTGAATGCGCTGCGAAGTGTTGCTCTGTTTATAGGCAATGGTTTTCCACTAACCATCAGGTGGGCCATCTGCTTTGCCTATTTGTATGATATAAGACGAATACTACATACTTATATCGTGACTCGTATGAGCCCTACAGAGTGCAGATTGTATACAATCGTAAAGTGTGATAAAGTAGCGCGTTTTTAAGCTAGTACCGGGATAGTACAAATACTTGACCCATCACTCCTGTATCCTTAAATACGCGCTTGTGTATTGGAAAAATGGCGGTGATAGGTTAAGGCTTCCCATCAGAGAGGATGCTGACGTTATGAAGAACTTTCCATAACGTTCTCAAATGCGTGTAAAGTCTACCAATCCGCACATGGCCAGCGTGGTGGACTACGGCCTAACCCCTCCTCATGATCCTGAGATCATGAGGAGGGGTTAGGCCGTAGTCCACCACGCAGGGAACGAATCTCCTCTCATGGTCAGCCATGAGAGGAGATTCGTTCCCTGCCGTGGGCCGGTAATGGGTTTATAACGATGAGAATAATGATTAGATTAAACGCGCACTTGAAATAGACGTGTGCAGAGAATTACTAACTGCCACTGAATCTCGTTTAAAGGGCATTAAGGCGCTGCGTCTGCGCTTAGATTATGCGCATTGTGCATGTGCCTTTATGTGCGCTATAAGATTACATATTAAGTAAAAATAATACTACCTACTATCACAATTTCAGCTAAAACTGGCGGTTAACGACTTAGTATTTTTAGTAAATAACTTAATCGGAGATAGCTTCGACGACCTCACCAATGATAACATGATTTAGATAAGTAAGTAATACGAGTAGGTATATGTACAAACGATATTTAGTTTACAAATAAAGCGTTAAAGCGTTTTTAATGTTAATTACGGCAAGCGCCAGTGTGGACAGTAATGCCGGAAACGCATCTGTAACACCCCACGCCACCATATACCACACCCTGTAACTTAAATTTTTTAAAACTTAATTTCGAAAATTTCGTATTATCAACGACAAATCTTTTATTAAATTTCTATATCATCATACTAATTTTCGAGATATGTAAGGAATAGTCGGTTCAAATTATTATGGTCGCCTTAGACCACGTTTTGTTTTGGATACCTCGAAAAATAGTGCACGCTTTAAGGAGTCTGCAAATATATATTTTTTAATAATGTATCTTTGACTTTGATGTTCACAGTTGGATATACCCCATGCCCGATTTCGGTTACACAACTCTAGAGGCATCGCGTCGGCGAGGGTGCAACGTGGATAACAGCATAGCCGCCCGTGCCGGCCGATTTCAGGAGCGGCATTTCGGAAAACAATTGAAATATGTGCTTGGCTAGGCGCCCTATTTTTTACCGCACCAATAAATAATTAAATTTCATGGTTGGTACGCAAATTTTCTTCTAACTTCCGTCCATAATCGAAAATAACCGGACAGAAATATCGCTTATTTTTCCCCTTAGTACAAGATTTGCTCGCTCGCAATAGAAGAGTCGTTTTAGAGTATAAAACTCCGTATCATCAAAGTAAAATGGAGCTAATGTAACTCTTTTGGGAGTCTCAAATCATTTCAGTTTTACAGAGGTTCTGTCAAAAGCGCGACCTACAGAATTGTAGGTAAATTTGAGCTTTATGCCGCATTTTCATTAGGGGACATTTGTAGCGCGACTCTGTCGCTCGACACGAAATTCACGTGTCTCGCGCGATGTCGCCCGACGTCGTCCGACGTCGCTTGGGACATTTACGGGTCGCGCAACTTGTCGCTAGTCGATGGTCTGCGAGCGTCGACGCGCGCGACTTTCGTGTCCCTCGACAGTCGCCGGACAGGCTTTGAGTGGTGAAAACGTGTGTCGCTTTGTGTTGCGAAAATGGCAGTAGTGTGGTCCAACGAGAATATATTGACCCTGATCGAGATGTATCAAAATTCGCAATTATTGTGGGACACTTCACATCGTGATTATAAAAACAAAATTAAAAAAAATGATGCATGGGAATCTATCGCGACTACATTAGATATACCTAGAAAAGACGTCGAGGGAAAAATGCATAACTTAAGGTCTCAGTTTCTCAGGGAGAGAAAAAAAATTGCAAGCTCAAAATCCACTGGAAGTGGAAGTGGGGATGTTCACAAAAGTACCTGGTTTGCGTATGATTCGCTGCTTTTCCTAGTAAAAGGGTCGACAAGTTCAGGCAGTATGGACACTATGAATACTCAGGTAAGCTCCCGTTAATATTGTTTCTATTTTTTTTATTTTGTACCAGTTTACAAATCATTTTTTTTTGTGCATCACTGGATATTGAACTATAGTGTTATATATTTTTGGAATCTACTCATCATTTTCTAGTTGATGATAGTATACTTAATCTCATTTTCGAAAAATTTTTTCAACTTCAGTCTTTAATGCGGGACCATAGTCACCCCATCAATTTTTTTTTAATTTTACTAGCCTATGTAATAAGCTAAGGATTCTAACAATACCTCATTCATAAAAACCGTTCAGGCGTATAGAAGTTATGGTGGAATATAGGAACTCACATACATACATACATACTTGAACCCTGAAAACAATATACTCCTTTTTTCAAGCAGTCGTATAAAAATACAGCTTATATTCTATAGATAATCTTCCTTTGGTAATAAATGCACAATTAAAATCTCTGTAGTTTTTTATACAATTTATTTTTATTTCTTGTCTTTTGTTCTTCGCCTGCGAAACTGTGATTTAATGTTTGTTTTACACTGATTTTTTCCTTTTATAGTCATCCGAAAGTTCGGTGGCACTCGAAGAAATACCAGTGGCATCGCAAGTATTAACGCAACCACCAGAGGCATCAACGTCGCCGCCATTACCAACTCAACCAATACCGGTGCCGCTTCCAAATACTCAAAATAAAAGGAAAAAAGATGATCTGAGTGAGGTATATGAAATAATGAAGAGCGCAAAAGCCAGGATGGATCAACCAAAAGACGAATTTCAAGTTTACGCCGACTATGTAGCTTCTGAGTTAAGAAATATAAAGAATGAACATGCTGTGCTACAGGCGAAGTACTTTATTAATAATATCTTATTAGAGGCTAGGATGGGAAAATACAACTATGCAGAATACCAAACGGGAAGTAATTCAAGCCATACTCAAAGTTATGGATACCGTTCTGCTCCTCAACAGTCATCCTATTCGACAAATTCTGTTAATGATGATATAGTAACTGCTAATGCTTCTCATGTTAATAATGATAATGAAGCACCAACTGCACCAACTTTCACAGAATTACGACAAATTGAGAATATTGAAGAACTAGTTTCCCACTTTGAATCAGAAACGCAGAACAAAGAATAATTATAATACTTATAATAATACTAATAACGTTGATTTTCTGTCACTTAAACATAGATTTTTAAAAAATAATAGTTAATAAATACTTAAAAATAATGAAAACTTATTAGTTAGTAGTTTTTTTTATATGATGCTAAGTTTATTATCATTTATTCCTTGGTCTTTAGCCCAAAGCTATAAAAAACATCATTCAAATTTCTTGCAGCCTATGATTGAATAGTTTGCCATGGGACACTTCCTTGAGCACTGCAGAAATATTCAGCAAAGAGGTTTCTTATTGTCTGAGCGGATTGAGGAGGAGGTCTGCCTTGCCTACTTAAGTTCCTCATATTATTATTTGTCAACTCCCTTCGCCACGAACCTTCCACAACATTATGACCAGCGTCTTCTAAATCAAATGTGGTATTTGGTGTATACCTCGCGGTTGAAGTTGTATTACGTCTCAGGAAATTATGTAGGTACACGCAAGCCATTACAACTAATTCAGCATTTACTGGACGTAATGGGATAGCTTTACGAAATACGCGAAACACTACAGACATAATGCCAAAAACATTTTCAACAATTCTTCTTGCTCTTGACAGCCTGTAGTTGAAAATCCGCTTTAAGCTTCCCTTTTCATGAATGCCGGGGTAGGGCCTCATCATGTTTTCAGAAAGTGCAAATGCACTATCTCCCACTAGAACGTATGGTATTTTCGGACCACCTTGGACCAGTGGCTCAGGATCTGGTAAATTCAGTTGCTCTTCATTAAGTGCTTTATAAAATGTAGTCTCCTGGAATACTCCACTGTCAGACGACTTCCCTTTTGCACCACAATTAACATATACAAAGTTATACTCAGCATCCACAATTGCTAAGAGAACTAAGCTAAAATTCTCTTTGTAATTATAATAATCACTGCCAGAATTGGGTGGCGCTTCTAGTAACACATGCTTTCCATCTATCGCTCCGATGCAGTGAGGAAAATTCCATAATATTTCAAAATTACGAGATTTCTCTTTCCATTCATTTACATCGGTTGGCGTCTGAAATACAAGAATAATATTAATAAATTAACATACAATATTAAGTATCAATATAAAATTTAAAATACCAATATAGTTTACCGTAACCCTTACTTACGGTAAACGTTTATGGTATTATTACTGTAAGTAAGGGTACATGAGATTAAATAATATTAAATACTTACTTTAACAAAAGAATTTAATGCCTTTATCAATTCTTTGCAAACTTCTGGTATAGTATGACAAATTACTGATTTTGACACTCTAAAAGTATAGGACAATGAACCATAACTATCGCCAGTTGCCAAGTATCTCAATGTTATAGCGAGTCTGATGTGAGGGTCGATAGATTTCCGAAACTTTGTATCTTGCTTGACTACGGCCGGCCCAACCATATTTAAAAGTATCTCAAAATCGGTTCTAGACATTCTAGTAAAATTTTCGAAAGATCCATCGCGCATTCGAAGACTGGTTATTAAACTTGAACTTTCCCTTTGGAGCAAATATTCCCGGACCCACCACCTCTTTTTTTTACGTTTTGCTAATGTCTTCCGAATAATTATGTAAGCTGCACTGAACAACACTACTTCCTCGGGCGACATACTGATCACGACTGGCCAATGTGAACGAGTCATATGTCGCGGGACATTGTCCCACAACTTTTGCAGAGACAACTACGTGAATGTCGAGCGACAAGTATCTGCGACATGTCGCCTAGTGAAAATGCGCCTTTAACACAATGCCAACACAAGACCCATTTTACTCCCATTTACAAGTATTTCCATACTCGAAAACGTCTCCACTGTACTGTAAATATAAGGATTTGACGCGTATCATAGTTCGTAGGGTGATAAATATTGGCTGGGCACACGCCCCCGAGTGGGGTGTCACACAGGCGCGGGGTGAAGGCTCTTAACACACCTGAGGTACCTACGGCGCTTGACCGCTGAGTCCGTGAGCTCAGAGACGAAGTACGTTCTTCTGAGAGCGGATATAAGAAGCCAATACAGCCTGGCCACAATGCGGACCAAACCAGTCAACGCGCTATGCGGTTCCGAGTCAACCACCACTTGGGAAAACTTGTAAGTCCTGGGGACGAAACTCCGGGTCAGTTTTGGTTTTTGATGACTGTTAGCGCTTGACTGCTATCATGTTTCGCGATACGATGCGGTTTCTACCGGTATCGTACTGGAATGCCAAATATCTTGGCTTTGCTTGTAGGAATCGACAGACCAGACCAGAACCAATCTCGATCTCATCCGCGGCCGATTAACGTCCCACTGCTGAACACAGGCCTCCCTCTCATAGAAGAAACGGTTTTAGAGCATAGACCCACAGCGCTGCTCCGATGCGGGGGACTATGTCGCAAGTCAGTGATGATAACGTGCTCTTCGAGACACGGAGCCACCGACAATTTCCTAACTACGGGCCTTTACTGAAAATTATTGAATAGCAAAAACACAATACCTAACAATTTTTGCCTCGACTCGGGATTCGAACCCAGGACGTCTCGATCTGATTGTTTGTTCGTTAAACGTGGCTAACAAATCACTAGACCAACGAGGCAGTCGAGTCAATCTTCAAGTTAATAATTATCGGGAATCTTTCTTGACTCATTAGGGCCGTAGCATATAATACTGTTATATAAATATAGTTTTTGATGGATACAAGTTTAAGTTTAACCTCACTGAGTACCGAGTAACTAGTCTTTTACAACACCACCTCGAAAGAGCGGTGCAACTCCTCCCATAAGCATGAAAGATACAAATTCTTTAGGTACGTGTTTTAGTCTATCAAATCCACCATATTGAATTCTTCATGTCGTCATCACCAATGACATTCAAACGAACACAAAGTATAGGTAATGTTTGGTAATGTGTGAAGGAATTTAACTATATTTATCAAAAGATCTTCAGATATTTTCATTTAAAAATTTTAGTCTGAAGAACTTTACGTTAAACGATTTAAAATTCAAAGAAATCATCTACTTAATGCGCCATTTAAAATAAAAGTATCGTCACAAAAAAAAATGGGTTGTAAACTACCGCCTCTTGCGAAGTGTGCAATCTGTTTATGCACTTATTTCTTGTCTATGGCCCTTAACACTGCTGTACGGCTAGCATAGGCAAGGGATAAAAATTACATCGTGTCATCACTATTCGTGCCTGCCAATGCACGGCATCAGGTAATAGAAGTTTACCCCCATTTATTATTACACCTATATATTATTTCCAAACGTACTCTACAGCTTTTTGTGGCAAAGCTCATCCGGAGAAATACTATCGCCATGCTTATTTCTGTCACTAAGCAGCGTTGTTGCAATGCTGATTTCCGGTCTGGCCGTGGTTGCCGGTGTAATTACATGGGGCTTAAAACCTACGCTTTAAATTGATGCACACAGGGTGGCATGTCGCAGGACGTGTTCAAGCATACCCTGTGAAGTGATGCTCTGTTTATAGGCGATGGATTTCCAGTTACCATCAGGTGAGCCATCTGCTTGGTCCGTCAGTTATTACTAAAAGAAAAAACTTGCGTCAATGTCGATAAAGCTGTGGAAGAAGATAAAATTTTGTCCTTTCCCCGGGCAGAAAAGTGTCTTTTGCCCATGCTAGCGTGAGATGCAGTCAAGCGCGTGTCGTCGAGTAGCGAACCTACCTCTGCTCGCAAGTCTGGTCCTCGTGGTGCTGCAGCGAGTGCCGCGGGAACACGCCGGTGCAGTGGCGGCACGCGGACGGCAGCTCCGACACGGCCTTCTCCACCGCCAGGTTCCGGGACGCGTTGGCCTTGGAGATCTCGATGCGGCAGTTGGGGCACGAGGCGCTCTCGTCGCGCAGGCGCGCGTCCGCCAGCAGGTGCGTGAAGCACGGCGCACACATGAGGTGGCCGTTGCTGCACTGCGGGACATTCAAATGGAAACGTTACAACTGCGCGCGCAATGTGCATTCAAATTTGCAAACTGTCTCCACACAATATACATATTTTACTAATGTTCAATATTTAAAGCTGCACTGAAGAAATGGCTCTAACAAAATTAGATTTTATTCAGTCCACGAATTTTTAGTGCATGTTTGACTTCATTTATCTAATTACCTTTACTGAAATTATAAACATTATTTGGACGTTCGATGTGACGACAAAAAATGCGTAAAATACAAAATGCTAACATCTTAAATACAAGTGTTTAGTACCTACCATATTTTTCCCAATAAAGAATTTTAATTTTAATTTAAACATCTTAAAACATGTTATGTATTACAATCGAGACGAATAAACCAACCCTACCATCACACATTGATGTAATCAAACCGTTCCGATAGGCTGTGGCCGGTCAAGTATTGGTTAAAATAAATTCGCCTATGCCTTTCCGCTAGAAATGTTCGATGTGATTCCTAAAAACAAGTGCAAGTACGGTGCCCGCGAGTCAGGCTAGCAGAAAAGGTGTATGTGTGTCATCTAAAATCACTACGTGAAATATGATTATTGCTACCTACATATCTACTATAAATTACTATAAATTTCTTATGCTTATTTAATATTATAAATGCGAAAGCGTGTTTGTTTATCCTTATTTTAAACCCTAACCAACCTATCAACTTAATTTTTGTCATAGAGTTACTGGAAAGGGAGGAGAGTGAGATAGGCTACTTTTTATCCCAACAAAATACCTACGGAATTCGCAGAAAAACGTAATAAACGCGGAAAGAGCTAGTCGCTAGTAAAATATTAAACTATACCATTGGAACAATAATAATATTGATGGTGGTAAACATAAACCGGTTTCTCTTAATACAAATAAGTTTCAAAATGAATCTTGGAAACAAAGATCTCTTCTAAAAAGTTTAATGATAACTAGAAAATATAATTTTTATGATGAATCTATTTAAGGTTATGACTTTAAAAAACACAAAAAAAATCTATGAAGGCTCCCAATCCAAAAATAGCATAGGTTGACCAATTGACCCTGCACTATGAGACTTCAGAGTAATGGGAGTAAATACAGTTGTGATGGTGAATGTGTGTTGTTTGTGTTTGTATCCAACCTCAGCTGCTTGGTAGATCCTGAAATCAAACTACAAATAGATTCAGTTCTAAACACTACTTATTCATATTCTTGACATTAGGAAACATCTAAAATGTTATGCAAACTGAAATAAAACTAAGTAGCTCACATATAGATATTATAATACAATATAAAACTCCTTTTGTAGATTTATTGTTATTTAGTTAAAGCAAAAGGATAAAAGTCATAATTAGGGAACATAACATACAGTCCAGATTTTTAGATGTGTAGATAATATAATTTTATATCTTTTCAGTTAGTATGACAAATATTTTATGTATTCAAAATAATATCACCTTAAGTTAGAAAATAAAATTCAGATATATTTGGTTTGGGATAGGGAATTTTCTGAGGTGTAGCAATAAAGAAAGAACTGTATATCGCAAATAAATATTTATTGATGAGAAATACTTAAATAGTGTACATCTATGAGATCATACAGACTAGACAATATGAGTATTTTTACAGTATATTGACTAATATTTAGACTAATAACCCTATTCACAAACATTACTGCATAAGATTTCATCCTGGGTGAGCTGGGCAGGCAATTCCAACAAATACAATAAGTTAAAACACAATTAAAGCTCTAGTACAGTTTGTAATACAACTTAAACCTGATATGCAGCTCTAAAAGGATTTTAACTTTTTATTATTTCTTTGTGCAGAATAAAACTCCCTAATGAGTTGAAAATTACAGGATAGCTAATGCTTTCAAATAGGTGTGAAGTGCACACCACTGTGCATAGTGTAGGTTCCAACAACCAATAATATCTCATCTGTCTATAATATATAAAAATTAATCTGCTTGGTGGATCCCACAGTGAACATTCAACTGTGCATCAGTAACTTTTATGAATGCGGGTGTTAAGTGTAACAATCCAACTAACTTAACAAATACATTATTTTCCTTTGACCTGTCTCCAAAATTGATAACAATTCCCATATTAATATTGATACAACACACTTATTCAACAGGACCAAGGAAATAAAATAACACATTTTCCTCCAACCTATAGGACTCATTAGAGTATTGATACCACATAGATTCTAGCTTCAATGCTATAATGTTCTAAGTCCAGTTATATCAAGATTTGATATTCTAATAATGTCATTAAACCAAAGATTTAAAATGTTGATGTAATTTCATGGATGAGTGATCAAAATTCAACATAACATAAAACATGAAAACACAGAATTAAGTAACAAGATTTTTTATGTCCAAGCCCATCTGCAACTTAAAAATTGCTAAAACCCTGGGAGCCACTAACATTGCTTACATACTGTATTAATATTGTAATATAATAAATAACGTTGATGGCCTACTTTCATAATATTTACTATGATCTTTATTTTCGATACGTCAGGGTTTGTCTTTTTAGAATAATACTGATTTCGCAGTAAGCACACAGTTCTATCAAAATTAAGCAAATGACATTGCGTAAGAGGAATTAATTTAGTTTCGTATAATGTTAGTAAACAACTAAAAAAATAAAACAGCTGATAAGCGACGCCAGTGCCTATCAGCTGTTTCGGAATACCTGGTACACGGCCGCCTGCGGCAGGTCCAGGCAAACTGCGCAGCACAGAATGCCCCCCAGCCTATGCTCCAATTTGTCAATTTCTTCGCCCTCTGTTTTGCGCTTTTTAGGCGACGGACCCTCGTCCTGAGCGTCCTCGAGCAAATTTCCTTTGCTTGAGGAGGGCACGGGCTCAGAATCAGGTGCCTCGGCCATTTCGCGTGGTCGAAAGCAAAAATAATACTCTAATGTCAAAAGTCAACGCACTGATACTGTCAGATGGGAATTGTAAAATGGTCAATCAAATTGTAAACAATTTTGTTATCGACGAACTAAGGTTTGTTGTTTATATAAGTCCCCCCCCTCGTCTCGCCTCTTCGGTTAACGACTAACGTTTAGAAACCGAAATACTTCGGGAAAAGACTACAGACTGCAATCTGCGCCGGATAGTTTTGCTCTGTGGTTTATTGAACTACATCAGATATCAACATAGAGATAGACTAATACTGCGGATTAATTTAATACTATGTGATACATAATAAACATAGGTTATTTATGATCTCTCTATGGCATCGTCCGATGTCTTCCGCGAAACGTTCGATTAAATATTTACTACTCCCTAGTTAAACCTCACCTTGATTATCTCATAGAAGTATGGGGCAGTGCTGCCGTAACTTCTTGTTTCTTTGCATAAATTAAGCCATTTTGTATGCTCCCCTAACGCAGTGGTAAGCACTTGCGTGATCTTATAAGTTGGAGGTCCTAGGCTCGATACCGGCAAAAGGCTTCAGCTGTAGATTATCACTTACCACCAGGTGAAAATTGCAGTCAAGGTATAACTTGCAGTAAAATAAAAACATAGTAGTTTAAAATAATATGTTTTCCATTTATTCTATTTATTAGTGTTCTGTTGATAAGTCCTGACAAGTTGAGTAACCTTCTATAATAAGTTTACAGTTAGAGCTCATTGAGTAGGGTGTGTGTCCTGTTTATGGTATACAGACATACCAGACACACTGTATACTACACAGACAATGTGCTAAGGCTTGGGCAGTTATTAATCACATAGTAATAGTATGTACAATAATCAATTAGATTAACAAACAGTATTTGCATTATTGCAGTTTGGTTTTACGTCATACTTTTGATTTCTTTGCTATAGATCCGAATGCTGATATGACTGTTCCCTTGGTGCCTGTGACGTTGGTGGTCAAAGGTTGTTGTAGCAAGCCTGGCTGCTTTATACTTGATTTTGATGCCACATTAGGTCCAGCTTGATCCCATTTAGACTTTCGTTTCTTATCATCGTCACTATCAGCTTTTTTTGCAACACCACTTATAAAATCAATCTTGGACATTTTCTCCTTTTTGTCTTTTTCTCGTTTCTCCATTTCTATTTTCTGAACTCTTGCCAACTCATCATAATAAGATTCCTTACCCCATTTCAATGGGTCGTATATTTCTGGAGGATAATTAGTATCTAACTCATTAATATCACAAAACTGGATCAACTTTTCATAAATACTAGGATTCCTAAAGTTTTTTTTGTCTTGGATAATTTTGTTCATGTCCAAGCCCTCTGTCATCATGCGGCTGTGGAACTTTGCTATTGTGTCTTGCAACTCCTTAGGACATTTACCCTGCGGTTCAGGAGGTATGATGACACCATCTTGAGAATCATCAGGTTCAGAGCGAAGGATTGCTTCGTCAGTGTCTGTTTCCATTGATAGCCGTCTCATGTCGTCTTGGTTTTCTGCGCTAGGTGACAAAGCATCCTCGTCTGACACGATCGTGTCGTCCACGTATGAGACTAGTCTTCTCTTAGGGGACACTGGCGCCGACGAGGACTGTTTGTTTACATCAGCGTCCTGTGGGCTGACAGGCAAAGACTGGGTCACCATGGGCTCCTCTTTGTCCGGGGTCTGTTGTCCATCTTCCATATCCTCTTCTCCTTCCGAATCCGTGTAAGTAGCTGTGAGAGAAGCTAGCGCTTGGGAAGTCATGATGGTTGTGTCTTCGCTATTAAAACCAAAGATGTAGATATACAAATATTTATTATAGCATGGCACACGTTTACCTTTTAATTAATGATTGATACAATTGGTACATAATTTAGAAAAACCACAATGAATTAAATAACCCAAAATAAATATAAGAAATTTTGTTGTCAAAACCAGAGAGAAATAGAGAATTGAAGACTAAAATCACAGACTAAAATCACTATGATATACCGTCAAAACCAAAAGAAAAATTTTAGAGATAGAACCATTAAAGATTTAAGTTAAGGCAGTAAGCTTAAAAGACTAAAATAATTATATTTTGAGGTTTCAGTGCAGCCGAATGCAGCTCAGCCACAGAGTACAACAATCATATCAGCAGTGCAGTGTATGATGTCCCCGCAGACTCAGAGTCATTATATCAGAAGAGATGATACAATCACATATCAGTCCCAAGGAATTATTCAAGATAAAATAATAAAGAAATCTCCGCTCTCTAAATTCATAACGTTAAAAATTTGTGTATCGACCTAATTATTACAAATTTTCAATTTTAGAACAAACAAATTGATTCTTTAGTTTGTTACATTTTACAAAAAGAAACGCAATTTTTTTATTCTGTCGCAATTTCACACTGTCGCAGTCTAGTCGCAGTAAAATAAAAAAGTGACGTTTCTTGGTTGACGTCTGACGATGGGGTGTTGAGCTCGATAATTTTTAGATTTGATTAATAAATTGTAAATATTGTTGGGTGATATGAAATAACAATATAAATCAGATTCTGATACCTTCGGCCGTTCAGTTGACCCAGGTAAAGTACCACGATGACTGCCCAGCCGAGCGATAGCACGGAGTTTCCGCCAGAGATTACCCTCAAACCCCTGGCGCTAATCGGGCTGTCAGGCCTGGACACGATAAATAACGCAATACACAAGACTATATGGGACGCCTTTTCCAACAATCGCCGCCTCGACCGCGCCTCTGTTCAGTTTAAACTTCTACATAACACCTTTGAATTTCCTGTCATTAAACCAAAAAGAAACTCCTACGAGTGGTACATACCGAAGGGAATATTGAAAAAAAACTGGATCCCAAAACGTGTCTCACTAATACCTGCCGTCGTCGTCATATTTTACGATATGGAGTGGAATGACCCACAGTGGAATGAAAAAATCATTGAGTGTGCTTCGAGGGTGCAATCAATACGCGCTGCGGTGGAGGGACACGCCACCCGCGTCGCTGTGGTGGTCGTCCAGAGCGGTCTCTCTCCGCCACCCTCGGAGTACATGCTTGGAGCTGAAAGAGCACAAGTGCTGTGCTCTGCTTGTGAAATACAATCTAAATCATTATTCGTTCTACCTCACAGTGATCATCTGATGGGCTACATAGTGAGACTAGAGAATGCTTTCTATGATATTGCACAAAACTATTATCACCATGAAACCAAGAACATTAAACAGCACAGAGACCATTTAAATAAAACTACCCATCAATATTTATTTGTTAGACATCAGTTCAAGCTGGGTTTCCTGAACGAGCTAAAGCAGGACCTGAGCACTGCACACAAGCACTATATGCATGCTTACAACAATTTGCTGGAGACACGACAGGTTGACACTAACATACATGAGATCAGAACAGTTGCTGGCTACATTAATTACAAGCTGTGCAAGCTGCTCTTTGCACTGAACCTGGCCAGAGATGCGATAGCACAGCTCAAGTCCCACATTGAACGGTATAAAAATAGAATTGGACCTACTGAACTACTTTTTGAACACTATGCTTGGATAGCCAGACAATATAGTGCATTTGGAGAACTTTTTGATGAAGCAATTGGATTAGGGCTCCCTGCTATTCAGTCTCAACACCCAGGGTTTTATTATCAGCATGCTGCACAATTTACAGTGAAAAGAAGGCAAGCTATGCGCTCTGTCTGTTGTGAGGCCCTACAGTATCCACCACCACCAGATCCTATGGAAGGTATTGTGGAATTTTATGGTCAGAGGCCCTGGAGGCCAGGGAGGCTTAGTGCTGATCCTCATGACCCTCAAAAAGAGCAGGCTGCTGTACTAGCTTTGCAGTACAATGAGAGAGTTTTTAATCACTCTGGAATGATTATCAGTTTCCTTAGTAGTGCCATCACCCAGTTCAAGACTTTTCATTCGCCCCGGATGAGAAAGCAGCTAGTGGTTGAAATGGCAAATGAATATTATTATTGTGCAGACTATGGTAAAGCACTTACACTTTTGACTCATATGCTTTGGGATTACAGAAGAGAGAAATGGTGGTTCCTGGCCTCCCATGTGTTGAACAGAGCTTTGCAATGTGCCTACTTATCTGCAAAAATTCAAGATTATATCCAGCTCTCTATAGAGGCACTCTCAAGACACATTCAAGTGCCAAATAATGATAAGGACAGGATATTTAGGAATGTTATGTCTGTTCTCAATCTGAACATTCCAGCGCCTGAGCCGGATCTTCCTGCTTCTTCTCAGAGCAGAGCATTGGAGCTTTGGCAGATGGCTATCGAAAAAGAGCCTATGACAGTCATTATTGACATGATGAATATATCAAGTTTCCTAGAAGTAAAGACAAAATTTACACAAGTGAAGTATAGAATGGATGATACAATTGAAGTTGAATTATTTGTGCGTCTCACTTATAACACTACTCTTCAAGCAAAGGCAGTTACCCTTACAATTGCCACAAATACAGAAACCATTGAAATTCCCATAGTGGATAATGAAACCTCAATTGTTAAATTAGAAGGTGATAAGGTGAAAAGGTTCTCATGTCAATTTAAATCAAATCCACATGATATTGGATCCAATTTGAGTATTAAAAATGTATCATTTATTCTTGATAATGAAAGGAGAAGAAAGGTTATAATGAATTTTAAAATTGAAGAAAATAAATCCATAGAACCAACCATACATCCTGAGCTGCTTCACTTCATATTAAGTCCTAAAAGTGACTATGAATATGATTGTATAGTGCCCATGAACACCACCAGTATCACAAGTAGGGAATGTAGATTGTCTATAGAAATTGAAAATGCAGTTCCTGCACTCCAGGGGGAATGGTTTCCAACAACCTTCAAAGTGATCAATAATGAAGACAGTTTGGTTTATGATATGACAATAGCTCTTTCACTTTTAAGCTCCCCAGATAACCCAAATCCTGAAACTGTCACTGAATTGAGTTTTAAACATGGTGAACCACAGCCTCAACCTCTTAAATTCCAAGTAGGAAATGTGGACAAAGCTTCCACTTACTCCAACACATTCTTCTTGAAGACCAACAGGACTGCAACAGCAACTGTACAATTAAGAGTGACATACAATATTGACTTCCAAGAAACACCAAAGCTTCAGTGTGTTAAAGATTTTACTACAAAAATTACAGTCATAAAGCCATTTGAAGTATCCACAAAATTTGTAGAGCTGAGTTTTATGCCAATCACCAAATGCTTTGTAGATGATCCTTTTATAGTAATGCCTGAAATAAAAATTCTAAGTCCATGGGATTTACTTATTTTAGATACTGAGTTAGAGACAGTGGATTGCTTTGGGTATGGGGATCATAAAAAACCAACATCTTGTATTAGTAACTTACAGGTGGCTGAAAAAAACATAGCATCTGATGCCATATCTGTGCAGGCAAAGTACAAACCAAAAGACCCACCCACAAGAGTAGGGTTATACAACATCATGTGGAGGCGGAAAAGTAACACTTGTGGTCACTGTGTGATGAGCACCACTGCACTATCAGGGATAGCAATAGAAGAATGTCCTATTTCCATTGAAGTCAATTATCCAGAAGTAGTAGAACTAATGACTTCTGTTCCACTGAAGTGTAGACTAACTGGTAGAACTGATGTTCCTATCAGGCTCAGCCTGACAGTGGAAGGAACTGACACTTACATATTCTCTGGGTATAAGAAGTTTTCTGTGACAGTTCCACCAAAAGACAAGTTTGAGTTGTGTTACAATATTCTACCTCTAGTGACGGGTAACACTATTCCACCAAGATTAAAAGCTACAGTCCTAGGTGACAACACAAGGCAGGAAGTAATAACAGAAATATTTGAGAAAAACTTTCCTAGAAATATATTTGTTATGCCTAAATATAAATGAATTAAATGTATTAAATTGTTAGTCATTTCAATTGAGATTTGTAAATAGTTTGAACAAATATGTAATTATAATTTGGTTTCCTGTAACTAATTATTATAATTCTTAGTATATATTCAGTTACTTATTTTTAAGTCTGTTTTGTTAAGGTATTAAAGTTCTTATTGAAAATTAAACAATTATTTATTTAAAAAAATCTTTATTTTACATTTACTATTCAATACAAGTTTTAATCCTTGCGGAGTTGGAACTTCTCCTCCTGGATACCACTGGCTGTTATGATTAGTATATAGATGCAGTCGCCAGTATAAATGTCACGCTCGGCTGCACTGATAAACACATCCTTGAGAAGAGCTAAAGCCTTCTCTCTCGGAAGGGGTGCTTCTTGAACATTTTGCATATTTTTTAAACCAATTTGATTGTCAAGAAGAGGTTGTAGCTGAGCGCCTGCAGAGCCACCGGCGCGGTAATTGGATCGTTCACAGTGGCCGATAGGATCATAGCTGTAGACACATCCCTTTCCTTCAGCATCTAGTCCAGCCAACACATTAGAAATATAGTAAGGGAAAAATCTCTTGTAATATAGCATTGTGGACAGCATCTGCGCCACAGCAGGTGTCGACATAGCCTTGTTATGCTCGTGTTCGTACATTCGCATGCGCGCCTGCAGCAGTCTTGTGAGAGTGAGGGTGTCGCACCAGCATCCCGTAGCTCCCAGCACAGTCAGGTCAGATAGCTTGAACAGCTTCTTCTGTTCCCTTGTGTAGATGGAAAAGCCTGTACTGAGGCGAGTATCAGCCCCGATGACCGCGTAGTCGTCGCCGGCTATTGCAACGACGCTGCCTCCATTGTCAGCGTAAGGTTCGAAGCGTACTTGTTTTGCACCAGGAACAGCATATTCAGGAAAGTTTTCATTGAGACTTAGCATTTTGATTTTTGATTATTTTGTCCACGACTTATCTCAAAATAAAGTTTTAAATTTTTTTTCTGAATGACACGCAAAAATTATCAAATCAAAATTGTTTGACAAATTGACACAATGACAGGATTGACATTAGTTTTTTTTTAAACTTGCTGACTGTAGATCTCCCTAGAGTATAAATGTTCCTTGTAGATCGTCATTGTGTCCTGAGAGCGTCAAGTTTTCGAATATTTCTAAACAAAAGCTAACAAAGAATAAAATAAGACCAATGCATATTAATAACTTATTAATATGCATGCTGACTAAAATTAGGACCAATTATACCTTACTGTGTCTAATCATTAGTATTTGTAATCATTATTGTTTCATAAACATTCTGATTGCCCCAGTGTTTGTATAGTCATCATCCTATTTTGCATACATAGCATTTTGCAAAACGTACGCTGACTACTTGTATAATATACTATAAGAGGTGGTGGCACAGATAATTGTAAAGATTATTATTCCTGAACGGTATTTTATCTGTGGCCAAAAGTCCCAAGACCACGTCATTTGCTAAGTTTTAATGTCAAAAAACTGTCAAAGTATTAAACTAAACTAAACGCCGGGCTGTGCATTTACACATTTATTTAGAATCAAAATGACTTCTATAGCTTCCGTAATCCCTAAGCTGTATCAAGAATACACAACAAAAACTGCCAAGAAGTTGAAAATCATTGACGCGTATCTTCTATATGTGTTCTTGACCGCCGTCATACAATTCGTTTACTGTTGCCTCGTCGGCACATTCCCATTCAATTCCTTTCTCAGCGGCTTTATTTCTACAGTCAGCTGCTTTGTCCTCGGAGGTAAGGAAAAACAGTCTCCATACACACCACTAGTGTAGAAGTAGGAGGAAATAAAACAACAATCAAGTCGTTTTTAAAAGAAATACAATCATCCTAAAATAGAATATTGTATACATGTCAAAACTCATTACAAGCTCCACTAGTGTGCCTTTTGACTAATTACCATGCTACCATATTAATAAATATATTTAAAAATAGTTATATATCTCCTGAAAACATGCATTTTCTTCTTTTCAGTATGTTTGAGACTACAAGTTAATCCAGAGAACAAAAGTGAATTCTTGGGCCTGAGCGCTGAGAGAGGATTTGCAGATTTCATATTTGCACACTTAGTGCTGCATATTGTGGTTATAAACTTCATAGGATAAGCCTTTCTTTAGTGTATTCTTTCTGTTCAGTAATAATAATATTGCATTCATTATATTTATTGTTTCATTTAACTAAATAGCTTAAAGATTTGACTAAAATTAACATATCATAGGCCCAATTTGAATTGCTGAGCCATACAAATGAATTTTAATACTTGAGCCATGGATGTAGTACCACCTGGCTCTGGCTATTCTCCAGCTTGACTCCCAAATTTTGAGGTCTCTAGAAGACTTCTGTCATGTCATGTAACAACCATGGCCCAACAAAGTATCATACATTGAGCATTGCCTAGTCCTTTCCTTATTCATTGTTCTTAAAAATTTTCTAACCACCAAAATCGGTCCGATAGAAAGGCAAAATGTCTGCAAATGGCAATCAATTTCAAAATATTGGCATGTTTTTAAAGTACTTATTTATATTGGTGTTGCATGAGACTGGTGCAGCCGTGCACTTAGGTACTCTCTTTGTGAATCGTTGTATTAACTGATGATGATTTTTTGATGTGAGGAAATAAAATACAAGTTTTTTAATGCAATAATTTTATTTTTGACTAGTTTTCAATAAATTTTAGTAACATTACAATCTATTTATTTATAACACAAATAACTAAACATACAGCCTCATATTCATTAAGCAACCAAAATTTAATCTGGTTATAATAAAACAATGGTTAATAAGAGGTGTTGGGCTCGGTAGATTTATTGCTTAGTGAATATGAATGCATATCGCGAAAATGAATCAAGCCGAAATCATATATTCAAGCTTTTAACACACATTTAAGTACAATGTAAGCTTTACAAGAGATTAACATTTTATTTCGTTTGTATATAATAAAGTAAAAACAACTAGTATGTAACATTTATCAAACTACTACTTCAACTGTATATTTTATTCACTAACCTCTAGAAACTCTGTAGTTGTAATCAGATATTTGGAAATTGTAATAATTAACATTATAATGTAATAAAGTATTGCAGCCTCACGTTACTAAAATAATTTTTCTATGTATCTTAACTTAGATTAAGCATATACAATTTAAAAATTACTACAGTAAACATTGTGTGAAAAAATTAATGACACCATACAATATGTGTGTGCCATGTAAAATTAATTATTTTATAATATCATATGGCAAATAATTCGCTTAAGGCGAAAGATGAAAGCCTGAGCATACAGATGAAATATAAAACTTGGGAATGCGATAATATCATGATGAACATATAAAGAAACATCTGATTCTGATTACTGGCATTCATAAATTAGGTAAAATTTATCATTAAAATAGTGCAGTAAACAGCTTTTTGTCATACTTATGATTTCCTTTTACAAATTTCCTACTGGATCAAAAAGCACTAGTATGAATTACAGATTAATAGACATCGAGCAATATTTATGAAATCTTACGAGGATTTATATAACGCAAAAAACTAATCGATGATAATATTTAAGTCTAACTTAATAACTATGGACAACATTCATCGATATTTAAAATAGCATCTACTCGTTAGAAAAATACATTTTCAATATTATAGAAAAATAAGTCGCCAGCCCCTAGCCAGCGAGTAGTACACACATCGAAACATACTTAGACACGCTCTGCGTTGTACTGGAGCCCGACGCTTGATATAGGTACGTATGTTTCCGTTTCACGTTACTATTAAGTTTTAAACAAATTTAAACGAAATGGATATTATATATTCAGCCAATTGGATTATTGACAGGTTGACAACAACTTCTTTTAATAATCCGATCCGTTGAACGTTCGTTCACACAGCAAGTGCGCACCGTCCTTATCGGAAAATGGAGTACTATAATCAAGCCAAAACTGCGAGCTTCAAAAGTAATAGGATATTTTTTTACTTGAACATCTTCTTATCTTATAATAATAGTGAGGTCTAAGATGTGTCGCGTCAAGAAAGACGTACCTACTTATATTTTCTCAGTACCATGTTCCTATTATTAAAAAAAAGAAAAGAGTGAATTCTTTCCCGCTCTCACAAGCAGTGTGTGTTTTTAACATTCATCCGACTTTATTAGAGTAGTTTGAGAGCTATCAATTTGTGAAGTTGACATTTTATATAACTGAACTAGCAACACATTATAACTACGTATTAAAAGCTACTAGGCGTCGCATCTGTTATTTATTAAATATGACCCACATAGCTCAGTGGCGTAGCCAAGACGGGGGGGGGCGGAGAGGCACCCTCGATTTGTGAGTATCAATAAAAATTACAATAAAACAATAATTATGAGTAACTGATATCATAAAAAACGACAATTAATTCAATCATCAGAAGTGAGATAACTTGTTACTGTTGTATTATGTTAGCGTGATAAACAGTACAGCATAAGAAATAATAACTAGACTGATTGTGACCAAAATACAAAATATTCAGTCACGATTAGTTAGATTAAATACTGTAACTTGACTGACTAGAAGTCCAGAATACCGCTGTAATTAGCTATGGCGATCTTGTATCGCCTTTAGTACGCGGTATAACAAGATTAATTCATTCGGATCGTTGCTGAGCGTTAATACATATTATTTAATAATTATAACAAGACTCGTAATATATAATGCACGGCTAGTTCGAAAAGAGTGAGGTTAATAAGTCGACGGAGAAAAACATTTGTTCCACAAGTTTTTCCTGAGATCATTACAGAGAAATAACTGTACGAAGGTGTCATAAAATAATACACATTTAATGTTAAATAGGCTCACGGATTACCATGGCAACTACGACAAAAATATTATGGTTTGCACATACAAATAAATGTGATTTAAATTTATACAAGATATTTTTATATCAGTACAGTGGAAACTGAAATATATGTTAATTAAAATTATGTTTATTTCTCTAGATAGTAAACTAAATACCTGCTTTTACAATGAAGCTTCTAGATAGTCAACTTATTTATATTTTCATTGGGATTATAATTCTTTACAGTTTATAGCATTGAACTTACACGAAATTCATGTAGTGAAGTCTTTCATCATTTAAGAACTGTCCATTTTCCCGGCAGAAACTGATTGAAAGGTTGTCAAAATTTGACTTTAAACAGAGAATCGTCCGGGATTAAGTTTTTCGACTATATACGAGCTTGTTGAATTTGCGACTGTTACAAAAGGTCTTAGACCAAGAAATACCTATACTTATTAGGCTAGCTTTAGCTTATTTAGGTCTCAGATGACAAAAGATAAGTAAGCAAATCTTTCATGATCTCTAGATACAAAGTTACTAACCGTGTGACTAAGCACTGAGGTTTGTTTACCGCTCAAAGGATAGAGTTGCAGAAATAAAGCACTTTTTATAAAAATGCCTGCAATAGTGTAAATACATACTCATAATATGTTGTTTACCTTCATTCAGTACCATTACAATAAGATTTTTACGTTCCTTATTCAGGGACAGTTTCGACTATCGACTAAAAAATAAAGACTATTCAGACTATTTCGTCTATAAAGTCAGAGTAAAATGGAATTTATGGCCCATTCTTAAAGCTTATATTCATTCACACTTCTACGGCAAGTACTGTTGTTGATACGAGATTACAGAATTTGCAACTCTAAGACGAGTAAAATTAGGCCAATTTTACTTTGACGTTACAATGTTTACGATATCTCGTACAGATCACTCTTGGTCTGGGAGATTCAGTCGCATTGTAT
Organism: Pararge aegeria; assembly: GCF_905163445.1. Lineage (NCBI taxonomy): Eukaryota > Metazoa > Arthropoda > Insecta > Lepidoptera > Nymphalidae > Pararge > Pararge aegeria. The sequence continues at coordinate 690,419 of NC_053200.1, read as the reverse complement.
ACGAGTTTTTAAATAAATTTATTATATATTGAAGTTCTCGCATTATTTTATATTAGAGCTATACAATTAACACGCATCACAAAATATCACTAAAACACTTAACATTTATTCTGACTTCTCAATTAAACATCGAGTTTAATAAGTTATATAATACAACTTATTAAACATTCTTATTCATAACATTTTTTTTCAAACACACGTCTTTTGGTCGGTGTACACCTGAAGTCTGATAGTCAGGCTGGACTGTCTCTGTGAAACTCAACCCTCTTATGCGCGCTAATTCACGCGAACAAACGCATTGCACCGAACGGGTTTGTGACATACATGGTGACCACGCTCCGACCAAAACACGAGTTAAGAGAGATTTTTTGTGAATTATGAATACCTCTAACAAAATTTTAATTCTAAATACACATATCACATCAATTTAATTTAAAAAAAATGTGGACAATCATTTTTACAAATTCTATGTAAATTATGAAATGAACTAAATCCCATTAATATTGGACAGAATCTTTACTGGTATTTTGTTAATATAACTTACTATACAAAACCCACGGAACTAAAGAAGTCCTCTGTAGTTTCGTCAATTCTATCAATATTCAATTTCAATTTTGCGCCAACAAATGGCATTTCGCGAATACCTACTTAAAAAGTGTTGCCATCCTTTCCGCAACGCTTTTGCGGAAAGAGACAGCTGGTTTTTATCCGGTCATAAAAATAAAAAAAACAAAGCAGCCGAGCGTACAGTAAGTACTTTATATATTCGTTGTACTTCATGTATTGTATCATTCGTGTTCGGCGCGCAATAAAGGTGGATTTCACAAAACGCACCTGTTTACCCCTATATAAAATGGTTTACAGTAAAAAAACGAGATTTAATCCAGGACCGGGCTAGGTAAGGGCTAACTTTGTTTGTTTCGCTAATTTAACGTAACTGAGTATCAAGCATTCACACATCCAAAATTTCACAAACTTTCATAGTAATAATATTAGTGTGTCTATCACACAGTAAGTGGGTAGGTATAGTATATATTGTGGATAAAGCAACTTTTTAAATTGTGTTCATTATATTAATTTATGTAAAAATAGTACGACTCGCGCACGAAAGGTAAAAACAGTCTAATGACTTCTTATCATAGATGGAATGATTGTTTCCTTTTCTATTCGAGATCTCGTTTACTAGAGTTAATTGAAGGAGAGGTTTCGTTTCTATCACTGCCACTAACTGAAAGACATAACAGGAGGCTTACTACTACATAGTTACTACTAAAGCAGTACTATTCTAAAAAGTGAATTTATTTGACATACCTTAAGATCCGAAAAATGAGGATTATATTTTTTAAACAAAACGTCAACAATGTAAAGTCTTTATAAACCCATTCTGATGTGAATGTGTGTGGTGTGTGTGTGTGGTGTATGTGTGTGTGGTGTGTGTGTGTGTGTGTGTGTGTGTTTGGTGTGGCGTTTTCGTGTGTGCCTGCGCAGGTTCTACTCTGTCACCTTTCGTGGCGGGGTGGAGTCTAAAACTTCTAAAATGTTAATTTCTAAACGTGAACTGTAAATATGTGCGAATACAAGTAGAAGAGTAAAATGTAATATATGTATACAATCGTGTCCAAACACACAGCCACCGTTGTCTTGTTAGGGGTCTTGCTGTACGAAGTCCCGTCGGGAAGGTTATCAGACAGTCCGGACACGACTAAGAGCCCGGGTCAGACGGTCAGCAAATAAATTATCACATACCGGTCTCATTCATCAAAAAGATTCTTGAAATGAAATGGAGTGTGCGGTCTTTTAGTAGAAGGCTAGGTAACCCTACCAGCGTATACTTATGCAATTAATCCTTCTAGTAGGTACGATATAGAGTATAAACTTTGGAATATGAGAGAAGGTCTTCCGCTACGTTTCGTCTTGGGCTATATATTCAAAGCTCATTTATTGCCCGATTTAAGGATTGGGAATGCCATGAAGCGAGCACAATCTCACCTAGTTTGCGCTCTCTAGTTCGAAGAGGAAATACTTGAGATTTGTTGCGATTACAAAGTAACACTTCAACATGACGAATCCTCCAATAATATTAGGATTTAGATATATATACCTAAAACAAATTTGCTAAAATCTGGCACTGCTGTAGAACATTCTTATATAAATCATCAATTAAAAAAATATAATTGGCATTGTTTAGTGTCATATTTAGTTTTCAACTACCCCGGCTCCAGAGTCTGTTACTGTGCTGATACCTAAAGGATGGGACTGGACATTACGAGGTCCGAGTTGGGGCCAATTAATAAGTATTGGGTTTATCTATCAAGAAATTCTCAGTTCCAGCCCGTAGTTTGGAAATTGACTTGATTTTCAGAAAAAATTTTGGCTTGCCAGGCACATTCGCTCACATTTCCGGCATTCGTCTGGTCCGCCGTTCACGGACACGTCAAGGAGGCTCATATATATATATATATATATATATACATATGTTCAAATAGATTGTCCGGCGTGGCCTTAATCGGTCAGGGATACTGTTAGTATGTATGCATGTAGAGACCGTACACTAACCATTCGAGACATAACAATGTCGCCCGACCGTCTGAACCTCGCCGAGTGAAAAACGTAACATTCAACCTCAAGTATATACAACTACAATAGTACAGTCAAAATCAGCCTTACATCATGTATCTCTCTCTTTCGCACGTATGCTGTTACGTCATCGTCTTGACATACATTTAACTTATTAGTTATAACACACGTTTAAATAAAGCCCTTAGTTAACATCTCGCAGGTTTCTATGGTTTTTGAAAGTTTCAAAAAATTTCATAAATTCATCTACTTAAATTCCCTAGAGGCGGATGAAGAACGTCTCAAGCGCCGAGAAAAAAAACCTGCCTTTATTTTACCTTAGCTAAGGAAAGTAAACTATCAGTACGATTTACAACTATCACTGCCATTTTGGGATCCAGCCCTAGATCGTTTAACTCAATACTAATTTAAATGCTTTTTATTAAAAAATCATTATACATTCATATTGTTGATAAAGTGTATACAAAACTGTGCATAACATGTCATATAAAACTTTCTAAATTAGTGCAAGATAATAAAAAGGTTAAATTCTTTAAAAAGATTATATTTGCATCATCAATGCCAGTGTTGGAAACTCCGTTGCCAGTACCAATAATATTGTTATTTTAACCATGCATCCGAGTCCGAGTACAAAAATATTATATTTTTTATTAAAAAAAGCTTCTAGTTTACTACGAAAACGACTTTGAATATCAATAAAAAAGTTTAATAAAATATGATAATGGACATGACATATCTTATTTCTCGTTAAATTGTAATACAATCGATTTACTACGTCATTAAGTAGGGATCTATTTACATGGTTATTTTCTCCCTTTGAAATTGATATTTAATATTATCAATTAATGAGATAGTTTATACACTAGAGTTGGAGGAATAAGTTTGTTCGTGGGTGATGTGCCCGTGAGGCCGAGGGCGCGTCATGCGCATGAATAGCCGACGGAACACGCTTCTACGGGTTGCGGATGTGTTGTTCGGTAGACTCGTAATGCCCGGATAGTTGACCACGATGTTGGCAATGTCATTTCTAATAGGGATATAAGCCAGGTTTCTCGCAATATTATTTCTTTGATTGACATTGGTCATGTTGCTCGCAGCATTTTCTACTGATTCAACATTACGTGTGTTTCTGGCAAGATTATTATCATCGCAGTTATTTGTATCGCCAGCGTTATTATTTCTTATGTTAACACCGCTGGTGGTGGCCCTGATGACCGTATTGGCATTATTTAAAGTAGTATTAAAATTAATTGGCGTGGAAACATCAGTGCCAATACTGGCAAAACCGTTAAGAACGTTGATCGTACTCGCTCCCAATCCAGTTCCGTTGCCGTTACTAGTACTAGCAGTATTTTTAAAGGTGCTAGTATCACCGGTGGCGCTGCCGGTATTGCCAGCAAAAGTATTACGAGGGCCGGTGACAGTATTGCCGGCGACAATATTACAGGTCACAGTAGGAGAGACGGTGGAAACAGTGCAAGGGGATGTGTACTCATTACCACTATTAAAGTCAGATTCAAAAGTTCCGCGGATCGCTTCCGCCGCAGTGCCAATATTATCGTGAGTGGCAAAGTTATTCTCGTCCACATGAACATCAGCGGTATCCGCGTCACCGGGGACGGCGACCCGATCTTCAGCAACTGCGCCGGGAGCCGTCCCGCCGTCGCCAATAACGTGTGCATCGGCAGGCTCGGCGGCGAGGCGCGGCCTAGCGAGGCGCGCGAACACGTCGCGGAACACTCAGCTGCGCGAGCCACCCGCGGGCGCGGCGGGCGCGGCGGGGGCGGAGGGCGCGGCGGGGGCGGGGCGCGCGCGCATGCGCTCCAGGTAGCGGCGGCGCGCGCTGTCGAGCAGCAGCTGCTTGCGGCGGCGCAGCATGGCCTCGCGCTCCGCCGCGCTGTGCGGGAACCGCGGCGCGCTGCGGCCCGCGGCAACGTTAGCATCGACCGTGCAGAAGCAGAAGGTTGTTCCGAAGGAACTGGCTTCCGGGATACATTAAAGCGGCGATAGCCTAGGACCGAGTCCCACTTCACTAACTTACGAACGTTTTAAGAGATTAAGATGCTTTAACGGTGACGGAAACATCGCGAGGAACCCTGCATGCCTCTTCGCAATATAATGTTCTCAAAAGCGTGGGAAATCAACCGATCAGCCCTGAGCCGGCGTGGTGGGCTACAGTCTAAAACCCTTCTCATTTTGAAAGGAGACCCGTGCCCCGCAGTGGACAGTTCTCAAAGCGTTCAAACGCAGCCTGCGATATCTATACGTCGACATGAGATTGTAAAAAGAGCATAAGCATACATTTGTGAAGATTGATCACACAATGTATTATCGTTGCGGTGTTCTACATAGAAAAATTGTGGCGTGCCACACGGTGCAAGACGTGAAACCGCGACGTACGGTCTACAGTATAATAGTAAAAGTGTGCGAAAATCTGTCGCGTGTCGTGGTACCACGTGGTACCACGAGGCTGAAATCCGTAGGGATTTTTCCTTCTCAACAAAAAAAAAGTAAATAAAAAGATTCACACTATGTAAACAACGCGGCGCGCTAGACTGAATGCGAAATGGGTAAAGCTCGACGCCACATACAACGGGCCGTGTGGACTATCGTGGCGTTCTTAGGTGGTTTTATTGGAGAATGGAACCGAAGGAGTCACTCACAGGTTTTGCGGTTCACTGCGTTCCTCTGGCGTCGGCTCGGGCGGCGCGGCGCGGGGCGCGGCCGCCGGCTCGGGCGTACCTGCGACGCGGAACACTGATTAGCGCTTCAAGCGAACTTCGACACAACATTGTAATGCGCCACCGGGAGTCCCGAGGCGCCGCGCGGGCCAGACGCTGGCTTACCCGCGGCGGCGGGCGCGGCGGGCGGGCGCGCGCGCGGCAGGCGGCCCTCCAGGATGTTGTCGACGGTGAGGTCGGCGGAGCGCGACGCGGCCAGGTCGGCGGCCAGCAGCGCGCGCGGGTACTGCGGAAACACCTGCTGCACCTGCGCACGTACACAGAGCTCGTCCAGGGAACTACTACCGAAGCTGCGATGCTGTCCCGAGCGGCAGTGCTGATTACGGGCGCCTGAGACTTAACACCTACGCCCCGGCTTGGCGCGTGGCAGCATCTGCGCGGTCCGTCAATTATTACAAAGAAAGAGCTTGAATTAGGTCGCGAATATGGTCGCACCCAGTGTGTTGAAGAAGCGATGTTTCTCCATAGAATTATTGATATTTTCGGTTCATATTGCCTCAAATTTTAATCTTCCATGGGACGGTGATGGAGAATTCAGAGCTGGATTTATCCTGGGTGTATAACAGAAACGTCTAAGTCTACTGGCACGTGTAGTTATTACCGACATGTTAGTACAATGTTAAAGATATGTAACTCAGTGCTTTGTATAGGACTATTAGAATAAAGAAAGCGTTTGATTTGCCGACACTTGTCACCCTGGATAAACTATATAAATATGTAATGCAGAACTATATATACTTAGATCAGTGGCGTTCCTAGGGTTTTGAAGATGGGCAAGCCCTAAAAAAATATATTCAAGTGTGTCCGACGTAAGACTTTCAGACACATTAACGGAGTTCTCTGTTGCTAACATCGGGAGTTACATCGATAATAACCGAAACAAATGATGTCAAATTAATTTAAAATCGACGCGAGACTTAATTACATCAGCTACGGAATGAATAATATCATTTTGAATTTTATTAGATAAATAACTCGGCTCGGATTTGCCGCTTAGTTGATTTTGCATATGTTTTTCTAAAATAAGATCCTATTTTGAAAGTAACAATACAAGTTCTACGAAATTTCCTTTATTTAATGAACTATTGGACTCATGATGTCCTCTAAAAGGCAGTTCTTGCTATGCCAAATGACAAACAATATCAAATAATCTTTGAAAATCACTACGATTATGGTCAACATGCGAATTATGATTGGAAATTTCAATTGATAATTGGTGGGATAAAGAAGTATCTATGCGCTGTTTGCCGAAAATAAATAAATAAATAACAGCACTCAAATGTTTATGTGTAAATCTGGTGTCTTTTGTACAGTTATTTAAATATTTTTAAACAGCCGCGTTCCAAACGTTCTTTTCATTAGAAAAAAATATGCAATACTGACAATATCATTTACAAACCAACGAGTATTGTTTAACGATCTATTAAATTGCCTCTAACGATTTAGATTAGTATTTAGACTAGATTTTTACTAGTTTTAAAAAGTTTCGGTGATGTTATTAGCTGTTTTTTTTCCAAAAAAGTTAAATAATTGACCTTTTGTTCACCAATTAACGTTTGCACACACCTGAGCCCGCCACAAGAAACAATTTCCACACAATTTGAACTCATTGTTAATAAAATTTACTCTAATTAATAATGGAAAAAAAAAACAATGAAATGCACTTTTTCGAACTCAAGCAAACACTAATAAACTTCAAACTATGAATATGAACAACACTCTATCGGAGAAGTGTCAAGTTGTTCAAATTTGACATCCTGACGAACTTCAACGCGTAATGTTGCTTTTTATGTCCATATAAATTATTAAATAATTTAAGATTGTCTCTGCTAAAAACACTAACATTTCTATAGGTGAAAGCAGTAAAAAATAAGCCCCATGCAAGCCAACGAGAGTGAGTGAGACAAATCGAGAGGTCTTCGCGACATTGATATTTTGTCATTCCATCGCCGCTTGGAAGTTTGCTGCGTTCGGGAATTTCTGTACCGCTGCGTTCGGAAATCGCGCAATATAATACACTATTGAGTCAAAGTTCATACTTTTTTATTTCCTCTTTACTATTAAGTATGAATTATTATAGGAGATTTATTGTAACGCAAGCCGGGCTTTTCGGCTTGTATGGTAGTACCGCCACTGACTTAGATACAATTTTAAACCATGATGGAGTTTTAACCTCGATGCATCTGTTCAATAGAAGAACATTGCAAAGTTCACGGCCGTTCGGTCGTCTCAACTCATCTCAGCCAGCCAACAGCCGCAAGTGTTACCTGCTCAATCATGGCGTCGAGGAGATGGGGCGCGGGTGGGTCCCTCACGCGCGTCACCTCCACCGAGAAGCTGGGCAGCCAAGACACGTAGCGCGAGCCTGAACACAACACGCCTTTCATACAAACATTGCACAGATCGCATTCTTTAACAACTCTGAACCGTGCTCGCTAGCTGTGGGCCTGATACGAAAACGCAGAATCTCTCATCGCAGTTACCTCTTAGCACTTGGTATCTTCATGATTAATTTCACAACGTGGGGTAGAACAGTGTAGAACAGTTTAGGGAACTCTGGCTAGCCGATGGACAAAAGAAAATTTCAAGCCTGTTATTGGAACTTGTGAATACTTCTGCGTAAGCAAGTCAAGGCTAAGATTGCTGTGGGCTTCTTTTTAGACCAGGGCGCGATTGGAACCCTCGTAGCTTTGGTTCTAAGTTTTGTAATGCAGTTATCGCTATCATCTCACTACTATGTAGATATTTTCTATATAACGTCTATGTACGCATCAAAAGTGCCATCTAGGCCTATTTGAATAAAGAAATATTTGACTTTGATCGGCAGTAGTATATTAGTATAATAAGCAGCATACGAATGGGAGTCTTTACGATACGTGATGGAAGTAGTAAAACAAGTAAAGGAACGAAAAGAAAGTGACGAAGGTAAAGGACTACGGTTTTGGTGGTAGACCAAAAGGTATACTAACGTTCTGAAAGCAAGAAGGGATTTCGCCGGTAGGAGTCAGGCTCCATCCGATACGGATGCCCTTGAGAATTTTATCTGGCTACATTATAAAAAAAGCAGTTTAGAGTTACATCTTTTACATCCCTAAAAGTATGATTTAATTATTCAGTTAAATAACATTTGTGACTTTGGCGATATTAGGTCTGGCGTATCTGTCAGAGCGAATAAATCAGATAGTGAAAAGACAACGCAATCGCACACCTGCCGGGCTCCATGCCAGCCGAAGCCTGGGGGCGAGCCGATGGCACAGCGCACAGCACAACACGAAAAACACTACTGCTGAGAGCGTGACACACGCGCGCATCTACCGCATTACACCTGGAGCCACTAACTTTCTGTACATTGAGCGGGACTATCCGTCACTGATACAGTAATTCTGCTGGTGAAGTTTTATGTTTTTTCGAGTACGCATCAAAATTTAATTTTGGATTTATTGTTTTTTACATGATAATTTTGACAAAGATGACAAGTGACATTTTTATGTAGATATTCTTTTAAATAATTTAAATGCCGATCGGCGATATAAATGCACTTTGCTTGCTCATTGTCTGAACGGGATACCTAAAAATACATGAGTGGAGCCGGATTTGACAGCATATATAGCGACGAAAAAAAGTGGTAAGGACAAATAAATAACAAATACAATTATCTTGTTGAGCGAATGAAAACTATAATAGTTAAATTTAAAAATGTCTTCTTTTTCCTCAGTCTTTCTGCCCTACTCAGTAACTTTTCTGAAAGCTCGCATGCATGCTCGTCTATGCATGCATGCGAGCTATTATGCGGTTTTTGACGGTTGGCTACTTATGACGGTTTGAATTGGATGATTTTATTTAACTTCTTGGGTTAACTACAGTATCCCTAGATTTTTTTCTTTTAACTACTACTAATTTAAACTTACCTAATATATGTTATCTGCGTTTGTCGTAAACACGAACATTACTAAGTCTATACTTTTTGTGCGAATCATACTAAATAAAAATAATCGTACCCAGAGCCGTGATGTTGGTCATTAAAAAGTAATTATTCTGTGCTTCAATTGTTACAAGCCTTTCCAAGAATATAGACTTATTCGGTTCTTTGAATTTCTCCAAAACTGCACTGTGTGTGCATGAGAATAATTATAAGCCTGTTTAAAGTTATTGAATTTTTGAACAATAAGATAAATATTTTTAAGTCAAATGATTAGCCACTGTTCCAGGTGTTTTTTGGTATTATAAATTATATTATTTGGACTAAAGACTGTATATTAACAATATGTAGAATGGGTAATATGTCGGATTTCCGGATATTATGATCTATAAAATAAAGCATTTTATTGTAATAAAATTAGAAAGCTTGGTGGGTAAAAGTTCGAGAAGACGAAGTTTCTAACGTTACACCAAAGGAGACTGCGTGGGGTGTAGTCCATTGTGGAGTGATGATAAATAATAGAGATTTGCTAGAGATTTATAAGTGGACTGTATTTCCTATGATAATAATTGATAATGATTATGATGCTAATTATGATTTCTTTTTTATTTTATTTTATAGCTGTAATCAGTAGCCAAGGGCCATTAATTAAACTAAAAGACTAAAAAAAATTAACATTCTCTTTTGTAGAAGGATAACAGGAGTTGTCGACACATGAAAAAAAAATCGGAAGACAGTTACTCTTGTGTTTCTTGTGCCTAAGTTTTTCAGACGAATTTTTATTTGCTAAAGTGAATGATCGGAGCCGTCACAGATACCCTACAGTGACGTGTCACACATAAAGGTTCCTCGTCTGCACAGTTTTAGGGTTCCATACCCAAAGGTGAAATCGAAGCCACTGAAAATCCACTGTCCGTCTTTCTGTCTGTCAGTATGTCTGTCTGTGTGTATATATGTCTGTCAATCTGCACCAGGCTGTATTTCATGAATCGCTATAGTTAGACAGTCGAAGTTTTAACAGATGATGTATTTCTGTTACGCTTATAATACTAAAGAACAGAATAAAATAAATATTTAAGGAGGGCGATTTTATAGATAGAACTAGATGTGGCCTGTGTGGATACGATGTAAATGATATAATGATAGTGAGCACGCGTCGAGTGTCGGCGAGTGGGAAGGCGCTCACCGTCGAAGTGGAACAGGTGGTTGGGGCGCACGTCGGGCAGCGGCGCCAGCGGCGCGCGCGGCGGCTCGGGCGCGGCCGACAGCGCGCGGCGGCACGTGGGGCACGACGCGTCCTGCTGCACCCAGCGGCACAGGCACGAGCTGCGGGCAGGCGGCTTTTGGTGCGTACATTGCGTGAGAAGTACACGGCTGGGAGACGATGGCGATAACCATATTCATAGACTTCAACTTTTTTTTGAAGTAAAACTTCTTTAGGCGCGATTAGGGAGTAACTCAGATTTTTTTCTGACGGAAGTTACGCTTACGTCAGATGTCTGTGTAGTTTCCGCTATTTAAAAATAATAATTTGGATTGGTCGTAAGTATATGTCATACCTATACTCCACGCTTCTTGACTTATGCGCCAACTTGTGGCAAATATCTACATAATGTTTATTTAATTTATTTAATTAATTACATACTCTACACATAGCAACTATATAATACAAATATGTAAAAACTTCACAAATTATTTATAGTATAACCTATAAATATTACACATCTAAATAAGTTATTTGGTAGATACATTTACAACGCAAAATACCTATGTGTAATTGTAAAACAATCCAATTGTTCATTGACTACTGAACTAGTACAAACTGTGTTTTAGTAGTCAGCCTTCCTCAATTATACAGGAAAAATTACACACCTAGCAAATAGTGAGAAATATCATAATCAATTAGGATTATTTATTTCCAATGTTTCCAAACGGATCAATTGTACCCAAATAGCAAAGTGAATAAAAAATTAACAGTTAAAAAAAAACACTTCTAAATTACAGTTTTTTTTAAATCTCTAAATATAATTGTTTATTTATTACTTTTGTAATTATCAATAAATAATAATTAAATCGCGCGTAAAGGTTACACGCACACATTTTTTTTCTTTACACGAAGCTGCTCCACGTTCCCGGCGTCACTTGGCGTGGGACCCCAGCGATCGATAGCATCTCCGAGCTATATGATGTCGCCGGTGCCGATGTTTTAGTGACCTGACTAAAACATCACCTTATACAGTTTGCCAGTTGCCTACGTCCGTTATGGTAAATAAGTTATAAAGATTACAGTTGACTGGCCATGCCGTAAACGGAGGACAAAATATGTGCATCCATTCTGTTGTCATGTGCCCGACAGCATTTTGTGAACTTAGCGTAATAAATTTGACATCTTCACACTTCTGCAAAATTGTTCTGCTTTTTTTCTGCTTATCTTATATGAGCAAATAATTCAAGATGTGGCGTCGGCAGCCATACTCACTTGTGGAACAGATGCGCGCAAGGAAGTTTCCGCGCCTCCTTCATGGGCTCCCAACAGATGGCGCAGTTGTCCTCATTCTTCTGAACTTCTTCAGGGCTTGCCATCGGGTAACTGCGCAACGAAGACAAGATTTTAAGTGCGTTTGCGTTCCTTCACTCATTACTAGCGAGCCTCTTTCATATCATGACATATATATGATACACGCGCCACCTGCCGGGTTAAACAGGGTAATAGATTATGTTTGAAATTTTATAACGTACTTGCGGCTCATGTGCGAGGCGAGCGCGGCGTAGAGGCGGTGGCGGTGGGGCAGTGTCGGGGTGCGTGAGTGGGGGCGTACTTGCGGCTCATGTGCGAGGCGAGCGCGGCGTAGAGGCGGTGGCGGTGGGGCGGTGTCGGGGTGCGTGAGTGGGGGCGTACTTGCGGCTCATGTGCGAGCCGAGCGCGGCGTAGAGGCGGTGGCGGTGGGGCGGTGTCGGAGTGCGTGAGTGGGGGCGTACTTGCGGCTCATGTGCGAGGCGAGCGCGGCGTAGAGGCGGTGGCGGTGGGGCGGTGTCGGGGTGCGTGAGTGGGGGCGTACTTGCGGCTCATGTGCGAGGCGAGCGCGGCGTAGAGGCGGTGGCGGTGGGGCGGTGTCGGGGTGCGTGAGTGGGGGCGTACTTGCGGCTCATGTGCGAGGCGAGCGCGGCGTAGAGGCGGTGGCGGTGGGGCGGTGTCGGGGTGCGTGAGTGGGGGCGTACTTGCGGCTCATGTGCGTGCGAGCGCGGCGTAGAGGCGGTGGCGGTGGGGCGGTGTCGGGGTGCGTGAGTGGGGGCGTACTTGCGGCTCATGTGCGAGCCGAGCGCGGCGTAGAGGCGGTGGCGGTGGGGCGGTGTCGGGGTGCGTGAGTGGGGGCGTACTTGCGGCTCATGTGCGAGGCGAGCGCGGCGTAGAGGCGGTGGCGGTGGGGCGGTGTCGGGGTGCGTGAGTGGGGGCGTACTTGCGGCTCATGTGCGAGGCGAGCGCGGCGTAGAGGCGGTGGCGGTGGGGCGGTGTCGGGGTGCGTGAGTGGGGGCGTACTTGCGGCTCATGTGCGAGGCGAGCGCGGCGTAGAGGCGGTGGCGGTGGGGCGGTGTCGGGGTGCGTGAGTGGGGGCGTACTTGCGGCTCATGTGCGAGGCGAGCGCGGCGTAGAGGCGGTGGCGGTGGGGCGGTGTCGGGGTGCGTGAGTGGGGGCGTACTTGCGGCTCATGTGCGAGGCGAGCGCGGCGTAGAGGCGGTGGCGGTGGGGCGGTGTCGGGGTGCGTGAGTGGGGGCGTACTTGCGGCTCATGTGCGAGGCGAGCGCGGCGTAGAGGCGGTGGCGGTGGGGCGGTGTCGGGGTGCGTGAGTGGGGGCGTACTTGCGGCTCATGTGCGAGGCGAGCGCGGCGTAGAGGCGGTGGCGGTGGGGCGGTGTCGGGGTGCGTGAGTGGGGGCGTACTTGCGGCTCATGTGCGTGGCGAGCGCGGCGTAGAGGCGGTGGCGGTGGGGCGGTGTCGGGCTGCGTGAGTGGGGGCGTACTTGCGGCTCATGTGCGAGGCGAGCGCGGCGTAGAGGCGGTGGCGGTGGGGCGGTGTCGGGGTGCGTGAGTGGGGGCGTACTTGCGGCTCATGTGCGAGGCGAGCGCGGCGTAGAGGCGGTGGCGGTGGGGCGGTGTCGGGGTGCGTGAGTGGGGGCGTACTTGCGGCTCATGTGCGAGGCGAGCGCGGCGTAGAGGCGGTGGCGGTGGGGCGGTGTCGGGGTGCGTGAGTGGGGGCGTACTTGCGGCTCATGTGCGAGGCGAGCGCGGCGTAGAGGCGGTGGCGGTGGGGCGGTGTCGGGGTGCGTGAGTGGGGGCGTACTTGCGGCTCATGTGCGAGGCGAGCGCGGCGTAGAGGCGGTGGCGGTGGGGCGGTGTCGGGGTGCGTGAGTGGGGGCGTACTTGCGGCTCATGTGCGAGGCGAGCGCGGCGTAGAGGCGGTGGCGGTGGGGCGGTGTCGGGGTGCGTGAGTGGGGGCGTACTTGCGGCTCATGTGCGAGGCGAGCGCGGCGTAGAGGCGGTGGCGGTGGGGCGGTGTCGGGGTGCGTGAGTGGGGGCGTACTTGCGGCTCATGTGCGAGGCGAGCGCGGCGTAGAGGCGGTGGCGGTGGGGCGGTGTCGGGGTGCGTGAGTGGGGGCGTACTTGCGGCTCATGTGCGAGGCGAGCGCGGCGTAGAGGCGGTGGCGGTGGGGCGGTGTCGGGGTGCGTGAGTGGGGGCGTACTTGCGGCTCATGTGCGAGGCGAGCGCGGCGTAGAGGCGGTGGCGGTGGGGCGGTGTCGGGGTGCGTGAGTGGGGGCGTACTTGCGGCTCATGTGCGAGGCGAGCGCGGCGTAGAGGCGGTGGCGGTGGGGCGGTGTCGGGGTGCGTGAGTGGGGGCGTACTTGCGGCTCATGTGCGAGGCGAGCGCGGCGTAGAGGCGGTGGCGGTGGGGCGGTGTCGGGGTGCGTGAGTGGGGGCGTACTTGCGGCTCATGTGCGAGGCGAGCGCGGCGTAGAGGCGGTGGCGGTGGGGCGGTGTCGGGGTGCGTGAGTGGGGGCGTACTTGCGGCTCATGTGCGAGGCGAGCGCGGCGTAGAGGCGGTGGCGGTGGGGCGGTGTCGGGGTGCGTGAGTGGGGGCGTACTTGCGGCTCATGTGCGAGGCGAGCGCGGCGTAGAGGCGGTGGCGGTGGGGCGGTGTCGGGGTGCGTGAGTGGGGGCGTACTTGCGGCTCATGTGCGAGGCGAGCGCGGCGTAGAGGCGGTGGCGGCGCAGGCGCGCCAGCAGCGCGTGCAGCAGGTGGCGCAGCTGCATGAGCAGCACCAGCGAGGCCATGGACACCACCACGTTGCTGTACACCACCATGTGCGCCACGTGCGCCGTCTCCGTCAGCAGCGACAGCGCCTGCCGCGACAGCGCACATTACACCGCCGTAGCAAAAGGGACGTAATGACACTCGTTTTAGGGTCGAACTGTTTACTTATTTCGCTAAAAGCACTAGCTGTATTGAATAACCAAAGTTCAATCTCATTCTGTAATTTGACCAAACAACTCGCCAAGATGAACATTGGAGATCCCTTAATAACTTTGTGCACATGGAATGATACCTCACAGGCTTTACTTACTGTCTCTGAGACTTTTCTGTGAAATTGAAACGCTTATACATTTTTTAGTAAACCACTGCCATAGTTTTACTGAAAGGAGGTACTTTATCTTCAATAGGGTTGTCATATGTAAACACTTAGAATGTTTTACACAAGTTTGTACGGGTGATTCCTAATGAAGTATACTTATGCACTCTTCAACAGTTTTAATCATCATTCGGCTACACGGACTCATTTATTAATAATAGAAAATAATTTAATTATTGCTTCAATAAGAAAATAGAATATAAATCTTATATAACTAATTGTCTTTTTGTAACCTTGCCCGTTCCAGCATGTTTTTTCTTTATTTTTGCGGATAGTGAAAATTAAAATAAGTTAGTATTAAATCTGTCGCGCTTCATCGCGCGGTATAACCTAGTAGAGTATTTAGTTTTCGTATATATATAGGTAAAGACTAAGAGCAGCCACTTTTTAATGATATAACGAATAAGGTATAGAATAGGAGTGACAGTTGTACGAGAATTTTTCAGCAATAAATATTAGGTCCAAGCTCGTATTCTCTTGTCACGTCGTGCTCGTCACATTAACATGGCCAAAATGGTGTTACTCAAATGGCAAATGACATCAGCCTATCCAGGGGTGCCTTTACCAACAATTGACCATTAGACCAGTGGCGTGCCCGGTGCCTTCTCCTAAGATGGAGGAGAAAGGCCTCTTGAATGGTAAAAAAAAATAAAGATTACGAAATAGACATTACGATGAAGTATGAAAAATAAAAAAACTATATATTTATCTGATTAATTTCGCTGCCAGCTTTATAAATGCTCGATATTATTATTATAGTTTTATAATAATAATAACCCGGTAATTGATATACGACTGGTATCCTCGTACGTAATATACATGACTTAACTTTATTTTCAATTTTAAGCATAATTGCATTAAAATGTGTCGCGAGGTTCGCGAAATGTCAGCACAGACGTATAGATTAACAAAAACACAGAAGTCCTGGGTTCCTGTTTATCAGAAACATATAAGAAAATAAATAATATTATGCAGTCCGTTAACCCGCTATATTGCATTCCTTATGTTCTTGTTGATTTAAGCTAATTAAATTTATAAAACTATTATAAATTCGAAAGTCTTCGTTGGTTTGTCCTTCTTTTACACGGCAACGCGAATTCATGTGTTCTTTTCTTACAAAAATACTATATTTTACTAGTTTTCCCCCACTGTTCCATCCGCGTTGACTTAAGGTCGTAACGTTATGTCATTTCGGGTATTATGAACGGCGAGAAATATGGGTACTTTATTTATTATCTTCCAAAATATGAAAACTTCTAAACTTCTTACTAAAATACCAAAGAGGCTCTTCGGAGAGTTTGAGTGCAGGTTTGCTCTTAACGGTTATATAGGCTTGAGGCAAAGCATTTGTTTTTAAAAGCCTTTGTAACATTAATCAACGTCATCGTCATCATCATCCTCAGTCTGCAGCTGGCCACGGACTTTTCTAAAGGGATTTTAGAGTATAAATTCAAATTTTCTTTATTCATGTAGGCCTATCATTGGCACTTATGAAGCGTTCATACGTATATGTTTACATAATTGTAACTTAAATCTAAAGCTAGGAGGGTTCCAAACGCGTCCTGGTCTAAAAAGAGCCCACAAAACTTAGCCGGATATACACCCAACGAAATCCGTTAAATAAAAGGCGTTAACGAATAAGTGGGGCCTTAAGGATTTTAGTAATTAAAACGATGATTGACAACGACTCTCCGAGAGACGGAGTTGGACAAAACAAAATCCCGGTAGGCACTGATTTCTTGTCAGAAAACCCAACGACACGAAAAACCTTAAGGCCCACGATCCGCAGTTGAACATGAGTGTCAGGCCCGTTGGTGGCGAATTAAAGAGGAAGTTCGTCACCCAACAAAGTCAAGTCCCACATAACCATCCCGCTTCCGTGGAAGAACAGTCATTTGCCACACGTGGTACTCACGTCGAAGGTGAGGTGCGTGTAGTAGGCGGCGGGCCCGGCCGGGTCCGCGTCGTACCACTTCAGCGTGAAGCGCGCCATCACGTGCAGCACCGCCACGCCCACCAGCACGCACTGCAATGCAACAATCGCTGTAGCCCGCGCCCGCCAGCCCTGCGGCGAGCGGCAAGACCTAGCCACCAGCCGTCGAGGCCTGGACTGGCCGTTGGGACGGTTATCATGCCCTTTAAGGAGACGTTTTAATTCTATTCTATTGTTAATATTATTTCAGCCAATTAGGTACGCGATAATTACCACATTGTCTTAAAAGATTCGTGCTGTTTATGCCCTTTTGGTTCTTGCGAAATCCCTGGTGTTTTCTGTCCACTGTGAGGGAGCGTCTGATGATTCAAAGTTGCTAGGTAGGTGGCCTCGCCAGAGTGTTGGAGTCAACTGAGCGAACTGTTTACTTAGGATAATGTTTGTAGCTCTTGGGATCTACCTGTTTCTCTTTGATCATGCAGAGGCCCAGTGCGGATCGGCATTAAACGCTCATGAGAACATTATTGAGGAAATAAAGTGAAAAGCAAGCGCTATTTAATTACATAAATTGAAAACGAACACTGAAAAGTTAGAGGTGCGTCCCGTGAATCAGGCTATCACCGTTTAGCGATCACTAGCATCGTTAGCGATGTCCGTCGGAATATAGCTCGCAGTGCTCACCTCCGCAGCCATGAACGCGAAGGTGTCCTTCCCAAAGGGCAGGCCCCACGACAGCGCGCAGCCGAACATCGTGGACGACATGAACAGGAGACCTATTAGCAGGCTCAGTACTCTGGAGTACTCCCAGCGTTGCACGTTCGGGTTCGACGACAACTGCGGACAACAACGAGTTCAACGCTAACACGACTCATCAAATATGGAAGCAAATATAAATTTGTAATATCTATAGCATATTGCCTGCGAAAGTAACAGAAGTCTTTTGTAGTAAGTAGTCGGCTTAGCTTTCGTCTCCCATGCGAAATTAAACTCATTTACTAAATTGTAAAGTTGGGAGTTGGGAAAGAGTAACTGCTGAGTTTCTTGCCGGATTCTTTTCGTTAGAATTTATTTTTCGAAACGTGGTATTCACTACACGCAGACAGATTGGACGTTTCAAAACTGCTTATAAGGGGAAAAAAAAAATACTTCGAATTTTTTTTGTTTAATCTTAAAGATAACTGTAATTAATACCATGACCTAAGATAAAACAGCAATTTAGTACAGTGATCGGACCGAAAATAAGTTATTTTGGACATTTGGCTGGCTAAGATAACCTTATTAAGTTTAAAGAAAACTTTATCGCCATGCCCTTTCAGCCCAATATAATTTCGTTCATTGACATCAAAAAACTATGTAAATTACGGTCACACTTCCCAAAAAGATAAGAGGTTCTTACTTTAAAATAAATAAATAACCTATGATTGCTTGTAAATTGTAACCAGGGCCCGTCTAAGCTCAGAGTAGTTCAGCGGATTATGAAGTATCTCTGTGATTAAATAGGACAAGAGAAATGAAGAGATGAGTAGAGAGCAAGAGCTACTGTCAATAATTTTTTTTTTTATTAATGACCTAGCTCAGCGATCTTCGAATATTATGATGCCTATTAGGGTCACGCGGTGCCACTCCAGTAGGAGAGGTGACCCCTCTAACGCAACATTGCTAGACGCAGCACTACAATACAACAAAAATCAAGGTTTAAAATTAGGAAAATAAATTGTCTGCCTACTCTATTTGCACTTTCGAAGTCAAGTCTCTATGTTTGTTGTGACTCTACCACCGGTTGGGAACGCAGATTCTACCAAAAAGAAGAGCAAGAAACTCAGCATTTTTCCAAAATCGCTACACACTACAACTAGTCAAGGCTACAACCCAGAGGATCTCGGTTGAAGGCCTGGCCGAGACTTTCAACCTCAAAATCCTCTAGCTAGATTGTTAGGTTATTTCTTTGTATAAGCCCGACGCGGGAAGTCAGGAAATTGGCGTTGTCCATAATCTCTAATGTTTAAAACCCGTGTCCAAAGTTTCAGATATACCTACATGACGGAAAAAAAAGGTCCTGTCATCCTGGCTTTTCAGTGGAGCACTAAAAAGTTGTGTTTTTACTCAGATACTATACCAGAAAAAATAATGACGTAATAAAGTTTTGCGAGCCTAAAAACAAAGCAAATAAACAAATGTACAGTTTACATTATATTATCATTTAACATTATTTCGATTACCTTCGGCGGACTTAAAAAGTGCAAGGAATTCGAAAGTATCTGTGTTATGACGTGCGTGTAAAACCTGATGGTAAAATGATCACTATCGATAAATGTTTTTGATATTTTAGGCGTTGTATAGACTTGCAATTAAAATCGTGTTTTTTTTTTGGACGAATGTTCCTACTCGGTGTTTGTCCGCCTCACGTAAGGACGAGAATTTGCCTACTTTAAATATAAATATTGGCTAATGGGGCATCAGAGTACGTGTACACATAATAATTATTAATCACCCTATTTCAAGTAGTCCAACCAGATTTTTATCAGGTTGGACTACACACATGTCATTAAAACCATCGCAACCTTGGTGAATCGCCAAAGTTATCTTCTTGCATAGATTAGTTCAAATTGTATTAAAACTTTTTTATTCAACGCCACAACGTCCGCGGAGGAAGGTACTAAATGTTCCCGTTCAAAACTTTTGCCGACCTATTACTTCGGCTCATAAGGTTAGCTTAATAGCTTATAGTCTCCTAGACTGGCAGTTCTAGAGATAAACGCGGACATACAAACAAGCAAGCAAATAACAAAATCTTCAGCTTTATTGTTAAAAGCCTTTAATTATCTAGTTATTATACCCGCAAATATAGTCCCCGTACTAAAGGGAGGAAATGGGGGTAGAACATTTTTACGAAAATCCTCACTTTGCTTCCAAGACGCTACAGTATATTATTAAGATTCTTGATCTGGTATGAGAAATGGACAAGTTCTCTTTAAAAAAAAAAAACATGCGAGGCAGTCTTAGGACCTGCCAATAGAAGTGTAATCTAAATCATATATACATCTATACAACGTGTAAATGAAAACATTTCATTAGAACGTTGTATATAATTACACACATATAAATCAAGAAAAGAAAAAACTAGTAGTAGTATAGCATTGATATACATAGCTCTTGGAAAGCGTACGGTGACGATAACGCGAATTCCATGTTTTTTGTTCACCCAAAAAGTGCTCAACGCGCCTAAAGAAGTTTTCACTTCAATAATCAGACAGACCTTCCAAACGAATTTATAAGTTTCTGTGTTGCATGCGGGGTTAACATATTTTGTTACTAACAAATCATAATACATTTTGGTAAATTTACACATAGTAGCACAGTAGTCCGTTACTTATACAGCAACAGACATTGTTTCCACGGAATACGGTCATGCAAGTTATCAGGGCTAATCGGAAACATCACGCGCGTAATTATTGGATCATCAGTAGAAAGTATTTCGGTATCAATGCATGCTTCGTGTCGACAGGATCTCTTTTTCACTCTTGTTGGGTGCTTGAGGGTCTATGGCATCGTATTTCCCGAACGGATGAACCAATGTTGATTTTGTTCTTGAAAAGTAAATAAGCCGGGAGTTTTCTTAGCTATTTGATGAAAATCGGTCCGCTCGGTCGGTGAGGTCAACACCACCACCATCTCCTCAACAGGAAAGCCACCAAGCAAGCTATTGCAGGATGCCTCGTATAACTCAGTATGGGGCATTATAAACTGCCATAGGGTAGTTTATAAACTAAAAACGATGTTAACGGAGAAAGGAATTGAATGGCATTAAATACGGGCTAATGAGCCCGTAATTTTTAAAACAAAGCTGCCACTATTAATCGCAAAAAACATCTCTTCAAATACGAAAAGGTTAAAACATCTTTGCCCTCTCGTCAATAGAAAACAAATTACTGTGACGGTTTTTCTGTGCTATGTTTATTAATATTATTTTCGGTGAAGTATTTTTAGCTGATATACATATTCAGACTCGCTATATAAGGCGGTTGAGCGGGTTTTATGGCGGCCGCATCCGCCAAATATAATTCTAAAAATAGAATTAATTAATATGTTATCATTAAAACATTCGTCTTTTGGAGAGAGGTCTTTTAGAAGACATTCTGTTACAAATTTAGAATCAAACTGAGCAAGAGTTTTTTTAATTCAATTTCAAGTTAGGTCTGGCTGCAATCTTTCCTGGTAGTAAGTGATGATGCAGTCTAAGATTGTAATGGGCTAACTGGATGGTAGGGCAGTTATTTTAAAACAATACCCCTAATCAGTTTCTAGGCGACATCGTGCCGGAACGCTATATCGTTAAGCGGCATGTCTTTGTCGGTAGGTTGGTAACTAGCCCTGCCGCAGCCTCCCAACAGAAAAAAAAGAGTACATTTAGACATGGTGTATACCCGGCCCCCAAATATGTGCCATATACCTGGATATCTACTCTGTGGTCCGGGTTTATTAATATAGAAGCCTAGATATTAATAATAATAATCTTTATTCACAGATATTACATCCATTTATAAAAGAATAATATAAAATTAAAATACTTAATAAATTGGATTCGTTAAAAAATACCTAATCTATGTCAGTATCTTATTTGGCATACCTTCCAGTAACAGAGCACTGAGAAACCGGCCCACTACAGAGAAAGAGTCTCCACCCACCTTTAAGAACATTATGGAGAACTCTCAGGCATGCAGGTTTCCTCACGATGTTTTCCTTCACCGTTGAAGCAAGTGATATTTTAATTACTCAAAAAGCACATAACTTATAAAAGTTAGAGGTGCGTGCGTGCTGGGATTCGAACTGGACCCCCCGAAAGGGAGAGAAGTCGAGCTCCTGCCCAATGCGTTTCGTTCCGTTCCGTTTCAAAATGCTCTCTACATAATTCAAGATTATACGAGTATATTGCTTCCTGTCAGAAATTTAAAACAAAGTAACTAAATAGTTTCAGGAATAAATTTGTCGAGTGTTTCCACATTTTTATGCTCAGACACCTTTTACGGTTATCGGATTTAAAATATAACAAGTTAAGTGTACTCACTATTCTAAATGTTCTTATGACGCACTTTTTTATAAAAACAATTCCGAAGGTCCTAAGAATCCTAAGGTTGCCTGGCAGAGATCGCTACTTAGCGATTTATATCCTACTGCTTGAAGTCTGATTTTTTGTTATTTTCTTAACATGTTGTGGGGTATAAATAAAGGTATAATTGAATAAATAAACTTTATTTTCTGGCTTTGAATTCATATAATATTTGTGAATAAAGTAAGGCTGTTCTGAACAAAGAATAATTTCATTGTCTTTGGCTCTCACCTACGGACGGATAAAGTGCAAGTTTACCCACGCAAGCTTTGCGACCTCGCTTCGTTCGGTCGTATATGGTATTGCTCGAATAATGAATTAGATGATGTGTAAATAGAATTACTAAAAAGGTATGACCTAGTACTAAATTTGATAAGGCAGTCTAGAATGCTGAAACTGGTTTTCAATGGCAATTGTCTAAATAGCACCCGAAGTCTCAGTTGGATTGGATCGGGTAAGCAATTAATAAAACACTAAGTGCAAACTATAACAGGCCCAAGAAACAAAGTTATCGGATGTCTAGTGGGCACGTAGCTTAATAGCAATCATGTTTGAAGGAAAAAATAAACTAATTAGGTTCGTGAGTCATCCTTGGTCGTTAACTGGTTCACGGCGATAGCGACGTCGGAAACAATAACGTAGCTACATAGTCGCGGTTTACAAGTATTCTTAGTTTGGAAAATTATTTTGTACAAGCGTTACCTGGCCACGGTTCCTATGGCGCTATGGCTGTTTATGAAAACTTCATCATCATCAACCGGCCCACCACACGGCACGTGTCCCCTCTCAGAATGAGAAGTGTTCAGACCGTAATCCACGCTGTACGTACCACGCTGACCAAGTGTAGATTGGCAGACTTCACACGCCCTTAGAGAACGGTATGGAAAACTAGCAGGCTTGCAGTTTGCTTCACGATGTTTTCTTATACCGTTTAAAATAAGTGATATTTAAATTGCTTAAATTTAAAACGCACATAACTCCGAAAAGTGAGTGGTGCGCGGCTCGAACTCGAAAAAGGAATGCCGAAGCCTTAACCACCAAGCTATCATCGATTCCCATTTCCTATTGAAACTTATAGGTAGATAAAAAGTGTTGGTACACGAATATAACTGCTGCGTATCAAACACTTACGACGAGTTTCGCGAATGCAAACATGCGTAAACTTATCTTTCGTATAATATAGCCTATGTCCTAAAGGCCTCTCCTTACAGGGTTTCATCAGCAAGCTGGACAGCTGTAGTAGTGAAACAGATGACGCGGCTACCTGTTCTCCGTTATATTCCCTCGGAACCGCATGGAATTTTCATTTATTCATATATGCCAAATACCATGAATTCTAGAAATGCCTACAGAGTAAGATTTCAAGTAAAGGTGGTAACGCCTACCTACCAAACCTACTCGGGCAAAATATAAATAATTAGTTCTAATGTCTTTAGCGAAGATACAAAAAATACTTCTTATTAGAAAAAAAAAACGATATATTTTATGAGACAAAATACGTTTCACGGAACTCTCGGTACCCAAACTAACTCGAAACTGACAATTATTTTAACGTATGTAAATCAGCTAAGTATCGAATTTTAAATAGTTTGTCCATTGTTTGCAAGAGCATACAAATGTTGTTTCGTGGTAGATTTCAAAATCGATGTTTTAGGAACCTTGAATTATTGAAGCTTGAACTTTATACGCGACATATAAACATACATTCGTTATAGGGGACCGGATGGAGGGACAAACAACATTGTCTTTCAATTTCTGTATTCCGATTGTAATTAACCCAGATAAGCCTACTGTCCTATATTTAGGACAGTAGAAATAAAAAAAAATATCAGAATACCCTCTTTATCTAAGATTATTTAGTCTTATGATTTGCAGTAAGAAACGTGTCAGCTTTATTAGAAGAAATAAAAAGACAGTTATTTTAACAGTTTTTACCTTATATTTTACCTTATAAGTGTGTAATAAAAGTGCGTTGCAGACATGGCAAATGACAGGTATGTATAAAAAGTTATATTTTACTCGTGAGTTGTTTTTTTCTGTGTTAATATCTAGTTGATAACATTAACTTTTGTACTAAATAAATATTCTAGCAAAATAATATAAATAAATTACGTATAACTTGTTACAAATACTAGCGTACTATATATAGGACAGTAGGATAATATACATGATTTTAGTACAATAATACAACTTTTTCTTTACAGACCGTTAGCTGCGCATGAAATTTTAGATGCTTTAGAAAATGTTTCTGATAATGAAGAAGATTATAGAGAACGACTGATATGTATTCTGCCTCCTCCTGTTGATCCTGACTGTCTCACTGACGAAGATTCGGGTGAAGAAGATAATGTAACTTTGAATAATTTGCCACGAAACATTCTGCTTCAACCGGCTGAAGTAATGATTCAAGGGCAGATTATGGTGAGTGATACAGAAGAAGAACCTTCTGATTCTACAGGTCGAACTAAACGTAGGCGTACCTACGCATGGAGAAAACGGGACTTGGCAAAAAATCCCGTGAATTGGCCAGATGTTCAAGGCGCTTGCCAAGATAAGCGCCCAATTGAGTGGTTTGAAAACTTCTTAGATGAAGATGTTATTTCGTTGTTGGTGTCAGAGAGCAATAAATATGCTGTCAAAAAGAATTTGCCTGGAGACATAACCACTGAAGAAAGAATAGAAGAACCACAAAAAGAATAGAAGAACCACATATGGTGTCCATCTATAACAAATATATGGGAGGAGTGGATCGGTCTGATGAAAATATTTCACATTACCGAATTGGTATACGAGGTATGAAATGGTACATGCCGTTGCTCACACACATGATTGATCTTGCCGAACATAATGCATGGCAGTTATATAAAATAAATCATGGAAAACTGGATCATCTTGGCTTTCGCAGAAGGGTAGCAATTGCTTTGATTGAATCAAACAGAAAAAATGCCAAAAGAGGGCCTAGCCGACCCTCCAATCATGAACATGCTGATAGTCGTAAAGTCCAAATGAATCATCTGGTTATTCCTCAATCGAAGCAAACACACTGGTCGTCAATGTCACAAAAAATGTTTGACACGTTGCAAGAAATGTGATGTTGGAGTGTGAGTCAAGTGTTTTGAAACATATCATTCATAAATAGTGTTAATCTAGTAAATTACATATAACAATGGGTAATATAATCAAATCTAATAAACTACACTTTTTGATTACATTCTGTTTTGTCATAAATGGTCTTTTATTTCCTCTTATTATCCTACTGTCCTACATATAGGACGGCTGTTTCCCTGAAAGCCTTACACTTAATTTTTTTTTTTCATAATTTATTTTATGTTGCATAAGATCTAATAAAAAATAATGTAACTATTTTCAAAATTTTCAGAAAATTTTAGTTTCAGGCTTATCTGGGTTAATAATTTTTAAGGAAAATAACGAGATATTTTTAAGGCAATACACCCTACACCCGCGGCCTATTAACGAGAGAAGTTATTAGAGCATAGAACCCACCATGCTGCTTCATTGCGGATTGTTGGTCTTTAACGAGTATTTTCACATGTCAGTAATAATAACCGAGATCGAAGATTTTTCGTGCTCTCCGAGGCACGGGGATTGATACAGCCAAAATTGTTAAGAAAACACAAAAAACAATATATAACAGTTTTTGGTCCGACCCGGGATTCGAACCTAGGACCACAGATCCGTAGTATAAAAATGCTAACCACTAAACCAACGAGGCATTCACACCCTGTATTTCTTTGAAAATATTCCCTTCTCGTATTGTTGGCAACACCGCGCGTTTTGTGTGCGACAATGTACAAAGATCGACGCAAGCGCCACCTCGGCAGCTTGTCGGTCGTTGTGACGTCAGTATCCGGTCACCAAGAGGGGGAAAAATATGGCGGCTCTGGCCTGAGGGTGGGATGACACGACGGGGCACTTTTGGCTGTGACTTCGAATAGGACGCAACCATTTAGTATAATAAATCGAGTGTGCATATTGAGTATCGGGGTGTGTTTAATTTTTACATCAGAAGTGTGTTGTAACTTACGCTATGGGAAAAAAAAGATCGAAACGCAAACGCGCTCGGTCCACCTCGAGTTCTTCAGAGCCCAGGACGCCATCACCTCCAAGGAAACGTAATAAGGTATCTCGTAAAGATACTGAGACTGTGAGTACATTGAACAATATTATACCAGACTTTGACCCTTTGAAAGACGATATTAATGCATGGCTTAACATTATTCAATCTTACGCGCAAACTTTTAGATGGTCTGATGAAACAATTCGTTATCAAGCTCTTAATAAATTGAAGGGTTCGGCTAAAATCTGGTACGATTCGTTATTACGTACAGATGATAAGTGGCCCTTATGGAAGTGGATTGATTGGAAGACGAAGTTGTCAGGTAGTTTTCAAATCCAAAGAAATATGTTCGAACTTTTAAAAGAAATTATTGATCGGAAACCGATTGATAATCAATCTTTATATGAATTCTATTTTGAACAGAAGTGCAAAATTGACCGATTGTGTTTAAATTTCTGCGAACAAGATATTGTTTCGATCATAGTAGGTAACATCAGTGATTATGTTTCTTTAGAATCCAGTTACTTTAAAACATGTGACGATTTATCGAGTTATTTACATGGGCGTATTTACAAGAAAAATGTTAAACAAGTGGGTAGTTCACGTGATGCGTCAGTTAAAAGTAGTCATGGTATACTGTCGGGTAATCAAAGTTCACAAATGAATACGAACTTTACTAACTCCAGCATTTGCGGTCCTTCAAATAGTAGCACGGATATTAATAATACTCAAATTCGCAAGGTTATTAAATGTTTCGTATGTGGGGGTAATCACAAAAAACATCAGTGTGAGGCTAACAAATGCGAATATTGCGGGAAGCGGGGACATGTGGAATCCCTTTGCTATAGTAAGAAGAATTCAGGGAAATCATTAGTTAAACCAGAGCAACAAGAGACAAAATTTGTTTCCTCAGATGCGAAAAATAAGTTTGTTAAAAACGTGTGTATATTCGATACCTGCCACGAAGCATTCATAGATACCGGAAGTAGTTGTTCACTTATTTCCGAATCATTGGTAAAGAAACTTTCGTTAAAAATTATTGAACTACCTTCTCCTGTAGTTTTGCAAGGGTTTTCTAAGCATAGTTGTAAAAGTGTCAATAAGAAGATTTGTGTTAATCTTTCTTTTGATTCGATCACACTATGTGATATTGATTTTTACGTTATCGATGACTTGGTGGGTTCTGATATACTGATTGGGCGGAATGTTACAGAGCGGCGCGATTTAGTTTATTCTCGAGTAGGTGATATTTTGAAATTTCAATATGCAAGCGATTTAAAAGAGTACTGTCATCGTATTGCGGTATCTGAAATAGACGCACAGGTACATCAAACTGAATTAGTTGCTTTACTAAATAAATATAGTGATTGCATAGCCAGTAATATAAAAGAATTGGGTAAGGTAAATAATTATGAAATGGAAATTAAGTTATCTAGTTCGCAGCCCATTCAATGCAGACCCTTTAGAGCATCACATTCCGACAGGCAAACGATTCGCGAAATGGTCGACGAATTACTAGTAAATAATATCGTACGCGAGAGTAACTCGCCATATGCTAGTCCAGCCCTTTTAGTTAATAAAAAGAACGGGGAGAAAAGGCTATGCATAGATTATAGGGCCTTAAATAAGATAACGGTTAAAGATAAATACCCCATGCCCAGAATTGAAGATTTAGTGGATAGACTACAAAGCTATAAGGTATTCACCAGCTTAGATTTAAAAAGTGGGTATTATCAGATTGCGATGCATAGGGATTCGATTGAAAAAACTGCATTTATAACCGAGGACGGACATTTCGAATTCTTGCGGCTTCCATTTGGGTTGGCTAATGCACCTTCTTGTTTTCAACAAATGATGAACAAAACTCTTGGTAATTTAAGGTTTGGGAAAGTGATTGTTTATTTAGATGATTTATACTTAATTTCGGAAACTGTAGAGGAAAATATGAACTTGCTTGAAGAAGTTTTGCAAATATTTAAGAAAAATGGTTTAACATTGAATTTAAAAAAGTGTCATTTCTTTAAAAATGAAATTGAATTCTTGGGATACAAAATTAGACCAGGGTGTGTTATGCCAAACGAAGCCAAACTGGAAGCAGTAAAGAATTTTCCGGTACCGAAAACCGTGCACCAACTTCGACAGTATTTGGGGCTTATTAGTTATTTTAGGAAATTTATACGAAACTGTGCTATTTTGTCCACTCCACTTACTAAGTTGTTGAAAAAGGATGCTGTCTGGGAATGGGGTGAGCTACAAAATCAAGCATTTTGCATTTTGAAAGATAAATTAACCTCTGAAAGCGTACTAGCTATCTTCGATCCAAAAAAAGACACCGTTTTGTATACTGATGCCAGTAGAGAAGGTTTAGCTGGCATCCTTACGCAAGTAGGATATGAAGTAGGGGATGAAGGCGAAAGGGTAGTCCATTATTACAGCAGACAGACTACAAACGACGAAAAGAAATTTCATTCTTTCGAGTTGGAACTACTGGCTGTAGTTTGTTGTCTTCAAAAGTTTAGACTTTACTTGTTAGGTAATTGCTTCAAAATTATTACGGATTGTAGTGCCGTTCGTTATGCGTTGTCTAAAAAAGACATTGTTCCTCGGATAGCTAGATGGGTGTTGTCGACTCAGGAATTCACTTTTGAGATTTTACACAGAGAGGGTAGTCGGATGCAACATGTTGATGCTCTCAGTCGCAACCCTGTGCCATCCGGAGAAAAATCCGAGGCTGAGATTATTATGTCAATCACGGAAGGGGATTGGTTACTTGCGGTACAAGTCCAAGACCCAGAATTAATGAAAATAAGAGAGGTCTTAGCATCAGGACAGGCCGAAGATAATAAAGAGATTTTTAATAGTTACGAGTTATTAGGCGCGAAGGTGTATAAGCGAACTAGTAATGGCCGTCGTTGGGTGGTCCCAAAGAACTGCATCTGGCAAATAATAAAATGTAACCATGATGACGTAGGCCATTTCTCATTAGATAAAACGGTTGAGCGTATTCGTACACTTTACTGGTTTCCACGATTACGGAAAATAGTAAAAAAGTATATCAAAAACTGTTTGAATTGCATTTATCACAAAAATAAAGGGGGACCAAAGGAAGGGGAATTATACCCTTTGCCAAAATACGCACAACCGTTTCATACTTTGCATCTGGATCATATTGGTCCATTTGTGACTACTAAAAATAAAAATAAGTATTTGTTAGTAGTGGTAGACGCGTTTACAAAATTTGTCTTTATTTCCGCGGTTCGTAAAACTAATACAGCGGGTGTCATTAAAGAGTTAGAAAATATATCAAAGACCTTCGGAAACGCCAGACGCATAATCACTGATGCCGGTTCTTGTTTTACATCGGGTAAATTTGCTCAATATTGTGCAAATAGAAATATTAGATTACATATAGTGGCAACAGGTGTTCCTCGCGCTAATGGACAAGTTGAAAGATTTAATAAAACTATTTTAGAATCATTAAAATCTATGGGTGCTGACACTACCGATGATAGGTGGGATCAATGCATAAAGGCTCTACAGCAAGGCTTAAATAGCACGATACACAAAACTACACGAGCTGTCCCTAGTGAAGTTATGTTCGGTTATAGATTACGCATGGATAGTGATAGTTTAGCCCCAGAGTTGGAAGACGAAAAATTAGTCGACATGTCTCAGTTGCGCGAGAGAGTTGATAGTAATGTTAAGGCTAGTGCTCAATATCAGAAAGAAAGGTTCGATAAATCTCGGGTGAAAGCTAAAACTTACAAAGAAGGAGATTTAGTATTGATTAGAATACAAAGTCAAAGTAACGACGGTCAAAGTAGAAAATTAATGCCGACGTTTAAAGGTCCATTTCAAGTCAAGAAAATTTTGAACAACGATAGATATGAGGTTGTGGATTTGAGAGGTAGTCAAAGATGTTCTAAAATGTATAATGGCGTAGCTGTGGCCGAAAATATGAAATCATGGATCAATATCGGTGATTGGAGCCTAGATTAGAAATATATTATTTTATTTATTAAACCCGTAAACCAAAAACCGTGTTGGCAAGGTATATCTTAAACTATAAATATTATGAAATTCTTATGTAAATATTTAAATTGTCTTTACGCCATTGATTTTCACTAGATTAACCATAATTTAAATAGAGAGTTGACTTACTTAACTTTCAGTGCTATGTTACATTTTGCTATAGTTCAAAATTATTATTAAAATGAATCTCTAATCAGTATTTTCATACATTATGTAGGATTTGTAGATATAAACAATACTTCAGCGAGCCGTGATAAAATACTGTGACGTATGATGGGAATATTGCATTATGAACAAAGAACGTCACATTGGAATGCGAACGCCTGAGCTTGAAGACGAACTTGGTACTCTTAAGTGAGCGAAATGTTCTTTAAGAGCAAGTGGTCTTCACCAACTTGGTACGCTTAAGTGAGCGAAATGTTCTTTAAGTGCAAGTGGTTTTCAACAATGACACATCTGTCTCCTAAGTGTGGCTTGTCCCTTTGGGTGGGATGGTCTTGTTGATTGAGCTACGGGGTCGCACAATGGACAAGGCATGGGCAATATTCCGATGGGCCTTACAAATATAAAGAATAATGAGGTTAGGTGTTTATATAAAATGCTTCATGTGTTAACAGTTCTTAAATTTCGCAGTGTTTTGATCCCGGCTCGTGGGGTACCCGGGGCGGGCACCGTGCAGCATGGCCGTGTTGGCAACACCGCGCGTTTTGTGTGCGACAATGTACAAAGATCGACGCAAGCGCCACCTCGGCAGCTTGTCGGTCGTTGTGACGTCAGTATCCGGTCACCAAGAGGGGGAAAAATATGGCGGCTCTGGCCTGAGGGTGGGATGTCACGACGGGGCACTTTTGGCTGTGACTTCGAATAGGACGCAACCATTTAGTATAATAAATCGAGTGTGCATATTGAGTATCGGGGTGTGTTTAATTTTTACAGTATATACTTAGATGATTTGTGACAGACTCCAGTGGTAGGTACAGCGGCATTATTTAGCGCACAAAAGTTTTGATTGGCGACGACATTTTAGTTATTTCACCTACAGAGTGATTGGAATGGAACCAATAACCCACTACAAGGCTCACCGCTGCGCCGTAGAGATCGTCCAAAGGCTAGGATTAGTAGCGTGTGAAGGCTCTGATTAGCTCACACGCTCGCTAGACGACCTCAGGCTTTCAAGACTGCAACCGTTACATTATCTCAAGCGTATATGAGACACAAGGTAACGAGCTTAGCCGCCTGTTGAATTTGTACTGATACAATAAACTTAAGAAAGTACTAATTTGATTTATAAAATTTTAGGGGTTTTTTATATTTTACTAGCAACCCGCCCGGACTTCGCACGGTTGCAATGAAGATACTAGTGCGGGGCAGTTTTTGAGTGCACATATTATTCGCTCTTATAAGAAGACTCAGAGTCACTCAATGGGCGATGAAGAGAGCAATGCTAGGAGTATCTCTTCGAGATCAAATCAGAAATTAGTAGATCCGTAGTAGAACTAAGAGTTACCGACGTAGCTCAGCGAGTCGCAAAGCTAAAGTGTCTCGACTAAGGTCAGTTATATTCGCCTGTGGGTAAACATTCTTTACAAAAAATTCTAAATTTGGGTCTTTAAATAATTCTAAGAGATCTACGAGTTGGAGATCCGTGTCATTAAGTAGATTCCTTTTCCGTAGTATATTTATTTATTTATTAAAAAAAAAAAAAAAAAAAAAAAAAAAAAAAAAAAAAAAAAAAAAAAAAAATTTAACTTACACGCCTTGTTAACCTATTTAAAAAAGAATCCTCGAATTGAAAATCGTTTTCACACACCCGCTTTAATTTTGAAAGATCTATCAAACGATTACCCACTTTTACTGTACCTTGATCCTGTAGTCCTAAAATATAAAATAAATGAAGTATATAAATGGTAGATAGTATTAATGGTACTTGCATAGTCGAAGCGGTCCTTGCACAGCTGTCCCAGCAGGTGCATGAAGCCCAGCAACGTGAACCACGTGCACCACATCAGCACCTCGTCCACGTACTGCACGTTGAGCACGCCGAACACGAAGATGAACTTGTAGAACACGTAGTTCCAGAACTTGTCCTTGACGCGCTGCGCCTCCGCCACGCGCAGCCGCCCGAACACCACGCGCTGCACCAGCGCGCCCACCAGCGCCAGCGAGCAGTACGCCGCGTTGATCAGCGTCTGCAACACGCTGCGACATTAGTCAAAGTCAAAGTCAAAAATATCTTTATACGAGTACGCCCATAGCGCGGGGTGGCACTTTTGATGCGTACATTACACGAGAGTTACACGGTAGTGAGATGAGGGCGATAACCTGCCACATCGATGACATATGTGTCAACAACATAAGCTATACTGATGGACATGGAGCTGTTCAGTCCTTCGATAGCAGGGCTTAGGAAGCTTATATTCATCTGTGAGGCATATGCGGAGGACCATGGTTTGAAATATAACTCAAAAAAAGTGAGATGATGATATTTAGGGCTCCGAAACAGCGGCCGCGCCATGTTCATCCCGTATGTCTCGATGGTGTGTCTCTCCAAAGTCGACGAGAAAGTTAAATATCTCGGTCACATTGTCACCAGCCACCTAGGAGACGATGAGGATATTGAACGAGAACGCAGGGCGTTGGCCGTATGGGGCAATATGCTTGCCCGCAGATTCACCCGGTGCACAGCTGACGTGAAGATTACTTTTTTTAAAGGACTCACACCTTCTTTACCTGTCGACTGTGGATGACTTATACGTGCCGAGCTAACAATGCCCTGCGTGTTCAATAACAAAGCCTTTAGCCTGGTGAGGCTGCCGTGGCGCTGTAGGGCCTCTAAAATGTTCACAGACACAGCAACAAATGACTTTTTTGCCATAATGCGTAACAAAAAACAGCCTCTCTCCTACAGCGTTTATGTACCGGCGACAACGGCATTCTTAAGGTATTTGCTGCCCGATACGACTGCCCTATACTGTGCCACTGTGTGAGAGTAGCAATCGGGCGAGTATAGTATTGTTTATTTTTATTTATTTTTGAAACTTATCAATACTAACACAGTGGTTAAGGAAAAATTGTTACTAATATACTAACAATCTATGGATGGAAACGTCTGAAATAAATGATTATTATTATCATTATTATAATAGAGCACTGGCGCACAAGTGGAAATAATAATATATGTGTAATAATAAAAGGGGGTAAACTGTTCCTATTCTATGTTCCCGTGCTTTAGCAAGTTATTGATATCCCTTGTCAAGGGATATAATTTTTGTCTCCTGCCTGTGCTAGCCCTGTGGGAGCCTGTGCTCAGTACACTCACGTAATGCGCGCTGAAGCAAAGTTAGTGTACGCCTCGGTATCTATTCTTCCGATGTTCCTAGCCACGTGTCACGAAACAATGCGTAGGTTGTGGTGAATCCGGCTTTACTAATGACGCTAATGTTGGGACGGTTCAGGTGATAACGAAATTGTTATTAGAAACACAAAGCCAAAGCCTAGGACAATCTTACATGCAGTATGATATCCGCAATATTATATTGCGTTGAAGATGAGATGAATTTTATCTTTTCAATGTCAAGTTTAATGGGCAGGTTATGTATAAGGTAAATCGATAAGGTAAACGCTGACCTCGATCGAAACGGTTCATATCTTGAAACAAAATAGATTCAACGATTTAATTGAGGTCAGTCCGTTATCTACGGCTACAACCTTAATGATGCTTTACCTGCAATAAAAGACTTATTGAAATAAAAGAATCTGGGATTTTTATACTTTCATTACTAACAGACTTCTCTGAAGATTTCGAGGTTCCGATGTTTTGAATTTATTAACTGATTTGTTGCGGAAGCTTCTTTAGCATTGACTGTATTGAAAAATAATTTATACTAACTGCGCCCTGCGGTGTTACCCGCGGTGAATAAGTCGTTTGGGCGCTTTGTAAGGACTTCACGTCCTCCAGGAAGGACGATGTTTTGTGTAAAAATACGAATGTTCCTGCAAAGCGCCCTTGCGATTGTGTAGTTTTTCTAGGACCAAAATTTAACTATGTTACTCTACGTCCTTACAACTAACTCCATAAAATAAAAAAAATGGTTGCTTAGTTAATAATGTGCGTGTGTAGTGTTAAGGAAGGACGAACAAAATTTATTTCTTACTATGGATTATGAGACGATATACAATTGTATTGGACCGAGTTTTTTTTCATCTTAGTCTAGTGCAATAATCACGTAACTTTCGGATAAGATTGTGAGTAAATTCCGAATCGCAATGCACAATACAGTACGCCCAAATGCCTTGATGTAATTAATTAATCATCAAAACAGTATTATTAGTTTTCCACAAAATTTAATTGAAGATCCCATAGAGGCAAATGCTTAGGAGGACCCTTGAACATTGAAGATAATAGATTAACCGATAAGCGATATATTTTACCGATAAGCAAATAACCATGAAATTGTTTTATGACCTTTATATAACATACAGTTTAAAAACAATAAACTTATACTTATTTCCGATAAGATAATAATAGTATTGTTGCATCAGCCTTGGACATTTTCAAGGCTAGGTCCAACCAGCGAGAATCACCCCTCATAGTTACGTCTAGTTACACCCTCTGTATACATAAATCACACACCCAGTATATTCAAAATCAAAAACTCTTTATTCATGTAGGCCTATCACAGGCACTTATAAAGCGTTAATACACATATATGTCTCCATTGTTGCGAGGTAATAATTATAGCCACATTCGAAATCTTGGAGTGTTCCAAACGCGCCCTGATCTAAGGTCCACGACAAATTAAGCCGGGTATTTATTTGTTACCTATTCCATTAATTAACTACTTATGATGTTAGAGCAGCTCATTTTCAAGCCTTTTCGTCGTTTATGTAATCCTTAATTTTATGTAGCCTTTGAACGTAGTGAGCGACATCTCAAAGATTTCATACATATAATATTTAAACAACTACTTTTAAAACTTCAACATTAAATTAGCGGATGAGACTTTCTTTTGGAAACTTATAAATAAAACCCTGAGCTTAACTTATTGATCAATTCTGTTTTTAAAGCTTGTTAAATAAAAATAATACGTTTTCCAATTACAAAGAATAAGATAGAAAAAATAAATTTCTAAGTTCTCCAACTTACTGAGTTGTCGGGATACGCTAAAAACTTAACATAATATGCAAAAATCAAATAATTAGTTATCTATAATAAATAAATAGCAAAACATAGTTAGTAAGTTTAAACCTTAGGGTGGTAACTAGCCACAGCCGAAGCCTTCCAACAGACCAGACCAGAGTAAGTTCTGACAATTTAAATTCCCAAATTGCCGCGGCTGGGGATTGAAACCTGGATCCCAACGGCAGAAAAAAAGCATGGCGTTAGTACTTTACCGGAGGAGCTCTGTCACAAAAAGCTTTACTATTGTTCTAAAGTTAGTTTTAAGCTCCCAAAGTTGGTCCCGGACGAGCCGATAATCAATCCTATGCACACTGACTTGAAAGTTTCAGTGTAGGCCAAAGCTACGGAAAACTTATACTATGATACGATAACAGACATACAGAGTGTTTCAGTGTATTATTAACCGCACTAATCTCTATCTCATCTGTTTTCATTTAAAACTTGGCAGTCTGCGTGCCCGTCGTTCATACTACGTTGTTTGTAAACAAACCGGAGAGTTAAAAATACTTTGAGTCATTCGCGACCGCAAACGCCTGTGTGGCAGATAGTAAACAATATCGAGCTATGATATCTTCATTGTATGACAAAATTTCAAATAAATAAGCATCAATCTTAATGTATTTCATGAAGAGGAAAGATATTTGTTTTTTTGCCATCGATAAACTTTGTAGATAAAGTAACGGTTTTAATAATTCTTTCACAATTATGAACATCCTTACTAACTAATATTATAAATGTGAATGTAAGTTTGACGATTTTACACAAGGACTATATAAAACATGTTAGAAATGTTTTTCGTTAACCTTTAGCATATAAATCAACTAACAATGCGATTTTTATTCGTCCTATAACGATTACTATTTTTTGTAAGTGATAGGAGACTGGTCAGACCGTACCTTTCAGATATTGTTTATGCGAAAAGATTTTTTTTTTTAATAAGAATACACAACTTAATAATTTCAGTACAACTAAACATAAATTTAATGTCCATGTGTCTCAAAAAACAAAAACAAACGCAGACGAAGTCGCGGGCAACAGCAGTAGGCTATATTTAAGTAATAGGATAATAGGATTTTAGACTGAAATCAAGACATATGTAAAGCAAGCCGGAAGGAAAAATGCTGTGCGCTGACTAAATGAACCGCAAAAGTTACATCGACCCATTACCGGCCCACTTCAGGGCACGGGTGTCCTGTCATACTCATTGTGTAGTTCCGGTGACCATCCAATCAATTCATCATTCATCTTCGTCATGTTGCACTCGACATAATGTTGCATTTCGAAAGAATGCTCAAGATGCTTTAAAAAATACGTTTAAAGACATTTTTATTCTCAAAAGAAACAGTTTCATTTAATGAGAAAATCAGATTACATAAAGAAGTGGTAATATATTATCTAGTTAGTCTGATACAAAACTAGCTGGTTAAACTAATAACAGCTTTTAGTAGTAGAATAAAATAAAAGGTGGCGCGTTTATAAAAAATTTAAAGAATCCTTTTTTAGGTTATTTTTAAATGATTTAAAAGATTTGTGGCAAAAAATCTCTCTGGAGTAGAGTAATTACTCAACCTGTATAGTTTTACTACCATATGTAGTTCTAGTTGTGAAGTTATGGTGATTACTATGCTATGCTATACTTAAAGCATTATTACAACGTGTAGTCATATGTCATAACATAGTCTATTTTCGACAAATAATTTATTTTCACTTAGTAGCTCTTGTTTAGAATAGTCTTTGTTAAGTCAACAAGGTAATTATGTTATGAGAAAACCATAGGTAGTTAGAATCACGTAGGTACATTTTAGATTCTAATTAGATACTGTACACGTATTGAAATCACATAAATAGTAATACATAATTGAAATACCTGTTAGATATAATATAATAATCCTGATTTAATATATTCAATTGAATTGTTAATATTGCAAGTATGTATGATGTAATCCTACATTATATTAAACTTGCTGTGCTGTACGGTTTCACGCGCTTTAACTAAAATGATTTTTTGTAAGAAAATAATAATGACATAAAATGGTTATTGATGAAAGCTACGTATTTTTGCTCTGCGACCTATTAATTTAGATCGAGTACGTACATACAATGTTTATTTTATGTGTTTTTTCTTTATGTGTGGCGGACTATATTTTTAGCGCAAGCGGATAAATCATTTAATGTTGTAATCTTATTATACTGAAATAAAATGTAGTCTGTTACTCGCTGAAAATATATCTAAAAAATTTTTATAATCATCTCACTAGTTTTCAGTTTATCCATTACATTCTATAAATCCTGTATTTTTTCTTACAGATATAGATAGAATAGAGGGGTTGACCTTGGCGATCGGCGGTAACAAAAGCATAGCTTGAACCTAGGTGTACTGGTCTCGTATTAGGTACAAGTCAAGTTTTCGTGACCAGCTTGAAATAGGTTTCGAAAAACGTACGATCCAAGTTCAATTTTGATATAATGGCACATACTGATAAACCGGTATATCCGGGACCCCTGCCAAGAAGTTCCGCATAGCCGGGCTGACCAGAACACACGTCTCGCTCTCGTGTAGGAACACAGCACAAGTCGACGCAAGCAAATGTCAGGGACACTTTTCCTCTTGCGGCGACGATGTCGCCCGCTCAATGGAACGATGCCAACTTGGCTGGCGAGCTTCTTGAGACCAACGCTGAATCACAAATATTTACTGAATAGGTTCTTATAGATAGCTTTAAGAGGGTGTTCCTATAATATAAATACTCTTATGATATAAATTAGAATTCAGAACATATCGAAATGCTTTATATCGATGTCCGTGCATCCATATTACGTGATGCATGTAACAAAAAATATATAAAGCACCACAATGTGCCAAACCAGGTGCAAGTAAAGTGTCAGAATCAATCTATTTCAGGCACTTACCTTCTGGTCATTATCGGTCTCACAAAATGTAATCCCTAATGCTTTTAAGAGGTTCGTGACACTAATTTTTAATTTGAGAGGGAAAGTTTCATTTCTTACATAACCGGTGACGCGACGCCGCTTTACGAAGTCTTTACGAGTTTGGCGCCTACGCCTACTAGAGCTTCCCACTTCCAGCCTCGGATATACTCATGCGGTCAAGAAGCCACTGATCCAACTGAACGTGCTTAATTTCTGTAGAGCTGGCGCCTAAGGGAGTCGAGTAAGAATAAGAAAAAAAAAACAAAATCAATCATTTTATTAACTAGTAGCAATGTTTTAAATCTAAGTGCGCATTTCTAAGTTTTAACAGTATGAGGCAGGTGGCCTCGCCTCTTTGGTCACGTGGTTAGCTCCTGAGAGAAAATATGTTTTGGGTTTTTATTAAAAAAATCAGCTAGTTAGGTAGGTAGCAGTGGCGTACATACATGCGCAAAAGCTCTGCCTACCCTAAAATTTTTGTATAACTCATAAATGCAAAGGAGCGGGGTTACTCAGCGGATGATGGAGAGAGCTATGCTAAGAGTATCTCTACGAGATCAAATCAGAAATGTGGAGATCCGTAGGAGATTCAGAGTTACCGACATAGCTCAGTGAATCGCGTAGCTGAAATGGCAATAGGCAGGGCACATAACTCGGAGAACCGATGCACGTTGGGGTCTTAAGGTGCTGGAATGGCGAAGGCCCCAAACGCGGTGGACAGAGTGACGGTGGAGTCGCTGGGTGCCTCTTGAAGCAGCCCAAGACCGTGGTTTGTGGAACTCCCTACAAAAGACCTAAGTCCAGCAATGGAAGTTCATTGATTGAAATGATGATGATGATAAGCCGTCAGACCGCCCTATTATCTCTATAACATGACAGTGGTTAAATTCATTAAATGGGAATAAGCTCCAAAACCATCTCTCCTAGAGTGCCCAGCATTGGGACGTTAATAGGCTGGGGATGGTGTCGATGATTTTTGCTGTTGTTTTCCTGTTTCCTATAATTTTAGCCCCTGAGCACCTATTTATTAGAATCACATCCAATTTAAAAGGGATACTAGCCCGCGTCGGCGTCATTAAATTCGCGTCTGTGGTCCGTATTTTCATTTCGCTTTCACGTGAGTAAAATTAAAATCAATATCATCTGTTGTATGACAAATGTATTTGGATTCCAGTGCTTCTAACGTTTTGCACACTTTAGTTTCGTTCATCTTCTGCTCTTTCTAACGTTGCGACAAGACTCAATATCAAGAAAGTGACTCAGAGCTACTAAGCAAGTATAAGAGACCAGTTATTGCATAACATTTTAAATACATCCTTATCCAAGATCATAAACAAGATGCGGTAACAAATTCAAAAGTTAGTTTTAAGAGAGTGCGGTACTCTTGCCTCGAACTTCAAACTTGCTCTTTATCGTGAACCAATACAATAAATGGAACTGTGCCAACTTGTCAAAGAATGGACGAGAGTTCATGTCGGTAGCGAAAGCTAGAGATTTCTTATCGTTTAAATAACGTAACGTAAAAATTTGAGAAATGTATCTAAATTTATTTTACTAGGTAGAATTTTGATGTTAATATTAACTCTATGAAAAATCAAAACTAATCTAGCCCACGGGAACTGCGTACTATTCCAGACTATAGTCTCCAGAATAATTTCAGCAGTTCTGGAGTTATTTAATAACAAACTTTCGCATTTGTAACAACTAAAGGCAAAGGATAAAGGATGGTTATGCTTTCTACCGGTATGTATGTAGGTATATGTTCATCTGATCTCTCATAACTCGTTTAGAAGTTAGGATGGAGAACTTGAACATGCAATTAATCATAATTTGACAAATGAGGTATCGTTCGAAGTTTCTTGGCCGTCCGCTATACGATGTCCAATTAAATTGATTTAGGTGGTGGCGAGAACATATGTATTTAATCTATTGTAGTGACCGAAGGTTATCAGAAAGTACGCAAAAATAAATTGACGAGTATAGTCACATTTCAAATTACGGAAAATTTAAATACTAATTTCCTAACGGAAAATTGTGTTTTTTCCCGTCATGGCTATTACAAAACCGCCATTATAAGCGAAGTAAAGTTATGCACTTCATCATTATATGAAAAAAAAAAGTTATGCTTCTTCATATTATGGATCATCGACTGACTTGGTTTTCTCAAATCGAGCTAGTATCCAACCGAATAAGAAAGCTCATATGGATATTTAAAAACATAAGGCATATTTCATCTAAAAAACTACTGAACACCATTTATCTTACACTAGCGCAATCTGTTATCAGCTACTGTATTCCTGCGTGGGGCGGGGCTGCTAAAACAAGGTTTTTAGATCTAGAGAGAGCTCAACGTTCTCTCCTCAAAGTAGTGCTTTTTAAAAATTATATGTTTCCCACAACACAGCTGTACAGCTTATCTGGGCTGCTTTCAGTAAGAAGCCTGTACATTTTGCGCACAGTTCTAAAAACGCACAAAACCCTGCCACACTCAATTGACAGTCTTCGTAAACGTCGTGAAGATATTGTAGCCAAAACACATCCTGCCAGGACTAAATTTGCCCGTAATCAATTCCAACGGCAATCTCATTATTTGTATAATTTGATTAATAAGAAACTCAATATAAATCCCTTAAACGTACATGCCTGCAGAAAAATTCTTGTTGAGTACCTCTCATCTCTTAGTTACGAAGATGTGGAAAACCTTTTAAAGCGGATTATATAATCACTTGAAGCACATCTATTATTCGTATTATACACATTCACACTCTCACTCATTACACACACGCATACGCACACACACACACACACACACACACACACAAAAACACACACACACACACACACACACACACACACACGCACAACGTTAATTTGCCTAAATATATAATATTTTAATATTTTAAAACGCAACTTACTTCTTTTACGCATATAACGGATATTGTTATGGAAGAGCGGAGTCTTCTGATACAGGTGTAGTACTACTACATCTAAAAGAAGGTTCCAAACTTGCAATCTTGTTGAAACCGTAAAAATTTGGAAAAAATAAACTATTTATTTATTTATGCACTTGTTCTTAAATAAACTAGTTTCACCCCACGATTTCTCACGCGTTAATCAGTAGCGACCTATATTAACCACCACGATATATAATATATAACGACCATTAACGTGGCCTTGCAATTACTTAAATAAAGTATAGATTTTCATATATATTCCAGTAGTCCAGAGATTACTGGTAATTTAAACCTCTTTAGAACATTGGTGGACCGAGACAAAAATAGTTACGCATTTTGGAAGCAAGAGTTCGCACTCTTACAAAGTAAGAAAAAGACTAAAGAAAAGTTTTTTTTTTCTCAAAAGGAGGTTATTGACCAATTATACGTAGTTACCTTTTATAATTTTTTTTAAAAAATAATCATGACAATTCCTTTTACACATTTCTACAAACACAAATCCGTTACAACATCCGTTTACGAAAATGAATGCAAGCAGCGTTATCACAGTTTGCGAAGTCATTTGCCGGAATAGATTACTTATAGAATACCTAACGGAAATTACGTGTCCTACATTGTTTCTCGAGGGGGTAAATAGTGCGAGCGTGAACAAGCGACAAGTACCTAGACACCACGTCAGACAAAACCTGATGCAACAAGTGAAATAGCAAGAGTAATACCAAGTCATAGTACATTTTCCGCGATCTCTATACGCATGCCTACAGGTACCTACTTAATACTGTCTTTTTAGGTATTATTTTTTACCACTAATTTAGGCTGCAAAGTCACTAACCATTAGATAAGATACCATTTAAATCGATAACTTGTCATAAATAGAACGTAATATATTGAACAAAGCGGTGATAGCCTAGTGGGTAAGGCTTCGGCTTTCCTTTCATGGAGACAGTTCGAGCCCGGCTCGCAACACTGACTTTTCGGAGTTATGTGCGTTTTAAATTTAAGCTATTTAAATATCACTTGGTTGCTTGCAAACCAAATAGATCTAAAATAAATTTATTCGTATAAATAAATACGATTATAAATATATTACGACAATGCCTAAACAGAGCCAACTAGACCCACAGTAAGCGTAGCTTGTGTTATGGTTAC
The DNA here is from genome assembly GCF_905163445.1 of Pararge aegeria. Taxonomy (NCBI): domain Eukaryota; kingdom Metazoa; phylum Arthropoda; class Insecta; order Lepidoptera; family Nymphalidae; genus Pararge; species Pararge aegeria. The sequence continues at coordinate 648,132 of NC_053200.1, read as the reverse complement.
TAAGATAACTAATGAATATGTACGAGTCTGATATAAATAAACCGGATTTTTTGCATACCTACTCGCACTTGAGAGTCAATCAGAATATGTTAATGTTACACATTCGATGGTCAAATCGAACAGCAGCTGGTACTACAAGGAGTTAGGTTCGGAATGACCTACATTTGGACGCGATAAGAGCAAGGTCACGAACAGATAAGCGGAAATACTACGTGATGACGTGCGCGGATGCGAGCCTCGCGTTTTGCAAGCACGGCTCAACAACTTCAGCATAATAGGATTTCAAATAAAAAAAATCATTAGTGAGCTCGACATGTTCAACGCATGGGCGAACATCGTCAAATAATGAAGATTATGACGTCACAGCTTTGAGAATGGCTGAGGCTTAGTAGCGCTGGATAAATGGACCGATGACGTTTAACAGCAGTGAACGCAAGATTTAAGCCAATCGCAAGATCACTGCTGTCCTTCAGCATCAACTTTTGTGAGATACGTAACTACCCTACGGATCGAAATCCAAAAGCCGTCGGAATGAGACGTTGGAGCTTAAGGGCACATGACAGAAAGGGCACATGATAAACCAGTGAAGAAGGCCCAGGCCCACTAAGGCTGATTTGTTTGCTGAATTAATGATTGTGATGAGGAATGATTATGATCACCATCTTCAGTCCACTATTGTTCAGCTCGGTACAGGCCTCATCTCTAATACGAGAACAGAATTCTGTTATTATCATAATAAACAGGGCTGTGATTCAGAGCGACTAAGCCTCCTAACTCCAGTTAGGAGGCTCAGTTTAATTAATTAGGCCGTCCACAACGCTTATAAGAGGCAGAAAAAGCAATTTAACCAAAATGTTTGTTATTGGTCAGAACGTAGGGTGTCCAATGTCCAAGGGTGAAATCCATTAGAGAAACGTATTCGGCGTTGTTCATTCATCTTGGTGCATCTACGACGATCACTTCTGCGGCATTCCGTTCTAATAAACGTGTACCTAGCTTAGAAGGTACTTACAACAAAAGTGTCCTCAAAGTGTACTCCCCGAAAGAATATTAATTTGTCATTAATCTAATAAATCGCCGCCGCGCCGATAAGAGGTCATTGTAACTTTAATCAAGATGTATTACGTTTTCGCAGTCTACGTGAAATTCATTTTCATTATTATCAGTCACCAAACAATAATTACTTGCAGTTAATGCCGGTTTTCCGCCAAAGTACGTAAGATAAGTACGGGTATCATACATTTATCAGATCAACTCACTCTAGGATCGAGCTAGAGTACAGTTTTGGCGTTTTCTTAGTTTCGCAAAAATGGTTATAATTATTAGGCCGGTTTTATACTGCGAGCGTAGCGGACCTATTAAAGACTCCACTCAACTCGCAAGAGTAAACTGCATACTAGTGTTTGCATCAATAAATAGTCGAGCGGAAAAGACTGAGCGAGCCGCAAGAGTTGAAATGAACTCGCTCAGTTCTCGCTCAGCGGAGCGGAGTCATTACAAAATCCGATAGAATCGCAATGACAAATTACATAGCAGTGTTTCCACAGAGAAAGAGGTAAGAGGGGCGCATCGAACGAGTAAAAATTACTTGAAATGAGTCCGCTAAGTTAAGGTCTCAGAAACTCGTTTGCAGTTTTCTCACCCTCTCTCACCAGTTTAAAACACCAACTGAATTCGCTCTCTGTGGATTGATCAATTTTCTTTTCTCATTTTACGTTCAGCTCTCTCCGCTCATTTCTTTCCTTTTGCAGTGAAAAACAAAAGACAAAACTCTGCGTTGGAGGAAAGGCAAATCTTATAAACGGAGTCCGTCCCGTATAATCATTTCCCGCTCATTACCCACCCTTTCGTGGTGGAAAACCGGCTTTACGGTTCCGAAAGTACACGACGCAGATTAAAAGCAGGTATCCAAAGATTATAAGGGTTTAAGAATACTAAAATCCGGGCGCCAACCAATCTACAACGTGCATGACAGAATAAATAATAAATAAATAAATATACTACGACAGTACACACATCGCCATCTAACCCCAAAGTAAGCTAAGCTTGTGTTATGGGAACTAAGTGACTGATGATTAATTTTATGAATAGTAAAATAATAATAAATACTTATACATAAATACTTATAAAATACCGATAAACACCCAGACACTGAAAAACATTCATGTTCATCACACAAACATTTGCCAGTTGTGGAAATCGAACCCACGGCTTTGGACTCAGAAAGCAGGGTCGCTGCCAACTGCGCCAATCGGCCGTCAAAATAGTTCCTGTACACAAAACGAACCACTTTAAGCCATCAACCCGACAACATCAAACCAATCCCGATTCCATCCAGAAGAAACACGCCGATCTGATTTCATCTCTCACAGGATGGAATAATGATTGACAAATATTACCGAAAATATTGATTTGGAAAAGAGCAACTGCCGAGATTTTAACTGGCTTCTTCTAGGTAGAATATACCTTTCTAATTTGGTTGTAGAGTCACTACACATACACAGACTATTTGTGCTTTGACTTGACGTTTCAAAAAATCGCATAGTAGGTACTTTGTTACGCTTTCATGCAAAAAATACTAAACCGATCATCACGACATTCCTGTACACATATTCCTGAAGGTATTAGAAGTAATATAGGATGCTTTTTATCCCGAAATTAAGCTCAGTTCTCTTGGGAGACCCCACGAAAGTGTTTGAAGATTTTACACCAGGCTTAGCTATCCTAATTACTACTTGTCTGTATCGGCCGGGCATTGATGGGAATGATATTCTATTTTGTTTATTTCGTATTCTACATATTTTTGAGGGTTCTTTTATTTTATTTATTTTTTAATTATGTATTTATAGTAGCGTATTTGTATGTTTATATGTTTGTATATATGTATGGAATATATTTTATAGTTTTGTATTTTCTAGTAAGATTATAAATATATTACGACATATATTACTTAAATAAATAATGAAACTTTAAAATGTACCCAGGCATTGCCCAGCAAATTAATATTCATACAGTAATTATGAGCCTAGCCTAGCCGAAGTCTGGTGATTTTCGATGCATTAAGAAAAGTCAATTATAATCGATATTAAAAAGAGAATGAATACGTCCAACTCCATAGTAAATTTAATTCAATCCATATTAAAATTCGTGCGTTCATTTAATACGTCAATAACGATAATTCGTTATCACGAAACTACTTTCACTTTAATTTATTTTTTGGTGTTTATTATTTCCATGTCTGATCGATAAGGTTGAAGAAAAAAAATCTTTTGCCTACGTATGTTATATGTGTCGATACATTGTCGTCTATAGTTGGGTAAACAGCGCGTAATCTCCGGACGGCGACCTACGTCACAGAATGTAAAATGACAGATAAAACCCCGCGCAGTTTCACTATTGATAACCAAAGCCAGCCAAGTGCAAGTAAAACTCACATACCGAGGGTTCTGTACATTGGAAGAAAACGTATAAATTGTTATAACGTTAATTTATTACGACCGCTTCGAAAATAAAAAACCGAACAATATGCATTTTGTTTCAAACCCCACAGTTAAGTTAGTTTATTTTTAAAAGGATTATTTCTAATTTGTAAAACACTGCTTCTTAGAGAAATCATTTTACTGTTTCTGTGATCTACTTTACGCAACTTCCGTTGCCTGTGATCACACCACCCACGTGTATGGAAGCATGTAAAAAATACTACCAAAAAAAGGTTTTTACAAAATTCAAGACGAACCAAAACTTGTATTTGCATATATAAGACAGAAGTTGACGTTAGTTTGCAAAAGTCTGCGACATACAATGAACATTATTAGTAATGTAATTGTTTTCTTTTGTTTTAACCGTCTGGTAAATATCGAACTTAAAGGTTTATTGGTTTGTAAATATGTATATTTATTTTCAAGAGAAGCCTATCTTTATAGTGCTTTAATGCTTATTTAGGATTCCTCTTATATTATTTTAACATCATAATTTTTATTTTATTTCAGTTTACACTTTTACCTAATTGACAAGCATAAGGCAATGTACGATTATAAAAATACAGTGGTGCCAATTCTGTTGTACATTAATTTCTCTTAATGAAACTTAATTGCCAGATCTAAAAGTTTGTGATATAAGGGTTTAAATGGTTTCTAATTTGGTACAGAACCCTCTTAAAAACAAGCACAAAATATTAATGACCACAGTGTGAAAAATACATTATTATAGAGTGCAGTCAACGGAGTTACAAGTACGTTGTGCAACGATTAACTCTTTCAGTGTTTTATTTTCCTTTAGTTCATTTACCTACTGGATTATTTAAAAACAACAAACCAATAACCTTTTTCTTTATGTATACCAGCGTTTTCCCGCGATTTTGGCGTGAATTTGTTTTCCCAGAATAAAAATAAGCCACCGAAACACTTTCCACCTATATTATTAACTGTTAAACTCTTGAATAATTGCTAAGCCATCATCTTACCTGGTTGGTCTATTGGTTACCATGTTCATGATGATTCCAACCAATGACCTCTTGATCCCGGGTAGGGAAAAAAATTAATAGTTTTAGATTTCTCTGTACTAGCCCGGAGTTCATCGGAGATCACGTCAACTGTCGGTCCTAAATATTTTCACTATTTTGTTATAGGTAATAGTCGTCATAGTTCCTACATTAAATGAAATTTATACAAACAGGAGGGGCAGACCATATCCTAAATATAAACTTTGGGCACCAGCAAAAAGGTTGGCTGTCTTCACAAACTATTCACTTTGTATGGCTATTACTGTGTACAATAAACTTCCGGACTGTCACAAAAATCTTCCACTAGTAAAATTCAAGCGAGCAATTTTTGATACTCTCAAAAAAAACTATTATAGTGTAAAAGAATACCTTAGTGACAGTAATATACCTACTTAGTTAACTTTTCTAACTGTATAACAACATTTGTAATTGTATTATTTGGCTAATTAATTTAAAATGACATTATTACTTATTTCTAATTATTGAATTTTTATTCTTTAAATTGTAATGTAATTTTTATTTTTTATTTTTATAAACATTTGCACACTGTCTGTGACAGTCGATTGTGAAGGGTCTGTTTAATGAAATGTGTTCTTGTTATGTACCCACAATTTGGCAAATAAATAATAATTATTATTATTATTATTGCCCACCAACCCGCATAGGAGCAGTGTGGTGGTTCAATGGCCTAAAACCGCGTCACCTAGGAAAGACTGGGCCTGTCCAACAACTTTAAGCTGCGGATGATGATCATCTTTTCTGATCACTCTAGAACTAGAATTATATTTTTCTCTTGTTTGTGTGACGTATAAGTCCATTACTAAGTATTAATCAATTTATCATCATCAGGCTATTGACATCTCACTACGAAGGGCATACCCCCTTCATCATAGGACAGAGGGATTTAAAGCCCTCCACACCACTGCAATGAGGCTAACTCAAGATTGTGAAATTAATGTTTACGGATATACGAGTAAAAAAAACCTGAAACTACACAGAGCGCGAACTTAATCGCGAGCAAAGTCTAAAGTAATTTAAGAATTCCATAGATATGATACGACTAGGAAACAATAGATAGCAGTGTAATGTTGCTTCGCTGTTACCGTCCGTGAACGGCACTATCACAGCGCGAAACTAAAATAAACATAGAAATGTTAATTCCCGCAATAATGTTGTTACAGATAGGTATCGTATTAAACAACATTATCTGAGATATAACATTGTAAAATAACAAAATAATACCCAAATATGCACGATAACATTGATATCTTAAAAATTATTCAGCAGGTTGAACGCACTAAACAATTATATACGTTTGCACTGAATGTAATTGGGTTCAAATTCTCATTTCGTGAGTTTAAAAAAAAAGTGGAATAAAAAATACCTACTCAGTAGGGTTTAAAACGGCAACAAGCAGCGTGCCTTCGGGAGTGCTCGGAGTTACACAACGTTATCAAACCAGAAATGAGAAGATCCGTGGAAGACCTAGAGTTACTGACATTGCTCAACCAGTCGCGAAGCTGAAATGCCAATGGGCGATGCACATTGCTCGGAGAACCGATGGACGGGATCCCAAGGTGCTTTGGTTGCGACAATGAAACGCACAGTATTGGAAGATCCCCCACGAGGTAGACGGAAGAAATAAAACGTAGCTGGATACAAACGGTACGAAACAGTAGTGAATGGAAATCCCTACACAGGACCTACGTGTATGTCCAGCCATGGACAAGCAGTGGTTGAGATGATGATGAGGATTTAAATCCGTAGCTTGCGATTTATTGCAAATTTTATATTCTTCTTAAAGTAGCTACACTTAGAGGTACATACTTATTATACATTAGTAATTAAATAAAATACCAAAATACTCAGTAATGTATAAAATCAAGTATATTTTTTTGGCTGCGAAGAACAACAATGTAGTATGTAATTACCACATAGATTATTTATTAATAGTTTATATTCTTTCAACCTCGTTCAGCCTCCTCGCTTGTGATCCTATGCATTTCGCAAATAGAAAGTCTACCTGAACGCCATTAGTTATAATGTTGCCATTTATGGAAAGTTACCACCGCTGGTTGAAAAAACACTTTCGCCAATGATATTTTTATGGTAATTACGTTGAGTGGTCTATACCGGCACGACTGTCAGTGAGAGTATTGTTGAAAGGCTAAAAGTGGTGCCCTAGCACAAAACTGGCAACAACTTAATAACAACAGATGTTATACGAAAATACAACCTCAACAAATCATAATAATAACATATATTTTGTCGTATCGAACTTCTGAGTTCTGGATGATGAATGATGAATGATAATATTTCATACAATGAAAAATTATCTTGTGAAATTTACATTTTTAAAAAGTGCATGCTTATCTCCTTGATCTTTTTTGGGCCTGTTCATAATGAACGTTGAATTAGTTAATGTGCAGTTTGACCATGACCTGAATATTAAAAAGAAATAATAACGTTACAGTCGTTTAAATATCATTTAATAAATAAATAATTATACTATGACAACAAGCTGTAAGCGTTGCTTGTGGTATGGATACTAAGATGATTGATGAATGATGATAATTCATAAAAATACGTTACTTATTATGTACAGATAAAAACCCAGACACGGAAAAACATTCATGTGTATCACACAAACATTGTACAGTTGTAGAATCGAACCTACGGCCTTGCACTCAGAAAAGAGGGTCGCTGCCCACTGCGCCAAACGTCATTCAAAAACGCAATATTATATGATGAATAGTTGGGACTCTTTGAAGCAGCGAGGTCCAGTAAAAAGTTAGAACGGGCCATATCAATATATATAGCGAGTGCACCTGTGTTTGCGTAATCACTCGTGTACTTTAATATCTCCCGCTGTTGAACTGCGGTACCTATGCGGTTGTACTCCCGATGGTTTAATTGCGACTGAGTAAAATAAACATGAGAACATTCAACACGCCGCCCACCAAAAGGCCAGTAGTCAGGGAAACTGTATTGGCAGTCACATCGTATTAAATTATATTGTTACTACCTATATTGTAGATACTATTTTGGTTAACTTTAATTCCTTATTTGGCGCTGCTTCTACCCGTTGGGTTGAGACTTTGGCTAAAGCTAGTCACACCGTAACTCGTATGTACCTACTGCTAAGGATTTTAGCGTTCTGGTACGATAGCGAAACCGATAGCGGGTGTGGTTTGAACCGCCAACCCGATCCAGATTTGTGCGCTTTTCTAAAACATAAATAATCATTGACAATTATTAGAGATCGCAAAAAATAACGTTCGATCTAAATTTAATATCGTTTACGTGCTACACAGATAGTAATATATCATGATAATTGTATATGATTTCTGACGTTTCAAATGTCACGCCTCACGATGACCGTGGCAGTCGTCTTGCTGCCCCTGTGATGAGGTGAGGCCGCGAACCAACATTATAATATTATGAGCAGGTTACATTTATAATACCTATTTTATTTTACCCTATACCTACTATTATTATAGCATAAGGTAAAATAAGGTTGGCATAGCCAGGAGACAAAAATTATATCCCCCGACTATATCCCCGGACAAGGGATACGTGTCCCTATACGTTTTAGGGATATAATTCAAAATAAACTAATAATTTATAAAAACACGGTTGGTATAATTTCTACCTTTTAGTTTATTAATCGGTAACCTATTCACCATCAAAATTGTTATATTGGAGAAATCTATAGATAATGGTTGGAAATTAAAAATGAACATTATTCCTGCCTTGTAGACTTTTGATAAAATTATAATAAAATTATATAAATTAACAAAAATCTTATTTTGCGAATTGAATAATGGAATAATCTTATCAAATACGTGTATTGTCATCGGTCCTCGATATATTTACAAAGTTTGATCGCAATAAGACCGTTTGAAGACAATCAAAATCAAGTCCAAAGGAGTCGGTTACAAACATACAAAAATCAAACAAACATACAGGTGAATCTAATAAAAAGCGAGTAATACGAAAAACTTGGAGGGCCTTGCCTTTCATATTACTCGCTTCGCTTCGCTCAGGAATTGGAGGGTCTGCGTGCCGACTCACGACGGCGCGGCACAATCACGAAGGATTTCGGAAGAATCAACTAGTCGAATAATTAAAAAATAAATTATGGTGTAATTATTTGAAATCAATAATTATCTCTCTAGAGGAGGCCTGTGCCCAGCGCTGGGGCCGGCTGAGAGCGAAAATCAGAATACGAAGGAAAATTTCGCCACCATCTACTAGGTTATAAAAGCTCAGGTGGAAAATCGAGTTCGAGTCCAGATGATTATTTTTTACCCTTTTACAAAAAAAAATACCCACCTATCTTCTCAACATCTCACACCGTACGCATTTGAACTCCCTACCTTCTACGTCAAGCGCACAACCTGCTCGATGTTTTTTTTTTTATATAAATAACTCATAAACACGCGTGATACCATTTTTTTATATCTGTGTACTTATATTTTTAATGCACAAACCAAGTCGAACATTCTACGAATGCCACTGCGTCATTTGATAATAATAATAATAAATATACTACGACAATAAACACATGGCCATCTAGCCCCAAAGTAAGCGTAGCTTGTATTATGGGTACTATGATGACTGATAAATATTTTTATGAATAATCTACATAAAAACTTATAATATACATATAAACACCCAGACACTGGGAAACATTCATGTTCATCACACAAACATTTTCCAGTTGTGAGAATCCAACCCACGGCCTTTGACTCAGAAAGCAGGGTCGCTGCGCACTACGCCACTCGCCCGTTGATATAGTTGTCAAATGTAAAATGTTACCAAGAGGAGACCATAATATGACTCGCACTGTCAAAAAGTTATCAGATCTCATGTAGAGCCCCGCTTCCAACTCAACACGCCCTAACTCTATAAAGGGTCAATTCACAAACTTTACACCTCAGTCAAAACATGTGGCTTGTCTGTTTTCTTACTACAAGAACTATAATATAAATACGCCCATGTGAATGTAGCGAACTAGCCAAGCCACATATTTTGACATTGGGTAGAGTTCGTGAAGTCAGATCTTGTAGAAGCTTTGCTATTTGCTATTCTAGAAGTAAATACTATACGGAAATAGAATCAATCTTTTAATAAGAAAAGAATTAAGTGTTTTTGAGCTCGTTGCTAGCTTAACTTAATCTATCTAGTTTTGTCTAGAGGTCAGCGGGTCGACAGTAAGGTCATATCGCTCAGTGTGACTGCCAAACACAAAATCGCATACTATGTGTATCCAAATGCATTGAATGTAAGGGTGCATGGCGGGGTTTTCGTTTTGGTCTGGTAGGCGTCTGCCGTGGCTAGTTACCACCCTTCCCACAAAGACGTGCCGCTCAGCGATAAAGCGTTCCGGTACGATGTCGCGTAAAACTGATTAGGGGTATGTGTTTAAAATAACTGCCATACCCCTAACAGGTAAGGCCGTTACCATCTTAACACTGCATCATCAATAGTAGGCGAGATTGCAGTGAAGGGCATATTTATTATTATAAATTAATTTAATTTAATTATTTTTCTAATTTTCCATGAAATTAATTGATATATATCATCGCGATGCACACTTAGTCTACCTTTATTGCCCTAAAATAACATATATAACGGGCTATAATGATATAACAGATATAATGAGTATGTCTCCACCTATTAAAATGTCTCATAACGGTTTTCCAATGAGAGTTGGCAGGCTATAGTTATACTTTATATGCAAACGTGGTCGCTTACTATGGGCCTCATAAGAAGGCTCAGTCACTCAGCGGGCGACGGAAGAGGAGCGGAGAGCTATGCTAGGAGTATCTCTACATGATCCTGATCAGATCTAGGGCTAGAGAAACTGACGTAGCTCAGTGAATCGCGTAGCTAAAGTGGTAATGGGCGGGGCACATAGCTCGTAGAATCGATGGACGTTGCCATCCTAAGGTGCTGGAGTGGCGACCCCGCACCGGTAAACGAGCGACGACACGACGACGTGGAAACAAGCGGCCCAGGACCGTGGACTTTTTAACTTCCCACTAAAGACCTATGTCCAGCAGTGGTCGGCAATCCGTTGAAGTGATGGTGATAGTATAAATTGGATAGAAAGCTATTAAATCTATAGAAGGTTGAATTAGAAGTTATTGGTGGGTTGGTGAGTCATGAGTGGTAGATTTGTTGACAAATACCGAACAATCCGCGTTAGCCGTAGATGGTTGTTACACCGTAGCGGTTAAATAGCGCAGTTTCGTGTTTATGTAATGTAGCCTCGGTACATGCGTGTTTCGTATCCAGCCCGGCAGATATTGATCCTATTTATCACAAGTTGGATCATAAGTAATACAGCCCGAAATCATTTCGACTCTCACTGCGTGTGTTTTTGGTTTTTAAATAGTGACAATGACAATGTGAGATGGTGATAACAAAACAACCGACTAAGTTTGTTGTTCGCTTCATCTTAGATCAGGGCGCGTTTGGAACCCTCGTAGCTTTAATTTTAAGTAGACGAATTTAGTTATCGCCATCAACTCACTTCTATGTCATATTTTACATAATATAGTAATGTACGCATCAAAAGTGCCACCTACGAGTATGTGCCTATTAAAATAAAGAAATATTAAATTGGATTTACATTTTATGCCCTAAATTATCAATTTAAAGAGGTTTGTGTGAACGTTGGCAAAACAAATTTACCAATGGGTTTAAATTAACAAACTTCAGCATTTTACAAATTTATTCATTGTATTATACTTATTATAATACAATGAATAAATTACTTCACATCCACTTTCACACAATTCGTGCATGCTTTTCACTTCTGTCTCCGGCTACCTTATCTGAAGCAAGTTCTACAAGACGACTTCAAAGCTGCAGTAGATTTTTTTTAATGTTAACAATTATCTCATCGTTGGACAATATTTTGTATGAATACTTCAATTCTTCAATACGGGGTGTATTGGTACACATGCAATATTATTTACAATATTTCGATCTTTGTCAGTAATATTGACGTGTGTCCGGTAAGCCTTATACCAACATCGCTAAAAACAGAATCCCGTTATAACTTTCAAAATACTCGCGAAAATTATCACGTTATCGAGTCACTGGGTAAGATGGCCATTAAACAGTTAAATTACCTTGAATTCAAAAGTGTATGTACAGTAAAGCAAATAAGTATACTTAATACTTATTATTACAGAAGTTTGCATTCTGCTGACTTTCATTTAAGGTTTTTATCATTGAGTTCACGCTTAAGGTTTGCCAAAGAGCCGTGAGAAGTAGCTAAGCTTGAAACAGGCGGACCGCGGTAGCTCTTCTAGACGTATCAAAACGCGAAACCGCTTTACTTAAATAGGATAGGGCAGGAGATAATATTATGTGCCGTATGCCAGATGACTTGTGGGCAAAATCTCTGTCTATTTGGATCACCAAAAATTATCAGGTCCGACTTGGTAGGTTAAAACAATGTGTGGGGGGGCACTGAAATTTTTGTCTGACATGCCCATGAGGCCCAAAATTCATGGGCATGTCAGAAGTTGTGAAGCGATCGGAAAGTGCTCGGATCGGAAAGGTCAGTGTATCTGAAAGCAGCGTAAGTACGGGTTTATTGTGCATGTGGTTGAGTGAGATAATTGTTTTTATTTCTTTTTTTAATCGATGGCATCCCGTTCGGCCAGGATGATCAGCCAGGACTAATGATAAGGGCTGTTCATCAGCCTCCTGAATGAACGATGTAAAAAACTTGTAAAAAGAATTAAAAAATGTGAATATATTCACGATTCCTTTTTCTTATTGTCGCAATATGTAGCCTTGCTGCCAGGGTATTGACTTTGAGTACTTTTAATTCGTGGTCGTGTGGTGCGTGGTCGTAATGCCAGACTCTGAGAGACCTTAACACTATTCTTAATGTAATATTAGAATAGTAGTATAGTAGTATATATAATAGTAGAGTAGCGAGGCTACGAATGGACATGAGCAAGACGAAGATTATATCCAATGTTCATTATCCATACCTGCCATAAAGTTCTGCCCCCAAATTTGTGATCTTTGTTTCCCTAGGACACACGATCGATTTCGAGTAAGATGTAAATTGCCGAATTCTAATCGGATGCGAAGCGTTCATGAAACTTTGCGACATCTTCTCAATAATAGTATCTCAGTTCAGGCAACAAAATCTTCGAACGTCGAACCAAAGACTCCGTCTTTTGGCTTCGAAACGTGATCGCTGACGATACGTTTTATTAGAGGGCTTAGTGTCACTCACCCGGCGATGTAGAGAGCTTGGAGTATCTCTACGTGATCTAATCAGGAATGTGAAGATCCGTAGAAGAACCAAAGTTACCGACATAGCTGAACGAGTCGCGAAGCAGAAGTGAAAAACAAAAGATATATAAATATAAGTCGGTCATTATATTTCGTCGTGCAGTCGGGTAAAAACCATGACCGATTTCAAAATTACTCACTGCATTAAATATTAACCGCTATTATTATTCCATTATTTACCATAATTTAACTAAGTAATTTATGATCACAACAATCTACTTAATGCAAACAAACAACGTAATGATGTTTTAATGATAACCGAACTGTTATTTTTCACACTTTCTGAGACATGACTCAATTATTCTATCACACAGTGAGGACATTGACCTGATCTTCCCGTCCTAATAATCGATATAAATAAAATAAAAATTAAGTATAGGTATATAAGGTGTATTTCGAAATAACTGCCATGAGTTGTGCTCAGATGATTATTTAAAATAAAACAAAGTTAAATTAAAATTAATTCTGTCCGTCTGCGTTTCTGTGTGTTTAGACGGGCCAATATTAGGATCAGCTGAACCGATTCTGATGGGATGTTCAATGACTTGTACGTCGAGTAACATCACCTCCTTTTTATTTCGTTAATTTACCCCGAAGATAGTTGAATTGGAGGGACAGGGCACGTGTAGGAGGCCAGGAATAGGTTGATATGATGTAATATAGTCTTCTACCGCGGAAAAAACAACCGAAAATGACCTAATCTTTTTTAGCTAGAAAGTGGACTTTCTAAAAAGTATAAACGGCCGCCTCAAGTCTGTAAGAGACAGAAAAACAAATCCTGCGCGGGCAAGGTCGCTATTAACAACCAATACATATATTGTATTCTTGTTGAGAAACCACACAGGCACGGAAGGAAACGCGCAGATGGACTCGCGGGGTCTACGTGACCTTCGTCAGGTCACGGCAGCGTCTTCACTTACTGACCACCGTCTGCCGATGACGCAACTCTTTTATAAATCTTTCTAATAGTAGAATAAGTATACATATGTGTATCATTATTAAGTATATATGCAACATTGCAACCAATATAGTAGATAGTACATTACTACCTGAAAAGCTATTCTTTAAACTCCCCTCTAACAACAATCCTCAATCCCATTGAATCTTTCAAGAACCTTTTATTTACACAACATTTAGAAATAATTCTCATTTGCCTAGATCTGGTTCATCATTTAACAAACTGAGTAGGAACAATGTCAAATTTACCTCTTTTGTACCAATGCCACCTCTACACATAAAATTCCGGCCATCCTATACTTCTTTACTTGTTCTACTACCTTCTGTATAAGCAGTTAAGTTTCTTGACCAATTAAATAAATAAGTAACTCCACATTTACACACACAAGCATGTTTTGGTCATGGGACAGTACATAGAAAAATATATATATAGTGATTTTCAACATACTATACATCTTTGCCTGCTTCTTCATATGCTCTATCCAGATTTAGGTAGCAATAATAACCCGAGTGAAATTGCAGAGTTTATCATCTTATATTCGGTTGGTGATTGTTGAATCCTCATAGCTAAATTTTTATCCTCATAGCTTAATTTATTAGCTATGACAACTTCATATGTAAACGCAAATTAGTAATATGAAATGTCTGACTGAAATATAAATAAAATTTAAATATAAGTTTTTGTTTGAGGCTCTTTCAGTACTACTGCAGGGAATGAAAAAAAATCAAACAGACAATTTACTTTTAAGTGTGAAATATAATATAATTTTATAATAATCCTTCTCATTTTTGATTTGCATAAATTAAAATGCAATAGAATAACAGTTATAAAAAGATTATTTTTCTAAATTTTATAGTAGCTTTTTATATATCACAGGGAAAAAAAAGTTTACAATTTGTATCAAATTGTACTTGTCTTGGTGGTGTCAAGGAATTTTTTAATGGTGATGTATAACTGCTCAATAAATATGATTGTTAAAACCTTAGTGTGCCTTCATAGTAACTTAAAATATTTTTAAGGAACAAAAACACAAATAGATGTTTTATTTGCTCATTCTTGGTAAGAGTAAATTATTCACAAAATTATTTAGGGCTGATTTTTCAAAATCCAAATATTCAATCAAAATGAATTACAGAATAAATTTGATGTTTTGCCTGTTGTTGCATAATAGATCTATCCAATTTACTTTTATTGCTTAGCTGCCAATTCAAAATTTAGGCTCTAAACCAAATAAACCAAATTTGTAAAAACAAACCAAATTTAAAATATCTACGTACATTCATTTTATATTTCTAATTTAAATACTTGATTCCATTGACCTCACAACAATATTAAAGATGCCTGTGACAGGCTTACTAAAAAGATTTTTAGTTAGAATTTTTAGTCAAAATAATTTAAAAAACAAACAAAGGAACAAATATATGAGCACCAGTTAGTAGCTTGGTCATGAAACAAAAAAATTGATAGTGTTAAGTGCTTTTGAGAAATATTACTAAATGAGTTACCCTTTGTAACTTCAAGGTTTGAGAGGCGTAAATTTAGGTCTGGATAAAGGTAACTAAACTGAACTAACCCACATGCACAGCGGCTCCTGCATCATGAAGGTGACAACTTCTTCTACGTGAGATGTCAGGTTCCTGGTCCCGTTGGCCCGCGGATCCACTACCATTGTCACTACTGCGTCGGAATCCTGCTCCTCATGCCGCTGCACCGTAAAATTCCCCTTCCAGTTGGGATCACTAGTCACATTCACAGCGTAATATACCGCCACTGACAATAGCAGCACACTTCCCGCCGAGTAAACCTTGAGGTTTGGCAATGGCAACCTGTCGACCAGTGTCACAGGCATCTTGGACGTTCTCCGACTCCACACTGCACGGCTAGTCTTAATTTCACAATGAACAAAAATCCCCTCTTCGCGCTTAATTGCATCGAATAATCGACAAACGAATTTTTCTAAACAAAATGTACCGACGAGATTTAATCAATGTACGTCGACTAACAAAACATATTGACCAATATTGACAGGAACTGTATGCCGCGGCTGCGCGTGATCGTATTGGTCACAAAATATGTCAAATATAATACTGTAATTGTCAATGTCAAATTGTTAACAATTTTTTTAATTACTCAAATAACTAAGCGCGTAGCGAGGCTATTAAAATAATTCACGGAATTAATTCTAAATATTGGCCAGCATATAAAAGCTATTATATACTTTCACCCTAATAAGATATCCGTGGCTAAAATATATATTATAATATGTTACTTCTTACTACTGGGTAGTGGATTGGTCTGTGGTAGTGCTAGTGGCACAGATTAATATGATACTACGGTCTACGGCTTGTGGCTATCCATGAGCTGTGTATTTAGACTAATGCCGCTTCAGATTAGCCGCAAAACGAGAGTTAGGAGTTGATTCGCATATTCTTTGCGTTTCGTGTCGCGTTCGCGTCTTTTTCATAAGTCGACTTCACACCTAACTTTGCGTCTTGGCTCGCCTATGTGGATCGTGGGCGTTTCTCGTCTAGTTTGCGTTGCGTTCGTGCATTGTTACTGTGTGTGTATGTTGAGTGCCTTCAAGTTCCACCAATGAGAATCAAGAACCTATGAACTATCCAATCATAATGCTGAAAAGTGTTCTTAATATGGTTCGTGCCGAGATTCGCGCCCTAAATCACACTGTGATCGCGCCGCAATTCAAACTCGCTTAGCCTGTATCGTTCATAAGTCTGTGCAGCCTGCAAGTTGTCACTTAGGCTCTTTGGTCAATGATCTTTGTCTGTCCTGAAGGGGACAAATCAAAACACAACAAGTTGTCACTTGTCACTGTCAGTGTCAGTGATTGTTGAGGTTATAGTTCTCGTTTATCCAAATAATTATTTACGAAATACAAATATTTGTCTGTAATTTAAATGATACTCTAATAAAATGACCGAGCGAGACTATGCCCCGTTAAGTGGGGCTTGTGTTCGCGGACTATGCGACAAATTATATGATAAAAGAAAGTTTGCAGGCGTCGAAATTGAAAAGTATGTGTTGTTTTTAATCGTAGCTTTTTCCGAATAGTTTAAACAGTTTTGTATGTTTAACTATATAATGCTCATCTTCATTAGATCTGTATCTTGATCTATCAGTTGTTATTGAAATAATTTGAACTATTACAAAAAAGAGACTTTTTATTTATCATCAAACTTCTTCTCTTAAGGGGCGTCAATATCATATTATATCCATACAAGACTCATTTGGATGTAAAAGACATAATGGAATGAATTGGTAATAATTAACTGGTCAAGCTTGGTAGTCTCAAAAAACCAGCAAGTGTAAGTCAGTCAGGGGTTGTGTATGTCAAAGAAACTTATGAATAGTCAAATTTGTACCCTTTGTCAAAATTGTGTGAAGGCTGTACTTTTCTTGTAATCTAAATACCCTTTAGAATAAAAATTGTATCCACTTTCTCACTTTTTAAAAGACATAAATATTTATTACTTTTATAGATTTCACATTGTAATTCTTAGCCCATATTATTTGGAATTACATTTATTCATATTTGAAATCCTTCTTGTAATATCATAAAACTATACAGCTATTAAATGAAAAATATTGATAATAGCCTATTTTCCACGTACAGAATGGTAAAAGACTTCAGTGATGCTAACAACACAAATCAAATCAAACGCTTGATACGAGTCCTGGGCCAGGAGCTGATGTCATCCACAAACCCCAATGTCAAGAATGGTGCTCTTATGGGCCTCTCTTCAGTTGCTGTTGGTTTGGGAAAGGTAGTGCTTATTATTTCAAGCAAGTGCACCAACAGTCTCATAATGGTCCAGTCAAAAAACTTAATTGGTCTCTTGGTTACCGTTACTGTAGCGATAATCAAATGCTTGGTACTTCACCCTTGGCGCATCTGCTAGGGAGGCTGGTGAGGGCGACATACTGGTTGTGTATCACTACTTAACAAACTTTTTAAATGACCGTCAAAAATTTTCTTGAGCATGTAACAAATGTGCTTAGTTAAGGGGAGCGTGTGGCGGCCCCTATAAACATATCACAGAAATAGTGACAATTGAGTGAAAGGTCAGGTTGGCATTAATCAGGATTTGGCATTAATTTAGAATAAAAGAAACACCATTGCATAGTTTCTGCAAAAATGGACTCACTGGTAGAGGGGAGGTTAGTCAGTTTTAGATTTCCTACTTTGTCTTGCTCTTGCCCATCTGCAGACAAGCGCTTGCTATACCAATTGCCCCTCGCTTCGCAGGGATGTGATGTTTACGTCGGGGAGTTGATCCACCCCATAGTGGCCTGTCTCGGCGAGAGCGAAGCGCGCGTCCGCTACGGCGCCACTGAAGCGCTGTTCAACGTGCTGAAGGTGGCCCGCAGCGCCACCGTCACGTACTTCCCGCTGGTGTTCGACGCGCTGGCCCGGCTGGCGGCCGACCCCGAGCTGCAGGTTCGCAATGGCGCCGAAGTGTTGGATAGACTTGTTAAGGTAACTATTGCTCTGGGCTACAATAATCCTCCTAATATCATAAATGCCAAAGATTGTATGGTTGCTTGATTGTATGGTTGCTTGTTACTGTATCACGCAGAAACTACTGAATCGAGTCGACTGTAATTTAAAATAGAGGTAGATTAAAATCCGCGGAAAAATTTACGCAGGATTTATGATCGACCAAAAAAACGCTAAATACAGTTTATTATTAAAACTTATCAGGCAAAACACCACTCTATTATTATTGTTTTAAGTTCTAATACGTTATGCTAAATATTTTAACCTTACTTACTCGCGTTCCCGTGCGCAGGACATCGTGACGGAGAGCGCGGCGCTGGAGCTGGGCGCCGTGGTGCCGCTGGTGCGCGAGCGCATGTACACGCGCAGCGCGGCGGCGCGCCAGTTCGCCGTGGGCTGGCTGTCGGCGCTGGACGCCGCGCCCGCGCTGGGCCTGCGCCGCCAGCTGCCCGACCTGCTGGACGGCCTGTTCACCGTGCTGGACGACCCCAACCCCGAGATCCGCCGCATGTGAGCGCGAGGGGCCACCGAGACTCTTCATTAGTCTCTTCATAGTATATTTATTTATTTAAATATTAAACAGCTACTAACTTGAATAGAAAATGTGGTTTACGTTACCTTTTCGAGGGAGCAGTTGGGATGTTATGTAGCGTGAGTGCGTAAACATTGCACATGTATGCCATAGCAGAAATCGTGGTTGATTAGCTGTAATTTTTTTAAGTTTTCTGTCTCGGAAACTCTTCATCAGGTCTATATGAAATTTTATTCCTTTCGAATAAAAATATAATACGTCTATAAATGACCAAGTTATGCCTGCAACATACAAAAAACCTCCAAATTTATACCGTCTTCCTTTTTGAACGAATTCGATATAAAAAATTCCTCTTGGTTTAGTTTGCACTTCATCACTTAAAATCACATAGGGAAACACTTGACAACTAGCGAAATTGCGCCAAAATATCCTCCATATTTTTATTAGGTGCGACGTGCAGCTGAATGAGTTCCTACGCAGCATCAAAAAGGAGCCGGCGGAAGTGAACTTCGAAGCCATGATCAATATCCTCATTACTCATGCGCAGTCCACGGAAGAACTATTGCAGGTAAGTAGTTTTAACCTACGGTAAGGGTCTGAAGACGAAAACATAAGTATTGCGAGGGATTGTATATAACTCTCCGGCGTTCGGTGTCACACCTGATCATATAGGTATGATGTCACGCCTCAGTCTGACTTTAAATTAATTACTCTTCATTCACTTTGAAAGGTTTCCAGTGATATTGGTCAATTATGAAGTCATCAATGGGGTCCAGGCCTGAAGCCGAAGCCTTTTTACAAGACTTCCTGGCTAGTAATCGAGGTTTCGTTTTGGAGAATGGACATACGCAATTGAACGACGGTGTAATATGGATCTTATCTACATCAAATTAAAGCTCAAATACAATTCTATAGCTCGGGCTTTTGGCAAAATGTTTGTAAATAAAAAATCTGAGGTATAAGTGACATTAGGTTAACTTAACTTTGATGATACGGTTCGATATGCGAAAATGGCTTCCCGAATGGGCGCGAGCAACTCTTGTACCGAGGCTAGTGTTAGAATGATCGCTGTCCGCGGCCGCCAGCTGACGGCGGTGTCGTGGCTGAAGGAGTTCGCGGAGCTGAGCGGCGCGCGCGTGCTGCCCTTCGCCTCGGGCGTGCTGCTGGCGGCGCTGCCGTGCCTGGCCTACACGGACGAGCCGCGCAAGAGTATCCTTTGCACGACTCGCTTGCCCTGACACAGAGTGGCGTCGTGTCTCGACCTTATTTAACTGTTATTTGTGAATTCACCATGATTGCGTTCGCCAAAATTTCCCATTTTAGCCTAGACAAGATCTCTCAACTTAAATATCACCTACATTTTTGAGGTAAACAAAGTACTGCCTGCTGGTAAGCAATGTTCTATAATCGTTTAACTTGTTCTGATAATAAATAAAAAAAACAGACAGACAGATGTGTAGACAGGAATTTTGAAAACGTCAGTGCTCGGGTAATGCTTTTGTTTTAATAATACAAAAGGCAGTTATATCGCAACCGCAATATTTGATGTATTTGTATTATTTGTAACAGGGGCAACATATTTTGCTTAACTAAATTTTAGTTTAACGTTAACGGTCTTTTAAATAATGAATAAGCACTTGCTACGTACAAATCAGAGATCCGAGAGACCGCTGCGACTGTTAACCTTCAGTTAACGAAACTAGTGTCCGAGATGTCGGAATCTCGCGCGTCTTCCGAGGGCCCTCCTACGAACGTCCCTCCGGTTGAAGGTGCCCCGACGAAAGAGACCCCAGCGGAAGGCCCCGTCACTGAAGGGGCGGAGGACGAAGGGCCTCCTCGATTAAATTTGGAAGCGGTAGTGGGGGTGCTCACTCAGATGCTGCACCACAGCTCCGTGCACACCAAGGTGGCCGCCTTGGACTGGATCCTGCACTTGTACAACAAGTTGCCTTCCGAGGTATGTAGCCATTTAGGTGTACCCGTTGATTTATGGGCCTTCGATTCGAATTGTAAATGAACCAACTTAACGTGATGCAGTCAAAAGTCGGGCAGAGTCGCGTCGCTGACTACATCCACGAACATTGTAAATAGTGCACATTTAAAAAGTAAACAGATTCCTTAGTGCGTCTTTATATTCGTTTCATTATTCAGAATTTGAAGTTCTATTCAGACGTTATTTTCAGAAAACAGACACTTTATGTTAAGCGGGAGACTATCGCAAATTGTATTGTATTGCATTTATTTAAGACTTCAAAGGTCCAATATACAATAAACTTAATATCTACGTTATACAGTATACAGAGTTACACTTTGCAATTAATGCGAGGAACATGTTCTGCACAACAACAGTGCCGCTCTGAATCCATCAGTCTGAAGCGTAGGTGTACCTGTAATTGCGCCGGCTGAGAATCCTGTATAACTTTCTCAAAGGCTTTTGAAGTCCAAACCGCACTTGGCCAGCATGCGGAACGTCTACCATGTCACCACGGTGTAAAAGCCATATTGTTTTGCGAAGCAATGATTATGCAGTGGATAAAAGTAAAGTAGTATACTCTACTACTTTACTTAGCCAATTAAAAGTTTTCACAAATAGAACTTAAATAAAAAGAAGAAAATTGCTCACATGCGAGTTAGGGGTTTTATGTTTACGTTTCCAATAGGGATTGAGTGCTTACAACTAAAAGACGATTATGATAAGAAATAATTGGTGCCCGCCGCAGATGTACCTGCAAACGGAGCTTGTGTTCGTGAGTGTGGTGGGCAGCCTCAAGGACGCGGCCGACGACGTGGTGCGGCGCGCGCTGGCCGTGCTCGCCGAGATATGCTCCTGCCCCTCGGCCCCGGCCTCCGCCACCGCCGCCACCACCGCCACCACCGCCACCGGCGCCGCAGCGGACAGCAGCGGTGAGTACCGCTACTACTTCGATATGGATATCAAGTTTATTAAAGTAAAATGATATATAACATGACAGATTTCAAATCCAATGTTCTTACCACAAAAAAAAATATATAATATGTAAATTTTTTTTTTTTGTACTTTAATGTTATTATTTGCAGTGGATCTAGAATCGAGTCCGTACTACCACAAATTCTTGAAAGCACTTTTGAGATTGCTCGCTGCTGATGAAAATCTTCTGGAGGACCGGGGAGCTTTTATAATAAGGTTCGTATTTAATTATAAATATGGTCTCGTTATGCATTTTTTTATCAGCTTGTCAACAGGCAGGCTTACATCGTACCAAAGAATTTAACAGAAAAAGATTAAAAAATCAATTTTTAAATACAGTTAATTTTTTGTGTTATTAATTTGATTACTCTCATGAGCTGAAGGGTTTGAATGACATCCAGTCCCAAATCGTGTCATTCAAGCTCAGCCCGGGCCTATATACGACATACCCTTCCGACGAATGTAAACTAACAACTCTAACAGAATCGAATTAAACGTATAACCCTTCTCGCTTTGAGAGGAAACGAGCACTGTAGTGGATCGGTAATGGGTTGAATAAAATTGAGAATAAAAGGAGTGAATCATTAATATAAGGCGGTGGCATAAAAACCTTTGTAGTCGGCATTCTTCAAATCATTCATAAATTTGAATGAGTTTAGATTAGTACGAATGAATATGCGCGCGTGCGTGTGTACACGCGGGCGACTGCGCAGGCAGCTGTGCGTGCTGGTGGGCGCGGAGGCGGTGTACCGCGGCGTGGCGCAGGCCGTGCGCGGCGAGCGCGAGCTGCGCTTCGCGGCGCGGCTGGTGGACGTGCTGGCCACGCTGCTGCTCACGGCCGCCGAGCTGCACCACCTGCGCCTGCGCCTGCGCGCCTTCCGGGACCCCGTGAGTGCTGCGGCCTTGTTGTTGACTCTCGGTGTGGCCGGATAGACAATGCTTCTTTCCCTTGATTACAAAGGAAACAATAAATAGCCGAGAGGGTTCCAAACGCAACGGGACCCGAACTAACATCGTTTTGTGCAGAATTAAAATTCTTCATTTTAGGAAGTGAAAGCATGTCCGAGTACCTGTCATTTTTAAATAATGAGGCTTTAAATGATGACGGTGAGCCCCTCGATATTAGGAGGGACGCACCCAACGAACGATAGAATTGCGTTGTATACTTTTACAGACGTGAGGGTCAGGATACCGTTCCGCAGAACTCATTGCGGGCATTACACACGAACCTACCTGCATCGTTTGCATAGGCTGGAGGCGAAAATGATATCTCCTGACTGGGGATAGGCGAAGTTGACCCCCGTTTATTCTCGCACGTGTATTATTTGGATACTATCTCCCGCGCGGCTCGGAGAGTCGATAAAGCCAAGGCCTAAGCCGCGCCGAGCTGTAGTGTGGCCCCCGCAGGCCGCCGTGTCGCTGTTCCGCACGCTGTACGCGTGCTGGTGCCACAGCCCCGTGGCGCTGCTGGCGCTGTGCCTGCTCACGCACAACTACCGCCACTGCGCCGCGCTCATCGCCACCTTGTATCCTTTGCGTTTGAGCGAACGGCGAACGTTATATTGTGAAGTAGCTTTGTCCGCGTTTATTATATTTTTGTCATGCCGATAATATATTTCCAATTCAACCAATTGACGTCCACTGCTAGACATAAATCTTTTGTAGGAAATTCCACAATTCACGGTCCTGGGCCGGTTTCCAGCGGCTCCCAGCGACTCCCCTCGTGCTAACAACAGATAAATGTTACCTATGATTTTGCACTGCGAAACACTTGTTCTTGTATGTTATTTTATTGAGTTTCCTCAACAGTAAACCTCAGTGGCGATCTGGAAATTACAGTTGATTTTCTGACAGAAATAGATAAATTAGTACAACTAATTGAATCTCCAGTATTTGCATGTAAGTACTTATTTTTAACTGGATTATGCTTGCGGTTTTGCCGTAATTTATTAAAAATGTAGTCTTCAGAATGAAACAATGAATGGGATAGTAATAATTTTTATATGGTTCCTTGATCGTTACTACCGTTACTTTCCTTGTCACCCTTTTGTCTGAGATGAAATCTGTGTGTAAATAAAATTTTTCAATTGTCGTACAATTGGCGGACCCATCTTAGAATATTATAATTCATGTGCGCTTGGAACGAACTGGCCCGAACAATTCAGTCGTGTAATCGTCGCGGTGGTCGACGGCAGACTGTATTAGCTCTAACGTTTGTCTACCTTCCCCGTCCTGCGGCTCACATACGACGCACACGACCTATAATAGATCAGGCGCAGGAACGATAGCTTAGCGTCGTCTCCGAAGCACACGGGTGAATTGCCACCAATTTCTAAATTCTGGTACGGTACTACGAATTTCTTTATCGAAATTACCCAATACAATTCTATGAAAACTAGTTTATTTGGCGAAGAGCACGAGAATCTTTACGGCTTCATTTATAGTTTATTTGGTATTTACTACACACCAATTAGATCTGCTTTTGGTGCAGAGCTAATGTTCATTGTATATCAAGCAATAGCACAAAGTAGCGGCTGCTTGTGTCCAATATCGCCTGTACGGTTGCGCGCCTGCGTGTGTGTGCGCGTACGTGCGTGTACGTGCGCGTGCGTGCATGTACGTGCGCGTGCGTGCATGTACGTGCGCGTGCGTGCGTGTACGTGCGTGTACGTGCGCGTGCGTGCGTGTACGTGCGCGGGCTGTAGCGCTTATGCCGCAGACCTGCGGCTGGAGCTGCTGGCGCCGGGCAGCGCGGAGCTGCGCGCGGCGCTGTTCGGCCTGCTCATGCTGCTGCCGCAGAGCGACGCCTTCCACGCGCTGCGCCGCCGCCTGCACTGCGCGCCGCCCCGCAGCGACGCGCCGCCGGACAGGTACGTGCCGCCGGACAGGTACGTGCCGCCGGACAGGTACGTGCCGCCGGACAGGTACGTGCCGCCGGACAGGTACGTGCCGCCGGACAACGTTATATCACCTGACTAGAGATACGATTAACGTGGCCAGCTGCCAAAGCACGCCAACAGGGAATAGGAGAAGATTTTATGACTATTTCAATCTTACCAGCTCTTAGTGAGGTCTCTAAACAAATCAACTTTTAAATCACTTCAATGTAAATAATTTCCGGAGCAGTAATACGGATGCATGCGCTTAACTTTAAAAAATATGTTTACGATGTCTGGGAACGTTCGCAGAATGCTGTTGGCGTTTTTATGATCTATGCAAAACATTAGATTGTTTTGATCATAAAGCCCACTACGGTCTCAAAAACGTTGCACTTAGTTTGGTTGCCTCCTATCTCAGTGTCAGAATTCAATGGGAATGCATAAAAGACATTAAATCGCAGGGGTCATCTACGTCAATGACTTTCCCACGGGGTTCATTTTTGGGACCCTTTCTATTTTTGGTGTATATAAACCAAGTTATTGAAAATTGTGACATTGTACTGTTTGCTTATTAAGAGATATGAGACAATATAATCCGTGCTATGTTGCATGTGTCGCACTGGTTTACTGCCTAAAAATTTACTATGGGGCATAGCTGCTGATAATTAAACTATATTCATATTGCAGAAAAGAGCTGTACGGTTAATAAATAAACTTAATTCATGTCAATCCCTCCATGAAAAATTTAAAGAAATAGATATAATTACGGTAGCCTCAGAATATATTTATAACAATATAGTATTTGTAAGACAAATTACTCTTTTTGAACAACAAGTGGATACCGCTTTACTCGCTATGGACAACCGCCTGACTCGAAATAGACATAAGTTAGTGACATCTGCATATAGTTTGCGAAAGATGCAGAAGTCATTTGTGAGTTTAAGTATATGCTTTTATAATCTGATTCCCAATTTGATTTTGAACCTGCCAATGCGTAAGTTTAAAGTGTTAACACATTTAATAAATCGTGGTTACTATACGATTCATGATTTCTTAACGAAAAAGGCTGCTTTGAAGCGGGCTCCGCTCTCATCTCTCACAATATAGGAAAGATTGTAATCTGTAAAATTATGTTCAAGAGTTTCTTGGAATCTGCTACAAACAGACTGACTTGACGTTTCAAACGGGCCTACTGAAGGAAAGTTTCGAATATTTCCCGCGTGTCGCTTGCCCGGAGCGGCGCTGTAGTGTCCCGCCCGCAGGCAGGAGGCGCGCGCGGACGTGGACTTCGACGCGCTGCTGCGCGAGTTCCAGCGCGTGCAGGCCGCGCACCGCGACTACAAGACGCTGGAGCGCCGCCTCAGCCGCGCCAAGCTGTTCGAGCGCGCGCACGTCTAGCGCCCCGCCCGACACCCCCCACCATGTTGCTGGCCTTTAACGGTTATTATCATTTTAGAGATGATAACCGGGGCCACGGCTTAAAGTGCTCTTCGAAGCGCAGAGCTGCTGACTCTCTAGACGAAACAAATCCAAACCCAGCTTCTAAGTGGAGACTCAGAATTGCTGAGACGGCGTATACACCTACTGCTATAATACTAGAAGTAGCGTCCGCTGCATTCGCTGGCCGGTAAGATCCGAACGCTACCTCCACTTTAAAACTATAGCAGCTAACGTACACTTGCTACCAACACTACTATGAACTTTCATAGTGCGCCCGAACATTCATGATAGACAAGAGGGCGTTTAACAAATCAAATTAAGATGAATATGACGTCATCCCCCAATAATCAATGGTCGCTAACGAGGGAGGAGATCAATCTCATTCCAAGGGCGTTCGGAAAAAAGGTATCCTTTGCATTCGGTAGCACTGTGAGATTTCATAGTATTTTTTATGTTTACAATTCGTAAAAAAAAGTGTTGTACATAAAAGATTATATACTAGATTTAATTTGTTGAAATATATGTAATAATGTTGAATTAAGTTTTTTACAATGATTTTGTGTTATTAAGAATATAATATAGGTAGATAATAAGAAAGCATTCCAAGGTGTATACAAGTACGCTGCAAAGTGCCCGCATCATCTCTTCAACAGTGTGGACCAATTTATACCACGATTGTCCATTATCAGTGGCGTGCACTGGGTTTCTTACCAGGGTATGCATACAGCAGGAAAATTGCACAAAATGGCAAAAATCCGGGCTATATTTCAATTTTAGGGTATGCAGTGCTTTCGTGCATGTATGAAATGCACGCCACTGTCCATTATGTATTTTGTGACGTCACCTTTGACAAGTGTATCGATCTCAAGGTCGTAGAGAATCATGACCTTCCGAAATGTAACTAATGCCCGTTTTCACTAACCTAGGAAACGCTTAAATCGGATTCCTAATAATTTGGGCGAGGCGTAAAGAAAAACGTTTCACGAACTCTTGTAGGATGTCTAACCACGTAAGGCGCTGGTTATAGTTACGACACCAAATCGGCGGATAGTAAAGTTCAGGAGACTCTAAGACTGACAATTGAGAGATTTAAATTTTGGTTATTTTTAATAATCTTAAGTCCATACGGAAACTGAAAATTATGATAAATAATACATACACGAAATACCACATTTTGCGGCAAGAATGATAGACAAGTAAGGTTATATGAGTTGCTAAGTGAACATCGATTGGTGAAAGGTAAATGTATGCCTAGGAATCTTCTATGATTAGACGTTACCTACTTAGACATTGCCTTCGTTATTAGTGAAAAAAGGCGTAAGTCGCGCGGCTCTTTGCAGCTAATTGAAATGCACCATTATGCTGAACTGTACCTAAGGCTATTTTTAAATAGTTTGAATACAGGAAACCATGTAAATAGATTGTAAGACATTATATAAATTATTTGCACATTCCAATGTTAGTTTAACTCCCGAGTCCCCCTCTACCTAAATGTCTATAGAAGGTATAATAATTTATAAATATTTCAAGTGTGCCACAAAAGGATTTAAAATAATAGTTCAAGGCAAGATGCCTACGTACTATTATATACTATACATAAAAACTGATACAAAATATTTATTATGCAGAAACGGTAAAACAACCGTGGTAGTAAATATGTATTGCTAGCAAAAACCTTATTATAAAGAAGTTAGTGTAACACCTAGTGACCTCTTCTATCATTCTGGACTATGATTAACAAGTATCAAGTTGAAATCGTGTGGAAAAAAATATTATGTACCCGTCACTATAGAGGTGCCTTCGAAAGTGTTCTGTAACACCATAACATAAATTTGGCTCGTAACTCGTTGGCCGTCACGTCTCGCTCCGGATTCTAGCGATACCATCACTCGACATTACGCTGCGACCTCACCCCGTACTATTCATTCACAGCACCGCGAGGATATACTTGCTTATGGAATGGAGGGAGCCTAAAAAAGATGACTTCAATAAAACAAGAACTTATTATTTCATTGTTTTATTAACAACATTCCCTCATGCGCTTTGCCACGCTCGCAGTCAATGTTGTTTTCGAGTATTGAAATCTCACAATATCAATAAATTTGGCCCTTACGGTTTAAAGCTTTCACCACTTACGCTGCCAGTAAATAAAATAAAATAAATAAATATACTTCGACAAAACACACATCGCCATCTAGCCAAAAGTAAGCGTAGTTTGTGATATGGGACTAAGATTACTAATGAATATTTTTATGGATAATATACATATATACTTATACTATTCATATAAACACTGAAAAACATTCATGTTTATCACAAACATTTTCCACTTGTGGGAATCGAACCTACGGCCTAGGACGCAGAAAGCAGGGTCGCTGCCCACTGTGTCAACCGGCTGTCAATTGTGATCTTTACGACAGTTAAAGTTTTTCAATACTCGTAAGCGACACTTCGTTGCGTGCGGAACGTTGGTTGACAGTAAAATAACATATATATACTTAAAAGTTTTTAACTTATAACATTAAAATACTCGATTTTATCCTTAACACTATTGCATATTTTTCAAATGTAAGAAGCACCACAGAATGTAACAGAGTTTAAAGTTTGCTTTTTAAAATAATACAAAAACCATGCAAAAATTGCATAAAAATGTGTTTATGATGAAATTTTCCCCGCACTGTATGCAACTACAATTACAAGGTACAATTTAATATAATATACCGTAGTTGCGTAGGGTGCTGACAAAATGTGCGTCTGGCTCTAGGTTTGGTTCGCACTCATCAGTCAAGTCCCCTATCAGTCACTTGAGTATTTGAACAGGTGCCTGTCGCAGCAGTATTGCCAGGTGGCAAAGGTGGTGCCAGTTTTCAGTGAGAGAACAATAGAGTAGCATTTCGCTGTTATTTATTGCCGGCGCGCGGCGTAGCTGATGAGTGTGAACGTAGAGAAGAGGCTTAGTAGCCATTTGGAATGAATTTAACAAATTAAATAGAAAATGGACCATTTCATGAGATCTTTGAAGTTAAATCAGTCATGAGTAATCAGTCGTGTTTGGATGATTAGATTGGCCGCACAAAGTCGCGCGGCAACACTGCCCGTGAGTTTGGAATTTAACACATTTACGATTCACCGCGGCCTCAGAGCTAGTCGTGCGACTCTATGAGGCTACTCTGAATGCAGCTTTGTGTTAGTACTTAGTGATAATAATACTATGTAGATATACAGAGGCTTCTCCTTTCCTCCACTGACTATTCGGCGTTATGCACGTTTTTATTTAAGCAATTTAAATACCACTTGCTATAAACCATAAAGGAAAACATCGTAAGGAAACCTGCATGCTTGAGAGTTCTCCATACTGTTCTCAACAGCGTATGAAGTCTACTTTTCCGCACTTGGCCAGCGTCGTAGACTACGGCCTGAACCCTTCTCATTCTGAAAGGAGACCAGTGGCCTGTAGTGGGCCGGTAATGTGATGATGATGATGATGATACAGATTATTCTTTAACAAAATCTCGCTCCATTAAGATGCGGAGGTGCAAGTGCAACAAAAACCATGGAATTTGGAAGAAAAATGCATACCAGTGTTCGACTAACACGGTCTAGGTTATTTATGTACTCATGCTATTTATTGGTAGCACACTTTTAACTAAGTACACATGCTGACTTGGAATGTGGTTTCGTGCAGACGTTCTTATTCGCTTCGTCCTCATCTTCCGGCAGAGAGCTAACATCTTTACAGCTGGCAGATTCATATATTACAGTCTTGATGCCCGACTCCAGTGACGTCATGGACTCGTCCGACGTGTCCAGTGTAGTGCTGGTATCCGTGTCTGAGCACTCGGCTGCGTTGTTCGAATAATAGTTACCGGCGTTACACTTGTTGGTGTTGTATTCATTTTTTACATTCACATCACGCGGTTTATCAAACGTATATTCATTATTTACAACCACATTGCTAACATCATCTAGGATATACTTATTTTTCAAAATCGGTAAATGTTCTTTGCACTTCAATTTTATATTTTCGAATGCAACATCAGAATTTTGCGTGTAATAATCGGAACAATAATTATTTTCTAAATACATGCGACAATCGTCTTTGTTGCACCAACATTTAAGATCACTCAGTTCATTATCATTTGGTTTTTCATTGCCACTAAATTCTTTAATTTTTGTATCTATAAAGTTGCAGCACTCAGTGTTCAAACACGATAAGCTTTCCTCTACGTTACACCCAGAGGTCCAATTGGAGTGGTTCTCTAAATTAACTTCATTACTTTTCAAATTAATTCTAATATCTTTTATTATTTTACAATCACTGTTCACACTAAAACTATTATCAGAAGTGAGAGGAAACTTTTCGCGACAGTCGCGTTGGGTAGTAATAAGGTCACTGAATTTCACACAAGAATGAGGCACGGTAGAGTCGCGACAGTCGCGTCGATCACTAATAAGATCACTAGGTTTCGTAGAAACATCTAGTAAGTCAAGACAGTCGCGCTCGGCGCACGTCGCGCGCTATGGTGTCACGTCCGCAGTGAGATGCAACAGTCGCGCGACTAACGCGGCGCCGGCCGCGGCGGCCGACGCTACGTCGTCGTGCTCGGCCAGTAATGCACGCAGCCCGGCTCCGCTCTGCGGAAATAATCGAAAAATAAGAATTAAATTACTGTCGGCGAACAATGATAAACGATACCATTTCTCGTTTTTCACTCGTAATCCTAGCCGAGCGGGGATACCTACCGCCGAGACGCCCGAGTTGCCGGACACGTTGGACATATTCCGAGTCCTGCCGTTGCCGCAGTTCTGCTGACTCTCCTTCTCTCTCTCCGCCGGCTCCGCGCGCTGTGCGCTCAACTGAAACGGAAGACAAGGCCGACATTGACTTTCATTCTCGTCTCTCGCCGCGGGGGGCGTGCGCGCACCTGCGCCTCGTGCACCAGCGCGCGCGTGCGCTGCTCCGCGTCCTGCAGGCGCGCCGCCAGCGCCAGCACCTTGAGCTCCGCGCCGGACACGTCCTTGTCCAGGATCTGCGTCTGCAGGTACACCGTCTGCGCCACCTTGTACCTGCCGGAGGCGTCGCCGCGCTATTACGTCATTCGGCCCCGGCGGGCGGAGCCGCGCGCGGCCGCCACTCACCAGTCGGCGATGGCGTCGGCGCGCGCGCGGGCCAGCGGCGCGGCCCGCTGCAGCAGCGCGCGCGCGCGGCGGCCCGTCTCGGCCACGGTGATGCGCTCCAGCACGTGGAACTGCTCGTCGTTGTAGGTGAGCGAGCGCGTGGCGCGGTCGCGCACCAGGTGCTGCCACGACTCGCGCAGGCGCTCCACCAGCGCGCGGCAGCGCACGTGCAGGCGCAGCTCGGCCGGGCACGGCGCGTCCCAGTCCGCGCGCAGCCCGCCCGCCGAGTGCCGCGCGCGCAGCGCCGCCGCCGCGCCGCGCAGCGCCTCCGCCTCCGCCGCCACCAGCGCCGCGCCCGCCGCCCACGCGCCCGCGCCCGCGCCCGCGCCCGCGCCCGCCCGCCCCGCGCGCGCCGCCGTGCAGGCTGGCAGCGGGTAAACATTCCCCGAGTCAGTAAATAGGTAGATGTCCTCGAAAAATAATCGAATTGTTGGTTGGTTCGTATGCTTAAACTTAACCAAAAAAATTGGAAAGGAACTGAATTTCGGAATAAAAAAGTATCCTATGTTCTATGTCGTAGTATCAAATTTTAATTCATTCAGTCGTTTTAGCGTAATGCGCGTCACAAAAACAGACAGGCACGAATGAAAAAAATTACTGTTTTGGGTTCAGTATCGGTTACAAAGTGCCCTTAAAAAAATAAATTTTATATGTCAAATGTACACAATTTTACACATCGCAGTTTGAATAAAAGTAAAGATTGGTATATAAGTATGGATTAAATTGCTTCTTCCTTAATTGATAAACATTTAGTAGTACCTCCAACCTTCTACCTCTTATGCAGCGCGCTCTGGAGTACCCCAGGGATCTATTAAAGTACTAATACTCTGTAACATGTTTATTAATTATGTTGTATATTATTTGGTCAATTTAGTTTGCCGAGTTGCGTTGATTTTGTTAATACAACTAGGCTCGATCGAATTTGAATAAACCGATGTTGATAGCTCACTCGCCATACACAGACAAAGTAGAGTGAGCGTTATTTAATGTTTTATAAATTGAAAATGCACATGCCCAAATGAGTCTATGCCTCCATGGTGTAGCGTACCCAGGTCGAGCGCGCGCGCCGCGTCGTGCAGGCGCGCGGCGTGCGCGGCCAGCGCCAGCGCGCGCGCGGCCGTGGCGCCGAGGCGCGCGCCCAGCAGCGAGCCCCAGCGCGCCACGCACGCGCCGCACAGCACGGACGCCGCGCACAGCGCCTCCACGCGCCGCCGCAGCACGTGGCCCACGCTGCACGCCGCCTTGGCCTGCGACGCGTCGTTCTCCACGGACACGATGTTGGGGAACACGGGGAACTTGGGGATCTCGGGCTCGGGGCCCAAGTTCACGTTGTTGTTGTTCTTGTTGAACAGCATGAGCGGCACCTCCGCCGACGTCTCCGGGTAGTTCTTGCCTGCGGCGCGGGATAATAGTGCCCGTGTTCACTACTGTCTGATAGGCGTCGAATCACCCAAGATTTGGTGAAACGTTTGTTTTATATAGACATCGCCTAATCATTACGTATTTGATTTAAGCGATGCCTAGCTTAGCGAAAACGGAAACGAAAAGGGCCTCTCAAACTGTTGCGCCTTCCCGCGTGTTCTTATTGATTCCTCGATGTCAGAATTGTCTGTGAATTATTTATTATAAGTTAACCTTTTCTGTTATGAAAAAAATAACACGATTCAAGGTAGGCTTAACAGAACTAGTGTTGTTCTTAGATATTTTATGTAGCAAAATATCCACTATAAATTACTACAGCTTAACTTTATAAACATCTGGCAGAACAAGTATGGATGCACCCATAATGCCTAATTTTTCAATAAATAGCTAACTATAACAGTTCTTATTTCTACAAGAATACGATGAAGCCGTCAATATTCTGTCAATATGAGCAGTCAGCACACGCACCTAGCGTGTTGTCATCGATCTCACTGAGCAGCAAGGTGTCGCGGACCAGCAGGATCTGCGACTCGGCCACCACGCTGGTCTGCTCGCAAATGTAGGTCTGCAGGTGCTCGTACTTCTCCTCGGGCTTCAGGAAAACCTGTCGAGAAATATGGTCAGGATGCCACATATAATAAACGCAAAGATCTGAAACGTAACTTTTCCTTTTTTATAATAATTAACTTACACACTTAGATTTTAATTATAATTAGGAATGAGACCAAATACTCGATAAACCGTTCTTTTTGACAACATGAATTCGAGAGTGTAAGGCTTTGGTGAAATGCAAGGACGACCTTTACTTTTTAAAGTCGTAAATCATACAAGTATCGGTAAGTAGCACAATTGCGCGCAACGGCGCCTCGTCTCGCTCAGCGGTCGACGCGATACAAGGCTATGCGTAAATTAACTAAAATATAAATTAATTTAAGGAGAGAAACAATGAAAACCTTGACACAGTTATTGATAAGCATAAATTATGAACATTGAGCAAAACGTTGGTTTTACTAAAGAAGTTGTTTCTTTTCATGGTTTTAAACTTTTCATTAATAAGATTTATTTTCTGTGTATGTATTTATATGATTTTTCGGCAGATTAATTATTTATATTAATTACCAATTTGCATTGAATTAGTGTGGCACATGGAGGCTATATATCTATCTTTTATAACACTGATATGTCAAGCAGTAGTACATTTAGCTTTAGTTTAAGGACTCTCTATACTGTAGAGATGCAATAACACTCTATACTAATCTTTTGTTGTGTTTAGTATGTTGAGATCTAATGTGACGACTATTAGATTATTATTCAACTCTGACCTGATTGAAATTGCTAAAGTTAACTCCAATTTCGCGTAAAACTTTGTTTCCAAAATAAAAGATTACCTTTATACTAGCAGCCTTATTGACGTGAAAGATATGAACTTGTGTTGTGGAGGTCACAGTCTGTACCTCAGAAAAGAACCTCTCAAAAGTCCATATCCTGTGTGGATCTACTTCAAGCAGACCTGCTAGTAAGGGTGTGACTATCTTGCGGAGGCCTATGCTCAGCTGGCAGTGTGAGGGAAGTTCTCTCGCCCATTCTATGGGGCCATTTTCAGTCGTCTGTGTTCCCTGATAGAGAAAACAAATTCATAAAGTTAAAAATTGTAAGTTAAAAAGTTTATAAAGATAACAAATAATAACATATTCACTAACTGAAATAACTCCAGAAGCCTTCTTAGTAGTGATATAGAACATAGTTTCCTTATTCCTTCTGCCACCGTAGGGCCTAAAAGGTAGCTGCCCTGTCGCCACATGGTACAGTGTGACTCCAATAGACCACAAGTCTACTGTGGCACCGAAGCTCTTCCCCACAGGCTTTCTTAATACTGCTCTCTCATACATATCTGGATGGAGGTACTCCTCAGTTCCATAAAGCGATACAAACTGCTCTTCTTCCTACAACAAATAAGAAGCAAGTTCATACATAGAAAAATACTATCAAAATATAAAGAACAAAGTCAAAGGTTGTCTGGAAGAGATCGCTTTAGTGATAAGGCCGCCTTTGCACTCTCTATTTTATTTTAATTATTTTAAGTTTCTTTTGTATTTTGTGTTTAATTTATATAAAATGTGTGTGTGCAATAAAGACTTAAAACAAACAAAACAACCTAGTTATTTAGCCTGGGTATTGATTGTTCTGATTTCATGGATAAAAATGAATAATGTGAGACCATTATCACCTCACAATAATAAATAAAAATATGTGTAAACACTTAGTCTGGGCCTGTGAAAAGTGCTAACAAGTGTTTTTACAAGTTTTTACTCAGTAACTTAAAGGGGTAGAGCATTTTATAAAACCCATACACCTGCAGCTACAAATAAACGGATTGATAAGTATTAGCTCATTTTATAAAACCTTTTTTAAATTAATATACTAGCTAAAGTTAAACTCACAGAAGTCAAATCCATGTGTCTGTTCTGTACAGGCAGAATTCTTTGCCAATTCAATCACAGTCAACCTGCTCGCTGATATGCCACTTCACTAAGTTAAGCAACTGTGTTAAGTTGGAAACAATTTTGTTTTTACATACTTATAAAGGCTCATACTGTAAGGTGTAATTGCTATCTACCTGTAACTCTCTAGCAGCTCCAAAGTCAGTCAACTTATATGTTGTAGTCCCATCTTCATTTATAAACTTCATAATGTTACCAGGCTTCAGATCTCTGTGCACCAGATTGTTATCGCGCAAATGCTTCATGCCAGCAGTGAGATGTTCCACGACGAGGAAAAACTCGTGTTCCTGAAGCCCGTACGTGTTCTCGGGATCATCGAGTATGTTGAATAGACTGCCGCCTGTGCAGAGCTCCATGACGATCACTTTCCCTCTACCTTCCTGTTCCTCTTCGATCGCTAGCAACTTGACGATGTTCTCATGCTTCACCTTCTTTAATACCTCGAATTCACGCATCTGCACGTCGTGCGGTCGCATATGACTCAGTTGGTTGAACGTTTTCACAGCTACTGGCTCCCCATTGTTCTTGTTTACCCCTTGGAAAACTGCCCCTGTAGCACCTTTACCCAAGACACTGGTAGTACACCACACATAGTTTTCTGATCCTCTCAGAAAAGACATTTTTGTAATTTATACTATTGAATTTACAGATCTGTAAGTTTCATTCCTTATTTAAAGAAATCTCAATTCACTTCAAAACGCGAATAAAATTGAATATTACTTAATTTCCTGTAATACTTGAAACAATTTACAGATCGCAATCTTATAACAAATTCACTTTCATTTTAGTATTTTTTTGCTTCAAATCAAATCTTTATTTTTCTTTCACTTCTGGCCACAGACCACTAATCAAATTATACTATATACTTAAATACCTATTCTATCAATATGTTTCGTGCAGTGAGCTAATTTAACCACTGACCTCTATTATATTATACTACGTACTAACGTAGGACTTTAAAAGAGGTCAGTGCTACTAACTAATCTAGATTAAATACTACTACAGTTAGATGGCTTATATTTATTGTAAATATTAATTTTAGTTTGTAACTATTATTTCCCTAGAAAAATATATTTTTGGTTGGTTCATAAATAAATTTAAAAAAAACTAGAATCCCAGGCCAAACACAAGTTAAAAAAAATGCTCACTGTCATTGTGACGTAAAATGAAGCACACTTTGACGTAATTTTTTTGATATTTATTTACAGTGTCAAGTTAACAGATCTTCGTCAGTTGTGTAGTAGTTAAATAATAGGGTTTTCTTTGCAATCCCCTAGTAATTATGCTAATTTAATAGTAATTTATAATTAAATCTAATCCATGTATCTGTCAACAAGTTGGAATAAAGCTATCTTATAATAAACCACACGATGTAAGTATTTATTTTTCGAATCTGTTCTTCTAGCTTTTATCAAACGCTAAGTTGGCTCGGCCAAACATATCTTTTTCCTCTTACTCTGAGCAGCCATCACCTCATTATCTACTAATTTTACATGCATATCTTCTGTCCCACAATCCATCACTCTTTTCTTTGGTTTTCATTTTAATCATTTTTTCTGTAGCTGATGGTCTTTTCAATTTCTTATAACGCTTGAATATTGCATATAATTGCACCATTCTATAGTAATTTCAATTAAATATAGCTTAAAGTATATATATTCAATTCAATTCAATTCTTGTTTATGGCTTTTGTCTGTGCCAACTGGGCACAAGGTACTTCGCCAATGTCTTGTAGATGAAGAAGGCACGAAGGAGATTGATCGGTGAAACTAATGAAAAGTTAATTTTGAATATGTACCAAGAAAAAGTATATATAAACAGAATCTAACTATTTGTTGAGAAGACATTTCATTTCCCACATGACAATGTCAACCTAAATTTAATTAAATTTACATTTCTTCTACATGTGTGCTCTATACTTTGTCTTTTTTAGGATGATAATTTTGGCAGGTGCAAGCCCATAAAGTTTCATATTCATTACCACAATCATTGTGTATTACTATACACACAATGTTGTACTTCATTGATGGGTACCACCAACTTAGTTGATGTTAGGCATAACAAACAACTGGAAACTATCCAAATTGGTTTTGAAATAAAATAAATCAAACATTCCATCAACCCAATTATAAATAAACCCATGATAAACTATTTTATTTTAATTATAAGAAATGAATACACATGATTATTCCCAGTACTGTAGCATGCTAAATTCATAGTTGGGAATGATTTTATGAAAAAATAAATGAAATATAAAATGTTTGGTATCACATTATAGTCTGAGCATACAACATTACCATGAAACCATGTTCTATAAAAAGTTGATAATCAAATAGGTTCTTTAACAGTTATACAACACCTCATCCCTTCTTTGAAATTATAGTATAGGTACTTTGTAAATTAGAAATTTAGGATGATAATTTAGACAGCTCAAAGTTTTTGTATAATTGTTAATGAACCTATCTGATTATCAATTATTCTTTGTATAGAACTTGGAATTGATAGTT
Source organism: Pararge aegeria (assembly GCF_905163445.1). Lineage (NCBI taxonomy): Eukaryota > Metazoa > Arthropoda > Insecta > Lepidoptera > Nymphalidae > Pararge > Pararge aegeria. The sequence continues at coordinate 610,420 of NC_053200.1, read as the reverse complement.
GTATACAGCAGGAAATATATTTTGGCATTTGATTTAATAAAGTATATACCATAATGATCATTGGCTTTTAACTACTAACTAAAATCTCAATACTAAATACAATTTATTGACATTGATGGTATTATTTGCAAAAGATTAATAAATTTATATTCAGGTCATCTAAGCAGTCAGTAAGCAGATATGATTCTCGAAGAAGATCTGTTGAGAAGTACCAAAAGGACAGAGCAAGAAGTAAAGATCATCAAAGGTCCAGATCAAGGTCAGAGAGTAAACACGTTTCTTCAATCAGAGACAAGAAATCAAAGCATAAAAAGAGTAAGGTAGGCAATATGACAAAGTTTAACAGTTCCATTGGTGAGAAAAGAAGGTTATTTTGCTAATACAAGTACTACTCATGAGAAACGAGCAATTATCATCACAATCATCATTAGTTTATACTTAAGTTTTAATTCATTTTATTATCATGTAATGAAAATCTATTTATTCTTTGTATTTTTAGTTAAGAGGTCTCATTTGTCAGACCCAGTTAATTTCATTCTCATGCTCACTGTTATTTTAAGCTAATTTCTATTCTAGAAAAAAAAGAACAAGAAATCAAGTAGTTCATCCAGCAGCTCATCTAGTGACAGTGATGAGGAGGAATTAAAACTGCTGCAGAGGTTGGAAGCAGAGAGACTTAGGTTGAAAGAAGAGAAAAAGAAGCAGAAAGAGTTATTGAAGGCCAAGGAAACTCCTGAAGAGAAAAGGTATCTGTATTTTACAATATTATTGTTTGTAATGAATTACCCAAAAATTTAATTTCTGTTGTTATTTCTTACTGAAATAATTAAAATTATAATATTTAGAAAGTTGTTTTATAAAATCTTTTTTTTAATGAGACTAGATACACTTCACTCCTTGATTAAAGGAGCTACAAGATCATGTTTATGAAATATGTTTATTTCAAGTAGTTATTCTGTGCCAGTGCTTTGAGTTGTTTTAAATTACACATTTTTTGTTGCTAGAGCTAGACGACTAGGAGAGAAGCAGGAGAAGGAGCGCAAGCGTCGCGAGCGCATGGGCTGGGACAATGAGTACCAGTGTTACACCAACCAGGACAACCCTTTTGGTGACTCTGCGCTTACACATACCTTTGTGTGGTCTAAGAAGCTCGCCAAGGAGGGTGTGAAGACAGTGTCTCACGATGAGCTTGAGGCTCTAAATCGACAGAAACAGATGGAGAACAAGATTGAGTTGGAGAAGGTAAGAGAGGGATACACACACAATCTAAGTATATAGTAAATTAGATTGGATTTATAAGTTCTGGTTGGGCTGGGTAGTGATAATTTAGGAACTTCAACAAGTTGTTTTAATGTTCAAATTTTTCAATCAATAATTTCCATTCTCTAACATTATCTTTATCTTTTAATTCTTCTAGATAGAATAGTAGCAGAAAATAACCAAAAACTGAAATATTTGTATGCGGAATACTCTTGGTGGCAGGTTAAGCAACGTCGCCTAGAGCGCGAGGCAGAGCGAGCGGAGCGCGAGTCCGAGGCAGCGGCCGCGGCTCGAGCTCGCGAGGCAGCTCAGTTCCACAGCTGGGCGCGGCACGAAGACGCCTTCCATCTGCACCAGGCGCGGCTTCGCAGTCAGATACGCATACGAGATGGCCGGGGTATGCTACAGGAGCATGTGATGATAGACGAAGCTCCTCAACAAAGAAAAGTGTCTTTGTATACTCATTGAGAGTAGCAGTGCACACTAGAAAAGCCAATCTGCAAGCATTTTGTTTATTTATTACCAATATGCAGCTAGCTCATACTGGAGTGTTGGTGTTTTGGTTTAGATAAAAAAAGAATCGATATGTAAACTTTGATCAACTATTTTACACTATATACCCTCGACCCACGAAGGTGCATCGCCCGCCTGCCCTACCCTATGTCGATCAGAAGCAAAAAAGATTTTTCATATCTGGCTAGTAGATCCAGAGATTATTGAATATTTATGGATCTCTAGCTGAATCTCTTTTCGCAGGTTTTGGAACAGCCAGGTTTCGGTCTAAGGTCCAGGTGTTAGGTGTTAGTAATTCACATAATTAATGTTGTTATGTTCCAAAGCTGACGCCCAGTGTGCTTTGAATGCACTGTCCTGTCTGTCAGCTGAAACTTTCACAACAATGTTGGAGCTGCTCTCGATATACGCTTCGCATAATTCTAAAGAACTCATTAATTTGTCCGCAAACATACGACGCACCACAGTATCACAATATAATATAGTTTGACGCCTTTAATAAAAATATAATAATAAATGGAGAATCACTAAAAATGGAAGATTCCACAGTTTTTCTGGGCATGACCTTAGATTGCAAGCTTCAGTGGGGTACCCATATAGATACACTAGCAGGTAAACTAAGCTCGGCTGCCTACGCCGTCAGGAAAATTAGACAGATTACTGACGTAGAAACAGCAAGACTTGTTTACTTTGCGTACTTTCATAGTGTGATGTCTTACGGGATCTTAGTATGGGGCAAAGCTGCTGATATTGAAACTATATTCATATTGCAGAAAAGACCTGTATGGTCAATATATAAACTTAAATCACGTGAATCCCTCCGTGAAAAATTTAAAGAAATAAGTATCCTTACGGTAGCCTCACAATATATTTATAACAATATAGTATTTGTAAGACAACATATTAGTCTTTATAAACAAAAAGTGGATATAAACAGTCGACTTACAAGAAATGGTCATAAATTAGTGACATCTGCATATCGTCTGCGAAAGGTGCAGAAGTCATTTGTGGGAATAAGTATACGCTTTTATAATATGATTCCTAAGGTAATTTTGGACTTACCAATGCATAAGTTTAAAGAATGTGTTAAAACACATTTATTACAGCGAGGTTATTATACAATTCATGAATTTCTTAATGACAAGGTTGCTTGGAAGCATCCGGCTCCGCTTTCATCTATCACAAGATAGAAAAATTAATTTTGAAATGTAAAATGTAAATTGTTAATGTTGGAAAAGAGCAACTGCTGTGTTTCTTGCCGGCTTTTTCTCGGTAGAATCTGCCTTCCGAACCGGTGGTAGAGTCACAACACACAGACAGACTTGACGTTTCAAAAGTGCTTATATTAGGCCTACTTGAAATAAATGAATTTTTGAATTTTTTGAATTTTGATCTCGTGACAAATGCTGACTTCGTCTAAGCAGCGTTGCGAAATTATATAAGGGCGAGAAAAGGTCCTATACTGGCGTCCGGCCCGTAGGTTGAGAGTTTTCCTTTTCTTGCACTTTCCTTACGATTGTTCTGTGTAGCCGGCTTTGTCTTACAACTTCATGGCTATCAGTGGCAGTCCAAAATTGTCCTGAAGTGTTTGGCTACCTGTGATAGTAACGAGGCAGTCCCAAAATTGTCTTTGAAGTTTATGGCTTCCTGTGACAGTATCGGAGCAGCCTCAAAATATTCTTGAAGTGTTTGGCTACCGGTAACAGCATCGAGTCGGTTCCAAAATTGTCCTGAATCGTATGGCTTCCTGTGACAGTATCGAAGCAGCCCCAAAATTGTCTTGAAGTGTATGGCTAGCTGTGGCAGCGTCGAGGCTGTCCCAAAAATTGTCCCGAAGATGTTCTTTACCGGTGCAAGCATGAGCTCAAGTGGCCGTTTGTCCGTGCAGCCAAGCCCATCGACCTGCTGGCGTGGTACGTCAGCTCTGAGCAGTGCGTGGACGCGCTCGAGATGCACGAGCCCTACACCTACCTCAACGGGTTGCTGGCGCAGGACCTGGAGGACCTGTTGGAGGACATCAAGGTGACAGCTCTTCCTGATTCCATAATTCTTGACTGGAATATCACCGGGCAATTTCAATCGCAGTCAAGAGTTACGCATATCACAGTTATGTTAGAGCTGTGTATAATAGTAGCGGACAAATATTTAGGGCTTTAACAGTTTTGGTAAACCCATCAGTTTCTACACGTCATCTTATCGGAACGCTAAATTGGCGGCACGTCTCGGTCGTGTGCTAATAATTAGCCACGGCCAAATTTTATATTCCTATTAAAGTGATTTTACTTACACTTGACGAAATTATCCATTTATATTTTATAAATTCTTATAAAAATTGCACAACCGGCAGAAGGACCGTGGCAAAATGGCTACGATTCGCAATTTTTATATGCATGTTTTTAAATTGATATGGCAACAAGGAATAGGAGAAGTTGTCCCCCGTTTATCATAACGCATCAGCTGGATATTATTTCCACTGGGGAGAGTGAATAAAGCTGTGGTGGGACCCCCCCCTGTACCCTCTCCCGCCGCAGGTGTACAAGGAGCTGGAGCAGCACGCCAACCAGGCGTACTGGGAGGACGTGCAGACCATCGTGCTGGACGAGCTGGGCAAGCTGCGCCGCCAAAGCGCGCCCGGCCTGCGCCGCGACGGCGTGCACGAGGCCGTGGCCGACGACGTCACGCAGGTCTGTGCCGCAGGGTACACCACCGCATAAATATCATTCAATGAATCGTCGCGCTCGAGGACTCGTCTGCAATGAGGCGATATTCAGCAGACTTCACTGCAACGCAGTATCTGATCTGAGTTCGTTTATTGTAGACAAAGTTGACCAGGGTAAAAAGTGTCTTTGTGTTTTATTGGACCTGAACAAGGCATTTGAAACCGTCTCTCTCCCCAAACTTGTAGAAAAACTGGACCTTATAGTAGTCAGTCAGAGGCACGCCTTTGGAATTATTTAAGGATTATTTATGTAACCAAAAGCAAAGGGTCAAAATAGGTGAATACGTTAGTGATACGGCTGACATCACTTAAGGAGTCCCACGAGGAAGTGGCCTGGGGCCAACCTTGTTTTTGGTCTATATAAATGAGCTGTGCGAAATCAAGCTCAAGAATGGTCAGGTTTTCTGTTACGCTGATGATACCACCATAGTTTTTTTTGGGCATACTTGGAAGGAAGTGTCCTAACAGTCAGACAATTATATATACTCCTAGTAATCTTAAAAAATCATAAAACACTAAACTTCGATCCCAAAAACTTTAAATAAAAGAACTAATTGTCTCTACAGTTAACACAAAAACCGCCTTTGCCTGTGTAATAGAATTAATAGAGTATTGATTATTTATTTACTGAAATATATAATATATTATATATATATAATAAATTATTTTTCATTCTTTTTTTTCAATCAAAAAGTTGTTGGTTTAAATGTAATCGCTTACACGAAGAGAGCTTTCCGGTATTTTTCAATAAGCCTTGTATATATTATACAGTGAGCTCAATAAATTGTATATTATTGAATTATAATTACAAACCAAACCATACAGATGTGGGTTGTTGCGAATTATAGGAGACGTTTTGTGTATTATGTACGACCGCAAAGTATCCTGCAATATCGTCAACCGTTTTGACTCCATCCTAGATCTTCAAAGGCAAGACGGGCGCTCAGCTGGAGGCCCTGCAGGCGCAGATCGAGCACAAGATCAGCGGCAAGAAGGACGGCGTAGACGTGCCGTACTGGGAGAGCTTGCTCAGCCAGCTCAAAGGTGAGCTCACTTTGATTGCTTGAGGGTACAGGTTGCTCGGGTGACATTGAACTCCAGTACATCATAACACTAACGTTCGTAAGCAACCGCAAAAATATAACTTTCTCATTTGTTTGTCGTACTTAATAATATTATAAATCCGAAAGTATGTCTGTTTATTTGTTTGGTCTTGCTTTACGTCTTACCTAAGCATCAAATCAATTTGATTTTTGGCATAGAGTTAGCGGAAAGGCGGTTAATGCTACTTTTTATCTCAAGTATACAAACGTTTTCCACGGGCTTTAGACAGAGCTTAAGAAACGCGGATAGCTGAAAGGATATGTCTTTACACACGTGCCACAACTTTGGTTGCGATTTCACCTGTGTATCGTTTATCTTTAAGATGCATTTCGGTTGGTTCCCTGGAGTACAATTTAGGCATGATGACAGTAACGAAGAATCGCTAAAATATTGTATTATCTAATGATATATGATTCAAAAATTATAATTATTTACTTTATATTCTAAGTGAGATTGGTTTTAATTTTCAGTAAAACCGATGAGGGTTATGGCTACCATAATCCTTAACAGGTTAGTCAACTAACATCTTAAACTGCATCATGACTTACCACTAGGTGAGGTTGCAGTCGAGTTCTAACCTATAGTGGAATAAAAAAAAAACTTTTCATCTTTCAGCGGCAACTTCTTACAACACTATTGTGGTACGTCCTGAATTCTTCTCATTATGAGAGGCGACCCGTGTCTCGTAGTGCCAAATGTGGGACTTTCTACCTAAGTATACTTAATCGATCGCGTGATACTTCACTACGATGTATTAAAAGAACGCCATCTAGTGACAGTACGGGTTTCCAATATTGCGACTAGATGGCTCTCTTTCGATACCATATAAATAGTAGATACTTAGTTAACTTTCACGCTATTGAATAAGTAAACTTATATAGAAAATCTAACATTTCAAACGCTGTAGTGAGACAGTGAGGGTTCACGACGACCTCCCCAGCGCAGTGGTGAATGCTGGTTTGTGAATTTTCTGTGGCTGGTTGTCTGGTTGTCACCCCACTGTGTGTCGCAGCGCACCGGGCGCGCGCGCGCCTGCGCGACCGCCACCAGGACAACCTGCGCCGCAAGCTGCAGCTGCTCAAACGCGAGCAGGGCGTGCAGCCCGCCGACGCGCCCGGCGCCGACACCGCCGACGCGCCCGGCGCCGACACCGCCGACGCGCCCGACGCCGACGCGCCCGGGTAATTCCTGCTTCGCGGCAGTCTCACCCATAGAGACGCCCGTTTAAACCATAAGCATGATGTGAAACTTCTTTAGAACCGTTGCGATTCGAAACTCGATAAAACGAAAATGCATAACGATAAAGAAAGAAACACATAAATAGGATTAAGTCGGCGAGAGAATGAGATGGATAGAATATATTACGCATTTTATTTCAGTTACCATGGAGGCTGAATAATATGTTCAGAACATAGGTACAGAACCCTCATTCGGCCACTATTGCATGTAGTGGTGCATTGTGTCAAAAAACAGTGAAAACGCCGCGCGCAAGTCTACGTACACACCCGCGGATTGTTGCTAGCTCACAAACTTTTCTCACTTTTCCCATTTTATGGTAAACGTTTAGAACATTAAGAGGTAAAATAATTATATTCAAATGGAATGAAGTAACTAATTTGTAATAATAATCCTGATACCTCTATATCAATCTCAGGCTCTCGTAGGCGTCTTTCAGAAGATTCATTTTAACTTTAATACTCGTATAACGTATTTATACCGAATGCCATAATCGCTATTCTCTACTCACTAATGCCCTGACTCTGTGCTTCTCTAGGGTATACGGTGTAGTTTTTGTGTTTGTATTATCATATCATGATATTCCGTATGAATTTAAGAAGAAGAAACACTTTATTGCACACAAAACACACGGGAAAAGAAACAGTTAGAAGTATACAGTACCCAATGTAGACATGTAAAGTTTATGAAATTACATTATTGGTAATGGAATTTAATTAATTTTATGTGTCAACTGTCAATTTACGAGCTCCCTAAACATTACACACCGCTGAATCGCTGTCGTTAGACATCTTCTAGGAGTTAGTTGAACCCATCACCTAGATTCCATAGATGAGTGGCGTAATGTGTGTCGGCTGCGACAGGTCGCCGAGCCCCGAGCTCAAGGCGGAAGCGGGCCCCGCGGAGGACGGCGAGGCGGCGGACGAGGCGGAGCGCGCGGAGGACGAGGCGTGGGGCGTGGCGCAGTACGCGGCCGGGAACTACTCGCCCGAGTACCTGGGCCCGGGTACGCTCATCTCAACCCGACAGACATATGCAATAATACCCCGACGGCGTAGCATATGTCGGGGTGTTACTGTATGCTGAGAACTACCGCCATACCTATTTTTGCCGCTAAGCAGCATTGTTGCAACGCTGTGTTCCGGTTTGAATGGCGCGGTTGCCGGTGTCAGTACCGGCACGTAAGGCTAACACGTACGCCTAAAGTTGGACGCAGGGCAACGCACGTTGCACGAAGTGCTCGTTGCGTGTTGCCAAGATTTCCTCTGTCGAGGCGATGGTTTTCCATGATGGGCCATCTGCGTGTTTCGTTAATTATTGCTTAAAAAATTGTTTAACATGAGACCGCTTTACAGCATTCAATATCGAATAATATCTAAGCACTTGCTATTTCGTTGCTCAGAAGATGCAACTCAATTAGACTAGTCTGTTCTGTAGCTAGCATGAATCAATTGAGAGAATTTTTAATAAATTAAAATAAAAAAAGAAACTTCAAAATAAAAAATCCCATTTAGGAATCGAACCGATGTTTTACCAGTTTCTCGCAAGTTTCATGTGAAATCGCGCGACGAAGCACTAACTGCTCGATAGAACAAGACCGGTCATTCAACCTCGTCAACGCTCACACGAGGGAGGCTTACAATAATTATTAAAGGCGCCTTCCTGATGTCACGGAGACACCTAGTTTCTTCTAAATCTTAACGGCCTAATTGTCAAAATTGTGAGTGTCGGTCCGCAGCGGCGCTGGAGCCCGCCACGCTGCTGACGGAGGCGCGCGAGGACGAGCAGCGCCTGGCCTACCTGCGCGCGCGCCTGCACGCCGCCGCCGCCAGCGCGCAGCACGCGGCGCTGCTGGCCGTGAGTACCAACTGTACACGCAACATTCTACATTCATGTATTCTATGCGTAGGTGACTATTACACCGGTTCGGAAGGCAAATTCTACCGACAAAAAGCTTGCAAGAAACTCGGTAGTTACTCTATTCCAACATAATTTTACAGTTTAACAATCATTGCGGCTTGCTTGCAAGAAACATTAAAAAAATTATCATTAATGTATTAAATGTGTTTTATACATTCTTTAAACTTATATAATGGCATATCTAATATTTCCTTCGGTATCATGTTCTAAAAGCATATACTCAGTCCCACAAAGTTTTTCTGCCCTTTTCCAAGACGATTATCATTTATAGGCTTCAAATAATGGATACAATATTTACATAAATACTGTAACCATTGCGGATAAAGAGCCTGTGTTACAGAGGGTAGGTCCTTCCTGATGCTACAGAGGTTGCTTGTTTATTTTAAACCTGTTTCATCAATTAACACTATGCTGAAGCCGATTGTTTATAGCCACATTTTTTATAAATATTTACTAACTAGCTGTTGCCCGCGACTTCGTCTGCGTTTGATTTTGTTTTTTGATGTGGCATTCAATTTAGTTCTAGATCTAAAAAAAAATAAAGTATTCAGTATAGCTCAGCCTTAAATGAGGGGTTTGCTGCTGTCCGCTGAGGATTTTTGTCCTGTATCTCCAACCACAGTTAGGGCAAAATTAAACACATATCATAACCTCTATAGTACAAAAATAATTATTGAAATCGATTATTATTTTTCGAATTTATAGTGTAAAATCGTCAAACACTCATCTTCTCTCCCAAAGGAACCGAGCTTAATGTCGGGATAAAAAGTATCCTATATTACTTCTAACACTTCCAAGAATATGTGTACAAAGTTTCATGAGGATCGCTTAAGTAGTTTTTGCGTGAAAGCGTACCAAACAAACTTTCATTCACATTTATAATATTAGTAGGGATAGGGACGTTTTCTTTTGCAAAGATTACATTATTAAATCGCGTGATCCAAGTGTCTATTCGGATCGGCAGGGCGGGGCGGAGGCGGGCGCGGAGGCGGGCGCGGGCGCGGAGGCGGGCGCGGCGGCGCTAACGGCGGCGGCGCGGCGCTCCATGGCGGGCGCGGACGGCGCGCAGTTCAGCGTGGAGGCGCCGCTGGCCGAGCAGCCGTGCCTGTGGGCCGACAAGTACCGCCCGCGCAAGCCGCGCTACTTCAACAGGTGACGGCAACACGACTGCACTTGGCGGCAGTGCCTCGTGGCACCCGATCTCCAGAGTTTCAATTGCGTCCAGCCACTCACTTGATGTCATCCAGTTGACACTACAGACTCACTCGTTGACATTCCAGGACCTTGGGACCCCAACGTCAAACGGTTTCTCGAGCTATAATCCGCCCACTGTTATTATAGCTTCCCGATTATTTTGTATTTTCAACGGATCTCTTCAGTCCTGATCTCACCTACACCACCACAGTTAGCGATAGCTCTACTACGTAAAAATAGTGCCGGTCGTACGCCTTATTTATGCCCCAGATTAAGAGGCAAGTGTCTCAAACTTGAATTTCAGCAAGCATCGTCTAATCCTTCCGAGCGCTTTATCAGGAACAGAGTTATACAAATAAAATATGGAATATCTTGCCTGAAGATGTAGTGACTGCAGTATCACTGGATCACTGTAAAAATTGACTGGTCAAACATAAAAAAAACAAAGAGCACATGAAATGATATGGACACATCAGCGATAGCTATTTTGTCTATTATATAAAAATGATGAGAGTGTACCTGCAGTGTAATAATATCTCCCGATAGTGTTTTTGTTTTGTATAATTCTCGTTCGCTCGTTGCAGAGTGCACACGGGCTTCGAGTGGAACAAGTACAACCAGACCCACTACGACATGGACAACCCGCCGCCCAAGATAGTGCAGGGCTACAAGTTCAACATCTTCTACCCGGACCTCATCGACAAGAGCGACACGCCAGAGTTCTCGCTGGTGCGTATCAATGCTAGTGTTCTTAGGTTCCTATTATAAGTATGTGAACCCAAATTATTTTCCTCGTATACACTTCTGGCAGCGACGTGGGAGTCCCAGTGTCACCTTTGCAAACATATTATGATCTAATATGATATCATAATATATAACATGAGTTCATAGCAGATTGACAAATTACGACAGACTGGCGCAGTGGGCAGTGACCCCACTAACTGAATCCAAAGCCGTGGGTTCGAATACCACAACTGGAAAATGTTTGTGTGATGAACATGTTTTTCAGTGTCTTGGTGTTTATATGTACCTATATAATAAGTATTTATGTATATTATTCATAAAAATATTCTTCAGTCATCTTAGTATCCATAACCAAGCTACACACACATCGCCATCTAGCCTCAAAGTAAGCGCTTATAGGCTAGATGGCCATATGTGTAATGTCGCAGAAGTTATATCGCTTTTAATTGACAATGGTGAGACACTGGGATTTCATGTTATGCAGTCCCAGTGTCGCCTTTGTGATCGACTGTAATATGTGCAGTGTGGTGACGGGACAAGAATACAGTTGTGACTGAACTCTTCTTCCCACCGATGTGATATGAGGATTATGGGAATACAACAGACTTCTGTGCTACTACTACTAACTCGTAGTAGTAGCTATCACAAAACCATCTGCCCAGCAAAACGATTAAGAGCAAACTCTCACGTTTGGTTGTCCTAAAGTCCAGCGCTAGATTGCTTGCTTCCTTCTGGTGACGACTGTGACACCAATGCTGAATTGCAGAAGCCGTGCCCCGACAACCCCGAGTTCGCCGTGCTGCGCTTCCACGCGGGGCCGCCCTACGAGGACATCGCGTTCAAGATCGTGAGCCGCGAGTGGGAGTACTCTTACAAGCGCGGCTTCCGCTGCCACTTCCACAACAACATCTTCCAGCTGTGGTTCCACTTCAAGCGTTACCGATACCGCCGTTGAATATACATTTTTATTTCCCCACTAGTTTGTTTCTGTTTTTGAACTTATAATTATTTACTAGGGAACCTTACTCATAGATGTATCAAAGCTTGTATTCTAATTACATTTTACACTATCCCCTAAACTACTTCCAAGTGACATGATGTGAGCAAGGTATATCTACATTAATTTGTCTTGATACTAAAATCACTATTTGTAACTAAATCAAGGCCAATACAGGCAATGAATTTATGCAATTGGCACTTGATTGCTCATGGAGACATGTTCCAATGGACAAGAACCACAGCTGAAAACAATGATAGTTCAGACTGCACATCCGGTAGTGATTCCATCATTGTGTCATTCAGAGGCCCTGACATATCCTGTATTAAAAAAATAGGGCCTGACTACCATTAGCCTACGAGGCGATTAAGCTATTCTCCACTCCACCTAAACTTGAGTTGATATTTTCTAGGCAACCTTGGTCCATTCTAGGCTGTATCATCACTCATGATCAGGTACAATCACAGTAGTCAAAAAAACCTAACAACTATGTGTATAAGCAGTGGTAGCCAAGTGGATAAAGCTTCAGGTTTCCTTACATGGAGACAGAGTTTGATCCCCAGCATGTACCACCCACTTTCTTTTCAGTTATGTGCATATTAATTTAAGCAAAATAAGGAAAAATTAGACTTGCCTGCCTGAGAATTCTCCATAATGTTCTCAACTGCATGTGAAGTTTACCAATCTACTGTCTAAAACTACAGCCAATATTATGCTAGTCATTCTCAGAAGAGACCTGTGGCTTTTAGGCCCTGGCTTGATAATTGGTATATGGTTGAAAATGATAATAATGATGATGATTATCTGTAAGATTAGTCGTTTTTTGAGTATACGTATAATAATCCTGCTTAAAATCTCAAAAACTTTTTCCAAAAAAATTTAAGAGTTTTCTATTTTTACAGATCAAAAATGTGACTTAGTTAAATGAAATTTATTATCTACCATAAATTACAGAAAAAGATCAAGCATTAAGCTATAAATCTATGCATTAACTGACTTGTATATATAAATGTAAAGCTTGTGTACTTCATGTACTAATAAAATAATTAGTTATTTTATTAGCCTACATAGAAAAAGACATTTCAATAGATGTCCAGGGACTAAATTAATGTATTTTACATACATTTATTTAATAACATAATTTATCACCTAACAAACATAATAATCTATTGTTTCTTAGGTTGATCTTCTCCTGGGTTCACTACTTCCTCTGCAGCAGGATTTCCTCGGAAGTTAGGGAATTGTTCCCATGGGGCACTCAGTTCAAAGCGCCTGAACTCCTGAGCCAACTCCAAAGGTTCCACCACTACACGTTTCTGCTCATCATCGTAGCGCAGCTCCACATAGCCACTGAGAGGAAAGTCCTTTCTGAATGGATGACCCTCAAATCCATAATCAGTTAAGATCCTTCTCAGATCAGGATGGTTAGCAAAGAACACTCCAAACATATCCCAGATCTCTCTCTCATACCAGTTGGCGGCTTTAAACACTTCGCAAGCCGAATCAAGAGGAGTCAGCTCATCTGTATAGGTCTTCACCCTGATCCTAGAATTGTAACGTAAAGATAATATGTTATAGATAATTTCAAATCTGTATGGGCGGCTCGGAACATCCATGCCCGCGATATCGACGAGGTTAGCGAACTGCGCGCTGTGGTGGTCTTTCAGGAACTGCAGCACAGGGATGACTCCATCGGGCGGAATTAAAACCTCCAGTTCATTTCCGGCAGTAATCTGTACCTTTTGTACGTATTTCGGCATACAATCTGCGACATATTTGCCAAAATCTATTAGCTGAGACTTCTGCAAAGGGTCTAATTTGGCTACGGTCGGCCTTGTTTCTACTTGTGGGGCTGCTTGATCGGTTTTTGTGGCCATTCGCTGAAGGCGAGAATATTGGTTGTTATTCAAAACAACGCGCCCAAGGTTGCACCCAGTACCTAGGGTGCGTTTTAGAAAAATTGACATGGTTAATTGTATTTTATTCAGATATCCTTACGTAATTCAAGCTCACTAAACGAAAACTACGAAGTACTATTTGCATTAAGTCAAAATGACTTTGACAGTGACAATCCGGGTGTCTGTGTTCTGTGGTATTGCTGTATGCTCAGATAATATATGATACAAAACAATAATATAAAATATAAAAAAAAAATTTTTTTTTTTTTGATAAAATCTATTAATTTTACATGCTGCCATAATCATGCAAAACTAATATAGTTTGTTGGGTATGTGATCGTTTTGATCGTTAATGAATATTAATTGCGTAATAGAAATAACTTTAATATTTACAATAAACAATAATATTGTGAGATAATTATGTATGTTGTGTTGTGGTCTTATTGTAAAGGATAACCCTATGCCTACATAGGGTTATGTTGTAAAAACTGAAGCTGGAAGGACACTTCTACCTCCTATTCAAAATAAATTTGATTGTTTCCAACCAATGGCAAGCTATCTTCGCTGTAGCCAATATAATATACTACGTGCACTGCCTGTATATGCATGAGGTCGAGCCACTCACCCTTACCTTTTTGCTTTTAAAACCTTCCTCGTGATTTCATATAATCACAATAAGTAAATAAATTATTATTCATTTAACAGAGGTGTCGAAAGATCGAATAACTGATTCTTTTATTGAGGTATTTATATAGCATTGAGTTTATTTACAATAAAAGCGAAGGATCACTAGCAATCTATGTAAAATTATCCATAAATGCATCGATTTATTTGTAATTACTGGCAAAATTTGCAATACTACTATACTAAATAGATATTTTGGAACGTAGAACTATCGATAGTATTGCTATTACCATTATATATAATGTAGCTCGTAAAGCGTTATCGACAATATCATTAGTGTTAATAAGTTCTTATACTGTCGCTAGATAATAGTTTTCTGTGATTTTGTTTTATATGATGATAGTAACTATTCGTTTTTCCATCGATATTCGATCGAAAAACTATAGATAGACCGTCGATATTGTACGATTGAGTGTCGATACGCAACACTACTGTGCTTCTCTACAGAGTACACAGACTACATCTGTGTAGCGATTCTTGGTGTCGCCTTTGTGTCATTATTTGAAAAGTACGAAACGAATTAAACTTTTACTGAACGTGCAGGCATTTTCAAGTTGGATTTTTCTTGATTATATGTGTGTTGTTTACAAAGAAGCAGTGTAGGTAATGTAAACGATAAAGATAACACATTGACTTTCTTTACTTTGCTGACAAATCTCACTTTGTTTTAAAGCTTTCGAAACAACATTGTTATTGTTATTAAATTTTGGACATACCTGCAGTATTCAGTTAAACTGTCCGTATTAATGTTATCACGTGTTTAATGTATAATGCGTTTTAATTTTAATACAAATTTTGCCTTACCTTTTCTATATTATACTTTTAAATTTAATGGTTCTAGAGTTGAATTAAAAATGGAAGGAGAACTTGATCAGTTGAAGTCAGTGTTCCGATCACTCGTGGTGTCATCGCCGACGCAGGTCGACGCTCGGTCTCTGCTGCGAGACTACCGCAACATGGTCGGCACGCAGATACCACTCGCTAAATTTGGATACAGGGATCCTATTGCTTTCCTTAGAGAACGATTCAGTGACTGCTTCATAGTAAGTGCCATTTTTAACCACATTTAAGTCTTTAACCTCATTATCATCATAAGATCAGACTGGATCAGGCTATGGTCTCAAACTTGGATTTTAGCAGGAATCATTTTATCAGGAATTGAGAGTTATACAAAAGTGAAATGCCTTTCTAGAAGATGTAGTGACTGCAGTATCACTGAAAAGACTAAACAAAAAACACAAGATATGATATAGACACATCAGTGAAAGCTGCATAGTCCATTATATAATAATAACAATCATAATCATCCATAACTCCAATAAGTAAGAGGTGCATACAAGACTTAGAAGCTGAAGCATTACCACTAGGCTATCACTGCTTGTGACTTCAAGCTGTTAGAATATATTTTGTATAATTCAACTGGTTAAAATGTGTCTGTGTAAATACTACACAGTTAACATAAATCAGGTAAACAGAAGGTTTTCAACAATTGTCAAACAAAAACCTAAAAACTGCTATTAATTAATCAAATCAACCGTAACATTAATGGAATGTAATGAAATGCAAAATATTCAAATTCCTAAAGTTGCAGGTCAATTATATAAACTAAAATCAACAAAAAGAATGGTAACAAAATAAAAGTTAAAAAAAACAAGAGTATATCTACATAATACAAAAATATGATAGTTTGTATAAATGACTAGCTTTTCTAGTAAATTGTGGGAAAGCAAATTTAGGGTTACTTGAAATTAAATGTAAAAACATATATATTTTCCTTTTTATTAAGTTGGCAGCATTAAAGATATTTTTTTATGGGACTCCTAATAATGTTAGGAAATTTGATTTTCTAACTGTTAGTAATTCACAATGGCCATATAGATCTACATTTGAATTTCTGTATTATTTGTGATGCAATTTTTTAGAGTAAATTGTGCTAGTTTCAATTTTATTTTAAAAACTTGTTTAACAGGTAATTGAATTGTGGCTATTCTATGAACTTTTGCTTTTACCTTACCTCAGTTCATTTGTTTCAACTTTATACTACTATAGTAGTATAGTATTAATAAATACTACTTATTTCTCATAATTGACTTGAATTTCATTATTACCTGATTGTTATACTTTTTTTTATTGACAAATTTAATTGATGTGTTCAAAGACTCACCTTAATTCTTAAAAATGGCACTAAAATCCACAATATTGATCTAACTTTGAACGTTGATCAAGTATCATGACTTGGTATGCATTGCCAATAAATCTCTCTCTCCGTTTTCATATTTTATTAATTCATTCATAGATGAAAATACGCTTAATAGGCTGCAAATCAAATCTGCTATAATATCCATTTATGAAAATAAATTCTAACATATAACTCTTGTTTAGTTTCAGGGGCCCAGTGGAAACCCAGAGCTTACACTGATTGTGCCAGATACTCTGAAACATGTTGACAAGTTTGTGCAAAAACAAAAAGTCTCATCAACTGCAAAGTAGTGAGTTTAATCTTTAGCATATATTTAATACTAGATAAAACATTAAGTTTCTACATTTATGGTGGAAGTGAAAGTATTGAAAAGTGTTTGTGTAGATATAGTTTTTTTAAACTAAGGAATATTCAAAATAATTGAAGTTTACTAAATTAGTGATACAAAATTAAAACATTAGAAATTTGGAAGCAATTTTAATTTTTTCAAAATTTATTCCAATATCTACTGCATGAAACAACTGCAATTAATTAAATTGATACTGCCAGCATACTGCACCATTTAAATTCGATACAGGATATCTATTTCTTGTTTTTATTTTTTTACCAATGTATAAATTTATTTGACATTATCACCTGTTGCATCACACCATGTATAACATCACTTGTTTAAATTGCGATAGCAGTTCTACTATTATATAATTTAACCTTTAGATGAAATGGAAATTGTACAAGTGTTAATTTTTTAGGTACCTATTGAACAATTTGCAGTGAGGGGGAAGGAGAAATTATAACTTTAGTTTATTTTTCCAGTAAAGGTAAACGAAGAAGTGTGCCACAATCAATAGTCAGGCCAGGTCCAAATCTGATAGCGTCTACATTTGTATCTAAACAGAATTTATCAAACAAAGAGCTCTCTTGTACATACAAATCAGAAAATACAAAAGAAAACCATGCAACACCGTCACAGCCTCAAGTACAGAATGGTTCACAGGTAATGACTAATTTACAACACAGTAAAATGCATTACAAATCTGGTGTTTTGGCCAATTATACCAGTTATATAGCTTTTTCACTTTTCTAGGTATTCCAAAAAAAGGAGAAAAACATCCAGAATGGTGAGAGCAGCTTACAGCCTCAAGGTGACACCAAGAGAAGGACTGCATCACTTTACATGGCTTATGAGCGCCAGCAGTCCAGGCCCAGCAACGATAGAGACCTCGTCAAGGAAGATGATCATTCAGGACGACTGACTTCATTAAGTAACATATTATTTATCTATTTATTAGGTTCACCAACAGATTATACACTGAAACTAGCTTAGGAACTACAAAATTGAGCAACAAAGTTGTAGTGGAAATTATCAAATAAACAGCTATTTGATAATATATTACTGGAGATTTTTTTGTATCGCTGAAGACAACATGAGTGGATGTCTGCACAAGTAGCTTCGAATAGCTTTTAGTGCTCACAGCAGATCCTAGCCTGGATGTGAGCGCCTAAATTCGTTCTATAAAACATGCCAACAAAAGGTTAAACTTAATAGTTTTTGATGAACTAACAACAAGCAGAAAAAACGTTTTTGGATTCATTCAATCCTCAGAATGGGATCCAAATTATAAAGTGGATTCCAAATGCCTACTCTTAGAGACCCCGAATTACTGCAAAGTAAACTGTTTTGAGAGCCAGACATGAAAAATAAAATATTTTTTTTGCAATTACGTCAAACATACCCCTGATTAATTAATTAGTTTATGTGTGTATTAAATTACATTTTTTATCCAAAATAAGTCTAGGTCACTCAGAAATGCCATTTAAGTCTCATGTTGTTGAGCAATAAGGATGGACTGCAAATGGAACAAAAGAAACGGACATATTCAAGATTCAAAGACTTTGTTTACATGAGATAACAGGGAAATTGGTCTATAACTAAGCATATCATCCGCTTGCCCGCTTTTCGGAGGACATAATATAATATAATATATTGCTATTACTCTTAATTAATATTGTATTGATAATCTTAAAAATATTTTTTTCTGGACCAAGTGTAAGAACAGAACAATTTATGAGCATAAGCATATAATATAATTTATTATAAGTAGTAAGCATAATCTTCTAGTGTGTCGGAATATATTAGAAAACATAAGGTTCCTCACATTACGTTAAAATGTTGCAATTGTTCCAGGCAGCTCGAGTAGCAGTAAAAGGACTCAGCTAGAAGAACTTAGGAGAGAGCTCAGAGAGTTGATCGTTTCGAATCCCGATGGAGTGTGGTGCACAGACCTGCTCAGACTGTACCGGTATGTGCCAAAAAACTTAACTGCACTTTTGTAATGTGCATTCAAAAGTACATTATATTGAGAGGCTGTAATAAAATCTGTAAATGCTCGTTAAAGAAACCAACCAGCATCGTAACAAATTAAGGACATTACGATTATGTATTATAAGGATTTTCCTTTAATATTGTATTATTTGCTGAGATATTTTGAATATGTTTTGAGATATTTTTATTTCATATGAGGTCAAAATCGACGGGAACATTACGTATCTATTAATGATGGGCACTCCTTTACTGCCCCGACAGTTCCTAGTGCCGTGTGTACGACTCGCGTATGATGCTGCTTCAATGCGGGTATTAACGCTTATTGTGTCATGTGACATGTTGGTGATAATAACTGGAACCGGCGGTTTAACGTGCTGCTAAACGAAGCGCATATATTATACTGAGAACTTCATCATCATCAATCAATTAACTATTATTTAATGTCTTGAAAACGTGAGGGGGCATCACGCTCGGCCCCCTGAATGGGCATCACTAAACATAGCAACTTAAAATAATAACAATTATTTGCCTAACCTGAGTTCTGAGTTGTCGAGAAGTGAGTGAATGATAAAATGATCAGAACTATAAATAACCAGTTTGAAGAAATGGCTCTTACAAAATTCATTTTATTCAGTAAAGGAATTTTTAGCGCACATAAATATTTGACTCGATATATAAAATTATCTATGAATGAATGAATACACTTTTATTGTACAACAAAGAAAGAAAAAAAAAAAAAGAGTTACAAAGATATAAATACATATAAAGAGAGTACAATTTGGTGGCCTTATCGCTACATAGCGATTTCTTTCAGGCCACCAATGGCGTAAAAGGAAAAAGACATAGAAAAGAGGTAGGTGGTGCAATACTAAGATTTAAAATTATACAAATATGTAAATAAAATATAGATATATATATATATATATATATATAACTATAATATATATATATATATAAATATTTTACATATAAATACAAATAAAATATTTAACATAAATACCTATATAATAATTAATATTATGCTTTTTACTGTCTTAATATTGTACCGTCTCTGAGACTTATCCGTGAAACCGAAACCCTAATAGTTTTTGAGTAAACCACTGCCATAGTTTTTACTGAAAGTAATCAGATACAGCCCTAATACACACTTTATTGGGTACGAGTAGCCTAGCGTACGTACTATGCGCGTGTCGGTCTTTTATTCTCAGTTGGTATAAGTAAACACAGAACGTTTTGAATTCGTTCGTATGGAAAAATATATATGCTTCTTTTGAATTGATATTTTTCAGGGTGGATATAATTTCGTAATTCTGTTACACGTCGTGCACGAGCGTTCGGTGCCTCCCGCGTTTCTTCAAATAAAGAATTAGAATTAGATCCGCTCGTCGCCAGGGAGCGGTACGGGCGCGAGCTCAACTTCTTCCGCTTCGGCTACACCAGCGTGCTCAGCCTGGCCGGCGCGCTGCGCGGCGTGGCGGCCAGCTGCCACGCGGCGCGCGGCGACTGGCTGCTCCGCGACGCGGCCGCGCCCGCGCCCCGCCCCGCGCCGCCCCGCCCCGCGCGCGCCCCGCCCCGCGAGCCGCCCTGCGACCCCGACGACGCGCTGCCCGGCATCGCCTTCGTGAGTGCACCCCCGAGCGGCCGCCGCCGCCCCTAGGCCGCCGCTGACCGCAGCTCTGGCGCAGGACGCGGACGTGTTCCCGCGCGACTGCCTGCACCTGCTGGAGAGCGTGGCGCCGGCCAGCCTGGCGGGCGTGGCGCGCGGCGCGCTGCTGGAGGTGTCGGTGGGCGAGGTGTACTCGCCGAGCCACTTCTGGCTGCTGCGCCTGGGCGAGCGCCACCACATCGCCATGGAGGACATGATGGACGACATGAAGTGAGTGCGGCCCGCCGCCGCCCGCGCCGCGGCGCGCCCGCTCACGCTCGCCTGTCCGCAGCCGCTACTACGCCGGCGCGGAGGGCCGCGCGCGCGCGCTGGCGCCGGGCGCCGTGCGCGTGGGCCACTACTGCAGCAGCTGCTACGACGGCGACTGGCACCGCTCGCTGATCGTCAAGGTCCTCGACTGCGACACCGTCAAGGTACCGCCCCGGCGGCGCCGTGAGTCTTCTCGAGTTGTCAGAAGCTAGTACTATATCGATACGCTGCGATAACACTTCGCAAATATCTGGCGTACCCTTCCGACTTCTGTCTTTCCTGATGAGTATGATGTGATTTTATTCAACCTTTTTTGATCAATCGTGTTTCATTGAAGAAAGAATACAGAACCCACTCGCTTAACTGAACGTTACTTTACTTTTTTGTTGTTTGGAAAGGCCATTCCGCAGTAGAACCCCGGGACGGTCATTTGCGACTGAAAATGTTTATTGCGAAAGTGTGTCAGTTTGTTTGCTTGTTTGTTAACCTTCACCGATCTTAATGAAATATGTGGCAGAGATAGTTTGCATCTGGAAGACGACCCAAAACACTGCTAAGTATACCTACAGCTTAGCAACAAAACCGATTACCTAGATTTGGGGATGGACATCACACCAAAACTACTGCATAACTTCAAATACAATTTGGTGTGATTTGTGTTCACACTATGCGGAAAAGATGAAAGTGATTGACGATTTTAAGCCATAACTCCGAGAAATAATATCGAATTGAAATATTTTTTTTGCAATTTCGTATACATCTGATGAAATATTATTTGGAGTGAGGACATAATTCCTTAGTAGACAAAATTTATAAGAATTTATAAGAAATTACTGAGAATTTTAGAATTTTTCTTGGTTAAACGTGTGTCATATTAATAGTTAACTAACAATCTGATTTAGATTTTTCCTTCGATTACATTTTTTTTAAGTGATAGAAGCTGAGACTCGCAAATATCTATCCATTTATAATTATTAATTTGAATTTATTGCTAGCGACTTCTAATATGTGGTGCTGCCATACCATAACTATTTATTTAAATTTTAAGCTTGAACATTAGTAAGGTTCTATTGTGTAGGTTTTTTAATCACAGATTTCGCCGAAGTTACTTTGTCAATTTGCCGGTTTTAAGAAACAAACTTTGATTCAAAAAATGTTTAAAAAAAGAGTATAAAATTTATACTCTTTTTTTAAACATTTATACTATAAATGCGTGAAAGTGCTAAATACATGGTAGCGTGTTTAATGTGTTTTTATTGATAATACAGTATTAAAGAGATATGAGTACTTCGTGCACTTCTCTACATAGATGATAAGTGCGGGTCAAAGTTTATGCTTCACGTAACGGTCGGTCATTTGCGATGGGCTTCCGAGAGCGAGAATAGTAATGTTATTGGCACGGCTTGTTGAAATATGTCGAAAGAAGTTGCATTTCTATCTGAACTATCATAAAGCTGAACAGTTTGTTGATGAATTCGCTAGCCGCTAGCGTCAATCGCCGCTAGCGGGCGGGCGCCGTCTAGTCGCGGAGTGGGTCGGCAGGTGCGGCACGTGGACTACGGCACGGTGGAGCGCTGCGCCGCGGCCGGCCTGCGCCCGCTGCGCCGCGAGTGGGCCGCGCTGCCGGCGCAGGCCGTGCGCGCGCGGCTGGCGGGCGCGCGCCCCGCCGCCGCCGGCCGCCGCTGGCCGCGCGCCGCCGCGCAGCACTTCCTGGCGCGCGTGCGCCAGCGCCGCCTCGTGGCCCACGTGGCCGCCGTGGACGAGCAGGCGAGTGACCGCCCGCCGCCGCCCCGCCCGCCGGCCCCGCCTCACTCCGCCCTTCCTTCCGCAGGACGACGCGCTCGAGGTGCTGCTCATCGACACGGCCACGGACGAGGACATCTGCATCACCGACGAATTGATCCGCTCCGGACACGCGGACCCGCGGCCGGACTCCGCGATAGGGGTAACTACCTCCTCGGCCCCTTCTCTGTGCCCGTTCACTTCGAAGCTGCGGGATTCGGACGACTCCGACTCCGGCTCGGCCGACGTCCGGTCCATCCTGGACGCCGTATCCCAGTTCGACGGCGCCGCGAGCGACGTGTCCGAGTCCGCCTCGCGAGTGGCGGGCGGCGTCCCGAGGCCCATGGAGCCCTGGGCTTGCGCGAGCGACAGCGACGACTCGGACGCCGCCAGCGCCGCGTCGCGCGCGTCCGTCGCGTCCGCCATGCTGCGCGCCAAGCTGCGCGCGCTGCACGCGAGCCTGCCCGCGCCCGCCCGCGCGCCCGCGCCTGCTGCGGCGCCGTCTGGCGCTGCTGCGGCGGACGGCCGTGGCCCCGCGCACGCACAGCACTACTCCCGATAATCAATAATCACAAACTAGCAGTCGCGGCACGCTTCCCGAGCCCGCCGCGCCACGCCTCCCGCCTATGGGAGAAAGCCCAGTAATGGTTCATTTATTCATCTTATCTATTACCTTACCCGGTAATATTTTTAAGAAGCCGAATGTTTCACGACGAAATCTAACCATTATTTGTGAGAATGTAAAGTATTATTATCTTGACATCGTTACTCTACAATAATATATATTGTTCCTCTCGAAATGATTTAATAAAATATCAATTCGGCGAGATAGACGACAAGGTTCCATAGATAGGTTCCCCGTTTTACTTCAGGTCTCGATACGACGGAACCGATAATACTTCGAGGTCTGCACGTCCGCCCGGAGCCTCGCGTCCGCGTCACTTTATTTACGACTCGCGTTCGATAACGTTAACACGATCGGGTGGCTTGCAGACGTCGGAGTGTTACCTGTTCCCGCGGTTCGAGGCGCTGGAGAGCGGAGATACGCCGAACTTC
Source organism: Pararge aegeria (assembly GCF_905163445.1). Taxonomy (NCBI): domain Eukaryota; kingdom Metazoa; phylum Arthropoda; class Insecta; order Lepidoptera; family Nymphalidae; genus Pararge; species Pararge aegeria. Next base: position 586,875 of record NC_053200.1, on the reverse strand, counting down.
GCCGAGATTTGCGCGTACCTGCGCGACGGCATCACGCTCGAGTTCGTGGACGACTTCCGCCGACACGTGCCGCCCTGCCTGCCGCCCGGCGCGTCGGCGGCGGCGCGCGCCGGCCCGCCGACGCCCGGCGCCCACGCGTCCGGCGACGACGACCGCTCCACTCCGCCGGTCGACCCCCCTCTGCAGCTCGGTCGCGCGCCCCGGTGCCTCGACGCGGACGCGGACGAGGGCACGGCCGACGCGAAAGACTTCACCCCCCCAACTCCTCCCCCGCTACCGAAGCCGTGCGCTCGCCTCGCTCCGCGCGCAGCCCGCCCCCGTACTCCCCCAATGCTCGCGGCCTACCCCCGATTCGTTCCCCAAACTTACCCTCAGTTTACATCTCAACCAAACATACCTTGCGACCATAATCTACGTTTAGCAACTTCGATTTCGAATTCGACATTCATGCCTCAACTCGGACCGGATTACCATTCCCGTGTGCCCCGAATGCAAGCCCCCGCGGCCCCCTCCCCGCCGGGCGCCGTGTCGCTGTCGGCCAGCGAGGTGGAGGCGTTCGCGCTGCTGAGCCGCGTGGCGCCGGGCGCGGCGCAGCGCTTCATGCTGGCGGCGCTGCAGCGCGCGCTGGGCCCCGTGCGCGCGCCGCCCGGCTTCGGCGCCGAGTAGCCGCCGGGATCGATTCTAAACTATCACTAAGTTATAATAAGGCTGATTTTTCGTTGAACGAGATTCACAACACAGAGAACACATCGAGTGAGGCCAGCGAGGAAAGGAAAACGTAACTACTTGAATGAACATAACACGTTATTTGGATCGATATTCGTTGCGTCCAGCTCGTATCGCGCCGAGCGGGCGTCACCACCGTGGTGTACCGGTCGCGAACGTACGAAGCACGCGATCGAAAACAAAAATCCACAACATATCACAATGAATGCAGATCTTTGAAAAACTTTTAATATAGCTTTTATTCTAACTCTTCAATACTGAGACAAAAATACAGACATGCTACCTGACCTATTCTGTAGTTTAATGGTAATTTATGTTTTTAGGAGATAAAGAAGTGCAAGTATAATACAATGATGTACCTCTCGTTGGCCATACTTTGGTACGTCTCTGATCTGATCTTGTTAACTGTCATTTAAAGGCGTCGTTAAGCTATATATAGTAATAATATGTTTAGTATGGGAAAAGAAGTTTCAGGTTCGCCGACCCGATTGATGAAAAATCACGGGCCTATGATATTTCTGACGAGAAACGGATCAGTAAAATCTATACTAATGTTTGTGAATACGAAACCTCAATACCACTACCTCTAGTATTTTAAGTTTTTGTAATTGTAAGTGTTACATAGGTTCTTAAGGAATAGATAAGTAAAAATGGACGTTCCTATACGAAATTGTCTCAGCTTAGGTTGAGTAAATCTTAATTTAGTTGTATTTGTATTGTTCTGCAAACAAATCATTAAACCCACGCCACTATTAGAGGCAGAAAATAAAGTCACCTGACATACCAAGCGCGTTATTTCTGACATGCTGTTAGAGCAAATCACTACAGTGAAATGTAAGGATGCTCTTTAATTATTCCGTATTCGGATCATATATAGATGTTAAGACTTTTTTGTTACTTTTTGACATTTAGTGATTTTTTTTCTTTTCAAATTATTAATTCCATAAATAAACCGCGCCTTTAAAGTAACGATTTATAATCTAAATACAAAAGCGAAAATTACTTATTTAATTAATTCAAAGGCCCACTTATCATCCGTACGGTAGGTACATAAAAAATGTGTACATAGTTTTGAATAATAATGGCGACAACTATATTCGTAAACTTGAAACAAATGCAACGAGGGTATTAAACATGCCCGCGTCTAAGAAAAGATTTTATTAGCACAGACAAACATTTCATCCCGTAAACAGCATAATATGCGAATGAGATAATTAAGTAAGATTAATAATCTATTCTTTAATGGCGCAGCTTATACATACTTGTATGCAAGTATTTTTTTTCCTTATCTTTACAAACTGCCTAAGTAAGATAAGTTTGTTACAATCTTTAAGAAGTAACAATAGCGCTTATTCGATTATACAGTCAAACGAAATTGACTATAAAAGAGTGGATAAAAACATTTGCCAGTAATATTCTCTCTGTAGAACGACACCACAGTAAGGGTTAGCCGAACAAGCAGCAATAGTTAGTATTGACAAAATTGATTTATAAGTTATATTTTCGCATAGTATCTATTTGTTATATACTTATTATAATTATATGTAAGTACTATAACAAAATGTGAGCATTTATTTTTCTCAAACCTAGACACAGTACACTCTAAACTAAATTGACACCAAAATTAGAAAGAAAATTAAATTCCTCAACTGGTATTTTAGGTCTCAAATGCATAAGTTCAAACAATGTGTTAAACACATTTTTTAAGATGAACTAGTGACAAAGACATATGCAAGTAACTCCACTGTAATCACATCTGCAAACAAGATGGAATAAAAATGTTAACGTCAATCTACCATCCCCTTGAAACACATTACTTGTTGTCAATGCTATTCAAAATACCCTGCAAGGACCTACGTTAATAAAATATTCTTCACTTGGAACAAAGAATATTTATTATACAAAATTGTAACTATAAACCAAAAGTAAGATCCTATAAAGTATGCTATACATACTTGAACGTTTTATATTATTCTGAATTTTAAAATTGTTGTTGTGATAAAGGTCTGTTAATTTAGTATTGTTTACAGTCTAGTTTAGAGCTGGAGTGAGTGCCTTATACCTTGCGCAATCCCCTGTGGAAAAGTGCAGCATTGTTTTTACTTTTTTTTTCTATTTTTTATTTAGTTTCTAGCTTTGTCGCCATTACCGCCACAAGCTAATGTTATTTGTACAATAATGATGCTGTGATACATACTATGCAATTCATTTGTAGACATTTGGTTCAAATTGTTAAAATATCTTTGCGCATTTCTTTTCAAATAAATAATTAACAAAAATTGAAGATCAACTTCTCACCTTATTTTATAGATTTTCACAATCTATAAAATAAGGAAAATTCGTATTTTTGTTTGGGCCGCTCGCGCACGAAGCGAGTGTGCACGAGTCTACTGCGCCAGCGGGCCTTCCTCCTCACACTCACCACCGCCCATCAACTTCACTTTAAAAAGAAAAGCAGACACCGTAGAACCCATTTTATCCTCGACTTAATTATTAACCCTCTCGGATTATTTTATCCAGTTGATCAAAAATCTCGAATCTACTTTTAATAGTAAATACGCTAATATTAGCGACGGAGTGTCAGTGGAAGTATTACCCCCATGCATGCCTATTTATGTCGCCGAGCAGCATTGCTGTGTTCCGATCTGAAGGCCGTGATTGGCGGTGTGTAATTACAGGTACCATGAGTTTAACACCTACACCTAAAGTTGGACAATGGGCGGTACTTTGTAGTCACCCTTACATGCCCTCCAAACTGTGTCTGTTTGTAGGCAACAATGGATGCAATTTGAATTGCACTTAAAGGTTTTATTTTTTAAATTAATTAAATCGTTATATTACACACAATATGAAGATAGGGCAAAAGTAAGAAATAGTAAAAAAGCAAATTACAATGATTTATTACTAATTAAGAGCTTTTTTCATTTACCTCGTTCACTCTTGACACAAGCCTGAACAGTTTTTATGACATTAGCAAACTGACTGGAGTGGAGTATTGGATTCTCTTTGCATTCTGACCTCAAATCATTAAATGCACTCACTATAGCTTCTTGCATCTGCCCAGCTGTGTTGTGCTCTTTGCTAAACACCTTCATTTTAATATAATCCCATATAAAGTGTATCGGAGACAAATCTGCAGCATTGAAGGGAAAGGGGTTGAACCTCTCTACACCTATCCATCGCCTTTCGAACAAGCTGTTGAGTTTAACTGTGATTTTCATGCCATTATGAGGTTTGAAATTATCATGCTGAAACCACATGGTGCTTCGTTGAGCCAGTGGCAACTCATATAATATTTCCATTAGGGGCCCTTTTACAAACTCTAAGTATGTCTCATAGGAAGTTGGCTGTGGAAGAAATACTGGCCCAAATAATTCATCATTAAGCATGCCTGCCCACACATTTAGTGACCAGCCATCAGGCGTGGTTGCTGCCTGGCCTGGGATATGCCTGTTCTTCATATTCCATTTTGTGAATACAGAATCATCTGTCCACAGTACATTTTGCATGAACATTTTGTCTCGTTTTAAACGTCTCAGCAACCATTCACAGTAGAATAAACGGCGGTTTTTTTTAGGTCTAATTTGTGGTGTGTATGACAAGCCATTGAGTTTTAAAATGGATTTAATATTTGAGATGGTAACTTTAATATTTTGTTTTCGGAGAAGTGTTCGCATAGCATTTAAATTTAGACCAGGCTCATTTTTATAGACACTTAAAATTACTTTTTCGTATGTTCTTTTAACCTTACGCCCTTTCGCATCAAGACCTAATGCCCTGGAAGGGACAATTGGTTCATTATCTGCTATTCGCTGAAATGTTAAGTGAAAAGTCCTAAACCCCGGACAAGGACTATCTGGATACTTTTTCTTAGAAATTCTAAGTGCTTCTGTAGTGACACACCGAGCTTTACCGTAACACAGTAACATGTTAACATATTCCTGAGGGGTATACTCGTAGCTGTTGCCATGGCTGTTCTTCATGCTTTTTTTATTGCTTTTCGCTGGAAATAGGAAGGTATAAATATATACCATATACTAATTTTATTAATGCGAAAATGCATTTGTTAATGTAATTTAACACATTGTCATAATGTTTACAAACTGGCAAAGGAAATATGATATTTTTAATCCCGAAAAGTATCGTGGTAATGTTTCTGGGACATTTAAAAAAAGAGTACCTAATTAGAAGTATTAGGATGACTCGTTCAACCATTTGTTTACATCTAAACCACAGAGTACAGACCACTATAAACCATCTGATGTTATCTGAGCACACAGACATCTATATTACTTTATTTACTCTTCTGTGACTTTAGTATAATAGAGGTCAGTGGTCTGAGCTCGGTCTAGACTCGGAAAATTACAGACGATGGAGATACTACAGTAACTACCGTAGCCTTTAGCTGTGAAATAATAGTAGTCTATGATCTGTGTGCCCAGTTGACTGCTGATATCTACTATAGAGGCTAGGTACTATAGTAAACTCGGTCTAGCTTAACGGTCTAGGTTAACATTAGGTGTTTCCAGAAAAACTTATGTCCTTATTGTAAGGGTAAACCTATATTTTTTTTACCTTACTTTGAAAAGTAAATATAAGAAAAGTTAAACAATATAACATTATTATAAGATAAGGTATCTGGATAGGAAACATTAAAACAAGAATACTTCTGATCGTAAGTAGGCTTACTCCTAACATTTGTCTTTTACACTAAGTAATTGGGCATGCAGTTTGAAAGTTATCTTTGATCATCTTTCGCTAAAACGTTACAGCTACGGTAGGGCGCAGGGTGGCATAGGGCAGGGTATGCCTTACGACAATACTAAATATTCTTTTTCACAAAAAATCAGAAACCAAACGCATTCAGCCACTGCAGTCGCCGCAGATATGAGCATCCGCTAATGAAGAATAAAGTTAGTTTAATACAATAAATTAAATACTATAAACCTAACCTATGGAACCAAACAATTTATTGATTAGAAGTATAAATATGAAAAAAAATTACATTGAAGAAAACATGAGGTGATTATGTTTAACTTGCTTTACAGCTCTAGGTTCTAGTCTAACGTGTTTAAACATTGAAATAACCACAGACACATGACAGTTACAGATTACAGAAGTCAAAAATCAGAATAGAAAAAAAAATACGATAACAAACATGGCGTGCTAGTTGAGCGTCTGTAAATCCTGTTTACAATTTGACTTTTATACAATTAATTTAAAGTTTAACAATAATGCGGCTATCGCCGAGCAGACGGCGACGGCACGGGTAGAGACGGCGCGCGCGATGTGAGGCGGGCGCGCGATGCGGGCTCGGTGAGCGACGGGCGCAGCGGAGCCGGGGCGGAGCCCGGCTATGCAAGCGGCGCCGGCGCGCTACGTGTCCGCCGGCGAGCTGTACTGCGCCGACGAGGTGGCGCTGCTGTTGGACGAGATCCGCGAGCTGGAGCCCACGAGCTGCCGCGGCGAGGACGTGCAGGACTTCGAGATCGCGGGCAGCGGCGGCGGCGAGCGCTCGCCCGCCGGCACCGAGCTCACGGAGCGCTCGTGGGACTCGCACGCGCATTACTCGCGCGCGCCGCCGCCGCGCCCGCGCGCGCTGGCGCCCGTGTACTGCGGCGCCGCGCACCTGCTCACGCCGCTCGGCGCGCTCACGCTGCTGCTGGCGGTCAGTATGTGGCGACCAACGTCCGCCGGGGTGGTCGTGGGCAAACCCACGTTTAGGGGGCCTTTGGTCCAGTGGATTGTACAATTGATGACTGCAAAAATTTCAGAAAACCCACTAAACAATATTGATTACAATATTGTTTTATTTCCTTTGATGCATTTGAAATACAGATGAGAATCAATTTATTGAAAGTCGCCTTAGAATAAGTTGCAAGCGCAGTTGTAACACAGGGTGTAGTGACCGATGAGAATTATTTTTATTGAATGAATCTCTTATTTATTCAAAATGTATAGAATTTTATGTTTTTATTAGTAGTTCAATTCTTAAACTCCATTCATATCATTCTATGCCTATTTATAAAACCTAACTAGAAAATAGTCTTAAACTAATGATCAATGCTCATTGTCAGCGAAAGGTATAGAAGTATTTTATGCATGTTCCTATGAAATGATTTCTAAGGTAATTGTGGACCTAACAATGTGCTGAAACATATTTACTACAGTGAGGTTTCTTTTCTGTTGATGAATTTCTTGACAAGGTTGCTTGAAACACACTACACTTATTCATCTTTTGCAAGACAGAATGTATGGTAACATGCTGATGTTGTAAAAGTAGCTGTGTAGCTTGCTTCTTCATAGTAGAATCAGCCTTCTGAATTAGTACTCTAACAGATAGACTGCATGTCTGAAAAGTGCTATATTAGGTCTACATAAAATATATTAATCAGTGAATAGTGATTAATAGCTAACAGTAGAGCTTTTTGTAGCAGTGTTGACGGAAGTATTACCACCATATTTATTTCTGGTGCCAAGTTGTCTCGCAGTAGTAACTACAGTCTGTCAGTATGACAGAGAACGGCATGTTTGATTGAAAAAAAATCACCTTAGTAGCAGAATTTTTTCCCTTGCAACCATTTCTTTGTTGTGTCACCGTTGCGTCAAACGTTCATTGATTTTAACTGTGCTAAGTGCTCAAGTGCCTGTAATTGCCTTCAGACCAGAACGGAGCATTGGTACTTGAAGGCAGCATAGTGTTATTACTTCCCCTCCTTTCTCCGTTAGCTGTCGTATGCAAGACTAAATAGCACTGAAAGTAAAAGACTTGTGTGCAACATTTACACAGTAATCCCCTCGCGGAGAAGAAAAAGCAGCATCCTAGGTGCTCCTACTAGGAACTTAACTCCATTCATACACATTTTTAAATATTCGACAGCAAAGAAGTAAAATATTCTTTCATAAATAAGCTTACACAAGTATCTTTTTATCGCATTAGCTGTTGGGACTGAAGCAAAATTATAAAACCCGTCAAAAAATGGTCAAAACCTAGCGCGAAAGGTGCAGAAGTCACTCGTGTTTCTATAAAATGAGTCTGTAAAAGACTGTACTTTCGGTTACACAGTAATCCCCTCTCGGAGGAGGGAGGGCAGCGAGGTATAGGCTCGGTGGTTGAGCGTGGTGACGTTGCAGCTGTGCAGCGCGGGCGTGTGCGGCATGGTGTGGGGCGCGGCGGGGCTGCGCGCGGGCGCGGCGCGGCCGCTGCTGTTCGGCGCGCTCACGTCGCTCATGCTGCACGCGGCGCGCGCGGCGCTGCACGTGTCGCGCCTGGACCGCCTGCTGCCGCTGGACTGGGCGCGCCTGGTACGCTAGGTGGCGCTCCATAGATACTAAGAACATTCAATCGCTCGGCAGTACGCCTTTGTCTGTAGAATGCTAACTAGCAACAGGCGAAGCCATGACAGAATTTTGTCCGCTTCGGTCTAACAGGCAAAGCTCTTACGAGACGCAGCACTGTTTCGGGGAGTGCAATACAATTGTGGACCTAACTGTGACCCAGGAACTTCTAAGAAGCAGTGATACGAGCGAGATCATAATCTCTCACCCGTAACCCTGATATACATTTTGAAGGGTCTGCTCGGAAACATTCAACTGCAAAGATGCCCTTCTGGCTCGAGACTTCCTTGCTGTCTATAATATTAGTATCTTGTAAATCAGAGACATGCCTTAAGGTGCGATCGCAGTGCATAGTTATCTTGTCATTGAGTATAGAAAACTTTCTTTTGTAAGCCTATATTTGTATATTTAAGTCACAAGTTCGCCGCCTACACTCGACTCGATCTAGATACGGTGTGTACTCGCCGCGCTAAACCACTCTACTCCACTCGAGAGACCTCCGTCCAAATTCATTATCCGAGTTTCTTGACATTTAAAAATAGCATTTCAAAAAAGGAAACCCACTTACGTGTGTTTTAAATATAAATTAGTTATCATTTTCCTAATTACAGATTTATTGAGTTTTCAACTTTACTTTCTTTATTATACGCTAAGTAATTTAAAATGAAATGCGGTTAATAACCAAGGTTTAGTTAGACTTACAACGACATACTGGTCGGTACATGTCGTTTAGTATGTTAGTTCTGCTTAATCTCGAAAGTATGAGCAAGCAAATTGGTGTATAGTGTGACACCCTCCTGCCGTGGCAGGGCGGCGCGGCGTTCCTGTGGAGCGCGCTGTGGCTGGCGGGCGGCGCGGCGTCGCTGCTGGCGCGCCTGGGCCCGCTGGACCGGCCGCCGGCCAGCGTGCTGTTCGCGGCCGCGGTGAGTACCCGGCTACTGTGCCAGCATGCGGAGGGCTGGCTAGCGGAGACAATGACTGTAATAATATGTATTACAAATATTATTATATCAATATCATTTATCTACTCCCATGCTTAAATCCTCTAAAAAATATTGAAGATGTTAGCTTATTGCCAATATTAAAACACGTAATGTCATAACAACCATTAAATCATCCAAAACGATAATACATATAACATTATATATATTGACGGCAAATTGGCGCAGTGGGCAGCGACCCTGCTTTCCGAGTCAAAGGCCGTGGGTTCGATTCCCACAACTGGAAAATGTTTGTGTGATGAACAGGAATGTTTTTCAGTGTCTGGATGTTTATATGTATTTTATCAGTATTTATGTATATTAGTTCATTGAAAAAATATTCATCAGTCATCTTAACACCCGTAACACAAGCTACGCTTACTTTGGGGCTAGATGGCGGTGTGTGTATATTTATTTATTTATTTTATTTCATCATCTATGTCGATCCTTTCCGCGCAAAGGGTTCACTCAACAGACAGCCACACTTATACTATTCGATGCATGGTATCTGTATAAATCTCAAAAAAGAACATTGCCATTCGAGCGTGTCTCCTGCATGAACGACGTGTGCCATAAAAAAACGTAATTTGATGCCCGAAATGAATGATGAGCGTGTCTCTCGGGCGCAGGTGCTGGCGCTGGGCGGCGCGGGCGCGGCGCTGGCGGGCGCGGCGCTGGGCGCGCGCGCGGCCTTCGTGCGCCAGCGCCGCGCCGCGCGAGACGCCTACCGCGCGCTGCCCGCGCCGCCCGACCGCGCCTTATAGTGCCCCGCCGCCACCACCGACTTCTAGGCCGGCCCGGGACTACTTTTATAAGAACCTTTTGCGATGGAACCCCAATTTTTGTACCCGGAACGATGTTCCGATTAATATTGTGTTCTGTTACCGTGTCGATGGACGTTGCTTCCGCGAGTTGCGGTGCCGCGGAACGAAACGCGCCGTCTCTCGCCGCTGCGGGACTCCACCGCGTTTCCGAGTCGACGAGTGTACCGGAGTTGCGTTAATCTGCCTTCGTGAAGAATTCTCAAATCGTGACGTGCCGTCGTCGTTGTTTGTCTAAAAATGTAAGATTAACGCCCAATGTCAGTTCGGACGGAACGGAGAGGCGATGAGCGAGCGCGGTTTTAAAAAACTACGGTGATACGGTCCTATGTTCGATGGGAGCGGGAGATGGCTCGAGTATTTTCCGTTACGTCGAAACTGACCGTGTCTGAGCTCAACCGTGGTACGATTCCGCTGCGCATGCGCATCTCATAGTCCGGTTCGCCAGCGACGCTGCGGCGCGGTGCGGGGGCGGGGCGTGCGGGGGCGGGGCGTGCGGGGGTAAGGCGTGCGGGCGTGGCCGCACTTCGAACAACATCGACTGCACTCAAATCGAATGTATCGACACGTAGACAACGTGGAAGTCGCACACGCGTACCCATGTCGTGATCGTCCGCGTTTATTAAGGCTTTTTCCAGGTTAATAAGTAGGAAAGATAGTGTTACTATCCGCCCTTTTACTAATTCTATGCCAATGATCAAACTGATTGGTTGCTTAATTAGGGCGTTAAGGAAGGATAAACATTAATCGTTTCCATATACTCGGCAAAATGAAACTAAAAGGTTCCTCTGAAAAGAAAAGACGACAATACACGCGAAGTATAGTTTACGTATAAAGCTCACATTTCAATGTTGTTACTGGGAGTGCAGTCGGTGTTGGTGACATGTGTGCAGCTAGCAGGGTGACATGTGTGCATGTGTGCAGCTACCAGGGTAGCGTGGTGAAGTGGCAACTAATGCTTCTGGGTACTTTACTATTCTACGACAGGGGTTTTTTCACACTGTCTCGGATATTTGGTATTAAATAACCACTCTTATTATCTTCTCCACTAGTACAACAAAGTATCACTAGATGGCGTTGGATGAGATTTATGAAAAAAGTATGTATGGTAGTTTAAAAAAACCTTCGAAGGCCGTAATCTATTGAACCCGAACTGTCCTGTGACAACTTATTCGAGAAAGCTAAGCGTGTGTCGGTATCGGAATCAAACACTTACACAGTTAGATAGATAATCTCTTTATTGCACAATATTTAAACAATTTAATAATTTCGCAAGGCGATTGTATCGCTATTAGCGATCTCCTTAGTGAAAAACAAAATAGTGCATATGTTAATAGTTGCAATATTTGTCATAACAAAAATTGTTGTCGTCTATCAAGTTTCAATAATACATACAAGTGTTCGTTGTATGCGGGTGGTCTCTCCTATAGTTCAGTAGTAAAGCACCTGCGCAGCAATGGAATAGCTCTTTTATCTACTTATCGTATTTATGGCACTTCGTCCATACAACGATATGTCAAAATACGATCGTTTGACATTTAAAAATGCCTTAACTAAAGGAGTTTTCAGTATTCGGCCATAGGTGGGTCTGCATGTTTACTGTTAAGAGCGAGCACTCTAAATCATAGTGCTCTTGACGATGTGGTTAGGTCGCTCTCACAGGGCAGTAAATGTATCCAATTACGTTGGTCCAAGGCTGCACAAAACAACGTGTATAAAATATTACTTGGTCTTTAGTCCAAATATAACTAATAACTTTCATAGAGGGCTATCGTGCCGCCGATATTACCTGAGTCGCCTGTTCATCATCGTTATCTCTTATGGAGCGCTGTCGGGAAATAATTTCTGACTTAAGATGACTAGCGCTTCCCCGCGACTTTGTTCGCTTAAACTATCTTAAGTACTTTTTTACTATGCAAACTTTCACCCACTACGAAATAAACCCGTACGTACTCGTAGGACACAACTACATAAAACCACAAGAGACCTAACTTTAAAGAGTACATGAAGTAATATCAGATCCGTCCCGGACGTAGAGTCAGAGTCGCTTTTAGCAGTAAGCCTGCAGTCCTTGCGAGTGCAGGGTGTTCGCCCTCGGTTTTAAAATTCGGTACGGTAAATGCTTTTATGCTTGTCGGCAGTGTTCACTACTGTCTATACTACTGTAGAGTTTTGTACGACATAACAGATAAATTTACCTGAAATCAAAAGTTCAATTCGTACATGCATAAAAGCAATACCTACCCTACAGTGTTTCATGAATCCGGCTAAAAACCCTTCCCGCTCTCTACATCGCACCGCGACGCATTGCCACAAATATACGAAGTCTTCTAAAACGAGAATATGTCTTCTGAGATTGAGAATTTTCGAGTTGTATAGTTGCATTGATGTCTTGATTCTAAGAGTATAAATAGATTACGGTGAGAAACATTCCACGATTACTTGAATTGTCTGAACACACTCGCCAGCGTGTCTAAAAACATCACTAAATTCTCACAGTGCTTTCCGAGAGATGATAAAACCACCTCGTGTATAAATATCATGTCATGTAATGTGGCACTTACACTGTGATTTTGTAATGATGTTTATGATAATGCGTGTGATGTTGTAGCATAAGAGCTGGTGGGACGTGTTATAGAAAAAGGAGAAGGTTCTTTATTCGGCCTGTTTTCTACTGGCAACACCTTACCCTATTGTTTAGGTACAATGCTGCGAGAAATAATTAGAGATGGATTAAAAATCTTACGCAACGTCACTTTTGAACAAGCGACGATTGAACAGGGTGTTTATTCACGATTGAATCGACACTCTGTAAGAGAAAATTATGTAAATTCGACATTTTAAGGACTTTTTAATTGATCTCTGTTATGAATGTATTAATCAATTTTTTTTAAATAAAATTAGGTCACGGACTCCAAGCCTCCAATTCCCTATTACATATCACCAGTTATTAATGCAAAAATCTGTACATCTATGAAGGTCAGTCTTGTAAATGTAGTAACAACCTGGTCATATATATTTGTAGCCAGGCTAGTTTGCGCTTAAAAAAACTAAAGGAATTACCATGATACAACATAAGTTTCATTAAGTACATAGTTTAAAAAGCATTATGACAATAGATATCCGACTGAGCTTCGAAGGCAGGTGGGTTTCACAAAAACGACATCACGTGATTACATCAAAAAAATAAAACAAAAACCTCCTGGGTGCGTTCCACCAGCTTTTGTATTACAGCAGAGATCACAAACCAACCGTCTGTTACGGGGTAACTTTTCCGACAAATTGCCAACCGGTAGACTTCATACAGACTATCGCAATAGCAGACTTACGGCGCTGATCGCTTAATTTGACAGCTCCGGTTGTCGACTCGCCACAAATGTAGAGTGGTGACAGACGGTCGCAACCGGTTGGCAACCGGGAAGTGGTATCTCGCCGGCGAGGGCGGGCTGTGCTCGGACGCCGGCCGGAGATGTCTTATACTGCCATTAGATTTCGCCTGAATTCACGTCCATATTGCGTTCGTTGTATTATATTCTATCTATTGGTCTGTGGCAGCGGCCTAGCGCCACAGCTCCGAGGGCTTGCTATCGCTTAAAGCAGTAATGTTTTAATATTGTTGAAACTGTCCTACAATTATAACCCTTATTTTAAGTGTCCTGAGCTGTGTCATATAAAACGCCGTTTTAAAATACAGCTTTGTTAGCATCCGACAATATGACAGCGATACAACTTGGTTGCTTTGTTAATTAAAAAAAAAGTTTAATTTTAGTATTAAGAACGTGTGATGATATGCAAGCCCATTATTGCTAGGCCGCTGTCGACCCACGTAATGTGTTGTATAGACGTTATGATTTCCTCAAGTCTGATTTTGATGCTAGTCCAGTTAGTATAAGTTGTAAGTTTATTTATATCGAGCAGCATTCCTCAGTAGATTTTGCACAAAGTTAGATTATTGCGCGTTGGTTGTCGTGTGCGCCGTCGGGCGTCTCTTTCACTCCCGTGTGCTGTCGGCGTGGGCTGCCGCACTGTGCAACGTGCCGTTCAAATGTGGACCTTAAGTCGTGCTCTGTGAGTACATTTCCCAATTATGAGATTCGCGTGATCAGCGATCTTAACATGCATTTCCTGTTTTTTTAAAGCCCTTTCTAGCCCGCACTACATTCCTCTCCTATCAATACAGCACAGGTTAGAATTATTTTTCAATAGTTTTTCCTAATAACTTCTCATCTACGGATTAAGACTCAAAGTCCACATTCGTCTGGCCGCATGTAAGCGAGTGTCGAGCGGTCGGCGCCGAACTGTATGCCGTCACAAAGATGTTCTTGTCCCCGATGCAAGTTTTACTGTTGTATACAACTAATGTATGGATTATACAAATATAAGTGAAGGGTAATTAACTTGTAATCAGTGTTTACGATCAATCTAACTCTGCAATGACGGGCGCCCATTTCCTAAAGCTAAATGTCCACGATTCTCTTAAATGTTTATTCGAATTATAATAGACACCTCAAAGGTGCCTAGAATTAATGTGGTAGACATGCGGCCGCCGTCATTGCTAAGTCAGATGTAGTGTATGTTTTATAAGGATTCTGTAGACAAAAGAACCGTTATATTACATTATATATTATGCCTATGTTATATATGTAAATGGAGACTGGGTTTTTTTAAGTCAAAGATAATTATCGATTTACTCTTTTTAATATGTATTGCAATTTTTTTATTAGCTACTCTCAAATAGGATCACTGCTTTTCAATGTGTGCGTGCGTTAATGAAAATGGGATTTTATTACTTAATTCTATTTTAATTATTAAGTTTCATTATTAATTATTAAGTTAATGTCGAAATCTTAAGTCTTTTTTAGTTTCGAAACACTATAACGCCAAATAAAAATTTATTTCAGATCCTTGTTACATAAGGGGAGCATTCAGTGTCTTTTTTAAGTTCACTGTAAATTCCTATGTCAAAAACGTGTTTGATGACACGTTACAAATAACAATTGTTAATCGATGATTTAAAAAAAAACAATAACTTCCCATTTCCAGTGCAAAGTTATCCAACTCGGTATAGATGATGTAAACTGTTCTTCAGATCTCGGTGCATACTCTATTGTATATAAACTAACTGAACTCAATTCACTGTACTCAAAGTAGTGCTTTCCTCATCTCGATTTCCCGGAGACAAAAGTACAGAATGATTGATTTTTAGTTATTTATGGTTTCACACAAATAACCTTGATCTCAGAATGGTATGCCGATTATCATAGCGAAGCTTCTTAACGCATTTTGGGTACGGGAAATCAGACCCAAAAAAAGTTAAACTAGCCGAGAGCGAGGGAGGGACTTCTCATTGCAGTGGAGTAGCGATTGTTTTGCTGACTTTTGCAATTTTGCAAGCGCTTCCCGAGGGTTCCGTAAAGCTAAACTTTATAAAGTACACTTTCAGTGGCTATTGACATTTTCCCCCAAAAATGCCCCATGAAACCTGCCTCATCGACACCTCGACGCTACGTCACTAAGCATTTCAAGATCTGGCCATAAACATTGTTGCTTTGTTGACATGGCAACGGTATTTATGGCCAGATTTCAATCTATCTTGAACACAATGAGTAAGAAGCTTCGCTTCATCCGCGTTTTGGTATCGTTACACAATATCAAACGTGTTATAAAGTGCGATTAAGATCAGTGCCATTAAGATCATTATGATATATTATAAGCAAGCGTAAAAGTCCAAAAGCAGTGCATTTTTCACTATTCTAAATGTGGGTGACGTCATCCAGTACGCATTTCTAGTGTGAGACCCTTAGTATGAGATTGGCTCGTTCTCGACTTTAGAAATAGTAACCTCACAGAAAAGTGGACCTTCTATTTCTGTAAATAGACCTTGTGGAAGGTGAACTTACGTAAACTGTAAGAAGAATGAGAGCTGTACAGTAAGATCTGAAACAATTGCTGTGAAAGTTGAAATTGAACTTCGGCTTTAATTTTACATTTTCGCTCTCAAATCTCATAATAAATGCGTAGTAGTGAAAAATGCGTTGCTTACAGCTGAAGTGATAATAAGTTTTAGCCTTTATGTTTGACCCGGCCCTTCCCAGACCATTTTTCAACCCTTGTGATTTCGCTTTTTGGAATGTTAATTTACTACCCATGGACCTTTCCCCATCCTTACAAACCCCAGCTCAAGGGCTCCTGCACATTATAAGTGATAATTAACTGTTCCACGTAACCCAGTTAAAAACCTGTCGTTTTTCTTACGTATGAGCTTGTTCGCGTGCTGCGACACTCACATTTGATTCACAAAACGAATATAAGATATGTCTCGTGTACGGATAACATTAATACTTTTACGTTTTAAGCACAAGTGTCTATGCCTTACACCAGTGCCACAGGTAAAAGTTGCATTAACAAACATAAAGAATTATGTTATCTTTTTCTAACCTGTCTTTATTATTTATAAGTTTTTAAAACTTTATTGACATTGAAATGTGAATATATATTTTTTAAGACAGTTAAGGAAGAAGATATATTTAAGAATCGTGGTGAATTGCACTAAAATAAGTCCAGATTTTATAAAAATAAATTGGTAGCAGACAGACACATCTATAGTGTTTTTCACGAGTGCTTTTCTTATAGACGTTTATTATCCTCAAAAGAAGTAAAATAATGTGTACGGGCCCTGAACGTGGCGATGATTTAGGCCAATGCTACACTATACCGCGATGCGACAAGCGACTACATCAAGTTAACCACAGGGTATTTCGATTTCGCTCTCCCGAATCGCGGTCTAATGCAGGCTCAGCCTTAGGTTTGACTTAACAAAATTCACGTCATTATGTATAGTAGGTGTCACGTTAAAGGAGAGCTCACGATCGACCTGCTTAGTGGATTGTTTACACAATTGTATGCGTAACAAAACGGCTGTGTTAGTTAATGAGATTTCATTTAGACGTGTGGATATTATTGCGAATGGACAAGGTCTTTAACAAAACATAATGGCTCCGACTTAGAGCCCCAAAACGTTACAGCAACAACATGCGAGGTAACCTTGTACTGCTGGCCGTTGCTGCCAATGCGGTTGTATGACTTGACAGCACTGAATACAAGAAGATTGACTTGTCAGCAGTTATTTTCGTTAAAAAGGAGCTACATTATTTATATCAATGTGTTATAGTGGTATGAATCATCCATTGAGCAGCAGGACCGTCAGCGCTCCTTTCACTTGGCACGACTTGTATGCGACGTTAATTTAATGTGACGCTTGTAATGGATCAAATAAATTGCATGGTAAAGTTCGTAAGACGTGTGCCAGTGCGGTTGTATGGACACCCTAATTTTAACTGACAGCTTTAAAAGTTTGCATGTTCTTTGTGCAATGTAACTCATTCTTTAATTATATATAGATAATTATAAATAAGTTTTATTTTAACACACCATGGATAAAATCTTCTAGTACCACTTCTGTTTTGCTTATACCAATAATTTCATGTCTGCGTAAAAGGATAGCACTGCTTTTACAGCTGTCAATTTATTATAGGATTTTTGTGCAACCGAATGCAAGCACGATTAAAATATTATTATATAGATAGTCGTAAGGGGATTTCAAAATATACCGAATAAGATGTTATAGCATGTAATTTTATACTGTCTATACCCTTTCCGTAACACTATTTGCTATTCGACAGTCGCAAGCCTGCCAAATTTCGTATTTACAACAATTATTTTTATGGCATACTTTATTGTTTAATAATCGACCAAGAATTACCGCCACATGTTTTGTGCACAATTTCGGGATGAAATATTATTATTCATAATTTAAATCACATCAAGAACAAACGAACACGTTTACTACATTTCCAATATAGGTAGGATCACTAGGTAGTTGCTTCCAACAAGGAATTATAGGCGAGTATGATTTTCTAGGTTCCTGTACAGTAACATCGCACTTAATAATAAAATCAAAAACAAAAAAATAGAGGAATTGAACTATTAAAAACGTTTAGTATTACCTTGTTTATTTTTTTACAGTCCTTTTGACGACTAGCGTATTATACTCTGTAAATAATTGCAATAACTAAAGTTTATTCTTCCACGTGACAGCTAGAAATGCAGCTGAGGCAACACCAAACCTGTCAAATAGAAAATAGTTCTACGGACGGGGTATATTAATTATACCCCGTTAATTATACATCTGTCGTACTCGCGCTATGAGCTTAGGAAGTTTTTACCGTTCTATGTTTCGTTCGTTTGTGCCCACGGCCACTGGTGGGCGAAGGGTCAAAGGTTTGACGTTCAAACAGGAGTTATACTTGTTCACACCATTGTTGTACGCATTTCAATTACACAAGTTGTACCTCCGTTAAACGAAGTAATTAAGTAAGAATTACATACAGGGTTAATTACGTAATAAAAAAAGTATTTCACGTATTTTTTTGACTTTCCATATCTTTTTGTAAACGATTTCGATCATTAATTTTGTTTTTATTTTAACTTTTTGGTTTATGAAGTAAAGCGGTTGATATAAATAACCCTGTATGCTGTATGAATGCGTTCAGCTGGTATGTGTTCATAATATAATCACGTTTTGTTATTTTTATATTATACATATCACTAAACTTGTATTTGATTCCTCTGAGTACGTTCGTACACGATTTGTTAGTTTATGACTATATTATTGTATTATGCATATTTAGTAAGTGTTTTTTTAGCTTTGATCTCACGTTTACACACATACACACACTTGTTATTGTACACTTTAATGATTCTCTTCCGATATCCCTTCATTCGTTCCAATTCTGCGGTCTCGGCCATAAATAGAGTGAGTAGCTTTATATTTTGTCATACAAGTTGTGTAGTAAAAAAGTCAAGTAATTTAATTGATTAACTCTCAAAATAACTAATAATCAATCTGACCCAAAATCTACAGATAAAATATTAAGGTTAGTAGAGGCGCCCTTATCAATAGGGAAGAGAAGTATACTTTTCTTCCCTGTATATATATATATGCCTGACCTATAGCTCTACTGAATTAAAAATCTTTGTTTTGGGTGCCAAGTGTGTTATTTTTACCTACATTTACTTATTCGATCGCGTGAACGTTAACTACGATTACTATGGAATCGAAACAGCGCCACCTAGTGTCAACTTTCACGCAGTCGAGGAAGTAATCGTTACAGAAAAACTCACCCTAGGCATTTATCATTCCGGGCCTTAATGTATACATTTTAATACAAATTAAAAAAGATTTACTTCATACAAAATTTCAAAGACATTTGTTTGGTAGATTCCCTGTAAAAAGTGTTTGTTTAAAAACCTGCACATACAAATGTGAGAACCGTCAAAATCACTGACTTGACTGACATTACAAGTGGATGAACTTTGACAGTTATTAATGAAATGAGATCATGATCGGAATGATTGACTGACACTCTGCCATTGGCTAAAATGCAGTTTTAGCAGGAGTACCATAAGTTCAGCCGCAGATTTACTTTCGGTGTCTCTATATTGTCAGTACCACACATTCAAGTTTATTTAAAGTAATTATATACGCTGTGTTGTATTGCTATTCAATTTTTCTGTAATTTGTTGTTCGGTGTGCAATAAAGTGTATTCAATTCAGGCAGTGATTAAAGATTTAAGCTGATCAAGAAGTGATGAGATATTTTTGTTACTTTCCCCATTGCAACTTAGCTAAGCCAAGCTAAAAAAAAGCGATCTACTACTTTAAGACACTTCGTTTACTCATTTTTTGCTTTAATGGTATAGCCAAAAATGCCACTAATATGGTATGAACTGTAAATAACAAGTATTTCTATTTGTTACTACACAAGTTTTTTTTTTATATGATGTTCGAGGCCGCAGTAACGTTTGCGAATACATTGCTTTGTGTGTTTTACATTGTATCGACACCTGACGCAGGAGGCGGTTGCCGAGGGTCAGTGAATTGTAACATATTATTATGATCTTAACAATATTTGTGCGAGTAAATTTTAATTTTAAATTTTAATTATAATACATATATGGTTTTTATACACTTGTGTGTTATTATTTTACTTCTTAATTAATAAGTTACTTGATGAATATATTTAATGGGTAGCAGTATTATTATTGGCTGTTACTCGTCCTTTAAAGCGGTGATGGTCTAGTGGTTATGACTCTGGCTACACTTTCGGGGAGCCGAGTTCGAATCCCAGCACGCAAATTTTTCTAAGTTATGCACGTTTAAAGCAATTAACACGTTGGCTGCTGAAAACACAACGTTTGTGTTTGAAAACTACGTAACGCGTGTGCGGCTCGAACACGCTAGGCGTGTTAAAATAAATGTACCTACAAGGATGCGGCCGAACACGCTGGGCGTGTTTTTCCGGCGTTCTGCGAGTGCGGCAAACACAAACGTTGTGTTGTTTAAATATACTGTTAGAGCGGCCTTTACGCAACAAGTGTGTTATACGTTACCGCAAGTACGTTTTATTAAATATTAGTTAAGATGTCACTTGCTTTAACGGTGAAGGAAAATATCGTGCGGAAACATGCATACCTGAGAGTTTTCCATAATATTCTCAAAGGCAAGCCGCACTGGGTGAGCGAGCGTGGTGAACTACGGCCTGAAACCCTTTTCATTTTGCGAGGTAAACCCTTAATGGAGATACAGAGAAGTATATCCTTTATACTCTCTGTATCTCCATTCTGAGCCGGGGATACAGTCCTACAAATAGACAAAATTTGCTCTCATATATTCTGGCTTGAGTTAAGGCTCACCGAAGACACTCACTTTGCAGTGTTAGAAATTAAAGTTGCGGATGCGATTGGTCCCGTAGCTCGCACGATATGGAACCCGGACTTTGGCATGTGTCACTATATTATACGACTTAGATGGCTATCAATAATCATTTTACATATGAAGTCGATAGCTACTACCGACTTCGAATGTAAGATGGTTATTGATTATTGATATCTTAAATTATAAATAAAAGAACAATTGAATATATAGAATTGATAGGGGTAAGTGGACCTGGAAGGGCAGGTCGGGGAACCTAACGGTGTGCCTGAGCGCTGTACCTTCCCACCTACTCTTTCCTCAACCGTATCAAATTGGACTACTTTTAGGTCGGTGTTGGGAAGAGTAGCATTCTGGCCGCTGCATCTTGAAAACAACTGTTGCCAATTTCTCAACAATATTCAAAAGCAATTAGCCGATGTCTACTGACCTGACGAGGTAGAGTAACCCCACGACAAAAGTGGTTACCACCACGTTTCTCGCAAATGTCCAGCTTAGGGTGGGGGAACGACTCGGGGGGGGGGTGAAAGGCCGCTCCAGAAACTGGAATACCGGGTTGGACCACGAACGCTCGCTGCGTTCGCCGTCGCGTCGGCGATGGAAGGCCGGAAGCTGGAGGTTGTGTCTCCTCCATCTTTCTTGCTCCTGGTGCTTTCGAAAGACATCTGGATGAGTGGGTTTTGCATCAATCACATTAGGTACAGTCCTCCAGTTGGCTGGCGTGCTGTTGTTCCGGACGCTTCTGACTGGTGAACTGGGCACTTAACAGGTAGGTAAGTAAGTATGTCGTTTATTCTGAATGAGTTTTTTTTAATTAAGCTTTGTTTAATTTGTGGATTGTTAATGTCGCGTGTTCAGGTAAATACGTATTTACTTAACAAGAAGGTTAAAATTTGATCGTTGAGGAATGCAAGCGTAACTAAAGAAAATGTTGAGCATAGCTTATAATAACCCTGTTACCAAGAAGAATTTATTGCTCACCAAGAACGATCAACGTCGATCTTTGGTGGTATATTTGATTTAGCTCTAGGTACGTTTTTTGATCAAATGTGACCACAATCAAATGCTTATGCACCTTTATTCCATCAAGTTGGTAGATACCTGTTGAAATAAATCGTGCAATCAAAAATATTCGCAACCCGCAACAATATGTTTGCTAATGAGCTATGGCAAAAGTTGATCAGAATGCTCAGATAAAATCCGTTTATTTGTATTTAAATACAATTATCGTGTTGTACTTATTTAACTTCCGATCCGATTGATTGAGCTATTGCCCTAATTGATTTGCTATCGTTCCAATCGGAGCTGATTAAGTTAATTGCATTCGTTCAATGATCTGGTTCGATATGGATAAAATCGCCTTGGTAAGACCGAAAACATAAACTATTTCTGTCATATTTTATTTTAACACGTAGGCCGTAGCCAGGTTGTTTTAAAGTAGGTACTTGGGAGAGGGCAGTCTAGAGTTAGGTTTTGATTTAGGCCTTTACAGAGCTTAGGTACCTGTATAATAAGGTACTCTTCTTTAAGAGAACATGCCATAGCTATACGATGTCTAAATACTTGCTTCAATGAAATGCACATCCTGCCGTGTAGATTTTGTATTTTTTTCCTAGTTAAACCAGTAGAAAGGTACGTACCGACTACGTAGGAAGTGAAACTGCTTACTGGTTTAACCTTAATTATTCGCAATACTTTTTGAGTACAAGAGAAAGTTTATAAATTCAAACGGTAGAAACTTGGACCTTCTGAAATCGGTTCGGTGGTTCGAGGGCATAAATATAATGATGTCGTGCTGGCCCAAGAAATTCACACTGATCTAATACTCGCGCGGTGAGATACCTATTATTAATCTATCGCTATAATTTCAATACCATTTGTTTAAAAATAATAAGAAATCCCTGCAAATCAGCGCTGTAGTGACTACTAAACTAGTGCTACAGCATGCTACAGCATAATATAACACTGGCGATACTCTGTTTGGGGGAAAAAAACCACAGATATGTTACCGTGAGATAGTATTGTGTCACTGACTCCAAAGCATTATATTTATTTGTTTAAGATGCTTAGATTTTGCACGCCATGTATGCCAATGCACTGTAACCTATTTAAAGCATATGTAACAGCTTTAAAACGGGTATTTTGCAAATAAAGAAATTCTGTTCTATTATATTTACACATTTTTAATGTAGGTACGCATCAAGCAAAGAATCAAGTGTCATCAGCTATAATGGGATATAGAAATGCTTCTTGAAAATGGGATCGACAAATCAACATTTTCTCATTCTGATTAGATAGATATTTATTAGGTATATTTTGTAATAAACTAGTACCTAATGGTCTATTCACTGGGCAAGTTTTGAATGGGTCGTCACAATTTACTTGCGATATCGGATTGCGAGTCAGATCGTCCCGTGTATGCGGATCTTTACCCGCTTCTGTCCAATCCTAGCTACGTCTCTGTTATACATAATTATTTTAAAAAAGAGTACCTAATACCGTTATGTTTAGCAATGTGCGCTGATACCCGCCCTCGTGCGACATGGCCGAGCCCGCGCCGTCGGACACGACGACACAAACAGACCGATCGTTAGTACGTGAATATTATATCGAAAACAATTTCTTCACATCTGTGGAGGGAGTGCTGAAAGTTCTGTCTATAGTAAGTATCTAACCAATTCACAAAGTATACTGTACCTACAGTGTTCTTTGAAATTCCGATTAAACCACTTATCTCCCCTGATAAAAGCATACCTCCGTCTATGAACGATGTAAGCTGTCTCTAAGTAGGCAAATTTAATTAGGATCAGTTTGGCTGCTCCGCCGTTCACTGTCTTATCATAAGAGTCGTTAAACCACCAACCGTTATTGGAGTAGCGTGATGGGTTAACGCTATAAAACTGTGTCTTTTAGGAAAGACTTTAGGCTGGACTAACAGGCTGCGGATGGCTAAGAATGGTGAAGTAAAGCGGTTTGAGAGGTCGGCTCCCACTACAGGTGCTGTGCGCGGCGTCGGCGGCGCTGTGGCCGCTGGGCGGCGGCTGCGCGGGCGGCGCGGCGGCGGCGGCGGCGGGACTGCTGCTGGCGCTGCTGTGTGCGGCCGACGCGCTGCGGCTGGCGGCACGCGCGCCGCTCACGTGCTTCTACACTGTCAGTGTACCGACCCCCCCCAGCGCCCTGATCATAAACCCAGTCGCTCAGCGATGGAGAGTAATATAGGATCGAATCAAGTATTAGGAGATCCAAAAGCTGGTGCACCCTGATACGAGAGCCACAACATCATCATTATCTATCATCTTTAGCCAAACTATATTGGACCCAGGGTTGCTGGCGGGTTTTAGCTATTGTTTAGTGTTAATAACGAGGCACAAGGGTCATAAATTATTAGTAACCAGCCCACTACATTCCTCTAAGAATGAGAAGGGTGTAGCCCATAGTGCACCACGCTGACCAAGTGCGAATTAATAGACTTCTGAGGTATGTCTTTGCGGACATTTTTGTCTCAGGAATGTAGGCTTTTTCACTATGTTTTCTTCCACTATTGAAGCAAGTGATATTTACCTACATAAGAATGAAAGGGGATTGAACTGGGTCCAACTGAACGGGGGCAAAATTCCTAATCAAAGCAGGCACGATGGTGTAGATAGGTTAGGTTAGGCTACCTATCTAACTATCCTATCTACTACCTACGTAAAGGCTCGCGTGAAAGGCTATTTCCCGTTATTGTAACTAGATGGCGCTCCTTCGATACTATGTACATAGTAAACTTTCACGCTATCGAATAAGTAAACGTAGGTACCAAATCTCACACTTGAACCTCGGGATATATGGGCGGAACTTGACTGAACGACACGGTTCTTCCTTTATCATGGACAACTTCTCAGCTTATGTCCCATTTGGCAGGACATAGTGGTGTCGACGGCGGTGGGCGCCGCGTTGCTGGCGTGCGGCCTGCTCAGCCTGCTGGCCTGCCCCGCGCGCCGCGCCCTGCACTTCGTGCACGGGGTACACCACGCCATACATTATCACCATCATATCGATCCACTACGTAAGAAGGGTTTAGATTGTACACCGCGCTGGCCAAATGCGGATTGGTAGACTGCACACGCCTCACGATGTTTTCCTTCACCGTTGAAGTAAGTGATATTTTAATTGCTAAGAACGCATATAAGAAAAGTTAGAGGCGCGTGCTCAGCTTACCACTAGGTTATCACCTCTTGGGAGTGGGATTAATAGCCACTAAAAACCCTCGGTAGCCTGCCATACATATTTGCAGGCTCCGTGATCTCCTATTAACGTTGGTTGGTAGTAGAAAATTTAAAAAATTGTTATCCCTGATACCTGATATTAAAAAACCGTAATAAATGCGGGGGAAGAATGCGGGCAACAGACAGTAATAAAAAAAAACGCTTAAAAAAGGCTCTAAAGATTGTTCTTTACTAACTTCGAAGTCTGGAGCTAACCTTAGTTACCTACTGGTCGGCAGGCAGAAACCAGGTGCTTATAGCTGGGCAACGATAAATGCAAGAACGACTGCTGGCCTACTGCCGTAGACTAGAATCGCACAATCACACAAATAAAGCGGCCACACTTAGGTAGTTATTCTTTTGCATTAGAGGTTGATTTCTTCATAAGCAAGAATATAAATATATCTCGACTCGAAACGTTCTCATTTAATAAAGTAGGTACGTAGTAAATATCTGATAGGTTCAGACCTTTTGCGGAGTTTCAAGTACATTTAATGCGAGGTTTCTACGCATATTTCGAGATTTTTTTCTTATATTAGGTACCTGCCATTAAAAATGCCGGTAAAGTTCAAAGCTCTAGACAAGGTCGCTCACTCGCTACGGTTTCCGCGATCATATGTTTTTATTGCGATAAACACGTCTCGATAGTTCGACATTTTGTTATTTAGATAACATACGTTTTATAATTAGTAATTGGGCTGCTGATTAATGGAAATATCCGTTGTTTTGGCTTGGTTCAGTACCCAGCTTTGAATATTCCCACTTGTACTATTCTTCTTTCAATGGTACTTATTTGTTTAACACCTTAAAAAAAGGAAACAATTACTAGTAGCTAACTAATTAGTAACACTGAAAACTGGTCAAGTTAACTTCGGCCTACGTAGTTGCTCCGTGCCCCGGAAAGCACGCGTATTCATTATCACGTGCGACCCGTAGTAACCCGCACTACGCTTACCACTCTGTACTCCACATACAGTCTGCACCAACGGGCATCGATAGACTGACTAAGCCATTCAAGCCCAGAGGCGTAGGCTAAAAAAATCATGAGAAAAAGTCATCGACGGCGAGCCGATCCTACTCGGTGACGTTGACGTTGAGGTGTACACGAGCCCAAACAGTCCATGTAATAGGCCTCGGGGTTGAGAGCAGGCAGAAAAAGGGATCTGGCCTCTCACCCATTTAAACCTCCGTCAATCCCCGGAGCCTTTTGGGTGTTGCTCAAGGGAGGCACCAGATCCTGGAGCTTGGCCGTGCCGAGGGTGGCCACCGAGGGGGTTTTAGTAGAATCCCACATAACCCAAGTTAGAGTGAAGAAAACTGGTTATCTTACCAGGACATTTCCCCATTGTAATAAATAAAAGAAAAGATAAACATAATTAACCGATTTTTTCCTTCTTTTCTTTAATTTTCACTGACCTTAGATAAAAACAACGGAATTATTTATAGATTTCATTTGGTTTAAGAGAGTTCAGGAGGTATTAAAACATCGTCTTTTTTTTAAATCTGCTAAAAATGATATACCAAAATGTGGAATGAACAATGACGGCGCAATCCACTTATTTCCATCCGTAATGTCTTCCGCCTCTTTAACGCGGATTACAGTTATTTTAATCAACTATGAACTTTTTGTTCCAGTCTCTAGCAATCGCAGCCGCCGTACTGGTGATAAGCAGTGCAGTGATAACTTACGTCGCAGTGCTGAGGAGGTGGGAGGAGGCACGCAAGCCGAGTCCCCAACCGCCCCGGCCCAGTCGGTTTGAACTAGAAGTTTAAATAAAGCTAAGAACCTGCCGGAATGTGGATACAATAAGAAGGACGTCCTGCGAGTGTGGGATGTACCTGCCCCTGCAAAGACGGGTTTTTTAATAATAATTACAGTGTTCGATTAACGATTTGAATAAATAAAATGATTCCCCAGTATAACGACTTTCTTGATTGAACAAATTCCTCATAATCCACTTGAATTGTCAATAATATGATTCAATGTAAAATATATACTTTTACAATGCAAACAATCTTTTTTATAAGGAAATTTCAACAAAAAGTAAGTGTAAATAGGTATCTCTAATTAGCAAGTTTCGTCAATCCAAAACCTTGACAACTATCAAAAACAATAACGAGGTGAATAAAACCGTAAATAATTTTTTTTTACCGTTACCGCTACCGCTATCGCATGAAAGTCTTTACTTGTTCCCTTCAGATTTGTTTTAAGAGTTATGTAGGCTTTCGCAGCCATATTGTTTTGTGAATTAAAAAAAAACATTTGCATTATATTAGTAGTCTAAAATTACTTAGCGACATCTAGTAGGAGCTATTGTGGTTGCAGAGTAAAATGGCTTCTATTGGCTAGTGGTAGTAGCTTCCTATTTGTAAAATTATTAAGTCACAACCTCATTGTAATTCTATCAGCAACATGGGTATATCCAGATATTCAAGTTTCTAATGATATGTTACATCAAACAAGTTTTGTACAAATTGGCTTTTAATTCATAGTCTTATCAATTTAATCATAACATAAAACATCTAATTAGATCCTATGTACATCTACAGTTGTACTGTATTCGAGTTCTATGATACAAATATACAATCTAACCAACACCTTACATAGGTAGCAGTCATTTAGACTGCATGCCAATTGAAGCCGAGCTTGCTTAATATAAGGACGAGCAACTGTGATCAGATTACTGAGTCTAAACATTAAAATATTGGAGATAGCGGGCAGCCGTTTTGATCCTTATCCCATTTTCAAGCTTTAAGGCACAGTCAGGCTTGTTCATTTCCGCATTTTGGTAATCAAATCATTGTGCAATGCCGATTTAGTTTTCCGCAGAATACTTACAAATTAAATAAATATTTTCCTCAATACTGCCAGACTATTTGGCAAGCAACAGAGAATGCGGTTTATTAAATGGTGCCAGGAGCGTTGTGTTGGAGCCATTCCTACATTAAGTTGCGCGTCATTAGTGAGCCCATATAAAATTAAATCTTATTCTGTGTGATCTGGACATTATAAAGAGAGTATTAAGAAATCCCTATGGTTTTTAGCCCTAAGAATCTGAACATAGTAGTGAGTCCTAATATTTGAAAACAATCCACACTGTTGTCTCATTCTCCATACATTCATACTGGTTATAATATGTTGTCAAACAGACAACATAGAACTAGTTTCAAATTTGTATACAGTCTGTATTACAACAAGTACAAGTCACTTGTCTTGACATGCTGCACCAAGGCAATTAAAACAATGTTCTCCGATCTATCCTGTTTTCAAAGTACCTACTCACAATCTTCTTCTGCTTCTACTCACATAATGTTATATTTATTGTCTCTTCAAAGGAAGAAGAAATACCTAAAGTAATTGGTACTTTAGGCATAACTTCAAACATTCACTTATTAGCAACATTGACTTTGTTTTGCCTATCACATTGCAACAATCTATAATTTCCATATAATATAATTTTATATGCAAGCATTTATTGACTAAGAATGGTAACTACAATTCTAGTTTGCATTGAAAATTATTTACAATAGTTTACAAGTTGAGAGCATGTAGGGTTACATGATGTGAGGTACTTCTAAAGCAATTATTTTGTACATTACAACTAGATACTAATACAATGAATTATAGTATTTATTCTTTAAATATTTGAATTTTAAATAAAGATTTTTATCATAAAATGATTTATAATAAATCTTTAATAAGTTGAATCAATTAATTTAAAAGTTAAATAAAATGATAAAACACTATAATGTTACTGAATTATCAAGATATTTTACAGCATATTATGTAGGTAATATTTGTCTTACTATCAATAACACTTTAACAGTTTGGGAATGTGTAAAATGAACGAATATGCATTACATTGCCTTTTGTAATATGTATAACAACAACAAATTTTTGTGTAATCAAATCTGTCAGAATTGACATTCATATCTAAAATTGGCATGTTGAATATGTTAACAAACCAGAACACTCTGGATGAACAATTAAAACAATGTCAAAATAGCTAGTGTCTTTGTTGGCGGTGGAACAACATGTTCCTGAGTTGTCTGCTATATAGAATGTAATTCTGACATTAACACATTATTATCTCAATGGTTTGTTCCTAATCTCTGATTTTATGGTGATGTTTTCTACAATTTGGCACAGAGAGTCAACAACTAGTGTGTCTTGTAACATTGTTTGTCATATTATGGTGTGCTCCTGACAGGTTGCTTACTGGTCATCTCCACATGAACCACATGATTCGACAGACGAGCAAGTGTCAGATCTACACCTAACGTGGGCTGTCTTACATTAGCTGCACTTCTCAGTAGTCCGAAAGTATTGCTGCACTGATTCTATTACACTTTCAGCTTTGGGTTTAGCTGCCACTCCAGCTATCTCCACACCAAGATTTTCAATTTTATGAGCAGTTGAGTTGCCTATAGCAAAGTGTGGCACATTTGTCAGTTTGTTGTTGAAAGTTTGAAGCTGCCGATAAATGTACTCACAACCAGATGGACTGAAGAATACAAGACAGCAAGGGTTTACTGTGTCATTCAGTTCTTGAAGATTTGTTCTTAGATTTTCGTTCTCTTTTGTTTCATACACTGTGATCGCATCAACTGTTATTTGTTTGGAGTGTAAAATGTTAGGTAAAATTTCTGATCTTAAATTACCACAAGGAAAAAGAAATTTTGTTCCTTCACTATTTTCTCTAGCAATGAGAGTTGCTAAGTTTTCCGCGTTGCCCGTGGCGCCACCGAGGGCTTCTAGACCTAGCAATAATTTTATTTTGTGCGTACTCGCCTCCCCGACCGTGTATATCTTCTTCGCATTCCACAGCACGAACTTTGACGGTGCCCAGCACTTTGAAACTGCTTCAATGGCTCGGGGACTCGTGAGAACTATCCCGTCGTACGAGTTATCCTGCAGCCTGTACCTGAGCTGCTGCAAGTTCAAGTGTTCGAACTGCAGCGGCTCCACGAATATTGTCTCATAATTGTGGTTACGAAAAGCAGTTTCGTAGTCCTCGGACACACTTTTGAACAGCACGACTTTCTTCATGATTTATAAATGTACACCGGAATAAACATAAATCGTGTGTTCTTTGTTTCACTGACCACTAATACATAATTGTGTTGACCCTGAAAGGACGAGAAACAGGTGAGAATACTGAGCTATGGAATTTTTATGAGTTACGAATCAATAGGTAGGTATAAAACTAGTAGCGCACGTTCTATTTTTTTATATGCAAATTTGAAAAAATAAATAAGCGTTGATTTGTTATATAATTTGCATATATTAGGATAAAACTTACGTTTTGATAATTTGGTCAAGCATTACAAATAGGTATGAGAAATTTTATTTTGATGTATCGAATGACATATGACGTTGGACAAACAAAACAATGACATTCCACAAATGACAATGACACTGACGGCTTCATTGCGTCCGGAAAGTTAAAAGAGAAAATAGTTCTGTGATTATTTATTTATTAAATTAAAGAATAAGAGTTTTATATATAATTCATTAAAATAAAGATCAGAATAAGTAAACGGAATGTTTTTAATATGAAAGATAATTTTAAGTGGTAGTCTCAAGTGATTGCTGCTAGAAGAAAAAATTTATGTCAATCAAACATCGGACATCATAAAAAGCATAGGTTGTACCTACTCTATTGACAATATTGTGCAGGAACTTTTATGTGTGCAGTACAAAATAAAATTTTACCGGGGGGCAAGATATGTGAGTTGGCCGGTGAGGCTCTATGGCGATAAGCGGGTGCTCGAACGGGCTGTTGGTGACGGCGCTGGTGACGTTACTGCTGTTGCCGGTGCACTACTACCTGCCGGGTACGGCCCCGGGTAAGGACGAGCGACAGTCACAAGCGCGGCCGCTCACCAGGCCGCTGCAGTCCAGCGCCGCGCAAAACTGGTTCTTGTTAGAGTTCCCGGTGCTCGACTTGGTCCTCACGGCCTCCTTGTTACTGTTGGCACTGATGACGTACCTTTTCGACTGGATACAAAGGA
Source organism: Pararge aegeria (assembly GCF_905163445.1). Taxonomy (NCBI): domain Eukaryota; kingdom Metazoa; phylum Arthropoda; class Insecta; order Lepidoptera; family Nymphalidae; genus Pararge; species Pararge aegeria. The sequence goes on along the minus strand of NC_053200.1, from coordinate 555,974 downwards.
AGATGATGGAAAGGAGGCTTATGAAGGTAGGCAACTCAGAGTTTGAATTGAAATACCTATTTAAGTTAATTCGGCTAATAATCTCTTTTCAGTACCTAGTAGTAGAGTTTTTTGTGACAGAGCTTTTTTTTATAGTAATAATTGACGGAGCAAGGTCTCCCGATTGTAAATGAAAAACCATCGCCTAGAAGCAGGGCTACATTTCGCTAGGCATGCGAGGAACACGTCCTGCAACATGCTGCTCTGTGCCCATATAAACACCGGCAACCACGTCCTGCAGATCAGAAATCAGCATTGTAACAATGTAGCTCAGCGGCAGAAATAAGCATGGCGGTAGTACTTCCCACCTTACTTCCACGAAGTGTGTGAGCTGAAGAAGCTCTCCGAGACCCGGGACGTAGTCTCACGTCGTGTCCGCAGCTGAACGAGTACCTGGGCGCGTGCGTGCGGCGCCTGCGCGGCTGGGACGCGCGCCAGGAGCAGCTGGAGGCCACGCTGCGCATGGTGCAGAGCGCCACGTCGGAGTACAACCTGCTGCTCTACTTGCTGCTGCGCCGCCACCGCGCGCCCGGCGGCGACAAGCGGCTGGGCGACGGCGACCCCGCCCTCGGCGACCAGTAGCCTTGCTACAAGATTCGCTCGCTCGCAATCGACGAGTCGTTCTTGCATATAAAACTCTGTGTCGTCAAAGTAAAATGGACCTTATGCAACTCCTTTGAGTCGCAAGTCCTGTACTTCCGATTTTTGTTTACAAATGTTCTGTCAAAAGTCCGAGCTAAAGAATTGTAAGCATATTTGAGCTCTAATTGAGTGCAAGATCTAATTTAATCTGATGTTCGAGTACATATTTCCAAACTCGAAAACGATTCCTTGATTGCGAGCTGGCTAATCTTGTTGTAAGGCTACATGTACGCGGCCGTGCTGTGGGACCGCTGTTAAATAAATGTACTTTTTATTTTGCTTTTATTTCACACTTTTTTGTACTTCACGGATCTCTGGTATTCTACGACTGCTTTATACGGGCCGTTCTACCTTCGTCTAAAGCAGTATCATTATAATATTTTTGACGTTTTAACTCACAATTATAATCCTCACAGATATTGTCTGCATTCTTCATCCGCTTTTATTGGGGTTTTTTTACAAATCCCTCGGCAACCGTTGTTTACCTGTGATAAAAAGTAGCCTGTTTTCTCTACGTCCTATCAACTTACTCTATGATAAAAATCAAGTTGATAAATAATCAGCTTAGGTGTGAAGGAAATACTACGGTACACATATACAAACAAACTGTCACATTTATTATAATAGCTGTGCCCTGCGGCTTCGCTCGCGCAAATTATATTATTATATACCTTCCACAATAAATCGGACAGCTAACGTAAGTACTCTTGTAATGTGCTGCTATCTATACAACACAAATCTTTAAACATAATATTTAAATCACTCACTATTTAAACCCTCCATCACGTAACCATTGGCAATCGCAAATGACCATCAGGGGAATTCCCCGTATCACCTTACTTTAAAATACTACTAATTCCTTAAAACAAATAACTGCAAATAATGTGTGGCCTTAATTGTACCACCACATTTTTAGCATTTATAATGGCGCATCCACACATGCCGCCGGCTTATGCCGCCGGGTTTGCCGCCGACTTTCAGACCGCCTTGCCGCTGACTTTGCCGCCGGCTTTACCGGCGGCCTGCAGTCGCGGTTGCAATTTACGCAGTAGTGTTGTGACTTTCGTTGAAATTAGTCGTGTACGTAGAATCGAAAGATGTTGGACTATGATATAGTTGCGTGTATCGCAAGTGTAGTGTTGTATGTCATTATTCATAAAAAGAACCGCAAAATCAAACGAAGATATTGGGTCAGACCAAGTCTTCGAAATAGGCCTAATGTGTCCCCGATACTTGAAGATTTTAGAAGGGACGACATAAACCGAAGAAATATTCGTTCGAAATTTAACACTTTTCTAAGGATCTCTAGTGAAGAATTTGAAATATTACTGAATTTAACTGGACCCATGATATCAAAAACTGACACCCGCTGGAGAAATGCTGTGTCAGCTTCCGATCGACTAGCAATTACTTTGAGATACCTGGCTACAGGAGACTCTTATTTTTCACTCGGTACACTGTTTAAAGTGTCTCCACAAGTTATTTCTTTAATAATTCTAGATGTTTGTCAAACTTTGGTGTCTACATTATCCAATTATTTAAGGGTAAGTACAAAATATCCGTAACACATTAGGTAGTTAGAAACTGAACACCTACATTAGAAAACAAAACAGACCACATACATTCACACAGTTACGGCATGTACAAGACACAATTATAATATTTGATTTTATACTGTAGGGGAGAGTGCAATGGGTAACAGTGAATCAACTTTTTTGTAGAGCTAAATATTGCCACAATTTAACACTTTTAGAATGTGTTTTTATAATAAAGCCTGAGCAAAATCAATAAGGTACACACTGCCATAGCAATCTTAGGGCTACCTTTCTCAGGTTTATAGATATGACTATTTTTTTAAAGAAAGGATTTCCCTTTCTTTAAAAAAAATAGTCATATCTGATGACGCCATGTGACTTTTGATTCATATTAAATACTTTTTACAAACTGCAGCATTACATTTTTAAAACTTCAAAATATTTTGCTTTCATACTTACTTTTCCGTCGCACCCCGGTAGCGAGTCAAGGGCAATACAAAATAGAACGTAAAATGCTATATCGTGTAAATGTGCGCATTATATAGGCCGCGTTCGATCCACTGTACCCCTTGATCCACCGTTACCCACTCTCCCCTACCTGGAACTTCACACACATTTTACATACATATAACTAGAACTAAACACACAAATATCACAAACAATTTTTTTTACAGATGCCGAATACACATGGAGAATGGCTATCAGTGGCTCGAAGTTTCATGCAGAAATGGAATGTACCTAATTGCGTAGGTGCCCTCGATGGGAAACATATACGTATACTATGTCCAACTAATAGCGGTTCTGAGTTTTTTAATTATAAGTCATATTTCAGTATTGTTTTGCTAGCTTTAATCGATGCCAATTATAACTTTTTATACGTAGACATTGGATGTCAGGGCAGAATATCTGATGGTGGAGTTCTACGAAATTCAACTTTATTTGATATGATACGAGATGGAACTTTAAGTCTGCCACAAGCGATTCCATTACAAGGGAGAAATACACCTGTACCTTTTTATTTCATCGGTGACGATGCTTTCCCCATCTCACAGAATATAATAAAACCGTTTTCTGGATATCATGCAAAAGGATCACCTGAGAGGGTTTTTAATTATAGACTTAGTCGCGGGCGCATGGTTGTAGAAGACGCGTTTGGCATTTTATCTAATAAATTCAGAATTTTGCATTCACGCATTGGTTTACAAAATGAGAAAGCAAAAATTGTCGTGATGGCTTGTGTGCATCTGCATAATTTTATGAAGAGAAATGAAAGAACTACTGATGGAGTTTTGAACGAAATGCAACAAAATATACCGCAGATCGCTCTAAATGTAGAACCAAGTGTAATTAGAAATGAGCTAAAATGTTATTTTCTATCGGAACAAGGTCAGCTTCCTTGGCAATATCAAATATAATGTTTGAAAGAAATAAAATATGATTATTCAAATAATTGTTTTATTTAGGAATCAGAAACATGTATCAATAATTTTAAGCTTTTATTAAAATAAAATAATTTAACCGAAAATATAAACATTTATTTTAGTTTTAAGTAAAGGCATTGCGTTTTTCGTCATTTTAATATGTAACCTTATTTTAATCTATTACACTATTTTCGGTTAAATTATTTGGTTAAATTATTTTCCAAGACTTGTAACAGACTGTCACTTGTATTGACATCTGGGCTATTTTGCATTTCATAGTCTGATTGAACAGAGTAAGAGCGCGAAGTTGAGGGCGACGGTGACATTGCTAACGTTGTAGGTTGGCCGGTGAAGTATCCTGGACGAACATTTTGATAACGAAGAGGCTGAGTAGTATTACTAGTATCAAAATTCATCGAACCCATTCTCATTTCTGCTTCATAGATAATATTCTGGATTTGATGTTGTACTGTACACATCGTGTAATGATCCATCTTCCTCAACTTGCTACTTATATAGTCTGCAAATATAGCAGCATCATCGCGTTGCCTTGCATTAGACGTGATCTCCCTCAGTAATTGCAAAGCTTCATCAACTTCAGGTTCTCTCTCTATATTTCGCTTTCGTGAAGTCCTTGTCGAAGGTAGCGTAGTCTGGGGAGTGATATTATCTTGAGAAGACTGAAAATAAAAAGGAAATCTTATAAATAATTGCAAACAAGCTTCAATACTATATTTTGAATATATCCTATCAGTATGTAAATATTAAATAAAAACCAAGCTTATAAACATAACATGTATGTATAGTGTATACAAATAATTATGTAAGTTTAAGCTACATTTACTCAGTAAATAATTGATATTATTTCTTTATATATTTTTTTTCATCTTACATATCATACTTCATACTTCATACTAATATATACTAATATTATAAATGCGAAAGTGTGTTTGTTGGTTTGTCCTTGAATCACGCCGCAACAGAGCTACGGATCGACATGATTTTTTGCATGGGGATAGTTAAGGTCCTGGAGAGTGACATAGGCTACTTTTTATCCCGGAAAATCAAAGAGTTCCCAAGGGATTTTAAAAACTTAATCCACGCGAACGAAGTCGCGGGCATCAGCTAGTTGGCCATATATCACGTCCTCAAGTATTGCAAATGTCTCACCAGTAACCCTGTACACTCTTCACGAGCGCTTATTCCCGAATACTTCGCTTTCGGTAAGTGTTATGCCGACTACATAAGGTCAAAAACGAGAGTATGCTCGCCCGCGCTCCGTGGTATTATGTATTGTTACCGGGTTGTAGGTAGTAGGTATCTAAAATATTAATACGCGAAGCAAAAACTTTGTACCTACCCCTATTAACGAAAATATTGCATAATGAAATATGTATTTTAAATTTATTATGGTCGACCAACTAGTCTACTTAGGTAATTATAAGAATTTGATGGGTACTTACACTAGGTGTGTGGCTGTTCAGAGTCGGTACCGGTGCATTCTTGTCATTAAGAAATGATAACGCCTTATAAGCAAACCATTTCGGCAATTGAACATCATCCCGTCCAGATCCACTCCTTTTAGATTCTTCAAATTTGCGTTTTTCTCGAAAATAATGGCTAGATAAATTCTTCAGTTTTCTCTCAATTTCTGTTGATGCTATGTTGAACACAGAAGCAATATCCCTAACAGCATCGTTTCTTTTGTTGCGATTCTTGAAATCCATATGCCTTGGGTTCCACAATAGTTCATTTTCTTGATACTTTTCTATTAATAAAAGTACAGCACTATCATCCCAGTTAAATTCTGTCATTTTGTTATTTAAATGAATACGACAACACTACCACTCCGTATCGAAGCCGCAAGCAAACTGCCGCCGGCACCAAAAGCCGCGCGTGCCGCAGGTAAAAGATGCATGCCGCCGGCCGTGCCGCCGGGCATGTGTGGATGCGCCATAAATGAGTCCTAGTAGTAAAATCCGCATGAAATTGGCAACACTATAATATCCTACTAATATTATAAATGCGAATGTTTGTATTGATGGATGGATAGATGGATGTTTGTTAATCTTTCACGCAAATATTACTGAAACTATTTAATGGAATGGAGATAGATTATACCCTGGATTAACACAAATTCTGCTTACTATTCCGGGAAAATTTACGGGTCGTACGAAGCCGCGGGCAACAGCTAGTGTATTCAATGTAGTTAAGTCTTTAAGTGAGGGGTTTGCAGCTGTCCGCTGAGGAGTTCTGTCCTCTATTTCCAATCATATTCATTAGGTCTACACGAAATTTGGATAAAACTAAACTGATAAATAAACCTATTCGGTAGGTAGGTACAGAAAAAAAGTTAAATCGGTTTACATTAATTGACAGAGTAATAGTGTGAAATCGTGTGACAGAGATATACTTAGTGTGAAACTGTGCGGAATTCCGGGATAAACAGTATCCAATGTACTACCTACCTCAAAGTTACATTTGAAGTCATTCAGTACCTTCAGCATTTAAGCGTGACTATATTTATGGTTTCAGTATCGATTAGAGATTGATGTACAAACATTTTCAAGCTATCTTTAATGTACAGATTTCGGCACGTTACAGTTTTATCATAAGTATAGATTTACTGTATGTAAATAGAATATTGACTGCCTAGTTGGTCTAGTGGTTAGCATTTTTAACTACAGAACACTAGGGTCTAGGTTCGAATCCCGAGTCGGGCCAAAAATTGTAAGGTATCGTGTTTTTTATTTAAAAGCATTTCAAATACCAGCCAGGAGTAATGAAATTGGTGTAGTTAATCCCAGTGCCTCAGAGAGCAACTTATTTGTGATAATAGTCGTTGAAGCCCACCAACGCGCATTGGAGCAGCGTGGTTGGTCTTTACTCTAAAACCTTCACTGCTATGAGAGAAGTGACTGTGCTCAGTAGTGGAATAGATAGATAGCTAGAATGAGGTATTTATTGCAAAGCAAAATATGAAGTAACAAATTTTAATTTAAAGGCAGTGGATAGGACAAACGATATTACATCACGCGATTTTCAATTACGACACGGCACACTAGGCACAGACAATCTATTAGGACGACCCTACTTAGTGTAAGTTCGTAAATTGTAAATTGACTCTGGTCTGGCCCGGTGCTAAGCTAATTAGTTACTACTATCGGCGGAGCGATATTTAGCTCCGATATGATGCCGCGTAGACTCGACTATCACACTGTAAACCCAAATGCGTACTTGCGTTCGTTCTTAACATTGCATTTGTCACGGAATGTATGACGTCATAACCAATCCAATATCGCGGAAATGACGTATGGGTTTGAGCGATGTCCGGCGTTCATTCATTATTAGCCTTTATGAGTACGCAAAGCTACGGCAATTTATTAGGGAATTTAGCATTTCAATGCAACGCACCACAGCCAAAAGCCGACATTAGTTAGCACCACCATTAATTGTGTATTTACTGAGTTTAGTTAGCTGCGATTTGGTTTTTAGCACATAAATTATTAGTGCAGTGTTATTATTGCTATTAACCTTTCAGGGCTTAGCCGTTGAGGTGGCTTTGTGGGGAATTTAGAATGGAATAGATATAATATAAAAGTGGTCCCACTGAGCTCGGAAATTATTGTTTTGAGATGATGCTTTAAATCAGTAGCCTTAATAAAAGATTGCTCGCTCGCAATCGAGGAGCCGTTTTCGAGATTGTAAGTACTGGAAGAAGTACAGGATTTGTGACTCTGAAACCGGTGTCATTAGGTCCATATGACGATACAGAGTTTGTTATGCGAAAACGACTTTATTCCGCAGTCTCATACACAATTTTAGTAGATGGCTGCTTCCCCCTTTTTCTGGTTAAGTGATCTATTTCGGAAACTTAATCCTGAGTATAAGAAAGTATCTAAATAAACTCAATTTATAAACCGATAAAAGTTAATCTCCGAAATTCGCAATCATCAATAAAACGTTTCAAATCAAGATTCGATTCTATTTAACTCTCCCGATAAAAACTCAAACACTGAGCGAGCATTAACAATCTCAAACTCAGTTTCTGGAACGCTTATCTGTGCTAAAGTTTGATGCTTAAATATTTTTGTTCAAATATAACAATTTCCAGGCAGGCTGGGACCTATTCTAGATATAGACCGTTCGTATATTTAGGTCAGTTATTTAACGATCGAAAAAATTATTATCAGAATGATCATTCGGATTATCCTTACCGTAATAACTTCTACCATTAGCACTGGATTGGCTGTTCCTATAATAATAACCGCCTAAATATAGTCCTCATTTGAAGCGCCATTTATCAGTGTTTTTGAACAAATGATATAGTGGTTTCAGAAATTCCAATCTTAGTTTCTTAGACAAAAACTTATCCAGGTAATAATAGAAGTCAGTGGTAATAACCTTAGTAATAACCAAGTAAAAGAGAAATATATCTTTATTCAAGTAGCCAATAGATGGCACTGTTTATCCCACTCTTATCTTTGTCGCCATGACCGATCTTTGCACACAACAATTCGTTCGAAATTTCAGTGGACTGTTGATTTGATCAGTCGCTGAGAAATTGGAGGCAAGTGATTTGCATTTTAAAACCGCTTCATTATTTTCAGTTTTCACGCTTTATAGTAGGTATAAACATTTGAAACTTCTGGAAACTTTTATATTCCGTCTCTATTTTCGCGCTTTTAGCGGGATACTGAATTAAAATCTATCACTGCAATTGTGTCATTTAAATCTGTTTAACGAACAAGTTGAATTATTTATCCGACAATAGTGTAATCTAAAAAGGGTTGTTTTTAACGGTATGTACATATTATTAAATACAATCATCTCAATATCGAAGCCACAAAGCACATCCCGGCTGACAATTATTAAAGAGTACGTTAAACAGCTTAAGCCCACCGTGTGTCCCTGCGTGTGTTGGCGGGCATCATCGAGTATTAAAGTCATCATCATCTTCATTATCACTGGCCCACTACAGCAGGGCTAGCACGGGCAGGAGATACAAATTATACAAGGGATATAATTAACGTGTCCACCTGCCATAGCACGGGATTATGGAACAGGAGAAGTTTACCCCGGTTATAATTACACAATATAGTGCTCTGAGAGTTGATAAAACTATGGGAGAAGATAAAATTTTATCGTTAGATTTAATTGTCTCCTGGCCATGCGAGTCTCCTCTCACAATAAGGAGGGTTTAGGCCGTAGACACAAAGCTGGCCAAGTTGATAAATTGAGAACTAGTTGTACCCCGCGGTTTCACTCGTGTCGTGCCATTCATTTGTACTTGTTTATTCCATTATTTTGTATCGTGTTGCTTTACTTATTCATTTACTAGTTGTTGCCGTAATAAACAGAGGTTTATTAGAGGTTTTTAAGAAACCCGCGGAAATCGTTAGGTTCCCGGCTTATGAATTAGTCTTTATGGAGTAATAAATAAATTAAAAAGTAAAAACATCCATCCAACGTTTTGCTTTTATAATAGTAGTAAATATTTACTTTGACGTCACTCGGGTTCCAGCTGAAAATCAGCGCTATGTATTGTATTACTAATGCATGGCACATGCTAAGCTACGCTCGAATGGAGCCACGAGGGAGGTTAATATGTATTAAACATGCATATTATCGTAGAGAGAGAATATTTTTATCCATAAACCATGTTTTTCTTTAGAAGATACACAAACCGAGCTACTTAAAACAATACGGTATTAAGTATTTCCTATCCCATTAAATCATAATATGAATGATACCTCCAAAAGTCCAAACACATTTGCATGCACTCATCAAAAGTCGGGGCAGGTCGATAGTGTTCATTTAAATCGATAGATTTGGCAGTTTACTGAGCTCCTAAACTAACCTAGTTGTAAGTGGCATCGTACGAAATTCGAGATTCCTATATTGTCTCGAGTCCGAACCTCAAACTCAAGGCCACCCCTCCCCCTCGCTCCTCCCGGCAACTAAAATCCAAGTAATTTACAGCCGGAGCTTTAAGCTCATCGAACCGGAAGCGGTTATCGATTGCTACAAGTCACTTGTGGAGCTGCGGCCTAGAGACCAGCGGCCAGTGCCAAGCGATGGCAATTAATGCTATTTTATTAGTGTGTGTTTTATCGTGTTGTATGTTGCTCAGCTGCTAGTTCTATGCTTATGTCTAAACCCATACCACTACTAATAATGCTTATCCTTACTGATATTAAAAATGTGAAACAAACGGGATTTGTGAAATAAACCGTAATGAACGCGGACGACGGACGCGGGCAACATCTAGTGCTGAATTACTAACTGTTAAATATTTCGCTGCAACCGAATATACTATACTATATATACTATATATACTATAATTCGTTGAGATGAATGTAGCGAAACATAGGTAAATAAAAAAAAACGTACGTCGAATTACTGCTATCGAAGAAATATATCGCAATCACACAATTTTACAAAAGCACTTTGCTAAATGCTAAGTTAGGTTTAGTGTGCTAAGAACGAATGCGATTGTAAATGAATCCATCACTAGTAGCTAGCGGTCTAGTGGACAGCAAATACGACTTACTCGCCGCAAATAAACGCTACGACAATCTACGGAATCGTTTGGCGGCAGCTACGGCGGCGAAGAGAGTGGAAAATTAAATCGTTTTGCTCACAAACGTTCTCAAACGTTCTAATTATGTTCTATTGATTAAAATGTTACAAATAATACTTTTGTTATATATTTTTTACCTGACTCTTTATATGTTTGTCTATATCTAGTTTATATGTAGGTTCCATCATATTTCGTTTAAGTAACGTCCTACTACTGGGTACAGGGTTCCTTTCTCTTATACGAGAGATACAGAGCAACTCGATCGTTTGAAAATACAACTGGTGAGTTTGTTGTCTACTTGCTCTCAGTAGAATCTACATTTCATATCGGTGTTACTTTGTACATCTATTTGAGATGTAAAATATTTGTATTTTATATTTAGTCTTATATTAGTCCACCGGTGGGAGACTAAGGCCGAAACCTTTCTCATTGTGGAGACCGGGGCCCTGTAATGGGCCGTTAATGGGTTGAAGATTAGGATGATAATTAGACTTACTACACTGACTTACTTGCTTCAATACGAACTAGTTGGTTGAAATGGAGACAATTGGGCTGGTTTATATTGTTTCAAGCGAATCATTGGTATTGCACCTACGATTGCATACTTCAGTCTTGACGAATTTGCAGTTAATGGGAAACCGCCAATTGAACAACTACGAATTGGTATAGATTTGAAGAATTAGGTGGGGTGCGATTCGTTCGTGGATATATTTTGAGAGCAGTGCAGTCTGGCTTTAGTTTGGATTTTCTCGTAAATACTGTCAATGTGCTAAGGATTGAGGAAGAACAAGCAAAGATCGTTGGCGGTGGGGGGCCGGCTCGCAGAGAGATATTTATGTCGATCACATTTACTTGCGCCTTCCCTTTCCGTGTTCCTCGACACAATTTATTGTCCTCCTTTTTGTTTATGGGCAGCGCAATAACAGACTTTTACTTTTTCTTCGTATTTATCGCCATCTATATGTTATACAACAGTAGGCTTTTTTTGTATGTTTGCAAAGAAAGTTATATTTTTGCTCCTTGGAATTCGCGCTATTTTCATGTACCCTGGAAATAAGTAAATGCGTGGCGTATACGCACTAATACTAAGAGAGGAAATTTATTATTAATGTCATCCTCTCATTGTAATATTTCAATATCCGACGGAGGATGGATAAAAGAGAGGAGTTAAAAGCAAGGCTCGGCCCGCTGCTTCAATGCAGCTAGGCGTGCTTCAATATGATAATAATATCAGTCACGTATTATGTCACTAAAATAACAGATACCGGTTCAGGTGTTAACGTCCTTTCCGACATGCTACATGCTACAAGATTATATCTCGTATACAGACCTGGGAATCGAACCCTTGATATCATAATATGGAGCCAAACATGTTAACTACTATACCAACTGGCAAAAGCAACGAGCTGAGAGAAATATATAAATACCCAAAAGAACAGTTACGTCAAGCGGATGTCGAAATTAAATGTAGATAGGCTTTCGCGCGCCGGCGGAGTAAAGTCCGTAATTAAAAGATGGAGTCCGTGTCGACTGTCACCTCGTTACGGACCTTTTTATCTTTATTAATACCCGCTTGTAAAAGGGTATAATAAAATATGAAGGGGTGGTAAGAAAGCCTTTTTAAACAAAGAATTCTGTTGCTGTTTAACATTTCGGGTTAAAAAACCCAACTACTTTAACTAAATTAAATAAGCGGACTGAATACTAGAAGTTGAGTCTGTTGAGCCTTCCGTAAGACGAGGCGCAGTCGACTTGGATTTATGAAATAAACGATTTAATGATTTTCGAATTTGGTACGCTTTCCGCTTGTATTTTAATTAACGACTGTGACTGTTATTAGTATATGCTTGCAACAATTTGGTATTTTTTAAATGTCATTTTGTCATGGTTTGAAAGTAATAATAGTCAAACCAAACAGATCGCCTACCTGATTGTAAAAGTAAACCATTGCTGAGCGGCAGAAATAAGCAGGGTGAGAATATTTCCCCCGGACGAGCTTTGTCACAGAAAGCTGTACTACTTCTTCACGCTTCGAATTGTAATCCTAGGTATTTGTATTACCGTTCCAATCATTAACCCGCAACTGAAGCAAGCTCCGGCAAACCGCGCTCAAATTGAAATTCTGAAGTTGCCCGGGCGCGAGTCTGCCCGCCCGCCCCGCGCCTCACTCCCGGGGCAAACCTCGCCCGCGACGCCGCGACCTGCCAAATTGCACTTACTGTTTCGCCAACTTTGTAAACTTTTCTTCTCGAAACATTCTTACTATATTTGTCAATCATCGACAGATGTCGCTAGTAGACGCAAGCGTTTGATGTTTTTATTGTTTAAACTTTTTATACATTCAGCTCCTTTGTATACCAAACAAAGTAGTCTTATTGAAAATCGCGATTTTTCTTTTTTACCGTTTACCTATAGGGATTACCTAATGAAATCTTTGAGATGTTTCTCAATAATTTCAAAGTGATAATGGGCCGAGTCAATGCGGTCATAGCTCAATGGGTAAGACTTCGACTTCACTTTCAGGGGGCCGAGTTCGAATCCCAGCACCTCTAACTTATCGAAATAATATGCATTTTAATCAATTAAAATATCACTACCTCACAATAATAGCTCGGTTTAAATGCGACGTCTATTCGAGACATAATAAATTTGCATAAAAGAAACTTGCTACTTGTATACGAGACGTACTATACTTGCATAAACGACACTCGCATCCTGTATACGAGTCGTACTAAACTTGCATAAACGACACTCGCATGCTGTATACGAGTCGTACTAATCTTGCATAAACGACTCTCGGCTGCTGTATACAAGTCGTACTAAACTTGCATAAACGAAACTCACGTAACGATATGTACAGGTTAGGAGATTCTCTACGTGATTAAAAAGCTCAATTAGATGTTCAGTGCGAGTTATTCAATGAGTTAAGGTAAGTGACGCATAGAGTAGCGTCATTAGTGAGTACAAATGACATTCTCTCAACGGAGGACAAAATGTTTATTAAATATATAACTCAAAAAATTATCAGAAACATTTCTCTTTTCTCCTGACGCCATGCTTTGGCAGGTGAAAAAGTAAATTTTATCCCTTGGCTGTGGGTATAATTAGGGGGCGGGTTAATTTTTTATGTCCGGCATATGCTAGCGGTGGCAAGTTCTATAACGTGGCTTACTTTTAGCTTTCAAAACGGTTACTATTACAGCTTTAAATTATTAAAAAACCACCACCACTTTGAGCACTTTGGGAGTTTCTCCCCTATATAATTTGAACCTTAACTCTTCCCTTACATACAAATATCATTATAATTTCTCATGTTTTCGGTTAACAAAGTTGTTGGTGTCGAGATAATAACTATGTTCTGTTTTAGCTCGCCCCGCCGCCGCCGCTGCGTTGATCTGATTACTTTGACAACTTAGGGCCAGCGCACAGCGGGGACGACAGGGCAGATCATGTTTCTTTTACCTAACTTTAATTCAGACGTAACTAGTTGTAACAAGATAAAAATACCAATATTTAACGAATGACCCTAAACGCTCTCATCATTTTCTAAACATTGTAATTGATTATCTAGTTACCTACCACTAGTTACGTTGAACATATGAATTTACGTTGGGTTAAGATAAAAAAACTAAGACCTGCCGTCCCGCTGTGCGCTGGCCTTTAGCAGTTACTTTACATCTAAATGTATCTTGTATCCAATTAAAATTCATGCGACTATGGTATTTGTGTAAGAGGAGTAAATAAATAAATAAATAAATAAATAAAGCGGTGTTAGCCCAGTGGGGAGGAATTCCAGCATGTACGTAACTTTTCTAAGTTATGTGCGTTTTAAGCTATTAAAATAGCACTTGCTTCAACGGTGAAGGTAAACATTGTGAGGAAACCGGCATGCCTGAGAGTTATCCATACTGTTCTCAAAGGTGTGTAAAGTCCGCCAGTCCGCACTAGGCCAGTTTGGTGGACTACGGCCTTAACCCCTTCTCATTGTGGGAGGAGACCCGTGCCCTGTAGTGGGCCGGTTATGGGTTGATATGATGATGATGATGATACTATGATGATGAAGAGTTATTCTGAGCTTCACACGGGTTGCAAGTGTGTATAATAAGCTTCTTATTTAACCTCTTCTATTGTCGACATTAAAGATTATTAGTAAGTGAGTCCCATGATTATAAAGTTTTAACAATTTTAAAGATTAATAATTGGAGTTGGTGTTGATACTTAAAAACAATAAAACAATGTCAAAAACAGTAAATAACATAATATTTCGTTATTAAAATGTCGAATAATGTAACACAACAAAAGGGTTTTTAATTATTATTTTTTCGTTTCAGCGTTTCGTTTTGCAGCTGAAAATTTAAGTAAATAAAACATAAAGTATGTTTCCTTCCAAGGAACGAAACGGATGGAGCAAGTCTGACGCGCATTTGTAAGGGTCTAATTAGTTCTATTTAAAGTTATACACCTTTACAGTCGTAGGGTGACACTAATCTTTAAAGTTTTAACAATTTTTTAATAGCAATAATGAAGCACACAAGTTGGTTCATTGGTAATTAAAAGTTATGTTATCAACAGCCCGAAAAAGAAAAACGGTAAAATTCTGAAAACTTACAACATTATCTCAAAGCTAAAAGCTTTATTTAATTTGGGTAAGAAATCATTAATAAAAAGTTATTATTTAATTTACAAAGAACAAGAAAACTCTCATATCTTATACTGACAATGAAACGTTGTTTTACTCAAATGACACTAAAGTTGTGCAAATTTTTCATTTTTTTTTTAATACACCGATCGCAATCTAGCCCCAATGTAAGCATAGCTTGTGGTTGTGTTATGGGTACTCAGATGACTGATGAATTATATACATAAATACTTATAATATATAAATAAACACCCAGGCACTGAAAAACATTCATGTTCATCACACAAACATTGTCCAGTTGTGGGAATCGAACCCACGGCCTTGGCTCAGAAAGCAAGGTCGCTGTCCACTGCGCCAATTGGCTGTAAAAAATATGACGTTATTATGTTTCGATAGGAACCTACAAAGAAGTTTAATAAACATGAACGTGTCTACGCCAACATTTTTTTTATTTATTTATATGAGATAACAGAAAGTCCATTCAGGTTAGTAACTATAAAACTTATCACTATGTTAGCACTTATCGAGGTTAGTAGCAATAGAAGAAAAACTTAATATTTATGTTAGTATCTTGTTATTAACATGGATCGAGTCCTCTGATTAAGTATACAATCAGGACTATCCATTTTGCAGGCATTCAGGCGCAGGATGCCATCGCTGGTCCCATTTTAGTACTTCAAACTGGCAACAATTCGCGCGTGGCTCAAGCGTACAACATAGCACAAGCCTAGCAAAAGTTTGAAGCTACCGTAGCTGTATGAGTTTTAGCAAACGTTTGCCATTTAACAATTTTGAAGTTTCAGCTGAGCTTCAAGCGTCCGGAAGAGCTCAGATAGGAAGAAGGATTAGTATTCCGCACGCAGGACGTTTCACATATCCATGCAAATTTCACTCCCTTTCTTAAGGCGGGATGTCGACCTGAGTGAATACATGTCCAACAATAGAATTAGGGTTGCTCCGTCCCTTTATCCTTAGGCAAATGGAAAATGTTTCATTTGCATCAAAAGTATTATGTTTTAGGATTACGAGCATGCGAAATCTATATCTATATAATATATCGTCTGTGGAAGTACCATAAGTAGTTTGTGGGGTTGGTTGGTATTTGCTTTGAAACCACTACGAGAAAATTTAAATAAATAGGAATACTCACAGTAGCTTCACAATACATAATAGAATAATGAATGTAAAATTGTACAGGAGCAACAGCTGAGTTTCTTGCCGATATAACCTACCTTCCTAACTGCTTGCAGACTCACTACGAACAGACAGACTGAACATTTCAAAAGTGAAACGAACGTAAATGTCACCATCACCTTACTACCATGTACACATTGTTTATGTAATGTAGGTAAGCCTCAAAAGTGCTTTCTATGGTCCTGGTAAAATAAAGAAATATCTGACTGCTTATAAATTAGGCTTAGTTAATTTTTTTATTAAATCAAAGCTATATATAATAGCATCAAATGCAGTCATCAAGAAAACCGCTCTAAACCCTCTCTCTTATTTGAGGCTTGTCCATTAAAAGGCGCTTCCTGACATGTTATTCTGTTAATCGCTGTTGTTTTTGAGATTTTTTATCTTAAAACTTTCTATTCGTTCACCGTGGACTATGTTAAGTTTAACAAATGATATTGTTTTATTACCCTGTGTTTAATTACCCCTACAGTTTGCAACACAGATGGACCACATAATATAACGAGTCATTCAACGAGATAGAGCTTTTTACCTTTATTTTTCATTCATCGAACATTAGCCCATCACGCTACATGAGAGCGGTGAGGCCATGGACCTCGCCAATAAATTCGAATTAAATTAATTTATGTTTAATTTTATAAAAGGTAATTGTCGAAGAAATGCAGACGACGTTAGTATTTTTTACCGAAACAGCGTTGTGTCGTTAGCCACTATGGATCTTGCGGCAGTCTGCGATCAGCTCAACAGAGAGGCTGTAGTTGACGCCGTAACTCATAAGCAAAACATGTCGCCGCAATAAGATTAAGAACCAAGTTAGTAGCACGCGTGGCTGTGTGCGCTGCAAACAAGACGCCGCCCCCGGCCGCTCCGTAACTCAGCGGCGAGCGCTCATTTACGTGCACAAGCAATTACAGCGACACTAACAGCTATTCCCACCGCTCGGACGTCCAGAGCCATCGACCGACACACCTACGAGTAGACGACAACGATTTCAATAGTATGCGAGGCCTGGCTTTTTCAGTTTACACGTATGTTAGTATAAAAGTCACGTTAGTCAAGTTATTTATTTATTTATTTATTTATTAGGGACAACAGACAGCCATGCACAAAAATAACAGAAAAGACATCTAAAAATAAAATAGCATTAGCACAAGACCCACACCATTGTCCACGAATTACTAAACTTATATTAAAAAATAATAAATAATTCATCACTTACGAGTATAATGCAAACTAACTAACTACTTAATACGCCTTATTATTTATTTTTTTATATTTCAGATTGCTTATTACCCACTTCTTGAAATTACTTACACTAGTTGCATGAATGTCAACGTCGCCAAAGTGTTCGTTATACATCTGTGTCATTCTAAACATTGGTGAGCGTTTACCTGCATTAGTGCGGCATTTTGTGGTAGCAAAAATCTGATATGTTCTGCAACTACGTATAGAAGTTCTAAAAGGCACACGGTAGCAGAGCTTACGAGTCAAAGCGATACAGTCATATTTGTTGTGACACAGATCATACAAGAACGTGGCTTCTAGTTGTTTACGCCTCGACTTTAAATCAAGTAGTTCGTGATTTTCAAGAAGTTGGTCCTAAGGCAGGCGACTATTTGTACATCTGTAATGCATACTGCAAAGAAACTTATTTTGAATAACTTCGAGACTTCTTACATATTTATCATAGTAAGGATCCCATATACAAGCAGCATATTCAAGTTGCGACCGCACTAGTGACTTATATAAATGAATATATGTGGAAGCTCTCTTAATATCATTCATTGCTCTCATTACAAAACCATACATTCTAAATGTTTTATCTATTATATTTTTTACATGAATGTCTAAATGTAGTTTAACATTCAATGTTACTCCAAAGCCTCTAATGTTGTAAACTCTCATAAGACTAACATCACAAAGGGAGTACGTGAAATTGCAGATGATATTTTTCTTAGAATATACTATATATTTGCATTTATCTAAGCTTAAGTTAAGCTTATTTTTCGTACAGTATAGTAAATATTAATAGTAAGTAAGTAATAAAGTTATAACAATTATTCATTGTAAAGTCAACATCTCCTGAGGATCTTCCGGTTTCGGAGAGAAACCCGCGTAGAGGGTACATTTCCTAAGATCTGTTTGTTGTGGAGCATAAGGATTTAAGAAATTATAAATTACACCATAGATTCTTCTGCTTTTCGCGGAGAATAGCAAATTAAGCTTTACAAGCTACGCATACTATGGGGCTAGGCGACGATGTGTCAATTGTCGCAGTATGTCTTATCAGTACCTACCTACTTTTACTCTATCGCCATTCTACTACAGAAAAACCCGAAGCATGTGTTCAATCAATATGTTTTATCTGCGCTTCTGATACGAATATTAGTATATCTGCTAAAGAATTGTTCCGGATTCCGGTCTGCAATTTTGTCAGAGGGGAGTGGCTTTAAGCTTCTCCCGCTCCGAGGAGGTAGTTGCTTGTGGAAAGGAGGTGATACATCAGACGATAGTTTTTGTCTGTGAATATAATTCACGGAGATTACCGGCTCTTTGTTGTAATGAATACGTCGTGTATCTCGCGCGGCGTGCTAGTGGGAGGGTGACGTCGGTATGTCTTGTGGTTGTTCCGGCGATGAAAGCGCTGACAAATGACTTGATTAGCGGGACGTCTTGTTAACGGTATTGGTGCTGTATTATGTCATCATCAGCATATTAAAATCTTATTCCTGAGCACAGGTAGGGGACCTCTCGTAGGCTTTTAGAACATAGACCCATTACGCTGTTCCAATGCGGGCTTTTTCTGGGCTTATCAGATGTTTATGATAGTCGCCGAGACAGTTGGTGGATCGTGCTTTCCGAGACGCTGCGTATATCGCCAATTAAGGACTCCAAATTGTTAGTCCGACCCTGAAATGCAGAACTTCGTGATCCCATAGTTGAACCTGCTAACTATTAGATATATTCTCACATAGGTACGTTAATGTGAAAAGGTTCGAAGATTTCCTAAGAAGTAATATATAGTGGTATATATTACTTAGGAAATAAATTTATGAAATCCATAAAATAGATAAATTTATTAGCGCATAAAAATTAAAAAAAACTCTTTCGCTTTATTTTAGTACATATATTGATAGATTGGATGAACTCTAACTTCTACATCTCACTTCAGGCGAAATTCCAGAAGAAATAGAGTTTGTAAGGGTTCTACATTTTGGTTAAAACCTAAAAAATTATTAAATATTCGACTTCAGTCGTATAATCAAAAAGTTGTTCCGGGATATCGCCCGACCTCGCAACCATGGCAACCCCGCCACACTGCGTTGGTACTTGTCAACAGATACGCTCCAAGAGCAGCTGGCGGAAACGGACCAGCTCCCGGGGCAAGAAGACACATCTCCCGCTTCGTTTGCTTGTCTGTGTTATTATACATATCGGCGGTTTTTTATATCCTTGAAAGTTAGAACTTGACTGCAATCACTGCTAAGTGATGATGCAGGCAATTATATTAAACGCGTACCTAACCCTACCGGTGTCTATGTTACATCGTATTGAAACATCAAAAACCGCCAAATATCATCGCGGCACTTTTTTGTCGTGGTAACCAGTCACGCCCGAAACCTCTCACTCGTATGCCCCAATTTGGATACAGTTATGGCGTCCAATATATTTAGTGTTACAAAGGCTACCATTCTTGACTACGACCTACGGTTAGAAGTGTATTTTGTAACCTTGTACTTAAGAGGTGATTTAAGTTTTACAAGAGTCATTAGGTCTTATTTTTCCAAATCCTCGAACCTTTACGTGGCAATAACTTCGTTGTCCTTTAAAAGGAATTAATGCGTTTCTTTTCAAGGCACGAAACGTTATTATTGGTTTTTATTTATTCGGCATGGAATGCCCGTTAAAAAGGCTAATCGAGTAGCCTTTTGAAATCGGTTTTTTCGAACAGAAATTTATTATAATGCTATATCTACCTGGATTCTATCCCCTGCGCACTCTGCAAGCAATTTTTAAAATGCCCCACATCTCTCGGGCTATAACTTGTCCTGAAGACGGTTATTATAACAAAGTTCGCACAATGTCACAATATGAACACATCTTTTGCCTTCTTTGTCGGCTTTTATCATTCTTTTATATCTTTTATGCTTTTTGTTGAGCTGTTACTTTGACGTGATGTTGTGTGAAACACGAGGGGTGCTTTGGAGAACTGAAACAAACACACCTACTCCGCAAACACATGTGTTGGCATAGCAGTTTTTTTTTATGGAGGTTATATTACGATCTGTCATCTGAAATTATTGAAATCTTTAGTTTTTTTTTTATTTTTTGTTGACTCCTATTTATTATTATTTGGATATTATTTCCACTTGTGCGCCTTTGCTCTGTAAGTTGATAAAGCTTTGGGAGTAGATACATATTTATCTTTCCCCGGGGAGATAATTGTCTCCTGTCCATGCTAGCCGGGCATAACTGTCTTTTAATTGATTCTAGGCTTTGTATTTATATTAAAGTAAAACGAGGCAATTCGGGTTTATATAATAGGTATCTCGAGACAAATAGAATGGTTAGTTATAATTACCTATTTTTCTACGGGCTGATCGTGTAGATATCATTTGACTCAAATTTGCTCACGTCGGATAGCTTAAATTAGAGAAAATAATTGTTTGTGTGTGGTAACTTTGACACTTTGGCACTAAATTTGCACTGACGTGACCTTAAGATTAGCGCACTCGAAAATAAGGAGTCGTATTCTTGTATCGAAAAACCATGAAGTCAAAGTAAACATTACAAACGTTCCACACAAAGCGGTTCCGCAGAGAAGTGTGGACGAAACAAGAGCCATTCTCCTTAACAATTAGCGTTTGCTTTGAACACTTATTCGAATTTGTATATATACAAAAAACAGAGTAAACGTGGATAAAGTTATATAGCTATTATGCTAAGGCAGCTTTACGAGGTATATCGCGCTGATTGATCCAACTTGCTAGAAAATCGATATTAACCGATAAAGCCCAAACGACGAAACAGTCGCCATACTTTTGCTCGTCCTGAAGACTCGTAAGAACGAGCAAACTTACTTACTACTACTACTTTGCTCGTAGAAGTACATCGGAAGGGTGGTGCGGTGGAACACTGCCACGACTTGATAATCGAGTCATTGGCGCTGTTCGATACTTCGTTATCCAACTATTACCACACTAGCACTGAGCGTTACATAACATATCTCACCAACAAACACTAAATCATAACTTTCATCGCACCGACGCAGCTCATCTTTCACCTAGTTAATAAATTACGGGCGGTATAATACCTACGTTTTCTTTCTCTTAAATAACTTTGTAAGTGCAAAGTAAGATGCCTACGAGATCATTTATTATGACATTGTGGTAGGTATTTTCGTGAAGACCTCCGTGGCGCCCACATAGAATAATGTTAGATATTATAATATGTGTCTTAAGTCGTTTCAAGTTTGACATAATCCGCTTTCCGAGAAGATGGCTGGCTGGCTGGCGATTAGTTATTCACCACAAAAATACAGACTCGACCATCAGTAATCATTAGCGGCTTAGCGTAGTTTACATTAACAGTTAGGAAACAAAATAATACCTGCAAGGGACACTCGAACCAGTGTAGTGCACAGCCGAGAGCGGGGCTCAGTTGGATTTAGAGAAACTGATCGTAGAATAACTTGTACAGTCTGAACGAGTGAGCCAAATGTATGTAAAGCTTAGCGGAGCGGGCAGTTGGACTTTTTTGCCAGTTGCATTTATTCAACATCACTCCCTCCTTTTTATTTTTATTCGTATACAAAGGGTTCTCTGTTGATGCAGAGCGGATTTGAGCACCGACAAAGATGTGCTGCTAACTGAGTCTATGTTCCGGAATTTATGCGTTGACACTGAAAAAGGTTAAATTGAATGTTAAGTGGCGTTTTTTAATCTTATCGTTACTTAAGTCAAATCAAAGATAAACGCTCTCACTACATCACATCAAAATCACAAATCATTATTACTGTGCTACATTTAATTTATTTATTTGCTTCAGGCAACTACGCAATAAAATAATTCCACTTTTTATTTTATGGTGCTTTTAATACCAATGTTATGAATTTAATAAGTGTGTCAGTTTGCTTATTTATTAATTTCCTATGTTTGGCTTGACTTTGCATTTACTAAATAGATCCTTATTATTCTGGGAAAATTAACGTTTTTCGTGAGACGTAAAAGCCGAATTAAGGCAACAGCTAGTCTATTGTAAATGCTTTATGCACTGCTTTTATTAAACAAGGAAACTAGACTGAAATAAACATAAAGCGACAGAGAAGTGAGTATACAGCATATAATTGCACGAATATAAAATAATTTGTATATTTTATCAAAAGCACGATGGAAAATGAAAAGAGGCATAGATCAAAGAATAAATACCTCATCTTGTGCTGAATCGTTCCGGAGATGAGGTCGTTTAGATTCAAAGCGCAAAAGATCGCCTGCAGAGGGCGCGGGCGGGGGCGGCGCGGGGCCGGGCGGGGTGCTAACTGAGATTGCGTTTATACTTTGTTAATGCAATCTAGCGACGGTTAGCGGGCTTCTTTGTGAGTCTTTGTGTATCGAGATCTTCCTTTATGTTGCCTCTCCACTTAATATTAGCAAACCGATCTCAGAAACGAAGAGGTTCTCAAATGCAACGGAGCCTCAATAGTGGTATAAGAATGCCAAAACTAAATTTCAGTCTCGCTCACTGGCTCATGCTCACAGAATTAAGAAAATACAGAAACCGTACTCACGATTAATATTGAAGCATTAAAAACACGCCACTTTAGTAGTTTTTCTCCAACAGGTAACAGTAATTAACCTCTAATGTTTAAAACGTTTACCATAAAATGGGGAAAATGGGAAAAGTTTGTGAGTTTGACAATCTGCCGGTGTGAAGTGAGACGGGTGCAGGTCGTTTTCACCGTTTTTGAAAACAGTACCCTGCATGCAATAATCGCTGAATGAGACTTCTGTATGTTCTTAATTCTGTTCTCATGCTTAATTTTATTATTAAAGTTTTGAACGTCGTAATGGTAAAACGGAATTCGTAAGTCGGGTCGAGATATGTATTGTTTGTTTGATCCGATCACCGCACTATTTGTCGAACCATATCAATATTAATCATATCGTATCGTAACATATCTTCATTATCAACCAATTACCGGGAAGGACACGTGTCTCCTCTCAGTCTAAAAGTGTATAAAGTCGTGCCAGTTATATGTTCATTTAGGTTTTCTGTTAAGAAATTCTTAGTACAGCCTGAAGTTAAAAATTGGCGACCCCCTTCTCCACGAGAGCACGCTAAGCACTTCGTCCTGGCTATCATCACTAACATGTCATAATAATCGTTAATACTTACAAGCTCATTCAACTTAGAGCGGTGTGGCGGGTTTACGCTCTTAAAGCCAGTGTCCAGCTGTGGGTTAGGCTGATAATTATGTTACAAAATCTCCTGCCAGTCAATATATAATGCTGATAATATAATATTTGGTAACGTATAATATGTGATACGTTCGGCAAATCCGGCTTTTGTATCGCTAAGAGGCTTACGTCTGTTAACTAAATATCCGCCGAAATATGCTCCGTCCCACATTCAGCACCCCCGCACTCCACCCGCCCGGCCGCCCTCCCGCCGGCTCACGCACGCTGAGAGGATAAAAGATTCACAGAATCGTACTACAGAACGTAGTATTATTTTGAATCTTCTTTACCGTTAAGTAATACGCAGAAAGCTCTAATACAAACCGAAACGATGTTCAACTAAGAAAAACTACAACTAATCATTATTATTTTATTATTATCTTTTGTTGGGATTTCCACACGCTAGTAGTAGGCTGCTTGTAGTGGTTTACCAACGCTAAGTTTCTGGAAGACCCCTCCAGACCCTGAGTTCGGGATCGTAACGTCCATCGGTCCAGCGAGCTATGTGCTCTTCCAACTGCCACTGAGCATGTCCGGGACCCTGGTTCTTTAACGGACCTCCGTATTTCTAATTTGATATTTTGGGATCTTCTGAGAATAGCTCTCTCCAACGCCTGCTGAGTGACTATGAACGTTTTGGAGCCATAATTCATCACGTCAGTAACATCACGGTAGTATAACCAAAACAAGCAGTGTCAATTTGTACAGGAAAGTTTAATAAAATAGGGGTCTGATAGCCCATGTTTTTATAAAGTTTAGAAGCACGTTAATTTAAATGAAAACGGGTAACCGTTTTCATAACGTTGTTTACAGCTGCTACGAAAAGGTTACACTAAAAACTACCCAGGTGTGTACGGGGCTTGGAAGATTTGACAAACCTATATAATTTTAAAATCAAGAGTCATTGAAATTTGATTAGTAAAATACTTTCAAAAGTGATTTTATTAAAATACTTTATTTTCCATAGAGTTTATATTGAAAAATGTGTTGTCAGACGTTATTGCAGACGAACTCGCGGACAACCTTAGTTTAAATTTTAGGTAAGTAAAAGGTGCGTTCTGAAACACTAATTATAATTCATCAACCTATGAAAGTCACTTCTCGATTGCTGATGCAATGAAGGTTGAAACGAAGTCGTGCTACGTCCTATCACATCGGTATATTTTTCTTTTTCTTAAATACATCTTGTATTTAAGAAAAAGTTTAATATTGTACTGTTTTATTTGTTTATTAGCCAGGACCGAATTTCTTTTCGGAGATAGTACAAAAGAGGACCAGCGCAAAAGATGATAAATCAGTGCATACTTCCAATCATTTATATTTATATTTCTATTTCTTTATTCAAAATTAAAAAATTCTTTTTACATGTCCCTGTGCATATGTGGGGCAACAGAACAATTCTTATATATTATTTTGTTCAATAATGCTTCCAGCAATTCGACAGTGCTGCCATCTTTGTTAATCACCAGATTTACCAATATCGTAACCATAGAGAACTCAATAAATACTGATGTAACAAGACGACCGACAAGGGTAGGTTAATATTAAATATCTTTATGTGTCGGATAGTTTATTAATGAAGTGGACTTCATTACATATTGCCTGATGCGAAGGCCTACCATAAAGAAGCGTTAGTATAAAATATATAAAATTAATAAAAAAGTATTTGGGGCCATCTGCGACAACAAAGTTACAGTGGGCTCGAGTCCGCCTCGCAAATGAGAATAGTTTGGAGGGGCCCGGCGAGCGGCGCCTGGCCGGGGCGGGGGCTTTTATAACCGGTTCAAATTCTTCCAGTTACTGGTTCCAGTTTGTTCAATCCAGCACTGGACTGGAATGGAGGGCTACATTATTCCATTCTTTTCCTTTATTGCTCTAAATGGTGATGTTTAAATGCAGCCTGTATTATTTTAGAGTTCTGCAACAATGGATAGTTTAATCAAAATATTATAAGTGGCAATGAAGGGTCATCGGAGAACCTACCGAAGTAGTGACGCAGGAAGATATAGCTTTTAGCTAAATTAGGCTAATGCTTAGATGGGATGAAGACGGTTTGTGGCGTTACAAAACCGTAATACCAGCAGTGGATGATGGTGGATGACACCGACGACAATATATGTATATTATGACAACACATACGTCGTAAGCGTAGCTTGTGTTATGGGTACTAAGATAAGTGATACGTATTTAGAAATAAAATACATAAATGCTTATTATATACAGCTGTTAATCTATCTAGATACTGAAAAATATTCATGTTTATCACACAAACAAATCTCAGTTGGGGGAATCGAACATACGGCCTTAGACTAAGAAAGAAGTGTCAACGCCCACTACGCCAAACGGCCGTGATAAGCCCTTGAGCCGACGTAATGACTTATGCAGTCGCCATAACTTAGGCACACGGGATTACACATATGACTGCCAGTAGTAACTGGACTGGATTCAGTACACTTGAAAATCAAAATTATAGTAAGGGGTGTTTTAACAACGCTAATCACTTCATTGCGCTAGTTAAACAATCCCCACGTAACCGAATGGGTGACCGACTCAATGGACCGAATTTCAACGGCCAAGGTCCGAATTTTGTCCTAACATCCGCTGGTTTCTGTCCTTTTAATGTTAGGAATTTTTCTTAGCACCAAACTCGCATTGGAGCTGCGGCATGCACTCAGCAGTGGACATCAATTCCACATGATTGGCTAATGGCCGCTCAATATAGCGTAATGTTACTGGAATTATGTGAATCCGGCCATTAAACTTCGATTCCGTTAATTGCAGTTACCATTCATTTGAGACTGGCTTTTACGACTATTCTAGTCCTACTTGGTCAGCACAATCTTAATTTACGTCAGAAATTTAGCGTGCTACATTCAATTTTAGATAGATTTTCATTATTTGTGTTTAATTTTTGAATAATATTAAATATTTCAGAACCTACTTGATTCCATTGATTGGTTATGTTAATACTCTTTTTTTGCGTAATAATTGCCGGCTGTGAAGTATTGCTCTGCTATAACAGAGCAACAGTTCACAGGGCATGCCAGGAGCACGTCCTGCAACATGCCGCCCGTGTCCATCGATTCGAGGCGTAGTTGTTAAGCCTCATGTGCAATGTAATGACACCGGCAACCACGCGCTTCAGACCGGAACACAGCGTTGCAACAATGCTGCTTAGCGGCAGAAATAAGCATGGCGGTAGTTCTTCCCCGGACGAGCTCTGTTACAAAAAGCTCTGCAACTACTAAAATAATAATATGTATCAAAGTTTGGAAAGGGTTAGACTACATAGAAAAATAAACTCCTCATTGATTTCTTTACGATTTCTTTGAATTATAAAATTTAAATTAGATTCTTATGTTATGATGATCTTAGATATCTTACTAACGTGGCCAAATCATATAGACAACCTTAAAACAAAAATCTCGCCCTTAATAGGAGCTTTGCGTAGAATATCATCATGTATACCAAATAAAATAAGATCTACTATATACAACGCCCTAGTTAAACCCCATATTGAATACCTCATCGAAATTTGGGGAACCGCCGCGAAATCACATATTAAAAAATTGCAAATTATCCAAAATAACATTATTACAGCTCTTTATAAGTATAACTATCTAACTCCTACAAATAAATTGTATACAGAGACTACAATTCTTAATATAAATCAATTAAACGCATTAAAAACCTGCACCTTAATAAGAAAAATAAGCACAGATTACGATTTCAAATAAAAACATACGCAAACTATCTAAGAAAACGTAAAACTAAATTTTTACTATCTAAAACTAGAACCAATTATGGAAAGAAAAGTGATACTGTGTGAGGGAGTGCTGTTGTACAATAATTTACCTGAGAGAATCATTAACACTAAAAGTTTACCAATGTTTAAAAAACTTGTTATTGAACATGTACAAAATACCGTTCAGTTAAGTTAATGCGACCTCTTTCCTATAAAACGATTTGTATTATCGCTCGCTAACTTTTTCTTTAACCACTCGCAAAAATGTTTACTTTTAAATAATATTGTACATCTGTAAAGCACTTTGAGATTTTGTATCTACTAATTTTAAAATGTTATTGTATTCTCGATGTAAGTGAACTATTGTGTTCTTTTTTGAGAAAATAAATGTCTTTAAGCTGAGATATAGGTATTTATGTTATATATTTTATTTGTATTTATATGTAATATGTTTATATATATATATATTATATTTATATAGATATATATAATATATATATATTTTATTTATATATTTGTATAATTTTTAATATTATTTATTGCACCACCTACCTTTTTTCTATGTTTTTTCCTTTTACGCCATTGGTTGCCTGGAAGAAATCGCTATGAAGCGATAAGGCCACCAAATTGTACTCTCTTGATATGTATTTATATCTCTGTAACTATTTTTTTCTTTGGTGTACAATAAAAGTGTATTCATTCATTCATTCATTCATTCATTCTTATGAAGCACTTGTCGGTAGGGATGTAAACCTCCCCACCAGACCCAGAACACAGAAACTTGAAAACTTCAAATTGTTCCTGTCGGGGATCGAACCCAGAGCCTCCCACTTCTGAGATCGCAGCGCTGACCACTGCGCCAGGAAAGTCGATGAGTTTAGGAGCTCACAAAATAATCCGTTTTTTATCGACTAAACTTCTTATTAATTCTAAAGCGAGGAGCAATATAACGCAGGGAAAGCTAAGCTGAAAGTATTATTTCAAGTGTTATGAATTATTAATTCCCCAGTTCTAGCAGACGTGGTTTTTCTCAATAACTTAGCCGTAGCGCCCGGCTCTGTGCTAAGCGCTCAGTTATGTCCTACTTTCCGTTTTATAACATTTCTTTTTACTACACACTAGAAAAGTGCTCCAAACTTAAAATGCCTGGGCGCCGGCGGTTGTAGTTTAGGGCTGCTACTATTAAATAGGGATTTTAGATAATCTCGTTTCTGTTTCGTATTTTCATTTTTTCGTTATATGTAAAAGCGGCGATAGCTTAGGTTAGGACTTCGGCTTCACTTTCGGGAAGCCGATTTCAAATCCCACCACGCACCTATGACTTTTCAAAGTAATGTGCGTTTTAATTAATTAAAATATCACTTGCTTTAACGGCGAAGGAAAACAGAGGAAACCTGCCTGCCTGTAAGTTCTCCATAATGTTCTCCAGAACTTATGAAGTCAACGAATCCGTACAGCTAGCGTGGTAGAACGCTTCTCATTGTGGACCCGTGACCTGAAGTAGCCCGGTAATGGGTTTATATTATAATGACGATGAATATATTTACATGTCTATACTAGGCTTAACATTGTACCAGCGTTTTAATGAATAATTATATAACATTAGTACTATAATGTTTCAAGTAAATAAAATTATTCTGATTCTGATTCGTGAAGAGTATTAAGTAAATAACATCAGGCATTTGCTGCCAATGTAAAATTGAGCAATTCATTTTGAGTCTGATCAATTCATATGTGAATGAGTTCCTGAATGAGTGCAAAATTAATGGATAAGTAAGTAAAATTGCGGCAAGAGCGATACCTTTAAGAATTCTCGTCAAATTTATATATTTTACTATAATCAGCGACTCTGCTTTTGTAGTCCAAGGGCGTGGGTTCGATTCCCACATCTGAAAAATGTTTGTGTGATGAACATTAATGTGTTTCAATGTCTGGGTGTTTATACATATGATAAAAGTATTTGTGTACATTATTCATAAAAATATTCATCAGTCATCTTAGTAGCCATGACAGAAGCTTTTGTAAAAAAAAATCTATCAAATTTTTTTTTGCATTTGTCGTTTGATTTTGAAACCGAACATTATAATATGTAAAATATGTTTTGGCCCACGATTTTACTGAGTGTATCAATGAATACCCTTTTATTGTACGCCACAGAAATATAAAATTATAACAGAAAACAAGAATACATAGAGCAAGTTAGAAATTAATTAATAAACGAAAACTTATAAAAAAATACAGACATTTAATAAAGAACATCGACTTAGCGCCTGTGCAACTTCTGATTTCCCTTTAATTTGCCGACTTTTATCATATGCTGGGGATATTTAGAAAAATCATGGATTCGGTTAGATTGAGTGTTTTTTTTAAATGTTTGTAGACGATCGCTTGACTGCATTCACACCGGTAAGTGATGAAGCTGCCTAAGGTGGAGCGCGCTTGCATAGAATATGCGTATTCACTCTTGATTTGAAGGTACTCATATAATACTTTTAATATTATTTTATATATAATTTAGGTATTTGTTTTTTAAATTTATTCTAAATGTATGTTTTTGTTCGCGGTGCTAGATTCGTCAAGCTTATGTCACAGCCTGATGGATCTTATAGCTTATAAGTACTCTGATGTCTCTCTTAATCGTTTTTTCTCCTTCTAACTGACAATATAGTTTTTATTTGCAAGTTGTGGCAGTCTTTAAGTGGGTCTACAATATTACATTTATATGTTTTTTCATTTTTTGTTTAGTTTTAAAGAATTAAATAAATAAATAAATAAATACTGTAGGTGCTTGGGAAATTGGAAGTTGGAAGGGCATTCCAGATCCTTGTGGTGTGAATCAGAAACGAAGATGCAAAGCACTTCGTACGCGTCGCCGGTATATCAACCTCGTAGGAAAACTAGATCAAACAGTTCTTGAGCAGACTCCCCTTATTATATCATATAGAATACCGAAAGGCAGGCAACCTTGCGACAATGCTCCAAACTCTGAAGTTTTTTATTATTTTTATGGTAAGATGCTATTCTGGTAGTGTTCGACCAGTGGTCGCGGCAAGAGGCTCAGCAAACAAGAGCGCGCAAGCCCTACGCTACGGCGCTGTGAATTACTGCGCGCTATCCAAGCGAGCACTTTGCTTCATGTGGAGTTGCGTGCTTTGCCCACTGCGCTATATGTTGGAGAGAAGGAGAAAATATTGATTACTTTGCCTATTTGGGTACTATGCCTCGAGGTATCGAAGGAGTTTTAGATTTTTTTTTGTTTCCGTACGTAAGCTTTTTTTGTTTATGAATTTTTTACTTGATTACTTACATATTATGTAAGGATATCTTTATTAAGAGATGTTCTTTTATTATATTATTATGAAAAGAATTAAAAAAAAATTAAACATAAGTAAGTGCATTTAGATATACATGCTAGTCTTGTATTCATGAAGGCCGAAATTTTGTAAGTAGATTTAAATATGCAAAAGTGGGCGTAACTCTCCCATGCTCACTTTTAGGACTACTAGAATTTCCTTATTCAGAGCTTGTACTGAGCTTATTCTATCAGAAAAAAATATTTTTTTTTTGCCTGAACCCGAAATCGAAAAATCGAAACGAGAAACCTCGTGATCCGAACGTGCTAAGCAGCTGTGCAGCCATCACTTATAATCTGTAGTATCTTGCCTACAAGTAGTAAATACCGATGATGACCATAACATAGTTGATTTGATGATGCCATCATAGCATAGTTTCCTTAAATCGTTTCTAGATAAGCTCGTTATTAACCGAAAGCTATCGATAAACTATCTGATAGTCGTGAAATTCAATAGGTGCCCACCTAGAGGGAGGGGGTAAATAAACATTGTTCTATATTACAATAACGGGCGCTCAGCGTAGGCACGAACAATGGCGGTCGGCGCCCCGCGAGCCCTTTGTGTGACTCCGCGCCCGTCATTACACACATTATACTGTCTACTACGTTCAGGTGTAATGGTGCCATTGGCAGTCGTTTACACTCAAAATGACTCAAATCGCTGCTGTCGCAAATGATATCTAAAATGATATCTAAAATTTTGAACTGTTTCATTCTTTTTATGGTGAATTCCTTCTGCAGTTTGAGGATTTAGCCTTAGGCCTTATTCGAAACATGTTCCTGTTTCACCATCTATATTCAAAATAGTATCAGGATATCTAGCGCTCGGCTGAGGTGATGTAACTAGATATAATTTACTGCGCTATTAATCACGACACTAATGTGCAAGCGTGTTATACCGCCGTCTTACACGGGCGACGAGTACACCGAGGCGGGATAATTGTACATTGTCGTTCTGCGGTTGTACATATACCTTAAACTAAACATAATTTATAGCTCTAAAGCAGCGTAGTTTAGGCTTACTTTAGTGCAAATTGAACACACATTGAAGCAGTGGGAAAAATCTATAAGAGAGATGTTGCACTTGGATATAAAAGGCTGAGAATGATACTTCCGCATAATAATAATAAAATCCTCTCTCATTCGTTTTTAGCTACTCGTTTTACTCGCACGCCCGAAGGTTGGTTGATAGACCATGCTTTAAGTCCGCCATTTGTACACTTTTGGTCGTGCAATAAAGCTAATTTAAAAAAAACTTAAATGCGAAATTGGCATAGGGTTAGTTAAAAGGACGGAGAGAAACATGGGCCTAAAATCAAGTCGATTGGTTGCTTAGTTAGAGCGTTAAGTATAGACATACAAACACACTTTCGCATTTTCTATATTGACGTTTGGCACAGCAAGCACGAAGCATTCCTATGAGGTTTAAATAAAACATCAGTTGCTTGCTTACTGGGGACGGACATAAATTACTGCGGGAAAATTTAACCGCATGATTCACATGTATATATGCTTTTATATATAAATTAACAATTCATTTCTGTGTGTGAATCTATAGGTTACGCCATCTTTGCTTCCAACATTCGGTATAACCTCGAGGGAAATAAAATACCTAATAATATTTTCCTTGTTTTCCCCATACATTATATTGTGTCCCGGAAGCATATAAATGGCGCTCAGAAACAACGCGTCCCGGCGCAGTCCCGGTATAATAGATGGCTGTATTTGCGGCCGCGGGACATAAATCACGCGCTCGAATACCACACTACGTCCTATACCGACGACTCTATCACAAGAACAAAGGTCCACAGTTAGGAGGAAAACAATCTAACCCTAGGGGCGACATTATTTATTTAATACAATTAAAACCATGCCACGACTTATCTAAACTAATATTATGAATGCGAAAGTGTGTTTTTGTTTGTTTTTTTTTACTTTCCGCCCTAACTATTACAATAAATCGAATTGATTTTTGAAGAAGTTGAAAGGACGGAGGTTCCCTCGGGATTTGTAAAAAATACCATGCTAAAATTTGACGATAAGCGCAGGCAACAGCTAGTAGAAAATAATATAAAAAGCGCGACAGCGTGACTCTCTATTTATATGTATATAATTTTTTTTTTGTATACATATAATTTATATACTACGTCAATACACACATTGCCATTTAGCTCCAAAGTAACTTGTTTTATGGCTACTAAGATGAATAATATACACAAAGACTTATACTATGCATATAAGCACCCAGACACGTTCATCCCACAAACGTTTCCAGCCGTCAAATTATTTTTATTTAATTACATTATTATTATTCTGTATACATGTCTGTCGAATAGGTATTATAGTAGTAGTTGCTGCAAAGTCACGTAAACCGTAATCGCGAGAATGCTTACATGCATGTTTGTAAGTTCGTTTCTTTGTGTTGCTCTAATGATAAATCACGGGGGTCAATTTTAACAATTTCAGGTTGTGGAAAACAGCGATGCTGATTGGCGGCAGTATTAATCGGTGGTAGTGCTTTCTCGGATGAGCTCTGCTACTACTCAAATAAAAAGATAATAAAAAAATGGTGAGGGAAGGCCTTTATGTAAAGCGTTTCCTTGTGTCGGTTGCAATGAACTATATACTATGATATTAGAGTCATGGGGTATATTTTGGCTAGGGGCTGTTGAGACGCAGAGAGGGAGAGAGAAGTCGCGGATGCATGCGAAAGCGCGCCCGTGGCCCAGCCACGAAGAAAAAAGGTAAACACCGGACCTCCCTGTGGCGTGGTGGTGTCCATAACGAGAAATCGAATCGCACGAGAAAAGGGGCTGTTGAAATGTGTCGCTACTGTCGGACAACGGTCGGTGTCATTTTGTTTATAATCTAGTAAGAGCAGCCCAAAGCACATAGTCCGGAGAAAGGATGAACGTTGGGGTCCCAATGTTCATCCTTTCGGGTTGGCAGCCCGCACTGGTAAGCGCAGCGTTGGTCATCCCCCAACGAGGTGGACAGATGAAATAAGGCACGTCGCAAGTAGCCGCTGGACCCAAACGGCACAAAATTGTGGAATTTGGAACTCCCTACAAAAGACCTATGTCCAGCAGTGGACGTCTATCGGTTCATATGATGTTGATGATGAGTGGCCCAAATTTAGTTGATCGCTCCACCTGGCGACAGGTGTAGTCGACTGATAGGACGTTCAAATGGTTGTGCGATTCTTTATTACACCCTGTTACGTGCAGCAATAGTTTATTTATATAGTCTCGCACGCCACAGTTCTAGTGGGTCGGCTTTTGCTTTCCAAGCTATGTTATCTGCATCCGCACTGCACAAATGCGAATGGAGCGGTGTTCAGTCAATATTGAGCGGCGCTGAACTGAATTTCAGCCGAGTAGACTTTGCAGCAGTGGGAGAACCGATCGTTTGCAAACAAACATGGCGCGCGATTAACTGCCGCGTATAATTTTGATGAAAGCTCTCATACGTCTAGAATGTAGAGAATGTTGTACGTTGGTAAGCACATGCCAGGCCAGAAAGTGGCAAAGTGTAAAAACCATTTAGCACGTACTTTACAGCATCAAAAGGCACACGTTTCTATTTTGTTTATGAGATCGGCTGGACCTATTTGGTAAATTATTTTTAAACCTTTGTACAAGTCCGAATAAGGTTTTTCGGGAAATAAATGTAGGGCAAGCAAAAGTTGAAAATGGTTTTTTGTAAGACTTTTTGTGTGCAGTCGACGACCATAGCACGTATTTGAACAATGGATTTGCGTCATATGCTTTTTTGTTTCACCAGTTCAGTCTTGGCAATGATTGAAGTTTTAAAAAATATTCATGGATGAATAAAGGTGTATGAAAATTTGTTTGAGCTCACGACTCACTGTACTTAAATAAAGCAATCGGTAACGTGTCGCTAGCAGCCGCGCGCGGCTCCGATGGATTTACATCCGTTATGCATTACCCATTACTCGCTGCGCAAATAAACGATGGATCGCGCGGCGTGATCGATGGACCTTTGCGATGAACGGCAGGGAGAGCTGGCGTGAGGCTGGGGGAGGTATTATTTCACCATTGACGCCAATCTAATATCTTATTAATTTTTTAGGCCCGAACTGTATATTGCACCCAGTACCTCGGGATCCACAAACGACCATTCTCACTATTTTTCCTATCACTTATTTATATACTATTTTTTTTTTATTTTCAGTAGTATAAATTTAAAAAAAAAAAACCGTTTTTATAACAAAAACCACTCCTCCGCTTTTGAGTACTTAAGCAACCGGCGGTCAGGGCTCCAGAGTGAGGAACCTCCTCGCAATACGTGCCGTTTCAATACTACTGCCTTCTTTATAGGACCCTTGATCCAACAACCAAGCGAAAGCTTCTCAAGATGTTGTTCGAAGCTACGCGAGAAGACCATTGACTGAAACAACTATCGGAACAATAACTGTTGACTCGACACTCCACATGGTGGTAATCTCGTGAGCAGGGTCCAAGTATTTTGAGACTTTTTCCTTTTCTGCTCTCACCAAATTATTATCATGTGAAATAGTAACGTCAACAATGATTGCACGGCGCACTGATTGATCGACTATTACTGTATAAGGTCTATTAGATGTAATAAACCTGTTAGTGATAATCGTTCGATTCCAGTAGAGCAGTGGTTTTTCTATTTTCAAGAACTGAGTCCGGGTCAT
This sequence comes from Pararge aegeria, assembly GCF_905163445.1. NCBI lineage: Eukaryota > Metazoa > Arthropoda > Insecta > Lepidoptera > Nymphalidae > Pararge > Pararge aegeria. Next base: position 520,683 of record NC_053200.1, on the reverse strand, counting down.
ACAATCAGTAAGGCATCTCAAAATCATACATTGTATAATAAATGTATTCATTTATTCATCAGTAAAATGATAAGAGGGTAGATGAACACGGGGAGATGACGTCAATATATGTACTCATTTGTAGTTGATTTTGTTCGACATTCCTTAATCACGACTGAGGGCGCAGTAAGTGATTCAATGTACATCGAAGTGACATGTGAGTGACGTGAAGGGATCACACATTGTCAGGATCTCGCGGGGCTGCACGGAGCGTCCTGGGCGATGAAACTTGGGGTCTTTGTGACCCTGGTGGTAAAAGCAGCTTTTTAGTAATTCACGGTTTCCAGGTAGACAGAGAAACCTTCTGTGCGAAAACAAATGAATAACTCTCATAAGATGTTTTGGTTACTTTTGAAATGCTATATTTTCACGGTGTTCTTTTTAACTATTATTAGTTGCAAAATAGGTACTAAAAGTGCAAATGACGTCAGCAACAAGATCACAATAACTTGTGTTGGTGAAAAAAATGTCTGAATGAAAAATAATATAAGTTTGGTATGGTTAAATGATTTTCCACGAAAGAAAATTATCTCGAGAACTCAACAATATAAAGCGGAAAACCTTATTCCTAACACGTGTTTGAAGACAGGCGTTAAAATTAAATTAACTGCATCCCTTGGAGCCCGCGGTAATGGTCTACCCAGATACCTCTGTCAGGGACTGACAATTTTGTTCTTGCTTTAATTGTCTCTCAAGGCTGTTATATCTGTTTTTTTGAACACATAGCATAGTTATGCTAAATTCAGATCCATTTTTATTCAGCTCTTTAGTAGCAAATATTTAAATAAAGTAACACAAAATATGCCTAGATTAAGAAAGCTTATTGAGCAAGTAAGAGTATTGAGTTATGGATTTGTATTGCTTAAGCCAGTGAAATATATCTTAAGCTTCGCGCTAAGTTTAACATTATCCGAAAGTAAGTAACGACGACGTCGACGTCGACATTCGATGCGTCATGTGTAAACATTAACTGCATTTCCTGATCAAGCCCTGGCCAGGAATCCGTAGTGCCCGGACGCTGATATTTCTGAACAGACCTTAAGTTTGTAATTACCAGAGATGCCGCTGCGTCTCTGCGGCGGCGTAAAACCCAATGTTAAGCCCTTTTCCTTTTCATAAATATACGGGATTGTTTAAGGGTTCAGGGAATATTATATTTGCATAGACAATTATTAAAATTGAAGAACAGGAAAAGTTATATAATTAAAGATTTTAAACTAAGATTTTCGTGTTTAATCAACATTTCTTAAATATAGTTTATATGGTCTATAGGCCCCTTAGGCCGTCGTGACCACGAACCATGCAACTGGGTCGAAATATCGACAAATCCAAAATTATTATCGTTGTATGTAACCGTTGAACTATATTTAAGAAAAGATATATAATTATAGATATATATTTAACCAAGCACTTTCGTCCGTTAAGTATTACAATAAGTTAAAAATACGTATTTACAGAATTTCTTATCGGTCACTAATTGTTGGCGAGCATGTTTCGGAGCCACAAACTACTGTCAGTACATTTATAAGAAATATAAAGAAGTGCTTTGGCGCCGTAGATCTAAATTGGTTAGTCAATTTGGCGAGAGAGCACCAAAATCGAGCAATAGCCAAATAATGGCTAAATAACGGTAATTTATAACGAGTTACGTAAACGATGGCGTTTTGTTTAGCGCCTGGCCCAAGGCTCCAGGCATTTGCCAAATTACCACATAAAGCTTTGGAATTGCGAAACAAACGCCTTTGAGCCAGAAACGCTGGCTTTAATGTTTTTCCATGATAACTTGGCCATTTGGGATCTGCGGAAGATGAATCGGAATACATTCAAGGGTAGACCGACTTTTGCTAAAAGAAAGTCTTAGAACAAAGCCTTAAAAAAAGGTTGTTTTTCAAAGCGAATGTTCTTTTTTTGAATTATAAATCTATTTAATAAAACTATCTGTAACTATATTTGTGTCTGTTTATGATTTCGAAAAGATGCTTCATATTAAGCGATTATCCTAATGTTGATCCAACTGTTTATATTTGTCTGCACGAGCTAATCTTTGTAACAACGGGTAAAATAATATCTACAAAACTTCTACCTGCAGCTAGAAAGGCTTTGTAAATGTTTTCCCATTTTGCAAATCATATCAAATCTTATTCCAGTTATGCAAATTATTTCAAGTGGTGCAGGATTGCTTTTTTTTTAAGAAATGTGAATGTTTTTGTACTAGGTAAACACGTAGGAATTGTTTATTTTTGTGGCAGGCATAGAGAGCTAGTTTTTTTTAAACTTTAAATAAGATGTATGTCAGCATATTTCGACTAACCATAACCCAAATATGTCTAGCGTCGCTAAACCCTAAATTAAAATCATATTAAAAAAGGGCGAGTCGCTTGATGAGTTACGGTTCGCATTCGATCTGAAAGCGTCGCGGTGTACTAATAAGCTACCTATTAAATATAAAAATATGTGTCCGACTGGTTATTTAGTGTTGGATGTAGCCGACTTATGATTATTTTTCTTTCGTTTAAATAGTTACTTTAAATCTAGCTCGTTCCCATCTTCAACTAACATATGTATTAAGCTAAGGTTTGAGAGTGTAAACGTCACATTTCCGGTAAACGGCAATAGCAATTTGTAAGTGTAGCTGGAACCGGCGCTCCGCGGTCAACCGTAATTGCGAGTCGGCAGTTTGTCGTTCACAAAGGGAACAGGAATGCTCATAAACCTGCCGCCCTGCGCCCTGCGCCTTGCGCCCTCGCCCGCGTACTTGTTGCTCATGCGTGTCGTGAATTTAAAAATATACATCCACTTTGACTCACACGAGGCCTTAAAGCATGTAATTGAAACAGTTTTGAACCTTCGCAATATTACTGTATCTTTTTAGTTTGTTTTTCACGGCCCGTTTAAATGCATAGTAACCGTTTTTCTCTCAGATATGCATCAGTACTGTTGTTAGAATGACACTTAAGACTTTCTTTCCAAGAAGCAACTACAAACTGCATTGTTGACTATCGATTTCTGAAACTAGTATTGTCTACCCCTATGTCTCTGAGTAAAAGATTATTATAAATACGAATGTGTATTTGTTTGTTGAAAGCGCTTAGGACTGAGATTAACCTAGGTTTCTTTTTATCCCCGCGGCTAGCACAGGCAGGAAACAAAAATCCCGCGATTATATCTCCTGACGGGGGATATAATTAACATGTCCACCTGCTAAAGTACGTTACACAGATTTTATTTAGATATTATTTCCACTTGTGCGCCAGTTCTCTTATAGTTGATAAAACTATGGGAGAAGATACATTTATATGCTTTCCCCGGGACGATAATTGTGTCCTGCCCATACAAGTCGTGCTGGAAAACAAACAGTTCCCACGGGATTTGTAAAAGAACAGTAATAAACGCGGAGGAAAGATGCGGGCAACAACTAGTTAAACAATACATGGAGACTATTTACTGTTCGAAAATGTATCATCGGTTAACACAGATTACTTGCCACTGGTTTACACAAGAAGCATCTATGATATGCTACATTGGTAACCTAAGCTAGCAATGCAACATGCAGCGTGTGGCGAGCTGCCAGCGCACTGAGTACGTGTTGCTACTAAACTGTAAGAAATCCCGGTAGCAAGTTACCGTTAATGGGTACCATTACTCTCAGTAGCAGGGAGCTGGAGGCAATTTTTTTTTAATTATTTCGCCGTATTATGTCAGTCAGGAGATATGCAATTGAAATTTTCAACTACTTTAAAAAACAGTATAACAATGGTTTTATTTATTTAGTGCTGGTGATATAGACGAATAAATCAACGGCAATTCTAGTTAAAAGGAATTTGGAAAATAAATGCATTTTACTCACTACGTTAATTTTTCCATGTTCGTAGAATTAAGTTACTTGCTCTGTGGTGGCTGGCACAATGCGCAGAGCTGTAGTATTTTGTAGCGCCTCGTAGCAATATGTAGCACGTCGTAGTTCCCTGACAATGAACGTAACAAGTTCCTGAGAGCCACATTTATGCTAATTACGTGCTACGTGCCAAAAATAACCGCTAACAAGCATTCCACGGAGATTTCCAGTAAGGAAGGCCAATATTAACATTTTTGTTCGAAATTATTGAATGTACAGAATAGTCAAAGAGGTTGTGAGAATATTAAGGGATATAACCTGATGTTGTTCAGGAAACAATAGCATATTTCATGAATTTTTAAATATGTATATTATTAAACGCCTAACTTTAAAAGATATTTTTATTAAATATTTACTTGTAAAAGATATATATAAACCCTACTATATCGAGATACTTCGGCTCTGATTGCAAACGATTGACGGTGCAAGTGAGCTGAGGAGGAGAGAACAACTGTTCTTACATTCTGCTACGAATCGAATTACCATAACTGTTTTTTTCACGTTAAAAAGTTACCGGCTAGTAACTCCTATTTACAATTTTAGAAGAACTAATTCAGATTAACGATTGGGCATAGCATTATTGAATGGAGAGTTCCTACACATAACATATCGACTCAACTGAATGAGTAATTGTGTAGTTATTTCTCCAAAGTGATGATCGCAGGAAAACGTTACGGAGCAAAAAATTTCATAATTGTGCATTTTAAGTTCTACTGTTTTTCTGATCGAATCTCTCTTATGTCCAATCTCAAGAGAGATTTTCTAACTACGCGGGACATATAATGGTGCATGAGAGCGTTTCCAAACAAAGGTTCACCCTTAATTCCCTCACTCCTATAGTCGGATGAGAGTCGAAATCGACACGACTGGAAAGATATCAGGCGCAAGACAGACAGCTTAACCTGCTTTCCAAGGTACAGAGTGAAACACCGTCATTGTCAAACTCCGGACTGGTCTAAGAACTTCTCGATACAGAAACCCAATAATACTTATTGAACTAAGCACCTCATGTTCTACAGTCGAACATTATAACTCTGAGCCCAACGAGGCAGTACGAACTATTATGAATACTCCAACTGTAACTTGCTGATATATTAGATGCCAATCTAATAAACGGCTCGGGAAAGGGTCCTCCATGATTGAGAACAGTGCGAGGGTCATCATTATGGGATAAAAAGGTGTCCCATATATTTTTTCACCTTTGTTATCTCCGTGATGAATGGACAAGCAAGCCGTTGCTCTTATTAGTGTTCCGTACCAAAATGGTTAAATAGAACCTAATATATTTCAAATTCACCCGTCCGTGTGTTACAAATACTTATAACAGTTACTACCGACTACACATTTAATTGACCTTTGGATTAGTTATTTGTTGCGAATGAAAAAAAACCACCAAAGTGGTGGTTCAGATAATTGGTCAAACGAGGAAATTAAAGTTTCATTTGCATATTTCATACAAGGTTTTTATTTCTCTTTACGTGTCATAGTTATTGAACTATTGTTATCAATGTTTTAAGAAGGACCTTCGCTTTGTGTCCAAGGATTGCAAAATGTTTATTTTTAAATAAAAAAAATGCAAAGTAGTGAGATAAGTTAATGTCAGAAACAAATTGATTTCTCAAATAAGTACAGTTTCACAATAATAATTATAACATTAATTTGGTTAAAAGCCCTCAAGAGAAAATATTTCTTCACACATATTTCATAAAGGGGTTTAAAATTATTTAACCCTCGGTTCGCGCGCTTGACTCTCTCTTGGCCAGTTTTTTATTATTCATGTATGACCTTCAACTGACGATAACAATGAGATATCTATATTTTATGGAGGAAGAAGGTACCATAAACCGAATTCATAAAGGAAGATTTCTTTCTGTTTACCTCCTATGTTTGTATGCTTTTTAGAGTATGTTCGCGATTTTCTAGAGTGTCGTAAAGACCCGGAGAAGGGAAGTTTTTGTGTTTAATTGTGTGGAATTGCATTTTGGCCTTAAAACCGTTTGATTTATATATTTTTTGAATTAGGGAACCTAATTATCTGGTTATATGATAAAGAAGAAATCGATTCTAATCTTAAATTTTATTGGAAATACTTTAATAAACCATAAACAATGCTTTATGTTTAATCTGCTGCGATACTCTTCCCCCCGGACCGCCGTGTGGCTTAGACGTGCTCTGAAACCTTATTTAGTAATTATTTTCGATTTAAAATTATAATAAGACCAAAACAAATAGTGCACAAAAATAGGAGTACAGAAAACGTAAGGAGGTTTCACTTACTTCGTGCGCACCGACATACCTACTCCGCGCGTCATCTATTATAGCCGTGTGAGTACATGACCCGCTTTATTTGCTGCGACCCTGGTACTACAAGACTCCGACCAGCCATGTTTTAAACCTTCTAACGCCATCTATCGACGCAATTGGAGCTTCTTCTGCTTGATTACATAGCCCGCATTGCTGGATGCGACCCTAGTACAACAAAACCCTGTGCAAGGATTTTTGAAACTAATAAACGACCAATTTGACGCAGTTTGAAACGTCGAACTTCCGCCCCTCTGCAGTGCGCCAGCGGCTCTTTTACACTCGTTCATAGCAACCAACCACCTGTTAATTAAGATTTCTACTACATGTCCTGAATGTCGTTGACTTGTGGGCCTTAATTTGGTGTAATAGGGCTTCTTTTAGATTATACTTTTTACATATTATACTGCCAACATGGATACATCACCCAACACGAAGTATGCTCTACCTGATGATATAACACCACCAAACTTTGTTGCTTTCCGCAACAAACGAGGGCGGGATAGTAATCTCAGTACTGAATTTGACGAATTTAAGGAGGAAATTAAAAAGATGATTTCGTCCTCGTTTGCTGAACAAGCTAGTGAACTAAAAAAAATTATTATGACACAAAAAGAAATACAACAATCTAATCAAGCCATAGAATATTCAATTGCCTCAGTCACCGCTCAAAATGAAGAATTAAAAAAAAAAATTGAGCTATTAGAGTGTAAGATGAAGGAAGATAAAAAGTACATAACAGTTCTCGAGGAGAGAGTGGAGGACCTGCAGAGGTCGTGTAGAAAAAATAATCTTGAAATGAAAAATGTGCCTTTAAAATCTAATGAAACAAAAGAAGACCTTATAGAAATGGTTACATGCTTATGCCAAAATATAGGGTGTACAATTGAAAAAGCTCACATTACGGACATCTACCGAATTCGCGGAAAAGGAGATAATTCCAAAAGCACCCCTATATTAGTGGAAACTTCATCGGCGATTTTAAAGACAGAGATACTCAAAATGTGTAAATCCTTCAATTTTAAAAACAAATCAAAGTTGCGCGCTAAGCATTTGGGTTTTCGAAAAGATGAAGAGACTCCTGTTTATATTTCAGAACAATTAACAGCCAAAGGGTCTCGCCTATATTTCCTCGCACGAGATCTTGCCAAATCTAAAACATATAAATTCTGCTGGACGGCTTTTGGAAAGGTCTATGTTCGTAAAAATGAAAACTCACCCATTATTCATATAAGTAGTGAGGCTCAAGTGCACCTTCTCTTACAAAAATGACTACATTATTATTTTACAGTCAGATATTATATTGTGTTCTTTTTTAAATTTGATACACAAACTGTTTTTATAATTACACCTTTAATGTTATACCTATTCTTTAACAATACAACTGTTAAGCGCATGTATATTTCGCAAACAGATAACATAAGGACATATTTATATTTGAACAAAGAATTATTAAAACAAACCCAAATTTTTACTAAATACACAAAAACACTTCATAAACATAACACACACATCACCTACACTGTTACACACCGCATTACGCACTTCTTACTCTATATTATTTTAAAATTAAAATTTAAAATTATTTATAGCCACCGAAATATTTACTATACATTATTTTTTACAGGCAAAATAAGTTCGTTGTTATTACTGTATTACGCCCATACGTGCAGATCAAAGTCTGAGTTACCTCATTTTTATTTTAAATCTGAATATGGATAGTCAGTTTAATAATGTGCAGGAAATAGATAGTTCTGATATATCGTATTCTAGTCTGTGTGATGTTAGGGATCTACATAACTTTTTACAAATAACAAATAACGATACTACATTTTTAACACAAAATATAAGGAGTATTTATAGTAACATACATGACCTACAAATTAACCTCTCAATGTTAAACTTCGAAGCAGATGTAATTATTCTGACAGAATGTTGGCTAAATTCTAAGAAAATCTTACCAAGCGTACAGGGGTATATATCTTTTGCTACCACTAACCACTTAAATCAAAATGATGGTGTTGTGCTCTATGTTAAAAAATCATTAACAGTTCACGCTACGGAAATTAAAATATCTCTTGCGTCCTGTTTACAAATTGAACTAGATAATAGCATCGTTCTTGGTATTTACAGGTCTCCCTCCAACAATGTTGCTGACAGTTTTATTGAATCTTTAAACAGCCATTTGGAAAACTTAAAAACTCATAAAAATATTATTTTAACAGGAGACATTAACATCAACATTATTCCTAAAATCTCGGACCAGACTTATGAACGAAATAATAGATCTAATTATTTAAATATGCTATCTACTAATGGTTTCTCACCTGGACACGTTTTACCAACCCGTGATGCTAATTGTCTAGATCACTTTTTCTTAAAACTCAATAAAAATTCTATATCGGCACATGTAGCAGTGCTTAATACAACTATAACTGATCACTCGACGATTATTCTTAGTCTCAGAAATTCAAAATTAAATAACAGAGCTCCTAAAACAAGAATTATAACAAACTATGAAGATGCTTTGAAAACTCTAAAAGAAAAAAATCTTTCACTTTTACTGTTTTGTGATAACCCTAACACCATAATTCAACAGCTAATAAGCAAAATAACTGAGTCAATACAAGAAAATTCTAAAACAGTTATAGCACCAAGAAGCAAACGTATTATCAAGCCTTGGATTACTCCAGGCGTCCTCCGATGCATCAGAAATAGAAATAAAATGCAGCGAAAATTTAAACTAAACCAACATGATGAAATTTTAACTATCACATACAAACGGTATCGAAATTTTTGCAACAATCTAATAAAAAGACTTAAAAAACAATATGATAGGGATCAATTAGCCAAGTCAGATAATAATAAAACGCTTTGGAATAATATTAAAAGAGTCACAAACTTATCTCCAACGAAGGTGGATAACACTGCTCTTCTCCGTTTTAGACATTTAGCAATTGATTCTGTTAATCATATTAACAATTATTTTGCAAGTGTAGGTAAAAACCTCGCCAAAAAAATATCTCTGACAACCATCTGTTCACAATTTAATTTTCCAAATACAACACCACATCCTCCACTCTCGTCTTTTGTTCTATTAGCCACGTCAGTTGATGAAGTAAATGCGGTGCTTTCGGGGCTTAAATCCACTAGTGCTGTCGGTTGGGATAACATTCCTACTAGTTTTTTGAAAATGGCCAGAAGCGAGGTGGCCCCAATTATTTCCCATTTGTCCAATTTGTGTTTTGAAAAGGGTATTTTTCCATCCCCACTCAAGCAAGCTATTGTAACGCCAATTTACAAGAGTGGTGCCAGAGACGATGTCAATAACTACCGACCAATATCAGTTCTTCCTTCTATTTCGAAAATTTTGGAAAAATGTCTGAACTTAAGGCTGGTTAAATTTCTAGACAGATTTAATTTAATATCAGAAAACCAGTATGGCTTTAGACGCAACAAATCGACCGAATACGCAGTATCTGATCTAAGTTCTTTAATTGTAGACCAAATTGACCAGGGTAAAAAGTGTCTTTGTGTTTTTTTGGACCTAAAAAAGGCATTTGACACCGTCTCTGTCCCCAAACTTGTAGAAAAACTGGACCTTGTAGGAATTAGAGGTACACCTTTGGAATTATTTAAGGATTATTTATGTAACCGAAAGCAAAGGGTCAAAATAGGTGAATACGTTAGTGATATGGCTGATATCACTTATGGAGTCCCACAAGGAAGTGTCCTGGGGCCAACCTTGTTTTTGGTCTACATAAATGAACTGTGCGAAATCAAGCTCAAGAATGGTCAGGTTTTCTGTTACGCTGATGACACCGCCATAGTTTTTTCTGGGCATACTTGGAAGGAAGTCCAAGAGACGACTGAAAATGGACTGACCATGATAGCTAATTGGCTTAGCGCGAATTTACTTACACTTAACACAAACAAAACCAATTATATATGTTTTTCAATCAAAAATAGTTCTCAACCAAAAAATTATTTCAGTATCAAGATTCACAAGTGTGGTGATCTTTCTTTTCAAAATTGCTCCTGCCCTACCATTGAAAGGGTATCCTCCACGAAATACCTTGGTGTTATCCTCGATCAAAAATTATCTTGGTACCCTCAGATAGAATTAGTAGCAAATAGAGTCAGAAAGCTAACATGGATTTTTAAAAAGTTGCGAGCTATTGCCCCAATAGACTTACTCAAAAAAAATTATTTAGCTCTGGCTCAATCCATAACAACCTACTGTATACCTGTATGGGGAGGTGCTGCCAAGACCAGATTTATTGACGTTGAAAGGGCTCAGCGATATTTGTTAAAGGTCATGCATTTTAAGTGTTTTCGGTATCCCACTAACTCATTATATGCCCTTAGCAATGTCCTAACAGTCAGACAATTATATATACTCTTAGTAATCTTAAAAATTCATAAAAAACTACACTTTGATCCAATAACTTTAAATAAAAGAACAAATAGTCGCATTGTCTCTACAGTTAACACAAAAACAGCCTTTGCCTCTAGGCAACTAAAGAAACAATCTTGTCTGCTGTATAATAGAATAAATAGAGTTTTCAATATTTATCCACTGAAACTACATGACTGTAAAAAAACAGTAACAAATTGGATAAAGTCATTAACGTACGATGAGACAGAATCTCTCTTCCTGATTCTAAAGTAAAAGCACACACATAAACACACACACACACACACTCAAACACTTACACACACACACTCACAAATTTGCATGCTTGCATGATTTTTTGTTTAGATTTTGAAAAATTCTAAACAAAAAAAAAAAAAAAGTATAAAATTATAAAATGTAATAAATTGGTTAAGTCATGTTATTAGTATATGTGTAAACTTTATATGGGAAAGAGCGAGACCTCCAAATACAGGTTTTTTCCAAACTTAAATGGAGGTCTTAGCCTATTGTTTTGTAATGAAATTTAGATAACAAATAAATAATTTTTCATTTTTCATTTTCATACTTGCAGCTATGCTCCAAATGAATGCTCTTTAACACTATGTCGAACTATCTGTGGTGCGATGTTGCCTCACGGTATCTACTACTGGGGAACTATTTCCCTAGTTGCCATGCAATAAAGTTTTGGCGCGTCCTTCCCAATAATTTAATAGTAACTTTGTAGCCCCCAACGCTCCAATCCCATTATAAGTTTTAATATTATTTTAAAAGTACAAGCGAACTTATATATTATACACGTATGTTATATCACATTTCAAGCCGGTAGTTTTTATATGAAGTGCTGAATTCCCTGCTAGAATCGAATCGAAGTCTAAAGTGTTTCCGTACTGGATGGTTTCAAGATCAGATATAGATTTCAAGTATATCGAAATTAGTATCTTCTGATGTAGTTGAAACCTATTTGAGAGTAATTCAAGTGTTACAGTGAGTTTTCCGAAGCGCTAACTTAACTTATAATTCTCTTGAGTACCCTTCAGATCGTTTGGAACTTCCACAGATTAAGAAAGTTGAATTTCCGCTTCGTCAACGATGAAAACGAAGATATTTTAAGGTGAGTTTTAAAACAGGATATCGCCGAATACCAGCTGCGGCCCATCTCATATGATATTCCAGTTTTGTAACAAATGTAGGCATAGCGCCGATGCAATCCGTTTTGTTTACTCTATCTCGCTCTACTTCATACAATATTTAGTGAACCAATTTCATTTGCAGTGTTTGCGATGTTTTTAGTTGAAATTCGGATCTCAGGTTCCGGTGGGCGGATTTGATAAAAGTAAAATAAACCCTAATACCAATATTGAATTACACTGGTGTAATATGTACATCATAGTACGTACGTCATCAATTCAACCGAGAGTTAAAAAATACACGGTCCTGGGCCATTGGCCCCCATAGTTTCGCTTCATGTCGTTTGTCCACCTTGTTGGGGGCCGTTCTATGTTGCGTTTAGTCGTGCAAGGTCACGATTCCAGTACTCCAACGTCCAGTTCTCAGAGCTATGAGTCCCGCCCATTCTCACTTCAGCTTCTCGACTCTATGCGGATAACTCATTTTAGATTCGATCACGAAGAGATCCTAGCATAGCTCTCTCCATCGCCCGCTGAGTGACTGAGCATTCTTAGGAGGCCCCTATAGTAAGCGACCACGTTACAGGTCAGATTTTTTTTTAAACTTTCTAACACTATTTCGGCGCTGTCACGCGACCTAACCTTACGATCAAAGTGCGCCTTCGATCGACGGACACATCGACACAATCAGTAACACTTTTGCAAGTTATACAAATTCCTTATTATGTATATTACTTAAATAGCGATTAACTTCGTTTGTTTAAAATTTATTGCTTTGGCAACTTCAAAGATTGTATAAAGGGGAAATATGGAACATTGTGATGTTATTTTCATAAAAGCTTAATGGCTTTTAAAAACTAGACTATAAATAATATAATTTAATATAACATCATTTATGTTCTTTTTTACAATAAGCGGCCCATTTTTGCCTATATTTTGACCTTTGTCTATGAGAATTATTTATTTTACTTACAAAAAAATGGAATACTAATTTACCATAAATATTCCAAAAATATTAAAAGACGATATCGTTATAAAACGTCGCTCAGCTTACAATACCGAGCAAATTACCATAGTTTTTAGGAGATACGATAAATTATCATTTTATACAAAAGGGATTTTATTAGCAACATTGATGAGTAAATAAAATAATACTATTTGATTTTGTCTTAATATGGAAAGTGTTCTTTTTGTAGCTGCGCGGTATTGTTACCTGAGCTGCAGAACTATAAATGTTAATGAACACTATTAGTAGTAAAAATTTAACAGTGCTGACAGACTGAGAAACTCGCGTCATAGGGTATCATTTTTACCATTTTGGTATCGGAACCCTAAAGGCGGAGGTGTGTGAATAAAATACGTAACAGTGTTAAACGTGGCTCAAAGCAAACTTGCTCGTACAGTGAAGTGCGAACAGTACAACGTAGCAGTTGTAAATAGCTCAGTTAGAGTGTTTCTTAGTTAGCGCAGCTTCCACTCACTCTTAACGAGCCGCCCAAGTTGCAGCGGAGCGAGCGCGCACAATGAACTGCAGCCACTTTAACTATTGTTCCGCAGAACTCACTGGGCGAGATAACCGGGTAGTTAGTGAACACACACAAGACGGACTTAAACTAATATAACTCTCCCTCTTTCTCGTAAGAGCACTAGTCGTTTTACTACAACCGTCCTCATGAGAGGGGGATATGGATTGTGGAACCACCATGTAGTTCTAGATAGAATTAGCGGGCTGTTCCGTTAGGGCATGTTCCGATATGAATATGTCATATCGGAACATGTATATTTGCCAAATCCCTTTAGTAATCGGGATCTATATTTCCTAAGCTGTGTGGTGAGGGTGGATCAGAATCGAGTTGTCTCCAACCCTTCTATTCCCGCGTACAAGGGAATTAAGATAATATAACTGGGAACAGGTAAGCAGCGTCCTCTGTGCTAATACTAAGTCCCACCTCCCACTGATCATCCCGTTTGTCTATCGAGGTGATTAACAGCAACCCCTCCGGTTGAGAGAGGCCTTTAGTCCAGCGGTGGGCTTTTATCGGGTGATTATATTTCCTAACCACTTGAACAATTAACTACACGAACGTCCAATGGTTCTTGATTAACCAATTTATTGATCGCGGTATAAACTGGAGGTTAAATCGTGCATAATTCAAATTTATTCGTAGAAACATATCACGCCCAGTTTTTAGATACCTAGTCCTTTAATAACACGCAACTACGCTCTTGAAAAAATAAAGCAAAATTCATTTATTTCAAGTATAATCACTCTATAAGTCCCTACCTACTTTTGAAACCGTTATGTAAGTGTATCTTTGATTTGGAAAGAAGATTCCACAGAAAAATCCAGAAAGATACCCAGCAGTTGCCCTTTATAAAATCAACATTTAATAATTTAAGATTCATTTTTCTGATGATAACTAGCTGGGTGCTTCTAAGTAACTTTGCCATTAAATTGTACAGTAACTGCACAAACAGATAACCCTTCTCATTGTGGTATGAGACCCGTGCCCTGTAGTGGTTCGGTAATAGGTTAATATGAAGATGATGACAGTAACCTAAATATCCTTTAACACATTGTCTAAACTTAAGCATAAGTAGGTCCAATATTACCTAAGGTTTCATATTATCATGGATAAATATCTCATCTACGGTGTTAATTCTTTCGAACTACGATTCGGGGTTGCTCAAGGCTATAATAAAACCTAGTAACGCTTTATTAGCTCCTCCGGTGTCACAGAAGGTCATGGATAATCATGTAAATTCAGCTGAATGGACGCTGTGAAACATCAAAACTATTTAGTGTACAAAATACTATTTAGTGTAATTATAAATGATAGCATCATAACATCCACGCTTTCACATTTATAATATTTGTAGGATAGTAGAATAAATGTCGACATATTTCGATCATTTGTTGTCAGTTATGAAGAAGGCATTTGGTATTTTATCGTATATTTTCGAAAAGCACGTCATTTTATTTTGAAATTTAGGATATCCCTTGATAAAATAATGTTTTTAGTATTGAAACTTTTCAAACTTAATTTAAGAAATAATCCTATGCATAGATTGCTTTATTTTATCGCCATGTAACAGCCGATCTAAAACTAACGCTCCTCTTGCGCGGCAGTCAGCGATCATACGAGCGCGACTCTCGCTGTCACCACATGTCTCATTAGATTGAACTATTTACAGGCATCAAGCATGCATGAGACAGCCGCTAGGCGATAGCGGTCTAGCGGTCTCGGTCTAGACTGAATTCATATAATGCTACACGTGGCAATCTAGCCCTGTCTCTTCAGGGTCATTTACCTATAAAAAACTCTTTAGCTGAGTATATATAAACCACTTCAAAGTGTTGAATAGAGAGAAGCAAGCTTTACTTTGCGGAATACCAACATTTCCTATAAAAATTAAGTTTAGTTTGCGCGAAAAACTGGAGATTCTGTACGGAATTAGCCGGAGTTACAACCACCAAACTACGAACGGCTACTGGAGACGAATGTAGCTTTCACCGTCACCTCACAATAAAGGAAACTGATATGTATATGAACGTTTCATAAGTGCCTGTGATCGGCTTACATGAATAAAGAATTAGAATTTGATTTGTACCCGGCTGGTACGGAGTCACTCGCACTGGGCCGGTTTTTTTTAGATAAGGCAAACAAAAAACTAAGTGAAATAAAAAGTGTAAGCTACTTTCGCTGCACTCGACAGCATCAACTGGGTCACACTCGTGGGCGGGGAGCGGCGTCGGTGTCGAGTGCAATCAGGTCAGTGGGCTTCGGATGGATTTGCAAGCCCGAGTTATTGCAGGCGGAGTATCGCCTCTCAGTGCTCCACACTTTGCGATTAACATACCGCTATGCCTAGCGTTTACTGCTGCATGCGTCACTAAACATTTCAAAAGCAGTAAGCTTAAGGTTTCAACACTTTATAATCCAAAGAATATACTTTTCAACTTGGGAAGTTAAAACTTATTTACATTGTTTTTGATAAATTGAATTGGTGACTTGCACCTATATAAAAACAAATATAACTACTTATATTATTCAATTTTGACAGTGAGTTTTTAATTTTTTGTTAAAAATGAAAAACGACTTTTCTACAAATATTCCTTTCAGTAGATATGATTGGATATCCTCAAACTGAATAGTTTTTTGCACAAAGTTAATCTGGTCCTCGCCACTTTTGTTTGTTTTTGTTTGTTTCGTGCAAAATATGTATATTTTCTGGTTTTTAATCTGATTTTCTGTGTTTGATTGTTTGATTGACAATTTTTATATTCAGTATGCATGTATAATTGACTAACGGATAGCGTATGCGATTTTTTTAAAGTTCTTTAGATAGAAATCGGTAGTAAAGATGGAACAAAATTTTTAATATTTTGTTTTGGGATTTTTGAATTAGTTATAAATAAGAAGTTAGTTTGGACACCGAAAAGCTACGCTTATGTTAAAGGAAAGCTGTGAACCCTTTTGTGATAGAATATTTAGCCGAAACACAAATCACAAACTTAAGTACGGAGTAACTTTTAATCTCATACTTAATTATAATCATCACTATCATTACCAACCTGCAACAAGGCGCGGGTCTTATTATATAATTATGTAAAAGAAACGAAAATCAATCTCTATAAATGTTATGCCTTAGTGAATAGTGTAAAAAGGAACATTTCGAGTGTAATTTTTAATGAAGTTATTGATCATGTAACTTGGCGTTACGTAATAAATAAGTGTTAAAGCATCTGTCAGACCATGATGTATCACTGCTTTCCAACTAATGTTATAACAGTGAGAGTGATCTTATTGCTAAGTTCTTCTTTTGCCGCGCTTTAGCACAAAGGAGCTGGAGATTTATGAGTCGAAAGGGACATCATTGCAAGCCTACGTCCTACTGCTACACACAGACCTTCTCTGCGATAGGAGAGGGTTTAAGATGTAGCACGGTGCACCAATGCGAACTGACGGGTTTTTTTTTAAACTTTATTGATACATTCAGATCCAGTTTGATGAGGAATTAAATGTAAGGTACATTTAATTTCTCATCAAACTGGACAGCCAGTTGATGGCGAGTTGGTGCTCTTATAATAGACATTAAGCCCAATGCACCTTATACCACATAGCAAATATTCAAACAATATCAAAGTACAGAAACGGAGAAAAATTTATAAACTCAATATATTAATTACTAAATACAAACTGTCAATCAGTGAACGAGTTCTTAAGAAAAACTTCCTTTTCGGAGGTTATCACCGCCAAGTTCTTAACTACGGGCGGGTACTAAGAATCGACCCAGGAATCGAACCAAGACCTTGGCCGTAGTTTAGTACGCCAAGCGTGAGTGAGTGACAGAAGCTTTTTTCATCGCGGTAAAATCCACGGTACCTACTAAAGTCACCAGTTAAAATTACTTTCGATGATTTTTTTATTAAGGGATAGATAGGGAGGGATATTAGGTTTTGGCATTGAATACTTCTTATCCCGAAAGACCTACTAATATTATAAATTTGTAAGTGACTAAGTTGGTTTTCCCTTGACCTTCCATGCACCAATTTTCGCATTCATGACATTAGTAAGCATGTGAACTTACTAATGTATCCAGTGCACGCGAACAGTACACGGGTGAACACTTCAGATCGAGTGGTTGATAAAAAAAATACCGGTATCATATGGAAAATAAAATTACTTTCATATTTACTGAGAAAAAAACAACCCCGGAAACATAAAACGCGATCGAAATGAAAAACAAAATTTCTTCCGCTCCTACTTTATTTCGCGATATGGAAATTATTTAACAATTTAGAATTTTCCAGTAAAGTTTATTTTATAGCGCGCATTTAGAAACCACGTGTTCGCCGGCCACGCCGCCTGGCTCGGTGCCCGCGCGGTGAAATGTTGAATGTTTTAAAATACATTTGCAGGTGAGTTTTAAGTTCTACACCTGAAATATTGTAAATTGCACGTCCTTTTACTACAGCAACACTTTTAAACATTTTTTTTTCTGGTTCATTATTACTTACTCTTGGGCCCTGATCTTAATTAAGTTCTCCTTCACGCAACAATGCGAGATCAACAAGAACCGGAGGCTTATCATTTTCTTGACTGCAATCTCATCTGGTGGTAAGTGTTGATGCATTTTATGTCAAGCCTTTAGCCTTTAATTGGTTTCTACGCTAAATCGCTTGGCGGCACGTCTTTGTTGGTAGGGAAGTAACTACGAGTAACTCTAACCGGACCAAGAGAATTCAGAAATTATAACTTTCCAAATTAACCTGCCTGGGATCGAACTTGGGACCTCCCTGGGACGCATAAGAGTCAGCGCTCACCACTGTGCCAGGGAGATTGTCACACGACGCGTGATTTTCCACTTAGCGAAGTAAAGGAGTGCAAGACTTTAATCAGATTATTGTTGATATTTAGACGATTATATAAATGTCATCTATGACCTTATGAACAAGCATTACATCAATAAGTTGCTTTTTATTATTTACATATTATATATTGCAAATCATTATTTTGGTAAATTACATATTTATAAATTGTTCGGTGGGAGGCTTCGGCAGTGGCTAGTTACTACCGTACGAGCGATTTAACGTTCCGGTACAGTGTCGCATAGAGGGGTAATTGGTTTACTATAACTGCCGTATTCTTAGCAGGTTAGCCCGTTACCATATTAGACTGCATCATCACTTACCAACAGAAAATATTGCAGTCCAGGGCTAACTTGAAGCGAAATAAAGTAAAAAACAGCACTTTTTATGTCGACCAGTTCGATAACAGTAGGTAGTTCGTCCCTCCTTCACGCCCTGACGAAGCAACCAATAAACTTGATTTTTATAGGTATTAAGTTAAAGGTCCGAAGAGTAACACAGGCTACTTTTTAACCCAGAAAATCATTTTTCTTTCTTTCTACGGGATTAGTAAAAAAGGCCGTAATAAAAGCGGGAAACATTTAGTATAAATCATGTGAAGCAGAACTCGTGTGTGACTCTGCTTCGATGAGGCATACTAATTATTAATGAATGGGTAACTACGACGAAACGCAAAATTAAGAATCCTACAAAATTAAATAAAATCTTTAATTCAATGTAATTACGTAATTAATTGTAACTTTTACAGTAAACAATTCAAAACATAAATCGAATTTATCGTATGCAAAACATATAATAGCATTTATTTATTTTTATTAGGACCACCAACAAAATTACATGTATTATAGTTATGAATAAAGCTAGCCTTAGGTTACTAATGACACATAATTTTACTTAAAGCTACCTTTAAGTAAAATTATGTGTCATTATCACAGCATGCACTGGTTAGTATGTACGATAACTCAATAAAGCATATAACTATCAATGTATATAACTGAACAAATATAAATAAAACAGGATTTTAATGTAGCAGTAGACTAAAAATCCGCAATAAGCTGATGTCGAACTCAAGATGGCAAACGCTTTCAATACCGAAATAAATAATACCGCAGGAACAGAGAAAAGGAAGAATTTAATAAAATTTTAGAATAAAGTACCAATTGAGAAATGTATGCACAGAGCAAACTAAATACAAAACTTTTAGAATGGACCCAAACTGGATATTCATCATATCAACCCATTACCGGCCCACTACAGGGCACGGCTCTCTTCCCACAATAAGAAGGGTTTAAGGCCGTAACCCACCACACTGGTCCAGAGAGGATTGATGAACTCCGTACGCCTTTGAGAACATTATGGAGAACTGTCAGGCATGCAGGTTTCCTCACGATTCTTTCCTTTACCGTGAAGCAAGTGATATTTAAATTGCTTGAAACGCATATAGCTTAGAACAGATGGAGGTGCGAACTGGGATTCGAGCTCCTGCCTCCGAAAGTGAATCCGAAATTCTAACAACCATATGATTGTTTTTTTTTAAAGTAACAATTATGGCATTATATAGGATTTAACATTCAAAATGCGAAAGTGCGTCTGTTCGTTTTTTTGTTACTTAAGTTGGGATCAACCGAGGATCAGGGATTGGAAGCAAACCTGATTATTGCTTTAAACGGGATTGTGCTCATCCAGCTGTGTCTAAGCCAATTGCACAAGTATGCATATACTCGCAGTAAGGCACCTACCTCCGTGCGAGCTCTGCTTAGGAATTGTTTTAATCTTTGCATCTTGTATGCTGTAAATATTATATTATTTCCAGCATATTGTTAAGCTTTTAAACTTAGAAAATCAAATCGAATTCATTAACTCCGTTTATTCAAAGTTATTAACTTCTGTAATACTTACTTGTCAAGACGTATTCAATGATGAAGCTGATGATGATTTTTTTAAATACACAAAATATAACAATTACATAAAATAATGTTTAAATGTATTATTATTATTCAAGTGACTTCGTACAGTAAGAAACTAAGTTTGTTTCCAAGATTCTGGAAAAACCACCCCGAAATTCAGTAAATGGTTTGCCATAACTGTATCAGACGAGTCGCAAGGAGCTTTATCGCACAAGCGTCATTTAGCTTAAAACACATACCTCAGGTTGATGGACATGTCCATTGCATGCACTGCCAAGTGTTGCTCTGTTATTAGTCGATGGACTGTCTTTATAATGCCTATGAAATATACCCGACGCGGCACACGGCTACAGAGTGTAGAAGTTTCACCAAGAGATCTACTCGTATACCACAACGACTTAAGATATTAGAGAATGGATTTATCCATGAAGGAAACACGTTTTAAAATTCTCCCTTCCTGAGAGTGACTTAATAAATCTCTCGTAACGCGCCTCATTTGCATTTACTTCCGAGTGAGGGCGCTGGAGGCTTTTCCAAGTAAGCGCAGTGTAAGCTGCAAACTCCACTAGCATGCTTGAGCTCATTTCCTACGCATTATTAAATTGCCAGTCCAATTCTATTACTGCTTGTTCACGTGTTACTTGCGACGGCGAAAATTCTTGCGTAGCGCAGTGTAGTCTCACCTGGGATTTCTACGTGAACACTCGAGTATTACCTGATAGTGCCGAATTTACACGACTAGTTATGTACATGTATCCCCCGTATTTGGGGGGTTTTGTTAGCAATTTAGTGAAAAATGAGGCTATGGGTCTATAAATTTTCACCTATGTTTGATGTTGGAAAAGATATGTAAACAACCCTTCCTAGGTCCACCGTTGCATAAAAATGGTGAGATGAGTCAATGAATTGTGTTACCTAAATAGGTTTGGTGATTTCGGTTGCCGCATAAATTTTAGTTTCGTCATATTCCTTATTTCAAAATCTGCCGTTTACACTGTCCGTTGAAATTTAAATTAAGTTCAAAGCAAACAAGATTAAATTAAAATTAATTATATGATAAATTGTAAATCAAAAATACAACTTGTTTCTTTCATGAAGTTATTATAATTATTTTTTTGCGACTCACTCTTGTCATCTTCACCTAGTCCGCCACAGCGCACTACAACTGCTGCGCAAAACCAGCGGCAACGTGATTGACTCCTATTGGTCGTACTCGTTCAGGTGGTAACACTCGTTTTGAAATTATATCGTAAAATTAAGCAAATTTCAAATTTCATCGAACCATCATTATAATTTAACATACTCTGGTATCATATTTATCCTAAATTTTGCTGGCAGTCAGACAGCAAAATATTTACATGGAGTTATCAACATTCCATTACCAGTGCCGCAATTTATTAAAACGGCAAGTTCTTAACAAAATCAAAATCTTACTTATTTATTAAAGCTTAGTAATTGACAATTAAATTACATTTAATATCATTTGAAAAATTATTTTAAAATTTAGGTTAGATCTGAATGGCAATCAGACATAAAATTAGTTAGGAATATTTTATCTCTGATATTGCCATCTGTTGTTACAGCGTATAACTATCTCACAAATTGTAATAATTATTTAAATAACATTACCAAAGCCAATATCAAATCATTTGACTTGATAAAATAAGGTGTTACGTTAGAAAATAAGTTGCAAGTTTAAAATTATTAAATAAAGTAGTTCAAATAAACGTATGCTCAGCCTCCGCGGCGACATATAATACAATTTTCAATGTATAAATTTCGTTGTTATGCTGTACTAATTATTTTGTACATGCAGATCCATGAGACTTTAAAAAGATTGTTTAATAAATGTGTTGTGTCTGCTAGAATCTCTTGGAATTCCAGTTGCCTTCTAACTTTCCAGTTGCGTAATGATAACTAGGTAAAACTTGTGTTTCAAGCCACCGGATCCCACCTCATTCTGATAGCAGATTCGTTGTTGATGTCCACGAGGCGGCCCTGAATAGAGGTTGAAACGATCCGTTCAATACCGTTAAAACATTAACATGGCGTTCACTTTTTTTTAAGTTCTGATCTGGTCGCCCAGATATCGATTATGAAAACAATCGGCTCAGTAACCAAAAACTTTAAGATGGCGGTCTCTTTTTTTTAATTCTGATACCAGATGAATAGACAGATATTGATTTTGAAAGCATTTCGTTCCTTAGTCTATAGCATTTATATTAAGTTAGGATTTAGAATTAAATTATATAATTAGTAGTTTTGTGTATTGTTACGACCGAACCGGTTTCCTTATATAAATGTACATAAGCTCCAATATTGGTGATTTAATCTCAAATAGAAATGGATTTTTATGTTATTCTTCTGTCTTCAATTACTTATTTGTTTGCTGACAAAAACATTCATAGACGGCGTACAACGTGCCAGTCACTGGATCCAGTTTATTCCAGTATTAGTGCCTTTTTTAGACACCTTTCTTAAATTTTGCGTTATCAACGATTCAGCAGAGACGTATAAAAAAGGTGAAATGTTGCTGGATGTTAGTTGTGCCTACTTTCCCAAAAGTTACACATTGGGGAGATATATGGCGTTGTTTACGGTATTCTAGTAATTTAACCACTATTGCCACTCAATGGCAAACAAACACTGGTTAAGATAGTACGAGCTAGGGTTGATTGGTTGGAATATCTACATATATATATGCTCAGACCAATAGGACCAGGTATCAATCAACCAATAGCATACAAAAGTCGACTGCTGGACTAAAGTCTAATGGGAGGGAGCCCCAAATCCTCTTCACTAGTACGGAGCTCCGCGACAGAGATACATTCTAAGAGATTCATTTCTATTAGCACCACTTCTTCTTCTCTTTCACCATTTATTCTTCTTACATCACATTGTATTTGCTTTTACCTGAACTGATGACTGTCGTTGCGAGCCTCCCTTTTTATAGCCAGCAATGTCAAATCTCCTATAATAAATTTGTAGAAAATCGAATTGTGTTGTTCTTTGTTCAGATGTTTCTCGGAAAATCTGAACGATTCTCCGTCCCATTATCAAATACGGAATTCTGGTTCTTTTGTCATCAAACAAGAACACATGAATACTACGGGTTCTCCTGAAGATCAAAGGAAGTCTAGAACTGAAGTTGCTGACGCTGAATCCAACACAATGCATAGTGCGGATGCGGACAGCGCGGCAGAAGGCGGTGGGTCGGCTACACCCGGTGTTCCCGCGGACACGCTTACCTGTGGAGCGTGCCGCAAAGCCTTCGCCCTGGCAGACATCGTGCGGTTCATACAGCACAAGGACTCCTCCTGTGATAAAGATCTGACGTCCTACCACTGCTACAGTGCAGGTCCAAATTCAGACCAAGAAGATGGATCTAGACCAGGTCACGTGATAACTGGTAATTCTAGTGGCCGAAGACCGTCACTGCTCACAGCTCGAAGGCCTCCCAGCAGCAGAGTACATACTCCCCCGTTGGTCAGCTCTTCGATAGCCCCACCTGATCTTCTTGAAGACGGTGGTGCTTCCAGTACACCAAAACGGCTATTACATGAAGCCGACCATGGTGCGTCTACGCCTAAAAGAAGAGCATCAACATCGCCTATGCCTTCAAGTTCCCCTGATGAAGACATCAAACCTAAGATCTTATCAGTATGGCAAATCACGTTGAATTAAAGAATATTAACTCGTATTGGATCTTTCTGATTTTTCTCGGATTTTTCTGTTCCGAAATATTATCCGCTTGCTTAATCCGTTACCGATGCACGCCATCGACTGTACGAGAGCCAAAACAGTGTAACATAACAATAAATATCTCGATCCAGCCATCAGGCTGGACAACACCACTACAGGGCCCCAAGTCTGCTATTACAATTGTGTGTCAGTGATCGATCAGTGACTTCATAATTGTCAATTTTGGCAGATTTGGTAGTCTGCTAACACAATGGTGTCATTATGATTTTCCGATGGAAGACCACTGACACTTCAATGAACATTTGCTAGTCTGCTGCACAATGACAATTCAATGATCGCACGAATTGGTAGTCTGCTAATATTTTGACAGTTCTATTGATCATTGTAAGACCATTGAGACGCAATTCTGCAGTCATTGCCTTTTAGCAATATTATTGTTGATTACAATTAAATTGTGAAGTGTGAGATCATAATATTCAGATTAAGGTGGAATATTTTTAAGTTGGCTAAGACTATTGATGTTCTTCAATACCATTTGATTGAGCGTAGCAGGCGCCGTCGAGCCCGCAGCTGGCTAAGAAACAATGTAGACTTTACTTTACAATGTACTTTTAGGATATTCCCGATGCGGAATTTATAAAAAAAGGAGTTGCTTGGGAAGCAGACTGTAATGAGTCAAGTGTGGGAGCTCGCTCCACTTAGGCATTCCCAAACCACGTCGGAATGATGAAATATTGGCGGAGGCAAAGGTAAGAAAACAACTTTAATTTTCGTTGCTTTTTAATTAAGTACCTATATCTCAGAATATGTTATGATGGCATGGCTGTAATGCTGGTATTTCTGTTGCAGTTACTGGTAGCACTAGCATTTTATGCATCTGGCTGTAAAAAATAACGATTGGGCAGAGAGCCCCCCACAATGTTTCTCAGATCACTGCCTCAAGAGCTGTGGGACAAATAACGGAGGTGCTTAACACCAAATTTAATAAAAAGTGTTAAATGTCCAGAGTGATAAAGATGCCATTAAGGCTAAGTTAAGAAATTATATTTTACCAGTTATATGCTGAGTACTTTACCAAGAAGAATGCTTTATAAGCTTCTATGAAAAAAATTACTTCAGATATCATAGATGGGACACATGTGGCAATAATAAGGCCAAATGTTCATGAAAGGCAATATTATAACACTAAGGTATTCCATTCCCTAACTGTTATAATAGTAACTTTAATATTGAACTCATATTTTAATATTAAGTGATATATCTAGCCAATAATCTTTAATTTATTTAACAATCTGTTACTCAGATTTAAATATATTGTGCCTGCAACCCAGGCTCTGCTCTTAACTCCAATGTGTGGCAGAGTCACCCACTCAGTCAACACTTAACTCCATTAAATGATAATGGGGCATGAGGTTTTTTTTAGGTATTACTTATTTAAGGTTTTTTTAATTAATTCCAATATAGATTTTTAATTGTCAAGGTTAATATTGGTTGGATTTTCAGGTGAGTATTTCCTCTGTGGAAAACTATGATGACCACAACTTAAATACTATAGAGGGGAGATACACCACACTACTCTATGCATGAAACTTGTGACTGTATGCAATACAGTAGAGCGCTGTAAAAGTATATTGGAAGAATGTTTCAGGTAAAGTAAATAAAATGCTTTAGATAGCATGTTAGGGTCTTCTAGATTTAAAACTGTAGTAAATCATGTACATAGTTTGATGGTCAAGTGTTTTATTTGCAAATATCTTTTTCTGGTAATTGTTTAGAGCAAGTATGCATTGTAATGCATACTTGCTCTAAACAATTGCACTGCTGGCAAGATTGCAGATGCATGTTGTGTTTGGCACAATATAAAAGCCACAACACAATTAAAGCAATTCTTCTGCAAGAGGCATTTAACTTTTGTGTGTTATTAAAATTATTTTTATAAATCTATGAGGAGATAAATAATACAAGTTAATAAAGATAAGACACTGAACAATGATTTTTATTTACAGTAATTTAGTTTACAAATGAATACATGTAAAAAATGAAGACTCTTCAGCTGGCTTCCAATAAAAGCAGGAGGATATAATTTTTTCTTTAAATAGCAAATTTCATTTTGAAATCCAAACCTTTATTGTTACCCTTTTTATATTCATTCCAAGAATTATTTATTTTATCTGATGAAGTTCCTTATAGATAGAGGACAGAATTCTTCAACAGATAACAGCAAATCACTTTGTTCACGATTAGAGCCGAGTTGGACAGCTCTATCACATAAGGACTTGGTTCACAGAGACTTCAACGAGTAAACCAGGGTCTGCTTGAAGGTTGGGCACTGCAGCAGGCTCTTGTCAAAAGACTGTGGACAAAGGCATATATTATGAGTATATGTGTTCCAAGGGTTAAACATAGTATTTTGTCCTATTAATCTATTGTTTTTAATTATTCTACAACAATTTTTTACTCTGTTACAGGGATGCTGGTCACAATTTGTGCAATACCTTAAATGGGTCCACAAGTTAATAAAAGATAAAATTTTTAAAAGAAAATAGAATGGAATGAAAACCTCCTAGCTTTAGTTTTAAGTTAAAAAATGTAGTTAGCACCACCATGATAAGTACAAGTTCATAAGCACCTGTGATATGCGTACATGAATAAAGAATTTAAGAATTTTATTGATTTTTTGATTACTCCCCATATTTGTGTTTTTTAAATTAAATTACCAGAGATACTGTTGAAAAAACACACCAATTTGATACCTACTTAGACTTCATATCATACTTAAACAGTACAAGATTTCATTACTTACTTTCGCTCTTCTGTGGGAATTTATTTATAAAATTTGAGCGTAGGTACGCAACCCAATGCCGCTTCGCCGGGCAACGTCCGTTATTGGTACAGCCGCAGTGTCCAGGCTGATCTGTCTAACTCTCCAAAAGCAGCGACGAAGTTTGCTTTGTTGAGCATTTTGTTTGTTTTGATTATAATTTATATATTTTCACTAGCACGAAATAACGTCAATGAAATTTAATGTCAATTCGACAGTTACAGATTAAATATAATTATTTTTGACAAAATTTGGCACACAAAATATTTGTTTTTTTGGATTCCTTCGATTGTTTTACTAAATGTGATACAAAGTTCGACTTTAGAACACAAATCAATAACATTTAAAAATATTTCTTATCAAAAATTCGCTTAATTGGACATTATTAATTAATGGTAGTTTTTTAAATTTTACTTCTCAAACACATTTTGAGCAAATGGCAACACTGATTCCCTTTCTACCACAATGCAATTATCATCCAATTATAATCCAATTGTAAGACCATTGTGAATTTAGTAGACTACGAACTTTTGGCACAATGATAATTGGATTGCAATGGAATGGTGTCATAATGACAAATCTTGTAAAATAGCAGACTTGGGGCCCTGGACTGATGTGGAAGGGCTTGGAGCTAACAAGTTTCATAAGGTAATATCACAGGAGATAGGTAAACTTATCGTCAAATGTTTCATTTGATTCTGCAAATATAACTTGTGTGTTGACGGATAAATATTGGATCGCATATACAAGGATCGCATACACAACATATTGAGAAAGAAAAACTAGGAAATAACTAGAGATTAAATATTTAAAAACTATCTGTTGCCCGCGACTTCATCCGCGATTATTTTTGTTTTTAAATCACCCCTAAGGAACAGTTCATTTGATAGATATCTGGCAGTAGCGGCGGCAGCAGACCCGGCTAGTCTTCGATTTTATTATATGTATAGAATAGATATAGACAAGTAAATTTTATAATAACACGTAGGTACACTAGGCATGATAAGTGTTGCTATGAGTCCCTTCTTCCCTTCTATTAAGTGCATGACAGTAAATTGGACGTACGACACTTCTGATTTCCGTCCACCTTCTAGACTGTTGAACTGATAATAATAATAAACCAAAACATAAAATAGTATACCGAATGTGTTGCATAGAAGCATAACAGTTACTAACAAAACGAGTATGCGTGAATGAAACATTTGTCACGTCTTCGGTTTGTTACCAATCAGTCAATAGTTAATTCTTTCTCTTTTTTGTTTTTGAGTTCAGTCAATAAAATAATTGTAAGCCACGCCCCAGCCATTGTTTGACGGACGTGTGTCAATAATTAACCTCCTATAATTTTTAATTGGCACGTGATGTGACGGACACGTGACGAAATGAATATTGGGATAAAGAAGTAGAGGCTTATGTGTATGAAGCTTAAAGAAATAATAAAATTAGTAACCGGCAGTTTCACTTTTTTTTATTTCACTTTAAGTTATCTCTTGACTGCAATCTCACCTGATGGTAAGTGATGCAGTCTAAGGTGGGATGGGTTATTTTATTAGGGAGTATGCCATTTATATTAAAACCATGAACCTAATTGGTCTCGGCTACGGCCACGACGGAAAACTCCCATCAGACCAGAATAAAGGAAATTCAGGAATAATAAATACCGAAATTGCCCCCGTCGGCAATCGAACACGGACCCGTGTTACCCCACTTAATCCCAAAAACACAACACTCACCGCTGCACCAGAAATGTCGTAAAAAACTTACTATTACTGCGTCACTTTGGGAAATGTAGTGTTTCATTCCATTGTGGGTGTCTTTGGTGAGGTCTATTTTTCACTTTAACTACAAATGCACTTTAATAAGTTCCTATAGTAGTAAACCACTGTTTGTGCGTAATTAGTAAACTGCCGCGCCGAGCCAAGAAAGCTGCCGAAGAAATAAAAATGGAGAGAGTAAAACGAGGTTTGTAATTGAAATCTCGTTGCAAGGTGCGGGGGACACAAAGGTAAATGAGTGCGCGCTGGCCTCATTTACAGCTGCAAACATTTGCTCAGTCTCGGTGACCCCGTGTGCAGCAGTTAGATGCCAGCGACCACAAACCAGTGAACCCCACATACCAGGCGCCTGTGTTCTGTAGAAGCGGTGGAAGCGGGACTGACTTTGTTCCCCGGCACGTACCTATCTATATTTTAAGCTATGTGCGTTTTAATGTAAGCAAGTAAACATCACTTGCAACACATGTGAAGGAATACATTGCGCGGAAACCCGCATGCCTGAAGGTTTTCTGTAACGTTTTCAAGAGCGTGTGGAGTCGCACTGGGCGTATGGACTACGGCCTTAACCCCTTCTCATTGCGGGAGGAGACCCGTGCCCTGTAGTGGGCCGGTAATGGGTTGGTATGATTAAGATAATTTATGCTGTATATTATTCTAATATATATCTTAATAAATAATTAATCAAACTTTTAAATAATGGCCATTTCACAAAATGGAAATAACAAATAGTCCAACGTGCTGCTGCATCAGGAAGCCGAGCGACTAAACTAAATCAAACTAATTGGCGTAACTTTGATGGGCCGTCGCAGAAACTATTCTAATTTGAGCACTCAAGTCGCCTTAAGTACTCCACATTAGTGTGCAGGAGACAGATCGATCGCTCCAATTCATTTTAGCGATTGAATAATCTATAGATTTAGCTAATCTCAGCTGACGGGTGAGAGGGTGAATGTACGATGAATTTTAATGTCTTATTAAATTAAACATAATGTAGAGAGTGCAAGCGTGAGCTGAAATTGTCTTCGAAGGGTTACTGAACCCAGTAGTAACCCAAGTATATTCATTCTATAAAAAAATATTAAAATTTAGCAAAATACTAAAAAAACTAGTTTCTTGTGTATTCTTCTAAATTAAATTGTCATGTCAACTTTCATATTTTTTTATTGTTAAAGCGTCAATAGACATACCTTTTTAATAGTAGTAGAACTTTTTGTGACAGATCTCATCTGGGGAAATACTGGTAGTAGAGCTTTCTGTGACAGAGTGCGCCTTGGAAAGTAATACCGCCATGATTATTCCTTGCTAAAAGCAGCATTGCTGGTTCCAGTTTTTTAACACTTATTTCTCAAGTTGATGGACAGCAGGCGACACTGTAGGACGTATCCCATGCCTTCCGTGCGAAATGTTGCTCTTTTTATGTATTCATTTGTTTCTAATTGGCGTTAGTTTGCCGCGGTTCATTATAAAGCACTCTGCAAGACAGGCGGATGAACGGATAGTAAGTAGTTCTATTCATTTATCTCTTACAAACAAAGAATCAAACAAATATTTTTTCTATTTAATATTAGTATAATATATAGGGTTCCGATTGGCTTCTGATGTACCTTATGCAATTGCCGCTTTTTTGTCGCTCATTAAACAGTATTGTATTCTAGAGTTCCGCTGGAGTTTATCACTAGTTTGTTGTGAAAACAGGTCAGTGAATACTTACCTTTTAATTTCAGAGTGCTTGCTTAAAAATACTCCTTCTGCCATTTATTATTTAAAAGATTTAGACAACTAATCTAGTCTAGTAGTAAATCTTCCATTAGTGTTAAGGTGTGCTTATTAATTATTCCTTTTAGTATCATGAAACAAATATTAAGACGCAAGTACTGCGTTAATCACTACCTCATATTCAAAGGGCTGGAACTTACCTACTTCGTGACTGGTTCATAAATTAATAGGGATTAAAGCCCGTTTGCACTAGCGACGAACATGGCAATGTCTAAGTATGTAACGTCTAATCAAAGAAGATTCATAGGTATACATTTACCCTTCAATAATCGATTTTCACTAGGCAACTCGTATAACCTAACTTGTCTATGGTATTTTGTGTTTGTATTATTATATTTTTCAAGTTTTGCATGGATTATAAAAAACAGAATTTATATTTTTTCATCTGTCGATTCCCCTAAACTTTACTATCCGCCGTATCGGTGTAATAACTTTAGACAGCAGCTAAAGTCATGAGAAATAACATAAGAGTTCGTGAAACGTTTTTTCTCTCCCTAAGAATCACCTATCATTACTAGGCATCCGATTAAGGCAATAACTAGGTTTAGGAACCGGGCTTGGTCCGTCAATTATTTTAAATCCTTGGGATGTAAGTTCAAAGTTCATTGAAAATGTAAGCTTATAGAAAAATCCTATTATAAAATTAAGGATTACATGTATGATAAAAAAGCTTGGGTATGAATTTAACTTCATCGCTAAATATTAAGTCGACTCCGAGATGGTGATAAAAAATAGCCGGCTAAGTTTGTTGTGGGCTCTTCTTAGACCAGACCGCGTTGGGAACCCCACTTGTGAGTGTAGTTATCACCCTAACAGTGGTAACATGTTATATGTATGAAACGTTCTCGTGCTTGTGGTAAGGTCTGCATTAATTAACAAAACTAATTTCAATTATATATAGTAAAAAATAATATAAATATTATACCAAACTTGATATATGGCATATTTTTCTGCCATACCCCTTATACATACTCGTATTATGTAACTTTAAAACACATACCTCATCGTCTGGTAAAAAGGAAACATCATGGAACTAAATTACATTTTGTAATTAGAAGTATAATGAGTTTGTGTTAACATAAAGCAGTCTCTGGATAAAGCGGTTACTAAATGTTTAGTTTGATGTCACAGAGTACCTACTTTAATGTTTGATGTTACGGGGAATTGATACAATTGAGACACGGAGCTGTTATCTCCCGGCCTTGTCTATAAGCCCTTTGAGCATGCGAAACAAGTTTGAGCCACCGGCTTATCCCTCTGTCGGGTTTGTGATTGAACAATGGATCAATTCATCTCTCTGTGCGTGCTAAGTAGATAACATTAATTAAGATATTGGTTATCATAATTAATACTATCTATTAAACATATAACTTATTAACTTTGGCTTAGTGGTTAGCATGCTTAACTATGAAGCACGAGGTTTTGGCTTCATTCCCGGATCGCGGCGAAATTGTGTATTGGGGTTTTGTGTAAAAATTCTCGTTACCAATTAGGAGATGGGAAATTGGCGAAAACATGTGGTCGTATTTGTTAAAGACCAACAACCCGCATTGGAGCGGAGTAGTAAATAAAAAACTAAATACATTTTTCATAAGCACACTGCAGCTATTGTACGTGAATTAAGTTTATCTACGAATAATACATATACCTACAATTTGACTTGAAGTTCGGGAGTTACTATTTCTAAACGCAACCAGAAAGACGACTCTGGTTGCGGGCAGAATCATAAATTTGAGTGTTATTGAAATCTTCATTCAAACTAAAACGTCAAACTATTCGTATTCTTGCGGAATAATTTTTTGAATGCGTTCAAGAAGCCACGAACCGTAGTTATTAACCAAGTCACGGCGTAATAGAAAGGTAAGCAAGTGATACAGAAGTGAAAACACACATTACAGGAGGAAACCCGATTTGTTAAGAGCGTGCGGGATATTCCGAGCGCGTCGGCAACCGGAAGTGGGTAATGAGGGAATGCGGAGGGCAAAAGGAATGGCTGTTTGACTGGAATTGCTGCCGACGACACAGGGCGGCGCGCTAATGAATACACATGTGATGAGAACATTCGAGCATTTTTTTTCAAAATATTCCCGGTTTTTAATCAAGCTTTGCTTATTCGCCGAGCAAAAAGGACTCTTATTTACTTTGGTGTTATAACTTTTGAATTATGGGACATAATTAATTTAACTTCACCAAAATTATGTGGCGCTATGGCCCAAAGCTAGAAATATTAAAGGTCGCAAAAGCATAAATGGAGATTATTTTTACCATCTTCATCAATCAATCAATCAATTATGTTTTCTTAGGTAATTCACACGTACCTACTGCCAAGAATGACGTGCAAGAATTAGTCAGTAGTCATTTGAACATTTTTTAACATTATTTAACAATATTACTAAGAGTCATCAATGAAATAGCCTATAACAGTCCACCACTGGACTCTCTATCTATCTATCTGTGTGCAAAGTAACATACATAGCCTTTAGGGCTAGAACGCTATAGTTGCAGTGGGCTGGTCACGTTTGTCGGTGGACGATGGAGTCCGAGGAGCGACGACCTCCGAAAAGTGGGAGGCACTGAATGTGGATCCACATCCTCCTCCCACTTTTCGGAGGTTCTCCTCGATGATGATGATGGTGATGATGATAACGCAATACTTGTTTATTGGTCCGATTGGTCATACTCATTATCTCGTGATCTGTAGTTGTTGATTCTACACTAGAATAACGAGGCGGTATACAAATATAATATCTCACATTAAACAATAATCTAATTACGTTAGTCGGAAAACTAAAGTTTACTATTTATGCTCACACTGAGCATTTGGACTGTGAAACTAGTTTGTACTCTGATACCTGTAGCCTTAGTACAGGATTTGCTGGCTCGCCATCGACGAGTCGTTTTCGCAAACTCTGTATTGACACAGTACGATGGACCTAGTGTCACTTCTTTTAAACTCAAAAGCCCGAGTTACAGAATTGCAAACATATTTGAGCCTATACAAATAAGATCGATTTTACTATGATGTTCAAGTATTTCAATACTCGAAAGCGACTCCTCGATTGCAAGGGAGCAAACCTTGTGCTAAGGCTACCGAGCGGTGCCAGCTCCCGCACGTGAAACAGTAATATAATTAAAACAAACTCCAAACCACCAAGCTATGATACCGGTGTCATTTAACTTTTTAATTGACTTTTAGGCGACAAAATAATATGTTTAGTGGTTTTATGTTTACGATTTCGTCATTTTCACTTATTCTTAAAATTCCTTCCAAACCGCTGGACCGATTCTTATGAAATGAAGTGTGTACATTCAGCGCGTGTGAGAACAGGAAACTATTTTTCATACTTCTAAGTGATAGGGGACCACCCCAAGAATTTAATTTCTATTTTTACCAAAAAATAGAAAATAAATTCTTGGGGTGGTAATGTAATATTAATTATCATTCTACTAATAATAGGGTATTTATTATTTTAAACGAATACTAGATGACCCGCCCAACTTCGCCTGCTCCAAATCTGTTATTACCAGTTCCAATTGTAAAACCTAGAACCTGTTCGCGACGCCACCTACCGGGTCCAGTTTTGGACATTCGCGTCCGTGGAGTCTCGTTCAACCATGAAAACGCTGTCAAGTCAACAGTGAAGTAAAACTTTTTTTGACGTCAAAAACACCGCTTTACAATATTGTCACAGTCTGACGTATTTAGTAATAAACATTAATTTACCCGGTAGTGTACGATGCGACATCAAGACAAAAGAAAATTTTTCGAATTCAGCCTCTATTTTACGGAGTAAGAGAACAAAGAACATGCATTAAGGCCTCGTTTCTATTGAACAAGCGTCTTGCATGCAGCTGGACTAGTAGAAATGTAAACCTGATGTAATTTTCGCTTGCGTGCAAGTGAGCCACCAAAGCACTGCACGCATCATCATCACCTGCGTACTAAGATATAAATGATAGGAATTAAATGTAAGAATCTGAATCTCACAAAGTTGTTCCAATTCAGGTTGGCGGGCTTCTACGATTATAATCACATGTGATTACAACTGTCAGCTTAGCGTACTCTCTAAGGTACGGAGAAAGTCAATTTTCTTACTTCAGGCTATAAAGTGCACGTACTTGTAAGTAGGTACATAATTGCACTATAGAAGCAAGCTGTTGTTTCCCCTGCCTGCTGGCAAGTACTCGTACGATGCAAACGCGGCTTATGCGACATGAACCTGATATGATGCACATCGCCCGCGGCTCCGATATCACTTTTATTAAAAATTCAAATACTTTGCGATCATGTTTTCTAAATGAGAATTTATATTGGATCTGTGTTGTCCTCTTTCGTTGTTTGCACACTGTCTGAAGATCCGCAACCAGCGAGAGGAGAGAGTAGATAAAGCGGTCTGACGCATTCCATTCCATCTTTAAGCTGTGCTTGTACACAAAAAAGACCGCATAAAGAAGAAAGTATTTTTAATTGAAGGACCAAGCAGATGTCCCACCTGATGGTAAGTGGAAAACCATTGCAACAATGCTGCTAAGCGGCTGAAATAAACCTGGCGGAGTACTTCTTCGTGCGAGGTTTGCCATAAAAAGCTCTGCTGTAGTATAAGAAGAAATATAAAGTAGTTCGTCGCCTTTGTGCTCGTAGTAAATGCCGCGTCAAGTATATAAAGGTTATGTGTATACCTTACTTAATGAAGCCAGTATTAACCGATTAGAGAATTCAAATGATCCAAACATAGGTAAAATAATAATACAAAGACAAACAAACACATTTTAACCATTAAAATATTAGGATCCATTATAAACTACACGTCGTTGTGTTTCGAATGTGTAATAGGAATGTATCCGAGTAATGCGCGTGCGTGTTGCGGTGTTAAATTAACTATTCGAGGTCCCATGAACATAAATCATATCAGAAATATTATGCAACGGGATTATTTAGATTACTGCGCGCATGACATGATTGCGACAGCATTCCGTGCGGTTTAACTGGACATAATTAAACTGGCTACAATCGGCTGGCTAACTTTGACAGTAAACGAAAAAGGAAAAAGGTTTCATTTGTCAGAATTCAGCTGATATACACCTCAAGGTCATCAGGAATTCTTCAGCGTCTCCGATGTGCTTTTCTTGTGGTCATTTTTTGTCCTAAAACTTAATGTTACCGAACCACAATAATAATTATATAGGGGAAAATATTCACTTAAATATCTCTCAAAATTAAATACAATAAGTAAAACATAAAATCTTATTATGGCAGGTAAAGCCGATGGTAGATAAAAATGATGAGAAACGACTGAGAAGAAGATATAAATAGTTGGAGTCACTCAAAATCCATGAAATTATGGTCATTGGCCGACAACAATATAGTCATGAGCGCAGTGATCTAAATAATAACGTTGCGTAGGTTCTTTGATAATATTTATATTTCAATAACCACAAATATTTCATTTAATATCATTAATATCACTTGACTCTATCAGCCACCGTGTGATGGGCGATAGCAGCGCGGTTTCAAACTAATTCGGACTCTGGTGGAAGATATTTCTTTATCAAGAACTAAGGAGTCTCAATACTAGCAGCTTATATTAATACATTTTACACCGTAACAAACGCAAAACCGACCTTATTGGCACCGTCCGGACCCTGTTTCACCCATGGTAGGGGATATTTGGAAATTTGTAATTTCTGTATCTAGTAGGGGGCGTCGGCTGTGGCTAGTTCCAATCTACCAACAAAGAAGTGCTGCCATGCTATTAAGAGTTTTGGTTCCACACTGATGATGGAGTTATTTAGAGATTGTACCCTCCACACTGCTCCACCGCAGGTAAGCGGAAGACGCGGGGTGGCCATGGTGAATTATAGTCAAATTTACTAACGAGGCGAGCAGTCTAAGATCAAATGAGTTAAACTTACTACTACGTGGAACTATCAAACTTGAAATGAAGTATTATTTTTTTTAAAGAATATTCGTTCAGGTTGTTTAGGATAATCAGCTCTATACTCAACAGGTGTAGAGATATTTGCAATTGCATGAATGTTTTGATACACAAAATTCTAGTCTAAAACACAGATTCTACTATATATACTACGACACCTACACACATCGCCATCTCGCCCCAAAGTAAGCGTAGCTTGTGTTATGGGTATCAAGATGGCCGGTGAATAACTTCATGAATAATAAACATGAATACTTATAAGACACAGATAAACACCCAGACACTGAAAAACATTAATGTTCATCATAGAAAAAAAATTCTAGTTATGGGAATCGAACCAAAGGCTTTGGACTCAGAAAGCAGGGTTGCTGCCCAAAACGCCAATCTGCCGTCAAAAAAAAAAAAAATGTAGTGATCTCTTCTTGTAAACACGATCAATAAATGATACTTTATATTTGTTAATTATAATAAAGTCGAGTTGTGCTTTGTGCTATCAGGTTTCGGATAGTTTAAAATAACATACGTAAGCACTTTGTCAAGGTTTAATTGCAACTGGTTATTAGTATTACACATTATTTAATTGGGATAACTATGCTTGTATGCGCTGTGTATGTATATAGGAGATAGGAGAATGTTTGTATGCGTGTTATGTGTGTCTCTTTTTCACATACTTAGTATGTAGCCTTATTTTACTCAACAGTATTATTTTTTTCGTATCATACAGATAATCACTTCTTATTAAGTTCTAAGATATCCAGATTATAAGCCACTGCGGGGCGCTGCGAGGCAGTGTTTGCGTCGCAGCGTTTAAAATTTTAAATGATATTACATGTACGAAATAAGCACAAAACTTTCTTCGCAGAAATATTTTTTGAGGTCAAGCAGAGCTGTGTGAAATTTTGCATAACTTTGTACGTTGCTCCAGCAATTGTGAACAATTACACGCGGCGAGAGCGGTAAGTGGGCCCTCCGCCCTCCGCCCCGCTGCGCCCCGCGCGCTGTGCGCCCCGACCACGTTATGTGCTCAAAGCGTATTTATGCGGCTTACTTTACAAGTTCACAGCAATGCTATGAAATGTGCTCGGAATTTAATTATAATTCTCGCTTTTAATAAGATTACCCGAGCGTTATAATTCATATTTACGTTTAGCTTAAATAAAGTTTTTCATTGTTGAGTTAAAAAATTAAATCCCGTGCATAAGCTTTACATAGAGACTATGCCATGGATTCTAGTTACCTACTCGCATGTGAGTAGATATAATTTTAATGAAGAGTTCAAATTTGAGGTCTTGAACTGTCTTGGACTATCTTGTGTGTAGAGTAAGATGCCCAGGGCCACCAGACGTCACGTATTTTCTGACGAAGGAAATGTGGACGACTGAGAAGTGTTAGTATGTACTAAGAACGAATGCCTACCTAATTTTACATATATTTTAGGCACTATTCTTAAAAATAAGTCGCTTATACTCACAGACACTTTCCGTCGGCAATATTGCTTTGCAGAAGCAAAAAAAAGCTCTCAAAATAATTACTTAACTTTACGTAAATTTTGATGCTCCATTTTTTTGTATGTCCATCAGACACCTATTTTGAAACCTTTTACAAAAAGAAAGACCGATCGGGGCCAATCATCCCTAGGAGATAGAGCGATTTATTAAACTGTGTGTTAGTAGGTATACGTCCCCACTCAGATGATTATAAAATGTTAGAGATATAATGGAGGATGTACTGAGGCGATTGTGTAAATCTCTCTAGAAAGTTATATCATGCCACGATTTCAACGTTGGTATTGACGAACTCCCTGGCGCAATGGCGGGGGCTGTAATATAAAGTAGGAGGTCCCGGGTTCGTCTCCCGGCAAGGGCAATTTGGGAATTAAAAGGTTCTGAATTTTCTCTGGTCTGGTGGGAGGCTTTGGCCGTGGCTGGTTAACACTCTAGCGACCAAGCGATTTAGTGTTCCGATGCGATGCCGCATACAAACCGATTAGGAGTATGACTACCATACTCCCTAACAGGTTAGCCCGCTTACCATCTTAGGACTACTGCATAATCACTTATCACCAGGTGAGATTGCAGGAAAGGGATCTTTCTTCAATTTTAAATATAAAGATTTTAATTTAAGTTCAGTGATTGGACTAAAACAGGCATATACAAAAGTGGGGACAGGCTCTCTGAGCTCTTTGATGAAAAAGAGTATGATCAGACGATAACTTTCCTCGAACGCTTTAAAACTTACTCTAAACTATTTAGAAACGATTGTATCCATGCAAAATATCTATGTATAATGAAACAAAACAATAATATTTGACAACTAAATACAAGCAAACTGGAAAATGTTTTAAACGAGTCTGGTAAAAAAAATCTCGCGATTTGGACTTCGAGCTAATTATCAACGATAATAAAACAACCGCTGGCGAGGAGGTTGCAAGTACTTTCGAAAACTTTTTCCCGAGTGTCCCAATTTTATTGAGAGAAATCTAAATTCCACACCTACAGCTACAGCTCAGAATTCAGTTATACAAAACGTTAATACAACAAAAGATCTGATATTACAGCATTTAAATGTCTAAGTACAATAGGTCCAGTGGTATACTTTTATTTATTTATTTAAGTAATAATACATATAGATGAAAATATTAATTACAAACTAAAATTAATATTTATAATAAATATAAGCCGTCTAACTGTTCACTTATGGGCATGGTACCCAAAATGCTGGCGCTATTGCCCCTTTGTATAGCTAGACAATAAGCGCCAGCTCTTGGGTCACCAGACGTAAGAAAAAAAAAAAAAAAAAGTACAATACGATAATATGAATATTGAAAGAATGAAGCCCGCCAGTTTGCATTAAATCAGCGTGGTGGGTCTTCAGCCGTATTAGAGTGGGACCGGTGGGAGTGTGATATCATAATCCTACAATATAATTCCTGAAGGTAGAGGTACCTCGGTCCTCAAAGCAAATTCTCGATTAACAGCTAATTGGGTACCTTAACTTTTAACGAAAATTCATTAAAAGTTGTACCCAAATGCTCGTTAGCCCATTACTTTTAATAATAGAGTGGAGATATTTCTTTATATAATAACATGGGCTTTTCATACAGGTAAATTTATAATATTTTCTTATGTTTTTTGTGGAAATACGTACGTTGAGTAGGCTCGTTTATTTCGGAGTAGGTTGAGAATCGTGAAAAGTATTTCATCGTCATCAGCCCATTACCGGCCCACCTCATTACACCGATCAGTTTTCCGAGAAACTTTCATTTCATTTCATTTCATTGATTTGTGACAGAGCTCGTCCGGGGAAGTGTTCTCGCCATGATTATTTCTGCCAGTTAACACCTACGTCTCACATTGTTGGACAGGGTGGCATGTTGCTGGACGTGCTCGTTGTATGCCCTGGGTGAGCGTATAAAACGCGATGGTTTTCCGCTGCCTATTTGCCTGGTCTTTGAATTATTACTATAAAAAGTCCGCGGTGGCGTACAAATTTTCTTAGTTCTTTGCATCAGTCACCAAATCTGAAACCGGCACGTCTTTCATGCCACTGCAGACGCGAATGCTTTAAACATCCTATTTATTTACTATTTAACTCTTTATTTGTACTCCTCTATGAAGTTAGGGAAATAAAAGAATAATGGAAATAAAAAAGACGGAAGTAGAATAGAAAAGGCGGCCTTATCGCTTAGTAGCGATAAGGCCGCCTAAAATGGAAAATGGAAGATGTGCTTAAGCGATTGTCTGTATCCACAAAAAAAGCAATAGTATGCGGGGATTTTAATGTTGATATTTTACTTAGTAATGCAACTACGACTAGGTTGCTAAACTTATTTAAATGTTTTAATTTAAATTATGCTTTTAGTGAACCTACTAGAATCACAGCAACCTCAGCATCATGTTTAGATAATATTTTTCTCAACTGTGATATCTTAGGTAAATCGATAATAACCAACTTAAGATCAGATCATTGTGGCCAACAAATTACTGTTTTGAATAATATAAACAAAGATGAACATATCGTCAAGTGTAGGCCGATAACTAAGAGCAAATTGACGCGATTCAAAGGTGAAATATCATCCAAAATTCCTGCCCTTGTCTTTAAGAACGGTCATCCTGACAGCATTTATGGTACGCTCTTTAATATTATAGAAAATGAATTTAACAAAATATTCAATTTCAAACATATAGATTTCAATAAAAAAATAAAGTTTAGCGATTGGGCAACTATTGGCATATACAAAAGTAGAGATAATTTGTATGAGCTCTATAGTGAAAAACAATATAACCATACTCCAGCTTTCCTACAACACGTAAAAATGTACTCTAAAACGTTTAAGAACGTTTGCTTTCATGCTAAGTCGCTATACTTTAAGGATCAAATCATAAAATCGGATAACAAAGTACAAACAACCTGGAAAATTGTTAATAATGAAACTGGGAATGCTAAATCTCGCAACGTAAACTTTGAATTAATTATTAATGATAATAAAGTTACCGCTGACAGTGAGGTTGCAAGTACCTTTGAAAACTTTTTTCAGAGTGTTCCTATTTTGTTGACTGATTCACTTCATTCTTCACCTACTGCAGCTCAGAGTTTATTGAGGAACAACGTTAATGAGTGCAACGTTTTATTTAATTTTAAACATATATCTGCATATGATATAATAAAGAATTTTAAGTTGTTGAAACAGAAAAAAACCGGTGATTTATGGGGTATGTCTGTAATGGTAATATCTAACATTATAGACGTTATTGCCCCTTACTTAGCCATACTTTTTAATGAATGTGTTGATAGAGGTACTTTTCCAAATTTAATGAAACATAGTAAACTTATACCTCTATTTAAATCTGGCAATAAAAACGACATTAACAATTACAGACCCATTTCAATCTTACCAGCCCTTAGTAAGGTCTTTGAAAAAATTATATTAGATCAACTTTTGAATCACTTCAATGTAAATAACTTACTACATCCGGAGCAGTACGGTTTTACTAAAGGTCGTAGCACCACGGATGCAGGCGCTAAACTTTTAAAACATGTGTACGATGCCTGGGAACGTTCGCAGAATGCCATTGGTGTTTTTTGTGATCTATCCAAAGCATTCGATTGTGTTGATCATAAAACCTTGCTTCTTAAACTAGCCCATTATAGTATCAAAAACGTTGCACTAAATTTGGTTGCCTCTTATCTCAGTGACAGAACCCAAAGGGTTTGCATAAAAGACATTAAGTCGCAGGGGTCGGCTACGTCAATGGGTGTCCCACAGGGTTCAATCTTGGGTCCCTTTCTATTTTTGGTGTATATAAATGATCTACCACACCATGTCAGTGAAACCTGTGACATTGTACTGTTTGCTGATGATACATCTCTAATTTTTAAAACTGATAGAGGTAGAGACAACTCTGACGATGTAAGCCGTGCTATGTCACATGTGTCGCACTGGTTTACTGTCAATAATTTACTTTTAAATGCAAAAAAAACTAAGTGTGTGGAATTTATTTTACCAAATGTAAAGAAAGTTAATAAAAATATAATAATAAATGGAGAATCACTAAAAATGGAAGATTCCACAGTTTTTCTGGGCATGACCTTGGATTGTAAGCTTCAGTGGGGTACCCATATAGATACACTAGCAGGTAAACTAAGCTCGGCTGCCTACGCCAGGAAAATTAGACAGATTACTGACGTAGAAACAGCAAGACTTGTTTACTTCGTGTACTTTCATAGTGTGATGTCTTACGGGATCTTATTATGGGGCAAAGCTGCTGATATTGAAACTATATTCATATTGCAGAAAAGAGCTGTACGGTCAATATATAAACTTAAATCACGTGAATCCCTCCGTAAAAAATTTAAAGAAATTGGTATACTTACGGTAGCCTCACAATACATTTATAACAATATAGTATTTGTAAGACAACATATTAGTCTATATAAACAAAAAGTGGATATAAACAGTCGACTTACAAGAAATGGTCATAAATTAGTGACATCTGCATATCGTCTGCGAAAGGTGCAGAAGTCATTTGTGGGATTGAGTATACGCTTTTATAATATGATTCCTAAGGTAATTTTGGACCTACCAATGCATAAGTTTAAAGAATGTGTTAAAACACATTTATTACAGCGAGGTTATTATACAATTGATGAGTTTCTTAATGACCTTTGCTTGGAAGCATCCGTCTCCGCTTTCATCTCTCACAAGATAGAAAAATGAATGTTAAAATATAAAATGTAAATTTTTGATGTTGGAAAAGAGCAACTGCTGAGTTCCTTGCCGGCTTCTTCTCGGTAGAATCTGCCTTCCGAACCGGTGGTAGAGTCACTACACACGGACAGACTTGACGTTTCAAAAGTGCTTGTATTAGGCCTACTTGAAATAAATGAATTTTGAATTTTTTTGAATTTAGCGATCTCCGCCAGCCAATCCTAGGATTAGGGCAACATGAGCGAGAATGGGATCCAAGTGGCGGAGTTTTGAACCCTCGTAGCTGTATTTCTATGTTAACAAATGTAGTCATCACCAGCATATAGTAATATGTAGTAGTAGTAGGGTAGTAAAATATATGAATGTTTCATTGAGATCTATGATGGGAGTTTAGATTTTTTGAATTTTCAATCAATATCCATACCTCCGTGGTTCCCGATTATATATTTTATGAAAATATTAAGGTTGTAGAAAAAATCTGAGTGAAATAATGCGTATAAAATTTAGAGAGCTGCAGCAAATAAGATAAACTCCCGCCCGGTGAAGCAGACAGAGCTGCATAAAGGTGGGAGTACTTCAACTTTTAAATAAAATGCTGCGGTTTAAGACTACATGCGATACGCCACAGTGCAACTATGACCAGTAATCACATTTATTTTTACAGAAGGGTATATGTTAGTTTGTCCCCACAGCAACTGACCAATGGATCGACGTGTTTTTTCGAAAAGAGTTATTTACTATAAGGCCAAAGCGTTATAAGGGGCCACTTACCGTCGTGCCATGCTAATTTACACGTCCAAGACGTTGCGCACATCAAATATCTTAAAGGCTTAAGATATCTTGGGACACATCGGGCGCAACGTCTGGTTCCATGAAAGTATTTAAAAGTAATTATTCATGCAATTCCAGACGGAATTAAAAACATATCTTATACTATCTAAACAATTAAAAAATACCGACTAAATCAGTACCTAATTCAGCACACCTCTTTAATGCTCGCGACGATGCCGCTGAGATATAAATTCTTTTAAGTTTAGCGTTTGGGCAGTCTTAAGACTCACAGAGAGCTAGGCCATGCTACGCTGTGGCAGATGCACGTGCCATAACATCTCTAGAGAATGCATGAGGGATTCCACTGGAGGGGAGTAAACCGCGCTAATAGAAGCCGGCATGGCAGTGGAACTGAGGCGGAGTTTCTAAGAGTTTCGGTTTTTATTGCTCCGACAATGCAGTAGACAGAAGACCGTCTTACAATGCAGTCCATTTGAATTGCTAATGTTCCTGAGCTTTTGGATATATTTTAAATTGCAAAGTTTTATACCTTAGTTTTACTTTTTGAGTAACGTTCAAAATATAAACTATAAACTGTGAATTTAAGACTATCATTATAATATAGAAAAGAGTCTTTAAAGAATCGTGAAGCTAAAGTGGCAGTAGTACATTGCTCGGAGAACCGATGGACGTTGGAGTCCCAAGGTGTCCACCTTGTGGGTCCATACAAGGTGGACAGATGAAGCGAGTCGCATGGATTCGCTAGGCCCAAACGGCACAAGACCGTTATTGGAACTCCCTACAAAAATCCGATGTCTAGCAGTAGGCGTCCATCGGTTGCAATGACGATTATGACGATGATTAAAAAATAAAATAAAATACAAAATTACGTAGAAAATTATTCAACTAGACCCATTCTAGAATTGTGTAAGAGATTTCTGTATAGTATCACAATGCACGGCACAAAGTGGCAGCACTTCGGCCGCTCCGGATCTTTCGTACTCCCCGCTAAATTACCTCATTCAGAAAATAATATTACCTATTTCACGTAGAGTTTCTGTACACTTGAGTCTATTCTGAAGGACTATATTTGAACTCTTATTTTCCTACAAGGCAAATCTGAGTTCGTTACGATTTTTTTTTATTAATACGGTCACACCGTTAATTGACAAAAAATCGAACTTCACAACCAGTGAACTTAAAGTTAAAAGTGGTAAAAGGTAACATAGTTAAAGTCGTGTTAGAAATTCATCTTTTCTTGTTTACTAACATTATTGCGAAAGTGTGTGTCCATCCTTTACGCCCTTACGAAGCAACCATTCATCTTGACATTGAGTTAGTCGAAAGGCGGAGAGTATCCTGGTTACTTTTTATCCCAAGAAACCAATATGTTCAAACGGAAAAACCGTAATCAACGCGAACGGAGGAACGGGCGTGGTTAACAACAAGTGTTATGGGAAATTTCTAATTGCTTATGCTAATGCACTATGTATTACCTAGCTCGCATTTAGCCAGCTTTTTATCTCGTCTGAAGCGAGCGCTGTACGCTTGCGGGAATGCGGTTTCGTTTACACTCTAATGAAACCCGCTCCAGCGCTCATGCACTGGTTTTAAATACAAATAAATGACACGTGCCGGTTGATATTTCGCGCACAACATTATACTATAGAGATAATCGTACGAACTTTATGCATTTTTTAAAGAGCCAAATGTCGTCAAAACCGAATGAGCGAATGTGCAACGCATGGCCCTACGACAGCCCCAAATAAAGCAAATTAGAGAGGCGTAAAGGCCGAAG
This sequence comes from Pararge aegeria, assembly GCF_905163445.1. Taxonomy (NCBI): domain Eukaryota; kingdom Metazoa; phylum Arthropoda; class Insecta; order Lepidoptera; family Nymphalidae; genus Pararge; species Pararge aegeria. The sequence goes on along the minus strand of NC_053200.1, from coordinate 475,837 downwards.
TCGAAGCCGAAGAAGAGTGATGGAGTATTGAGGGACATGAGAGTACTGGGAGTTCAGAGTTAGAAGGCAGCTGCTTTTGATCGTCTTCCATGGAGAAATTTGCTAGGACAAGCCAAGACCTCTCCTCGTAGCTGAAACACATAGGTTTGTGCCCCACTGTGATGATCATTGAGAAAATCGAGATTTTTTGAGATATTTTAGCTTCGATTGTTGCTTTTATTTAAAAATAATAAATTCATATCTTAATTGGTAATTCAATGTACGAGTATTTCCTGAGAGTTTCTTGCTGCCCCATCGACCCTTTGGAGCAGTGTGGTGGTTCTATGCTCTAGAAACTCAGCTTTGTGGAATTAAAAGGTCATGTCAAGGATGATTTTGTGCATTCTTCGTTCCTGTTACCTAAAATATTATAATTTAGTCAATTTGGGTTAGGTATATCTTGACAACAAATAAGATTAAAACAAAATAAGCAATTAATATATAACTTGCTTTAAAGGTGACGGAAAACATCATGAGGAAACCTGCATGCCTGACAATTCTCCATAATGCACTTGGCCAGCCGGATGGGTTACGGCTAAGCTCTTCTCATTTTAATAGGAGAACCGCAGCGTGTAGTGGGCCAATTAAGGGTTGATGACAATTGGAGAAGGGTTCTTTTTGTATTATCTGCCATCAAAATGTATTGACTTCATTTTAACTGCGATATTTCCGCACCCTTTTATATTCAGCCGAGCCCCGGACTCCGCATCGATGACTAGTCGAGCACCCTCCGAGCTATCGAGACTGCACTGACTAGCCCATCGACCCTACACCCTAACCCTCCGCGTTGAGCACCCTTGCTTCTTAAGTGCCACGTACTCGTAACTAGGAATGTGATCCTGTAGAAAAGATTTAAAACGTAACATACTATTTATTTTCGTTACCTCCGCAATAAAAACAGGACTTCAACTTTTTCCGGGTGACGGATTTTAATGCAGTTTTTAATTTCAAGGATTCTTCAACCACAATGCTTCTAGCTAAATATGGTTTTTCCAATAATATTTGAGTTTATAAGAAAACATAAAAACCATGAAATCTAAAAACAACTAATCTAAATATTATAAACTAAACACTTCATATTATAACAATAGTTTCTCGTTAGTCTGGTCACCTATTCATGAATTGCAACACTGCACAGAACTCTGATATTGAACTCTGTGGAGCAGCGATCAGTCTAATCAAAAAAGTCACAAGCACTGCAGATAGAAGTGAGAACTCAATACAAACGAATAAGGTCAATAAATACTATGTTTTGTTATTAACCGGAAAAGTCTACTATTGCCTAGATATCCTTTAATATAATAGATTAAAAATGCCGCATATTCCATAAATACAAATAAACATAGAGCACATATGCCAAATTGTAAGCCTCGCTCTAGAAGCGACATACTAGAGAGTATTTCGCAAATATGTTAGCACGGCTAAGGGCGCGGAAAACGTATTTTCATTTAAACAGAGTGCTTATTATGATTTTAGCCTCATTTTCTGCGGCGGCTGTAATGCGCCACACATTTTTCGCGGCGAAATAATATATTTTAATTAATTCTGAGCTTTTCTTAACCCGACTGTTTAAATTATTTTTTATTACATATCTACTTGACGGATTCATACGTTTATCCGATGCTTACGCATAGAATGTTTTATATCATAATTTGTAACCCAGTTCTAGCTAGGTTAGCGTTTTACCTGGAATCACAAAGACAGTACTCACAGCAGAGTATGACGACGATTATCTCGCACGTCCAAGCAAATTTATGTCGAAATAATGTATTAATCGGTTTACTAATATTGTACTATAATTATTGTAATATATTGTTAATAACGTATATTGCAGTGTTAAGGAGAAACATAACAAATTGCGAGATATCTCGGCTCCGTTAAGTTGCGAAAAGCTCAGTAACAATATAATTTCTCTCGAAGGTAACATATACCTAACATCAATAGTAATGTTTGTAATGTTTCTAAACCGCTGAAAATCCACAATATGTTGTGGTTTCTGAACCACCAAATGGAATTACTATTACGTCGGCAATAATATATTAAACTACCACCCACCTCTATAATATATAAGTTGAGAAAATCCACATGATTTGGTATTTTATAACAACCACGAATATTTGCTTGCACTAAAGGATTAAAATTAAAAAACTGTTAAAATGATTGCTTTATATCCATTCCATTACTAAACATATAAAATTTGGAAAGCAACGCATTGAAAAAAAAATGTATTCATTGCAAAATGTATCTTTACGTTCTCTTCTATATGATCCGTTGACCGTTACGTACAACAGTTGGATTACTATAGTTGCGTTGACCGCAAAGTTCCGACCTGGTCCACAGCCCAGGTCGGTCTACGGCGGCCATTGCTGTCTATCTTTGTTACGCTCCGCACAAGTTGGCACAAGTTGGAACAAGTTTGGACTCTCGGGGAACCGGGATAAATCTCTGCCGTCACAGTGTTATTCAACTTGCGACCTGTGAGATGCGATTCAGCTATGATTCAACTCAGAGTTAGTTTGAGTTTAGTTTGCCAACTGACATTTTGATTACTTTGACTCCCAGCTGCAATTGTCTGCATGAAGCGATTTCACTACAAACACTTTTTAGTAAACTAAAATATTATTTCCTATGGTTAGGAACTTAGCAATTTAAAGAATTCCCTGCCCTATACAATTGAGTACACCTTGATTTACTAAGTGGACTGTGGAGTGCCGCGTGGTGACGGCAGATCAGAATGCAGTGGCCACCACCCCTAAGCGGAGATAAAACTGAGAACGGGCAGCAGCGCCCTTCGTGCCGCCAGTACCATCTACTGCGATCAGCAACCCGTCAGCCAGGCGTGGTGGTTATGGGCAAACCTTCCCCTTGGGAGAGACCTTTGAGAATATCTTTACTTATAATAAAACTGTAACTGGAAGATTTCTGTACATTTAATATATTTTGAAAATGTTGACCTGGGGATTCTTTATAATCGATACTGAGTCCAAAACAGATTTTTATTTAATTTTTGTCTGTTTGTCTGTCTGTTTAACCGGGCATCACGTGAAAACTACTGAACGGATTTAAATAAAATTTGGTATAGTGGTAGCTGATACCGCGGGTCAACAAGTAGGATACTTTTTATCCCGACAAACAATAAGTTTCCTAAGAGAAATGGGATGACAAATTTTATAAATTTTTCTTCATATCTCCGTTGCGTTCGAACTGTTTTTAATAATTCTTTTTTTTATTTGAAAGTGTTTAGTCTCATTTTAATAAGTATCTGATAAATATTGTCGGAGATAAAGGACATAGTTCTTCACAAATAAGTCGCAAGGCATATGCGACAACGATCGAATGCATGCGTACCATCCTTCTTATATTATAAATGTGAAAGTTTGTGAGGATGGATGTATGTATGTACGTATCAACTAAAATAATGACAACTTACTAACTCTATACCACGTGAAATAATAGTATGTTCATAGCTAGCCACGATGATTATGATGTTAGCATAAGAGCTATTCTAGCTTCTCGATTGACTCATACGCGGACGAAGTCGTGAGGGTCCGCTAGGTATAGATTATATGACAACCAAGCAGATGGCCCACCTTATGATAAGTAGAAGACAATCGCCGGTGAAGTCGGTGTTAAGCCATTCATCATCTGCCTTAATGATAATTACACGGGCAACCTTCAGTCAAGGATACAGCAATGCAATAATGGCGGTAGTAATTCTCGGACGAGCTATTTAACGTACGTAGTTCAGCAGATAGATGTCAAAGCGTAAAAATAGGAAAAAACTCAGCATAACTATTCCCACGGTATATGCCGTTTATTTGCATCAGCATAGCAGCAAGGAGCTTTTATCTCACACAAAACCGTCTAACATATTTGAAGACCAATTGAAAGACTAGGGAAACCGCAGTAAATGTGAATTTTAATAAATTCCATTCCCTCAATCGCCATCTTACTCGCTACGACATCTACTTGCTTTACATGCTGAACACATTATGTTGGCTCTTTGCTTTTCAAATTATATTCAAGCGGTCATGAAAATTGCACTATATTTTCCAGGTTGGTTTAGCTGCAGTCAACTAATTCTCATTTCGTATTATAATCCTTACTTATTTTGGTGCTCTTAGCTAATAAGAAGTGATATTTTTATATTAAATCCAACTTTCTACTAATATAATAACCGTGAGGATGTATGGATGTATGAAACTTTTCAATAATCAGAATAACTCATAGGCTATAAAAATAATATTCATAAAGCTATTCTTAAAATTACCACAAGGAGAAATGATTCCAATATCGTACTTAACACATTCATTTCACTGGACGTACTTAATAATGTAAGAGGCAAGCTTAACGAAAGTTGGTTCTAGCAGTGAAATCATCCGCATACATCCAGATATATAATTTGTTATATTTCAAATCGTTCGTCTGGTAATTACAGAGATTTTATTGTCTTGGTTTAGTTTGAATTTTGAAAAAATCGCCTAGTTCATGTTAATTGTTGTACGGAAAAGTGTTCTCATACCCTTATAACATGTATAGCTCAGCGAAGCTGCTGTGAAAGTCTCATACCGCAGGCGTCACGGCGTAACGCAATTTTCACGTCGACATGTCCCGGAGGAGCGCGGCGGCGCCTGTAAAACAATTACCTGGAACTTATTAGACAATTAACTTGTGCATGTCACCCGCAGCTCTCTGTCATATTCAGCAATATTCATATTTTCAAGATCGTAGAGTGCAGAACGATCACCGCTATGGTGTAGTAGCCTAGCTAATATGTCTGAGTAGGGACGGATCACGAGTTCTTTAGTCAGATTCCCGGGGCTGCAAAGTAATGTTTTTTTATTGCCAGCCCGTAATTAATGTGTTTAAGGTAAAAGAAAATATATAAAACACAACACAACACAGGTAGCAATACGAATATCTAGAGACCAGAACGTTAAAAAATGCAAATGTCCCGTGCTTCGCGGAGTACGGTGACTCGTCGGTTCCAGTTATAATCATTAGAATATTTAGTTTTTTTTCCAATACAACTACACTACTACTGCTATTGACTGCAATCTCACTTGGTAGTAATCGATGATGCAGTCTAAGATGGTAGAGGACTTAGAGGTATGGCAGTTATATTAAACAAATACCTCTTTTTTGTTTCTACACCACATCGTTTTGAAACGTAGGTAGTGTGGTAACTAGCCACGCCTAAGCCTCCGACTGGATCAGGGAAAATTCAGAATTTTTTCCCAAATTGTCCTTGCCGGGGATCGAACCCAGAACCTCTCCTCAGAAGACCACTAACTGAACACATGATAAGTAAAGGCAAATGGCTAGGAACCAGATGTCCAACACAGTGATCAGATCAAGTATAGGAACCTAGCTCCTTGGATTAATATCTGATTCTGTGCATTTGTCCAAAAACAGAACCCGGGATGACGGCTATGAAGCTCAGTCTGGTTGGATCTAAATTTTAAACAAAAATTTCAGGCAGGCAAATTTCTAACAGAAATACCAAATTCGAATAGAACCTGTGTGAGGAACCGCAGGCAAAATATATTGTATAATTTATTATTTCAGCACTGAAATGAGAGTATAAATAACTTTTCTAATAAACTGCGTCGGGCTGGTCGTAAATTTTCGTGGAACTTATCTCTTCGGGCTTCGGGTATTAAACAACCTGCTATCTACGCCCTACTTTTTATTGGCAAATTGGATACAAGGATCCATCCGGGCTGCGTCCCACCACCGACACCGCCAAAACAGCAGCATCGCCAACAAGAGCAGCGGCTCTCGATAAGCTTAATTCTCGAACTTATATCATGAATCTGAAGGTATGTTTGATTATTTATCCTTTTCTATCCTATATAAATACAGCCATAAGCTTTTGGGCTGTTAAAAATATATATTGCAGTTTTATAACCGTTTTATTATGTCGTTAGAATACCTGAATAAACATAGCCGTGAGAATCCGCTGTGTTGTTTGTGTTGAGGTTAATTCCTGTTATAACCGCAACTTCGCCTTCCCCCTTGAAATGTAACCATAACCTCTAACGACCGTATACCGACTTCGCACGGGTATAAATTAGAAAAAAGAACGCGTAAGTTACTGCCTTTGAATATAGAATTTCTTTACATTCTGTAGAAACAATATTTGCAGCTGACTTCGGCATCTGAATCGACCCCCAAGGGGGTAAAATCGGTGTTTAAAGATTGTATGGAACTTCCTCATTTTTCAAGTTATATCCATGAAACTTGGTACTTTGGCTCCTTAAATTAAGCGCTTTACGCGAGACAACTGAACGATTTTGATTGCAATTTGGTATACTTATATTTTATTTAAGGTATTTAATTTTTTTATATTAAGGTATACTTTATTTAAGGGTTTTTAATTCCAAAAACAAAACGCTTCCTACAGAATAGCGGATGATAGATTTAGACGATTTCACACCATAACTCTTTCAAATCTCAACCGATTTTAATTAATGTTTTTTTCATTGGAAAGGATGTCGCATCAGTGTACCTCTGCCAATCTATGGTTTAGGAAAAGTGAAATATCTTTAGAGACAGAGAACATAACTTCTCAGTAGAAAGCAGCGACCAACTTATTTAAGACTAAGCTTCTATAAAAAACGGTAGGAATTTTCTTGGTAAACCTGCTGCGTACGATTCACCTCAGTATGATTTTGACTATTTAATTTAACGTTTACTATTCACTTATGGGATAGAAGCTGAAAGCGAAGTAAGCGAAATTCTCCATCAAACATACAGATTGGGTTACCCATCCATCTACTGACTAAGGGAAGTGTTTATTAATCGACTATTTTTTGGCCCTACCTTAAGGACATACATCTCTCGATTTTGCATCATCGGAAACATAATAAGTGAGACTAAACCGTGGTAGGCAGTGTCGATTACGAAAGTTTTATGTCGGTTTGCTAATCATTATTTTTTTATTAATTTGGTAAAATTATTCTTAGATACTTAGACTTCGAATGTTAAAACAGAATAATCCCCAAAATATATAGGGGTAAAATTTCTTGATAGCAAAACTAATATTTAGAAAATTTTGCATAAATATAGCTTGCATCCTGAAGTTAGACTTTGCATAATTTTAAGCCTGGTTAAATAACCGAATCCGAGGCGATTATTTACAAACCTAAACAAACGCGGACGGAGGCGCGGGCAACAGCTAGTAAACATAATAAACTATCTGTGAAGAAAACGATCATGTAACCGCATCATAATCCGTTGCGTGGTTTAGGAGGAACAAGCTACACAGATTGACGCGAGAAGCGACTTTCTGTTAGACTGCTGAAGTTGATGCATTATTTTCCAATTCACGTAAAAATCCTTTGCGTCTCCGGTTTAAAGTGCAAATGTGCATGCTTTATATCTGTGCCAAATGTTGTCAATATCAGTTCTGCGGTTGAGTCGTGCATTGGCAACACAGTTAGGAACTACTATAATTCGTTGCTAGTTCTTTATTTTTATTAATATCTTTAGATGCACAACGGAACTTATTACAAATATCTCACCAAACTGGACAGCCAGTTGAAAAATCCACCGAAAATGAAAAATCGGCAAGCTATTTAGCTATTTCTCTGAAGCTCTCTCAGCGAAATTGGCAATATGAAAAATTTCTTGGAATTTATTTTTAATAGCTTCTTCACTTACCTTCCAATCGTGTTCACTAATGTACTATGCTGTTAAATGGTTTTGCAACCATAAGATATACGATTAAAGTACTAACCAAGTAAATTGGTGATCTTCTGACCTGAATGCTTTCCCCTTCAAGTTTGTTCAACGATATAAATTATTCAATAACTGGGTGCCCGCTGCGTGGAGTGATTGCTAAAATTGATTTTCATTTCTTTCCATAGTCGCCAGCGGCTACCAAAACAAATGGATTTTATTTTCTCTATATTGTAACTATCCATACTTCTAAATGCGAAATTGTATCAGTTTTTTGGTTGATTTCCTATTTCGACTTAACTTCTGCATTGATAAGATATGACCATCAGGGAACCATTAGGATTAAAACAATGCGCTATTTCTTATGTAAAGTTTAACAGCTAAACCGATATTATTGAATTTTGGATAGATTTTTGTACAGATATACCAAAAGTCATCCCCAGAAGATGTTCACATGACGATAAATCATTAATAATTATAAGAATGAAGTTTATTTATCAATAAAGTTAAGGGAACTTGCGAAATGATCCCTATTCTTATTAAGACAAAGACACTCGTATAAATTAAAAAACAATGGACCCATTAAATTGTAAAAGCAATTATTCAAGGATTTCGCAGATTATAGCAAATTAAGCTTTATGTTTATTGTGTATCATGGAATTCCGTGGAGTACCGCTTGTTTTTATCAAACATCAAACATCAAGTCAGTCTGTCTGTGCCGTGACTCTATTACCGGTTCGTATGGCACACTCTACTGAGAAAAACCTGGCAAGAAACTGAGTAGCTTTTGCTTTTTTCCAACATCCTATTTCAAAAGAAAAAGTATTTTACTAGATCAATAATTTATATATTTTTACATATAACCCATTACAAAAACGGCACTGACCAAATAATGCCGCTTGTTGCAGCTGGTTTTCAGTCAGCGCCTGCGAAATATGTTACAATTCCAAGTTACTTATTTTACCTACTAAGAAATAATGATGGTGATACCCTCAAATTGTTTTGATGAATACAAAATAATTGAACGGCGATTTAATTCAAATAAATCTGATAATATATTGTTTTTTTTAAATATTAACGATATAATGAATAAAAGAAAATCTTTAGTACCAATGTGTACTTGGTCGTTATTTTACTCGTATGTTCAATTCCCGCAGGAAACAGAAACTCTTCGCAAACGCGGTCCCAAAGTAGCAAAAAGAAATGTACAAAAAATAAATATAATAATTTTATTTTCCATCATTATAATTCTATCTTTCAATAAGCGAATTAAACGAACTAAGGTCAACACAGTTTGAGTAGGTACTATGTATTTATCAAAAGGTTCGTTTCACGTGACCAGTTATCTCAATTCCATCAGAAGATCTCTAAAGGGATATATTTCGATACAAATTCTTTAGATACGGATTATAGTACAAATTTTCTAGTTGTGAATATTATTTGATATTTATTTGAAATTGAAAAGCAATCACAATGTCGGTATCTAGCTCCATTCAGGTTTATACTCGGCCCCCGCAAACAACATCGTAATCAGATACGAACGCCCACAAACAAATCGCTCTTTTAATTAAAAAGATATGATAGTTGCTCCACTGGCACAGGCTTTTTCTCTCATGGAAGAGAAGGATTCAGAGGATAAATCCTCTCTCTACATAACTAACTAGCTATACTCGATTTGACACGAAGTCACATGACACGTCCGTACCGCGTGCAGCTTCCATATAACCCGCGCTATCTACGCGTAGATCTTAATGCGAAGGTGAAATGGTTTTATTCATGAGGCCGTTAGCGCTCACTACACTGTATCTACAATCGATATAGCAGAGCTCGTTCAATAAAGCTATATCGGAGCCCGCGTGCATAATGCGCCGTAACTGTTTATATTACAACGCATCTTTACTGATTAAACTAATTTCCATGCTGTACAACACGTGGCCTTTGTGGCCTTTAAAATAAAACTCCATAAAGTACTAGTAAGACACTTGTCCTACTAGTGTAACTATAAATTAAAAAACAAAGGACCTATTCTGTAAATTACCATGTGTATATAAATATAACTGCGGTAAGGTAAAGTCTTCGCTAAAGTAGTCATAAAAAACGAAAGTCTATATATACGAGTATATATATATATAAAACGAAAATGATCTTTTCTGTTGTTTGTCTTCTACACGACTGCCCATATATATATATATATATATATATATATATATATATGACTTTCTTTATTTCAACATAACTTTTTAATACCTGGACTATCAACTTGAGTGAGACTGGCAATAATATGAGAAAATCATGGCACCGTTTTCAAATGTTAAATTTCCTAGTAAGTATATTCGTATGACAATATTAAGTGAATGATTTAATTGTTATTTGACCTATGATGAAATTTCATGTCTGGTTACGCGGTATTTCGCTCAAATACTCTCGACGTTGTCGTATAAAGTTCAGTGTTATTTTCGGTAAAATTCATACAACTAATAAATGAATTTGGTATTTAGGCTGTGATTTTGAATATTAGTAACGAATAGTATTTTGCACCGATATTAACTGAGCATGATTTTCTAATGCAATAATGATTGCATTTGGTTGAATGCAATTTGTGCCGGTGCTCTCCAAACTTAGTTAATTAAAGTAATTTAAGGACACTCGTAGTTCAAATTGTTTATAAACAGAAGTGTTTCAAGGATTGCATTTTGCACGAATAATGTTTATATTTTTGTGAATTAACTAAACATTACGTAACTGAATTATAATAGTACTGGCATCTGTATGGTTTTGGGATGACAACGCTTTCAGAGGCTACGAGGATTTACAATTTTGAACCATTACCACCGGATAATGTTCTCTGGTCATCATTGTCCACAAGTGCTGCAAGGTAACACCCACTCAAAGCAAACCATGTACGTATTCGTCAACGAATGAAGCAGGGGATACTTTGCGGAATTCCATGGTGACTTTGAAGCCAACATGTCCTGAGGATGCTCCGGTGTCGGAGCAAAACGTGCGAAGATTACAGTGCCGAAGATTTGATTGGTGTGGAGTATAAAGATGGAAGACATTATAATTTACATTCTCCTGCTTTACGCGGAGTAAAGCATATTAAGCTTAATTTTCATAGTATATTTTGTACTCTTAAAAGTTAAAACGTATTAGAGACGCATTAACTTGGAAAAGGTATGGTTTATTGATTTTATGCTCCTGCGCCGCATCGGATACTTTATTATTTACATATTTGTTTATATTATTTACAAAAAATAGTCTCAGGAAATAATCAAGTTGGTTTAATCCTCATCTTAATTACATAGAACCGCGAGGTATCGCAAAGTTTCGTAGTTCATACCACACTATCGCGTTTCGAGCGCCTGCTTCCTTGTCTAAGCATACAATTAAATAACATTCAACTCTATGTTTGTTTTATCGAAATAATACCATATGCAGTGACGCATGCAGCGCGGTCAATGGCGCACGCGTCGTAATTATACCTATTTCGATACGATTACATTGAACCACATTAAAAGTTTAGTTATCCCTTTTAAAATCATATCTCAACTTATGACTAATATAAGTGTGTACTAGTGATTCGGAAAATACGTGATCAGGTGTACTATACTTGCTTTAAAAAGGATAAAAGATAATTAAGTAAATAACATACGTCTTTAATTAATATGGCGTCATCGTCGGCTCGTGTACCCGCTCGTAAACAAAGTGAGTCGTATAACATTACGCAGCGTAACAAAAATACAAATAAGTTTTGCAATACACCTTTGTCTGGCTCTTCTATGGAGAAATCAATTGAGAGCCCTACAACGGTTAGTCCTGATGAGAATAAAGCTAGCTCGCCTCAGGATTTAAGGGATTTTATCAGAGAGGAAATGTTGAATCTAAGGAGGGATCTAGAGATTAGCTTCAAGCAAATGATAAATGTTGAGCTCAAAAGTATTAGGCAGGAGGTGCAGGAGATTACAAATTCCATAACATTTGTTGATAATAAGTATGAGGAAATAAAGGAATGCATGAAGAACTACGAAGGTAAATTTGCAATAATGAACTCATTAAAAGGTGACGTTGACCTAATTAAATCGTCCCTAATAAAACATACGCATGAAAATAATGTAAGGGATCAATGGACAAGACGTTCCAATGTCGAAGTCTGTGGCATTCCGGAGAAATCTGGAGAAAACTTAATAGGTATTTTGGAAGTCATAACAAAACATGCAAAATTTCCTTTCAAGCCATGCGACATAGACTTTATTACCCGGGTGGCCCCTATGAACAAGGTGAATAAGAAGCCTAAGCCAATTATTATACGGTTTTTATCACGCTATAATAAGGATGAGTTTTTGAGCAGAGTGAGACAACTTGGAAGTTTAAAGGCGTGTGACTTAGGCTTTACGGGTGTGCAATCTTCAATTTTCTTTAACGATCATTTGACAAGTGCAAATAAGGGGTTATTACACCAGGCTAAAAATAAGTGTAAGGAATACAATTATCGCTTTGTTTGGGTTAAAAACTGTAGTGTTATGGTGCGTAAATCCGAATCTAGTCCCGTTCTTCACATTAACACTGAGGCAGATTTATTCAAAATAAAATGAGTGCCATCTTTTTTTTATAATGTTATAATATTTAGTTTAGTCACTTTTATTAAAATCAGAGATAATTGTCACATTTTTGCCCATTTAGGTATTATCAAGTTAACATACTCAATAATATTTATGTATTTGAGTCATTGTATTAGTAGAATAGTTACTCTCTTCTACCAATTCTACCTAATTAGTGTTATGGATCATATACATTTCATGACTTTGTTGTTTTTAAAAGAAATTATTACAGAGTATATTTATATAAGTTGTTTGCTGTTTCTAAAGAGTTACAAAGTTACTCTAAATATTATTTTTTCCAGACCTAGTACAAGAAATTACAAAGATTTAAGTCTTTTCTTAGGCTTAAAGAATATTTTTAGGTTTTTATTCTCATTAGTGCTTGAAGGGTGTTTTATTTATTTCCATGGAGTTTATTTAATGTTTTTAGTTTTTATAAGATATTTCTATATGTTTTGGAATGTCAAGTCCATTTTGTTACTTTTGGTATTTGAAATTATAAAAATTGTATGTCATGAAGAACGTGTACTTTATTACTATATAAGTTTGAGACTTACTATGAAAAATGTCCGAAGATCTTTAATTATTCGGTTGTTACAGTGTTTTTCCGAATGTTTTTGTTGTTCGCTGATTACCTTGAAAGTTCTATATATCCACTGTCTATTAACTTTAAAGAGTTGGGCGCAGGCCTGGTTCAAGGGTGCTAGGGTAATGGGTTCTGAGCCCGCCATTCTGCGTCAAGTCAGTTTTGTGGTAAATAATAGTTTAAGTATAAAGTTTTATCTCATTATGTGTAGGTTAGTTCATTTATTTACAATTTACTTATCATGTAAATTCTTTATTAAAATTAATCATAATTTGTGTATTCTGCGACACAATTATATTCATACGTCAGTTTCATCTAACGACAACTTGGCGCATGTCATAGTAGTTGTTTGCGAGTTATTTTGTATGTATTATACTTATACCATTAAAATACGCGTCTGATTTGAAAATTTACTATCAAAACGTTCGCGGGCTACGTACGAAGACAAATAATCTTTTTAGAAGTGTATTAAATTGTGATTATGATATTATATGTCTGACGGAAACCTGGCTGCTCCCGAGTATTTTTGATCTCGAATTGTTTGACAACAGATACAGTGTATATCGTTGTGACCGTAACTATGTACTGAGGGGGGACAAAATGGGTGGCGGTGTTTTAATAGCAGTTAATCGTGAACTCAAAGTTAAGTACTCAACTACCATCCCATCGCCCGACTGAGTGGCTGACATTATTTGTGTTTCAGTTACCTTTAAAAGCCGACATATACAAACTTGGAACTTTTATTGTTGCTATTTTCCTCCATGTCTTGGACACAGGGACTTGTTGTTAAATTTTTATGAACGAATGACGGATTTGACTTTGGCTAGTCCTGATGATTATTATATTGTATTTGGGGACTTCAACATACCTAATGCTACTTGGGTGAGCAATGTGCATCCACACGTGTCTCTCCAGGGTGACTTTTCATCGGACTTAGTCAACGAGCTTTCAAATTTTCTTGCTTTTAATAATTTTCAGCAATACAATGGAATAAATAATTCCAACAATCGTATTTTGGATCTAGTAATGTCGAATATTCAGTGTAAAATCATCTCATCTTCGGCGCCACTGGTGCCTGAGGATGCACATCATCCGGCTTTCGAGGTTATCCTGGCTAGTACAAGCGGAAAGTCACTTGGACCCCGGCAAAATAAGATAAGAATATTTAAGACTGCAGATTATGACGAAATAAATAAAGCTTTGTCGGTGTTTGATTGGGAAAGTTATTTACTTTCTGATGATATTGAAGTTTCGGTTGAGAGATTTTATATTAAATTAAATGAAGTTATTGAGAGATTTGTCCCTTGTAAGTCTTTTAATTGTAACGCTAAATATCCAATATGGTATAACCGAGCATTGGTTAAGATAATCCGTGAAAAACAAAAATTTCACCGTAAGTGGAAAATCTACAACCAGTATTGTGATTATCAATCTTTTTCAATACTAAGGGACAGGCAGAAGATTATGGAAACTGAGTGTTATAACAAGTTTATTGAGAGTGCAGAGTATAAGATGGGCATAAATAGCAAATACTTTTGGTCATACGTTAAATCTAAACGTAAATCTAATGACCTACCGGACTCGATGTACATTGGTGATGTTAGACCCTCTGATGGTGAGACAATTTGTGAATTGTTTAATAGTTATTTTAATTCGGTTTTTGACAAAAATAAGGACTCCCCTAGGGATACTCAGTCTTTAACTTCGTTCACTTCAATATTTGTTAATTCTGTTTCCTTCAGTGTGCCCCTAGTAGCTTCGTATTTAAAAAAAATAGATATTAGTAAGGGAGGAGGACCCGATTGTATTCGTCCTATATTTTTGAAAAGTTGTTGCTATCAGCTGGCGTATCCCTTAGTATTATTATTTAGACAGTCCTTAGGGCAGGGCAAAATGCCTATGGTATGGAAAAAGTCATTTATTACTCCTATCTTCAAATGTGGTGACAAGCACAATATTAGTAATTATAGTCCTATTTCAAAGTTGAGTACTATTCCCAAATTATTCGAGAAAATTATATATGATACCCTTTTTCGTATTATTCGACCAATTATTATACAGGAACAACATGGGTTCGTTACACGGAAGTCTACAGAAAGCAATCTCTGTGAATTCCTCGACTATGTCTACAGAGCCATGGATGCCGGGGTTCAGGTTGATGCTGTGTATACCGACTATTCTAAAGCATTTGATAAAATATCGCATGAAATTCTCATACAGAAGCTCGATAAAATTGGTATACATGGTGACCTGTTACGATGGCTTGCATCTTACCTTAGGGATCGTACCCAGGCTGTAGCTATAAAAGGATACTGTTCCTCATTCCTGCCAGTCTCCTCTGGTGTCCCTCAAGGCTCACATCTTGGTCCGTTGCTATTCAACATCTTTATCAATGACGTTATTTCTTGTTTTAAAAATTCAAAGGTTTTGCTTTTTGCAGATGACATGAAAATTTATAGGTCTATCAATACACTTCATGATTGTAAACTCCTACAAGAAGATCTTTTTAGAGTAAATACGTATTGTAAAGTCAACCTTCTTGATATTAATGTCAAGAAGTGTAATGTTATTACTTTTACCAGAAAGAAAAATCATATAATTAGTGATTATTACCTAAGCAATAGCTTGCTTGTTAGAGTGGATGAGCTGCGTGACCTGGGTGTACAACTTGATAGCAAGCTCTTGTTCAGGTCGCACATAAATATAATTACTAATAGGGCATTTGGAATGCTTGGTTTTGTCATGCGTGTTACTAAGGATTTTAAGAAGACGTCAACTCTGGTTCTTTTATTTAATGCCTTAATACGTTCTATTCTTGAATACTGTTCAGCATGCTGGAATCCGCAGTATAACGTGTACATTGATGCAATTGAAAGGATTTATAATAAATTTCTGCGTTATATTAAACGTCGTAATTATGTTATGTGATCACAGTATATCTGCAACTGAAATTAATTTAGAAAAAAGACGCGATTTAAGAGATCAAATGTTGTTATATAAAATAATACATAATTTAGTTGACTCCCCACTTCTTCTAAGTAATATCGATTTTGCATGTCGTAGGTTAAATGCAAGGCGTAAACCTCCCTTTGCGTGGGCTAGATGGAAGACAAGGTATTCGGCAAATAACTTTTTATCTCGTGCGTGCAATGCTTTTAACAACAAATATTGTGAGGCGGACATTTTTCATGTCAAAATTGGCACGTTTAGAAAATTTATTTTGACAAAATAAGTACTATAGCTTTAAAGTTTTTGTTTTTCATTTTTGTTTTACTTACATTATTATTATTTTTTCTTTTTTTTGTATAATAATTGCTTACTAGGTACTTACTCCTAAGCAACTGTGGTTAATGTTATCGTGTTATATGTATAACCAAGTTGTGGAAACTTTATTGGTCTATGTGATACAAAAATACGGCATTACTTTTATGTATAATTTTACTGTTTGTTTCCCTTGAAAAGCTAATAAATAAATAAATAAATAAATAAATAGTTTTTTACTAAATAAGTACGGTACATAAAACAAAATAAAACTTTGTATCTGTATCTGTTTCTCCATATTACGTTACGGTTGTATGAAACTTTCTATTAATTATGCTGTAGACTGTGAAAAGCTTATCTAAAGAGTTTCTGTTTGGATTTGATGTTTCACATCTCAATCCTCTCCGTAAATTGTTTGGGTATTGAGGTTCTCATAATACATAACTCCGAATAGGCACATAAAATTGAGATGATATTAACATTAAAAAGCCAGCTTGTTTATATGAAGGCAGCGCGGCGGCGAGCGGGCGCGGGCCGGGGCGACAGCTCGACATAAATCTCGCTAATGATGCAGCCGTCTGCTGCAAATCCTTTCATCTCCTCGCGGTAACGTGAAAATACGAGCCTTTCACATTTTTCTTGAAAATCAAGTTATATTATTTGTATTGCCTGTAAACTTTGATTTTCAACCAATTATAAATTAAATATTATTTTCATTAAACTACTTTTGTTCGTCGATATTTTGGACGTTGTAGTAGTTTCTCAAGTCCTCTTCAAAATAACAGTATTATTTTGAAGTACAGGAAATATAAAAAAAAACAGTTAATGTAGATAGATACAAAAGATTTATATTCGAATATCCACTATAATCCAAATTTCCATAAATTAAATATAAATGGGCATAAACTAGAGTCATCTGCATATCTGAAAGCTATAGAACTCATTTGTGGTTATATGATTTCTATAGCTACCAATGTATACATTTAAACCATTTATTCAGCAAGATAATTATACAATTGATTAGTTTCTCAACGACAAGGTTGCTAGGAAGCATGCGGCACCGCTTTCATGTCTCTTTGTCTGAGTTTATCAGTAGAGTCGAACTTCCAAACTGGTGGTAGAATCACGAAAAACAGACGGACCTGACATTTTAAAAGTGCTTACAGAGTATGCGTACTTGTAATAAATGAATTTTAAATTTCAAATGAATTATGAATTCCAAAAGTAATTATAAAATACAATAAAAGAAAACAGTGAGAAAGTTTTTATTGAAAAACTATATGAAAACTATAAATGTGATTAAATTAAATTTCAAACTTATTATTAAGACATTGCCATTAAAAACTTTTACTTATAAGAAAAATAAAATTACAGTTTCTTTTGTCTTGTGATCTACAATTGTGTCTTGGATGAAAGGAAGTTCGTTCTGAGGAAGCTGCTCAAAATGAAAATGAAAATCAGAGCTTTATTTATTCTAGCAAGCATATAGCACAATTGTGACGGTTCTAAACGCGCCTGGTCTAAGGAGAAATCTACAAAAAACTTAGCCGGGTATTACTTTTGTTATCACCTACTCACAATTAACTCTTCGTGTACAGCCAGGTAAAAAAAAAAGTATTTGAAGCGGTTTTTCAAAAATCTTTAAACCTAAAACTAACCGGTAAGTTTTATTGATATTGAATTCGTAGCCGCGTAGCATAATCGTAGAGTGCGCTACGATAATGTAGTTAAATTAACTTGTTATGATGGACGGCATAAATGCGGCAATTATGATGCTTAAATAAAAAAAAAAACCACTATACTCATGTGATCATTAACATCATCATCATCATCACCATTGACGGCCAAGTTCAGGGCACGGAAGGGTTAAGGCCGTAGTCAACCACGCTGGCCAAGTGCGGATTGGTAGACCTCACACACACTTAAGAACATTATTGGAGTAATACAAATAAGTGGATTTAGTATTCTAAAATAGCGGTGACAGCCTAGCGGGTAAGGCATCTCTTGCGGGGTGAACTATATAGTTCAGTCCCCAGCACGACCTCTATCTTTTTGGAGTTGTCGGGGGTTTTAATTTATTTCTTCGCCGTTAAGGCAAGTGATATTTTAATTAACCGACTTATAAAAAAGGAGGAGGTATGTATGGTTCATGTATCCTAATTCCAAGGTTGCCTTGTAAATCAAAACATATAAGGCAAAACATCACTTGCTTTATCGGTGAAGGAAAACATCCTGCTTGCCTGAGAGTTCTCAAAGGTGAGTAAAGCCCTCCGCCCGACCCCCTTCTCATGCTGAGAAGAGACGCGTGCTCGTAGTGAGCCTATAATGGGTTAATAATGGTGGCTGATATTGGTTGTATGGTTTAATTATTATTTGTATTTATGTTACCCAATAATGATTTAACTCAGAGAGCGAGAGCGTTCATATAATAAATATTGTGAAGTTTATTTAATTTATCTCTGTAATTAAACAAAGCCACAGAGCAAATAATCATTGCAATGCTAAATCTCTCTGTGCGATGTATTTTTAGTATTTGCAGCACTTAATATGGAGCTGTAAATGAAATAGCCCCCAAGCAATGTATAGTTTGAACATTAAATTAAATTATTTCAAGAGTAACTAACCAGTCAATAGTATAGTTTTACATTTAACTGTCTACGGTTAACGGAAAATGAAACGTGCAGTATGGATGAGCAATTAACATGAGCAAAAAACGTTATAAATATTTGCTAAAACCTTTTTAGATCGGTGCCTCTGGTTGGTGCTAAATAAAATGTAAAATGACTTAGTAGTAACAAGGACAATGTCTAGTAATTTTCTACATTTTACTTGGAACCGACTTAAAATGTTTTAGGAAATTTTTATTTCATATTTTTTAGTTATTGTAGAAGGTCGGTTGCTTTTCGTAAAAAAAATTGTTTTTGTGTTGTTTTTTTTAGTAGGTAGGTTTTGCAATGATGTCTAAGTTATAATAACCAAATTTTAACTCTACACCGATTTTTTTAAATATTGGGTTTTTCCAAAGCTGGGCCGTTAATGGTTGAGGAATTCTCCCGGCATTTCAACATCAGCTCCTTTATTTTGACGTGCATAAATTAGTTACTTACTACCATAAAGGAAGCGCAACCAGAGTAGTTCTTCGGGCGGTTAGAAGTAGCTTACTTGAAACTTCGATCTCTCAAAACTCTTATCTTACTCTCTACTTTATCATTTCACTGACCTCTAGTTTTTCTTAGCTTCTACGCCTTGCCAATTTGCCCCCTATCAATTTCTTGAGGACACTCGAACCGTCAATGCGTTGTACCTTTATGTCCCGGCCATCGAATTCTTAACAGTTAAGTTGTTCTGCTTCTATCCTGCAGGGAGATGATCACTCACTCATTTAATCTCAATACCTCTTACTGGAAGGAAAATTATCGGGCAAAGACCCATTCGCGCTGGTTCAATTTATTTTAATTTTTATATTTTTTTATTTTCATTAAATAAAGGCAATAAAAGAAAAGAAACTAAGATTTAAAACGAATACCATAGGTATCACAGCGATTTTACATACATACAATGCGACCTTGGAATTAAGATAACATGAGAGAGAGAAAATTTGTAAGGCAAAATTATTATTAAACTACATTGACATAACTATAATCCAATAACAATCCAATCCCAATCAATACCGATGCTGGTTAGCAGGCTTTCATTTTTAGTTAAAGTAATTCGTCGTTTTGACCAGGACTGACAGTTAAACGTTCTTACGCACTGCTTAGACAATGCTGATATCCGAACTCGGGGACAGTACTGAGAATTGCTTGACAGAAAAACCCCAGAAGCGGGTTGACCAGTGTCAACCCGCTTCTGGGGTTTTTCTGTCCAGCCATTGTAGTACCAGCCCGGAGTTAGAGAATCGGCAGTCCGATTCCCTAACTCCGGGCTGGTACTACAATTCTTTAATAGAAAATACACAAAAGCTTATATAAGTTTCACACGGGAATTAAACCCAAGACCTCGCGGTCCGACAATAGACCGACGAGAGACAATCATGCAAGTATGAAACTCCAGTAGTATATTCTAATTAATTCGTACGTTTTGACCGCGTAAATATTTAATTAGCCCTGAGCGGTAATGCCAGAGCAGTAGGAATATAGCGGAATGGCTGCAAGTTTTCTCATGCTCGGGGAAATATGATGCGATTCGCAAATGCGATTAAAACTCGCTCCGAGCAGTCGCTGCACAGAACTTGGGTCACTGAAACAAATAGCAAATGCAATTACATTTTATACAACATCTACTTTCATTAAAACTTTCACATTCGTAACCTTTTTTATCCTTCATAATCTTCATCAACATCCGCAGCCTATCTACTGGGCACATGCCTCGTCTCTCATAGGAGTTACGGTTTTGGAGCATAGACCCACCCCGGAGCTACAATTCGGGTTGGTGGGATTATGAGTTCTCTGAGGCACTACCCGTGCCGCCGGTTTGGATCTGAAAATTCTTTAGTAGAAAATACGCCATACCAACGAGGCAGTTTTTGTTTTATATCTCTATTTATCCTTCAGACCTGTCAAATTATTGATGACTAAACTAAGCATGGAAGTTATCATATGCTGACTGACGACGTAACGTGCTTCCCGAGGATGAACACCGTTAATTTTTTAACTTTGGGGCTGTATAGTTAAATCCAATACATAACATATTAACTTAGTCCGACCCGGCATACTTACCTTCCTGAGCAAGATTCCTAGCGATCTGGTTGTTTATCACTATCTCCGAGTAAATAATAAATGTAATACCTACGGCGAACAAACTACGTGCCCAACAAACACACCTTTATACAGGAACTGTTAAGATTGAAGTCAGAAGTTGCTGTTGAGTTACGAAACTAGTAGTAATAATGCTGGCTTGTTCACTAATTGCAAGCTCGCGTGACTCATATCGTATATTTGAAGTGAAGGAGTCACTTAGGCTTAAACGCTTTGTAAAATTAATATATTCACACATCAACATGCGTCACAAACGTTCCCGTCACATGACGTCCCTTATCTGTAATATTACGAGCGTGACGAGGGAGGTGGTGCGTAGGTGTCGTCACAGGTAAAGTACTAGTACAGGCACATGAATTTTAACATCTACGCCTCAGCTTGATTGAAAACCAATGCCGCATCTGTGCGGTATGAAATATTGCGTTGCTAATAATTCATTCTATAACAATTATTTGTAGCACGCCACTCTGCCCGAACACGTTCTACGTTCTCGAACAATATTTTGTCACTGGTATTCGTCACAGTACAAAGTCACTGTCACCGCGGCACCTACAGTGAGTGTACAACCCTAATGTACGCATATCGCAACCGGAGAGGCGAGCGAGGGGGAGGGGAACAAATTACGCGACACGCGCGTATTTCAGTGACACGGCAGAATGTCACGTCACAAGAGGGTTTATTGCCATACAAAATGCTCAGATTAAAGCTACATTTCCTTTTCATGTTTTCTAAATTGTTTTTTTTTTGCCTCGGTAACAAAGTTCTTCAAATCACATTTTCTAAAAATGTAATGTAAAGTTCAGAAAAGGGGCGTGTTTGTTTGTTTTATCACATATAGAAGTGGGATGGAGAGGGGTATATGCTTTAAAACCCTAATTCTAGCTTGTGTCCAGCAGTAGGATGCTATAGTCTGAAAATAACGATGATGAAGTGTGTTTGTTGAGCAACGGATTGGTGTGATTTTCCGCATAGAGATAGTTTATTGCCCAGAGAGTAAAATGTTAGGCTTTATTTTTTCTAGGAAAATTAACAGCTATGATAAAGAACTAAAGTGCAAATATCTTGTTTTTTAGAAGCTTAAGAAAGAAGAAGAAGAAATATAATGTACGAATACAGTAAATGCTATAATAGAAACTACATGCGAGCGACGTCACGGGCACTTCAAGTTTTATTTTTATTTTTGATAGTTAGAAGAAAACCATCGTCTATAAACAGAGCAACCCTCCGCAGGGTGTGATAGGAACGATGCCTCAGGTGCCTGTAATTACACCAGCCCCCGCACCCTTCAGAAATGCTCAGCAATGCTGCTTTTTTATGTTTATAGACGAGCGCTTGACTGCAATCACACTTGATGCAGCCTAAGGTGGAGAGCGCTTGCCTAGAAGATGCCTATTCACCCTTGATTTGAAGGTACTCATATTGTAGGCATTGGGGAAAATGGAAGCTGGAAGGGCATTCCAGATCCTAGCGGTGCGGATCAGAAACGAGGATACGAAGCGCTTCAAACGCGTCCGCGGTGTATCGACCACGTAGGGATGCAGATCCTTACGGTGCCTCGCGGTTCGATGGTAAAAAGGTGAGGGGGGAACTAGATCAAATAGTTCTTGAGGACACTCTCCGAAATATATCCTATAGAATACCGAAAGGCGAGCAACTTTGCGACGATGTTCCAACTCTGAAGTTTTTTATTGGCTATGTCACCGATGAGCCGGCGGCCGCCACGGCGAAAATAATCGGCTTGGCGGCAGAAATAAGTACTTTCCCGAACGAGCTCTATTGCAAAAACTACTACTACTAAAAGTTGTTAATGAGAGGGGATTTCCAAACAAAACAATATGCCTTCTCTAATGAACATACGAACAAAAGAGTTCGAATTCATGTGACCTTAAAGACTACAAAGCATTGTAATAGTGCGCGTTGAAACCCGACACGTGCGCGATTATTAGTGCGCGCAACACGCGGTAACAATACCCTCTCACAGATGACAAAAGACAAGCAAGTTGATGTCATTGTCATAAAAACATGGATATACAATGACGATGTAATCAACAACATCACTGTAACAAACTCACGGGAACATAAAGCATTAGACTTAATTGCTTAATGTAAATCGTTTCATTTCATTTTTTTAATTTCTTACAGTAAATAGTTACTTATGTTCTACTTGTAAGTGGCAAGTGGCCTCTTCATTCAGAAATTCTACCTAGGCTTCATAGCAGGGGTTAGACTTCTGATCAAATGGAATAGTTGGATTAGATTGGAAAATCGAGTTCAACATCGAATAATTTAAAAGTTTCAAATAGTTTGAAAGATTCGGTTTGGCACTCGATAAATATTTGATTCGATTCGCCTCCAATAATTAGGTTTTGAGTATTCGCACACCCTTTCTTTCTATAATATGATAGAAGGACGGAAGGTTGATTGTAGTGCTTGGCCAAAGTTTAAAAGGGGATCCTATTACTAAGACTCTGCTGACCGTCCATCTGTATTTCTGTCTGTCCAGGCTGTCGTTTCATGAACCGATATAGGTAAACAAACATCAAATAACACCAAACAACTATAACTAAAAAATAGATTAAATAAATATAAGGGTAAGAAAGAACGGGCGTCTGCGTGTTCGCCATGTGTACAGGGCAGTGCACCGATTGCAACTCCCGTGTAAAAATATAAAATTTTCCTATTTAAATAATCGGTCGCGGCGGGGCGACTCGCTGAATCAACAACAGGAGTCGCGTTACGCTATGCATGTGTCCCTACAAATTTTTATGGGGTCATGCTATGAGTTTTTGGCTTTTTTATAGATAATGGAACGGAACCCTACTACACGAATCTGATTCGCATTTGACCTTTTTTTAAATCGGAGGTAGGTTCGTAATTTTCAAATACGCGACAGTTTCTTTTTCCAACAAATAAATATTCAGTCAGTAATTTACGGGCGAAATAGCAATCTGACGTGTTCTCAAATTGCTGCGATGTAGTGTGCCGGGTCGGGTGATATGTTACCGATTTTGCCATATTTCACTCGGACAGATAACCGGCCAGATACCGGCGCCGGACGCGCTAATACCGGGATACGACGCTGCCCGCAACGCTCGTTACTATTCCGGCGGCGAAAGCCATCACAAGCCATGTCACTAAATTAACAACACTTACGGGTAGTCTCGGTTTACCGCTAGTGTACTGTAGCAGGGTAGACGCTATTATGCATACACAAACACATTGTATTTGTACTCAAAGATGTTTTCAATAGGCACAAAGATGTACAGTACAGGAGAGGACAGAGCACAAACGGAACCTCGGTATGAAGGATCCCGCTGTGAGCAATGGAATTTTACCGATTTTAAGTTTTGATTGTCAATACAATATAACTGATATAAGGCAAGGTTTTATACGATTGTAGTTAGTTATACAGCAGGTAAATGCGTTCTGAAGTAGAATTTGTTATCTACTAGAAGGGTTTATACTTAATATTATAGTAAAAAAAAAATATCACAGTGTTTCTACAAAATAAATGCATGATACTGATGTTCTTGATGGGAAAAAATTCACGGATGTAACCTTTGGTGTTGTTACAGTTGAACAGAAGCAAACAAAAGTTAAAATAGAAACAAAACACAGTGTTGTAATCAGCGCGAGCCTTTTGGATAGAAGGAGGCGTTACTTTACGGAATTTCAAATTAATTTATTTGCTTTACTCCGCGAAAAGTATAACGGTGTAGTATGCTTGTTACTACACCGTTTTATGCCGTTTTGGTAACGACTAAGACACGGAGTATCTGCCCGTCCGAGTCTCTTACAAGACTGAATCGTATTCTAAATGCGCCCAAATTTATATAAAAATACCCAACAACACGATGTTATGAACATATAATGTAACAGATACAACTGTAAAGCCAATACAATTTTAATTAAAACAGAATTATCAGCAAGTTAGTAAAAATGCCAATCAAATTAGTAAAATATTCCGGACATATTTATCAAAAATTAAATCATTTACCCACTTCATAAAATTACTGTAACACATTTTAATTTTTATTATTATTTTTTCAAATTTCAATTATATATAATAATTTTTTCCATAAATAATGGCTTTACCTAAAATGTTCTCGTGTGATTTGTTCGCAAACTTTTTTTAATTTGTTGTACAATTGAAGCTTACATAGTTTCAAATATCTACATTAAGAAGCTTGTATATTTCGGGGCGACGCTATCGCGGCTAGTTTGTAATGTCTGAGAATTCATTTGTCTTTCTCAAGGCGCGCGCCCGTGCTGGCGGACGTGACGTGGAATAAATCACAGTGTCACGTCAGGACGCCGCGCGGACTGCCAGATATATTGTTATTATGCCTCGCCGTGCTGCAGCTCAGTGGTTTGGGGCTCGAGCCCGTGTAAAAGTCGCAGGTTCGGAGCACGGGCTTCAGCCGATTGTCTTCTCTACTCCGAGAATATGCTTAGCGGTCTCTCTAAAAGTTTTGACTTGAGATAATAGGTGTGTTAAAAGACGTTTATATAGAGAACGAGACAAAGATCATCGTATTACCTGATTCTCAGTTATTTTAATTATTTAGAAGAAAGACGCTACGTAATGCTTTAGTTCAATATTCTTGTATAACTACCATCCAAATAACTAAGCTTAACATTACACATGCACGTACCAACGGGCAAAAACTGTTAGCGGCAACGTATGTTATGTAACGTTTCTATTAGATTAGTCTTAAAGTCTCCATTTTTCTATTATGGGATCCAAAACCCAAAAATTGTGTGTAATGAAAATATAGATTTATCGGCAGTAGGTATCGTGTGATAATTGTAATATTGTAATTTATTGCAAACTGAAGGAAACCATTTAGCTATTCTCTTTTTTTCTGGCTGGCTGGCAAACGAGCAAGTGACTAATCTGATGTTAAGTGATCACCTCTGCCCATGAACATCTGCAGCCAATGCGGTTTCCGTCTTTTAAGGATTTTTTATCCACCCCTTGAACAATCTCAAATCGTAATTTTGTAGTAATAACTCAGAAGGAAGATTGTTCCACACTTTGCAAGTGCGCGGTAGAAATGATCTGGTATTGTGAATAGTGGAAGAATATCAGAGTGTGAGAAAGGAACTTGTTTGTACGGCGTGAAGTGCGGTCAGAGAATAGGGTGCAATTAACGCAAACCGTTCCTCCTTTATACTTACGTAGTATGGTTGATGAAACAATAAGAATGATGACTTATTTTGGAAAACTGCTCTATCACGTTAAGAAGTATCTACTGTTTCTAATAAATATCTTATTTTTGCTGAAATTAAAGCTTACGTTGATATAATTGCAAATTATATTTAAAGTTTTTATTTTTCCACGTAAACATTCGCCGGGTGTCATGGCCGTAGTCGTGTGATCATAGGAAATTTCGAGCTATCTGCCTTAGCAAGTCCTTGTTCCATATCTATAGATTTAAGGTCAGAATTAAGGGATTCTGTAGATAAAACAAAAATGAGCAACTGATAATTTGGAATCCCAAAATACTTGACATACGCCAATAACACGTGCAGACATTCCCGAAGTTCAAGCGGTACACAATTATATTTATATAGATGTGTCATCAAATATAGTTCAACAAGCCGACCTATATTTGCTTTGTTGACTTCTCCAAGGCATTTGACTCTGTGAAATGGCCTAAACTGTGGAACGTTTTGCTGGACATGGGTACACCTCAACACTTAGTTCATCTTCTAAGACGCCTTTACGAAGATGGAACTGCATCGGTGCGGACGGATGATGTTTTGTCAAAAGACTTCCATCCCAGTGCAGGTGTGCGTAAAGGATGCATCATATCACCGCTTTTGTTCAATGCTTACACCGAGCTCATAATGCGTATTACTCTTGAAGACTGGACGGACGGTGTTTCTATTGGTGGCTACAAGATATCTAATTTGCGCTACGCCGATGATACCACCCTATTTGCGACCAGTGCTCGTCATATGGAAGAACTACTTCTCAAAATGGAGCGCGTAAGCCTGGAGTTCGGATTAAAGATTAACCTCAATAAAACTAAGATGATGGTTGTAGACCGAGCCAACAATAACTCGCCAGAAGTCACCCAGATCGCGAACTGCGAGGTCGTTCAATCATACATATACCTTGGCGCTTTAATTTCGAACAATGGAGGTTGCGTAGAAGAAGTAAAGCGACGTATGGCAATAGCTAGAACTGCGATGGACAGGCTGAAGAAAATATGGAAAAACAGGAACATAACAAAAGCTACTAAGATCCGGCTTGTTCAAACACTTGTTTTCCCCATATTTTTATACGCTGCAGAGACGTGGACTTTGAGACTAGTTGAGAAGAAGAAAATTGATGCTCTGGAGATGTGGTGCTGGAGACGAATGCTGGGAGTGTCATGGACCGAATTTCGTACCAACATCTCTATACTCCAAGAAATCGGCATTAAAAAACGTCTTTCGGCGTTAGTACAGAGTCGCATCTTAAAATTCTTCGGGCACGTCTCCCGGCGTGAGAGTGACTCCATAGGGCGTCTTGTCGTGCAGGGCAAGGTGGAGGGCACTAGAGGTCGAGGAAGGTCACCCATGCGATGGACCGATCAGATTAAATCTGCTGTGGGTGGCCCTTTGCACGAGTGCACCAGGCTTTCGGCCAGCCGAGAAAAGTGGCGGATGCTCGTGGGGCGTGTGACATCTGCCCTCAAAGACGCTTCATGATGACCACGACCACTCTGCCAAGAGTGTAACGACAAAGAAGAAGAAGAAGAAGATGTGTCATCATTCGGGATTCTCCTATTCGCTAGAAGTTTCAGTTTATTCATTGAAAATAAATACCAAATTTGATATTATTAGATTCAATGTTTAAGCGATTCGTTGCTACTGTCATTATTCCTATTCGACATAATAACAGCAGTACAATACGTATTTAATTTTATTTTTACACATTCTTACTTAAAAGCTTACTCTCGATATAGTTTATTGGCATTTGGTTATCCATCCTCAATAAAGCCCCTAGAGCCGCCGTATTGATTTTTGATTACTGTTGTAACTCGTGACACTCGCAAGGTTACAGACTAATCCAATGCAACTAGACGCGATCCAATTGAGCCACAAGAGTACACACTTTTATACTTAACTTTACTAGTTTCCATAAATGTGAACGTATCTTTGATTGTTTGTTTATTACCTTACCACAACTGAACATTTGAACAGATTATAATTAAATTTGACACGGAGATATGTTGTGTTCGGAGGCTATATAGTTTTCAAAATTGCATTCCTAAAGTGGTTAAAGAGGGGATGCTAGTTAGTGTGAGAGTTCCTTATTTCTCAATTGATTTGAATAATTAGGTACTATTAATCGAAATTGGCTTTTAGGTCAACAATTAAAATAATAAAATACTGGTTTCAAGATTTGGATATTAAACGGTTAAATAGTGGATTACGTTTTATTTGTATAACGCGCTCAACTCAGGAATACATATGTATACTGGAAGTGTACATAGGATACTTTTATTTATGGAAAAGTACATGGGTAAAGTGGTTTTTTTTTTTAAATAGACTACATAGTCTATTTAAGTGAAACAGCTCACAATAACATTTTTTTTTAATATTGCAAGAAAATGGTGTAATTGATTAGAAGATTGGTTTTCTCTAAACTTATTTCGCTACCCTCATGAACTTATCGCGTCGAACGACACCCACGAATATGTTCAAAAGCTATAAGTAAATACTCATTTGTCTAAAAGCGCTACTCGTATTCCGTGCGGTTAGTGGATACGTGAACCGTTTAAAAGCGATTATCTGTTTGTAATGGAGCTGCTATCTCCTAACTGCCTCGTAAAAGGTCCCTTTTCTCTTTATAGCAAGGTTAGATAAGTAAAAATGTTGTGATAAACGAGCGAAATTGAAAATACTGCGATTTCTAGTGGTTATTCAAAGTAATCCCAAAGTGAGTTAGTTTCTAATTTTGGACTGGTGCACTTTTAACCAATTTTTTACAAAAAAGGAAAGGTTTGTTTCGGTTACGGTTGTTTGATTAGGTAGTTTTTAACTCCGTTATTACTAAATGGATTTGCAGATTTTTTTTGGTTCAAAAGAGGTTTCGTTCAAAATCGTCTCATTTGAAATTCGTATATGTACCTAGATCTGGTGAAGAGTTTTAGAGAAAGATATCGGAACTCAAAAAAAAATTACAGCAAATTAACTGCGATAGCTGATCGCATAAATATTCATTCTTTTAGTTGCGTACACAGTTTTTCGTGACTAAATACATGTTAGTTAGTAAAATTTAGTAATTTCTTTTGTAGCCAAACTAAATGAAGTAGGAAGATGACATAAAATGACATTACATACTAAGTATTATTTGCGACGGGAAGGATTTGCACGTTAATAACTCTCTCATAATTCCTTTGTGCTTTGTTCTGAAACACTAAATAAATTATAATTCTTTGGTTCGCTCATTCAATTATTTAACTTATTAATTAAAAATATAACCTCAGGCATCACACGCGGTTCCTTTGTATTTTGTACGAAGTATCAATTACTATTACCATCGTATTGGGTTTTATGTAAGACGCGTTAAATACACACTACACATAATAAACATGGACGTGACTAATGAAAAACTTTTATTTCCATTTATTCATATTTCCATAACACTTAGGTTTTCATTATTATTTTTCCGTTTTCGCCAACTAGGTACCACTTAACGAGCACTAAAATATATTATTTATGTTTTATTGGTGCATCCATAAAATGTATCGAAAGCCTCTTTTAATTATTTTTTTATATATCATGTCTTTTAAAATATCGCAAAGCAACGCCTGCTTTTATCTAGCAACACTAGTTTTTTAGTTTCACTAGTTTTTAATCTAGGAACACATTTAGTTTCAAAACAATTAAAGATTTTTGAAGACTCGTTAAAACTGCAACTAGCTAAACAATTCAGCAATCCAAGCTCATTACGTTTTAAAACCAGAAAACAAAATGCATGTCTCGTTGAATGAGTTAAAAGGAATTAACCTCAATTACCCGAACGGCTCTCCGCGGGGGAAATAAAAACCAACTACCTTCGACCGGCTCGACGCCTCAGGACAATGAATATAGTAGGAGGCTAAGCTACCCACAATGTTAGCGAACAGCTACGGGTTCTTATAGGGTAGATACCCAGTTAAAGCTTCTTATAATCGTCGATGGACTGTGTATAGGTATTTGATTATCGAAATCCAAGTCTCCTTAAGGCCGAGCTAGAGTTAGTACGACTTACTTTAGATGTCTGTACCGAAGTAAGGTGTCAAGCCGAGTTCAGAAAAATGAATAGGCGTTTGTTACTTAAACCAAAAATTTGCAGCATCATTTGAACACTTGACTTAATTATAAAAATGCGTTGTACAACCCGAAACTTCATAAATATAGACGACAAAGTTTCTGAGATATAAGAATCCAAAAATTGACAGTTATATTAACGACTGGAATATTAGATCAGAATTCTTACCCACTTCTAGATGAACTAAAAAGTAGAAATTTTAAACTGGTGAAGTAATACCCTGAGTAGGACATGGTGATAACTAATTTTAGAGAATCTTTGTAAGCACATAAAGGTAGCAATTAGAAGGAACTAAAGTTACAGATAAAAGATTCAACAAATTACGAAGCTACACCAGGCGGAGCTCATAGCTTAGAGATGGATGCGGAGGTACTGAGATGCTAAAATTGAGATCCACACCGCCGGTTTGGTGGATACACAAAATTTAGCGTGAGGAGTTGTGAGGATTCACTGGGCATGAGTGGCCCAAAATCGAAGTTTGGAAATACGTATCGCAGATGCCCAGTGATGTTAAGCAATCAGCTAAAATATAAATCAACTCTTTGTACTGAACTATTTTTGAGGAGTTTTGATTGTTGTTGCTGGAGAAGGGAGAGGCAAAAATCCGCGGACGAAGTTCCAGACCACCGCTAGTCAAATACATTTAAAAGGCAGCTTAAGTTAAGTAGGCTTAAAGAAACAACACTTCATAATCAATTCATCAAATATTTATGAAAGCAATTTACCTTCCTTCCTTTCGGAAAGAAAAGCCGGGAAACGCAGGAATAATACTCTCCACTTAAAAGTTTCACTCGCGCCGAGTTAGCAATGCAAATGATCGGCGGCGTGGCGCTGCCACTTCTTTTGTTTCTGTCACTAAAATCCTGAAAATCTCGAATCTATGCTTTTAAAATCCATTTCCAGCTTTTTCCAATAGTGAAATACGAGATGGATCATTTTCCTACCTACTTCTGGACTCGCATTGGTAGGAAACATGTTAATTTTTATTTTTTATTTTATTGAAATTATATTATTTAATAATAATCATTATCAGTTCAACCGATTGAAGTCCACTGCTGGACATAGGTCTTTTGTAGGGAGATCCAAAATCTACGGGCCGCTTGTTTCCAGCGACTCGTTTGATGTCGTCTGTCCACCTCGTTATGGGCCGACCAACGCTGGGTTTGCCTGTTCGGGGCACCATTCCAGCACCTTGGAACCCCAACGTCGATAGGTTCTTCGAGATATGTGCCCCACCTATTTCCACTTCAGCTTTGCGACCCGCTGAACTATATCGGTAACTCGGTTCTTCTACGGATCTCCTCATTCCTGATTTGATCACGTAGAGATACTCCCAACATTGCTCTTTCCATCGCCACCTGAGTGATTCTGAGCCTTCTTATGTGGACCATAATAAGCGACCACGTTTCGGATCCGTAAGTCATCACTGGCAACACGCACTGTTCGAAGACTTTGGTCTTCAGGCACTGAGGGGTTCTATTATTTACAGATATGTATTTAGGATTAAATTATGAAACTAGAGTTCTGTCTTTAATCCAACTCGGTTTGTCCATTGTCGCTAGCACTTGATCGTAAGGTAATAGGAGTTCGACTACGTTGTCGAAGCCAGCCAGCTAATCTGTATTGGCGCAGTGTAGTAGGTAGTAGGTCTAAGCTGTATATCTCTCTGTCATAACAGAGGAGGAATATTGCTTAGCAATGGATTAAAAATTCAAATTCAAATTCAAAAATTCTTTAATCATGTATTCCTATCACAGGGCACTAATGAAACAATCGTGCATATGTATATGTATGAATGTTTCATTAGTGCCTGAGGTGATGGTGATAACTACGTTCACCAACTTATACGTAAAGCTGCGGGGGTTACCTAACGCCTTGATATAAGATAACGATGATAAAACAAGTGTAATAACAGGAAATACACATTTTACAGACGTTCTTCAGTTTATCTAACCTTCTTTTGGGCTTTTTACTAATATTTTATATAAATGCGAAAGTGTATGTTTGTTTAGTGTAGTGTCGTTCCTTGAGGCCCTAACTAAGCAACTTACTTTATTTTGGCATAGAGTTAGTTGGAACTATGGAAAGTGACATAGGCCACGTATAATCCCAGGAAAACAGAACGTCCCACGGGATTTATACAAAAACCATATTAAACGCAGACTACAACTTGTACCTAATAATTATGTGTTGATAAAGAAGAACTCATGTTTTGTGTTAAATATTATTACAAATTTCAAGAAAACCTTTAAAGAAAACCTTGTGGCTAATTGACAGAAAACATAATATGATCAGATCAATGAAAAAACAAAGCTCACATCTACAACATGTGAGCTGACGAGGGCCGGAATAAGCTCCAGGTTTGACCATATTATTACTTAGTTTATTCATTACGCGCTAAATTACAAATCGATAAAATTTGTGAAAGTTACATGACTTTTATTTGTATGACTGCATCTCCGCTTTAGCTGGTAAAAAAATGTTGCAATTCTCAAACAGGCGAACTGGTATTCATCGAAATGCTAAGAACGATCCCAAATAAACACTCCTTTGAATAGGAAGACCGCATTGTAATCGGTCCATCCATTTGTTTCAAGTAGTCAAACATTTACCATCCCTGTTTTGACCGTAGGGGTTTATAAATCAGGTTATATTTTACGTTAGCTGTGAGTGAATCGCAACAATAAAAACGGACAAATGTTCCTTCTGTCATTAGAACCAAGTGGCCATTACTGGGGCTCGGCTGATTTCGCTAATGGAGTTCCAATGCGATGTCATTGCGAACTATTGTCATTAGGCGCAGCTGAATAGTTTGTCGAACTAGCGAAAACGTACCCCGACACTTAAACTGTATTGTTTGGAGGTGCTGACTTGTGCAAAGTGCTTTCTAATCAAGAGAATACAATAATTTATGTAGCTGGACAAAGTTATACTCAGAACCGTTACAGGGTAGCTGTAGTTTTCATTTAATTTGTAGTTTTGTTTATGTGGAAGTCAAAGTCAAATATTTGTTTGTTCAAATGCATGGATGGATGGCACTTTTAATGTTTACGTAACATATAAAATTTGTACATGGTAGTGAGATGATGGCGATAAGTACATTCGTAAATTTAAAACTCAATCTGCGATGGTTCCAAACGCGCCCTGATCTATTAAGACGCCCACAAAAAACTTTGCTGGGTGTTATTTTTGTTATCACCATCTCATATTACATTAAAACCATTTAAAAGCCACCTGGTTAAAGCAATTATTTAACCCCAAGCTTTTTATCGTTTACTTAAGCTACTTCCAACTATTGGCTTTCCGTTGGAATACACAATTCGGTAGATTGTAATAATTTTACTACCTTCCTTATTCTAACTGTCGCCTACTCACAGTTCAAAGCGAACGCCATTTGAGGCTGGTATTGGTAAGCGTACGGATGTATCACGATTGCATCTATCTGCGCATAACTACACAACTGTTCACGTCACAAAAGCATAGATTGCAGACCTGCTCAGGTTAATGCAAGATCCCGGTTTCCTTCACGCCCCGATGGGCCAACGGGTAGACGCCTAATTGAAAAAAAAAAAAAAACTAGCTTTACCGTCTACTAACCATTCGAAGGTGAACAGTGATGGCAGTTTTGGCTTCAGTTAAACTATGTTATATCTCATTACCTGACGTATTGATAAGGCTATTTTATTGTTTTAGGTAACTTTTGATTGTCACTTTTGAATTATTTAGATGCTAGAGGTGCTTTTTAAAATCATAATCATCATATCAATCCATTAACGGCCCACTACAGGGCACGAGTGAGAAGAAGTCTCCGCCCACAATGAGAAGGTGTTAAGGCCTTAGTCGAATATGCTGGCCCAGTGCGGATTTGTGGACTTCACCCACCATTTAGAACATTATTGAGACCTAGCTAAGTTTGTTGGCTAAGTCTTAGAAAGGGTGCGTTTAAAAGCCTCTTAGCTTTAGTTTTAAGTTAACGAATGCAGTCATCACCTTTAACATAAGTGTTAACATGTTAAATGTATGAACCCTTCATAGGTGCCTGTTATAAGGTCTACATGAATAAAACATTTTAGAATATGAATTTTGATTTTTGAGAACTCTCGGGCATGCTGGGATACGAACTCAAACCCCCAAAAGTGAAGTTGAAGTATTACCCACTGGGCAATCAGTGCAATTGTTAAGTTAATGGGCAGATTAAAAATGTAGGTTAATTTTAGAGTAATCATATTATTTACTCCTCGATACTATAACAATGTGCCACGAACGAAGGTGTTCTCAAAAACGGATACCATAAAAGTTCAAGTGAACGGTCTATTTGAAGTTAACTCCAAAGCAATTGTCAAAGCAAACCGCTGCGATAAAGAAAGCGCCACAAAAGCGTTTTATTTACTTAACAAGAATTCAGAGGCCACTTCAACCGCACCGCCCGCGCGCCGCCCTGTGCCATCCCGCCAAGATATTGTTCTCGAAAATGGGTCACTTAGGAAATATCGCTGTTATAAGTCACTGAGTACACCCTTGATCCGGGTAAGAGAGATTTTAATACTACTTTATATTATTTGAAATGATTGTAAACTCGTGGTTTTAAATCTTGGAAAGAAAATTTCTTTAAGAGGCTATTGATGAAAAGCTTTAGTCACTTTTGAGTATCAATAAGAGTGCATGAATGCAAGTGGGAATCGACTGAATAGCAAACCAACATTTACCGGTTTTATATAACTAATAAGCTTCATCAATAAATACTATTCACAGTGATTTTGCAAACCGTGATTATATCCCACTGCTTCGGCGAGCACGCTTAGCCGTCGGGTAACGGGTGTTATCGTTAACTCGTGAAAGGAATCGGTAAAGCCCGCCATTCCGCTTTTGAGCAGCGTGGTGGCCTTATACTCTATTATGGGAGAGGATGCCTTAACCTAGAGTAGGACTTTAAGGGGCTATTGATGATCACGATATTCTATGATATTATTTTACAGGGTGTTAAGAACCTGGCTTTGTTTACCGTTAGTTACCACAACACAAGTTAAAACATTTAGCCTAGTTATTATTATTAATCTGTGATAATAATCAACTGCTAAGCATGATGATGCCACAAAAATACATTCGTCTCTTACGTAGCCGTTTTTTTTATGTCGGCTGCGTCATTCACCAGTTTGCCATAACTGTCCGCTTTCTATCCTCACTTTGGTGAGAACGGACAACTTTATTAATTAAAAAAAGATTATTTCTAACGATTGTCATACTATATGATTGTTATATATATATATATATATATATATATATATATATATATATATATCTAATAATCATATAGTATGACACTATCGGTTCAACGAGTAACATTCGGTGGCTGTCACGAAGCGTTGTGTGAAATAATATATAAATAAAACAAAAAGGTGTTTATTATTTCACCCAACGCTTCGGGACAGCCACCGAATGTTACTCGTTGATCCGATAGTGATTCTGTAATCAATATTCATTATTCAGGCACGATCCGGCTTCTTTAATTACATGCATAGAAGTTAGAAGATAAATATTAGCGTAGTGGCCTGCCCCGTCCGGCCGATAGCAGGATATCCCGCGGGATGAAATATGAGCCCCGCCGGCGACGGAATTAAATGTTTCCAGTGTTCCAGTGTAATAAATCCCTTATTCTATTTGCTCATTAATTACATAGAAAAGGCTTTGTGTAATTTGGGTCGAAGCTGAGCCGCGGAGAAACAAAAGCGCCGACAGAACGCCGTTCCGAACACTTCAATATCATTTTCGAAATTACCTTAATATTATTTTAAGCTAGCGATTGTCTGCGACTGAGTTCGCGTTTACTTTGATTTTTTAAAAATCCAGCGGGAACCGGTTTTCCCGGCTAGAAAGTATGTATAATAGATTTTTGTGTCAGAACTCATCCAGGGAACTAGCCAGGCATTGCTTATTTTTGCCGCTAAGCCTCATTGTTGCTTTGCTGTATACCAGTCTGAAAGGTGCGTTTGCCGATGTTATTAGAGGCACATGAGGCTTAATAGCTTGATGGACAGGGTTGTACTTTTGGTACCATTGGGTAGGCCAACTGCTTGGTACAAATAAAAATAAATTAATTTATAAATACAAACGTAATTCATACACATTTAGAATCCTATGATAATGTGTATGAATTAATCCTGTCTTCAAAATGCGAGCTATCTCTACGCAAAGATCAGTTTCGCTGTTAAGCTGTAAGTAAGTTAAGCCGTAACTAAGTAGGTTAAGTTTAATTTATTAATATTTAAAAGCCATCTGTCTTATGTATGCTACCTCTGTGCCATCGGTGCCAAATCCGTAAAGTAGATAAGCCAAAATCTCCTACACTTACTTCAAAGTCAAAGTCAAATATTTCTTTATTCAAATAGGCACATAGATAGCACTTTTGATGCGTACATTACATGTAAAATATGACATAGAAGTGAGTTGATGGCGATAAATAAATTCGTCAACTTAAAACTAAAGCTACGAGGGTTCCAAACGCGCCCTGGTCTATGAAGAAGCCCACAACAAAGTTAGCCGGTTGTTATTTTTTTTTTATCACCATCTCACATTGTTTTTTAAAATTATTAAAGAAGCAAACTGGTTAGAGCAATAATTTACACCCAAGCATTCTTATCGTTGACGTAGTCCTTAATACTATAACAGGACTTTTCTATAAGCTATTTCTTCAATAAATTAGATACAAAGCTTAAAGTTTTTTCAATCGCACTGCTAGTGCCAATTATACAAACCTATGTAATAAAGTACAGATAGTATATAAACATATTTAAACAAACGACTGAGGTTGTCGACGAATAACATATCTGTTCTGGTTCTTGTAGCTTTAATTACCTGCTATTTTAAACCATCAATAACGCATATTTTACCAATCACAAATGACCGTCCTGGGGACATACTCCTGTTTTGTCTTGCCAAAATATGTAGATAGCCCAGATTGAATAAAGGAAAGTAATACCGCAGGGTAAAAGTACTTAATAACGTGGCGACCTCAAAATAGATGGTATGTTTGCTGCCAGTGACAGTAGAACAAGTTTATCGGCAAATATATTGAAAAACAATTAAGTGTAGGTATAGCGCGAGCATTGATTGTCGTTGATTGGACGGGATTCACAGCGAGTGAATTAATCCCGAGCTACTAACGAATATTATCACACTCGTGCATACAGCGCCTGTTTACATACATGCCTGTTTCATATCACGCGGAGCTGGGTAAACGGCGATATCTCCAACGCAGTCTGACTATTCCTAATATCATTTCGGTTGTGTATATAATATCTGCTCTCTGTATTTATTGACAGAGCTAAGCCAGCTCTGCGGGTATTTGCACTTGGTCCGTCACTTTACAAAATGCGTATATTTTTTGACTATAGAGTCTAAAACTATTCAATTAATATCCCATACAGGCTTGTGTCTGGGTGCGAAGCGATAGTGATAACCAAGTGGTTAGGACTTCGGTTTCACTTTCGGGGTGCCAAGTTCGAATCCCAGCACGCACCCTCTAACTTTTTGTTGCGTTTTAACCAATTAAATGCAACTTGTTTCAACATCGTGACGGTACCTGCATATCTGAATGTTCTCCATTATGTTCTCAAAGGCGTTAAGTGTCCACCAATCCAGCCTGGGCCCGCGTGGTGGACTACGGTCTAGCCCCTTCTCATGGTAAGAGGAAGACCCGCGGCCTATAGTGGGCCGGTAATGGGTTGATATGATGAGGATGATGATGGAGACAGTCTTGCGGGTTGTTGTTAAAAATAACTGCTTCCGTCACCAGATCCAAATGTTAAATTCCACGTTTCAGGGGTATCACTCATTTCATTTAGAGGTATTATGTCTTCAGGTCTCAAAAATAGATTTATCGCTTAAGTTCTTACTTTTTCGATTCATATTTTAACAATAAATACAAATTTATTTAATTATGATAACATTATATTTATGGAGAAGTTAAACATTTACTTATATGTTATTTAAATAAAAATAGTACGGTAAATTTTTATTTCTTTCATTGCGAGGGATTTGCACGTGGCGCACCAATAATTGTAAGTATAGGTAAATAAAACAAATGACTGTGGGTTTTGAACTGGTTCCGTAAACAGTTGCAGTTTGCTTTCTTCCCGTCGCTGTAAAGACGTCATTATCCGGCGACCATTCGCCAAATGGCCACATAAAAACGTGCCGTAATGGCGAAACAAAACGCTTTCGCGCCAAGAGCGTTGATAAAATAGCGCTTCCCAAATAACTTAATCCATTTTGCAACTGTTAAAATGCTTTTGATTTTAAGTTATTAACTTTGGAATATCGAATAAAAGATTAGAGCAGAAATATTACTCGGTTTTTAAGTTGCAGGTTCCGGTTTTGATTTCCGGAAGCGGCAATTTCGGGCAGAATTTTCCCAGTTCTAGTCTGGAAGGAGGCTTCTACCTAGTTACCACCCTTTCCACAAAGATGTGCCTCTAGATTTAGCCCTCCGGTATGTCGCTTAGAAACCATATAGGGTTATGTGTTTAATATTGCTGCCATACTTCTTAGCCAGTTAGCCCGCTACCATCAGAGACCACCTAACGTTAGGCCCCGGGAGATTTCTGAAAGGCATGCCATGTCATAAGGCCTGTATTTATATAATATAATTAATTGTGGTTATTAAGAAAAGCATTTGCCAGGCGGGACATTTCTTACACGCTAGCTATTTCAGCAATATGAAATAACGTCTGGTGAAGTTCATCGGTCCCGGCATGCTGTATCGAACGGTCAATCGCCGCGTGCTGCGTATCAACCGAGTATCGACTAATGAAAATGCGCTGTAGGTTTAGCTCTGCTATAAGATGGTCACCATATGGATCAAAGTTACAACCTTCAGAAAATGTTTTTATTCCAAAAACAGGTAATGTTTTAGCAGGCGCAAATTGGGAATTGATAATAAAAAAAATTAACTAGGATATAAATTTAAAGTGAACTAATCTTGTGGTCCGGAGAGCATGTTCGGTGGTCGATCGAGATAATAATTGCTCCAATGAGTGAACAGGCTGATAATTCAAATTATATACGGCTTAAGCTATGAAAATATCACTTGCTTCAACGGCGAAGTAAAACATCGTGAGAAAACCTGCATGCCTGAGAGTAGCCGTGCTGTTTTCCTTTATTGTTAATTTAGAATGTTGTTTGTAAGGCACCTAGTTTTTTACCCGAAGATCCTTATTGAAGTGACACTTTTGATTCGTTTCAGTTTGAAACTTGGTGAAACGAAAATGCATCAAGCTAAAAGAAACACAAAATGTATATTAGATAATGAGATTCTACTAAATTACACATTTTATTTCCGTTTTTAGTTTTCATTGAAACTGAATAATATGTATATAAAATAAATTTAACATATTAAATACTGTTTAAGCTTGGAAAAAAATATAAATATCTAGTAATAGATGTTATTTACTATTTATGCTGATACCCCCGATACACTAAATCCATCTCAATCACTCGTAGACTAATTTTAAGAAGATTCGCTTCTACTGTGTCAATTAATTTTATAATATTACTTGAGCAAATAGTCAACGCCCGAGCATAACCTTTGGACCGAGAAGCTGAAATTTTGCACAGAAGTAAATTTTTTAATTCTAGACAAAGAGTAATTCCGAATTTTTCGGAATGTCTACAGGACAGGGAATAAGAGGA
This sequence comes from Pararge aegeria, assembly GCF_905163445.1. Lineage (NCBI taxonomy): Eukaryota > Metazoa > Arthropoda > Insecta > Lepidoptera > Nymphalidae > Pararge > Pararge aegeria. The sequence goes on along the minus strand of NC_053200.1, from coordinate 435,913 downwards.
TTATAAAGTCAAAGCAGGAAACTTTCCTTATTTCCGTAACTATAATTATCACAGGCTTCAAATTTAGTATGTAAGTAGGTCACTCAGAACTCTTTTCAGGATTTTTCGGAATTCGCTCGGGAACGGATAAAAAGCGCTGCACCCTGGGGAGCGGCAGAACTGATCACGGTAAATTTCTGTCTATCCATAGTAATATTATGAATGAGAAAAAGTGTCAGTTTTTTGTGTTTGTTTTTTTATCCGTTTGTTACCATGATGTTCGGACAGGTCTTCATAAAATTAGGCATAAATGTCACTTGCATTCTGTAGCTTACTTTTATCCTGCACGTTAACTCAGGCTTTATCTTGGCTGACCGACAGATAACCTATATCCCAAACTACTGTCAAGCATTAACGTAGAATGGAAGTTTATTTTGAAAATTTAACCCCAAAGGAGGTTATTGCGAAAAGAAAATATGAAAATTTTATAGTTTGCCATTTTCAACCGACTTGAAAAAAAGGAAGAGGTTCCCTACTCGATTGTATATTTTTTTGTATACCTACTTATAACTCGATTCTTTTGCCAGTAAAATTATCAACCGATTGTTATGATTATTTTTTGGTTGGTGCGTTATAGCTCAGAGCTGGTTCCAGTTTAATTTGGTGAAGATTGGTTCAGTATCAAGGCTAATTATTATCAACATACTCTGCACGGAATCGAATCATCATTTCCCGAATGATTTGGTTAGTTCGGCGGCTGTAACTACTTCACTAGTGGCCGAAGTGGCGACACCTACACGTGACCCAATTTGTAAATGGTCGTTTCTAAAATGGATCCAATCGGAAATGGAACCGGGTCCCGTCGCTAGTTACCTGCACGTTCTCGATGGCCAGTCGCCGAGCGGAAGCGGCACAGATCCACCAAATAATCATAACGTTGGAGAACTTCGCGTTATTCATTGAGCTAATATAGCAAACTACTAAATACTATTAATATCCATTTTGTTTTACATATTATATATTATGCGTTTTATTATAATTACATGTTATATTACATTTATTGTATAGAGATTTATTTGGGCGTGATTTTCACTCCAAATTAAGTCGTGAACATAGAAGCTCAATAATGATTTTTAAAATATGAAAGCGAATAACCGACACCTGACTCTTCGCGTGCTTTCCAAGGAACGGGGCAAATAACACACATACTGTTTCGATGAATGGAACCCGGACAACGTTATCTATTAACCATTACAGAGCAACGAATCAGCTCTATCTACCTAGTGTATGGTGTTTGTATGTGATTTTTAATCGACTTACAAAAAAGGAGGAGTTTATCTATATATATATTCGGTTGTTTTTTTTGCTTTTGATACCTCCGAACTTTGTCATTTATAAACCGATTTGAAAAATACTAGTAGGTACTTTCCTTGCTACCATATAAAAGGAAATACGACGTATATGTTCTATATCTATTGATTTCATACATTTTACTTGGCACTTCTAAAAATGTAGTAGAAAATATTGATTTCTTGCTTTTTAGTTGTATTAGTATACTGCCCCTAATGACGTTTTTTTTGACAAAAAAATTTTTTTGTGTCAAAAGCAATACGCAGTGACAACCACTAATTGCAAATAAACATAGTCTACTAAATCAAAGCATTTAGGACGGTAAAATGTGTGGAAACCCTTGTCCAAACTGAGTTGATACTGCGCTCATCTTATTGAAAAGCTTCCAAAATCCGAATTGTTTCGATTAAGCAAGTTGTATGGAAAAAGTTATGAAAGCTGTCAGCCGCGGCGCCCTGCCCGCCCAATTGATTTCAACTTTAATTCCGCGCTGTGAATGAAGCCTATCAAAACTTATATGGGTTGTGCCTTTTCAAAAGAATTTTCATTTTGTATACGGCAGCCGTAGAGGTAAACAGGAAACTTTGCACACACACACACATTACATATTCTATTTAAAAAGAAATATTCTGCTTATGAAACCTTAGAATGGGAAATACTTGTAGTTCAAGAAACAATTTCCAACGGGTATCTCCTTAAGAAAAGGATTAAAATCACCATCTAACTTACACTTGATTTCACGGTTTTAAACACCACCGGCTCTGTGCTCGTTTACTATTAGTTTTCATGGGATAATCAGTTCGATTCCCATATCGTCGTTGTTTAGGATGCCTATATCTATGCAGTTACTAGTTTGCTAAGATCGGTTAAGCTGTGAAGCCGTAAATAGGTTTAAAAGCAATTTCTTTAAATTCCCCGGGAACATTACCCTGCTACTTTTTCGGTAGTACTCTATGTTCATTGATAGCATGCGAAACCGTACATGTGCTAAATTTAATCAATATTAGCGTAATTGATCTGGACATAGGTAACAAATAAATAAACAATCAGATGAACTTTCGCAGTTATAAGTGTATTATACACTTGTCCATAATTTTAAATAAGTAAATGATTGGAAATACAATTGTTTTAAAAATAAATACAAATATTTTGTCGAAACAAGAAATAATCACAACCTTATTAAGGAAATTTGGTGGGGAGATTTATTTCGAAAGATTCAGTGGAAGTCTATGAGTAATTCATTAAGTCAGATTGCTTTATATAAAATGCCAGTCATAATTATAATCAAAACTTTACTACTAATGACTTAAACAACTCTTTCGTGGGGTTTCAGTAAAAGCAGTTGGTAATGAGTGAAAATGGATGCACTAGCAGCTAGTAAAATGGAAAGGAACTAAGTAAGTGCTTTAGGTATTACGTCTTATTTATTGCACATTTCTTTGCTGCGCCGTACATTAGGTTTAAAGAAAATCCTCTTAAGTAGAGTATGTTTTTCCGCCGGTGTAAGCAGAGCTACAGTCCTGGAGGTGAGGATTACTGCGAGCTGAATTCACGTGAAGGATCTAAGCGGAGTAAGGTTAAAGAATTGTTCAATATACTTAATGTTTCGATACAATTATTTGTGTATTGAATAGGAGCAGAGGTTACTTTCCCGAAGTCAATAACTAATTAAGTTTAATTTGCCATAATAAGCCAGAGAAATCTTTGATGTGATTCATAATAATTGGTATACCTGGTATTTCTAAAATTACGCAGTCCAAGCTATTAATTTTATAGGCTAGAAATTATATATTTATACATATATATAGTTATTTATTTTAACCATTAGATGACATTTACAAAATCACAATTTCAGAAGTCGTCGAAAGGGTGCAAGCTTAGTAGCTTCTGAATTTTTTAAAAGTCTCCATACTCTGATGCCTGAATTTTTTTAACAGTTTTTTTAATGATAAATAAATAAATACACTGCGACAAAACATACATCGCCATCTAGCCCAAAAGTAAGCTCAGCTTGTGTAATGGGTACTAAGATAGCTAATGAATATTTTTATCAATAATATACAGAAATACTGAAGTGATTTCCACGACACAGTTATTCCTAGTGTGGAAATCACAGACTTTATCTGTACTCTTTGGCTTACTTTTTATGTGTTTGTTTGAAATAAATAAATAAAAACTTAAAAAATACAGATAAACACCCAGGCACTGAAAAATATTCATGTTCATCACAGAAACGTTTTCCAGTTGTGGGAATCGAACCCACAGCCTTGAACTCAAAAAGCACGGTAACTGTCCACTGCGCCAATCGGCCGTCATTATGTCGTTTTTAGGTTCTTTCAAATACAGCGGGAACCTTAGTTTTCCCAGGATAAAAATATTTCTTTAGGACGCCAAGTCATCTCGTCAATTTTCGTAAATCTTCGTCTCGTTTTGCTACGAAGTCGTGGAAGGGTAGCAAATTCTATTTTTTTAAATCAGTGGGATTTAAAAAAAACTCGTTTACTGATGCTTTTCTGGGATCAAATCTATGAAATATACGTCTTTTCAAGGACGCCTGCTTTATCTATTCTAAATATCATCTAGATCGTTGCAGCTGCACAAAGAAACAAACAGACATATTTTGGCATTCCAAATCAACTGGTAATATTTCATACTGTTTTGTCTTATCGCGGTGGAGTACATCTACAATGTCACTGTGTAAAACAATGATATTCAGATTGTTGAGCATCGACAGCCCCTTCAATATTTCCGGTCTACACAGTAGGTAATTGAAGTTAACTGTGACATAAAAAAATCACATCAATTTCTATTTCTATGTTAAGTAATTTGAAACAAGTGATCAAATTACTAGTTCGTACCGATTTTTATATTTTTCTGCTGCACGAAACGACTGCATTTTATTGAATCGACACCACCGCCGCACCGCGCCGCAGGATGATAATTATACAGCAAACTACTATTTTTTTGTTTATTATATTTTACCACACTAAAATAGTACATATTGGTATATGTATTCCGTTCATTGTTATGTTGGAAAACGATCGCTCGCCGCACTTGCGCTCAATTACCACCTGCCACTTCACTGTGACAGAACAGTTAGTAGCGACTACAGCTAGTAGCACAGCGTCCAAGTAACATGTCAAACATTTGAACAAATAAACCTTTATTGACCCCAATAGGCTTTTGATGATAATGATGACCGCAATGCAGAAAAGTGACATTTCGCAGCAGGGATTAAAGGATCACCTACGCAGTTTTAGTTTCAACTTAGAAATACTGCAGAAACTGATTTTCAGCTCGGACTTCTGTTGATGAAAGGAATCGATTTTTTTTTTTGTTTGTGCAGGCTTTAGCAGCCCACAGCTGGGCAAAGTTCATTGATCTTATAGGAATGAGCAATTTAGAGTTAAACCTTTTAGCTCTAACATTGGTTCGTGGGCTGTATGAATGAATGAATACACTTTTATTGTACACCACAGAGAAAATTTACAGATATACAAATACAACAGCACAATAAGGTAGAACGTACAATTTGGCGGCCTTATCGCTAAATAGCGATCTCTTCCAGGCAACCAAAGGCATACAAGAAAATGTTATAAGAAATAAGTAGGTGGTACAACAAACATAATTAAATATTAGGATTTAAAACTAAATTAACATAAAAAAAAAACATAAAACATAGTATATACTAAACATAACATATTAAAGATATGTACAAAAATATAAAATATATTCCATACATATATACAAACATATAAACATACAAATACGCTACTATAAATACTTAATTAAAAAAAAAAAAAAATAGAATAAAAGAACCCTCAAAAATATGTAGAAAACGAAATAAACAAAAAAGAATACAGTGATCATTCCCATCAATGTCCGGCCGATACAGACAAGTAGTGATCTGTATTCACTTATTCACATGCAAGTGAACAGGAACTGGGAGTTAATCGTGTTCTTTAAGATAAGGGGGTGGAAAAAAAAAACAATTTTTATAAATCTGGGCTGGAATTGGTTACTTTGCAAACAACCGAATAGCTAAGAATTTTAAGTTCCAACGTGGAAACTCTACACTGCGTTCCTAATATAATATATTGCTTTTTTGAAAATGCAATGAATTATTACATTTACTTTGCTTAGTTTCAGGGCCGACTAAGCATACTTTGAGATAACATAACTAGGAATTATCTGCAGACGATCTCACTGAAGCGATAAGACAGCTTTTGTACTCGTTGCTCCGTAAGTAGGCCAGGTCCGAGATACCTATTAAGTAATGGGTATTCACTCGTGCTTGTTGTATACTGGTTGTACACTGATGTAAACTTAATAATATATAGACATTCGTTGGGACTTTGCAAGGCCTTTCGAATGACAAAGAAACTTTGAAACCTCCCTCGGGTCTTTCTATTTTCTCGTTAGTAGACTTAATCTTCTTTGTATTGGATCACTATGTCCGAGTATTGTTTTAGTTTTGTACTCCTAAAGGTATACATATCAAACATATTATAACTTTTTCATAAAAGGCTTCTTCTTTAAGCTTAGGTACTAAGAAAGAAAATGAATAAAAATAATTTAAAAGGCGATATTTCATAATTATTACGAAATGGTATATACATCTATAAGTTGTTACTTATACACATTTTTACCTTTTAATGAATTACTAAAAGAAAATAAAATAAAATTTGTATAGGTAAACATGCTGTTAGCATAAACACATCGCACCTCTTAATTAAAGGACAAGCAAGTTAAAGAAGCCTAGCATGATTCTATTCAAGCTATTCATTAAATAAAGTCAAGTAAGTTCAGCAGAATTCGTCTCCTTTCACTAGCCGGGACGTAAGATTTCATGAAATGCACCTCCTTTACTTCCGTAATTATAACATAAATAGTTTGTAATTATAAAAGTCAAAAGCAAGCGAATTGTCGCAAAGGACGGATCGTACATAAATCAGTATCTACGAGGCAAATTATGGTTGATGAAAAGTTAAGATATTTCAAAATTTAAATTCAAAAACTCTTTATTCATGTAGGTCTATCACAGGCACTTATGAAGCGTTCATGCAAATATGTTTGCATAATTGTAAGGGGATGGTGATAACTTCGTTTGCCAACTTAAAACTACGAGGGTTCCAAACGCGCTTTGGACTAAGAAGAGCCCACAACAAACTTAGTCAGGTAATTTTTTTTGTTATCACCATCTCTCACAGTACATTCATATTAAGCTATGAAGCTAGAGCAATTCACACCCAAGCTTTTTTATCGTTTAAATAATCCTTAATATTATAATAGGATTTTTCTGTAAGTTTACGTTTTATATAAACTTTGAACTTATTGAGAGACATCTCAAAGATTTCATTCGGTAATTTGTTATAAAATAATATACAATTGCCCTTAAATGAATTAACAATTTTATGTAGCCTAGTTAACTGCACAACGAGTTTATTTTTGCTTCTAATATTTATATTGTTCCAGTCCATTTTCTTTCAAAATTTTTGTTATATTTTTATGGACATAAATGAAATTTTCCAATATTTACTGAATATTCACCGTCATTATTTTAAGTTCTTTAAATTTATCCACAGTAGGACATAATGCTGTGAAAATAACTAAAATACACAAGCCCAGCAGTTTCTCAATTTGTCATATGACGAATCTTTTTAACCGCGTATGGTGCAGAACTAAGTCTGTTCGCTAAATTATTTATAGGTGGGCCCCATTGATGTTTAGAAATATTGAGGATGGCATCTCAGTGGGTGCCATTCAACGAAATTGCGGTTCTATAACATAACACAGCCTTTCTGTACTAAGATCGGATACTGATATAATGCTGCCAGTAGACCTGATAACATAGTTAGTCAATTATCCAATAAATAGTGACATGATCAAAATGGTACTACGTGGAAGTAAACCGATTCAATCAAAAAAAAAAAATGACTCGAATTGAGAACCTCCTCCTTTTTTTTTAATCGGTTCAAAATATATTGGTAAGATGAGTCCAACTTAAGACATGGTATATTTTTTTACATAATTTCGGTCGCTTAAGATAGAAACCTGCTCAATCGACTTATTCACTAATGGATGTATGAATATACCATTATGATCTGCCACGTGTACAAGCCTCCGCTAACATTGGAGAGAAAGAGAACATTCTGCAACAATGAGATTTGGCAAATTCAGATAACCAACAACGGCTCCTGGGCAACGGTTATTATCAGGCGTTAGTCTTTATTGCTGGAAAATATAAAGGAAAAAAGTTAAGGCCAAATTTTACCTTCACTTTCCTCACCACCCTCCATAACGTAATAAATACGTTTTATTCAAATAACCTTTGTTCGTTCAAGTGAAATGTAATTTAGAATGAAACAGGATTTTCCTTAAACATTGACCTTGAAGGCCTTAAGACTTAATAATTCTTTTGATGGAATATTGCCACGGTACAAAAGGAAATCTAAATATTGCTTTAGTGTTAATAGTCGTGTGTTCGATTCCCGGGTCAGGCTAGAAAAACATTTATTTTATTTTCCACAAACTTTTAATTTATTCTTTTTTGAAGTTCAAATTCCCTACGAACATGCGGGTTCGTAGGGAATTTGAACTAGTAAAATAGCTTGATGTGTATGCAGTTAAATATGCAGCGAAATCTTATTATCTTGTGCATTAAGACGACTGGTTTTTATTATTTTTCCCATCTATTCATTAATATAGCTTGTCATAATATATATAATATACATAATATAAATATATATATATATTATTTGTATATATTTTGGTTATGTATTAGTATGTAGTTATTTGAATATAGGTTAAAAATAATTTTACACCACCTATTTGTTCTCGCTCTTGTTGTCTTAATCCCTGGCAGAGACCGCTTTTAAGCGATATGGCCGCCTTCTGTATTCTACTCCAGTTTTTGTGTTTCTCTCTATTCATTCTTTATTATCCAAATACAGAGTTTAAATAAAACCCTATCTAGCTATATATAAATGTATTTTGTAGGATGTTGGTTTACTGATGATCACGTACAATAAGTAGGTCCGGGCATCCGCAAACATAGCTGAACCACTACTATAGTGGTGACGTCACCAACGCCGCATTGCAAAAACAAGCCAATAAACAAACGAGGACATGTAAAACAAGCGATGCACTGCCGCTGGCCACTATGTCATCTAAAAATTAGGTGCGATTCGGAAAACGATTGAAACCACTGAAAACAAAGTCGCATTGAAATCATTGTCTCACTAGCTGTTTTCGTGCGAATTTCGTACGGTTTTTTAAAATTCCCAAAAACTGCTTGTTTTCCTGGGATAAAAAGTAGTCCTTTCAACTATCTCTATGCTAAAAAAGAAGTCATTGCTACGGATATCACCCGTAACAGCGTGGACGGTCAGTAAGTAGAAGTAGCCAGTAAGAATAAGAATATGAGTAATCAATTTGCTGGAATTGATAATCATAACATTTTATTGAAGACTGAAGCTCATTGAAACATTGACGCCTAAAAAATAAATGTAACAACTGGACCAATAGACAACTGAGCTGACTACAAATAAGTGCACTCGGAATTAGTGGGGATATCGATTCTATCGGAGTGCTAACTGAAAGCACTCGCTCTCCATTCATCGCAGCGCGTGTGCGAGGAAGGACAAAGCTCTCACCCGTCTCGCGCACCGGGTCCACGAATTATGGAACAGATTGGAACATTTGTTGGTATAATGTAGCGCGTTCTGCCTTATAGATGAAGGGAGAAATATTTATTTTGTAAAAAAACCGCAGTAGAAGTTTTTGAGCTATGTTAGGCTCGAGGTACCTACTACCGCCGTGCATATTGTGGCCGCAAAGCAGTTGCTTTGCTGTGTTTTGATCTGAAGAGCGTAGTTGTCGGTGTAGTTACAGGCACATGGCTTAACACAGGGCGGCATCTTGCATCAGTGCAGTGGTGCCCTGTTTATGACTATGGTTTTCCACTATGGTTTTCCGGTGGGCCATCTGATTGAAAATACAAAAAATACTAAAATCAAGCAGTCTAGTAACTATTGTAATCGTGACATCGACCAACAACAAAGCATATCTAACCTACTCGATTTGTATTACATACTAGTGGTCCCCCGTGCCTATGTCCGCGCAAACATTTTCTAGCGCTATTACTACAGTCTGCATAATATACATCGACCTCACTCGTCGGCTCATTCGTCTGCGTTATTATAGTGCCGTTCGGTCGGTTCTTGAAGGTCTTAGCGTGATGTTTTGTTGATCATTTTAAGACATACATTCATTTGATCTATGTCATAAGGCTCAGCCAGCGTGTGCATTGTGTGCAATAGTAATATTCATTCACACACAAAATATGAACTTTCCTTTTAAATCACTCTTTCTAATTGCTGAAAGCTGCATTAAAATATATTCACTCATTTTAATATACTCCACAGACATAAAAAGTGTTCGCGTACACGGATTTTGATTCAAATTCAAAAGGACAAAATGAAAAGTCGTGATATTTTTCATTAACAGTGTATTTTGCTTTATGGATTGTGATAACAAGAAAAGGTGTCGATTACAATAGATGCTAATGACCGGAATATTGTCGTCAAGTGACGCTGAGGTTAAATTGAATTCACGTTAGTTGTATTATGGCTGCTTAGGAAACTAACAAAAATAAGTTTGAAATCTGGTTGGGTGAATCCCATGAAGACTGACAGCAAAGATATATTATGTGTATGTAAATTAATGATCTAGGTGAAGATATTTGACAAGATACGTTATTTTGTCTTCTCTCTAATTATTTGACGCCCTTTTGGCGTTGTACCTTTTGAAGCTAAATAAGTTAAATAGTAAAACTAGTATTCAAGGAAATAATAATTAGGTTTTGGATAGAAGCAGGCGTTACTTTGCGGAAATCCATGATATATTATCAAAATTGAGCTTAATATGCTCACTCATATGAGCCATGTAACGCTTCAAATGGGGACACAATTTAAACTTTCATTGGTATAGGGACAGCCGACAATGTTGTAAAACTTTAGCACGTATGAAGTCGCGCACCATCGGGTACAAACTAGATACATAGGTGATAATGCAATAAACATGCCTGCAGCAGGTGGGCGCGTGCGGCACGCTGGCCGGAAATCGCTCGTTTGTGCCTTCCGGTGCCGACACCGGCCGACGACGCGGACGCGCCGACGCCGACACCGCGCTGAGTAATGGCTGTTTGGCAAAAATGTTGTTAAGGTAGCGCAGTGCCTTCTCCAATAAAAAGCTTCATATTACCACAGAGTATTTGCAGTCCGAGGAAGTTTCGACCGAGCCATCGTGAGGTAAGAGCGGGATTTATTGGGCTCAGTAGTAAGAGAATTACATAGACAAGTGTATAAGCTGTTATAGCCAGTGGTGAGAACATCGGCTTCCCCGGGGGGGGGGGGGGGGGGAGCCGACGTTCTCCCTCTAGCCTCGTTCCGGGGGGGGGGGGGGGGTAGCTGACGTTCTCCCTCTAGCCTCGTTCCAGGGCGGGGGGGGGGGGGAGGAGTTCGAATGCCAGCACGCACCTTGCTTTAACGCTAAAAAAAACCTCAGAAGAAAGGCATGCCTGACAGATAATATTCTCAAAGGCGTGTGAAGTCCACCAATCAGCACTGAGCCATGATGAGGACGGTTTCGACGCTGTTTAGACTATCGGCATTTACCGCGAGATCAAAGGTTACGTTATTTTTTTTCCCTTTGATTTCTAAATAGAATTATTACTTTAGCAGTTACGTTGGTTTGTGCTTTTTCGTGCCCAACGCAACAATGGAATTACGTTTTTTCTTGCGTGGCAATAGTTGCAGAACTGGATAGTGACATAAACTACTTTTCATAAATGAATATTATTGGATTATAGAACAAAGAACAAATCTCTCGTTCTCATGTTTGATTCTGACAAATGTCAGCAGCAGCGCCTTAACTGTAATGTGGCGCGAATCCCCGCGGCTAGTTTGTGATCGGTAATTGAAAGACATTACTTTCGTTACTGAAATTCTTCTCAAAACTATTCTAGATCGGTCTTGTATTGTAAGTAAGTAGGTATTTTTTGATTATATTTTGCTGGGGAACAACACAACAGAAATACTCGTTATACATTACATGTTATACATTGAAGAGTTTTTTTGACGATACGTATCACATAGACGTGCCCTTGTTTTTGTTATTATCTAAAAAATGCTTCAAATAAGTTGGTATAAAACGAATAAAGTATGTTCTCTTGAATAGTTTGCATACATTGCTAAGCCGACGCAAACCAACCGGCAGACTCGTGCCGAAATGCTGTACACCCGCAGTGTTATTAGTGAAACTTTTATAATGAACACAAAGTGATTCGGAGGATTCGAACGAATAATACTTAGTATTTTAAATTTCCATCGTAAAATATTCGGAATGAGGTTCTAAATATGATTAAATAAGTGTTATTTTTATTCATCTTCACACAGAGTTTATAGCATAGCCAGCTGTCTGAGTGGACGATCTATAAGTACACATCCAATTTGCTGTAGTATTTTTAAACCCAGTGTAATGTTATTCTATCTTCATCTAAAATTCTAATGGAAGCGAAATATTATGATTTGATTAACTAAAAATTTATTAGTCTGCAAAAATAGCGCGAGATTGAACGTTCATATTGTGTAGGTACTCTGTAGTACTCTACTTCAGTGAACGTGACATTTTAAGCCATTCAACCTTCAGTTGGAATTATTAAACGAGAACAAAAAAAGAAAAATAATAACAATAACAAAAAACATTCAATTCAATTAACTTTACAATAGAGTACAAGTAATTATGCTATATTCTTACGCAATCATGTTAAGCCAAAAACATCGTGCTATTGGGTTTCTCACAGTACTGTAGGAAATGGTTAACAACGGTGCCCCAAGGATCCGCAAATATGGCACAGTGAGGTGACTCCATCAGCAGTGCATTTAGCGCCGAAATAATGCGAGGAATGCGGGACACTGTCCGACAGGACGGGACGGCGAGACATTTGCGTTGGCGACACAGACGTAATTGACAGTAATTATTAGATTATGGCTGAACTTCCGTTGAGTTGGGCAAGTCCAGCAGTGAACTGCTTATTCAGTAATGCTCATACTTCAAAAACAAAGGACTATTAAACAATACTATATCCTATACCACTATCACCAACGTTCATTGTCACAAAACCCTAAAATATACGCACCTTTTGAATCTTATTGTCGCAAACTTTGATAAACCGGACCTTTTAAAACAACACTATGGATCAGGTGTCCTTAGAATACTTAGATATCAATTAGGCTATAATTTTTTTGGAAGAAATTCCATTTAGCAGTGATGGTTTAGCACCATTTTCAAAAGTGTTATGAACGTCGGGATGGACTTCAATAATGCTCATTCGTTACTTATAACAATTGTTCTGTATTCAGGCAGAGTTTTGTTCTCCCAACTAATGCTTAAGTCAGTGAGTTAAGCCATTTTAAAAGCTTAAGTTTGCTCTTCTATTATAAGCCAGCTCTCCTAGTGTAAATCTGATAAGTTAAAGTCTCGTGGTTCGATCATAGGAAGGTGAAGGATGAAATATGATGTAAGTAATAGCGTTATTTGTTTCACCTTTTGTAGATGAGAGGCTGAAACCCCACACAATGTAAGGCGGTATGCAGGTATATACTGCCGCTCGATCCCGTTTGTCCAATAAATCGCAGGTGCGATACGGTTTGCCCTGAGCTAACATTGAGCGTTTCATTCAGTTTGTGTTTGTGTTAGCAGCGAACCTCCGCAACTGTCCCCTAATTGTGCTCGTATGTACATAGACCATTCACGACCTATTTGTTCCTCTATTGGAATAAGACTAGCTGGTTTGCTTCGGCGTTTCTTGTATTCAGATCCTTTTTAGACGACTGTATCAGAAGGAGGCTAATACTTTTCAGGTAGGTAGGTCAAACACAAGTAACAACAACCCCAATCGGTCAAAGAAAGAAATTAATATAATTTCGATTCATCCATTCGGGAGCTACGATGCCACAGATACACACACACACAGTCAAACTTATAACACCCCGTCGTTTTTACATCGTGGGTTAAAAGACGCATCGAACAAATATATCTATAATTAAAATTATATTATATTTTATTTATATATTTAACGGTCTAGGGTAGTGTAAATTTATTTAATCCTCTACAATTAGCCTTTGTCTGCAATCTCACCTGCTCGTGGTGCTGCAGTCTAAGATGGTAACGGGCGAACCTATTGGGGATAAGGCAGTTATATTATTTTAACCCATGCTGTAATCTGTTCCTATGCGATATCGTGCCGAAACGCTAACTCGCTTAGTAACTAGGCACGACACAGCCTCCCTCCAGAAATTATGAAACCCTAAATAAATAGCGCTTGCAGGGGAACGAACCTCATACTTGAAACCACACTCTCACCGGGAGCAGCGTCTCAGGTCGACAGCGTGCTGCCTCACAATAATCCTAGTGAGTAATGTTGTAGCGGTGTGTTATGTCTCGCTGGGCGCCGGGCTAATTGCGGCCCGCGCTGCACTGCGGCGCGCTCGATAGCCGCCGACATGCATTATACAGCTACAGGCGCCGTGCTGCGGACTGGAGCTCAGTTGTCAACAGCACGAAAACCTTGTGGACTTTTAGTAGCAGTAGAGTTTTTTGTGACAGAGCTAGTCGACAAGGACTACTGTCGTCTGAAAAGCATGTAGTTCTACTGCCATGCCTTTATCAGCCGCAAAGCAGTACAGTTGCCATTTCTCAAATCCTTATACTCCACACCAAACAGAGCTTCGGCAAAGTACTATCTGAGGGTGTAGCAAATTAAGCTCAATTTTCATAATATATTATGGAATTCCGCAAAGTAACGCCTACTTTTATCTAATATGCAAGTGATATTTTAATTACTTATAACGCACGTAACTTAGAAAAGTTAGAGGTGCGAGCTGGATACTGAACTCGGCCCCCGAAAGAAAAGTCGAGCTCTTGCCCGATGCGCTATCACCGCTTCAACAAATGAATAAACCAATGCTCAAATAGAAAATAATATTTTTTAATAACTTTGTAATTTCCAGTTTAGAATAATTATTTTACTTCCCAGTACAAGTGCTTCCAATTAATTGAATGTAAAAACCTCTTTTGTTTAAGATTTACATGGTGGCCGTTTTTTTTTTTTGCAAATGGGTTTATTAATGTATTTATTTATTTATTTATTAGCATAAAGAACTATAAACGTTTCACAAAATTAGTGTATCCTGACAAATATTTTGTGAATAACCTTCATCTCATCTTGAATGGGTGAATGATTCGTCATATTAGTGTACGTTCAAAATTATCTATTGCATCTATTGCGATTATATTTTTGCAGATGCTGTGGGAACTGTTTGCTTTCCTACGGAAAAAAGTAACCTTTAACAATCGTCAACTAACTTAATGCCAAGAATCTAGTTGATTGGTTGCTTAGTTGGGGCGTAAAGGAAGGACATACAAACGAACAAAAAGCACACTTCCGCATTTAAAATATTAGTTAGGAAGTTACAATTATTGCATATTACCTTTCAAACTAACTTTGTTTAAAAATTAACATCTGCTAAAACGGTGTCATGAGTGACGTCACAAACTGCAGTTGCGGGCGTGTAAAGATCCGAACGGTGACAGTCGGCTCCGCGTGGAGCTGTTCCGCGCTGTAGTCGCGCCACATTTGCCGGCGGCGAAATTCCCGCGCTATTAATTACTCCATTAATGGGTGCCGTGAGCGTAATTCACTGCTGCGAGTTATTATCATAATAATGTACTTTATCACACTGCACTTGATTACTACAATTAGGTACGAACCTTGCGCTAATTGATTTTATTCCAGCGAGCATATTATATAGGTATGTTTCTAATGAAATTATATGATAAACACCACATTGGCTATTGTGTGAAATATTTGAATTATAATATGATAAAGCTTGGCTGAAGCGGTTTCGGCTTCACTTTGAGGGCCGAGTTCGAATCCCAACACGCACGTCTAGCTTTCCGTAGTTATGTGCGGTTTAAGTAATTAAAATATCACTTGTTACAACGGTGAAGGAAAACATTGTGAAGGTGTGTGAAGTCAACCAATCCGCACTGGTCCAGCGTGGTGGACTACGGCCTAAACCCCTCTCATTGTGGGAGGAGACCCGTGCCCTGCAATGGGCTGGTAATTAGTTGATATGATGATTATGGAAGCTTGGTTCAGCCCACTGTAATGTAGCATAGAACTTTTCGTGACAGAACTCGTCCGGGTAACTTCTACCGCCATGCTTTTTTCTGTTCCGGTCTGGGGCGTGGTTGCCGGTGTCATTACTGGCACATGAGACAACACCTACGGTTAAGGTCGCCAAACACGCGGCGGCACTTTGTAGGACATGTTCCTAGTCTTCTCTTATTTACAGGCGATGGTTGTCCTGTTACCGTCATTGAATCATCATCGAGAAATGTACATAAAAAGAAACTACAACATGCCTGCGTCACATTGTATAAATCTTATTGCCAATCTAGTATTTACTTTGTGTTTCAACTGATTCATTTCCAATATCGTTCTTACACTCACTCGTCGTACGAATGGATCAGATCGCTATTCGATACGTCACGAATACTTTGAGTTGCGAGCGCCCACCAGTCCATGCACCTCCTTATTAGTGCCTACACGTAAGCCTTCTCGTTTGAAAACATTAGTTGTTGCTATTTAGATAAGTACCGTGGTGCGTAAACGTATTCATCTAATAATACTGCGCTCATTATTATTTACGATGTTTGTTTTACGATACGATAAAGCCATTTTCTATATGAAATCCTAAAACCCTTTTCTATTCCGCCCAGCACTTTTTGATAAACTGACCTAATAAACTCTAGATTTTTTATTGTTCTTTAAAATATTTGTTTAATAAATATATCCTAAAATAAACTAATTATAAATAAATAAAATGTAAAACGTCTTCGAAACCGTTCACGTTCCTAAGGTGCTGGCAGAATTGCCCCTTTGGATGGCCAAACTAATTCGTAGGCCAAGGTAACTGCCCGCTCTAGGACTACCGGTAGACTCGATAACCCTTTTCAATAATTCTTTGAATAGAACTCGTGCCTCCGGATCCCACGGTCCCAAAGTCTCTAATCCAAAAGGCACAAAAATGAAGCTGCTATTCGGCACTGGTAGCAGCCGCACCCACCATTGACGAGCTGGCCAGAATGTGTGATGCAGCTAGGGTATCGACACAAGTTGCTTCCCACACAAGTGACCTTCCCAGCCTCCAAGGTATAAGCGTCATACCATCAGGTCTCAATTATATCAATTGAACATAACTTGCCTAAACGATGAAAGCAAATATCTTGAGGAAACCCGCGTGCTTGAGAAATCTCCATAGAGTTCTAAAAGTGTAAAACACGTGTGAAGTCAAACACCAATCTGACTACGGAGGCGGCCCGTGCCCTGTACTGGGCTGGTAATGTTTTATATGAATATTACTTCTGTACCTGTAGTTGATTTAAGTTAAAATTTAAGTTTAGCAATATTCAATGATCGTTGGATTGTCTGTGGAAATAAAACAAAGGGCAAACAGATTCATTCACTTTATTACTAAGGGAGAGAGTCACGTTATCTTACATTAGATCTCAGTTCCGCAACTGTATCGGGCTACAAACTTCAAGATATTGATATTTTACAGTCACCAAGTAGGTATATTGAAAATTATTTACATGAAACATCACTTGAGCTTATAATTGAACCCTCAGAACTCGCACAGACCGCACACTTTGATTGAACTTTATCCATCTGACTTCATAACTATAGACTTAACCGACCGTTAAGCTAAGTCTCGACGTAGTTACTTCATGTAGCTTGACTATCCATACTTATATTATAAATGCAATAGTTTGTCTATGTGTGATATTGTTAATTATTATATTCATATTCTCCACCCTCTTTAGTTCAACTGCTGCACTGACTTTAGACATAGATTATATCTTGCACTTTGTATATAGACATACCTTACTTTTTTATCCCAAAAAAGCAAATGGTGCCCTGGTAGCGTGCATTATGCAGACAGCTTATTTTAACTAAACGTTAGTGTTTAACGTTTGATTTATGAAAACGAAGGGACTCGGCAAGTGTTGCGCTTCACTGCCTCGTTGTTAAAATTATAATGCTAGTAAGTATAATTTCTATTGGTGTATTCACAAAGAATTAAAGTAGCTATGCACCGTAATTACCAGTAACTATATCCGTTTTTTAAGAGTTAATGGAATTAATTTATATTGTAAACAGTGTCCACTCATTTCCTTGGGATGCTTGCATTTATAATTTTTAAGAAATGGATAACCATGATATATTGAAGAGACTCTGGTTCCCAATAGACGCCCTGTAGGTAGAAATATCGTATCATTTATAATTTCTTTACATGGTTAAGTATTTTTCAAAGTTTGTAGTCTGCGAATGCCAAGGAATGATCGAACGGTGCTGACGAATACATTATATTGCGGTCGAATTAATTGTGCAAGTTGAGTCGATGACGTCATTTTGAAGGTTTATCTAAACTTTTCGGAAATCATCGATAAGCCAGATATCTGTGGTGTGTATTACAAACCGCGAAATACATCACTACATACGTGTTGATGTGATATTACAATATCATGAATACATTTTTGACTAGAATTTTTCGGAGAAAACTTTAGTCGATATACACATACATATATACTATATAATGCGGTGACGTTTCTGAGCTCCATGTATTTCTATAAGCCTTTAAATAAACGATGCCTATTTTAGAGACGAATTTTTGTCTATGTCGTTGACGCCGCTATGTCGTTATGACTATTTTGCGGTAACGAGATAATGGCTTGTACGCATCAAGTATGGGCATGCTGCCGCAAGCGCGTGGCGAACATGGGAAGCAAAATGGGCATAGCAGTCCAGCGAGATGTACAGTTAATTCGACCGTCATATCAACAAAAGTTAATTATCATTACGTTCTTACGATTTAATTAATTAATTATTATATCCACAAAATTTTTGTACAAATTAATTTAATAATAATAAATCTCTGTACGTTTTGCTTTGAGCAATTAATTCTTTAATTTTATCTTTATTTTTATTATAACACTTTTAAAATTATAAACACATGGAATAGAACAGAGGATAATACCTTTAATACTCATTTATGATTAGAATTAATATTAATTACATCAAAAGTTCCAACGGAAATATTTCGTATAATATTAATAATTATTGCACAAATTGGTGATATTAAATTAAAGTCGCTTATGAAATAAGAGCGTCATGTGTTGTTGTGAGGCATCTGAAAACCGATCTGAGCCTCTCATTTTGTTGAGTTCCAACGGCTCACGACCCCACATCATGCTCGTGTGAAACTATCGTTAGACTTATCGCACATGGGTAAACTCATAAACTTGGCAGAGGGTGACCTATGGCATTGCTTAAAGAACTTCGCTTGTATAACCTTCTAATAATAATAATAATAATAATAATAACAAATAAAATTAACAAGGTCACTGAGAACAAGTAAGAGTACGGTCGAGATTATACTTTATGTTTGACGTTGTTGGATGGCTTAGTAATATAACGGCGCATTTACTTTGAAATGGTAAACTGTCTGCTTTCAAACAACAAAATTTATTTGTGTGATTCTTTATCTTTTAAACCGGGTGTAGGTTAAAGATAAATTACGCAAATCAATAAAATTGAAAAAATAATCTGAGTTAGCAAAGTGTAGTTTTCGGTATCGTTTAAACCTTGTTAACTTTGGTTAAGTTATTTTTAAATTATGTGCGTTGAAAGCAAAGTATTACCAATGCAATTGGCTGCGTTGTCATAGGCCAGTAGACATACGTTTCCTTGTTTTCCATATGAGACCAAGCCGGAGCAAAATTATAATACCCTCACCCGGAATCGAACGCTCAAACGTTTACAGATCTATTCACAGCACACGCTGTTTTGCCAGATAGGTCATTCTGATAACGCGTACCTGTTATACAGCAATATGTCCCTTGACAAACATCGCTGTGAGGTAATTTTCGCCACGTAACCATTTTCACAGAAGCAATAAATTCTGTTGAAATGTGTTGGACGTAAATGTACAACGCATTTGTTCCAACGTTTGCGCGAATTTATTAAAATAAAATAGCACTTTGCCCCTTCCACAGTTTATTCACACAAAACCTATTGCTTCTGTAGTGTTATTTTAATGTTCATAAACATAATTTTCCGGTGTAAAACTATATACGGCGCGTCCTCGTAATTGTGAGGTAGTTTGTTATTTATGCTACCTTATATACTTAGGGTACAGATGCAGCAGGTTCTTTGATATATCCCGGTATATGAAGACGAAAGGAAGCGATGGGTACAGATGGTTAACTTTTGCCAAAAGACTTTGTAACCACCACGACTGTTTTTTGCAGGGTATTAATGTGTATTAAAGAACCCCTGTGCGCTAAGTCCAACTGGCGATCGAGTAGTTTATTTAAAACGTGGAGAGTTGTATACTTTCGGATGGATGCACTATAGGCAGTTCCGCAAGATGGCCGCCACAGTTATCGCCAAGTGAGTCAGCCAGCTGTGCTGCGAGCTACTGGCGTTGCGGCTCAACGTAGCAGCCATTTTGTCACCTGGGGACACAATGCGAGATACCATTAATGTATAATTTGGAAGGCAAACACAAAGCTGTCACCGGTGAGTAAATTCGTAAAAAACCATAGCATGAAGTTTTTTTATTCTTTTTCGGTACCATAAATTCATACGTATTTTAAGCTGATCCCAAGCTGTCCTTTTTCAGCTCAGATTCTTTACGGTTCTCTAATTCGGCAGGGTAATGACGTATGTCACGACAGGTTTGCGACAGGCGAAAATTTAGGGATCTTTGCTATCAAAAGAATATATTGTATACAACGAGGTTACACCGCGTGTGCGCACACTGATCTAGCGGTGCGGCGCCAGCGCAGGGAGGGGAGGAGGAGTCACTCACTGCCCTCGGAGACGTAGACGTAGATGTGCGCGGGCTCGGTGTTGGCGGCGCGGCACGAGTAGTTGCCCGAGTGCGCGGGCGCAGCGCCGCGGATGCGCAGCGCCGATTGCGTGCGCGCGCCCGGCGCCGTGGCCACGGACACGCCGCGCGTCGCGTCGTAGTTGATCATGCGCGCGTTGTGGTACCAAAACACGTACTGCGGCGGAACCGGGCTCTGCGGACGACAACCGCGCTCATCACTCATTTATGCCAAGTGCCTGACCCCTATTACTCATTCATTAAAAACATGTAAAATGCAATCAACCCTTCTTACATTGACATATATATTTCTATGTGCCTGGTACTTTTCTAAAACTCAGTGAATACCAGATCATCTCTACAACGCACTTATAAATTGAAGATCGCTATCTTATCTAGCTAAATCGATCATGATAAAATTTAGCCGTAGATTTAGTTTGCATTCTAGAGTTCATTATATGGTACTTAATAGCATTATAAAATCGATATTTTTTGCTCTAAATATAAATAAATAAATATACTACGATAATATACACACATCGCCATCCAGCCCCTTATATAAATAACAGCCTACTTATAAATAACAACTTTGTAGATAAAAACTACTCTATATAGTGCCTTGTTGTACAAGGTGCCACCAGAGCGCGGGGAATGACACACATGCGTCCGACCGATCAAGTAAAATCAGTTGTGGACGGCCCCTTACACGAGTGTACCTACTCTGCCAGTACTGAGAAGAGGTCAATACTCATAACAGTAGCTCTAAATAGCGTCAACCCATGATGACCAAAACCACTCTGACAAGAGTGTAACGATAAAGAAGAAGGCATGGAAAGGAATGAGTCGTAAGAGCATACCTTCTCTATGATGCAGACGAGGTTGATGGTGGAGCCCGCGTCCACGTGGTACTCGTCCGCACCCAGGATGAAGGCCTCGGGCACCACGATGTGCAGATGCACCAGGCGCGACAAAGTCCCCGAGCCCAGCGACACCTGCGACACCCCGCCGTCAGAACCTAACTATAGGAGAACCCGCAGGTCTCTCTGTTCGCTCGACGACAGCACCGATATTGATAGTATATGGCACATATAGCTTCGTGTCTTGTAGACTTATATAATATCATCATTATCAACTCATTACCGACCTACTACAGGGCACGGATCTCCTCTCAGAATAACTAGGGTTAAGGCCGTAGTCCACTACGACCACCAAGATTTCATAATCGAGCCTTGAGAAGGAGCGGTCTAACCGCTTTCCACTAGGCTATAACCGTTCTATATGTGAAACATTATATGTAATAATATATACTTTCATTCATGAAAAACGCAAAGAGTCCGATCGATTCGATTCAATAAAATAAAACCATTGTAACTATGCATAGAAATAACAGCTCAATAGAATCTTGACAAAAGTTTGCATAGAGATTGAATCGTGGATACGGACGTAGGATACTTTTTAGCTGAAAAATAAACGGTTTTTGGGGGATTTTAAAAACGGAAATGTAGGCAACTTGTTATGGAATCATAATAATAAGTATAAAACATAATTTCAATAGGCCATGTGTTCTTATTAAGTAAAACTGTTATCCTGTTAATGTCAAGCACTACTTAGTATTGTACGATAGGAGATACTCGTATCACAACAATCCATAACCAGAATTCACGTTCCTCATTATGTACCTAAACATACAGCAATTAAGAAAAGTGTTAGCATAAAATATAATATGTAAGCCTACCTGACATTCGTAAGTGCCATTGTCTCGTTTTTGCACATACTTAATTTGTAAAATCCAGTCATCTGAACCCTCGCTATGGAGTACCTTCGAAGAAAACGAGATATTATCTTTAAGCCTTTAAGTGAACTTCACAAATAATTGTTACACTGGGTACCAAAACCATATATACCTGGAATCGCTCATCGTTAGTGTACATGAACACGCCAGAGCTGATGATGTGCCAGTCGCGCCTCCGCACCCACGATACCTAAAAATATGAATTATACAAAAAGGCTATAACAAGTATTTCTCAAAAATTAAGTGATCTTGGAATGTCTAAAAAAATGGAGCTGAGACCCTTAAGGCTCGACCGGAAGAGAATGCCTCTGATATACGGTGCTGGAGACAAATGCTAAACACAACCTTGACCGAGACACTGGACCAACGTGTCAATATTTCACAAAAACAGGGAGGTCAATAATGGCTGTCTACCATTTGTGTCTGCGGAAAACACTCGAATACTTCGGTTACATAGCCAGGAAAACATGAGCAGTGTAGAAAAGCCGATGCTCACAGGTAATGCCCTCGACTGTCGTTTACAGTTGGTATCATAACGCAGATATTAAGAAGAGGTGGATACATTTAGTGAAGAAGCTTATATCGATTAGCTATCACGAAGGAACTTTTGTATTTTATTTATTTATAGCCATTTCAACAATCTTATCTTACTGATTATTTACTTATCGAGATACCGGTTACGCTTGATTGTCTTGCTTTGCATAGGCCTCCCCCAGGTTCTTCCATGCTTCGCGATCATGGCTTTTCCTTGTCCACAGAGGTCCTGCTGTCGCTCTTAGGAAAGATGACTTAAGAGCGACAGCAGGACCTTCTGTATTTTAAGTTTAAAAAAATAAGCTAAAATTTTAGACTGGGTAGCTGCTTGTCTCCGGCAGAGTTATCTCTAAGGTTTTTTCTGGGTCGCCTTTGCGTTGGAGCCCACACTGAATCTGAGTCTTAAACGTCGATGAGTGGTAGTGGGCGCCAAAGTGCTTTCACGAATGATCATAAATGGGAAAGAAGTGTGTGCTCACGCCGCGCTCGCCCAGGTTCCGCACGGGGCAGTGCAGGAAGGCCACGCCGCCCAGCTGCACCAGCACGTCGTCCTGCGTGTTGTTGATGCTGGGCTCGCGCCGCAGCGCCTCCAGCGACGAGTACCACAGGTCGCGCCACGCCGGCACGCCCGCCGCCTCCGCCTCGGCCTGCGCCGCCGCGTCGATCTCGGCCTGCGTCATCTCCGTGTGCGCGTGCTCGGGCGCCGCGGCCGCCTCGCCCGCCCGCCCTGCCACACACCTCCCATTGGAAACTGACCGGGCTCCGGAACCCTTTGCTCAAGCTCATTTTTTTTTTTAATTCTATTAAAAGATAATTGACGGGCCAAGCAGACGGCTGACCTGATGGTAAGTGCAAAGCCGTCGCCTATAACCAGAGAGACACTTCGCAGGGAACACGCCCTTAAAAGTGCCGCCCTGTGTACATCAACCTAATTATTGGCTATCCAATGCTTCTATAAGCAGGCGTTACTTTTTTATGAAAATTAAGCTTAATTTGCTGTACTCCGCGAACAGCAGGAGAACCTGTATGGTGTAATTTATAATTACTTCAATCCGTATACTCCACACCAAACAGATCCTCGGCAATGTACCCTCAGGAGATAGTTAAGTCTTAACAATTATTCATTGTAAAGTCAACAACAGGTGTAATACTACTACATCTAAAAGAAGGTTCCAAACTTGCAATCTTGTTAAAACTGGAAAAATAAAATAAAATTTGGAATAATAAACTATTTTATTATTAACATCTCCTGAGGATGCTCCGGTTTCGGAGCGATACGTGCGTAGAGGGTAGGGGAGCAAATTAAGCTTAGTTTTCATAATCAACCTAAGAGTTAAATCTAAGTGAAACGGTAACACATAATTTCAACACTTCTGCTTTGCGGCAGAAATAAGCATGAAAGACGGACGAGCTCCGTCAAAAAAAACTATCTACTGCTAAAGATTTTTTCTTTTCTTTTCGGATTGTCTAATGTCTGTCAGAAAAACAATTTTCGACTTTCGAAAATTCGCAATCAGAAGTATTAGAAGTTTATTTGCTATAAAATGTAAAGTCATGCAAATAAAGGATCAAACTCGTGACTCACCAGTAGTGCCTGCGGTGGCGAGCAGCGCGGCGAGCGACGCCAGGGCGAGTGCGGCCGCCATGAGCCGCTACTGGCGCTTGTGGCGCCACCTGGACCACACCTTACATTATAGGTTGTCGGGTCTTCGGAAGCCCGAATTACATAAGAAATGAGGAAGCAAATCTTTTTGCAGAAGTCCTGGTATGAGGTGGCCTTTACATTACCTATCTAGATGGCGCTATAAGATTCTCCATCGCGCTATCGAATTTTTCACAATAGAATGATTTATTTGTAAAAGAAAAGTTAATGTTAAATTTTTAATGTTACCTCGGGACTTGGTCATTTATTAATTTGAAAATTTTTATTGTAGTATAGTATATAAATAAATAAATATACTACGGTAAACAATTTATGCTCGTTACAATAAAGGAGCTGACGGTGAAGTGCCGGGTAAACTTCTCCAAAGAAAAAAAATTTTGTAAAAATCTATGAGCAGTTGGAATTTGGCTGCTACAACTTAGATGATTGCAAACCTACACATTCAAAAGCATAAAATTTATTTTTGTCAAATCATATTCGTCTCCTGTTTAAATTTTAATAAAGGTCACAACTCGACTCACGTCCATCGCGAGACTAAAGTTATGCTAAGAATAATTTTCTTTAATATAAAAATAAAAAACTAGCATTACCTCTAACTTTTCGAAGTTATGTGCCATTTAAACAATTAAAATATCACTTGCTTCGACTGTGAATGAAAACATCGTGAGGAAACCTGTATGCCTGAGAGTTTTCCATAATGTTCTTAAAGGAGGGCGAAGTCGACCTATCCTCATTAAGCCAGCGTGCTGGAATACGGCCTTAAGCCCTTCTCATCGACATTAGAGATATTGAAATTAGGAATATTCTTTACTTTAATATTGTTGAGTGAGTGTGATTCATATTGAAGTATCTCTTATTGTTTCGTCATCAAGACTGTCATAACGTATATGTAGGGCGGCTGCATACAATAGCAACCGCAAATAAAAAAATCAACACTTAGTGGCTGTTGCAGAGCTCTCGCGGCCGCCGCGGATCGCTCGTTACTATAAACTTCCCGCGAGCTTGACTGATGCTTTTATTTAACTTTAAACTTTTGTATAATAAGCACATAAATAACTTTGCCGTCGAACTTTTCCCTCTCACTTCGATATGAGTTTAACTTTGTTAATTTTGTTTCAGGAACATAGTAATTTATCAAATTAAAAACCCAGATAAAAATTTTGAAAAACACCATAATATAGTAAAACTTTTGCAGGGCCTCGTGCATTTGTCTTAGAACTAAGCTCTACTACGGGAAACTTGTGAAATACAGTGAATCGCTATTAAATCGATAGAGTGGTTTTTACTTAGTCTAGCAATTAGGTTCGATTTGCTATAAAACCGCGAAAAGTAGGAGAATATGTACGGTGCAATTTATAATTTCTTTAATCTTTATACTCCACACCAAACATATCCTTGACAATGTATCCTCTACGCACTTTTCGCTCCTAAACCGGAGCATCCTCAGGATGTTAGGTCAAATCCAATATTTATAAACGTTACAAAAATTAACTAAATTACATCGAGTCGCAGGTCAAAATATTTGGTTCAATCAGCAATGTAAGCAGTTGAATGCCATTTCAAATTATATTAAGAGCAGATTAAACACTCGAAGTCTTGCATGTAATATTGCAACAATTAAAGCTTAACGAATTTCGTTAAATGAGGAATCGCGTCACTATTGTTGTTATCATTATCAAATCTCAATTTGTTACAATTTACCACTTCCCTGAAATTCAAATTCAAAACTTCTTTATTCATTCGTTCGCCAACTTAAACCTAAGGCTATGAAGGTTCCAAACGCACCCTGGTCGATGAAGAGCCTAATGTTTTCACCATCTCACAGTAAATTAATATTAAGATATGAAGTTAGAGCAATTCCCATCCCAGCTTTCTTATTGGTTTTACCAAGACCAAAGATGTATTGCCCTTGAATGAATTAGCAATTTTATGTAGCCTAGTAAACTGCACGAGTTTATTTTTGCATACAGTTACAGTCCATTTTCTTTTAAAATTAGATTTTTAAGTATGTACTGACTATGTACCGTCATTATTTTAACTTTAAATTCAATGAATCTCTTTGACCCATTTTATATATTGCACGAACAGCCCTTCTTCTGCTGGACGAAAATAGAATCTATATCAGCAGCATTACCCCATAATTAAATGCCATAGGACAAAATGCTGTGAAATCAACTAAAATAAACAAGCCTTGCAGTTTCTATATCTGCCATGTGACGAATCTTTTTAACCACGTATGCTGCAGAACTAAGTCTAAATTATTTGAATAAGAAATAGCCTATTTTCAGAACTTTCTCATTACGCACATATAAGTTATCGATAAGTTTTTAGTTCGGGACGCGAAGTTTGTCTTTTCAGAAGATATTTATTTCCAATTTTATTACTTGTATAGTAACATAAATATCCAACTGCTAAACACTCATAAACAAGAAATAAACTAGAGCAAGGTAGAGTTCAGAGTTAATGTAAACTGTGGAGCAACTTGATTGTTAAACCGTTTTATTACGCCCATTATTTCTCCGCGCGTAATGCCTTGCTTACACAGGTCGAGATACTGTCTTATTTAGCCATGGGCCTGTATTTATATAATTTTTAGCCAATTTTACATTAGCGTGACTTTTGACAAAAACAGCTTTTTTTAGTAATAATTAATAGAATAGGCGGATGGTTCATCTCGCCTATAAACAAAGCAACACTTTGCAGGGTATGCAAGGAATACGTCTTGCAACTTGTCACCCTGCGTCGGTCAACCTGCGGCGTCGGTGTTAAACCTCATGTGCCTGTTACTACATTCGCAACCACTGACCGGGAACATCACCACCACAGCATTGCAACAAAGCTGCTTATCGCCAGAATTGCATGGTGGTAGTACTTCCCCGGACGAGCTCTGTCACAAAAAGCTCTACTACTACTTACTTTGACTGTTCGTATAGATGTGTGCTGTTAGGTTAGCTAGCGATGTGTCAGGTCACCATTAAGCCAAGGCAAGTTCGTGTTTTTACGTTATTAAAATTTCCCATAAACGTTTTATCAGCCTCCTACATTGAGTCGTTACATATTTATGAGGGCTTAAATTATTCCATAATTGGGTAATAAGTAGGTAACGTTCCGAAAACTTTGAGCCTTTTGTCATTCGTTCAATTGTGATAACAAGGCGTCGACGGAGATCTATCTCATTATTCATTTGGCCTCGTTTATAATGTATGGGAAGACGACGAAATAAAGAAGTTTATCAATTCGACGAATCTGATTTTGAGACGGTCTCATGTTATTACTATAGTCCGTGTAAAATAAATTAAGGTATTTTGCAACATTTAGAAGTTCCATTAAATTAGTTAGCCACATTTAAATGAAATACAGATCTTCAAAAACAAAAGACGGAATTTTTAAGTGAAATAAATGCGTCGTAATCATTGGAATAGAAATATAGAAAAAGTATTTATTATAAATAATGTTTCACATTACAATTACTATTAATTATGTTTTTATGCGTAAGGACGAGTTTATTTACCGGGGCTTAAAATTATGCAATGTTTATTTCCAGGATGCAAGCTATATTTATGCATAATTTTCTAAAGATTTGTTTTGCTGCTATGCCATTTAAGAATGAAACTTTTCTTAATCAGCCGTACACTGTACTCTTTCGTGCGTCTTTAGGATAGAAAGTATCCTATGTCCTAATCATACCTTTGTGCCAAATTCCATGAAGATTGACGAAGATTGAGCCAAACAAAACATAATAAAAAGACAGAAAAATTTCGCAATCAACATTGCCTACTACGGTTTCATCTTACCTGATATGTTGCACTCCCTCTCACAATTAACAACTAATAATTGAAAGAAGTGTCTTCGCTGGTTAAGCATCATGGACTGAAGTCAGTAGTCAGTACATGGAAAGAGGTTAGAATGAGAATTTACGTCGCGTCGGTTTCAGCTTCAAACACCAAAGACAAATAGTAATCTTTAAAAAACAGTCAACATTATGTCAAGTCAAGAAAAAACTTACAATTTTTTTATGAAGTGTTGCGGTCACACCTTAATATAATATGTGTACCTAAAATACAAGTCACGGTTAGGAACATCAAATTAGGTGAGGCTGTGCGTTGATATCTCAGTCAGTCAGGACTTTGAATTTGTATATACAGAAGTATATTTATAACCTATACCTAATTGGCACCCGAGACTCATAATTAATAAACGAAACCATGTAGTAACGAATACTCCGCCTCATATTCTTGGAATTTTAATTGTTTATTAAGGAGTAAACCTCAGTAGCTTCATAAAAGAAAATTCCGTTCAACCGTTATGTAACAAATATTTTTACGTGTGGTGTGTGATTCATATAAGATTGTACCTTAATAGTGATTTCATAGGGATTTCAGTCTTGAGCTCAGTGTTGAGCGACGATCAGAACATTTTATTTTATTTGATGTGTGGTCAGTGATTCATATGAGATTTTACTTTAATAGAAATAGAAATAGAAAATATTTATTAGAAAAACTCAGTACAATAAGTCTTTGGAATCCTGACCCCTAAACTAGGAAATCCCGTATCTTAGGGGCCAGTGCCTTCCCAAACATTGATTCAATCATTGAGACAATATATAGTGCACAGTTGAGTTCTCTAACGGTTAAGTGAGAATAGCATGCTGACTGAAACGCGTGTGTATGTGTGTGTGTGTTAATGTGATTGTGTGGTTATGTGTATGCGTGTTTCTGTACGTGAATGTTGTGAGTGTAGGTTCCTGTGTTCGTGTGTGTGTGCACGAACTTCCGTTTATAAGGTTATATGATGTTAGAAACTAAATATGTATTTATAATTGTAATACCTGATCAGAACATTTTAGGGAAGTTTTAGAGTTTTCCGTAGATTATGATTTGATAAAACGTGTCGGTAGCATTCCACGCTGTTAATTAAATATAATCTGTAACATTTTGGACGTATACAATTTTGAGGTACGAGTCTGTTTGACAGCATGATGATGGACTTTATAGACTCGTACGAACGAACCAAACTGAAACTGAACTATTCTTCATTGTAAAGTCAACTCCTCCTGAGGATGCTCCGGTGTCGGAGCCAAACTAACATGGAGAGTACATTGCGGAAGATCTGCTTGGTGAGAAGTAAAGTAGTAGTAGATTAAATAAATTATAAACTTCACCATACACATAACACATTATCCTGCTTTTCGCGGAGTGTAGCTAATTAAGCTTAATTTCAAACTGACCGTATTTTATCCGTCTTATCCTTTTATAAGTTTCATGAGGAACAAGGACACTACCAAAGTGATAGTAAGTCCTACTTTACTAGTGCTTTGGAATGTTTTGTCAAGCGAATGTAAAAATAGAGTAAACAAACATTTACTACTGTGAAGTTAAAAAATATATTTAATTGCAATAATATAAGCAGTAATATAAAACATATAAACAGAAAAAACGCAGCCGCACGTTGCTTATTCATTGTGTCCGAGTGTTAGACCACTTCTTAACTGTTCTTAAAATTATTTTTCGTGTGATAGCATTTATAAACAGAGACTTTCTAGACACAAAAAGTCTGTTAAACTGTGAACAGTAAAGTAATTTATTGTGACCTTTGCAATTTATTTTATAAACTACGAACCAAATTGCGAAAGGAAAACGAACTAAGCTATAGAGTTTATTTTATTTAAGAGTAGGTTGAGATTTATTTTAATAGGATTCCATTATATTCTCTATTTGTGTTTGTACCTTAATTTATAAGAAACAATCTGACCCGCCCGGGCTTAGCGATTAAAACCAGATTCAAATGGGAGAATTTATATTGCCAAGTTGCGCTGAAAACAACCTTGACCAGGAAATGGACCAAAAGCTTATTAGGCTATTTAGGCGATCATTAGGGGCAAAAAAACGAAGTATTTCGTTGGGTTCACTGTGCACTAGTGTACAAAAGTTTGTTTGGAAAACTCTACTCGGCAGAAGTTGCCACTTATGGATTGTTTTGTTCAGTCACTGGAGAAAATGCCTTAGAGGCAATGTTTGAACCGCTTTGCATAGGCGTCAAGGCATGGAAACTGCATCTACAAAATGTTATGAATGTTGCTGTAAAGGAAGTCAGCAGAAGGACAGCGGACTCTTTCTAGTCTCTATGCCAGCAAGAGGACGCGTGCCACCAATAGCGTAATCCCATATCAGATGCGAGCTCCCACACTACCTAACTATATCACAGAAAGTGGACACAATCACTTGAATAAAAATTCATTTTGCTTAGGTTAATGTGTACTAATATTATGAGACTTTTTATATATTATCCATAAAGCGCGTGTAAGACCTACGTTTTGATAAAGTAAAATATATTTATAAGTTTTATGGCTCGAATATTGTAGACTGCTTAATAATTGTGTAATCAATTAGAAAACAAAAGTGCAGCAAAAGGTTGTGTATGTATTCATATATACATGCCTGTAAAGTTGTCAAATAAAATCCTGATAATCACGGATAAGCCAACACGGATATATATTAAATTATATACGGGCTTTATAATTCCCAAATAAATGAAGCTTTTTTTATTCCACTACAAAATATCCTTTGACTGCAATTTCACCTGGTGGTATGTTCTAAATGCCGATGCACGCTAAGATGACAGCGGGCAAACCAGTTTGGGGCACGGAACCCTAATCGGTTTCTACGCGGTATCGTGCCGGAACGCTAAATCGCTTAGCGACACGTTTTTTTGGTAGACTGGTAACTAGCCACGGCAGAAGACAAAAGGCAATTAACATTAACTGCAGAGAAATCGTTATAATTATGCTGCTAAATTCAGAATGTGGGGACACAGTGTCGCGCCATATACTCTTTATGAATCTCGTAGAAGATCGAACATCGACTTGAGGATTTTAGTATCAGAACATGGATGCCTTTGCTCGTTATCGGTATTTACCCCCTTCCCCTCCTTTTTTTGAAATTTTCTTTCGAATTCTAATGATATTGTAGCAATTTTTCATTGCCTGAATATATGGATATAATGAGGTTTTCTAAAAATTAAATCTAACTTTATTGACTAATCGCTCCCTCCCAAACCTCCTACATACGAAATTTTAGGAAAATCGTTGGAGCCGTTTCAGAGATTCAGAATATATAAAAAAAAAAAAAGTTATTAGTAGGGATGTTGGTAACTCCAGTTTTTCTGCGGATCTACTAATTTCTGTTTTGATAACGTAGAGATCTTTCCGCTGAGTGACTCTAAGCTTTCTTCTTTCGGGGATAGCCGAGCTTAAGATAATACTAATATAGTGAAAACATCGATATTTGTTGTTTAATGATCTGTATTCCTACCCGTGTCGGCCGCGTCCCGGCATTCCTGCGAGACCCTCCCGGACATTCCGGCCCCGAGTACTACGTGCTTGAAATTTGGAGTTCAGAATAACTTGGAATTTATGTCCTACGATATTTATTTTGACATTTTGTGTTATTAGGTAGCGTCACACACTGTCGTAATATATTTAAATATTAATAAATTAAAAAAGTTACCCACCACACTGTATTGGATAAACGTGGTGTGTTTGATCTCTCTCTACTGCCACAATCTAGGATCAATTAACTTCACGATGACCTTGTCGTAACGATTCAAACCGCAATTATTTGGGTAAAAAGAGTCCTCGAAATACCTAGACGTAGCCAAGGAATAAAGCTTCCAATTTCATTAGCTTAATAGCTCCAAGCAAGTACAAAAACGTGTACGTGTGACTGTATGTGTGTGTGTGAGGGGTGCGTATGTGCGAGTGGGAAACCAATAAATTACACACACAAATTTTTCTGTTCGGATAATTTGTGGATCCTAATAGATAAGATCTTTTTTTTTCAATATGAATTTATTGTTTTGGGTGAAAACTAAAGTTAGTGCTCTAAGGGGTTTATTAAATAACGCTCGATACCAGGATGTGCTGGTTACAATATGGCTTATTTAAATAACTGTCCGAAGTTAACATAGTGATTCATGTTTTAGATAGGCAGGAGTGGTGGACGTCACTTATAAAAAAATACTGCCGGCTTCTTCTCGGTAGAATCTGCCTTTCGAACCGGTGGTAGGTGGTTACTACAAACAGACATACTTGATGTTTCAAAAGTGCTTATATTAGGCCTACTTGAATTAAATTAATTTAACACTTTGTATAATTTTGAATTTTACACATTAAATTTAGAACCACCGCCATATTGGTTAATATTGATTCATACTAAAATATAATTATGAATAGTAATAGTCAGTTATCTTAATAATCTGCTGCAGGTAAAAGGAATATAGAGCATAGACCCAACCCACTACTCCAATGCAGTTTGGTGAACTCAGATCACAACTATTTATCAAGTTTTATTATAATAACCAAGCGCAAAAGGCTTACAGATATATAAAAAAAGAGATAAGTTAAAACACATATTGGACTTCCGATGTTAATCAACCCTGTAGATACCAGATTGGGTTAAAGTTATGACAACGTCAGTCTTGCCCTATTAAACTTAAGGAAAGTTGTTTATCATTACATGAATCCACGTATTAGTAGCCGTCATCCAAGGTCGAGATACAGAGCAGTTCACATGGCGTCACCCGCCGACCTGTCACTCATCACATTTCACACACACACAGAACACAGTGAAGCGCAATCCAACTTGTGTCGTAAAATACACTCGCAACAGCGGTGTGGTTTCGCGACACTGCACACACGTCCGACGGGTTCCAGATCTCTGCGCGACTGGCGACCGACTCGGCGACGAGAACATCCGACAACGCACGAGTGCTGAAACTGAAGCCGTAGGACAAGAGCCCGTGCCGAAATACCCGTTCCACATACATTTGACACTTTACATTCGAAATAGCTTCATTCTTTGTGCTCGTGGCTTTATTTTCTCAGAATTAAAAGAACCAAATCGATCCATTGCTTAGGAAAAAAATACTTACCTATAATGAAGCTTTTGTATCTAGAATATCACTAAAATTATTTAATCGAATTGGTATATTAACATGATTAAAACGCGAAAAACGCACAATATACATAAAGTCATATTGTAATATGACTTTATGTATATTGTGCTAACCAAAACTTGTACTGGTATTTTCAAGCTTAAATAATTAATGTCTTTGTAATTACTCTACTGTTTACCTTATTAATGTTATCTCTGATAACCTGCAACTGTTCTATATATAAGTATAGTATAATATTTATATTTATGTATCAGTTTATTTTAAATTAATTACATTGAAAATTGAAAAGTAGTTAACAAATTTACATAGAATTGAGGTTCAAACAAATGTTAGCGTATATAGAAAATCTTGTCTATCTCTTGCACTACATAAGCGCCCTTATCGACTACACAGTCGTAGCTGAACGAGAGTGCGGAGCTCTCGAGGGCGGGCGGGGGAGGCGCGGGCGCGGGCGGGTGGGGAGGGGGCGA
Organism: Pararge aegeria; assembly: GCF_905163445.1. NCBI lineage: Eukaryota > Metazoa > Arthropoda > Insecta > Lepidoptera > Nymphalidae > Pararge > Pararge aegeria. Next base: position 402,154 of record NC_053200.1, on the reverse strand, counting down.
GCCGTAGTAGTGACGTCACAGCGTACATTCTGCACGGCCGAAGCTAAGCCAAGCGTGCTGTTTAGACAGTCTTACCACACGCACAGGTAAGTACAGCGTGGAAAGCGCTGGAAACTTTTAGGTCGAGTGACCGCCGTTGTTGTTACAATACAACGAGAGATATTGTGCATTGTAATGGAGGCGTTCTTATTGTTTCTAGACTTCTTTCTTTTAAAGCGAGAGAAATGTTGGATTCAGAGATCCTTGCAGATATATTTTTTTTTACAAATAATTCACAGACCAATCGTCGGGAAACACAGAAGTACATGTCTGAGGGTCCTCCATAATATACTGCCACCGTGGGGGACTACGGCCTTAGCCCCTTCTCGCTGTGGAAGGAGACCCGTGCCATGTAGTGGGCCGGTAATGGGTTGGTGTGATGATGAACTCTTAGTTATTATCAGGTGTAAGTCACAATACAGGGAGGAGGACAAGTAAAGGTCAAATTCTAACTTCCAATGTCATACAGTCAGTTAATCCAGATATCCAGTTTGTTCAAAATTCAAATTAAAAAATAAATTTCTCCTTATGTAGGCCCAACACAGGCACTTATGAAGCGTGCATATATGTTTCTATTATTGTGAGGTAATGATGACAGTCACATTCGTTAACCTACAAACTAAAGCTAGGAGGGTTACAAATGCGCCCAGGTCTAAGAAGGGTCCACAACAATAAACTTAGTCGGGTATTTTTTTGGTTTCCTCACGATATTTTCCTACACTGTTGAAGCAAGTGATATTTAAATCGCTTAACCCTATTGGCTCAATTGTATGTAGTTGCTCTTAGTAAACTGTACTACAAGTTAACACAACGAGGCGTCCTCGATAAGTTGCTAAATATTGTGGATCATTTGTTTCATTACTACACCTACCCGGAAACGATGCGGCACAATAATATTGAAATGTGTAACTCAGGGGAGCCGTTCGCCAAGTGTACCTGGCTTATATTTAACTAGCCGTACTTTGCATTGCTAATTGTTGCTTTAGTTGGGCAAATGACGCGCAATGTTCGCCTGTTGGCTGCTTAGCATAATACAGCGATGCAATTACCACGGCCCGGGGCGCGGGGGGGGGGGGGGGGGGGGGGTTGACCACGTGCCTATACACCCAGGCAGGATCGACCTCGGTCATATCGGGGATGGGAAGTCCAAGTAAAAACTGTAACTATCAATTTCCAATGAAAAGTGCCACTTGATAAATATAAGTGTGGAAGGCTTGGCTCTCTAGTTACCACTAAGACGACGGAATTATACGTCTCCCACATCATCAGCGTATGCTGGGTACATATCGCCTCTCTCTTATATGAGATGGTCTTAGAGAATTCATCCATCACGCTGCTTTCATGCGCGTTGGTGAGCTTAGAATATTATCTTACATCAGTGATAACAGGAGCGACGGCCCTGACGGACTCTCTGAGGTATACGTATGAACACCGCCAAATAACTACGGGCCACAGCTGACTCCGGGCTCTGAGGGTAACTACTCAGACTAACTAATTGAGAGCTTAAAAAAAAAAATACCTAATCGTAACAATTTCTGGCCCTAACTCAGATTTAAAAGCTCTCGATTCATAGTTAAAGAAGTTAACCTTAGGACCAACGATGCGTCATCTGTTAAAACTATTTAACTATTGGTTGTTGTTATTTGTTTCTGTTTCATTTACGTTTAGTGACACTAATTATTATGTACCCACATGACGAAGACATCGGGGCGGTCCCTCGGAGAGTGGTGCGCGTGCTCTGTTAATCACGGGGCGAGCATAAATCATGGGAGATTAATACATGGCGGGGTGAGCCGACGTCACGCGCAGCTCGCGACTACTGACACATAAATCGTGCGCGACGCGCGCGGGACGAGCAGCCGACGATTAATGGGATATTAAAAGTGGTGCGTCCATAATTTACTACAAACAATCAACAAGTGTATAGCTAAGCCACGATTTCTTCTTAATACTAAGTTTTTAAGTCTTAATACTAAAATTTGCCCGCGAATTTAAAACTCGTGGAAATTGAGCTTTCCTATGCATCAGCTAAAAGCATGTTCATCTTAAATAAGTACGCTACTTAATTAAAAATGTGTACCCATCTTTTAAAACCCAATAACGTTAATTAAAAAAAAAGATTTAACAGGTAAAAATATTTATTGTCAGACTTACATTATTTAATTGTATTGAGGTGTTGCGAACCTCAATTGGAGAACTTTTTATAAAAACTATGAAATGGCGGATCATGCAGTATTTTAACCCAGACACTAAAATTAATAAAAATATGGGTAATGCAATTTTAGGATCGGCGGGCAGAATCGATCGGCACAATAGCAGCGATGGTAGTAGAGTGCCTATCTCGTACATAAAATGCAACTTGTATTATGCCAGTAAAATTAACCTATATAATTAAGGACACTTCTACACAAGACTTTACTAATAGATTTGACACTATTATGTGCTATCAAATAGGTTACCGTTTCATTTTATTCGTTAAAAACATTTTGCGGCTCTCAATTCGACTTTAAATAAAATAAGCAAAAAAAGCATCGTAAAGCTGCCTTTTTTGCTGATACAAGTATAAATATGTAATAAGTATATTTAATGTGTCATATTTTTTTACTTTAAAGAATGTTAATAAGGAAATGATTAAATCAAATCCAAGTCTCTAGGTATATTCGTATACTTTGTCATTGGAATTAACTACATCTGGTGATATGTCATACCGGTTTCCAAATAATGAGTAATCAGACCAGAAGCCTGGCGAAAGCAATGCGGAATGAAACTCGTAACACAGGTGAAATCTTTTGTTTCTTTATTTTGAAGCCTCATAGTTTGAATGTGGAGTTTTTCGTAATTTCACTAGTGTTTCAGTAGGAAGCTCAAACTGCAACGATCCAGTAATTCTAGGTACTATATTGCAATCTAATCGAGTCTAATTTAGTGCGTTGCCAAATCCCTTATTTAATATCTTCATTGCGAAGCATATTTTATTTATGATGAATTATTTACAACTGCAATTTTTGTATTGATGAAATAGTGTAGCCTTGCACTCACCGCGGCGCTCGGGCAGTAAGAGCTGCTCATCGTCTCCTCGCCGCGCACTTGACAAACACACACGCGCTCATTTGTATAATTCATTTAGTTTTGCCCGCTTATTAATTATCCGAGCTTCAGTGCTAATTATTCTCATTTACGTTACACTTTTTCTTACCAAAGTCGTAACTAAGCTAAGTCATTACAAAAGCAATCTTATGAGTCATAATCACACACGCACACACACACACACACACACACACACACCTGTAATTTTTCAGCAGTAGAAAAACCATCCAGGGTGCCACCCAAACCCATACCGAAAAATTCATTCAAATCGGTCCAGATATCTAGGAGGAGTTCAGTGACATACCCACGCACGCAAGAAATATATATATAAAGATAGGTTGTAAAGTTTCGTCGTTTTCATTTGAATTACTCTCTCTTATTTAGATTGTGATTTCGATAAAATCTATTAAAATTAAGTTTGATATAATTCTAGGTATATTTAATGGAACTATGTTTAGAGTTCTTTATTGATTGAAAATTCGTAAAAACAACGAATGGCAAACATGTGAATTGGAAATTCAATGAAAATATAAGTGAGATAGCTGGCATCCGCACACCGAAATACTAGCATAAGGTGGAAGGAGTTAATGGATGAACTCTCAATTAAATACCGTTGTAAAGCAAACGGCGTAAGTGGATAGATGATGATGACGATGACATCTCTTGGACTTTTCTATGGAATACTAAACTGAGCACAACCGGGACGCATTTAGTAATACTAGTCATCTAATATCTATTCGGATGAGTTACATAACAGCGGGTACACAGTATCCGCCAAGTTTGCTGCCAGTTTGATAATGTAAACATCATTATCTTACTTGAAGTTTGCTAAATGTTTGAGCCAATCAATCTTGAAATTAGATATTCAAAGTAACAAGGCGAACTAACTTGCCGTCTCCGCGTCCTTCGGCACTTGTTCCAACTACTTAAAAGTTAGATGATGTGGCTTAGTTGTGACAGCAAATTCAGTCAATTCAGTTGGTTAAGCAACCGTAACCCAGGTCGGTAACTAGATGGGTGACTTACTTGAGAGGTTCAAATTTGGCCTACACCTATCTACTAAGTCAAAAGCGAGTATACCACGTTTAAATTAAGTCAATTTTATTAATTGTTACTGCAAAATATCATAACCTAAGCCCACCCTGTTGCAGCGAATCAGCATATTGGGTTTAAGTACTATTTCCTCCTGCCCCCTTTTATAAAATTATATTGCCAGTCAAGCCGCGAACACTGCGTTTGTGAATGCCAAAAACGTCAATAAATTTTAAATTACAGTAAAAGACCCCACTCTTTCTACGCGACGCCAAGCCTGGAGAGTCATCCAAAAACATTGCATGGTCAGAAAACGACATCCAGCTATTGTAAACCAGATCCGTACGTCGCGGATATGCAAGCCAAAACACGAAGCGTGCCATCGGGAGGGGTGTTGGAATCGTGTTTGTACCGCAAGGAGTTTTAACTAAACTCTGTTTGTGTTTGTGAAACATGAAGCGGCAATATTTGCTCGGCTGATGTAAAGTAAACATCTGTTCGACGAGTCAAATTACTTTGCAAAAGGTTGTAAAGTCTTGAGGGCAGTGTGGCTTATATGATTGCACTGGCTGCAACGTTAACATGAGCCTGTGGCTCGCAAGGGTAGGTGTTAAATCTATGGAAACTTGACTTTCGACACTGAATCGGTAATGAATGAGCAGGTTCTCAACCCTGTTAATTACCAACAGGGTTAGTGAAAAAGCTTCTAAAGCGCGGATATTAACTCGGCTCGCAACCGCCCTGCGCAGTTGGCTTTTTCTTAGACTACGGTGGTGTAATAAATTGTGAAGACTGCGTTTCAACAGTATATAAATTCTTAAACCAACATTAGAATTTGAGTTTGACAGTCGTTAAATTACAAAGTGGACGAGATATGCGACACTAGAACGTTTTAGCTAGTTCAGCTCAGTTGAGCTATTTCAGCGCCGCACGCCGTCTGAGTGGTTCCGTCAACGACCATTAACTTGCTACGTGGAACCCGTAGCCCGTAAATCGTAGCGCTACGGAAATCGTTCTGGTATGCTACGCGAGTTACGCAGTGTATTGACACCGACACTACAATGATTTATCTTTTGCTTGAAAATTCCTGCAAATAGTTTATTCTGAACTTAGTCCCCGAAGCAAATAGAGGTGTTCTAAAAATTTACTGGCTTTGTTTTTCTGTCTGTGCGTCTGTGTCATCGTAGTACTCAAACAGACGAACAGAATTAATAGCTTATTTTTGATTGAAGTACGCTTTACTTCTACTTATTTAACTAGTTCTCACTACTATAGTATTCACTTACTTACTGAAAATGAAAAAGCATATAACTCCGGAACTCTTCCGCAACTATCCCCGCATGCTGTTAAATGGAGTTTAACGTTCTTTAAGAGCTGGGTTGTCAAATGTAAATACGAAAGACAATGTCAAATAAACAAACTCTTATAGGTATATCATATTTATGTAGATTTCGAACCTTCCGTCAGATTTACTTCAGGTTAAGGGCACGGTTTAAGTGGGCTTTATTTGGTAAGTAGTTATCCGTGTACCTGCGGCACACGTCACGCGGAGTGGACATCAATCATGCAGGAGATTAATTATATCCAAGGCCCGGCCGCACCCGGGCGACAGGCGCGGACTATCAATGGGTGTTTAGTTAACTGTCTAGAAATATGTTGTGACTCAATCGGACTCCATACATTTTAAATATTATAATTATACAGGCCGTTGCTTGCTACTTAATTCTTTATAATATTATTTTAACTTCTGTTGTTTTTATTTGTTTCTCAGGGCTAAAAATATGATATTTTCATTTACCAACTACCCGGGATTCTCTTCCAGAAATAAATTACTCTATCTCCACTTACAGGCTCCAAGCTATAATTGAACATTGGTTTTAAAAACAAAAAGTAAAGCTAAGTTTTACTGTGCTCATTTGTTCAATATATGGCTTAACTCACGTGAGCTTTCGTCAGAATTTGCCTGACTAGTTTCGAACCCGCTGCATGACATTGACTGTATTTCTTAGTGTATGTCGCGTCGCGTCGCCTGTTCGTTCGTCATGTTCAACGGTGATTAAATTGTGGTACAAAATTTGTTTCCTTGTAATTCACACTTGCGAGATACTTGCGGGTATCTCCAATTAGTTCGTGTAGAGTGGCTGTAATGTGAAGCTTGGTAACCAGGCAATTAAGAGTGCGCGGCTCGGAGTGAGCGTGCAGGAGCTAAATAGCGGCGCGTGACAAATGACGCCTTAGATCAAATCTCGACTAACGAAATACTCGCTCCGCCACGACCTCGCGGCACGAGCGGCGCGCTGGGGACCACGCGAACCACTTACTATAGTAGGATTTACAAAAAATTAAACATACTTTACTGTAAGTAATGTAATGTAAATAGTTAAATTTTTTGATATCTATTAAATATCGAATTATGAAAAAATCATTTGATTTAGGTGTAGTTGTACAGATATTTTTAAGTTGTTTATTCTTGTATAAAAATCGGGTGTATTTTTAATTAAGTTTAGCTCGAAAAAGAAGTGTTCTGTTTTTTTTAATTATTAACGATAGGCCAGCGCTTGACGATAATCATGCCCTTTAGAAAGCAATGATGAGGTCTACGTTGGAGCACGCTTGCCTAGAAAAAGCCTATTCACTCGAGCCTTGAAGGTACTCAAATTATACGTGGCAGGAAACACAGTTACGGGGAGGGTATTTTGGTGTAGTCCTTAATTTTTTAAAACTAGCGGTGACATCTTACTCAAAGTGATCGGTGACGGTGTGACGGTGATCTAATAATATTTGAGAACACAAAAGCTGCTATTATGACTTAACTATGATACTAAGATATACTTCTTCCGGGACTTTTTTGTAGTAATCAGTTCTTTAATCATACTCATTTCTTTCATAACGTTTCGTTAATTCTTAAGTAAGGGGTTCGCTGAGCTGCTGAGGAGTTATTTCTTCTACCGACAATAATATATTTTTTCTCATTTCTTTTAAATACAGCTATAAAAGAAATGAGAAAAAAATATATATATTCGGCAATCTGTCTTGAGACATTCGGCCGTTCTTTTGTGGGTTAAGATAATTATAAACAATAATATTAACTTCGCAATTATTTCTGGCAGTATTAAATTAATAATACACCCTTTCCAGTGAAAGAAGATTTGTGAAAATAGGTTAAGGTGTAGTGTAGTTATAAAGTAAAAACTACAAAAACTTGAATCGCATGTCCCGAACGAACTCTATTTTTTTTCGCAATAAAATGTGTTTTTTTAAATTTAATCCCAAGTATTAGCTATTGATGGACTAAATTGCATTCAAATCCGTTAAGTAGTTTTTGCATGATACACATACACAGACAAACACAGAAAAATTCCAAACATTGCACTTTTACGTTATATTGCCCATTTTTAAGGTCTCCCAGTCATCTATTTGCAAAATCTTTAATGTAGGTACAGACACGGCTAGTCTACTATTTTATTTTATGTATGAGAGAAAAGCGCAGACACTGCTGCCTCCACTTAACACCTATGGTATTCATTAGAACTTTAAATAAATCTTTACCAATTGCCACGGCTAAATAAAACTAGAAATTTACCTTCAAATGCCTTCAAAATGCGAGAAGGCTGTGGCCCAGCAGTATGCTGAGCGCGCTTAATGAACTTGAAAGCCTCACGCACATTCCGCTGTTAATTGCGCTACGTATTTAAACGAGCCCGAGTATCGACGTCTGCACATACATGTTAAATGTATAACGAAATGTTGACCCGATATTGGTCTGGATATTAAATAATTACATGTCAAGAATAGATGCTTAAATGATCGGCAACGATCGAATAGTTTTATATTTAATTAGCATAGTCGGTCTTTGCTATCCATGGCACAAAATCAAACAAATGTCGCGCCGATTTACTTTGAAGTATAAACAACTTGTGAATAACTTGTTAATAAACGCCCATAATAATTTGGGTAACAAAGTATATCACTTACACACTTCATAGCTAACTCGTCAGTCTAGTAGTTAGCATAATCTACTACGGTTTAGTTCCCAATTCGGATTTCTATTAAAATAATTCAGTAACAGCTTAGATAACTCTCCCCACTAACTACTACTACGAGCATTTTAGCAGCGCGGTGGATGAGAGAAGGAGGATCACACCTACAAGAGAGGAGGCAAGTGTTTAGCAGCCAAATGTTAATACGTCGATGATACTGAAGACATACTGAGGTGCTGTCACATAATATTGTTACGTGGTAACATATATCACTATAGTGTCAGTACTCTTATACGACTATATCGCTGATAAGGTTATCTCTACAATAACATGAAATTCCGAACAGGCCCAGAAATGACATTATTATGAAACTGGCAAAATTTTTATAATTAATTAAAGACATTTATTTCAATGTAACTAATTTAGCCCGTCAGTGATTAACTACAAGATATGATTGAAATAATTCAAAAGTAACAGTTTCTGAAATTTACCCATTTTCAAGATATACTTTGGGATTCTGAGACCACTCAGTCAGGCCAGCCGCCGTGGAAGTGACGGCTGGGAGAGTGCGAGTGGGAGCCCTGTATCCGTTATAATTATTTGTACAAAGTGAAGTAACAAGTCGATCTAACTTTGTCGCCCCTTCGGAAAACATTCAAAGTAATTATAAGTTGCCCCCACTTTGCTTATACTTATACTACCTATACGAAGGTATACAAGAAGCATTTTGTACCTCTTCCCTTTCTCCTACCTCCCCGACTTCCCGCTGCGTTACGAGTTGACGCTTCATATTTATTTTATTAACTTTAAGAAATGTAAAGTATGTCCTTAATTCGGCGAATGTTTTGTTTTCTATAAGTAATTATAGAAAATAAGCCTTCCTTAGTTGAATGATATGTTTGTCCTTTTAGTGAGTTAAAATAATGTTACAGTAAGTTTATAAAGTGAGTAAATAATTAAACTTTTGATTGGCATTATGCAGGTTGCATTTTGATACACGTCAGTATTATATGGACTCGAGCGATGCAAAGATACCACCCGGTGTCTTAGTCGTTATCACTCAGTACTTTTTTCATAAAACTCATCTCATAAACTAAAACATTATGTACATAATTATGGTTTGTATGTATAGTTTTGTAACTGTTAACGCATAACTTTTTATTAAGTAAATAATTTTAAATGGGTCTTGTTGATTAAGATTGTACAAAAAACTCTAGAAATGGAGAATTATAGGATGCTTTTCTATTTCAAGAAAGTTAGGAAGAAAGTAAGACCATTAAATGAAGTTACGAGTATTAGCATGAATCGTGGATCGACAGGAACGGTTTTAAAACGTAAAACCTGCCTACTCTTGAATCGTCGTTAAATGTATTAGTGGGTTGGAGATGCTATAACTTTAAATTCATTTTTTACACGAAATGAAGTGTGTTTACAAAATACCACGGCGGGAGTTTAGTTCGGTGCGGGCGGGTGTAATTACAGTCAGTAAGTGACCGCGGGGCCACGACTGCGCGAAAATTGGGGCCGCGCGGTGGCGAGCGGACAATCGATTTAATTGAAAAAATGAAGCCTACCACACAGCTTTGTTACTACGGTCTGAGGAAACGACAAGACGTCCAGGAAGGCGAAACTTCCAAAAAGTAAAAAAAACGCAATTGGCAGCGGCTTCTTTCCGTGTTGCTTTGCCGATGGGACTACAACAGTGCCTTTGGACACATTTAAAACCTCCTTAAACTGAATACATTTTAAATAATGTGTAATAATTTCTGCTAAATCAAGTAAGCGCTTATTTCTCGCAGTTATGAAATGTGAATCCGATATTTCTATCATTATCGGTGTTAAGCTGCTTGTCGCATGACGCTCTGCTTGCCGCGCTCACGCTTCTGTGCTGGCCACGGGAAAAATTGCGTAACGATTTAATGCTACTATAGGAAACGCGTTGCCGGTTGCTGCTTCATTTGTCACAAATGAAGCTCAACTCAGAAGAAAAAACTGGTAGTGCAGCTTCTTCGTCTTTCTCTAGATTCCACATGCAGGCACGTAACTTGTTGTCCGTCGAAATGTCCCGGTGTTGTTCGCTGCTCCAGCCAAGCTCTGCATAGCTAGAAGCCTAGCATGCCTATGTTGGTAAGGAAATTCGTTCTTTTATTTCTTGGTATATTATTATTCATTCACTAGACGTGGCGTCGTGCGTCCCGTGGCCGGCACGTAAGGCCGCAGTCGTGGGCAGGCCGCGCCGGCAGCAGTGCGACGCCGCGGTAATGGAATGCAAACAGCGCCTCGGGACAGCCGATGGGGCGCTTGTTGGCAGCACTTAATTTTAAAAATGGTGCAACGTCAAAGATTTCTAATCGGGATTCAGCTTCTCACTTATTAGCACTATCTGGATAATGGGTCAATACATTTCGAACATAAAGGAAATCTGGAAAGTGTTTTTTAAGTCATATTGACGGACCAAGCAGATGGGCCACCTGATGGTAAATGGGAAACCATCGCAAAGTTTGCAGAGTCTGTCCTGTCCAGCGACGTGCCGCAATGTGTCCCTCATATGTCTGTAATTACTAACACTGGCAACCACGGCCTTCTGACCGAAACACAGCTGTGCAATACTGCTGAGCGGTACAAATAAGTACTTCCCGGGACAATTTCTGTCATAAAAATGCGATACTACTACTAGATCTATAGATATATACCAAAACATAAAAATCACATTTTTATGTTTTGGTATTATAGGTTTCCTATGTTTTATAGAATGGTTAAATACCAAAGCTAATATAAATAAATTATGGCTACTAAAAAATGCTATTATAAATATACATATCTTAGTTCCACTGAACATACGAGTATAGTTGGTTCACATGTCGCAGAAATAAAATGGTCCCGACTAATATAAATACTACAAGGCTGAGAGGTGTTTCTGTTATTCTAAGTGATAGTATTCTACATTTCTTCCCATACTTCAGCAAATGTGGCGATCTGTTTCACGTTACCATTAATGCTACAGAAGCTTGTTGTTACTTATTTCCATTCGTCTGAATACTCGCCTTCCCGGGACGGTACCACCAGGTTTCTACATACCGTTATGATCTCATGAGATCCCGGAGCGTTCAACATGTGGCGGGTTGGAAGCACACTTCTATCAGGTAAACCGGCGGGGTGGTTGCGTATCTCACAGCAGGTTCGCGACCTTCCTATGCATTCACAATAACTAAAGATGTTAGTCTGAAGTCTGCAGTGTTTGTCGGTAGTTATATCGCTGTTAAACAGATACCGCGGTGCGCTATATTATCTGCCGGTGTTGTCCTTATTACCGAGTGTTTGCAGCCGCTTATTCCGACTTTACCTGCGCAGTTTTAGTCACAGTTACCGACCTAATGTAATTAGTCTGTAGTGATAAATATATATATAGAACTGGATGCAGCTAACCAGCAATAGACCGAGATGGCGTGCGAATGAAGAGGCCTTAGTCCAGCAGTGGACTGAGATAGGCTGGTGATGATGATGATGATGATGATAAATATATGCTAATGCAGTGTGCTAATGATTTAAATGTGAATCTCTTTTAAAGCTAAAGTCAATAATTAGACATCATTAGAAACTGCATGTGCACACTTCGTTCCATACGAGTAAATAACGATATGACGACGACGTAGCGTGAAAAAGAAGAATCTTCACTTGCCAGATTAAATTAAATACATAAGTGTAGATAAACTGTGAACTGTAATGTGTCAATGATTTTAATGAGCTTTTAATAAGAAGTTTTAATCAGGCGCTGATGTTAATTTGCGGCGTTTGTTCAGCTCGTCGAAGCTGCAGTCACAGCTAGTTGATATTTCGTAGGACGATAAGGAGAGTGGGCACAAAACTCCTCAACTGCACATGGTAGAGAGACGAGTAATTGGTTGTTCAAAATTCATTTATGTCAAGTTAGCCTTATTTACAAGTACTTTTGAAACGTCAAGTCTGTCCATTTGTAGTGACTACCGGTTCGAAAGGAGGTTTCTACCTCAACACCAGCAAAAAAGTCAGCAGTAGCTCAATGTATAGCAATATAAATGTGACAAATTGAATAAGATCTTGTAAAAAAGACAAAGGCCCACGTGATAGATGCGGGGCAGGCCGGGTGGGACCACGTCATATCAATCACTTCGCAGTCTTCCACGCTGTAGGAACATATATAATAATGCTGATTCGCGTATTAGTTGCTCCTTTTTTTGTGTGATTAGTCTTTTGAAAGGGAAATAAAGTAGAGTAGGTTGGTCAATTAACTGACATACTTACATGTTATGTATTCTTACCAAAAATTTATATATGTGAGTCTTTCCAAAGTCTATATCTATTACTTACAAGAAGTCTGTCGATTATAAACTTGATTATAGCTTTCATTCAAATCATTACTTAAAAAATTGGTTGTCTGTAAAGTCGGCTTACTGACGATAGTTGAACGTGACAATGTCGTAAGAAAATACTGATGGAATGGTTTCGTTTTTCGGAAGAAAATTTTAATTTTATTTGTTTGATAGATATTATCGTTGCTATAAACAATTGTCACCACATTCACTTTTCACTGCACTTCATCCTTGCCGAAAACATGTAAATGTATTATTGTATAGAAGCTGTCCACGCAGACGCATCGCTCACTCAAGTAGGAGAGAGAAAGATGTCGAACGCGGAGGCCGACGTGTGCCTCTGTCGCTCGTTCAGCGCTCTCGCTTGCACTTCAAGCCTTGAATGGAACGCCTCAAAGCGAGGTAACGCCGCATACGTCATGTTTTTTCGTGCGTGCAGCCGGCTCCATCGAATTATATGTTTGTTTTTACACAATATGTTTTATTAGTTGTTAATACCACGTCTCCCAATTTTTGTTATACCTAATGACTAACCGGTCGAAATACCGTCAATAAAACAGCCTTAGCGGTTTTCCTCTAATTAAATTACATTGAACTCGATAAATGCGAAAACCTTGTAACAATCATTATAAATTCGAGTCTTTAATTTTCGATTACTTTTCAAGCATAAATAGTTTGAAACAAAATAATCATAAACTTACGCCGGTAAAACAGTCTTAGCCCATGATCGACAAATAAGTCTAATTGAACTAAATAGATGGAAAAACATTGAATTTACGTTTAGTTTATAAGCAATTCTTTATAACAATTACCTATATTTTAAATGCATTAAATTTAACTAATTCAAATCAATTTCCAGATAACTTGAAGATTAGGCTTAAAATGAATAAACAGACCTTAGATTCGTCAATTTGTTAACTGAAATTCTAATCATTCGCCGTATTGCTGTCGAAAGCGTCGACATATTACATTTATGTGTTTTTTAATATAATAGTCGATCCGCATTATCATCAGACCTAGAACCAAAGTGCTTGTCAAACCGAATCAAGCAAAACCAAACTCGATGGGGCTTACGTCTTTTTCCCCTTAATAAAGAACGAAACTTAATGTTCAGTGTATATCATGGATTTCCAAATCTGCATCTATCAAATATGTTGGGATCTCAACCTACTACCGTGGGTGGTGCTGGAAGCGTTCGTAAGTCTAAGACAAAATGTGACTTTAAACAAGTCGTGTAATGGTAGATTCTACGGAAATATATAAACGGTGTATCGATTTGTTTAATCATAATGGGTAGATTCGAATGATGTGTACGCGACATGCGGCCCGCCTGTAATGAAATTTTATCAATCACACATATTACACCCCATTCACCGCCGCCATGTTGGCATGAAATAAACAAACCCTTTTCCTCTGTGGGTACATCCCTTTGTTTGGCGAACGCCCTGTCACGGAATGCGCGAGAGGTTTAATTAAAACTCGCACAAATTCCAGATTACACGACGTTTTTTCGGATTGTTACTCATGTTCACACGTTGTTAGAATTAAAATAATAGGACTTTTTTATTATTCATCCTTTTCAATGTGCTATATGCCCAAACGTCTACCAACTGCTACGCTGACCTAGTGTTCACATATTTATGTGTGTTTATTTTATAATCCATTATTAATTATTTATTATTCAAATTATTTGAGCCATCAAAAATAAAATAATAGTGGTAGTAATCATAAATGTAATAAAACGAATCTCATCCGTCTTAAGTTTCGTAGTTCGGTCGCGCTTTAAGAAAATTACCGTTAGGCGCGGGGGCATTTGATTGCGAGCCAACGCTGCCATGAGCACCTTGAGAGAGCTCAAGTGGCTCCGAACTGCTCTAGGGACGGGTGACGTCTCTCGCTGCTTCACAACAAGTCTTACGTCTTAGTTCAAGGCGCAGTATTTTTTTATAATTTTTAAATTCTCGTTTGCAAACGCTTCCAAAACTAGGTGTGTTTGATCTCCCGAATTAGGGAGCAAGTACCCAGCGCGTACCAAGCAAAGAGTACAGCAAAGCTCAGATCCTAGCGCCACCCTACATCTTCGGCCGACACACACACACGAGGCAGTACTTACGTACCGTAAAAGTAGAAACAGAAATAAGGCTCATTCCCACTACCCAATAAATTTGTCCATAAGCCAGCTGCAAGATTTGTAAAACCTGCAATAAATTGCTCGGTAAGCGAGCCTATTTTTTTCGATCCTTTAGACTTACGCTAGGGTTTCATGAAAGCCTCTTCCCGGCACGCGAACTAGCCGCGGTACGTGACACGTGCCCTGCAGCGCGGCTATATCCATTGACCAGGGATAAAATTTACTTTTGAATCTGCCACAGCACGCCCACTGGAAACAGTTCACTGCCGTTTGATATCACGCGTTTATTATTTGGATATTCATTCCCGGCCGCCCAGGGTGTTAGATATAACTGTGGGAGAAGATAAACATTTTGTCCTGGCCCCGTACAGAACATAATATATCCTGCTTCGCATTTATGCTTCAAAGCAAAGGCCTGAAATCCCCTTCCATCTTCCGTCTTCCCGGTACCTGTAAACTGGGTACCTTCAAATAAAAAGTAAAAAAGGCAAAGCAATATCCTTTAGGTAAGCGCTCTTAGCAATATCTCTTAACATGGGGTGTGATAGTCAGTCAGTACAGTCAAGTGGCAGTCAATATATATAAAAGTAACATTTTTTTTCAAGCTTCAATGCGATAAATTTCAAATACACGCGTACAAAACTGCACTTCCGGCTGATTGTAAAAGCTTGTAGCACCTAAATAGTTACCTGAATATGTAAATGTATGGATCGATGCCGATAATGCAAATCGTTCCCTTATTTCGGATAGACTGGATAAACATCAAAAAGACAAAGAGCGCAAGAAATGATATAGACGCATCAGCGAAAGCTGCTTAGTTTATTATATAATAATAATAATAATAATATCATGCGATGTGGCCCACGTGGGAATGAGAACTTAGAAAACTTATTATCACGGGAACACCGAAGGCTGGAGAAGCCGTTCACCACTCTGCACCGAATTCTTTGAACAAATGTTACTATATGTAACGGTTAGCTGCCAAAACATAATAGTCTACAAAACTCATCCTAGAATAAGATGCATAGTCAAAACATTTGGTATTCTAACTTAAACACGGGACAAGTGCATGGGACAAACATTGGATGCAGGCGGCTCGATTCGCAAACACTGCATCTCTAACGTAGTTTGCGAACACAACACAAAATATAACATAACCTAACATACAACACAAGACAGTGCACCTTCGCTCCCAACTCCACGTAATAACATTAAACACTCGCAGCTTGTAATTCTAATTACCTTTCAAAACGCATGCATTATGCATTCTATCCGAAAACTTTCGCCTCCAATTTGTGAAGAGTAAACCAGTAGCTGTGAAGCTTTACTATGGTTTTCTCACAAACACTACTCGGCATGGGATTCAGAATGAGGATTATGTTCGCAGTTGCCCATGTTGGCCAAGTGCGGATTGGTAGACTTCACACGCCTTTATGTCATTATGGGGAGCTCTCAAGCAGGCAGGTTTCCTCAAGATATTTTCCTTTACTTTACAGTTAGAGAAGTTTGTAATCCATACTTTCATACTAATATTATAATTGCGAATATGTGTTTGTTGGTTTGCCCTTACTTGATTTTTGGCAGAGAGTTAGTTGAAAGGATGGAGAGTAATGAAGGCTAATTTTTATCCCAGGGAAACAAACGGTTCCTATTTCAGAAAACAAACGGTCCAACCAACAAAAAAAACCTATTAAACGCTGAGAAGGAACGCCGGTAACAGCTAGTAAATCCATAATTATGCAAAAATAAGTTGCTGCAGTCGGTTTGTAAATACTCGAAAATGGTAGATTTTAATTTTGTTTTTTAATCAACCGACCTCCACCTCACCGTTACAGCGTTTACAACACATCAAGTAAGCCGGAATTAAGTACACTATTGCAATGTTATAAGCGTATGTTTCATTCGCACGTCCGGCGAGGTTGGTTGAGCCGTGCAACATGTGTCCCGCGCAGCTGCAGCAATACAGGACGTGCCGGGGTATGAACTGGTAGTTACATTAGATCTACTGACTATTACATTTTCTGACAAAAAAATAGCTTTTGTGAAGTGTCATACAAAAACAAACATTATGAGCAAAATAATTTCGAATGCAATATACTACAAGAAAATAAGTAATTCATTGAAAGGAAACTGTATACAATTTTGCAATAAACTATCGTTTGATATCTCGGAGATGTCTCTTAACAAGTTCAAAGTTTCTATTAAACGTGAGCTTATAAAAGTCTTACTATAGTATAAAGGACTTTGTAACCGATAATAAAGCTTGGGTGTGATTCTAAGCGTTGGTGAAAACAAAAAAAAACACATGACTAAGTTTGTTTTATTTTGAGATCATGGCGCGTTTGGAACCCTAGCAGGTTTGGTTTAATCTCACTACTATGTACATATTTTTTATACAATGCGAAGTCAATCAAAAGTGCCATCAATGTGCCTTTTTAAATAAAGAATCTTTTGACTTTGATTTAGCCCGAAACTTGGTACACGATTGTTTATACTCAAAGTGGGAATCGTGAGTTCACCCAAGCTGAAAATTCTCATGTCCTTCTGAATATACCCCGAATAAAACAAGGAGCATTGAGTCTATTTTACTGTGACTTTATAACATCTCGATTCTCGAAAACAACTATACCGATTGATTACCGAATAGTCACCTAACTCATGATTTTGTCATTGCAAGATTCGTCACAACTCGTGTAACAAACTGCCGTCATGTATCATTGATCTAAGCCACCTATACTATCGCTAGTACCTGAAGAGACGGGACAATGGCATCAAACGAAGAGTTGTGCAGTGTGTAGATAGAAAGATTTAGTATATGCTTTTAAAAGAGATCCAAATCAAATTATTCCTGCTCATTAATATTTATAAGATATGCAACGATTTCGTTTCGATACACAGTGCCTGTTGAGGTTTAACTATTATTCAGGTGCTTACAATATATTCGAGGCAACTGTAGCAATATCGCACGTGCCACTTCAGTTCACTTCCAGAGACGAAAGCAATAGAAGCGCTGGAGGTGATTCCCTCAGGACACAACGATATTGTGAACGTCTAGGTACACCGGCTCGCAAGATTTGAGTAATACATTTTGATGCTCGATGACCTCGTTCTGGGAAGTAATCCCAAGCGAGGCTAAGTCAAGCTTTCATTTGCTGTAATGTTATAATGGAGACAACTTTAGAACACGAGGCAGTACTTTATAAAATTACGCTATATCAAGTGATATTTGCGCTCAAAAGGTGATCAAACGTAAATGTGAACAAATGAAATCGTAACTTTAAGTCATATCTCGTCATTCAGAAAGTAGATCTGAGAATAGTAGACACATACCATTACGCCATATCAAAAATGCCAACATTCACGTTATTTGCTGCTGAATTTGCGTGGCCTTGAAAAAATTTATTATTATGATTATATTACAAACATACCGACGTCGTTAAGTTCGTCGGTAATGAGTAGCTAACCAAACTATTTACTTGCAAAAAAAGTTTTGTTTGCTATTAGCCACAACTTGGTGTGCATTATCACTTTCGCTGTCGCAGGAACTGCTTATATTTCACTGTCAAGTTTTATTTTATTTTGGCTCTAAGCTTTGATTTTAATTTAACATTTTCGAAAATTGTCAGCACAAATTACTTCAGTGGAAAATTTGTAAATACAAACCAAAAGTCAACATCTCTTAAGACATGGTGAGGTTCTACAAAGTTAAAGGCTGGCAAGTGGCTGGTCACTATCCTCAAACGACTAAGCGGTCAGGCACGATTCCACGTATCGAACAATAAGGAGTTGGTATAACTGTCACCTCTAACACCTTAAACGGCATCATTACTTACCACCAGGTGAGATTACACCTAAGGGCTAACTATATTTATATTTATTTATTTATATATATATATATATATATATATATATATATATATATATATATTTTTATATGTGTATGTATCTATTTCTGTATTATTTGTATTTGTATTAGCTGTTTATGTATTATTGTTATATATAGTAGATGTAGTTTATGTTATATATTTTTAAAATTGCACTATCCCGTTTCCATACTCCTGTTCTTCTTTCATTAAGGGTTGTCTGGAGGAGATCGCTTAAAGCGATAAGACCGCCTTTGCGCATTGTTATTCTTCTTATATTTATGTTTTCAATTTATATTATAAATTGTGTGCAATAAAGAATTTATCTATCTATCTATAAAAAGTGCCTTGTATAGTCTATTCGAATAAATAGAGTTTAGACTTTGGTTCAACCCTCCATACAAAGATACTTATCAACATAAAATAACTACAAACACTTTACATGAAAGAAAAGTTCCTTACTACTTTTCATTCAAGAAATGTCGCGTTTGACGTCAAACACGGCCACCGTAATGGCAATCAAAGCATTATTATAATTCTGGAGGTTATTTGTTTACAATATGTTATTAGAGGTGGCTGCAGCAATACCGCAAGTGCCACAGATAAAAAATATGTCTGGCGGAAATTGCCACAAGACATTCATTTTAAAAATGTGTGTTTAGTTTCTTAATTTATTGCCAAATCCAAGAAAGGCACGCCAGTATAATTTGTACGAACTGCGAAGTATTCGTTATCAATATTCCAAATGGCGGTATCGGCCCTAGCAACAAAGGTAAGGAGAGCCAAGGTAGGTTTCACAATTGAAGAAATTATAATTCTTGAATTTTCTCTCGTCTGATCAAGTGGGTGGCTTTGGTGGTATTAAGTTACCGCGATACCGATATAGAAGTGCTGCCAAGCGATTTGGTGTTCCGGTAGTATGTTGTCACTGATATGGGGTTTAATACAACTAGGCCTTAAACCTTTTATCCGGGGGGAAATCCTCATGGATACCGCCGTGTTCCTACTACCCTAACTCCTCCGCTACCAAGATTTAGCACCACGTGAATTTGCAATCCAGGACTGTAAAAAATCTTTGTTTTAAATACTTTAAGGTATTGTAGAGGAATAAAGAATAAAAGATCTATGAGCGCTCTTTTTCGATATCGGTCTGTTTTTTATTTTGTTTTGTTTTGCAATTTTCTACCGTAGAGACTTTATCCATCTATCTATCTAATACCTTATTTAAAATCAAGAGTTAGTCCGTGCAAGATTAACCGGTCCTTACACTTACATGGAGGAGTACTTACTGGAAAGTAAAGACGCTAATAATATTCAGTTAAATCGGAGTGTCATGTCACTACAAGATTACCTCATGCGCCCGCTTGGTGCTCTTGGTGCTAGTGTTTACAGACGCAGTAGCATAATTAGTCTTTTCAATCAAATAAAGCATTCGACACGACGTTTATGTCTAGATGAAACCACATTAATGTTAATTGATATTGACCGTGTTCCCCGGTCCGGTTTCGCGTGGTTACCGAAGTCCCGGGATCCATTTATTCAGATTCCCGATCGCGCCGGAAATTAATCAAACTCTGGGGATAATTAATTATTCATTGAAAATATGCGCCGGTTTTTGAAGGCTTCTTAGAAGTTTGTTATTCGGCTTTCCGAGATGGCGTTTCGATGTTCTTATAAAAACTGTCAATTAATTTTAACGAATCTCTATTAATTATTTATGTACCCGATTGCGTACCTCAGGGGAGGCAATGTTTAACGTACGAGAATCAGTTATCATTTCCGTTTCCTAAAACACTCTATACAAAACTCACTGCCTGTTCTATTTTCACCGAAATTGGTTTATCAGTATTTACGAAGATTCGTTTGGATAAACGGACATGTATTTTAAAGCGTGTGTTGATTTTGCTTTCGTTCAAAGAACAATTTAAATTCTTAAACAGCAATTTAGGGCGCCGAAGGGTCAATTACGCAGGTCTCTTGTGATAACGACATCCAATAGAAACCAACCGAAATCTCGATTTGGGTGGTCAGTGATGACGCACCGCGCAGCTACATTGCAGCATGGCGGGCTGAGGTAACGTTTTGTGATTCTAAGTTGACGATTATTTCCGGTATCTGCCCGTACGTTTGCCCGCGCGCAATGCTTAGTACCTACTTCTCCACTTATGTAGAACTAGTTGCGTGGAAACAACTAATAAGATAGGTTTTAAAAAGTATAACATTATTATGTGTAAGTGTAATTATATGGTAAAGACAATGGGAAGAAATTGGTAGTGTGCTGTGAGAAGCAACTTCTTTATAATAATAAATATGATTTGTTCTTGCAGTTTGACGTTATATTCTTGTGTGGAATTGTTTCGCAACAGGATTATGGTTAGTGCTAATAGGGAAAAACGGTTTTAGATCTATCTGATGGTAACTGTGCATTTAACTGGCATAAAAAGTTACTAATGTAACACTCCAGCCCTTAAACTATTATTGCTACGAGTATGTAAGAAATCAAATCAGCCGATTGCTGCATAGGTAAAAAATAAACAAACTCAATTTCGCATTTATTAATATTAGTAAAGCCCTCACATTCTGCCAGCACATAATCCCACTACTGACAGCGAGTGACGACCTTTTTTGCGCAACGGTAAGCGCTGTGGTTGAAGTGGGA
The DNA here is from genome assembly GCF_905163445.1 of Pararge aegeria. NCBI lineage: Eukaryota > Metazoa > Arthropoda > Insecta > Lepidoptera > Nymphalidae > Pararge > Pararge aegeria. The sequence continues at coordinate 381,014 of NC_053200.1, read as the reverse complement.
GGTTCGATTCCGGGCAGGTGCAATGCCTGCAATAATTTTAGTTTTTTCCTAGGCTTTGGTCGTAGCTAGTTACCCTAACCTACTGGTACTAGCTGGTTAGCGCGCTACCATCTTTGACTAAATCAAACTTACCAGGGCCAACTTAGAAGTGGAAAGAAAAGCCCGGCGTTACATCAGCAGATAGAGCAGTGGCGTCTTCCGTCGCCTGGAACCGCTTCCGAAAGCTGATTAATAGCCTCTCGGCGGAGTCGGCGGCCGCGTGCGCTGAGAGTAGTTCCCATTTCTTGAATTGCATTGTATCTCGTCTGGGTTATGTTATTGTTCAAAGGAATGGGGATTCCCAATTGCAACTAATTAAATTCCAAACTCGGTTGGAAATACAATTACTCAAACGGAAATGTTAGTTTTATTTAGCATTTTATTTACCTACTCAACGAAAATATAAACTTGCAACACTCCCATTTTACTTGCCTCTTCCGATAAGTGTTGCCAATGTGCGGTTTACGAACAGTACCATTTCATACGAAAAATCTAGAAGTATCCAAATTATTGTAGTAATCCAAGAAGTAGAGGAAAAGGGTTTCGCTAAAGTTTATCTAAAATCTTATGTGCAACTTGGTTTTCTTTATATAAAGGACTAGCTGACCCCAGCGCCATCTGTCGGACTGATTTGTGACTCTAAACCATCCAAGGTGCCACTCAAACGCATACCCATAATTTCATTCAAATCGGTCCAGCCATCTAGGCGGAGTTCAGTGACATACACACGCACACAAGAAATATATATATCTACTAGTGGTCCCTCGCGACGTCGTCCGCGTAAAAGTCAACCTTAAAAGATAGACATGCTGTCGCCTGTACCAGGCTTTTTTAGAACTTATAAAGGGAGAAACTTTTTTATGCGTGATTTTATCGAAACTTTAACCGTTTACGCAGCGCACGTGGCGTAGTGGCCGATTTTGAAACACTCTTCATTGGTCCTATGCTCCTTTTAGTCTTAGCGTGATGGTATATACTCTATAGCCTTCCTCGATAGATCTATCCAACACTGAAAGAGTTTATCAAATCAGACTCGTACCTTAATAAATCAGCCGTTTAGTTGCAGTATAGGTAAATAACCTAGATACCGACTGCAGCGCCATCTTTCGGGCAGATTTGTGAATCTAAACCATCCAGGATGCCACCCAAACGCATACAAAAAATTCATTCAAATCGGTCCAGCCGTTTAGGAGGAGTTCAGTGACATACACACGCACAGAAGAATTATATATATAAAGATAATGAAGATGAAATGAAAAGAAAATATGCCTTTATGAATTTTCCTTGTGATAAAGGGTTTTTAGTTTGAAATAGAAAAGAGGCATCTACTAACATTAAACAAAGGATTGGCTGAGGTACGATTTTCTATTCAAATGGAACAAAAGTTTCATAAAATAACAAATTATAAAAACTGTATGTATTCTTGTTAATAAACTATTTTATTATTATTAAAAAAATAATAAGACCTTTATATATTTCATTTAAAGAAACGTGCCCTACATCTCCTGTCGTTGTTTTGTAACTCCTATTTTACTTGCTCTATTGTGTTATTTTTATCTGTTGAATTTGAATTTGAAAGTAATTTCCATCATTGTGAAGATGTTAAATGCTGAAGATGTATAATGGCTGTCATTTAATATTTGAACGTAAGATTAATAACACATTCACAACTCCAATTTTTATTTGTTTCAATTAAATTATTAGTTCATCATTCTCTGCATGTCGGGGAAATGTTTCCTACAATGTGATAGAATTTACTGAGCTTTGCAACGTGAATAAAATTCATTGTATGTAGTCAAAAACATATTATGTTAATTTCGCCCTATATTACTTTAAGGGATGAATTTTAAGAAACCGTCAAAATAGTTATTAGATTTATGTGAAATGCGATTATTATTATTTTATGTCAGAATTATGGAAATATCATCTTATTATATTATATATTCCTATACCTCCCATTATACACCGTCCATATGTACACGAGAGTACCGGTAATACAAAACCACAGATATTTACTAATTGTACCGGCCCAAGAATATTTCCTTGAGCGAGTCCATGTCGAAAATCAGATTATATATGAAAATATGATCTTACCCATTTTTTTTTATTATACATACCCTTAAACCATGGTTTATTACATTTAAAAAGTTGGTTCTTTTTGGGTGTTGAAGTCCACTAAAAAGGTGTATTAGAAATGTCCACTCGGTTGATAAGTCATCGTAAAGTTTAGAGTTCGCAAAGATACTGCTTAGGTTATTACTTAGGTTATTATTACTTAGGTTTGAAATAGGGTATGCATAAGAAATTAAAGATGCCAGTAGCAGCAATTAATATTTGCTTTGTGGACCATCAATGCATATTTTAGTGTTACATTTCATGTACCATTTGAACTTTTGATTGAATTAGCAATCAGCGGGTTCGCTTGCTAGGACAATGCTTTAAAACATTAAAAAACTTAAAATTAAAACTGTACTTACAATGATAGTGTTAACCTCTTAAGGATAATTACTCGTAAAATAATAAAAAGCCTGCCCTTTTAGGATAACAGATCGCCCGAATAGGTAACTATTATCCTACCGTCATCGGATAGCACCAAGCCTTATAGACCGCAAGCTTTTCAGTTAAAAAGCACCTGCCGAGTCCGTAATTGGATGGATGATCAACATGTCGTCCGAGTTAGGGTCATGTCCTCATACCTCCAAGTGAAGCCGGCCGGTCGGTTGTACTATCTACCACACCTAATAATAATGATAAGTTAAAATTTTGAATGTAAGTTTAGCGACCTGCATGTGCAAAGATTAAGAGAGCATCACAAGCAGTAGTCCGCGGCTCGCACCGAGGGCAGGGTAGCTGATTAATAGTCCGTCGCTGGCAGAGAAAGGAAAGGAAAATTTTAGTACAGTTTTTATTTCCTATCTGTATTTTCGACATCCTCATTTATTTTATTTAAAGAAACCGTGGCGGAAACTCCTGAACTCAGCTAAGTGAGTTACTCACGGTGAGCTTGGCAAATTCAGTTTGATTATTGCTTACTGTACCAATATAAAAGCAGAAGATATTTTACAGGACTTTAAAACTTCTCGTCTTGTTAACTCGGTTCATTTAAAAACCTGAAAGTTATTTAGTAAGAAATAAAATATATTTTTTTTTAGTTTTCTGCAGATTCAAAATGAAGTTCTGCTAGGATTAGGAATGACAATAATAGAACGTTATCGGTAATCAGCATCCTGTTGTATATGCGGGTGGTTTTACGATAATTATAATACTATGAGAGCAAGGAACAATTTGTGTGGACGCGTGTTAACCAATTCATTTGTGAAGATATTATTCATATTTTTAGAAACATTTTATTTGTACACCACAGGTAAAAATAACAAAAATATAAACACAATAGAGCAAGTAAAATAGGAAGTACAATAGGGTGGCCCTGGCTTTCTTTAAGTTAAAGATATAAAATAAATTAAAGGTTATTTGTTATTTTATGAAACTTTTGTCCGATTCGGATAGATACTTAATCAGCCCAATCATTTCTTAAAGGTCAGATAGCCTATGTACTACTACAAACTTTAAACCTTAGAGTCAATTTTTTTGATTTCTTCTTCCTATATCTGATAGAAAAGCAAGGTGCACGTAAGATGTTGGATAATTTTCGTATGAAATGATAAAATAGATAACGGTGCCTTTTATTGAATTCCAGTTAGTGACTACGTTGAGATGGCAAACATTTTTTTTTTTTTTTTTTTTTTTAAACATCTTTATTGCGTAATAAAGGAGAAATTACAAATATAGTTAAACAAAAAATTAAAAGCAAAAGGCGACCTTATCACTAAAAGTGATCTCTGCCAGGTAACCTTACCGATAGTACACAACAAAACATGAGAGACGGGAAATCGCAATTAAAATAAACAATACCACACAATAATTATTGTGTGTGCGATAACGTTGACTCGTGCAGGTATATAAATGTTAAATAATATTTTTAGAAATTAATTTGTCTGCATGCGTCTTACGAAAAGAAAATGGATTTTCACCGGTGCTAAGAGTAAATAAAACAAACAATTTAATTTTAAATATTGTAGTTCAAATTCACAAACTGTTAATTTTTTATTTTCAACTACAAGTAAGCCATAAACTAAATTGAAGATAAGTAAATATAAGGGTATTGAAATAGCTGTATATGCTATTTTTTTAATAAATGAATTTGTCCGTAATATTTATATTACATACGAAAAAAAAAATATTTAAACGAAATATATTTCACTGCTTCTATTAAAATATCACGACATTTTAATTCTCTTGGGTATCCTTTTTCGTCGAGGAGATTATTCCAGACTACGGATTATATAGTGACTTTTAGTAAAGATACGTGTGGCGATTATTATTCTCAGGTTTCAGTCAAAACTTTGTAATGACTTATTCAGATAGTAAATATAAGTTCAATAAACAAAACCGACCGTGTTCTTATAGTCATCATGCTAAACGTGAAGGTAGCATGCCAGTATTATAAAGCGACGCAACGAGTTTAATCCATCGGACGTATAAATAAATATTGTTTTAATAACCCGCAGTCCATCACGTCATAAAGTATTAACGGCGCGGGCTCCGCCCGGGCGCATACGTCTGCCGGCGGCACGAGCGGCTGCCGTTCATATTTCCGATGCCTGCGACGTTTAATCCAGGTGTTCCGTACTTTATGCGCGTTACAGCGATAAACATTTCGACTGCAGTGCGTTTAAATTACGATTCGTGCACTTGCTTTATCGTCGCCTGAAATCATTGATTCTCAGCGAAGTTGTGCCACTACTCGATATTCCCCTGACTGCAATCTCACTTGGTGATAAGTGATGATGCAGTCCAAGGTGGTAGGTAGTTTGGCCTGTCAGTGATCATGGCAGTTATATTTAACCCTTACCCCTCATCGGCTTAGACGCGACATCGTACAGTCTCTTAGGGGCACGTCTTTATCGGTAATTAGCCACTGTAGAAGACTTCCACCAGATTAGGCCAGAGAAAATTCAGATAATATAAATTCCCAAATTCCCCTGCTGGGAATCGAGCCTGGGACTCGACTTAAAACCACAACACTCACTGCCGCGCCAGGGACGTTGTCATTATGTCGTGATTGAGTGTTTACTGATATTCCTAAATAGTTACCCGATATCGAGTCGCAGCTGATCCTTTTATTCTGATTTTTGTTTTAGAAACGTTATTTCAAAACCAAATATTGTTTTCTAAAGAAAATTCTGAAATTACATTAAAAAGACTCAATTCGCTATAGCTGTGCCTCTAATATTTGGAGAGGTCACCGAATAAAAGGATCATGAAAATCGATTCGTAATTGCGTAAAAAATATTTAAAAAAAACGTACAGTCGAATAGAGAGCCTCCTGCTGTTTTTAAGTCGGTTGAAAAGTAATAAACTTTGTATGCAAAATTACACCAATGCATTACTACGGCGAACCAGACGAACGCATTTATAGTATTAGCAGGGGTAAAGGTATATTGAATATCCAAATGCAATCTATTCAAGTCTGGGATGCTGGCTGCGAGGTGCAGAGTGTCGCGTGATATTAAGCCGGAGCGCAACACGCAGCATCCCGCGGGAATCCCCCCCCCCCCCCCTCTCCTCGGGGCGGGCGCGGCGCAATATAACATGCGACCAAATTAAATTTTCCTTCTATATTTATGGCGGGAAAAATATTGATCTATTTTCGGTTACTGCACTATTTGCAGCTGTACATATATATTAATACATTTCACAATGTTACGTGCTTCAAATATAATTGAATTCCACGCAGTAACCGAGCAACGGATTACTGTGATTTGCAATGAGACACTGAAAATCACAATAGTAAATAAATACTGCTAGTCCTAACGGCTACTCACATCTTGTAGGAGATGGCACTAAAAGAAGAAAAGAGATAGTTTACGCTCCGAACACACACCGGTCTTAAAGAGAAATTCTGTTAATAAATATTCATACTAATAAGGTTTTAAGCATCTTATTTAAATTAGATATTGTTCATGATATTCATTCACTCGCAAGCGGTTTAGCGTAACGGTACGTTATCGCAGAGAAAGTGATTAGGGCTATGAATCCAATGAAATGCCATTTGCTTTTCAGACTAGTACTTCTGATTGTATCGTCACTTATCAGCTGGTGTAACCGCAGTCAAGCGGTAACTTCTCTACGATGTATAAATTCCGCAAAGAAGTCTCGTCAATATTTCAAATCGAAAGAGAAAACATATCTGCTCTTCATTTGTTATGTATTTAAAATGCAGCGAGATGCAAGGGTGGGTGACTAACTAACTGACGAGACGCTCGCGTTTATAATAATGCTACTTTTTTTAATAAAAAATTATGTACATCAAACATTGGCAATCTCTAAACAAGTCTGCTTTTACCAAAATACAACTTTTAGTTTTAAAGTAACCTATACGTATCCAAATCGTATCACTTTTATTACAAAATTATCTGTAACCTATTTAAACTCTATTTTCATGTCGCTAAAGTTTATTTTTATAAACACTGCAAAATCTCGACGTAGAGTAAATAAAACTAGTGTACGTGCTTGAAGTTAGAATTTGAGCCGTAAATGAAAGTAACGCGAACCCGTTTAACGTTATTTCCGCCGATAAACCATTTTATTGTCTCTGTATTTTCCTATTCGTTGAACAATTTCGCAGTTTTACCCCCAGGTCTATTCTTTGCTCTACCTGGCATGTATAAACCGTGCTCAGAATAGTGGTTGTGTATCTTTCTTTATCAAAGACAAAGTCAAAAATGTATGTCTGATCGGGCGGATTTTGACTTGATCCGTCCGACATCGTGTGGGCAATTTTCAGGTATCGTGTAATAAGAACACCTTTAAATTTGACTCGCTTTATTCGAACACTGAATTTAACTAATATCGTAAGAGCAAACTTTTAAAATAATAACCTCTAAGAGAAACGTAGGACAGTTCCGTGACGGCGTCTTTCTGCGTTGCGTCCCAACTAATTAATAACCCCAATCAAGTCAGTAGACCCCGTCACGACTCTGTCGAAGCGCGCCAAAACTGTTGATGCATTCCAGCCGCTAACTGGCGAGTTTGTGTTTCATTTAGTGTCCGTACTCATTTCCGGCTGCGACATACGTGCGTTTATCCAAGTAGGCGCATAGATGGCACTTATGATGTGTACATGACATGGGAAATGTGTACATGGTTAGAACTAAAGCTACGAGGGTTCCCAACGGGTTTCCTGGTCCAAAGAAACAGAAGTCTACAACAAACTGGGTGTTCTTTTTCGTTGTCACCATCTCAAATTGTCATTTAAAATTATTCGGAGAGCAACCTGGTTAGAGCAATAATTCTCACCCAAGCTTTTTTATCGATTACGTAGTCTTTTATACTATAATAGAACTTTTCTACATTGTCTCTCATTTCTAAAGCTGATATTGTCTCGAGAACACGGGCGGGAAGGTGTGGGAAGTCACGTGTCCGCCGCCCGCGAGAGCGGACGATTGTCCGATACCGGTGTGCCACCGAGTTAATCATAGAAACATGGCACGAGGAGTACGCTTAGTACTGTCCATAAGGTTACTAAAGGTTTCCCTGAACTAGACTTATTTTTCTTTCCTGGGCCATTTTCCGCGCGTAACCACGTCGCTTGTTGCAAGTCAAACTTTCCCGCTAGTGTTGCTTGGCTACTCCAAACCAAACTCGATAGCCTAGGATGCCGGTTGCTACGAACATCCAAGAATGTGGCCGGGGAATCTCATTGCACTTCAACATCACGCGCGTCGATTGCTATCAGTGAAAGTTATCTTTTTGAGGGAATAATTGTTATTAGTTATTAGTTCCACCGCCTTTATTAGTTTACCACTTTCCATCAATGTCATTCCACCTAGAAATCAATACCTAAATAACAAACTTGTTGGTTTAGGTTAATACTACTTTGTCTTCAAAAAATTGCATTGGCCCATAGTTGGAAATGCTTGTTTTGATGACAGTTCGGATAGCCATGATTTGTACTCCACTTTTTGTTTATAATGTTTTATTATGTTTTATAAAATTTGTAAATTTTTGATAAATATATTGCAAAGTGCTGTAAATATAACTATTTCTTTAAAATTTGCACGAATGGAATCGCGTCATCCGAGTTTACACATCGATCGCACAGCTCTATTCTATAGGTTAAATATAGTATGTACATCAGCAGCTCTACCTCATAAATAGATCCCATACGACTTTACGCAATGGGAGGATGCAAAATACACAGTAATATATGTAAACTGTCTAATTTTCCTGGCAGCTGAGTGGAGCTTTCACGCTAACTCCTAGAACAACTGGAATTCTGCGGCGCCGCATGCCAATGAGACTGATAGACCTCACGTGGTAGAGTGCCACCTATGTTTACAGGATTTTGTTGGTGTGCTGTGGATGTTACAGCGAGGGTAAATACTTAGTATAGACCAAACCCTGTTAAAGTTGAGATGAGATTGAGATGTAATTTACCTTCCAGCGCCTGTCACAAACAGTTCGTCAATTCATTACCCGTGGCGTCGACGCTAAAACAACTGTAACAATATATTAATGTACAGAACTCGTTTGACGAATCAAATTATTTAAAACTATTTATGAACTGCGAACTGACGTCTGCGAGCATTTCCCAACTTTGTAACTTTATATTAATTGGACTCCGATTTAATTTGTACAGTTATGTTTAACTCCTAATTATTTCTGTCAGGTGTTACTTTGTTGTTGAAGCGGGGCTACTTGCCGCACGTGCGGGGGCTGACCTGACCTAACTCACAAAACGCGGAAAACAAGCGAGTGAGCGGAAACACCTATTTAGTAAAATATCAGTCTCTTTTGACGAAAGTATATAACGCAACAATATGTTGAGTGTAAACAATAATTCTAGTTATATTATAAAGTACTACGATTTAATTTGACTTAACATGCATCGCTCCGCGTGCCAGTTGTATCCTTCGGCTATAAACGTAAAAGCACGTTTTAGTAGTAGTAGAGCTTTAGTTACAGAGCTCGTCCGGAGAACCAACATACTTATTTCTGCTGCTTAGCAGCATTGTTGCGTTGCTGTGTTCCGGTCTGTGTTCCGGTCTGAAGGGCGTGGTTGCCGGTGAGTTACAGGAGCGAATGTGTTCCTTTGGATAGGCCATCGATCGATAATTTATTAAAACTGAAAACATTTCACATCTATGTGAATTCACTATTTATGACAACAATATGCAAATATTTTAAGTTAAATTAATAATTATGACAATCCATTTATCAGAAAATTCAACAAAGCTGTTTTACAATAATACCAAATGAATTATTATATAAATTGGTGTCATTAACTGCAATGCTTTGGATTTTAGCGGTTAGCATTCTTGACTACGTGGTGCTGGGTTCGATTCCCGTATCGGGGCAAGATATTGTTAGCTAAATGTTCTCGTTTTTATAAATACTTATTATGGTTTTTAAATTTTGCAAGGAACTCCTTTCCAAGCTTATAATATTTACCATGCGATTTTACTTTGAGCTTTACTTGTCGCAGCTCTTAGCTTCAAACGCTTCGAAACATTATGACGTCATCAGCTTAATTTATCGTAGCGTCGCAAATTCTACACTTCAGATTTTGATTTAACTAACCTTCTGCCAAAAGCACTAGTTGTAGAATTGTGAACAAATATGAGTTTATAAAGTGTTTCAGTGATTCGAAACTCGAAAACGACTCAGCGATTGCAACGTACTAATCTCGTCCAAAGCGTACTATACGCTTAGAAATTTGCTCGCTCATAATCGAGGAGTCATTTTGAGTATCGAAATAGTTGTACATCAGAGTAAAATGGATCTTATATAAATTGTATTAAAGCTCAAACTTGCCCCATTCTTCATAGCATCTGGCAGAGCAATGCAAATAAAAATCAGAAGTACAAGATTTGCGACTCTAAAAAGAGTGACATTAGACCCATTTCACTTTAAAGGTATAAAGTTAATTATGCAAAAACGATTCGTCAATTGAGAGCGAGTAATCTTGTACTAAGGCTGCGAAAGTCGGTGCGGCACGGACTCTGTATTACGGTACTCACATTTCCCGCGGGAGCCGCGCATCACAAAACCACTGAAACTCTCATTTCCGCGCAGAACCAGTCTCTTTATCTCCTGCACGTTATATTTGAAATCCATAATCTAATCTAAAATCCTAACTCGATTTTCAATTCTGCATTATAAATGTTGTAACAGCATGTCGAGAGCCTATTCTGTTAGAGCCTGGTTTTATTTACAGGAGATTTAAATATTAAAACGTTTGAATAAATAAACACAGTTATTGAAATAGGAATAAATCTGGTTTTGAATAGGAAGTGACGTCAAACGTAGTTATGTGATTGAAATGGTTCCGCTGATTCCAAATATGGCTGTAATTTATAGCAACTATAATGTCGCTGAATGCCAATAGCATTCGACCCCTCCATATTATGCGGACCGGAAGTATTTAAAACATTCCGTTATACCTGCACATGTAATTGAATAGATTTGAAACACCTATGAGATACACTTCTTTTTAAACCTTCACTTGTTAGCCCTCGAGTGCAATCTCACCTTACCGTAAGGGATTCTGAAGCGAGGCCAACCTTAGACCTCAAACCTGAGTCAGCGATCACGTACAACCGCACCGCACCGGTGATTGGCTGCGCCAAGAACGCTGCAAGCTACCGCGAGTTCGGTTTGGATGCGTAGATTATTGTACTGTCCAAAAAATACAATACAATAATACGCGTCGCGAAATACGAATTCTGTTGAATTCGAATTACGATCATTCAGATGGAGAGCATCCGCTTTATTGCATACATTACGAGTACATGAAGGCCGGAGCACCCGTCTGTTGTTTGTTTCGGATGGTATCATTTAATATGCATTAGGATTAACTCATTGTGTGGTAAATTATTAATCTGAGAATTACAAGGTTACTACTTGCCTCGTATCTCAGAAGGTTCATATTTGCGTGGACCTCTTATTAGTTAGATATTATAACATTTTACATTCGGTTGTGACTGTGAAATTTTCGAATACAATGAATTGCCTACGTTTATTGGGAAATTTATCATTAAAATTCCAAACCAAAGGGTTTAATTTAAAATAGCAAAGTGTATTTTTGTAGCGATATCCGTTTAATTAAAGCATACTTGTTGTTAAACTGTTGACTCGAAATGAAAATCTCTACCAATAAAATTAAGCTGTACTATATTTAACACTCTCACTCACTGGTGGTCATTTGGACGCACCAGCCACAAAAAAGATTTCCTGGGATGATCTCTAAATTTTATAATATTATAAGTAGAATTAAAAGTTAACAAATGAAAAAAAAACAATTAGTAATAAAATAAAAAAAAAACAAAACCAAAAAACAGTGAATAAAAAGCAAGAAAAAAGAAATATACATAAATGTAGTAAAAAAAATTAGATAGTTATACATAAAATAAGTCCTAGAAAGATAGATTTAGGGGGATAAATATATATAAAGAAATAAAAAATATTTAACTAACTAAGCAATTGGCTGAACAATTCTTAAATATCATAATAAACTTATTGACGATCTTTAATATTAATTATTCTGACATCTAATATATATTTCTACGAACACTAATTAGAATCCTGAAATCGTGTATTTGTAATAATTAAAAGGGTCAAACTGTTTTTTATTGCTACGCCCTGACAGGGCCTCATGACTATGGAAAGGCAATGGATGCAAGTAAATAAATGAATATCAAGCACATATAGCTTAAAAATATGGAAAAGAACGAGGCCAGAAAATAAAACATTAAAGAAAGATTGAGCAACTTACTATTTTCTAATGTTTGAAAAATAGTAAGTGACTTCAATCTTTTTTTACTTACCATCTACTTACCATCTTGTTGTATCCAGTTCGTCTCTAGCTTACAGGTAAATCAGTTCCGTATCATACCAGTACCAGTATATGCGAGTATTCCCCCGGCTTCGAATCCAATATTGCTACTGTATTGTCTTTGTCGGATTGTATGTCGATGTCGGGATGACCTGTGGTCTTGCACTGCATTGACGTAATGTTCACAAACATTGCTATTTCGTATTCAAGATTAACTCAAAAGCATTATTGAGCTCAGTCGTTGTCAGTGGCTTTATTTTTAAATTTAAGAATTTTAACATCAGTGTCTATGACGAATGAATTTTTAATGAATCAATAATATTTATATTGCTTTTTGAGTGGTTATAGTGGACATATTATTTCAGTATCCTTTTCTAAAATAGGAGCATTCGTCTGAATCCGAGTTGTTCAGTGGTGCACTATGGAGGGAATAAGTAGAATAATAGTTTAAAAATAATCAAGGTTACAGCCTTACTAATATTATAATTGCGAAAGGTTGTTTGTTTGTTTGTCCTTCCTTTACGTATTACTATGCAAACAATCAACTTGATTTTTGGCAAAGAGTGAGTTGCAAGGGCGGATAGTATTATAAGCTACTTTTATGTCAGGAAAACCAAAGGGCCAAGGTAATTAACGCGGGCAACAGCTCGTAATAAACACAATTCATATCTCCAAAAGAATGTCCAGAAATCTAGAAAATATGACATATTTTAAAGGTTTTATTCCATACATCCTCAAACAATGAAAGACGGATTAATGATCAATGTATTTCGTCCATACTTATATAATTTGAGTTGAATATAAGGTCAAGAACATTTGTCGTGGAAGGTTTCGTGTGCGTGTTCACGCGACCGGGAGAAATGAGAATTGGTATTAATTATTGTTTCTTTGATTGATGTGGGTATGAAGAGTGATTAGGCCGCTTGTACAAGAACACGCGCTGCTCGCTCGAGGCTAAACAAATATCGTTAATGTTTAAGTACTTCGGTATTTGCCCACCAGCATGAAGATATAGTGTTGGTGGACAGCGTTAGTTACAGAAAAAAAGTTATGTGTTGGTCATTATCAACCTCGAACCGGGCGCAGCGGAGAGCGATGTGGTTTTAAGTGGGAGGGAGTTCCGGGGCTTGATTATCGCAGAGGCATTTTTTTTCTGATTTTTCGGTATGGTGGACAATCTTCGGCCGTGGCTAGTTACCACGAACGAGACGAACCGCTAAGCGATTTAGCATTCTGGTACGATGTCTCGTGGAAACCAATTATTTTCCGGAGCAAAATTCCTCGAAATTAGATTTATACTAGCCACCCGCAGTGTTACCCGTGGTGAAAAAATCTGACCACATAATTGATAAAACACGAATTACGTGTACAGACCTATTCACCGTGGACCATATCTAGTCGTAAGATATGCTCCGCCAATAATGCCTTTACAGCTTTAATCCACTAACTTCAAATTGTTATTTACAAAACTTTTTTGGTGTATTTTCACGTGGTGTACAATAAAAGTGAATAATTTAATTCAGTAAACAGAGCCGATAAGCGAACGAATTGATTACTGGTGACATGGCAGCTCGAAAGCGTAATAGATTAAATTCAAGTTTCTTTAAAACACTTAATGATTCTACACGAATGAAGTAGAGAATCATAATCAAAAAGCTTATTCTAAGAAGAGAAGCGAGCAAACACGTGTCTGTTTGAGTTCCTTCAAACGGGGCCGCCAAACCTCGTTTCATTAGGAGGGCGGGCCGCGGGGCGCCGGCGAGCCCTCTCATTACGGCGAATTACCCGACGGCTTACAGGCGATTCAAATTACACGAGTAGTTATTATATTTCCAGATCTAGCCTCAATTTCGGTTAAACTAAACCTATTACAAATTTTATTAGGACTTTTGTTGGAAGAATGTTAATTTGCGCCAGTTTTTGTTTTATTTAAATAAGTTTGATGCGTTTTAATTGACCGCAAAAGTGATGAGTTTTATTTTGGAGATTTTGGAGCTCTCATACAAGCATCTTTTCTATTTATATTGACTATTGACTATTGACTATTGACTATTGACTATTTTGTGTACTAGCTGTGCCCTGCCGCTTCGCCCGTGGATAATACACCAAGCACGCATCATACTGCTGCATAGTCTACAATCTGCATCAATGAATGAGATACATAACGTAAAGATTTTTCACTCGTTGTGGTATAGTCGTATATACAAACCTACAAAGCAACTTCTGAAAATACATGTTCTGGCTCTTTGTCACTCGCTATTCGAACCTTTCAATCACGTAAACATTGCTAATCGCAAACGACTGAAATACTTTGATAACAAATAAGCGCAAATAATTTGCGGCTTGATAGCGGATTGGCAGCACCACACATAAGTCGATAGCGCTGGATAAGCAACTTTGACCGAAGTCAATAATTGGATGGGTGCCTAAGTCTCACTGACAAAGAATAGCAATAGTTAAAGAAGATTCGAATTCGCATTGTTAGTTAATTCGTATGCTAAAGGATAACAAAGAAAATTTCTAATCTTTTTTATTTGACAGCTGATTGGCGCAGAGGGTAGCGACCCTGCTTTCTGAGTCCAAGGCTGTGGCCGATTCCCACAACCGGATAATGTTTGTGTGTTGAACATAAATGTTTTTCAGTGGGCGGTTCTTCTGGGTGCTTATCGTGCTTTATGTATACATGTTATTCATATAAATATGAATCATATTATTCTTTCTTTGGAGCTAGATGGCGATGAGTGTATTATCGTAGTCTATTTACTAGCACTAAAACTCTCATAAATGTCTCGACACTTTATGTATTCAGTATTGTCAAAGCTTAAGTAAGGCATTTGCGCTGACCGCTGAGGAGCTTTGCCTCTATCTCCAATATTATATCATATTTATCTGATCGACACGACAATTTGCTAGAACTTAACTTATACTACATCCCATCTACTACAAAAATAATTATTTAACTCGGTTTATAATTGCAGGGAGTTTTAGTATAAAATCGTGAAACAGTTTCACCCCTCTTCCGAAGGAATTGTGTTGAATTCCGGGATATAAAGTATACTATGGTCTACTAGTATGAACTCAAATCATGCAAAGTTTAATTGGAATTGATTTAGTAGTTTCAGCGTGATGTGCAGGCTAAATACAGACAGACAGACATATATAAAGACAAATATGAAAAAAATACGGTTTTGATTTCAGTATCGATTATACAGTGCCCTAAAACAAAATGGTAAAAATATCTTCAATGTATTCTATATACAGCTTTCCGTTTCAGCTTTTAAGAAAAAAGTTTTTAAGAAACCTTGTTTTATCTTGGTACTGCATCCAAAGACATTTCTGGGATACTTTTTCCTATCTGACTGGCAGACAGCTGATCGTAGAATTTATACATTTTAGAGTCATCCTAGAGATGTCTCTGTCACCCAACCAACTAATGTTTCCCTCATCCCTGACCGATTTCGGCCACGTTGGTCAATCTCACCGGCACCGACACCACCGGAGAGAGATCACACGACAGCTTAACGTGCGCTCCGGGGCATTGGACCGACCCGGGAATCGAAGCACGGACCTCATGCTCTGCAACCAACCATGCTCACCAAAAGAAACGCCACATAATAAGCCTAAGCTGAAGTACTGATCGAATAATAACGAACGATTATCGTAAACTAAATAAGAAAGCCAATTGGGTTGTTGGCCAAACTTGCGGACTTGTAACGCGTTTCATCTGAAAGTATACCGCGAGAGCTCGTTCCGGAAAATGTAATCGCGATTATTACAATAACTGGGAAACACAAATTTATGTAATGTAATTTAAAAGTTAAGATCCAAGCTAACTTTCAAATTACATTACATAAATTTTCATATTTTACACGATGTATATCTGGTTTTAATTTAAACTCCTAATCGGAAAGATGGTTTCTGATATTACACAAAGTAAATTATCTTCCAATCATATTATTCAAACGACACTTGCGTAAATACAAACTTACAGTTATAGAACTAGCGGTTATATGCGGACGAAGTCACGAGGATCTTAAAAGATGAAAAAAAAGAAAGAAGCCATATGTTATCGCGGACTGTTTTTTAGAAATTCGATGAGGAATAATTTTGTCATACTTACTCTTACTTCCGTCGTTTGAGCGTAACGTTTACAGTTTACTGCTGTGTTTTGCAAAATTGGTCATTGAGTAGCGTGGTCGAGGTAGCTATTGGTCGTAGCGTGATATTATATCCATAAGCCTAAATAGACTATCAAACACAAAAACATTCATTAGCAGTTCCTGAGATTAGCGCGTTCAAACAAACAAACTAAAAAGATTTATAAAATTATAGCTGACCCATGCTCACTTCACTAGGCGTTAATCATTTTACTCGTGATTAAATCATGAATGTGGATCGGTTAGTAGCATATGGCAATCACAAATAATGTGGCTTTATATTGGTGAAATTATTTTCAAAATCAGTTCAGACAAACTCATAATCTTCACCTCTTCATAATATTGGTATAGAAGTAAAATATTATAATTTTGAATGCCCGCGTTTCTCGTCCACTTTTAATATGTTATTTTATAGAGAGAGATCCCTTCGCTTCGTCAACAATTCTAAGTAATATTTTTATTGGTGTTTGATGACACTTTTAATGTTGGCGTTTCCATTGACGACAATAAACTCCACTCAGCGACGCCAGCCGTCGCCGCAGTTCAAAACGAGTTCAGCTGCGACGAGAGGCCGCGGAGTGGCGAGCACAATGCCTCTGTTATTGTTGCCACTCAACCGAGCGCACTTGAAATACATTCACACAAAGTTGCGTTTCGAAGCAATAAATGCTCAAGAATAAAATAGAAAATCAATCACGATCTACATAAATAACTAAAAACAAAAACAAGACGTAAATATGACTCTAAAACGAAAACCAGAGTCAGCTTTGGTGATGGTTTACACTTTAAGCCATTAAACTCAAGTCCATTATATACTTGGGACTGTAAAATGGATACTTGTAACAAACTAATACTAAACATTACACTAGCAAAATAAACTTTTTGTTGCTTGATTCCACTTTCGTTACAACGGAGCGACGGACTGCTCTGGTGTTTGGTCACAAAGGTATAAAATAGAACAGCCACATAATCCTGCGTATTATATACTACCAGATAATTTTATCTCGGAATCATGGCTATGTCTCATAAAATATGTTAAAATCTTCCACACGTGTACGTGGCGCCGCGGGCAGAGCACCTATTTGATACTTAACATTTCCTAAAATTGTCAACAACTACGAATAAACGAATAAATGTATTGCCTTTTATTGTATACCACACAAAAGTACAGACAAATAAAATACGAATAACAACAAAGTATATATACACAGTTTGATCCTCTAACTCTTCGGAGGTAAGTGCGTTTCAAGCAATTAAATATCAAGGCGAAGGAAAATATCGCGACAAGATCATGCCCGAGAGTTCTCCATAATGTTTTTAAAGGCGTGTGAAGTTATCAAACCGCACAGCCAGCGTGCTGGACTTCAGCCTTAATCTTTCTCGTTTTCAGAGAAGAGCTGTGCCGGCAAACGATGATGATGGCACACATACATGCAACTCCATACGCATTATCATGTGTCGCACTGCTTCGTGCATGGCAGACCGCGAGTCTGCAGCAGTGGTGCACGCAGTGTAAACACGGACGCGGCGCGAGGTGCCGAGTGCACTCTGCGGGCACATTACTTGCTTTCTTTGAGGTCAGCCGAATCCCATTAACATAAATCTCTGCGATCGCGCTGAGAGCTGCGGCGACACGACGCGACGCGTGAAGCTTGCTTTCACTACTCAGATATCAAAAGGACTACTTGCTTACTCAAAGTTGTAGAAATTGAACAGTGCAACTGGCATTCCATCAAGACGTTAATGATTCAATCGGGCTGACTAAAAATATGAAGATACCAATAACATACATATTAAATAAATATTTATCTTCAAAGTCATTATCAACACATTACCGGCCCACTACAGTGCGCGGGTTTCCTCTCAGAATATGGCCGTAGTCCACTACGCTGGCCAAGTGAGAATTGGTAGACTTCACAGCCCTTTGTGGACGTTATGGAGAACTCTCAGGCATGCAGGTTTTTTTACGATGCTTTCCTTCGCCGTTAAAGCAAGTGATATTTATAAATTTCTTAAATTAATAACGCACATAAGCCCGGAAAGTTGGAGGTTCCTACCGGGAATAGAACTCGGTCACCCGGAAAGGGAAGCCGAACTACTATCTCCGTTAGGATATCATGAATAGGAAGCTATTCATTTTTGAGAAAGTTATAAATTTGTATTTTTATATTTGCAATGATAGGCATCCCCCAGCAGAGTGAAGCCAACAAAACTTCATAAACATAATATTGCAGTACAATTTCCCCGTTCCGTGTATTTGCGCACACTCGTAGGTACCCGCCGCCGCAGCACGCCGCCGCCGCACGCCCGAGCAAGCAATATTGCATCGAGAATTTATGTGAGCTATATTTTGTTATTGCAAACGTGTTTTTTTAAATATTAGGTACGCTTTTTGAGCTGTGAAGTAAACATAAATCGAGTGCACTGATTCTAAAGCTAGATTTGCTTTTATTTGAGCATTTTCCTGTGACTACACATTGTGTGCGATATCTACATAGCGATAATGACTTTAAGTGCGGTGCTCAGGACACCTTGATTGTGTGTAAGTTATCTTAGTACCCATAACACAAGTTTGAGGCTAGATGGCGATGTGTGTACTATCGTAGTATATTTATTTATTTCAACGAAACTCCAGGTGAGTTCAGCCGTTCATGTATTTCGTAGGCACACCTACCTAAACAAATATTGTTCGTACAACCTAAATGATTTGATTTGTTAAAAGGGTTGATTGGGTTGGTGAGATACAGCGGTGTTGCCACGGGGTATACACAGGGGTCGCGGAACGGAATCACGGAAGGGCGAGAATATTTTCATAGCGTTAATTGACCTTTTTATGTTACCTACCCTTGTAATTTATTTATTGTGCTATCTTTAGCATGCAGCTTTGCTCACATCACATTTCGTGCAATATACTTTGCAGGTTATAAGGTTCTACTACATCGATTTAGATCCAGGTTAGAGCAGTAATTATGTAGGTCTGTATATAAAAATTTCGAACTTCCAATGTTCGAAAGTAAAGATAAAATAATTGTAATTATTAGATAGTTATAAAAAATACTGTTAGAAAGATGTAATTATGTGTTTATAAAGCCTCATGACGCCAATCAGAAGGACTACGCAACAACACATTCAAATGTTTTGGGACAAGATGTCTGCGCGCCGCCCGAGTGTCTAAACTAGACTGAACTTAAGTTTATTTTTTCCAACTTGTCTTATTATGAAAACAATCTTCGCTTTTCGGGCGAGTGTGAAGTATGTTGTATATTTAAAAATATGAAACAAGTGTTGAAATTTATTATTTTCAAAACGATCTATACACTAAAAAGAAATTGAAAAATTGTTTACATAATAAGATATATAGGAAAAAATGCAGTGTATGTATTAAAAACAAAATGATCAACTGGAAACTACCGACACATCTGGACACTCAATATTTACGGCGAGTTAAATGTAACTTTACTTGTTAACTGCTATGTAACATTTATAAGTTGTTAACAAGCTAAATAAAATATCGAAAACTTGTATCAAGCTATAGTTATTAAAATGTCTACTATTTAAGATTTACCCACTTTACAATCAATAAATCATGTATTAATGATTCAACTATTCTAAGTTTAAGAATTCATGCAGATGTTTGTATTTAATAAGCAGTTACAAAATAAGCTTATCAGGCGATTATAATAAACTTAGCAAAATGACTGCAAAAGCAATATACAATTTGGAAACGTCATCGCTACACAACAATTTGTCCCTTAACATTTTAGAAAGAAAAATATTTTCGTACACACTTGCTACTGCAAAACGAAAGGGATTATTATATATTTTTTGAAAGCGGTTGTATGTTTTTGAGAGCTGTGCCATCCCTCCCGATGTGCGAAACTGAATGTGTGATGAAATGAATGTGAGTGACTGACCCGCATTTGACTCGTTCTATTTTTGTTAGAATGTAATTCTGGAACCAATCCACGTTTCATTTTTAAGGTTTCATGGCTCTATTGTATCCGAAAACATGAAAGTTACAGTTACAGTTCTTTTGTTTGAGGCTTCGACGACTTCTTGGAAACTTTACTTGTTGTTTTAATTAAATTTGAAGGCGAAGAAGAAAACAATTTATTTCCAAGTGAAAAGATTTCATTGGCTGGGAATAATAAAGCTTCGCAGCTCAATTAACTTGTCAGGAACTCTTGATTAATGAAGTCGGATAAAATAGCAGGCGTTTAGGAAATAATATTCGCTTTTAATATTCCCAATATGCATATACAAAATTTGAATTACAGTTGCCACGACTACCCTTATGTCATATAAAGTTCGGTGGTTTGTCTTTAGTTCACGCAGCAACGAACTATCTGATTTCATTCACGCCTATAAACAATAGCCATAAACCACATGGTTTATTCCGAGGAAACATGATTCTACGCGGCTAGTATAGGCAGGAAACAAAAATATATCCACTGACAAGGGAGGAAATTGTGTCCACGAGCCAAAGCACGGCAACAGCTAATAGGAGAAGTTTGGAGAGTATATTAGTGCCAGCTGAGCGCCAATCCGCTTAGCTAGTCATGCGGGTTGGTAATGTGGCGGGAACAGATAGAGTAGCCCCGGACAGACCTACCTCTTAAGCTGTTGCTCGCGACTTTGTTCTCTTAAAACATGTGCAAACGTGCATCGGAAATCTGAGCGTGGGACCCGGACACACAATCAACTGTTTGTGTCGGCTGTTGCACAATTTCAAGCAAGCGCTCACACAAAGCAACTCTCATTGGCGTTTCAGTTGTCAACAGTTTCCAATTACCGAACTCGTTGATTGAATTGATTCCTAATTGCCGCAACTAGCAACTTATAATGTCCCAGCGGTTTCAAATTACTAGTGCCGCTGCCGACCGTACCGAGTCGGGACGTCGCACTACACCCAAAGCTTACATTTAACCGAATTAGGTCTTTGTTATAAACTTAAGACAAATAGTAAAATTTTAAAAACTTCGCAGAGAAATAAATTCCCTAGCGTCCCCGGTTAGTCTTAGTGAATGTGGAACACTTCATTGGTCTAGTAATAAGCACGTTCAACCACGGATCTTGAGGTTTTGGGTTCGATTCTGGATCGGATATTGCATTTGTGTTTTGTTTTTCAGTAAAAAAAAATATAAGTTCAAGCCCGGAGTTGTTGTTATTAATATCATATGATAGTAATTGCTAAAGCCTGCCAACCAGCAGTGTGGCGGAATAACGCCGCCGTGGATCATCAGATCATCAAATGGGCCTCTACTATACATATTGAAAGATGTCGATGAAGTTCCAACACATACACGACCTCTTAACGCAAGCCGTCTCTGGTCGCGGCTATAAATACTGTTGGTTAGTAAAGTAGGTCAGCTGAGCTCGTAGCAACCGCTCGTATGAGCTGAATTCAATCTTCACATTAAAGGCTTACTTCTTCCGGCGCTAATTGCTTTACCAGCGAACACGCCAGAAACGGGCCCGAAGACAATAGACCGGTGCTACCCCGTGTCTCAGTAAACAATTTAAACCATCAGCGAAGGCAGGAGACAAAAATTACCCCCGACAATATCCACCATATAACTTGTCCACCTGCCAAAGCACGGCAACAGGGAAAAGGAGAAGTTTATTTAGAAATTATTTCAACACGTGCGCCGATGCTCGGGAGTTGTTAAATCTGTGGGTGTTAATTGTTCATGCCCCGGGGAGAAAAATATCTCTTGCCCATGCGAGCCGTACAGTCTTCCTAATTATTATAAACACTTGATAAAAACCGCTTAAGCTAGCCAAACTTTGGAGCAGCGTTGAGAGTCACTCTCCCATGAGATGTGTCCGGCGACGTTACGTCCTAAATTGCGCGATTACTTAGTAACATGATGGTATTTCGATATGATACATGCCTCTAGAAGGGGACACTTGACTACTCTAATTCGTATTCTACTGCTACTACTACTCAATGATTGAGGTCAATAAAACTGAAATAAACGCGCTTTCCCTTGGCGTATTTTCAGATCCGCTTCATTTTAATTTCATACGGCTGTTAATTGCTCTGTTAATAATTCGTTTTTTAATTAAACTTTAATGATTGCGACCAACCATAACAAGTGTAGCGTGTTTAATTAAAATAAAATAAACTTTAGAGCACTTTAAATGGAAAAATAGGTTTAAAATAAATCGCACGAGCGCGGGGGTCACACTGCGCACAGAATTAATATTGCATCACACCACAACAACTGCGACGACCGATCCCACAGCTTTTGGAATGCGCCTTGCAATATTTTCGTTTAAGCGGTATAAGACCGTCTAAAGTGGAATCCATAAAACTATTAAAAATGCGAAAATGTGTTTATTGGTTTTTCTTTCCTACACGCCCTAACAAAGCAACCATTTAACTTCATTTCTGGAGGACGTCCACATGACGGACATAGGCTACTTTTTATAACAGTAATACACACGCTGCCGAACGCGGGCAACAGCTCTTTATAAAAACTTATGTCCAGTGGACCTCTATTTAAGATTGCTAGAATCATGTATCTATAGTTGTTTGCCTACATTACGCTATGAGCTCCTAGTACCTAATGCCGAAGAACTCGCAGAAGATATAAACGAACGGCGCAAGAGCGAGCAGTGTTAACGATTTCCATGTGAGAGCGAAGACACACCATGGAATAGAGCTGCCATATTTGTAGCCTTAAATACTGCTTTGTCAATGTATTTCATTCTATAAGAAGTTCTAAATATTGTCGATCTACTGGTATCGTACTATGCGTAAACCTCAACCTAGGAGAATGTCCCAGTTTGGGCAAAATCATGTTTTTGAGAAAACATGATCTTAGACTTAGAGCTTAGACCTCCCACGCCGGTCGACTACTGGACATGGGTCTATTTAAGGGAGTTCCAAACACCACGCACTAGTAGCGGCTCCCTGCGACTCGCTTGATGTCATCCGTCAACCTCGTTGGAGATCTACCAACGCTGCCATTCCAACACCTTGGGGTTCTAACCTCCATCGGATTTCCGAGCTATGTACCCCGCCCATTGCCACTTTAAACGTTAACTTTGGTTTGTTCTCCTCATACCGAATGCAGTCGGTACTGATAGCGTCAGCCGTAATATGATCGTTCCCATTCTTGATGTTGTTTCCCCTTTTCTTACCCATATTCTCAACTATTCCATCTTGACTAGCAAATTTCCTGAAGCTTGGAAGAATGCACAAGTCACCCCTCTGCCTAAAAAGGCCAATCCTGTTTCTTTCTCTGATTTCCGTCCCATTTCTATTTTACCGTTCCTTTCTAAAGTTCTTGAGAAGCTAGTTTACGAACAATTCCATCTTTTCCTTAATAAAAACTTACTTCTCAGTCCCTTGCAATCCGGCTTTCGTGCTGGTCATAGTACAGTTACAGCGCTAGTAAAAGTAACTGATGATATTCGGTGGGCGATGGATAATAAGGAACTCACAGTACTGATACTGCTAGACTTCAGTAATGCCTTTAACTCAGTTGATTATGATATCTTGTTGAGTATCCTGCGCTCCATTAACATATCTCCATCGGTGATAGATTGGTTTCGGAGTTACCTGTTTGGTCGTCGGCAACGCATTCGGATTGAGGAGACCTCTTCATCCTGGTGTGATGTTGCGGCCGGGGTACCTCAGGGCGGCGTGTTATCTCCCTTACTCTTTGCTATTTTTATTAATTCAATTTCCAAACGTATCTCTTCTCTCTATCACATGTATGCAGATGATATCCAAATCTATCGTCATTCAACCCTTGATAACCTTGGTTCTACTGTTGCTGCTATTAACACCGATCTTAATGAAATTTTTGAGTGGAGCAGGCAGTATGGACTTAAGGTTAATCCAGCAAAATCTCAGGCTATTATTATTGGAAGCCCTGGTATGCGGTCAAGGGTTGATTGGGGAAATCTACCTAGTGTTGATTTTAATGGTGTCATAATTCCGTTTTGTGCCTCTGTAAAGGACCTTGGCTTGCATCTTGATAAAGAGTTATCGTGGTCTGTGCAAGTCAGGGATTTGAGTAGAAGGACTTTTGGCACTTTTAGGTCGCTGTGCCGTCTGCGATCCATTCTTCCAATCCCGACTAAAGTTATGTTAGCACATTCTCTTTTTCTCTCTATTCTCGACTATGCGGACGCAAGCTATCTTAATTTGTCCGAGGACTATCTTAACAAACTTGAGCGTCTTCAAAATCTAGCTATTCGGTTCATATTTGGATTACGCAAATATATGGTCATATTTGCGTAATCCAAATATGAACCGAATAGCTAGATTTTGAAGACGCTCAAGTTTAAGTGTATCTGAATTTCGTCAGAAGCTTAAGTGGCTCCCTATCCGCCGTCGCCGGGATCTTCATGTACTTTCACTTCTGTACTGTGTGTTATTTAATCCTAAGACTCCTTCTTATCTTAAGGAGAAGTTTAAATTTCTTGGAGTGCAGTCGGAACTTAGATCGAGTCGTGCGCTGACTTTGAGCATGCCGTTCCACAAAACGAAGTTTTATAAGCATTCGTTCACTGTCAAAGCTACTGAATTGTGGAATGCACTCCCATTGATCATAAGACAGTCGAAGTCATTGGGCATATTTAAAAATGCTGTTAAGGCTCATTATCTCGCTCAGTAAAGACGACTATTATTATTTATTATTATTTATTTATCTACTCAAACTCATATTTAAGTATTTATGGTATATTAGGATATGTATTAGTATATTTTTTTTTTTATATTTATCAATAGAATTTTTAATTTTTTTTTTTTTATTTGTGTAGTCTGGTTTATGTATTAGTATGTAGATATTTGTATGTATGTACTAAATAGTGTACCCCACCTATTTGTTTTCTTTTTAGTTTTCCTAATCCTAAGGTTGCCTGGCAGAGATCGCTACTTAGCGATAAGGCCGCCTTTTGTATCCTGCTTCATTCTTCATGTGTTTGTTCTTTTTTTGTCTTGTTTCTTTGCTTGAGTGGTGTACAAATAAAGAGTATAAATAAATAAATAAAATAAAATACCTGATTTGATCACGAAGATTTACTTCAAGCATAGCGCTACAAACATACGGGTTAGTAAGTACTAAAGCTTAAGGTTTTAGAGCATAGACGGGTTGGTGAGCTCAAACAACTTTCACCACAAATAAGTGATAACGGGGACCAACGTAACGTGCTTTCCGATGCACGGGTAGACGGCGAATGACAATTTATTGGCAGGAAACTCATAAACTGAAAATTTACAGCTTAATTAATAGGACCAATAGGACAATGAGGTGGTTTACTTTTATTCCTACTATTATTACAAACTAGCTGTTTTCCGCGTTTATTTTCCCTATTAAAAGTATCCTATGTCCGTGCCGAATTTCACCAAAATCTGTGCCTAAAATATATACCAATCAAACAAATAAATTTGTAGCTGGCTACTAAAATGGCTATTATCGGCATTCATTGTTTCTGGTAATGAACATAGAACAATGTATGGCCATTAATCGTTAATCTGCACGTTATGTTTAATATATTTGCAATATATTTCAGTTTTATTCGATTTCTAAAGACACAGTTTAGACCGCGTTCTGCTCCGCGTTTGTTACTGTTTCCTTAATACCCTGTGGACACAAAGTGGCCTATGTAACTCTCCGTCCTTTCAACTAACTCCATGCAAAAAATAAATTCAATTGGGTGCTTATTTAGGGTGTGAAGTAAGCACAAACAAACGAACAAACGCACTTTTTAAGTGTAAGTATGGATGGTTGTGAAAGTGTTGCATGTTTGTCAATTTTTATGCAGCAATCCAGCAACGTTGATAAATATAAGTAAATACCCTGATAAATAGATCGGGCAAAGGTTAGGAAGAAGAATATAAAAAAGAAAAGCCTTTTTATCCATTAAACGCTTCTTTGGTTTAAAGACATGCAAAGACGGCTACAAAGAACTTAACCTCATTGTGGGGATGAAAAGTAGTGCAGTTTAAAGTGAGCTGTTTATTATTAACGTTTTATAAGAAACTCCTTTGAAGAGCTCCTTTGAAAACCGCGCGGCGCCGAGGTCGCGCCATTCGAGCGCTAGCGCGGGCGGCCGGCTGGCAGCACGGCTCGCATGCGGAGAAGATAAAAATTACATCCCTCGATTATATCCCCTGACAAGGGATAAAATTAACGTGTCCCCATGCAATACGGAATAGGAGAAGTTGACCAATATTATGTGTCTGGTGGGAGGCTCCGGCCGTGGCTACCTATCACCCTATTAGCCTACACTGCTATACCCCTAAAAGGTTAGCTTGGATTAGACTGCTCCATAACTTGCCACCAGGTGAGATAGCAGGCCAGGGCTCACTTGTGGTGGAATAAATAAAGTGTTTGTATTAGACAAATTTATGAATTCGCAATTATGCGTGGATAAGTAAAGTAATCTCTGGTACCCAATCATTGCGAAGTTTTGTTCTTGGTTAAAGTTAACATTACGGACTATCAAAACAAAAACAATATCCGTTTCGGCGGCTAAGTAGTCATGTTATGGATATAACAATAAATTCCTCTTTATTTGATTCATTTTCCTTTATTCGCTTGTTTTTCCGGTCGCGGAAATATGTTCTAATTTATTGCATTAATTATATGTCTATACTTAATTGTAGCTACATTGGTGATGGGGTGAGGCCTTGGGCTGCACTTTGATGGGGCCGAGTTCGAAGTGTTCGAGTGGTTTTATTTCGGGGAAAATACAAAATGTCATCGCGGACGAACGCACAACTGCTGGTTAATACTATGAATGCGAAACTGCTTTCGACGGGATTTGTAAAAACCGTTATAAACGCGGACGCAGGAGTTCGCCAGCAACAACTAGTAGGCTATATATATTTGTCTTTTTGAATTCAACGTAGGTTTAACGACTTTTTATTTATAATTATAATACATAAGGTGGTGTGACAAAGAAGATGATTGCGTTAGCTAAGCATCGTTTATTTAAGTCTGTTACATCCCCTATAAGCTGGTAATTATGACTGGTCTGCCAGTTCGCCGCGCATTACAGATGTCGGCCATCTCTCACGGAGTAGCTAGCGCCGGCAAAGCGTGCTTCCACTACATTTGCTGCGGACATCGTAAACTGAGCCGCTGTACAGTTCCAAGGACTTTCAGTTTAACTATACACAGATTAAAGTTCACAATTGTGTGAAGTTCTCACAGCTTAATATCATAGTAAAACGTTGTTTATTCGACGTAAACGGTGCTTTGATCTAGGGAGGTTTGGAACTGCAATGGGCGCTTTCTACTACAGATTTATCATCAAAATCGTTTTTAAACCTTAGAATGAAACATGCACACTATAACGTCGGATATATAAGACATAACAATAGTTCAAGCACTTCGTAAATCAGGTAAATCCTCCAGTAGAAACGATGTGAGAATAAAATCGATAGCACGGAATGTCCGACTTTAAAAGATACTATTATATTTTAGTAAATAGATCTCTCAAAGAAACACTTAGGTTTACTTAAAAATTAAAGCAATCCCTGACATCAAATAAGAATTCCTCTAAGATACCCCTCTTATGAGTCTTCCCTCGGTAACTGATTATAGAACATTGAAACACGATGATTATTCCACCTGTATACGTGTACTCGTGCATACTGTTCTCTGAAAGTATTGTTTTCTATAAAGGATTAGTTTTTTTAAACCGCGAAGATCATTCGACTCACACATTCAATATAACACAAAAATAACTAATTATTCTCTTTAAAATACGAGTGTAGATATCTTCTGATTTGATGTGTATGTCAGTTCTCCTACTGGTAGCGAATGTAACTATGTATATATGTAGGTAGGCTGTCAGGGTTCACGTTTCTGCTGCAGGCTATTATTATTTCGTGCATTAGACTTTGTTCGAAGTCGGGTAAAAGCATTCTTACTCCCCGATGTATCACCGGCGCTACTGCCGGGTGAAGCGTCTCGGAATTGAATCGCGTTCACGTGACGCAGGGCGGAGCTCAACAAAATACCCGCATTACTTTCATCTGTCTTCCGGCTGCGTGACTCGTTTGTGACATTTCCTTAATATTCACTTTGCACCCTTCAGCGACGGTCTCACCCTTGTGTGATCACCCTTTGTCGCGAGGATGAGATTTTTCCTTTAAACTTTTGTATCATTGCATAAAGGTTTATTTCAAGGAGGCCTACTTTGCATACATTTGTAAAACTTCAATTCTGCTTGTAGATGTAGGTATTCCGTTTGTAGTTATTGGTTGAAACTTAAGAACAATGTTAGTCATTGTTCTTTAACAATTAATAACATTGATAAGTAGTAATTGCTCTTTCACAGATTGCATCACTTAACACAGAGCTCACTTGTATTTAATGGTTAACTGTCCACAGATTTAAGAATTCTGCTTTTTGCAATGTCACTTTAAGTGTTTGTAAATATCAATATTGTAAATTAAATGATTTTATTTATATTTGCACGCAGTGTCAGTGCAGGTTAGGCTGATGAGTATGTTAAAAAAATATACATATAGAAGGCCAAGGTATTCAGATATTAACTTCAATACTAACAATGCTCAGGATGGCACTTAGATCTTTCATTAATTAACAGTATTATTGAAGCTAAATACCTAGTTTCTTAGCAGTAATTATTTATTCTCATGACTATTATTCTTCATTACTATTAAGGTACTATCTTATAAAAGATATCATTAAAGCCCACCAACCTGCATAAGAGCAGTGTTGTGGGTCTGTACTCTATAACCCTGTCTCCCCAAGGAGTAAAATAAAACAACTGGATCAACTCTAATACTGTATATTAAACTTCTCTATAATTCATATTACTTGTTACCTTTATATTACTCTACTACCAGTTCGGAATAATGCTAATTCTTCGGCAGAGAAGACCACTGGCAAGAAACTCTACCGTTGCTCTTTTATTCAAACAATTAAAACAAGACTTATAAACACAATTACAACATTGTCATATGTTATAACTCTAGGCCCTTTGATACCAGACATATAAGACAGGTCAAACAACTACTATGATCACTTATAACATCAGGACTTTTGGAACAAGTTGTTTGTATAGAGCAACCTCTGCTACATAAACTGTGTGTGTAAAATAATGCTAGGACTCCATATATGATACCTAGATAACCCAAAGGATATAAGAGATATACTTATCTGATGCAACATCAGGTACCAACATAGTACCAACAACTCAACTCCATGACCAGTACATACGACTCTTGTTTCGTAACAACAATATTTCCTTTAGTATATCGTTATATATATATTATAAATCATCTATTCCCAATTTGTAACGTTCTATCAACAACACTTTACTCTGCTTTTCTCAATTCTTTTCAAGTGCTAACTTTTTTTCCCGCCCATCTATCTTGTCAAACTCGCGTCTCCTACTGTCTTCCTATACTTTTATTTGACAGTCTACTAAAGTCCATTATTCTATTTTAAATACATTATCAATGAGTATACAAACCATGATTTGTTGATATATTTAATATAATCATCGGGTTTATCATAGATTAACTGCTGTAATTCCCTATTTCCTAATAAGTGCATGTTGATTCAAGAGCCGCTGTTAAGTAAACAACAAATGGTCTACCTTCTTGTTGAAATGGTAGATTATGTACCGTCTCAGTATAAAAATTATGTAAATTTTTTGCAATCTGCTGTATGAAAACTTTTTGCGGTATTCAATTAAGTGTTAACATACATCGGCACCACCATTATTATCAACCCATTAGTACCCAATACAGGGCAAGGGTCTCGTCTCAGAATAAGCAGGTTTTTGGTTGTAGTCCACCGCGCTGGCCAAGTGCGGATATTATTGAGAAATCTGAAGCATGCAGGTTTCCTCACGTTGTTTTTTTCACCGTTAATGCGAGTGATTTTAAATTGCTTAAAACGCACAAAACTCCAGAAATATTTAAAGTGCGTGCAGGGGTTCAAACTCCCTTACGAACGTTTATATATTTGCCACTAGCTGCCCGCGTTCTTTGTCCGCGTTTATTACAGGTTTTTACAAAACCTGTGGAAACCGTCTGTTTTCCTTGTATAAATAGTAGTCATGTTACTCTCCGGCCTTTCAGCTAACTCTAATGCCTAAAATCAAGTTGATTGGTTGCTTCGTCTTACAGAAGTTACGAAGTGCGAAAGTACGAATTAAAGTTTTTATAAATAGAACTGGTCATGACCCATATATTCCATCAAAGTGATTAGCATTTTAACAATTTGCTGCTAAATCTCATTTAAGTAATAAATTGCTCTCAAGAAATAATTAAAATTATATGTGATTCACAGCCAATGTTCATGACATATGGCCGGTGTGAGTTTTGATATAAATACGAGTGAATTTTCTATACACTGCAGTCTTGTATTGACTCGAATGATGCACAGATACCTCCTTGTTTTATTCGTTACCATCAGTTAGGGCTTGAGGGAAGGGCAAACAAAGAAACACACTTCAAAATATATAATATTATTGAGGGTTTCGTTAGTAAGTACTCAATATGTCAATACTAAATTAGTATTCAAAGAGCAATTTTCAGTCCTTTGTGTTTTAATTAAACTAAAATAAATAGTGGGAAGGCCGTGCGCGAGACCGCCGCGAGTGGCACCGCAGGCAGTGCGGGGCAGGATTACACTAACGTTATTTGTAGTGCGTTCTATTTGTTCAGTCCTGCTCACCCCCTCCCCCTGGCCCCTCCCCGACCCTAGTCGCAGGCCCTCTGTACGTACACCCGTATAATAGTATCCCGTCTAATAATAACTGTGTAATACTGAAGACTATCAGTATTTAATTTATGTGAAGTCGGTTACGTTATGATACCAAACGATAGTTTATGTTTTAATAGAAATCTGAAGAGGGAAATGAAGATGGTGATAGTGGATGACTAAGACATGATGAATTTATCACGACTGAAGTTGAGGGAAGAGAAGAGGGAAAGAGGACGTTCGAAACTGGATTTGGTGGGACAAATAAAACGAGAGGTTGGGGTGAGGACTTATAAAGAAGGGAAAAGAAGAGCCTTTGTAGAAAAGGTTGGAGATGGCTACACCGACAAGATCTCTTTATTTAAAGACCTCAAAATACTATTTGAATAACTAACATGTTCTGATATAGAGTTAAAACCAATAATTAATTAAGATTTAAATCGAAATAAGTAAAGGAAAAATAATAAAGTGAAATTGTGAACAAAATAGGTTTAAACAATTTTACATTTTTGCGTGATAATACTATAACATACTATAACACTATCCGACTGATTCAGTAAGTTCACACAAAACGCATAAATAATGACAGCGGTGGGTATACGCGGACGCGGCGCGGCCGGGATGAAGCCTTTCCGGGCATTTAATTTTAAAACAGAACGCAAGTGAATTTAATAGTTTTTTTTATTGAATGCACCATAGTTTGACATCCACAGTCCAGGCTGACTGAATCGCACTTGTAAAGAGTTTAACTGATGAAAAACTACTTAAACCAATTGCCTTTAATTAAAAGACTTTAAAAATATATAAGTTATTCTTGTTTAAATGATTAACTCGAGTGGTTCTAATACTTTCTAACTCGGAGCTCGAAGAACGTTGTGGTCCAAGAGTGGAGCACCTCTCTCTGCACTTGCATTAGAGC
This sequence comes from Pararge aegeria, assembly GCF_905163445.1. Taxonomy (NCBI): domain Eukaryota; kingdom Metazoa; phylum Arthropoda; class Insecta; order Lepidoptera; family Nymphalidae; genus Pararge; species Pararge aegeria. The sequence continues at coordinate 349,295 of NC_053200.1, read as the reverse complement.
ATTCTAATGTTGTTCAGTCATGAGTGACCCGCAAAGTCACTCTTTATTCGCGTAATTGGGGTGAGAAATATGAGAATTATTCTTTTTATTTAACTATTGAAAGACATAGTTTTTATAGAGGTACCTAATGATTTTTCGTATTAAGTAATACGGTGAAGTGTGGCGACGGAAGATTAGAACACATTAGCCACCCCTTCTGTTCTCGCGGGTGTCGTACGAGGCGACTAAGGGGATATAACGGAGAACGGGCAGCAGCGTCATCTGTGCTACTACTACCAGCGTAGTGGTCACCGGCAAACGCTCCCCCTGGGCGAGGCCTGTTGCCAAGCAGTGGACTGTTATAGGCTGTTTATACATATATATAATATGACTAGGTATCCCAATTAATCTGAATCTCCCGCGAACTTTTAGGAGTGCATAGTGTTAATTTTATTAAAATTACGAAAGCGTGTTTATGCATGTATGAAGTCAGTCGCGATATGAGAGCGCGGCGCGAGGGGCGGAGGGGGTCGTGTAAACGAGGTCCGTCAGAGCGCCAGCGACGCCACAATCTCCAGGATACACCGGAGCCACATTTGCATAATGAAGTGTGCGGAACTATGAATTTTTACAGCGTTTGCTAAGCGGGCACCACTCAATATAAAGTCGACCTAGTCACAAACAACATAAGATTCAATATCGCTAACGAAGTAGTCGGATAACTTGAATGTTAGTCTGCAACGTGAAATAAATTAGATCTCGGCGTAGTTTGCGGGCGCCGACGACGCTAATGACTTATTGAAGAGTGTGTACTTACTCCTTACGTGGCGACTTTTTTATTAATTCAATTGAGTAGGCGCTACTTGCTTACTTACTTGTGCCGTTTATTCATCACGTAATCTTTTATCATACCTTTTGTAACACTGAAGTGAAAAATGATATCCACATCAGTTTAGCTTCCGAATATGACCAGACTAGCAGATGATTTCTAAAAACGTGTGTTTGTGTTTCGTTAAAATAATTCCTATTTCGAAATCACAGGAGAGAAACGATGCTTATGATTTATATAATATATGCTTAAGCACGGATTACAACCAAGCATAGCTATATCACATTTTTGTAGCTTTCATACAGCTGTGGCGCTTATGTTATAAAGGCATTATGTTCCGCACCTGGAGATAGCAATATATAACACTAGGTTACAATTTAAAATTTCATCTAAAAATAGTTAAATCTCAGGGCGCGCTGTGAAGGAGTTTTCAGCGGAGTTCAATTTCTAGTAACCTTCAGCTGGGAGCTACTCCGGTGACACTCCGGAGTGGCGGTACGTGCTGTGTGCCGGCTTCACTGGAATCCTTCACTATCACTGTTATAAAATATACACTTTATTTCTATTTTAGATTTGCTTTAACTGATTTCATGTAAGAGGATTATATTTTGAGTGTTTATATGTTATATTTTGAAAAGTAGGTCGAAACCGCTATATGTTCCCTACAAGAAGTCGCTATAAAACTGATATGAAAAGCATATAATAAATTTGGCATCGGCGGTAAGAGTGCCTTTAGGCCGCATTTGCTAGAGAGCCGCAGGTTCAAATCCAGTCTGTTCCGAAACTTTTATATGCATTTTAAAATTTAAAAATCTTAATATTTATTGTAATCCCAATATCAGTTGGTGGCCCAACTCACGAAACTACTCCAAGATATCGTATCCTGCAGTTAACTGTGCGAACCGCTATAGCTACGACGCAGGAAGTACGAACTAAGAAAATCCACGAAGAAATTTCAAGGAAGAATTTAGCTAAACAGAATGAAGTCGTGCTGTGGAGGCAATAGCTGCAGTCAAAGCTGCCAGGCAATAAACCAGCCTCTAGTGGCGCGCGGAGACGAGTAAATCTTGCAAAATGCCACCGCACCCCCACCGCACCCCCCGCACCCCGGCCGCACCCCGCCCATGAATACATTATCACTGCCGAGAGCACATCCCTTAAACGGATACTGTGAAGACGCTGTATTCCACCTAAAAATCTCTTGAAGCATTGAGCCAAGGACATACAAACTAATTTTACAGAAACATAGTGGTTTTGAATATTAAGAAGTTGGCAAAGAGTATGTTTCTACCATTGCCATCTCATTTCATCGAATAAAGACAATTAAGCTTATAATACACCTGCTCGTAAACTACCCCCTTACTTCTTACATATAAATAAATACACATTTGTGCAAATATCAACTCTCTACGTACTTAGATACAAACATCAGTTCATGAGCTACAGCCCGCACATTTGTCAGTCACGTTGAATGGATGGACGGATGTACGAATTGAAGGAGTGACAGAAAAATAGCAGTCACCCATTCGAGTACCATGAACCCCAAAAAAGTGAAAGAGGACTTTTTTGAAAACGGTAGGTATTCGTTATATTAATAGAACAAACACGAAGGTACGCAACTATGTATTGAAAGCACATCCGACCTACTGTACCGGAATACGGTACAGTTTGAGTTGTAACCTAAGCAGTAACATTTGCCGACGCCACCAGTAAATCCGTCTCGAGAAGTGTTCAGTATTCGGCGCGCAGACAGACGGTTCCTCTTCCCGTCCGGAACTCCGAAGCTCGCTTAATTAACTTGTCGCCAACTTGCTAATGAAATCACTATCAAATACCTACGGAGTGACTGCGGAGTTATATTCATTTACATTTTAAATTTAAACGTCCTACTCTATGAGATTGGTTTTAGCTAGCGGTTCATTTATAATCACAACTATGGGAAGGCGGAATCTATTCATCCATCTGTACCTTAGCTCGAACCATCGTCCAAAATTCATCGTCAAAACATCGCTGTGTTCCGGGCTGAAGGGCGTGGTTACCCGTGGATTTACAGGCAAATGGCGGCACTTTGTATGCCGCTCCGTTTAGCACCATGATCAACCCAGTGCCAACCCACTGCCGCTTTTGGTTTTGTGCTCTTAGGCATGCAGGTTTCATCACAATTTTTTCCTTCACCGTAAAATCAAGTTAATTGCTTCAATTAAAAACTCTGGAAAGTTTCGAAGTGGGTTACCCCGAAAGGCAGTTTGACTCTGAAGTTCTAACCACTGGGCTATCACCGCTTTGTTTATAGACTATGGTTTTCCACTTTCCTTCAGGTGAAGGCTTCGTTTGCTCGGTTATTCAATTATAGCCTTTTAGCCAGGAACTGGAACTTTGTAGCCGGGATCAATAAACATTACTCAACTAAAACCTTAACCAGACACAATAATATTGATATTCTTAATATTCTCCATATATAATATTCTTTGGTTAAATATTTAAGTAGTGACTATCACATCAGAAAATAATTATATTGGCAATAGTCTGCAGACAGACAATATTGCCTCTCATGTCGATATTGCTATGAAACTGATTGCGCCGTACCAGTAGGCAAACTGTTTTCCTTCTGTAACAGCCTCGGGGAGGCGAGTTGTGAGCAGGTATTAAACACGATGTTTATTGCAAAGTGATAGTCAATTCGGCGGGATAATGCTATTTTCTTTTATGAACTTGTTTTTCTGCGTTCGGTATCGCGACCGTGCTATAAGTCATCCTTACGATTATTTGCTAGCTCGTTCCGCGCGTCTGCACGCGGCTTATCTCCATCTCTACGTAAGTAACGGATACAGCCGTCGAACTACGACGTGTTCTCTTTTCCCACATTATCCGTATTGTTACCTTCTACCGGTCGTGGATTTGTAATAAGAACATGTCATGACTCTTGTAAGTCTTTAATATGCCTTTTGATACAAAGGTCCGGAACACACTTCCAAGCGCAGGTCAATTGTAGCCGAGGTCACAATTCTTCATACTTATCACTTGTCTCAACGTAACGTATCACTTCCATGCTGCTAAACCTCGCTCTCAGAACAGGCTGACACAGTCATTTTGATTAATTTTTCGGAAAGCCGTTTATACTCAAAGACCTGTAAACTCAGATATAACAGTTAAATTAAATTGCACTGCTATAATAGACGTGTATTCACATGTATAGAGTAACTCTCAGCTCGAAACCTTATAGAGCTCTGCCGGCAGGCACGCGGCGGCGATACGAATCAACCATTAACACGTCTGAGCGCAGATATCGCGCCCCCATCGCGAATGTGAGCCGCGGGTGCGGGCCGCGCGCGACGTTTTAGTGCCCGCCAACACCACGCTTGATGTTCAGGCCTGTGATACAGGCACTGAAAGTTTTAACTCACCACCCAGTGGTGACCATAGATGCATATCATCATCAAAACCTGCTGGGCGCGTCCAAACCTCCTGCCACGGAAGAGGCTGCCTTGATATTTCTATTTTACTTATTAATAATAATAAACTACGCTAGATTTCGATTATGATAAACCAGCTGTTGCCCGCGTTTTTCCTCCGCGTTTATTGCGGTGTTTTACAAATCAAATCTAGAATTAAAATTAGCTTATATAGCTCTCCGTCCTTTTAACAGCTCTATGCCAAAAACAAGTCGATTGGTTGCTTGTTGGGTTTAAAGTTAGGGCGAACAAACACACTGTTGCATTTATCATGTTAGTATGACTTACACTTTATATTTCTTCTGAACAGGATTACAAATATAATATGACACAGACACGAATCATACATCCCAGGATTTATGTCCTAGGAGAATGTTTTTAACACTGAGCGGATAGAAAAATGATAGGCGAATACTTGGGTTTCATAAGTGAGTATTAAAGGTGAAGGCAGAGGGAATGCGCGGCGCGGGGCTCGCAATCAGCGCGGCTGTCAAAGCGGCTGATTGAAGCGGCCGGCGACTCAGCGCTACCGAACGCGCCGCCGTGAAATATTGCGCGCTGCGAAAAACAATGGTGACGCCCGCACGGATTTATTATTCTGCATCAAACACACGTTTGGCAAAAATCATGTATGGAATACAAAAATATTTACAAGAACAACTTACTTAGAAAGTCATTACACATATTCTAGAGTAGAAGCAGAAGCAGAGCAGTGTTGTGGTGAGCAGCTGTACGTACTATAAACTAATTCAGAAATGGTTACCGAAGATGCAATCAGCTCATGATATTGTATGGGATCTAAACAATTGAAATGTAAAAGTGTATGTTGTGGTGTGCCTAGTAAATAAATAAATGAATATGGCCCGGGGCTCGAACTTTGGACCTCATACAAATTTTAGAACGCAATCGAATTGAAAAGCAGAGGGTGTAACTCTGTCATAAAATCCCTTTACCCTCGACTCAAATATCTTAGATTAAAATGGATTGTTTTATGCCCTTTTAGCACAATTTCCTATTTTGCCTTACTTCACATTTTGAGTCTTTGAATATATGATGTGACACGAGCGATGTAATGTTCGGTAAGTCATGCCGCCCGCGGCCCGCAGGCCGGGCGCGGGCTCACAAGTTATAACGAGCGCACAAAAGAGAGGCACATCATTTAAACTTTATTTGCAGCGTCCCGGAAAATTACTAAACTCCAATGTGTCCCGCCGCGGGACTTGCGGGAACTGCTCGCAACGTGCAGCTAAGGATACGTGTTGAAACTTGCACTTCTGGTGCCGTAATGATCCACCACCGCGTAGTCTCTAACGCACAAGTTACATGGCAACGCTAACATTTGTGGTCCATCCAAACTATGGTTGTAAGCCTGGATACATTTCTATTTTGCGCAAACTCGTGCTAAAAAAATCAATCAAATTCCATCTAAAGAAATGTTATTCACGTACACCTATCACCGGCATACATATACTCGTATGTTTACATGATTGTGAGGTGATGGTGATGACTACGTTCATTAACTTCAAAATTGACGTAGATTCCAAACGCGCCCTGGTCTAAGAAGAGCTCACAATAAACTGAAATGTTACACGATCACTAACAGATGTAAGTTTTATATAACGTTTATGTAGGATTAATGCTACGCGTTGCAGAAGTGTGAAGAGATTGGCGTGCTTGAAAAAGTAAACTCTTCAGCTTTATCATTATTAAAAATATAGATAAATGGTATGTCAGTTAGCGATATGGTGACGTAGTACTATTATCTGTTCTGGGGTAGTATCCAAATGGAGAACGGAACACATCACAATCTATGCAACTTTTCTAAGTCATGTGGCTTTCATTTAATTAAAATATCACTTGCTTAAACGGTGAAGAAAAACATCTTGAGGAAACCTGCATGCCTGAGAGTTCTACATAATGTTCTCAAAGATGTGCGGAGTCCATCAATCCGCACTAGGCCAGCGTGGTGGACTAAGGCCTTAACCCCTTCTGATGATGATGATTGTGGGACGAGACCCATGCCCTGTAGTGGGCCGATAATGGTTTGATATGATGATGATGATTGAACTGTTCAGTAAGGAGTAATAACGCGATATGTAATGCACTCGCCTACTTTGTATCGACTTCATGTAAATATAAATTGCGGGCGCATCCGCGCAGTTCGGTAAGGTGTCTATCTTTTAATATGTGGTATCCTTGCAATTTCGAAACCAAACCTACTATAAAAGTTTAAGATCTAATTTCAACAAGGTTTGCAAATGAACTAACTAAAACTCTCCCAGGGTGTCATCATATGACTAAGAACCCGTTTAGATCAAATATACCTAATTGGGAATGAAACCCGTAACCTCCCAATCAGATCACGCACCGGGTTACTGAATTAGAAGAAGTTGCCCGCCGGTCGACATGTAACGCATTATTTGGTATCAAATGTGTTTGGAAAGTATTGTAATGGTTGGTCACGGAATTGGTTCAGTAACTTTCTATGTCTAGATCTTCGGATAGTTTAGTTGAAGTCAGCGTTCACCGCTCCAGCCCCTATTGCGAAGGGTCCAGATTAATGCGCTTAGATAAAAACATCAATCCCGCAGCCTTTCTACCTTTTCGCCCTCCATAAAATTAATTTATACGCGCTGCTGGCCGGCGGATTGGAGGAAATTTTTAGTCTCTAATATTTAATACGAGTTTTACCCGACTGCTATACAAGTAGGTTTATGTATTTCGAGTAAATGAATGAATGTATGGATATTTCTTTGGCACGTCCTATAGCCTCACCGGCTCGTCATTTTGTGTAATTCGTTTTGCCGTACTGCGTACATCAAAAAAAAAAAAAAACTACAAACATCAATATCTGCCCTCTTTATTTACTTAATTGAAGAACTAAAAAGAGATAAACAAGATTTTAATTTCAATGTTTTATTTTGGTTTTAAATAATCTTAACAGTGTTCACAAACGCAATCAGGTTTTTTGTTTTCTTTTTATATAAATTATTTAAATTTAATAAATTTTTTTGACATTAGCGATTAGCGCCATAGGCAGCGACCCTGTTTACTGAGTCCAAGGCCGTGGGTTCGATTCCCACAACTGGGAAATTGTGTGATGAAATTGAATGTTTTTCAATGTCTGGGTGTTTATCTGTATATTTAGTATTTATTTATTTAAACATCTTTATTGCGTAGTAAAGGAGAAATTACAAATATACTTAAAAAAAATTAAAAGCAAAAGGCGACCACTTATCACTAAAAGTAATCTCTGCCGGGTATTATCTCCATAAAAATATTCATCAGCTATCTTAGTACCCATAACACAAGCCACGCTTCCCTCGGGGCTAGATGGCGATGAGTGTATTGTAGTAGTATATTTAACATTTAAATTTATATAGGTACCTCAGGTTGTGACCGACTGCATCAGGTATGTGCCTAGGATCAATGAATAATACTACGGCGTTTGTGACGTCATCAATTAAAAAATAAAACATTTTCATTATTCAAATTTCAAAATGCTCTCCACGACTGTCGAATCCACAAATATCTGCACTTTGTACTTCTTTTTATAATATTTTATCGTCAACTTACTTTTAGATACATTTTACCTAATTAATACTGTAATTTACTCTGTAATATTACAAAATGTGACGGTCAAAATGTTTTAGTCTTTCTTTGAATACATTATAATCACATAACTTTATAAGATATTCCTTCAAATTAATTCAGTCAGTGCACTCTCGTCTCAAAAGATTTTGCGAGTAACTGTATGGAAGCGAGAGATTCAGATATTTAATAAAGACCGCTGGTCCTTTATAATCGAGTAAAAGATATTTGCCTCGTAAAGTCAAACTTATAGAGCTCCAGCAATCGCGAATACGTTCCGGGGTTATTGAGGAACGTAAATATCAAGTGTGCTGCGGAAAGGATTCCGTGGAACTGTTATTGGACGGATGTGGCGAACTAATTGAAAAATCAGGCTTCACCGAGCTCAGCTTAGCTCTGTACTCGATGTTAAATGCAGAATGACAGAAGACAACAAATTATTACATTTATATGCCACTTTAGGTACGACTAGAAAGAGAAAAGGAATCATGGAATGCAAGGTACTACATTTATTTATATACTACCTGTTACCCGCGATTATTACGGTTTTTTACAAATCCCGTGGTACGGTTTTTTACAAAATCGTTTGTTTTCCTGGATAAAAATTAAGCTATGTCTCCATCTTTTCAACTAAGTACCAAAAATCTTACCTATTGGTTGCTTAGTCGAGTGTGAAGATGGGACAAACAAATTTCAAACCAACAGACATTCTTTCGCATTTATATCTTATATTAGTAGGGATATTCCAGAGCCTTGTGAAGCCAACTCCGTTCGTTAAGTCTTGTTAATAGTTGCATAAAAGACCGCGCCTTCATTACTAAATACTCTCAGAGCTTGTTATCTCGAGGTGGCGGTACATAGTGGGCCTACACTCGACTGCTCCACAATAAACAGGAATCGACCGACGATTCGTTCATTTCATTGGAATTGTTTTGCATGTCGACACTAACGAACACATGCGGAGAGTTCGCTGGCGCGAGACTGTGCCATCATCTGCTTCTAATTGACGGAACGCTGTAAAATTAATGTTCACGGGCGTACATTGGCAGCGAGTGCAAGTTCGAATAGGTCCATATTCCGAATCATCAGTCCCGATACGCGGCATTTCATCGAAACGCTAAATTGCTTTGTAGTTCAGCTTTACCGATGGACTCACAGCGGTATCGCGAGGCTAAAGCTTTCAGCGAATATTTTTGCCAGTTTGCATTTTAACACGAATGAAACCTTTCTCCATGATGCATAGTATAAAATGTTTTTGAATGAACTTCCTTGTCGGATGCCAAGCCGGCCTAAGACCTCCGCAACGAAAATACGTTGAGTAAGATTTCTAAGTATATCCACTCCGTTGGCGACAGAAGATAATTAATATTGTATTATTCATGTTTATAGTTGTTTTTTGTATATTATTTTTATACATCTTTATGAATCATTCTGGTTGAAATGAAAGTGTTAAGATAATTTCGTAAAGTAGTTTTTGATTTTAATCAATAAAAAAAATCATCACATAAAATTTATACCTTGATTATATTTGAAAGCTTGATTGCGTAATAAACAAATTCAGATACTCTAAAGCATACACTTTTTGAATATAGCTAATGATCTGGTTTTCCATTAAAGCTGCTGAAATATATTTTCGAAATTTAAAATTGATTCTCAAGGTAGCTCTTTGTACCAAGGACAAAGCTGCTTCCTGAGATCCGGAGTGGCAATTAAATGTGACAACTCGAGACAGATCGTCCGGACGAGACGCGAGACTCGACATAAATATTGGTATTACTAGTAAAGACAATATCATTATGTGGCTTCAGTCTCTAAACGCTGAAGTTTTTATTAACTAGATATGACTTAAAAGGCAGTGATGTGAGGAGAAGATCCAGTTTGAGAGAGATTGTAGTTTAAACACGCCTCTGGTTGATGTGTTGGGAAAGGATTTATTTCTGCTTCACAACACCCTCTCATATGAATTAGATTAGGTTTTATAATTTAGACGTGGCTCCAAATAATCTCCTACTAGGATCGTGTGATGTTTAAGGGTATAGAGAAGTAATTACTCTATTGTTCGAGTGGGAATTTAGTTTGACAATAATCATTCAAAGATATTTTATTTGCATATTATTTATATTATTACTAGCTGACCCGTGCAACTTCGTCTGCATCAAATCGGTTATTTTCGGTTTCTATATCTTAAAAAAACCATGTACCTAATTGCAGTGCCACCTCCGGGGTCGAGTTTTATTTCCAAACGTTTCTATGACAATTTCGTAATGTTTTCTTTGTGCTTATACGAGTATCAGAGATTTTAATATCAACTAAAGTTTTTTAACAAAGATTACAAAGATACATTTTGAAAGCTATTCGAAATACGCTACGATATATAAGTATATAATGTATATAAATATATTGTGAGTAATCTCAAAGCGTGCTGCCACAAAGGCTGTGAAAGATTGCAATCGTTTATATGAGAAATAGTTGAATATGCCTCTTCGTCTGCAGTCACTGGAGAACAGTGTACGTTAAACTGTTTTAACAAAGACGCGCAAAAAATCAACATTGGGCTGGCTTTTGGAGAAATTTCGAATTCTACAATTCTCTGTACTGTTACGAATTATTGCAAACCATACTTTATATTTACCCGTTTGATTCTTAGTTTATTTGAACTATTTAATGGATGCCAGCTTCGTCTGCGTACAATTTCTGAAATTACTCCCGCGCCTTTTTAGAAAGCGAGCAACATGAAATCAAAATACCAAAATGGACATAGCTCGAAGAATGAAATACTTTCATACAAGCTTTGATCCTCTATGTAACCCTTTTCAGCCAGTGCAACCAGTAAGGAAAAAATATTTTCAAGTTATAAATATGGACGAACTAAAAGTAAATTAGCAGAATCAGCTTACCCAATCGCTATCATTTGTTCCTAAAATTTACTTGATCTATTTCCCTGAAAGTTCTTCTTTTTGCTCCTTTCTCTGGAAATATACACACAGTACAATCTTATGTGTTTAAACTTATGTGTTTAAACTTAATAAAACACCTATCTGATAAAGTAAATGATAATAATAAAAAAAAATCTTTATTTTCAAAAAGATTACAAAAATCAATTGCTAGTGGTCTCCATACTAGGAATGAACAACGATCGTTGTAAAACTGATATTAGGTCAGTCGTTGTAAGTAAACCTGTTGGCCGTGTGTTTTTGCATAATCGAAAGAGATGCCAAGTGTTGAAACTCTGCGCGGAAACTCTCAGGTTCGGAGAAACTAAATAGAACGCTGACGTGAAACTCTTTTAGTCTACAATGAGGATGAGATCGGATTGGGGTGATTGATGATGACGTGATTAGTCATTACTACAGATTTTTAGGAGAACTATTTTCAGGTGGAGGAAACAGAAGCTTCTAGCTATCCAGATGTTTGCAGTAGGTATCTATTGGATATTTCATACGAAATCAGCTGTGTTCGAGTTGTAAAGCAAACAGGTTTAGAGGAATGAAATGAAAATAGTTTTGATCTCACTCTACAATAAAGACGCGCGAAGGGCCTCTTTTTTAAATTTGAGTACATTGACAGGGTGAAGTTAGGAAGGCCACCTGACGTTATACTATTAATTACATGTAGTTGCCTCCGATACGTGTTCCAATCGCCGGGCACCGCTGCCTTGCGCGGTGGTTTTGTTGTAAAATATAGTCCCCGGGGCTGCAAGGACCGCAGGTAAGACCGGCCATTACACTAAATCTCGTTAAGAGCCGCCGCGGGCGCTATGCATACCGATGAGATGCCGATACGCCGATGGACGGTAATGGCTGACCTATCGGGCTCACTGCGTGCTCCGCAGGCGACCTACTTGCGGAGATTGCGTGCTTTGATGGCCGGCCTGCATTTATCAAAGGCAACCTCACATGGCTCCTAGTATTTAGCATTTGAGTCCACCGTGTCCTTTGTTTGATTCCCATAGCAGTTTCAAGTAGAAAGGTAAATTTCTATATACCTATATTTAATGATTGTAGAGCTTTTAGTGTCAGAGCTCGTCCGGGGAAGTACTCCTAGGCTTATTTCAGCTGTGCTGTAGACACGGCGGGAGGAGTGTTGCAGTACGTGTTGCTGGCATGCCCTGCGAAGTGTTGCTGTGTTTATAGGCGCTGGATTGCCACTTATTATCAGGTGTGCCATCTGTCTGGTTCCATCTGTTCCATCCATTAATACTATAAAAGGCATTTCTGCCTAAAAATTATGAAAGTTTCCGTTTTCGCTTTTCGGACTTTTGGCTAAGATCAAAGTGTAGTATTCGTTGTATCACCCTGAACTTAGGAAATTGGTGATAACCTCGCCGTGTCCCGTTATCAAGACCGACGGCTTTTATGTACTCTCTGAAGTTTTTAAACTTGTGTTCGTTTTTTATTGGCTCACTCACTTGTATTTGTAAGATTAGATTATAAAAGAATAGTAGTTAATAGCATCCGAGACAGCAGGAGTGGGCAGCGCCGGGCGCGCGGGACTCGCTCACCGAACATTGAGATGAGAAACTACAAATCTCCGACAGAAATATTGTTATCGTTTGAGATACGATTTATAAAGGAAGGATGAGTCTTGTTAAATAAATAATACATCTGCCGCCGGCGCGGGGCCGGGATCAAAGAACTGTCTCTTCGCAGTTGAATTGTCGCGGAAACGAGCTCGTTTGTCGTACAAAGGCCTACCTTTTTTCGAATATTCGACAAAAAGTCCGGAGCCAGCCGCACGGAAAAGAATTCATTCAAAGAATAAACTGCAGGAACACAATAAAATATAAATAAATTATTGTAGCCATTACAATATTACAAGTAGCGCTGTGCCATTTTACGCTTCGAGCGACCTCGTGCGCAAGGATGCCGAGAGCAGTAGTAGATCTGTTTGTGACACTGCTCGTCCAGAGAATACTATCGCCATGTTTGTTTCTGCCACTAAACCGCATTGTTGCAATGCTGTGCTCCGTTCTGAAGGGCGTGGTTGCCGGTGTAGTTAAAGACACATGAGGCTTAACATCTACGCCTCAGTTTGGTGCACGCGGTGACACGTTGCAGGACAGGTTCCTTGCATGCCCTGCGAAGTGTTACTCTGTTTATAGGTAATGGTTTCACACTTACCATCAGGTGGACCATCTTCTTGGTCTGTCAATTATTACTAAACCATTTGACCATTTTGTGATTTAGATTTCAGTCACCATTTTTCAAGTTTAATAAATAACGGTGGGACACTATACCGACACAGTAATTTTATCATTCTTTAAATATAATAAAAATCCATAAAAGGTATGATTTGTTATCTTTCGTCAAATAAAATATAAACCACAGAACAGCTGTATTGTGTTAAATGTTTTTAATTAAAAATTTCTAGAATATAATATTATCTATGGAATTTTCTTTCCTGTGCAGTGGTAAAGAAGTAATTGCTATATATACTATTAACAGAATTTAAGTGATACTGTTGACTGACCCGTTCGAGAATGAGACGGAATTCCTCGCGGTTTCTGACTTGACAGCAATTTGAATGGTTCACAAGTAACAAAATTTACTTCATAAACACAGCCCTCCGATGCCTTTTATTTAAAACTAACGTAACGTAACGTATCGTAAAACAGGGTCATGTTTTACGATGAGTTCTATAGCCGGCTAAGCATATTGAGCTATTTAAGAAATTCTAATATTGCCCATTAGTATATATTCCTTTTATGGACAGTTGTACACCACAGTACAGACGCCTGTTGAAGATTTGGCTAAGGATCCTAGAGCCAAATTAACTCGACACTATACTGAAGATATCCCAGACGTCAGCCTATACGAGATTAGTGTGGCTCTCAAGCAGCTTAAAAATGGCAAGGCGCCGGGTGATGACGGAATAACGGCAGAACTCCTGAAGGCAGGTGGAAAACCGATACTGAAAGTCCTTCAGCGATTGTTTGATTCCGTTATTCACCAAGGCACAACGCCAGAGGCATGGCACAGGAGTGTGGTGGTTCTGTTCTTCAAAAAAGGTGATAATACCTTGTTGAAGAATTACAGACCCATCTCGCTGCTGAATCATATCTACAAGCTGTTTTCGAGAGTCATTACGAATCGTCTCGCTCGTAGGTTTGATGACTTCCAGCCTCCCGAACAAGCCGGTTTCCGTAAGGGCTTTAGTACCATAGACCACATTCATACGCTGCGGCAGGTTATACAGAAGACTGAAGAGTATAACCGGCCACTTTGCTTAGCGTTTGTGGACTATGAAAAAGCCTTTGATTCAGTGGAAACTTGGGCTGTGTTTAGGTCACTGCAGAGATGCCGAATTGACTACCGGTATATCCAAGTGTTGCAGTGTTTGTACAAAAACGCCACTATGTCAGTTCGTATACAGGATCAGACTACGAGACCAATCCAATTGCAGCGAGGCGTGCGACAGGCAGATGTTATCTCCCCGAAACTATTTACCGCTGCGTTGGAGGACGTCTTTAAGCTTCTGGATTGGAACGGACTTGGCATCAACATTAACGGCGAGTACATCACTCAACTTCGGTTTGCCGACGATGTAGTCATAATGGCAGAGACTCTGGGAGACCTAAATACGATGCTCAATGGCCTCAGCAAGCAAGACCAAGATTATGTCTAATGCTCATGTTCCGCTTCAACCAGTAATCGTTGAGAACACTGCACTCGAAATTGTTGACGAATACGTATACCTAGGACACACGATCCAGTTAGGTAGGTCCAATTTCGATAAGGAGGTGAACCGCCGAATCCAACTCGGATGGGCAGCGTTCGGGAAACTACGTGCCATCTTTTCGTCAAAAATCCCTCAGTGCCTGAAGACGAAAGTCTTCGAACAGTGCGTGTTGCCAGTGATGACCTATGGCTCTGAAACATGGTCGTTAACTATGGGCCTCATAAGAAGGCTTAGAGTCACTCAGCGGGCGATGGAGAGAGCTATGCTCGGAGTATCTCTATGCGATCGAATCAGAAATGTGGAGATTCGTAGAAGAACCAAAGTCGGTAAAACCAAGCTATGTCGGTAGACATAGCTCAACGACTCGCAAAGCTTAAGTGGCAATGGGCCGGGCACATAGTTCGGAGAAAGGATGGACGTTGGGGTCCCAAGGTGCTGGAATGGCAGCCCCGTACTGGTAAGCGCAGCGTTGGTCGACCTCCAACGAGGTGGACAGACGACATTAAGCGCGTCGCAGGTAGCCGTTGGATCCAAGCGGCTCAGGATCGTGGAACTTAGAACTCCATACAAAAGACCTATGTCCAGCAGTGGACGTCTATCGGTTGATGTGATGATGATGATGATATATTCCCATTATGGAATTTGCCTATCTGAAAACCTGCCGCCGCACTGCAACAACGCATTCAAATCAGTCGACACGTCATAGCATTGAGCAACAAACTAACTTATATGCAACTCTTTTTGCATCACGGAGTTATAAAAATCAATACACTTACTTTGGTAAGAAGTGTTAAATACAATTTGAAGTAAGTACAAAGTAAAATGTTAAAAATAATACCTGCATTTGCGTAAAATAAATAGCGAACGGTTACAAAGTATACACTTAGTTATTTATATGGTCCCTATACTTCCGTTTTTATGTCCGAAAGAAAATGCACAAATTTCTATAAAAAATACCCCAGTCTGTAGGCGTGCCTATAATATTTGAAGATTGCCCTCGTTTTCTCCAGTATCCCATCGGTAGATAATAACGTGACAACAATAACACCATCTTGGAAGTATACCGTTTCATACAAAATAAGATTTTTCCTGCCACATATAACTTGAGTATCTTCAAAGCAAGAGCCAATAGGCATGTTCAAGGCGAGCGTCCAACCTCTATAAATCATTGCTTTCTAACAGGCATGATTGGCCTATAACGGTGGCCTATCGTTAATGACAATAGTATAAAAATCGAACAAGCGCTACACTGTATGACATCTGCATCGGCAGAGTTACATCAATAACTTAACTTATCGAACTTCACGCTAGAAACTCGATTAATACAAGGGCTTTCTAAAATACACCTAAATCGGGTGTCGATTAAAGGCGTTCCTTCGAGTTGTGAGACATTTGCCTTTAATGGAAATCTGATGTAAGCGGGATAAGCGGCCTTCGGCTCATCACTGCGATCATGTCTCCCGCGCGCCAGTACGCATTCGTCTTGACGTCCCTTCGCGTCTGTATTTAAATGAGAGCTTTATTTTTTGAGTTTATACTAGTGTCTTGCTGTTACTTCTACCGGGAAAAAATATTTACAACTATTTTATAACTTACAGTTAAGCCTCGCGACTTCCTTTCCATACCAAACTCATGATTTGCTCGTAAAGGTAATTAGGGAGTTCAATAGAAGACTCTTCACGGAATTATAAGTACATAGTTAACCTATATTGTAACCACGTAACGTAAATATCTACACGTTACGTGGTTACGTTCGACTATGAATTTTATGTTCCTAGTAACAAGATTCTTGGTTCCCTCTAGGGTGCTTAAGGAATATTTTCTGTGTCAGTTAGGACACAGTTTTATAGGTATAGAAGTCATATAGAAGTAAGTTGAGTTCGTGTTCATCTCAATACCCAGCTGTCGCTAAAGTTACGGAACTCTCCGTAAGAAAACCGCTCGTCCCTCGCACCCAGTGCAGTTCTAGTATACATTATAACTTAGTAGAATAATTATATTCCGTTGAAATTAGCTTCGATTTTTTTATCATATTATAGTCATGTAAACTTTTAGGGAGAATTACAAATGTTGGTAACATAAGTCACGAATAATTTATAATATACATATATCCTACATGTTGGATAAAGGAACCCCCTTTGAGGAATTCCATCATACAATGAATTTTAAAGTTTTTATTACTACAAACAATGTGTTGATTGTAAAGTCAATATCTCCTCGCACCGGTGTTAAAGCATCCTCAGGATATTTCGAAACGTACGTAGAGAGTATACTGCGGAAAATCTGTGTGTGTGGAGTATAAAGATTCCAGAAATTTTAAATTGCACCGTACAGTTTTTTCCTGCTTTTCGTAGAGTATAACAAATAACACTTAATGTTCATATCGTACATGACCTCGACAAGACATACAGCAAGATGGATCGTAGTATTTGAAAAAAATGTATATAAGTAAGGTTTTATGCTTAACTTGATTGATGGGAAGACGACACTGGTCGTAGCGAGCTGGATTGTAAGTAAAAATAATCAGCGAATCGTGCCGTACTACAATACGTGACCAATTTAGGTAATGGAAGGACTATGGAGGCAACGTTTCATCTAACCCCCTAATGGTAGTGATATGAGGAGTCTGCACTATTACAATAAAAGGATCTTTAAAGAAACAAAACTGACTATAACGTACTTACTTTATTCCATGTCTTGGAGACCACGTTTAACCATCGGCCTCTTCATTCAATAACACTACATAGTAGTTGTTATCTAACAGTCGGTGATATCCTAGTGGTTAGAACTGGTGTCTCCATTTCTGTGAGGCAGAGTTTGACGCTAAAACCTCATACTTTTATGTATGTTTTAAGGAACTTGTATATAAAAAATAGAATTTGCGTTAATGGTGAAAAATATTTAGCGAGGCGACCCGAGAGTTCTCCATAATGTTTTTAACTGCATGTGGAGTCTATAGATGGATAAGTTGTCAGCGTGGTGTCTCCACCCTTCTTATTCAGAGGAAGCCTCGTGCTGAAGTAGGCCGCTGATGGCTCTCACAGTCGATTCTACTCGAATTTGTCAGCCCCGCTCTTCTGTCTCTTATATAGTAGAAGAGTCATGTTTCCTCTATATTTACGAAGTGTAACTAAACCAACTGGGTCCTATTAAAGATGTCTCCGTAACGTTTCATAATTTCAAATTCAAATTCAAATTCAAAATTCAAATTCAAAATTCATTTATTTCAAGTAGGCCTAATATAAGCACTTTTGAAACGTCAAGTCTGTCTGTTTGTAGTGATTCTACCACCGGTTCGGAAGGCAGATTCTACCGAGAAGAAGCCGGCAAGAAACTCAGCAGTTGCTCTTTTCCAACATCAACAATTTACATTTTGTATTTTAACATTCATTTTTCTATCTTGTGAGAGCTGAAAGCGGAGCCGGATGCTTCCAAGCAACCTTGTCATTAAAAAATTCATCAATTGTATAGTAACCTCGCTCTAATAAATGTGTTTTAACAAATTCTTTAAACTTGTGCATTGGCAGGTCCAAAATCACCTTAGGAATCATATTATAAAAGCGTATACTCAATCCCACAAATGATCCCTGTACCTTACGCAGACGATATGCAGATGACACTAATTTATGACCATTTCTTGTAAGTCGACTGTTTATGTCCACTTTTTGTGTATAAAGACTAATATGTTGTCTTACAAATACTATATTGTTATAAATATATTGTGAAGCTACAGATGACGATTTCTTAAATAATACTGGCACAAGATCAAGATGATGATTTCTTAAATAATACTGGCACAAGATCATCCATAGACTAAGACCCCAACCTTGTTATCCCATAATAACTCAAGACTTTTAGAGCGTCAGAAGCAACGAGTTCACTAGACCAGATTTCCTTAAATGGCATAAAAATAGGATCTGAATACCACTAGATCCCATTATCAACATAATGTCTACATCTCCCCATCATTCAATACTTCATAGAATACTCCAGGCATTCATATCCCCGTTAAACGGCATAGTGGATTCACAATGTATCACTCCTTCCTCTTAGTACCGGAACAAGTCTGTATGGTACCACTAACTCTTATTGAAATAATGGTAGTTGCGAGCCCCAACTCACGTATCGCAACGGTGGACTCCAACCCGAGCTTGGACTAGAAACAAGTCGATTGTGAGCCTTATATAAAACCCAGCCTAACATAAAACAACAGATTAGAATCATATTATTATGCTTACCACGTTATTGCATCACGTCATAGCATCACAGTGTGATGCAGTACTCTAACTCAACTATTAGAGTATCGCTCCGTTGCATTATTTCAAATAACACTCCGTTCACAACACCACGTAAAGAAAAAAACGATTTGTTCTTAAATCGTAATTTCTATATTTAAAAGTTCAATTTATCAGTAGTACGTATTTTATCTCTGAAACGTTTGACTCCACAACGCCTTTACACATCATCCGCACTACATTTCATATGGACACAATACTAGCACTCCGATTTCGGAGTGCTGAGCGTCTGAACGCATCGCCCCTTATAGTAGTCGCAGGGCGAGGCGGGCCTAGTGCATATATGAAAAATTAAACAGTTAAAATGTATTTATTTTATAATGCCATGTTTTAGTACGTCTCTAAACTTAATTATTGGGCCAGGTTCGGATTCTGATTTGGTTATGAAATAAAATTATATCCGATTTTCTCTCGATATTACGTTCTTTAAAAATATTGTGTTGAAAAGACAAAGGAATTTTCCGTTGCACAACGCTCGCCAAATGTGAAACATCAAATATCTTAATGAATCTAACTTTGGAGTGAAAACAAATAATTCATATTATTTTTCTTACTTGTTTAAGTATACTAATAACTACAGAGCATAAATACAACAGAACAGACGAAGAACGAGCCAGACGGCTTGAGAGAACGACGTCGCTGTGTCGTCATACGAGTTGGTTTTACTAGCAAGTGTGGTAATACGCTAGTAACCCAAATAAAAATTGTATTTTATAAACATTCCATGAGTACAAATTTAAAGTGATGAAGCCAGTTGAAGTTTTCTCCACACTAGTAGCAGGAGCACAAGTGTGTGTAATATAAGAGCGCACCGTGAATAATATATAGCGCTTAGTATTTGTTAGTTGCCGGAGTTCGCTCGAGCTACATTATTGAGCGACTTTGTACAAAGGAGCGAGGATTAATGCTAGGAAATAAAACAAAGCAATATCTACTGAGTAAGAAATGCTAGAGACTGCTGGGGCTGGCATACAGGGCCTTCAGCTTGTCTGTCGACTGCGTATCGAGCCGCGCTCGTAAACACAGTACTGTGTTAACGTAAAAATCAAACGAATTTCGTGCGCGCGCGCCGTTATGATTTCAAAGCTATGAAACCAGAGCATACTTTAAAGTCTGCAACAGTCGTGACGTCATTTATTTATTTATTTATAAGACACATCAGAATTCATAAAAAATAAACCGACTAAACGAGCTTCCCATGGCACGAGGCTAGGAAGCGTTTTTTGCCTAACTGCATCCTTATAAGCCCGAATCCCAAAACCGTTCCCACCTCGACCCGGGTGTCGAACCCACAACCTCGTACTCAATAGCTAAACATGATAACTAGGTCAACGTGGATTATGTTTTGGTGATGTTCCCAAAAATATATTATCTAGAGGCTTAAGTCGAGCCCGCGTAGCTGGAAAAAGCGCTGCATTATTGGTTCATATACACGTGACAGAGAGCTGCGAGTGTGAGAGTGAGAGTGATAGTTTAAGTGATGAACGTGAATGTTTTTCAGTATCTGAGTGTTTATCCATATATTATAAGTATTTATGTATAGCTGTTATTCATAAAAATATTCATCAGTCATCTTAGTACCCATAACACAAGCTACGCTTTCTTTGGGGCTAGATGGCGATGTATGTATTGTCGTAGTTAATTTATTTAAATAACCAAACAAATTTTTGCTTTAAATTTTTTTATAATATTAGTATGGATTCTTCAAAAACGAGTTAACAGTTTAAATATGTGTCAAAGCCTCCAAGGAGTGTGAATGAACATGTCTCAACTCTCACTGTGTCCACTTCAATAAACACGTTCCTCCAGGCCATTTGTGAAGAGACGAGGCGCGGCTGATTGATGGCAATGTGGGGCCCGCGCCCGCCATTCATCAAGCACGTCTACCGATTGCCACCTGAAATATTTCCTGAATTCACTTTATTTGCTCGACCCTTACACCGACACAGCTGCCGACTAATCAATAGGGCTACAGTAACACATCTTACGGCTCTTCATCCCGCTGTACCCACCATTATAAGTTTACGTAGTTTTGTAATTATTTTCGGACCTTTGAGTACTAGAACGATACTGCAATGTTTCCTACTAAGAGTAGATGGCGCTACAGTCGCTATGAGCAAAACTTTAATAATAACCGGTTCAATATTACCGGAAATACACGGAATGAACCGACTGACTGAGTGGCTGACAACGCACAACATACACCACTGCAGACGACGACAATTTTTATATTACACTATAAGTTAGTCTTTGACTGCAATCGCACCTGGTGGTAAGTAAAGATGCAAGAGAAGAGCTGCTAAGTGAGTAAAATCAAAGTGTTATTACCTAAACCATCTTTTCTTTTAATTGTAAATTATGTTAAAAAAAAAATTCAAAAAAAATAAGAAAAGAAAAACAAAAAAATTTTTTCATTTAAATGCAAAGTGCTAATTTCTAATTTTCCGTCGAACTAAAAAGTTCTAAAAAGACGGAAAATTAGAATTTCTACGCAGATAAACTGTGGACTTTTAGCTAGTTAATAATATAACGTTTCGCAGATAAATAGCTGAAAGATGAAACTAAAAGAAGTCTTAACAGAAATGAAATTATCGCAACTGCAGTGTAAACAGTTAGGGCCGCCGCTCGCGAACTAATTAAAAATTAAAAGTATTAAATTTGTTGTTATCTGCGATAGAGCTTCCCGCTTCTTCGTCGGGCTGTTCCCGGCGTTATCTCTTAGAGTTATTTGTTTTGTTTCACATCGGCCATTGTGGCTCAACATCTCAACTTACCGGAATCGCCGAATTGAACATGTACATCCTAAAGATTTGATACAAACTTTAAATTAGCTTAGTTTTTAAGGTTTGTTAAAAAAGCTTCTAAATTTGAAAAACAATATTTCTTGACCGACTCGACCAGTGTGTCCTACCTACTATGACATATCGAGAGCACCTTTAAAAATAAGTGGTGCAGCGGCCCAAAGTTGCTCAGCGTGCAATGGAATGGTCTCTATTAGATCTGAAGAACTGGAATCACTGACATCGTTCAAAGAGCAGCGGCCCTGAAGTGGAGCTGGGTGAGCCACGATTGTCGTAGGGGGGGACGGGCGGTGGAGCCGAGTGAGTCTGGATTGGCAACCGCGCACTGGACAGAAGCATCGGCCGACCACCAGCTCGATGGAGGGATGATATCGTTAAGGCAGTAGGAAAAACTGGATGCAGCCAACCAGCAATAGGCCGAGGTGGCGTGCCAATGAAGAGGCCTTAGTCCAGCAGTGGACTGCAATAAGATTTATTATATGAATATTATATACACAATAGCTACTGTATTGTAGTTCTTCGCGCTGCTCGCTTTCTGCATTTTTTTCAATTCCTCTACATGTCACATCGAAATCTCTCTATTGCTATGTATAAAAAGCTTTAAATATTGCACTGTCGCCCGAAACAGGTTCACATCTAGCTTAGAGACAGTTGATTTCTGTATAACTTATTTTATAAGAATGATATTACTTATACCTATTATGCGGATGTAATTTAACTTGTACCTATGTTTTTTTAAACAATAAACCAGACCTTGTTGGAACCAGTCAGACTTTGACTGGAATCTCACCTGCTGGTAAGTGATGATGCAGTGGAAGATGGTAACGGACTGACCTTTTAAAGGAATGGCAGTTATGTTAAGCCCATACCCTCCAATCGGTTGCTACGCGACATACCGAAACGCTAAATCTCTTTGTCGGTAGGGCTGTAACGCACTGTAGCCACTGCTGAAGCCTCCCACAAAACTAGATCAGAGAATTTATAAATTCTAAAATTGCCTTCGCCTGTACCCGGGGACTCCCATAGTGCTCAGCGCCATGGAGGTCATCGTGAAAAGTTACCTAGGGATTACACCTGCCAGTTAAAATCGTTAAAATCGATAAAACCGTCACGAATATAAGGCCGAAAAAACTACTCGTAACTAATAGACAAAGACACAAATGGATTTTATTATGATGTTATATAATACGAACACACGTTTGTAAATGGTCCTTCTAAATAAATAATATAGTTCCTTATTTATTTACTTAACGTTATGTATTGATGAAATATTTGTAAAGAAAAACCTTCAACCATTTAAAGCCCGGGAACTGCTATTTGTAAGTGGAAAAGTTGAAACGTTTTATTAAGATAGTTCTGCTGAAGAGCGTGGATTAATTATTAAGTTAGTATAAGTTTGAAGCTCGTATTCTTCTCTCAGCGGCGACGGTTGAATACGAGTGCCACCCGTCGAGCTCACAAACTCACAAACTCAACACAATATCTTAACGAATCTTAATGAATCGTTAATATATATAATTAATACTACTTAGATACTACTATTTCTTTGCACGATTTTTTGTTTTGTCGGTAAAAAGAGAATATAAAATTACAATACGCTAAATTTAATCCAAAGATTGACTGAATCCAAATATTTATTTATTTGTTTATAATAATGTTTAACTTTAAAATATGTTTTTATTTCGAAGCTAATCTTAATTAATCCTTACTTATATTATAAAGACTTAAGAATGAACTAGATTTTTGGCTTACACTTATTTGAAAGGACTGAGAGTAACATAGGCTAACTTGTATGGCAGGAAAACAAACAAAACGTCAAACAAATCCCGCGGGAACCGTCCCACGGGATTTGTTAAACCGTAACAAACCGCTAGTTGGTGATACAATCTACAAACGTAGTTCCAAAACTGCTGTCGAGGCTTACAATACTCACTCTTCTTTGGTTTTATTTTAATTATACGCGAGTTACCACAACGTCTTCGAGTGAATTTCAATGAATATTATTTTCTATACGATGTTTACTAATCTAGTTTTGCGAGTCAGCTTTTTTCTTCTTTAGAACGAAAATTTCCTGTTACATTTTTTTTGCTAATAAAACTTTTCAAAGAATGTTTAGTTATAAAAGTCCTTACAAGCCGTAAGCAAAACATTAGAGCTCTATTTTAATGTACATACAGAAACATGTAAGTTCCAGAGGAAGGGTATCCGGGAGGTGCGGCGGGGGGGTCGGGGGGTCGAGTGAGGAACATTTCCTACTGTGTTGTGAGATAAGCCTGATAAGACTCCTTTATAATGGCCTCAGAGCGAGCGCGGGTATCGCTACGACTGTCTCTTTATTGTTTTAAAATTTCCAACTGAACAAAGAAAATACGTTGAAATGTTCACACAAAGATTACAAAGTTGAAGATTGTGCATCTCTTTCATATAATTGTAGTATTGCTGCACGTAATTCCTGACTCGCTTTGCACTAACGTATGTACTACATATGAAAGAAATCGTTGTTTCGAATATTACGAAAAAAAAACTCGACCAAGTTGTTCCGTTTTTTGAACATAAACATATACGTACAAATGTACAACCAGATGGGAAAATTATTAAAATAGATGATTCGACAGAACTTTAAACTGATAGGTTTACTGATTTTTCTCGAAACCCCAATAAATTAACAAGATGGCTGCGAAACGCCACCAGACGGTAAACGATAAAATGACTCCCAAACAAATGTGACAGCTACCTTTTATAGACTAATGACTGTTCAAAACGCTCTTAGGGTAGAGAGTTGAGTCAAAGTTGTCAGGAAAATAAGGCTTAATAAAAAGGCGTGGTTTTCCAACACAGGAAATAATAAAAAATAATAGTTCCGTAAAACTAAACTGTTTAATTCCTCTTACAACGTTTTTATAGAAAGCAGTTTCTGATTTTTTTTTTCTCTTTACTTCTATTTAAAATACATCAGTATTTGAAATCTTTATGGAAATAATTTGATCCGACCGATTAGGTTTCCGAATTGGTATTCGGAAACCTAATTCGAGGAAGAATTTGGCAAGAAACATCTTTGAACTGCTGTAATTCTTTCGATGCACAAAAGCTTAGAGATTGTCTTCTTTCCCGAACGCTGGCCATTCCAAGTTGGATTGGTGGTTGGTTCACCTATTTCCCGAAAATGAAAATAACTAACGGGATCGTGTGTGCTAGTTATATATACTTCTCGTACATGAAACATGAATAACTACTGAGTACTCATAGTCACGGTTAGTTTGAGCTGCAGCGCCTTTGGGCCCATAATTAGCGCATTGTTGTTTAAATTGTGACAGATCCTCGTCGCGCAACCCTTCGCACCCTTATTAGTCACAGCCAGCCCGAGAGCCCTCCATTAATAACACGTGACTGCTGGAGCTACTGTATGCTATACCGTACGTGTAACGTTACAGGCCGTGTTCCGATTGCCAGTTAATGAATTGCCTGATGTAATAATTTAAGGTACTTTTGGTAAACTGAAGGGAAAATTATTAAAAAAAGATCGACAGAACCTCAAACAATTTTAATTAACTTTTGCTCGAAAAACGTAGAAATACACGAAAAAATATGACAACCTTCCAGGCGCAGCGGTGATTTCTGTGGTTTAAATTCCCTAGAATTTATTATTTCTGAACTTTCCCTGGTCGGTGGGTGGCGTCGGCCGTGAGTTACCATCCTACAGACGAAGACGTGCCGCTGAGCCTCTAAGTGTTCTTCCACGATGTTGTAGCTTTGGCACATTGTGTTTTACTGAGAGAAGTTGCTATTTTCCCGAGCGTTACCATTTTAGCTCTCAGCTCCTCAACATTCGTAACAAATAATTACACTAGAAATAAAGAAAATGGAAATTATTTATATTTCACGAAGTTAAATAGGTCGGGGACGCAATGCAAACCGTTCGGTAAACGATTAAGGTATATAAATGTCTTTTGACAAATTTCATAGGCAAATGCACCCGCATTGTTCAGAAGTTGGAAGTGATTCCTAACAATCCTAATAACTAATATTATAAATGTGAAAGTGTTTTTGTTTATTTGTCCTTCCTTCACGCTCTAGCTCAGCAACTAATCAACTTGATTTTTGGCAAAGAGTTAGTTAGAAGAACGGAAAGTCTTCTTTTTATTTCAAGAAAACAAACAGTTCCCAGGGGACTTTGAATAAGCCGTAATAAACGCAGACGAAGAACTGCGGTAACAGCTAGTATTATCTCAAATAATTCGATCACTCGGCATTTATTACACGTTGATGGCAGCTGTATGCAAGGTTACACAATTAAGTTTCATTGCAGTCAAATTAACTACAGCACGGCCGGAAGTAGTTTGCAGCGTAGTTCGAGTACTCACAGCGCAGTAGTACTAGCTGCGGCGCTGCGTTCACAGTCGAGTCTCTAATTATCCAGCGAATTAAAAAATGCTTTTAATTATCGGAACTTCATTAGAGCGTACCGCTCACAGTTCAGTTCAACCGTTTGAATACTCTTCAGCATTTCTTAATACCCATTAGCGTCTAATAACAGGCAGTTACTAAATACTAAAACTGAATGGAAACCGGACCGGTCTATCATATTATTTTTACTCTTTTAGAGTTGTTTAAGATATTTAAAGACTGATAAAAATTGAGTAATTTTTACGTTTATGATAAGAAGTGTTTAAATGTACGTATCTTAGTTATTTGTAGTATGCTTTTCACTGAATTATAGTAAAACATCTGACTCGGACAAGACTTCTCACGTAGACAATTTGCGCAAAACGACCAGTGTTATTTTTTGTTTTTATTCCACTACAAGTTAGCCTTAACTGCTAGAAAGTGATGATGCAGTCTACGATGGTAACGAGCTAACCAGCTAGGGGCATGGTAGTTATACTAAACCCAAACGCCAAATCGGTTTCTACACGACATCACGACGTGTGGTAACTAGACACGGCGGAAGCCTCCAACCAGAACAGACCAGAGAAAATTAGAACCAGGTCGCTCCCACTCAACATCACAGCTCTCGCCGCTGCGCCACAATAATCACGCAAGAACGGCTGAACGGATGACGGATTTACTTGGCATGTAGCCTTTGACATGTAAAAGTACATAGGCTACCTTTTATCCCGATTCCTTAAATAGTTCCCATGGGAAAATGGTTTTTTTTTACGACCTAAGCTACGGGCAGACAGCTTTGAATTTTGATATGCATGTCACCTGTGCTATGGAAAACCACAAGTACCGATCTCTCAAATAGTTCAATTAAAAATTGTTAAAGAGCGAAGCTTTACACCCACTTCTAAATGCTACGCAGACAAAGTCGCGGGCAGAAGCTATTAGGCTTATCAAAATAAACTGGAAAACATTATACCTACGCTCCTGACACAAATGCGACGCTGGGAGCTACTGAAGAAGGAAACTGAATATTACATTTTATGAAAGCTTCTCGCAAAGCTTGGAAGGAAAGAATTTGGCTGATAATATAGCGCTAAGGGTATTACCTATCGAGGGCTGCGGCTCGCGGGCCGAAAGTATTTCAGTATCCCTTTTATGTCGGGAAAATATGTGCCTTAACCTGTAACACGATATATAATACTCTGTTTTATTAAATCTTATTTCACCCGGATTTGTAACGCTCTGGAGGACTTATACTGAAAAACTGTTCCATTGCGAGTTCAAACATGCAGTATAGTGTTACTATATTCGTGAGAATGTATATATTGGCATATATGTAAGTACTGTGGAAGTATGTTTAAAGATACCATAACCCACTTATGGCTCATTTTATCTTGCCAGGCAGAGATCGCTTGCGATAAATACAAATTTTATTTCTATGAGCAGTTATAAGTTATTATTGTGTGTGTTTATCGGTGTACAAAAATTTTATTATCTTTATTGTATATCGTACAAAATGTATCCGTTAAATTTGGGATTAAACTGGGCGTAACTTAGCGGTAGTCCATGATATAGTAAAATGAATATTAAAGCTATAATCCGCTAAATCGAGCAGATATGTGTGGTGTATAATATAATTTCTTTAATCATTATACACTAACCTACTTTTTCTCATATTTTTAATCATTGTAATGTGTTGATTATAGAAAATAACAGACAGTATTATTTTAATGTGTTTGTGTTTATTCTCAAGAAGTGGAGGACTGAATTTTATAATAAATCGCCTTCAGTGAAATAGTTGAGGTATTAACTTAAGTAATAGTAGAGCTTCTCGGGACAGAGCTTGTCCGGGCAGCACTACCGCTCGTGCTGCTATGCTACTCGTAGTTACTGCCTGCGGGCGGCTGTCGGTGTCATTACAGGCACATCAGGGCTTAACAACTACGGCTCACGTTGATGGACACCGGTTGCCACTTTGAAGGACGTTTTTTATTGCATGTCATGCGAAGTGTTGCCCTGGGTGTAGGCGATGGGTTTCCCTGCTTCGTACGTAAACTATAAGCATACATTAATTTAAAAATAAGTGGTTTCCAACAACTAACAGGCATGCAAAGTTGTGTACCGGTCGATGTGCCCGCCGCGGTGCGTCGCATCGCCCATTCGATTTATTACTTCGTTCTCGCTGAGCGGTCTTTCCCGCTTTACCTTTTTGTTCGATATTGGTCGCAGTTATGTTGAAAAGCCTTCTTGAAGAATTTCATTAAGAATTCGGCATTTAATTGCAAAAAATATTTGAAAACTGACTGGTAGTTCCAGTTATCAGCGCCTTTAAAAAAATATTACTTTAAATAAAGATAACAACAGAGCTACAGTATGTCAAGTACAGTCTCCGAAGTGTCCTGATTGTGTGTATCGTGGGAGAGTTTTCCCGCACTTGTTGAATTTATGGAAAAGCTCATTAAGTCGACCACAATGGAAGTTGCCGACGAGAGGTCCCCAATCACAGGCGGAATAATTTCACACTAACTACGAAAGATACGTAAGGTTTCCGCAACTTGTACGTTATGGTGTAAAAAACGTATGTTCCTGTAAACCACGCTTGGGACTATGATGTTTATTCAGGACTGTGTTACTCTCCTTCCTTTTAGGTAACCATGTGCCAAAGATCAAATCGATTGGTGGCTAGTATGAGTGTGAAGTAACGACACATAGACAAACATAAACTTTCCAAATCATATTAATATTTTTTTACGTTTTGTAAAAGAGTATTATAATCTAGTTGATCTCATTTGCCTGGAAGGGGATTTGAAAAATATCGGACCGGTCGACGTCCCTTCTTAACTCAAAATAAGCTAATACGAAACACAGCGAATACAATTTGGCGGCCTTATCGCGACATAGCGATCTTTTACAGGCAACCAAAAGCGTGAAAAACACAAGTATAGAAAAAAGTAGGCGGTGCAAAAATACACATAAAAAATGAGTATATATTTATTGTATATATACACATAAATCAATATTAAAAAGTAAACATACTTATATACGTTAATACACACATCATTATCCAAAAAAAAACGGTGATGGCCTAGTTGTTAGATCTTGGGCTACCCTTTCGTGGGGACCGAGTTCGAACCCCAGCACACAGCTCCTGGAGTTACTTACTATTCAAAGGCGTGTGAAGTCCACCAATCCGCACTTGGCCAGTGTGGCGTTGTGGACTGCGGCCTAAACCCTTCTGATTATGAGAGGAGAGTCGTGCCCCGTATGATGCCCGTGAGTTTTGACAAAGGTGTGGGATACCGTTGGTACTAGGTTAAAGTTTCTTAACCCTCGTCAGCTTATTGAGGCCTGGGCATGATACTTTATATTTGAAACCTTTTCTAAAAAAACTTGTATCCATTTAAATTCTTAAATCCTTGCAATGGTATTTCAATAACTTCCAGGAAAGTTCCTCCCTCGGACGATAAATATTTTCAATAAAACTAGTTTTTATTGAAATAAAGCGATGACTTGGATCAATCTTACCATTGACTCAAGAAATAATTGGAATCGCTTCAGCTTAAGCTAATTTCTAAGTAGATTATGTTCAATTGCTCCTTTAGACTCGAAACTTGAATCTATTTCAATAGAAGACAGATATTTAAAGGAGATATATTTATATTGGACTTTAGTCGATCGGTATCTACGATTATCTATATTTTAACACTGTTTGAAATCTAGTCAAAATGAAAGCTTCTTTATTGCCTCTTTATGAAGACCTTTAGTCTATATAGTAGTTGTAACTTGTAATACGATAGTTATTTTTTATGCTTACATACAAATTTTCCACTGGTATGAGACGTTGATAATATAAATTCGTTTACTAACTAAAATTTTAAAACCCCTTTCAATATAGCGTACTTTGTTCTACTAGTCAATCCCATTCTATTGATATACATATTGAGGGATTTTGGAAACATTTTGTGGCGGCGGCCATCTTGGACTGATTTTCATCAACCATTACTAAGAAAACTCCCGACTAATTCACCTTTCAACCAAAAAAACAAAATCGAAATCGTTTCAACCTTTCAAAAAATATGATGCAACAGTGAGAAACACCCGGCTTGAAAACACCTCGTCGTTTTCAAGCTAGGGGTTAAAACGAAAGCTACGAGAACTACGAGCCCTACGAGTGCTACGAGTGCTACGAGGGCGCTAACGGACGGAACGGAAAATTTGCTGATTGAATAATGTGATTGCTTTTCAATTTACAACAGTCATTTTTTCATAGGTGTCTGGTTTGGCCTTTACTCTACTAGAAAGCTTCAAAATGGAAACCACTGTTGTTCTTCATACATCCTCCGCACTCTGCAACCGGCAACCTGCAGGAGTTCCATCGCTCGAAGGGTAGGATGACTGGAAATGTCTGCTCTACATAAGCGGTCGCGAGGCAACCGAACAGAAATCCTTTGATCCGCTCAAACCGTGATGTTTACTCTTATCACTTTATTTATTTTTTGTCCGCCACACATCACGCCTCAAGGCATCTGGCCGCTTTTCTATTGTTTTTGTATTTTAGGCTTTTTAGGGTTCTGTTACCTAAGGATAAAACGGAACCCTACTACTAAGACTCCGCTGTCCGCCCGTCTGTTCTTCTTTCACCAGGCTGTATCTCATAAAGCGCGATAGTGAGGCAGTTGAAATTCGAAATCGCCGCTACAACAACAAATACTAAAATACAGAATAAAATAAAAATTTAGGGTGTCTTCTATAAAGATAATGGTACGAAGCCTTCGTGTGAGAGTCCGAATTGCACCTGGCCAGCTTTTTACAATAATATAATGTTATTAGATATATCCAGTAATAACCCTTATAATACAAATGGGACACTATATCGTGACTATAAACATCCAATACATATTCTGTGGTATATTATTGCCACATTTGTGTGTTTGCCGGTGGGTTGGTATGCCCCTTTAGGTTATTCTAGGTGCATGGGTTGAATGTGCCTGCCAACCTTCTTTACCGGTTAGCCCGCTACCAACTAAGATTGCATCATCACCTAGCACCATTTTTCTAACAGTAGTAGAGCTTAGAGCTTTTTGTGACAGAGCTCGTTCGGGGAATTACTACCACCATGATTATTGCTGCCGCTAAGCAGCATTGTTGCAACGCTGTGTTCCGGTGTGTAGGGCGTGGTGGCCGGTGTCAGTACAGGTGCATGAGGCTTAGCACTTACGCCTCAGGTACCATCCGCTTGGAAAGTTGCAGTCGAGGGCCAATTCGTAGTGGAACACAAGTGTATTTACTTGCGTTGGAAGTTATACTTCTTTGGCATAACAAGATAAAAATCTTTTCAAATATTTTATATTACGCCTTATACTACTAAAAATAGAAAAAAAGTATTCAATACATTGAAAGTTTTATTACAACGCATTATCTAGACATGTTTTTCGGACCACCAAGTTTCACTGAACATTAAAAGTTTGAGGTTTTTGTACAATTGAAAGTGTACACTGTCAAACCTTATAATAAACTTCGGGGTGTTGGTTTTTTGTGACGGTGTGCGCGCGCATCGTAAAAAGTGAGCTTGCAGACGATGAATTCCCCCCTAACTCGGTTTCGCAACTACCTTCATCCTGTTCAAATCGTGAACCATGTGCACGCGCATTTCGTTACATCGTATAATTTCACTCCTATGATTTTTTCTTAGCGCCGCTAAAGAATATAATAATATAACTTCAAAAATACTTGTTTCAGGCCGCCAACCAGAACTAAAGCAGCGGGGAGAGTCTTAGTCTTTAATATCACCCTCCTGTGATAGTCGATGTCTGTGCACAATAATAGGCAGCATGATGATGTTTTTTTTTAATATTCTGCCTACTACGAGTTAGCCCTTGACTGCAATCTTACCTGGTGGTAATTGATGATGCAGTATTAGATGGTAACGGGCTAACCTGTTAGGGAGTATGCTAGTTATATTTAACCCATTATTATAACACAACCCCTTATAGGTTTCTACGCGACATCATACCGGAAGGTTTAGCGTCACGTCTCTGTCAGTAGGGTGGTAACTAGCCACGGCGTGCATTTCTCTATATAAATCACAGAAAATACAGAAATTATAAATTCCTAATCTGCTCCTGCCGGGAATCGTTCGCGGGACTATGACATCCACACGTTCACCACTGCACCGGGAGGTGGCTACAAGCTAAGATAACATTTCGTTATCAGCTTTGCACCGCAGCATGGCAGTTTCCTTCAAAGGCCCGGGAACATTAACATAGGTAATTACAAACGCAGGAGCTCTTTACAAATACCGTCCTTTATTTGATAAATTTACTTTGTAGGGACATCGGGGGCGCGCTGCCCAAAGGGCCCGTCATTAAAATAATCGTGAACTCTTTGGCGGCGGCGCCGGTTCAAAATATAATTACGGTCCCCCTCGGCCCTCTTTATCCCGACAGGAATTTAAATGTCGCAACAGTTTGCTTACAAATATTATTTACATATTTACATTATGATGAACTCCTGCCAAAATTGATACATGTTGGTATTACTCAATCAGTTGCTTTGTGAACACTAACGTTTCCTCTAACATATTATGCGAATGGAGGAAACAGCTCCCACGTGCGGCGCTCTCACATAATATTATAGACAAATTCCTACCTGCCTCCGTTGCCTTAGCAAATATCGTTAGTGTTGTTGTTTGCTACCAGATTAGTCTTTTTATTGCAAGTTATGATAAGCTTCAGGAAGTTCAGGGAAATGTTATAAAAGATTAACCTCCCACTTTTTAAGCCACAGCGCTCACTTTCGCGGCAGGGAGGTCGGTCAAACGTTTATAACCTAACCTACCGACAGACGTGCCTTTATATAAGCGATTTAACGTTTCGGTACGATGTCGCTTAGATACCAATGAGGGGTATGGGATAAATAGAACTATCATACCTTTAACAAATATCGCTCGCCCGCTACCATCTTAGACTGCCTCGATCACCTACCAGCAGGTGAAATTGCAGTTGAGGGCTAACTTGTGGTGGAGAAAAAAAAAGTACGACATTATGATTGTTTCATCTTCTTGCGTTTCATCCCTACAACTGCGGAGCCAATTTTATTGAGTCCGTGATCCGTGTTATATTTTGTCTGTTTCCAACTGATACTTTCAACTTAATCTTTATATTCCGGTGTGCCTCGAAGTTAAACTCGCGCTCGAGAGGCATTGTCTCCATTTCATTATTATTGAGTTTGTATTATTATAAATAACCCAAAGCAAATAACCCCGGGGCGGTTATTTGCGATTTCAACCACACAATTTAATTTAAAAATATCGTGAATACAGCACCAGCAGCCGACATACACCCCGGCTGTGCATATGTGTGCATATGAATGGCTGGCAACAGAGTGCAAGTTGCGCGACCGCAACCCGCAATAATATATAACAAAGGTTTTTGTAAGTCCCGAATCCCGAACCTTATTTTCCCGACACAAAAAGTACCCTGAGTCCGTCTCCAGAAGCTAAACATTTATGTGCCAAATTTCGTAACTATGGTTGCAGTGCTAAATTTAAGATTAAAATTATTGAATGGCTTATGCTTCGTCAGTTTTATTCAGTAGACGAATATCTAAAACTAAAGGTATAAATTATTGTTCTAGGTTTATATTTTGGTTTACTTTAGGTTATTTAATTTTAGGTTGACATTGTTATTTAATTTCACAGTTTTCATACCCAATTTTATGACATTTTGTATAAAATGGAAAAATAGTTTTATAATTAAGGTGTTATTACAATTTGCATGCCATAGAATGGCAGATTGTAGCAGGGAACATTATGTTTTATTATAAGATCAAATTTGTTAACCTGCAATCACGCAAATAAAGAACAGAACACCGAACAGAGTCACTGGGGGTTTTTAATATCGTAGTATCGATATCCAAGTGCATAATGCAGTCTCGCGTAGTTGCCGCGACCGGCCCGCAGCGGCGCTGGCGTATGCGAGTGTTGTGAAACAGTTGCGGCCACTTCGAACATGACATTGCAGCTCGTTTTATGAGACGCTAATGTTGCACTTACATTTAATTAAAACACTGCACAAAACTGTACCAACAAACTCGTATACTCTTATGTATAGTGGTCTGGGATGTTAACTATATTTATCTACAACGGCTGGAATTCTTTACTTTGAAGATAATTATAAAATTTTTTTTGGAGGGCACTCCATAATGACTAATGAATGAAACTGAATTTTTGAATTTTTTTCTGTTTGTCTATTCGTTTGTCTCTATCATAGCCGCGCATCACGCAGAAACTACTAAATGAGTTCTAATAAAACTTTGCACGATCTGAATTCATACTACAAGGTAGACTTTGTCTTAAAATTGTTTGAGGGGGAATTAAACTGTTTGATTATTGACGGCCGATTGGCGCAGTGGGCAGCGGCCCTGCTTTCTGAGTCCAAGGCCGTGGGTTCGATTCCCACAACTGGACAATGTTTGAGTGTATGATTTTCGGTGTCTGGGTGTTTGTCTGTATGTTATAAGTATTGATGTAGGTATTTTATTCATAAAATTATTCATCAGTAGTCTTGGAACCCATAGCACAGGCTACGCTTACTTTGCGACTAGATGGCTGTCGTCGCAGTTATGTCGTAGTATATTTATTTATTTATTTATTAAACACCAAAACTCCGTCACATGTTAACCGATTTCAATAATTATTTTTGCACTCGATAAGTTATAGTATCTAGTAAGATCTGATAAATATGATTGGATATAGAGGACGGAACTCCTCAGCGGACACCAGTAATCCCCTCACTAAGGGCTCAACGCTTAACTGAATATTCAAAGTCAAATTCACAATGTTTTATTCATGTATGAAATTAGAGAAATTCATACGAAAAACTTTCTATCATTCATGTAATTTCTATAAAAATAATTCATGACATTTTTCTAAACTAAATAGACTAACTAAAAATGTTACAAATTTTCGTGTTTAATCTTTAGCATACGAAACGATTCTTCCTTAAACGGTTACTATTCTTTGTTAGTGTAAGAGCCGAGCTTGATGGATACCAAATTACCTTCCAAACTTCCTAATACGGGCACCCGTCCATTTACTGACTTAAAAGATGCTCAGTGATCTGAATCCGTAGACGAACCGCGAAGGGTCATTTAGTACACTCCTGGATTTGTTTCGTTAAGTACGCTTAGATTTGCAAGACCTAGGTCTGCAAAAAAGTATTTGTAATTAAAATTTAGTTATATCGAGCGACTTTCCACCGAAAACACATTTGTAGAGCGATGTCTAGAACACTAGCTCAGCCGAGTCGGTGCGGTCGAAAATTAATTTTAATTCCTCTACTTGCCATCAGGGGTGGGGGTGGGGGGGTGGGTTATGTCACCTTAAAACATTACTTGCTGGAGAAAGCTTATTATAAAATAAATGACTTCCTAAATGAGAATATTTAATATTTCCTATATCTATATAATCCAGCGCCATACAGCGCCCTCACACGGTTCCATTTCAAATGTAAACATTAGATTGACATTCTTTTCCGAAAAATATAATAATCATGTAACCTATATGACATGGTAATGGACTTGTAATTGAATAAATAAACGAAGAATGAATTCCAGAATCAATGTTTTAGAT
This sequence comes from Pararge aegeria, assembly GCF_905163445.1. NCBI lineage: Eukaryota > Metazoa > Arthropoda > Insecta > Lepidoptera > Nymphalidae > Pararge > Pararge aegeria. The sequence goes on along the minus strand of NC_053200.1, from coordinate 313,656 downwards.
ACCCTGCCGTCCACGCAGTCAGACGTGCGAACCTTTCTTTTTTTTGCCGTTTCTATAAAAACACGCGTCCACTCGTTGTATCATTTACTCGTTCTGTGCTTAAAATATACCGATAGACACGAAGTATTAAGAGAAACGACTAACTTTGGTTTCTGAAAGAGAGTTTGTGAACAATTGTTTTCAGTGAATACATGGCTTAAGGGTTTCTTGTTAGACTAATTTTACTCTAAAATTTAAACTTATAAAATATGCATAGTTTCATTTATTTACTACCGTATAGCAGCTAGAAATTATTTTTGGCTTTTTTAATTTCGCTTATTGCAAGAAACCATGATAATCAAAAATAGTTTGAATAAAAGCAAAGTGAGTTATTTATTGGTTCCAAATGTAAATCTCCGCAGCTCAGGTGCATTTTGCTCGCGAGCGGATGCGAAGCGCGATTAATATTTGTTTTAGAATTCTAAAATGTATGAACGTTGTAAATACATCTGCATCGCTAATATTACCAAATAGTTACAACTTTTCTGCATTCAATCAAATATTTATAGCATAGAAATATATTTTATTAATTAGAAGAAAATAGAGCCATCTACGACTACACCTAAAAATAACCTATTCAATATGAATCCACTTCGTTTTCTCGTTCATTGGCGTCGTTCTTGTTACGCCCTTAGTTGTCGTATTCTTGAAATTATCTGCCTCGTATACCGAAGTAAGTGTGTAATGACGTACTCAACTGTCACGTGTCGTGCCTGGGTATTTAAAGAACCAGCCCATAGTTTAAAAGTAGCGCTGTCCACCCTCGTCCATTGAAGTCATTTTGAGTAAATTGATTATCAATAAAATATCGACTGTCACTAACATGTCAGTCAGAAAATGTAATATTTTACGAGGAGGTCAACAGTATTTTTATCGCCATGGCTATCAATCATCATGATCAGAACAACCCGTTACCTATTGCTCCAAGGTCTCCTCCCCCAATGGCAAGGGTTTAGGCCGTAATCCACCGCGCCGGCCCAGTGCGGATTGGTGGACTTCACACGGTCTGCGAACGTTATGGAGAACTATTAGGCGTTAGGGGTTTCTCACGGTGAAGTAAAGATACTTCGCCGTTAACCGAACCGAAATTGAATCCTTGTAATTTTTTATTTTCTATCTATATAGAGAATAAACCATTTAGCATGAATTTAATTTACGCAGGCTCGTAATTGGAGCCGGCTGGCCGATAGCGCAAACAACGGAGCGTACTGGATACGAAGGACGGTGCGAGGTCGAACACGAGCGCAATATCTCGCAGCGACAACGGCCAACTTTCTTTAACATCACAATATCCTCATTCGCTATTGGGCATAGTTTTTATTGATGACGTCGTTTGGTTTGTCCGCCTTTCTGTTTGTCCTAAATACGTGACTTATCGCGCGCCGCACCACATGCCTACTTGTGTATTCCGGCCTCTGTTAGAGCATTTGAATAAAAAACGCCGATAGAGGTCACTAGAGGACAAACTCTTCGTGGTATGTTTCAGGAATTTACACTATATTACATTAACTCATTCATTGCTTTACAGCTTTACTTGCGTTATCGATATCTGTATCATTTTTAGGTTAAATAGAGATGTAATTTTTTACTTACTAGCTGATGCCCACGTTCTTCGTCCGCGTTTATTTTATAGCACGGCAGCACATGGATGGGCAGGAGACAATTATATCCCCAGAGAAAGGATACATGTAAAAATTATCTTGTAAAAAGTAGCCTATGATACATTCAAGTCTATGGCACTAAAGTGGATTGATAACTTAGTTAGGGCGTGAAGGAGGGACTAACAAACAAACACACTATTGCATAAAATGTTGGTATGGATTAGCTTTTTCTCCATTGAAGTAGCCCAGGCAATAGTCAGATACCTGAGATATTTTTGGCTTAAAAATTCTATAGAACTACGTAACAGCTACAAAAATAAAACAATCATCGCTGTACGTTGATGTCTGAGAAGCGTTAGTAGTTCCTGACCAAAGGGTCAGAACCTTTTACACTTCCAAGTTATACTTTTTTTTTGCGTTTGAATAGTGTTAGCACTACTTCGTCTACTCATGGTAACATACATTCGTATGAACGCAAGTGGTTCTCGCGTTTTATTCAGCGACCTCTGGCACTGTTACTCTTCGAGGGGTCCCCAACCAGTAGCACTCACTCGTGATCCCCACTCGGCCCAATCGGAACTGCATACTATATGTATATAGTATGCAGTACGCCGCTTTTTAGTCGGCGAAGTACTACAACCACGCTTATTGCTGCCGCTAAGCAGCATTAAACTCCGGCGCGGTTGCCGGAGTCATTATAGGTTGGACACCGGGCGGCACTTTGTAGGACATGTGCCTTGCATACTGTGAACTGTTTTCCACTTACCATTAGGTGGGCCTTCTGCTTGGTCCGATATGATATAAAAAAGAAATGGTCTAGTCTCATTCTGCTCTTCAAGTCTGCCCGCTTGAGCTTGCTCAGCTTAGCTGAATGTTCGTTATTAATGTTTAAATAAATTGCTCAAGTAATAATAAATTAACTCCGAGTAAACCTAAATTATATTGTAATCCTAAATACATTGCGTTAATAGGTCTGGAGCTGCTGACCTCCCGCAGTTGTTATAGTTTCCGCCCCGAGCGCGCCTCCCCTGCAAGGTTTCCTCCCTCCTGCCCCCCGCGTCCGCCTCACACCGCACCACGACTACTAGACAATGATTCATATTATTTATTACATTTCATATTAACATTTCATAGCAATTATCATAGCAGATCTCGCAGAAGCTAGCGTAATTTGAATTTAGATCGGCACACGTATACAACACATTTATAAAGGTAAACAAAAACCTAATCAATGCGAGTAGATATGAACTTGCTAAATCAGTGAAAGCCTGGCTTTCTGGTCTTAGCTATAACGATACTGAAGATATACTAAAGACTATGGTGTAAACATTTACGCAATTTACATTTTACACATTTGTACAACATTCTTTCATGTTAGTGCTCTGTTTTTTGAATGTCTTAAATGTTGTTCTCGCACGCACACAAGCACCAACTTGCGCACTAATTTACGCACTCACGCACATTCGGTCATACACACACAAACACTCACACACTCACACGCACACACACACAATCTCACACATGCACACACACCCCCATAAGGCCCCATACAGACCTACCCAATTCAATTTTTATTTTATTTTCTTATTTTTTAGCATTTAAATTGCTATAATATGTAGATTTCATTAAACATAGGTTTAAAATAAATAAGCACCCTTTGCAACAACTGGTAGGACCTACCCTCTGTAACCCTCACCTACCCTCTGTAACACAGGTTTTCCTTCCGGTAAGGTTAGGGAATTCATGTAATTATTGTATCCATTATTTTTAGCCTGAATAAATGATTATTATCATAATTATTTTTATTATTTGTCGGAGTGTTCGGAAATTTAACCTTCTGTAACGAGCCATGGCCAAAACCTCTGCAATTCCTGCATTTGCCTAACTTATAAAAAACAATAACAGCACCTCAATAGTTTCTTTGAACAAGCTATTTAGGTCATACTAACCAGAAGTGTTTCAACCATTACCATTAGAAAAAAAAATGCAATATCAACAATGTAACTTATTAGATTAAATTGTCTTTTATGGTTTTAACTAGCCTGAGAAATGCACATGTAAAACATTTCGGAGAACTCTCAGGCATGCCGGTTTCCCCACGATGTTTTCTTTCACCGTTGAAGTAAGTGATATTTTAATTCCTTAAATCGCACATAACTTAGAAAAGTTAGAGGAGCGTATAACACATTGCATTGCGTACTGGAATTCGAACTGGGCCCCGAAAATGAGTGATCTCTTCTGCCACCGTCCGATATCGCAGGATCCTGTGGACATCCAGTAAGGCCTACACCACATAGCAACATGTTTTCAGCCCGGCTCATCCAGTCGCTAATCGCTTTTATTTCACTCCACTTGTACGCTCACAACTACTGAAAGATTGACCACTTCAAAGGTGTGGATGAAGTAATAAATAAAATAAATAAATAATACTGTATTTATTTCAAGCTTTTCAGCCATCGTAATAAATCTGTCATTCCACTGATACAAATGGAAAAAACAACTGACCTTAACCCGTGATATCGAAAATGCTATTTCCCATATTTTGATAATTTTGTTAATTCAGGTGATTAGTATAAATGTTTGTTGTTTTGTTGGTCCGTACTTCACGCCTTAACTAAGCAATCAATCAACTTGATTTTGGGTATAGACTTAGAAAAGGAGGAGAGTGATATAGGCTTTTACCCCAGAAAAACAAACTGTTCCCACGGAATTTGTAAAAACCGTAACAAACGCGGTAGAACCTTGCGGGCAACAGCTAGTATGTAAATAAATAATTTCTGCGTTTCGTCTGCAGTGCATCACAAAGCATCGAATTGACGTTGGAGCACAAGCCCTCGCTTTCGTCGCCACTCCACTACTCGCACAAGAGAGTTTACGGTGGATGCATTTGCGCTGCGGCCGGAGCTCGGGACCCTCGGAGCACAAACTTACACAGCGCCTGTGTTGTCGCAAGTCGAAACCGACGACTATTGAAGCCGACGCTGTGGCTCAAACCACCTCAAGGGCTCCGCTAACATGAATTATTTGAGCCACATTTATGGAAACATATGGTTCTTAATATACCGACGAAGACGAGCCGCTAACCGATGTAGCGTACGATTACACGAAAAAACCGACCAGGGGTGTGGTTTAATATGACTGTTATACTCACTAAAAGGTTAGCCCGCTACCATCTTAGACTGCATAATAACTCACCAGCTAGTTCACTTACCTACAAACAAATTAATAGTTAAACTGTATTAACTAACATAACCTAGTTACTGTTCCGACAATATTTAGTCAAACCTTTACTAAGAATAATCTAAAGAATAATAACGACCACCTCCTAACTGTACAAGCAGCTAAGGCTGACTTAGCACACCGCAGCGTGTTTCGATCGTAAGCGCCCAGATACAACCAAGCAACATTTTCTTTTGACGGTTGTGTTACTTGCGACAGATACATTGCCTTGCGCATCACGTTTTTGATTATTATTTGTTTACACGAGTGTATTCATAAAATGCAGGAAAATGTGAATAACAGCACGCAGGTGTCTCCCACTTAGTATAACGTAGCATCAATTTAGTGCAGTTTTACAGATATTTTTAAGTTGAGTGTTCTTGTAAAAAATCGAAATAGAACTTTTACTTCTACAACTGAGTGAAGGTATCTCAAAAATAACTCTTTTGTTTAAGTACATTATTTATACTTGCGATAACTTCTAAATCAATTAATGTCCTTTTGGAATAATTGTAAAGGTATTATACTGCTACATAAACGGCTAGATGATGAAACTATTGATTTAAATAAGAATGAATGGTGCAATACTAATGTAACCTACTTTTATTTGTGCCCGCGATCTAATATGTAGGTAATATTACATAATAGATCTAATAGTACGTAAAGCATGTATTACATAATATTTCGTCATCATCACATCAACCGATAGAGGTCCACTGCTGGACATAGCTCTTTTGTAGGGAGTTCCAAGTTCCACGGTTCTGAGCCGCTTGGATCCAGCGGCTACCTGCGACGAGCTTAATGTCGTCTGTACACCTCGTTGGGGGCCGACCAACGCTGCGCTTACCAGTTCGGGGCTGCCATTCCAGCATAATATTTATATATGATCAATAGTTTTCTCAGCGCACGCCAAATAATGTATTTTATAGGCAAAATGTTTGCTTGTTTGGGTCACATTATTGCATTTATTGGAATTGTATTTTTAAAATCCAACATTTTTCGGATATAAATAATAGCCTATGTTACTTCCTGACTAACTACAAACAAACAAGCAAAATGAACTTTCCTCTTTATAATGATGAACATTATCATAACAACCCATTACCGGCCCACTTCAGGGCCCGGTCCTCCTCCCACAATGAGAAGGGGTGAAGGTCATAGTCCACCACGCTGGAGCAGTGCGGATTGGTTAGTACTATTTTAATAGAATAAAGTATAGCATCAGTACCTTTGTAATATGAAGGTGTTTAAAAGGCAAGAATTCGCGTGAGTTTTTAACATTTTGCTACGAAATCCTTGCAACCTTCAATATTTGAAGCTGTTTCAAAATCATTTAATATTTATTCTGATTTGGACAGAACGTTGTAGTAAGGTGACTGCTGGTTTACACTGTGTTGTGACACTGATATTGATATCACTGTTGATTCGGTTCAATTATTAATGATGTTTATTGTAGCATTCATACGATTCAATTGTCAATTAATTGAAACATACCGAAGTGTGAGCTTCGACATAATGTCAATTGGATTTGTATTAATTTGCGAGTGTGCCGTTGATTGCCCGATCGATGTGTCGCCGAATATTATGATTATCATGTTATATATATACTTTAGACACAAAGGTTTGATGATTACGGGCCCCGTGCACGCGTCGCATCGCACTAGCGATTATCACGGCTCTAATATTGCATTTTGCTAAAATACATATTTTAGCAAAGTTATCACGGAGACATTATGAACGAATGAATACACTTTAATTTTAAACCAAAAACAAAAGTAGTTACAGAGATATAAACATATGAGAGCAAGAGGGTACAATTTGGTGGCCAAACGAGAGAGACGCGGAGCAACCTGTGTCAACACTGAGAAAGCTGTCTGCCGGCATCAGCACGGCGCAGCCGCAGCACAGGCGAGTAATTACTACAACGAGAGTTAGATACCTCCGCGTGTATTACGACATGAAACCGACGCATGTGTTAAAAGTACCCTTAGTGATAAAGAGAGATACAGAGCTAGACTCTCACAAAGTTGTCAGTAAAATAAGACAACAAAAAAGGCGAGGTTTTCCTACATAGGGAATAAATAAAAGATGGTGATTCCAAAAAACTAAACTGTTTTATTTCTCCTTAAACGGTATTGTAGAAAGCAGTTACTGATTTGTCTATTACTTTACTTCTATTTAAAATTTATTAGTGTAATCTTCATGTAAATAATATAATTCGACAAACAATTAAAAACCTAATTCGAGGAAGAACTTGGCTAGAAACCTCTTAGAACTGTTGTAATTCTTTCGATACACAAAAGCTTAGAGTTTGTCTCTAACAATCAATCACTCCAGTAATAAAACATGATAATAAGAACATATATCATGTAGCCAATTAGAACAAATAAGTTGTAATGTTGATGTTCAAATAAACTTCTTCATTTTCAATGACGATTGTTATCTCATGTCAGAAATAGTAACTCGGACCGGCTAATCGTGCTCTTTGAGCCGCGGTCGGTGCAGCATCAACTCCCGAACTATTTGTTGATATAACAATGACTGAATGCAATAATGATTTAATACGCATCACAGAAAGTACAGAACACAGTAAAACAATCACGACACGGTTTGTACAATTTGGCGACCTTATCGCTGCACAGCATTTTTGTTTTTCGTTTAAGCAATTAAAATACTCCTTTAACGGTAAAGCACAACATCTTCAGCACACCTCGACCCTCGCGAATATTGTCAAGTATGAGTATCTAACCATTTTTATACTCGACCCGGTGTTCGATCTAGGACCTCGTGCTACAAATTCAAACTTGCTTATTATTTAATAATATGTTTAAGTTATGATTAGGTTTGTGTTAGTTTTTAATACTATGTTTCAGTTTTCGTTTAACTTTTCGGAAAATTCGCAGTCAATATACGCTTCGGAGAAAAGTTTGTGCGGCTACCAGCAGTTTTATGCTGCATATGTGTTTTGTGGACGCCACTGAAAGGGATAATCTCCGCCGTCCTTGAGGGTGAGATAGTCCCAATCTCGCCAAATTTGCCGCCTCAGTGGTTTTTACACCGGCTCCCGCTCGCAGGCGTCAAGGTTACAGTCCAATTTACTCAACATACTCGTATTTGCCGATCGTTACTATAACATTTCATTGTAATGTAATTAAACATCAATCTAATTACCGTGAACTTAACTTTTGTTTTATAACTTGGCGGTTAAGTTTGGCTAGATATTAAGTAAATTTTAATTTACATTTAAATTCAAAAAAAAGGTTGTATATCCAAAACTAATAATGTAGCAACTCGCACCTGGTGGCCTGTGCTACAGTGGGAATTCAGACCCCTAATTTTGAATCTGACGATGACGATGTTAGACGATTCGAATAGGCAACAACAATACAATGCACGTACGTACCTTGGACTGCTGCTTGCACTCGCTGATCTTCCACCAGATACAGGGACCTTTCGATAGATGCGATGATTTTTGTGTTTCGTTCACGCGCGACGTGTTCGTTTCAACGGTAGGTTAATTTTCAGTTACCAAATGACAGCTGGTGTCACTTTTTGAGTCGCACAGCTCCAACTTCCGACGAGAACGACGTGCATGACAGCTGTTTGAAGCTGTGTTGCTATTGCATATTAAAACTGTCTAACATCGATAATTTCGTGGTGCAAGATATTTAGATTGTTATTAATATGGTAACGAAACATCCCGCCCACCAAAATGCCTATGGTATTTTCTGGTTATAAAAGGAAATAAAAATAAACAGACATAGAACTGAAGAAAGAAAACTATTAATTGATTTACTTATACTTTAAACTTAAAAACTAGTGTAGAAGTTAAACGAATTAAGTTATTGTTCAATGGGTAGAGGACATAATTTGACTAAAGGTCGTTGAATCTGTTGGCTCGTTGCAGTTTTTAGAATTGCAATACGAGCTACTCCATCAGCACCGGAAATAAGATTTGTAACTCGGCCGAGAGGCCAGTGCAATGGCGACCTGTTTTCGTCTTTGATAATCACCATCGACCCTATATTTAATGGTTTAGAATCCTTGGTCCACTTTGCGCGTTGTGTAAGTGAATTTAGATATTCATGTTTCCATCTGGACCAGAAATTTTGATGAAACGATTGTAACAGCTGCCAACGATTAAGCCGATTTATATTAACGTTTGTAAGATCCTGATCGGGGACAGCAGTCAGAGGCTCCAATGTTAGAAAATGGCCGGGAGTTAACGCCGAAAGATCGTTGGGATCAGAGCTGATCGAGCATAACGGCCTTGAATTTAAAACGGCTTCGATTTGAGTGAATAGTGTTGTGAGCTCCTCAAATGTCAAGACCTGATCACCGATGACGCGGTATAAGTGAGACTTAGCAGCCTTTATTTGAATCTCCCATACTCCTCCAAAATGAGGTGCGGAAGGTGGATTAAACTTGAATTCAATTTTTTCCGCATTTGACGCCTGCTCCATAAGGGATGAGAGCTGGTTACGAGCGCCAATAAAATTAGTTCCGCAGTCAGCGTGAATGACATTACATCGACCTCGGCGTGCCACAAAACGCCTTAGAGTAGCAATAAATCCATTGGTCGATAATGTTGAAACTACCTCCAAATGGACTGCCTTAGTTGCTAAGCAGATAAACAGACATAAATATGCTTTGTCAATTTTAGCACCGCGGTGAGGACCGAGTTTGATGCGAAACGGTCCTCCGAAGTCAACACCCACAATCGAGAATGCTTTCACTTGATTAACGCGAAAAGACGGAAGATCGCTCATAGGCGGTTGAACGGGCTTTGGGTTTGTCCGATAGCAATGCACGCATTTGGATAAACAGTTACGGATTGCTCGTTTAGCAGAAATAATCCAAAACTGCTGTAGGAGAAGAAAATGAGTAGTGTTTATGCCGGGATGACAATAATTACGGTGAATAAATTCGATAATCAAAAATGTTAGTTGGTGATTTGTGGGTAAAAAGGCTGGGTGTTTCTTTTCGTATTCCAACCCTGACCGTGAAATCCTGCCGCCCACCCTGAGAACGCCTTGTTCATCAAGAAAGGGGTTGAGTTTCCGAAATGGTTTAAGAAGCGGTTTATTAGACTTTATGTTTAAAATTTCTGTTTTAAATTCATGGTTCTGTACATACTTGACAATTTGCATCAATGCTGTATGTCGTTCCACGTTATTAAGAAATTTATTACGATTTGCATGAAGTGGGCTGTGCGAATTATTGATAAAACGGTTTATATAGCTTAGAACGTTAATGAGTTTTGGCAAAGTAGAGTGACGACTAATCAAGTCGTCAAACACGGTAGGTTCACCGATCCTTTCGCTGTTGTGTAATTCAGTAACTAAAGCAACCAATTTCCGTGCTTCCATGTTAACAATCACTCCTTCATCGGGGGATGTTGTTCCTAAACTGGATGGCCAGGAGTCGCGATCTTGTGATAACCACCCGTCCACCATAACGAATTATGTAAAATTTCATTAGGAAATTGACCCCTTGAACAAATGTCTGCAGGATTGTCACCTGACAATATGTGATGCCAACATTCTATAGTAGTGATACTCTGTATGTGACTGACGCGATTTGCAACAAATGTAGCCCACCGGGTGGCAGGAGAACGCAACCACGACAAGACTACAGTTGAGTCTGACCAGAAATAAGTCGCATCAAATGAAATACGAGAAAGGTAAGAATCGCGAACGAATAGGTATAGATCCGATAAAAGCACGGCTGCGCAAAGCTCCAATCGAGGTAGTGATATACGTTTCAAAGGGACCACCCTCGCCTTTGAGCACACTAGAAACACGCGAACCTGACCTTTCGCATCTGTTACTCTTAAGAAGATTACGGCACCGTATGCTGTCTCGGAACTATCGGCAAAACCATGTAATTCGTATGATCGGACGTTTTCACAAGTTACCTTGCGTGGGATTCTAAGTTGAGATAATTGTAATAGTTGAGTTTGATATGTATTCCAAGCTCGAATTACCTTGTCGGGTGGGGTTTGATCCCAACCAATGCCCAGGATCCACAGTTTTTGTATAAGAGATTTAGCATGTATAGTTACCGGGGATAGGAAACCGAGGGGATCGAATATTCTAGCCAATTCACTTAAGATTGATCGTTTTGTGCAAATCCGGTCTATCGCTTTAATTTCAAAGAGAAAGGAATCTGATGTCGGGTCCCATTTCAAACCTAGAACCTTTAAGGTTTTTGAATCGGATTCGTCAAGTGAGACGGTGCCGGTTAAACAGACTTCTGCTGGAAGGTCGGACAAAAGTTCTGACTTATTACTGACCCATTTTCTTAGTTGGAAACATCCTCGATTGAAGAGGGCAATAATTTGTGATTTTGCTTGTTGCGCGTCCTCCAGCGAGGCGCACCCTGTAACCACGTCATCAACATAAACGTCCGATAATAGTATCCGTTTTGCGATTGGATAGGACTCTCCATCGTCTTCGGCAAGTCGTTGCAACGACCGACATGCGAGAAAAGGAGAAGAAGCTACACCATATGTCACGGTATTTAGGCGATACTCTTTGAGAGGTTCATGAGGTGAAGCTCGCCAGAATATGCGTTGATAGTCGCGATGATTCGGAGCAATTAAAATTTGTCGGTACATCTGACGGACGTCAGCCATGAACACGATGTTATGTTCGCGGAAGCGCAAAAGTATTTCGAGAATATTAGGTTGCAGTTTTGGGCCAATAAGTTGCGTATCGTTTAGCGAGCGCGAATTAAAATCCTTGGCCGACGCATCAAAAACGACACGGAGTCGCGTGGTCGCAGAATCAGGGCGTAATACACTATGGTGGGGGATATAGTATTTTCCCTTTTCCATTTCGTCAGCAGGAACTAGCGACATATGTCCGGTTTTGATATAATCAGACATAAAGTCTAAATATTGGCTATGTAAATCTGAATCTCGCGATAGTCTACGTTCTATAGCATGGAATCTTCTTAGTGCCACGTCACGGGATCCAATAAAACTTGGTTCAGAGTCGTCTTTAAACGGTAAGCATAATATGTACCGTCCACTGTCATCACGCGTGTGATCCGATATAAATTTTTGCTCACAAAGCGATTCCTCTGGAGTCCAGATTGGCGTTTTGGGCAAAGAATCCAATTCCCAAAAACGCTGTACTAATGAATTTAATTCACAGTCTGTTTCTAGCGTTTGTAGCATCGTCGTTGTAGCTATGCGTGTTTTGCCCAAAAGTAGCCAACCGAAAATTGAATTGAACGCAGTAGGTTGACTCGGACCTCCTTTAATTTGTTGATTAAGTAACGAGTCAGCGAATACATCTGCAGCAAACAGAAGATCGATGGATCCCGGAATATCAAAACCAGGATCAGCTAAAGGCAATGCTTTAATATGAGACCAACCAGATGTATTTAGATTTGCGATAGGTTGATCGCCACATATCTTCGATAATACGTGTAGGTCTAAAATGAATACTGGTTTATCATTAGTACCGATATGACAAGTTACGTCTCCCAAAATTGAGGCGGCAGCTTCACCAAGCCCGCTTACACACCCAGTAGTCTTAGAGCATTTTAAGTTTAAACGCGATACTGCAGACTCAGTTATAAAATTGCTTTGGCTACCTGTATCAAACAACGCACGAAAAGACTGCATTTCACCGTTAGCATCCTGTACTTGAACGATAGCAGTCGCTAATAACACGGTTGTATTAGATTGGGATCTAGACACCAAAGACGATGCAGTTTTCTGACTTGATTCGGTAGGCACCTCACGGTGAAGCAAGGAATGGTGCTTTCGCTTGCAGGTGCGACAGGAGAAAATGCTAGTACATGATTTTAATTGGTGAGAGCTCTTTAAGCAATTGTAACACCAGTTTCTGTCAGTTGCAATTTTCATACGCTCATCGATGGTTTTTTGCAGGAATTTCGGACACGACGAAATACTGTGTGAATCGTTACAAAATGAACAGGTTGCAGAACGCGAAATAATAAGTCTAGCTTCCGGTTTCCCTACATCCGCGGCGACAAGTGTATTCGACGTTCTCAAAAATTTAGGTTGAGCCGGCGAAAAGGAAACCTTGTGCGTAGGCCTTTGCAGTTGAGTTTGCTCAGAAAAGTGTGTGTGTCACGCAGTAAGGCCTCGCATTTCGAGTGTAAGAATTGTTTAAGTTGAACATATGAGGGTAGTTCGGTACTGGAATGCTTTTCTTCAAAATCCCGACGCGTATTCATGTCCAATTTCGATAAAATATGATAAACCAATACAAAATCCCACTAACCGGTAAGTTAACCGATTTTAAAATACATAAATTCTCTTCGAATAAATCGAGTGATTTTCGAAACTCGTTTGGATTTTTAAAATTAAAGTTAATATTTAAAATATCTTTCCAACATGTGAAGGCTAACTCGCGTTTACATTTATATCGTGCGACAAGAGCATCGTATGCATCGCAGTAATATTCACTACTAAGCGGGAACGTTTTTACTAAGCGGGAACGTTTCTATCAAATATGTTCATGGAGCCCACAAGAATAACTGCTACTAGCGCCACCTGTTTGGATAACATCTTTACAAATATAATTCCTATAAGAAAAAATATTATTAGTAAATTAGACTCTGATCATTGTGGTCAAATTATTCAATTTGAAAATGTGAAGAAAAATGTTTCTAAACGTAAAATAACATTTGTTCCTGTAACATCCAACCGCATAGAGAAAATGAGATATAGCCTAGTAAATGACCTCCCATTCCTACCCTCAGGGGCGACTCCAAATGCAATGTACAGCTCCTTTTTCAATACCTTTAATAGACTATTTCATTCTATATTTACTAGTAAGTCGGTTGTGATTACTGATACATTAAATTTTAGTGAGTGGGCGACAGTTGAACTTCATAAAAATAGGCAAAAGCTGTACGAATTGTATGCTGAACGTCAATTTAACACTGGTGATAAGTTTGGGGATTATGTTAAATTGTTTTCCAAGAATTTTAAACGCGCTTGCCACTTAGAAAAGACGCGATACATCAAAAATAAAATTAAAAATAGCAGCAACGCAATCAAAACTACTTGGAACATAATTAATGAGGAGACGGGAAGAGTAACACCACGAAATATTAATTTTAAACTTAATGTAGATAATAAAGCCTTAACAACAGATTTCGAGGTGGCTACTGCTTTTGAAACCTTCTTTACCAACATTCCCGTCTCCACAACAGAATCATTAAACTCTTCACCAGATATGGCTCTCTCTCTATTAAAGGAAAATGTGCCTGAGTGTAACCATTCTTTTAAATTCACGCATGTTAGTGGCTCTGACGTTATTAAAGCCTTTAAATTATTAATTAATAAAAAAACAAATGATCTGTGGGGCATTTCCGTAAACGTTGTCAAATCATTAATTGATATTGTTGCACCCGATTTAGCCTTAATATTTAATAATTGTATAGATTGTGGTGTGTTTCCTGACTTAATGAAACTTAGTAAAATAGTTCCATTGTTTAAATCGGGTAGTACTTCTGACCCCACTAACTTTAGACCAGTATCCGTACTACCCACTTTCAGTAAAATCTTTGAAAAACTCATTTTAAATCAATTACTTTACCATTTTCATAAGTATAATTTACTTCATATTAAGCAATTTGGTTTCACACGGGGTCGCTCAACAATCGACGCAGGTGTTGAGCTAATACAAAACATATTTGAAGCCTGGGAGGAGTCACGTGATGCACTTGGTGTGTTCTGTGACTTATCTAAGGCGTTTGATTGTGTTCAACACGAAACGTTAGTTAGGAAACTACACCACTATAGAATTCAGGGTGTAGCTCTAGACTTAATGAGTAACTATCTACGCGATAGAATTCAGAAAGTCGACGTGAATGGAAAACGGTCTAATGGATCAGTTATGAAAATAGGTGTCCCACAGGGGTCTATATTAGGACCATTTCTGTTCCTTATTTACATTAATGACCTTCCTTACCTTGCCAAGGATAAACACGGGATAGTTCTGTTTGCCGATGATACATCACTGACTTTTAAAATAAATCGACGTGAACTAGCTTTTGACGACGTAAACAACTCTCTCGCTAAAGTGGTACAGTGGTTTGAAGCTAATAATTTGGTTCTTAACGGAAAAAAAACCAAGTGTATAAAATTCACTTTACCTAATGTTAAACACGTGAAAACCACTGTACTACTTAATAATGAGGAACTGAAACTGGAGGATACGACAGTTTTTCTAGGAATAACGTTAGATTCTAAACTTCAATGGGGCCCTCATGTAAATAATTTATCGAACAGGCTTAGTTCTGCTGCCTATGCGGTAAAGAAGATACGCCATATGACCGACGTAGAAACTGCTAGACTGGTATATTTTAGTTACTTTCACAGCATTATGTCATATGGAATTTTACTTTGGGGTAATGCTGCTGATATTAGCACTATTTTCGTGCTGCAGAAGAGGGCTGTTCGTTCTATCTACAAAATGGGTCCGAGAGAGTCATTGAGAGATAAATTTAAAGATTTTAAAATAATGACAGTGTATAGTCAGTACATATTTGAAAATTTAATGTACGTCCATAAAAACATTTCTAAATTTAAGAAAAAATGTGACTGCAATAATTTAAACATTAGAAGTAAGAATAAACTTACAGTGCAATATACTAGGTTACATAAAATTCATAATTCGTTTAAAGGAAATTGCATACAATTCTACAATAAACTACCAATTGACATCTTGGAGATGTCTCTTAAAAAGTTCAAAGTTTGTATTAAACGTAAGCTTATAGAAAAGTCCTATTATAGTATAAAGGACTACGTAAACGATAAAAAAGCTTGGGTGTAAATTATTGCTCTAACCAGGTTGCTCTTCTAATAATTTAAAATTACATTGTGAGATGGCGATAACAAAAAAAAAAAAAAAAAACACCCGGCTAAGTTTGTTGTGGGCTTCTTCTTAGACCGGGACGCGTTTGGAACCCTCGTAGCTTTAGTTTTAAGTTTACGAATGTGGTTATCGCCATCATCTCACTACCGTGTAATTCTTATGTACGCATCAAAAGTGCCACCTGTGGGCCTACTTGAATAAAGATATTTTTGACTTTGACTTTGACTTTACTGTCATAGCATCACCGCTAAGCGAAGATACTAAATAATGGAACTTTTCAGAGTTGCTGAGCGACGTGGAGTTATGTATCAACGCGTTAAAAGTATCGAAATATTCAGGAAAACGTTTAACGTCTCCATCGAAAGTAGGAAGCTGTATTTTCGGTAACCGCACATTCGAAAACGAGCTACGTCGCGACGGAGAAGTTGGTTCATTATTGTTTAAGCCACGGTAAATCGATATAACCTTGTAGTACATTTCATCAAAACGTTCTTGAAGCTCAGATTCGTCGTTTTCCGTGTCATCCAGAATTTCCAAAATAGTGTAATGCGCGTTTTCGAAACTAGAAGCGACTCTTTTAATTTCTTGATGGTGTGAATAAAACATTTCTCGCTGGGAGACATCGTTGACCGCTAAAAGACCGATTTCTAATGCCTTACTCAACCGCTTATAAGCGATCGTACGTTGCCTACGTAAGGATGATAAGTCTTGTGCCGTATATTCAATATCGACGGATTTCGATCGCGATTTCTTAGAAAGGCTAGGTTTGCGAGTTGAATGCTTTCTTAAAAGAGACATTATTTGCAAATAATTACGTGTTAATTATGTGTGATGATATTAAAGCATTCAATTCAATTCGTAGTATGAGTACGAAATAGTAAAGTAAGCTATTACTCCATCGAAGGTACAGTATACCACGCAAGTTTTACAACAATTCGTATACAATCGTACGTACGTTACGTCTGAACCTTGTGGTGAACTGTACCTACTCGCGAAGTGGTCGCGAGAATGAGCACGGAAGTATGAACTTTATTTACTAAGCAATAAGGCCGATAGTACGATGAATGTTAAGCGTTAACACGTTGTGCAAGGCGATTCAACTCGTTCGACCTACCCGACACTTTTGATAAAGTAAGCGATGTACTTACTAATTCGTATTTAAAAGGTTTAGGTTTTTTATAAGTACTAGTAGTAAGTAACTTAACCCAAATAGAAATGATTACGGTGGAATGATGTGAAATAAACGGTGGAATGATGTGAAATAAACGTTAAATGAGTGAATTGTTGTAAGCCGCCTAGAAAATAAACACCGATGATTTGAAGTGATTGCTTATTTGATCTTACAAGAATTCACTATTATACATTAGATACGATAAAGTCCCTGTTCGATATGTTTCAGTCTATGTAGGTATTATCGGTATGTAAGTTATTGAAGTTGAGAGGAGATAATTATCGCCACAATGAGTTGTTTTGAATGACCTAATTTACGATACGATTGACCAGAAATACCATACACAAATTGATCGTTAAATAAAAGTGGAAATCCCGAGTTTCGGCACCAAATAATGTAGCAACTCGCACCTGGTGGCCTGTGCTACAGTGGGAATTCAGACCCCTAATTTTGAATCTGACGATGACGATGTTAGACGATTTGAATAGGCAACAACAATACAATGCACGTACGTACCTTGGACTGCTGCTTGCACTCGCTGATCTTCCACCAGATACAGGGACCTTTCGATAGATGCGATGATTTTTGTGTTTCGTTCACGCGCGACGTGTTCGTTTCAACGGTAGGTTAATTTTCAGTTACCAAATGACAGCTGGTGTCACTTTTTGAGTCGCACAGCTCCAACTTCCGACGAGAACGACGTGCATGACAGCTGTTTGAAGCTGTGTTGCTATTGCATATTAAAACTGTCTAACATCGATAATTTCGTGGTGCAAGATATTTAGATTGTTATTAATATGGTAACGAAACAAATAATATACGTAAAAAAATAACTTTGAAAGTTAGAAATTGTGGTTTTGCCGAAAACTAGTGTTATTCTATAAACAGAAATAATATAAAATTATTTTTTTTTATTTTATTTTTTATTTTTATATATATATGGTATGAATTCCATGATATATTAGACCTTTCTTATGAAATTGGTGTTTTATAAAAGAGGAAGATAAAGACGATTTTTTTGAATTACATTTTTTTGTGTGTACGTACCTACTTCACTACTAGATTTAAGAAAGCTGTAGTGAATGCCACCTAGTGCCGGTGTCCACCAACCGCTCACAAGTAATTTTTTTGTGTAAATTTTTGCTTGGGCACGATTTGGCTGGTTCGGCAGGGTTCAGCCATTGCGATGAGCGTCTCCAATTCTAGTATAACACCGTCGCCTGCAGCTAGCTCGGATGTGGTTTACGATCGATCCGCTCCAACATAGCCTTCATTCTTCTTAGCAACTTTGGTCTCCGGCCGTCCACGGGGCTGGTTCCACAGGTCTAAATTCCTAGAAAGAAAACGTTGAAACCAAAAACGCCCAGTGTTTCTTACCGCTGCCGTACACATCATTAATCCTTCGAGCCGTTCATGCAGCACTGGTTCCACGATTGAACTCCTACTCTTCCATAACGCAAAATTTCAAGTTTTCCATTTTGTAAACTGAGTGACGCAAAAACAAAAAAAAGAAAAAATGCTCTATCGTTTTTAAAACACAATGAGTAAAAAGCTGTACATTTGAATTTGTAAATCCTATCTAAAGAGGAGATATGTGAGATGGAAGTGGCCGTTAGTAGTGGCCAAATTCAACATCAAAATACTTGTGCAAAAATATATATTCTATTCTATACTTTTTAATGTGTTTATTAATTGTTGTTGTACCAATATTATGAGAATAACTACATGTTGCATACTACTTGCGCTTGATTTTGGATTTTAAAAATATTTTGAAATATTTGAGAGATCATATAAATAATAGACTAAAAAATAAAAAAAAAATATTGTGGACCACCCTTATCACTACGGGGGTGCAAAAATAGATTCCGTTCAATTCGAAGAAAATTTCATAAAAAGTTTGAAAGGCCCGAACACATAATTTTATATTAATATCGTAAGTTTATATATTAGAAATAATTTTTAAAAGCGGCGAGAGCACGAAGTTAAATTGTTGTTACGTTGATATTGCAGCATGCAATAAAAATGCCATTTACTTTGCTTTGCACAGTGGCTTTGATGAATGGTCGACAGAGCGGTCTCATCACCGCGCTTGTATTAAAAATCGCTATTTCGTCAAATCCGTAAACATGATAAAACAGAAAAGGGTGTATTTCGGCCCACGGTCAGTATCCATCTAACGTATGCATTTTTGAACGGATCTTAAGGAAAATGGCAGTTGACTTAGCTTGGCTGGTAAATTTCTCAATCTTACGAGAAATCTGATGAATTCTACGCGAACAAAGTCGCGGGCATTAGCTAGTAGTAAATATAGATGTACAAATTAACATTGCCGGGAAATGGAATAAATTGCACAACAAATGTCTCGCAGCTTGAATATTTTATTTCGCCACGGAACTCTAAAATGTTTAAATTATTTCAAAAACCTCCTAAATTACGATAACAATATAAAGTTTGCTTCACGAGACTTACTCATAATGCTCTCAGAACGAAATAAGTTACTAAAACTCTCAGAAAAAACAAAACAAAAATGAGCCATAAATATTTATTAGAGTAATAGAGACTGATATCGCTAATTCTTATTCGTTGGCAAACTTCAAGGAAACTCTCGCGGAGGCTCTCCCGACGCACAATTAACATTAATGTACCCGTAGGAAAAAGCTTCTACTTTTTAATGATGAAGTGTATACGCGCGTCTGACACGCCTCTGCTGTTCAAGGTCTTGCTTACTGCACGTCTAGACGTAATATCGAGCTGTTGCACGATCTCAAACTAAAACCATATAGGAAATTTCCGCGCACCGCATTAGTGATGTTCAATCGCCTCAGCAGTCGGTGTCGGCATCGGTCATTTTGCTGTGTTCTGACGCGTCCTCGGACGAATCACCTGGCGTAGGGCTGAGTCTCAACAGATCGCACCACGACGCTGCTCTACCGAGCACAACACCCCGCCAGGAACGTAAATCGTCTACAGACTATTCCGAGCCCCGACATCGAACTGAGGTAAATTCGAAACTACGGCGCCGTAGTGCACGTAGTAAATCTTGCTTCGCAATGATAGGAAGAGCCGACATCGAAGGATCAAAAAGCAACGTCGCTATGAACGCTTGGCCGCTACAAGCCAGTTATTATCCCTGTGGTAACTTTTCTGGCACCCGTCATATTCGTGTTCTAACCTAACCTAACCTAAATCTAGTTTTGATTCCGATACACTTTAGATTCAAGATTTAATCTGAATATTAATTGCATTAATAAAAAATCATATATGAATTGTTATTATTGAATTTCATCTGAACCTATGCGCCCTTTTAACATTATGTGACTAATGAAAACTTTTGAAACTAATCGCTATTTTTCATAATTTATAAGAGTACAAAATAGAAAATACTTTTTTTTTTAACGGAACTGAACCTAAGTCTGAAGAACCCATCTTATTCATATACCTAACCTAACCAAAAACCTAAACTAAAACTAGTTTGGATTCCTTTAGACTTAAGATTCAAGATTTAATGTTAATATATGCATTAATAAAAACTCATTACTATTTTAATACTAGCTAGATCAGTGTTTAGTTAGTCGTAGTTGCCGGTGGGCTGAGGTCTAAAGGAATCCAAACATGTTTTAAAAGGTTTGGATAGGTTAGGTTAGGTTAGAACATGAATAAGACGGGGCACTTAGGTTCAGTTCCGTTTAAAAAGAAATAAAAACAAAAAACAAAACGTACCACTACAAAGTAGTCTTATTAATATTAGAAGATATTGTAAAATAACAATTAGTTTAATTTTTTTAGAAAAAATTTAAGAAGCAACCTGGTTAGAGCAATTGTTTACACCCAAGCTTTTTTATCGTTTACGTAATCCTTTATACTATAACTAGCCGTTATACTATAAAGCCGGAAATAAATTACATTTTATGTTTCATTTTTATTTATTTTTTTCATATTTTTATTATTCTCCTTTTTTTTTATTTTTGTATGAACATAAATAAGCCCCGCGGATAGAACTGTAAGCATCGATATTGTTAAGACTTACTCAAATTCCAAATTCCATCGATTTAGCCTGTATCTTTCATCCAGGTGATTTTTCTCACTAATATTCATTGTAAGTTTCAATGTGCAATCATTATAACATTTCCGTGCCTTTCTTCCAAAAATTAATAATAATTGACATGGAGAAAAAAATTTGAAATGAGCATTGAAAGTTTAAGTTAAAGTCATTGCAAGTCTCATATGTGAAGTTGAAATCTGTCTAGGTTCAAGTGCGCCGAATTTTCTGTTAACTAAAATTTTCTCCGTGACATCAATTTTTTATAGAAAATTAATTGTGCATGTTTTTTATGAATTCTATTGGAATAAGTAACTAAATTTCTTTTCCACATCTCATGTGCTTGGAAAATGCATTCATTTTAATCTGTTACATTTCCGCGATCCCGCAATAAAAGAATTCGTCGGTTATGTAGTCTGCAAAAGTAAAATGAATGTAAAATTCTTAGTCCGTTGATTGGATAGCTACATGTAAAGTTAAGTTTTTGAAACCTCTCAATGACTTTTTCTCCGCTGCCAAAAAGACGATTGTTGTAAGGAAATACACGAATATCCCTACATACACGAAGATCCCCACCAAATTTGGAGTCTGTAGAAGTTACAGGTTAGAAATAAAAATTTTAGATTTTAACACCCACCCCCGCAATTCCTGTCGGAAGTAGACTTTATTGAAATCCATTTTGAGATGTTCTTTATGTGAATAATAAAAGATTCCTACCATATTTAGAATTTTTAGAAGCATTATTTCGAAATTGAATTTTTTTATTGTTAACTACCCCCCGCGAACCTTATTGGAGGTGATTCATTGTTAAATCCGCTCGAAGATCATTTTTATATTACATATAGAACACTCTCACTAAATTTGGAGTCTATAGGAGCTATCGCTTGGAAATTAAAAATTTTCATTGTTAACGCCCCCGCAATCTTCTTTGGGGTGGGATATCGTAAAATTTGTTCATAAATCATTTTTACGTCACTTATAGAAAATTCCTACAAAATTTGGAGCTTGTAGGAGCTTTAGCTGGAAAATTAAAAATATTAATATTTAATACCCACCCCCGCAACCCCCTGTGGGGTGAGCTATCGTAAAATTCGTTCATAGCCTATTTCTACACTTCTTACAGAAGATTCCTACCAAATTTAAAGACTATAGAAGCTATAGTTTAAAAACGGGAATTGTTCATTGTTAACGCCCCCGCAATCCCCTTTGGGGAATGAATTTCTTAAAATCTATTCATAGCTGACTTCTACATAGCAAAAGTAATATTCCTACCAAGTTTCACGTTTCTAAGTCTTATGGTTCCCGAGATTTCGTGGTGAGTGACTATATAGATGGGAATTCTTCGATTATCATCGAAATTTTTAACTTTTTATCGGGCTTTTTAAAATTTTCTTACATACAAAACTTTCTCCTGACAATTCTGAAGATAAAAAAAAGCCCAATTGGTCCAGCCGTTCTCCACTACCGTGAGTAGATTCTTAGCTGAATGTAAAAACCATAATCCGTTTAATACACTCTGTTGAAATCCATGAAAACAAAAGAATCAAGAGAAAATGCTTATCTTTTGTTTTTATTAGCGGGATAAATGTTCATAAAGGTAAAACAGCAATAAAAAAATGAAGGAATGTTGGAATTCAAAAAATAGATAGCCATAAACCATCTAGGAAAAATTTCGCATCGAATGATGGTAGTTTCATGTCGATACGATCAGTGGTTTAGGCGTGATTGAGCCTCAAACGAAGACCATTTTCATTATATATATATATAGATAGGACTTTTCTATAAGCTTTCGCTTAATACAAACTTTGAACTTCTTTAGTGACATCCCCAAGATATCAACCGGTAATTTATTGTAAAATTGTATACAATTTCCTTTAAATGAATTGCTTATTTTGTGTAGTCTAGTGTACTGCACTGCAAGTTTATTTTTGCTTCTAACGTTCAAATTATTGCAGTCACATTTTCTTTTAAATTTTGATATATTTTTGTGAACATACATTAAATTTTCAAATATGTATTGGCTATAGAGTGTCATTATTAACATCTTTAAATTTATCTTTCAATGACTCTCTCGGACCCATTTTATAGATCGCACGAACAGCCTTCTTCTGCAGCACGAAAATAGTGCCAATATCAGCAGCATTACCCCATAGTAAAATTCCATATGACATAATGCTGTGAAAGTAACTAAAATAGACTAGCCTAGCAGTTTCTATGTCTGTCAGGTGGCGTATCTTCTTTACTGCATAGGCAGCAGAACTAAGCCTGTTCGATAAATTATTTACATGAGGGCCCCATTGAAGTTTAGCATCTAACGTTATTCCTAGAAATACTGTTGTATCCACCAGATTCAATTCCTCATTATTAAGTAGTATAGTGGTTTTTACATGTTTAACATTTGGTAATGTGAATTTTATGCACTTAGTTTTATTTTCATTTAAAACCAAATTATTAGCTAAAACCATTGTACTACTTTAGCGAGATAGTTGTTTACATCGTCTAAAGCTAATTCACGTCTCTTAATTTTGAACATAAGTGATGTATCATCAGCAAACAATACTATCCCGTGATTGTCCTTAACAAGGTAAGGCAGGTCATTAGTGTAAATAAGGAATAGAAAAGGTCCTAATATAGAACCCTGTGGAACACCAATTTTCACAAATGACCCATTAGACCGCTTTCCATTAACGTCTACCATTTGCACCCTATCACGCAAGTAGTAACTAATCAAGTCGAGAGCTACACCCTGAATTCCATAGTGGTGTAGTTTTCTGACTAACGTTTCATGTACAACAAAACACAATCAAAGCCTTAGACAAATCACAGAACACACCAAGTGCATCATGTGACTCCTCCCAAGCTTCAAATATATTATGTATTAGCTCAACACCAGCGTCGATAGTTGAGCGACCCCGTGTAAAACCAAATTGTTTAACGTGGAGTAAATCATACTTATGAAAATAGGAAAATAACTGATTTATAATAAGTTTTTCAAAAATTTTACCGAAAGTGGGCAGTACTGATATTGGTCTGAAGTTAGTGGGGTCAGAAGTACTACCCGATTTAAACAAAGGAACTATTTTACTATGTTTCATTAAGTCAGGAAACACACCACAATCTATACAGTTATTAAATATTAATGCTAAATCGGGTGCAACGATATCAATTAGTGATTTGAGAACTTCAACGGAAATGCCCCACAAGTCACTTGTTTTTTTATTATTTAATAATTTAAAGGCTTTAATAACGTCAGAGCCACTAACATGGCTGAATTTAAAAGCGTTTTTACACTCGGGCACGTTATTCTTCAATAGAGAGAGAGCAATATCTGGTGAAGAGTTCAATGATTTAGTGGTGGAGATAGGAATGTTAGTAAAAAAGATTTCAAAAGCAGTAGCCACCTCGAAATCAGATGTTAAGTCTTTATTATCTACATTAAGTTTAAAGTTATTATGCCGCGGTGGTACTCTTCCCGTCTCCTCATTAATTATTTTCCAAGTAGTTTTGATTACGTTATTGCTATTTTTTATTTTATTCTGTATGTATCGGGACTTTTCCAAGAAGCAATCGCGTTTAAAACTACTGGAACACAATTTAACACAATCTCTAAACTCAGCATCAGTATTGTATTGACGTTCTGCATAAAGTTCGTACATTTTTCGGGCGAAGGTGCGAAGGTGACGGCGACTTTCATTGTTTGTCGCGGGTAACGGGGAATCAGGGTTCGATTCCAGTGAGGGAGCCTGAGAAACTGCTACCACATCCAAGGAAGGAAGGCAGCAGGCGCGCAAATTACCCACTCCCTGCACGGGGGGGGAGGTACGGGTAGGTAGTGACGAAAAATAACGATACGGGACTCTTACGAGGTCTCGTCATCGAATAATCAATACACGAACTGCCCACACACTTGTAAATATAGACGCGCAAGATCGTTACACGAACCGCTTACCATTATAGTAAACTACTATGCAAACACACATAACATATACGCAATAAGGGAACTTTAAATTGGAGATTTTACCCTACCACACCCGTCTGTCTCATTCTGAAAACTATTCAAAATAATTGCTATTTTTCATTCTCATTCAAATATAAATTATAATTGAATATATAATTATAATTGATTTAATGACCTTTAAACAATTAATAATGCATTAATATCTTCATACCTGCCAACAGTGTCCATATAAAGGTAAATCCATACAATATAACTGTAGATAACACTTGAACTTAAACTACTACCAACAACAAACACACAAAACAGCTAGTCAACAATGGAATCTACTAAGAAATCTGTGGATGATCTGTCTCTACATTTTCACAAAACTATGGCTGAATTCCAACAAAATCTGCAGTCTGCTATCCCGGCAACCAGTCCCACCTCAAATATAGCTTCACAGTTTAGCTTGTTCCGAAACTTTGTCATGACCGCTTTGAACAGTCTTCAGGGGCAGCTAGAACTTCTAAGTCAGCAGATGGATGAGCAGGAAACAAGAAGCCGTAGGAAAATTCTTCTGTTTCATGGTGTCCCTGAAACTGCCAAGGAAGATGTGCCTGCCACTGTTGTAAAAATCTTGAAAGATCATCTTCAAATGCATAAGCTTTCTGTGGCAGCGATTAGTCGGTGCCATCGAATAGGGCAGACTGGTGGTGACAAACCAAGAGCACTGCTTGTAAAACTCTGTGACCAGTCCGTTAGAAACAAGATCTGGTTTTCTAAAAAAACTTTCAAGGCACCGGGATTACTTTGGGAGAGTTCTTGACCAAGATCCGGCATGAAGCTTTCGTGGCAGCCAGACTACAGCTGGGCCTATCAAAGTCTTGGACAAAAAATGGTCGGATAATTGTGATTGGATCTGATGGTAAGCGACATTCTATCACTACGAAGGCTCAGTTAACTGTTATTTCTTCGGGATGTGGTAGAGAAGCAGCCTCCAGTGTTCTAGCTGGACCTGCTACAGTTGCTTCTAAGCCGCACGCTGGTCCCTCTCAAATTTCTAGATCAAGAAGAGTGGTGAAGAAATAGCGCTGATGTGCAGTTAAGAGTAGTTTTTTTTGATGATTTGTTGTCATTTAGTAATTACCAGTTATCCATAACTAACTTTATATATATTCTTTCCCTCTCTATTTTATAACTTTAAGTATACTTTTGTTTCTAATATTGAATTTTGTGTTAGTATAATTCAATCTGATTTGGGTGTCTACTTTTAATTTTATTTGTACCTGCTTTTAAATTTATAATTTTAGTTGTCAAACGTCAACTTATTGCATTGTTGTTGTTATGAAAGTTCAGAATACTCATGTTGTACAGCACTGGGTTCTTGCTTTTTGTTGTAATAGTTATAACAATATGGCTGTATTCTCTTTGGCTAAGGCACTGAACTAGAATATGTTTATATTAATTAACTGGTCTGTGGTTATACCTTCTTTGCCAGTGACTTTGCACTCGTGTTTGTATCCTCTTTGTGACGCGTCGCCAGCGAGCCTGCATTGCGGTATTGTTGACGTTTGGCTTTCAATGCTTGTATACTCATTGTTTTATATGATGTTTTTGTCATATTTTAGTGAATTGTGTTAATGATAGACAAGAACCTCATGTTTTGTAATTAGGTTAGATCTTTATTTCTATGTCAATTAAGTTGTTTTCTTTTGATGATTGTTTTTTCTTAAGTTTAAACCTTAGGAATTTACACTGTCGGCAGGCAATATGTTTAGCACGTTTTAAATTATAATATATATATATATATATATATTTTTTATTATTATTATTTTTATCGTATTTTATAATATTATTATTTTAATTGTATTATGAATATTGGGGATGATATTTCTTGTAGTGACAGTAGTGATAGCTCTGATGAGGTAACCTTCTTTTCTCCTGTTTGTTCCTCTGATGGGAGCTTCCATAGCACTTCGTTACCTTTAAATACACGCCTTGAGTCCGCTTTTGCGGGGTATCCTAAGAATTTCAACGTAGTTCACATAAATGCGCAGAGTATTCCTGCACACTTCCCAGACCTTTTAACCTCTTTTGATGTTAGGAACGTCCATGCTATTCTAGTTTCAGAGTCTTTTTTAAAGCCGTGCCTTCCCTCCACCTCTTATTCTCTTCCTGGCTTCCATCTAATTCGAAATGACCGTGTGGGTAAAGGTGGTGGGGGAGTTGCGATCTACCTACGCAGCCACATTCCATTTTCCATTTTAAATAAGTCATCGTCAACTTATGCTGAATCTTCAGAACATTTATTTTTAGAACTACTGTTTGGTAATTTAAAAGTGCTCTTAGGTGTATTTTACAGTCCATCGCTTCGAATAGATTACTTTCACGAATTTGAAACTCTACTAGAGACTTATGTGCCACATGCAGATCATATAATAATTATGGGTGATTTTAATACTTGCCTCGTTAAAGATGATTTGCGGGCCCATAAGCTAAAAAATATAATAAATAGCACAAATTTGTCTTTGCTTCCAACGAGTCCCACACATTTCTTTCCGAACTGCTCGCCTTCACAGCTGGATTTGATGATTGTCTCTGCATCGGCGTATGTTAGTTCTTTTGGCCAGCTTTCTGCGGCAGCTTTTTTCTTACCACGATTTGGTATACCTATCCTATAATGTGCGCCCGCCTAAGCTCAAGCCAACACCAGTCATGCGTCGTAGTTTTCACAAGTTTAGCAATGATCATTTCTTGCGGGATCTAAATTGCATAGATTGGGACGTAGTTTTCAATGCTCCTTCGCTGGATGAAAAGATCTCTATTTTAAATTCTCTTCTTATTGAACTCTTTGATACCCATGCACCTTTTCGACCGATTAAACTAAAGCATCTGCCTGCACCGTGGCTTACTCATGATATAAAGCTCGCCATGTCTAAGCGTAACGCGGCGAAATCAAGGTATAAGATCCAACCCTCTGATGCCAACTTGCTTAAGTATAAGCGGCTGCGGAATCGGTGTAACAAGATGTGCAGAGACGCTCAGCGCAATTATATCCACTCTTCAGTTGATGGAAAGAGTACCCTTAAGGTGTGGAAATTTTTGGAAACTTTGGGCATTGGTCGCCGGCAAAAAAGTGTTCCTGATAGTGTGGATATAGATGCTTTGAATCGTCATTTCAGTAATGTGACAACTAGTATTAGTCGCAAAACGGAAACTCTGGCTTCGATAAGCTCGCGTTCAAGGCCTCATTTTCCATTGTTCCAATTTAGCGTGGTCAGTCCTGGTGAAAAAATAAAGCACATAAATGCAGTTAAATCAGATGCTTTGGGAAATGACGGTATCAGCCGTAAGATGATATTGTTAAGTTTAGATTACATCTTATACGTTTTGTGCTACTTATTTAATCTATCTCTCTCATCTAGTACCTTTCCTAGTGCCTGGCGTATAGCTGAGGTCATACCTATTCCTAAAAATTCTAACCCGTCTTTGTTTTCTCATTTCCGACCTATTTCTATTCTTCCGTTCTTATCTAAAGTCCTGGAACGTATTGTTAATTCTCAATTATCTTTATTTCTTTCTAAAAATAATATCCTTAGCACTTTTCAATCTGGCTTTCGTCGTGGGCACAGCACTGTCACGGCTTTAACCAATGTCTGTGACGATATTCGTTTAGGTATTGATAATAAGCAGGTGACCATTTTGGCTTTGCTTGATTTCTCCAATGCATTCAACACTGTGGATTTTGAGATTCTCTTGGCCATACTAGATTCCATTAATATTTCTTATCCTGTAGTTAGATGGTTCGATTCTTATTTACATGATCGTACGCAATGTATCAGAGTCAAAGATAAATTCTCTTCTTACTGCCGCCTCCTTGCTGGTGTTCCACAGGGTGGTGTACTATCTCCTCTTCTATTCTCCATTTTCATAAATACCATGACTGATCTCCTTTCTTTACCTTATCATCTTTATGCGGATGATTTTCAAATATATGTGTCTGCTCTGGTTTCTGATATTCCTGAGGCTGTAAATAGACTCAACGCTGACCTTAGTGCTATCTGTGACTGGAGCAGATCTCATGGGTTATTGGTTAATGCCAGCAAGTCTCAGTCAATTATTTTGGTAATTCTAGGCAAATTGCGAAAGTGAATTTTTCTGGTATTCCGCAAGTCACTTTTGATGGGTCTCTGCTGCCTTATAGCAAAACTGTGAAAAACCTAGGCATTCTCATGGACATCAGTTTATCTTGGAGGCCGCAAGTAGCCCATGTAAGCCAGAAAGTTTTTAGTGCCTTTGGGTCCTTAAAAAGATGGAAAAATCTCTTGCCTATCAAGACTAAGATTTTATTAGCCAATACCCTTCTTCTTCCTATTTTAGATTATGCCGATGCCTGTTATTTAGACTTGACTGAGGACCTTCTGGATAAGCTGGAGCGACTACAAAACTTATGCATAAGATTCATATTTGGTCTCAGGAAATATGATCACATCTCTGAGTATCGCAAAAAATTGAAGTGGCTTCCTATTAGGCATCGGCGTAATCTGCATGTTCTTTCAATCCTGTATTCTACTCTATTTCATCCTTGGACACCACTCTACCTTAAACAACGCTTTCATTTCCTTTGCCCGTGTCCATCTCAAGGATCTCAGCGTTCTGCTAGGGAGAATATTCTCCGAATGATGAAATGTAAGTCTCAAAGTTACTCGGAATCCTTCACAATAAAAGCTGCAACGCTGTGGAATGCACTCCCTGACGATATTCGTCACTCTAAATCCCTAGCTATTTTCAAAAGCCGTGTATCACTATTTGTCATTATAATTTTGTTGTTCGTATATGTGTACTTATGTATCTATAGTAAATATATATAAATATTTGTTAATATATATATATATATTTATATTTATTTATATCTTATTTTATTTATCTCTTTTAATAATTTATTATATTAGTTATTAGTAGTATGTACTTAAGTGTGTAAATTTATGTATTGTTTATTTTAATTGCGATTTCCCGTCTCTCATGTTTTGTTGTGTACTATCGGTAAGGTTACCTGGCAGAGATCACTTTTAGTGATAAGGTCGCCTTTTGCTTTTAAATTTTTTTTTAACTATATTCGTATGTTCTCCTTTATTACGCAATAAAGATGTTTAAATAAATAAATAAAATAAATAAATAATAGTAAATAATATATAATTTTTGACTGAACTGAACCCAAGTGCCCGGCCTGTGGCCGGGCACCCCTCGTATTCATGTTCTAACCTAACCTAACCTAAATCTAGTTTTGACACCTTTAGACTTTAGATTCAAGATTTAATGTGAATATATGCATTAATAAAAACTCATTACTATTTTAATACTAGTTATGCTGCTGTTGATGCACTGATGAAAGCCAGATAGCTAGATCAGTGTTTAGTTAGTCGTAGTTGCCGGTGGGCTGAGGTCTAAAGGAATCCAAACTAGTTTTAAAAGGTTTGGATAGGTTAGGTTAGGTTAGAACATGAATAAGACGGGTGCCCGGCCGCAGGCCGGTCACTTAGGTTCAGTTCCGTTTAAAAAAAAAAAAACAAAAAACAAAACGTACCAATACAAAGTACTCTTATTCATATTAGAAGATATTGTAAAATAACAATTAATTTATTATTTTTTTTTTTCACTTACACATTAGTCCCGTCGCGCCGCGCCACTACTATATGGGGCGACGGTGCGAAGTCGACGGCGACGACAAAGTACCGAGTCTAAGGAGACTGATGGCGGCGCCACACAGTGGCGTTATGTCTCTATAAAAGTGGTGGTCTTTTATTATGTTATTTATTAATGGTATTATTTTAATATCATATCAATATTGTACCCCGCACGGGGGGAGGTAGGGGGGTAGGTAGTGACGAAAAATAACGATACGGGACTCTTACGAGGTCTCGTAATCGGAATGAGTTTCTGCGACTACCATTGTTTGTCGCGGGTAACGGGGAATCAGGGTTCGATTCCGGTGAGGGAGCCTGAGAAACTGCTACCACATCCAAGGAAGGCAGCAGGCGCGCAAATTACCCACTCCCTGCACGGGGGGGAGGTACGGGTAGGTAGTGACGAAAAATAACGATACGGGACTCTTACGAGGTCTCGTAATCGGAATGAGTTTCTGCGACTACCATTGTTTGTCGCGGGTAACGGGGAATCAGGGTTCGATTCCGGTGAGGGAGCCTGAGAAACTGCTACCACATCCAAGGAAGGCAGCAGGCGCGCAAATTACCCACTCCCTGCACGGGGGGGAGGTACGGGTAGGTAGTGACGAAAAATAACGATACGGGACTCTTACGAGGTCTCGTCATCGAATAATCAATACACGAACTGCCCACACACTTGTAAATATAGACGCGCAAGATCGTTACACGAACCGCTTACCATTATAGTAAACTACTATGCAAACACACATAACATATACGCAGTAAGGGAACTATAAATTGGAGATTTTACCCTACCACACCCGTCTGTCTCTTTCTGAAAACTATTCAAAATAATTGCTATTTTTCATTCTCATTCAAATATAAATAATAGTAAATAATATATAATTTTTGACTGAACTGAACCCAAGTGCCCGGCCTGTGGCCGGGCACCCCTCGTATTCATGTTCTAACCTAACCTAACCTAAATCTAGTTTTGACACCTTTAGACTTTAGATTCAAGATTTAATGTGAATATATGCATTAATAAAAACTCATTACTATTTTAATACTAGTTATGCTGCTGTTGATGCACTGATGAAAGCCAGATAGCTAGATCAGTGTTTAGTTAGTCGTAGTTGCCGGTGGGCTGAGGTCTAAAGGAATCCAAACTAGTTTTAAAAGGTTTGGATTGGTTAGGTTAGGTTAGAACATGAATAAGACGGGTGCCCGGCCGCAGGCCGGTCACTTAGGTTCAGTTCCGTTTAAAAAAAAAAAAAAAACAAAAAACAAAACGTACCAATACAAAGTACTCTTATTCATATTAGAAGATATTGTAAAATAACAATTAATTTATTATTTTTTTTTTTTTTTTTCACTTACACATTAGTCCCGTCGCGCCGCGCCACTACTATATGGGGCGACGGTGTGAAGTCGATGGCGACGACAAAGTACCGAGTCTAAGGAGACTGATGGCGGCGCCACACAGTGGCGTTATGTCTCTATAAAAGTGGTGGTCTTTTATTATGTTATTTATTAATGGTATTATTTTAATATCATATCAATATTGTACCCCGCACGGGGGGAGGTAGGGGGGTAGGTAGTGACGAAAAATAACGATACGGGACTCTTACGAGGTCTCGTAATCGGAATGAGTTTCTGCGACTACCATTGTTTGTCGCGGGTAACGGGCAATCAGGGTTCGATTCCGGTGAGGGAGCCTGAGAAACTGCTACCACATCCAAGGAAGGCAGCAGGCGCGCAAATTACCCACTCCCTGCACGGGGGGGAGGTACGGGTAGGTAGTGACGAAAAATAACGATACGGGACTCTTACGAGGTCTCGTAATCGGAATGAGTTTCTGCGACTACCATTGTTTGTCGCGGGTAACGGGGAATCAGGGTTCGATTCCGGTGAGGGAGCCTGAGAAACTGCTACCACATCCAAGGAAGGCAGCAGGCGCGCAAATTACCCACTCCCTGCACGGGGGGGGGAGGTACGGGTAGGTAGTGACGAAAAATAACGATACGGGACTCTTACGAGGTCTCGTCATCGAATAATCAATACACGAACTGCCCACACACTTGTAAATATAGACGCGCAAGATCGTTACACGAACCGCTTACCATTATAGTAAACTACTATGCAAACACACATAACATATACCTACGCAATAAGGGAACTTTAAATTGGAGATTTTATACTACCACACCCGTCTGTCTCATTCTGAAAACTATTCAAAATAATTGCTATTTTTCATTCTCATTCAAATATAAATAATAGTAAATAATATATAATTTTTGACTGAACTGAACCCAAGTGCCCGGCCTGTGGCCGGGCACCCCTCGTATTCATGTTCTAACCTAACCTAACCTAAATCTAGTTTTGACACCTTTAGACTTTAGATTCAAGATTTAATGTGAATATATGCATTAATAAAAACTCATTACTATTTTAATACTAGTTATGCTGCTGTTGATGCACTGATGAAAGCCAGATAGCTAGATCAGTGTTTAGTTAGTCGTAGTTGCCGGTGGGCTGAGGTCTAAGGGAATCCAAACTAGTTTTAAAAGGTTTGGATAGGTTAGGTTAGGTTAGAACATGAATAAGACGGGTGCCCGGCCGCAGTCCGGTCACTTAGGTTC
Source organism: Pararge aegeria (assembly GCF_905163445.1). Lineage (NCBI taxonomy): Eukaryota > Metazoa > Arthropoda > Insecta > Lepidoptera > Nymphalidae > Pararge > Pararge aegeria. The sequence goes on along the minus strand of NC_053200.1, from coordinate 280,480 downwards.
AGTTCCGTTTAAAAAAAAAAAAAAACAAAAAACAAAACGTACCAATACAAAGTACTCTTATTCATATTAGAAGATATTGTAAAATAACAATTAATTTAATTTTTTTTTTTTTTTTTTTCACTTACACATTAGGCCCGTCGCGCCGCGCCACTACTATATGGGCGAAGGTGCGAAGTCGACGGCGACGACAAAGTACAGAGTCTAAGGAGACTGATGGCGGCGCCACACAGTGGCGTTATGTCTCTATAAAAGTGGTGGTCTTTTATTATGTTATTTATTAATGGTATTATTTTAATATCATATCAATATTGTACCCCGCACGGGGGGAGGTAGGGGGGTAGGTAGTGACGAAAAATAACGATACGGGACTCTTACGAGGTCTCGTAATCGGAATGAGTTTCTGCGACTACCATTGTTTGTCGCGGGTAACGGGGAATCAGGGTTCGATTCCGGTGAGGGAGCCTGAGAAACTGCTACCACATCCAAGGAAGGCAGCAGGCGCGCAAATTACCCACTCCCTGCACGGGGGGGGGAGGTACGGGTAGGTAGTGACGAAAAATAACGATACGGGACTCTTACGAGGTCTCGTCATCGAATAATCAATACACGAACTGCCCACACACTTGTAAATATAGACGCGCAAGATCGTTACACGAACCGCTTACCATTATAGTAAACTACTATGCAAACACACATAACATATACCTACGCAATAAGGGAACTTTAAATTGGAGATTTTATACTACCACACCCGTCTGTCTCATTCTGAAAACTATTCAAAATAATTGCTATTTTTCATTCTCATTCAAATATAAATAATAGTAAATAATATATAATTTTTGAATGAACTGAACCCAAGTGCCCGGCCTGTGGCCGGGCACCCCTCGTATTCATGTTCTAACCTAACCTAACCTAAATCTAGTTTTGACACCTTTAGACTTTAGATTCAAGATTTAATGTGAATATATGCATTAATAAAAACTCATTACTATTTTAATACTAATTATGCTGCTGTTGATGCACTGATGAAAGCCAGATAGCTAGATCAGTGTTTAGTTAGTCGTAGTTGCCGGTGGGCTGAGGTCTAAAGGAATCCAAACTAGTTTTAAAAGGTTTGGATTGGTTAAGTTAGGTTAGAACATGAATAAGACGGGTGCCCGGCCGCAGGCCGGTCACTTAGGTTCAGTTCCGTTTAAAAAAAAAAAAAAAACAAAAAACAAAACGTACCAATACAAAGTACTCTTATTCATATTAGAAGATATTGTAAAATAACAATTAATTTATTATTTTTTTTTTTTTTTTTTACTTACACATTAGTCCCGTCGCGCCGCGCCACTACTATATGGGGCGACGGTGTGAAGTCGATGGCGACGACAAAGTACCGAGTCTAAGGAGACTGATGGCGGCGCCACACAGTGGCGTTATGTCTCTATAAAAGTGGTGGTCTTTTATTATGTTATTTATTAATGGTATTATTTTAATATCATATCAATATTGTACCCCGCACGGGGGGAGGTAGGGGGGTAGGTAGTGACGAAAAATAACGATACGGGACTCTTACGAGGTCTCGTATTCGGAATGAGTTTCTGCGACTACCATTGTTTGTCGCGGGTAACGGGGAATCAGGGTTCGATTCCGGTGAGGGAGCCTGAGAAACTGCTACCACATCCAAGGAAGGCAGCAGGCGCGCAAATTACCCACTCCCTGCACGGGGGGGGAGGTACGGGTAGGTAGTGACGAAAAATAACGATACGGGACTCTTACGAGGTCTCGTAATCGGAATGAGTTTCTGCGACTACCATTGTTTGTCGCGGGTAACGGGGAATCAGGGTTCGATTCCGGTGAGGGAGCCTGAGAAACTGCTACCACATCCAAGGAAGGCAGCAGGCGCGCAAATTACCCACTCCCTTCACGGGGGGGGAGGTACGGGTAGGTAGTGACGAAAAATAACGATACGGGACTCTTACGAGGTCTCGTCATCGAATAATCAATACACGAACTGCCCACACACTTGTAAATATAGACGCGCAAGATCGTTACACGAACCGCTTACCATTATAGTAAACTACTATGCAAACACACATAACATATACGCAGTAAGGGAACTTTAAATTGGAGATTTTACCCTACCACACCCGTCTGTCTCTTTCTGAAAACTATTCAAAATAATTGCTATTTTTCATTCTCATTCAAATATAAATAATAGTAAATAATATATAATTTTTTAATTGAACTGAACCCAAGTGCCCGGCCTGTGGCCGGGCACCCCTCGTATTCATGTTCTAACCTAACCTAACCTAAATCTAGTTTTGACACCTTTAGACTTTAGATTCAAGATTTAATGTGAATATATGCATTAATAAAAACTCATTACTATTTTAATACTAGTTATGCTGCTGTTGATGCACTGATGAAAGCCAGATAGCTAGATCAGTGTTTAGTTAGTCGTCGTTGCCGGTGGGCTGAGGTCTAAAGGAATCCAAACTAGTTTTAAAAGGTTTGGATAGGTTAGGTTAGGTTAGAACATGAATAAGACGGGTGCCCGGCCGCAGGCCGGTCACTTAGGTTCAGTTCCGTTTAAAAAAAAAAAAAACAAAAAACAAAACGTACCAATACAAAGTACTCTTATTCATATTAGAAGATATTGTAAAATAACAATTAATTTAATTTTTTTTTTTTTTTTTTTCACTTACACATTAGGCCCGTCGCGCCGCGCCACTACTATATGGGGCGAAGGTGCGAAGTCGACGGCGACGACAAAGTACCGACTCTAAGGAGACTGATGGCGGCGCCACACAGTGGCGTTATGTCTCTATAAAAGTGGTGGTCTATTATTATGTTATTTATTAATGGTATTATTTTAATATCATATCAATATTGTACCCCGCACGGGGGGAGGTAGGGGGGTAGGTAGTGACGAAAAATAACGATACGGGACTCTTACGAGGTCTCGTAATCGGAATGAGTTTCTGCGACTACCATTGTTTGTCGCGGGTAACGGGGAATCAGGGTTCGATTCCGGTGAGGGAGCCTGAGAAACTGCTACCACATCCAAGGAAGGCAGCAGGCGCGTAAATTACCCACTCCCTGCACGGTGGGGGAGGTACGGGTAGGTAGTGACGAAAAATAACGATACGGGACTCTTACGAGGTCTCGTAATCGGAATGAGTTTCTGCGACTACCATTGTTTGTCGCGGGTAACGGGGAATCAGGGTTCGATTCCGGTGAGGGAGCCTGAGAAACTGCTACCACATCCAAGGAAGGCAGCAGGCGCGCAAATTACCCACTCCCTGCACGGGGGGGGAGGTACGGGTAGGTAGTGACGAAAAATAACGATACGGGACTCTTACGAGGTCTCGTAATCGGAATGAGTTTCTGCGACTACCATTGTTTGTCGCGGGTAACGGGGAATCAGGGTTCGATTCCGGTGAGGGAGCCTGAGAAACTGCTACCACATCCAAGGAAGGCAGCAGGCGCGCAAATTACCCACTCCCTGCACGGGGGGGGGAGGTACGGGTAGGTAGTGACGAAAAATAACGATACGGGACTCTTACGAGGTCTCGTAATCGGAATGAGTTTCTGCGACTACCATTGTTTGTCGCGGGTAACGGGGAATCAGGGTTCGATTCCGGTGAGGGAGCCTGAGAAACTGCTACCACATCCAAGGAAGGCAGCAGGCGCGCAAATTACCCCCTGCACGGGGGGGGAGAAACGGGTAGGTAGTGACGAAAAATAACGATACGGGACTCTTACGAGGTCTCGTCATCGAATAATCAATACACGAACTGCCCACACACTTGTAAATATAGACGCGCAAGATCGTTACACGAACCGCTTACCGTTATAGTAAACTACTATGCAAACACACATAACATAAACGCAATAAGGGAACTTTAAATTGGAGATTTTACCCTACCACACCCGTCTGTCTCATTCTGAAAACTATTCAAAATAATTGCTATTTTTCATTCTCATTCAAATATAAATAATAGTAAATAATATATAATTTTTGACTGAACTGAACCCAAGTGCCCGGCCTGTGGCCGGGCACCCCTCGTATTCATGTTCTAACCTAACCTAACCTAAATCTAGTTTTGACACCTTTAGACTTTAGATTCAAGATTTAATGTGAATATATGCATTAATAAAAACTCATTACTATTTTAATACTAGTTATGCTGCTGTTGATGCACTGATGAAAGCCAGATAGCTAGATCAGTGTTTAGTTAGTCGTAGTTGCCGTTGGGCTGAGGTCTAAAGGAATCCAAACTAGTTTTAAAAGGTTTGGATAGGTTAGGTTAGGTTAGAACATGAATAAGACGGGTGCCCGGCCGCAGGCCGGTCACTTAATTTCAGTTCCGTTTAAAAAAAAAAAAAACAAAAAACAAAACGTACCAATACAAAGTACTCTTATTCATATTAGAAGATATTGTAAAATAACAATTAATTTATTATTATTTTTTTTTTTTTTTTCACTTACACATTAGTCCCGTCGCGCCGCGCCACTACTATATGGGGCGACGGTGCGAAGTCGATGGCGACGACAAAGTACCGAGTCTAAGGAGACTGATGGCGGCGCCACACAGTGGCATTATGTCTCTATAAAAGTGGTGGTCTTTTATTATGTTATTTATTAATGGTATTATTTTAATATCATATCAATATTGTACCCCGCACGGGGGGAGGTAGGGGGGTAGGTAGTGACGAAAAATAACGATACGGGACTCTTACGAGGTCTCGTAATCGGAATGAGTTTCTGCGACTACCATTGTTTGTCGCGGGTAACGGGGAATCAGGGTTCGATTCCGGTGAGGGAGCCTGAGAAACTGCTACCACATCCAAGGAAGGCAGCAGGCGCGCAAATTACCCACTCCCTGCACGGGGGGGGAGGTACGGGTAGGTAGTGACGAAAAATAACGATACGGGACTCTTACGAGGTCTCGTCATCGAATAATCAATACACGAACTGCCCACACACTTGTAAATATAGACGCGCAAGATCGTTACACGAACCGCTTACCATTATAGTAAACTACTATGCAAACACACATAACATATACGCAATAAGGGAACTTTAAATTGGAGATTTTACCCTACCACACCCGTCTGTCTCTTTCTGAAAACTATTCAAAATAATTGCTATTTTTCATTCTCATTCAAATATAAATAATAGTAAATAATATATAATTTTTGACTGAACTGAACCCAAGTGCCCGGCCTGTGGCCGGGCACCCCTCGTATTCATGTTCTAACCTAACCTAACCTAAATCTAGTTTTGACACCTTTAGACTTTAGATTCAAGATTTAATGTGAATATATGCATTAATAAAAACTCATTACTATTTTAATACTAATTATGCTGCTGTTGATGCACTGATGAAAGCCAGATAGCTAGATCAGTGTTTAGTTAGTCGTAGTTGCCGGTGGGCTGAGGTCTAAAGGAATCCAAACTAGTTTTAAAAGGTTTGGATAGGTTAGGTTAGGTTAGAACATGAATAAGACGGGTGCCCGGCCGCAGGCCGGTCACTTAGGTTCAGTTCCGTTTAAAAAAAAAAAAAAACAAAAAACAAAACGTACCAATACAAAGTACTCTTATTCATATTAGAAGATATTGTAAAATAACAATTAATTTATTATTATTTTTTTTTTTTTTTCACTTACACATTAGTCCCGTCGCGCCGCGCCACTACTATATGGGGCGACGGTGCGAAGTCGACGGCGACGACAAAGTACCGAGTCTAAGGAGACTGATGGCGGCGCCACACAGTGGCGTTATGTCTCTATAAAAGTGGTGGTCTTTTATTATGTTATTTATTAATGGTATTATTTTAATATCATATCAATATTGTACCCCGCACGGGGGGAGGTAGGGGGGTAGGTAGTGACGAAAAATAACGATACGGGACTCTTACGAGGTCTCGTAATCGGAATGAGTTTCTGCGACTACCATTGTTTGTCGCGGGTAACGGGGAATCAGGGTTCGATTCCGGTGAGGGAGCCTGAGAAACTGCTACCACATCCAAGGAAGGCAGCAGGCGCGCAAATTACCCACTCCCTGCACGGGGGGGGAGGTACGGGTAGGTAGTGACGAAAAATAACGATACGGGACTCTTACGAGGTCTCGTAATCGGAATGAGTTTCTGCGACTACCATTGTTTGTCGCGGGTAACGGGGAATCAGGGTTCGATTCCGGTGAGGGAGCCTGAGAAACTGCTACCACATCCAAGGAAGGCAGCAGGCGCGCAAATTACCCACTCCCTGCACGGGGGGGGAGGTACGGGTAGGTAGTGACGAAAAATAACGATACGGGACTCTTACGAGGTCTCGTCATCGAATAATCAATACACGAACTGCCCACACACTTGTAAATATAGACGCGCAAGATCGTTACACGAACCGCTTACCATTATAGTAAACTACTATGCAAACACACATAACATATACGCAGTAAGGGAACTTTAAATTGGAGGTTTTACCCTACCACACCCGTCTGTCTCTTTCTGAAAACTATTCAAAATAATTGCTATTTGTCATTCTCATTCAAATATAAATAATAGTAAATAACATATAATTTTTGACTGAACTGAACCCAAGTGCCCGGCCTGTGGCCGGGCACCCCTCGTATTCATGTTCTAACCTAACCTAACCTAAATCTAGTTTTGACACCTTTAGACTTTAGATTCAAGATTTAATGTGAATATATGCATTAATAAAAACTCTTTACTATTTTAATACTAGTTATGCTGCTGTTGATGCACTGATGAAAGCCAGATAGCTAGATCAGTGTTTAGTTAGTCGTAGTTGCCGGTGGGCTGAGGTCTAAAGGAATCCAAACTAGTTTTAAAAGGTTTGGATAGGTTAGGTTAGGTTAGAACATGAATAAGACGGGTGCCCGGCCGCAGGCCGGTCACTTAGGTTCAGTTCCGTTTAAAAAAAAAAAAACAAAAAACAAAACGTACCAATACAAAGTACTCTTATTCATATTAGAAGATATTGTAAAATAACAATTAATTTATTATTTTTTGTTTTTTTTTTCACTTACACATTAGTCCCGTCGCGCCGCGCCACTACTATATGGGGCGACGGTGCGAAGTCGATGGCGACGACAAAGTACCGAGTCTAAGGAGACTGATGGCGGCGCCACACAGTGGCGTTATGTCTCTATAAAAGTGGTGGTCTTTTATTATGTTATTTATTAATGGTATTATTTTAATATCATATCAATATTGTACCCCGCACGGGGGGAGGTAGGGGGGTAGGTAGTGACGAAAAATAACGATACGGGACTCTTACCAGGTCTCGTCATCGAATAATCAATACACGAACTGCCCACACACTTGTAAATATAGACGCGCAAGATCGTTACACGAACCGCTTACCATTATAGTAAACTACTATGCAAACACACATAACATATACGCAGTAAGGGAACTTTAAATTGGAGGTTTTACCCTACCACACCCGTCTGTCTCTTTCTGAAAACTATTCAAAATAATTGCTATTTGTCATTCTCATTCAAATATAAATAATAGTAAATAACATATAATTTTTGACTGAATTGAACCCAAGTGCCCGGCCTGAGGCCGGGCACCCCTCGTATTCATGTTCTAACCTAACCTAACCTAAATCTAGTTTTGACACCTTTAGACTTTAGATTCAAGATTTAATGTGAATATATGCATTAATAAAAACTCATTACTATTTTAATACTAGTTATGCTGCTGTTGATGCACTGATGAAAGCCAGATAGCTAGATCAGTGTTTAGTTAGTCGTAGTTGCCGGTGGGCTGAGGTCTAAAGGAATCCAAACTAGTTTTAAAAGGTTTGGATAGGTTAGGTTAGGTTAGAACATGAATAAGACGGGTGCCCGGCCGCAGGCCGGTCACTTAGGTTCAGTTCCGTTTAAAAAAAAAAAAAACAAAAAACAAAACGTACCAATACAAAGTACTCTTATTCATATTAGAAGATATTGTAAAATAACAATTAATTTATTATTTTTTGTTTTTTTTTTCACTTACACATTAGTCCCGTCGCGCCGCGCCACTACTATATGGGGCGACGGTGCGAAGTCGATGGCGACGACAAAGTACCGAGTCTAAGGAGACTGATGGCGGCGCCACACAGTGGCGTTATGTCTCTATAAAAGTGGTGGTCTTTTATTATGTTATTTATTAATGGTATTATTTTAATATCATATCAATATTGTACCCCGCACGGGGGGAGGTAGGGGGGTAGGTAGTGACGAAAAATAACGATACGGGACTCTTACGAGGTCTCGTAATCGGAATGAGTTTCTGCGACTACCATTGTTTGTCGCGGGTAACGGGGAATCAGGGTTCGATTCCGGTGAGGGAGCCTGAGAAACTGCTACCACATCCAAGGAAGGCAGCAGGCGCGCAAATTACCCACTCCCTGCACGGGGGGGGGGTACGGGTAGGTAGTGACGAAAAATAACGATACGGGACTCTTACGAGGTCTCGTAATCGGAATGAGTTTCTGCGACTACCATTGTTTGTCGCGGGTAACGGGGAATCAGGGTTCGATTCCGGTGAGGGAGCCTGAGAAACTGCTACCACATCCACGGAAGGCAGCAGGCGCGCAAATTACCCACTCCCTGCACGGGGGGGGAGGTACGGGTAGGTAGTGACGAAAAATAACGATACGGGACTCTTACGAGGTCTCGTCATCGAATAATCAATACACGAACTGCCCACACACTTGTAAATATAGACGCGCAAGATCGTTACACGAACCGCTTACCATTATAGTAAACTACTACGCAAACACACATAACATATACGCAGTAAGGGAACTTTAAATTGGAGATTTTACCCTACCACACCCGTCTGTCTCTTTCTGAAAACTATTCAAAATAATTGCTATTTTTCATTCTCATTCAAATATAAATAATAGTAAATAATATATAATTTTTGACTGAACTAAACCCAAGTGCCCGGCCTGTGGCCGGGCACCCCTCGTATTCATGTTCTAACCTAACCTAACCTAAATCTAGTTTTGACACCTTTAGACTTTAGATTCAAGATTTAATGTGAATATATGCATTAATAAAAACTCATTACTATTTTAATACTAGTTATGCTGCTGTTGATGCACTGATGAAAGCCAGATAGCTAGATCAGTGTTTAGTTAGTCGTAGTTGCCGGTGGGCTGAGGTCTAAAGGAATCCAAACTAGTTTTAAAAGGTTTGGATAGGTTAGGTTAGGTTAGAACATGAATAAGACGGGTGCCCGGCCGCAGGCCGGTCACTTAGGTTCAGTTCCGTTTAAAAAAAAAAAAAACAAAAAACAAAACGTACCAATACAAAGTACTCTTATTCATATTAGAAGATATTGTAAAATAACAATTAATTTATTATTATTTTTTTTTTTTTTTCACTTACACATTAGTCCCGTCGCGCCGCGCCACTACTATATGGGGCGACGGTGCGAAGTCGATGGCGACGACAAAGTACCGAGTCTAAGGAGACTGATGGCGGCGCCACACAGTGGCGTTATGTCTCTATAAAAGTGGTGGTCTTTTATTATGTTATTTATTAATGGTATTATTTTAATATCATATCAATATTGTACCCCGCACGGGGGGAGGTAGGGGGGTAGGTAGTGACGAAAAATAACGATACGGGACTCTTACGAGGTCTCGTAATCGGAATGAGTTTCTGCGACTACCATTGTTTGTCGCGGGTAACGGGGAATCAGGGTTCGATTCCGGTGAGGGAGCCTGAGAAACTGCTACCACATCCAAGGAAGGCAGCAGGCGCGCAAATTACCCACTCCCTGCACGGGGGGGGGGTACGGGTAGGTAGTGACGAAAAATAACGATACGGGACTCTTACGAGGTCTCGTAATCGGAATGAGTTTCTGCGACTACCATTGTTTGTCGCGGGTAACGGGGAATCAGGGTTCGATTCCGGTGAGGGAGCCTGAGAAACTGCTACCACATCCACGGAAGGCAGCAGGCGCGCAAATTACCCACTCCCTGCACGGGGGGGGAGGTACGGGTAGGTAGTGACGAAAAATAACGATACGGGACTCTTACGAGGTCTCGTCATCGAATAATCAATACACGAACTGCCCACACACTTGTAAATATAGACGCGCAAGATCGTTACACGAACCGCTTACCATTATAGTAAACTACTACGCAAACACACATAACATATACGCAGTAAGGGAACTTTAAATTGGAGATTTTACCCTACCACACCCGTCTGTCTCTTTCTGAAAACTATTCAAAATAATTGCTATTTTTCATTCTCATTCAAATATAAATAATAGTAAATAATATATAATTTTTGACTGAACTAAACCCAAGTGCCCGGCCTGTGGCCGGGCACCCCTCGTATTCATGTTCTAACCTAACCTAACCTAAATCTAGTTTTGACACCTTTAGACTTTAGATTCAAGATTTAATGTGAATATATGCATTAATAAAAACTCATTACTATTTTAATACTAGTTATGCTGCTGTTGATGCACTGATGAAAGCCAGATAGCTAGATCAGTGTTTAGTTAGTCGTAGTTGCCGGTGGGCTGAGGTCTAAAGGAATCCAAACTAGTTTTAAAAGGTTTGGATAGGTTAGGTTAGGTTAGAACATGAATAAGACGGGTGCCCGGCCGCAGGCCGGTCACTTAGGTTCAGTTCCGTTTAAAAAAAAAAAAAACAAAAAACAAAACGTACCAATACAAAGTACTCTTATTCATATTAGAAGATATTGTAAAATAACAATTAATTTATTATTATTTTTTTTTTTTTTTCACTTACACATTAGTCCCGTCGCGCCGCGCCACTACTATATGGGGCGACGGTGCGAAGTCGATGGCGACGACAAAGTACCGAGTCTAAGGAGACTGATGGCGGCGCCACACAGTGGCGTTATGTCTCTATAAAAGTGGTGGTCTTTTATTATGTTATTTATTAATGGTATTATTTTAATATCATATCAATATTGTACCCCGCACGGGGGGAGGTAGGGGGGTAGGTAGTGACGAAAAATAACGATACGGGACTCTTACGAGGTCTCGTAATCGGAATGAGTTTCTGCGACTACCATTGTTTGTCGCGGGTAACGGGGAATCAGGGTTCGATTCCGGTGAGGGAGCCTGAGAAACTGCTACCACATCCAAGGAAGGCAGCAGGCGCGCAAATTACCCACTCCCTGCACGGGGGGGGAGGTACGGGTAGGTAGTGACGAAAAATAACGATACGGGACTCTTACGAGGTCTCGTAATCGGAATGAGTTTCTGCGACTACCATTGTTTGTCGCGGGTAACGGGGAATCAGGGTTCGATTCCGGTGAGGGAGCCTGAGAAACTGCTACCACATCCAAGGAAGGCAGCAGGCGCGCAAATTACCCACTCCCTGCACGGGGGGGGAGGTACGGGTAGGTAGTGACGAAAAATAACGATACGGGACTCTTACGAGGTCTCGTCATCGAATAATCAATACACGAACTGCCCACACACTTGTAAATATAGACGCGCAAGATCGTTACACGAACCGCTTACCATTATAGTAAACTACTATGCAAACACACATAACATATACGCAGTAAGGGAACTTTAAATTGGAGATTTTACCCTACCACACCCGTCTGTCTCTTTCTGAAAACTATTCAAAATAGTTGCTATTTTTCATTCTCATTCAAATATAAATAATAGTAAATAATATATAATTTTTGACTGAACTGAACCCAAGTGCCCGGCCTGTGGCCGGGCACCCCTCGTATTCATGTTCTAACCTAACCTAACCTAAATCTAGTTTTGACACCTTTAGACTTTAGATTCAAGATTTAATGTGAATATATGCATTAATAAAAACTCATTACTATTTTAATACTAGTTATGCTGCTGTTGATGCACTGATGAAAGCCAGATAGCTAGATCAGTGTTTAGTTAGTCGTAGTTGCCGGTGGGCTGAGGTCTAAAGGAATCCAAACTAGTTTTAAAAGGTTTGGATAGGTTAGGTTAGGTTAGAACATGAATAAGACGGGTGCCCGGCCGCAGGCCGGTCACTTAGGTTCAGTTCCGTTTAAAAAAAAAAAAACAAAAAACAAAACGTACCAATACAAAGTACTCTTATTCATATTAGAAGATATTGTAAAATAACAATTAATTTAATTTTTTTTTTTTTTTTTCACTTACACATTAGGCCCGTCGCGCCGCGCCACTACTATATGGGGCGAAGGTGCGAAGTCGACGGCGACGACAAAGTACCGAGTCTAAGGAGACTGATGGCGGCGCCACACAGTGGCGTTATGTCTCTATAAAAGTGGTGGTCTTTTATTATGTTATTTATTAATGGTATTATTTTAATATCATATCAATATTGTACCCCGCACGGGGGGAGGTAGGGGGGTAGGTAGTGACGAAAAATAACGATACGGGACTCTTACGAGGTCTCGTAATCGGAATGAGTTTCTGCGACTACCATTGTTTGTCGCGGGTAACGGGGAATCAGGGTTCGATTCCGGTGAGGGAGCCTGAGAAACTGCTACCACATCCAAGGAAGGCAGCAGGCGCGCAAATTAACCACTCCCTGCACGGGGGGGAGGTAGGGGGGTAGGTAGTGACGAAAAATAACGATACGGGACTCTTACGAGGTCTCGTAATCGGAATGAGTTTCTGCGACTACCATTGTTGTCGCGGGTAACGGGGAATCAGGGTTCGATTCCGGTGAGGGAGCCTGAGAAACTGCTACCACATCCAAGGAAGGCAGCAGGCGCGCAAATTACCCACTCCCTGCACGGGGGGGGAGGTACGGGTAGGTAGTGACGAAAAATAACGATACGGGACTCTTACGAGGTCTCGTAATCGGAATGAGTTTCTGCGACTACCATTGTTTGTCGCGTGTAACGGGGAATCAGGGTTCGATTCCGGTGAGGGAGCCTGAGAAACTGCTACCACATCCAAGGAAGGCAGCAAGCGCGCAAATTACCCACTCCCTGCACGGGGGGGGAGGTACGGGTAGGTAGTGACGAATAATAACGATACGGGACTCTTACGAGGTCTCGTAATCGGAATGAGTTTCTGCGACTACCATTGTTTGTCGCGGGTAACGGGGAATCAGGGTTTGATTCCGGTGAGGGAGCCTGAGAAACTGCTACCACATCCAAGGAAGGCAGCAGGCGCGCAAATTAACCACTCCCTGCACGGGGGGGGAGGTAGGGGGGTAGGTAGTGACGAAAAATAACGATACGGGACTCTTACGAGGTCTCGTAATCGGAATGAGTTTCTGCGACTACCATTGTTTGTCGCGGGTAACGGGGAATCAGGGTTCTATTCCGATGAGGGAGCCTGAGAAACTGCTACCACATCCACGGAAGGCAGCAGGCGCGCAAATTACCCACTCCCTGCACGGGGGGGGAGGTACGGGTAGGTAGTGACGAAAAATAACGATACGGGACTCTTACGAGTTTCGTAATCGGAATGAGTTTCTGCGACTACCATTGTTTGTCGCGGGTAACGGGGAATCAGGGTTCGATTCCGGTGAGGGAGCCTGAGAAACTGCTACCACATCCAAGGAAGGCAGCAGGCGCGCAAATTACCCACTCCCTGCACGGGGGGAGAGGTACGGGTAGGTAGTGACGAAAAATAACGATACGGGACTCTTACGAGGTCTCGTCATCGAATAATCAATACACGAACTGCCCACACACTTGTAAATATAGACGCGCAAGATCGTTACACGAACCGCTTACCATTATAGTAAACTACTATGCAAACACACATAACATATACCTACGCAATAAGGGAACTTTAAATTGGAGATTTTATACTACCACACCCGTCTGTCTCATTCTGAAAACTATTCAAAATAATTGCTATTTTTCATTCTCATTCAAATATAAATAATAGTAAATAATATATAATTTTTGAATGAACTGAACCCAAGTGCCCGGCCCGTGGCCGGGCACCCCTCGTATTCATGTTCTAACCTAACCTAACCTAAATCTAGTTTTGACACCTTTAGACTTTAGATTCAAGATTTAATGTGAATATATGCATTAATAAAAACTCATTACTATTTTAATACTAGTTATGCTGCTGTTGATGCACTGATGAAAGCCAGATAGCTAGATCAGTGTTTAGTTAGTCGTAGTTGCCGGTGGGCTGAGGTCTAAAGGAATCCAAACTAGTTTTAAAAGGTTTGGATAGGTTAGGTTAGGTTAGAACATGAATAAGACGGGTGCCCGGCCGCAGGCCGGTCACTTAGGTTCAGTTCCGTTTAAAAAAAAAAAAACAAAAAACAAAACGTACCAATACAAAGTACTCTTATTCATATTAGAAGATATTGTAAAATAACAATTAATTTAATTTTTTTTTTTTTTTTTTCACTTACACATTAGGCCCGTCGCGCCGCGCCACTACTATATGGGGCGAAGGTGCGAAGTCGACGGCGACGACAAAGTACCGAGTCTAAGGAGACTGATGGCGGCGCCACACAGTGGCGTTATGTCTCTATAAAAGTGGTGGTCTATTATTATGTTATTTATTAATGGTATTTTTTTAATATCATATCAATATTGTACCCCGCACGGGGGGAGGTAGGGGGGTAGGTAGTGACGAAAAATAACGATACGGGACTCTTACGAGGTCTCGTAATCGGAATGAGTTTCTGCGACTACCATTGTTTGTCGCGGGTAACGGGGAATCAGGGTTCGATTCCGGTGAGGGAGCCTGAGAAACTGCTACCACATCCAAGGCAGGCAGCAGGCGCGCAAATTACCCACTCCCTGCACGGGGGGGGAGGTACGGGTAGGTAGTGACGAAAAATAACGATACGGGACTCTTACGAGGTCTCGTAATCGGAATGAGTTTCTGCGACTACCATTGTTTGTCGCGGGTAACGGGGAATCAGGGTTCGATTCCGGTGAGGGAGCCTGAGAAACTGCTACCACATCCAAGGAAGGCAGCAGGCGCGCAAATTACCCACTCCCTGCACGGGGGGGGAGGTACGGGTAGGTAGTGACGAAAAATAACGATACGGGACTCTTACGAGGTCTCGTAATCGGAATGAGTTTCTGCGACTACCATTGTTTGTCGCGGGTAACGGGAAATCAGGGTTCGATTCCGGTGAGGGAGCCTGAGAAACTGCTACCACATCCAAGGAAGGCAGCAGGCGCGCAAATTACCCACTCCCTGCACGGGGGGGGAGGTACGGGTAGGTAGTGACGAAAAATAACGATACGGGACTCTTACGAGGTCTCGTCATCGAATAATCAATACACGAACTGCCCACACACTTGTAAATATAGACGCGCAAGATCGTTACACGAACCGCTTACCATTATAGTAAACTACTATGCAAACACACATAACATATACGCAGTAAGGGAACTTTAAATTGGAGATTTTACCCTACCACACCCGTCTGTCTCTTTCTGAAAACTATTCAAAATAGTTGCTATTTTTCATTCTCATTCAAATATAAATAATAGTAAATAATATATAATTTTTGACTGAACTGAACCCAAGTGCCCGGCCTGTGGCCGGGCACCCCTCGTATTCATGTTCTAACCTAACCTAACCTAAATCTAGTTTTGACACCTTTAGACTTTAGATTCAAGATTTAATGTGAATATATGCATTAATAAAAACTCATTACTATTTTAATACTAGTTATGCTGCTGTTGATGCACTGATGAAAGCCAGATAGCTAGATCAGTGTTTAGTTAGTCGTAGTTGCCGGTGGGCTGAGGTCTAAAGGAATCCAAACTAGTTTTAAAAGGTTTGGATAGGTTAGGTTAGGTTAGAACATGAATAAGACGGGTGCCCGGCCGCAGGCTTGTGACTTAGGTTCAGTTCCGTTTAAAAAAAAAAAAACAAAACGTACCAATACAAAGTACTCTTATTCATATTAGAAGATATTGTAAAATAACAATTAATTTATTATTTTTTTTTTTTTTTTCACTAACACATTAGTCCCGTCGCGCCGCGCCACTACTATATGGGGCGACGGTGCGAAGTCGATGGCGACGACAAAGTACCGAGTCTAAGGAGACTGATGGCGGCGCCACACAGTGGCGTTATGTCTCTATAAAAGTGGTGGTCTTTTATTATGTTATTTATTAATGGTATTATTTTAATATCATATCAATATTGTACCCCGCACGGGGGGAGGTAGGGGGGTAGGTAGTGACGAAAAATAACGATACGGGACTCTTACGAGGTCTCGTAATCGGAATGAGTTTCTGCGACTACCATTGTTTGTCGCGGGTAACGGGGAATCAGGGTTCGATTCCGGTGAGGGAGCCTGAGAAACTGCTACCACATCCAAGGAAGGCAGCAGGCGCGCAAATTACCCACTCCCTGCACGGGGGGGGAGGTACGGGTAGGTAGTGACGAAAAATAACGATACGGGACTCTTACGAGGTCTCGTCATCGAATAATCAATACACGAACTGCCCACACACTTGTAAATATAGACGCGCAAGATCGTTACACGAACCGCTTATCATTATAGTAAACCACTATGCAAACACACATAACATATACGCAGTAAGGGAACTTTAAATTGGAGATTTTACCCTACCACACCCGTCTGTCTCTTTCTGAAAACTATTCAAAATAATTGCTATTTTTCATTCTCATTCAAATATAAATAATAGTAAATAATATATTTAATAATATTTAATAATTGTATAGATTGTGGGGTGTTTCCTGACTTAATGAAACTTAATAAAATAGTTCCATTGTTTAAATCGGGTAGTACTTCTGACCCCACTAACTTTAGACCAGTATCCGTACTACCCACTTTCAGTAAAATCTTTGAAAAACTCATTTTAAATCAATTACTTTACCATTTTCATAAGTATAATTTACTTCATATTAAGCAATTTGGTTTCACACGGGGTCGCTCAACAATCGACGCAGGTGTTGAGCTAATACAAAACATATTTGAAGCCTGGGAGGAGTCACGTGATGCACTTGGTGTGTTCTGTGACTTATCTAAGGCGTTTGATTGTGTTCAACACGAAACTTTAGTTAGGAAACTACACCACTATGGAATTCAGGGTGTAGCTCTAGACTTAATGAGTAACTATCTACGCGATAGAATTCAGAAAGTCGACGTGAATGGAAAACGGTCTAATGGATCAGTTATGAAAATAGGTGTCCCACAGGGGTCTATATTAGGACCATTTCTGTTCCTTATTTACATTAATGACCTTCCTTACCTTGCCAAGGATAAACACGGGATAGTTCTGTTTGCCGATGATACATCACTGACTTTTAAAATAAATCGACGTGAACTAGCTTTTGACGACGTAAACAACTCTCTCGCTAAAGTGGTACAGTGGTTTGAAGCTAATAATTTGGTTCTTAACGGAAAAAAAACCAAGTGTATAAAATTCACTTTACCTAATGTTAAACACGTGAAAACCACTGTACTACTTAATAATGAGGAACTGAAACTGGAGGATACGACAGTTTTTCTAGGAATAACGTTAGATTCTAAACTTCAATGGGGCCCTCATGTAAATAATTTATCGAACAGGCTTAGTTCTGCTGCCTATGCGGTAAAGAAGATACGCCATATGACCGACGTAGAAACTGCTAGACTGGTATATTTTAGTTACTTTCACAGCATTATGTCATATGGAATTTTACTTTGGGGTAATGCTGCTGATATTAGCACTATTTTCGTGCTGCAGAAGAGGGCTGTTCGTTCTATCTACAAAATGGGTCCAAGAGAGTCATTGAGAGATAAATTTAAAGATTTTAAAATAATGACAGTGTATAGTCAGTACATATTTGAAAATTTAATGTACGTCCATAAAAACATTTCTAAATTTAAGAAAAAATGTGACTGCAATAATTTAAACATTAGAAGTAAGAATAAACTTACAGTGCAATATACTAGGTTACATAAAATTCATAATTCGTTTAAAGGAAATTGCATACAATTTTACAATAAACTACCAATTGACATCTTGGAGATGTCTCTTAAAAAGTTCAAAGTTTGTATTAAACGTAAGCTTATAGAAAAGTCCTATTATAGTATAAAGGACTACGTCAACGATAAAAAAGCTTGGGTGTAAATTATTGCTCTAACCAGGTTGCTCTTCTAATAATTTAAAATGACATTGTGAGATGGCGATAACAAAAAAAAAAAAAAAAACACCCGGCTAAGTTTGTTGTGGGCTTCTTCTTAGACCGGGACGCGTTTGGAACCCTCGTAGCTTTAGTTTTAAGTTTACGAATGTGGTTATCGCCATCATCTCACTACCGTGTAATTCTTATGTACGCATCAAAAGTGCCACCTGTGGGCCTACTTGAATAAAGATATTTTTGACTTTGACTTTGACTTTGACTTTATATAATTTTTGACTGAACTGAACCCAAGTGCCCGGCCTGTGGCCGGGCACCCCTCGTATTCATGTTCTAACCTAAATCTAGTTTTGACACCTTTAGACTTTAGATTCAAGATTTAATGAGAATATATGCATTAATAAAAACTCATTACTATTTTAATACTAGTTATGCTGCTGTTGATGCACTGATGAAAGCCAGATAGCTAGATCAGTGTTTAGTTAGTCGTAGTTGCCGGTGGGCTGAGGTCTAAAGGAATCCAAACTAGTTTTAAAAGGCGTGGATAGGTTAGGTTAGGTTAGAACATGAATAAGACGGGTGCCCGGCCGCAGGCCGGTCACTTAGGTTCAGTTCCGTTTAAAAAAAAAAAAACAAAAAACAAAACGTACCAATACAAAGTACTCTTATTCATATTAGAAGATATTGTAAAATAACAATTAATTTATTATTATTTTTTTTTTTTTTTCACTAACACATTAGTCCCGTCGCGCCGCGCCACTACTATATGGGGCGACGGTGCGAAGTCGATGGCGACGACAAAGTACCGAGTCTAAGGAGACTGATGGCGGCGCCACACAGTGGCGTTATGTCTCTATAAAAGTGGTGGTCTTTTATTATGTTATTTATTAATGGTATTATTTTAATATCATATCAATATTGTACCCCGCACGGGGGGAGGTAGGGGGGTAGGTAGTGACGAAAAATAACGATACGGGACTCTTACGAGGTCTCGTAATCGGAATGAGTTTCTGCGACTACCATTGTTTGTCGCGGGTAACGGGGAATCAGGGTTCGATTCCGGTGAGGGAGCCTGAGAAACTGCTACCACATCCAAGGAAGGCAGCAGGCGCGCAAATTACCCACTCCCTGCACGGGGGGGGAGGTACGGGTAGGTAGTGACGAAAAATAACGATACGGGACTCTTACGAGGTCTCGTCATCGAATAATCAATACACGAACTGCCCACACACTTGTAAATATAGACGCGCAAGATCGTTACACGAATCATTATCATTATAGTTACACCGCTTATCATTATAGTAAACCACTATGCAAACACACATAACATATACGCAGTAAGGGAACTTTAAATTGGAGATTTTACCCTACCACACCCGTCTGTCTCTTTCTGAAAACTATTCAAAATAATTGCTATTTTTCATTCTCATTCAAATATAAATAATAGTAAATAATATATAATTTTTGACTGAACTAAACCCAAGTGCCCGGCCTGTGGCCGGGCACCCCTCGTATTCATGTTCTAACCTAACCTAACCTAAATCTAGTTTTGACACCTTTAGACTTTAGATTCAAGATTTAATGTGAATATATGCATTAATAAAAACTCATTACTATTTTAATACTAGTTATGCTGCTGTTGATGCACTGATGAAAGCCAGATAGCTAGATCAGTGTTTAGTTAGTCGTAGTTGCCGGTGGGCTGAGGTCTAAAGGAATCCAAACTAGTTTTAAAAGGTTTGGATAGGTTAGGTTAGGTTAGAACATGAATAAGACGGGTGCCCGGCCGCAGGCCGGTCACTTAGGTTCAGTTCCGTTTAAAAAAAAAAAAAACAAAAAACAAAACGTACCAATACAAAGTACTCTTATTCATATTAGAAGATATTGTAAAATAACAATTAATTTAATTTTTTTTTTTTTTTTTTCACTTACACATTAGGCCCGTCGCGCCGCGCCACTACTCTATGGGGCGAAGGTGCGAAGTCGACGGCGACGACAAAGTACCGAGTCTAAGGAGACTGATGGCGGCGCCACACAGTGGCGTTATGTCTCTATAAAAGTGGTGGTCTTTTATTATGTTATTTATTAATGGTATTATTTTAATATCATATCAATATTGTACCCCGCACGGGGGGAGGTAGGGGGGTAGGTAGTGACGAAAAATAACGATACGGGACTCTTACGAGGTCTCGTAATCGGAATGAGTTTCTGCGACTACCATTGTTTGTCGCGGGTAACGGGGAATCAGGGTTCGATTCCGGTGAGGGAGCCTGAGAAACTGCTACCACATCCAAGGAAGGCAGCAGGCGCGCAAATTACCCACTCCCTGCACGGGGGGGGAGGTACGGGTAGGTAGTGACGAAAAATAACGATACGGGACTCTTACGAGGTCTCGTAATCGGAATGAGTTTCTGCGACTACCATTGTTTGTCGCGGGTAACGGGGAATCAGGGTTCGATTCCGGTGAGGGAGCCTGAGAAACTGCTACCACATCCAAGGAAGGCAGCAGGCGCGCAAATTACCCACACCCTGCACGGGGGGGGAGGTACGGGTAGGTAGTGACGAAAAATAACGATACGGGACTCTTACGAGGTCTCGTAATCGGAATGAGTTTCTGCGACTACCATTGTTTGTCGCGGGTAACGGGGAATCAGGGTTCGATTCCGGTGAGGGAGCCTGAGAAACTGCTACCACATCCAAGGAAGGCAGCAAGCGCGCAAATTACCCACTCCCTGTACGGGGGGGGAGGTACGGGTAGGTAGTGACGAAAAATAACGATACGGGACTCTTACGAGGTCTCGTAATCGGAATGAGTTTCTGCGACTACCATTGTTTGTCGCGGGTAACGGGGAATCAGGGTTCGATTCCGGTGAGGGAGCCTGAGAAACTGCTACCACATCCAAGGAAGGCAGCAGGCGCGCAAATTACCCACTCCCTGCACGGGGGGGGAGGTACGGGTAGGTAGTGACGAAAAATAACGATACGGGACTCTTACGAGGTCTCGTCATCGAATAATCAATACACGAACTGCCCACACACTTGTAAATATAGACGCGCAAGATCGTTACACGAACCGCTTACCATTATAGTAAACCACTATGCAAACACACATAACATATACGCAGTAAGGGAACTTTAAATTGGAGATTTTACCCTACCACACCCGTCTGTCTCTTTCTGAAAACTATTCAAAATAATTGCTATTTTTCATTCTCATTCAAATATAAATAATAGTAAATAATATATAATTTTTGACTAAACTAAACCCAAGTGCCCGGCCTGTGGCCGGGCACCCCTCGTATTCATGTTCTAACCTAACCTAACCTAAATCTAGTTTTGACACCTTTAGACTTTAGATTCAAGATTTAATGTGAATATATGCATTAATAAAAACTCATTACTATTTTAATACTAGTTATGCTGCTGTTGATGCACTGATGAAAGCCAGATAGCTAGATCAGTGTTTAGTTAGTCGTAGTTGCCGGTGGGCTGAGGTCTAAAGGAATCCAAACTAGTTTTAAAAGGTTTGGATAGGTTAGGTTAGGTTAGAACATGAATAAGACGGGTGCCCGGCCGCAGGCCGGTCACTTAGGTTCAGTTCCGTTTAAAAAAAAAAAAAAACAAAAAACAAAACGTACCAATACAAAGTACTCTTATTCATATTAGAAGATATTGTAAAATAACAATTAATTTAATTTTTTTTTTTTTTTTTCACTTACACATTAGGCCCGTCGCGCCGCGCCACTACTATATGGGGCGAAGGTGCGAAGTCGATGGCGACGACAAAGTACCGAGTCTAAGGAGACTGATGGCGGCGCCACACAGTGGCGTTATGTCTCTATAAAAGTGGTGGTCTTTTATTATGTTATTTATTAATGGTATTATTTTAATATCATATCAATATTGTACCCCGCACAGGGGGGAGGTACGGGTAGGTAGTGACGAAAAATAACGATACGGGACACTTACGAGGTCTCGCAATCGGAATGAGTTTCTGCGACTACCATTGTTTGTCGCGGGTAACGGGGAATCAGGGTTCGATTCCGGTGAGGGAGCCTGAGAAACTGCTACCACATCCAAGGAAGGCAGCAGGCGCGCAAATTACCCACTCCCTGCACGGGGGGGAGGTACGGGTAGGTAGTGACGAAAAATAACGATACGGGACTCTTACGAGGTCTCGTAATCGGAATGAGTTTCTGCGACTACCATTGTTTGTCGCGGGTAACGGGGAATCAGGGTTCGATTCCGGTGAGGGAGCCTGAGAAACTGCTACCACATCCAAGGAAGGCAGCAGGCGCGCAAATTACCCACTCCCTGCACGGGGGAGGAGGTACGGGTAGGTAGTGACGAAAAATAACGATACGGGACTCTTACGAGGTCTCGTCATCGAATAATCAATACACGAACTGCCCACACACTTGTAAATATAGACGCGCAAGATCGTTACACGAACCGCTTACCATTATAGTAAACTACTATGCAAACACACATAACATATACGCAGTAAGGGAACTTTAAATTGGAGATTTTACCCTACCACACCCGTCTGTCTCTTTCTGAAAACTATTCAAAATAGTTGCTATTTTTCATTCTCATTCAAATATAAATAATAGTAAATAATATATAATTTTTGACTGAACTGAACCCAAGTGCCCGGCCTGTGGCCGGGCACCCCTCGTATTCATGTTCTAACCTAACCTAACCTAAATCTAGTTTTGACACCTTTAGACTTTAGATTCAAGATTTAATGTGAATATATGCATTAATAAAAACTCATTACTATTTTAATACTAGTTATGCTGCTGTTGATGCACTGATGAAAGCCAGATAGCTAGATCAGTGTTTAGTTAGTCGTAGTTGCCGGTGGGCTGAGGTCTAAAGGAATCCAAACTAGTTTTAAAAGGTTTGGATAGGTTAGGTTAGGTTAGAACATGAATAAGACGGGTGCCCGGCCGCAGGCTTGTGACTTAGGTTCAGTTCCGTTTAAAAAAAAAAAAACAAAAAACAAAACGTACCAATACAAAGTACTCTTATTCATATTAGAAGATATTGTAAAAAACCAATTAATTTATTTTTTTTTTTTTTTTTTTTCACTTACACATTAGTCCCGTCGCGCCGCGCCACTACTATATGGGGCGACGGTGCGAAGTCGATGGCGACGACAAAGTACCGAGTCTAAGGAGACTGATGGCGGCGCCACACAGTGGCGTTATGTCTCTATAAAAGTGGTGGTCTTTTATTATGTTATTTATTAATGGTATTATTTTAATATCATATCAATATTGTACCCCGCACGGGGGGAGGTAGGGGGGTAGGTAGTGACGAAAAATAACGATACGGGACTCTTACGAGGTCTCGTAATCGGAATGAGTTTCTGCGACTACCATTGTTTGTCGCGGGTAACGGGGAATCAGGGTTCCAAGGAAGGCAGCAGGCGCGCAAATTACCCACTCCCTCCACGGGGGGGGAGGTACGGGTAGGTAGTGACGAAAAATAACGATACGGGACTCTTACGAGGTCTCGTAATCGGAATGAGTTTCTGCGACTACCATTGTTTGTCGCGGGTAACGGGGAATCAGGGTTCGATTCCGGTGAGGGAGCCTGAGAAACTGCTACCACATCCAAGGCAGGCAGCAGGCGCGCAAATTACCCACTCCCTGCACGGGGGGGGAGGTACGGGTAGGTAGTGACGAAAAATAACGATACGGGACTCTTACGAGGTCTCGTAATCGGAATGAGTTTCTGCGACTACCATTGTTTGTCGCGGGTAACGGGGAATCAGGGTTCGATTCCGGTGAGGGAGCCTGAGAAACTGCTACCACATCCAAGGAAGGCAGCAGGCGCGCAAATTACCCACTCCCTGCACGGGGGGGGAGGTACGGGTAGGTAGTGACGAAAAATAACGATACGGGACTCTTACGAGGTCTCGTAATCGGAATGAGTTTCTGCGACTACCATTGTTTGTCGCGGGTAACGGGGAATCAGGGTTCGATTCCGGTGAGGGAGCCTGAGAAACTGCTACCACATCCAAGGAAGGCAGCAGGCGCGCAAATTACCCACTCCCTGCACGGGGGGGGAGGTACGGGTAGGTAGTGACGAAAAATAACGATACGGGACTCTTACGAGGTCTCGTCATCGAATAATCAATACACGAACTGCCCACACACTTGTAAATATAGACGCGCAAGATCGTTACACGAACCGCTTACCATTATAGTAAACTACTATGCAAACACACATAACATATACGCAGTAAGGGAACTTTAAATTGGAGATTTTACCCTACCACACCCGTCTGTCTCTTTCTGAAAACTATTCAAAATAGTTGCTATTTTTCATTCTCATTCAAATATAAATAATAGTAAATAATATATAATTTTTGACTGAACTGAACCCAAGTGCCCGGCCTATGGCCGGGCACCCCTCGTATTCATGTTCTAACCTAACCTAACCTAAATCTAGTTTTGACACCTTTAGACTTTAGATTCAAGATTTAATGTGAATATATGCATTAATAAAAACTCATTACTATTTTAATACTAGTTATGCTGCTGTTGATGCACTGATGAAAGCCAGATAGCTAGATCAGTGTTTAGTTAGTCGTAGTTGCCGGTGGGCTGAGGTCTAAAGGAATCCAAACTAGTTTTAAAAGGTTTGGATAGGTTAGGTTAGGTTAGAACATGAATAAGACGGGTGCCCGGCCGCAGGCTTGTGACTTAGGTTCAGTTCCGTTTAAAAAAAAAAAAACAAAACGTACCAATACAAAGTACTCTTATTCATATTAGAAGATATTGTAAAATAACAATTAATTTATTATTTTTTTTTTTTTTTTCACTAACACATTAGTCCCGTCGCGCCGCGCCACTACTATATGGGGCGACGGTGCGAAGTCGATGGCGACGACAAAGTACCGAGTCTAAGGAGACTGATGGCGGCGCCACACAGTGGCGTTATGTCTCTATAAAAGTGGTGGTCTTTTATTATGTTATTTATTAATGGTATTATTTTAATATCATATCAATATTGTACCCCGCACGGGGGGAGGTAGGGGGGTAGGTAGTGACGAAAAATAACGATACGGGACTCTTACGAGGTCTCGTAATCGGAATGAGTTTCTGCGACTACCATTGTTTGTCGCGGGTAACGGGGAATCAGGGTTCGATTCCGGTGAGGGAGCCTGAGAAACTGCTACCACATCCAAGGAAGGCAGCAGGCGCGCAAATTACCCACTCCCTGCACGGGGGGGGAGGTACGGGTAGGTAGTGACGAAAAATAACGATACGGGACTCTTACGAGGTCTCGTCATCGAATAATCAATACACGAACTGCCCACACACTTGTAAATATAGACGCGCAAGATCGTTACACGAACCGCTTATCATTATAGTAAACCACTATGCAAACACACATAACATATACGCAGTAAGGGAACTTTAAATTGGAGATTTTACCCTACCACACCCGTCTGTCTCTTTCTGAAAACTATTCAAAATAATTGCTATTTTTCATTCTCATTCAAATATAAATAATAGTAAATAATATATTTAATAATATTTAATAATTGTATAGATTGTGGGGTGTTTCCTGACTTAATGAAACTTAATAAAATAGTTCCATTGTTTAAATCGGGTAGTACTTCTGACCCCACTAACTTTAGACCAGTATCCGTACTACCCACTTTCAGTAAAATCTTTGAAAAACTCATTTTAAATCAATTACTTTACCATTTTCATAAGTATAATTTACTTCATATTAAGCAATTTGGTTTCACACGGGGTCGCTCAACAATCGACGCAGGTGTTGAGCTAATACAAAACATATTTGAAGCCTGGGAGGAGTCACGTGATGCACTTGGTGTGTTCTGTGACTTATCTAAGGCGTTTGATTGTGTTCAACACGAAACGTTAGTTAGGAAACTACACCACTATGGAATTCAGGGTGTAGCTCTAGACTTAATGAGTAACTATCTACGCGATAGAATTCAGAAAGTCGACGTGAATGGAAAACGGTCTAATGGATCAGTTATGAAAATAGGTGTCCCACAGGGGTCTATATTAGGACCATTTCTGTTCCTTATTTACATTAATGACCTTCCTTACCTTGCCAAGGATAAACACGGGATAGTTCTGTTTGCCGATGATACATCACTGACTTTTAAAATAAATCGACGTGAACTAGCTTTTGACGACGTAAACAACTCTCTCGCTAAAGTGGTACAGTGGTTTGAAGCTAATAATTTGGTTCTTAACGGAAAAAAAACCAAGTGTATAAAATTCACTTTACCTAATGTTAAACACGTGAAAACCACTGTACTACTTAATAATGAGGAACTGAAACTGGAGGATACGACAGTTTTTCTAGGAATAACGTTAGATTCTAAACTTCAATGGGGCCCTCATGTAAATAATTTATCGAACAGGCTTAGTTCTGCTGCCTATGCGGTAAAGAAGATACGCCATATGACCGACGTAGAAACTGCTAGACTGGTATATTTTAGTTACTTTCACAGCATTATGTCATATGGAATTTTACTTTGGGGTAATGCTGCTGATATTAGCACTATTTTCGTGCTGCAGAAGAGGGCTGTTCGTTCTATCTACAAAATGGGTCCAAGAGAGTCATTGAGAGATAAATTTAAAGATTTTAAAATAATGACAGTGTATAGTCAGTACATATTTGAAAATTTAATGTACGTCCATAAAAACATTTCTAAATTTAAGAAAAAATGTGACTGCAATAATTTAAACATTAGAAGTAAGAATAAACTTACAGTGCAATATACTAGGTTACATAAAATTCATAATTCGTTTAAAGGAAATTGCATACAATTTTACAATAAACTACCAATTGACATCTTGGAGATGTCTCTTAAAAAGTTCAAAGTTTGTATTAAACGTAAGCTTATAGAAAAGTCCTATTATAGTATAAAGGACTACGTCAACGATAAAAAAGCTTGGGTGTAAATTATTGCTCTAACCAGGTTGCTCTTCTAATAATTTAAAATGACATTGTGAGATGGCGATAACAAAAAAAAAAAAAAAACACCCGGCTAAGTTTGTTGTGGGCTTCTTCTTAGACCGGGACGCGTTTGGAACCCTCGTAGCTTTAGTTTTAAGTTTACGAATGTGGTTATCGCCATCATCTCACTACCGTGTAATTCTTATGTACGCATCAAAAGTGCCACCTGTGGGCCTACTTGAATAAAGATATTTTTGACTTTGACTTTGACTTTGACTTTATATAATTTTTGACTGAACTGAACCCAAGTGCCCGGCCTGTGGCCGGGCACCCCTCGTATTCATGTTCTAACCTAAATCTAGTTTTGACACCTTTAGACTTTAGATTCAAGATTTAATGAGAATATATGCATTAATAAAAACTCATTACTATTTTAATACTAGTTATGCTGCTGTTGATGCACTGATGAAAGCCAGATAGCTAGATCAGTGTTTAGTTAGTCGTAGTTGCCGGTGGGCTGAGGTCTAAAGGAATCCAAACTAGTTTTAAAAGGCGTGGATAGGTTAGGTTAGGTTAGAACATGAATAAGACGGGTGCCCGGCCGCAGGCCGGTCACTTAGGTTCAGTTCCGTTTAAAAAAAAAAAAACAAAAAACAAAACGTACCAATACAAAGTACTCTTATTCATATTAGAAGATATTGTAAAATAACAATTAATTTATTATTATTTTTTTTTTTTTTTCACTAAAACATTAGTCCCGTCGCGCCGCGCCACTACTATATGGGGCGACGGTGCGAAGTCGATGGCGACGACAAAGTACCGAGTCTAAGGAGACTGATGGCGGCGCCACACAGTGGCGTTATGTCTCTATAAAAGTGGTGGTCTTTTATTATGTTATTTATTAATGGTATTATTTTAATATCATATCAATATTGTACCCCGCACGGGGGGAGGTAGGGGGGTAGGTAGTGACGAAAAATAACGATACGGGACTCTTACGAGGTCTCGTAATCGGAATGAGTTTCTGCGACTACCATTGTTTGTCGCGGGTAACGGGGAATCAGGGTTCGATTCCGGTGACGGAGCCTGAGAAACTGCTACCACATCCAAGGAAGGCAGCAGGCGCGCAAATTACCCACTCCCTGCACGGGGGGGGAGGTACGGGTAGGTAGTGACGAAAAATAACGATACGGGACTCTTACGAGGTCTCGTAATCGGAATGAGTTTCTGCGACTACCATTGTTTGTCGCGGGTAACGGGGAATCAGGGTTCGATTCCGGTGAGGGAGCCTGAGAAACTGCTACCACATCCAAGGAAGGCAGCAGGCGCGCAAATTACCCACTCCCTGCACGGGGGGGGAGGTACGGGTAGGTAGTGACGAAAAATAACGATACGGGACTCTTACGAGGTCTCGTCATCGAATAATCAATACACGAACTGCCCACACACTTGTAAATATAGACGCGCAAGATCGTTACACGAATCATTATCATTATAGTTACACCGCTTATCATTATAGTAAACCACTATGCAAACACACATAACATATACGCAGTAAGGGAACTTTAAATTGGAGATTTTACCCTACCACACCCGTCTGTCTCTTTCTGAAAACTATTCAAAATAATTGCTATTTTTCATTCTCATTCAAATATAAATAATAGTAAATAATATATAATTTTTGACTGAACTAAACCCAAGTGCCCGGCCTGTGGCCGGGCACCCCTCGTATTCATGTTCTAACCTAACCTAACCTAAATCTAGTTTTGACACCTTTAGACTTTAGATTCAAGATTTAATGTGAATATATGCATTAATAAAAACTCATTACTATTTTAATACTAGTTATGCTGCTGTTGATGCACTGATGAAAGCCAGATAGCTAGATCAGTGTTTAGTTAGTCGTAGTTGCCGGTGGGCTGAGGTCTAAAGGAATCCAAACTAGTTTTAAAAGGTTTGGATAGGTTAGGTTAGGTTAGAACATGAATAAGACGGGTGCCCGGCCGCAGGCCGGTCAC
The DNA here is from genome assembly GCF_905163445.1 of Pararge aegeria. Classification (NCBI taxonomy): domain Eukaryota; kingdom Metazoa; phylum Arthropoda; class Insecta; order Lepidoptera; family Nymphalidae; genus Pararge; species Pararge aegeria. Next base: position 251,436 of record NC_053200.1, on the reverse strand, counting down.
TTAGGTTCAGTTCCGTTTAAAAAAAAAAAAAAAAAAAACAAAACGTACCAATACAAAGTACTCTTATTCATATTAGAAGATATTGTAAAATAACAATTAATTTAATTTTTTTTTTTTTTCACTTACACATTAGGCCCGTCGCGCCGCGCCACTACTATATGGGGCGAAGGTGCGAAGTCGACGGCGACGACAAAGTACCGAGTCTAAGGAGACTGATGGCGGCGCCACACAGTGGCGTTATGTCTCTATAAAAGTGGTGGTCTTTTATTATGTTATTTATTAATGGTATTTTTTTAATATCATATCAATATTGTACCCCGCACGGGGGGAGGTAGGGGTAGGTAGTGACGAAAAATAACGATACGGGACTCTTACGAGGTCTCGCAATCGGAATGAGTACACTTTAAATATTTTAACGAGGTAAAATTTAAGGGCATTGAGGGTCTGGTGCCAGTGGTGGTTGATTAGATCCACACACTATACTTTTTATAATTATGTGGCGTTATGTCTCTATAAAAGTGGTGGTCTTTTATTATGTTATTTATTAATGGTATTTTTTTAATATCATATCAATATTGTACCCCGCACGGGGGGGAGGTACGGGTAGGTAGTGACGAAAAATAACGATACGGGACTCTTACGAGGTCTCGTCATCGAATAATCAATACACGAACTGCCCACACACTTGTAAATATAGACGCGCAAGATCGTTACACGAACCGCTTACCATTATAGTAAACTACTATGCAAACACACATAACATATACGCAGTGAGGGAACTTTAAATTGGAGATTTTACCCTACCACACCCGTCTGTCTCTTTCTGAAAACTATTCAAAATAATTGCTATTTTTCATTCTCATTCAAATATAAATAATAGTAAATAATATATAATTTTTGACTGAACTGAACCCAAGTGCCCGGCCTGTGGCCGGGCACCCCTCGTATTCATGTTCTAACCTAACCTAACCTAAATCTAGTTTGGACACCTTTAGACTTTAGATTCAAGATTTAATGTGAATATATGCATTAATAAAAACTCATTACTATTTTAATACTAGTTATGCTGCTGTTGATGCACTGATGAAAGCCAGATAGCTAGATCAGTGTTTAGTTAGTCGTAGTTGCCGGTGGGCTGAGGTCTAAAGGAATCCAAACTAGTTTTAAAAGGTTTGGATAGGTTAGGTTAGGTTAGAACATGAATAAGACGGGTGCCCGGCCGCAGGCCGGTCACTTAGGTTCAGTTCCGTTTAAAAAAAAAAAAAAAAAAACAAAACGTACCAATACAAAGTACTCTTATTCATATTAGAAGATATTGTAAAATAACAATTAATTTAATTTTTTTTTTTTTTTTTCACTTACACATTAGGCCCGTCGCGCCGCGCCACTACTATATGGGGCGAAGGTGCGAAGTCGACGGCGACGACAAAGTACCGAGTCTAAGGAGACTGATGGCGGCGCCACACAGTGGCGTTATGTCTCTATAAAAGTGGTGGTCTTTTATTATGTTATTTATTAATGGTATTATTTTAATATCATATCAATATTGTACCCCGCACAGGGGGGAGGTACGGGTAGGTAGTGACGAAAAATAACGATACGGGACTCTTACGAGGTCTCGTAATCGGAATGAGTTTCTGCGACTACCATTGTTTGTCGCGGGTAACGGGGAATCAGGGTTCGATTCCGGTGAGGGAGCCTGAGAAACTGCTACCACATCCAAGGCAGGCAGCAGGCGCGCAAATTACCCACTCCCTGCACGGGGGGGGAGGTACGGGTAGGTAGTGACGAAAAATAACGATACGGGACTCTTACGAGGTCTCGTCATCGAATAATCAATACACGAACTGCCCACACACTTGTAAATATAGACGCGCAAGATCGTTACACGAACCGCTTACCATTATAGTAAACTACTATGCAAACACACATAACATATACCTACGCAATAAGGGAACTTTAAATTGGAGATTTTATACTACCACACCCGTCTGTCTCATTCTGAAAACTATTCAAAATAATTGCTATTTTTCATTCTCATTCAAATATAAATAATAGTAAATAATATATAATTTTTGAATGAACTGAACCCAAGTGCCCGGCCTGTGGCCGGGCACCCCTCGTATTCATGTTCTAACCTAACCTAACCTAAATCTAGTTTTGACACCTTTAGACTTTAGATTCAAGATTTAATGTGAATATATGCATTAATAAAAACTCATTACTATTTTAATACTAGTTATGCTGCTGTTGATGCACTGATGAAAGCCAGATAGCTAGATCAGTGTTTAGTTAGTCGTAGTTGCCGGTGGGCTGAGGTCTAAAGGAATCCAAACTAGTTTTAAAAGGTTTGGATAGGTTAGGTTAGGTTAGAACATGAATAAGACGGGTGCCCGGCCGCAGGCCGGTCACTTAGGTTCAGTTCCGTTAAAAAAAAAAAAAACAAAAAACAAAACGTACCAATACAAAGTACTCTTATTCATATTAGAAGATATTGTAAAATAACAATTAATTTAATTTTTTTTTTTTTTTTTCACTTACACATTAGGCCCGTCGCGCCGCGCCACTACTATATGGGGCGAAGGTGCGAAGTCGACGGCGACGACAAAGTACCGAGTCTAAGGAGACTGATGGCGGCGCCACACAGTGGCGTTGTCTCTATAAAAGTGGTGGTCTTTTATTATGTTATTTATTAATGGTATTATTTTAATATCATATCAATATTGTACCCCGCACAGGGGGGAGGTACGGGTAGGTAGTGACGAAAAATAACGATACGGGACTCTTACGAGGTCTCGTAATCGGAATGAGTTTCTGCGACTACCATTGTTTGTCGCGGGTAACGGGGAATCAGGGTTCGATTCCGGTGAGGGAGCCTGAGAAACTGCTACCACATCCAAGGCAGGCAGCAGGCGCGCAAATTACCCACTCCCTGCACGGGGGGGGAGGTACGGGTAGGTAGTGACGAAAAATAACGATACGGGACTCTTACGAGGTCTCGTCATCGAATAATCAATACACGAACTGCCCACACACTTGTAAATATAGACGCGCAAGATCGTTACACGAACCGCTTACCATTATAGTAAACTACTATGCAAACACACATAACATATACCTACGCAATAAGGGAACTTTAAATTGGAGATTTTATACTACCACACCCGTCTGTCTCATTCTGAAAACTATTCAAAATAATTGCTATTTTTCATTCTCATTCAAATATAAATAATAGTAAATAATATATAATTTTTGAATGAACTGAACCCAAGTGCCCGGCCTGTGGCCGGGCACCCCTCGTATTCATGTTCTAACCTAACCTAACCTAAATCTAGTTTTGACACCTTTAGACTTTAGATTCAAGATTTAATGTGAATATATGCATTAATAAAAACTCATTACTATTTTAATACTAGTTATGCTGCTGTTGATGCACTGATGAAAGCCAGATAGCTAGATCAGTGTTTAGTTAGTCGTAGTTGCCGGTGGGCTGAGGTCTAAAGGAATCCAAACTAGTTTTAAAAGGTTTGGATAGGTTAGGTTAGGTTAGAACATGAATAAGACGGGTGCCCGGCCGCAGGCCGGTCACTTAGGTTCAGTTCCGTTTAAAAAAAAAAAAAACAAAAAACAAAACGTACTAATACAAAGTACTCTTATTCATATTAGAAGATATTGTAAAATAACAATTAATTTAATTTTTTTTTTTTTTTTTTTCACTTACACATTAGGCCCGTCGCGCCGCGCCACTACTATATGGGGCGAAGGTGCGAAGTCGACGGCGACGACAAAGTACCGAGTCTAAGGAGACTGATGGCGGCGCCACACAGTGGCGTTGTCTCTATAAAAGTGGTGGTCTTTTATTATGTTATTTATTAATGGTATTATTTTAATATCATATCAATATTGTACCCCGCACAGGGGGGAGGTACGGGTAGGTAGTGACGAAAAATAACGATACGGGACTCTTACGAGGTCTCGTAATCGGAATGAGTTTCTGCGACTACCATTGTTTGTCGCGGGTAACGGGGAATCAGGGTTCGATTCCGGTGAGGGAGCCTGAGAAACTGCTACCACATCCAAGGCAGGCAGCAGGCGCGCAAATTACCCACTCCCTGCACGGGGGGGGAGGTACGGGTAGGTAGTGACGAAAAATAACGATACGGGACTCTTACGAGGTCTCGTCATCGAATAATCAATACACGAACTGCCCACACACTTGTAAATATAGACGCGCAAGATCGTTACACGAACCGCTTACCATTATAGTAAACTACTATGCAAACACACATAACATATACCTACGCAATAAGGGAACTTTAAATTGGAGATTTTATACTACCACACCCGTCTGTCTCATTCTGAAAACTATTCAAAATAATTGCTATTTTTCATTCTCATTCAAATATAAATAATAGTAAATAATATATAATTTTTGAATGAACTGAACCCAAGTGCCCGGCCTGTGGCCGGGCACCCCTCGTATTCATGTTCTAACCTAACCTAACCTAAATCTAGTTTTGACACCTTTAGACTTTAGATTCAAGATTTAATGTGAATATATGCATTAATAAAAACTCATTACTATTTTAATACTAGTTATGCTGCTGTTGATGCACTGATGAAAGCCAGATAGCTAGATCAGTGTTTAGTTAGTCGTAGTTGCCGGTGGGCTGAGGTCTAAAGGAATCCAAACTAGTTTTAAAAGGTTTGGATAGGTTAGGTTAGGTTAGAACATGAATAAGACGGGTGCCCGGCCGCAGGCCGGTCACTTAGGTTCAGTTCCGTTTAAAAAAAAAAAAAACAAAAAACAAAACGTACCAATACAAAGTACTCTTATTCATATTAGAAGATATTGTAAAATAACAATTAATTTAATTTTTTTTTTTTTTTTTTCACTTACACATTAGGCCCGTCGCGCCGCGCCACTACTATATGGGGCGAAGGTGCGAAGTCGACGGCGACGACAAAGTACCGAGTCTAAGGAGACTGATGGCGGCGCCACACAGTGGCGTTGTCTCTATAAAAGTGGTGGTCTTTTATTATGTTATTTATTAATGGTATTATTTTAATATCATATCAATATTGTACCCCGCACAGGGGGGAGGTACGGGTAGGTAGTGACGAAAAATAACGATACGGGACTCTTACGAGGTCTCGTAATCGGAATGAGTTTCTGCGACTACCATTGTTTGTCGCGGGTAACGGGGAATCAGGGTTCGATTCCGGTGAGGGAGCCTGAGAAACTGCTACCACATCCAAGGCAGGCAGCAGGCGCGCAAATTACCCACTCCCTGCACGGGGGGGGAGGTACGGGTAGGTAGTGACGAAAAATAACGATACGGGACTCTTACGAGGTCTCGTCATCGAATAATCAATACACGAACTGCCCACACACTTGTAAATATAGACGCGCAAGATCGTTACACGAACCGCTTACCATTATAGTAAACTACTATGCAAACACACATAACATATACCTACGCAATAAGGGAACTTTAAATTGGAGATTTTATACTACCACACCCGTCTGTCTCATTCTGAAAACTATTCAAAATAATTGCTATTTTTCATTCTCATTCAAATATAAATAATAGTAAATAATATATAATTTTTGAATGAACTGAACCCAAGTGCCCGGCCTGTGGCCGGGCACCCCTCGTATTCATGTTCTAACCTAACCTAACCTAAATCTAGTTTTGACACCTTTAGACTTTAGATTCAAGATTTAATGTGAATATATGCATTAATAAAAACTCATTACTATTTTAATACTAGTTATGCTGCTGTTGATGCACTGATGAAAGCCAGATAGCTAGATCAGTGTTTAGTTAGTCGTAGTTGCCGGTGGGCTGAGGTCTAAAGGAATCCAAACTAGTTTTAAAAGGTTTGGATAGGTTAGGTTAGGTTAGAACATGAATAAGACGGGTGCCCGTCCGCAGGCCGGTCACTTAGGTTCAGTTCCGTTTAAAAAAAAAAAAAAAAAAAACAAAACGTACCAATACAAAGTACTCTTATTCATATTAGAAGATATTGTAAAATAACAATTAATTTAATTTTTTTTTTTTTTCACTTACACATTAGGCCCGTCGCGCCGCGCCACTACTATATGGGGCGAAGGTGCGAAGTCGACGGCGACGACAAAGTACCGAGTCTAAGGAGACTGATGGCGGCGCCACACAGTGGCGTTATGTCTCTATAAAAGTGGTGGTCTTTTATTATGTTATTTATTAATGGTATTTTTTTAATATCATATCAATATTGTACCCCGCACGGGGGGAGGTAGGGGTAGGTAGTGACGAAAAATAACGATACGGGACTCTTACGAGGTCTCGCAATCGGAATGAGTACACTTTAAATATTTTAACGAGGTAAAATTTAAGGGCATTAATGAGGGTCTGGTGCCAGTGGTGGTTGATTAGATCCACACACTATACTTTTTATAATTATGTGGCGTTATGTCTCTATAAAAGTGGTGGTCTTTTATTATGTTATTTATTAATGGTATTTTTTTAATATCATATCAATATTGTACCCCGCACGGGGGGAGGTAGGGGGGTAGGTAGTGACGAAAAATAACGATACGGGACTCTTACGAGGTCTCGTAATCGGAATGAGTTTCTGCGACTACCATTGTTTGTCGCGGGTAACGGGGAATCAGGGTTCGATTCCGGTGAGGGAGCCTGAGAAACTGCTACCACATCCAAGGCAGGCAGCAGGCGCGCAAATTACCCACTCCCTGCACGGGGGGGGAGGTACGGGTAGGTAGTGACGAAAAATAACGATACGGGACTCTTACGAGGTCTCGTCATCGAATAATCAATACACGAACTGCCCACACACTTGTAAATATAGACGCGCAAGATCGTTACACGAACCGCTTACCATTATAGTAAACTACTATGCAAACACACATAACATATACCTACGCAATAAGGGAACTTTAAATTGGAGATTTTATACTACCACACCCGTCTGTCTCATTCTGAAAACTATTCAAAATAATTGCTATTTTTCATTCTCATTCAAATATAAATAATAGTAAATAATATATAATTTTTGAATGAACTGAACCCAAGTGCCCGGCCTGTGGCCGGGCACCCCTCGTATTCATGTTCTAACCTAACCTAACCTAAATCTAGTTTTGACACCTTTAGACTTTAGATTCAAGATTTAATGTGAATATATGCATTAATAAAAACTCATTACTATTTTAATACTAGTTATGCTGCTGTTGATGCACTGATGAAAGCCAGATAGCTAGATCAGTGTTTAGTTAGTCGTAGTTGCCGGTGGGCTGAGGTCTAAAGGAATCCAAACTAGTTTTAAAAGGTTTGGATAGGTTAGGTTAGGTTAGAACATGAATAAGACGGGTGCCCGGCCGCAGGCCGGTCACTTAGGTTCAGTTCCGTTTAAAAAAAAAAAAACAAAAAACAAAACGTACCAATACAAAGTACTCTTATTCATATTAGAAGATATTGTAAAATAACAATTAATTTAATTTTTTTTTTTTTTTTCACTTACACATTAGGCCCGTCGCGCCGCGCCACTACTATATGGGGCGAAGGTGCGAAGTCGACGGCGACGACAAAGTACCGAGTCTAAGGAGACTGATGGCGGCGCCACACAGTGGCGTTATGTCTCTATAAAAGTGGTGGTCTTTTATTATGTTATTTATTAATGGTATTATTTTAATATCATATCAATATTGTACCCCGCACAGGGGGGAGGTACGGGTAGGTAGTGACGAAAAATAACGATACGGGACTCTTACGAGGTCTCGCAATCGGAATGAGTACACTTTAAATATTTTAACGAGGTAAAATTTAAGGGCATTGAGGGTCTGGTGCCAGTGGTGGTTGATTAGATCCACACACTATACTTTTTATAATTATGTGGCGTTATGTCTCTATAAAAGTGGTGGTCTTTTATTATGTTATTTATTACTGGTATTTTTTTAATATCATATCAATATTGTACCCCGCACAGGGGGGAGGTACGGGTAGGTAGTGACGAAAAATAACGATACGGGACTCTTACGAGGTCTCGTCATCGAATAATCAATACACGAACTGCCCACACACTTGTAAATATAGACGCGCAAGATCGTTACACGAACCGCTTACCATTATAGTAAACTACTATGCAAACACACATAACATATACGCAGTAAGGGAACTTTAAATTGGAGATTTTACCCTACCACACCCGTCTGTCTCTTTCTGAAAACTATTCCAAATAATTGCTATTTTTCATTCTCATTCAAATATAAATAATAGTAAATAATATATAATTTTTGACTGAACTGAACCCAAGTGCCCGGCCTGTGGCCGGGCACCCCTCGTATTCATGTTCTAACCTAACCTAACCTAAATCTAGTTTTGACACCTTTAGACTTTAGATTCAAGATTTAATGTGAATATATGCATTAATAAAAACTCATTACTATTTTAATACTAGTTATGCTGCTGTTGATGCACTGATGAAAGCCAGATAGCTAGATCAGTGTTTAGTTAGTCGTAGTTGCCGGTGGGCTGAGGTCTAAAGGAATCCAAACTAGTTTTAAAAGGTTTGGATAGGTTAGGTTAGGTTAGAACATGAATAAGACGGGTGCCCGGCCGCAGGCTTGTCACTTAGGTTCAGTTCCGTTTAAAAAAAAAAAAACAAAAAACAAAACGTACCAATACAAAGTACTCTTATTCATATTAGAAGATATTGTAAAATAACAATTAATTTATTTATTTTTTTTTTTTTTTTTCACTTACACATTAGTCCCGTCGCGCCGCGCCACTACTATATGGGGCGACGATGCGAAGTCGATGGCGACGACAAAGTACCGAGTCTAAGGAGACTGATGGCGGCGCCACACAGTGGCGTTATGTCTCTATAAAAGTGGTGGTCTTTTATTATGTTATTTATTAATGGTATTATTTTAATATCATATCAATATTGTACCCCGCACGGGGGGAGGTAGGGGGGTAGGTAGTGACGAAAAATAACGATACGGGACTCTTACGAGGTCTCGTAATCGGAATGAGTTTCTGCGACTACCATTGTTTGTCGCGGGTAACGGGGAATCAGGGTTCGATTCCGGTGAGGGAGCCTGAGAAACTGCTACCACATCCAAGGAAGGCAGCAGGCGCGCAAATTACCCACTCCCTCCACGGGGGGGGAGGTACGGGTAGGTAGTGACGAAAAATAACGATACGGGACTCTTACGAGGTCTCGTAATCGGAATGAGTTTCTGCGACTACCATTGTTTGTCGCGGGTAACGGGGAATCAGGGTTCGATTCCGGTGAGGGAGCCTGAGAAACTGCTACCACATCCAAGGCAGGCAGCAGGCGCGCAAATTACCCACTCCCTGCACGGGGGGGGAGGTACGGGTAGGTAGTGACGAAAAATAACGATACGGGACTCTTACGAGGTCTCGTCATCGAATAATCAATACACGAACTGCCCACACACTTGTAAATATAGACGCGCAAGATCGTTACACGAACCGCTTACCATTATAGTAAACTACTATGCAAACACACATAACATATACCTACGCAATAAGGGAACTTTAAATTGGAGATTTTATACTACCACACCCGTCTGTCTCATTCTGAAAACTATTCAAAATAATTGCTATTTTTCATTCTCATTCAAATATAAATAATAGTAAATAATATATAATTTTTGAATGAACTGAACCCAAGTGCCCGGCCTGTGGCCGGGCACCCCTCGTATTCATGTTCTAACCTAACCTAACCTAAATCTAGTTTTGACACCTTTAGACTTTAGATTCAAGATTTAATGTGAATATATGCATTAATAAAAACTCATTACTATTTTAATACTAGTTATGCTGCTGTTGATGCACTGATGAAAGCCAGATAGCTAGATCAGTGTTTAGTTAGTCGTAGTTGCCGGTGGGCTGAGGTCTAAAGGAATCCAAACTAGTTTTAAAAGGTTTGGATAGGTTAGGTTAGGTTAGAACATGAATAAGACGGGTGCCCGGCCGCAGGCCGGTCACTTAGGTTCAGTTCCGTTTAAAAAAAAAAAAAAACAAAAAACAAAACGTACCAATACAAAGTACTCTTATTCATATTAGAAGATATTGTAAAATAACAATTAATTTAATTTTTTTTTTTTTTTTTTCACTTACACATTAGGCCCGTCGCGCCGCGCCACTACTATATGGGGCGAAGGTGCGAAGTCGACGGCGACGACAAAGTACCGAGTCTAAGGAGACTGATGGCGGCGCCACACAGTGGCGTTGTCTCTATAAAAGTGGTGGTCTTTTATTATGTTATTTATTAATGGTATTATTTTAATATCATATCAATATTGTACCCCGCACAGGGGGGAGGTACGGGTAGGTAGTGACGAAAAATAACGATACGGGACTCTTACGAGGTCTCGTAATCGGAATGAGTTTCTGCGACTACCATTGTTTGTCGCGGGTAACGGGGAATCAGGGTTCGATTCCGGTGAGGGAGCCTGAGAAACTGCTACCACATCCAAGGCAGGCAGCAGGCGCGCAAATTACCCACTCCCTGCACGGGGGGGGAGGTACGGGTAGGTAGTGACGAAAAATAACGATACGGGACTCTTACGAGGTCTCGTCATCGAATAATCAATACACGAACTGCCCACACACTTGTAAATATAGACGCGCAAGATCGTTACACGAACCGCTTACCATTATAGTAAACTACTATGCAAACACACATAACATATACCTACGCAATAAGGGAACTTTAAATTGGAGATTTTATACTACCACACCCGTCTGTCTCATTCTGAAAACTATTCAAAATAATTGCTATTTTTCATTCTCATTCAAATATAAATAATAGTAAATAATATATAATTTTTGAATGAACTGAACCCAAGTGCCCGGCCTGTGGCCGGGCACCCCTCGTATTCATGTTCTAACCTAACCTAACCTAAATCTAGTTTTGACACCTTTAGACTTTAGATTCAAGATTTAATGTGAATATATGCATTAATAAAAACTCATTACTATTTTAATACTAGTTATGCTGCTGTTGATGCACTGATGAAAGCCAGATAGCTAGATCAGTGTTTAGTTAGTCGTAGTTGCCGGTGGGCTGAGGTCTAAAGGAATCCAAACTAGTTTTAAAAGGTTTGGATAGGTTAGGTTAGGTTAGAACATGAATAAGACGGGTGCCCGGCCGCAGGCCGGTCACTTAGGTTCAGTTCCGTTTAAAAAAAAAAAAAACAAAAAACAAAACGTACCAATACAAAGTACTCTTATTCATATTAGAAGATATTGTAAAATAACAATTAATTTAATTTTTTTTTTTTTTTTTTCACTTACACATTAGGCCCGTCGCGCCGCGCCACTACTATATGGGGCGAAGGTGCGAAGTCGACGGCGACGACAAAGTACCGAGTCTAAGGAGACTGATGGCGGCGCCACACAGTGGCGTTGTCTCTATAAAAGTGGTGGTCTTTTATTATGTTATTTATTAATGGTATTATTTTAATATCATATCAATATTGTACCCCGCACAGGGGGGAGGTACGGGTAGGTAGTGACGAAAAATAACGATACGGGACTCTTACGAGGTCTCGTAATCGGAATGAGTTTCTGCGACTACCATTGTTTGTCGCGGGTAACGGGGAATCAGGGTTCGATTCCGGTGAGGGAGCCTGAGAAACTGCTACCACATCCAAGGCAGGCAGCAGGCGCGCAAATTACCCACTCCCTGCACGGGGGGGGAGGTACGGGTAGGTAGTGACGAAAAATAACGATACGGGACTCTTACGAGGTCTCGTCATCGAATAATCAATACACGAACTGCCCACACACTTGTAAATATAGACGCGCAAGATCGTTACACGAACCGCTTACCATTATAGTAAACTACTATGCAAACACACATAACATATACCTACGCAATAAGGGAACTTTAAATTGGAGATTTTATACTACCACACCCGTCTGTCTCATTCTGAAAACTATTCAAAATAATTGCTATTTTTCATTCTCATTCAAATATAAATAATAGTAAATAATATATAATTTTTGAATGAACTGAACCCAAGTGCCCGGCCTGTGGCCGGGCACCCCTCGTATTCATGTTCTAACCTAACCTAACCTAAATCTAGTTTTGACACCTTTAGACTTTAGATTCAAGATTTAATGTGAATATATGCATTAATAAAAACTCATTACTATTTTAATACTAGTTATGCTGCTGTTGATGCACTGATGAAAGCCAGATAGCTAGATCAGTGTTTAGTTAGTCGTAGTTGCCGGTGGGCTGAGGTCTAAAGGAATCCAAACTAGTTTTAAAAGGTTTGGATAGGTTAGGTTAGGTTAGAACATGAATAAGACGGGTGCCCGGCCGCAGGCCGGTCACTTAGGTTCAGTTCCGTTTAAAAAAAAAAAAAACAAAAAACAAAACGTACCAATACAAAGTACTCTTATTCATATTAGAAGATATTGTAAAATAACAATTAATTTAATTTTTTTTTTTTTTTTTCACTTACACATTAGGCCCGTCGCGCCGCGCCACTACTATATGGGGCGAAGGTGCGAAGTCGACGGCGACGACAAAGTACCGAGTCTAAGGAGACTGATGGCGGCGCCACACAGTGGCGTTGTCTCTATAAAAGTGGTGGTCTTTTATTATGTTATTTATTAATGGTATTATTTTAATATCATATCAATATTGTACCCCGCACAGGGGGGAGGTACGGGTAGGTAGTGACGAAAAATAACGATACGGGACTCTTACGAGGTCTCGTAATCGGAATGAGTTTCTGCGACTACCATTGTTTGTCGCGGGTAACGGGGAATCAGGGTTCGATTCCGGTGAGGGAGCCTGAGAAACTGCTACCACATCCAAGGCAGGCAGCAGGCGCGCAAATTACCCACTCCCTGCACGGGGGGGGAGGTACGGGTAGGTAGTGACGAAAAATAACGATACGGGACTCTTACGAGGTCTCGTCATCGAATAATCAATACACGAACTGCCCACACACTTGTAAATATAGACGCGCAAGATCGTTACACGAACCGCTTACCATTATAGTAAACTACTATGCAAACACACATAACATATACCTACGCAATAAGGGAACTTTAAATTGGAGATTTTATACTACCACACCCGTCTGTCTCATTCTGAAAACTATTCAAAATAATTGCTATTTTTCATTCTCATTCAAATATAAATAATAGTAAATAATATATAATTTTTGAATGAACTGAACCCAAGTGCCCGGCCTGTGGCCGGGCACCCCTCGTATTCATGTTCTAACCTAACCTAACCTAAATCTAGTTTTGACACCTTTAGACTTTAGATTCAAGATTTAATGTGAATATATGCATTAATAAAAACTCATTACTATTTTAATACTAGTTATGCTGCTGTTGATGCACTGATGAAAGCCAGATAGCTAGATCAGTGTTTAGTTAGTCGTAGTTGCCGGTGGGCTGAGGTCTAAAGGAATCCAAACTAGTTTTAAAAGGTTTGGATAGGTTAGGTTAGGTTAGAACATGAATAAGACGGGTGCCCGGCCGCAGGCCGGTCACTTAGGTTCAGTTCCGTTTAAAAAAAAAAAAAACAAAAAACAAAACGTACCAATACAAAGTACTCTTATTCATATTAGAAGATATTGTAAAATAACAATTAATTTAATTTTTTTTTTTTTTTTTCACTTACACATTAGGCCCGTCGCGCCGCGCCACTACTATATGGGGCGAAGGTGCGAAGTCGACGGCGACGACACAGTACCGAGTCTAAGGAGACTGATGGCGGCGCCACACAGTGGCGTTGTCTCTATAAAAGTGGTGGTCTTTTATTATGTTATTTATTAATGGTATTATTTTAATATCATATCAATATTGTACCCCGCACAGGGGGGAGGTACGGGTAGGTAGTGACGAAAAATAACGATACGGGACTCTTACGAGGTCTCGTAATCGGAATGAGTTTCTGCGACTACCATTGTTTGTCGCGGGTAACGGGGAATCAGGGTTCGATTCCGGTGAGGGAGCCTGAGAAACTGCTACCACATCCAAGGCAGGCAGCAGGCGCGCAAATTACCCACTCCCTGCACGGGGGGGGAGGTACGGGTAGGTAGTGACGAAAAATAACGATACGGGACTCTTACGAGGTCTCGTCATCGAATAATCAATACACGAACTGCCCACACACTTGTAAATATAGACGCGCAAGATCGTTACACGAACCGCTTACCATTATAGTAAACTACTATGCAAACACACATAACATATACCTACGCAATAAGGGAACTTTAAATTGGAGATTTTATACTACCACACCCGTCTGTCTCATTCTGAAAACTATTCAAAATAATTGCTATTTTTCATTCTCATTCAAATATAAATAATAGTAAATAATATATAATTTTTGAATGAACTGAACCCAAGTGCCCGGCCTGTGGCCGGGCACCCCTCGTATTCATGTTCTAACCTAACCTAACCTAAATCTAGTTTTGACACCTTTAGACTTTAGATTCAAGATTTAATGTGAATATATGCATTAATAAAAACTCATTACTATTTTAATACTAGTTATGCTGCTGTTGATGCACTGATGAAAGCCAGATAGCTAGATCAGTGTTTAGTTAGTCGTAGTTGCCGGTGGGCTGAGGTCTAAAGGAATCCAAACTAGTTTTAAAAGGTTTGGATAGGTTAGGTTAGGTTAGAACATGAATAAGACGGGTGCCCGGCCGCAGGCCGGTCACTTAGGTTCAGTTCCGTTTAAAAAAAAAAAAAACAAAAAACAAAACGTACCAATACAAAGTACTCTTATTCATATTAGAAGATATTGTAAAATAACAATTAATTTAATTTTTTTTTTTTTTTTTTCACTTACACATTAGGCCCGTCGCGCCGCGCCACTACTATATGGGGCGAAGGTGCGAAGTCGACGGCGACGACAAAGTACCGAGTCTAAGGAGACTGATGGCGGCGCCACACAGTGGCGTTGTCTCTATAAAAGTGGTGGTCTTTTATTATGTTATTTATTAATGGTATTATTTTAATATCATATCAATATTGTACCCCGCACAGGGGGGAGGTACGGGTAGGTAGTGACGAAAAATAACGATACGGGACTCTTACGAGGTCTCGTAATCGGAATGAGTTTCTGCGACTACCATTGTTTGTCGCGGGTAACGGGGAATCAGGGTTCGATTCCGGTGAGGGAGCCTGAGAAACTGCTACCACATCCAAGGCAGGCAGCAGGCGCGCAAATTACCCACTCCCTGCACGGGGGGGGAGGTACGGGTAGGTAGTGACGAAAAATAACGATACGGGACTCTTACGAGGTCTCGTCATCGAATAATCAATACACGAACTGCCCACACACTTGTAAATATAGACGCGCAAGATCGTTACACGAACCGCTTACCATTATAGTAAACTACTATGCAAACACACATAACATATACCTACGCAATAAGGGAACTTTAAATTGGAGATTTTATACTACCACACCCGTCTGTCTCATTCTGAAAACTATTCAAAATAATTGCTATTTTTCATTCTCATTCAAATATAAATAATAGTAAATAATATATAATTTTTGAATGAACTGAACCCAAGTGCCCGGCCTGTGGCCGGGCACCCCTCGTATTCATGTTCTAACCTAACCTAACCTAAATCTAGTTTTGACACCTTTAGACTTTAGATTCAAGATTTAATGTGAATATATGCATTAATAAAAACTCATTACTATTTTAATACTAGTTATGCTGCTGTTGATGCACTGATGAAAGCCAGATAGCTAGATCAGTGTTTAGTTAGTCGTAGTTGCCGGTGGGCTGAGGTCTAAAGGAATCCAAACTAGTTTTAAAAGGTTTGGATAGGTTAGGTTAGGTTAGAACATGAATAAGACGGGTGCCCGGCCGCAGGCCGGTCACTTAGGTTCAGTTCCGTTTAAAAAAAAAAAAAACAAAAAACAAAACGTACCAATACAAAGTACTCTTATTCATATTAGAAGATATTGTAAAATAACAATTAATTTAATTTTTTTTTTTTTTTTTTCACTTACACATTAGGCCCGTCGCGCCGCGCCACTACTATATGGGGCGAAGGTGCGAAGTCGACGGCGACGACAAAGTACCGAGTCTAAGGAGACTGATGGCGGCGCCACACAGTGGCGTTATGTCTCTATAAAAGTGGTGGTCTTTTATTATGTTATTTATTAATGGTATTATTTTAATATCATATCAATATTGTACCCCGCACAGGGGGGAGGTACGGGTAGGTAGTGACGAAAAATAACGATACGGGACTCTTACGAGGTCTCGTAATCGGAATGAGTTTCTGCGACTACCATTGTTTGTCGCGGGTAACGGGGAATCAGGGTTCGATTCCGGTGAGGGAGCCTGAGAAACTGCTACCACATCCAAGGCAGGCAGCAGGCGCGCAAATTACCCACTCCCTGCACGGGGGGGGAGGTACGGGTAGGTAGTGACGAAAAATAACGATACGGGACTCTTACGAGGTCTCGTCATCGAATAATCAATACACGAACTGCCCACACACTTGTAAATATAGACGCGCAAGATCGTTACACGAACCGCTTACCATTATAGTAAACTACTATGCAAACACACATAACATATACCTACGCAATAAGGGAACTTTAAATTGGAGATTTTATACTACCACACCCGTCTGTCTCATTCTGAAAACTATTCAAAATAATTGCTATTTTTCATTCTCATTCAAATATAAATAATAGTAAATAATATATAATTTTTGAATGAACTGAACCCAAGTGCCCGGCCTGTGGCCGGGCACCCCTCGTATTCATGTTCTAACCTAACCTAACCTAAATCTAGTTTTGACACCTTTAGACTTTAGATTCAAGATTTAATGTGAATATATGCATTAATAAAAACTCATTACTATTTTAATACTAGTTATGCTGCTGTTGATGCACTGATGAAAGCCAGATAGCTAGATCAGTGTTTAGTTAGTCGTAGTTGCCGGTGGGCTGAGGTCTAAAGGAATCCAAACTAGTTTTAAAAGGCGTGGATAGGTTAGGTTAGGTTAGAACATGAATAAGACGGGTGCCCGGCCGCAGGCCGGTCACTTAGGTTCAGTTCCGTTTAAAAAAAAAAAATCAAAAAACAAAACGTACCAATACAAAGTACTCTTATTCATATTAGAAGATATTGTAAAATAACAATTAATTTATTATTATTTTTTTTTTTTTTTCACTTACACATTAGTCCCGTCGCGCCGCGCCACTACTATATGGGGCGACGGTGCGAAGTCGATGGCGACGACAAAGTACCGAGTCTAAGGAGACTGATGGCGGCGCCACACAGTGGCGTTATGTCTCTATAAAAGTGGTGGTCTTTTATTATGTTATTTATTAATGGTATTATTTTAATATCATATCAATATTGTACCCCGCACGGGGGGAGGTAGGGGGGTAGGTAGTGACGAAAAATAACGATACGGGACTCTTACGAGGTCTCGTAATCGGAATGAGTTTCTGCGACTACCATTGTTTGTCGCGGGTAACGGGGAATCAGGGTTCGATTCCGGTGAGGGAGCCTGAGAAACTGCTACCACATCCAAGGAAGGCAGCAGGCGCGCAAATTACCCACTCCCTGCACGGGGGGGGAGGTACGGGTAGGTAGTGACGAAAAATAACGATACGGGACTCTTACGAGGTCTCGTAATCGGAATGAGTTTCTGCGACTACCATTGTTTGTAGCGGGTAACGGGGAATCAGGGTTCGATTCCGGTGAGGGAGCCTGAGAAACTGCTACCACATCCAAGGAAGGCAGCAGGCGCGCAAATTACCCACTCCCTGCACGGGGGGGGAGGTACGGGTAGGTAGTGACGAAAAATAACGATACGGGACTCTTACGAGGTCTCGTCATCGAATAATCAATACACGAACTGCCCACACACTTGTAAATATAGACGCGCAAGATCGTTACACGAACCGCTTACCATTATAGTAAACTACTATGCAAACACACATTACATAAACGCAGTAAGGGAACTTTAAATTGGAGATTTTACCCTACCACACCCGTCTGTCTCTTTCTGAAAACTATCCAAAATAATTGCTATTTTTCATTCTCATTCAAATATAAATAATAGTAAATAATATATAATTTTTGACTGAACTGAACCCAAGTGCCCGGCCTGTGGCCGGGCACCCCTCGTATTCATGTTCTAACCTAACCTAACCTAAATCTAGTTTTGACACCTTTAGACTTTAGATTCAAGATTTAATGTGAATATATGCATTAATAAAAACTCATTACTATTTTAATACTAGTTATGCTGCTGTTGATGCACTGATGAAAGCCAGATAGCTAGATCAGTGTTTAGTTAGTCGTAGTTGCCGGTGGGCTGAGGTCTAAAGGAATCCAAACTAGTTTTAAAAGGTTTGGATAGGTTAGGTTAGGTTAGAACATGAATAAGACGGGTGCCCGGCCGCAGGCCGGTCACTTAGGTTCAGTTCCGTTTAAAAAAAAAAAAAAACAAAAAACAAAACGTACCAATACAAAGTACTCTTATTCATATTAGAAGATATTGTAAAATAACAATTAATTTATTATTTTTTTTTTTTTTTTTCACTTACACATTAGTCCCGTCGCGCCGCGCCACTACTATATGGGGCGACGGTGCGAAGTCGATGGCGACGACAAAGTACCGAGTCTAAGGAGACTGATGGCGGCGCCACACAGTGGCGTTATGTCTCTATAAAAGTGGTGGTCTTTTATTATGTTATTTATTAATGGTATTATTTTAATATCATATCAATATTGTACCCCGCACGAGGGGAGGTAGGGGGGTAGGTAGTGACGAAAAATAACGATACGGGACTCTTACGAGGTCTCGTAATCGGAATGAGTTTCTGCGACTACCATTGTTTGTCGCGGGTAACGGGGAATCAGGGTTCGATTCCGGTGAGGGAGCCTGAGAAACTGCTACCACATCCAAGGAAGGCAGCAGGCGCGCAAATTACCCACTCCCTGCACGGGGGGGGAGGTACGGGTAGGTAGTGACGAAAAATAACGATACGGGACTCTTACGAGGTCTCGTAATCGGAATGAGTTTCTGCGACTACCATTGTTTGTCGCGGGTAACGGGGAATCAGGGTTCGATTCCGGTAAGGGAGCCTGAGAAACTGCTACCACATCCAAGGAAGGCAGCAGGCGCGCAAATTACCCACTCCCTGCACGGGGGGGGAGGTACGGGTAGGTAGTGACGAAAAATAACGATACGGGACTCTTACGAGGTCTCGTCATCGAATAATCAATACACGAACTGCCCACACACTTGTAAATATAGACGCGCAAGATCGTTACACGAACCGCTTACCATTATAGTAAACTACTATGCAAACACACATAACATATACGTTGTAAGGGAACTTTAAATTGGAGATTTTACCCTACCACACCCGTCTGTCTCTTTCTGAAAACTATTCAAAATAATTGCTATTTTTCATTCTCATTCAAATATAAATAATAGTAAATAATATATAATTTTTGACTGAACTGAACCCAAGTGCCCGGCCTGTGGCCGGGCACCCCTCGTATTCATGTTCTAACCTAACCTAACCTAAATCTAGTTTTGACACCTTTAGACTTTAGATTCAAGATTTAATGTGAATATATGCATTAATAAAAACTCATTACTATTTTAATACTAGTTATGCTGCTGTTGATGCACTGATGAAAGCCAGATAGCTAGATCAGTGTTTAGTTAGTCGTAGTTGCCGGTGGGCTGAGGTCTAAAGGAATCCAAACTAGTTTTAAAAGGTTTGGATAGGTTAGGTTAGGTTAGAACATGAATAAGACGGGTGCCCGGCCGCAGGCCGGTCACTTAGGTTCAGTTCCGTTTAAAAAAAAAAAAACAAAAAACAAAACGTACCAATACAAAGTACTCTTATTCATATTAGAAGATATTGTAAAATAACAATTAATTTATTTTTATTTTTTTTTTTTTTCACTTACACATTAGTCCCGTCGCGCCGCGCCACTACTATATGGGGCGACGGTGCGAAGTCGATGGCGACGACAAAGTACCGAGTCTAAGGAGACTGATGGCGGCGCCACACAGTGGCGTTATGTCTCTATAAAAGTGGTGGTCTTTTATTATGTTATTTATTAATGGTATTATTTTAATATCATATCAATATTGTACCCCGCACGGGGGGAGGTAGGGGGGTAGGTAGTGACGAAAAATAACGATACGGGACTCTTACGAGGTCTCGTAATCGGAATGAGTTTCTGCGACTACCATTGTTTGTCGCGGGTAACGGGGAATCAGGGTTCGATTCCGGTGAGGGAGCCTGAGAAACTGCTACCACATCCAAGGAAGGCAGCAGGCGCGCAAATTACCCACTCCCTGCACGGGGGGGGAGGTACGGGTAGGTAGTGACGAAAAATAACGATACGGGACTCTTACGAGGTCTCGTCATCGAATAATCAATACACGAACTGCCCACACACTTGTAAATATAGACGCGCAAGATCGTTACACGAACCGCTTACCATTATAGTAAACTACTATGCAAACACACATAACATATACGCAGTAAGGGAACTTTAAATTGGAGATTTTACCCTACCACACCCGTCTGTCTCTTTCTGAAAACTATTCAAAATAGTTGTTATTTTTCATTCTCATTCAAATATAAATAATAGTAAATAATATATAATTTTTGACTGAACTGAACCCAAGTGCCCGGCCTGTGGCCGGGCACCCCTCGTATTCATGTTCTAACCTAACCTAACCTAAATCTAGTTTTGTTACCTTTAGACTTTAGATTCAAGATTTAATGTGAATATATGCATTAATAAAAACTCATTACTATTTTAATACTAGTTATGCTGCTGTTGATGCACTGATGAAAGCCAGATAGCTAGATCAGTGTTTAGTTAGTCGTAGTTGCCGGTGGGCTGAGGTCTAAAGGAATCCAAACTAGTTTTAAAAGGTTTGGATAGGTTAGGTTAGGTTAGAACATGAATAAGACGGGTGCCCGGCCGCAGGCCGGTCACTTAGGTTCAGTTCCGTTTAAAAAAAAAAAACAAAAAACAAAACGTACCAATACAAAGTACTCTTATTCATATTAGAAGATATTGTAAAATAACAATTAATTTAATTTTTTTTTTTTTTTTTTCACTTACACATTAGGCCCGTCGCGCCGCGCCACTACTATATGGGGCGAAGGTGCGAAGTCGACGGCGACGACAAAGTACCGAGTCTAAGGAGACTGATGGCGGCGCCACACAGTGGCGTTATGTCTCTATAAAAGTGGTGGTCTTTTATTATGTTATTTATTAATGGTATTATTTTAATATCATATCAATATTGTACCCCGCACGGGGGGAGGTAGGGGGGTAGGTAGTGACGAAAAATAACGATACGGGACTCTTACGAGGTCTCGTAATCGGAATGAGTTTCTGCGACTACCATTGTTTGTCGCGGGTAACGGGGAATCAGGGTTCGATTCCGGTGAGGGAGCCTGAGAAACTGCTACCACATCCAAGGAAGGCAGCAGGCGCGCAAATTACCCACTCCCTGCACGGGGGGGGAGGTACGGGTAGGTAGTGACAAAAAATAACGATACGGGACTCTTACGAGGTCTCGTCATCGAATAATCAATACACGAACTGCCCACACACTTGTAAATATAGACGCGCAAGATCGTTACACGAACCGCTTACCATTATAGTAAACTACTATGCAAACACACATAACATATACGCAGTAAGGGAACTTTAAATTGGAGATTTTACCCTACCACACCCGTCTGTCTCTTTCTGAAAACTATTCAAAATAGTTGCTATTTTTCATTCTCATTCAAATATAAATAATAGTAAATAATATATAATTTTTGACTGAACTGAACCCAAGTGCCCGGCCTGTGGCCGGGCACCCCTCGTATTCATGTTCTAACCTAACCTAACCTAAATCTAGTTTTGACACCTTTAGACTTTAGATTCAAGATTTAATGTGAATATATGCATTAATAAAAACTCATTACTATTTTAATACTAGTTATGCTGCTGTTGATGCACTGATGAAAGCCAGATAGCTAGATCAGTGTTTAGTTAGTCGTAGTTGCCGGTGGGCTGAGGTCTAAAGGAATCCAAACTAGTTTTAAAAGGTTTGGATAGGTTAGGTTAGGTTAGAACATGAATAAGACGGGTGCCCGGCCGCAGGCTTGTGACTTAGGTTCAGTTCCGTTTAAAAAAAAAAAAACAAAAAACAAAACGTACCAATACAAAGTACTCTTATTCATATTAGAAGATATTGTAAAATAACAATTAATTTATTATTTTTTTTTTTTTTTTCACTTACACATTAGTCCCGTCGCGCCGCGCCACTACTATATGGGGCGACGGTGCGAAGTCGATGGCGACGACAAAGTACCGAGTCTAAGGAGACTGATGGCGGCGCCACACAGTGGCGTTATGTCTCTATAAAAGTGGTGGTCTTTTATTATGTTATTTATTAATGGTATTATTTTAATATCATATCAATATTGTACCCCGCACGGGGGGAGGTAGGGGGGTAGGTAGTGACGAAAAATAACGATACGGGACTCTTACGAGGTCTCGTAATCGGAATGAGTTTCTGCGACTACCATTGTTTGTCGCGGGTAACGGGGAATCAGGGTTCGATTCCGGTGAGGGAGCCTGAGAAACTGCTACCACATCCAAGGAAGGCAGCAGGCGCGCAAATTACCCACTCCCTGCACGGGGGGGGAGGTACGGGTAGGTAGTGACGAAAAATAACGATACGGGACTCTTACGAGGTCTCGTAATCGGAATGAGTTTCTGCGACTACCATTGTTTGTCGCGGGTAACGGGGAATCAGGGTTCGATTCCGGTGAGGGAGCCTGAGAAACTGCTACCACATCCAAGGAAGGCAGCAGGCGCGCAAATTACCCACTCCCTGCACGGGGGGGGAGGTACGGGTAGGTAGTGACGAAAAATAACGATACGGGACTCTTACGAGGTCTCGTCATCGAATAATCAATACACGAACTGCCCACACACTTGTAAATATAGACGCGCAAGATCGTTACACGAACCGCTTACCATTATAGTAAACTACTATGCAAACACACATAACATATACGCAGTAAGGGAACTTTAAATTGGAGATTTTACCCTACCACACCCGTCTGTCTCTTTCTGAAAACTATTCAAAATAGTTGTTATTTTTCATTCTCATTCAAATATAAATAATAGTAAATAATATATAATTTTTGACTGAACTGAACCCAAGTGCCCGGCCTGTGGCCGGGCACCCCTCGTATTCATGTTCTAACCTAACCTAACCTAAATCTAGTTTTGACACCTTTAGACTTTAGATTCAAGATTTAATGTGAATATATGCATTAATAAAAACTCATTACTATTTTAATACTAGTTATGCTGCTGTTGATGCACTGATGAAAGCCAGATAGCTAGATCAGTGTTTAGTTAGTCGTAGTTGCCGGTGGGCTGAGGTCTAAAGGAATCCAAACTAGTTTTAAAAGGTTTGGATAGGTTAGGTTAGGTTAGAACATGAATAAGACGGGTGCCCGGCCGCAGGCCGGTCACTTAGGTTCAGTTCCGTTTAAAAAAAAAAAAACAAAAAACAAAACGTACCAATACAAAGTACTCTTATTCATATTAGAAGATATTGTAAAATAACAATTAATTTATTATTTTTTTTTTTTTTTTTCACTTACACATTAGTCCCGTCGCGCCGCGCCACTACTATATGGGGCGACGGTGCGAAGTCGATGGCGACGACAAAGTACCGAGTCTAAGGAGACTGATGGCGGCGCCACACAGTGGCGTTATGTCTCTATAAAAGTGGTGGTCTTTTATTATGTTATTTATTAATGGTATTATTTTAATATCATATCAATATTGTACCCCGCACGGGGGGAGGTAGGGGGGTAGGTAGTGACGAAAAATAACGATACGGGACTCTTACGAGGTCTCGTAATCGGAATGAGTTTCTGCGACTACCATTGTTTGTCGCGGGTAACGGGGAATCAGGGTTCGATTCCGGTGAGGGAGCCTGAGAAACTGCTACCACATCCAAGGAAGGCAGCAGGCGCGCAAATTACCCACTCCCTGCACGGGGGGGGAGGTACGGGTAGGTAGTGACAAAAAATAACGATACGGGACTCTTACGAGGTCTCGTCATCGAATAATCAATACACGAACTGCCCACACACTTGTAAATATAGACGCGCAAGATCGTTACACGAACCGCTTACCATTATAGTAAACTACTATGCAAACACACATAACATATACGCAGTAAGGGAACTTTAAATTGGAGATTTTACCCTACCACACCCGTCTGTCTCTTTCTGAAAACTATTCAAAATAGTTGCTATTTTTCATTCTCATTCAAATATAAATAATAGTAAATAATATATAATTTTTGACTGAACTGAACCCAAGTGCCCGGCCTGTGGCCGGGCACCCCTCGTATTCATGTTCTAACCTAACCTAACCTAAATCTAGTTTTGACACCTTTAGACTTTAGATTCAAGATTTAATGTGAATATATGCATTAATAAAAACTCATTACTATTTTAATACTAGTTATGCTGCTGTTGATGCACTGATGAAAGCCAGATAGCTAGATCAGTGTTTAGTTAGTCGTAGTTGCCGGTGGGCTGAGGTCTAAAGGAATCCAAACTAGTTTTAAAAGGTTTGGATAGGTTAGGTTAGGTTAGAACATGAATAAGACGGGTGCCCGGCCGCAGGCTTGTGACTTAGGTTCAGTTCCGTTTAAAAAAAAAAAAACAAAAAACAAAACGTACCAATACAAAGTACTCTTATTCATATTAGAAGATATTGTAAAATAACAATTAATTTATTATTTTTTTTTTTTTTTTTCACTTACACATTAGTCCCGTCGCGCCGCGCCACTACTATATGGGGCGACGGTGCGAAGTCGATGGCGACGACAAAGTACCGAGTCTAAGGAGACTGATGGCGGCGCCACACAGTGGCGTTATGTCTCTATAAAAGTGGTGGTCTTTTATTATGTTATTTATTAATGGTATTATTTTAATATCATATCAATATTGTACCCCGCACGGGGGGAGGTAGGGGGGTAGGTAGTGACGAAAAATAACGATACGGGACTCTTACGAGGTCTCGTAATCGGAATGAGTTTCTGCGACTACCATTGTTTGTCGCGGGTAACGGGGAATCAGGGTTCGATTCCGGTGAGGGAGCCTGAGAAACTGCTACCACATCCAAGGAAGGCAGCAGGCGCGCAAATTACCCACTCCCTGCACGGGGGGGGAGGTACGGGTAGGTAGTGACGAAAAATAACGATACGGGACTCTTACAGGGTCTCGTAATCGGAATGAGTTTCTGCGACTACCATTGTTTGTCGCGGGTAACGGGGAATCAGGGTTCGATTCCGGTGAGGGAGCCTGAGAAACTGCTACCACATCCAAGGAAGGCAGCAGGCGCGCAAATTACCCACTCCCTGCACGGGGGGGGAGGTACGGGTAGGTAGTGACGAAAAATAACGATACGGGACTCTTACGAGGTCTCGTCATCGAATAATCAATACACGAACTGCCCACACACTTGTAAATATAGACGCGCAAGATCGTTACACGAACCGCTTACCATTATAGTAAACTACTATGCAAACACACATAACATATACGCAGTAAGGGAACTTTAAATTGGAGATTTTACCCTACCACACCCGTCTGTCTCTTTCTGAAAACTATTCAAAATAGTTGTTATTTTTCATTCTCATTCAAATATAAATAATAGTAAATAATATATAATTTTTGACTGAACTGAACCCAAGTGCCCGGCCTGTGGCCGGGCACCCCTCGTATTCATGTTCTAACCTAACCTAACCTAAATCTAGTTTTGACACCTTTAGACTTTAGATTCAAGATTTAATGTGAATATATGCATTAATAAAAACTCATTACTATTTTAATACTAGTTATGCTGCTGTTGATGCACTGATGAAAGCCAGATAGCTAGATCAGTGTTTAGTTAGTCGTAGTTGCCGGTGGGCTGAGGTCTAAAGGAATCCAAACTAGTTTTAAAAGGTTTGGATAGGTTAGGTTAGGTTAGAACATGAATAAGACGGGTGCCCGGCCGCAGGCCGGTCACTTAGGTTCAGTTCCGTTTAAAAAAAAAAAAACAAAAAACAAAACGTACCAATACAAAGTACTCTTATTCATATTAGAAGATATTGTAAAATAACAATTAATTTATTATTTTTTTTTTTTTTTTTCACTTACACATTAGTCCCGTCGCGCCGCGCCACTACTATATGGGGCGACGGTGCGAAGTCGATGGCGACGACAAAGTACCGAGTCTAAGGAGACTGATGGCGGCGCCACACAGTGGCGTTATGTCTCTATAAAAGTGGTGGTCTTTTATTATGTTATTTATTAATGGTATTATTTTAATATCATATCAATATTGTACCCCGCACGGGGGGAGGTAGGGGGGTAGGTAGTGACGAAAAATAACGATACGGGACTCTTACGAGGTCTCGTAATCGGAATGAGTTTCTGCGACTACCATTGTTTGTCGCGGGTAACGGGGAATCAGGGTTCGATTCCGGTGAGGGAGCCTGAGAAACTGCTACCACATCCAAGGAAGGCAGCAGGCGCGCAAATTACCCACTCCCTGCACGGGGGGGGAGGTACGGGTAGGTAGTGACGAAAAATAACGATACGGGACTCTTACGAGGTCTCGTAATCGGAATGAGTTTCTGCGACTACCATTGTTTGTCGCGGGTAACGGGGAATCAGGGATCGATTCCGGTGAGGGAGCCTGAGAAACTGCTACCACATCCAAGGAAGGCAGCAGGCGCGCAAATTACCCACTCCCTGCACGGGGGGGGAGGTACGGGTAGGTAGTGACGAAAAATAACGATACGGGACTCTTACGAGGTCTCGTCATCGAATAATCAATACACGAACTGCCCACACACTTGTAAATATAGACGCGCAAGATCGTTACACGAACCGCTTACCATTATAGTAAACTACTATGCAAACACACATAACATATACGCAGTAAGGGAACTTTAAATTGGAGATTTTACCCTACCACACCCGTCTGTCTCTTTCTGAAAACTATTCAAAATAATTGCTATTTTTCATTCTCATTCAAATATAAATAATAGTAAATAATATATAATTTTTGACTGAACTGAACCCAAGTGCCCGGCCTGTGGCCGGGCACCCCTCGTATTCATGTTCTAACCTAACCTAACCTAAATCTAGTTTTGACACCTTTAGACTTTAGATTCAAGATTTAATGTGAATATATGCATTAATAAAAACTCATTACTATTTTAATACTAGTTATGCTGCTGTTGATGCACTGATGAAAGCCAGATAGCTAGATCAGTGTTTAGTTAGTCGTAGTTGCCGGTGGGCTGAGGTCTAAAGGAATCCAAACTAGTTTTAAAAGGTTTGGATAGGTTAGGTTAGGTTAGAACATGAATAAGACGGGTGCCCGGCCGCAGGCCGGTCACTTAGGTTCAGTTCCGTTTAAAAAAAAAAAAACAAAAAACAAAACGTACCAATACAAAGTACTCTTATTCATATTAGAAGATATTGTAAAATAACAATTAATTTAATTTTTTTTTTTTTTTTTTCACTTACACATTAGGCCCGTCGCGCCGCGCCACTACTATATGGGGCGAAGGTGCGAAGTCGACGGCGACGACAAAGTACCGAGTCTAAGGAGACTGATGGCGGCGCCACACAGTGGCGTTATGTCTCTATAAAAGTGGTGGTCTTTTATTATGTTATTTATTAATGGTATTATTTTAATATCATATCAATATTTTACCCCGCACAGGGGGGAGGTACGGGTAGGTAGTGACGAAAAATAACGATACGGGACTCTTACGAGGTCTCGCAATCGGAATGAGTACACTTTAAATATTTTAACGAGGTAAAATTTAAGGGCATTGAGGGTCTGGTGCCAGTGGTGGTTGATTAGATCCACACACTATACTTTTTATAATTATGTGGCGTTATGTCTCTATAAAAGTGGTGGTCTTTTATTATGTTATTTATTAATGGTATTATTTTAATATCATATCAATATTGTACCCCGCACGGGGGGAGGTAGGGGGGTAGGTAGTGACGAAAAATAACGATACGGGACTCTTACGAGGTCTCGTAATCGGAATGAGTTTCTGCGACTACCATTGTTTGTCGCGGGTAACGGGGAATCAGGGTTCGATTCCGGTGAGGGAGCCTGAGAAACTGCTACCACATCCAAGGAAGGCAGCAGGCGCACAAATTACCCACTCCCTGCACGGGGGGGGAAGTACGGGTAGGAAGTCACGAAAAATAACGATACGGGACTCTTACGAGGTCTCGTCATCGAATAATCAATACACGAACTGCCCACACACTTGTAAATATAGACGCGCAAGATCGTTACACGAACCGCTTACCATTATAGTAAACTACTATGCAAACACACATAACATATACGCAGTAAGGGAACTTTAAATTGGAGATTTTACCCTACCACACCCGTCTGTCTCTTTCTGAAAACTATTCAAAATAGTTGTTATTTTTCATTCTCATTCAAATATAAATAATAGTAAATAATATATAATTTTTGACTGAACTGAACCCAAGTGCCCGGCCTGTGGCCGGGCACCCCTCGTATTCATGTTCTAACCTAACCTAACCTAAATCTAGTTTTGACACCTTTAGACTTTAGATTCAAGATTTAATGTGAATATATGCATTAATAAAAACTCATTACTATTTTAATACTAGTTATGCTGCTGTTGATGCACTGATGAAAGCCAGATAGCTAGATCAGTGTTTAGTTAGTCGTAGTTGCCGGTGGGCTGAGGTCTAAAGGAATCCAAACTAGTTTTAAAAGGTTTGGATAGGTTAGGTTAGGTTAGAACATGAATAAGACGGGTGCCCGGCCGCAGGCCGGTCACTTAGGTTCAGTTCCGTTTAAAAAAAAAAAAACAAAAAACAAAACGTACCAATACAAAGTACTCTTATTCATATTAGAAGATATTGTAAAATAACAATTAATTTAATTTTTTTTTTTTTTTTTTCACTTACACATTAGGCCCGTCGCGCCGCGCCACTACTATATGGGGCGAAGGTGCGAAGTCGACGGCGACGACAAAGTACCGAGTCTAAGGAGACTGATGGCGGCGCCACACAGTGGCGTTATGTCTCTATAAAAGTGGTGGTCTTTTATTATGTTATTTATTAATGGTATTATTTTAATATCATATCAATATTTTACCCCGCACAGGGGGGAGGTACGGGTAGGTAGTGACGAAAAATAACGATACGGGACTCTTACGAGGTCTCGCAATCGGAATGAGTACACTTTAAATATTTTAACGAGGTAAAATTTAAGGGCATTGAGGGTCTGGTGCCAGTGGTGGTTGATTAGATCCACACACTATACTTTTTATAATTATGTGGCGTTATGTCTCTATAAAAGTGGTGGTCTTTTATTATGTTATTTATTAATGGTATTATTTTAATATCATATCAATATTGTACCCCGCACGGGGGGAGGTAGGGGGGTAGGTAGTGACGAAAAATAACGATACGGGACTCTTACGAGGTCTCGTAATCGGAATGAGTTTCTGCGACCACCATTGTTTGTCGCGGGTAACGGGGAATCAGGGTTCGATTCCGGTGAGGGAGCCTGAGAAACTGCTACCACATCCAAGGAAGGCAGCAGGCGCGCAAATTACCCACTCCCTGCACGGGGGGGGAAGTACGGGTAGGTAGTCACGAAAAATAACGATACGGGACTCTTACGAGGTCTCGTCATCGAATAATCAATACACGAACTGCCCACACACTTGTAAATATAGACGCGCAAGATCGTTACACGAACCGCTTACCATTATAGTAAACTACTATGCAAACACACATAACATATACGCAGTAAGGGAACTTTAAATTGGAGATTTTACCCTACCACACCCGTCTGTCTCTTTCTGAAAACTATTCAAAATAATTGCTATTTTTCATTCTCATTCAAATATAAATAATAGTAAATAATATATAATTTTTGACTGAACTGAACCCAAGTGCCCGGCCTGCGGCCGGGCACCCCTCGTATTCATGTTCTAACCTAACCTAACCTAAATCTAGTTTTGACACCTTTAGACTTTAGATTCAAGATTTAATGTGAATATATGCATTAATAAAAACTCATTACTATTTTAATACTAGTTATGCTGCTGTTGATGCACTGATGAAAGCCAGATAGCTAGATCAGTGTTTAGTTAGTCGTAGTTGCCGGTGGGCTGAGGTCTAAAGGAATCCAAACTAGTTTTAAAAGGCGTGGATAGGTTAGGTTAGGTTAGAACATGAATAAGACGGGTGCCCGGCCGCAGGCTTGTGACTTAGGTTCAGTTTCGTTTAAAAAAAAAAAAACAAAAAACAAAACGTACCAATACAAAGTACTCTTATTCATATTAGAAGATATTGTAAAATAACAATTAATTTATTATTTTTTTTTTTTTTTTTCACTTACACATTAGTCCCGTCGCGCCGCGCCACTACTATATGGGGCGACGGTGCGAAGTCGATGGCGACGACAAAGTACCGAGTCTAAGGAGACTGATGGCGGCGCCACACAGTGGCGTTATGTCTCTATAAAAGTGGTGGTCTTTTATTATGTTATTTATTAATGGTATTATTTTAATATCATATCAATATTGTACCCCGCACGGGGGGAGGTAGGGGGGTAGGTAGTGACGAAAAATAACGATACGGGACTCTTACGAGGTCTCGTAATCGGAATGAGTTTCTGCGACTACCATTGTTTGTCGCGGGTAACGGGGAATCAGGGTTCGATTCCGGTGAGGGAGCCTGAGAAACTGCTACCACATCCAAGGAAGGCAGCAGGCGCGCAAATTACCCACTCCCTGCACGGGGGGGGAGGTACGGGTAGGTAGTGACGAAAAATAACGATACGGGACTCTTACGAGGTCTCGTCATCGAATAATCAATACACGAACTGCCCACACACTTGTAAATATAGACGCGCAAGATCGTTACACGAACCGCTTACCATTATAGTAAACTACTATGCAAACACACATAACATATACGCAGTAAGGGAACTTTAAATTGGAGATTTTACCCTACCACACCCGTCTGTCTCTTTCTGAAAACTATTCAAAATAGTTGTTATTTTTCATTCTCATTCAAATATAAATAATAGTAAATAATATATATTTTTTGACTGAACTGAACCCAAGTGCCCGGCCTGTGGCCGGGCACCCCTCGTATTCATGTTCTAACCTAACCTAACCTAAATCTAGTTTTGACACCTTTAGACTTTAGATTCAAGATTTAATGTGAATATATGCATTAATAAAAACTCATTACTATTTTAATACTAGTTATGCTGCTGTTGATGCACTGATGAAAGCCAGATAGCTAGATCAGTGTTTAGTTAGTCGTAGTTGCCGGTGGGCTGAGGTCTAAAGGAATCCAAACTAGTTTTAAAAGGTTTGGATAGGTTAGGTTAGGTTAGAACATGAATAAGACGGGTGCCCGGCCGCAGGCTTGTCACTTAGGTTCAGTTCCGTTTAAAAAAAAAAAAACAAAAAACAAAACGTACCAATACAAAGTACTCTTATTCATATTAGAAGATATTGTAAAATAACAATTAATTTATTATTTTTTTTTTTTTTTTTCACTTACACATTAGTCCCGTCGCGCCGCGCCACTACTATATGGGGCGACGGTGCGAAGTCGATGGCGACGACAAAGTACCGAGTCTAAGGAGACTGATGGCGGCGCCACACAGTGGCGTTATGTCTCTATAAAAGTGGTGGTCTTTTATTATGTTATTTATTAATGGTATTATTTTAATATCATATCAATATTGTACCCCGCACGGGGGGAGGTAGGGGGGTAGGTAGTGACGAAAAATAACGATACGGGACTCTTACGAGGTCTCGTAATCGGAATGAGTTTCTGCGACTACCATTGTTTGTCGCGGGTAACGGGGAATCAGGGTTCGATTCCGGTGAGGGAGCCTGAGAAACTGCTACCACATCCAAGGAAGGCAGCAGGCGCGCAAATTACCCACTCCCTCCACGGGGGGGGAGGTACGGGTAGGTAGTGACGAAAAATAACGATACGGGACTCTTACGAGGTCTCGTCATCGAATAATCAATACACGAACTGCCCACACACTTGTAAATATAGACGCGCAAGATCGTTACACGAACCGCTTATCATTATAGTAAACCACTATGCAAACACACATAACATATACGCAGTAAGGGAACTTTAAATTGGAGATTTTACCCTACCACACCCGTCTGTCTCTTTCTGAAAACTATTCAAAATAATTGCTATTTTTCATTCTCATTCAAATATAAATAATAGTAAATAATATATTTAATAATATTTAATAATTGTATAGATTGTGGGGTGTTTCCTGACTTAATGAAACTTAATAAAATAGTTCCATTGTTTAAATCGGGTAGTACTTCTGACCCCACTAACTTTAGACCAGTATCCGTACTACCCACTTTCAGTAAAATCTTTGAAAAACTCATTTTAAATCAATTACTTTACCATTTTCATAAGTATAATTTACTTCATATTAAGCAATTTGGTTTCACACGGGGTCGCTCAACAATCGACGCAGGTGTTGAGCTAATACAAAACATATTTGAAGCCTGGGAGGAGTCACGTGATGCACTTGGTGTGTTCTGTGACTTATCTAAGGCGTTTGATTGTGTTCAACACGAAACGTTAGTTAGGAAACTACACCACTATGGAATTCAGGGTGTAGCTCTAGACTTAATGAGTAACTATCTACGCGATAGAATTCAGAAAGTCGACGTGAATGGAAAACGGTCTAATGGATCAGTTATGAAAATAGGTGTCCCACAGGGGTCTATATTAGGACCATTTCTGTTCCTTATTTACATTAATGACCTTCCTTACCTTGCCAAGGATAAACACGGGATAGTTCTGTTTGCCGATGATACATCACTGACTTTTAAAATAAATCGACGTGAACTAGCTTTTGACGACGTAAACAACTCTCTCGCTAAAGTGGTACAGTGGTTTGAAGCTAATAATTTGGTTCTTAACGGAAAAAAAACCAAGTGTATAAAATTCACTTTACCTAATGTTAAACACGTGAAAACCACTGTACTACTTAATAATGAGGAACTGAAACTGGAGGATACGACAGTTTTTCTAGGAATAACGTTAGATTCTAAACTTCAATGGGGCCCTCATGTAAATAATTTATCGAACAGGCTTAGTTCTGCTGCCTATGCGGTAAAGAAGATACGCCATATGACCGACGTAGAAACTGCTAGACTGGTATATTTTAGTTACTTTCACAGCATTATGTCATATGGAATTTTACTTTGGGGTAATGCTGCTGATATTAGCACTATTTTCGTGCTGCAGAAGAGGGCTGTTCGTTCTATCTACAAAATGGGTCCAAGAGAGTCATTGAGAGATAAATTTAAAGATTTTAAAATAATGACAGTGTATAGCCAGTACATATTTGAAAATTTAATGTACGTCCATAAAAACATTTCTAAATTTAAGAAAAAATGTGACTGCAATAATTTAAACATTAGAAGTAAGAATAAACTTACAGTGCAATATACTAGGTTACATAAAATTCATAATTCGTTTAAAGGAAATTGCATACAATTTTACAATAAACTACCAATTGACATCTTGGAGATGTCTCTTAAAAAGTTCAAAGTTTGTATTAAACGTAAGCTTATAGAAAAGTCCTATTATAGTATAAAGGACTACGTCAACGATAAAAAAGCTTGGGTGTAAATTATTGCTCTAACCAGGTTGCTCTTCTAATAATTTAAAATGACATTGTGAGATGGCGATAACAAAAAAAAAAAAAAAAACACCCGGCTAAGTTTGTTGTGGGCTTCTTCTTAGACCGGGACGCGTTTGGAACCCTCGTAGCTTTAGTTTTAAGTTTACGAATGTGGTTATCGCCATCATCTCACTACCGTGTAATTCTTATGTACGCATCAAAAGTGCCACCTGTGGGCCTACTTGAATAAAGATATTTTTGACTTTGACTTTGACTTTGACTTTATATAATTTTTGACTGAACTGAACCCAAGTGCCCGGCCTGTGGCCGGGCACCCCTCGTATTCATGTTCTAACCTAAATCTAGTTTTGACACCTTTAGACTTTAGATTCAAGATTTAATTAGAATATATGCATTAATAAAAACTCATTACTATTTTAATACTAGTTATGCTGCTGTTGATGCACTGATGAAAGCCAGATAGCTAGATCAGTGTTTAGTTAGTCGTAGTTGCCGGTGGGCTGAGGTCTAAAGGAATCCAAACTAGTTTTAAAAGGCGTGGATAGGTTAGGTTAGGTTAGAACATGAATAAGACGGGTGCCCGGCCGCAGGCCGGTCACTTAGGTTCAGTTCCGTTTAAAAAAAAAAAAACAAAAAACAAAACGTACCAATACAAAGTACTCTTATTCATATTAGAAGATATTGTAAAATAACAATTAATTTATTATTATTTTTTTTTTTTTTTCACTAACACATTAGTCCCGTCGCGCCGCGCCACTACTATATGGGGCGACGGTGCGAAGTCGATGGCGACGACAAAGTACCGAGTCTAAGGAGACTGATGGCGGCGCCACACAGTGGCGTTATGTCTCTATAAAAGTGGTGGTCTTTTATTATGTTATTTATTAATGGTATTATTTTAATATCATATCAATATTGTACCCCGCACGGGGGGAGGTAGGGGGGTAGGTAGTGACGAAAAATAACGATACGGGACTCTTACGAGGTCTCGTAATCGGAATGAGTTTCTGCGACTACCATTGTTTGTCGCGGGTAACGGGGAATCAGGGTTCGATTCCGGTGACGGAGCCTGAGAAACTGCTACCACATCCAAGGAAGGCAGCAGGCGCGCAAATTACCCACTCCCTGCACGGGGGGGGAGGTACGGGTAGGTAGTGACGAAAAATAACGATACGGGACTCTTACGAGGTCTCGTAATCGGAATGAGTTTCTGCGACTACCATTGTTTGTCGCGGGTAACGGGGAATCAGGGTTCGATTCCGGTGAGGGAGCCTGAGAAACTGCTACCACATCCAAGGAAGGCAGCAGGCGCGCAAATTACCCACTCCCTGCACGGGGGGGGAGGTACGGGTAGGTAGTGACGAAAAATAACGATACGGGACTCTTACGAGGTCTCGTCATCGAATAATCAATACACGAACTGCCCACACACTTGTAAATATAGACGCGCAAGATCGTTACACGAATCATTATCATTATAGTTACACCGCTTATCATTATAGTAAACCACTATGCAAACACACATAACATATACGCAGTAAGGGAACTTTAAATTGGAGATTTTACCCTACCACACCCGTCTGTCTCTTTCTGAAAACTATTCAAAATAATTGCTATTTTTCATTCTCATTCAAATATAAATAATAGTAAATAATATATAATTTTTGACTGAACTAAACCCAAGTGCCCGGCCTGTGGCCGGGCACCCCTCGTATTCATGTTCTAACCTAACCTAACCTAAATCTAGTTTTGACACCTTTAGACTTTAGATTCAAGATTTAATGTGAATATATGCATTAATAAAAACTCATTACTATTTTAATACTAGTTATGCTGCTGTTGATGCACTGATGAAAGCCAGATAGCTAGATCAGTGTTTAGTTAGTCGTAGTTGCCGGTGGGCTGAGGTCTAAAGGAATCCAAACTAGTTTTAAAAGGTTTGGATAGGTTAGGTTAGGTTAGAACATGAATAAGACGGGTGCCCGGCCGCAGGCCGGTCACTTAGGTTCAGTTCCGTTTAAAAAAAAAAAAAACAAAAAACAAAACGTACCAATACAAAGTACTCTTATTCATATTAGAAGATATTGTAAAATAACAATTAATTTAATTTTTTTTTTTTTTTTTCACTTACACATTAGGCCCGTCGCGCCGCGCCACTACTCTATGGGGCGAAGGTGCGAAGTCGACGGCGACGACAAAGTACCGAGTCTAAGGAGACTGATGGCGGCGCCACACAGTGGCGTTATGTCTCTATAAAAGTGGTGGTCTTTTATTATGTTATTTATTAATGGTATTATTTTAATATCATATCAATATTGTACCCCGCACAGGGGGGAGGTACGGGTAGGTAGTGACGAAAAATAACGATACGGGACACTTACGAGGTCTCGCAATCGGAATGAGTACACTTTAAATATTTTAACGAGGTAAAATTTAAGGGCATTGAGGGTCTGGTGCCAGTGGTGGTTGATTAGATCCACACACTATACTTTTTATAATTATGTGGCGTTATGTCTCTATAAAAGTGGTGGTCTTTTATGATGTTATTTATTAATGGTATTTTTTTAATATCATATCAATATTGTACCCCGCACGGGGGGAGGTAGGGGGGTAGGTAGTGACGAAAAATAACGATACGGGACTCTTACGAGGTCTCGTAATCGGAATGAGTTTCTGCGACTACCATTGTTTGTCGCGGGTAACGGGGAATCAGGGTTCGATTCCGGTGAGGGAGCCTGAGAAACTGCTACCACATCCAAGGAAGGCAGCAGGCGCGCAAATTACCCACTCCCTGCACGGGGGGGGAGGTACGGGTAGGTAGTGACGAAAAATAACGATACGGGACTCTTACGAGGTCTCGTAATCGGAATGAGTTTCTGCGACTACCATTGTTTGTCGCGGGTAACGGGGAATCAGGGTTCGATTCCGGTGAGGGAGCCTGAGAAACTGCTACCACATCCAAGGAAGGCAGCAGGCGCGCAAATTACCCACTCCCTGCACGGGGGAGGAGGTACGGGTAGGTAGTGACGAAAAATAACGATACGGGACTCTTACGAGGTCTCGTCATCGAATAATCAATACACGAACTGCCCACACACTTGTAAATATAGACGCGCAAGATCGTTACACGAACCGCTTACCATTATAGTAAACTACTATGCAAACACACATAACATATACGCAGTAAGGGAACTTTAAATTGGAGATTTTACCCTACCACACCCGTCTGTCTCTTTCTGAAAACTATTCAAAATAGTTGCTATTTTTCATTCTCATTCAAATATAAATAATAGTAAATAATATATAATTTTTGACTGAACTGAACCCAAGTGCCCGGCCTGTGGCCGGGCACCCCTCGTATTCATGTTCTAACCTAACCTAACCTAAATCTAGTTTTGACACCTTTAGACTTTAGATTCAAGATTTAATGTGAATATATGCATTAATAAAAACTCATTACTATTTTAATACTAGTTATGCTGCTGTTGATGCACTGATGAAAGCCAGATAGCTAGATCAGTGTTTAGTTAGTCGTAGTTGCCGGTGGGCTGAGGTCTAAAGGAATCCAAACTAGTTTTAAAAGGTTTGGATAGGTTAGGTTAGGTTAGAACATGAATAAGACGGGTGCCCGGCCGCAGGCTTGTGACTTAGGTTCAGTTCCGTTTAAAAAAAAAAAAACAAAAAACAAAACGTACCAATACAAAGTACTCTTATTCATATTAGAAGATATTGTAAAATAACAATTAATTTATTATTTTTTTTTTTTTTTTTCACTTACACATTAGTCCCGTCGCGCCGCGCCACTACTATATGGGGCGACGGTGCGAAGTCGATGGCGACGACAAAGTACCGAGTCTAAGGAGACTGATGGCGGCGCCACACAGTGGCGTTATGTCTCTATAAAAGTGGTGGTCTTTTATTATGTTATTTATTAATGGTATTATTTTAATATCATATCAATATTGTACCCCGCACGGGGGGAGGTAGGGGGGTAGGTAGTGACGAAAAATAACGATACGGGACTCTTACGAGGTCTCGTAATCGGAATGAGTTTCTGCGACTACCATTGTTTGTCGCGGGTAACGGGGAATCAGGGTTCGATTCCGGTGAGGGAGCCTGAGAAACTGCTACCACATCCAAGGAAGGCAGCAGGCGCGCAAATTACCCACCCCCTCCACGGGGGGGGGGGTACGGGTAGGTAGTGACGAAAAATAACGATACGGGACTCTTACGAGGTCTCGTAATCGGAATGAGTTTCTGCGACTACCATTGTTTGTCGCGGGTAACGGGGAATCAGGGTTCGATTCCGGTGAGGGAGCCTGAGAAACTGCTACCACATCCAAGGCAGGCAGCAGGCGCGCAAATTACCCACTCCCTGCACGGGGGGGGAGGTACGGGTAGGTAGTGACGAAAAATAACGATACGGGACTCTTACGAGGTCTCGTAATCGGAATGAGTTTCTGCGACTACCATTGTTTGTCGCGGGTAACGGGGAATCAGGGTTCGATTCCGGTGAGGGAGCCTGAGAAACTGCTACCA
Source organism: Pararge aegeria (assembly GCF_905163445.1). NCBI lineage: Eukaryota > Metazoa > Arthropoda > Insecta > Lepidoptera > Nymphalidae > Pararge > Pararge aegeria. The sequence continues at coordinate 213,035 of NC_053200.1, read as the reverse complement.
CATCCAAGGAAGGCAGCAGGCGCGCAAATTACCCACTCCCTGCACGGGGGGGGAGGTACGGGTAGGTAGTGACGAAAAATAACGATACGGGACTCTTACGAGGTCTCGTAATCGGAATGAGTTTCTGCGACTACCATTGTTTGTCGCGGGTAACGGGGAATCAGGGTTCGATTCCGGTGAGGGAGCCTGAGAAACTGCTACCACATCCAAGGAAGGCAGCAGGCGCGCAAATTACCCACTCCCTGCACGGGGGGGGAGGTACGGGTAGGTAGTGACGAAAAATAACGATACGGGACTCTTACGAGGTCTCGTCATCGAATAATCAATACACGAACTGCCCACACACTTGTAAATATAGACGCGCAAGATCGTTACACGAACCGCTTACCATTATAGTAAACTACTATGCAAACACACATAACATATACGCAGTAAGGGAACTTTAAATTGGAGATTTTACCCTACCACACCCGTCTGTCTCTTTCTGAAAACTATTCAAAATAGTTGCTATTTTTCATTCTCATTCAAATATAAATAATAGTAAATAATATATAATTTTTGACTGAACTGAACCCAAGTGCCCGGCCTGTGGCCGGGCACCCCTCGTATTCATGTTCTAACCTAACCTAACCTAAATCTAGTTTTGACACCTTTAGACTTTAGATTCAAGATTTAATGTGAATATATGCATTAATAAAAACTCATTACTATTTTAATACTAGTTATGCTGCTGTTGATGCACTGATGAAAGCCAGATAGCTAAATCAGTGTTTAGTTAGTCGTAGTTGCCGGTGGGCTGAGGTCTAAAGGAATCCAAACTAGTTTTAAAAGGTTTGGATAGGTTAGGTTAGGTTAGAACATGAATAAGACGGGTGCCCGGCCGCAGGCTTGTGACTTAAGTTCAGTTCCGTTTAAAAAAAAAAAAACAAAACGTACCAATACAAAGTACTCTTATTCATATTAGAAGATATTGTAAAATAACAATTAATTTATTATTTTTTTTTTTTTTTTTCACTTACACATTAGTCCCGTCGCGCCGCGCCACTACTATATGGGGCGACGGTGCGAAGTCGATGGCGACGACAAAGTACCGAGTCTAAGGAGACTGATGGCGGCGCCACACAGTGGCGTTATGTCTCTATAAAAGTGGTGGTCTTTTATTATGTTATTTATTAATGGTATTATTTTAATATCATATCAATATTGTACCCCGCACGGGGGGAGGTAGGGGGGTAGGTAGTGACGAAAAATAACGATACGGGACTCTTACGAGGTCTCGTAATCGGAATGAGTTTCTGCGACTACCATTGTTTGTCGCGGGTAACGGGGAATCAGGGTTCGATTCCGGTGAGGGAGCCTGAGAAACTGCTACCACATCCAAGGAAGGCAGCAGGCGCGCAAATTACCCACTCCCTGCACGGGGGGGGAGGTACGGGTAGGTAGTGACGAAAAATAACGATACGGGACTCTTACGAGGTCTCGTCATCGAATAATCAATACACGAACTGCCCACACACTTGTAAATATAGACGCGCAAGATCGTTACACGAACCGCTTATCATTATAGTAAACCACTATGCAAACACACATAACATATACGCAGTAAGGGAACTTTAAATTGGAGATTTTACCCTACCACACCCGTCTGTCTCTTTCTGAAAACTATTCAAAATAATTGCTATTTTTCATTCTCATTCAAATATAAATAATAGTAAATAATATATTTAATAATATTTAATAATTGTATAGATTGTGGTGTGTTTCCTGACTTAATGAAACTTAATAAAATAGTTCCATTGTTTAAATCGGGTAGTACTTCTGACCCCACTAACTTTAGACCAGTATCCGTACTACCCACTTTCAGTAAAATCTTTGAAAAACTCATTTTAAATCAATTACTTTACCATTTTCATAAGTATAATTTACTTCATATTAAGCAATTTGGTTTCACACGGGGTCGCTCAACAATCGACGCAGGTGTTGAGCTAATACAAAACATATTTGAAGCCTGGGAGGAGTCACGTGATGCACTTGGTGTGTTCTGTGACTTATCTAAGGCGTTTGATTGTGTTCAACACGAAACGTTAGTTAGGAAACTACACCACTATGGAATTCAGGGTGTAGCTCTAGACTTAATGAGTAACTATCTACGCGATAGAATTCAGAAAGTCGACGTGAATGGAAAACGGTCTAATGGATCAGTTATGAAAATAGGTGTCCCACAGGGGTCTATATTAGGACCATTTCTGTTCCTTATTTACATTAATGACCTTCCTTACCTTGCCAAGGATAAACACGGGATAGTTCTGTTTGCCGATGATACATCACTGACTTTTAAAATAAATCGACGTGAACTAGCTTTTGACGACGTAAACAACTCTCTCGCTAAAGTGGTACAGTGGTTTGAAGCTAATAATTTGGTTCTTAACGGAAAAAAAACCAAGTGTATAAAATTCACTTTACCTAATGTTAAACACGTGAAAACCACTGTACTACTTAATAATGAGGAACTGAAACTGGAGGATACGACAGTTTTTCTAGGAATAACGTTAGATTCTAAACTTCAATGGGGCCCTCATGTAAATAATTTATCGAACAGGCTTAGTTCTGCTGCCTATGCGGTAAAGAAGATACGCCATATGACCGACGTAGAAACTGCTAGACTGGTATATTTTAGTTACTTTCACAGCATTATGTCATATGGAATTTTACTTTGGGGTAATGCTGCTGATATTAGCACTATTTTCGTGCTGCAGAAGAGGGCTGTTCGTTCTATCTACAAAATGGGTCCAAGAGAGTCATTGAGAGATAAATTTAAAGATTTTAAAATAATGACAGTGTATAGTCAGTACATATTTGAAAATTTAATGTACGTCCATAAAAACATTTCTAAATTTAAGAAAAAATGTGACTGCAATAATTTAAACATTAGAAGTAAGAATAAACTTACAGTGCAATATACTAGGTTACATAAAATTCATAATTCGTTTAAAGGAAATTGCATACAATTTTACAATAAACTACCAATTGACATCTTGGAGATGTCTCTTAAAAAGTTCAAAGTTTGTATTAAACGTAAGCTTATAGAAAAGTCCTATTATAGTATAAAGGACTACGTCAACGATAAAAAAGCTTGGGTGTAAATTATTGCTCTAACCAGGTTGCTCTTCTAATAATTTAAAACGACATTGTGAGATGGCGATAACAAAAAAAAAAAAAAAAACACCCGGCTAAGTTTGTTGTGGGCTTCTTCTTAGACCGGGACGCGTTTGGAACCCTCGTAGCTTTAGTTTTAAGTTTACGAATGTGGTTATCGCCATCATCTCACTACCGTGTAATTCTTATGTACGCATCAAAAGTGCCACCTGTGGGCCTACTTGAATAAAGATATTTTTGACTTTGACTTTGACTTTGACTTTATATAATTTTTGACTGAACTGAACCCAAGTGCCCGGCCTGTGGCCGGGCACCCCTCGTATTCATGTTCTAACCTAAATCTAGTTTTGACACCTTTAGACTTTAGATTCAAGATTTAATGAGAATATATGCATTAATAAAAACTCATTACTATTTTAATACTAGTTATGCTGCTGTTGATGCACTGATGAAAGCCAGATAGCTAGATCAGTGTTTAGTTAGTCGTAGTTGCCGGTGGGCTGAGGTCTAAAGGAATCCAAACTAGTTTTAAAAGGCGTGGATAGGTTAGGTTAGGTTAGAACATGAATAAGACGGGTGCCCGGCCGCAGGCCGGTCACTTAGGTTCAGTTCCGTTTAAAAAAAAAAAAACAAAAAACAAAACGTACCAATACAAAGTACTCTTATTCATATTAGAAGATATTGTAAAATAACAATTAATTTATTATTATTTTTTTTTTTTTTTCACTAACACATTAGTCCCGTCGCGCCGCGCCACTACTATATGGGGCGACGGTGCGAAGTCGATGGCGACGACAAAGTACCGAGTCTAAGGAGACTGATGGCGGCGCCACACAGTGGCGTTATGTCTCTATAAAAGTGGTGGTCTTTTATTATGTTATTTATTAATGGTATTATTTTAATATCATATCAATATTGTACCCCGCACGGGGGGAGGTAGGGGGGTAGGTAGTGACGAAAAATAACGATACGGGACTCTTACGAGGTCTCGTAATCGGAAAGAGATTCTGCGACTACCATTGTTTGTCGCGGGTAACGGGGAATCAGGGTTCGATTCCGGTGACGGAGCCTGAGAAACTGCTACCACATCCAAGGAAGGCAGCAGGCGCGCAAATTACCCACTCCCTGCACGGGGGGGGAGGTACGGGTAGGTAGTGACGAAAAATAACGATACGGGACTCTTACGAGGTCTCGTAATCGGAATGAGTTTCTGCGACTACCATTGTTTGTCGCGGGTAACGGGGAATCAGGGTTCGATTCCGGTGAGGGAGCCTGAGAAACTGCTACCACATCCAAGGAAGGCAGCAGGCGCGCAAATTACCCACTCCCTGCACGGGGGGGGAGGTACGGGTAGGTAGTGACGAAAAATAACGATACGGGACTCTTACGAGGTCTCGTCATCGAATAATCAATACACGAACTGCCCACACACTTGTAAATATAGACGCGCAAGATCGTTACACGAATCATTATCATTATAGTTACACCGTAATAAAAGTCGTTGGTTGTTGGTTTCATATAGACTGATTTAATGCAAGTCATTCATACATAGACAATACACAAACTTTCACCTCAATGTCCATAGATGGCGCTACTTGTATTAATTAACATTATATTTGATAATATTCTAACACCCCCACTTTATCAAAAATAACAACACTTTCAAAGTATTACATACAGTGGAGAGGTAAAGCTACACAAAAAAAAAACTTTTAAACTCAATATACAATAACAAATACAGTATACAGTCCTGCCTTGGCTATTCTAAATTAACAATTCCAAAATCTTTCATGAACTTATAATGGTTAACAGCTGGCAGACCTTTGGTTAGCAAGTCAGCAGGCATGTTAGCTGTTGACAAATATCTAGCTTCAATTATATCATTTCTTAAAACTTCTCTAATGAAATGATACCTGACATCAATATGTTTGGACCGTTTATGTGACTGATCATTATTTGCTAACTTTAATGCACTCTGACTGTCATTGTACATAATAATTTTAGTACAGGAACCAATTATTTCAAACTCTAACTTCTGTAAATATATTGCTTCTCGACATGCTTCCGACAAAGCCATATATTCTGCTTCACAACTACTAAGAGCAACAGTTCTTTGTTTCTTGCTCTCCCAAGAAATTACAGCACCTGATTTAGTGAAACAGAAACCAGTATATGAGCGTCTGTCAGTGGCATCACTTGCCCAATCAGCATCCACAAAACCTACAAGCTCTGCACTTTCTTTAGAATATTTTAAACAATAGGTTTTAGTCTGTGATAAATATTTCAGAATTCTTTTTGCACAATTCCAGTGTACATAAGAATAACAGTTGTTAAACTGGCTTAAATAACTGACTGAATAGGAAATATCAGGACGAGTTAGGACAGCTAAGTACATTAAACTTCCTATTAATTTTTGATAAGGTAGCTTTTGTTCACATACATTAGACTTATCAACATTCAATTTACATTCTATAGGAGTTTCTACTGCATGACATTCAGACATATGAAATTTTTCAAGTAACTGATTAATATACTGTTCTTGATCTAAAGTAATTATATTGGTACTTTTGTTAATGTTAACTCTCATGCCCAAATAATTTCTCACTTGACCTAAATTCTTTATTTTAAATTTTTGGCTTAAAATCTCTATTAAATTATCAGATTCAGACTTACAATTTGAATATACTAGAAAATCATCGACATACAGTCCAACTATAGTTTTCTTATTATCACTATGATTTTTAACAAATACACAGGGTTCTAATTTACATTTTCTAAATCCTGATTTACATAGTATCTCCTCAACCCTTTTATACCATGCTAGAGATGATTGTTTTAATCCATAAACAGCTTTTCTCAACTTTAAAACTTTATTTGAATTATTTATGGGAAAACCTTCAGGTAAATGCATAAATATGCTTTCTTTTAGATGACCATTAAGGAAAGCTGTTTTCACATCTAGATGAGTGATATCCATGCCTAACTGGACACTTATGGCAAACAACAAACGCAGGGTTGAATGTCTAATCACTGGACTGAAGGTTTCTTGGTAATCAATACCAGCCTTCTGGGTAAAACCCTTGGCTACAAGCCGCGCACGATATGACACTTTATTGTCAGAGTCAAACTTTTTTTTAAACACCCACTTACATTGCACTACACTCGCGTTGCTGGGAGTATCAACAACTTCCCATGCTTGATTGTCTTGGAATGACTGCAGCTCCACTGCCATGGCCTGCGACCACATCAGTCGCTCTGGCCCACTGATGGCCTCTGCATATGCCAGTTCATCTTCTCCTGTAGCTGTAGCACACATGTTGACAATACCGTATCTATCTGGCTTTCTCCTCTGACGCTTCTCTGTTACTTCTGAAACTGGTGTAGTAGAGTATGCGTGTGGTATATCTGAAGCTTCTTCTGTACTCTGTGGAGCTGAACTAGTCTGTTCAGAGTTCAGGTTTTCTCCACAAGCTTCTGACTCTAAACTTTCTTCTTCTTCAACATCCAAATAATCAGATTCTGAAGAACTTGATTTGTTTAGGGGTTCAAGTTTCACCACAGATTCCTCTACCAACTCCCCCACTGAATCTGTGCTTTCTAGAGAAACTGTTACTGTCTCTTGTGGCTTGGGTTTTTCTTGTATTATAACATCCCTACTTGTGGTGACTTTGTTCTTTACTGGGTCATATATTCGGTAACCTTTGACATTATCACTATAACCAACAAGTATATGTTTTCTTGATTTTCTGTCCCACTTGGCTCTTTTTTCTTTTGGTGTGTGCACCATCACTGGACTCCCATATACACGTAAATGTTGTAAATCTGGTTTCCTAGCAAACCACATCTCATATGGAGTCTTTTCAATACCTGAAGCTGTAGACCTGTTTTTGAGATATACTGCAGTATTTGCAGCTTCTGCCCAAAATTTTTTATCTAATTCTGCTTCAAAGAGTAGGCATCTAGCTCTCTCCACAATGGTGCGATTGCTTCTTTCACTGAGTCCATTCTGCTCTGGTGTGTAAGCATTTGATTTTTGATGAATTACCCCTTCATGTTTCAAAAAATCTCTAAAATCATTGCTGCAATACTCACATCCATTGTCTGTGCGCAATATTTTTATTTTTCTGTTTTGAAAGTTCTCCACCATTGACTTAAACTCTTTAAAACAAGTCAGTGTTTCACTTTTACACTTTAAGAAGTATATGAAGGTCATTCTGGTGAAGTCGTCAATAAATAGCAAAAAATATCTTGCACCACCAATGGATTTGCACTCCATCGGTCCACAGATGTCTGAGTGCACAATCTGCAAGATTTCTGTAGCTCGTGTACCTTTCGTAAATGGTAATCTTGATTGTTTGCCTTCACAGCAAATTTGACAGCTAGACTTACTTGTCACAAATTTGTCTGAGTAATCCATTCCATTGACTAAACCTTGCTTCATCTTGATCATAGCTGTACTGTTTAAGTGTCCAAGCCTTCTATGCCATGTTTGTCCATCTACTGTTGATGATGATAACAAACAAGTTTCATTTACCAAGATTAACTTGTATACATTATTTACAAGTTCAGCTTCCGCAACTAGATTGCCTAATCTGTTTTTTATGAGGCATCGGTTGGGTTCAAACACAACACTATTTCCATTTCTTATCAATTCACTAACTGATAGCAGGTTAGTCGCAAGAGTCGGTACGCACAACACGTTCTTCACTGTTACCTTGTAACCGAAACTCGTCGTGACATCTACGTCGCCGGCACATAATACAGGCACTTTCATGTTGTTTGCTACTGTGATTTCAGGTAAACTTGACGAATTCGTCCTATTTATCAACCAACTTTCGTTTGTAGTTATATGTGTACTGGCTCCCGAGTCAACATACCAGTCACATTTATTAAAGTTACCGCTCAGAAAAACAACACTAAATGCATTTGTTTGCTTTTTCTTCTCTTTTTTTTCGTTTCTAAATGGACATTGAGACATGAAATGTCCTGATTGTTTGCATTTGTAGCATGTTATTGTTTTATTATTTCTGTCATTTGAGTTTGACATTGACGTACTCGGTGCATAGATATTCGGAGTCGGTCCGCCATTTTTGCTATTGCTGCCAACTTTACCAAGTTTCTTTTTCTGCCAACTTCGAGCAATAAGTGCTGAGTTGTCATTTCCATTCACTTCAACAGAGCCGCCATTTTCCATATCTAACAATTTTGTTTTTATGGAATCTGCCGTGATCTGGATCCCGGAATGCTCTATTGCCATGATCATTGGCATAAACTTATCTGGTAAACCAGCTAGTAATAATGACCCTACCCAATCATCGTTTATAATGAATCCAGTACCGCTTAATCGTTGCGAAGTTTCCACAATCTGCGTAACGTAACTAGTCATATCTTCACATGTTTCTAGTCTGATGGAGATTAAATGACGTAATAAAGTTATTCTTCTTAAAAATCCCGCGTCATCAAATAGAGCTTTGAGTTTTGACCATAACTCCTTTGTTGTCCTCGTCTCCTTTATGTGCACAAACAATGATGTGTCAATAGTCAGGATCAATTTTGCGCGTGTTCTGGCATCTGCTACTGCCTGTGCTGCATCTGTCGCCGCTGCTTCTTGCTTGAGGTATTTGTCCGTGTCCTCAAGAACTAGCAAGTTCTGTACGGCGAACGCCCAGTCATCATAATTTTCACGACCCTTGAGCTTTGGCACACTCGCAATAAGACTTGAGTTCATCTTGATTGATGTCACACGCGTAAAATAAACTAACAAACTAACAATAACTCTTCTAAAAACGCAATAACTTTAATTTACTTTACAAAATCTGAGTAGCCCATAACCTAATAAAAGTCGTTGGTTGTTGGTTTCATATAGACTGATTTAATGCAAGTCATTCATACATAGACAATACACAAACTTTCACCTCAATGTCCATAGATGGCGCTACTTGTATTAATTAACATTATATTTGATAATATTCTAACACACCGCTTATCATTATAGTAAACCACTATGCAAACACACATAACATATACGCAGTAAGGGAACTTTAAATTGGAGATTTTACCCTACCACACCCGTCTGTCTCTTTCTGAAAACTATTCAAAATAATTGCTATTTTTCATTCTCATTCAAATATAAATAATAGTAAATAATATATAATTTTTGACTGAACTAAACCCAAGTGCCCGGCCTGTGGCCGGGCACCCCTCGTATTCATGTTCTAACCTAACCTAACCTAAATCTAGTTTTGACACCTTTAGACTTTAGATTCAAGATTTAATGTGAATATATGCATTAATAAAAACTCATTACTATTTTAATACTAGTTATGCTGCTGTTGATGCACTGATGAAAGCCAGATAGCTAGATCAGTGTTTAGTTAGTCGTAGTTGCCGGTGGGCTGAGGTCTAAAGGAATCCAAACTAGTTTTAAAAGGTTTGGATAGGTTAGGTTAGGTTAGAACATGAATAAGACGGGTGCCCGGCCGCAGGCCGGTCACTTAGGTTCAGTTCCGTTTAAAAAAAAAAAAAACAAAAAACAAAACGTACCAATACAAAGTACTCTTATTCATATTAGAAGATATTGTAAAATAACAATTAATTTAATTTTTTTTTTTTTTTTTTCACTTACACATTAGGCCCGTCGCGCCGCGCCACTACTCTATGGGGCGAAGGTGCGAAGTCGACGGCGACGACAAAGTACCGAGTCTAAGGAGACTGATGGCGGCGCCACACAGTGGCGTTATGTCTCTATAAAAGTGGTGGTCTTTTATTATGTTATTTATTAATGGTATTATTTTAATATCATATCAATATTGTACCCCGCACGGGGGGAGGTAGGGGGGTAGGTAGTGACGAAAAATAACGATACGGGACTCTTACGAGGTCTCGTAATCGGAATGAGTTTCTGCGACTACCATTGTTTGTCGCGGGTAACGGGGAATCAGGGTTCGATTCCGGTGAGGGAGCCTGAGAAACTGCTACCACATCCAAGGAAGGCAGCAGGCGCGCAAATTACCCACTCCCTGCACGGGGGGGGAGGTACGGGTAGGTAGTGACGAAAAATAACGATACGGGACTCTTACGAGGTCTCGTAATGGGAATGAGTTTCTGCGACTACCATTGTTTGTCGCGGGTAACGGGGAATCAGGGTTCGATTCCGGTGAGGGAGCCTGAGAAACTGCTACCACATCCAAGGAAGGCAGCAGGCGCGCAAATTACCCACTCCCTGCACGGGGGGGGAGGTACGGGTAGGTAGTGACGAAAAATAACGATACGGGACTCTTACGAGGTCTCGTAATCGGAATGAGTTTCTGCGACTACCATTGTTTGTCGCGGGTAACGGGGAATCAGGGTTCGATTCCGGTGAGGGAGCCTGAGAAACTGCTACCACATCCAAGGAAGGCAGCAAGCGCGCAAATTACCCACTCCCTGCACGGGGGGGGAGGTACGGGTAGGTAGTGACGAAAAATAACGATACGGGACTCTTACGAGGTCTCGTAATCGGAATGAGTTTCTGCGACTACCATTGTTTGTCGCGGGTAACGGGGAATCAGGGTTCGATTCCGGTGAGGGAGCCTGAGAAACTGCTACCACATCCAAGGAAGGCAGCAGGCGCGCAAATTACCCACTCCCTGCACGGGGGGGGAGGTACGGGTAGGTAGTGACGAAAAATAACGATACGGGACTCTTACGAGGTCTCGTCATCGAATAATCAATACACGAACTGCCCACACACTTGTAAATATAGACGCGCAAGATCGTTACACGAACCGCTTACCATTATAGTAAACCACTATGCAAACACACATAACATATACGCAGTAAGGGAACTTTAAATTGGAGATTTTACCCTACCACACCCGTCTGTCTCTTTCTGAAAACTATTCAAAATAATTGCTATTTTTCATTCTCATTCAAATATAAATAATAGTAAATAATATATAATTTTTGACTAAACTAAACCCAAGTGCCCGGCCTGTGGCCGGGCACCCCTCGTATTCATGTTCTAACCTAACCTAACCTAAATCTAGTTTTGACACCTTTAGACTTTAGATTCAAGATTTAATGTGAATATATGCATTAATAAAAACTCATTACTATTTTAATACTAGTTATGCTGCTGTTGATGCACTGATGAAAGCCAGATAGCTAGATCAGTGTTTAGTTAGTCGTAGTTGCCGGTGGGCTGAGGTCTAAAGGAATCCAAACTAGTTTTAAAAGGTTTGGATAGGTTAGGTTAGGTTAGAACATGAATAAGACGGGTGCCCGGCCGCAGGCCGGTCACTTAGGTTCAGTTCCGTTTAAAAAAAAAAAAAAACATAAAACAAAACGTACCAATACAAAGTACTCTTATTCATATTAGAAGATATTGTAAAATAACAATTAATTAAATTTTTTTTTTTTTTTTTCACTTACACATTAGGCCCGTCGCGCCGCGCCACTACTATATGGGGCGAAGGTGCGAAGTCGATGGCGACGACAAAGTACCGAGTCTAAGGAGACTGATGGCGGCGCCACACAGTGGCGTTATGTCTCTATAAAAGTGGTGGTCTTTTATTATGTTATTTATTAATGGTATTATTTTAATATCATATCAATATTGTACCCCGCACAGGGGGGAGGTACGGGTAGGTAGTGACGAAAAATAACGATACGGGACTCTTACGAGGTCTCGCAATCGGAATGAGTACACTTTAAATATTTTAACGAGGTAAAATTTAAGGGCATTGAGGGTCTGGTGCCAGTGGTGGTTGATTAGATCCACACACTATACTTTTTATAATTATGTGGCGTTATGTCTCTATAAAAGTGGTGGTCTTTTATTATGTTATTTATTAATGGTATTTTTTTAATATCATATCAATATTGTACCCCGCACGGGGGGAGGTAGGGGGGTAGGTAGTGACGAAAAATAACCATACGGGACTCTTACGAGGTCTCGTCATCGAATAATCAATACACGAACTGCCCACACACTTGTAAATATAGACGCGCAAGATCGTTACACGAACCGCTTACCATTATAGTAAACTACTATGCAAACACACATAACATATACGCAGTAAGGGAACTTTAAATTGGAGATTTTACCCTACCACACCCGTCTGTCTCTTTCTGAAAACTATTCAAAATAGTTGTTATTTTTCATTCTCATTCAAATATAAATAATAGTAAATAATATATAATTTTTGACTGAACTGAACCCAAGTGCCCGGCCTGTGGCCAGGCACCCCTCGTATTCATGTTCTAACCTAACCTAACCTAAATCTAGTTTTGACACCTTTAGACTTTAGATTCAAGATTTAATGTGAATATATGCATTAATAAAAACTCATTACTATTTTAATACTAGTTATGCTGCTGTTGATGCACTGATGAAAGCCAGATAGCTAGATCAGTGTTTAGTTAGTCGTAGTTGCCGGTGGGCTGAGGTCTAAAGGAATCCAAACTAGTTTTAAAAGGTTTGGATAGGTTAGGTTAGGTTAGAACATGAATAAGACGGGTGCCCGGCCGCAGGCTTGTCACTTAGGTTCAGTTCCGTTTAAAAAAAAAAAAACAAAAAACAAAACGTACCAATACAAAGTACTCTTATTCATATTAGAAGATATTGTAAAATAACAATTAATATATTATTTTTTTTTTTTTTTTTTCACTTACACATTAGTCCCGTCGCGCCGCGCCACTACTATATGGGGCGACGGTGCGAAGTCGATGGCGACGACAAAGTACCGAGTCTAAGGAGACTGATGGCGGCGCCACACAGTGGCGTTATGTCTCTATAAAAGTGGTGGTCTTTTATTATGTTATTTATTAATGGTATTATTTTAATATCATATCAATATTGTACCCCGCACGGGGGGAGGTAGGGGGGTAGGTAGTGACGAAAAATAACGATACGGGACTCTTACGAGGTCTCGTAATCGGAATGAGTTTCTTCGACTACCATTGTTTGTCGCGGGTAACGGGGAATCAGGGTTCGATTCCGGTGAGGGAGCCTGAGAAACTGCTACCACATCCAAGGAAGGCAGCAGGCGCGCAAATTACCCACTCCCTCCATGGGGGGGGAGGTACGGGTAGGTAGTGACGAAAAATAACGATACGGGACTCTTACGAGGTCTCGTAATCGGAATGAGTTTCTGCGACTACCATTGTTTGTCGCGGGTAACGGGGAATCAGGGTTCGATTCCGGTGAGGGAGCCTGAGAAACTGCTACCACATCCAAGGCAGGCAGCAGGCGCGCAAATTACCCACTCCCTGCACGGGGGGGGAGGTACGGGTAGGTAGTGACGAAAAATAACGATACGGGACTCTTACGAGGTCTCGTAATCGGAATGAGTTTCTGCGACTACCATTGTTTGTCGCGGGTAACGGGGAATCAGGGTTCGATTCCGGTGAGGGAGCCTGAGAAACTGCTACCACATCCAAGGAAGGCAGCAGGCGCGCAAATTACCCACTCCCTGCACGGGGGGGGGAGGTACGGGTAGGTAGTGACGAAAAATAACGATACGGGACTCTTACGAGGTCTCGTTATCGAATAATCAATACACGAACTGCCCACACACTTGTAAATATAGACGCGCAAGATCGTTACACGAACCGCTTACCATTATAGTAAACCACTATGCAAACACACATAACATATACGCAGTAAGGGAACTTTAAATTGGAGATTTTACCCTACCACACCCGTCTGTCTCTTTCTGAAAACTATTCAAAATAATTGCTATTTTTCATTCTCATTCAAATATAAATAATAGTAAATAATATATAATTTTTGACTGAACTAAACCCAAGTGCCCGGCCTGTGGCCGGGCACCCCTCGTATTCATGTTCTAACCTAACCTAACCTAAATCTAGTTTTGACACCTTTAGACTTTAGATTCAAGATTTAATGTGAATATATGCATTAATAAAAACTCATTACTATTTTAATACTAGTTATGCTGCTGTTGATGCACTGATGAAAGCCAGATAGCTAGATCAGTGTTTAGTTAGTCGTAGTTGCCGGTGGGCTGAGGTCTAAAGGAATCCAAACTAGTTTTAAAAGGTTTGGATAGGTTAGGATAGGTTAGAACATGAATAAGACGGGTGCCCGGCCGCAGGCCGGTCACTTAGGTTCAGTTCCGTTTAAAAAAAAAAAAAAAAAAAACAAAACGTACCAATACAAAGTACTCTTATTCATATTAGAAGATATTGTAAAATAACAATTAATATATTATTTTTTTTTTTTTTTTTTCACTTACACATTAGGCCCGTCGCGCCGCGCCACTACTATATGGGGCGAAGGTGCGAAGTCGACGGCGACGACAAAGTACCGAGTCTAAGGAGACTGATGGCGGCGCCACACAGTGGCGTTATGTCTCTATAAAAGTGGTGGTCTTTTATTATGTTATTTATTAATGGTATTTTTTTAATATCATATCAATATTGTACCCCGCACGGGGGGAGGTAGGGGTAGGTAGTGACGAAAAATAACGATACGGGACTCTTACGAGGTCTCGCAATCGGAATGAGTACACTTTAAATATTTTAACGAGGTAAAATTTAAGGGCATTAATGAGGGTCTGGTGCCAGTGGTGGTTGATTAGATCCACACACTATACTTTTTATAATTATGTGGCGTTATGTCTCTATAAAAGTGGTGGTCTTTTATTATGTTATTTATTAATGGTATTTTTTTAATATCATATCAATATTGTACCCCGCACGGGGGGAGGTAGGGGGGTAGGTAGTGACGAAAAATAACGATACGGGACTCTTACGAGGTCTCGTAATCGGAATGAGTTTCTGCGACTACCATTGTTTGTCGCGGGTAACGGGGAATCAGGGTTCGATTCCGGTGAGGGAGCCTGAGAAACTGCTACCACATCCAAGGCAGGCAGCAGGCGCGCAAATTACCCACTCCCTGCACGGGGGGGGAGGTACGGGTAGGTAGTGACGAAAAATAACGATACGGGACTCTTACGAGGTCTCGTCATCGAATAATCAATACACGAACTGCCCACACACTTGTAAATATAGACGCGCAAGATCGTTACACGAACCGCTTACCATTATAGTAAACTACTATGCAAACACACATAACATATACGCAGTAAGGGAACTTTAAATTGGAGATTTTACCCTACCACACCCGTCTGTCTCTTTCTGAAAACTATTCAAAATAGTTGCTATTTTTCATTCTCATTCAAATATAAATAATAGTAAATAATATATAATTTTTGACTGAACTGAACCCAAGTGCCCGGCCTGTGGCCGGGCACCCCTCGTATTCATGTTCTAACCTAACCTAACCTAAATCTAGTTTTGACACCTTTAGACTTTAGATTCAAGATTTAATGTGAATATATGCATTAATAAAAACTCATTACTATTTTAATACTAGTTATGCTGCTGTTGATGCACTGATGAAAGCCAGATAGCTAGATCAGTGTTTAGTTAGTCGTAGTTGCCGGTGGGCTGAGGTCTAAAGGAATCCAAACTAGTTTTAAAAGGTTTGGATAGGTTAGGTTAGGTTAGAACATAAATAAGACGGGTGCCCGGCCGCAGGCCGGCCACTTAGGTTCAGCTCCGTTTAAAAAAAAAAAAAAACAAAAAACAAAACGTACCAATACAAATTACTCTTATTCATATTAGAAGATATTGTAAAATAACAATTAATTTATTATTTTTTTTTTTTTTTTCACTTACACATTAGTCCCGTCGCGCCGCGCCACTACTATATGGGGCGACGGTGCGAAGTCGACGGCGACGACAAAGTACCGAGTCTAAGGAGACTGATGGCGGCGCCACACAGTGGCGTTATGTCTCTATAAAAGTGGTGGTCTTTTATTATGTTATTTATTAATGGTATTATTTTAATATCATATCAATATTGTACCCCGCACGGGGGGAGGTAGGGGGGTAGGTAGTGACGAAAAATAACGATACGGGACTCTTACGAGGTCTCGTAATCGGAATGAGTTTCTGCGACTACCATTGTTTGTCGCGGGTAACGGGGAATCAGGGTTCGATTCCGGTGAGGGAGCCTGAGAAACTGCTACCACATCCAAGGAAGGCAGCAGGCGCGCAAATTACCCACTCCCTGCACGGGGGGGGAGGTACGGGTAGGTAGTGACGAAAAATAACGATACGGGACTCTTACGAGGTCTCGTCATCGAATAATCAATACACGAACTGCCCACACACTTGTAAATATAGACGCGCAAGATCGTTACACGAACCGCTTACCATTATAGTAAACTACTATGCAAACACACATAACATATACGCAGTAAGGGAACTTTAAATTGGAGATTTTACCCTACCAAACCCGTCTGTCTCTTTCTGAAAACTATTCAAAATAGTTGCTATTTTTCATTCTCATTCAAATATAAATAATAGTAAATAATATATAATTTTTGACTGAACTGAACCCAAGTGCCCGGCCTGTGGCCGGGCACCCCTCGTATTCATGTTCTAAGCTAAATCTAGTTTTGACACCTTTAGACTTTAGATTCAAGATTTAATGAGAATATATGCATTAATAAAAACTCATTACTATTTTAATACTAGTTATGCTGCTGTTGATGCACTGATGAAAGCCAGATAGCTAGATCAGTGTTTAGTTAGTCGTAGTTGCCGGTGGGCTGAGGTCTAAAGGAATCCAAACTAGTTTTAAAAGGCGTGGATAGGTTAGGTTAGGTTAGAACATGAATAAGACGGGTGCCCGGCCGCAGGCCGGTCACTTAGGTTCAGTTCCGTTTAAAAAAAAAAAAACAAAAAACAAAACGTACCAATACCAAGTACTCTTATTCATATTAGAAGATATTGTAAAATAACAATTAATTTATTATTATTTTTTTTTTTTTTCACTTACACATTAGTCCCGTCGCGCCGCGCCACTACTATATGGGGCGAAGGTGCGAAGTCGACGGCGCCGACAAAGTACCGAGTCTAAGGAGACTGATGGCGGCGCCACACAGTGGCGTTATGTCTCTATAAAAGTGGTGGTCTTTTATTATGTTATTTATTAATGGTATTATTTTAATATCATATCAATATTGTACCCCGCACGGGGGGAGGTAGGGGGGTAGGTAGTGACGAAAAATAACGATACGGGACTCTTACGAGGTCTCGTAATCGGAATGAGTTTCTGCGACTACCATTGTTTGTCGCGGGTAACGGGGAATCAGGGTTCGATTCCGGTGAGGGAGCCTGAGAAACTGCTACCACATCCAAGGAAGGCAGCAGGCGCGCAAATTACCCACTCCCTGCACGGGGGGGGAGGTACGGGTAGGTAGTGACGAAAAATAACGATACGGGACTCTTACGAGGTCTCGTCATCGAATAATCAATACACGAACTGCCCACACACTTGTAAATATAGACGCGCAAGATCGTTACACGAACCGCTTATCATTATAGTAAACCACTATGCAAACACACATAACATATACGCAGTAAGGGAACTTTAAATTGGAGATTTTACCCTACCACACCCGTCTGTCTCTTTCTGAAAACTATTCAAAATTGTTGCTATTTTTCATTCTCATTCAAATATAAATAATAGTAAATAATATATAATTTTTGACTGAACTGAACCCAAGTGCCCGGCCTGTGGCCGGGCACCCCTCGTATTCATGTTCTAACCTAACCTAACCTAAATCTAGTTTTGACACCTTTAGACTTTAGATTCAAGATTTAATGTGAATATATGCATTAATAAAAACTCATTACTATTTTAATACTAGTTATGCTGCTGTTGATGCACTGATGAAAGCCAGATAGCTAGATCAGTGTTTAGTTAGTCGTAGTTGCCGGTGGGCTGAGGTCTAAAGGAATCCAAACTAGTTTTAAAAGGTTTGGATAGGTTAGGTTAGGTTAGAACATGAATAAGACGGGTGCCCGGCCGCAGGCCGGTCACTTAGGTTCAGTTCCGTTTAAAAAAAAAAAAAACAAAAAACAAAACGTACCAATACAAAGTACTCTTATTCATATTAGAAGATATTGTAAAATAACAATTAATTTATTTTTATTTTTTTTTTTTCACTTACACATTAGTCCCGTCGCGCCGCGCCACTACTATATGGGGCGACGGTGCGAAGTCGACGGCGACGACAAAGTACCGAGTCTAAGGAGACTGATGGCGGCGCCACACAGTGGCGTTATGTCTCTATAAAAGTGGTGGTCTTTTATTATGTTATTTATTAATGGTATTATTTTAATATCATATCAATATTGTACCCCGCACGGGGGGAGGTAGGGGGGTAGGTAGTGACGAAAAATAACGATACGGGACTCTTACGAGGTCTCGTAATCGGAATGAGTTTCTGCGACTACCATTATTTGTCGCGGGTAACGGGGAATCAGGGTTCGATTCCGGTGAGGGAGCCTGAGAAACTGCTACCACATCCAAGGAAGGCAGCAGGCGCGCAAATTACCCACTCCCTGCACGGGGGGGGAGGTACGGGTAGGTAGTGACGAAAAATAACGATACGGGACTCTTACGAGGTCTCGTAATCGGAATGAGTTTCTGCGACTACCATTGTTTGTCGCGGGTAACGGGGAATCAGGGTTCGATTCCGGTGAGGGAGCCTGAGAAACTGCTACCACATCCAAGGAAGGCAGCAGGCGCGCAAATTACCCACTCCCTGCACGGGGGGAGAGGTACGGGTAGGTAGTGACGAAAAATAACGATACGGGACTCTTACGAGGTCTTGTCATCGAATAATCAATACACGAACTGCCCACACACTTGTAAATATAGACGCGCAAGATCGTTACACGAACCGCTTACCATTATAGTAAACTACTATGCAAACACACATAACATATACGCAGTAAGGGAACTTTAAATTGAAGATTTTACCCTACCACACCCGTCTGTCTCTTTCTGAAAACTATTCAAAATAGTTGCTATTTTTCATTCTCATTCAAATATAAATAATAGTAAATAATATATAATTTTTGACTGAACTGAACCCAAGTGCCCGGCCTGTGGCCGGGCACCCCTCGTATTCATGTTCTAACCTAACCTAACCTAAATCTAGTTTTGACACCTTTAGACTTTAGATTCAAGATTTAATGTGAATATATGCATTAATAAAAACTCATTACTATTTTAATACTAGTTATGCTGCTGTTGATGCACTGATGAAAGCCAGATAGCTAGATCAGTGTTTAGTTAGTCGTAGTTGCCGGTGGGCTGAGGTCTAAAGGAATCCAAACTAGTTTTAAAAGGTTTGGATAGGTTAGGTTAGGTTAGAACATGAATAAGACGGGTGCCCGGCCGCAGGCCGGTCACTTAGGTTCAGTTCCGTTTAAAAAAAAAAAAAACAAAAAACAAAACGTACCAATACAAAGTACTCTTATTCATATTAGAAGATATTGTAAAATAACAATTAATTTATTTTTATTTTTTTTTTTTCACTTACACATTAGTCCCGTCGCGCCGCGCCACTACTATATGGGGCGACGGTGCGAAGTCGACGGCGACGACAAAGTACCGAGTCTAAGGAGACTGATGGCGGCGCCACACAGTGGCGTTATGTCTCTATAAAAGTGGTGGTCTTTTATTATGTTATTTATTAATGGTATTATTTTAATATCATATCAATATTGTACCCCGCACGGGGGGAGGTAGGGGGGTAGGTAGTGACGAAAAATAACGATACGGGACTCTTACGAGGTCTCGTAATCGGAATGAGTTTCTGCGACTACCATTGTTTGTCGCGGGTAACGGGGAATCAGGGTTCGATTCCGGTGAGGGAGCCTGAGAAACTGCTACCACATCCAAGGAAGGCAGCAGGCGCGCAAATTACCCACTCCCTGCACGGGGGGGGAGGTACGGGTAGGTAGTGACGAAAAATAACGATACGGGACTCTTACGAGGTCTCGTAATCGGAATGAGTTTCTGCGACTACCATTGTTTGTCGCGGGTAACGGGGAATCAGGGTTCGATTCCGGTGAGGGAGCCTGAGAAACTGCTACCACATCCAAGGAAGGCAGCAGGCGCGCAAATTACCCACTCCCTGCACGGGGGGGGGAGGTACGGGTAGGTAGTGACGAAAAATAACGATACGGGACTCTTACGAGGTCTCGTAATCGGAATGAGTTTCTGCGACTACCATTGTTTGTCGCGGGTAACGGGAGATCAGGGTTCGATTCCGGTGAGGGAGCCTGAGAAACTGCTACCACATCCAAGGAAGGCAGCAAGCGCGCAAATTACCCACTCCCTGCACGGGGGGGGAGGTACGGGTAGGTAGTAACGAAAAATAACGATACGGGACTCTTACGAGGTCTCGTCATCGAATAATCAATACACGAACTGCCCACACACTTGTAAATATAGACGCACAAGATCGTTACACGAACCGCTTACCATTATAGTAAACCACTATGCAAACACACATAACATATACGCAGTAAGGGAACTTTAAATTGGAGATTTTACCCTACCACACCCGTCTGTCTCTTTCTGAAAACTATTCAAAATAATTGCTATTTTTCATTCTCATTCAAATATAAATAATAGTAAATAATATATAATTTTTGACTGAACTAAACCCAAGTGCCCGGCCTGTGGCCGGGCACCCCTCGTATTCATGTTCTAACCTAACCTAACCTAAATCTAGTTTTGACACCTTTAGACTTTAGATTCAAGATTTAATGTGAATATATGCATTAATAAAAACTCATTACTATTTTAATACTAGTTATGCTGCTGTTGATGCACTGATGAAAGCCAGATAGCTAGATCAGTGTTTAGTTAGTCGTAGTTGCCGGTGGGCTGAGGTCTAAAGGAATCCAAACTAGTTTTAAAAGGTTTGGATAGGTTAGGTTAGGTTAGAACATGAATAAGACGGGTGCCCGGCCGCAGGCCGGTCACTTAGGTTCAGTTCCGTTTAAAAAAAAAAAAAAAAAAAACAAAACGTACCAATACAAAGTACTCTTATTCATATTAGAAGATATTGTAAAATAACAATTAATTTAATTTTTTTTTTTTTCACTTACACATTAGTCCCGTCGCGCCGCGCCACTACTATATGGGGCGACGGTGCGAAGTCGATGGCGACGACAAAGTACCGAGTCTAAGGAGACTGATGGCGGCGCCACACAGTGGCGTTATGTCTCTATAAAAGTGGTGGTCTTTTATTATGTTATTTATTAATGGTATTATTTTAATATCATATCAATATTGTACCCCGCACGGGGGGAGGTAGGGGGGTAGGTAGTGACGAAAAATAACGATACGGGACTCTTACGAGGTCTCGTAATCGGAATGAGTTTCTGCGACTACCATTGTTTGTCGCGGGTAACGGGGAATCAGGGTTCGATTCCGGTGAGGGAGCCTGAGAAACTGCTACCACATCCAAGGCAGGCAGCAGGCGCGCAAATTACCCACTCCCTGCACGGGGGGGGAGGTACGGGTAGGTAGTGACGAAAAATAACGATACGGGTCTCTTACGAGGTCTCGTAATCGGAATGAGTTTCTGCGACTACCATTGTTTGTCGCGGGTAACGGGGAATCAGGGTTCGATTCCGGTGAGGGAGCCTGAGAAACTGCTACCACATCCAAGGAAGGCAGCAGGCGCGCAAATTACCCACTCCCTTCACGGGGGGGGGAGGTACGGGTAGGTAGTGACGAAAAATAACGATACGGGACTCTTACGAGGTCTCGTTATCGAATAATCAATACACGAACTGCCCACACACTTGTAAATATAGACGCGCAAGATCGTTACACGAACCGCTTACCATTATAGTAAACTACTATGCAAACACACATAACATATACGCAGTAAGGGAACTTTAAATTGGAGATTTTACCCTACCACACCCGTCTGTCTCTTTCTGAAAACTATTCAAAATAGTTGCTATTTTTCATTCTCATTCAAATATAAATAATAGTAAATAATATATAATTTTTGACTGAACTGAACCCAAGTGCCCGGCCTGTGGCCGGGCACCCCTCGTATTCATGTTCTAACCTAACCTAACCTAAATCTAGTTTTGACACCTTTAGACTTTAGATTCAAGATTTAATGTGAATATATGCATTAATAAAAACTCATTACTATTTTAATACTAGTTATGCACTGATGAAAGCCAGATAGCTAGATCAGTGTTTAGTTAGTCGTAGTTGCCGGTGGGCTGAGGTCTAAAGGAATCCAAACTAGTTTTAAAAGGTTTGGATAGGTTAGGTTTGGTTAGAACATAAATAAGACGGGTGCCCGGCCGCAGGCCGGTCACTTAGGTTCAGCTCCGTTTAAAAAAAAAAAAAAAACAAAAAACAAAACGTACCAATACAAAGTACTCTTATTCATATTAGAAGATATTGTAAAATAACAATTAATTTATTATTTTTTTTTTTTTTTTCACTTACACATTAGTCCCGTCGCGCCGCGCCACTACTATATGGGGCGACGGTGCGAAGTCGACGGCGACGACAAAGTACCGAGTCTAAGGAGACTGATGGCGGCGCCACACAGTGGCGTTATGTCTCTATAAAAGTGGTGGTCTTTTATTATGTTATTTATTAATGGTATTATTTTAATATCATATCAATATTGTACCCCGCACGGGGGGAGGTAGGGGGGTAGGTAGTGACGAAAAATAACGATACGGGACTCTTACGAGGTCTCGTAATCGGAATGAGTTTCTGCGACTACCATTGTTTGTCGCGGGTAACGGGGAATCAGGGTTCGATTCCGGTGAGGGAGCCTGAGAAACTGCTACCACATCCAAGGAAGGCAGCAGGCGCGCAAATTACCCACTCCCTGCACGGGGGGGGAGGTACGGGTAGGTAGTGACGAAAAATAACGATACGGGACTCTTACGAGGTCTCGTCATCGAATAATCAATACACAAACTGCCCACACACTTGTAAATATAGACGCGCAAGATCGTTACACGAACCGCTTATCATTATAGTAAACCACTATGCAAACACACATAACATATACGCAGTAAGGGAACTTTAAATTGGAGATTTTACCCTACCACACCCGTCTGTCTCTTTCTGAAAACTATTCAAAATAATTGCTATTTTTCATTCTCATTCAAATATAAATAATAGTAAATAATATATAATTTTTGACTGAACTAAACCCAAGTGCCCGGCCTGTGGCCGGGCACCCCTCGTATTCATGTTCTAACCTAACCTAACCTAAATCTAGTTTTGACACCTTTAGACTTTAGATTCAAGATTTAATGTGAATATATGCATTAATAAAAACTCATTACTATTTTAATACTAGTTATGCTGCTGTTGATGCACTGATGAAAGCCAGATAGCTAGATCAGTGTTTAGTTAGTCGTAGTTGCCGGTGGGCTGAGGTCTAAAGGAATCCAAACTAGTTTTAAAAGGTTTGGATAGGTTAGGTTAGGTTAGAACATGAATAAGACGGGTGCCCGGCCGCAGGCCGGTCACTTAGGTCCAGTTCCGTTTAAAAAAAAAAAAAACAAAAAACAAAACGAACCAATACAAAGTACTCTTATTCATATTAGAAGATATTGTAAAATAACAATTAATTTAATTTTTTTTTTTTTTTTTTCACTTACACATTAGGCCCGTCGCGCCGCGCCACTACTATATGGGGCGAAGGTGCAAAGTCGACGGCGACGACAAAGTACCGAGTCTAAGGAGACTGATGGCGGCGCCACACAGTGGCGTTATGTCTCTATAAAAGTGGTGGTCTTTTATTATGTTATTTATTAATGGTATTATTTTAATATCATATCAATATTGTACCCCGCACAGGGGGGAGGTACGGGTAGGTAGTGACGAAAAATAACGATACGGGACTCTTACGAGGTCTCGCAATCGGAATGAGTACACTTTAAATATTTTAACGAGGTAAAATTTAAGGGCATTGAGGGTCTGGTGCCAGTGGTGGTTGATTAGATCCACACACTATACTTTTTATAATTATGTGGCGTTATGTCTCTATAAAAGTGGTGGTCTTTTATTATGTTATTTATTAATGGTATTATTTTAATATCATATCAATATTGTACCCCGCACGGGGGGAGGTAGGGGGGTAGGTAGTGACGAAAAATAACGATACGGGACTCTTACGAGGTCTCGTAATCGGAATGAGTTTCTGCGACTACCATTGTTTGTCGCGGGTAACGGGGAATCAGGGTTCGATTCCGGTGAGGGAGCCTGAGAAACTGCTACCACATCCAAGGCAGGCAGCAGGCGCGCAAATTACCCACTCCCTGCACGGGGGGGGAGGTACGGGTAGGTAGTGACGAAAAATAACGATACGGGTCTCTTACGAGGTCTCGTAATCGGAATGAGTTTCTGCGACTACCATTGTTTGTCGCGGGTAACGGGGAATCAGGGTTCGATTCCGGTGAGGGAGCCTGAGAAACTGCTACCACATCCAAGGAAGGCAGCAGGCGCGCAAATTACCCACTCCCTGCACGGGGGGGGGAGGTACGGGTAGGTAGTGACGAAAAATAACGATACGGGACTCTTACGAGGTCTCGTTATCGAATAATCAATACACGAACTGCCCACACACTTGTAAATATAGACGCGCAAGATCGTTACACGAACCGCTTACCATTATAGTAAACTACTATGCAAACACACATAACATATACGCAGTAAGGGAACTTTAAATTGGAGATTTTACCCTACCACACCCGTCTGTCTCTTTCTGAAAACTATTCAAAATAGTTGCTATTTTTCATTCTCATTCAAATATAAATAATAGTAAATAATATATAATTTTTGACTGAACTGAACCCAAGTGCCCGGCCTGTGGCCGGGCACCCCTCGTATTCATGTTCTAACCTAACCTAACCTAAATCTAGTTTTGACACCTTTAGACTTTAGATTCAAGATTTAATGTGAATATATGCATTAATAAAAACTCATTACTATTTTAATACTAGTTATGCACTGATGAAAGCCAGATAGCTAGATCAGTGTTTAGTTAGTCGTAGTTGCCGGTGGGCTGAGGTCTAAAGGAATCCAAACTAGTTTTAAAAGGTTTGGATAGGTTAGGTTTGGTTAGAACATAAATAAGACGGGTGCCCGGCCGCAGGCCGGTCACTTAGGTTCAGCTCCGTTTAAAAAAAAAAAAAAAACAAAAAACAAAACGTACCAATACAAAGTACTCTTATTCATATTAGAAGATATTGTAAAATAACAATTAATTTATTATTTTTTTTTTTTTTTTCACTTACACATTAGTCCCGTCGCGCCGCGCCACTACTATATGGGGCGACGGTGCGAAGTCGACGGCGACGACAAAGTACCGAGTCTAAGGAGACTGATGGCGGCGCCACACAGTGGCGTTATGTCTCTATAAAAGTGGTGGTCTTTTATTATGTTATTTATTAATGGTATTATTTTAATATCATATCAATATTGTACCCCGCACGGGGGGAGGTAGGGGGGTAGGTAGTGACGAAAAATAACGATACGGGACTCTTACGAGGTCTCGTAATCGGAATGAGTTTCTGCGACTACCATTGTTTGTCGCGGGTAACGGGGAATCAGGGTTCGATTCCGGTGAGGGAGCCTGAGAAACTGCTACCACATCCAAGGAAGGCAGCAGGCGCGCAAATTACCCACTCCCTGCACGGGGGGGGAGGTACGGGTAGGTAGTGACGAAAAATAACGATACGGGACTCTTACGAGGTCTCGTAATCGGAATGAGTTTCTGCGACTACCATTGTTTGTCGCGGGTAACGGGGAATCAGGGTTCGATTCCGGTGAGGGAGCCTGAGAAACTGCTACCACATCCAAGGAAGGCAGCAAGCGCGCAAATTACCCACTCCCTGCACGGGGGGGGAGGTACGGGTAGGTAGTGACGAAAAATAACGATACGGGACTCTTACGAGGTCTCGTAATCGTAATGAGTTTCTGCGACTACCATTGTTTGTCGCGGGTAACGGGGAATCAGGGTTCGATTCCGGTGAGGGAGCCTGAGAAACTGCTACCACATCCAAGGAAGGCAGCAGGCGCGCAAATTACCCACTCCCTGCACGGGGGGGGAGGTACGGGTAGGTAGTGACGAAAAATAACGATACGGGACTCTTACGAGGTCTCGTCATCGAATAATCAATACACGAACTGCCCACACACTTGTAAATATAGACGCGCAAGATCGTTACACGAACCGCTTACCATTATAGTAAACCACTATGCAAACACACATAACATATACGCAGTAAGGGAACTTTAAATTGGAGATTTTACCCTACCACACCCGTCTGTCTCTTTCTGAAAACTATTCAAAATAATTGCTATTTTTCATTCTCATTCAAATATAAATAATAGTAAATAATATATAATTTTTGACTAAACTAAACCCAAGTGCCCGGCCTGTGGCCGGGCACCCCTCGTATTCATGTTCTAACCTAACCTAACCTAAATCTAGTTTTGACACCTTTAGACTTTAGATTCAAGATTTAATGTGAATATATGCATTAATAAAAACTCATTACTATTTTAATACTAGTTATGCTGCTGTTGATGCACTGATGAAAGCCAGATAGCTAGATCAGTGTTTAGTTAGTCGTAGTTGCCGGTGGGCTGAGGTCTAAAGGAATCCAAACTAGTTTTAAAAGGTTTGGATAGGTTAGGTTAGGTTAGAACATGAATAAGACGGGTGCCCGGCCGCAGGCCGGTCACTTAGGTTCAGTTCCGTTTAAAAAAAAAAAAAAACAAAAAACAAAACGTACCAATACAAAGTACTCTTATTCATATTAGAAGATATTGTAAAATAACAATTAATTTAATTTTTTTTTTTTTTTTTCACTTACACATTAGGCCCGTCGCGCCGCGCCACTACTATATGGGGCGAAGGTGCGAAGTCGATGGCGACGACAAAGTACCGAGTCTAAGGAGACTGATGGCGGCGCCACACAGTGGCGTTATGTCTCTATAAAAGTGGTGGTCTTTTATTATGTTATTTATTAATGGTATTATTTTAATATCATATCAATATTGTACCCCGCACAGGGGGGAGGTACGGGTAGGTAGTGACGAAAAATAACGATACGGGACTCTTACGAGGTCTCGCAATCGGAATGAGTACACTTTAAATATTTTAACGAGGTAAAATTTAAGGGCATTGAGGGTCTGGTGCCAGTGGTGGTTGATTAGATCCACACACTATACTTTTTATAATTATGTGGCGTTATGTCTCTATAAAAGTGGTGGTCTTTTATTATGTTATTTATTAATGGTATTTTTTTAATATCATATCAATATTGTACCCCGCACGGGGGGAGGTAGGGGGGTAGGTAGTGACGAAAAATAACCATACGGGACTCTTACGAGGTCTCGTCATCGAATAATCAATACACGAACTGCCCACACACTTGTAAATATAGACGCGCAAGATCGTTACACGAACCGCTTACCATTATAGTAAACTACTATGCAAACACACATAACATATACGCAGTAAGGGAACTTTAAATTGGAGATTTTACCCTACCACACCCGTCTGTCTCTTTCTGAAAACTATTCAAAATAGTTGTTATTTTTCATTCTCATTCAAATATAAATAATAGTAAATAATATATAATTTTTGACTGAACTGAACCCAAGTGCCCGGCCTGTGGCCGGGCACCCCTCGTATTCATGTTCTAACCTAACCTAACCTAAATCTAGTTTTGACACCTTTAGACTTTAGATTCAAGATTTAATGTGAATATATGCATTAATAAAAACTCATTACTATTTTAATACTAGTTATGCTGCTGTTGATGCACTGATGAAAGCCAGATAGCTAGATCAGTGTTTAGTTAGTCGTAGTTGCCGGTGGGCTGAGGTCTAAAGGAATCCAAACTAGTTTTAAAAGGTTTGTATAGGTTAGGTTAGGTTAGAACATGAATAAGACGGGTGCCCGGCCGCAGGCTTGTCACTTAGGTTCAGTTCCGTTTAAAAAAAAAAAAACAAAAAACAAAACGTACCAATACAAAGTACTCTTATTCATATTAGAAGATATTGTAAAATAACAATTAATATATTATTTATTTTTTTTTTTTTTCACTTACACATTAGTCCCGTCGCGCCGCGCCACTACTATATGGGGCGACGGTGCGAAGTCGATGGCGACGACAAAGTACCGAGTCTAAGGAGACTGATGGCGGCGCCACACAGTGGCGTTATGTCTCTATAAAAGTGGTGGTCTTTTATTATGTTATTTATTAATGGTATTTTTTTAATATCATATCAATATTGTACCCCGCACGGGGGGAGGTAGGGGGGTAGGTAGTGACGAAAAATAACGATACGGGACTCTTACGAGGTCTCGTAATCGGAATGAGTTTCTGCGACTACCATTGTTTGTCGCGGGTAACGGGGAATCAGGGTTCGATTCCGGTGAGGGAGCCTGAGAAACTGCTACCACATCCAAGGAAGGCAGCAGGCGCGCAAATTACCCACTCCCTGCACGGGGGGGGAGGTACGGGTAGGTAGTGACGAAAAATAACGATACGGGACTCTTACGAGGTCTCGTCATCGGAATGAGTTTCTGCGACTACCATTGTTTGTCGCGGGTAACGGGGAATCAGGGTTCGATTCCGGTGAGGGAGCCTGAGAAACTGCTACCACATCCAAGGAAGGCAGCAGGCGCGCAAATTACCCACTCCCTGCACGGGGGGAGAGGTACGGGTAGGTAGTGACGAAAAATAACGATACGGGACTCTTACGAGGTCTCGTCATCGAATAATCAATACACGAACTGCCCACACACTTGTAAATATAGACGCGCAAGATCGTTACACGAACCGCTTACCATTATAGTAAACTACTATGCAAACACACATAACATATACGCAGTAAGGGAACTTTAAATTGGAGATTTTACCCTACCACACCCGTCTGTCTCTTTCTGAAAACTATTCAAAATAGTTGCTATTTTTCATTCTCATTCAAATATAAATAATAGTAAATAATATATAATTTTTGACTGAACTGAACCCAAGTGCCCGGCCTGTGGCCGGGCACCCCTCGTATTCATGTTCTAACCTAACCTAACCTAAATCTAGTTTTGACACCTTTAGACTTTAGATTCAAGATTTAATGTGAATATATGCATTAATAAAAACTCATTACTATTTTAATACTAGTTATGCTGCTGTTGATGCACTGATGAAAGCCAGATAGCTAGATCAGTGTTTAGTTAGTCGTAGTTGCCGGTGGGCTGAGGTCTAAAGGAATCCAAACTAGTTTTAAAAGGTTTGGATAGGTTAGGTTAGGTTAGAACATAAATAAGACGGGTGCCCGGCCGCAGGCCGGCCACTTAGGTTCAGCTCCGTTTAAAAAAAAAAAAAAAACAAAAAACAAAACGTACCAATACAAATTACTCTTATTCATATTAGAAGATATTGTAAAATAACAATTAATTTATTATTTTTTTTTTTTTTTTCACTTACACATTAGTCCCGTCGCGCCGCGCCACTACTATATGGGGCGACGGTGCGAAGTCGACGGCGACGACAAAGTACCGAGTCTAAGGAGACTGATGGCGGCGCCACACAGTGGCGTTATGTCTCTATAAAAGTGGTGGTCTTTTATTATGTTATTTATTAATGGTATTATTTTAATATCATATCAATATTGTACCCCGCACGGGGGGAGGTAGGGGGGTAGGTAGTGACGAAAAATAACGATACGGGACTCTTACGAGGTCTCGTAATCGGAATGAGTTTCTGCGACTACCATTGTTTGTCGCGGGTAACGGGGAATCAGGGTTCGATTCCGGTGAGGGAGCCTGAGAAACTGCTACCACATCCAAGGAAGGCAGCAGGCGCGCAAATTACCCACTCCCTGCACGGGGGGGGAGGTACGGGTAGGTAGTGACGAAAAATAACGATACGGGACTTTTACGAGGTCTCGTCATCGAATAATCAATACACAAACTGCCCACACACTTGTAAATATAGACGCGCAAGATCGTTACACGAACCGCTTATCATTATAGTAAACCACTATGCAAACACACATAACATATACGCAGTAAGGGAACTTTAAATTGGAGATTTTACCCTACCACACCCGTCTGTCTCTTTCTGAAAACTATTCAAAATAATTGCTATTTTTCATTCTCATTCAAATATAAATAATAGTAAATAATATATAATTTTTGACTGAACTAAACCCAAGTGCCCGGCCTGTGGCCGGGCACCCCTCGTATTCATGTTCTAACCTAACCTAACCTAAATCTAGTTTTGACACCTTTAGACTTTAGATTCAAGATTTAATGTGAATATATGCATTAATAAAAACTCATTGCTATTTTAATACTAGTTATGCTGCTGTTGATGCACTGATGAAAGCCAGATAGCTAGATCAGTGTTTAGTTAGTCGTAGTTGCCGGTGGGCTGAGGTCTAAAGGAATCCAAACTAGTTTTAAAAGGTTTGGATAGGTTAGGTTAGGTTAGAACATGAATAAGACGGGTGCCCGGCCGCAGGCCGGTCACTTAGGTCCAGTTCCGTTTAAAAAAAAAAAAAACAAAAAACAAAACGTACCAATACAAAGTACTCTTATTCATATTAGAAGATATTGTAAAATAACAATTAATTTAATTTTTTTTTTTTTTTTTCACTTACACATTAGGCCCGTCGCGCCGCGCCACTACTATATGGGGCGAAGGTGCAAAGTCGACGGCGACGACAAAGTACCGAGTCTAAGGAGACTGATGGCGGCGCCACACAGTGGCGTTATGTCTCTATAAAAGTGGTGGTCTTTTATTATGTTATTTATTAATGGTATTATTTTAATATCATATCAATATTGTACCCCGCACAGGGGGGAGGTACGGGTAGGTAGTGACGAAAAATAACGATACGGGACTCTTACGAGGTCTCGCAATCGGAATGAGTACACTTTAAATATTTTAACGAGGTAAAATTTAAGGGCATTTAGGGTCTGGTGCCAGTGGTGGTTGATTAGATCCACACACTATACTTTTTATAATTATGTGGCGTTATGTCTCTATAAAAGTGGTGGTCTTTTATGATGTTATTTATTAATGGTATTTTTTTAATATCATATCAATATTGTACCCCGCACGGGGGGAGGTAGGGGGGTAGGTAGTGACGAAAAATAACGATACGGGACTCTTACGAGGTCTCGTAATCGGAATGAGTTTCTGCGACTACCATTGTTTGTCGCGGGTAACGGGGAATCAGGGTTCGATTCCGGTGAGGGAGCCTGAGAAACTGCTACCACATCCAAGGAAGGCAGCAGGCGCGCAAATTACCCACTCCCTGCACGGGGGGGGAGGTACGGGTAGGTAGTGACGAAAAATAACGATACGGGACTCTTACGAGGTCTCGTCATCGGAATGAGTTTCTGCGACTACCATTGTTTGTCGCGGGTAACGGGGAATCAGGGTTCGATTCCGGTGAGGGAGCCTGAGAAACTGCTACCACATCCAAGGAAGGCAGCAAGCGCGCAAATTACCCACTCCCTGCACGGGGGGGGAGGTACGGGTAGGTAGTGACGAAAAATAACGATACGGGTCTCTTACGAGGTCTCGTCATCGAATAATCAATACACGAACTGCCCACACACTTGTAAATATAGACGCGCAAGATCGTTACACGAACCGCTTACCATTATAGTAAACCACTATGCAAACACACATAACATATACGCAGTAAGGGAACTTTAAATTGGAGATTTTACCCTACCACACCCGTCTGTCTCTTTCTGAAAACTATTCAAAATAATTGCTATTTTTCATTCTCATTCAAATATAAATAATAGTAAATAATATATAATTTTTGACTGAACTAAACCCAAGTGCCCGGCCTGTGGCCGGGCACCCCTCGTATTCATGTTCTAACCTAACCTAACCTAAATCTAGTTTTGACACCTTTAGACTTTAGATTCAAGATATAATGTGAATATATGCATTAATAAAAACTCATTACTATTTTAATACTAGTTATGCTGCTGTTGATGCACTGATGAAAGCCAGATAGCTAGATCAGTGTTTAGTTAGTCGTAGTTGCCGGTGGGCTGAGGTCTAAAGGAATCCAAACTAGTTTTAAAAGGTTTGGATAGGTTAGGTTAGGTTAGAACATGAATAAGACGGGTGCCCGGCCGCAGGCCGGTCACTTAGGTTCAGTTCCGTTTAAAAAAAAAAAAAAAAAAACAAAACGTACCAATACAAAGTACTCTTATTCATATTAGAAGATATTGTAAAATAACAATTAATTTAATTTTTTTTTTTTTCACTTACACATTAGGCCCGTCGCGCCGCGCCACTACTATATGGGGCGAAGGTGCGAAGTCGACGGCGACGACAAAGTACCGAGTCTAAGGAGACTGATGGCGGCGCCACACAGTGGCGTTATGTCTCTATAAAAGTGGTGGTCTTTTATTATGTTATTTATTAATGGTATTATTTTAATATCATATCAATATTGTACCCCGCACAGGGGGGAGGTACGGGTAGGTAGTGACGAAAAATAACGATACGGGACTCTTACGAGGACTCGCAATCGGAATGAGTACACTTTAAATATTTTAACGAGGTAAAATTTAAGGGCATTATTGAGGGTCTGGTGCCAGTGGTGGTTGATTAGATCCACACACTATACTTTTTATAATTATGTGGCGTTATGTCTCTATAAAAGTGGTGGTCTTTTATTATGTTATTTATTAATGGTATTTTTTTAATATCATATCAATATTGTACCCCGCACAGGGGGGAGGTACGGGTAGGTAGTGACGAAAAATAACGATACGGGACTCTTACGAGGTCTCGTCATCGA
Source organism: Pararge aegeria (assembly GCF_905163445.1). NCBI lineage: Eukaryota > Metazoa > Arthropoda > Insecta > Lepidoptera > Nymphalidae > Pararge > Pararge aegeria. Next base: position 180,139 of record NC_053200.1, on the reverse strand, counting down.
ATAATCAATACACGAACTGCCCACACACTTGTAAATATAGACGCGCAAGATCGTTACACGAACCGCTTACCATTATAGTAAACTACTATGCAAACACACATAACATATACGCAGTAAGGGAACTTTAAATTGGAGATTTTACCCTACCACACCCGTCTGTCTCTTTCTGGAAACTATTCAAAATAATTGCTATTTTTCATTCTCATTCAAATATAAATAATAGTAAATAATATATAATTTTTGACTGAACTGAACCCAAGTGCCCGGCCTGTGGCCGGGCACCCCTCGTATTCATGTTCTAACCTAACCTAACCTAAATCTAGTTTTGACACCTTTAGACTTTAGATTCAAGATTTAATGTGAATATATGCATTAATAAAAACTCATTACTATTTTAATACTAGTTATGCTGCTGTTGATGCACTGATGAAAGCCAGATAGCTAGATCAGTGTTTAGTTAGTCGTAGTTGCCGGTGGGCTGAGGTCTAAAGGAATCCAAACTAGTTTTAAAAGGTTTGGATAGGTTAGGTTAGGTTAGAACATGAATAAGACGGGTGCCCGGCCGCAGGCCGGTCACTTAGGTTCAGTTCCGTTTAAAAAAAAAAAAAAAAAAAACAAAACGTACCAATACAAAGTACTCTTATTCATATTAGAAGATATTGTAAAATAACAATTAATTTAATTTTTTTTTTTTTTCACTTACACATTAGGCCCGTCGCGCCGCGCCACTACTATATGGGGCGAAGGTGCGAAGTCGACGGCGACGACAAAGTACCGAGTCTAAGGAGACTGATGGCGGCGCCACACAGTGGCGTTATGTCTCTATAAAAGTGGTGGTCTTTTATTATGTTATTTATTAATGGTATTTTTTTAATATCATATCAATATTGTACCCCGCACGGGGGGAGGTAGGGGTAGGTAGTGACGAAAAATAACGATACGGGACTCTTACGAGGTCTCGCAATCGGAATGAGTACACTTTAAATATTTTAACGAGGTAAAATTTAAGGGCATTGAGGGTCTGGTGCCAGTGGTGGTTGATTAGATCCACACACTATACTTTTTATAATTATGTGGCGTTATGTCTCTATAAAAGTGGTGGTCTTTTATTATGTTATTTATTAATGGTATTTTTTTAATATCATATCAATATTGTACCCCGCACAGGGGGGAGGTACGGGTAGGTAGTGACGAAAAATAACGATACGGGACTCTTACGAGGTCTCGTCATCGAATAATCAATACACGAACTGCCCACACACTTGTAAATATAGACGCGCAAGATCGTTACACGAACCGCTTACCATTATAGTAAACTACTATGCAAACACACATAACATATACGCAGTGAGGGAACTTTAAATTGGAGATTTTACCCTACCACACCCGTCTGTCTCTTTCTGAAAACTATTCAAAATAATTGCTATTTTTCATTCTCATTCAAATATAAATAATAGTAAATAATATATAATTTTTGACTGAACTGAACCCAAGTGCCCGGCCTGTGGCCGGGCACCCCTCGTATTCATGTTCTAACCTAACCTAACCTAAATCTAGTTTGGACACCTTTAGACTTTAGATTCAAGATTTAATGTGAATATATGCATTAATAAAAACTCATTACTATTTTAATACTAGTTATGCTGCTGTTGATGCACTGATGAAAGCCAGATAGCTAGATCAGTGTTTAGTTAGTCGTAGTTGCCGGTGGGCTGAGGTCTAAAGGAATCCAAACTAGTTTTAAAAGGTTTGGATAGGTTAGGTTAGGTTAGAACATGAATAAGACGGGTGCCCGGCCGCAGGCCGGTCACTTAGGTTCAGTTCCGTTTAAAAAAAAAAAAAAAAAAAAACAAAACGTACCAATACAAAGTACTCTTATTCATATTAGAAGATATTGTAAAATAACAATTAATTTAATTTTTTTTTTTTTTTTTTCACTTACACATTAGGCCCGTCGCGCCGCGCCACTACTATATGGGGCGAAGGTGCGAAGTCGACGGCGACGACAAAGTACCGAGTCTAAGGAGACTGATGGCGGCGCCACACAGTGGCGTTATGTCTCTATAAAAGTGGTGGTCTTTTATTATGTTATTTATTAATGGTATTATTTTAATATCATATCAATATTGTACCCCGCACAGGGGGGAGGTACGGGTAGGTAGTGACGAAAAATAACGATACGGGACTCTTACGAGGTCTCGTAATCGGAATGAGTTTCTGCGACTACCATTGTTTGTCGCGGGTAACGGGGAATCAGGGTTCGATTCCGGTGAGGGAGCCTGAGAAACTGCTACCACATCCAAGGCAGGCAGCAGGCGCGCAAATTACCCACTCCCTGCACGGGGGGGGGAGGTACGGGTAGGTAGTGACGAAAAATAACGATACGGGACTCTTACGAGGTCTCGTCATCGAATAATCAATACACGAACTGCCCACACACTTGTAAATATAGACGCGCAAGATCGTTACACGAACCGCTTACCATTATAGTAAACTACTATGCAAACACACATAACATATACCTACGCAATAAGGGAACTTTAAATTGGAGATTTTATACTACCACACCCGTCTGTCTCATTCTGAAAACTATTCAAAATAATTGCTATTTTTCATTCTCATTCAAATATAAATAATAGTAAATAATATATAATTTTTGAATGAACTGAACCCAAGTGCCCGGCCTGTGGCCGGGCACCCCTCGTATTCATGTTCTAACCTAACCTAACCTAAATCTAGTTTTGACACCTTTAGACTTTAGATTCAAGATTTAATGTGAATATATGCATTAATAAAAACTCATTACTATTTTAATACTAGTTATGCTGCTGTTGATGCACTGATGAAAGCCAGATAGCTAGATCAGTGTTTAGTTAGTCGTAGTTGCCGGTGGGCTGAGGTCTAAAGGAATCCAAACTAGTTTTAAAAGGTTTGGATAGGTTAGGTTAGGTTAGAACATGAATAAGACGGGTGCCCGGCCGCAGGCCGGTCACTTAGGTTCAGTTCCGTTTAAAAAAAAAAAAAACAAAAAACAAAACGAACCAATACAAAGTACTCTTATTCATATTAGAAGATATTGTAAAATAACAATTAATTTAATTTTTTTTTTTTTTTTACTTACACATTAGGCCCGTCGCGCCGCGCCACTACTATATGGGGCGAAGGTGCGAAGTCGACGGCGACGACAAAGTACCGAGTCTAAGGAGACTGATGGCGGCGCCACACAGTGGCGTTGTCTCTATAAAAGTGGTGGTCTTTTATTATGTTATTTATTAATGGTATTATTTTAATATCATATCAATATTGTACCCCGCACAGGGGGGAGGTACGGGTAGGTAGTGACGAAAAATAACGATACGGGACTCTTACGAGGTCTCGTAATCGGAATGAGTTTCTGCGACTACCATTGTTTGTCGCGGGTAACGGGGAATCAGGGTTCGATTCCGGTGAGGGAGCCTGAGAAACTGCTACCACATCCAAGGAAGGCAGCAGGCGCGCAAATTACCCACTCCCTCCACGGGGGGGGAGGTACGGGTAGGTAGTGACGAAAAATAACGATACGGGACTCTTACGAGGTCTCGTAATCGGAATGAGTTTCTGCGACTACCATTGTTTGTCGCGGGTAACGGGGAATCAGGGTTCGATTCCGGTGAGGGAGCCTGAGAAACTGCTACCACATCCAAGGCAGGCAGCAGGCGCGCAAATTACCCACTCCCTGCACGGGGGGGGAGGTACGGGTAGGTAGTGACGAAAAATAACGATACGGGACTCTTACGAGGGCTCGTCATCGAATAATCAATACACGAACTGCCCACACACTTGTAAATATAGACGCGCAAGATCGTTACACGAACCGCTTACCATTATAGTAAACTACTATGCAAACACACATAACATATACCTACGCAATAAGGGAACTTTAAATTGGAGATTTTATACTACCACACCCGTCTGTCTCATTCTGAAAACTATTCAAAATAATTGCTATTTTTCATTCTCATTCAAATATAAATAATAGTAAATAATATATAATTTTTGAATGAACTGAACCCAAGTGCCCGGCCTGTGGCCGGGCACCCCTCGTATTCATGTTCTAACCTAACCTAACCTAAATCTAGTTTTGACACCTTTAGACTTTAGATTCAAGATTTAATGTGAATATATGCATTAATAAAAACTCATTACTATTTTAATACTAGTTATGCTGCTGTTGATGCACTGATGAAAGCCAGATAGCTAGATCAGTGTTTAGTTAGTCGTAGTTGCCGGTGGGCTGAGGTCTAAAGGAATCCAAACTAGTTTTAAAAGGTTTGGATAGGTTAGGTTAGGTTAGAACATGAATAAGACGGGTGCCCGGCCGCAGGCCGGTCACTTAGGTTCAGTTCCGTTTAAAAAAAAAAAAAACAAAAAACAAAACGTACTAATACAAAGTACTCTTATTCATATTAGAAGATATTGTAAAATAACAATTAATTTAATTTTTTTTTTTTTTTTTTTCACTTACACATTAGGCCCGTCGCGCCGCGCCACTACTATATGGGGCGAAGGTGCGAAGTCGACGGCGACGACAAAGTACCGAGTCTAAGGAGACTGATGGCGGCGCCACACAGTGGCGTTGTCTCTATAAAAGTGGTGGTCTTTTATTATGTTATTTATTAATGGTATTATTTTAATATCATATCAATATTGTACCCCGCACAGGGGGGAGGTACGGGTAGGTAGTGACGAAAAATAACGATACGGGACTCTTACGAGGTCTCGTAATCGGAATGAGTTTCTGCGACTACCATTGTTTGTCGCGGGTAACGGGGAATCAGGGTTCGATTCCGGTGAGGGAGCCTGAGAAACTGCTACCACATCCAAGGCAGGCAGCAGGCGCGCAAATTACCCACTCCCTGCACGGGGGGGGAGGTACGGGTAGGTAGTGACGAAAAATAACGATACGGGACTCTTACGAGGTCTCGTCATCGAATAATCAATACACGAACTGCCCACACACTTGTAAATATAGACGCGCAAGATCGTTACACGAACCGCTTACCATTATAGTAAACTACTATGCAAACACACATAACATATACCTACGCAATAAGGGAACTTTAAATTGGAGATTTTATACTACCACACCCGTCTGTCTCATTCTGAAAACTATTCAAAATAATTGCTATTTTTCATTCTCATTCAAATATAAATAATAGTAAATAATATATAATTTTTGAATGAACTGAACCCAAGTGCCCGGCCTGTGGCCGGGCACCCCTCGTATTCATGTTCTAACCTAACCTAACCTAAATCTAGTTTTGACACCTTTAGACTTTAGATTCAAGATTTAATGTGAATATATGCATTAATAAAAACTCATTACTATTTTAATACTAGTTATGCTGCTGTTGATGCACTGATGAAAGCCAGATAGCTAGATCAGTGTTTAGTTAGTCGTAGTTGCCGGTGGGCTGAGGTCTAAAGGAATCCAAACTAGTTTTAAAAGGTTTGGATAGGTTAGGTTAGGTTAGAACATGAATAAGACGGGTGCCCGTCCGCAGGCCGGTCACTTAGGTTCAGTTCCGTTTAAAAAAAAAAAAAAAAAAAACAAAACGTACCAATACAAAGTACTCTTATTCATATTAGAAGATATTGTAAAATAACAATTAATTTAATTTTTTTTTTTTTTCACTTACACATTAGGCCCGTCGCGCCGCGCCACTACTATATGGGGCGAAGGTGCGAAGTCGACGGCGACGACAAAGTACCGAGTCTAAGGAGACTGATGGCGGCGCCACACAGTGGCGTTATGTCTCTATAAAAGTGGTGGTCTTTTATTATGTTATTTATTAATGGTATTTTTTTAATATCATATCAATATTGTACCCCGCACGGGGGGAGGTAGGGGTAGGTAGTGACGAAAAATAACGATACGGGACTCTTACGAGGTCTCGCAATCGGAATGAGTACACTTTAAATATTTTAACGAGGTAAAATTTAAGGGCATTAATGAGGGTCTGGTGCCAGTGGTGGTTGATTAGATCCACACACTATACTTTTTATAATTATGTGGCGTTATGTCTCTATAAAAGTGGTGGTCTTTTATTATGTTATTTATTAATGGTATTTTTTTAATATCATATCAATATTGTACCCCGCACGGGGGGAGGTAGGGGGGTAGGTAGTGACGAAAAATAACGATACGGGACTCTTACGAGGTCTCGTAATCGGAATGAGTTTCTGCGACTACCATTGTTTGTCGCGGGTAACGGGGAATCAGGGTTCGATTCCGGTGAGGGAGCCTGAGAAACTGCTACCACATCCAAGGCAGGCAGCAGGCGCGCAAATTACCCACTCCCTGCACGGGGGGGGAGGTACGGGTAGGTAGTGACGAAAAATAACGATACGGGACTCTTACGAGGTCTCGTCATCGAATAATCAATACACGAACTGCCCACACACTTGTAAATATAGACGCGCAAGATCGTTACACGAACCGCTTACCATTATAGTAAACTACTATGCAAACACACATAACATATACCTACGCAATAAGGGAACTTTAAATTGGAGATTTTATACTACCACACCCGTCTGTCTCATTCTGAAAACTATTCAAAATAATTGCTATTTTTCATTCTCATTCAAATATAAATAATAGTAAATAATATATAATTTTTGAATGAACTGAACCCAAGTGCCCGGCCTGTGGCCGGGCACCCCTCGTATTCATGTTCTAACCTAACCTAACCTAAATCTAGTTTTGACACCTTTAGACTTTAGATTCAAGATTTAATGTGAATATATGCATTAATAAAAACTCATTACTATTTTAATACTAGTTATGCTGCTGTTGATGCACTGATGAAAGCCAGATAGCTAGATCAGTGTTTAGTTAGTCGTAGTTGCCGGTGGGCTGAGGTCTAAAGGAATCCAAACTAGTTTTAAAAGGTTTGGATAGGTTAGGTTAGGTTAGAACATGAATAAGACGGGTGCCCGGCCGCAGGCCGGTCACTTAGGTTCAGTTCCGTTTAAAAAAAAAAAAAACAAAAAACAAAACGTACCAATACAAAGTACTCTTATTCATATTAGAAGATATTGTAAAATAACAATTAATTTAATTTTTTTTTTTTTTTTTCACTTACACATTAGGCCCGTCGCGCCGCGCCACTACTATATGGGGCGAAGGTGCGAAGTCGACGGCGACGACAAAGTACCGAGTCTAAGGAGACTGATGGCGGCGCCACACAGTGGCGTTATGTCTCTATAAAAGTGGTGGTCTTTTATTATGTTATTTATTAATGGTATTATTTTAATATCATATCAATATTGTACCCCGCACAGGGGGGAGGTACGGGTAGGTAGTGACGAAAAATAACGATACGGGACTCTTACGAGGTCTCGCAATCGGAATGAGTACACTTTAAATATTTTAACGAGGTAAAATTTAAGGGCATTGAGGGTCTGGTGCCAGTGGTGGTTGATTAGATCCACACACTATACTTTTTATAATTATGTGGCGTTATGTCTCTATAAAAGTGGTGGTCTTTTATTATGTTATTTATTAATGGTATTTTTTTAATATCATATCAATATTGTACCCCGCACAGGGGGGAGGTACGGGTAGGTAGTGACGAAAAATAACGATACGGGACTCTTACGAGGTCTCGTCATCGAATAATCAATACACGAACTGCCCACACACTTGTAAATATAGACGCGCAAGATCGTTACACGAACCGCTTACCATTATAGTAAACTACTATGCAAACACACATAACATATACCTACGCAATAAGGGAACTTTAAATTGGAGATTTTATACTACCACACCCGTCTGTCTCATTCTGAAAACTATTCAAAATAATTGCTATTTTTCATTCTCATTCAAATATAAATAATAGTAAATAATATATAATTTTTGAATGAACTGAACCCAAGTGCCCGGCCTGTGGCCGGGCACCCCTCGTATTCATGTTCTAACCTAACCTAACCTAAATCTAGTTTTGACACCTTTAGACTTTAGATTCAAGATTTAATGTGAATATATGCATTAATAAAAACTCATTACTATTTTAATACTAGTTATGCTGCTGTTGATGCACTGATGAAAGCCAGATAGCTAGATCAGTGTTTAGTTAGTCGTAGTTGCCGGTGGGCTGAGGTCTAAAGGAATCCAAACTAGTTTTAAAAGGTTTGGATAGGTTAGGTTAGGTTAGAACATGAATAAGACGGGTGCCCGTCCGCAGGCCGGTCACTTAGGTTCAGTTCCGTTTAAAAAAAAAAAAAAAAAAAACAAAACGTACCAATACAAAGTACTCTTATTCATATTAGAAGATATTGTAAAATAACAATTAATTTAATTTTTTTTTTTTTTCACTTACACATTAGGCCCGTCGCGCCGCGCCACTACTATATGGGGCGAAGGTGCGAAGTCGACGGCGACGACAAAGTACCGAGTCTAAGGAGACTGATGGCGGCGCCACACAGTGGCGTTATGTCTCTATAAAAGTGGTGGTCTTTTATTATGTTATTTATTAATGGTATTTTTTTAATATCATATCAATATTGTACCCCGCACGGGGGGAGGTAGGGGTAGGTAGTGACGAAAAATAACGATACGGGACTCTTACGAGGTCTCGCAATCGGAATGAGTACACTTTAAATATTTTAACGAGGTAAAATTTAAGGGCATTAATGAGGGTCTGGTGCCAGTGGTGGTTGATTAGATCCACACACTATACTTTTTATAATTATGTGGCGTTATGTCTCTATAAAAGTGGTGGTCTTTTATTATGTTATTTATTAATGGTATTTTTTTAATATCATATCAATATTGTACCCCGCACGGGGGGAGGTAGGGGGGTAGGTAGTGACGAAAAATAACGATACGGGACTCTTACGAGGTCTCGTAATCGGAATGAGTTTCTGCGACTACCATTGTTTGTCGCGGGTAACGGGGAATCAGGGTTCGATTCCGGTGAGGGAGCCTGAGAAACTGCTACCACATCCAAGGCAGGCAGCAGGCGCGCAAATTACCCACTCCCTGCACGGGGGGGGAGGTACGGGTAGGTAGTGACGAAAAATAACGATACGGGACTCTTACGAGGTCTCGTCATCGAATAATCAATACACGAACTGCCCACACACTTGTAAATATAGACGCGCAAGATCGTTACACGAACCGCTTACCATTATAGTAAACTACTATGCAAACACACATAACATATACCTACGCAATAAGGGAACTTTAAATTGGAGATTTTATACTACCACACCCGTCTGTCTCATTCTGAAAACTATTCAAAATAATTGCTATATTTCATTCTCATTCAAATATAAATAATAGTAAATAATATATAATTTTTGAATGAACTGAACCCAAGTGCCCGGCCTGTGGCCGGGCACCCCTCGTATTCATGTTCTAACCTAACCTAACCTAAATCTAGTTTTGACACCTTTAGACTTTAGATTCAAGATTTAATGTGAATATATGCATTAATAAAAACTCATTACTATTTTAATACTAGTTATGCTGCTGTTGATGCACTGATGAAAGCCAGATAGCTAGATCAGTGTTTAGTTAGTCGTAGTTGCCGGTGGGCTGAGGTCTAAAGGAATCCAAACTAGTTTTAAAAGGTTTGGATAGGTTAGGTTAGGTTAGAACATGAATAAGACGGGTGCCCGGCCGCAGGCCGGTCACTTAGGTTCAGTTCCGTTTAAAAAAAAAAAAAACAAAAAACAAAACGTACCAATACAAAGTACTCTTATTCATATTAGAAGATATTGTAAAATAACAATTAATTTAATTTTTTTTTTTTTTTTTCACTTACACATTAGGCCCGTCGCGCCGCGCCACTACTATATGGGGCGAAGGTGCGAAGTCGACGGCGACGACAAAGTACCGAGTCTAAGGAGACTGATGGCGGCGCCACACAGTGGCGTTATGTCTCTATAAAAGTGGTGGTCTTTTATTATGTTATTTATTAATGGTATTATTTTAATATCATATCAATATTGTACCCCGCACAGGGGGGAGGTACGGGTAGGTAGTGACGAAAAATAACGATACGGGACTCTTACGAGGTCTCGTCATCGAATAATCAATACACGAACTGCCCACACACTTGTAAATATAGACGCGCAAGATCGTTACACGAACCGCTTACCATTATAGTAAACTACTATGCAAACACACATAACATATACCTACGCAATAAGGGAACTTTAAATTGGAGATTTTATACTACCACACCCGTCTGTCTCATTCTGAAAACTATTCAAAATAATTGCTATTTTTCATTCTCATTCAAATATAAATAATAGTAAATAATATATAATTTTTGAATGAACTGAACCCAAGTGCCCGGCCTGTGGCCGGGCACCCCTCGTATTCATGTTCTAACCTAACCTAACCTAAATCTAGTTTTGACACCTTTAGACTTTAGATTCAAGATTTAATGTGAATATATGCATTAATAAAAACTCATTACTATTTTAATACTAGTTATGCTGCTGTTGATGCACTGATGAAAGCCAGATAGCTAGATCAGTGTTTAGTTAGTCGTAGTTGCCGGTGGGCTGAGGTCTAAAGGAATCCAAACTAGTTTTAAAGGTTTGGATAGGTTAGGTTAGGTTAGAACATGAATAAGACGGGTGCCCGGCCGCAGGCCGGTCACTTAGGTTCAGTTCCGTTTAAAAAAAAAAAAAACAAAAAACAAAACGTACCAATACAAAGTACTCTTATTCATATTAGAAGATATTGTAAAATAACAATTAATTTAATTTTTTTTTTTTTTTTTTCACTTACACATTAGGCCCGTCGCGCCGCGCCACTACTATATGGGGCGAAGGTGCGAAGTCGACGGCGACGACAAAGTACCGAGTCTAAGGAGACTGATGGCGGCGCCACACAGTGGCGTTGTCTCTATAAAAGTGGTGGTCTTTTATTATGTTATTTATTAATGGTATTATTTTAATATCATATCAATATTGTACCCCGCACAGGGGGGAGGTACGGGTAGGTAGTGACGAAAAATAACGATACGGGACTCTTACGAGGTCTCGTAATCGGAATGAGTTTCTGCGACTACCATTGTTTGTCGCGGGTAACGGGGAATCAGGGTTCGATTCCGGTGAGGGAGCCTGAGAAACTGCTACCACATCCAAGGCAGGCAGCAGGCGCGCAAATTACCCACTCCCTGCACGGGGGGGGAGGTACGGGTAGGTAGTGACGAAAAATAACGATACGGGACTCTTACGAGGTCTCGTCATCGAATAATCAATACACGAACTGCCCACACACTTGTAAATATAGACGCGCAAGATCGTTACACGAACCGCTTACCATTATAGTAAACTACTATGCAAACACACATAACATATACCTACGCAATAAGGGAACTTTAAATTGGAGATTTTATACTACCACACCCGTCTGTCTCATTCTGAAAACTATTCAAAATAATTGCTATTTTTCATTCTCATTCAAATATAAATAATAGTAAATAATATATAATTTTTGAATGAACTGAACCCAAGTGCCCGGCCTGTGGCCAGGCACCCCTCGTATTCATGTTCTAACCTAACCTAACCTAAATCTAGTTTTGACACCTTTAGACTTTAGATTCAAGATTTAATGTGAATATATGCATTAATAAAAACTCATTACTATTTTAATACTAGTTATGCTGCTGTTGATGCACTGATGAAAGCCAGATAGCTAGATCAGTGTTTAGTTAGTCGTAGTTGCCGGTGGGCTGAGGTCTAAAGGAATCCAAACTAGTTTTAAAAGGTTTGGATAGGTTAGGTTAGGTTAGAACATGAATAAGACGGGTGCCCGGCCGCAGGCCGGTCACTTAGGTTCAGTTCCGTTTAAAAAAAAAAAAAACAAAAAACAAAACGTACCAATACAAAGTACTCTTATTCATATTAGAAGATATTGTAAAATAACAATTAATTTAATTTTTTTTTTTTTTTTTCACTTACACATTAGGCCCGTCGCGCCGCGCCACTACTATATGGGGCGAAGGTGCGAAGTCGACGGCGACGACAAAGTACCGAGTCTAAGGAGACTGATGGCGGCGCCACACAGTGGCGTTATGTCTCTATAAAAGTGGTGGTCTTTTATTATGTTATTTATTAATGGTATTTTTTTAATATCATATCAATATTGTACCCCGCACGGGGGGAGGTAGGGGTAGGTAGTGACGAAAAATAACGATACGGGACTCTTACGAGGTCTCGCAATCGGAATGAGTACACTTTAAATATTTTAACGAGGTAAAATTTAAGGGCATTGAGGGTCTGGTGCCAGTGGTGGTTGATTAGATCCACACACTATACTTTTTATAATTATGTGGCGTTATGTCTCTGTAAAAGTGGTGGTCTTTTATTATGTTATTTATTAATGGTATTTTTTTAATATCATATCAATATTGTACCCCGCACAGGGGGGAGGTACGGGTAGGTAGTGACGAAAAATAACGATACGGGACTCTTACGAGGTCTCGTCATCGAATAATCAATACACGAACTGCCCACACACTTGTAAATATAGACGCGCAAGATCGTTACACGAACCGCTTACCATTATAGTAAACTACTATGCAAACACACATAACATATACCTACGCAATAAGGGAACTTTAAATTGGAGATTTTATACTACCACACCCGTCTGTCTCATTCTGAAAACTATTCAAGATAATTGCTATTTTTCATTCTCATTCAAATATAAATAATAGTAAATAATATATAATTTTTGAATGAACTGAACCCAAGTGCCCGGCCTGTGGCCGGGCACCCCTCGTATTCATGTTCTAACCTAACCTAACCTAAATCTAGTTTTGACACCTTTAGACTTTAGATTCAAGATTTAATGTGAATATATGCATTAATAAAAACTAATTACTATTTTAATACTAGTTATGCTGCTGTTGATGCACTGATGAAAGCCAGATAGCTAGATCAGTGTTTAGTTAGTCGTAGTTGCCGGTGGGCTGAGGTCTAAAGGAATCCAAACTAGTTTTAAAAGGTTTGGATAGGTTAGGTTAGGTTAGAACATGAATAAGACGGGTGCCCGGCCGCAGGCCGGTCACTTAGGTTCAGTTCCGTTTAAAAAAAAAAAAAACAAAAAACAAAACGTACCAATACAAAGTACTCTTATTCATATTAGAAGATATTGTAAAATAACAATTAATTTAATTTTTTTTTTTTTTTTTTCACTTACACATTAGGCCCGTCGCGCCGCGCCACTACTATATGGGGCGAAGGTGCGAAGTCGACGGCGACGACAAAGTACCGAGTCTAAGGAGACTGATGGCGGCGCCACACAGTGGCGTTGTCTCTATAAAAGTGGTGGTCTTTTATTATGTTATTTATTAATGGTATTATTTTAATATCATATCAATATTGTACCCCGCACAGGGGGGAGGTACGGGTAGGTAGTGACGAAAAATAACGATACGGGACTCTTACGAGGTCTCGTAATCGGAATGAGTTTCTGCAACTACCATTGTTTGTCGCGGGTAACGGGGAATCAGGGTTCGATTCCGGTGAGGGAGCCTGAGAAACTGCTACCACATCCAAGGCAGGCAGCAGGCGCGCAAATTACCCACTCCCTGCACGGGGGGGGAGGTACGGGTAGGTAGTGACGAAAAATAACGATACGGGACTCTTACGAGGTCTCGTCATCGAATAATCAATACACGAACTGCCCACACACTTGTAAATATAGACGCGCAAGATCGTTACACGAACCGCTTACCATTATAGTAAACTACTATGCAAACACACATAACATATACCTACGCAATAAGGGAACTTTAAATTGGAGATTTTATACTACCACACCCGTCTGTCTCATTCTGAAAACTATTCAAAATAATTGCTATTTTTCATTCTCATTCAAATATAAATAATAGTAAATAATATATAATTTTTGAATGAACTGAACCCAAGTGCCCGGCCTGTGGCCGGGCACCCCTCGTATTCATGTTCTAACCTAACCTAACCTAAATCTAGTTTTGACACCTTTAGACTTTAGATTCAAGATTTAATGTGAATATATGCATTAATAAAAACTCATTACTATTTTAATACTAGTTATGCTGCTGTTGATGCACTGATGAAAGCCAGATAGCTAGATCAGTGTTTAGTTAGTCGTAGTTGCCGGTGGGCTGAGGTCTAAAGGAATCCAAACTAGTTTTAAAAGGTTTGGATAGGTTAGGTTAGGTTAGAACATGAATAAGACGGGTGCCCGGCCGCAGGCCGGTCACTTAGGTTCAGTTCCGTTTAAAAAAAAAAAAAACAAAAAACAAAACGTACCAATACAAAGTACTCTTATTCATATTAGAAGATATTGTAAAATAACAATTAATTTAATTTTTTTTTTTTTTTTTTCACTTACACATTAGGCCCGTCGCGCCGCGCCACTACTATATGGGGCGAAGGTGCGAAGTCGACGGCGACGACAAAGTACCGAGTCTAAGGAGACTGATGGCGGCGCCACACAGTGGCGTTATGTCTCTATAAAAGTGGTGGTCTTTTATTATGTTATTTATTAATGGTATTATTTTAATATCATATCAATATTGTACCCCGCACAGGGGGGAGGTACGGGTAGGTAGTGACGAAAAATAACGATACGGGACTCTTACGAGGTCTCGTAATCGGAATGAGTTTCTGCGACTACCATTGTTTGTCGCGGGTAACGGGGAATCAGGGTTCGATTCCGGTGAGGGAGCCTGAGAAACTGCTACCACATCCAGGGCAGGCAGCAGGCGCGCAAATTACCCACTCCCTGCACGGGGGGGGAGGTACGGGTAGGTAGTGACGAAAAATAACGATACGGGACTCTTACGAGGTCTCGTCATCGAATAATCAATACACGAACTGCCCACACACTTGTAAATATAGACGCGCAAGATCGTTACACGAACCGCTTACCATTATAGTAAACTACTATGCAAACACACATAACATATACCTACGCAATAAGGGAACTTTAAATTGGAGATTTTATACTACCACACCCGTCTGTCTCATTCTGAAAACTATTCAAAATAATTGCTATTTTTCATTCTCATTCAAATATAAATAATAGTAAATAATATATAATTTTTGAATGAACTGAACCCAAGTGCCCGGCCTGTGGCCGGGCACCCCTCGTATTCATGTTCTAACCTAACCTAACCTAAATCTAGTTTTGACACCTTTAGACTTTAGATTCAAGATTTAATGTGAATATATGCATTAATAAAAACTCATTACTATTTTAATACTAGTTATGCTGCTGTTGATGCACTGATGAAAGCCAGATAGCTAGATCAGTGTTTAGTTAGTCGTAGTTGCCGGTGGGCTGAGGTCTAAAGGAATCCAAACTAGTTTTAAAAGGTTTGGATAGGTTAGGTTAGGTTAGAACATGAATAAGACGGGTGCCCGGCCGCAGGCCGGTCACTTAGGTTCAGTTCCGTTTAAAAAAAAAAAAAAACAAAAAACAAAACGTACCAATACAAAGTACTCTTATTCATATTAGAAGATATTGTAAAATAACAATTAATTTAATTTTTTTTTTTTTTTTTTCACTTACACATTAGGCCCGTCGCGCTGCGCCACTACTATATGGGGCGAAGGTGCGAAGTCGACGGCGACGACAAAGTACCGAGTCTAAGGAGACTGATGGCGGCGCCACACAGTGGCGTTATGTCTCTATAAAAGTGGTGGTCTTTTATTATGTTATTTATTAATGGTATTATTTTAATATCATATCAATATTGTACCCCGCACAGGGGGGAGGTACGGGTAGGTAGTGACGAAAAATAACGATACGGGACTCTTACGAGGTCTCGTAATCGGAATGAGTTTCTGCGACTACCATTGTTTGTCGCGGGTAACGGGGAATCAGGGTTCGATTCCGGTGAGGGAGCCTGAGAAACTGCTACCACATCCAAGGCAGGCAGCAGGCGCGCAAATTACCCACTCCCTGCACGGGGGGGGAGGTACGGGTAGGTAGTGACGAAAAATAACGATACGGGACTCTTACGAGGTCTCGTCATCGAATAATCAATACACGAACTGCCCACACACTTGTAAATATAGACGCGCAAGATCGTTACACGAACCGCTTACCATTATAGTAAACTACTATGCAAACACACATAACATATACCTACGCAATAAGGGAACTTTAAATTGGAGATTTTATACTACCACACCCGTCTGTCTCATTCTGAAAACTATTCAAAATAATTGCTATTTTTCATTCTCATTCAAATATAAATAATAGTAAATAATATATAATTTTTGAATGAACTGAACCCAAGTGCCCGGCCTGTGGCCGGGCACCCCTCGTATTCATGTTCTAACCTAACCTAACCTAAATCTAGTTTTGACACCTTTAGACTTTAGATTCAAGATTTAATGTGAATATATGCATTAATAAAAACTCATTACTATTTTAATACTAGTTATGCTGCTGTTGATGCACTGATGAAAGCCAGATAGCTAGATCAGTGTTTAGTTAGTCGTAGTTGCCGGTGGGCTGAGGTCTAAAGGAATCCAAACTAGTTTTAAAAGGTTTGGATAGGTTAGGTTAGGTTAGAACATGAATAAGACGGGTGCCCGGCCGCAGGCCGGTCACTTAGGTTCAGTTCCGTTTAAAAAAAAAAAAAACAAAAAACAAAACGTACCAATACAAAGTACTCTTATTCATATTAGAAGATATTGTAAAATAACAATTAATTTAATTTTTTTTTTTTTTTTTTCACTTACACATTAGGCCCGTCGCGCCGCGCCACTACTATATGGGGCGAAGGTGCGAAGTCGACGGCGACGACAAAGTACCGAGTCTAAGGAGACTGGGCGGCGCCACACAGTGGCGTTATGTCTCTATAAAAGTGGTGGTCTTTTATTATGTTATTTATTAATGGTATTATTTTAATATCATATCAATATTGTACCCCGCACAGGGGGGAGGTACGGGTAGGTAGTGACGAAAAATAACGATACGGGACTCTTACGAGGTCTCGTAATCGGAATGAGTTTCTGCGACTACCATTGTTTGTCGCGGGTAACGGGGAATCAGGGTTCGATTCCGGTGAGGGAGCCTGAGAAACTGCTACCACATCCAAGGCAGGCAGCAGGCGCGCAAATTACCCACTCCCTGCACGGGGGGGGAGGTACGGGTAGGTAGTGACGAAAAATAACGATACGGGACTCTTACGAGGTCTCGTCATCGAATAATCAATACACGAACTGCCCACACACTTGTAAATATAGACGCGCAAGATCGTTACACGAACCGCTTACCATTATAGTAAACTACTATGCAAACACACATAACATATACCTACGCAATAAGGGAACTTTAAATTGGAGATTTTATACTACCACACCCGTCTGTCTCATTCTGAAAACTATTCAAAATAATTGCTATTTTTCATTCTCATTCAAATATAAATAATAGTAAATAATATATAATTTTTGAATGAACTGAACCCAAGTGCCCGGCCTGTGGCCGGGCACCCCTCGTATTCATGTTCTAACCTAACCTAACCTAAATCTAGTTTTGACACCTTTAGACTTTAGATTCAAGATTTAATGTGAATATATGCATTAATAAAAACTCATTACTATTTTAATACTAGTTATGCTGCTGTTGATGCACTGATGAAAGCCAGATAGCTAGATCAGTGTTTAGTTAGTCGTAGTTGCCGGTGGGCTGAGGTCTTAAGGAATCCAAACTAGTTTTAAAAGGTTTGGATAGGTTAGGTTAGGTTAGAACATGAATAAGACGGGTGCCCGGCCGCAGGCCGGTCACTTAGGTTCAGTTCCGTTTAAAAAAAAAAAAAACAAAAAACAAAACGTACCAATACAAAGTACTCTTATTCATATTAGAAGATATTGTAAAATAACAATTAATTTAATTTTTTTTTTTTTTTTTTCACTTACACATTAGGCCCGTCGCGCCGCGCCACTACTATATGGGGCGAAGGTGCGAAGTCGACGGCGACGACAAAGTACCGAGTCTAAGGAGACTGATGGCGGCGCCACACAGTGGCGTTATGTCTCTATAAAAGTGGTGGTCTTTTATTATGTTATTTATTAATGGTATTATTTTAATATCATATCAATATTGTACCCCGCACAGGGGGGAGGTACGGGTAGGTAGTGACGAAAAATAACGATACGGGACTCTTACGAGGTCTCGTAATCGGAATGAGTTTCTGCGACTACCATTGTTTGTCGCGGGTAACGGGGAATCAGGGTTCGATTCCGGTGAGGGAGCCTGAGAAACTGCTACCACATCCAAGGCAGGCAGCAGGCGCGCAAATTACCCACTCCCTGCACGGGGGGGGAGGTACGGGTAGGTAGTGACGAAAAATAACGATACGGGACTCTTACGAGGTCTCGTCATCGAATAATCAATACACGAACTGCCCACACACTTGTAAATATAGACGCGCAAGATCGTTACACGAACCGCTTACCATTATAGTAAACTACTATGCAAACACACATAACATATACCTACGCAATAAGGGAACTTTAAATTGGAGATTTTATACTACCACACCCGTCTGTCTCATTCTGAAAACTATTCAAAATAATTGCTATTTTTCATTCTCATTCAAATATAAATAATAGTAAATAATATATAATTTTTGAATGAACTGAACCCAAGTGCCCGGCCTGTGGCCGGGCACCCCTCGTATTCATGTTCTAACCTAACCTAACCTAAATCTAGTTTTGACACCTTTAGACTTTAGATTCAAGATTTAATGTGAATATATGCATTAATAAAAACTCATTACTATTTTAATACTAGTTATGCTGCTGTTGATGCACTGATGAAAGCCAGATAGCTAGATCAGTGTTTAGTTAGTCGTAGTTGCCGGTGGGCTGAGGTCTAAAGGAATCCAAACTAGTTTTAAAAGGTTTGGATAGGTTAGGTTAGGTTAGAACATGAATAAGACGGGTGCCCGGCCGCAGGCCGGTCACTTAGGTTCAGTTCCGTTTAAAAAAAAAAAAAAACAAAAAACAAAACGTACCAATACAAAGTACTCTTATTCATATTAGAAGATATTGTAAAATAACAATTAATTTAATTTTTTTTTTTTTTTTTTCACTTACACATTAGGCCCGTCGCGCTGCGCCACTACTATATGGGGCGAAGGTGCGAAGTCGACGGCGACGACAAAGTACCGAGTCTAAGGAGACTGATGGCGGCGCCACACAGTGGCGTTATGTCTCTATAAAAGTGGTGGTCTTTTATTATGTTATTTATTAATGGTATTATTTTAATATCATATCAATATTGTACCCCGCACAGGGGGGAGGTACGGGTAGGTAGTGACGAAAAATAACGATACGGGACTCTTACGAGGGCTCGTAATCGGAATGAGTTTCTGCGACTACCATTGTTTGTCGCGGGTAACGGGGAATCAGGGTTCGATTCCGGTGAGGGAGCCTGAGAAACTGCTACCACATCCAAGGCAGGCAGCAGGCGCGCAAATTACCCACTCCCTGCACGGGGGGGGGGGTACGGGTAGGTAGTGACGAAAAATAACGATACGGGACTCTTACGAGGTCTCGTCATCGAATAATCAATACACGAACTGCCCACACACTTGTAAATATAGACGCGCAAGATCGTTACACGAACCGCTTACCATTATAGTAAACTACTATGCAAACACACATAACATATACCTACGCAATAAGGGAACTTTAAATTGGAGATTTTATACTACCACACCCGTCTGTCTCATTCTGAAAACTATTCAAAATAATTGCTATTTTTCATTCTCATTCAAATATAAATAATAGTAAATAATATATAATTTTTGAATGAACTGAACCCAAGTGCCCGGCCTGTGGCCGGGCACCCCTCGTATTCATGTTCTAACCTAACCTAACCTAAATCTAGTTTTGACACCTTTAGACTTTAGATTCAAGATTTAATGTGAATATATGCATTAATAAAAACTCATTACTATTTTAATACTAGTTATGCTGCTGTTGATGCACTGATGAAAGCCAGATAGCTAGATCAGTGTTTAGTTAGTCGTAGTTGCCGGTGGGCTGAGGTCTAAAGGAATCCAAACTAGTTTTAAAAGGTTTGGATAGGTTAGGTTAGGTTAGAACATGAATAAGACGGGTGCCCGGCCGCAGGCCGGTCACTTAGGTTCAGTTCCGTTTAAAAAAAAAAAAAACAAAAAACAAAACGTACCAATACAAAGTACTCTTATTCATATTAGAAGATATTGTAAAATAACAATTAATTTAATTTTTTTTTTTTTTTTTTCACTTACACATTAGGCCCGTCGCGCCGCGCCACTACTATATGGGGCGAAGGTGCGAAGTCGACGGCGACGACAAAGTACCGAGTCTAAGGAGACTGGGCGGCGCCACACAGTGGCGTTATGTCTCTATAAAAGTGGTGGTCTTTTATTATGTTATTTATTAATGGTATTATTTTAATATCATATCAATATTGTACCCCGCACAGGGGGGAGGTACGGGTAGGTAGTGACGAAAAATAACGATACGGGACTCTTACGAGGTCTCGTAATCGGAATGAGTTTCTGCGACTACCATTGTTTGTCGCGGGTAACGGGGAATCAGGGTTCGATTCCGGTGAGGGAGCCTGAGAAACTGCTACCACATCCAAGGCAGGAAGCAGGCGCGCAAATTACCCACTCCCTGCACGGGGGGGGAGGTACGGGTAGGTAGTGACGAAAAATAACGATACGGGACTCTTACGAGGTCTCGTCATCGAATAATCAATACACGAACTGCCCACACACTTGTAAATATAGACGCGCAAGATCGTTACACGAACCGCTTACCATTATAGTAAACTACTATGCAAACACACATAACATATACCTACGCAATAAGGGAACTTTAAATTGGAGATTTTATACTACCACACCCGTCTGTCTCATTCTGAAAACTATTCAAAATAATTGCTATTTTTCATTCTCATTCAAATATAAATAATAGTAAATAATATATAATTTTTGAATGAACTGAACCCAAGTGCCCGGCCTGTGGCCGGGCACCCCTCGTATTCATGTTCTAACCTAACCTAACCTAAATCTAGTTTTGACACCTTTAGACTTTAGATTCAAGATTTAATGTGAATATATGCATTAATAAAAACTCATTACTATTTTAATACTAGTTATGCTGCTGTTGATGCACTGATGAAAGCCAGATAGCTAGATCAGTGTTTAGTTAGTCGTAGTTGCCGGTGGGCTGAGGTCTAAAGGAATCCAAACTAGTTTTAAAAGGTTTGGATAGGTTAGGTTAGGTTAGAACATGAATAAGACGGGTGCCCGGCCGCAGGCCGGTCACTTAGGTTCAGTTCCGTTTAAAAAAAAAAAAAACAAAAAACAAAACGTACCAATACAAAGTACTCTTATTCATATTAGAAGATATTGTAAAATAACAATTAATTTAATTTTTTTTTTTTTTTTTTCACTTACACATTAGGCCCGTCGCGCCGCGCCACTACTATATGGGGCGAAGGTGCGAAGTCGACGGCGACGACAAAGTACCGAGTCTAAGGAGACTGATGGCGGCGCCACACAGTGGCGTTATGTCTCTATAAAAGTGGTGGTCTTTTATTATGTTATTTATTAATGGTATTATTTTAATATCATATCAATATTGTACCCCGCACAGGGGGGAGGTACGGGTAGGTAGTGACGAAAAATAACGATACGGGACTCTTACGAGGTCTCGTAATCGGAATGAGTTTCTGCGACTACCATTGTTTGTCGCGGGTAACGGGGAATCAGGGTTCGATTCCGGTGAGGGAGCCTGAGAAACTGCTACCACATCCAAGGCAGGCAGCAGGCGCGCAAATTACCCACTCCCTGCACGGGGGGGGAGGTACGGGTAGGTAGTGACGAAAAATAACGATACGGGACTCTTACGAGGTCTCGTCATCGAATAATCAATACACGAACTGCCCACACACTTGTAAATATAGACGCGCAAGATCGTTACACGAACCGCTTACCATTATAGTAAACTACTATGCAAACACACATAACATATACCTACGCAATAAGGGAACTTTAAATTGGAGATTTTATACTACCACACCCGTCTGTCTCATTCTGAAAACTATTCAAAATAATTGCTATTTTTCATTCTCATTCAAATATAAATAATAGTAAATAATATATAATTTTTGAATGAACTGAACCCAAGTGCCCGGCCTGTGGCCGGGCACCCCTCGTATTCATGTTCTAACCTAACCTAACCTAAATCTAGTTTTGACACCTTTAGACTTTAGATTCAAGATTTAATGTGAATATATGCATTAATAAAAACTCATTACTATTTTAATACTAGTTATGCTGCTGTTGATGCACTGATGAAAGCCAGATAGCTAGATCAGTGTTTAGTTAGTCGTAGTTGCCGGTGGGCTGAGGTCTAAAGGAATCCAAACTAGTTTTAAAAGGTTTGGATAGGTTAGGTTAGGTTAGAACATGAATAAGACGGGTGCCCGGCCGCAGGCCGGTCACTTAGGTTCAGTTCCGTTTAAAAAAAAAAAAAAACAAAAAACAAAACGTACCAATACAAAGTACTCTTATTCATATTAGAAGATATTGTAAAATAACAATTAATTTAATTTTTTTTTTTTTTTTTTCACTTACACATTAGGCCCGTCGCGCTGCGCCACTACTATATGGGGCGAAGGTGCGAAGTCGACGGCGACGACAAAGTACCGAGTCTAAGGAGACTGATGGCGGCGCCACACAGTGGCGTTATGTCTCTATAAAAGTGGTGGTCTTTTATTATGTTATTTATTAATGGTATTATTTTAATATCATATCAATATTGTACCCCGCACAGGGGGGAGGTACGGGTAGGTAGTGACGAAAAATAACGATACGGGACTCTTACGAGGTCTCGTAATCGGAATGAGTTTCTGCGACTACCATTGTTTGTCGCGGGTAACGGGGAATCAGGGTTCGATTCCGGTGAGGGAGCCTGAGAAACTGCTACCACATCCAAGGCAGGCAGCAGGCGCGCAAATTACCCACTCCCTGCACGGGGGGGGAGGTACGGGTAGGTAGTGACGAAAAATAACGATACGGGACTCTTACGAGGTCTCGTCATCGAATAATCAATACACGAACTGCCCACACACTTGTAAATATAGACGCGCAAGATCGTTACACGAACCGCTTACCATTATAGTAAACTACTATGCAAACACACATAACATATACCTACGCAATAAGGGAACTTTAAATTGGAGATTTTATACTACCACACCCGTCTGTCTCATTCTGAAAACTATTCAAAATAATTGCTATTTTTCATTCTCATTCAAATATAAATAATAGTAAATAATATATAATTTTTGAATGAACTGAACCCAAGTGCCCGGCCTGTGGCCGGGCACCCCTCGTATTCATGTTCTAACCTAACCTAACCTAAATCTAGTTTTGACACCTTTAGACTTTAGATTCAAGATTTAATGTGAATATATGCATTAATAAAAACTCATTACTATTTTAATACTAGTTATGCTGCTGTTGATGCACTGATGAAAGCCAGATAGCTAGATCAGTGTTTAGTTAGTCGTAGTTGCCGGTGGGCTGAGGTCTAAAGGAATCCAAACTAGTTTTAAAAGGTTTGGATAGGTTAGGTTAGGTTAGAACATGAATAAGACGGGTGCCCGGCCGCAGGCTTGTCACTTAGGTTCAGTTCCGTTTAAAAAAAAAAAAACAAAAAACAAAACGTACCAATACAAAGTACTCTTATTCATATTAGAAGATATTGTAAAATAACAATTAATTTATTATTTTTTTTTTTTTTTTTTCACTTACACATTAGTCCCGTCGCGCCGCGCCACTACTATATGGGGCGACGGTGCGAAGTCGACGGCGACGACAAAGTACCGAGTCTAAGGAGACTGATGGCGGCGCCACACAGTGGCGTTATGTCTCTATAAAAGTGGTGGTCTTTTATTATGTTATTTATTAATGGTATTATTTTAATATCATATCAATATTGTACCCCGCACGGGGGGAGGTAGGGGGGTAGGTAGTGACGAAAAATAACGATACGGGACTCTTACGAGGTCTCGTAATCGGAATGAGTTTCTGCGACTACCATTGTTTGTCGCGGGTAACGGGGAATCAGGGTTCGATTCCGGTGAGGGAGCCTGAGAAACTGCTACCACATCCAAGGAAGGCAGCAGGCGCGCAAATTACCCACTCCCTGCACGGGGGGGGAGGTACGGGTAGGTAGTGACGAAAAATAACGATACGGGACTCTTACGAGGTCTCGTAATCGGAATGAGTTTCTGCGACTACCATTGTTTGTCGCGGGTAACGGGGAATCAGGGTTCGATTCCGGTGAGGGAGCCTGAGAAACTGCTACCACATCCAAGGAAGGCAGCAGGCGCGCAAATTACCCACTCCCTGCACGGGGGGGGAGGTACGGGTAGGTAGTGACGAAAAATAACGATACGGGACTCTTACGAGGTCTCGTAATCGGAATGAGTTTCTGCGACTACCATTGTTTGTCGCGGGTAACGGGGAATCAGGGTTCGATTCCGGTGAGGGAGCCTGAGAAACTGCTACCACATCCAAGGAAGGCAGCAAGCGCGCAAATTACCCACTCCCTGCACGGGGGGGGAGGTACGGGTAGGTAGTGACGAAAAATAACGATACGGGACTCTTACGAGGTCTCGTAATCGGAATGAGTTTCTGCGACTACCATTGTTTGTCGCGGGTAACGGGGAATCAGGGTTCGATTCCGGTGAGGGAGCCTGAGAAACTGCTACCACATCCAAGGAAGGCAGCAGGCGCGCAAATTACCCACTCCCTGCACGGGGGGGGAGGTACGGGTAGGTAGTGACGAAAAATAACGATACGGGACTCTTACGAGGTCTCGTCATCGAATAATCAATACACGAACTGCCCACACACTTGTAAATATAGACGCGCAAGATCGTTACACGAACCGCTTACCATTATAGTAAACCACTATGCAAACACACATAACATATACGCAGTAAGGGAACTTTAAATTGGAGATTTTACCCTACCACACCCGTCTGTCTCTTTCTGAAAACTATTCAAAATAATTGCTATTTTTCATTCTCATTCAAATATAAATAATAGTAAATAATATATAATTTTTGACTAAACTAAACCCAAGTGCCCGGCCTGTGGCCGGGCACCCCTCGTATTCATGTTCTAACCTAACCTAACCTAAATCTAGTTTTGACACCTTTAGACTTTAGATTCAAGATTTAATGTGAATATATGCATTAATAAAAACTCATTACTATTTTAATACTAGTTATGCTGCTGTTGATGCACTGATGAAAGCCAGATAGCTAGATCAGTGTTTAGTTAGTCGTAGTTGCCGGTGGGCTGAGGTCTAAAGGAATCGAAACTAGTTTTAAAAGGTTTGGATAGGTTAGGTTAGGTGAGAACATGAATAAGACGGGTGCCCGGCCGCAGGCCGGTCACTTAGGTTCAGTTCCGTTTAAAAAAAAAAAAAACAAAAAACAAAACGTACCAATACAAAGTACTCTTATTCATATTAGAAGATATTGTAAAATAACAATTAATTTAATTTTTTTTTTTTTTTTTCACATTAGGCCCGTCGCGCCGCGCCACTACTATATGGGGCGAAGGTGCGAAGTCGATGGCGACGACAAAGTACCGAGTCTAAGGAGACTGATGGCGGCGCCACACAGTGGCGTTATGTCTCTATAAAAGTGGTGGTCTTTTATTATGTTATTTATTAATGGTATTATTTTAATATCATATCAATATTGTACCCCGCACAGGGGGGAGGTACGGGTAGGTAGTGACGAAAAATAACGATACGGGACTCTTACGAGGTCTCGCAATCGGAATGAGTACACTTTAAATATTTTAACGAGGTAAAATTTAAGGGCATTGAGGGTCTGGTGCCAGTGGTGGTTGATTAGATCCACACACTATACTTTTTATAATTATGTGGCGTTATGTCTCTATAAAAGTGGTGGTCTTTTATTATGTTATTTATTAATGGTATTTTTTTAATATCATATCAATATTGTACCCCGCACAGGGGGGAGGTACGGGTAGGTAGTGACGAAAAATAACGATACGGGACTCTTACGAGGTCTCGTCATCGAATAATCAATACACGAACTGCCCACACACTTGTAAATATAGACGCGCAAGATCGTTACACGAACCGCTTACCATTATAGTAAACTACTATGCAAACACACATAACATATACGCAGTAAGGGAACTTTAAATTGGAGATTTTACCCTACCACACCCGTCTGTCTCTTTCTGGAAACTATTCAAAATAATTGCTATTTTTCATTCTCATTTAAATATAAATAATAGTAAATAATATATAATTTTTGACTGAACTGAACCCAAGTGCCCGGCCTGTGGCCGGGCACCCCTCGTATTCATGTTCTAACCTAACCTAACCTAAATCTAGTTTTGACACCTTTAGACTTTAGATTCAAGATTTAATGTGAATATATGCATTAATAAAAACTCATTACTATTTTAATACTAGTTATGCTGCTGTTGATGCACTGATGAAAGCCAGATAGCTAGATCAGTGTTTAGTTAGCCGTAGTTGCCGGTGGGCTGAGGTCTAAAGGAATCCAAACTAGTTTTAAAAGGTTTGGATAGGTTAGGTTAGGTGAGAACATGAATAAGACGGGTGCCCGGCCGCAGGCCGGTCACTTAGGTTCAGTTCCGTTTAAAAAAAAAAAAAAACAAAAAACAAAACGTACCAATACAAAGTACTCTTATTCATATTAGAAGATATTGTAAAATAACAATTAATTTAATTTTTTTTTTTTTTTTTTCACTTACACATTAGGCCCGTCGCGCCGCGCCACTACTATATGGGGCGAAGGTGCGAAGTCGATGGCGACGACAAAGTACCGAGTCTAAGGAGACTGATGGCGGCGCCACACAGTGGCGTTATGTCTCTATAAAAGTGGTGGTCTTTTATTATGTTATTTATTAATGGTATTATTTTAATATCATATCAATATTGTACCCCGCACAGGGGGGAGGTACGGGTAGGTAGTGACGAAAAATAACGATACGGGACTCTTACGAGGTCTCGCAATCGGAATAAGTACACTTTAAATATTTTAACGAGGTAAAATTTAAGGGCATTGAGGGTCTGGTGCCAGTGGTGGTTGATTAGATCCACACACTATACTTTTTATAATTATGTGGCGTTATGTCTCTATAAAAGTGGTGGTCTTTTATTATGTTATTTATTAATGGTATTTTTTTAATATCATATCAATATTGTACCCCGCACAGGGGGGAGGTACGGGTAGGTAGTGACGAAAAATAACGATACGGGACTCTTACGAGGTCTCGTCATCGAATAATCAATACACGAACTGCCCACACACTTGTAAATATAGACGCGCAAGATCGTTACACGAACCGCTTACCATTATAGTAAACTACTATGCAAACACACATAACATATACGCAGTAAGGGAACTTTAAATTGGAGATTTTACCCTACCACACCCGTCTGTCTCTTTCTGGAAACTATTCAAAATAATTGCTATTTTTCATTCTCATTCAAATATAAATAATAGTAAATAATATATAATTTTTGACTGAACTGAACCCAAGTGCCCGGCCTGTGGCCGGGCACCCCTCGTATTCATGTTCTAACCTAACCTAACCTAAATCTAGTTTTGACACCTTTAGACTTTAGATTCAAGATTTAATGTGAATATATGCATTAATAAAAACTCATTACTATTTTAATACTAGTTATGCTGCTGTTGATGCACTGATGAAAGCCAGATAGCTAGATCAGTGTTTAGTTAGTCGTAGTTGCCGGTGGGCTGAGGTCTAAAGGAATCCAAACTAGTTTTAAAAGGTTTGGATAGGTTAGGTTAGGTTAGAACATGAATAAGACGGGTGCCCGGCCGCAGACTTGTCACTTAGGTTCAGTTCCGTTTAAAAAAAAAAAAACAAAAAACAAAACGTACCAATACAAATTACTCTTATTCATATTAGAAGATATTGTAAAATAACAATTAATTTATTATTTTTTTTTTTTTTTTTTCACTTACACATTAGTCCCGTCGCGCCGCGCCACTACTATATGGGGCGACGGTGCGAAGTCGACGGCGACGACAAAGTACCGAGTCTAAGGAGACTGATGGCGGCGCCACACAGTGGCGTTATGTCTCTATAAAAGTGGTGGTCTTTTATTATGTTATTTATTAATGGTATTATTTTAATATCATATCAATATTGTACCCCGCACGGGGGGAGGTAGGGGGGTAGGTAGTGACGAAAAATAACGATACGGGACTCTTACGAGGTCTCGTAATCGGAATGAGTTTCTGCGACTACCATTGTTTGTCGCGGGTAACGGGGAATCAGGGTTCGATTCCGGTGAGGGAGCCTGAGAAACTGCTACCACGTCCAAGGAAGGCAGCAGGCGCGCAAATTACCCACTCCCTGCACGGGGGGGGAGGTACGGGTAGGTAGTGACGAAAAATAACGATACGGGACTCTTACGAGGTCTCGTAATCAGAATGAGTTTCTGCGACTACCATTGTTTGTCGCGGGTAACGGGGAATCAGGGTTCGATTCCGGTGAGGGAGCCTGAGAAACTGCTACCACATCCAAGGAAGGCAGCAGGCGCGCAAATTACCCACTCCCTGCACGGGGGGGGAGGTACGGGTAGGTAGTGACGAAAAATAACGATACGGGACTCTTACGAGGTCTCGTAATCGGAATGAGTTTCTGCGACTACCATTGTTTGTCGCGGGTAACGGGGAATCAGGGTTCGATTCCGGTGAGGGAGCCTGAGAAACTGCTACCACATCCAAGGAAGGCAGCAAGCGCGCAAATTACCCACTCCCTGCACGGGGGGGGAGGTACGGGTAGGTAGTGACGAAAAATAACGATACGGGACTCTTACGAGGTCTCGTAATCGGAATGAGTTTCTGCGACTACCATTGTTTGTCGCGGGTAACGGGGAATCAGGGTTCGATTCCGGTGAGGGAGCCTGAGAAACTGCTACCACATCCAAGGAAGGCAGCAGGCGCGCAAATTACCCACTCCCTGCACGGGGGGGGAGGTACGGGTAGGTAGTGACGAAAAATAACGATACGGGACTCTTACGAGGTCTCGTAATCGGAATGAGTTTCTGCGACTACCATTGTTTGTCGCGGGTAACGGGGAATCAGGGTTCGATTCCGGTGAGGGAGCCTGAGAAACTGCTACCACATCCAAGGAAGGCAGCAGGCGCGCAAATTACCCACTCCCTGCACGGGGGGGGAGGTACGGGTAGGTAGTGACGAAAAATAACGATACGGGACTCTTACGAGGTCTCGTAATCGGAATGAGTTTCTGCGACTACCATTGTTTGTCGCGGGTAACGGGGAATCAGGGTTCGATTCCGGTGAGGGAGCCTGAGAAACTGCTACCACATCCAAGGAAGGCAGCAAGCGCGCAAATTACCCACTCCCTGCACGGGGGGGGAGGTACGGGTAGGTAGTGACGAAAAATAACGATACGGGACTCTTACGAGGTCTCGTAATCGGAATGAGTTTCTGCGACTACCATTGTTTGTCGCGGGTAACGGGGAATCAGGGTTCGATTCCGGTGAGGGAGCCTGAGAAACTGCTACCACATCCAAGGAAGGCAGCAGGCGCGCAAATTACCCACTCCCTGCACGGGGGGGGAGGTACGGGTAGGTAGTGACGAAAAATAACGATACGGGACTCTTACGAGGTCTCGTCATCGAATAATCAATACACGAACTGCCCACACACTTGTAAATATAGACGCGCAAGATCGTTACACGAACCGCTTACCATTATAGTAAACCACTATGCAAACACACATAACATATACGCAGTAAGGGAACTTTAAATTGGAGATTTTACCCTACCGCACCCGTCTGTCTCTTTCTGAAAACTATTCAAAATAATTGCTATTTTTCATTCTCATTCAAATATAAATAATAGTAAATAATATATAATTTTTGACTAAACTAAACCCAAGTGCCCGGCCTGTGGCCGGGCACCCCTCGTATTCATGTTCTAAACTAACCTAACCTAAATCTAGTTTTGACACCTTTAGACTTTAGATTCAAGATTTAATGTGAATATATGCATTAATAAAAACTCATTACTATTTTAATACTAGTTATGCTGCTGTTGATGCACTGATGAAAGCCAGATAGCTAGATCAGTGTTTAGTTAGTCGTAGTTGCCGGTGGGCTGAGGTCTAAAGGAATCCAAACTAGTTTTAAAAGGTTTGGATAGGTTAGGTTAGGTGAGAACATGAATAAGACGGGTGCCCGGCCGCAGGCCGGTCACTTAGGTTCAGTTCCGTTTAAAAAAAAAAAAAAACAAAAAACAAAACGTACCAATACAAAGTACTCTTATTCATATTAGAAGATATTGTAAAATAACAATTAATTTAATTTTTTTTTTTTTTTTTTCACTTACACATTAGGCCCGTCGCGCCGCGCCACTACTATATGGGGCGAAGGTGCGAAGTCGATGGCGACGACAAAGTACCGAGTCTAAGGAGACTGATGGCGGCGCCACACAGTGGCGTTATGTCTCTATAAAAGTGGTGGTCTTTTATTATGTTATTTATTAATGGTATTATTTTAATATCATATCAATATTGTACCCCGCACAGGGGGGAGGTACGGGTAGGTAGTGACGAAAAATAACGATACGGGACTCTTACGAGGTCTCGTAATCGGAATGAGTTTCTGCGACTACCATTGTTTGTCGCGGGTAACGGGGAATCAGGGTTCGATTCCGGTTAGGGAGCCTGAGAAACTGCTACCACATCCAAGGAAGGCAGCAGGCGCGCAAATTACCCACTCCCTGCACGGGGGGGGAGGTACGGGTAGGTAGTGACGAAAAATAACGATACGGGACTCTTACGAGGTCTCGTAATCGGAATGAGTTTCTGCGACTACCATTGTTTGTCGCGGGTAACGGGGAATCAGGGTTCGATTCCGGTGAGGGAGCCTGAGAAACTGCTACCACATCCAAGGAAGGCAGCAAGCGCGCAAATTACCCACTCCCTGCACGGGGGGGGAGGTACGGGTAGGTAGTGACGAAAAATAACGATACGGGACTCTTACGAGGTCTCGTAATCGGAATGAGTTTCTGCGACTACCATTGTTTGTCGCGGGTAACGGGGAATCAGGGTTCGATTCCGGTGAGGGAGCCTGAGAAACTGCTACCACATCCAAGGAAGGCAGCAGGCGCGCAAATTACCCACTCCCTGCACGGGGGGGGAGGTACGGGTAGGTAGTGACGAAAAATAACGATACGGGACTCTTACGAGGTCTCGTCATCGAATAATCAATACACGAACTGCCCACACACTTGTAAATATAGACGCGCAAGATCGTTACACGAACCGCTTACCATTATAGTAAACCACTATGCAAACACACATAACATATACGCAGTAAGGGAACTTTAAATTGGAGATTTTACCCTACCACACCCGTCTGTCTCTTTCTGAAAACTATTCAAAATAATTGCTATTTTTCATTCTCATTCAAATATAAATAATAGTAAATAATATATAATTTTTGACTAAACTAAACCCAAGTGCCCGGCCTGTGGCCGGGCACCCCTCGTATTCATGTTCTAACCTAACCTAACCTAAATCTAGTTTTGACACCTTTAGACTTTAGATTCAAGATTTAATGTGAATATATGCATTAATAAAAACTCATTACTATTTTAATACTAGTTATGCTGCTGTTGATGCACTGATGAAAGCCAGATAGCTAGATCAGTGTTTAGTTAGTCGTAGTTGCCGGTGGGCTGAGGTCTAAAGGAATCGAAACTAGTTTTAAAAGGTTTGGATAGGTTAGGTTAGGTGAGAACATGAATAAGACGGGTGCCCGGCCGCAGGCCGGTCACTTAGGTTCAGTTCCGTTTAAAAAAAAAAAAAACAAAAAACAAAACGTACCAATACAAAGTACTCTTATTCATATTAGAAGATATTGTAAAATAACAATTAATTTAATTTTTTTTTTTTTCACTTACACATTAGGCCCGTCGCGCCGCGCCACTACTATATGGGGCGAAGGTGCGAAGTCGACGGCGACGACAAAGTACCGAGTCTAAGGAGACTGATGGCGGCGCCACACAGTGGCGTTATGTCTCTATAAAAGTGGTGGTCTTTTATTATGTTATTTATTAATGGTATTATTTTAATATCATATCAATATTGTACCCCGCACAGGGGGGAGGTACGGGTAGGTAGTGACGAAAAATAACGATACGGGACTCTTACGAGGACTCGCAATCGGAATGAGTACACTTTAAATATTTTAACGAGGTAAAATTTAAGGGCATTATTGAGGGTCTGGTGCCAGTGGTGGTTGATTAGATCCACACACTATACTTTTTATAATTATGTGGCGTTATGTCTCTATAAAAGTGGTGGTCTTTTATTATGTTATTTATTAATGGTATTTTTTTAATATCATATCAATATTGTACCCCGCACAGGGGGGAGGTACGGGTAGGTAGTGACGAAAAATAACGATACGGGACTCTTACGAGGTCTCGTCATCGAATAATCAATACACGAACTGCCCACACACTTGTAAATATAGACGCGCAAGATCGTTACACGAACCGCTTACCATTATAGTAAACTACTATGCAAACACACATAACATATACGCAGTAAGGGAACTTTAAATTGGAGATTTTACCCTACCACACCCGTCTGTCTCTTTCTGGAAACTATTCAAAATAATTGCTATTTTTCATTCTCATTCAAATATAAATAATAGTAAATAATATATAATTTTTGACTGAACTGAACCCAAGTGCCCGGCCTGTGGCCGGGCACCCCTCGTATTCATGTTCTAACCTAACCTAACCTAAATCTAGTTTTGACACCTTTAGACTTTAGATTCAAGATTTAATGTGAATATATGCATTAATAAAAACTCATTACTATTTTAATACTAGTTATGCTGCTGTTGATGCACTGATGAAAGCCAGATAGCTAGATCAGTGTTTAGTTAGCCGTAGTTGCCGGTGGGCTGAGGTCTAAAGGAATCCAAACTAGTTTTAAAAGGTTTGGATAGGTTAGGTTAGGTGAGAACATGAATAAGACGGGTGCCCGGCCGCAGGCCGGTCACTTAGGTTCAGTTCCGTTTAAAAAAAAAAAAAAACAAAAAACAAAACGTACCAATACAAAGTACTCTTATTCATATTAGAAGATATTGTAAAATAACAATTAATTTAATTTTTTTTTTTTTTTTTTCACTTACACATTAGGCCCGTCGCGCCGCGCCACTACTATATGGGGCGAAGGTGCGAAGTCGATGGCGACGACAAAGTACCGAGTCTAAGGAGACTGATGGCGGCGCCACACAGTGGCGTTATGTCTCTATAAAAGTGGTGGTCTTTTATTATGTTATTTATTAATGGTATTATTTTAATATCATATCAATATTGTACCCCGCACAGGGGGGAGGTACGGGTAGGTAGTGACGAAAAATAACGATACGGGACTCTTACGAGGTCTCGCCATCGGAATAAGTACACTTTAAATATTTTAACGAGGTAAAATTTAAGGGCATTGAGGGTCTGGTGCCAGTGGTGGTTGATTAGATCCACACACTATACTTTTTATAATTATGTGGCGTTATGTCTCTATAAAAGTGGTGGTCTTTTATTATGTTATTTATTAATAGTATTTTTTTAATATCATATCAATATTGTACCCCGCACAGGGGGGAGGTACGGGTAGGTAGTGACGAAAAATAACGATACGGGACTCTTACGAGGTCTCGTCATCGAATAATCAATACACGAACTGCCCACACACTTGTAAATATAGACGCGCAAGATCGTTACACGAACCGCTTACCATTATAGTAAACTACTATGCAAACACACATAACATATACGCAATAAGGGAACTTTAAATTGGAGATTTTACCCTACCACACCCGTCTGTCTCTTTCTGGAAACTATTCAAAATAATTGCTATTTTTCATTCTCATTCAAATATAAATAATAGTAAATAATATATAATTTTTGACTGAACTGAACCCAAGTGCCCGGCCTGTGGCCGGGCACCCCTCGTATTCATGTTCTAACCTAACCTAACCTAAATCTAGTTTTGACACCTTTAGACTTTAGATTCAAGATTTAATGTGAATATATGCATTAATAAAAACTCATTACTATTTTAATACTAGTTATGCTGCTGTTGATGCACTGATGAAAGCCAGATAGCTAGATCAGTGTTTAGTTAGTCGTAGTTGCCGGTGGGCTGAGGTCTAAAGGAATCCAAACTAGTTTTAAAAGGTTTGGATAGGTTAGGTTAGGTTAGAACATGAATAAGACGGGTGCCCGGCCGCAGACTTGTCACTTAGGTTCAGTTCCGTTTAAAAAAAAAAAAACAAAAAACAAAACGTACCAATACAAATTACTCTTATTCATATTAGAAGATATTGTAAAATAACAATTAATTTATTATTTTTTTTTTTTTTTTTTCACTTACACATTAGTCCCGTCGCGCCGCGCCACTACTATATGGGGCGACGGTGCGAAGTCGACGGCGACGACAAAGTACCGAGTCTAAGGAGACTGATGGCGGCGCCACACAGTGGCGTTATGTCTCTATAAAAGTGGTGGTCTTTTATTATGTTATTTATTAATGGTATTATTTTAATATCATATCAATATTGTACCCCGCACGGGGGGAGGTAGGGGGGTAGGTAGTGACGAAAAATAACGATACGGGACTCTTACGAGGTCTCGTAATCGGAATGAGTTTCTGCGACTACCATTGTTTGTCGCGGGTAACGGGGAATCAGGGTTCGATTCCGGTGAGGGAGCCTGAGAAACTGCTACCACGTCCAAGGAAGGCAGCAGGCGCGCAAATTACCCACTCCCTGCACGGGGGGGGAGGTACGGGTAGGTAGTGACGAAAAATAACGATACGGGACTCTTACGAGGTCTCGTAATCAGAATGAGTTTCTGCGACTACCATTGTTTGTCGCGGGTAACGGGGAATCAGGGTTCGATTCCGGTGAGGGAGCCTGAGAAACTGCTACCACATCCAAGGAAGGCAGCAGGCGCGCAAATTACCCACTCCCTGCACGGGGGGGGAGGTACGGGTAGGTAGTGACGAAAAATAACGATACGGGACTCTTACGAGGTCTCGTAATCGGAATGAGTTTCTGCGACTACCATTGTTTGTCGCGGGTAACGGGGAATCAGGGTTCGATTCCGGTGAGGGAGCCTGAGAAACTGCTACCACATCCAAGGAAGGCAGCAAGCGCGCAAATTACCCACTCCCTGCACGGGGGGGGAGGTACGGGTAGGTAGTGACGAAAAATAACGATACGGGACTCTTACGAGGTCTCGTAATCGGAATGAGTTTCTGCGACTACCATTGTTTGTCGCGGGTAACGGGGAATCAGGGTTCGATTCCGGTGAGGGAGCCTGAGAAACTGCTACCACATCCAAGGAAGGCAGCAGGCGCGCAAATTACCCACTCCCTGCACGGGGGGGGAGGTACGGGTAGGTAGTGACGAAAAATAACGATACGGGACTCTTACGAGGTCTCGTAATCGGAATGAGTTTCTGCGACTACCATTGTTTGTCGCGGGTAACGGGGAATCAGGGTTCGATTCCGGTGAGGGAGCCTGAGAAACTGCTACCACATCCAAGGAAGGCAGCAGGCGCGCAAATTACCCACTCCCTGCACGGGGGGGGAGGTACGGGTAGGTAGTGACGAAAAATAACGATACGGGACTCTTACGAGGTCTCGTAATCGGAATGAGTTTCTGCGACTACCATTGTTTGTCGCGGGTAACGGGGAATCAGGGTTCGATTCCGGTGAGGGAGCCTGAGAAACTGCTACCACATCCAAGGAAGGCAGCAAGCGCGCAAATTACCCACTCCCTGCACGGGGGGGGAGGTACGGGTAGGTAGTGACGAAAAATAACGATACGGGACTCTTACGAGGTCTCGTAATCGGAATGAGTTTCTGCGACTACCATTGTTTGTCGCGGGTAACGGGGAATCAGGGTTCGATTCCGGTGAGGGAGCCTGAGAAACTGCTACCACATCCAAGGAAGGCAGCAGGCGCGCAAATTACCCACTCCCTGCACGGGGGGGGAGGTACGGGTAGGTAGTGACGAAAAATAACGATACGGGACTCTTACGAGGTCTCGTCATCGAATAATCAATACACGAACTGCCCACACACTTGTAAATATAGACGCGCAAGATCGTTACACGAACCGCTTACCATTATAGTAAACCACTATGCAAACACACATAACATATACGCAGTAAGGGAACTTTAAATTGGAGATTTTACCCTACCGCACCCGTCTGTCTCTTTCTGAAAACTATTCAAAATAATTGCTATTTTTCATTCTCATTCAAATATAAATAATAGTAAATAATATATAATTTTTGACTAAACTAAACCCAAGTGCCCGGCCTGTGGCCGGGCACCCCTCGTATTCATGTTCTAAACTAACCTAACCTAAATCTAGTTTTGACACCTTTAGACTTTAGATTCAAGATTTAATGTGAATATATGCATTAATAAAAACTCATTACTATTTTAATACTAGTTATGCTGCTGTTGATGCACTGATGAAAGCCAGATAGCTAGATCAGTGTTTAGTTAGTCGTAGTTGCCGGTGGGCTGAGGTCTAAAGGAATCCAAACTAGTTTTAAAAGGTTTGGATAGGTTAGGTTAGGGGAGAACATGAATAAGACGGGTGCCCGGCCGCAGGCCGGTCACTTAGGTTCAGTTCCGTTTAAAAAAAAAAAAAAACAAAAAACAAAACGTACCAATACAAAGTACTCTTATTCATATTAGAAGATATTGTAAAATAACAATTAATTTAATTTTTTTTTTTTTTTTTTCACTTACACATTAGGCCCGTCGCGCCGCGCCACTACTATATGGGGCGAAGGTGCGAAGTCGATGGCGACGACAAAGTACCGAGTCTAAGGAGACTGATGGCGGCGCCACACAGTGGCGTTATGTCTCTATAAAAGTGGTGGTCTTTTATTATGTTATTTATTAATGGTATTATTTTAATATCATATCAATATTGTACCCCGCACAGGGGGGAGGTACGGGTAGGTAGTGACGAAAAATAACGATACGGGACTCTTACGAGGTCTCGTAATCGGAATGAGTTTCTGCGACTACCATTGTTTGTCGCGGGTAACGGGGAATCAGGGTTCGATTCCGGTTAGGGAGCCTGAGAAACTGCTACCACATCCAAGGAAGGCAGCAGGCGCGCAAATTACCCACTCCCTGCACGGGGGGGGAGGTACGGGTAGGTAGTGACGAAAAATAACGATACGGGACTCTTACGAGGTCTCGTAATCGGAATGAGTTTCTGCGACTACCATTGTTTGTCGCGGGTAACGGGGAATCAGGGTTCGATTCCGGTGAGGGAGCCTGAGAAACTGCTACCACATCCAAGGAAGGCAGCAAGCGCGCAAATTACCCACTCCCTGCACGGGGGGGGAGGTACGGGTAGGTAGTGACGAAAAATAACGATACGGGACTCTTACGAGGTCTCGTAATCGGAATGAGTTTCTGCGACTACCATTGTTTGTCGCGGGTAACGGGGAATCAGGGTTCGATTCCGGTGAGGGAGCCTGAGAAACTGCTACCACATCCAAGGAAGGCAGCAGGCGCGCAAATTACCCACTCCCTGCACGGGGGGGGAGGTACGGGTAGGTAGTGACGAAAAATAACGATACGGGACTCTTACGAGGTCTCGTCATCGAATAATCAATACACGAACTGCCCACACACTTGTAAATATAGACGCGCAAGATCGTTACACGAACCGCTTACCATTATAGTAAACCACTATGCAAACACACATAACATATACGCAGTAAGGGAACTTTAAATTGGAGATTTTACCCTACCACACCCGTCTGTCTCTTTCTGAAAACTATTCAAAATAATTGCTATTTTTCATTCTCATTCAAATATAAATAATAGTAAATAATATATAATTTTTGACTAAACTAAACCCAAGTGCCCGGCCTGTGGCCGGGCATCCCTCGTATTCATGTTCTAACCTAACCTAACCTAAATCTAGTTTTGACACCTTTAGACTTTAGATTCAAGATTTAATGTGAATATATGCATTAATAAAAACTCATTACTATTTTAATACTAGTTATGCTGCTGTTGATGCACTGATGAAAGCCAGATAGCTAGATCAGTGTTTAGTTAGTCGTAGTTGCCGGTGGGCTGAGGTCTAAAGGAATCCAAACTAGTTTTAAAAGGTTTGGATAGGTTAGGTTAGGTGAGAACATGAATAAGACGGGTGCCCGGCCGCAGGCCGGTCACTTAGGTTCAGTTCCGTTTAAAAAAAAAAAAAAACAAAAAACAAAACGTACCAATACAAAGTACTCTTATTCATATTAGAAGATATTGTAAAATAACAATTAATTTAATTTTTTTTTTTTTTTTTCACTTACACATTAGGCCCGTCGCGCCGCGCCACTACTATATGGGGCGAAGGTGCGAAGTCGATGGCGACGACAAAGTACCGAGTCTAAGGAGACTGATGGCGGCGCCACACAGTAGCGTTATGTCTCTATAAAAGTGGTGGTCTTTTATTATGTTATTTATTAATGGTATTATTTTAATATCATATCAATATTGTACCCCGCACAGGGGGGAGGTACGGGTAGGTAGTGACGAAAAATAACGATACGGGACTCTTACGAGGTCTCGTAATCGGAATGAGTTTCTGCGACTACCATTGTTTGTCGCGGGTAACGGGGAATCAGGGTTCGATTCCGGTGAGGGAGCCTGAGAAACTGCTACCACATCCAAGGAAGGCAGCAGGCGCGCAAATTACCCACTCCCTGCACGGGGGGGGAGGTACGGGTAGGTAGTGACGAAAAATAACGATACGGGACTCTTACGAGGTCTCGTAATCGGAATGAGTTTCTGCGACTACCATTGTTTGTCGCGGGTAACGGGGAATCAGGGTTCGATTCCGGTGAGGGAGCCTGAGAAACTGCTACCACATCCAAGGAAGGCAGCAGGCGCGCAAATTACCC
The DNA here is from genome assembly GCF_905163445.1 of Pararge aegeria. NCBI lineage: Eukaryota > Metazoa > Arthropoda > Insecta > Lepidoptera > Nymphalidae > Pararge > Pararge aegeria. The sequence goes on along the minus strand of NC_053200.1, from coordinate 141,006 downwards.
ACTCCCTGCACGGGGGGGGAGGTACGGGTAGGTAGTGACGAAAAATAACGATACGGGACTCTTACGAGGTCTCGTAATCGGAATGAGTTTCTGCGACTACCATTGTTTGTCGCGGGTAACGGGGAATCAGGGTTCGATTCCGGTGAGGGAGCCTGAGAAACTGCTACCACATCCAAGGAAGGCAGCAAGCGCGCAAATTACCCACTCCCTGCACGGGGGGGGAGGTACGGGTAGGTAGTGACGAAAAATAACGATACGGGACTCTTACGAGGTCTCGTAATCGGAATGAGTTTCTGCGACTACCATTGTTTGTCGCGGGTAACGGGGAATCAGGGTTCGATTCCGGTGAGGGAGCCTGAGAAACTGCTACCACATCCAAGGAAGGCAGCAGGCGCGCAAATTACCCACTCCCTGCACGGGGGGGGAGGTACGGGTAGGTAGTGACGAAAAATAACGATACGGGACTCTTACGAGGTCTCGTAATCGGAATGAGTTTCTGCGACTACCATTGTTTGTCGCGGGTAACGGGGAATCAGGGTTCGATTCCGGTGAGGGAGCCTGAGAAACTGCTACCACATCCAAGGAAGGCAGCAGGCGCGCAAATTACCCACTCCCTGCACGGGGGGGGAGGTACGGGTAGGTAGTGACGAAAAATAACGATACGGGACTCTTACGAGGTCTCGTAATCGGAATGAGTTTCTGCGACTACCATTGTTTGTCGCGGGTAACGGGGAATCAGGGTTCGATTCCGGTGAGGGAGCCTGAGAAACTGCTACCACATCCAAGGAAGGCAGCAGGCGCGCAAATTACCCACTCCCTGCACGGGGGGGGAGGTACGGGTAGGTAGTGACGAAAAATAACGATACGGGACTCTTACGAGGTCTCGTCATCGAATAATCAATACACGAACTGCCCACACACTTGTAAATATAGACGCGCAAGATCGTTACACGAACCGCTTACCATTATAGTAAACCACTATGCAAACACACATAACATATACGCAGTAAGGGAACTTTAAATTGGAGATTTTACCCTACCACACCCGTCTGTCTCTTTCTGAAAACTATTCAAAATAATTGCTATTTTTCATTCTCATTCAAATATAAATAATAGTAAATAATATATAATTTTTGACTAAACTAAACCCAAGTGCCCGGCCTGTGGCCGGGCACCCCTCGTATTCATGTTCTAAACTAACCTAACCTAAATCTAGTTTTGACACCTTTAGACTTTAGATTCAAGATTTAATGTGAATATATGCATTAATAAAAACTCATTACTATTTTAATACTAGTTATGCTGCTGTTGATGCACTGATGAAAGCCAGATAGCTAGATCAGTGTTTAGTTAGTCGTAGTTGCCGGTGGGCTGAGGTCTAAAGGAATCCAAACTAGTTTTAAAAGGTTTGGATAGGTTAGGTTAGGTGAGAACATGAATAAGACGGGTGCCCGGCCGCAGGCCGGTCACTTAGGTTCAGTTCCGTTTAAAAAAAAAAAAAAAAAAAAAACAAAACGTACCAATACAAAGTACTCTTATTCATATTAGAAGATATTGTAAAATAACAATTAATTTAATTTTTTTTTTTTTTTTTTCACTTACACATTAGGCCCGTCGCGCCGCGCCACTACTATATGGGGCGAAGGTGCGAAGTCGATGGCGACGACAAAGTACCGAGTCTAAGGAGACTGATGGCGGCGCCACACAGTGGCGTTATGTCTCTATAAAAGTGGTGGTCTTTTATTATGTTATTTATTAATGGTATTATTTTAATATCATATCAATATTGTACCCCGCACAGGGGGGAGGTACGGGTAGGTAGTGACGAAAAATAACGATACGGGACTCTTACGAGGTCTCGTAATCGGAATGAGTTTCTGCGACTACCATTGTTTGTCGCGGGTAACGGGGAATCAGGGTTCGATTCCGGTGAGGGAGCCTGAGAAACTGCTACCACATCCAAGGAAGGCAGCAGGCGCGCAAATTACCCACTCCCTGCACGGGGGGGGAGGTACGGGTAGGTAGTGACGAAAAATAACGATACGGGACTCTTACGAGGTCTCGTAATCGGAATGAGTTTCTGCGACTACCATTGTTTGTCGCGGGTAACGGGGAATCAGGGTTCGATTCCGGTGAGGGAGCCTGAGAAACTGCTACCACATCCAAGGAAGGCAGCAGGCGCGCAAATTACCCACTCCCTGCACGGGGGGGGAGGTACGGGTAGGTAGTGACGAAAAATAACGATACGGGACTCTTACGAGGTCTCGTAATCGGAATGAGTTTCTGCGACTACCATTGTTTGTCGCGGGTAACGGGGAATCAGGGTTCGATTCCGGTGAGGGAGCCTGAGAAACTGCTACCACATCCAAGGAAGGCAGCAAGCGCGCAAATTACCCACTCCCTGCACGGGGGGGGAGGTACGGGTAGGTAGTGACGAAAAATAACGATACGGGACTCTTACGAGGTCTCGTAATCGGAATGAGTTTCTGCGACTACCATTGTTTGTCGCGGGTAACGGGGAATCAGGGTTCGATTCCGGTGAGGGAGCCTGAGAAACTGCTACCACATCCAAGGAAGGCAGCAGGCGCGCAAATTACCCACTCCCTGCACGGGGGGGGAGGTACGGGTAGGTAGTGACGAAAAATAACGATACGGGACTCTTACGAGGTCTCGTCATCGAATAATCAATACACGAACTGCCCACACACTTGTAAATATAGACGCGCAAGATCGTTACACGAACCGCTTACCATTATAGTAAACCACTATGCAAACACACATAACATATACGCAGTAAGGGAACTTTAAATTGGAGATTTTACCCTACCACAACCGTCTGTCTCTTTCTGAAAACTATTCAAAATAATTGCTATTTTTCATTCTCATTCAAATATAAATAATAGTAAATAATATATAATTTTTGACTAAACTAAACCCAAGTGCCCGGCCTGTGGCCGGGCACCCCTCGTATTCATGTTCTAAACTAACCTAACCTAAATCTAGTTTTGACACCTTTAGACTTTAGATTCAAGGTTTAATGTGAATATATGCATTAATAAAAACTCATTACTATTTTAATACTAGTTATGCTGCTGTTGATGCACTGATGAAAGCCAGATAGCTAGATCAGTGTTTAGTTAGTCGTAGTTGCCGGTGGGCTGAGGTCTAAAGGAATCCAAACTAGTTTTAAAAGGTTTGGATAGGTTAGGTTAGGTTAGAACATGAATAAGACGGGTGCCCGGCCGCAGGCCGGTCACTTAGGTTCAGTTCCGTTTAAAAAAAAAAAAAACAAAAAACAAAACGTACCAATACAAAGTACTCTTATTCATATTAGAAGATATTGTAAAATAACAATTAATTTAATTTTTTTTTTTTTTTTTTCACTTACACATTAGGCCCGTCGCGCCGCGCCACTACTATATGGGGCGAAGGTGCGAAGTCGACGGCGACGACAAAGTACCGAGTCTAAGGAGACTGATGGCGGCGCCACACAGTGGCGTTATGTCTCTATAAAAGTGGTGGTCTTTTATTATGTTATTTATTAATGGTATTATTTTAATATCATATCAATATTGTACCCCGCACAGGGGGGAGGTACGGGTAGGTAGTGACGAAAAATAACGATACGGGACTCTTACGAGGTCTCGTAATCGGAATGAGTTTCTGCGACTACCATTGTTTGTCGCGGGTAACGGGGAATCAGGGTTCGATTCCGGTGAGGGAGCCTGAGAAACTGCTACCACATCCAAGGCAGGCAGCAGGCGCGCAAATTACCCACTCCCTGCACGGGGGGGGAGGTACGGGTAGGTAGTGACGAAAAATAACGATACGGGACTCTTACGAGGTCTCGTCATCGAATAATCAATACACGAACTGCCCACACACTTGTAAATATAGACGCGCAAGATCGTTACACGAACCGCTTACCATTATAGTAAACTACTATGCAAACACACATAACATATACCTACGCAATAAGGGAACTTTAAATTGGAGATTTTATACTACCACACCCGTCTGTCTCATTCTGAAAACTATTCAAAATAATTGCTATTTTTCATTCTCATTCAAATATAAATAATAGTAAATAATATATAATTTTTGAATGAACTGAACCCAAGTGCCCGGCCTGTGGCCGGGCACCCCTCGTATTCATGTTCTAACCTAACCTAACCTAAATCTAGTTTTGACACCTTTAGACTTTAGATTCAAGATTTAATGTGAATATATGCATTAATAAAAACTCATTACTATTTTAATACTAGTTATGCTGCTGTTGATGCACTGATGAAAGCCAGATAGCTAGATCAGTGTTTAGTTAGTCGTAGTTGCCGGTGGGCTGAGGTCTAAAGGAATCCAAACTAGTTTTAAAAGGTTTGGATAGGTTAGGTTAGGTTAGAACATGAATAAGACGGGTGCCCGGCCGCAGGCCGGTCACTTAGGTTCAGTTCCGTTTAAAAAAAAAAAAAAAAAAAACAAAACGTACCAATACAAAGTACTCTTATTCATATTAGAAGATATTGTAAAATAACAATTAATTTAATTTTTTTTTTTTTTTTTTCACTTACACATTAGGCCCGTCGCGCCGCGCCACTACTATATGGGGCGAAGGTGCGAAGTCGACGGCGACGACAAAGTACCGAGTCTAAGGAGACTGATGGCGGCGCCACACAGTGGCGTTATGTCTCTATAAAAGTGGTGGTCTTTTATTATGTTATTTATTAATGGTATTATTTTAATATCATATCAATATTGTACCCCGCACAGGGGGGAGGTACGGGTAGGTAGTGACGAAAAATAACGATACGGGACTCTTACGAGGTCTCGTAATCGGAATGAGTTTCTGCGACTACCATTGTTTGTCGCGGGTAACGGGGAATCAGGGTTCGATTCCGGTGAGGGAGCCTGAGAAACTGCTACCACATCCAAGGCAGGCAGCAGGCGCGCAAATTACCCACTCCCTGCACGGGGGGGGAGGTACGGGTAGGTAGTGACGAAAAATAACGATACGGGACTCTTACGAGGTCTCGTCATCGAATAATCAATACACGAACTGCCCACACACTTGTAAATATAGACGCGCAAGATCGTTACACGAACCGCTTACCATTATAGTAAACTACTATGCAAACACACATAACATATACCTACGCAATAAGGGAACTTTAAATTGGAGATTTTATACTACCACACCCGTCTGTCTCATTCTGAAAACTATTCAAAATAATTGCTATTTTTCATTCTCATTCAAATATAAATAATAGTAAATAATATATAATTTTTGAATGAACTGAACCCAAGTGCCCGGCCTGTGGCCGGGCACCCCTCGTATTCATGTTCTAACCTAACCTAACCTAAATCTAGTTTTGACACCTTTAGACTTTAGATTCAAGATTTAATGTGAATATATGCATTAATAAAAACTCATTACTATTTTAATACTAGTTATGCTGCTGTTGATGCACTGATGAAAGCCAGATAGCTAGATCAGTGTTTAGTTAGTCGTAGTTGCCGGTGGGCTGAGGTCTAAAGGAATCCAAACTAGTTTTAAAAGGTTTGGATAGGTTAGGTTAGGTTAGAACATGAATAAGACGGGTGCCCGGCCGCAGGCTTGTCACTTAGGTTCAGTTCCGTTTAAAAAAAAAAAAACAAAAAACAAAACGTACCAATACAAAGTACTCTTATTCATATTAGAAGATATTGTAAAATAACAATTAATTTATTATTTTTTTTTTTTTTTTTTCACTTACACATTAGTCCCGTCGCGCCGCGCCACTACTATATGGGGCGACGGTGCGAAGTCGACGGCGACGACAAAGTACCGAGTCTAAGGAGACTGATGGCGGCGCCACACAGTGGCGTTATGTCTCTATAAAAGTGGTGGTCTTTTATTATGTTATTTATTAATGGTATTATTTTAATATCATATCAATATTGTACCCCGCACGGGGGGAGGTAGGGGGGTAGGTAGTGACGAAAAATAACGATACGGGACTCTTACGAGGTCTCGTAATCGGAATGAGTTTCTGCGACTACCATTGTTTGTCGCGGGTAACGGGGAATCAGGGTTCGATTCCGGTGAGGGAGCCTGAGAAACTGCTACCACATCCAAGGAAGGCAGCAGGCGCTCAAATTACCCACTCCCTGCACGGGGGGGGAGGTACGGGTAGGTAGTGACGAAAAATAACGATACGGGACTCTTACGAGGTCTCGTAATCGGAATGAGTTTCTGCGACTACCATTGTTTGTCGCGGGTAACGGGGAATCAGGGTTCGATTCCGGTGAGGGAGCCTGAGAAACTGCTACCACATCCAAGGAAGGCAGCAGGCGCGCAAATTACCCACTCCCTGCACGGGGGGGGAGGTACGGGTAGGTAGTGACGAAAAATAACGATACGGGACTCTTACGAGGTCTCGTAATCGGAATGAGTTTCTGCGACTACCATTGTTTGTCGCGGGTAACGGGGAATCAGGGTTCGATTCCGGTGAGGGAGCCTGAGAAACTGCTACCACATCCAAGGAAGGCAGCAGGCGCGCAAATTACCCACTCCCTGCACGGGGGGGGAGGTACGGGTAGGTAGTGACGAAAAATAACGATACGGGACTCTTACGAGGTCTCGTAATCGGAATGAGTTTCTGCGACTACCATTGTTTGTCGCGGGTAACGGGGAATCAGGGTTCGATTCCGGTGAGGGAGCCTGAGAAACTGCTACCACATCCAAGGAAGGCAGCAGGCGCGCAAATTACCCACTCCCTGCACGGGGGGGGAGGTACGGGTAGGTAGTGACGAAAAATAACGATACGGGACTCTTACGAGGTCTCGTCATCGAATAATCAATACACGAACTGCCCACACACTTGTAAATATAGACGCGCAAGATCGTTACACGAACCGCTTACCATTATAGTAAACCACTATGCAAACACACATAACATATACGCAGTAAGGGAACTTTAAATTGGAGATTTTACCCTACCACACCCGTCTGTCTCTTTCTGGAAACTATTCAAAATAATTGCTATTTTTCATTCTCATTCAAATATAAATAATAGTAAATAATATATAATTTTTGACTGAACTGAACCCAAGTGCCCGGCCTGTGGCCGGGCACCCCTCGTATTCATGTTCTAACCTAACCTAACCTAAATCTAGTTTTGACACCTTTAGACTTTAGATTCAAGATTTAATGTGAATATATGCATTAATAAAAACTCATTACTATTTTAATACTAGTTATGCTGCTGTTGATGCACTGATGAAAGCCAGATAGCTAGATCAGTGTTTAGTTAGTCGTAGTTGCCGGTGGGCTGAGGTCTAAAGGAATCCAAACTAGTTTTAAAAGGTTTGGATAGGTTAGGTTAGGTGAGAACATGAATAAGACGGGTGCCCGGCCGCAGGCCGGTCACTTAGGTTCAGTTCCGTTTAAAAAAAAAAAAAAACAAAAAACAAAACGTACCAATACAAAGTACTCTTATTCATATTAGAAGATATTGTAAAATAACAATTAATTTAATTTTTTTTTTTTTTTTTTCACTTACACATTAGGCCCGTCGCGCCGCGCCACTACTATATGGGGCGAAGGTGCGAAGTCGATGGCGACGACAAAGTACCGAGTCTAAGGAGACTGATGGCGGCGCCACACAGTGGCGTTATGTCTCTATAAAAGTGGTGGTCTTTTATTATGTTATTTATTAATGGTATTATTTTAATATCATATCAATATTGTACCCCGCACAGGGGGGAGGTACGGGTAGGTAGTGACGAAAAATAACGATACGGGACTCTTACGAGGTCTCGCAATCGGAATAAGTACACTTTAAATATTTTAACGAGGTAAAATTTAAGGGCATTGAGGGTCTGGTGCCAGTGGTGGTTGATTAGATCCACACACTATACTTTTTATAATTATGTGGCGTTATGTCTCTATAAAAGTGGTGGTCTTTTATTATGTTATTTATTAATGGTATTTTTTTAATATCATATCAATATTGTACCCCGCACAGGGGGGAGGTACGGGTAGGTAGTGACGAAAAATAACGATACGGGACTCTTACGAGGTCTCGTCATCGAATAATCAATACACGAACTGCCCACACACTTGTAAATATAGACGCGCAAGATCGTTACACGAACCGCTTACCATTATAGTAAACTACTATGCAAACACACATAACATATACGCAGTAAGGGAACTTTAAATTGGAGATTTTACCCTACCACACCCGTCTGTCTCTTTCTGGAAACTATTCAAAATAATTGCTGTTTTTCATTCTCATTCAAATATAAATAATAGTAAATAATATATAATTTTTGACTGAACTGAACCCAAGTGCCCGGCCTGTGGCCGGGCACCCCTCGTATTCATGTTCTAACCTAACCTAACCTAAATCTAGTTTTGACACCTTTAGACTTTAGATTCAAGATTTAATGTGAATATATGCATTAATAAAAACTCATTACTATTTTAATACTAGTTATGCTGCTGTTGATGCACTGATGAAAGCCAGATAGCTAGATCAGTGTTTAGTTAGTCGTAGTTGCCGGTGGGCTGAGGTCTAAAGGAATCCAAACTAGTTTTAAAAGGTTTGGATAGGTTAGGTTAGGTTAGAACATGAATAAGACGGGTGCCCGGCCGCAGACTTGTCACTTAGGTTCAGTTCCGTTTAAAAAAAAAAAAACAAAAAACAAAACGTACCAATACAAATTACTCTTATTCATATTAGAAGATATTGTAAAATAACAATTAATTTATTATTTTTTTTTTTTTTTTTCACTTACACATTAGTCCCGTCGCGCCGCGCCACTACTATATGGGGCGACGGTGCGAAGTCGACGGCGACGACAAAGTACCGAGTCTAAGGAGACTGATGGCGGCGCCACACAGTGGCGTTATGTCTCTATAAAAGTGGTGGTCTTTTATTATGTTATTTATTAATGGTATTATTTTAATATCATATCAATATTGTACCCCGCACGGGGGGAGGTAGGGGGGTAGGTAGTGACGAAAAATAACGATACGGGACTCTTACGAGGTCTCGTAATCGGAATGAGTTTCTGCGACTACCATTGTTTGTCGCGGGTAACGGGGAATCAGGGTTCGATTCCGGTGAGGGAGCCTGAGAAACTGCTACCACGTCCAAGGAAGGCAGCAGGCGCGCAAATTACCCACTCCCTGCACGGGGGGGGAGGTACGGGTAGGTAGTGACGAAAAATAACGATACGGGACTCTTACGAGGTCTCGTAATCAGAATGAGTTTCTGCGACTACCATTGTTTGTCGCGGGTAACGGGGAATCAGGGTTCGATTCCGGTGAGGGAGCCTGAGAAACTGCTACCACATCCAAGGAAGGCAGCAGGCGCGCAAATTACCCACTCCCTGCACGGGGGGGGAGGTACGGGTAGGTAGTGACGAAAAATAACGATACGGGACTCTTACGAGGTCTCGTAATCGGAATGAGTTTCTGCGACTACCATTGTTTGTCGCGGGTAACGGGGAATCAGGGTTCGATTCCGGTGAGGGAGCCTGAGAAACTGCTACCACATCCAAGGAAGGCAGCAAGCGCGCAAATTACCCACTCCCTGCACGGGGGGGGAGGTACGGGTAGGTAGTGACGAAAAATAACGATACGGGACTCTTACGAGGTCTCGTAATCGGAATGAGTTTCTGCGACTACCATTGTTTGTCGCGGGTAACGGGGAATCAGGGTTCGATTCCGGTGAGGGAGCCTGAGAAACTGCTACCACATCCAAGGAAGGCAGCAGGCGCGCAAATTACCCACTCCCTGCACGGGGGGGGAGGTACGGGTAGGTAGTGACGAAAAATAACGATACGGGACTCTTACGAGGTCTCGTAATCGGAATGAGTTTCTGCGACTACCATTGTTTGTCGCGGGTAACGGGGAATCAGGGTTCGATTCCGGTGAGGGAGCCTGAGAAACTGCTACCACATCCAAGGAAGGCAGCAGGCGCGCAAATTACCCACTCCCTGCACGGGGGGGGAGGTACGGGTAGGTAGTGACGAAAAATAACGATACGGGACTCTTACGAGGTCTCGTAATCGGAATGAGTTTCTGCGACTACCATTGTTTGTCGCGGGTAACGGGGAATCAGGGTTCGATTCCGGTGAGGGAGCCTGAGAAACTGCTACCACATCCAAGGAAGGCAGCAAGCGCGCAAATTACCCACTCCCTGCACGGGGGGGGAGGTACGGGTAGGTAGTGACGAAAAATAACGATACGGGACTCTTACGAGGTCTCGTAATCGGAATGAGTTTCTGCGACTACCATTGTTTGTCGCGGGTAACGGGGAATCAGGGTTCGATTCCGGTGAGGGAGCCTGAGAAACTGCTACCACATCCAAGGAAGGCAGCAGGCGCGCAAATTACCCACTCCCTGCACGGGGGGGGAGGTACGGGTAGGTAGTGACGAAAAATAACGATACGGGACTCTTACGAGGTCTCGTCATCGAATAATCAATACACGAACTGCCCACACACTTGTAAATATAGACGCGCAAGATCGTTACACGAACCGCTTACCATTATAGTAAACCACTATGCAAACACACATAACATATACGCAGTAAGGGAACTTTAAATTGGAGATTTTACCCTACCGCACCCGTCTGTCTCTTTCTGAAAACTATTCAAAATAATTGCTATTTTTCATTCTCATTCAAATATAAATAATAGTAAATAATATATAATTTTTGACTAAACTAAACCCAAGTGCCCGGCCTGTGGCCGGGCACCCCTCGTATTCATGTTCTAAACTAACCTAACCTAAATCTAGTTTTGACACCTTTAGACTTTAGATTCAAGATTTAATGTGAATATATGCATTAATAAAAACTCATTACTATTTTAATACTAGTTATGCTGCTGTTGATGCACTGATGAAAGCCAGATAGCTAGATCAGTGTTTAGTTAGTCGTAGTTGCCGGTGGGCTGAGGTCTAAAGGAATCCAAACTAGTTTTAAAAGGTTTGGATAGGTTAGGTTAGGTTAGAACATGAATAAGACGGGTGCCCGGCCGCAGGCCGGTCACTTAGGTTCAGTTCCGTTTAAAAAAAAAAAAAAACAAAAAACAAAACGTACCAATACAAAGTACTCTTATTCATATTAGAAGATATTGTAAAATAACAATTAATTTAATTTTTTTTTTTTTTTTTTCACTTACACATTAGGCCCGTCGCGCCGCGCCACTACTATATGGGGCGAAGGTGCGAAGTCGACGGCGACGACAAAGTACCGAGTCTAAGGAGACTGATGGCGGCGCCACACAGTGGCGTTATGTCTCTATAAAAGTGGTGGTCTTTTATTATGTTATTTATTAATGGTATTATTTTAATATCATATCAATATTGTACCCCGCACAGGGGGGAGGTACGGGTAGGTAGTGACGAAAAATAACGATACGGGACTCTTACGAGGTCTCGTAATCGGAATGAGTTTCTGCGACTACCATTGTTTGTCGCGGGTAACGGGGAATCAGGGTTCGATTCCGGTTAGGGAGCCTGAGAAACTGCTACCACATCCAAGGAAGGCAGCAGGCGCGCAAATTACCCACTCCCTGCACGGGGGGGGAGGTACGGGTAGGTAGTGACGAAAAATAACGATACGGGACTCTTACGAGGTCTCGTAATCGGAATGAGTTTCTGCGACTACCATTGTTTGTCGCGGGTAACGGGGAATCAGGGTTCGATTCCGGTGAGGGAGCCTGAGAAACTGCTACCACATCCAAGGAAGGCAGCAAGCGCGCAAATTACCCACTCCCTGCACGGGGGGGGAGGTACGGGTAGGTAGTGACGAAAAATAACGATACGGGACTCTTACGAGGTCTCGTAATCGGAATGAGTTTCTGCGACTACCATTGTTTGTCGCGGGTAACGGGGAATCAGGGTTCGATTCCGGTGAGGGAGCCTGAGAAACTGCTACCACATCCAAGGAAGGCAGCAGGCGCGCAAATTACCCACTCCCTGCACGGGGGGGGAGGTACGGGTAGGTAGTGACGAAAAATAACGATACGGGACTCTTACGAGGTCTCGTCATCGAATAATCAATACACGAACTGCCCACACACTTGTAAATATAGACGCGCAAGATCGTTACACGAACCGCTTACCATTATAGTAAACCACTATGCAAACACACATAACATATACGCAGTAAGGGAACTTTAAATTGGAGATTTTACCCTACCACACCCGTCTGTCTCTTTCTGAAAACTATTCAAAATAATTGCTATTTTCCATTCTCATTCAAATATAAATAATAGTAAATAATATATAATTTTTGACTAAACTAAACCCAAGTGCCCGGCCTGTGGCCGGGCATCCCTCGTATTCATGTTCTAACCTAACCTAACCTAAATCTAGTTTTGACACCTTTAGACTTTAGATTCAAGATTTAATGTGAATATATGCATTAATAAAAACTCATTACTATTTTAATACTAGTTATGCTGCTGTTGATGCACTGATGAAAGCCAGATAGCTAGATCAGTGTTTAGTTAGTCGTAGTTGCCGGTGGGCTGAGGTCTAAAGGAATCCAAACTAGTTTTAAAAGGTTTGGATAGGTTAGGTTAGGTGAGAACATGAATAAGACGGGTGCCCGGCCGCAGGCCGGTCACTTAGGTTCAGTTCCGTTTAAAAAAAAAAAAAAACAAAAAACAAAACGTACCAATACAAAGTACTCTTATTCATATTAGAAGATATTGTAAAATAACAATTAATTTAATTTTTTTTTTTTTTTTTTCACTTACACATTAGGCCCGTCGCGCCGCGCCACTACTATATGGGGCGAAGGTGCGAATTCGATGGCGACGACAAAGTACCGAGTCTAAGGAGACTGATGGCGGCGCCACACAGTGGCGTTATGTCTCTATAAAAGTGGTGGTCTTTTATTATGTTATTTATTAATGGTATTATTTTAATATCATATCAATATTGTACCCCGCACAGGGGGGAGGTACGGGTAGGTAGTGACGAAAAATAACGATACGGGACTCTTACGAGGTCTCGTAATCGGAATGAGTTTCTGCGACTACCATTGTTTGTCGCGGGTAACGGGGAATCAGGGTTCGATTCCGGTGAGGGAGCCTGAGAAACTGCTACCACATCCAAGGAAGGCAGCAGGCGCGCAAATTACCCACTCCCTGCACGGGGGGGGAGGTACGGGTAGGTAGTGACGAAAAATAACGATACGGGACTCTTACGAGGTCTCGTAATCGGAATGAGTTTCTGCGACTACCATTGTTTGTCGCGGGTAACGGGGAATCAGGGTTCGATTCCGGTGAGGGAGCCTGAGAAACTGCTACCACATCCAAGGAAGGCAGCAGGCGCGCAAATTACCCACTCCCTGCACGGGGGGGGAGGTACGGGTAGGTAGTGACGAAAAATAACGATACGGGACTCTTACGAGGTCTCGTAATCGGAATGAGTTTCTGCGACTACCATTGTTTGTCGCGGGTAACGGGGAATCAGGGTTCGATTCCGGTGAGGGAGCCTGAGAAACTGCTACCACATCCAAGGAAGGCAGCAAGCGCGCAAATTACCCACTCCCTGCACGGGGGGGGAGGTACGGGTAGGTAGTGACGAAAAATAACGATACGGGACTCTTACGAGGTCTCGTAATCGGAATGAGTTTCTGCGACTACCATTGTTTGTCGCGGGTAACGGGGAATCAGGGTTCGATTCCGGTGAGGGAGCCTGAGAAACTGCTACCACATCCAAGGAAGGCAGCAGGCGCGCAAATTACCCACTCCCTGCACGGGGGGGGAGGTACGGGTAGGTAGTGACGAAAAATAACGATACGGGACTCTTACGAGGTCTCGTAATCGGAATGAGTTTCTGCGACTACCATTGTTTGTCGCGGGTAACGGGGAATCAGGGTTCGATTCCGGTGAGGGAGCCTGAGAAACTGCTACCACATCCAAGGAAGGCAGCAGGCGCGCAAATTACCCACTCCCTGCACGGGGGGGGAGGTACGGGTAGGTAGTGACGAAAAATAACGATACGGGACTCTTACGAGGTCTCGTAATCGGAATGAGTTTCTGCGACTACCATTGTTTGTCGCGGGTAACGGGGAATCAGGGTTCGATTCCGGTGAGGGAGCCTGAGAAACTGCTACCACATCCAAGGAAGGCAGCAAGCGCGCAAATTACCCACTCCCTGCACGGGGGGGGAGGTACGGGTAGGTAGTGACGAAAAATAACGATACGGGACTCTTACGAGGTCTCGTAATCGGAATGAGTTTCTGCGACTACCATTGTTTGTCGCGGGTAACGGGGAATCAGGGTTCGATTCCGGTGAGGGAGCCTGAGAAACTGCTACCACATCCAAGGCAGGCAGCAGGCGCGCAAATTACCCACTCCCTGCACGGGGGGGGAGGTACGGGTAGGTAGTGACGAAAAATAACGATACGGGACTCTTACGAGGTCTCGTCATCGAATAATCAATACACGAACTGCCCACACACTTGTAAATATAGACGCGCAAGATCGTTACACGAACCGCTTACCATTATAGTAAACTACTATGCAAACACACATAACATATACCTACGCAATAAGGGAACTTTAAATTGGAGATTTTATACTACCACACCCGTCTGTCTCATTCTGAAAACTATTCAAAATAATTGCTATTTTTCATTCTCATTCAAATATAAATAATAGTAAATAATATATAATTTTTGAATGAACTGAACCCAAGTGCCCGGCCTGTGGCCGGGCACCCCTCGTATTCATGTTCTAACCTAACCTAACCTAAATCTAGTTTTGACACCTTTAGACTTTAGATTCAAGATTTAATGTGAATATATGCATTAATAAAAACTCATTACTATTTTAATACTAGTTATGCTGCTGTTGATGCACTGATGAAAGCCAGATAGCTAGATCAGTGTTTAGTTAGTCGTAGTTGCCGGTGGGCTGAGGTCTAAAGGAATCCAAACTAGTTTTAAAAGGTTTGGATAGGTTAGGTTAGGTTAGAACATGAATAAGACGGGTGCCCGGCCGCAGGCCGGTCACTTAGGTTCAGTTCCGTTTAAAAAAAAAAAAAACAAAAAACAAAACGTACCAATACAAAGTACTCTTATTCATATTAGAAGATATTGTAAAATAACAATTAATTTAATTTTTTTTTTTTTTTTTTCACTTACACATTAGGCCCGTCGCGCCGCGCCACTACTATATGGGGCGAAGGTGCGAAGTCGACGGCGACGACAAAGTACCGAGTCTAAGGAGACTGGGCGGCGCCACACAGTGGCGTTATGTCTCTATAAAAGTGGTGGTCTTTTATTATGTTATTTATTAATGGTATTATTTTAATATCATATCAATATTGTACCCCGCACAGGGGGGAGGTACGGGTAGGTAGTGACGAAAAATAACGATACGGGACTCTTACGAGGTCTCGTAATCGGAATGAGTTTCTGCGACTACCATTGTTTGTCGCGGGTAACGGGGAATCAGGGTTCGATTCCGGTGAGGGAGCCTGAGAAACTGCTACCACATCCAAGGCAGGCAGCAGGCGCGCAAATTACCCACTCCCTGCACGGGGGGGGAGGTACGGGTAGGTAGTGACGAAAAATAACGATACGGGACTCTTACGAGGTCTCGTCATCGAATAATCAATACACGAACTGCCCACACACTTGTAAATATAGACGCGCAAGATCGTTACACGAACCGCTTACCATTATAGTAAACTACTATGCAAACACACATAACATATACCTACGCAATAAGGGAACTTTAAATTGGAGATTTTATACTACCACACCCGTCTGTCTCATTCTGAAAACTATTCAAAATAATTGCTATTTTTCATTCTCATTCAAATATAAATAATAGTAAATAATATATAATTTTTGAATGAACTGAACCCAAGTGCCCGGCCTGTGGCCGGGCACCCCTCGTATTCATGTTCTAACCTAACCTAACCTAAATCTAGTTTTGACACCTTTAGACTTTAGATTCAAGATTTAATGTGAATATATGCATTAATAAAAACTCATTACTATTTTAATACTAGTTATGCTGCTGTTGATGCACTGATGAAAGCCAGATAGCTAGATCAGTGTTTAGTTAGTCGTAGTTGCCGGTGGGCTGAGGTCTAAAGGAATCCAAACTAGTTTTAAAAGGTTTGGATAGGTTAGGTTAGGTTAGAACATGAATAAGACGGGTGCCCGGCCGCAGGCCGGTCACTTAGGTTCAGTTCCGTTTAAAAAAAAAAAAAAAAAAAAAAAAACGTACCAATACAAAGTACTCTTATTCATATTAGAAGATATTGTAAAATAACAATTAATTTAATTTTTTTTTTTTTTTTTTCACTTACACATTAGGCCCGTCGCGCCGCGCCACTACTATATGGGGCGAAGGTGCGAAGTCGACGGCGACGACAAAGTACCGAGTCTAAGGAGACTGATGGCGGCGCCACACAGTGGCGTTATGTCTCTATAAAAGTGGTGGTCTTTTATTATGTTATTTATTAATGGTATTATTTTAATATCATATCAATATTGTACCCCGCACAGGGGGGAGGTACGGGTAGGTAGTGACGAAAAATAACGATACGGGACTCTTACGAGGTCTCGTAATCGGAATGAGTTTCTGCGACTACCATTGTTTGTCGCGGGTAACGGGGAATCAGGGTTCGATTCCGGTGAGGGAGCCTGAGAAACTGCTACCACATCCAAGGCAGGCAGCAGGCGCGCAAATTACCCACTCCCTGCACGGGGGGGGAGGTACGGGTAGGTAGTGACGAAAAATAACGATACGGGACTCTTACGAGGTCTCGTCATCGAATAATCAATACACGAACTGCCCACACACTTGTAAATATAGACGCGCAAGATCGTTACACGAACCGCTTACCATTATAGTAAACTACTATGCAAACACACATAACATATACCTACGCAATAAGGGAACTTTAAATTGGAGATTTTATACTACCACACCCGTCTGTCTCATTCTGAAAACTATTCAAAATAATTGCTATTTTTCATTCTCATTCAAATATAAATAATAGTAAATAATATATAATTTTTGAATGAACTGAACCCAAGTGCCCGGCCTGTGGCCGGGCACCCCTCGTATTCATGTTCTAACCTAACCTAACCTAAATCTAGTTTTGACACCTTTAGACTTTAGATTCAAGATTTAATGTGAATATATGCATTAATAAAAACTCATTACTATTTTAATACTAGTTATGCTGCTGTTGATGCACTGATGAAAGCCAGATAGCTAGATCAGTGTTTAGTTAGTCGTAGTTGCCGGTGGGCTGAGGTCTAAAGGAATCCAAACTAGTTTTAAAAGGTTTGGATAGGTTAGGTTAGGTTAGAACATGAATAAGACGGGTGCCCGGCCGCAGGCTTGTCACTTAGGTTCAGTTCCGTTTAAAAAAAAAAAAACAAAAAACAAAACGTACCAATGCAAAGTACTCTTATTCATATTAGAAGATATTGTAAAATAACAATTAATTTATTATTTTTTTTTTTTTTTTTTCACTTACACATTAGTCCCGTCGCGCCGCGCCACTACTATATGGGGCGACGGTGCGAAGTCGACGGCGACGACAAAGTACCGAGTCTAAGGAGACTGATGGCGGCGCCACACAGTGGCGTTATGTCTCTATAAAAGTGGTGGTCTTTTATTATGTTATTTATTAATGGTATTATTTTAATATCATATCAATATTGTACCCCGCACGGGGGGAGGTAGGGGGGTAGGTAGTGACGAAAAATAACGATACGGGACTCTTACGAGGTCTCGTAATCGGAATGAGTTTCTGCGACTACCATTGTTTGTCGCGGGTAACGGGGAATCAGGGTTCGATTCCGGTGAGGGAGCCTGAGAAACTGCTACCACATCCAAGGAAGGCAGCAGGCGCTCAAATTACCCACTCCCTGCACGGGGGGGGAGGTACGGGTAGGTAGTGACGAAAAATAACGATACGGGACTCTTACGAGGTCTCGTAATCGGAATGAGTTTCTGCGACTACCATTGTTTGTCGCGGGTAACGGGGAATCAGGGTTCGATTCCGGTGAGGGAGCCTGAGAAACTGCTACCACATCCAAGGAAGGCAGCAGGCGCGCAAATTACCCACTCCCTGCACGGGGGGGGAGGTACGGGTAGGTAGTGACGAAAAATAACGATACGGGACTCTTACGAGGTCTCGTAATCGGAATGAGTTTCTGCGACTACCATTGTTTGTCGCGGGTAACGGGGAATCAGGGTTCGATTCCGGTGAGGGAGCCTGAGAAACTGCTACCACATCCAAGGAAGGCAGCAGGCGCGCAAATTACCCACTCCCTGCACGGGGGGGGAGGTACGGGTAGGTAGTGACGAAAAATAACGATACGGGACTCTTACGAGGTCTCGTAATCGGAATGAGTTTCTGCGACTACCATTGTTTGTCGCGGGTAACGGGGAATCAGGGTTCGATTCCGGTGAGGGAGCCTGAGAAACTGCTACCACATCCAAGGAAGGCAGCAGGCGCGCAAATTACCCACTCCCTGCACGGGGGGGGAGGTACGGGTAGGTAGTGACGAAAAATAACGATACGGGACTCTTACGAGGTCTCGTCATCGAATAATCAATACACGAACTGCCCACACACTTGTAAATATAGACGCGCAAGATCGTTACACGAACCGCTTACCATTATAGTAAACCACTATGCAAACACACATAACATATACGCAGTAAGGGAACTTTAAATTGGAGATTTTACCCTACCACACCCGTCTGTCTCTTTCTGGAAACTATTCAAAATAATTGCTATTTTTCATTCTCATTCAAATATAAATAATAGTAAATAATATATAATTTTTGACTGAACTGAACCCAAGTGCCCGGCCTGTGGCCGGGCACCCCTCGTATTCATGTTCTAACCTAACCTAACCTAAATCTAGTTTTGACACCTTTAGACTTTAGATTCAAGATTTAATGTGAATATATGCATTAATAAAAACTCATTACTATTTTAATACTAGTTATGCTGCTGTTGATGCACTGATGAAAGCCAGATAGCTAGATCAGTGTTTAGTTAGTCGTAGTTGCCGGTGGGCTGAGGTCTAAAGGAATCCAAACTAGTTTTAAAAGGTTTGGATAGGTTAGGTTAGGTGAGAACATGAATAAGACGGGTGCCCGGCCGCAGGCCGGTCACTTAGGTTCAGTTCCGTTTAAAAAAAAAAAAAAACAAAAAACAAAACGTACCAATACAAAGTACTCTTATTCATATTAGAAGATATTGTAAAATAACAATTAATTTAATTTTTTTTTTTTTTTTTTCACTTACACATTAGGCCCGTCGCGCCGCGCCACTACTATATGGGGCGAAGGTGCGAAGTCGATGGCGACGACAAAGTACCGAGTCTAAGGAGACTGATGGCGGCGCCACACAGTGGCGTTATGTCTCTATAAAAGTGGTGGTCTTTTATTATGTTATTTATTAATGGTATTATTTTAATATCATATCAATATTGTACCCCGCACAGGGGGGAGGTACGGGTAGGTAGTGACGAAAAATAACGATACGGGACTCTTACGAGGTCTCGCAATCGGAATAAGTACACTTTAAATATTTTAACGAGGTAAAATTTAAGGGCATTGAGGGTCTGGTGCCAGTGGTGGTTGATTAGATCCACACACTATACTTTTTATAATTATGTGGCGTTATGTCTCTATAAAAGTGGTGGTCTTTTATTATGTTATTTATTAATGGTATTTTTTTAATATCATATCAATATTGTACCCCGCACAGGGGGGAGGTACGGGTAGGTAGTGACGAAAAATAACGATACGGGACTCTTACGAGGTCTCGTCATCGAATAATCAATACACGAACTGCCCACACACTTGTAAATATAGACGCGCAAGATCGTTACACGAACCGCTTACCATTATAGTAAACTACTATGCAAACACACATAACATATACGCAGTAAGGGAACTTTAAATTGGAGATTTTACCCTACCACACCCGTCTGTCTCTTTCTGGAAACTATTCAAAATAATTGCTATTTTTCATTCTCATTCAAATATAAATAATAGTAAATAATATATAATTTTTGACTGAACTGAACCCAAGTGCCCGGCCTGTGGCCGGGCACCCCTCGTATTCATGTTCTAACCTAACCTAACCTAAATCTAGTTTTGACACCTTTAGACTTTAGATTCAAGATTTAATGTGAATATATGCATTAATAAAAACTCATTACTATTTTAATACTAGTTATGCTGCTGTTGATGCACTGATGAAAGCCAGATAGCTAGATCAGTGTTTAGTTAGTCGTAGTTGCCGGTGGGCTGAGGTCTAAAGGAATCCAAACTAGTTTTAAAAGGTTTGGATAGGTTAGGTTAGGTTAGAACATGAATAAGACGGGTGCCCGGCCGCAGACTTGTCACTTAGGTTCAGTTCCGTTTAAAAAAAAAAAAACAAAAAACAAAACGTACCAATACAAATTACTCTTATTCATATTAGAAGATATTGTAAAATAACAATTAATTTATTATTTTTTTTTTTTTTTTTCACTTACACATTAGTCCCGTCGCGCCGCGCCACTACTATATGGGGCGACGGTGCGAAGTCGACGGCGACGACAAAGTACCGAGTCTAAGGAGACTGATGGCGGCGCCACACAGTGGCGTTATGTCTCTATAAAAGTGGTGGTCTTTTATTATGTTATTTATTAATGGTATTATTTTAATATCATATCAATATTGTACCCCGCACGGGGGGAGGTAGGGGGGTAGGTAGTGACGAAAAATAACGATACGGGACTCTTACGAGGTCTCGTAATCGGAATGAGTTTCTGCGACTACCATTGTTTGTCGCGGGTAACGGGGAATCAGGGTTCGATTCCGGTGAGGGAGCCTGAGAAACTGCTACCACGTCCAAGGAAGGCAGCAGGCGCGCAAATTACCCACTCCCTGCACGGGGGGGGAGGTACGGGTAGGTAGTGACGAAAAATAACGATACGGGACTCTTACGAGGTCTCGTAATCAGAATGAGTTTCTGCGACTACCATTGTTTGTCGCGGGTAACGGGGAATCAGGGTTCGATTCCGGTGAGGGAGCCTGAGAAACTGCTACCACATCCAAGGAAGGCAGCAGGCGCGCAAATTACCCACTCCCTGCACGGGGGGGGAGGTACGGGTAGGTAGTGACGAAAAATAACGATACGGGACTCTTACGAGGTCTCGTAATCGGAATGAGTTTCTGCGACTACCATTGTTTGTCGCGGGTAACGGGGAATCAGGGTTCGATTCCGGTGAGGGAGCCTGAGAAACTGCTACCACATCCAAGGAAGGCAGCAAGCGCGCAAATTACCCACTCCCTGCACGGGGGGGGAGGTACGGGTAGGTAGTGACGAAAAATAACGATACGGGACTCTTACGAGGTCTCGTAATCGGAATGAGTTTCTGCGACTACCATTGTTTGTCGCGGGTAACGGGGAATCAGGGTTCGATTCCGGTGAGGGAGCCTGAGAAACTGCTACCACATCCAAGGAAGGCAGCAGGCGCGCAAATTACCCACTCCCTGCACGGGGGGGGAGGTACGGGTAGGTAGTGACGAAAAATAACGATACGGGACTCTTACGAGGTCTCGTAATCGGAATGAGTTTCTGCGACTACCATTGTTTGTCGCGGGTAACGGGGAATCAGGGTTCGATTCCGGTGAGGGAGCCTGAGAAACTGCTACCACATCCAAGGAAGGCAGCAGGCGCGCAAATTACCCACTCCCTGCACGGGGGGGGAGGTACGGGTAGGTAGTGACGAAAAATAACGATACGGGACTCTTACGAGGTCTCGTAATCGGAATGAGTTTCTGCGACTACCATTGTTTGTCGCGGGTAACGGGGAATCAGGGTTCGATTCCGGTGAGGGAGCCTGAGAAACTGCTACCACATCCAAGGAAGGCAGCAAGCGCGCAAATTACCCACTCCCTGCACGGGGGGGGAGGTACGGGTAGGTAGTGACGAAAAATAACGATACGGGACTCTTACGAGGTCTCGTAATCGGAATGAGTTTCTGCGACTACCATTGTTTGTCGCGGGTAACGGGGAATCAGGGTTCGATTCCGGTGAGGGAGCCTGAGAAACTGCTACCACATCCAAGGAAGGCAGCAGGCGCGCAAATTACCCACTCCCTGCACGGGGGGGGAGGTACGGGTAGGTAGTGACGAAAAATAACGATACGGGACTCTTACGAGGTCTCGTCATCGAATAATCAATACACGAACTGCCCACACACTTGTAAATATAGACGCGCAAGATCGTTACACGAACCGCTTACCATTATAGTAAACCACTATGCAAACACACATAACATATACGCAGTAAGGGAACTTTAAATTGGAGATTTTACCCTACCGCACCCGTCTGTCTCTTTCTGAAAACTATTCAAAATAATTGCTATTTTTCATTCTCATTCAAATATAAATAATAGTAAATAATATATAATTTTTGACTAAACTAAACCCAAGTGCCCGGCCTGTGGCCGGGCACCCCTCGTATTCATGTTCTAAACTAACCTAACCTAAATCTAGTTTTGACACCTTTAGACTTTAGATTCAAGATTTAATGTGAATATATGCATTAATAAAAACTCATTACTATTTTAATACTAGTTATGCTGCTGTTGATGCACTGATGAAAGCCAGATAGCTAGATCAGTGTTTAGTTAGTCGTAGTTGCCGGTGGGCTGAGGTCTAAAGGAATCCAAACTAGTTTTAAAAGGTTTGGATAGGTTAGGTTAGGTGAGAACATGAATAAGACGGGTGCCCGGCCGCAGGCCGGTCACTTAGGTTCAGTTCCGTTTAAAAAAAAAAAAAAACAAAAAACAAAACGTACCAATACAAAGTACTCTTATTCATATTAGAAGATATTGTAAAATAACAATTAATTTAATTTTTTTTTTTTTTTTTTCACTTACACATTAGGCCCGTCGCGCCGCGCCACTACTATATGGGGCGAAGGTGCGAAGTCGATGGCGACGACAAAGTACCGAGTCTAAGGAGACTGATGGCGGCGCCACACAGTGGCGTTATGTCTCTATAAAAGTGGTGGTCTTTTATTATGTTATTTATTAATGGTATTATTTTAATATCATATCAATATTGTACCCCGCACAGGGGGGAGGTACGGGTAGGTAGTGACGAAAAATAACGATACGGGACTCTTACGAGGTCTCGTAATCGGAATGAGTTTCTGCGACTACCATTGTTTGTCGCGGGTAACGGGGAATCAGGGTTCGATTCCGGTTAGGGAGCCTGAGAAACTGCTACCACATCCAAGGAAGGCAGCAGGCGCGCAAATTACCCACTCCCTGCACGGGGGGGGAGGTACGGGTAGGTAGTGACGAAAAATAACGATACGGGACTCTTACGAGGTCTCGTAATCGGAATGAGTTTCTGCGACTACCATTGTTTGTCGCGGGTAACGGGGAATCAGGGTTCGATTCCGGTGAGGGAGCCTGAGAAACTGCTACCACATCCAAGGAAGGCAGCAAGCGCGCAAATTACCCACTCCCTGCACGGGGGGGGAGGTACGGGTAGGTAGTGACGAAAAATAACGATACGGGACTCTTACGAGGTCTCGTAATCGGAATGAGTTTCTGCGACTACCATTGTTTGTCGCGGGTAACGGGGAATCAGGGTTCGATTCCGGTGAGGGAGCCTGAGAAACTGCTACCACATCCAAGGAAGGCAGCAGGCGCGCAAATTACCCACTCCCTGCACGGGGGGGGAGGTACGGGTAGGTAGTGACGAAAAATAACGATACGGGACTCTTACGAGGTCTCGTCATCGAATAATCAATACACGAACTGCCCACACACTTGTAAATATAGACGCGCAAGATCGTTACACGAACCGCTTACCATTATAGTAAACCACTATGCAAACACACATAACATATACGCAGTAAGGGAACTTTAAATTGGAGATTTTACCCTACCACACCCGTCTGTCTCTTTCTGAAAACTATTCAAAATAATTGCTATTTTCCATTCTCATTCAAATATAAATAATAGTAAATAATATATAATTTTTGACTAAACTAAACCCAAGTGCCCGGCCTGTGGCCGGGCATCCCTCGTATTCATGTTCTAACCTAACCTAACCTAAATCTAGTTTTGACACCTTTAGACTTTAGATTCAAGATTTAATGTGAATATATGCATTAATAAAAACTCATTACTATTTTAATACTAGTTATGCTGCTGTTGATGCACTGATGAAAGCCAGATAGCTAGATCAGTGTTTAGTTAGTCGTAGTTGCCGGTGGGCTGAGGTCTAAAGGAATCCAAACTAGTTTTAAAAGGTTTGGATAGGTTAGGTTAGGTGAGAACATGAATAAGACGGGTGCCCGGCCGCAGGCCGGTCACTTAGGTTCAGTTCCGTTTAAAAAAAAAAAAAAACAAAAAACAAAACGTACCAATACAAAGTACTCTTATTCATATTAGAAGATATTGTAAAATAACAATTAATTTAATTTTTTTTTTTTTTTTTTCACTTACACATTAGGCCCGTCGCGCCGCGCCACTACTATATGGGGCGAAGGTGCGAATTCGATGGCGACGACAAAGTACCGAGTCTAAGGAGACTGATGGCGGCGCCACACAGTGGCGTTATGTCTCTATAAAAGTGGTGGTCTTTTATTATGTTATTTATTAATGGTATTATTTTAATATCATATCAATATTGTACCCCGCACAGGGGGGAGGTACGGGTAGGTAGTGACGAAAAATAACGATACGGGACTCTTACGAGGTCTCGTAATCGGAATGAGTTTCTGCGACTACCATTGTTTGTCGCGGGTAACGGGGAATCAGGGTTCGATTCCGGTGAGGGAGCCTGAGAAACTGCTACCACATCCAAGGAAGGCAGCAGGCGCGCAAATTACCCACTCCCTGCACGGGGGGGGAGGTACGGGTAGGTAGTGACGAAAAATAACGATACGGGACTCTTACGAGGTCTCGTAATCGGAATGAGTTTCTGCGACTACCATTGTTTGTCGCGGGTAACGGGGAATCAGGGTTCGATTCCGGTGAGGGAGCCTGAGAAACTGCTACCACATCCAAGGAAGGCAGCAGGCGCGCAAATTACCCACTCCCTGCACGGGGGGGGAGGTACGGGTAGGTAGTGACGAAAAATAACGATACGGGACTCTTACGAGGTCTCGTAATCGGAATGAGTTTCTGCGACTACCATTGTTTGTCGCGGGTAACGGGGAATCAGGGTTCGATTCCGGTGAGGGAGCCTGAGAAACTGCTACCACATCCAAGGAAGGCAGCAAGCGCGCAAATTACCCACTCCCTGCACGGGGGGGGAGGTACGGGTAGGTAGTGACGAAAAATAACGATACGGGACTCTTACGAGGTCTCGTAATCGGAATGAGTTTCTGCGACTACCATTGTTTGTCGCGGGTAACGGGGAATCAGGGTTCGATTCCGGTGAGGGAGCCTGAGAAACTGCTACCACATCCAAGGAAGGCAGCAGGCGCGCAAATTACCCACTCCCTGCACGGGGGGGGAGGTACGGGTAGGTAGTGACGAAAAATAACGATACGGGACTCTTACGAGGTCTCGTAATCGGAATGAGTTTCTGCGACTACCATTGTTTGTCGCGGGTAACGGGGAATCAGGGTTCGATTCCGGTGAGGGAGCCTGAGAAACTGCTACCACATCCAAGGAAGGCAGCAGGCGCGCAAATTACCCACTCCCTGCACGGGGGGGGAGGTACGGGTAGGTAGTGACGAAAAATAACGATACGGGACTCTTACGAGGTCTCGTAATCGGAATGAGTTTCTGCGACTACCATTGTTTGTCGCGGGTAACGGGGAATCAGGGTTCGATTCCGGTGAGGGAGCCTGAGAAACTGCTACCACATCCAAGGAAGGCAGCAAGCGCGCAAATTACCCACTCCCTGCACGGGGGGGGAGGTACGGGTAGGTAGTGACGAAAAATAACGATACGGGACTCTTACGAGGTCTCGTAATCGGAATGAGTTTCTGCGACTACCATTGTTTGTCGCGGGTAACGGGGAATCAGGGTTCGATTCCGGTGAGGGAGCCTGAGAAACTGCTACCACATCCAAGGAAGGCAGCAGGCGCGCAAATTACCCACTCCCTGCACGGGGGGGGAGGTACGGGTAGGTAGTGACGAAAAATAACGATACGGGACTCTTACGAGGTCTCGTAATCGGAATGAGTTTCTGCGACTACCATTGTTTGTCGCGGGTAACGGGGAATCAGGGTTCGATTCCGGTGAGGGAGCCTGAGAAACTGCTACCACATCCAAGGAAGGCAGCAGGCGCGCAAATTACCCACTCCCTGCACGGGGGGGGAGGTACGGGTAGGTAGTGACGAAAAATAACGATACGGGACTCTTACGAGGTCTCGTAATCGGAATGAGTTTCTGCGACTACCATTGTTTGTCGCGGGTAACGGGGAATCAGGGTTCGATTCCGGTGAGGGAGCCTGAGAAACTGCTACCACATCCAAGGAAGGCAGCAAGCGCGCAAATTACCCACTCCCTGCACGGGGGGGGAGGTACGGGTAGGTAGTGACGAAAAATAACGATACGGGACTCTTACGAGGTCTCGTAATCGGAATGAGTTTCTGCGACTACCATTGTTTGTCGCGGGTAACGGGGAATCAGGGTTCGATTCCGGTGAGGGAGCCTGAGAAACTGCTACCACATCCAAGGAAGGCAGCAGGCGCGCAAATTACCCACTCCCTGCACGGGGGGGGAGGTACGGGTAGGTAGTGACGAAAAATAACGATACGGGACTCTTACGAGGTCTCGTAATCGGAATGAGTTTCTGCGACTACCATTGTTTGTCGCGGGTAACGGGGAATCAGGGTTCGATTCCGGTGAGGGAGCCTGAGAAACTGCTACCACATCCAAGGAAGGCAGCAGGCGCGCAAATTACCCACTCCCTGCACGGGGGGGGAGGTACGGGTAGGTAGTGACGAAAAATAACGATACGGGACTCTTACGAGGTCTCGTAATCGGAATGAGTTTCTGCGACTACCATTGTTTGTCGCGGGTAACGGGGAATCAGGGTTCGATTCCGGTGAGGGAGCCTGAGAAACTGCTACCACATCCAAGGAAGGCAGCAAGCGCGCAAATTACCCACTCCCTGCACGGGGGGGGAGGTACGGGTAGGTAGTGACGAAAAATAACGATACGGGACTCTTACGAGGTCTCGTAATCGGAATGAGTTTCTGCGACTACCATTGTTTGTCGCGGGTAACGGGGAATCAGGGTTCGATTCCGGTGAGGGAGCCTGAGAAACTGCTACCACATCCAAGGAAGGCAGCAGGCGCGCAAATTACCCACTCCCTGCACGGGGGGGGAGGTACGGGTAGGTAGTGACGAAAAATAACGATACGGGACTCTTACGAGGTCTCGTCATCGAATAATCAATACACGAACTGCCCACACACTTGTAAATATAGACGCGCAAGATCGTTACACGAACCGCTTGCCATTATAGTAAACCACTATGCAAACACACATAACATATACGCAGTAAGGGAACTTTAAATTGGAGATTTTACCCTACCACACCCGTCTGTCTCTTTCTGAAAACTATTCAAAATAATTGCTATTTTTCATTCTCATTCAAATATAAATAATAGTAAATAATATATAATTTTTGACTAAACTAAACCCAAGTGCCCGGCCTGTGGCCGGGCACCCCTCGTATTCATGTTCTAAACTAACCTAACCTAAATCTAGTTTTGACACCTTTAGACTTTAGATTCAAGATTTAATGTGAATATATGCATTAATAAAAACTCATTACTATTTTAATACTAGTTATGCTGCTGTTGATGCACTGATGAAAGCCAGATAGCTAGATCAGTGTTTAGTTAGTCGTAGTTGCCGGTGGGCTGAGGTCTAAAGGAATCCAAACTAGTTTTAAAAGGTTTGGATAGGTTAGGTTAGGTGAGAACATGAATAAGACGGGTGCCCGGCCGCAGGCCGGTCACTTAGGTTCAGTTCCGTTTAAAAAAAAAAAAAAACAAAAAACAAAACGTACCAATACAAAGTACTCTTATTCATATTAGAAGATATTGTAAAATAACAATTAATTTAATTTTTTTTTTTTTTTTTTCACTTACACATTAGGCCCGTCGCGCCGCGCCACTACTATATGGGGCGAAGGTGCGAAGTCGATGGCGACGACAAAGTACCGAGTCTAAGGAGACTGATGGCGGCGCCACACAGTGGCGTTATGTCTCTATAAAAGTGGTGGTCTTTTATTATGTTATTTATTAATGGTATTATTTTAATATCATATCAATATTGTACCCCGCACAGGGGGGAGGTACGGGTAGGTAGTGACGAAAAATAACGATACGGGACTCTTACGAGGTCTCGTAATCGGAATGAGTTTCTGCGACTACCATTGTTTGTCGCGGGTAACGGGGAATCAGGGTTCGATTCCGGTGAGGGAGCCTGAGAAACTGCTACCACATCCAAGGAAGGCAGCAGGCGCGCAAATTACCCACTCTCTGCACGGGGGGGGAGGTACGGGTAGGTAGTGACGAAAAATAACGATACGGGACTCTTACGAGGTCTCGTAATCGGAATGAGTTTCTGCGACTACCATTGTTTGTCGCGGGTAACGGGGAATCAGGGTTCGATTCCGGTGAGGGAGCCTGAGAAACTGCTACCACATCCAAGGAAGGCAGCAGGCGCGCAAATTACCCACTCCCTGCACGGGGGGGGAGGTACGGGTAGGTAGTGACGAAAAATAACGATACGGGACTCTTACGAGGTCTCGTAATCGGAATGAGTTTCTGCGACTACCATTGTTTGTCGCGGGTAACGGGGAATCAGGGTTCGATTCCGGTGAGGGAGCCTGAGAAACTGCTACCACATCCAAGGAAGGCAGCAAGCGCGCAAATTACCCACTCCCTGCACGGGGGGGGAGGTACGGGTAGGTAGTGACGAAAAATAACGATACGGGACTCTTACGAGGTCTCGTAATCGGAATGAGTTTCTGCGACTACCATTGTTTGTCGCGGGTAACGGGGAATCAGGGTTCGATTCCGGTGAGGGAGCCTGAGAAACTGCTACCACATCCAAGGAAGGCAGCAGGCGCGCAAATTACCCACTCCCTGCACGGGGGGGGAGGTACGGGTAGGTAGTGACGAAAAATAACGATACGGGACTCTTACGAGGTCTCGTCATCGAATAATCAATACACGAACTGCCCACACACTTGTAAATATAGACGCGCAAGATCGTTACACGAACCGCTTACCATTATAGTAAACCACTATGCAAACACACATAACATATACGCAGTAAGGGAACTTTAAATTGGAGATTTTACCCTACCACAACCGTCTGTCTCTTTCTGAAAACTATTCAAAATAATTGCTATTTTTCATTCTCATTCAAATATAAATAATAGTAAATAATATATAATTTTTGACTAAACTAAACCCAAGTGCCCGGCCTGTGGCCGGGCACCCCTCGTATTCATGTTCTAAACTAACCTAACCTAAATCTAGTTTTGACACCTTTAGACTTTAGATTCAAGATTTAATGTGAATATATGCATTAATAAAAACTCATTACTATTTTAATACTAGTTATGCTGCTGTTGATGCACTGATGAAAGCCAGATAGCTAGATCAGTGTTTAGTTAGTCGTAGTTGCCGGTGGGCTGAGGTCTAAAGGAATCCAAACTAGTTTTAAAAGGTTTGGATAGGTTAGGTTAGGTGAGAACATGAATAAGACGGGTGCCCGGCCGCAGGCCGGTCACTTAGGTTCAGTTCCGTTTAAAAAAAAAAAAAAACAAAAAACAAAACGTACCAATACAAAGTACTCTTATTCATATTAGAAGATATTGTAAAATAACAATTAATTTAATTTTTTTTTTTTTTTTTTCACTTACACATTAGGCCCGTCGCGCCGCGCCACTACTATATGGGGCGAAGGTGCGAAGTCGATGGCGACGACAAAGTACCGAGTCTAAGGAGACTGATGGCGGCGCCACACAGTGGCGTTATGTCTCTATAAAAGTGGTGGTCTTTTATTATGTTATTTATTAATGGTATTATTTTAATATCATATCAATATTGTACCCCGCACAGGGGGGAGGTACGGGTAGGTAGTGACGAAAAATAACGATACGGGACTCTTACGAAGTCTCGCAATCGGAATGAGTACACTTTAAATATTTTAACGAGGTAAAATTTAAGGGCATTGAGGGTCTGGTGCCAGTGGTGGTTGATTAGATCCACACACTATACTTTTTATAATTATGTGGCGTTATGTCTCTATAAAAGTGGTGGTCTTTTATTATGTTATTTATTAATGGTATTTTTTTAATATCATATCAATATTGTACCCCGCACAGGGGGGAGGTACGGGTAGGTAGTGACGAAAAATAACGATACGGGACTCTTACGAGGTCTCGTCATCGAATAATCAATACACGAACTGCCCACACACTTGTAAATATAGACGCGCAAGATCGTTACACGAACCGCTTACCATTATAGTAAACTACTATGCAAACACACATAACATATACGCAGTAAGGGAACTTTAAATTGGAGATTTTACCCTACCACACCCGTCTGTCTCTTTCTGGAAACTATTCAAAATAATTGCTATTTTTCATTCTCATTCAAATATAAATAATAGTAAATAATATATAATTTTTGACTGAACTGAACCCAAGTGCCCGGTCTGTGGCCGGGCACCCCTCGTATTCATGTTCTAACCTAACCTAACCTAAATCTAGTTTTGACACCTTTAGACTTTAGATTCAAGATTTAATGTGAATATATGCATTAATAAAAACTCATTACTATTTTAATACTAGTTATGCTGCTGTTGATGCACTGATGAAAGCCAGATAGCTAGATCAGTGTTTAGTTAGTCGTAGTTGCCGGTGGGCTGAGGTCTAAAGGAATCCAAACTAGTTTTAAAAGGTTTGGATAGGTTAGGTTAGGTTAGAACATGAATAAGACGGGTGCCCGGCCGCAGGCCGGTCACTTAGGTTCAGTTCCGTTTAAAAAAAAAAAAAAACAAAAAACAAAACGTACCAATACAAAGTACTCTTATTCATATTAGAAGATATTGTAAAATAACAATTAATTTAATTTTTTTTTTTTTTTTTTCACTTACACATTAGGCCCGTCGCGCCGCGCCACTACTCTATGGGGCGAAGGTTCGAAGTCGACGGCGACGACAAAGTACCGAGTCTAAGGAGACTGATGGCGGCGCCACACAGTGGCGTTATGTCTCTATAAAAGTGGTGGTCTTTTATTATGTTATTTATTAATGGTATTATTTTAATATCATATCAATATTGTACCCCGCACGGGGGGAGGTAGGGGGGTAGGTAGTGACGAAAAATAACGATACGGGACTCTTACGAGGTCTCGTAATCGGAATGAGTTTCTGCGACTACCATTGTTTGTCGCGGGTAACGGGGAATCAGGGTTCGATTCCGGTGAGGGAGCCTGAGAAACTGCTACCACATCCAAGGAAGGCAGCAGGCGCGCAAATTACCCACTCCCTCCACGGGGGGGGAGGTACGGGTAGGTAGTGACGAAAAATAACGATACGGGACTCTTACGAGGTCTCGCAATCGGAATGAGTACACTTTAAATATTTTAACAAGGTAAAATTTAAGGGCATTATTGAGGGTCTGGTGCCAGTGGTGGTTGATTAGATCCACACACTATACTTTTTATAATTATGTGGCGTTATGTCTGTATAAAAGTGGTGGTCTTTTATTATGTTATTTATTAATGGTATTTTTTTAATATCATATCAATATTGTACCCCGCACGGGGGGAGGTAGGGGGGTAGGTAGTGACGAAAAATAACGATACGGGACTCTTACGAGGTCTCGTAATCGGAATGAGTTTCTGCGACTACCATTGTTTGTCGCGGGTAACGGGGAATCAGGGTTCGATTCCGGTGAGGGAGCCTGAGAAACTGCTACCACATCCAAGGAAGGCAGCAGGCGCGCAAATTACCCACTCCCTGCACGGGGGGGGAGGTACGGGTAGGTAGTGACGAAAAATAACGATACGGGACTCTTACGAGGTCTCGTCATCGAATAATCAATACACGAACTGCCCACACACTTGTAAATATAGACGCGCAAGATCGTTACACGAACCGCTTATCATTATAGTAAACCACTATGCAAACACACATAACATATACGCAGTAAGGGAACTTTAAATTGGAGATTTTACCCTACCACACCCGTCTGTCTCATTCTGAAAACTATTCAAAATAATTGCTATTTTTCATTCTCATTCAAATATAAATAATAGTAAATAATATATAATTTTTGACTGAACTAAACCCAAGTGCCCGGCCTGTGGCCGGGCACCCCTCGTATTCATGTTCTAACCTAACCTAACCTAAATCTAGTTTTGACACCTTTAGACTTTAGATTCAAGATTTAATGTGAATATATGCATTAATAAAAACTCATTACTATTTTAATACTAGTTATGCTGCTGTTGATGCACTGATGAAAGCCAGATAGCTAGATCAGTGTTTAGTTAGTCGTAGTTGCCGGTGGGCTGAGGTCTAAAGGAATCCAAACTAGTTTTAAAAGGTTTGGATAGGTTAGGTTAGGTTAGAACATGAATAAGACGGGTGCCCGGCCGCAGGCCGGTCACTTAGGTTCAGTTCCGTTTAAAAAAAAAAAAAACAAAAAACAAAACGTACCAATACAAAGTACTCTTATTCATATTAGAAGATATTGTAAAATAACAATTAATTTAATTTTTTTTTTTTTTTTTTCCCTTACACATTAGGCCCGTCGCGCCGCGCCACTACTATATGGGGCGAAGGTGCGAAGTCGACGGCGACGACAAAGTACCGAGTCTAAGGAGACTGATGGCGGCGCCACACAGTGGCGTTGTCTCTATAAAAGTGGTGGTCTTTTATTATGTTATTTATTAATGGTATTATTTTAATATCATATCAATATTGTACCCCGCACAGGGGGGAGGTACGGGTAGGTAGTGACGAAAAATAACGATACGGGACTCTTACGAGGTCTCGTAATCGGAATGAGTTTCTGCGACTACCATTGTTTGTCGCGGGTAACGGGGAATCAGGGTTCGATTCCGGTGAGGGAGCCTGAGAAACTGCTACCACATCCAAGGCAGGCAGCAGGCGCGCAAATTACCCACTCCCTGCACGGGGGGGGAGGTACCGGTAGGTAGTGACGAAAAATAACGATACGGGACTCTTACGAGGTCTCGTCATCGAATAATCAATACACGAACTGCCCACACACTTGTAAATATAGACGCGCAAGATCGTTACACGAACCGCTTACCATTATAGTAAACTACTATGCAAACACACATAACATATACCTACGCAATAAGGGAACTTTAAATTGGAGATTTTATACTACCACACCCGTCTGTCTCATTCTGAAAACTATTCAAAATAATTGCTATTTTTCATTCTCATTCAAATATAAATAATAGTAAATAATATATAATTTTTGAATGAACTGAACCCAAGTGCCCGGCCTGTGGCCGGGCACCCCTCGTATTCATGTTCTAACCTAACCTAACCTAAATCTAGTTTTGACACCTTTAGACTTTAGATTCAAGATTTAATGTGAATATATGCATTAATAAAAACTCATTACTATTTTAATACTAGTTATGCTGCTGTTGATGCACTGATGAAAGCCAGATAGCTAGATCAGTGTTTAGTTAGTCGTAGTTGCCGGTGGGCTGAGGTCTAAAGGAATCCAAACTAGTTTTAAAAGGTTTGGATAGGTTAGGTTAGGTTAGAACATGAATAAGACGGGTGCCCGGCCGCAGGCTTGTCACTTAGGTTCAGTTCCGTTTAAAAAAAAAAAAACAAAAAACAAAACGTACCAATACAAAGTACTCTTATTCATATTAGAAGATATTGTAAAATAACAATTAATTTATTATTATTTTTTTTTTTTTTTCACTTACACATTAGTCCCGTCGCGCCGCGCCACTACTATATGGGGCGACGGTGCGAAGTCGACGGCGACGACAAAGTACCGAGTCTAAGGAGACTGATGGCGGCGCCACACAGTGGCGTTATGTCTCTATAAAAGTGGTGGTCTTTTATTATGTTATTTATTAATGGTATTATTTTAATATCATATCAATATTGTACCCCGCACGGGGGGAGGTAGGGGGGTAGGTAGTGACGAAAAATAACGATACGGGACTCTTACGAGGTCTCGTAATCGGAATGAGTTTCTGCGACTACCATTGTTTGTCGCGGGTAACGGGGAATCAGGGTTCGATTCCGGTGAGGGAGCCTGAGAAACTGCTACCACATCCAAGGAAGGCAGCAGGCGCGCAAATTACCCACTCCCTCCACGGGGGGGGAGGTACGGGTAGGTAGTGACGAAAAATAACGATACGGGACTCTTACGAGGTCTCGCAATCGGAATGAGTACACTTTAAATATTTTAACAAGGTAAAATTTAAGGGCATTATTGAGGGTCTGGTGCCAGTGGTGGTTGATTAGATCCACACACTATACTTTTTATAATTATGTGGCGTTATGTCTGTATAAAAGTGGTGGTCTTTTATTATGTTATTTATTAATGGTATTTTTTTAATATCATATCAATATTGTACCCCGCACGGGGGGAGGTAGGGGGGTAGGTAGTGACGAAAAATAACGATACGGGACTCTTACGAGGTCTCGTAATCGGAATGAGTTTCTGCGACTACCATTGTTTGTCGCGGGTAACGGGGAATCAGGGTTCGATTCCGGTGAGGGAGCCTGAGAAACTGCTACCACATCCAAGGAAGGCAGCAGGCGCGCAAATTACCCACTCCCTGCACGGGGGGGGAGGTACGGGTAGGTAGTGACGAAAAATAACGATACGGGACTCTTACGAGGTCTCGTCATCGAATAATCAATACACGAACTGCCCACACACTTGTAAATATAGACGCGCAAGATCGTTACACGAACCGCTTATCATTATAGTAAACCACTATGCAAACACACATAACATATACGCAGTAAGGGAACTTTAAATTGGAGATTTTACCCTACCACACCCGTCTGTCTCTTTCTGAAAACTATTCAAAATAATTGCTATTTTTCATTCTCATTCAAATATAAATAATAGTAAATAATATATAATTTTTGA
Organism: Pararge aegeria; assembly: GCF_905163445.1. NCBI lineage: Eukaryota > Metazoa > Arthropoda > Insecta > Lepidoptera > Nymphalidae > Pararge > Pararge aegeria. The sequence continues at coordinate 105,819 of NC_053200.1, read as the reverse complement.
CTGAACTAAACCCAAGTGCCCGGCCTGTGGCCGGGCACCCCTCGTATTCATGTTCTAACCTAACCTAACCTAAATCTAGTTTTGACACCTTTAGACTTTAGATTCAAGATTTAATGTGAATATATGCATTAATAAAAACTCATTACTATTTTAATACTAGTTATGCTGCTGTTGATGCACTGATGAAAGCCAGATAGCTAGATCAGTGTTTAGTTAGTCGTAGTTGCCGGTGGGCTGAGGTCTAAAGGAATCCAAACTAGTTTTAAAAGGTTTGGATAGGTTAGGTTAGGTTAGAACATGAATAAGACGGGTGCCCGGCCGCAGGCCGGTCACTTAGGTTCAGTTCCGTTTAAAAAAAAAAAAAACAAAAAACAAAACGTACCAATACAAAGTACTCTTATTCATATTAGAAGATATTGTAAAATAACAATTAATTTAATTTTTTTTTTTTTTTTTTCACTTACACATTAGGCCCGTCGCGCCGCGCCACTACTATATGGGGCGAAGGTGCGAAGTCGACGGCGACGACAAAGTACCGAGTCTAAGGAGACTGATGGCGGCGCCACACAGTGGCGTTGTCTCTATAAAAGTGGTGGTCTTTTATTATGTTATTTATTAATGGTATTATTTTAATATCATATCAATATTGTACCCCGCACAGGGGGGAGGTACGGGTAGGTAGTGACGAAAAATAACGATACGGGACTCTTACGAGGTCTCGTAATCGGAATGAGTTTCTGCGACTACCATTGTTTGTCGCGGGTAACGGGGAATCAGGGTTCGATTCCGGTGAGGGAGCCTGAGAAACTGCTACCACATCCAAGGCAGGCAGCAGGCGCGCAAATTACCCACTCCCTGCACGGGGGGGGAGGTACCGGTAGGTAGTGACGAAAAATAACGATACGGGACTCTTACGAGGTCTCGTCATCGAATAATCAATACACGAACTGCCCACACACTTGTAAATATAGACGCGCAAGATCGTTACACGAACCGCTTACCATTATAGTAAACTACTATGCAAACACACATAACATATACCTACGCAATAAGGGAACTTTAAATTGGAGATTTTATACTACCACACCCGTCTGTCTCATTCTGAAAACTATTCAAAATAATTGCTATTTTTCATTCTCATTCAAATATAAATAATAGTAAATAATATATAATTTTTGAATGAACTGAACCCAAGTGCCCGGCCTGTGGCCGGGCACCCCTCGTATTCATGTTCTAACCTAACCTAACCTAAATCTAGTTATGACACCTTTAGACTTTAGATTCAAGATTTAATGTGAATATATGCATTAATAAAAACTCATTACTATTTTAATACTAGTTATGCTGCTGTTGATGCACTGATGAAAGCCAGATAGCTAGATCAGTGTTTAGTTAGTCGTAGTTGCCGGTGGGCTGAGGTCTAAAGGAATCCAAACTAGTTTTAAAAGGTTTGGATAGGTTAGGTTAGGTTAGAACATGAATAAGACGGGTGCCCGGCCGCAGGCTTGTCACTTAGGTTCAGTTCCGTTTAAAAAAAAAAAAACAAAAAACAAAACGTACCAATACAAAGTACTCTTATTCATATTAGAAGATATTGTAAAATAACAATTAATTTATTATTATTTTTTTTTTTTTTTCACTTACACATTAGTCCCGTCGCGCCGCGCCACTACTATATGGGGCGACGGTGCGAAGTCGACGGCGACGACAAAGTACCGAGTCTAAGGAGACTGATGGCGGCGCCACACAGTGGCGTTATGTCTCTATAAAAGTGGTGGTCTTTTATTATGTTATTTATTAATGGTATTATTTTAATATCATATCAATATTGTACCCCGCACGGGGGGAGGTAGGGGGGTAGGTAGTGACGAAAAATAACGATACGGGACTCTTACGAGGTCTCGTAATCGGAATGAGTTTCTGCGACTACCATTGTTTGTCGCGGGTAACGGGGAATCAGGGTTCGATTCCGGTGAGGGAGCCTGAGAAACTGCTACCACATCCAAGGAAGGCAGCAGGCGCGCAAATTACCCACTCCCTGCACGGGGGGGGAGGTACGGGTAGGTAGTGACGAAAAATAACGATACGGGACTCTTACGAGGTCTCGTAATCGGAATGAGTTTCTGCGACTACCATTGTTTGTCGCGGGTAACGGGGAATCAGGGTTCGATTCCGGTGAGGGAGCCTGAGAAACTGCTACCACATCCAAGGAAGGCAGCAGGCGCGCAAATTACCCACTCCCTGCACGGGGGGGGAGGTACGGGTAGGTAGTGACGAAAAATAACGATACGGGACTCTTACGAGGTCTCGTCATCGAATAATCAATACACGAACTGCCCACACACTTGTAAATATAGACGCGCAAGATCGTTACACGAACCGCTTACCATTATAGTAAACTACTATGCAAACACGCATAACATATACGCAGTAAGGGAACTTTAAATTGGAGATTTTACCCTACCACACCCGTCTGTCTCTTTCTGAAAACTATTCAAAATAGTTGCTATTTTTCATTCTCATTCAAATATAAATAATAGTAAATAATATATAATTTTTGAATGAACTGAACCCAAGTGCCCGGCCTGTGGCCGGGCACCCCTCGTATTCATGTTCTAACCTAACCTAACCTAAATTTAGTTTTGACACCTTTAGACTTTAGATTCAAGATTTAATGTGAATATATGCATTAATAAAAACTCATTACTATTTTAATACTAGTTATGCTGCTGTTGATGCACTGATGAAAGCCAGATAGCTAGATCAGTGTTTAGTTAGTCGTAGTTGCCGGTGGGCTGAGGTCTAAAGGAATCCAAACTAGTTTTAAAAGGTTTGGATAGGTTAGGTTAGGTTAGAACATGAATAAGACGGGTGCCCGGCCGCAGGCCGGTCACTTAGGTTCAGTTCCGTTTAAAAAAAAAAAAAACAAAAAACAAAACGTACCAATACAAAGTACTCTTATTCATATCAGAAGATATTGTAAAATAACAATTAATTTATTTTTTTTTTTTTTTTTTTTCACTTACACATTAGTCCCGTCGCACCGCGCCACTACTATATGGGGCGACGGTGCGAAGTCGATGGCGACGACAAAGTACCGAGTCTAAGGAGACTGATGGCGGCACCACACAGTGGCGTTATGTCTCTATAAAAGTGGTGGTCTTTTATTATGTTATTTATAAATGGTATTATTTTAATATCATATCAATATTGTACCCCGCACGGGGGGAGGTAGGGGGGTAGGTAGTGACGAAAAATAACGATACGGGACTCTTACGAGGTCTCGTAATCGGAATGAGTTTCTGCGACTACCATTGTTTGTCGCGGGTAACGGGGAATCAGGGTTCGATTCCGGTGAGGGAGCCTGAGAAACTGCTACCACTTCCAAGGAAGGCAGCAGGCGCGCAAATTACCCACTCCCTCCACGGGGGGGGAGGTACGGGTAGGTAGTGACGAAAAATAACGATACAGGACTCTTACGAGGTCTCGTAATCGGAATGAGTTTCTGCGACTACCATTGTTTGTCGCGGGTAACGGGGAATCAGGGTTCGATTCCGGTGAGGGAGCCTGAGAAACTGCTACCACATCCAAGGAAGGCAGCAGGCGCGCAAATTACCCACTCCCTGCACGGGGGGGGAGGTAGGGGGGTAGGTAGTGACGAAAAATAACGATACGGGACTCTTACGAGGTCTCGTAATCGGAATGAGTTTCTGCGACTACCATTGTTTGTCGCGGGTAACGGGGAATCAGGGTTCGATTCCGGTGACGGAGCCTGAGAAACTGCTACCACATCCAAGGAAGGCAGCAGGCGCGCAAATTACCCACTCCCTGCACGGGGGGGGAGGTACGGGTAGGTAGTGACGAAAAATAACGATACGGGACTCTTACGAGGTCTCGTAATCGGAATGAGTTTCTGCGACTACCATTGTTTGTCGCGGGTAACGGGGAATCAGGGTTCGATTCCGGTGAGGGAGCCTGAGAAACTGCTACCACATCCAAGGAAGGCAGCAGGCGCGCAAATTACCCACTCCCTGCACGGGGGGGGAGGTACGGGTAGGTAGTGACGAAAAATAACGATACGGGACTCTTACGAGGTCTCGTCATCGAATAATCAATACACGAACTGCCCACACACTTGTAAATATAGACGCGCAAGATCGTTACACGAACCGCTTACCATTATAGTAAACTACTATGCAAACACACATAACATATACGCAGTAAGGGAACTTTAAATTGGAGATTTTACCCTACCACACCCGTCTGTCTCTTTCTGAAAACTATTCAAAATAATTGCTATTTTTCATTCTCATTCAAATATAAATAATAGTAAATAATATATAATTTTTGACTGAACTGAACCCAAGTGCCCGGCCTGTGGCCGGGCACCCCTCGTATTCATGTTCTAACCTAACCTAACCTAAATCTAGTTTTGACACCTTTAGACTTTAGATTCAAGATTTAATGTGAATATATGCATTAATAAAAACTCATTACTATTTTAATACTAGTTATGCTGCTGTTGATGCACTGATGAAAGCCAGATAGCTAGATCAGTGTTTAGTTAGTCGTAGTGGCCGGTGGGCTGAGGTCTAAAGGAATCCAAACTAGTTTTAAAAGGTTTGGATAGGTTAGGTTAGGTTAGAACATGAATAAGACGGGTGCCCGGCCGCAGGCCGGTCACTTAGGTTCAGTTCCGTTTAAAAAAAAAAAAACAAAAAACAAAACGTACCAATACAAAGTACTCTTATTCATATTAGAAGATATTGTAAAATAACAATTAATTTATTATTATTTTTTTTTTTTTCACTTACACATTAGTCCCGTCGCGCCGCGCCACTACTATATGGGGCGACGGTGCGAAGTCGACGGCGACGACAAAGTACCGAGTCTAAGGAGACTGATGGCGGCGCCACACAGTGGCGTTATGTCTCTATAAAAGTGGTGGTCTTTTTTTATGTTATTTATTAATGGTATTATTTTAATATCATATCAATATTGTAACCCGCACGGGGGGAGGTAGGGGGGTAGGTAGTGACGAAAAATAACGATACGGGACTCTTACGAGGTCTCGTAATCGGAATGAGTTTCTGCGACTACCATTGTTTGTCGCGGGTAACGGGGAATCAGGGTTCGATTCCGGTGAGGGAGCCTGAGAAACTGCTACCACATCCAAGGAAGGCAGCAGGCGCGCAAATTACCCACTCCCTGCACGGGGGGGGAGGTACGGGTAGGTAGTGACGAAAAATAACGATACGGGACTCTTACGAGGTCTCGTAATCGGAATGAGTTTCTGCGACTACCATTGTTTGTCGCGGGTAACGGGGAATCAGGGTTCGATTCCGGTGAGGGAGCCTGAGAAACTGCTACCACATCCAAGGAAGGCAGCAGGCGCGCAAATTACCCACTCCCTGCACGGGGGGGGAGGTACGGGTAGGTAGTGACGAAAAATAACGATACGGGACTCTTACGAGGTCTCGTAATCGGAATGAGTTTCTGCGACTACCATTGTTTGTCGCGGGTAACGGGGAATCAGGGTTCGATTCCGGTGAGGGAGCCTGAGAAACTGCTACCACATCCAAGGAAGGCAGCAAGCGCGCAAATTACCCACTCCCTGCACGGGGGGGGAGGTACGGGTAGGTAGTGACGAAAAATAACGATACGGGACTCTTACGAGGTCTCGTAATCGGAATGAGTTTCTGCGACTACCATTGTTTGTCGCGGGTAACGGGGAATCAGGGTTCGATTCCGGTGAGGGAGCCTGAGAAACTGCTACCACATCCAAGGAAGGCAGCAGGCGCGCAAATTACCCACTCCCTGCACGGGGGGGGAGGTACGGGTAGGTAGTGACGAAAAATAACGATACGGGACTCTTACGAGGTCTCGTCATCGAATAATCAATACACGAACTGCCCACACACTTGTAAATATAGACGCGCAAGATCGTTACACGAACCGCTTACCATTATAGTAAACCACTATGCAAACACACATAACATATACGCAGTAAGGGAACTTTAAATTGGAGATTTTACCCTACCACACCCGTCTGTCTCTTTCTGAAAACTATTCAAAATAATTGCTATTTTTCATTCTCATTCAAATATAAATAATAGTAAATAATATATAATTTTTGACTAAACTAAACCCAAGTGCCCGGCCTGTGGCCGGGCACCCCTCGTATTCATGTTCTAACCTAACCTAACCTAAATCTAGTTTTGACACCTTTAGACTTTAGATTCAAGATTTAATGTGAATATATGCATTAATAAAAACTCATTACTATTTTAATACTAGTTATGCTGCTGTTGATGCACTGATGAAAGCCAGATAGCTAGATCAGTGTTTAGTTAGTCGTAGTTGCCGGTGGGCTGAGGTCTAAAGGAATCCAAACTAGTTTTAAAAGGTTTGGATAGGTTAGGTTAGGTTAGAACATGAATAAGACGGGTGCCCGGCCGCAGGCTTGTCACTTAGGTTCAGTTCCGTTTAAAAAAAAAAAAACAAAAAACAAAACGTACCAATACAAAGTACTCTTATTCATATTAGAAGATATTGTAAAATAACAATTAATTTATTATTATTTTTTTTTTTTTTTCACTTACACATTAGTCCCGTCGCGCCGCGCCACTACTATATGGGGCGACGGTGCGAAGTCGACGGCGACGACAAAGTACCGAGTCTAAGGAGACTGATGGCGGCGCCACACAGTGGCGTTATGTCTCTATAAAAGTGGTGGTCTTTTATTATGTTATTTATTAATGGTATTATTTTAATATCATATCAATATTGTACCCCGCACAGGGGGGAGGTACGGGTAGGTAGTGACGAAAAATAACGATACGGGACTCTTACGAGGTCTCGTAATCGGAATGAGTTTCTGCGACTACCATTGTTTGTCGCGGGTAACGGGGAATCAGGGTTCGATTCCGGTGAGGGAGCCTGAGAAACTGCTACCACATCCAAGGAAGGCAGCAGGCGCGCAAATTACCCACTCTCTGCACGGGGGGGGAGGTACGGGTAGGTAGTGACGAAAAATAACGATACGGGACTCTTACGAGGTCTCGTAATCGGAATGAGTTTCTGCGACTACCATTGTTTGTCGCGGGTAACGGGGAATCAGGGTTCGATTCCGGTGAGGGAGCCTGAGAAACTGCTACCACATCCAAGGAAGGCAGCAGGCGCGCAAATTACCCACTCCCTGCACGGGGGGGGAGGTACGGGTAGGTAGTGACGAAAAATAACGATACGGGACTCTTACGAGGTCTCGTAATCGGAATGAGTTTCTGCGACTACCATTGTTTGTCGCGGGTAACGGGGAATCAGGGTTCGATTCCGGTGAGGGAGCCTGAGAAACTGCTACCACATCCAAGGAAGGCAGCAAGCGCGCAAATTACCCACTCCCTGCACGGGGGGGGAGGTACGGGTAGGTAGTGACGAAAAATAACGATACGGGACTCTTACGAGGTCTCGTAATCGGAATGAGTTTCTGCGACTACCATTGTTTGTCGCGGGTAACGGGGAATCAGGGTTCGATTCCGGTGAGGGAGCCTGAGAAACTGCTACCACATCCAAGGAAGGCAGCAGGCGCGCAAATTACCCACTCCCTGCACGGGGGGGGAGGTACGGGTAGGTAGTGACGAAAAATAACGATACGGGACTCTTACGAGGTCTCGTAATCGGAATGAGTTTCTGCGACTACCATTGTTTGTCGCGGGTAACGGGGAATCAGGGTTCGATTCCGGTGAGGGAGCCTGAGAAACTGCTACCACATCCAAGGAAGGCAGCAAGCGCGCAAATTACCCACTCCCTGCACGGGGGGGGAGGTACGGGTAGGTAGTGACGAAAAATAACGATACGGGACTCTTACGAGGTCTCGTAATCGGAATGAGTTTCTGCGACTACCATTGTTTGTCGCGGGTAACGGGGAATCAGGGTTCGATTCCGGTGAGGGAGCCTGAGAAACTGCTACCACATCCAAGGAAGGCAGCAGGCGCGCAAATTACCCACTCCCTGCACGGGGGGGAGGTACGGGTAGGTAGTGACGAAAAATAACGATACGGGACTCTTACGAGGTCTCGTCATCGAATAATCAATACACGAACTGCCCACACACTTGTAAATATAGACGCGCAAGATCGTTACACGAACCGCTTACCATTATAGTAAACCACTATGCAAACACACATAACATATACGCAGTAAGGGAACTTTAAATTGGAGATTTTACCCTACCACACCCGTCTGTCTCTTTCTGAAAACTATTCAAAATAATTGCTATTTTTCATTCTCATTCAAATATAAATAATAGTAAATAATATATAATTTTTGACTAAACTAAACCCAAGTGCCCGGCCTGTGGCCGGGCACCCCTCGTATTCATGTTCTAAACTAACCTAACCTAAATCTAGTTTTGACACCTTTAGACTTTAGATTCAAGATTTAATGTGAATATATGCATTAATAAAAACTCATTACTATTTTAATACTAGTTATGCTGCTGTTGATGCACTGATGAAAGCCAGATAGCTAGATCAGTGTTTAGTTAGTCGTAGTTGCCGGTGGGCTGAGGTCTAAAGGAATCCAAACTAGTTTTAAAAGGTTTGGATAGGTTAGGTTAGGTGAGAACATGAATAAGACGGGTGCCCGGCCGCAGGCCGGTCACTTAGGTTCAGTTCCGTTTAAAAAAAAAAAAAAACAAAAAACAAAACGTACCAATACAAAGTACTCTTATTCATATTAGAAGATATTGTAAAATAACAATTAATTTAATTTTTTTTTTTTTTTTTTCACTTACACATTAGGCCCGTCGCGCCGCGCCACTACTATATGGGGCGACGGTGCGAAGTCGACGGCGACGACAAAGTACCGAGTCTAAGGAGACTGATGGCGGCGCCACACAGTGGCGTTATGTCTCTATAAAAGTGGTGGTCTTTTATTATGTTATTTATTAATGGTATTATTTTAATATCATATCAATATTGTACCCCGCACAGGGGGGAGGTACGGGTAGGTAGTGACGAAAAATAACGATACGGGACTCTTACGAAGTCTCGCAATCGGAATGAGTACACTTTAAATATTTTAACGAGGTAAAATTTAAGGGCATTGAGGGTCTGGTGCCAGTGGTGGTTGATTAGATCCACACACTATACTTTTTATAATTATGTGGCGTTATGTCTCTATAAAAGTGGTGGTCTTTTATTATGTTATTTATTAATGGTATTTTTTTAATATCATATCAATATTGTACCCCGCACAGGGGGGAGGTACGGGTAGGTAGTGACGAAAAATAACGATACGGGACTCTTACGAGGTCTCGTCATCGAATAATCAATACACGAACTGCCCACACACTTGTAAATATAGACGCGCAAGATCGTTACACGAACCGCTTACCATTATAGTAAACTACTATGCAAACACACATAACATATACGCAGTAAGGGAACTTTAAATTGGAGATTTTACCCTACCACACCCGTCTGTCTCTTTCTGGAAACTATTCAAAATAATTGCTATTTTTCATTCTCATTCAAATATAAATAATAGTAAATAATATATAATTTTTGACTGAACTGAACCCAAGTGCCCGGCCTGTGGCCGGGCACCCCTCGTATTCATGTTCTAACCTAACCTGACCTAAATCTAGTTTTGACACCTTTAGACTTTAGATTCAAGATTTAATGTGAATATATGCATTAATAAAAACTCATTACTATTTTAATACTAGTTATGCTGCTGTTGATGCACTGATGAAAGCCAGATAGCTAGATCAGTGTTTAGTTAGTCGTAGTTGCCGGTGGGCTGAGGTCTAAAGGAATCCAAACTAGTTTTAAAAGGTTTGGATAGGTTAGGTTAGGTTAGAACATGAATAAGACGGGTGCCCGGCCGCAGGCTTGTCACTTAGGTTCAGTTCCGTTTAAAAAAAAAAAAACAAAAAACAAAACGTACCAATACAAAGTACTCTTATTCATATTAGAAGATATTGTAAAATAACAATTAATTTATTATTTTTTTTTTTTTTTTTTTCACTTACACATTAGTCCCGTCGCTCCGCGCCACTACTATATGGGGCGACGGTGCGAAGTCGACGGCGACGACAAAGTACCGAGTCTAAGGAGACTGATGGCGGCGCCACACAGTGGCGTTATGTCTCTATAAAAGTGGTGGTCTTTTATTATGTTATTTATTAATGGTATTATTTTAATATCATATCAATATTGTACCCCGCACGGGGGGAGGTAGGGGGGTAGGTAGTGACGAAAAATAACGATACGGGACTCTTACGAGGTCTCGTAATCGGAATGAGTTTCTGCGACTACCATTGTTTGTCGCGGGTAACGGGGAATCAGGGTTCGATTCCGGTGAGGGAGCCTGAGAAACTGCTACCACATCCAAGGAAGGCAGCAGGCGCGCAAATTACCCACTCCCTGCACGGGGGGGGAGGTACGGGTAGGTAGTGACGAAAAATAACGATACGGGACTCTTACGAGGTCTCGTAATCGGAATGAGTTTCTGCGACTACCATTGTTTGTCGCGGGTAACGGGGAATCAGGGTTCGATTCCGGTGAGGGAGCCTGAGAAACTGCTACCACATCCAAGGAAGGCAGCAGGCGCGCAAATTACCCACTCCCTGCACGGGGGGGGAGGTACGGGTAGGTAGTGACGAAAAATAACGATACGGGACTCTTACGAGGTCTCGTAATCGGAATGAGTTTCTGCGACTACCATTGTTTGTCGCGGGTAACGGGGAATCAGGGTTCGATTCCGGTGAGGGAGCCTGAGAAACTGCTACCACATCCAAGGAAGGCAGCAGGCGCGCAAATTACCCACTCCCTGCACGGGGGGGGAGGTACGGGTAGGTAGTGACGAAAAATAACGATACGGGACTCTTACGAGGTCTCGTCATCGAATAATCAATACACGAACTGCCCACACACTTGTAAATATAGACGCGCAAGATCGTTACACGAACCGCTTACCATTATAGTAAACCACTATGCAAACACACATAACATATACGCAGTAAGGGAACTTTAAATTGGAGATTTTACCCTACCACACCCGTCTGTCTCTTTCTGAAAACTATTCAAAATAATTTCTATTTTTCATTCTCATTCAAATATAAATAATAGTAAATAATATATAATTTTTGACTAAACTAAACCCAAGTGCCCGGCCTGTGGCCGGGCACCCCTCGTATTCATGTTCTAAACTAACCTAACCTAAATCTAGTTTTGACACCTTTAGACTTTAGATTCAAGATTTAATGTGAATATATGCATTAATAAAAACTCATTACTATTTTAATACTAGTTATGCTGCTGTTGATGCACTGATGAAAGCCAGATAGCTAGATCAGTGTTTAGTTAGTCGTAGTTGCCGGTGGGCTGAGGTCTAAAGGAATCCAAACTAGTTTTAAAAGGTTTGGATAGGTTAGGTTAGGTGAGAACATGAATAAGACGGGTGCCCGGCCGCAGGCCGGTCACTTAGGTTCAGTTCCGTTTAAAAAAAAAAAAAAAACAAAAAACAAAACGTACCAATACAAAGTACTCTTATTCATATTAGAAGATATTGTAAAATAACAATTAATTTATTATTTTTTTTTTTTTTTTCACTTACACATTAGTCCCGTCGCGCCGCGCCACTACTATATGGGGCGACGGTGCGAAGTCGACGGCGACGACAAAGTACCGAGTCTAAGGAGACTGATGGCGGCGCCACACAGTGGCGTTATGTCTCTATAAAAGTGGTGGTCTTTTATTATGTTATTTATTAATGGTATTATTTTAATATCATATCAATATTGTACCCCGCACAGGGGGGAGGTACGGGTAGGTAGTGACGAAAAATAACGATACGGGACTCTTACGAGGTCTCGCAATCGGAATGAGTACACTTTAAATATTTTAACGAGGTAAAATTTAAGGGCATTGAGGGTCTGGTGCCAGTGGTGGTTGATTAGATCCACACACTATACTTTTTATAATTATGTGGCGTTACGTCTCTATAAAAGTGGTGGTCTTTTATTATGTTATTTATTAATGGTATTTTTTTAATATCATATCAATATTGTACCCCGCACAGGGGGGAGGTACGGGTAGGTAGTGACGAAAAATAACGATACGGGACTCTTACGAGGTCTCGTCATCGAATAATCAATACACGAACTGCCCACACACTTGTAAATATAGACGCGCAAGATCGTTACACGAACCGCTTACCATTATAGTAAACTACTATGCAAACACACATAACATATACGCAGTAAGGGAACTTTAAATTGGAGATTTTACCCTACCACACCCGTCTGTCTCTTTCTGGAAACTATTCAAAATAATTGCTATTTTTCATTCTCATTCAAATATAAATAATAGTAAATAATATATAATTTTTGACTGAACTGAACCCAAGTGCCCGGCCTGTGGCCGGGCACCCCTCGTATTCATGTTCTAACCTAACCTAACCTAAATCTAGTTTTGACACCTTTAGACTTTAGATTCAAGATTTAATGTGAATATATGCATTAATAAAAACTCATTACTATTTTAATACTAGTTATGCTGCTGTTGATGCACTGATGAAAGCCAGATAGCTAGATCAGTGTTTAGTTAGTCGTAGTTGCCGGTGGGCTGAGGTCTAAAGGAATCCAAACTAGTTTTAAAAGGTTTGGATAGGTTAGGTTAGGTGAGAACATGAATAAGACGGGTGCCCGGCCGCAGGCCGGTCACTTAGGTTCAGTTCCGTTTAAAAAAAAAAAAAAACAAAAAACAAAACGTACCAATACAAAGTACTCTTATTCATATTAGAAGATATTGTAAAATAACAATTAATTTATTATTTTTTTTTTTTTTTTCACTTACACATTAGTCCCGTCGCGCCGCGCCACTACTATATGGGGCGACGGTGCGAAGTCGACGGCGACGACAAAGTACCGAGTCTAAGGAGACTGATGGCGGCGCCACACAGTGGCGTTATGTCTCTATAAAAGTGGTGGTCTTTTATTATGTTATTTATTAATGGTATTATTTTAATATCATATCAATATTGTACCCCGCACGGGGGGAGGTAGGGGGGTAGGTAGTGACGAAAAATAACGATACGGGACTCTTACGAGGTCTCGTAATCGGAATGAGTTTCTGCGACTACCATTGTTTGTCGCGGGTAACGGGGAATCAGGGTTCGATTCCGGTGAGGGAGCCTGAGAAACTGCTACCACATCCAAGGAAGGCAGCAGGCGCGCAAATTACCCACTCCCTGCACGGGGGGGGAGGTACGGGTAGGTAGTGACGAAAAATAACGATACGGGACTCTTACGAGGTCTCGTAATCGGAATGAGTTTCTGCGACTACCATTGTTTGTCGCGGGTAACGGGGAATCAGGGTTCGATTCCGGTGAGGGAGCCTGAGAAACTGCTACCACATCCAAGGAAGGCAGCAGGCGCGCAAATTACCCACTCCCTGCACGGGGGGGGAGGTACGGGTAGGTAGTGACGAAAAATAACGATACGGGACTCTTACGAGGTCTCGTCATCGAATAATCAATACACGAACTGCCCACACACTTGTAAATATAGACGCGCAAGATCGTTACACGAACCGCTTATCATTATAGTAAACCACTATGCAAACACACATAACATATACGCAGTAAGGGAACTTTAAATTGGAGATTTTACCCTACCACACCCGTCTGTCTCTTTCTGAAAACTATTCAAAATAATTGCTATTTTTCATTCTCATTCAAATATAAATAATAGTAAATAATATATAATTTTTGACTGAACTAAACCCAAGTGCCCGGCCTATGGCCGGGCACCCCTCGTATTCATGTTCTAACCTAACCTAACCTAAATCTAGTTTTGACACCTTTAGACTTTAGATTCAAGATTTAATGTGAATATATGCATTAATAAAAACTCATTACTATTTTAATACTAGTTATGCTGCTGTTGATGCACTGATGAAAGCCAGATAGCTAGATCAGTGTTTAGTTAGTCGTAGTTGCCGGTGGGCTGAGGTCTAAAGGAATCCAAACTAGTTTTAAAAGGTTTGGATAGGTTAGGTTAGGTTAGAACATGAATAAGACGGGTGCCCGGCCGCAGGCCGGTCACTTAGGTTCAGTTCCGTTTAAAAAAAAAAAAAACAAAAAACAAAACGTACCAATACAAAGTACTCTTATTCATATTAGAAGATATTGTAAAATAACAATTAATTTAATTTTTTTTTTTTTTTTTCACTTACACATTAGGCCCGTCGCGCCGCGCCACTACTCTATGGGGCGAAGGTGCGAAGTCGACGGCGACGACAAAGTACCGAGTCTAAGGAGACTGATGGCGGCGCCACACAGTGGCGTTATGTCTCTATAAAAGTGGTGGTCTTTTATTATGTTATTTATTAATGGTATTATTTTAATATCATATCAATATTGTACCCCGCACGGGGGGAGGTAGGGGGGTAGGTAGTGACGAAAAATAACGATACGGGACTCTTACGAGGTCTCGTAATCGGAATGAGTTTCTGCGACTACCATTGTTTGTCGCGGGTAACGGGGAATCAGGGTTCGATTCCGGTGAGGGAGCCTGAGAAACTGCTACCACATCCAAGGAAGGCAGCAGGCGCGCAAATTACCCACTCCCTCCACGGGGGGGGAGGTACGGGTAGGTAGTGACGAAAAATAACGATACGGGACTCTTACGAGGTCTCGCAATCGGAATGAGTACACTTTAAATATTTTAACGAGGTAAAATTTAAGGGCATTATTGAGGGTCTGGTGCCAGTGGTGGTTGATTAGATCCACACACTATACTTTTTATAATTATGTGGCGTTATGTCTGTATAAAAGTGGTGGTCTTTTATTATGTTATTTATTAATGGTATTTTTTTAATATCATATCAATATTGTACCCCGCACGGGGGGAGGTAGGGGGGTAGGTAGTGACGAAAAATAACGATACGGGACTCTTACGAGGTCTCGTAATCGGAATGAGTTTCTGCGACTACCATTGTTTGTCGCGGGTAACGGGGAATCAGGGTTCGATTCCGGTGAGGGAGCCTGAGAAACTGCTACCACATCCAAGGAAGGCAGCAGGCGCGCAAATTACCCACTCCCTGCACGGGGGGGGGAGGTACGGGTAGGTAGTGACGAAAAATAACGATACGGGACTCTTACGAGGTCTCGTCATCGAATAATCAATACACGAACTGCCCACACACTTGTAAATATAGACGCGCAAGATCGTTACACGAACCGCTTACCATTATAGTAAACCACTATGCAAACACACATAACATATACGCAGTAAGGGAACTTTAAATTGGAGATTTTACCCTACCACACCCGTCTGTCTCTTTCTGAAAACTATTCAAAATAATTGCTATTTTTCATTCTCATTCAAATATAAATAATAGTAAATAATATATAATTTTTGACTGAACTAAACCCAAGTGCCCGGCCTGTGGCCGGGCACCCCTCGTATTCATGTTCTAACCTAACCTAACCTAAATCTAGTTTTGACACCTTTAGACTTTAGTCACTTAGGTCACTTAGGTTCAGTTCCGTTTAAAAAAAAAAAAAAAAAAAACAAAACGTACCAATACAAAGTACTCTTATTCATATTAGAAGATATTGTAAAATAACAATTAATTTAATTTTTTT
Source organism: Pararge aegeria (assembly GCF_905163445.1). NCBI lineage: Eukaryota > Metazoa > Arthropoda > Insecta > Lepidoptera > Nymphalidae > Pararge > Pararge aegeria. The sequence goes on along the minus strand of NC_053200.1, from coordinate 90,162 downwards.
TTTTTTTCACTTACACATTAGGCCCGTCGCGCCGCGCCACTACTATATGGGGCGAAGGTGCGAAGTCGACGGCGACGACAAAGTACCGAGTCTAAGGAGACTGATGGCGGCGCCACACAGTGGCGTTATGTATCTATAAAAGTGGTGGTCTTTTATTATGTTATTTATTAATGGTATTTTTTTAATATCATATCAATATTGTACCCCGCACGGGGGGAGGTAGGGGTAGGTAGTGACGAAAAATAACGATACGGGACTCTTACGAGGTCTCGCAATCGGAATGAGTACACTTTAAATATTTTAACGAGGTAAAATTTAAGGGCATTGAGGGTCTGGTGCCAGTGGTGGTTGATTAGATCCACACACTATACTTTTTATAATTATGTGGCGTTATGTCTCTGTAAAAGTGGTGGTCTTTTATTATGTTATTTATTAATGGTATTTTTTTAATATCATATCAATATTGTACCCCGCACAGGGGGGAGGTACGGGTAGGTAGTGACGAAAAATAACGATACGGGACTCTTACGAGGTCTCGTCATCGAATAATCAATACACGAACTGCCCACACACTTGTAAATATAGACGCGCAAGATCGTTACACGAACCGCTTACCATTATAGTAAACTACTATGCAAACACACATAACATATACCTACGCAATAAGGGAACTTTAAATTGGAGATTTTATACTACCACACCCGTCTGTCTCATTCTGAAAACTATTCAAAATAATTGCTATTTTTCATTCTCATTCAAATATAAATAATAGTAAATAATATATAATTTTTGACTGAACTGAACCCAAGTGCCCGGCCTGAGGCCGGGCACCCCTCGTATTCATGTTCTAACCTAACCTAACCTAAATCTAGTTTTGACACCTTTAGACTTTAGATTCAAGATTTAATGTGAATATATGCATTAATAAAAACTCATTTCTATTTTAATACTAGTTATGCTGCTGTTGATGCACTGATGAAAGCCAGATAGCTAGATCAGTGTTTAGTTAGTCGTAGTTGCCGGTGGGCTGAGGTCTAAAGGAATCCAAACTAGTTTTAAAAGGTTTGGATAGGTTAGGTTAGGTTAGAACATGAATAAGACGGGTGCCCGGCCGCAGGCCGGTCACTTAGGTTCAGTTCCGTTTAAAAAAAAAAAAAACAAAACGTACCAATACAAAGTACTCTTATTCATATTAGAAGATATTGTAAAATAACAATTAATTTAATTTTTTTTTTTTTTTTTTCACTTACACATTAGGCCCGTCGCGCCGCGCCACTACTATATGGGGCGAAGGTGCGAAGTCGACGGCGACGACAAAGTACCGAGTCTAAGGAGACTGATGGCGGCGCCACACAGTGGCGTTATGTCTCTATAAAAGTGGTGGTCTTTTATTATGTTATTTATTAATGGTATTATTTTAATATCATATCAATATTGTACCCCGCACAGGGGGGAGGTACGGGTAGGTAGTGACGAAAAATAACGATACGGGACTCTTACGAGGTCTCGTAATCGGAATGAGTTTCTGCGACTACCATTGTTTGTCGCGGGTAACGGGGAATCAGGGTTCGATTCCGGTGAGGGAGCCTGAGAAACTGCTACCACATCCAAGGCAGGCAGCAGGCGCGCAAATTACCCACTCCCTGCACGGGGGGGGAGGTACGGGTAGGTAGTGACGAAAAATAACGATACGGGACTCTTACGAGGTCTCGTCATCGAATAATCAATACACGAACTGCCCACACACTTGTAAATATAGACGCGCAAGATCGTTACACGAACCGCTTACCATTATAGTAAACTACTATGCAAACACACATAACATATACCTACGCAATAAGGGAACTTTAAATTGGAGATTTTATACTACCACACCCGTCTGTCTCATTCTGAAAACTATTCAAAATAATTGCTATTTTTCATTCTCATTCAAATATAAATAATAGTAAATAATATATAATTTTTGAATGAACTGAACCCAAGTGCCCGGCCTGTGGCCGGGCACCCCTCGTATTCATGTTCTAACCTAACCTAACCTAAATCTAGTTTTGACACCTTTAGACTTTAGATTCAAGATTTAATGTGAATATATGCATTAATAAAAACTCATTACTATTTTAATACTAGTTATGCTGCTGTTGATGCACTGATGAAAGCCAGATAGCTAGATCAGTGTTTAGTTAGTCGTAGTTGCCGGTGGGCTGAGGTCTAAAGGAATCCAAACTAGTTTTAAAAGGTTTGGATAGGTTAGGTTAGGTTAGAACATGAATAAGACGGGTGCCCGGCCGCAGGCCGGTCACTTAGGTTCAGTTCCGTTTAAAAAAAAAAAAAACAAAAAACAAAACGTACCAATACAAAGTACTCTTATTCATATCAGAAGATATTGTAAAATAACAATTAATTTATTATTTTTTTTTTTTTTTTTTCACTTACACATTAGTCCCGTCGCACCGCGCCACTACTATATGGGGCGACGGTGCGAAGTCGATGGCGACGACAAAGTACCGAGTCTAAGGAGACTGATGGCGGCACCACACAGTGGCGTTATGTCTCTATAAAAGTGGTGGTCTTTTATTATGTTATTTATAAATGGTATTATTTTAATATCATATCAATATTGTACCCCGCACGGGGGGAGGTAGGGGGGTAGGTAGTGACGAAAAATAACGATACGGGACTCTTACGAGGTCTCGTAATCGGAATGAGTTTCTGCGACTACCATTGTTTGTCGCGGGTAACGGGGAATCAGGGTTCGATTCCGGTGAGGGAGCCTGAGAAACTGCTACCACTTCCAAGGAAGGCAGCAGGCGCGCAAATTACCCACTCCCTCCACGGGGGGGGAGGTACGGGTAGGTAGTGACGAAAAATAACGATACAGGACTCTTACGAGGTCTCGTAATCGGAATGAGTTTCTGCGACTACCATTGTTTGTCGCGGGTAACGGGGAATCAGGGTTCGATTCCGGTGAGGGAGCCTGAGAAACTGCTACCACATCCAAGGAAGGCAGCAGGCGCGCAAATTACCCACTCCCTGCACGGGGGGGGAGGTAGGGGGGTAGGTAGTGACGAAAAATAACGATACGGGACTCTTACGAGGTCTCGTAATCGGAATGAGTTTCTGCGACTACCATTGTTTGTCGCGGGTAACGGGGAATCAGGGTTCGATTCCGGTGACGGAGCCTGAGAAACTGCTACCACATCCAAGGAAGGCAGCAGGCGCGCAAATTACCCACTCCCTGCACGGGGGGGGAGGTACGGGTAGGTAGTGACGAAAAATAACGATACGGGACTCTTACGAGGTCTCGTAATCGGAATGAGTTTCTGCGACTACCATTGTTTGTCGCGGGTAACGGGGAATCAGGGTTCGATTCCGGTGAGGGAGCCTGAGAAACTGCTACCACATCCAAGGCAGGCAGCAGGCGCGCAAATTACCCACTCCCTGCACGGGGGGGGAGGTACGGGTAGGTAGTGACGAAAAATAACGATACGGGACTCTTACGAGGTCTCGTCATCGAATAATCAATACACGAACTGCCCACACACTTGTAAATATAGACGCGCAAGATCGTTACACGAACCGCTTACCATTATAGTAAACTACTATGCAAACACACATAACATATACCTACGCAATAAGGGAACTTTAAATTGGAGATTTTATACTACCACACCCGTCTGTCTCATTCTGAAAACTATTCAAAATAATTGCTATTTTTCATTCTCATTCAAATATAAATAATAGTAAATAATATATAATTTTTGAATGAACTGAACCCAAGTGCCCGGCCTGTGGCCGGGCACCCCTCGTATTCATGTTCTAACCTAACCTAACCTAAATCTAGTTTTGACACCTTTAGACTTTAGATTCAAGATTTAATGTGAATATATGCATTAATAAAAACTCATTACTATTTTAATACTAGTTATGCTGCTGTTGATGCACTGATGAAAGCCAGATAGCTAGATCAGTGTTTAGTTAGTCGTAGTTGCCGGTGGGCTGAGGTCTAAAGGAATCCAAACTAGTTTTAAAAGGTTTGGATAGGTTAGGTTAGGTTAGAACATGAATAAGACGGGTGCCCGGCCGCAGGCCGGTCACTTAGGTTCAGTTCCGTTTAAAAAAAAAAAACAAAAAACAAAACGTACCAATACAAAGTACTCTTATTCATATCAGAAGATATTGTAAAATAACAATTAATTTATTATTTTTTTTTTTTTTTTTTCACTTACACATTAGTCCCGTCGCACCACGCCACTACTATATGGGGCGACGGTGCGAAGTCGATGGCGACGACAAAGTACCGAGTCTAAGGAGACTGATGGCGGCACCACACAGTGGCGTTATGTCTCTATAAAAGTGGTGGTCTTTTATTATGTTATTTATAAATGGTATTATTTTAATATCATATCAATATTGTACCCCGCACGGGGGGAGGTAGGGGGGTAGGTAGTGACGAAAAATAACGATACGGGACTCTTACGAGGTCTCGTAATCGGAATGAGTTTCTGCGACTACCATTGTTTGTCGCGGGTAACGGGGAATCAGGGTTCGATTCCGGTGAGGGAGCCTGAGAAACTGCTACCACTTCCAAGGAAGGCAGCAGGCGCGCAAATTACCCACTCCCTCCACGGGGGGGGGAGGTACGGGTAGGTAGTGACGAAAAATAACGATACAGGACTCTTACGAGGTCTCGTAATCGGAATGAGTTTCTGCGACTACCATTGTTTGTCGCGGGTAGCGGGGAATCAGGGTTCGATTCCGGTGAGGGAGCCTGAGAAACTGCTACCACATCCAAGGAAGGCAGCAGGCGCGCAAATTACCCACACCCTGCACGGGGGGGGAGGTAGGGGGGTAGGTAGTGACGAAAAATAACGATACGGGACTCTTACGAGGTCTCGTAATCGGAATGAGTTTCTGCGACTACCATTGTTTGTCGCGGGTAACGGGGAATCAGGGTTCGATTCCGGTGACGGAGCCTGAGAAACTGCTACCACATCCAAGGAAGGCAGCAGGCGCGCAAATTACCCACTCCCTGCACGGGGGGGGAGGTACGGGTAGGAAGTGACGAAAAATAACGATACGGGACTCTTACGAGGTCTCGTAATCGGAATGAGTTTCTGCGACTACCATTGTTTGTCGCGGGTAACGGGGAATCAGGGTTCGATTCCGGTGAGGGAGCCTGAGAAACTGCTACCACATCCAAGGAAGGCAGCAGGCGCGCAAATTACCCACTCCCTGCACGGGGGGGGAGGTACGGGTAGGTAGTGACGAAAAATAACGATACGGGACTCTTACGAGGTCTCGTCATCGAATAATCAATACACGAACTGCCCACACACTTGTAAATATAGACGCGCAAGATCGTTACACGAACCGCTTACCATTATAGTAAACTACTATGCAAACACACATAACATATACGCAGTAAGGGAACTTTAAATTGGAGATTTTACCCTACCACACCCGTCTGTCTCTTTCTGAAAACTATTCAAAATAGTTGCTATTTTTCATTCTCATTCAAATATAAATAATAGTAAATAATATATAATTTTTGACTGAACTGAACCCAAGTGCCCGGCCTGTGGCCGGGCACCCCTCGTATTCATGTTCTAACCTAACCTAACCTAAATCTAGTTTTGACACCTTTAGACTTTAGATTCAAGATTTAATGTGAATATATGCATTAATAAAAACTCATTACTATTTTAATACTAGTTATGCTGCTGTTGATGCACTGATGAAAGCCAGATAGCTAGATCAGTGTTTAGTTAGTCGTAGTTGCCGGTGGGCTGAGGTCTAAAGGAATCCAAACTAGTTTTAAAAGGTTTGGATAGGTTAGGTTAGGTTAGAACATGAATAAGACGGGTGCCCGGCCGCAGGCCGGTCACTTAGGTTCAGTTTCGTTTAAAAAAAAAAAAAACAAAAAACAAAACGTACCAATACAAAGTACTCTTATTCATATTAGAAGATATTGTAAAATAACAATTAATTTAATTTTTTTTTTTTTTTTTCACTTACACATTAGGCCCGTCGCGCCGCGCCACTACTCTATGGGGCGAAGGTGCGAAGTCGACGGCGACGACAAAGTACCGAGTCTAAGGAGACTGATGGCGGCGCCACACAGTGGCGTTATGTCTCTATAAAAGTGGTGGTCTTTTATTATGTTATTTATTAATGGTATTATTTTAATATCATATCAATATTGTACCCCGCACGGGGGGAGGTAGGGGGGTAGGTAGTGACGAAAAATAACGATACGGGACTCTTACGAGGTCTCGTAATCGGAATGAGTTTCTGCGACTACCATTGTTTGTCGCGGGTAACGGGGAATCAGGGTTCGATTCCGGTGAGGGAGCCTGAGAAACTGCTACCACATCCAAGGAAGGCAGCAGGCGCGCAAATTACCCACTCCCTGCACGGGGGGGGAGGTACGGGTAGGTAGTGACGAAAAATAACGATACGGGACTCTTACGAGGTCTCGTAATCGGAATGAGTTTCTGCGACTACCATTGTTTGTCGCGGGTAACGGGGAATCAGGGTTCGATTCCGGTGAGGGAGCCTGAGAAACTGCTACCACATCCAAGGAAGGCAGCAGGCGCGCAAATTACCCACTCCCTGCACGGGGGGGGAGGTACGGGTAGGAAGTGACGAAAAATAACGATACGGGACTCTTACGAGGTCTCGTAATCGGAATGAGTTTCTGCGACTACCATTGTTTGTCGCGGGTAACGGGGAATCAGGGTTCGATTCCGGTGAGGGAGCCTGAGAAACTGCTACCACATCCAAGGAAGGCAGCAAGCGCGCAAATTACCCACTCCCTGCACGGGGGGGGAGGTACGGGTAGGTAGTGACGAAAAATAACGATACGGGACTCTTACGAGGTCTCGTAATCGGAATGAGTTTCTGCGACTACCATTGTTTGTCGCGGGTAACGGGGAATCAGGGTTCGATTCCGGTGAGGGAGCCTGAGAAACTGCTACCACATCCAAGGAAGGCAGCAGGCGCGCAAATTACCCACTCCCTGCACGGGGGGGGGAGGTACGGGTAGGTAGTGACGAAAAATAACGATACGGGACTCTTACGAGGTCTCGTCATCGAATAATCAATACACGAACTGCCCACACACTTGTAAATATAGACGCGCAAGATCGTTACACGAACCGCTTACCATTATAGTAAACCACTATGCAAACACGCATAACATATACGCAGTAAGGGAACTTTAAATTGGAGATTTTACCCTACCACACCCGTCTGTCTCTTTCTGAAAACTATTCAAAATAATTGCTATTTTTCATTCTCATTCAAATATAAATAATAGTAAATAATATATAATTTTTGACTAAACTAAACCCAAGTGCCCGGCCTGTGGCCGGGCACCCCTCGTATTCATGTTCTAACCTAACCTAACCTAAATCTAGTTTTGACACCTTTAGACTTTAGATTCAAGATTTAATGTGAATATATGCATTAATAAAAACTCATTACTATTTTAATACTAGTTATGCTGCTGTTGATGCACTGATGAAAGCCAGATAGCTAGATCAGTGTTTAGTTAGTCGTAGTTGCCGGTGGGCTGAGGTCTAAAGGAATCCAAACTAGTTTTAAAAGGTTTGGATAGGTTAGGTTAGGTGAGAACATGAATAAGACGGGTGCCCGGCCGCAGGCCGGTCACTTAGGTTCAGTTCCGTTTAAAAAAAAAAAAACAAAAAACAAAACGTACCAATACAAAGTACTCTTATTCATATTAGAAGATATTGTAAAATAACAATTAATTTAATTTTTTTTTTTTTTTTTTCACTTACACATTAGGCCCGTCGCGCCGCGCCACTACTATATGGGGCGAAGGTGCGAAGTCGATGGCGACGACAAAGTACCGAGTCTAAGGAGACTGATGGCGGCGCCACACAGTGGCGTTATGTCTCTATAAAAGTGGTGGTCTTTTATTATGTTATTTATTAATGGTATTATTTTAATATCATATCAATATTGTACCCCGCACAGGGGGGAGGTACGGGTAGGTAGTGACGAAAAATAACGATACGGGACTCTTACGAGGTCTCGCAATCGGAATGAGTACACTTTAAATATTTTAACGAGGTAAAATTTAAGGGCATTGAGGGTCTGGTGCCAGTGGTGGTTGATTAGATCCACACACTATACTTTTTATAATTATGTGGCGTTATGTCTCTATAAAAGTGGTGGTCTTTTATTATGTTATTTATTAATGGTATTTTTTTAATATCATATCAATATTGTACCCCGCACAGGGGGGAGGTACGGGTAGGTAGTGACGAAAAATAACGATACGGGACTCTTACGAGGTCTCGTCATCGAATAATCAATACACGAACTGCCCACACACTTGTAAATATAGACGCGCAAGATCGTTACACGAACCGCTTACCATTATAGTAAACTACTATGCAAACACACATAACATATACGCAGTAAGGGAACTTTAAATTGGAGATTTTACCCTACCACACCCGTCTGTCTCTTTCTGGAAACTATTCAAAATAATTGCTATTTTTCATTCTCATTCAAATATAAATAATAGTAAATAATATATAATTTTTGACTGAACTGAACCCAAGTGCCCGGCCTGTGGCCGGGCACCCCTCGTATTCATGTTCTAACCTAACCTAACCTAAATCTAGTTTTGACACCTTTAGACTTTAGATTCAAGATTTAATGTGAATATATGCATTAATAAAAACTCATTACTATTTTAATACTAGTTATGCGGCTGTTGATGCACTGATGAAAGCCAGATAGCTAGATCAGTGTTTAGTTAGTCGTAGTTGCCGGTGGGCTGAGGTCTAAAGGAATCCAAACTAGTTTTAAAAGGTTTGGATAGGTTAGGTTAGGTGAGAACATGAATAAGACGGGTGCCCGGCCGCAGGCCGGTCACTTAGGTTCAGTTCCGTTTAAAAAAAAAAAAAAACAAAAAACAAAACGTACCAATACAAAGTACTCTTATTCATATTAGAAGATATTGTAAAATAACAATTAATTTAAATTTTTTTTTTTTTTTTTCACTTACACATTAGGCCCGTCGCGCCGCGCCACTACTATATGGGGCGAAGGTGCGAAGTCGATGGCGACGACAAAGTACCGAGTCTAAGGAGACTGATGGCGGCGCCACACAGTGGCGTTATGTCTCTATAAAAGTGGTGGTCTTTTATTATGTTATTTATTAATGGTATTATTTTAATATCATATCAATATTGTACCCCGCACGGGGGGAGGTAGGGGGGTAGGTAGTGACGAAAAATAACGATACGGGACTCTTACGAGGTCTCGTAATCGGAATGAGTTTCTGCGACTACCATTGTTTGTCGCGGGTAACGGGGAATCAGGGTTCGATTCCGGTGAGGGAGCCTGAGAAACTGCTACCACATCCAAGGAAGGCAGCAGGCGCGCAAATTACCCACTCCCTCCACGGGGGGGGAGGTACGGGTAGGTAGTGACGAAAAATAACGATACGGGACTCTTACGAGGTCTCGCAATCGGAATGAGTACACTTTAAATATTTAAACGAGGTAAAATTTAAGGGCATTATTGAGGGTCTGGTGCCAGTGGTGGTTGATTAGATCCACACACTATACTTTTTATAATTATGTGGCGTTATGTCTCTATAAAAGTGGTGGTCTTTTATTATGTTATTTATTAATGGTATTTTTTTAATATCATATCAATATTGTACCCCGCACGGGGGGAGGTAGGGGGGTAGGTAGTGACGAAAAATAACGATACGGGACTCTTACGAGGTCTCGTAATCGGAATGAGTTTCTGCGACTACCATTGTTTGTCGCGGGTAACGGGGAATCAGGGTTCGATTCCGGTGAGGGAGCCTGAGAAACTGCTACCACATCCAAGGAAGGCAGCAGGCGCGCAAATTACCCACTCCCTGCACGGGGGGGGAGGTACGGGTAGGTAGTGACGAAAAATAACGATACGGGACTCTTACGAGGTCTCGTCATCGAATAATCAATACACGAACTGCCCACACACTTGTAAATATAGACGCGCAAGATCGTTACACGAACCGCTTACCATTATAGTAAACCACTATGCAAACACACATAACATATACGCAGTAAGGGAACTTTAAATTGGAGATTTTACCCTACCACACCCGTCTGTCTCTTTCTGAAAACTATTCAAAATAATTGCTATTTTTCATTCTCATTCAAATATAAATAATAGTAAATAATATATAATTTTTGACTGAACTAAACCCAAGTGCCCGGCCTGTGGCCGGGCACCCCTCGTATTCATGTTCTAACCTAACCTAACCTAAATCTAGTTTTGACACCTTTAGACTTTAGATTCAAGATTTAATGTGAATATATGCATTAATAAAAACTCATTACTATTTTAATACTAGTTATGCTGCTGTTGATGCACTGATGAAAGCCAGATAGCTAGATCAGTGTTTAGTTAGTCGTAGTTGCCGGTGGGCTGAGGTCTAAAGGAATCCAAACTAGTTTTAAAAGGTTTGGATAGGTTAGGTTAGGTTAGAACATGAATAAGACGGGTGCCCGGCCGCAGGCCGGTCACTTAGGTTCAGTTCCGTTTAAAAAAAAAAAAAAAACAAAACGTACCAATACAAAGTACTCTTATTCATATTAGAAGATATTGTAAAATAACAATTAATTTAATTTTTTTTTTTTTTCACTTACACATTAGGCCCGTCGCGCCGCGCCACTACTATATGGGGCGAAGGTGCGAAGTCGACGGCGACGACAAAGTACCGAGTCTAAGGAGACTGATGGCGGCGCCACACAGTGGCGTTATGTCTCTATAAAAGTGGTGGTCTTTTATTATGTTATTTATTAATGGTATTTTTTTAATATTATATCAATATTGTACCCCGCACGGGGGGAGGTAAGGGTAGGTAGTGACGAAAAATAACGATACGGGACTCTTACGAGGTCTCGCAATCGGAATGAGTACACTTTAAATATTTTAACGAGGTAAAATTTAAGGGCATTGAGGGTCTGGTGCCAGTGGTGGTTGATTAGATCCACACACTATACTTTTTATAATTATGTGGCGTTATGTCTCTATAAAAGTGGTGGTCTTTTATTATGTTATTTATTAATGGTATTTTTTTAATATCATATCAATATTGTACCCCGCACAGGGGGGAGGTACGGGTAGGTAGTGACGAAAAATAACGATACGGGACTCTTACGAGGTCTCGTCATCGAATAATCAATACACGAACTGCCCACACACTTGTAAATATAGACGCGCAAGATCGTTACACGAACCGCTTACCATTATAGTAAACTACTATGCAAACACACATAACATATACCTACGCAATAAGGGAACTTTAAATTGGAGATTTTATACTACCACACCCGTCTGTCTCATTCTGAAAACTATTCAAAATAATTGCTATTTTTCATTCTCATTCAAATATAAATAATAGTAAATAATATATAATTTTTGACTGAACTGAACCCAAGTGCCCGGCCACAGGCCGGGCACTCCTCGTATTCATGTTCTAACCTAACCTAACCTAAATCTAGTTTTGACACCTTTAGACTTTAGATTCAAGATTTAATGTGAATATATGCATTAATAAAAACTCATTTCTATTTTAATACTAGTTATGCTGCTGTTGATGCACTGATGAAAGCCAGATAGCTAGATCAGTGTTTAGTTAGTCGTAGTTGCCGGTGGGCTGAGGTCTAAAGGAATCCAAACTAGTTTTAAAAGGTTTGGATAGGTTAGGTTAGGTTAGAACATGAATAAGACGGGTGCCCGGCCGCAGGCCGGTCACTTAGGTTCAGTTCCGTTTAAAAAAAAAAAAAACAAAAAACAAAACGTACCAATACAAAGTACTCTTATTCATATTAGAAGATATTGTAAAATAACAATTAATTTAATTTTTTTTTTTTTTTTTTCACTTACACATTAGGCCCGTCGCGCCGCGCCACTACTATATGGGGCGAAGGTGCGAAGTCGACGGCGACGACAAAGTACCGAGTCTAAGGAGACTGATGGCGGCGCCACACAGTGGCGTTATGTCTCTATAAAAGTGGTGGTCTTTTATTATGTTATTTATTAATGGTATTATTTTAATATCATATCAATATTGTACCCCGCACAGGGGGGAGGTACGGGTAGGTAGTGACGAAAAATAACGATACGGGACTCTTACGAGGTCTCGTAATCGGAATGAGTTTCTGCGACTACCATTGTTTGTCGCGGGTAACGGGGAATCAGGGTTCGATTCCGGTGAGGGAGCCTGAGAAACTGCTACCACATCCAAGGCAGGCAGCAGGCGCGCAAATTACCCACTCCCTGCACGGGGGGGGAGGTACGGGTAGGTAGTGACGAAAAATAACGATACGGGACTCTTACGAGGTCTCGTCATCGAATAATCAATACACGAACTGCCCACACACTTGTAAATATAGACGCGCAAGATCGTTACACGAACCGCTTACCATTATAGTAAACTACTATGCAAACACACATAACATATACCTACGCAATAAGGGAACTTTAAATTGGAGATTTTATACTACCACACCCGTCTGTCTCATTCTGAAAACTATTCAAAATAATTGCTATTTTTCATTCTCATTCAAATATAAATAATAGTAAATAATATATAATTTTTGAATGAACTGAACCCAAGTGCCCGGCCTGTGGCCGGGCACCCCTCGTATTCATGTTCTAACCTAACCTAACCTAAATCTAGTTTTGACACCTTTAGACTTTAGATTCAAGATTTAATGTGAATATATGCATTAATAAAAACTCATTACTATTTTAATACTAGTTATGCTGCTGTTGATGCACTGATGAAAGCCAGATAGCTAGATCAGTGTTTAGTTAGTCGTAGTTGCCGGTGGGCTGAGGTCTAAAGGAATCCAAACTAGTTTTAAAAGGTTTGGATAGGTTAGGTTAGGTTAGAACATGAATAAGACGGGTGCCCGGCCGCAGGCCGGTCACTTAGGTTCAGTTCCGTTTAAAAAAAAAAAAAACAAAAAACAAAACGTACCAATACAAAGTACTCTTATTCATATCAGAAGATATTGTAAAATAACAATTAATTTATTATTTTTTTTTTTTTTTTTTCACTTACACATTAGTCCCGTCGCGCCGCGCCACTACTATATGGGGCGACGGTGCGAAGTCGATGGCGACGACAAAGTACCGAGTCTAAGGAGACTGATGGCGGCGCCACACAGTGGCGTTATGTCTCTATAAAAGTTGTGGTCTTTTATTATGTTATTTATTAATGGTATTTTTTTAATATCATATCAATATTGTACCCCGCACGGGGGGAGGTAGGGGTAGGTAGTGACGAAAAATAACGATACGGGACTCTTACGAGGTCTCGCAATCGGAATGAGTACACTTTAAATATTTTAACGAGGTAAAATTTAAGGGCATTGAGGGTCTGGTGCCAGTGGTGGTTGATTAGATCCACACACTATACTTTTTATAATTATGTGGCGTTATGTCTCTATAAAAGTGGTGGTCTTTTATTATGTTATTTATTAATGGTATTTTTTTAATATCATATCAATATTGTACCCCGCACAGGGGGGAGGTACGGGTAGGTAGTGACGAAAAATAACGATACGGGACTCTTACGAGGTCTCGTCATCGAATAATCAATACACGAACTGCCCACACACTTGTAAATATAGACGCGCAAGATCGTTACACGAACCGCTTACCATTATAGTAAACTACTATGCAAACACACATAACATATACCTACGCAATAAGGGAACTTTAAATTGGAGATTTTATACTACCACACCCGTCTGTCTCATTCTGAAAACTATTCAAAATAATTGCTATTTTTCATTCTCATTCAAATATAAATAATAGTAAATAATATATAATTTTTGACTGAACTGAACCCAAGTGCCCGGCCACAGGCCGGGCACCCCTCGTATTCATGTTCTAACCTAACCTAACCTAAATCTAGTTTTGACACCTTTAGACTTTAGATTCAAGATTTAATGTGAATATATGCATTAATAAAAACTCATTTCTATTTTAATACTAGTTATGCTGCTGTTGATGCACTGATGAAAGCCAGATAGCTAGATCAGTGTTTAGTTAGTCGTAGTTGCCGGTGGGCTGAGGTCTAAAGGAATCCAAACTAGTTTTAAAAGGTTTGGATAGGTTAGGTTAGGTTAGAACATGAATAAGACGGGTGCCCGGCCGCAGGCCGGTCACTTAGGTTCAGTTCCGTTTAAAAAAAAAAAAAACAAAAAACAAAACGTACCAATACAAAGTACTCTTATTCATATTAGAAGATATTGTAAAATAACAATTAATTTAATTTTTTTTTTTTTTTTTTCACTTACACATTAGGCCCGTCGCGCCGCGCCACTACTATATGGGGCGAAGGTGCGAAGTCGACGGCGACGACAAAGTACCGAGTCTAAGGAGACTGATGGCGGCGCCACACAGTGGCGTTATGTCTCTATAAAAGTGGTGGTCTTTTATTATGTTATTTATTAATGGTATTATTTTAATATCATATCAATATTGTACCCCGCACAGGGGGGAGGTACGGGTAGGTAGTGACGAAAAATAACGATACGGGACTCTTACGAGGTCTCGTAATCGGAATGAGTTTCTGCGACTACCATTGTTTGTCGCGGGTAACGGGGAATCAGGGTTCGATTCCGGTGAGGGAGCCTGAGAAACTGCTACCACATCCAAGGCAGGCAGCAGGCGCGCAAATTACCCACTCCCTGCACGGGGGGGGAGGTACGGGTAGGTAGTGACGAAAAATAACGATACGGGACTCTTACGAGGTCTCGTCATCGAATAATCAATACACGAACTGCCCACACACTTGTAAATATAGACGCGCAAGATCGTTACACGAACCGCTTACCATTATAGTAAACTACTATGCAAACACACATAACATATACCTACGCAATAAGGGAACTTTAAATTGGAGATTTTATACTACCACACCCGTCTGTCTCATTCTGAAAACTATTCAAAATAATTGCTATTTTTCATTCTCATTCAAATATAAATAATAGTAAATAATATATAATTTTTGAATGAACTGAACCCAAGTGCCCGGCCTGTGGCCGGGCACCCCTCGTATTCATGTTCTAACCTAACCTAACCTAAATCTAGTTTTGACACCTTTAGACTTTAGATTCAAGATTTAATGTGAATATATGCATTAATAAAAACTCATTACTATTTTAATACTAGTTATGCTGCTGTTGATGCACTGATGAAAGCCAGATAGCTAGATCGGTGTTTAGTTAGTCGTAGTTGCCGGTGGGCTGAGGTCTAAAGGAATCCAAACTAGTTTTAAAAGGTTTGGATAGGTTAGGTTAGGTTAGAACATGAATAAGACGGGTGCCCGGCCGCAGGCCGGTCACTTAGGTTCAGTTCCGTTTAAAAAAAAAAAAAACAAAAAACAAAACGTACCAATACAAAGTACTCTTATTCATATCAGAAGATATTGTAAAATAACAATTAATTTATTATTTTTTTTTTTTTTTTTTCACTTACACATTAGTCCCGTCGCGCCGCGCCACTACTATATGGGGCGACGGTGCGAAGTCGATGGCGACGACAAAGTACCGAGTCTAAGGAGACTGATGGCGGCACCACACAGTGGCGTTATGTCTCTATAAAAGTGGTGGTCTTTTATTATGTTATTTATTAATGGTATTATTTTAATATCATATCAATATTGTACCCCGCACGGGGGGGGGTAGGGGGGTAGGTAGTGACGAAAAATAACGATACGGGACTCTTACGAGGTCTCGTAATCGGAATGAGTTTCTGCGACTACCATTGTTTGTCGCGGGTAACGGGGAATCAGGGTTCGATTCCGGTGAGGGAGCCTGAGAAACTGCTACCACATCCAAGGAAGGCAGCAGGCGCGCAAATTACCCAATCCCTGCACGGGGGGGAGGTAGGGGGGTAGGTAGTGACGAAAAATAACGATACGGGACTCTTACGAGGTCTCGTAATCGGAATGAGTTTCTGCGACTACCATTGTTTGTCGCGGGTAACGGGGAATCAGGGTTCGATTCCGGTGACGGAGCCTGAGAAACTGCTACCACATCCAAGGAAGGCAGCAGGCGCGCAAATTACCCACTCCCTGCACGGGGGGGGGAGGTACGGGTAGGTAGTGACGAAAAATAACGATACGGGACTCTAACGAGGTCTCGTAATCGGAATGAGTTTCTGCGACTACCATTGTTTGTCGCGGGTAACGGGGAATCAGGGTTCGATTCCGGTGAGGGAGCCTGAGAAACTGCTACCACATCCAAGGAAGGCAGCAGGCGCGCAAATTACCCACTCCCTGCACGGGGGGGGAGGTACGGGTAGGTAGTGACGAAAAATAACGATACGGGACTCTTACGAGGTCTCGTCATCGAATAATCAATACACGAACTGCCCACACACTTTTAAATATAGACGCGCAAGATCGTTACACGAACCGCTTACCATTATAGTAAACTACTATGCAAACACACATAACATATACGCAGTAAGGGAACTTTAAATTGGAGATTTTACCCTACCACACCCGTCTGTCTCTTTCTGAAAACTATTCAAAATAGTTGCTATTTTTAATTCTTATTCAAATATAAATAATAGTAAATAATATATAATTTTTGACTGAACTGAACCCAAGTGCCCGGCCTGTGGCCGGGCACCCCTCGTATTCATGTTCTAACCTAACCTAACCTAAATCTAGTTTTGACACCTTTAGACTTTAGATTCAAGATTTAATGTGAATATATGCATTAATAAAAACTCATTACTATTTTAATACTAGTTATGCTGCTGTTGATGCACTGATGAAAGCCAGATAGCTAGATCAGTGTTTAGTTAGTCGTAGTTGCCGGTGGGCTGAGGTCTAAAGGAATCCAAACTAGTTTTAAAAGGTTTGGATAGGTTAGGTTAGGTTAGAACATGAATAAGACGGGTGCCCGGCCGCAGGCCGGTCACTTAGGTTCAGTTCCGTTTAAAAAAAAAAAAAACAAAAAACAAAACGTACCAATACAAAGTACTCTTATTCATATTAGAAGATATTGTAAAATAACAATTAATTTATTATTTTTTTTTTTTTTTCACTTACACATTAGTCCCGTCGCGCCGTGCCACTACTATATGGGGCGACGGTGCGAAGTCGACGGCGACGACAAAGTACCGAGTCTAAGGAGACTGATGGCGGCGCCACACAGTGGCGTTATGTCTCTATAAAAGTGGTGGTCTTTTATTATGTTATTTATTAATGGTATTATTTTAATATCATATCAATATTGTACCCCGCACAGGGGGGAGGTACGGGTAGGTAGTGACGAAAAATAACGATACGGGACTCTTACGAGGTCTCGTAATCGGAATGAGTTTCTGCGACTACCATTGTTTGTCGCGGGTAACGGGAATCAGGGTTCGATTCCGGTGAGGGAGCCTGAGAAACTGCTACCACATCCAAGGAAGGCAGCAGGCGCGCAAATTACCCACTCCCTGCACGGGGGGGGAGGTACGGGTAGGTAGTGACGAAAAATAACGATACGGGACTCTTACGAGGTCTCGTCATCGAATAATCAATACACGAACTGCCCACACACTTGTAAATATAGACGCGCAAGATCGTTACACGAACCGCTTATCATTATAGTAAACCACTATGCAAACACACATAACATATACACAGTAAGGGAACTTTAAATTGGAGATTTTACCCTACCACACCCGTCTGTCTCTTTCTGAAAACTATTCAAAATAATTGCTATTTTTCATTCTCATTCAAATATAAATAATAGTAAATAATATATAATTTTTGACTGAACTAAACCCAAGTGCCCGGCCTGTGGCCGGGCACCCCTCGTTTTCATGTTCTAACCTAACCTAACCTAAATCTAGTTTTGACACCTATAGACTTTAGATTCAAGATTTAATGTGAATATATGCATTAATAAAAACTCATTACTATTTTAATACTAGTTATGCTGCTGTTGATGCACTGATGAAAGCCAGATAGCTAGATCAGTGTTTAGTTAGTCGTAGTTGCCGGTGGGCTGAGGTCTAAAGGAATCCAAACTAGTTTTAAAAGGTTTGGATAGGTTAGGTTAGGTTAGAACATGAATAAGACGGGTGCCCGGCCGCAGGCCGGTCACTTAGGTTCAGTTCCGTTTAAAAAAAAAAAAAACAAAAAACAAAACGTACCAATACAAAGTACTCTTATTCATATTAGAAGATATTGTAAAATAACAATTAATTTAATTTTTTTTTTTTTTTTTTTACTTACACATTAGGCCCGTCGCGCCGCGCCACTACTCTATGGGGCGAAGGTGCGAAGTCGACGGCGACGACAAAGTACCGAGTCTAAGGAGACTGATGGCGGCGCCACACAGTGGCGTTGTCTCTATAAAAGTGGTGGTCTTTTATTATGTTATTTATTAATGGTATTATTTTAATATCATATCAATATTGTACCCCGCACAGGGGGGGGGTACGGGTAGGTAGTGACGAAAAATAACGATACGGGACTCTTACGAGGTCTCGTAATCGGAATGAGTTTCTGCGACTACCATTGTTTGTCGCGGGTAACGGGGAATCAGGGTTCGATTCCGGTGAGGGAGCCTGAGAAACTGCTACCACATCCAAGGCAGGCAGCAGGCGCTCAAATTACCCACTCCCTGCACGGGGAGGGAGGTACGGGTAGGTAGTGACGAAAAATAACGATACGGGACTCTTACGAGGTCTCGTCATCGAATAATCAATACACGAACTGCCCACACACTTGTAAATATAGACGCGCAAGATCGTTACACGAACCGCTTACCATTATAGTAAACTACTATGCAAACACACATAACATATACGCAGTAAGGGAACTTTAAATTGGAGATTTTACCCTACCACACCCGTCTGTCTCTTTCTGGAAACTATTCAAAATAATTGCTATTTTTCATTCTCATTCAAATATAAATAATAGTAAATAATATATAATTTTTGACTGAACTGAACCCAAGTGCCCGGCCTGTGGCCGGGCACCCCTCGTATTCATGTTCTAACCTAACCTAACCTAAATCTAGTTTTGACACCTTTAGACTTTAGATTCAAGATTTAATGTGAATATATGCATTAATAAAAACTCATTACTATTTTAATACTAGTTATGCTGCTGTTGATGCACTGATGAAAGCCAGATAGCTAGATCAGTGTTTAGTTAGTCGTAGTTGCCGGTGGGCTGAGGTCTAAAGGAATCCAAACTAGTTTTAAAAGGTTTGGATAGGTTAGGTTAGGTGAGAACATGAATAAGACGGGTGCCCGGCCGCAGGCCGGTCACTTAGGTTCAGTTCCGTTTAAAAAAAAAAAAAAACAAAAAACAAAACGTACCAATACAAAGTACTCTTATTCATATTAGAAGATATTGTAAAATAACAATTAATTTAATTTTTTTTTTTTTTTTTTCACTTACACATTAGGCCCGTCGCGCCGCGCCACTACTATATGGGGCGAAGGTGTGAAGTCGATGGCGACGACAAAGTACCGAGTCTAAGGAGACTGATGGCGGCGCCACACAGTGGCGTTATGTCTCTATAAAAGTGGTGGTCTTTTATTATGTTATTTATTAATGGTATTATTTTAATATCATATCAATATTGTACCCCGCACGGGGGGAGGTAGGGGGGTAGGTAGTGACGAAAAATAACGATACGGGACTCTTACGAGGTCTCGTAATCGGAATGAGTTTCTGCGACTACCATTGTTTGTCGCGGGTAACGGGGAATCAGGGTTCGATTCCGGTGAGGGAGCCTGAGAAACTGCTACCACATCCAAGGAAGGCAGCAGGCGCGCAAATTACCCACTCCCTCCACGGGGGGGGAGGTACGGGTAGGTAGTGACGAAAAATAACGATACGGGACTCTTACGAGGTCTCGCAATCGGAATGAGTACACTTTAAATATTTTAACGAGGTAAAATTTAAGGGCATTATTGAGGGTCTGGTGCCAGTGGTGGTTGATTAGATCCACACACTATACTTTTTATAATTATGTGGCGTTATGTCTCTATAAAAGTGGTGGTCTTTTATTATGTTATTTATTAATGGTATTTTTTAAATATCATATCAATATTGTACCCCGCACGGGGGGAGGTAGGGGGGTAGGTAGTGACGAAAAATAACGATACGGGACTCTTACGAGGTCTCGTAATCGGAATGAGTTTCTGCGACTACCATTGTTTGTCGCGGGTAACGGGGAATCAGGGTTCGATTCCGGTGAGGGAGCCTGAGAAACTGCTACCACATCCAAGGAAGGCAGCAGGCGCGCAAATTACCCACTCCCTGCACGGGGGGGGGAGGTACGGGTAGGTAGTGACGAAAAATAACGATACGGGACTCTTACGAGGTCTCGTCATCGAATAATCAATACACGAACTGCCCACACACTTGTAAATATAGACGCGCAAGATCGTTACACGAACCGCTTACCATTATAGTAAACCACTATGCAAACACACATAACATATACGCAGTAAGGGAACTTTAAATTGGAGATTTTACCCTACCACACCCGTCTGTCTCTTTCTGAAAACTATTCAAAATAATTGCTATTTTTCATTCTCATTCAAATATAAATAATAGTAAATAATATATAATTTTTGACTGAACTAAACCCAAGTGCCCGGCCTGTGGCCGGGCACCCCTCGTATTCATGTTCTAACCTAACCTAACCTAAATCTAGTTTTGACACCTTTAGACTTTAGATTCAAGATTTAATGTGAATATATGCATTAATAAAAACTCATTACTATTTTAATACTAGTTATGCTGCTGTTGATGCACTGATGAAAGCCAGATAGCTAGATCAGTGTTTAGTTAGTCGTAGTTGCCGGTGGGCTGAGGTCTAAAGGAATCCAAACTAGTTTTAAAAGGTTTGGATAGGTTAGGTTAGGTTAGAACATGAATAAGACGGGTGCCCGGCCGCAGGCCGGTCACTTAGGTTCAGTTCCGTTTAAAAAAAAAAAAAAAAACAAAACGTACCAATACAAAGTACTCTTATTCATATTAGAAGATATTGTAAAATAACAATTAATTTAATTTTTTTTTTTTTTCACTTACACATTAGGCCCGTCGCGCCGCGCCACTACTATATGGGGCGAAGGTGCGAAGTCGACGGCGACGACAAAGTACCGAGTCTAAGGAGACTGATGGCGGCGCCACACAGTGGCGTTATGTCTCTATAAAAGTGGTGGTCTTTTATTATGTTATTTATTAATGGTATTTTTTTAATATCATATCAATATTGTACCCCGCACGGGGGGAGGTAGGGGTAGGTAGTGACGAAAAATAACGATACGGGACTCTTACGAGGTCTCGCAATCGGAATGAGTACACTTTAAATATTTTAACGAGGTAAAATTTAAGGGCATTGAGGGTCTGGTGCCAGTGGTGGTTGATTAGATCCACACACTATACTTTTTATAATTATGTGGCGTTATGTCTCTATAAAAGTGGTGGTCTTTTATTATGTTATTTATTAATGGTATTTTTTTAATATCATATCAATATTGTACCCCGCACAGGGGGGAGGTACGGGTAGGTAGTGACGAAAAATAACGATACGGGACTCTTACGAGGTCTCGTCATCGAATAATCAATACACGAACTGCCCACACACTTGTAAATATAGACGCGCAAGATCGTTACACGAACCGCTTACCATTATAGTAAACTACTATGCAAACACACATAACATATACGCAATAAGGGAACTTTAAATTGGAGATTTTACCCTACCACACCCGTCTGTCTCTTTCTGAAAACTATTCAAAATAATTGCTATTTTTCATTCTCATTCAAATATAAATAATAGTAAATAATATATAATTTTTGACTGAACTGAACCCAAGTGCCCGGCCTGTGGCCGGGCACCCCTCGTATTCATGTTCTAACCTAACCTAACCTAAATCTAGTTTTGACACCTTTAGACTTTAGATTCAAGATTTAATGTGAATATATGCATTAATAAAAACTCATTACTATTTTAATACTAGTTATGCTGCTGTTGATGCACTGATGAAAGCCAGATAGCTAGATCAGTGTTTAGTTAGTCGTAGTTGCCGGTGGGCTGAGGTCTAAAGGAATCCAAACTAGTTTTAAAAGGTTTGGATAGGTTAGGTTAGGTTAGAACATGAATAAGATGGGTGCCCGGCCGCAGGCCGGTCACTTAGGTTCAGTTCCGTTAAAAAAAAAAAAAACAAAAAACAAAACGTACCAATACAAAGTACTCTTATTCATATTAGAAGATATTGTAAAATAACAATTAATTTAATTTTTTTTTTTTTTTTTTCACTTACACATTAGGCCCGTCGCGCCGCGCCACTACTATATGGGGCGAAGGTGCGAAGTCGACGGCGACGACAAAGTACCGAGTCTAAGGAGACTGATGGCGGCGCCACACAGTGGCGTTATGTCTCTATAAAAGTGGTGGTCTTTTATTATGTTATTTATTAATGGTATTATTTTAATATCATATCAATATTGTACCCCGCACAGGGGGGAGGTACGGGTAGGTAGTGACGAAAAATAACGATACGGGACTCTTACGAGGTCTCGTAATCGGAATGAGTTTCTGCGACTACCATTGTTTGTCGCGGGTAACGGGGAATCAGGGTTCGATTCCGGTGAGGGAGCCTGAGAAACTGCTACCACATCCAAGGCAGGCAGCAGGCGCGCAAATTACCCACTCCCTGCACGGGGGGGGAGGTACGGGTAGGTAGTGACGAAAAATAACGATACGGGACTCTTACGAGGTCTCGTCATCGAATAATCAATACACGAACTGCCCACACACTTGTAAATATAGACGCGCAAGATCGTTACACGAACCGCTTACCATTATAGTAAACTACTATGCAAACACACATAACATATACCTACGCAATAAGGGAACTTTAAATTGGAAATTTTATACTACCACACCCGTCTGTCTCATTCTGAAAACTATTCAAAATAATTGCTATTTTTCATTCTCATTCAAATATAAATAATAGTAAATAATATATAATTTTTGAATGAACTGAACCCAAGTGCCCGGCCTGTGGCCGGGCACCCCTCGTATTCATGTTCTAACCTAACCTAACCTAAATCTAGTTTTGACACCTTTAGACTTTAGATTCAAGATTTAATGTGAATATATGCATTAATAAAAACTCATTACTATTTTAATACTAGTTATGCTGCTGTTGATGCACTGATGAAAGCCAGATAGCTAGATCAGTGTTTAGTTAGTCGTAGTTGCCGGTGGGCTGAGGTCTAAAGGAATCCAAACTAGTTTTAAAAGGTTTGGATAGGTTAGGTTAGGTTAGAACATGAATAAGACGGGTGCCCGGCCGCAGGCCGGTCACTTAGGTTCAGTTCCGTTTAAAAAAAAAAAAACAAAAAACAAAACGTACCAATACAAAGTACTCTTATTCATATCAGAAGATATTGTAAAATAACAATTAATTTATTATTTTTTTTTTTTTTTTTTCACTTACACATTAGTCCCGTCGCGCCGCGCCACTACTATATGGGGCGACGGTGCGAAGTCGATGGCGACGACAAAGTACCGAGTCTAAGGAGACTGATGGCGGCACCACACAGTGGCGTTATGTCTCTATAAAAGTGGTGGTCTTTTATTATGTTATTTATTAATGGTATTATTTTAATATCATATCAATATTGTACCCCGCACGGGGGGAGGTAGGGGGGTAGGTAGTGACGAAAAATAACGATACGGGACTCTTACGAGGTCTCGTAATCGGAATGAGTTTCTGCGACTACCATTGTTTGTCGCGGGTAACGGGGAATCAGGGTTCGATTCCGGTGAGGGAGCCTGAGAAACTGCTACCACATCCAAGGAAGGCAGCAGGCGCGCAAATTACCCACTCCCTCCACGGGGGGGGAGGTACGGGTAGGTAGTGACGAAAAATAACGATACGGGACTCTTACGAGGTCTCGCAATCGGAATGAGTACACTTTAAATATTTTAACGAGGTAAAATTTAAGGGCATTATTGAGGGTCTGGTGCCAGTGGTGGTTGATTAGATCCACACACTATACTTTTTATAATTATGTGGCGTTATGTCTCTATAAAAGTGGTGGTCTTTTATTATGTTATTTATTAATGGTATTTTTTAAATATCATATCAATATTGTACCCCGCACGGGGGGAGGTAGGGGGGTAGGTAGTGACGAAAAATAACGATACGGGACTCTTACGAGGTCTCGTAATCGGAATGAGTTTCTGCGACTACCATTGTTTGTCGCGGGTAACGGGGAATCAGGGTTCGATTCCGGTGAGGGAGCCTGAGAAACTGCTACCACATCCAAGGAAGGCAGCAGGCGCGCAAATTACCCACTCCCTGCACGGGGGGGGGAGGTACGGGTAGGTAGTGACGAAAAATAACGATACGGGACTCTTACGAGGTCTCGTCATCGAATAATCAATACACGAACTGCCCACACACTTGTAAATATAGACGCGCAAGATCGTTACACGAACCGCTTACCATTATAGTAAACCACTATGCAAACACACATAACATATACGCAGTAAGGGAACTTTAAATTGGAGATTTTACCCTACCACACCCGTCTGTCTCTTTCTGAAAACTATTCAAAATAATTGCTATTTTTCATTCTCATTCAAATATAAATAATAGTAAATAATATATAATTTTTGACTGAACTAAACCCAAGTGCCCGGCCTGTGGCCGGGCACCCCTCGTATTCATGTTCTAACCTAACCTAACCTAAATCTAGTTTTGACACCTTTAGACTTTAGATTCAAGATTTAATGTGAATATATGCATTAATAAAAACTCATTACTATTTTAATACTAGTTATGCTGCTGTTGATGCACTGATGAAAGCCAGATAGCTAGATCAGTGTTTAGTTAGTCGTAGTTGCCGGTGGGCTGAGGTCTAAAGGAATCCAAACTAGTTTTAAAAGGTTTGGATAGGTTAGGTTAGGTTAGAACATGAATAAGACGGGTGCCCGGCCGCAGGCCGGTCACTTAGGTTCAGTTCCGTTTAAAAAAAAAAAAAAAACAAAACGTACCAATACAAAGTACTCTTATTCATATTAGAAGATATTGTAAAATAACAATTAATTTAATTTTTTTTTTTTTTCACTTACACATTAGGCCCGTCGCGCCGCGCCACTACTATATGGGGCGAAGGTGCGAAGTCGACGGCGACGACAAAGTACCGAGTCTAAGGAGACTGATGGCGGCGCCACACAGTGGCGTTATGTCTCTATAAAAGTGGTGGTCTTTTATTATGTTATTTATTAATGGTATTTTTTTAATATCATATCAATATTGTACCCCGCACGGGGGGAGGTAGGGGTAGGTAGTGACGAAAAATAACGATACGGGACTCTTACGAGGTCTCGCAATCGGAATGAGTACACTTTAAATATTTTAACGAGGTAAAATTTAAGGGCATTGAGGGTCTGGTGCCAGTGGTGGTTGATTAGATCCACACACTATACTTTTTATAATTATGTGGCGTTATGTCTCTATAAAAGTGGTGGTCTTTTATTATGTTATTTATTAATGGTATTTTTTTAATATCATATCAATATTGTACCCCGCACAGGGGGGAGGTACGGGTAGGTAGTGACGAAAAATAACGATACGGGACTCTTACGAGGTCTCGTCATCGAATAATCAATACACGAACTGCCCACACACTTGTAAATATAGACGCGCAAGATCGTTACACGAACCGCTTACCATTATAGTAAACTACTATGCAAACACACATAACATATACGCAGTAAGGGAACTTTAAATTGGAGATTTTACCCTACCACACCCGTCTGTCTCTTTCTGAAAACTATTCAAAATAATTGCTATTTTTCATTCTCATTCAAATATAAATAATAGTAAATAATATATAATTTTTGACTGAACTGAACCCAAGTGCCCGGCCTGTGGCCGGGCACCCCTCGTATTCATGTTCTAACCTAACCTAACCTAAATCTAGTTTTGACACCTTTAGACTTTAGATTCAAGATTTAATGTGAATATATGCATTAATAAAAACTCATTACTATTTTAATACTAGTTATGCTGCTGTTGATGCACTGATGAAAGCCAGATAGCTAGATCAGTGTTTAGTTAGTCGTAGTTGCCGGTGGGCTGAGGTCTAAAGGAATCCAAACTAGTTTTAAAAGGTTTGGATAGGTTAGGTTAGGTTAGAACATGAATAAGATGGGTGCCCGGCCGCAGGCCGGTCACTTAGGTTCAGTTCCGTTAAAAAAAAAAAAAACAAAAAACAAAACGTACCAATACAAAGTACTCTTATTCATATTAGAAGATATTGTAAAATAACAATTAATTTAATTTTTTTTTTTTTTTTTTCACTTACACATTAGGCCCGTCGCGCCGCGCCACTACTATATGGGGCGAAGGTGCGAAGTCGACGGCGACGACAAAGTACCGAGTCTAAGGAGACTGATGGCGGCGCCACACAGTGGCGTTATGTCTCTATAAAAGTGGTGGTCTTTTATTATGTTATTTATTAATGGTATTATTTTAATATCATATCAATATTGTACCCCGCACAGGGGGGAGGTACGGGTAGGTAGTGACGAAAAATAACGATACGGGACTCTTACGAGGTCTCGTAATCGGAATGAGTTTCTGCGACTACCATTGTTTGTCGCGGGTAACGGGGAATCAGGGTTCGATTCCGGTGAGGGAGCCTGAGAAACTGCTACCACATCCAAGGCAGGCAGCAGGCGCGCAAATTACCCTCTCCCTGCACGGGGGGGGAGGTACGGGTAGGTAGTGACGAAAAATAACGATACGGGACTCTTACGAGGTCTCGTCATCGAATAATCAATACACGAACTGCCCACACACTTGTAAATATAGACGCGCAAGATCGTTACACGAACCGCTTACCATTATAGTAAACTACTATGCAAACACACATAACATATACCTACGCAATAAGGGAACTTTAAATTGGAAATTTTATACTACCACACCCGTCTGTCTCATTCTGAAAACTATTCAAAATAATTGCTATTTTTCATTCTCATTCAAATATAAATAATAGTAAATAATATATAATTTTTGAATGAACTGAACCCAAGTGCCCGGCCTGTGGCCGGGCACCCCTCGTATTCATGTTCTAACCTAACCTAACCTAAATCTAGTTTTGACACCTTTAGACTTTAGATTCAAGATTTAATGTGAATATATGCATTAATAAAAACTCATTACTATTTTAATACTAGTTATGCTGCTGTTGATGCACTGATGAAAGCCAGATAGCTAGATCAGTGTTTAGTTAGTCGTAGTTGCCGGTGGGCTGAGGTCTAAAGGAATCCAAACTAGTTTTAAAAGGTTTGGATAGGTTAGGTTAGGTTAGAACATGAATAAGACGGGTGCCCGGCCGCAGGCCGGTCACTTAGGTTCAGTTCCGTTTAAAAAAAAAAAAACAAAAAACAAAACGTACCAATACAAAGTACTCTTATTCATATCAGAAGATATTGTAAAATAACAATTAATTTATTATTTTTTTTTTTTTTTTTTCACTTACACATTAGTCCCGTCGCGCCGCGCCACTACTATATGGGGCGACGGTGCGAAGTCGATGGCGACGACAAAGTACCGAGTCTAAGGAGACTGATGGCGGCACCACACAGTGGCGTTATGTCTCTATAAAAGTGGTGGTCTTTTATTATGTTATTTATTAATGGTATTATTTTAATATCATATCAATATTGTACCCCGCACGGGGGGAGGTAGGGGGGTAGGTAGTGACGAAAAATAACGATACGGGACTCTTACGAGGTCTCGTAATCGGAATGAGTTTCTGCGACTACCATTGTTTGTCGCGGGTAACGGGGAATCAGGGTTCGATTCCGGTGAGGGAGCCTGAGAAACTGCTACCACTTCCAAGGAAGGCAGCAGGCGCGCAAATTACCCACTCCCTCCACGGGGGAGGAGGTACGGGTAGGTAGTGACGAAAAATAACGATACAGGACTCTTACGAGGTCTCGTAATCGGAATGAGTTTCTGCGACTACCATTGTTTGTCGCGGGTAACGGGGAATCAGGGTTCGATTCCGGTGAGGGAGCCTGAGAAACTGCTACCACATCCAAGGAAGGCAGCAGGCGCGCAAATTACCCACTCCCTGCACGGGGGGGGAGGTAGGGGGGTAGGTAGTGACGAAAAATAACGATACGGGACTCTTACGAGGTCTCGTAATCGGAATGAGTTTCTGCGACTACCATTGTTTGTCGCGGGTAACGGGGACTCAGGGTTCGATTCCGGTGACGGAGCCTGAGAAACTGCTACCACATCCAAGGAAGGCAGCAGGCGCGCAAATTACCCACTCCCTGCACGGGGGGGGGAGGTACGGGTAGGTAGTGACGAAAAATAACGATACGGGACTCTAACGAGGTCTCGTAATCGGAATGAGTTTCTGCGACTACCATTGTTTGTCGCGGGTAACGGGGAATCAGGGTTCGATTCCGGTGAGGGAGCCTGAGAAACTGCTACCACATCCAAGGAAGGCAGCAGGCGCGCAAATTACCCACTCCCTGCACGGGGGGGGAGGTACGGGTAGGTAGTGACGAAAAATAACGATACGGGACTCTTACGAGGTCTCGTCATCGAATAATCAATACACGAACTGCCCACACACTTTTAAATATAGACGCGCAAGATCGTTACACGAACCGCTTACCATTATAGTAAACTACTATGCAAACACACATAACATATACGCAGTAAGGGAACTTTAAATTGGAGATTTTACCCTACCACACCCGTCTGTCTCTTTCTGAAAACTATTCAAAATAGTTGCTATTTTTAATTCTTATTCAAATATAAATAATAGTAAATAATATATAATTTTTGACTAAACTAAACCCAAGTGCCCGGCCTGTGGCCGGGCACCCCTCGTATTCATGTTCTAACCTAACCTAACCTAAATCTAGTTTTGACACCTTTAGACTTTAGATTCAAGATTTAATGTGAATATATGCATTAATAAAAACTCATTACTATTTTAATACTAGTTATGCTGCTGTTGATGCACTGATGAAAGCCAGATAGCTAGATCAGTGTTTAGTTAGTCGTAGTTGCCGGTGGGCTGAGGTCTAAAGGAATCCAAACTAGTTTTAAAAGGTTTGGATAGGTTAGGTTAGGTTAGAACATGAATAAGACGGGTGCCCGGCCGCAGGCCGGTCACTTAGGTTCAGTTCCGTTTAAAAAAAAAAAAAACAAAAAACAAAACGTACCAATACAAAGTACTCTTATTCATATTAGAAGATATTGTAAAATAACAATTAATTTTTTTTTTTTTTTTTTTTTTTTTTCACTTACACATTAGTCCCGTCGCGCCGCGCCACTACTATATGGGGCGACGGTGCGAAGTCGACGGCGACGACAAAGTACCGAGTCTAAGGAGACTGATGGCGGCGCCACACAGTGGCGTTATGTCTCTATAAAAGTGGTGGTCTTTTATTATGTTATTTATTAATGGTATTATTTTAATATCATATCAATATTGTACCCCGCACGGGGGGAGGTAGGGGGGTAGGTAGTGACGAAAAATAACGATACGGGACTCTTACGAGGTCTCGTAATCGGAATGAGTTTCTGCGACTACCATTGTTTGTCGCGGGTAACGGGGAATCAGGGTTCGATTCCGGTGAGGGAGCCTGAGAAACTGCTACCACATCCAAGGAAGGCAGCAGGCGCGCAAATTACCCACTCCCTGCACGGGGGGGGAGGTACGGGTAGGTAGTGACGAAAAATAACGATACGGGACTCTTAAGAGGTCTCGTCATCGAATAATCAATACACGAACTGCCCACACACTTGTAAATATAGACGCGCAAGATCGTTACACGAACCGCTTATCATTATAGTAAACCACTATGCAAACACACATAACATATACACAGTAAGGGAACTTTAAATTGGAGATTTTACCCTACCACACCCGTCTGTCTCTTTCTGAAAACTATTCAAAATAATTGCTATTTTTCATTCTCATTCAAATATAAATAATAGTAAATAATATATAATTTTTGACTGAACTAAACCCAAGTGCCCGGCCTGTGGCCGGGCACCCCTCGTATTC
This sequence comes from Pararge aegeria, assembly GCF_905163445.1. Taxonomy (NCBI): domain Eukaryota; kingdom Metazoa; phylum Arthropoda; class Insecta; order Lepidoptera; family Nymphalidae; genus Pararge; species Pararge aegeria. The sequence continues at coordinate 60,005 of NC_053200.1, read as the reverse complement.
ATGTTCTAACCTAACCTAACCTAAATCTAGTTTTGACACCTTTAGACTTTAGATTCAAGATTTAATGTGAATATATGCATTAATAAAAACTCATTACTATTTTAATACTAGTTATGCTGCTGTTGATGCACTGATGAAAGCCAGATAGCTAGATCAGTGTTTAGTTAGTCGTAGTTGCCGGTGGGCTGAGGTCTAAAGGAATCCAAACTAGTTTTAAAAGGTTTGGATAGGTTAGGTTAGGTTAGAACATGAATAAGACGGGTGCCCGGCCGCAGGCCGGTCACTTAGGTTCAGTTCCGTTTAAAAAAAAAAAAAACAAAAAACAAAACGTACCAATACAAAGTAAAGAAAGAAACATTTATTTTTTACATTGCGCCACACATTACAATATTCACAACACCACATATGTTATGTGTGGCACAACCTAGAAAAAAGGTGCCAGCTCAGCATTGTGCTGCATGCGCCAGTGGGAGCATACAGCGCTGATTTTCAGTTGGCACCTTGTACCAGGTAACACCACGGAAATACGTAGCCATCTACTGACCACATTTTAAGCTTAGTTTAAAAAAAAAAAAAACTAACTAAATAAATCCACAACAATAATAATAATAAACTAAAGTAACATATATTTATATAAACTTGAAAATAAAAACGTACATATATCATAAATTTATTAAGATACACAGTGTAATATAATAGTGATAAAATTATTAAGTGGTAAAGTAAAGTATAGTAAAGTATACAGACTGTCTCTAGAGAAAAGATGACTCCGCCACATGTTCTTGGAATTCCACCTGTTTGGCCAATAAATATTGTTTAATTTGGTTCTTAAATCCAAACTTACTTTTAAAGTTCTTGATTGGCGGAGGAATATTATTCCAACACTTCGTGGCGGAGTACGTGAACGAGCCCCTAAACGCAGCAGTACGATGAAGTGGGATGCGAAGCTGGTTCCGACTGCTTCGAAGCTTCCTTTCATCGTCACTAACCCAATTCAGTTTATTTATTAAATACAAAGGCTTACCTTGCTTTATTACGCCATAGAGAAGACCTGCAAGATGCAACTTCCTTCTAGAACCCATTTTTAACAAGTGATGATTGTTTAAGAAAGGAGTTACATGGGTTCTAGGAGGTATGTCGAAACAAAACCTCGCACATGCATTCTGCACTCTCTGGATGAGACGCTTCGTACGGCACAGCAATCGAGGACCGAACACAACATCCGCGTAGTTTAGTTTAGACAGCACCAAAGCCTCTACTAGCTGTAAGCGCACTTCTACTGAAAGATACTGACGGACCTTGTAGAGTATCTTTAGTCTGTAGAAACAATTGCGAACTACTTCTGCTAAGTGTTCCTCGAACCTCAAATCTGCATCCATGAGCAATCCCAAATTTCGAGCTTTGCAGACTCTCTCTATGGCGCAGCCCTCAATATCTATACTAACACCGGAACGAAGCTTATATAGTTGCTTTGCAGAACCGAATAGTATATACTTCGACTTTGACGGATTAAGTACAAGAGAATTACGGTCTGCCCAAGCCCCTATTCGGCCCAAGTCTGCATTAACAAAACGAACAGCGTCATCGAGGTTTTCTGCCTTGAAATGGTAGTAGAGTTGCAAATCATCTGCATACATATGATATTTACAGTGTAAGATCTGCTTAGCAACATCAGCAGAATACAATATAAAAAGAAGAGGACCAAGGACTGAGCCCTGTGGCACGCCTCTATTGACTGGCACCGGCGCCGAACGATGCACCTTACCATCCTCGAGTACAATTTCCACAATTTGTGCTCTTTTGCAAGTACTCTTATTCATATTAGAAGATATTGTAAAATAACAATTAATTTAATTTTTTTTTTTTTTTTTCACTTACACATTAGGCCCGTCGCGCCGCGCCACTACTCTATGGGGCGAAGGTGCGAAGTCGACGGCGACGACAAAGTACCGAGTCTAAGGAGACTGATGGCGGCGCCACACAGTGGCGTTATGTCTCTATAAAAGTGGTGGTCTTTTATTATGTTATTTATTAATGGTATTATTTTAATATCATATCAATATTGTACCGCGCACGGGGGGAGGTAGGGGGGTAGGTAGTGACGAAAAATAACGATACGGGACTCTTACGAGGTCTCGTAATCGGAATGAGTTTCTGCGACTACCATTGTTTGTCGCGGGTAACGGGGAATCTGGGTTCGATTCCGGTGAGGGAGCCTGAGAAACTGCTACCACATCCAAGGAAGGCAGCAGGCGCGCAAATTACCCACTCCCTGCACGGGGGGGGAGGTACGGGTAGGTAGTGACGAAAAATAACGATACGGGACTCTTACGAGGTCTCGTAATCGGAATGAGTTTCTGCGACTACCATTGTTTGTCGCGGGTAACGGGGAATCAGGGTTCGATTCCGGTGAGGGAGCCTGAGAAACTGCTACCACATCCAAGGAAGGCAGCAGGCGCGCAAATTACCCACTCCCTGCACGGGGGGGAGGTAGGGGGGTAGGTAGTGACGAAAAATAACGATACGGGACTCTTACGAGGTCTCGTAATCGGAATGAGTTTCTGCGACTACCATTGTTTGTCGCGGGTAACGGGGAATCAGGGTTCGATTCCGGTGAGGGAGCCTGAGAAACTGCTACCACATCCAAGGAAGGCAGCAAGCGCGCAAATTACCCACTCCCTGCACGGGGGGGGAGGTACGGGTAGGTAGTGACGAAAAATAACGATACGGGACTCTTACGAGGTCTCGTAATCGGAATGAGTTTCTGCGACTACCATTGTTTGTCGCGGGTAACGGGGAATCAGGGTTCGATTCCGGTGAGGGAGCCTGAGAAACTGCTACCACATCCAAGGAAGGCAGCAGGCGCGCAAATTACCCACTCCCTGCACGGGGGGGGGAGGTACGGGTAGGTAGTGACGAAAAATAACGATACGGGACTCTTACGAGGTCTCGTCATCGAATAATCAATACACGAACTGCCCACACACTTGTAAATATAGACGCGCAAGATCGTTACACGAACCGCTTACCATTATAGTAAACCACTATGCAAACAAACATAACATATACGCAGTAAGGGAACTTTAAATTGGAGATTTTACCCTACCACACCCGTCTGTCTCTTTCTGAAAACTATTCAAAATAATTGCTATTTTTCATTCTCATTCAAATATAAATAATAGTAAATAATATATAATTTTTGACTAAACTAAACCCAAGTGCCCGGCCTGTGGCCGGGCACCCCTCGTATTCATGTTCTAACCTAACCTAACCTAAATCTAGTTTTGACACCTTTAGACTTTAGATTCAAGATTTAATGTGAATATATGCATTAATAAAAACTCATTACTATTTTAATACTAGTTATGCTGCTGTTGATGCACTGATGAAAGCCAGATAGCTAGATCAGTGTTTAGTTAGTCGTAGTTGCCGGTGGGCTGAGGTCTAAAGGAATCCAAACTAGTTTTAAAAGGTTTGGATAGGTTAGGTTAGGTGAGAACATGAATAAGACGGGTGCCCGGCCGCAGGCTTGTCACTTAGGTTCAGTTCCGTTTAAAAAAAAAAAAAAACAAAAAACAAAACGTACCAATACAAAGTACTCTTATTCATATTAGAAGATATTGTAAAATAACAATTAATTTAATTTTTTTTTTTTTTTTTTCACTTACACATTAGGCCCGTCGCGCCGCGCCACTACTATATGGGGCGAAGGTGCGAAGTCGATGGCGACGACAAAGTACCGAGTCTAAGGAGACTGATGGCGGCGCCACACAGTGGCGTTATGTCTCTATAAAAGTGGTGGTCTTTTATTATGTTATTTATTAATGGTATTATTTTAATATCATATCAATATTGTACCCCGCACAGGGGGGAGGTACGGGTAGGTAGTGACGAAAAATAACGATACGGGACTCTTACGAGGTCTCGCAATCGGAATGAGTACACTTTAAATATTTTAACGAGGTAAAATTTAAGGGCATTGAGGGTCTGGTGCCAGTGGTGGTTGATTAGATCCACACACTATACTTTTTATAATTATGTGGCGTTATGTCTCTATAAAAGTGGTGGTCTTTTATTATGTTATTTATTAATGGTATTTTTTTAATATCATATCAATATTGTACCCCGCACAGGGGGGAGGTACGGGTAGGTAGTGACGAAAAATAACGATACGGGACTCTTACGAGGTCTCGTCATCGAATAATCAATACACGAACTGCCCACACACTTGTAAATATAGACGCGCAAGATCGTTACACGAACCGCTTACCATTATAGTAAACTACTATGCAAACACACATAACATATACGCAGTAAGGGAACTTTAAATTGGAGATTTTACCCTACCACACCCGTCTGTCTCTTTCTGAAAACTATTCAAAATAATTGCTATTTTTCATTCTCATTCAAATATAAATAATAGTAAATAATATATAATTTTTGACTGAACTGAACCCAAGTGCCCGGCCTGTGGCCGGGCACCCCTCGTATTCATGTTCTAACCTAACCTAACCTAAATCTAGTTTTGACACCTTTAGACTTTAGATTCAAGATTTAATGTGAATATATGCATTAATAAAAACTCATTACTATTTTAATACTAGTTATGCTGCTGTTGATGCACTGATGAAAGCCAGATAGCTAGATCAGTGTTTAGTTAGTCGTAGTTGCCGGTGGGCTGAGGTCTAAAGGAATCCAAACTAGTTTTAAAAGGTTTGGATAGGTTAGGTTAGGTTAGAACATGAATAAGACGGGTGCCCGGCCGCAGGCTTGTCACTTAGGTTCAGTTCCGTTTAAAAAAAAAAAACAAAAAACAAAACGTACCAATACAAAGTACTCTTATTCATATTAGAAGATATTGTAAAATAACAATTAATTTTTTTTTTTTTTTTTTTTTCACTTACACATTAGTCCCGTCGCGCCGCGCCACTACTATATGGGGCGACGGTGCGAAGTCGATGGCGACGACAAAGTACCGAGTCTAAGGAGACTGATGGCGGCGCCACACAGTGGCGTTATGTCTCTATAAAAGTGGTGGTCTTTTATTATGTTATTTATTAATGGTATTATTTTAATATCATATCAATATTGTACCCCGCACGGGGGGAGGTAGGGGGGTAGGTAGTGACGAAAAATAACGATACGGGACTCTTACGAGGTCTCGTAATCGGAATGAGTTTCTGCGACTACCATTGTTTGTCGCGGGTAACGGGGAATCAGGGTTCGATTCCGGTGAGGGAGCCTGAGAAACTGCTACCACATCCAAGGAAGGCAGCAGGCGCGCAAATTACCCACTCCCTCCACGGGGGGGGAGGTACGGGTAGGTAGTGACGAAAAATAACGATACGGGACTCTTACGAGGTCTCGTAATCGGAATGAGTTTCTGCGACTACCATTGTTTGTCGCGGGTAACGGGGAATCTGGGTTCGATTCCGGTGAGGGAGCCTGAGAAACTGCTACCACATCCAAGGAAGGCAGCAGGCGCGCAAATTACCCACTCCCTGCACGGGGGGGAGGTACGGGTAGGTAGTGACGAAAAATAACGATACGGGACTCTTACGAGGTCTCGTAATCGGAATGAGTTTCTGCGACTACCATTGTTTGTCGCGGGTAACGGGGAATCAGGGTTCGATTCCGGTGAGGGAGCCTGAGAAACTGCTACCACATCCAAGGAAGGCAGCAGGCGCGCAAATTACCCACTCCCTGCACGGGGGGGGAGGTACGGGTAGGTAGTGACGAAAAATAACGATACGGGACTCTTACGAGGTCTCGTCATCGAATAATCAATACACGAACTGCCCACACACTTGTAAATATAGACGCGCAAGATCGTTACACGAACCGCTTACCATTATAGTAAACCACTATGCAAACACACATAACATATACGCAGTAAGGGAACTTTAAATTGGAGATTTTACCCTACCACACCCGTCTGTCTCATTCTGAAAACTATTCAAAATAATTGCTATTTTTCATTCTCATTCAAATATAAATAATAGTAAATAATATATAATTTTTGACTAAACTAAACCCAAGTGCCCGGCCTGTGGCCGGGCACCCCTCGTATTCATGTTCTAACCTAACCTAACCTAAATCTAGTTTTGACACCTTTAGACTTTAGATTCAAGATTTAATGTGAATATATGCATTAATAAAAACTCATTACTATTTTAATACTAGTTATGCTGCTGTTGATGCACTGATGAAAGCCAGATAGCTAGATCAGTGTTTAGTTAGTCGTAGTTGCCGGTGGGCTGAGGTCTAAAGGAATCCAAACTAGTTTTAAAAGGTTTGGATAGGTTAGGTTAGGTTAGAACATGAATAAGACGGGTGCCCGGCCGCAGGCTTGTCACTTAGGTTCAGTTCCGTTTAAAAAAAAAAAAACAAAAAACAAAACGTACCAATACAAAGTACTCTTATTCATATTAGAAGATATTGTAAAATAACAATTAATTTATTATTTTTTTTTTTTTTTTTTCACTTACACATTAGTCCCGTCGCGCCGCGCCACTACTATATGGGGCGACGGTGCGAAGTCGATGGCGACGACAAAGTACCGAGTCTAAGGAGACTGATGGCGGCGCCACACAGTGGCGTTATGTCTCTATAAAAGTGGTGGTCTTTTATTATGTTATTTATTAATGGTATTATTTTAATATCATATCAATATTGTACCCCGCACGGGGGGAGGTAGGGGGGTAGGTAGTGACGAAAAATAACGATACGGGACTCTTACGAGGTCTCGTAATCGGAATGAGTTTCTGCGACTACCATTGTTTGTCGCGGGTAACGGGGAATCAGGGTTCGATTCCGGTGAGGGAGCCTGAGAAACTGCTACCACATCCAAGGAAGGCAGCAGGCGCGCAAATTACCCACTCCCTCCACGGGGGGGGAGGTACGGGTAGGTAGTGACGAAAAATAACGATACGGGACTCTTACTAGGTCTCGTAATCGGAATGAGTTTCTGCGACTACCATTGTTTGTCGCGGGTAACGGGGAATCAGGGTTCGATTCCGGTGAGGGAGCCTGAGAAACTGCTATCACATCCAAGGCAGGCAGCAGGCGCGCAAATTACCCACTCCCTGCACGGGGGGGGAGGTACGGGGAGGTAGTGACGAAAAATAACGATACGGGACTCTTACGAGGTCTCGTAATCGGAATGAGTTTCTGCGACTACCATTGTTTGTCGCGGGTAACGGGGAATCAGGGTTCGATTCCGGTGAGGGAGCCTGAGAAACTGCTACCACATCCAAGGAAGGCAGCAGGCGCGCAAATTACCCACTCCCTGCACGGGGGGGGGAGGTACGGGTAGGTAGTGACGAAAAATAACGATACGGGACTCTTACGAGGTCTCGTCATCGAATAATCAATACACGAACTGCCCACACACTTGTAAATATAGACGCGCAAGATCGTTACACGAACCGCTTATCATTATAGTAAACCACTATGCAAACACACATAACATATACGCAGTAAGGGAACTTTAAATTGGAGATTTTACCCTACCACACCCGTCTGTCTCTTTCTGAAAACTATTCAAAATAATTGCTATTTTTCATTCTCATTCAAATATAAATAATAGTAAATAATATATAATTTTTGACTGAACTAAACCCAAGTGCCCGGCCTGTGGCCGGGCACCCCTCGTATTCATGTTCTAACCTAACCTAACCTAAATCTAGTTTTGACACCTTTAGACTTTAGATTCAAGATTTAATGTGAATATATGCATTAATAAACACTCATTACTATTTTAATACTAGTTATGCTGCTGTTGATGCACTGATGAAAGCCAGATAGCTAGAGCAGTGTTTAGTTAGTCGTAGTTGCCGGTGGGCTGAGGTCTAAAGGAATCCAAACTAGTTTTAAAAGGTTTGGATAGGTTAGGTTAGGTTAGAACATGAATAAGACGGGTGCCCGTTCGCAGGCCGGTCACTTAGGTTCAGTTCCGTTTAAAAAAAAAAAAAAAAAACAAAACGTACCAATACAAAGTACTCTTATTCATATTAGAAGATATTGTAAAATAACAATTAATTTAATTTTTTTTTTTTTTCACTTACACATTAGGCCCGTCGCGCCGCGCCACTACTATATGGGGCGAAGGTGCGAAGTCGACGGCGACGACAAAGTACCGAGTCTAAGGAGACTGATGGCGGCGCCACACAGTGGCGTTATGTCTCTATAAAAGTGGTGGTCTTTTATTATGTTATTTATTAATGGTATTTTTTTAATATCATATCAATATTGTACCCCGCACGGGGGGAGGTAGGGGGGTAGGTAGTGACGAAAAATAACGATACGGGACTCTTACGAGGTCTCGTAATCGGAATGAGTTTCTGCGACTACCATTGTTTGTCGCGGGTAACGGGGAATCAGGGTTCGATTCCGGTGAGGGAGCCTGAGAAACTGCTACCACATCCAAGGAAGGCAGCAGGCGCGCAAATTACCCACTCCCTCCACGGGGGGGGAGGTACGGGTAGGTAGTGATGAAAAATAACGATACGGGACTCTTACGAGGTCTCGCAATCGGAATGAGTACACTTTAAATATTTTAACGAGGTAAAATTTAAGGGCATTATTGAGGGTCTGGTGCCAGTGGTGGTTGATTAGATCCACACACTATACTTTTTATAATTATGTGGCGTTATGTCTGTATAAAAGTGGTGGTCTTTTATTATGTTATTTATTAATGGTATTTTTTTAATATCATATCAATATTGTACCCCGCACGGGGGGAGGTAGGGGGGTAGGTAGTGACGAAAAATAACGATACGGGACTCTTACGAGGTCTCGTTATCGGAATGAGTTTCTGCGACTACCATTGTTTGTCGCGGGTAACGGGGAATCAGGGTTCGATTCCGGTGAGGGAGCCTGAGAAACTGCTACCACATCCAAGGAAGGCAGCAGGCGCGCAAATTACCCACTCCCTCCACGGGGGGGGAGGTACGGGTAGGTAGTGACGAAAAATAACGATACGGGACTCTTACGAGGTCTCGTAATCGGAATGAGTTTCTGCGACTACCATTGTTTGTCGCGGGTAACGGGGAATCAGGGTTCGATTCCGGTGAGGGAGCCTGAGAAACTGCTACCACATCCAAGGAAGGCAGCAGGCGCGCAAATTACCCACTCCCTGCACGGGGGGGGGAGGTACGGGTAGGTAGTGACGAAAAATAACGATACGGGACTCTTACGAGGTCTCGTCATCGAATAATCAATACACGAACTGCCCACACACTTGTAAATATAGACGCGCAAGATCGTTACACGAACCGCTTATCATTATAGTAAACCACTATGCAAACACACATAACATATACGCAGTAAGGGAACTTTAAATTGGAGATTTTACCCTACCACACCCGTCTGTCTCTTTCTGAAAACTATTCAAAATAATTGCTATTTTTCATTCTCATTCAAATATAAATAATAGTAAATAATATATAATTTTTGACTGAACTAAACCCAAGTGCCCGGCCTGTGGCCGGGCACCCCTCGTATTCATGTTCTAACCTAACCTAACCTAAATCTAGTTTTGACACCTTTAGACTTTAGATTCAAGATTTAATGTGAATATATGCATTAATAAACACTCATTACTATTTTAATACTAGTTATGCTGCTGTTGATGCACTGATGAAAGCCAGATAGCTAGAGCAGTGTTTAGTTAGTCGTAGTTGCCGGTGGGCTGAGGTCTAAAGGAATCCAAACTAGTTTTAAAAGGTTTGGATAGGTTAGGTTAGGTTAGAACATGAATAAGACGGGTGCCCGTTCGCAGGCCGGTCACTTAGGTTCAGTTCCGTTTAAAAAAAAAAAAAAAAAACAAAACGTACCAATACAAAGTACTCTTATTCATATTAGAAGATATTGTAAAATAACAATTAATTTAATTTTTTTTTTTTTTCACTTACACATTAGGCCCGTCGCGCCGCGCCACTACTATATGGGGCGAAGGTGCGAAGTCGACGGCGACGACAAAGTACCGAGTCTAAGGAGACTGATGGCGGCGCCACACAGTGGCGTTATGTCTCTATAAAAGTGGTGGTCTTTTATTATGTTATTTATTAATGGTATTTTTTTAATATCATATCAATATTGTACCCCGCACGGGGGGAGGTAGGGGGGTAGGTAGTGACGAAAAATAACGATACGGGACTCTTACGAGGTCTCGTAATCGGAATGAGTTTCTGCGACTACCATTGTTTGTCGCGGGTAACGGGGAATCAGGGTTCGATTCCGGTGAGGGAGCCTGAGAAACTGCTACCACATCCAAGGAAGGCAGCAGGCGCGCAAATTACCCACTCCCTCCACGGGGGGGGAGGTACGGGTAGGTAGTGATGAAAAATAACGATACGGGACTCTTACGAGGTCTCGCAATCGGAATGAGTACACTTTAAATATTTTAACGAGGTAAAATTTAAGGGCATTATTGAGGGTCTGGTGCCAGTGGTGGTTGATTAGATCCACACACTATACTTTTTATAATTATGTGGCGTTATGTCTGTATAAAAGTGGTGGTCTTTTATTATGTTATTTATTAATGGTATTTTTTTAATATCATATCAATATTGTACCCCGCACGGGGGGAGGTAGGGGGGTAGGTAGTGACGAAAAATAACGATACGGGACTCTTACGAGGTCTCGTTATCGGAATGAGTTTCTGCGACTACCATTGTTTGTCGCGGGTAACGGGGAATCAGGGTTCGATTCCGGTGAGGGAGCCTGAGAAACTGCTACCACATCCAAGGAAGGCAGCAGGCGCGCAAATTACCCACTCCCTCCACGGGGGGGGAGGTACGGGTAGGTAGTGACGAAAAATAACGATACGGGACTCTTACTAGGTCTCGTAATCGGAATGAGTTTCTGCGACTACCATTGTTTGTCGCGGGTAACGGGGAATCAGGGTTCGATTCCGGTGAGGGAGCCTGAGAAACTGCTATCACATCCAAGGCAGGCAGCAGGCGCGCAAATTACCCACTCCCTGCACGGGGGGGGAGGTACGGGTAGGTAGTGACGAAAAATAACGATACGGGACTCTTACGAGGTCTCGTAATCGGAATGAGTTTCTGCGACTACCATTGTTTGTCGCGGGTAACGGGGAATCAGGGTTCGATTCCGGTGAGGGAGCCTGAGAAACTGCTACCACATCCAAGGAAGGCAGCAGGCGCGCAAATTACCCACTCCCTGCACGGGGGGGGGAGGTACGGGTAGGTAGTGACGAAAAATAACGATACGGGACTCTTACGAGGTCTCGTCATCGAATAATCAATACACGAACTGCCCACACACTTGTAAATATAGACGCGCAAGATCGTTACACGAACCGCTTATCATTATAGTAAACCACTATGCAAACACACATAACATATACGCAGTAAGGGAACTTTAAATTGGAGATTTTACCCTACCACACCCGTCTGTCTCTTTCTGAAAACTATTCAAAATAATTGCTATTTTTCATTCTCATTCAAATATAAATAATAGTAAATAATATATAATTTTTGACTGAACTAAACCCAAGTGCCCGGCCTGTGGCCGGGCACCCCTCGTATTCATGTTCTAACCTAACCTAACCTAAATCTAGTTTTGACACCTTTAGACTTTAGATTCAAGATTTAATGTGAATATATGCATTAATAAAAACTCATTACTATTTTAATACTAGTTATGCTGCTGTTGATGCACTGATGAAAGCCAGATAGCTAGATCAGTGTTTAGTTAGTCGTAGTTGCCGGTGGGCTGAGGTCTAAAGGAATCCAAACTAGTTTTAAAAGGTTTGGATAGGTTAGGTTAGGTTAGAACATGAATAAGACGGGTGCCCGTTCGCAGGCCGGTCACTTAGGTTCAGTTCCGTTTAAAAAAAAAAAAAAAAAAACAAAACGTACCAATACAAAGTACTCTTATTCATATTAGAAGATATTGTAAAATAACAATTAATTTAATTTTTTTTTTTTTCACTTACACATTAGGCCCGTCGCGCCGCGCCACTACTATATGGGGCGAAGGTGCGAAGTCGACGGCGACGACAAAGTACCGAGTCTAAGGAGACTGATGGCGGCGCCACACAGTGGCGTTATGTCTCTATAAAAGTGGTGGTCTTTTATTATGTTATTTATTAATGGTATTTTTTTAATATCATATCAATATTGTACCCCGCACGGGGGGAGGTAGGGGGGTAGGTAGTGACGAAAAATAACGATACGGGACTCTTACGAGGTCTCGTAATCGGAATGAGTTTCTGCGACTACCATTGTTTGTCGCGGGTAACGGGGAATCAGGGTTCGATTCCGGTGAGGGAGCCTGAGAAACTGCTACCACATCCAAGGAAGGCAGCAGGCGCGCAAATTACCCACTCCCTCCACGGGGGGGGAGGTACGGGTAGGTAGTGACGAAAAATAACGATACGGGACTCTTACGAGGTCTCGCAATCGGAATGAGTACACTTTAAATATTTTAACGAGGTAAAATTTAAGGGCATTATTGAGGGTCTGGTGCCAGTGGTGGTTGATTAGATCCACACACTATACTTTTTATAATTATGTGGCGTTATGTCTGTATAAAAGTGGTGGTCTTTTATTATGTTATTTATTAATGGTATTTTTTTAATATCATATCAATATTGTACCCCGCACGGGGGGAGGTAGGGGGGTAGGTAGTGACGAAAAATAACGATACGGGACTCTTACGAGGTCTCGTTATCGGAATGAGTTTCTGCGACTACCATTGTTTGTCGCGGGTAACGGGGAATCAGGGTTCGATTCCGGTGAGGGAGCCTGAGAAACTGCTACCACATCCAAGGAAGGCAGCAGGCGCGCAAATTACCCACTCCCTGCACGGGGGGGGGAGGTACGGGTAGGTAGTGACGAAAAATAACGATACGGGACTCTTACGAGGTCTCGTCATCGAATAATCAATACACGAACTGCCCACACACTTGTAAATATAGACGCGCAAGATCGTTTCACGAACCGCTTACCATTATAGTAAACCACTATGCAAACACACATAACATATACGAAGTAAGGGAACTTTAAATTGGAGATTTTACCCTACCACACCCGTCTGTCTCTTTCTGAAAACTATTCAAAATAATTGCTATTTTTCATTCTCATTCAAATATAAATAATAGTAAATAATATATAATTTTTGACTGAACTAAACCCAAGTGCCCGGCCTGTGGCCGGGCACCCCTCGTATTCATGTTCTAACCTAACCTAACCTAAATCTAGTTTTGACACCTTTAGACTTTAGTCACTTAGGTCACTTAGGTTCAGTTCCGTTTAAAAAAAAAAAAAAAAAAAACAAAACGTACCAATACAAAGTACTCTTATTCATATTAGAAGATATTGTAAAATAACAATTAATTTAATTTTTTTTTTTTTTCACTTACACATTAGGCCCGTCGCGCCGCGCCACTACTATATGGGGCGAAGGTGCGAAGTCGACGGCGACGACAAAGTACCGAGTCTAAGGAGACTGATGGCGGCGCCACACAGTGGCGTTATGTCTCTATAAAAGTGGTGGTCTTTTATTATGTTATTTATTAATGGTATTTTTTTAATATCATATCAATATTGTACCCCGCACGGGGGGAGGTAGGGGTAGGTAGTGACGAAAAATAACGATACGGGACTCTTACGAGGTCTCGCAATCGGAATGAGTACACTTTAAATATTTTAACGAGGTAAAATTTAAGGGCATTGAGGGTCTGGTGCCAGTGGTGGTTGATTAGATCCACACACTATACTTTTTATAATTATGTGGCGTTATGTCTCTGTAAAAGTGGTGGTCTTTTATTATGTTATTTATTAATGGTATTTTTTTAATATCATATCAATATTGTACCCCGCACAGGGGGGAGGTACGGGTAGGTAGTGACGAAAAATAACGATACGGGACTCTTACGAGGTCTCGTCATCGAATAATCAATACACGAACTGCCCACACACTTGTAAATATAGACGCGCAAGATCGTTACACGAACCGCTTACCATTATAGTAAACCACTATGCAAACACACATAACATATACGCAGTAAGGGAACTTTAAATTGGAGATTTTACCCTACCACACCCGTCTGTCTCTTTCTGAAAACTATTCAAAATAATTGCTATTTTTCATTCTCATTCAAATATAAATAATAGTAAATAATATATAATTTTTGACTAAACTAAACCCAAGTGCCCGGCCTGTGGCCGGGCACCCCTCGTATTCATGTTCTAACCTAACCTAACCTAAATCTAGTTTTGACACCTTTAGACTTTAGATTCAAGATTTAATGTGAATATATGCATTAATAAAAACTCATTACTATTTTAATACTAGTTATGCTGCTGTTGATGCACTGATGAAAGCCAGATAGCTAGATCAGTGTTTAGTTAGTCGTAGTTGCCGGTGGGCTGAGGTCTAAAGGAATCCAAACTAGTTTTAAAAGGTTTGGATAGGTTAGGTTAGGTTAGAACATGAATAAGACGGGTGCCCGGCCGCAGGCCGGTCACTTAGGTTCAGTTCCGTTTAAAAAAAAAAAAAACAAAAAACAAAACGTACCAATACAAAGTACTCTTATTCATATTAGAAGATATTGTAAAATAACAATTAATTTTTTTTTTTTTTTTTTTTTTTCACTTACACATTAGGCCCGTCGCGCCGCGCCACTACTATATGGGGCGAAGGTGCGAAGTCGACGGCGACGACAAAGTACCGAGTCTAAGGAGACTGATGGCGGCGCCACACAGTGGCGTCATGTCTCTATAAAAGTGGTGGTCTTTTATTATGTTATTTATTAATGGTATTATTTTAATATCATATCAATATTGTACCCCGCACAGGGGGGAGGTACGGGTAGGTAGTGACGAAAAATAACGATACGGGACTCTTACGAGGTCTCGTAATCGGAATGAGTTTCTGCGACTACCATTGTTTGTCGCGGGTAACGGGGAATCAGGGTTCGATTCCGGTGAGGGAGCCTGAGAAACTGCTACCACATCCAAGGAAGGCAGCAGGCGCGCAAATTACCCACTCCCTCCACGGGGGGGGAGGTACGGGTAGGTAGTGACGAAAAATAACGATACGGGACTCTTACTAGGTCTCGTAATCGGAATGAGTTTCTGCGACTACCATTGTTTGTCGCGGGTAACGGGGAATCAGGGTTCGATTCCGGTGAGGGAGCCTGAGAAACTGCTATCACATCCAAGGCAGGCAGCAGGCGCGCAAATTACCCACTCCCTGCACGGGGGGGGAGGTACGGGTAGGTAGTGACGAAAAATAACGATACGGGACTCTTACGAGGTCTCGTAATCGGAATGAGTTTCTGCGACTACCATTGTTTGTCGCGGGTAACGGGGAATCAGGGTTCGATTCCGGTGAGGGAGCCTGAGAAACTGCTACCACATCCAAGGAAGGCAGCAGGCGCGCAAATTACCCACTCCCTGCACGGGGCGGGAGGTACGGGTAGGTAGTGACGAAAAATAACGATACGGGACTCTTACGAGGTCTCGTAATCGGAATGAGTTTCTGCGACTACCATTGTTTGTCGCGGGTAACGGGGAATCAGGGTTCGATTCCGGTGAGGGAGCCTGAGAAACTGCTACCACATCCAAGGAAGGCAGCAGGCGCGCAAATTACCCACTCCCTGCACGGGGGGGGAGGTACGGGTAGGTAGTGACGAAAAATAACGATACGGGACTCTTACGAGGTCTCGTAATCGGAATGAGTTTCTGCGACTACCATTGTTTGTCGCGGGTAACGGGGAATCAGGGTTCGATTCCGGTGAGGGAGCCTGAGAAACTGCTACCACATCCAAGGAAGGCAGCAAGCGCGCAAATTACCCACTCCCTGCACGGGGGGGGAGGTACGGGTAGGTATTGACGAAAAATAACGATACGGGACTCTTACGAGGTCTCGTAATCGGAATGAGTTTCTGCGACTACCATTGTTTGTCGCGGGTAACGGGGAATCAGGGTTCGATTCCGGGGAGGGAGCCTGAGAAACTGCTACCACATCCAAGGAAGGCAGCAGGCGCGCAAATTACCCACTCCCTGCACGGGGGGGGAGGTACGGGTAGGTAGTGACGAAAAATAACGATACGGGACTCTTACGAGGTCTCGTCATCGAATAATCAATACACGAACTGCCCACACACTTGTAAATATAGACGCGCAAGATCGTTACACGAACCGCTTACCATTATAGTAAACCACTATGCAAACACACATAACATATACGCAGTGAGGGAACTTTAAATTGGAGATTTTACCCTACCACACCCGTCTGTCTCTTTCTGAAAACTATTCAAAATAATTGCTATTTTTCATTCTCATTCAAATATAAATAATAGTAAATAATATATAATTTTTGACTAAACTAAACCCAAGTGCCCGGCCTGTGGCCGGGCACCCCTCGTATTCATGTTTTAACCTAACCTAACCTAAATCTAGTTTTGACACCTTTAGACTTTAGATTCAAGATTTAATGTGAATATATGCATTAATAAAAACTCATTACTATTTTAATACTAGTTATGCTGCTGTTGATGCACTGATGAAAGCCAGATAGCTAGATCAGTGTTTAGTTAGTCGTAGTTGCCGGTGGGCTGAGGTCTAAAGGAATCCAAACTAGTTTTAAAAGGTTTGGATAGGTTAGGTTAGGTGAGAACATGAATAAGACGGGTGCCCGGCCGCAGGCCGGTCACTTAGGTTCAGTTCCGTTTAAAAAAAAAAAAAACAAAAAACAAAACGTACCAATACAAAGTACTCTTATTCATATTAGAAGATATTGTAAAATAACAATTAATTTAATTTTTTTTTTTTTTTTTTTCACTTACACATTAGGCCCGTCGCGCCGCGCCACTACTATATGGGGCGAAGGTGCGAAGTCGATGGCGACGACAAAGTACCGAGTCTAAGGAGACTGATGGCGGCGCCACACAGTGGCGTTATGTCTCTATAAAAGTGGTGGTCTTTTATTATGTTATTTATTAATGGTATTTTTTTAATATCATATCAATATTGTACCCCGCACGGGGGGAGGTAGGGGTAGGTAGTGACGAAAAATAACGATACGGGACTCTTACGAGGTCTCGCAATCGGAATGAGTACACTTTAAATATTTTAACGAGGTAAAATTTAAGGGCATTGAGGGTCTGGTGCCAGTGGTGGTTGATTAGATCCACACACTATACTTTTTATAATTATGTGGCGTTATGTCTCTATAAAAGTGGTGGTCTTTTATTATGTTATTTATTAATGGTATTTTTTTAATATCATATCAATATTGTACCCCGCACAGGGGGGAGGTACGGGTAGGTAGTGACGAAAAATAACGATACGGGACTCTTACGAGGTCTCGTCATCGAATAATCAATACACGAACTGCCCACACACTTGTAAATATAGACGCGCAAGATCGTTACACGAACCGCTTACCATTATAGTAAACTACTATGCAAACACACATAACATATACGCAGTGAGGGAACTTTAAATTGGAGATTTTACCCTACCACACCCGTCTGTCTCTTTCTGAAAACTATTCAAAATAATTGCTATTTTTCATTCTCATTCAAATATAAATAATAGTAAATAATATATAATTTTTGACTGAACTGAACCCAAGTGCCCGGCCTGTGGCCGGGCACCCCTCGTATTCATGTTCTAACCTAACCTAACCTAAATCTAGTTTTGACACCTTTAGACTTTAGATTCAAGATTTAATGTGAATATATGCATTAATAAAAACTCATTACTATTTTAATACTAGTTATGCTGCTGTTGATGCACTGATGAAAGCCAGATAGCTAGATCAGTGTTTAGTTAGTCGTAGTTGCCGGTGGGCTGAGGTCTAAAGGAATCCAAACTAGTTTTAAAAGGTTTGGATAGGTTAGGTTAGGTTAGAACATGAATAAGACGGGTGCCCGGCCGCAGGCCGGTCACTTAGGTTCAGTTCCGTTTAAAAAAAAAAAAAACAAAAAACAAAACGTACCAATACAAAGTACTCTTATTCATATTAGAAGATATTGTAAAATAACAATTAATTTATTATTTTTTTTTTTTTTTTCACTTACACATTAGTCCCGTCGCGCCGCGCCACTACTATATGGGGCGACGGTGCGAAGTCGACGGCGACGACAAAGTACCGAGTCTAAGGAGACTGATGGCGGCGCCACACAGTGGCGTTATGTCTCTATAAAAGTGGTGGTCTTTTATTATGTTATTTATTAATGGTATTATTTTAATATCATATCAATATTGTACCCCGCACGGGGGGAGGTAGGGGGGTAGGTAGTGACGAAAAATAACGATACGGGACTCTTACGAGGTCTCGTAATCGGAATGAGTTTCTGCGACTACCATTGTTTGTCGCGGGTAACGGGGAATCAGGGTTCGATTCCGGTGAGGGAGCCTGAGAAACTGCTACCACATCCAAGGAAGGCAGCAGGCGCGCAAATTACCCACTCCCTGCACGGGGGGGGAGGTACGGGTAGGTAGTGACGAAAAATAACGATACGGGACTCTTACGAGGTCTCGTCATCGAATAATCAATACACGAACTGCCCACACACTTGTAAATATAGACGCGCAAGATCGTTACACGAACCGCTTATCATTATAGTAAACCACTATGCAAACACACATAACATATACACAGTGAGGGAACTTTAAATTGGAGATTTTACCCTACCACACCCGTCTGTCTCTTTCTGAAAACTATTCAAAATAATTGCTATTTTTCATTCTCATTCAAATATAAATAATAGTAAATAATATATAATTTTTGACTGTACTGAACCCAAGTGCCCGGCCTGTGGCCGGGCACCCCTCGTATTCATGTTCTAACCTAACCTAACCTAAATCTAGTTTTGACACCTTTAGACTTTAGATTCAAGATTTAATGTGAATATATGCATTAATAAAAACTCATTACTATTTTAATACTAGTTATGCTGCTGTTGATGCACTGATGAAAGCCAGATAGCTAGATCAGTGTTTAGTTAGTCGTAGTTGCCGGTGGGCTGAGGTCTAAAGGAATCCAAACTAGTTTTAAAAGGTTTGGATAGGTTAGGTTAGGTTAGAACATGAATAAGACGGGTGCCCGGCCGCAGGCCGGTCACTTAGGTTCAGTTCCGTTTAAAAAAAAAAAAAACAAAAAACAAAACGTACCAATACAAAGTACTCTTATTCATATTAGAAGATATTGTAAAATAACAATTAATTTAATTTTTTTTTTTTTTTTTCACTTACACATTAGGCCCGTCGCGCCGCGCCACTACTCTATGGGGCGAAGGTGCGAAGTCGACGGCGACGACAAAGTACCGAGTCTAAGGAGACTGATGGCGGCGCCACACAGTGGCGTTATGTCTCTATAAAAGTGGTGGTCTTTTATTATGTTATTTATTAATGGTATTTTTTTAATATCATATCAATATTGTACCCCGCACGGGGGGAGGTAGGGGTAGGTAGTGACGAAAAATAACGATACGGGACTCTTACGAGGTCTCGTAATCGGAATGAGTTTCTGCGACTACCATTGTTTGTCGCGGGTAACGGGGAATCTGGGTTCGATTCCGGTGAGGGAGCCTGAGAAACTGCTACCACATCCAAGGAAGGCAGCAGGCGCGCAAATTACCCACTCCCTGCACGGGGGGGGAGGTACGGGTAGGTAGTGACGAAAAATAACGATACGGGACTCTTACGAGGTCTCGTAATCGGAATGAGTTTCTGCGACTACCATTGTTTGTCGCGGGTAACGGGGAATCAGGGTTCGATTCCGGTGAGGGAGCCTGAGAAACTGCTACCACATCCAAGGAAGGCAGCAAGCGCGCAAATTACCCACTCCCTGCACGGGGGGGGAGGTACGGGTAGGTAGTGACGAAAAATAACGATACGGGACTCTTACGAGGTCTCGTAATCGGAATGAGTTTCTGCGACTACCATTGTTTGTCGCGGGTAACGGGGAATCAGGGTTCGATTCCGGTGAGGGAGCCTGAGAAACTGCTACCACATCCAAGGAAGGCAGCAGGCGCGCAAATTACCCACTCCCTGCACGGGGGGGGAGGTACGGGTAGGTAGTGACGAAAAATAACGATACGGGACTCTTACGAGGTCTCGTCATCGAATAATCAATACACGAACTGCCCACACACTTGTAAATATAGACGCGCAAGATCGTTACACGAACCGCTTACCATTATAGTAAACCACTATGCAAACACACATAACATATACGCAGTAAGGGAACTTTAAATTGGAGATTTTACCCTACCACACCCGTCTGTCTCTTTCTGAAAACTATTCAAAATAATTGCTATTTTTCATTCTCATTCAAATATAAATAATAGTAAATAATATATAATTTTTGACTAAACTAAACCCAAGTGCCCGGCCTGTGGCCGGGCACCCCTCGTATTCATGTTCTAACCTAACCTAACCTAAATCTAGTTTTGACACCTTTAGACTTTAGATTCAAGATTTAATGTGAATATATGCATTAATAAAAACTCATTACTATTTTAATACTAGTTATGCTGCTGTTGATGCACTGATGAAAGCCAGATAGCTAGATCAGTGTTTAGTTAGTCGTAGTTGCCGGTGGGCTGAGGTCTAAAGGAATCCAAACTAGTTTTAAAAGGTTTGGATAGGTCAGGTTAGGTGAGAACATGAATAAGACGGGTGCCCGGCCGCAGGCCGGTCACTTAGGTTCAGTTCCGTTTAAAAAAAAAAAAAAACAAAAAACAAAACGTACCAATACAAAGTACTCTTATTCATATTAGAAGATATTGTAAAATAACAATTAATTTAATTTTTTTTTTTTTTTTTTCACTTACACATTAGGCCCGTCGCGCCGCGCCACTACTATATGGGGCGAAGGTGCGAAGTCGATGGCGACGACAAAGTACCGAGTCTAAGGAGACTGATGGCGGCGCCACACAGTGGCGTTATGTCTCTATAAAAGTGGTGGTCTTTTATTATGTTATTTATTAATGGTATTATTTTAATATCATATCAATATTGTACCCCGCACAGGGGGGAGGTACGGGTAGGTAGTGACGAAAAATAACGATACGGGACTCTTACGAGGTCTCGCAATCGGAATGAATACACTTTAAATATTTTAACGAGGTAAAATTTAAGGGCATTGAGGGTCTGGTGCCAGTGGTGGTTGATTAGATCCACACACTATACTTTTTATAATTATGTGGCGTTATGTCTCTATAAAAGTGGTGGTCTTTTATTATGTTATTTATTAATGGTATTTTTTTAATATCATATCAATATTGTACCCCGCACAGGGGGGAGGTACGGGTAGGTAGTGACGAAAAATAACGATACGGGACTCTTACGAGGTCTCGTCATCGAATAATCAATACACGAACTGCCCACACACTTGTAAATATAGACGCACAAGATCGTTACACGAACCGCTTACCATTATAGTAAACTACTATGCAAACACACATAACATATACGCAGTAAGGGAACTTTAAATTGGAGATTTTACCCTACCACACCCGTCTGTCTCTTTCTGAAAACTATTCAAAATAATTGCTATTTTTCATTCTCATTCAAATATAAATAATAGTAAATAATATATAATTTTTGACTGAACTGAACCCAAGTGCCCGGCCTGTGGCCGGGCACCCCTCGTATTCATGTTCTAACCTAACCTAACCTAAATCTAGTTTTGACACCTTTAGACTTTAGATTCAAGATTTAATGTGAATATATGCATTAATAAAAACTCATTACTATTTTAATACTAGTTATGCTGCTGTTGATGCACTGATGAAAGCCAGATAGCTAGATCAGTGTTTAGTTAGTCGTAGTTGCCGGTGGGCTGAGGTCTAAAGGAATCCAAACTAGTTTTAAAAGGTTTGGATAGGTTAGGTTAGGTTAGAACATGAATAAGACGGGTGCCCGGCCGCAGGCTTGTCACTTAGGTTCAGTTCCGTTTAAAAAAAAAAAAACAAAAAACAAAACGTACCAATACAAAGTACTCTTATTCATATTAGAAGATATTGTAAAATAACAATTAATTTATTTATTTATTTTTTTTTTTCACTTACACATTAGTCCCGTCGCGCCGCGCCACTACTATATGGGGCGACGGTGCGAAGTCGATGGCGACGACAAAGTACCGAGTCTAAGGAGACTGATGGCGGCGCCACACAGTGGCGTTATGTCTCTATAAAAGTGGTGGTCTTTTATTATGTTATTTATTAATGGTATTATTTTAATATCATATCAATATTGTACCCCGCACGGGGGGAGGTAGGGGGGTAGGTAGTGACGAAAAATAACGATACGGGACTCTTACGAGGTCTCGTAATCGGAATGAGTTTCTGCGACTACCATTGTTTGTCGCGGGTAACGGGGAATCAGGGTTCGATTCCGGTGAGGGAGCCTGAGAAACTGCTACCACATCCAAGGAAGGCAGCAGGCGCGCAAATTACCCACTCCCTCCACGGGGGGGGAGGTACGGGTAGGTAGTGACGAAAAATAACGATACGGGACTCTTACGAGGTCTCGTAATCGGAATGAGTTTCTGCGACTACCATTGTTTGTCGCGGGTAACGGGGAATCTGGGTTCGATTCCGGTGAGGGAGCCTGAGAAACTGCTACCACATCCAAGGAAGGCAGCAGGCGCGCAAATTACCCACTCCCTGCACGGGGGGGAGGTACGGGTAGGTAGTGACGAAAAATAACGATACGGGACTCTTACGAGGTCTCGTAATCGGAATGAGTTTCTGCGACTACCATTGTTTGTCGCGGGTAACGGGGAATCAGGGTTCGATTCCGGTGAGGGAGCCTGAGAAACTGCTACCACATCCAAGGAAGGCAGCAGGCGCGCAAATTACCCACTCCCTGCACGGGGGGGGAGGTACGGGTAGGTAGTGACGAAAAATAACGATACGGGACTCTTACGAGGTCTCGTCATCAAATAATCAATACACGAACTGCCCACACACTTGTAAATATAGACGCGCAAGATCGTTACACGAACCGCTTACCATTATAGTAAACCACTATGCAAACACACATAACATATACGCAGTAAGGGAACTTTAAATTGGAGATTTTACCCTACCACACCCGTCTGTCTCTTTCTGAAAACTATTCAAAATAATTGCTATTTTTCATTCTCATTCAAATATAAATAATAGTAAATAATATATAATTTTTGACTAAACTAAACCCAAGTGCCCGGCCTGTGGCCGGGCACCCCTCGTATTCATGTTCTAACCTAACCTAACCTAAATCTAGTTTTGACACCTTTAGACTTTAGATTCAAGATTTAATGTGAATATATGCATTAATAAAAACTCATTACTATTTTAATACTAGTTATGCTGCTGTTGATGCACTGATGAAAGCCAGATAGCTAGATCAGTGTTTAGTTAGTCGTAGTTGCCGGTGGGCTGAGGTCTAAAGGAATCCAAACTAGTTTTAAAAGGTTTGGATAGGTTAGGTTAGGTTAGAACATGAATAAGACGGGTGCCCGGCCGCAGGCTTGTCACTTAGGTTCAGTTCCGTTTAAAAAAAAAAAAACAAAAAACAAAACGTACCAATACAAAGTACTCTTATTCATATTAGAAGATATTGTAAAATAACAATTAATTTATTATTTTTTTTTTTTTTTTTCACTTACACATTAGTCCCGTCGCGCCGCGCCACTACTATATGGGGCGACGGTGCGAAGTCGATGGCGACGACAAAGTACCGAGTCTAAGGAGACTGATGGCGGCGCCACACAGTGGCGTTATGTCTCTATAAAAGTGGTGGTCTTTTATTATGTTATTTATTAATGGTATTATTTTAATATCATATCAATATTGTACCCCGCACGGGGGGAGGTAGGGGGGTAGGTAGTGACGAAAAATAACGATACGGGACTCTTACGAGGTCTCGTAATCGGAATGAGTTTCTGCGACTACCATTGTTTGTCGCGGGTAACGGGGAATCAGGGTTCGATTCCGGTGAGGGAGCCTGAGAAACTGCTACCACATCCAAGGAAGGCAGCAGGCGCGCAAATTACCCACTCCCTCCACGGGGGGGGAGGTACGGGTAGGTAGTGACGAAAAATAACGATACGGGACTCTTACTAGGTCTCGTAATCGGAATGAGTTTCTGCGACTACCATTGTTTGTCGCGGGTAACGGGGAATCAGGGTTCGATTCCGGTGAGGGAGCCTGAGAAACTGCTATCACATCCAAGGCAGGCAGCAGGCGCGCAAATTACCCACTCCCTGCACGGGGGGGGAGGTACGGGTAGGTAGTGACGAAAAATAACGATACGGGACTCTTACGAGGTCTCGTAATCGGAATGAGTTTCTGCGACTACCATTGTTTGTCGCGGGTAACGGGGAATCAGGGTTCGATTCCGGTGAGGGAGCCTGAGAAACTGCTACCACATCCAAGGAAGGCAGCAGGCGCGCAAATTACCCACTCCCTGCACGGGGGGGGAGGTACGGGTAGGTAGTGACGAAAAATAACGATACGGGACTCTTACGAGGTCTCGTCATCGAATAATCAATACACGAACTGCCCACACACTTGTAAATATAGACGCGCAAGATCGTTACACGAACCGCTTATCATTATAGTAAACCACTATGCAAACACACATAACATATACGCAGTAAGGGAACTTTACTACCTAACCTAACCTAACCTAAATCTAGTTTTGACACCTTTAGACTTTAGATTCAAGATTTAATGTGAATATATGCATTAATAAAAACTCATTACTATTTTAATACTAGTTATGCTGCTGTTGATGCACTGATGAAAGCCAGATAGCTAGATCAGTGTTTAGTTAGTCGTAGTTGCCGGTGGGCTGAGGTCTAAAGGAATCCAAACTAGTTTTAAAAGGTTTGGATAGGTTAGGTTAGGTTAGAACATGAATAAGACGGGTGCCCGTTCGCAGGCCGGTCACTTAGGTTCAGTTCCGTTTAAAAAAAAAAAAAAAAAACAAAACGTACCAATACAAAGTACTCTTATTCATATTAGAAGATATTGTAAAATAACAATTAATTTAATTTTTTTTTTTTTTCACTTACACATTAGGCCCGTCGCGCCGCGCCACTACTATATGGGGCGAAGGTGCGAAGTCGACGGCGACGACAAAGTACCGAGTCTAAGGAGACTGATGGCGGCGCCACACAGTGGCGTTATGTCTCTATAAAAGTGGTGGTCTTTCATTATGTTATTTATTAATGGTATTTTTTTAATATCATATCAATATTGTACCCCGCACGGGGGGAGGTAGGGGTAGGTAGTGACGAAAAATAACGATACGGGACTCTTACGAGGTCTCGTAATCGGAATGAGTTTCTGCGACTACCATTGTTTGTCGCGGGTAACGGGGAATCAGGGTTCGATTCCGGTGAGGGAGCCTGAGAAACTGCTACCACATCCAAGGAAGGCAGCAGGCGCGCAAATTACCCACTCCCTGCACGGGGGGGGAGGTACGGGTAGGTAGTGACGAAAAATAACGATACGGGACTCTTACGAGGTCTCGTCATCGAATAATCAATACACGAACTGCCCACACACTTGTAAATATAGACGCGCAAGATCGTTACACGAACCGCTTACCATTATAGTAAACTACTATGCAAACACACATAACATATACCTACGCAATAAGGGAACTTTAAATTGGAGATTTTATACTACCACACCCGTCTGTCTCATTCTGAAAACTATTCAAAATAATTGCTATTTTTCATTCTCATTCAAATATAAATAATAGTAAATAATATATAATTTTTGACTGAACTAAACCCAAGTGCCCGGCCTGTGGCCGGGCACCCCTCGTATTCATGTTCTAACCTAACCTAACCTAAATCTAGTTTTGACACCTTTAGACTTTAGATTCAAGATTTAATGTGAATATATGCATTAATAAAAACTCATTACTATTTTAATACTAGTTATGCTGCTGTTGATGCACTGATGAAAGCCAGATAGCTAGATCAGTGTTTAGTTAGTCGTAGTTGCCGGTGGGCTGAGGTCTAAAGGAATCCAAACTAGTTTTAAAAGGTTTGGATAGGTTAGGTTAGGTTAGAACATGAATAAGACGGGTGCCCGGCCGCAGGCTTGTCACTTAGGTTCAGTTCCGTTTACAAAAAAAAAAACAAAAAACAAAACGTACCAATACAAAGTACTCTTATTCATATTAGAAGATATTGTAAAATAACAATTAATTTATTATTTTTTTTTTTTTTTTTTCACTTACACATTAGTCCCGTCGCGCCGCGCCACTACTATATGGGGCGACGGTGCGAAGTCGATGGCGACGACAAAGTACCGAGTCTAAGGAGACTGATGGCGGCGCCACACAGTGGCGTTATGTCTCTATAAAAGTGGTGGTCTTTTATTATGTTATTTATTAATGGTATTATTTTAATATCATATCAATATTGTACCCCGCACGGGGGGAGGTAGGGGGGTAGGTAGTGACGAAAAATAACGATACGGGACTCTTACGAGGTCTCGTAATCGGAATGAGTTTCTGCGACTACCATTGTTTGTCGCGGGTAACGGGGAATCAGGGTTCGATTCCGGTGAGGGAGCCTGAGAAACTGCTACCACATCCAAGGAAGGCAGCAGGCGCGCAAATTACCCACTCCCTCCACGGGGGGGGAGGTACGGGTAGGTAGTGACGAAAAATAACGATACGGGACTCTTACTAGGTCTCGTAATCGGAATGAGTTTCTGCGACTACCATTGTTTGTCGCGGGTAACGGGGAATCAGGGTTCGATTCCGGTGAGGGAGCCTGAGAAACTGCTATCACATCCAAGGCAGGCAGCAGGCGCGCAAATTACCCACTCCCTGCACGGGGGGGGAGGTAGGGGGGTAGGTAGTGACGAAAAATAACGATACGGGACTCTTACGAGGTCTCGTAATCGGAATGAGTTTCTGCGACTACCATTGTTTGTCGCGGGTAACGGGGAATCAGGGTTCGATTCCGGTGAGGGAGCCTGAGAAACTGCTACCACATCCAAGGAAGGCAGCAGGCGCGCAAATTACCCACTCCCTGCACGGGGGGGGAGGTACGGGTAGGTAGTGACGAAAAATAACGATACGGGACTCTTACGAGGTCTCGTCATCGAATAATCAATACACGAACTGCCCACACACTTGTAAATATAGACGCGCAAGATCGTTACACGAACCGCTTATCATTATAGTAAACCACTATGCAAACACACATAACATATACGCAGTAAGGGAACTTTAAATTGGAGATTTTACCCTACCACACCCGTCTGTCTCTTTCTGAAAACTATTCAAAATAATTGCTATTTTTCATTCTCATTCAAATATAAATAATAGTAAATAATATATTTAATAATATTTAATAATTGTATAGATTGTGGGGTGTTTCCTGACTTAATGAAACTTAATAAAATAGTTCCATTGTTTAAATCGGGTAGTACTTCTGACCCCACTAACTTTAGACCAGTATCCGTACTACCCACTTTCAGTAAAATCTTTGAAAAACTCATTTTAAATCAATTACTTTACCATTTTCATAAGTATAATTTACTTCATATTAAGCAATTTGGTTTCACACGGGGTCGCTCAACAATCGACGCAGGTGTTGAGCTAATACAAAACATATTTGAAGCCTGGGAGGAGTCACGTGATGCACTTGGTGTGTTCTGTGACTTATCTAAGGCGTTTGATTGTGTTCAACACGAAACGTTAGTTAGGAAACTACACCACTATGGAATTCAGGGTGTAGCTCTAGACTTAATGAGTAACTATCTACGCGATAGAATTCAGAAAGTCGACGTGAATGGAAAACGGTCTAATGGATCAGTTATGAAAATAGGTGTCCCACAGGGGTCTATATTAGGACCATTTCTGTTCCTTATTTACATTAATGACCTTCCTTACCTTGCCAAGGATAAACACGGGATAGTTCTGTTTGCCGATGATACATCACTGACTTTTAAAATAAATCGACGTGAACTAGCTTTTGACGACGTAAACAACTCTCTCGCTAAAGTGGTACAGTGGTTTGAAGCTAATAATTTGGTTCTTAACGGAAAAAAAACCAAGTGTATAAAATTCACTTTACCTAATGTTAAACACGTGAAAACCACTGTACTACTTAATAATGAGGAACTGAAACTGGAGGATACGACAGTTTTTCTAGGAATAACGTTAGATTCTAAACTTCAATGGGGCCCTCATGAAAATAATTTATCGAACAGGCTTAGTTCTGCTGCCTATGCGGTAAAGAAGATACGCCATATGACCGACGTAGAAACTGCTAGACTGGTATATTTTAGTTACTTTCACAGCATTATGTCATATGGAATTTTACTTTGGGGTAATGCTGCTGATATTAGCACTATTTTCGTGCTGCAGAAGAGGGCTGTTCGTTCTATCTACAAAATGGGTCCAAGAGAGTCATTGAGAGATAAATTTAAAGATTTTAAAATAATGACAGTGTATAGTCAGTACATATTTGAAAATTTAATGTACGTCCATAAAAACATTTCTAAATTTAAGAAAAAATGTGACTGCAATAATTTAAACATTAGAAGTAAGAATAAATTTACAGTGCAATATACTAGGTTACATAAAATTCATAATTCGTTTAAAGGAAATTGCATACAATTTTACAATAAACTACCAATTGACATCTTGGAGATGTCTCTTAAAAAGTTCAAAGTTTGTATTAAACGTAAGCTTATAGAAAAGTCCTATTATAGTATAAAGGACTACGTCAACGATAAAAAAGCTTGGGTGTAAATTATTGCTCTAACCAGGTTGCTCTTCTAATAATTTAAAATGACATTGTGAGATGGCGATAACAAAAAAAAAAAAAAAAACACCCGGCTAAGTTTGTTGTGGGCTTCTTCTTAGACCGGGACGCGTTTGGAACCCTCGTAGCTTTAGTTTTAAGTTTACGAATGTGGTTATCGCCATCATCTCACTACCGTGTAATTCTTATGTACGCATCAAAAGTGCCACCTGTGGGCCTACTTGAATAAAGATATTTTTGACTTTGACTTTGACTTTGACTTTATATAATTTTTGACTGAACTGAACCCAAGTGCCCGGCCTGTGGCCGGGCACCCCTCGTATTCATGTTCTAACCTAAATCTAGTTTTGACACCTTTAGACTTTAGATTCAAGATTTAATGAGAATATATGCATTAATAAAAACTCATTACTATTTTAATACTAGTTATGCTGCTGTTGATGCACTGATGAAAGCCAGATAGCTAGATCAGTGTTTAGTTAGTCGTAGTTGCCGGTGGGCTGAGGTCTAAAGGAATCCAAACTAGTTTTAAAAGGCGTGGATAGGTTAGGTTAGGTTAGAACATGAATAAGACGGGTGCCCGGCCGCAGGCCGGTCACTTAGGTTCAGTTCCGTTTAAAAAAAAAAAAACAAAAAACAAAACGTACCAATACAAAGTACTCTTATTCATATTAGAAGATATTGTAAAATAACAATTAATTTATTATTATTTTTTTTTTTTTTCACTAACACATTAGTCCCGTCGCGCCGCGCCACTACTATATGGGGCGACGGTGCGAAGTCGATGGCGACGACAAAGTACCGAGTCTAAGGAGACTGATGGCGGCGCCACACAGTGGCGTTATGTCTCTATAAAAGTGGTGGTCTTTTATTATGTTATTTATTAATGGTATTATTTTAATATCATATCAATATTGTACCCCGCACGGGGGGAGGTAGGGGGGTAGGTAGTGACGAAAAATAACGATACGGGACTCTTACGAGGTCTCGTAATCGGAATGAGTTTCTGCGACTACCATTGTTTGTCGCGGGTAACGGGGAATCAGGGTTCAATTCCGGTGACGGAGCCTGAGAAACTGCTACCACATCCAAGGAAGGCAGCAGGCGCGCAAATTACCCACTCCCTGCACGGGGGGGGAGGTACGGGTAGGTAGTGACGAAAAATAACGATACGGGACTCTTACGAGGTCTCGTAATCGGAATGAGTTTCTGCGACTACCATTGTTTGTCGCGGGTAACGGGGAATCAGGGTTCGATTCCGGTGAGGGAGCCTGAGAAACTGCTACCACATCCAAGGAAGGCAGCAGGCGCGCAAATTACCCACTCCCTGCACGGGGGGGGAGGTACGGGTAGGTAGTGACGAAAAATAACGATACGGGACTCTTACGAGGTCTCGTCATCGAATAATCAATACACGAACTGCCCACACACTTGTAAATATAGACGCGCAAGATCGTTACACGAACCGCTTATCATTATAGTAAACCACTATGCAAACACACATAACATATACGCAGTAAGGGAACTTTAAATTGGAGATTTTACCCTACCACACCCGTCTGTCTCTTTCTGAAAACTATTCAAAATAATTGCTATTTTTCATTCTCATTCAAATATAAATAATAGTAAATAATATATAATTTTTGACTGAACTAAACCCAAGTGCCCGGCCTGTGGCCGGGCACCCCTCGTATTCATGTTCTAACCTAACCTAACCTAAATCTAGTTTTGACACCTTTAGACTTTAGATTCAAGATTTAATGTGAATATATGCATTAATAAAAACTCATTACTATTTTAATACTAGTTATGCTGCTGTTGATGCACTGATGAAAGCCAGATAGCTAGATCAGTGTTTAGTTAGTCGTAGTTGCCGGTGGGCTGAGGTCTAAAGGAATCCAAACTAGTTTTAAAAGGTTTGGATAGGTTAGGTTAGGTTAGAACATGAATAAGACGGGTGCCCGGCCGCAGGCCGGTCACTTAGGTTCAGTTCCGTTTAAAAAAAAAAAAAACAAAAAACAAAACGTACCAATACAAAGTACTCTTATTCATATTAGAAGATATTGTAAAATAACAATTAATTTAATTTTTTTTTTTTTTTTTTCACTTACACATTAGGCCCGTCGCGCCGCGCCACTACTCTATGGGGCGAAGGTGCGAAGTCGACGGCGACGACAAAGTACCGAGTCTAAGGAGACTGATGGCGGCGCCACACAGTGGCGTTATGTCTCTATAAAAGTGGTGGTCTTTTATTATGTTATTTATTAATGGTATTATTTTAATATCATATCAATATTGTACCCCGCACGGGGGGAGGTAGGGGGGTAGGTAGTGACGAAAAATTACGATACGGGACTCTTACGAGGTCTCGTAATCGGAATGAGTTTCTGCGACTACCATTGTTTGTCGCGGGTAACGGGGAATCAGGGTTCGATTCCGGTGAGGGAGCCTGAGAAACTGCTACCACATCCAAGGAAGGCAGCAGGCGCGCAAATTACCCACTCCCTGCACGGGGGGGGAGGTACGGGTAGGTAGTGACGAAAAATAACGATACGGGACTCTTACGAGGTCTCGTAATCGGAATGAGTTTCTGCGACTACCATTGTTTGTCGCGGGTAACGGGGAATCAGGGTTCGATTCCGGTGAGGGAGCCTGAGAAACTGCTACCACATCCAAGGAAGGCAGCAGGCGCGCAAATTACCCACTCCCTGCACGGGGGGGGAGGTACGGGTAGGTAGTGACGAAAAATAACGATACGGGACTCTTACGAGGTCTCGTAATCGGAATGAGTTTCTGCGACTACCATTGTTTGTCGCGGGTAACGGGGAATCAGGGTTCGATTCCGGTGAGGGAGCCTGAGAAACTGCTACCACATCCAAGGAAGGCAGCAAGCGCGCAAATTACCCACTCCCTGCACGGGGGGGGAGGTACGGGTAGGTAGTGACGAAAAATAACGATACGGGACTCTTACGAGGTCTCGTAATCGGAATGAGTTTCTGCGACTACCATTGTTTGTCGCGGGTAACGGGGAATCAGGGTTCGATTCCGGTGAGGGAGCCTGAGAAACTGCTACCACATCCAAGGAAGGCAGCAGGCGCGCAAATTACCCACTCCCTGCACGGGGGGGAGGTACGGGTAGGTAGTGACGAAAAATAACGATACGGGACTCTTACGAGGTCTCGTAATCGGAATGAGTTTCTGCGACTACCATTGTTTGTCGCGGGTAACGGGGAATCAGGGTTCGATTCCGGTGAGGGAGCCTGAGAAACTGCTACCACATCCAAGGAAGGCAGCAAGCGCGCAAATTACCCACTCCCTGCACGGGGGGGGAGGTACGGGTAGGTAGTGACGAAAAATAACGATACGGGACTCTTACGAGGTCTCGTAATCGGAATGAGTTTCTGCGACTACCATTGTTTGTCGCGGGTAACGGGGAATCAGGGTTCGATTCCGGTGAGGGAGCCTGAGAAACTGCTACCACATCCAAGGAAGGCAGCAGGCGCGCAAATTACCCACTCCCTGCACGGGGGGGGGAGGTACGGGTAGGTAGTGACGAAAAATAACGATACGGGACTCTTACGAGGTCTCGTCATCGAATAATCAATACACGAACTGCCCACACACTTGTAAATATAGACGCGCAAGATCGTTACACGAACCGCTTACCATTATAGTAAACCACTATGCAAACACACATAACATATACGCAGTGAGGGAACTTTAAATTGGAGATTTTACCCTACCACACCCGTCTGTCTCTTTCTGAAAACTATTCAAAATAATTGCTATTTTTCATTCTCATTCAAATATAAATAATAGTAAATAATATATAATTTTTGACTGAACTAAACCCAAGTGCCCGGCCTGTGGCCGGGCACCCCTCGTATTCATGTTCTAACCTAACCTAACCTAAATCTAGTTTTGACACCTTTAGACTTTAGTCACTTAGGTCACTTAGGTTCAGTTCCGTTTAAAAAAAAAAAAAAAAAAAAAAAAAAAAAAAAAAACAAAACGTACCAATACAAAGTACTCTTATTCATATTAGAAGATATTGTAAAATAACAATTAATTTAATTTTTTTTTTTTTTCACTTACACATTAGGCCCGTCGCGCCGCGCCACTACTATATGGGGCGAAGGTGCGAAGTCGACGGCGACGACAAAGTACCGAGTCTAAGGAGACTGATGGCGGCGCCACACAGTGGCGTTATGTCTCTATAAAAGTGGTGGTCTTTTATTATGTTATTTATTAATGGTATTTTTTTAATATCATATCAATATTGTACCCCGCACGGGGGGAGGTAGGGGTAGGTAGTGACGAAAAATAACGATACGGGACTCTTACGAGGTCTCGCAATCGGAATGAGTACACTTTAAATATTTTAACGAGGTAAAATTTAAGGGCATTGAGGGTCTGGTGCCAGTGGTGGTTGATTAGATCCACACACTATACTTTTTATAATTATGTGGCGTTATGTCTCTGTAAAAGTGGTGGTCTTTTATTATGTTATTTATTAATGGTATTTTTTTAATATCATATCAATATTGTACCCCGCACAGGGGGGAGGTACGGGTAGGTAGTGACGAAAAATAACGATACGGGACTCTTACGAGGTCTCGTCATCGAATAATCAATACACGAACTGCCCACACACTTGTAAATATAGACGCGCAAGATCGTTACACGAACCGCTTACCATTATAGTAAACTACTATGCAAACACACATAACATATACCTACGCAATAAGGGAACTTTAAATTGGAGATTTTATACTACCACACCCGTCTGTCTCATTCTGAAAACTATTCAAAATAATTGCTATTTTTCATTCTCATTCAAATATAAATAATAGTAAATAATATATAATTTTTGACTGAACTGAACCCAAGTGCCCGGCCACAGGCCGGGCACCCCTCGTATTCATGTTCTAACCTAACCTAACCTAAATCTAGTTTTGACACCTTTAGACTTTAGATTCAAGATTTAATGTGAATATATGCATTAATAAAAACTCATTACTATTTTAATACTAGTTATGCTGCTGTTGATGCACTGATGAAAGCCAGATAGCTAGATCAGTGTTTAGTTAGTCGTAGTTGCCGGTGGGCTGAGGTCTAAAGGAATCCAAACTAGTTTTAAAAGGTTTGGATAGGTTAGGTTAGGTTAGAACATGAATAAGACGGGTGCCCGGCCGCAGGCCGGTCACTTAGGTTCAGTTCCGTTTAAAAAAAAAAAAAACAAAAAACAAAACGTACCAATACAAAGTACTCTTATTCATATTAGAAGATATTGTAAAATAACAATTAATTTAATTTTTTTTTTTTTTTTTTCACTTACACATTAGGCCCGTCGCGCCGCGCCACTACTATATGGGGCGAAGGTGCGAAGTCGACGGCGACGACAAAGTACCGAGTCTAAGGAGACTGATGGCGGCGCCACACAGTGGCGTTATGTCTCTATAAAAGTGGTGGTCTTTTATTATGTTATTTATTAATGGTATTATTTTAATATCATATCAATATTGTACCCCGCACAGGGGGGAGGTACGGGTAGGTAGTGACGAAAAATAACGATACGGGACTCTTACGAGGTCTCGTAATCGGAATGAGTTTCTGCGACTACCATTGTTTGTCGCGGGTAACGGGGAATCAGGGTTCGATTCCGGTGAGGGAGCCTGAGAAACTGCTACCACATCCAAGGCAGGCAGCAGGCGCGCAAATTACCCACTCCCTGCACGGGGGGGGAGGTACGGGTAGGTAGTGACGAAAAATAACGATACGGGACTCTTACGAGGTCTCGTCATCGAATAATCAATACACGAACTGCCCACACACTTGTAAATATAGACGCGCAAGATCGTTACACGAACCGCTTACCATTATAGTAAACTACTATGCAAACACACATAACATATACCTACGCAATAATGGAACTTTAAATTGGAGATTTTATACTACCACACCCGTCTGTCTCATTCTGAAAACTATTCAAAATAATTGCTATTTTTCATTCTCATTCAAATATAAATAATAGTAAATAATATATAATTTTTGAATGAACTGAACCCAAGTGCCCGGCCTGTGGCCGGGCACCCCTCGTATTCATGTTCTAACCTAACCTAACCTAAATCTAGTTTTGACACCTTTAGACTTTAGATTCAAGATTTAATGTGAATATATGCATTAATAAAAACTCATTACTATTTTAATACTAGTTATGCTGCTGTTGATGCACTGATGAAAGCCAGATAGCTAGATCAGTGTTTAGTTAGTCGTAGTTGCCGGTGGGCTGAGGTCTAAAGGAATCCAAACTAGTTTTAAAAGGTTTGGATAGGTTAGGTTAGGTTAGAACATGAATAAGACGGGTGCCCGGCCGCAGGCCGGTCACTTAGGTTCAGTTCCGTTTAAAAAAAAAAAAAACAAAAAACAAAACGTACCAATACAAAGTACTCTTATTCATATTAGAAGATATTGTAAAATAACAATTAATTTAATTTTTTTTTTTTTTTTCACTTACACATTAGGCCCGTCGCGCCGCGCCACTACTCTATGGGGCGAAGGTGCGAAGTCGACGGCGACGACAAAGTACCGAGTCTAAGGAGACTGATGGCGGCGCCACACAGTGGCGTTATGTCTCTATAAAAGTGGTGGTCTTTTATTATGTTATTTATTAATGGTATTATTTTAATATCATATCAATATTGTACCGCGCACGGGGGGAGGTAGGGGGGTAGGTAGTGACGAAAAATAACGATACGGGACTCTTACGAGGTCTCGTAATCGGAATGAGTTTCTGCGACTACCATTGTTTGTCGCGGGTAACGGGGAATCTGGGTTCGATTCCGGTGAGGGAGCCTGAGAAACTGCTACCACATCCAAGGAAGGCAGCAGGCGCGCAAATTACCCACTCCCTGCACGGGGCGGGAGGTACGGGTAGGTAGTGACGAAAAATAACGATACGGGACTCTTACGAGGTCTCGTAATCGGAATGAGTTTCTGCGACTACCATTGTTTGTCGCGGGTAACGGGGAATCAGGGTTCGATTCCGGTGAGGGAGCCTGAGAAACTGCTACCACATCCAAGGAAGGCAGCAGGCGCGCAAATTACCCACTCCCTGCACGGGGGGGGAGGTACGGGTAGGTAGTGACGAAAAATAACGATACGGGACTCTTACGAGGTCTCGTAATCGGAATGAGTTTCTGCGACTACCATTGTTTGTCGCGGGTAACGGGGAATCAGGGTTCGATTCCGGTGAGGGAGCCTGAGAAACTGCTACCACATCCAAGGAAGGCAGCAAGCGCGCAAATTACCCACTCCCTGCACGGGGGGGGAGGTACGGGTAGGTATTGACGAAAAATAACGATACGGGACTCTTACGAGGTCTCGTAATCGGAATGAGTTTCTGCGACTACCATTGTTTGTCGCGGGTAACGGGGAATCAGGGTTCGATTCCGGTGAGGGAGCCTGAGAAACTGCTACCACATCCAAGGAAGGCAGCAGGCGCGCAAATTACCCACTCCCTGCACGGGGGGGGAGGTACGGGTAGGTAGTGACGAAAAATAACGATACGGGACTCTTACGAGGTCTCGTCATCGAATAATCAATACACGAACTGCCCACACACTTGTAAATATAGACGCGCAAGATCGTTACACGAACCGCTTACCATTATAGTAAACCACTATGCAAACACACATAACATATACGCAGTGAGGGAACTTTAAATTGGAGATTTTACCCTACCACACCCGTCTGTCTCTTTCTGAAAACTATTCAAAATAATTGCTATTTTTCATTCTCATTCAAATATAAATAATAGTAAATAATATATAATTTTTGACTAAACTAAACCCAAGTGCCCGGCCTGTGGCCGGGCACCCCTCGTATTCATGTTCTAACCTAACCTAACCTAAATCTAGTTTTGACACCTTTAGACTTTAGATTCAAGATTTAATGTGAATATATGCATTAATAAAAACTCATTACTATTTTAATACTAGTTATGCTGCTGTTGATGCACTGATGAAAGCCAGATAGCTAGATCAGTGTTTAGTTAGTCGTAGTTGCCGGTGGGCTGAGGTCTAAAGGAATCCAAACTAGTTTTAAAAGGTTTGGATAGGTTAGGTTAGGTGAGAACATGAATAAGACGGGTGCCCGGCCGCAGGCCGGTCACTTAGGTTCAGTTCCGTTTAAAAAAAAAAAAAACAAAAAACAAAACGTACCAATACAAAGTACTCTTATTCATATTAGAAGATATTGTAAAATAACAATTAATTTAATTTTTTTTTTTTTTTTTTTCACTTACACATTAGGCCCGTCGCGCCGCGCCACTACTATATGGGGCGAAGGTGCGAAGTCGATGGCGACGACAAAGTACCGAGTCTAAGGAGACTGATGGCGGCGCCACACAGTGGCGTTATGTCTCTATAAAAGTGGTGGTCTTTTATTATGTTATTTATTAATGGTATTTTTTTAATATCATATCAATATTGTACCCCGCACGGGGGGAGGTAGGGGTAGGTAGTGACGAAAAATAACGATACGGGACTCTTACGAGGTCTCGCAATCGGAATGAGTACACTTTAAATATTTTAACGAGGTAAAATTTAAGGGCATTGAGGGTCTGGTGCCAGTGGTGGTTGATTAGATCCACACACTATACTTTTTATAATTATGTGGCGTTATGTCTCTATAAAAGTGGTGGTCTTTTATTATGTTATTTATTAATGGTATTTTTTTAATATCATATCAATATTGTACCCCGCACAGGGGGGAGGTACGGGTAGGTAGTGACGAAAAATAACGATACGGGACTCTTACGAGGTCTCGTCATCGAATAATCAATACACGAACTGCCCACACACTTGTAAATATAGACGCGCAAGATCGTTACACGAACCGCTTACCATTATAGTAAACTACTATGCAAACACACATAACATATACGCAGTAAGGGAACTTTAAATTGGAGATTTTACCCTACCACACCCGTCTGTCTCTTTCTGAAAACTATTCAAAATAATTGCTATTTTTCATTCTCATTCAAATATAAATAATAGTAAATAATATATAATTTTTGACTGAACTGAACCCAAGTGCCCGGCCTGTGGCCGGGCACCCCTCGTATTCATGTTCTAACCTAACCTAACCTAAATCTAGTTTTGACACCTTTAGACTTTAGATTCAAGATTTAATGTGAATATATGCATTAATAAAAACTCATTACTATTTTAATACTAGTTATGCTGCTGTTGATGCACTGATGAAAGCCAGATAGCTAGATCAGTGTTTAGTTAGTCGTAGTTGCCGGTGGGCTGAGGTCTAAAGGAATCCAAACTAGTTTTAAAAGGTTTGGATAGGTTAGGTTAGGTTAGAACATGAATAAGACGGGTGCCCGGCCGCAGGCCGGTCACTTAGGTTCAGTTCCGTTTAAAAAAAAAAAAAACAAAAAACAAAACGTACCAATACAAAGTACTCTTATTCATATTAGAAGATATTGTAAAATAACAATTAATTTATTATTTTTTTTTTTTTTTTCACTTACACATTAGTCCCGTCGCGCCGCGCCACTACTATATGGGGCGACGGTGCGAAGTCGACGGCGACGACAAAGTACCGAGTCTAAGGAGACTGATGGCGGCGCCACACAGTGGCGTTATGTCTCTATAAAAGTGGTGGTCTTTTATTATGTTATTTATTAATGGTATTATTTTAATATCATATCAATATTGTACCCCGCACGGGGGGGGGTAGGGGGGTAGGTAGTGACGAAAAATAACGATACGGGACTCTTACGAGGTCTCGTAATCGGAATGAGTTTCTGCGACTACCATTGTTTGTCGCGGGTAACGGGGAATCAGGGTTCGATTCCGGTGAGGGAGCCTGAGAAACTGCTACCACATCCAAGGAAGGCAGCAGGCGCGCAAATTACCCAC
The DNA here is from genome assembly GCF_905163445.1 of Pararge aegeria. Classification (NCBI taxonomy): domain Eukaryota; kingdom Metazoa; phylum Arthropoda; class Insecta; order Lepidoptera; family Nymphalidae; genus Pararge; species Pararge aegeria. Next base: position 21,288 of record NC_053200.1, on the reverse strand, counting down.
TCCCTGCACGGGGGGGGAGGTACGGGTAGGTAGTGACGAAAAATAACGATACGGGACTCTTACGAGGTCTCGTCATCGAATAATCAATACACGAACTGCCCACACACTTGTAAATATAGACGCGCAAGATCGTTACACGAACCGCTTATCATTATAGTAAACCACTATGCAAACACACATAACATATACACAGTGAGGGAACTTTAAATTGGAGATTTTACCCTACCACACCCGTCTGTCTCTTTCTGAAAACTATTCAAAATAATTGCTATTTTTCATTCTCATTCAAATATAAATAATAGTAAATAATATATAATTTTTGACTGTACTGAACCCAAGTGCCCGGCCTGTGGCCGGGCACCCCTCGTATTCATGTTCTAACCTAACCTAACCTAAATCTAGTTTTGACACCTTTAGACTTTAGATTCAAGATTTAATGTGAATATATGCATTAATAAAAACTCATTACTATTTTAATACTAGTTATGCTGCTGTTGATGCACTGATGAAAGCCAGATAGCTAGATCAGTGTTTAGTTAGTCGTAGTTGCCGGTGGGCTGAGGTCTAAAGGAATCCAAACTAGTTTTAAAAGGTTTGGATAGGTTAGGTTAGGTTAGAACATGAATAAGACGGGTGCCCGGCCGCAGGCCGGTCACTTAGGTTCAGTTCCGTTTAAAAAAAAAAAAAACAAAAAACAAAACGTACCAATACAAAGTACTCTTATTCATATTAGAAGATATTGTAAAATAACAATTAATTTAATTTTTTTTTTTTTTTTTCACTTACACATTAGGCCCGTCGCGCCGCGCCACTACTCTATGGGGCGAAGGTGCGAAGTCGACGGCGACGACAAAGTACCGAGTCTAAGGAGACTGATGGCGGCGCCACACAGTGGCGTTATGTCTCTATAAAAGTGGTGGTCTTTTATTATGTTATTTATTAATGGTATTATTTTAATATCATATCAATATTGTACCGCGCACGGGGGGAGGTAGGGGGGTAGGTAGTGACGAAAAATAACGATACGGGACTCTTACGAGGTCTCGTAATCGGAATGAGTTTCTGCGACTACCATTGTTTGTCGCGGGTAACGGGGAATCTGGGTTCGATTCCGGTGAGGGAGCCTGAGAAACTGCTACCACATCCAAGGAAGGCAGCAGGCGCGCAAATTACCCACTCCCTGCACGGGGCGGGAGGTACGGGTAGGTAGTGACGAAAAATAACGATACGGGACTCTTACGAGGTCTCGTAATCGGAATGAGTTTCTGCGACTACCATTGTTTGTCGCGGGTAACGGGGAATCAGGGTTCGATTCCGGTGAGGGAGCCTGAGAAACTGCTACCACATCCAAGGAAGGCAGCAGGCGCGCAAATTACCCACTCCCTGCACGGGGGGGGAGGTACGGGTAGGTAGTGACGAAAAATAACGATACGGGACTCTTACGAGGTCTCGTAATCGGAATGAGTTTCTGCGACTACCATTGTTTGTCGCGGGTAACGGGGAATCAGGGTTCGATTCCGGTGAGGGAGCCTGAGAAACTGCTACCACATCCAAGGAAGGCAGCAAGCGCGCAAATTACCCACTCCCTGCACGGGGGGGGAGGTACGGGTAGGTATTGACGAAAAATAACGATACGGGACTCTTACGAGGTCTCGTAATCGGAATGAGTTTCTGCGACTACCATTGTTTGTCGCGGGTAACGGGGAATCAGGGTTCGATTCCGGTGAGGGAGCCTGAGAAACTGCTACCACATCCAAGGAAGGCAGCAGGCGCGCAAATTACCCACTCCCTGCACGGGGGGGGAGGTACGGGTAGGTAGTGACGAAAAATAACGATACGGGACTCTTACGAGGTCTCGTCATCGAATAATCAATACACGAACTGCCCACACACTTGTAAATATAGACGCGCAAGATCGTTACACGAACCGCTTACCATTATAGTAAACCACTATGCAAACACACATAACATATACGCAGTCAGGGAACTTTAAATTGGAGATTTTACCCTACCACACCCGTCTGTCTCTTTCTGAAAACTATTCAAAATAATTGCTATTTTTCATTCTCATTCAAATATAAATAATAGTAAATAATATATAATTTTTGACTAAACTAAACCCAAGTGCCCGGCCTGTGGCCGGGCACCCCTCGTATTCATGTTCTAACCTAACCTAACCTAAATCTAGTTTTGACACCTTTAGACTTTAGATTCAAGATTTAATGTGAATATATGCATTAATAAAAACTCATTACTATTTTAATACTAGTTATGCTGCTGTTGATGCACTGATGAAAGCCAGATAGCTAGATCAGTGTTTAGTTAGTCGTAGTTGCCGGTGGGCTGAGGTCTAAAGGAATCCAAACTAGTTTTAAAAGGTTTGGATAGGTTAGGTTAGGTGAGAACATGAATAAGACGGGTGCCCGGCCGCAGGCCGGTCACTTAGGTTCAGTTCCGTTTAAAAAAAAAAAAAACAAAAAACAAAACGTACCAATACAAAGTACTCTTATTCATATTAGAAGATATTGTAAAATAACAATTAATTTAATTTTTTTTTTTTTTTTTTTCACTTACACATTAGGCCCGTCGCGCCGCGCCACTACTATATGGGGCGAAGGTGCGAAGTCGATGGCGACGACAAAGTACCGAGTCTAAGGAGACTGATGGCGGCGCCACACAGTGGCGTTATGTCTCTATAAAAGTGGTGGTCTTTTATTATGTTATTTATTAATGGTATTTTTTTAATATCATATCAATATTGTACCCCGCACGGGGGGAGGTAGGGGTAGGTAGTGACGAAAAATAACGATACGGGACTCTTACGAGGTCTCGCAATCGGAATGAGTACACTTTAAATATTTTAACGAGGTAAAATTTAAGGGCATTGAGGGTCTGGTGCCAGTGGTGGTTGATTAGATCCACACACTATACTTTTTATAATTATGTGGCGTTATGTCTCTATAAAAGTGGTGGTCTTTTATTATGTTATTTATTAATGGTATTTTTTTAATATCATATCAATATTGTACCCCGCACAGGGGGGAGGTACGGGTAGGTAGTGACGAAAAATAACGATACGGGACTCTTACGAGGTCTCGTCATCGAATAATCAATACACGAACTGCCCACACACTTGTAAATATAGACGCGCAAGATCGTTACACGAACCGCTTACCATTATAGTAAACTACTATGCAAACACACATAACATATACGCAGTAAGGGAACTTTAAATTGGAGATTTTACCCTACCACACCCGTCTGTCTCTTTCTGAAAACTATTCAAAATAATTGCTATTTTTCATTCTCATTCAAATATAAATAATAGTAAATAATATATAATTTTTGACTGAACTGAACCCAAGTGCCCGGCCTGTGGCCGGGCACCCCTCGTATTCATGTTCTAACCTAACCTAACCTAAATCTAGTTTTGACACCTTTAGACTTTAGATTCAAGATTTAATGTGAATATATGCATTAATAAAAACTCATTACTATTTTAATACTAGTTATGCTGCTGTTGATGCACTGATGAAAGCCAGATAGCTAGATCAGTGTTTAGTTAGTCGTAGTTGCCGGTGGGCTGAGGTCTAAAGGAATCCAAACTAGTTTTAAAAGGTTTGGATAGGTTAGGTTAGGTTAGAACATGAATAAGACGGGTGCCCGGCCGCAGGCCGGTCACTTAGGTTCAGTTCCGTTTAAAAAAAAAAAAAACAAAAAACAAAACGTACCAATACAAAGTACTCTTATTCATATTAGAAGATATTGTAAAATAACAATTAATTTATTATTTTTTTTTTTTTTTTCACTTACACATTAGTCCCGTCGCGCCGCGCCACTACTATATGGGGCGACGGTGCGAAGTCGACGGCGACGACAAAGTACCGAGTCTAAGGAGACTGATGGCGGCGCCACACAGTGGCGTTATGTCTCTATAAAAGTGGTGGTCTTTTATTATGTTATTTATTAATGGTATTATTTTAATATCATATCAATATTGTACCCCGCACGGGGGGAGGTAGGGGGGTAGGTAGTGACGAAAAATAACGATACGGGACTCTTACGAGGTCTCGTAATCGGAATGAGTTTCTGCGACTACCATTGTTTGTCGCGGGTAACGGGGAATCAGGGTTCGATTCCGGTGAGGGAGCCTGAGAAACTGCTACCACATCCAAGGAAGGCAGCAGGCGCGCAAATTACCCACTCCCTGCACGGGGGGGGAGGTACGGGTAGGTAGTGACGAAAAATAACGATACGGGACTCTTACGAGGTCTCGTCATCGAATAATCAATACACGAACTGCCCACACACTTGTAAATATAGACGCGCAAGATCGTTACACGAACCGCTTATCATTATAGTAAACCACTATGCAAACACACATAACATATACACAGTGAGGGAACTTTAAATTGGAGATTTTACCCTACCACACCCGTCTGTCTCTTTCTGAAAACTATTCAAAATAATTGCTATTTTTCATTCTCATTCAAATATAAATAATAGTAAATAATATATAATTTTTGACTGAACCAAACCCAAGTGCCCGGCCTGTGGCCGGGCACCCCTCGTATTCATGTTCTAACCTAACCTAACCTAAATCTAGTTTTGACACCTTTAGACTTTAGATTCAAGATTTAATGTGAATATATGCATTAATAAAAACTCATTACTATTTTAATACTAGTTATGCTGCTGTTGATGCACTGATGAAAGCCAGATAGCTAGATCAGTGTTTAGTTAGTCGTAGTTGCCGGTGGGCTGAGGTCTAAAGGAATCCAAACTAGTTTTAAAAGGTTTGGATAGGTTAGGTTAGGTTAGAACATGAATAAGACGGGTGCCCGGCCGCAGGCCGGTCACTTAGGTTCAGTTCCGTTTAAAAAAAAAAAAAACAAAAAACAAAACGTACCAATACAAAGTACTCTTATTCATATTAGAAGATATTGTAAAATAACAATTAATTTAATTTTTTTTTTTTTTTTTCACTTACACATTAGGCCCGTCGCGCCGCGCCACTACTCTATGGGGCGAAGGTGCGAAGTCGACGGCGACGACAAAGTACCGAGTCTAAGGAGACTGATGGCGGCGCCACACAGTGGCGTTATGTCTCTATAAAAGTGGTGGTCTTTTATTATGTTATTTATTAATGGTATTATTTTAATATCATATCAATATTGTACCGCGCACGGGGGGAGGTAGGGGGGTAGGTAGTGACGAAAAATAACGATACGGGACTCTTACGAGGTCTCGTAATCGGAATGAGTTTCTGCGACTACCATTGTTTGTCGCGGGTAACGGGGAATCTGGGTTCGATTCCGGTGAGGGAGCCTGAGAAACTGCTACCACATCCAAGGAAGGCAGCAGGCGCGCAAATTACCCACTCCCTGCACGGGGGGGGAGGTACGGGTAGGTAGTGACGAAAAATAACGATACGGGACTCTTACGAGGTCTCGTAATCGGAATGAGTTTCTGCGACTACCATTGTTTGTCGCGGGTAACGGGGAATCAGGGTTCGATTCCGGTGAGGGAGCCTGAGAAACTGCTACCACATCCAAGGAAGGCAGCAGGCGCGCAAATTACCCACTCCCTGCACGGGGGGGGAGGTACGGGTAGGTAGTGACGAAAAATAACGATACGGGACTCTTACGAGGTCTCGTAATCGGAATGAGTTTCTGCGACTACCATTGTTTGTCGCGGGTAACGGGGAATCAGGGTTCGATTCCGGTGAGGGAGCCTGAGAAACTGCTACCACATCCAAGGAAGGCAGCAAGCGCGCAAATTACCCACTCCCTGCACGGGGGGGGAGGTACGGGTAGGTAGTGACGAAAAATAACGATACGGGACTCTTACGAGGTCTCGTAATCGGAATGAGTTTCTGCGACTACCATTGTTTGTCGCGGGTAACGGGGAATCAGGGTTCGATTCCGGTGAGGGAGCCTGAGAAACTGCTACCACATCCAAGGAAGGCAGCAGGCGCGCAAATTACCCACTCCCTGCACGGGGGGGGAGGTACGGGTAGGTAGTGACGAAAAATAACGATACGGGACTCTTACGAGGTCTCGCAATCGGAATGAATACACTTTAAATATTTTAACGAGGTAAAATTTAAGGGCATTGAGGGTCTGGTGCCAGTGGTGGTTGATTAGATCCACACACTATACTTTTTATAATTATGTGGCGTTATGTCTCTATAAAAGTGGTGGTCTTTTATTATGTTATTTATTAATGGTATTTTTTTAATATCATATCAATATTGTACCCCGCACAGGGGGGAGGTACGGGTAGGTAGTGACGAAAAATAACGATACGGGACTCTTACGAGGTCTCGTCATCGAATAATCAATACACGAACTGCCCACACACTTGTAAATATAGACGCGCAAGATCGTTACACGAACCGCTTACCATTATAGTAAACTACTATGCAAACACACATAACATATACGCAGTAAGGGAACTTTAAATTGGAGATTTTACCCTACCACACCCGTCTGTCTCTTTCTGAAAACTATTCAAAATAATTGCTATTTTTCATTCTCATTCAAATATAAATAATAGTAAATAATATATAATTTTTGACTGAACTGAACCCAAGTGCCCGGCCTGTGGCCGGGCACCCCTCGTATTCATGTTCTAACCTAACCTAACCTAAATCTAGTTTTGACACCTTTAGACTTTAGATTCAAGATTTAATGTGAATATATGCATTAATAAAAACTCATTACTATTTTAATACTAGTTATGCTGCTGTTGATGCACTGATGAAAGCCAGATAGCTAGATCAGTGTTTAGTTAGTCGTAGTTGCCGGTGGGCTGAGGTCTAAAGGAATCCAAACTAGTTTTAAAAGGTTTGGATAGGTTAGGTTAGGTTAGAACATGAATAAGACGGGTGCCCGGCCGCAGGCTTGTCACTTAGGTTCAGTTCCGTTTAAAAAAAAAAAAACAAAAAACAAAACGTACCAATACAAAGTACTCTTATTCATATTAGAAGATATTGTAAAATAACAATTAATTTATTTATTTTTTTTTTTTTTTCACTTACACATTAGTCCCGTCGCGCCGCGCCACTACTATATGGGGCGACGGTGCGAAGTCGATGGCGACGACAAAGTACCGAGTCTAAGGAGACTGATGGCGGCGCCACACAGTGGCGTTATGTCTCTATAAAAGTGGTGGTCTTTTATTATGTTATTTATTAATGGTATTATTTTAATATCATATCAATATTGTACCCCGCACGGGGGGAGGTAGGGGGGTAGGTAGTGACGAAAAATAACGATACGGGACTCTTACGAGGTCTCGTAATCGGAATGAGTTTCTGCGACTACCATTGTTTGTCGCGGGTAACGGGGAATCTGGGTTCGATTCCGGTGAGGGAGCCTGAGAAACTGCTACCACATCCAAGGAAGGCAGCAGGCGCGCAAATTACCCACTCCCTGCACGGGGCGGGAGGTACGGGTAGGTAGTGACGAAAAATAACGATACGGGACTCTTACGAGGTCTCGTAATCGGAATGAGTTTCTGCGACTACCATTGTTTGTCGCGGGTAACGGGGAATCAGGGTTCGATTCCGGTGAGGGAGCCTGAGAAACTGCTACCACATCCAAGGAAGGCAGCAGGCGCGCAAATTACCCACTCCCTGCACGGGGGGGGAGGTACGGGTAGGTAGTGACGAAAAATAACGATACGGGACTCTTACGAGGTCTCGTAATCGGAATGAGTTTCTGCGACTACCATTGTTTGTCGCGGGTAACGGGGAATCAGGGTTCGATTCCGGTGAGGGAGCCTGAGAAACTGCTACCACATCCAAGGAAGGCAGCAGGCGCGCAAATTACCCACTCCCTGCACGGGGGGGGAGGTACGGGTAGGTAGTGACGAAAAATAACGATACGGGACTCTTACGAGGTCTCGTCATCGAATAATCAATACACGAACTGCCCACACACTTGTAAATATAGACGCGCAAGATCGTTACACGAACCGCTTACCATTATAGTAAACTACTATGCAAACACACATAACATATACGCAGTAAGGGAACTTTAAATTGGAGATTTTACCCTACCACACCCGTCTGTCTCTTTCTGAAAACTATTCAAAATAGTTGCTATTTTTCATTCTCATTCAAATATAAATAATAGTAAATAATATATAATTTTTGACTGAACTGAACCCAAGTGCCCGGCCTGTGGCCGGGCACCCCTCGTATTCATGTTCTAACCTAACCTAACCTAAATCTAGTTTTGACACCTTTAGACTTTAGATTCAAGATTTAATGTGAATATATGCATTAATAAAAACTCATTACTATTTTAATACTAGTTATGCTGCTGTTGATGCACTGATGAAAGCCAGATAGCTAGATCAGTGTTTAGTTAGTCGTAGTTGCCGGTGGGCTGAGGTCTAAAGGAATCCAAACTAGTTTTAAAAGGTTTGGATAGGTTAGGTTAGGTTAGAACATGAATAAGACGGGTGCCCGGCCGCAGGCTTGTGACTTAGGTTCAGTTCCGTTTAAAAAAAAAAAAACAAAACGTACCAATACAAAGTACTCTTATTCATATTAGAAGATATTGTAAAATAACAATTAATTTATTATTTTTTTTTTTTTTTTTCACTTACACATTAGTCCCGTCGCGCCGCGCCACTACTATATGGGGCGACGGTGCGAAGTCGATGGCGACGACAAAGTACCGAGTCTAAGGAGACTGATGGCGGCGCCACACAGTGGCGTTATGTCTCTATAAAAGTGGTGGTCTTTTATTATGTTATTTATTAATGGTATTATTTTAATATCATATCAATATTGTACCCCGCACGGGGGGAGGTAGGGGGGTAGGTAGTGACGAAAAATAACGATACGGGACTCTTACGAGGTCTCGTAATCGGAATGAGTTTCTGCGACTACCATTGTTTGTCGCGGGTAACGGGGAATCAGGGTTCGATTCCGGTGAGGGAGCCTGAGAAACTGCTACCACATCCAAGGAAGGCAGCAGGCGCGCAAATTACCCACTCCCTGCACGGGGGGGGAGGTACGGGTAGGTAGTGACGAAAAATAACGATACGGGACTCTTACGAGGTCTCGTCATCGAATAATCAATACACGAACTGCCCACACACTTGTAAATATAGACGCGCAAGATCGTTACACGAACCGCTTATCATTATAGTAAACCACTATGCAAACACACATAACATATACGCAGTAAGGGAACTTTAAATTGGAGATTTTACCCTACCACACCCGTCTGTCTCTTTCTGAAAACTATTCAAAATAATTGCTATTTTTCATTCTCATTCAAATATAAATAATAGTAAATAATATATTTAATAATATTTAATAATTGTATAGATTGTGGTGTGTTTCCTGACTTAATGAAACTTAATAAAATAGTTCCATTGTTTAAATCGGGTAGTACTTCTGACCCCACTAACTTTAGACCAGTATCCGTACTACCCACTTTCAGTAAAATCTTTGAAAAACTCATTTTAAATCAATTACTTTACCATTTTCATAAGTATAATTTACTTCATATTAAGCAATTTGGTTTCACACGGGGTCGCTCAACAATCGACGCAGGTGTTGAGCTAATACAAAACATATTTGAAGCCTGGGAGGAGTCACGTGATGCACTTGGTGTGTTCTGTGACTTATCTAAGGCGTTTGATTGTGTTCAACACGAAACGTTAGTTAGGAAACTACACCACTATGGAATTCAGGGTGTAGCTCTAGACTTAATGAGTAACTATCTACGCGATAGAATTCAGAAAGTCGACGTGAATGGAAAACGGTCTAATGGATCAGTTATGAAAATAGGTGTCCCACAGGGGTCTATATTAGGACCATTTCTGTTCCTTATTTACATTAATGACCTTCCTTACCTTGCCAAGGATAAACACGGGATAGTTCTGTTTGCCGATGATACATCACTGACTTTTAAAATAAATCGACGTGAACTAGCTTTTGACGACGTAAACAACTCTCTCGCTAAAGTGGTACAGTGGTTTGAAGCTAATAATTTGGTTCTTAACGGAAAAAAAACCAAGTGTATAAAATTCACTTTACCTAATGTTAAACACGTGAAAACCACTGTACTACTTAATAATGAGGAACTGAAACTGGAGGATACGACAGTTTTTCTAGGAATAACGTTAGATTCTAAACTTCAATGGGGCCCTCATGTAAATAATTTATCGAACAGGCTTAGTTCTGCTGCCTATGCGGTAAAGAAGATACGCCATATGACCGACGTAGAAACTGCTAGACTGGTATATTTTAGTTACTTTCACAGCATTATGTCATATGGAATTTTACTTTGGGGTAATGCTGCTGATATTAGCACTATTTTCGTGCTGCAGAAGAGGGCTGTTCGTTCTATCTACAAAATGGGTCCAAGAGAGTCATTGAGAGATAAATTTAAAGATTTTAAAATAATGACAGTGTATAGTCAGTACATATTTGAAAATTTAATGTACGTCCATAAAAACATTTCTAAATTTAAGAAAAAATGTGACTGCAATAATTTAAACATTAGAAGTAAGAATAAACTTACAGTGCAATATACTAGGTTACATAAAATTCATAATTCGTTTAAAGGAAATTGCATACAATTTTACAATAAACGACCAATTGACATCTTGGAGATGTCTCTTAAAAAGTTCAAAGTTTGTATTAAACGTAAGCTTATAGAAAAGTCCTATTATAGTATAAAGGACTACGTCAACGATAAAAAAGCTTGGGTGTAAATTATTGCTCTAACCAGGTTGCTCTTCTAATAATTTAAAATGACATTGTGAGATGGCGATAACAAAAAAAAAAAAAAAAACACCCGGCTAAGTTTGTTGTGGGCTTCTTCTTAGACCGGGACGCGTTTGGAACCCTCGTAGCTTTAGTTTTAAGTTTACGAATGTGGTTATCGCCATCATCTCACTACCGTGTAATTCTTATGTACGCATCAAAAGTGCCACCTGTGGGCCTACTTGAATAAAGATATTTTTGACTTTGACTTTGACTTTGACTTTATATAATTTTTGACTGAACTGAACCCAAGTGCCCGGCCTGTGGCCGGGCACCCCTCGTATTCATGTTCTAACCTAAATCTAGTTTTGACACCTTTAGACTTTAGATTCAAGATTTAATGAGAATATATGCATTAATAAAAACTCATTACTATTTTAATACTAGTTATGCTGCTGTTGATGCACTGATGAAAGCCAGATAGCTAGATCAGTGTTTAGTTAGTCGTAGTTGCCGGTGGGCTGAGGTCTAAAGGAATCCAAACTAGTTTTAAAAGGCGTGGATAGGTTAGGTTAGGTTAGAACATGAATAAGACGGGTGCCCGGCCGCAGGCCGGTCACTTAGGTTCAGTTCCGTTTAAAAAAAAAAAAAAAAAAAACAAAACGTACCAATACAAAGTACTCTTATTCATATTAGAAGATATTGTAAAATAACAATTAATTTATTATTATTTTTTTTTTTTTTTCACTAACACATTAGTCCCGTCGCGCCGCGCCACTACTATATGGGGCGACGGTGCAAAGTCGATGGCGACGACAAAGTACCGAGTCTAAGGAGACTGATGGCGGCGCCACACAGTGGCGTTATGTCTCTATAAAAGTGGTGGTCTTTTATTATGTTATTTATTAATGGTATTATTTTAATATCATATCAATATTGTACCCCGCACGGGGGGAGGTAGGGGGGTAGGTAGTGACGAAAAATAACGATACGGGACTCTTACGAGGTCTCGTAATCGGAATGAGTTTCTGCGACTACCATTGTTTGTCGCGGGTAACGGGGAATCAGGGTTCGATTCCGGTGACGGAGCCTGAGAAACTGCTACCACATCCAAGGAAGGCAGCAGGCGCGCAAATTACCCACTCCCTGCACGGGGGGGGAGGTACGGGTAGGTAGTGACGAAAAATAACGATACGGGACTCTTACGAGGTCTCGTAATCGGAATGAGTTTCTGCGACTACCATTGTTTGTCGCGGGTAACGGGGAATCAGGGTTCGATTCCGGTGAGGGAGCCTGAGAAACTGCTACCACATCCAAGGAAGGCAGCAGGCGCGCAAATTACCCACTCCCTGCACGGGGGGGGAGGTACGGGTAGGTAGTGACGAAAAATAACGATACGGGACTCTTACGAGGTCTCGTCATCGAATAATCAATACACGAACTGCCCACACACTTGTAAATATAGACGCGCAAGATCGTTACACGAATCATTATCATTATAGTTACACCGCTTATCATTATAGTAAACCACTATGCAAACACACATAACATATACGCAGTAAGGGAACTTTAAATTGGAGATTTTACCCTACCACACCCGTCTGTCTCTTTCTGAAAACTATTCAAAATAATTGCTATTTTTCATTCTCATTCAAATATAAATAATAGTAAATAATATATAATTTTTGACTGAACTAAACCCAAGTGCCCGGCCTGTGGCCGGGCACCCCTCGTATTCATGTTCTAACCTAACCTAACCTAAATCTAGTTTTGACACCTTTAGACTTTAGATTCAAGATTTAATGTGAATATATGCTTTAATAAAAACTCATTACTATTTTAATACTAGTTATGCTGCTGTTGATGCACTGATGAAAGCCAGATAGCTAGATCAGTGTTTAGTTAGTCGTAGTTGCCGGTGGGCTGAGGTCTAAAGGAATCCAAACTAGTTTTAAAAGGTTTGGATAGGTTAGGTTAGGTGAGAACATGAATAAGACGGGTGCCCGGCCGCAGGCCGGTCACTTAGGTTCAGTTCCGTTTAAAAAAAAAAAAAAACAAAAAACAAAACGTACCAATACAAAGTACTCTTATTCATATTAGAAGATATTGTAAAATAACAATTAATTTAATTTTTTTTTTTTTTTTTTCACTTACACATTAGGCCCGTCGCGCCGCGCCACTACTATATGGGGCGAAGGTGCGAAGTCGATGGCGACGACAAAGTACCGAGTCTAAGGAGACTGATGGCGGCGCCACACAGTGGCGTTATGTCTCTATAAAAGTGGTGGTCTTTTATTATGTTATTTATTAATGGTATTATTTTAATATCATATCAATATTGTACCCCGCACAGGGGGGAGGTACGGGTAGGTAGTGACGAAAAATAACGATACGGGACTCTTACGAGGTCTCGCAATCGGAATGAATACACTTTAAATATTTTAACGAGGTAAAATTTAAGGGCATTGAGGGTCTGGTGCCAGTGGTGGTTGATTAGATCCACACACTATACTTTTTATAATTATGTGGCGTTATGTCTCTATAAAAGTGGTGGTCTTTTATTATGTTATTTATTAATGGTATTTTTTTAATATCATATCAATATTGTACCCCGCACAGGGGGGAGGTACGGGTAGGTAGTGACGAAAAATAACGATACGGGACTCTTACGAGGTCTCGTCATCGAATAATCAATACACGAACTGCCCACACACTTGTAAATATAGACGCGCAAGATCGTTACACGAACCGCTTACCATTATAGTAAACTACTATGCAAACACACATAACATATACGCAGTAAGGGAACTTTAAATTGGAGATTTTACCCTACCACACCCGTCTGTCTCTTTCTGAAAACTATTCAAAATAATTGCTATTTTTCATTCTCATTCAAATATAAATAATAGTAAATAATATATAATTTTTGACTGAACTGAACCCAAGTGCCCGGCCTGTGGCCGGGCACCCCTCGTATTCATGTTCTAACCTAACCTAACCTAAATCTAGTTTTGACACCTTTAGACTTTAGATTCAAGATTTAATGTGAATATATGCATTAATAAAAACTCATTACTATTTTAATACTAGTTATGCTGCTGTTGATGCACTGATGAAAGCCAGATAGCTAGATCAGTGTTTAGTTAGTCGTAGTTGCCGGTGGGCTGAGGTCTAAAGGAATCCAAACTAGTTTTAAAAGGTTTGGATAGGTTAGGTTAGGTTAGAACATGAATAAGACGGGTGCCCGGCCGCAGGCTTGTCACTTAGGTTCAGTTCCGTTTAAAAAAAAAAAAACAAAAAACAAAACGTACCAATACAAAGTACTCTTATTCATATTAGAAGATATTGTAAAATAACAATTAATTTATTAATTTTTTTTTTTTTTTCACTTACACATTAGTCCCGTCGCGCCGCGCCACTACTATATGGGGCGACGGTGCGAAGTCGATGGCGACGACAAAGTACCGAGTCTAAGGAGACTGATGGCGGCGCCACACAGTGGCGTTATGTCTCTATAAAAGTGGTGGTCTTTTATTATGTTATTTATTAATGGTATTATTTTAATATCATATCAATATTGTACCCCGCACGGGGGGAGGTAGGGGGGTAGGTAGTGACGAAAAATAACGATACGGGACTCTTACGAGGTCTCGTAATCGGAATGAGTTTCTGCGACTACCATTGTTTGTCGCGGGTAACGGGGAATCAGGGTTCGATTCCGGTGAGGGAGCCTGAGAAACTGCTACCACATCCAAGGAAGGCAGCAGGCGCGCAAATTACCCACTCCCTCCACGGGGGGGGAGGTACGGGTAGGTAGTGACGAAAAATAACGATACGGGACTCTTACGAGGTCTCGTAATCGGAATGAGTTTCTGCGACTACCATTGTTTGTCGCGGGTAACGGGGAATCTGGGTTCGATTCCGGTGAGGGAGCCTGAGAAACTGCTACCACATCCAAGGAAGGCAGCAGGCGCGCAAATTACCCACTCCCTGCACGGGGGGGGAGGTACGGGTAGGTAGTGACGAAAAATAACGATACGGGACTCTTACGAGGTCTCGTAATCGGAATGAGTTTCTGCGACTACCATTGTTTGTCGCGGGTAACGGGGAATCAGGGTTCGATTCCGGTGAGGGAGCCTGAGAAACTGCTACCACATCCAAGGAAGGCAGCAGGCGCGCAAATTACCCACTCCCTGCACGGGGGGGGAGGTACGGGTAGGTAGTGACGAAAAATAACGATACGGGACTCTTACGAGGTCTCGTCATCGAATAATCAATACACGAACTGCCCACACACTTGTAAATATAGACGCGCAAGATCGTTACACGAATCATTATCATTATAGTTACACCGCTTATCATTATAGTAAACCACTATGCAAACACACATAACATATACGCAGTAAGGGAACTTTAAATTGGAGATTTTACCCTACCACACCCGTCTGTCTCTTTCTGAAAACTATTCAAAATAATTGCTATTTTTCATTCTCATTCAAATATAAATAATAGTAAATAATATATAATTTTTGACTGAACTAAACCCAAGTGCCCGGCCTGTGGCCGGGCACCCCTCGTATTCATGTTCTAACCTAACCTAACCTAAATCTAGTTTTGACACCTTTAGACTTTAGATTCAAGATTTAATGTGAATATATGCATTAATAAAAACTCATTACTATTTTAATACTAGTTATGCTGCTGTTGATGCACTGATGAAAGCCAGATAGCTAGATCAGTGTTTAGTTAGTCGTAGTTGCCGGTGGGCTGAGGTCTAAAGGAATCCAAACTAGTTTTAAAAGGTTTGGATAGGTTAGGTTAGGTTAGAACATGAATAAGACGGGTGCCCGGCCGCAGGCCGGTCACTTAGGTTCAGTTCCGTTTAAAAAAAAAAAAAACAAAAAACAAAACGTACCAATACAAAGTACTCTTATTCATATTAGAAGATATTGTAAAATAACAATTAATTTAATTTTTTTTTTTTTTTTTTCACTTACACATTAGGCCCGTCGCGCCGCGCCACTACTCTATGGGGCGAAGGTGCGAAGTCGACGGCGACGACAAAGTACCGAGTCTAAGGAGACTGATGGCGGCGCCACACAGTGGCGTTATGTCTCTATAAAAGTGGTGGTCTTTTATTATGTTATTTATTAATGGTATTATTTTAATATCATATCAATATTGTACCCCGCACGGGGGGAGGTAGGGGGGTAGGTAGTGACGAAAAATAACGATACGGGACTCTTACGAGGTCTCGTAATCGGAATGAGTTTCTGCGACTACCATTGTTTGTCGCGGGTAACGGGGAATCAGGGTTCGATTCCGGTGAGGGAGCCTGAGAAACTGCTACCACATCCAAGGAAGGCAGCAGGCGCGCAAATTACCCACTCCCTGCACGGGGGGGGAGGTACGGGTAGGTAGTGACGAAAAATAACGATACGGGACTCTTACGAGGTCTCGTAATGGGAATGAGTTTCTGCGACTACCATTGTTTGTCGCGGGTAACGGGGAATCAGGGTTCGATTCCGGTGAGGGAGCCTGAGAAACTGCTACCACATCCAAGGAAGGCAGCAGGCGCGCAAATTACCCACTCCCTGCACGGGGGGGGAGGTACGGGTAGGTAGTGACGAAAAATAACGATACGGGACTCTTACGAGGTCTCGTAATCGGAATGAGTTTCTGCGACTACCATTGTTTGTCGCGGGTAACGGGGAATCAGGGTTCGATTCCGGTGAGGGAGCCTGAGAAACTGCTACCACATCCAAGGAAGGCAGCAAGCGCGCAAATTACCCACTCCCTGCACGGGGGGGGGGGTACGGGTAGGTAGTGACGAAAAATAACGATACGGGACTCTTACGAGGTCTCGTAATCGGAATGAGTTTCTGCGACTACCATTGTTTGTCGCGGGTAACGGGGAATCAGGGTTCGATTCCGGTGAGGGAGCCTGAGAAACTGCTACCACATCCAAGGAAGGCAGCAGGCGCGCAAATTACCCACTCCCTGCACGGGGGGGGAGGTACGGGTAGGTAGTGACGAAAAATAACGATACGGGACTCTTACGAGGTCTCGTCATCGAATAATCAATACACGAACTGCCCACACACTTGTAAATATAGACGCGCAAGATCGTTACACGAACCGCTTACCATTATAGTAAACCACTATGCAAACACACATAACATATACGCAGTAAGGGAACTTTAAATTGGAGATTTTACCCTACCACACCCGTCTGTCTCTTTCTGAAAACTATTCAAAATAATTGCTATTTTTCATTCTCATTCAAATATAAATAATAGTAAATAATATATAATTTTTGACTAAACTAAACCCAAGTGCCCGGCCTGTGGCCGGGCACCCCTCGTATTCATGTTCTAACCTAACCTAACCTAAATCTAGTTTTGACACCTTTAGACTTTAGATTCAAGATTTAATGTGAATATATGCATTAATAAAAACTCATTACTATTTTAATACTAGTTATGCTGCTGTTGATGCACTGATGAAAGCCAGATAGCTAGATCAGTGTTTAGTTAGTCGTAGTTGCCGGTGGGCTGAGGTCTAAAGGAATCCAAACTAGTTTTAAAAGGTTTGGATAGGTTAGGTTAGGTTAGAACATGAATAAGACGGGTGCCCGGCCGCAGGCTTGTCACTTAGGTTCAGTTCCGTTTAAAAAAAAAAAACAAAAAACAAAACGTACCAATACAAAGTACTCTTATTCATATTAGAAGATATTGTAAAATAACAATTAATTTATTATTTTTTTTTTTTTTTTTCACTTACACATTAGTCCCGTCGCGCCGCGCCACTACTATATGGGGCGACGGTGCGAAGTCGATGGCGACGACAAAGTACCGAGTCTAAGGAGACTGATGGCGGCGCCACACAGTGGCGTTATGTCTCTATAAAAGTGGTGGTCT
This sequence comes from Pararge aegeria, assembly GCF_905163445.1. Lineage (NCBI taxonomy): Eukaryota > Metazoa > Arthropoda > Insecta > Lepidoptera > Nymphalidae > Pararge > Pararge aegeria. Next base: position 3,633 of record NC_053200.1, on the reverse strand, counting down.
TTTATTATGTTATTTATTAATGGTATTATTTTAATATCATATCAATATTGTACCCCGCACGGGGGGAGGTAGGGGGGTAGGTAGTGACGAAAAATAACGATACGGGACTCTTACGAGGTCTCGTAATCGGAATGAGTTTCTGCGACTACCATTGTTTGTCGCGGGTAACGGGGAATCAGGGTTCGATTCCGGTGAGGGAGCCTGAAAAACTGCTACCACATCCAAGGAAGGCAGCAGGCGCGCAAATTACCCACTCCCTCCACGGGGGGGGAGGTACGGGTAGGTAGTGACGAAAAATAACGATACGGGACTCTTACTAGGTCTCGTAATCGGAATGAGTTTCTGCGACTTCCATTGTTTGTCGCGGGTAACGGGGAATCAGGGTTCGATTCCGGTGAGGGAGCCTGAGAAACTGCTATCACATCCAAGGCAGGCAGCAGGCGCGCAAATTACCCACTCCCTGCACGGGGGGGGAGGTACGGGTAGGTAGTGACGAAAAATAACGATACGGGACTCTTACGAGGTCTCGTAATCGGAATGAGTTTCTGCGACTACCATTGTTTGTCGCGGGTAACGGGGAATCAGGGTTCGATTCCGGTGAGGGAGCCTGAGAAACTGCTACCACATCCAAGGAAGGCAGCAGGCGCGCAAATTACCCACTCCCTGCACGGGGGGGGAGGTACGGGTAGGTAGTGACGAAAAATAACGATACGGGACTCTTACGAGGTCTCGTCATCGAATAATCAATACACGAACTGCCCACACACTTGTAAATATAGACGCGCAAGATCGTTACACGAACCGCTTATCATTATAGTAAACCACTATGCAAACACACATAACATATACGCAGTAAGGGAACTTTAAATTGGAGATTTTACCCTACCACACCCGTCTGTCTCTTTCTGAAAACTATTCAAAATAATTGCTATTTTTCATTCTCATTCAAATATAAATAATAGTAAATAATATATAATTTTTGACTGAACTAAACCCAAGTGCCCGGCCTGTGGCCGGGCACCCCTCGTATTCATGTTCTAACCTAACCTAACCTAAATCTAGTTTTGACACCTTTAGACTTTAGATTCAAGATTTAATGTGAATATATGCATTAATAAAAACTCATTACTATTTTAATACTAGTTATGCTGCTGTTGATGCACTGATGAAAGCCAGATAGCTAGATCAGTGTTTAGTTAGTCGTAGTTGCCGGTGGGCTGAGGTCTAAAGGAATCCAAACTAGTTTTAAAAGGTTTGGATAGGTTAGGTTAGGTTAGAACATGAATAAGACGGGTGCCCGTTCGCAGGCCGGTCACTTAGGTTCAGTTCCGTTTAAAAAAAAAAAAAAAAAAACAAAACGTACCAATACAAAGTACTCTTATTCATATTAGAAGATATTGTAAAATAACAATTAATTTAATTTTTTTTTTTTTTCACTTACACATTAGGCCCGTCGCGCCGCGCCACTACTATATGGGGCGAAGGTGCGAAGTCGACGGCGACGACAAAGTACCGAGTCTAAGGAGACTGATGGCGGCGCCACACAGTGGCGTTATGTCTCTATAAAAGTGGTGGTCTTTTATTATGTTATTTATTAATGGTATTTTTTTAATATCATATCAATATTGTACCCCGCACGGGGGGAGGTAGGGGTAGGTAGTGACGAAAAATAACGATACGGGACTCTTACGAGGTCTCGTAATCGGAATGAGTTTCTGCGACTACCATTGTTTGTCGCGGGTAACGGGGAATCAGGGTTCGATTCCGGTGAGGGAGCCTGAGAAACTGCTACCACATCCAAGGAAGGCAGCAGGCGCGCAAATTACCCACTCCCTGCACGGGGGGGGAGGTACGGGTAGGTAGTGACGAAAAATAACGATACGGGACTCTTACGAGGTCTCGTCATCGAATAATCAATACACGAACTGCCCACACACTTGTAAATATAGACGCGCAAGATCGTTACACGAACCGCTTACCATTATAGTAAACTACTATGCAAACACACATAACATATACCTACGCAATAAGGGAACTTTAAATTGGAGATTTTATACTACCACACCCGTCTGTCTCATTCTGAAAACTATTCAAAATAATTGCTATTTTTCATTCTCATTCAAATATAAATAATAGTAAATAATATATAATTTTTGACTGAACTAAACCCAAGTGCCCGGCCTGTGGCCGGGCACCCCTCGTATTCATGTTCTAACCTAACCTAACCTAAATCTAGTTTTGACACCTTTAGACTTTAGATTCAAGATTTAATGTGAATATATGCATTAATAAAAACTCATTACTATTTTAATACTAGTTATGCTGCTGTTGATGCACTGATGAAAGCCAGATAGCTAGATCAGTGTTTAGTTAGTCGTAGTTGCCGGTGGGCTGAGGTCTAAAGGAATCCAAACTAGTTTTAAAAGGTTTGGATAGGTTAGGTTAGGTTAGAACATGAATAAGACGGGTGCCCGGCCGCAGGCTTGTCACTTAGGTTCAGTTCCGTTTACAAAAAAAAAAACAAAAAACAAAACGTACCAATACAAAGTACTCTTATTCATATTAGAAGATATTGTAAAGTAACAATTAATTTATTATTTTTTTTTTTTTTTTTCACTTACACATTAGTCCCGTCGCGCCGCGCCACTACTATATGGGGCGACGGTGCGAAGTCGATGGCGACGACAAAGTACCGAGTCTAAGGAGACTGATGGCGGCGCCACACAGTGGCGTTATGTCTCTATAAAAGTGGTGGTCTTTTATTATGTTATTTATTAATGGTATTATTTTAATATCATATCAATATTGTACCCCGCACGGGGGGAGGTAGGGGGGTAGGTAGTGACGAAAAATAACGATACGGGACTCTTACGAGGTCTCGTAATCGGAATGAGTTTCTGCGACTACCATTGTTTGTCGCGGGTAACGGGGAATCAGGGTTCGATTCCGGTGAGGGAGCCTGAGAAACTGCTACCACATCCAAGGAAGGCAGCAGGCGCGCAAATTACCCACTCCCTCCACGGGGGGGGAGGTACGGGTAGGTAGTGACGAAAAATAACGATACGGGACTCTTACTAGGTCTCGTAATCGGAATGAGTTTCTGCGACTACCATTGTTTGTCGCGGGTAACGGGGAATCAGGGTTCGATTCCGGTGAGGGAGCCTGAGAAACTGCTATCACATCCAAGGCAGGCAGCAGGCGCGCAAATTACCCACTCCCTGCACGGGGGGGGAAGTACGGGTAGGTAGTGACGAAAAATAACGATACGGGACTCTTACGAGGTCTCGTAATCGGAATGAGTTTCTGCGACTACCATTGTTTGTCGCGGGTAACGGGGAATCAGGGTTCGATTCCGGTGAGGGAGCCTGAGAAACTGCTACCACATCCAAGGAAGGCAGCAGGCGCGCAAATTACCCACTCCCTGCACGGGGGGGGAGGTACGGGTAGGTAGTGACGAAAAATAACGATACGGGACTCTTACGAGGTCTCGTCATCGAATAATCAATACACGAACTGCCCACACACTTGTAAATATAGACGCGCAAGATCGTTACACGAACCGCTTATCATTATAGTGTATCATTATAGTAACCTAAAAAAAAAATAATAAATTAATTGTTATTTTACAATATT